>NC_133589.1:5219890-7777390 GCF_964106895.1 Numenius arquata | reverse complement strand
ATGGATGACCAGGCACTAGTTGAAGGCAGCGTGGTGTTCAAAGATGAGGATGACCCTATAAAAAAATAGAAGTCAGTCACAGCACAGTGCATCACGAATGCAGTAAAATTAAAGGGCATGACTTATAGTCCAGACTGAACAAGTCTGCAGTGTCACATGAGGGACCTCCTCCACTCTTCCCAGTCCTCAATCCCTGATGCAAAGGCCATGTGGTGGGAAGCACACTCAACAGCAGGAAACGCCCTGCACTCGCTGCAAGCAAGGCTAGTTACAGTACTGCAGGGGCCAGAGTGCCAAGTTTTCCTTGCCTACTTTCAAACACACTGCCTCTCCGCACACAGAATTACATCAGAATGCAGAGCAGCGACGTCCGCTCGCTCTACCCGCATTCCTGGAGCATTTGTTGCATTGCATCAAGCAGCAGTGCTTGAGCCAAAGATGAGCTTTTCAGCCGTGAAACCCAGAATACAAAAGATAAACAAGGAGATGAGCAAGTAACAAACACATCTCCAAGTAAACAGTGTAAAGCAAGTAAACAGAGCAAAACTCTGTGTGACTGAAGGAAGATCAGTAGACAATTAATTAGAAAAACGTAGCATCTGAACATACCACTGTTCCTGTCCCTGAGGTGGTCAACTTCCCGCACAGTATTAATTGAAAGATTGTTTATGACACTGCCAGGAGTGACGTAAGGGTCAGTTTCAGGGTCGATGTTTGGATAACCTTTCCATGGCTCACCAGGACGAAACTCTAGGAACAGAGATTCAGAAAAGAAGGTTATTTTGATTTTTTTTTTAAACAGGAAACAGCTGTCTAAACAATACATCTCTTAATGACTGAAAATCCAAAACTGTTTAAACCTTTAATTGACTTAATCTTCTTTTCACTTTATTCACTTCATTTCTAGTTTTCCTGGTCCCGTCTCACCAGGGCACAATCTCAAAGCAGGGAGATAAAACTTCTTTGCACAACAGAACTACTGCTCTCAGTTTTGATCTGCTAAAACCACACCTTAATGCTTTTCTGTCGGCTGTTTCCCTGCCCCCTCTGCACGTAACGATCAAGGAACACAAGAAGAAACACCGCTGAGCAGTAAGAACCATGCAAAAGCAAGGGCCGGCGCTGTGTACCTGGTGGCCAGTTAACACTGCTAGAGCCATTAGGCGATTTGGCACGGGGCCAGCCGTCCCCAATAGATCCAGGAGGACTGGCTGGTGAATTACTGCTGTTCATAAAGTCATATGGAACAAACGGAGACTCTTCCAGCCTAAAACCACTTGAAATAGCACCTAATTACAAAAAAAAAAGAAAGTCATTAAATAGCTTTCACAGCCAATTTTTATATTTTTATATATATATATATATACACACACATATATATATACACACACACACACACAAAACTGTGCCCATGTAAAGCATTCATGAAATATATAGCAGCATCCTATCCTCTTATGATGTCAAGTTATATAGGAAGTCATACAGGATTATATAATCTAAAATGAAATGTCTCTGAATAATTCAGGAGAAAACCATAAGAATAATCTCCCATGGAATCACCTCATTAAAATAGTATACTTAAGTAAAATATTAATTCCAGAGGGTAAGAGCATTCTGTGAAACCCCAGCTGGATAGCAGGGGTAGTGAATATATTCTGTGATGGGAGGGCTCTTGGAAGCTCATCTACAAAGCTGAAGTATCTTTAGCTACTGCAAAGCTCTGTAAATTCTACTCATATTCCTGGGAGGGGAAAAAAAATAAAAAATAAAAATCCCTGGAGGCAGAACAAGGAAAGAAAGCACTGTACACAGCCTATTTGATTCTCCACAAATCCTGTAAGGAGAACTTTAAAAGTTATTACACAGGAAAGCCAAAGATATTCTACAGTTCTGAGGGAACAAGTGACTTTTACTAGTGATTCAATGCAATATGGAGTTCAAATAATTAAATTCTTTATATTATTCAAAAATCATTACCTACAGCTAAAGTAAACAAAAGTCAGAAATGTTGGTGTTATCGGTAACAATCAGATGAAGCTCAGAAGTGCAGTAGCAGGGTATCTCCACTAGATGCTTAAGGCAGCAAGTCATTTCGTAGTAGTAAAACAGCTGACACATCTAAAAATATCCAAACAATCTGAAGACTGAACAGTAATAGGAGACAGGAGACATTTTATAACTATCTTTAGACACAGAACCTTTGTGCTATAGACTCAAGTTTTAACTGGATGAGATTTCAAGCAACTGAAACTGCTGAAATGTCACATGAATCCTGATTACTGGAATGAAATATGAGGCAACCAAGTCCGCCTCCTCTAAAGCTAAGTACAGCAACGGTACTAGTCTATCCCTTCTAAGCTCTCCCCCTTTTTAGAATACAAATGTACACATTCATAATCAAAACCTGTAACTAAAAATGTCAGACATGACTAGAATGCATGTACACAGAGTTAAATTCCATAAATCACCTTAAGGCCAGTGGAGGTGGGGTGGGGGGTAAAAAAGCTAGAAAATCTAAAGCTTTTAATTTAAAAAAATATGAAGCATTCCAATCCAGATTAAGATAAAAGTAGTATCAATAGTCACACTTAAAGAAGAGTCTGGTTAAAAAGGAATTCTGCACAATATTTCTACTAAATCTTATCACAAGATCACTTCTGTAAGTAAAAACACTCAAGACAGCTACAGGCTGCTGTACGAGCCCAGCAGCAAGTTTGGCATCGACAAGACACTACAAATTCTGACAGCTACAAGCAACACAAACAACAGTCGTTACAACTACAGGCAGCAATGTAGCACAACTGCATTTTATACATAGAATGTGAAAGTTTGATATGTAATGTCAAATGGTACTGAATGACAGGTTTAACATACCATGTTTGCTGGAGTTTTGATCTAAGGATGTGTTCACAGAAATGCTGTCTACTGTAGTCCATTTCCTCAATCGAGATTGTGGCTCTTTAATACTGCTCATATCCATGTTTACATTCAAGTTTGAGTTCATTCCTAAAAACATAGGCAACTTATGAAATATAGACTATATGTTTTTCTTCTGCTAATTACCACTACTGTCCTAATAAACATTTAAGAGCATATTACTATAGTTATTTCATGCTTCCAAGTCTCTGTTTTTGAGAAACGTTCTAGCATTTAATACAGTGAACTTAACTACAGACAGAAGCTAAGCAATGCAAAGCACTCCTGAGTTCTCAGCTGATGTCTTCATGCAAAAATGTCAGTGGAAGAAGCCATTGAGGAAGTTAAAGAAAGTAAAACCACCTAAAAAATGTGGCATTTCTAACATCAGTCTAGGTCTAGTGCAACAATTGGTCTCATCTGTACAAAGTAGAAGTACTGGAACTCTGAAGAGCTACGCTCAGTAGCTTCTTCTCAGCAGGAGGGTGTCTGTTCTTATCCCTGTTCAGCAGAAGTTACGTACCTGCAGTTACCACCTCATTCCCATTCTCGTTTGGGCTGTTCAACAGGACACCTTCCAGCTTCTGAACCACACCAGCACAGATAGATAAGCACTTTGCGTGGAGCTGCACAAGTAATACTACCCCTCATACTAATACTCCCCACTAATACTGCTATTCACACCCAATATTAAAACCTCACTAAGAGAAAAAAAAAAACAAACCTTGTTTTTGCCCGTTCTAAGCTGTTGTCTGTATTCCATAACGTTTCCCTGCCACAGATGCCAACCCAACACAGTGTCAATCTAAAGCAGTTCAAATACCTGTGAGAACCAGCAATTCTGGGCTTGGAGTATGTGCCCACACTTTTGACTTTGCGATGCCTGCTCTCCTTCCAGGTCTGTAAGAATCCTTAATTCACAGCCACACCTGGGTTACATTTCCAGCCCTTCAGATCTATTTACTTCGTTTCCGAAAATAAACCACTGCAGCATATTGACTTAGGGCCTGAAGCACACAGGGAACTTCTCACATCTTTACTAGAAACACCTTCCCTCAGCACTGGAAGCTAGTGCTTCATTTAGTTCCTAAGTTGATATTCGCTGCCATATACAAGCTAGTTTGGTTTTTTTTTTTGCTCTTTGGTTGTTGGTTTGTTTTTTTTTTTTCCCATTTGCTAAAGGCATGAGCAGATGTTGATGCCAGAAAAGCAGCCCTTTGAAAAGCCTCAGAGAAAGTGCCTTGTTAATGGGACAGCCGAGTTTTAAGAAATGTAAAAACTACAAATAGCTGAAACAGAAAAAAGGGAAAGTTCAATCAATCCCATTTCTGACATCTCTCTCTGGTATTTTGCTGTTGTCAGAGCATTAACTTGTGCACAACAATAACCCTTCTTCTAACTCTGAAGCAGCTTGCAGAAAACAGGCTCCTAAAACAAGGGTCAGAAAGATGACAAGCTGGCAGACAGGCACATGTAGCTGATCAGGTCAATGCCAGCCCTTTGGCGGGCACAGATCCGTGTCCATAGCTCTGCATTTGAAATCTCTGGACTGAGGGATGAATATCAGTCCCTGGACATAACCTAGAATTCAAACAGCCTTCCCAGAAGTAGTTTTCCATATCCAATTGTGAAAGATGTTATACTGTTCAGCTATACTCACTATTTGGCAGAAAAAAGGTTATTTTTATTATTAGAAATACTAATTCTATAAATGAATCAGGATGTGACTAGTCAACAGGACTAGCAGCAGGACTAGTCAACAGCAGGACTAGTCAACTACAAAGAAGGACACACCGCTCCCCCAGTCTCTGCTTTTGATGAATATCTAGTAAATCCTGACACATTCAGTTCCGCAGAATGCAAACGGGACCTCCCTGCTTTTGTTGCTAGGTCTCCGGACACTAGTATTATAACCTGGAAAAACAACATACCTGCAAGATTTTCAAGACGACAACTTGGCAAGTTCAGCTCCTTCTCACATGACTACACTACTATACTTTGTGCACTTGGAGGATGCTACCGACACTCCTCGACTCAATTTTTCACTAAAGGGTGCAGAAACTCCAGCAACCTACTATTTCCACCCTTAAGCTTTTATCTGTAGAACGAGCGTGGCTCCACTTATATCACTATACAGCACTATTCCAAAGGGATCCCAAAGAATTCTTACGTACACTGCAGCAGATTCCTGAGGGACCTCAAAGCAATCTTACATATACTGCAGGTTCCTGAAACGTGGCAATGATTAAGGCGAGAAAGCGGCTACTTAGCAATAGTATACAACAATTCAACTCAAGAAATGAAACAGAAAGGAACCTAATGTAGGCAGGATGCGGTTACTCAGCGTGAAGTTTGATAAGAAAGTTAAATATTCCTTTCATTAGAACTAATATAATGCCTCTAACAGCTAAATAAATTTCATTTTTATGCCCTGCGCCCTTTGAATGAAAGCAGTAGTTCTATCTCAATGCCAATCAGCAGCAGCAACTATTAAGCAGCAGCCTGGACTTAAGACTGGCCACAAGCAAAACTCCAGTGTGCCACATGCAGTGCAAGAGCACGGCCTGCACCAACCCTCTGGCTCCATAATGCTCCACCTATAAGCACAAGGATTTCAGCAGCAGTCTCTATTTAACAAACTTTTCTACAAAGGGCAGTGGGAATGCAAAGGAAATCAGCCCAAAAGAAATGATCAGATTAGAATAATGTAGAAGAAAAGCAAACTGAAGAAGTGGGAAAAAAAAAAAGTAAGGATCAGGAACAAGAGGTAAATGGTATACAGTTGTATCAAGTATAAGATAGCATTAAAAAGGGACCTAAAGTAAGGAGAAAATATACGAGCCTGGAATTTCTGAAGTAGAAATTGGACAGAAGCCTGGAAATGTAGGGAGAAAGAAACAGGAGATGTTTGTATTTGTAAACGTTCAGACATTTTGCCTGAAATGAGGCAACCATTCCTTAAAAATGCAGAGCTAAAAGCTTTCTTTTCTGGACAAAACCACTAAAAGGGAAATTAACGTGGTGTTCTACCTATGCAATTCCAGATGCATTGAAAACATTTTTAAGATTCAAAGAAGTGAAACCACATCAATGGATTCTTTGCATGGATTCTACTTCTAAAAGTCCTTCAGCTCCAGGAATGATAACTGCAAAAGGACTGTGTGTCATCCTTGGGACCCAGAGGATAAAAGGAGACAAACATTCTTTACAAACGTAAAGCATTTTGCACTAATTTACAGTCACTTCTGGGAATGAGTGTATTTGTGAAAAAAGTTCTTTGCTGAACAACTAGATAAGCCCCACAAAGACTTACTACCTCCATTAAAATCATAAGCGCTAACAGGATTGCAATCACTATTGTCTTCGGAGGAGGCAGGCAACGTGAGAAGAAATGCATAAGCACTAATTGACTGTATGAAATTAGCACGGAGAAACCCACCTATAGGGAAGCTGCTGAATGCATTTATTGGTGATGGCCCTTTTTGTAGCTCAGGAGTCGCATGGGGTATGACATTCTCAAGGAAAGATTTCATGGTGGGTTGATGGAGTGACTGTTGTTGAGAGGGTGGAGTTTGCTGCTTCATTAACAGGTTTGGATCAAGCTGACGGGACTGTTGCATCATCTGTTGCTGCATACTAAGAGATCGACCCTTAAAAAAACAGAGCAGTTACAATATAAATAGGCAAAAGCTTTTCCACCTTCAAAAGAAAGACAATGAAGCACATCTTTGGGTTCTGTGCATCTCAGCCCAGCAAAACCCCAGCATTAAGCCAAGTCACTCCTTCAAAGCTTGTCAAAATCCCATTCACTCTTGCACACTTTAGTACAATTTATAACAAGAAATGCAGCTCAGGACAAAAAACAAGTTTTGAAAGATAGTTTGGAAAGTTAATAATAAACGTATTTATTTACCTGCTGCTCCTGCTGTTGACGACCACCAGAAGGCATGCTTCTTTGATTCTGCGCTTTTTGCTGCTGAGCCAACAACCGCTAGGAGACAGTGTTTTGTGGTGTTTTTTTTAAGAACAGTTTACAGCTGACATAAGTCTCTACTTAGACTTTCATACAGAACACAGAGCGACTAGCTTTGTTAACTTACCTGTAACTGGGAGATCTGAGAAAGCTGGTTTAACTGGGACAGTTGATTCAACATGGCTACCTGTTGTGGGCCAAAGAGTGGGCTCAGGCCACCGTTGTTTGGTGCATACTTCAGTAATGATACTGGAACCTGCAAAATGCACCAGCGTGAAGAGTGAATGAGAGTAACATGCCATCAGTCACGCTAGATGTAGAATATTATCACCTCTGGTTAACAGTTGCCTAGTTTCTGAAACACTGATCAAGCCAAGTACGTTTTCCAGTATTTACAGAATAAGCATCAGCAACACCAATAAACAAACCACAGTTTTCTGAAGCAGGATTTTGGTAATTTATACGTAAAATGGTACCTGAGGGGATAGTAATGGAGGAGGCACTTGAGCACGTGGATTAGGCTGAGATGAATTAAGAGTTTGTGCTGGAGGCTGCTGCATGCTCCTGGGCTGTGCTGCTATATTACCAACACCAAACATACTGGGATTGCCATTCTGGGGAAAGAACGGACAGTTAGTGACAATGAACTTCTTCTGCCGCTTCTCCCACCCCTACACATTTGAATTAGAAGTTAAACACATATTAATCACATAGGTAGCTAGGATGTTACATCAAAAGGTATTAAATGCTGTCAAGTAACATGCCAAGGATATGCACACAGCCTTACCTGTCTAACAGAATTCAAGTTTTGCATACCCAGCCCTGCTAGGGAGCCAAGGGCTTGGTTAGGTAGTGCATTATTTGAAGGGGGAAGCTTCATGTTTTGATTCGACATAAACTGCATGTTTTGGGACTCGTCTGCTACAATGCCATCCTGCTCGGACAGACAAACCGATGCGCAACACCCAGCCAGCAAGCAAGCGGAAGGGAGAAACCATTGCCAGGAACAGAAGGGAAGAGTCACATGACAGTCCAGCACCAGCGGGAAATAGGCAGAAAACAAAAGAGATCAGGTTAGTCATTTGCACTGCAAATGGGCTACAGAAAGTGCTTAGTATTATATATCACTATGTTAAAAAGAACAAAATATATCTCATGGATTAACAAGGAAGCCCTAATTTCCCTCTCCACTAAATGCAGAAAGCTAAGGAGCACACAGATTAACTACTTAGAATGCAGAGTCAAAGAAGTTTAGAAGTGTCCACCAGCAAGACACCTACTGACCTTATCAAAGTAAGGACCGCGATCCATGGAAGACTCTTTGGAAATTTGAGGACGAGAACCAGGGCCTTTTCCAACCACACGATTGTAATCTCCAACATTGAGGCCATGCTTATCCATCTCCATCCGCTTTTCTTGCAATAACCCTAAGAAAAGGTGAGAGATGTCACTACAACATTGAAGAATTATTCAATTTTCCAGATACACCAGAAACCAGTTTACCCTTGTGAAGGGCTGAACTAATATTGATCTCAAGCTATAAAAGAAAAGACCAGTCTTAGCTTTCCTCTCCCTGGGCTTTACTGAAAAGGGAAAGGAAACACTATGAATTGATGGCTACAGACAACTTAAAACTTGGAATCAGCAAAGCATCAGATTTTGCTGGGCTTCACAAAATTATCGTTCTCAGTTTTCTCTGAAAACCAAGAAAGTTTAATTGTTTAAACTTGAGCTTCCAGTTGTGAATGCCACTTTTTTTTTTAGTAGAAATAAGCATTGTCTTGGCTTTGAAGTAGCATCTTTATCACGTGCCCTACATGTGCGTCGTATTTCAGAGGCCCTTTAATTTGATTCAGTAAAGAAAAAAACCAACCTATTTAGCTAAAAAAAATAAATCCCCAAACACAAATTTGAAGTATTTGTGCTTATTAAAAGCAATTTCTAAGCTATCTTTTATCATTAATTCCACCAGGCAAGTAGAAGATCAAAATATAAGCAGTAGTAAAGGAGCCCATTTAATACTTCACTGCATGCAGTGCAAGAGAATTGCTTTCCAAGCAGATGTTTAAAATTCAAATAAAAAAACCTGAAATAATTTAAATGAGTCTTTCCATTAATATTAAAATCTAAAATTCATAGAACAATTTCTTTACACAATAGACTATAAGCCCAAAAGTGAAAATACCCAATTTTAAACTAGAATAAAAACAGTGCAGCTACAATAAAAACGACAATGCTACAATCACTTTTAATTAAATATCTATTGTTATAATATATTGTTATTATTGTATTAAAGAATTTTACTATTTTTGATTTGCTAGGGGAATCATAACAGTCAATGGATTCAAATAAAAATAAAACTGTTCACAAAGAATTTTACACTCAGGTTTAAATGTTTCTAAAATAATTGTGCAGTATTAATTTAGTTCTTAGAACTGAAAGTGTGTTTCCAAGAATGAACCACAATGAGCAAGTGTGGTATTCAGAACATTTCTATTTATATTTAGTGAAGATATCCAGAAGGCAATCTAATCTAGATATTTATATTACAAGAAACAAACACACCACACCCTGAAAATATTCTTTCATGTCATCTTAATATAAATAAGCTTAGCCTGATTTATGGATAATATTACTATAGCAACCAGGTGATTCAGGTGTGTGGCATTACTCACATGCACTTTTTTTTTCCTCTACAAGGGTATTCCTTTTCTTTAGGGAAACATATATTTACCCAGATATAGCTATAGCTATATAGTTTTTAAAAAGTAATTACCAGAAGGATATAAACTAAGAGAGATACCGGAAAGGAAAGCAATAAACCCCAGCTAGGTTCTTCTATTCTTACCTCCGGACATGTCCATCTTATTGCTCTGTATGGTTTCTTCTGGTGATTCTCTCTGAAGTAATAAAATGAATCATAATTATTTAATAGTAATATTTTTAAAAGCTAAAACAAAGAGATTCATATATACTATTTCAATTCAAACCTGCAAGAAAAAAAAAAAGCACGACAAATCAGATGCTATTTCAAAGCATTTCCTCCCTTTAGCTGTTACCCAACGGAAAATGAGTATCTTCACCAAAATATGTATGTAACTAAGCAAAACAACAGGCTACTGGATGAATACCTGGGTAGTGTTTACAAAACCACCTTTCATCAATAAACAGATATTTTTATAATGTGGATGTAAAGAAAAGGGATGAGTAACAGAGTGGAGACAAACAGCACTAAAATGAAAAATACAATGAAAATGAACACTAGGGAATTAAACATCTTAATCTCTGTGTATTATAGCTAGCACTCTAAGGTGGCAGTAAAGCCAGGTAAAGGTAAATACTTACTGAAAAACTGAGATTTGTGAATTGCTTAATGAATGGATTGATCCATGTTTCATCTTGCTTATTTCCACCTTTCATTATTCCCTTAAAAATAGAAAAGAATTCCTGTGATACTCAGAAGATGTTTACCACCTACTGCTTAAATTACATCATAAAACATTATGAATGAAGATTAAAGCTTAACGGTACACCACTCGGTACAGCAATCTGCTCTGACTTCGCTTTTAGAAATGACAACAGTGCAAAAATCTTGACTCTACCTCCTCTGGGAATTATTTTACAGAATAGGAAAGTCGCAGTGGCTCAGGAACCCCACCACTTTTTCTTTTTCTTTCTTTCCATGGCCAACTCGCATTCTTACGTTTGGGCCTGACATCTCACAAGCCAGCATTACCTTTGTGGGCATTTTTTTCATATATGGTGGCCAATTTAAAGATGGGTTAGCTTCTTGTGAAGAACTGCTGTTCCACATTCCAATCTCTACATCCTCCTCTTCCTCCCAGCTGGTCTGACGACTGCCTGTCAATGGCATATCATCTCCACACCAACTATCTTGCATAGATTTAGGCCCTGGTTGTGAAAAAAATCAGGCACGTTAACATCTCAGTAGCAACTGACTGCTCTTAACATAGAAATCAGCTTTGTGGCTACTTCAAGACAAAAGAGCCCTCAAAAACGTAAAGCTTCTAGAGAAGTATTTTGCCTTCCCCAAATACTTTTATTCAAAGATGATGCAGAAAGGACTCACCAGGTTTATTTGAAGCCTGTTGACCAAGAGAAGCGTTTCCCCAGCCAGAGGTGCCTGCTGCATCGCTGATGGGTTCTCCCCAGCTAGTACCAGTATCCATGGGTTTACCCCACGCTGAAGTTCCATTATCTACAGTAGTGGCTGGAGTAGAAGGCTCTCCCCAACCTTTTTAAAGCAGTATGAGTTATTGGCACATTTTTAAACAGCATTAAAAAAAGCTATCAAAAGAGACTCAAGTGTTCAGCCTTTTCTAGACCCATAACATACAATAAAAAGCATAATAGTACCCGTTTACATTCTGTACGAAGGTAATTATTACAATTGTAAGCTGTTCCATAAAAAAAACATAATCACAAAAATACAAGTGTCATATGTAAATAATTACATTTTGATAAATAGAAATTTCTGAGATACTAAGTTCCTAAGAGCTGCTCATTATATTTAAGCTACTCCTTTTCACAGTTGAAAAAGAGACAGGAAAAAGAGACAAAATACTTCATAAACACCAGGCAAGCTCCTCTGTAAGTATCATTATTCACTGCTCCCAGAACAACAAGATCAGAAAGTCTGACCTAGAGTCCACATAAAACCATCACCCTTCATTTTGTCCTGTAGCAGCTCAACAACTTCTTCTGGGGGGGCTCTTTGGCAACATTAAGTTTTAGCTGTTCTAGTATCAAATGAAGAAAAATACTTAAGTTCCTCAGATACTATTTTAAACATTTTCTCTGTGCTCCCACCCCCCAGAATACAAGTAGAGCTGTCTAGTCTTTATTACTCAAGCTATTTAAAATTAGAAGAGATCCTCCAATCTGTATAAAAAAAAAAATCTCAAATGTCTGTGAGCATAGCTGTTACTTTTTTTATATAACTAAAAATGGTACTTCAATGGCACACTCCCATTCCACTTTGAAACTAAAATATTGTTATATGAAGCAAGAACAAGCTAATTGTTTTAGAATTAACACAAAACACAAATTTGCATAAAATCAAGTCTTACCAGAACCCGAACTGCTCTCCTTGCTAGACATGGCACTTGAAGACAGTAGCTGCTGATGTACCTGTGCTTGCTGGTCTGAACTGCTGCTACTGTTTGGGACATTTTTATTCCACATATTCACATTTTTGTAGTTGTATTTGCTTGGATCACCCCAAGCAGAAGTTCCATCATCAATTTCCATTTTACGGCGTATTGATTCAGGGGATGGCTCCTCCCAGCCAGTGGGTTCTTCCTCCTTTGCTGGTGCCGGCATTGGTCCACCCAGCCAGCCTGACCCTGGGGGTTTGCTTGTGGCAGATGGTGCTCCCCAAGAGCCAACATCTTGTTTGTTCCATTCTGGAGAACTGATTGGCTTTGACGAATCCCCCCAACCTTGAGGCTGATTGGATTTAGGAGGGTCTCCCCAGCCCTGGTTCTGATTAGACTTTGCAGGCTCATCCCATCCCGAAGAATTATTTGGGTTTGTATTATTACCTCCCCAAGTAACAGAATTTGATTTACCTGGCTCGTTCCAACCAGATACTGATCTGTCACTGTCGCTTCCTCCCGAACTGGATTTCTTAGCCTCACCCCAATGGTTACTTCTGGAATTTTCACCCCAGCTATCACTGGCAGAAACTGCCCAACCCTGGCTGGCCTTTTGTCCATCTACCCATCCCTGTTTGATCTTCTGTGCGTCATTCCAAGATGACTTTTCCTCTTTGCCACTTCCCCATGATTGATTGCTCTTGACCATTACTGTAGCAGCAGAATCTTCTTCCCACCCCCCTTGGCTGTTTGACCCTTTGGAGTCTCCCCACCTTGTAGCAGACTTTGGATCTCCCCACCCTGATACAGATGAGGTATCATTATTATTAGGGCTAGGTCTATCCACACACCCCCCTGAGCTGGAAGTCTGTGTCACAGAGCCTCCCCAGGCCTCTGTCCCATTGTCAGTTTTTCTTTCACCCCTTGGTGATGTTTCAGTATCCCAGGCAGTGTTCTGTTTGATTGGAGTCTGTCCCCAACCAGAGTTGGAAAGGACACGTGGATCTAAGTCAGTTCTGTTCACTATGCTTTGGAGTAATGCATGCTGGTCAACTTTCCTTCGCTCTCGATTCTGTCCTTCTGTAGTTACTCTGTCTTCGTGGCATCCAGTGCTCTCCGAACTACCTTCGCTGTCCCCTGTACCTGTTTTGGCCCACGCGCTGTTCTGCTCAGGTATCTGGGAAGCAGCAGGACTCTGGCTGTTAAGGTCATCCTCCTCAGTAGATTTCCATCCATTTGTAAACTTCCTGCTGTTTCCGTTCACACTTTCATTGGAATGCTGATTACTAGGCAGTTTACTCCATTCCCCGTTTGAAATGTTAGTGCCAGTGTTTTGTGCAGGGTTGCTCCATCCTCTTCTACTCCCGCCAGCACTCGCACCATTTCCACTTCCCCACGGCATGTTCTGGGAGTTGACTGTCCCTGCCTCCCACACCCCTCCTCCTTTATTCCCGTTGATTTGAAAGTTAGTGCTGCCAGGCCCGCTAACGCCTGGCTGCATTAGAGTTGCATTCACAGTGTCACCATTAGCTTGGCTGTTTGGGCCTGAACATTTGTCTCCAGAGTAATTAGAACCATAGGCACCCCATGTAGTACCATAAGATCCACCATTTTTCGCCTCACCATTGCTAAGATGAGAAATGGAAGTGCCGTTTGTAACTGGAGAGGCCTGAATCTGAGAATGATTCATTGTGCTCACACGCCAGGCCCCGTGCCCTGTATTATTAGGCAGTTCGTTAATCTGCACTGAACCAGCAGAGTTTGGTAAACTAGAGGTCATAAAGTTAGTAGTGTTATTTGGTCCATTCATTTCAGTGTTAAGGTTTTGAGGTTGCCCACTGAATGAAACCTTCCTTGTACCATTTACTTCAGAATCACAATTTTCCTGAAGGCTTCCCCAGGAACCATGGGCTGAACCACCCACTTTAGAGTTAATACTCTGACTATTAGATATCTGACCTATGGTACTGCACTGAATACTTGTGCCAGGATTACCACTCCCTACAGACCCTTTCAGGGCATGTCCATTGTTCTCCAATACAGGCCAGGCACCATGGTTGCCATTTGAATTCAAAGTGCTTGGATTTAACCCTCCATTTGATGAAGAGTTTATGGTGCCCCAAGCATTCATTCTATTGTTGCTACTTTCAGATTTGCTGTCAGGAGCATCCACAGAAACTTGACATGTGCTTATTATGGTTCCGTGGGATAAACCCCACGGCCCATTAATACTTCCATTGCCCACATTATTGCTGTTGCTACCAACCACAAACTTATTTTGAGAACCATGTCCAATGCCATTTCGAATGCCATCATTTTCACCACCTGTGCTCCCTGAAGCCATTATAACGAGGTTTCTCTCTGACCCAGAGCTAGAGGCAGAGTCAGTGTCCATACATTCTGATGTCAACTCTGGGTCACTGCCAGTGATTGATGGCCATGCTTCTTTGTCAGAGCCGTCTACAATAACTTTATCCCAGTTTGTGCTGGAGTCACTATTTGAAGAGACTGGTCCCCAGTGAGAATTTTCATAATGGGATCCTAGACCACTGTGGTTCAGATCTAAAGAGAAGGAGGAAAGTCCAAGAGCATTATTATAAATTTAGTATTATTACTTCATTGAGCAGAAGAGGAAAAAAAAAAGTATAAAGATACTAAGAATTATTTTGCTTGTTTTAACGCTACAGTCACTGAAGATGACAGAGAAAGCTTCCAAGTACAGCTGTTCAGAACACTGTCACATGCATAACCTAGAACACTTCTCACCAGCATGCACAGTTGCACTCTCACAAAAAGCAGGAAAAAGCACCCCTACAGTTCTCTTTTTCCAGAATTATAGTCTTAAAAAAACCCAAAACTGTATCACCATACTAAAAAAAAAAATTGTGAAAACACATACATATTAAAAACTAAAATACTATATAAAAATCAAAGAGATTCTGAAAGGCAGAAATTTAAATAGGATAATAAACTGACCTAAGAGTACCAATTGCTGTGTGACAACAGCCAGGGAAACACACAACCCCCTCCATTAAAAAACATTATATAAGATTTCTTAAGTAAAGTTAAGATATTTTCTTTTATATTACAAGAATCGGACACAAAAAAAAAAATCACAAGACCAATCTAAAGTTCTGCTGCTGTAGAGTACAGATTAAATGCAATAACTGAACCAATACTTCTCATTTTCATTTATATAAGAACTACTGTTTCTTTTTCAATAAATAAGCTGATCTTGTCTGGAAATCAAGACATACATCCTAATTCACTTACAAACTTTTCACGGTTAAATACATTCACCATGGAGTATTTGTAACAAAATAAGTGCTATCAAATTTTCATCTTCTATGTCTAAAGCTTTAGTGCAGAGACACACACCCCCCTCCCCGTCAAACTGTTAAATCAAAACACAGTCAGACAGGTGCACCAGAAGATGAAACTATGGAAGTGTGAAGCATGTGAAAACTAGTAATAAAGTTGGCAACAGAACACGAGTACTAAATGTCAGTGAAGTTTTTTACTTAGTGTTTGCCTGAACTGAAAGAATAACCGTACTCATGTATGCTCGATTGCTGTATACATAGAAAAGTATGCTCTCTGCCCATTAAAACATTGTTTTTTTAAAAAAAGTAAACTGTCAACTTTACATTGTAATGTTCATTTTTCTTGCCTTAACTTAGAATATTCAGATATGTACCTAAAGATAAGAGAAAAAAGTATTCTAGCTCCTACTCGTTCTTAATAGATTTTTACAGCACATGCCTTACATCTGACCAGAAAAAGGGGCAGTCGCTTTGCCTGAACACCTTCATGAAACTGTACCTGCTCACCTTAACAGACAGAGCTAATAGTAACAAAAAGGCCACAAATATAAATCTTTATTTTTCTCAAAAGCTGTTTAAAGAACATTTAGGGACTCCTTACTTTCAAAATATAACACTAATTTACAAGCCTCTTGTGTTTCCAAGAAATACACATTAATTGTGAAGTCTGAAAGGAAGCTGCCAGTCTCACCAGCTTCCTCCTTCTGCTACGAGCAGTGTCAATTCTGCGCCAAAGCCCCAAACCCTTCTGCCCACCACCCCCTACCTACGGCTCAGCAACAAGCAACTGAGTCACATCTGCTCTATTAAAAACGTTAGTCAAAACTGCCATCTATTTGGAGGTTAAAATACATAGAAGATACGGCTTTTGGCAACAGCTCAGCTCCCAAATGCACAGATCATTCAGCAGGAGCCTGTTCTTAGTGCCCCAACTCAACCACAACAAGAGTTGATGCGGTTTATCGTGACTGACCAATCCGAAGAGAAGCACAGTTGATGTAGATTTAAGAAGAGACCTTGTTTCAGCCTTTCATCTCACAAAAGGAGTTTGAGAACACCACGACAAGCAGAATATCCCACATTTTTAAATCAGAGCAACAAATTCTAAGTACTACATTATTTAGATTTATGATCTACAGGAAATGGGAAGGAACAAGTTATTACAGACAGTTTACTGAAGTTTACACTGATGTGCAAAAAGTTCTGGAGTGTTTTTCATTAATTTTTAATCACTATTATTCATCCTACAGAGAAAAAGAATCTAGCCAAAGACCCTGCCTCCAAGAGTAGGCAGTCTTGAGTAGCACAGAGCAGGGATCCCCTACTTCTCCACCACCATCCAGGACGATGCAAGCTTGAGACAGTCGAAGCAACCAGTTAAGCTTCAGGTAGGAACTACAACATGAGAAACAAGGATGCTGCCACAGCAATTTGGGACAGGGAATAGTGGAAAAAGACCCAGGGCAGGTAGAAAAAGGGCTGCAATGGTTAGAAGTGCCTGGCAGCTCAAACTGGGGAATCACACAGCATCCTTGGAACAACTGGAAGACATTCACTCAGTTGACCAGAAACTGTGTCACTGAGAAAACCACTGTAGTATCTGAACAATTGCTCAACAAAACCCAAGATTCCAAATCTCACACTGGTATTTTTAAAAAAATTACATTTAACCCCATATTAAAAGGCTAATTAAGAGTTAAGAGTTAAGTCATCTGCACTCTCATGAACAAGAGAATCAACAGTATCAAAAGCTGCCCTAACAAAACAAAATCTTGATTACATAAACATTATCCCAGTAATGTGATCAATTTTAAAAACAACACGAAAGTGTATATATGGCACACAGCCTGAATTCAGTGTGAAGAAAGAGATACAGGTTATGACTACAAGCCAGAGTGAACGGGTAAACAAATCCTAATTTGCACAGCAATAGAATATGTAAAAAGAAAACTTGTATTTATTAAAATTCTTTTATACTAATTTAGATGCGATAGTTTGTAATGAGCCAATACACAAACAGCATATAATGATTATTTTCCAGTCATCCAGAATCTTATCCTAGTACATACAGAACTTCCTTGATTAGCAGTCTCTCCTGGACATAACTGCATGTTAGTGATTTCTAGTAGGAGACACTGTTCTGAAACGTTCCTGTCTGAATCTCCACAACCCACGAACCTCTGAGATTAAGTATATAAATACCAAATAAGCAAGCTATTATCTCTGATTTTTCTTATCTGGCAGATACCACAAAAACACCCTCAAAATCAAAAAATTACAGTTGACAAAGTCCTGCACAGCAGGTGCACAGCAAAAGCAGCCAGTAACAGCCTATAGTTCTACTCTTGGTTTTCTCCCTAAAACTATTTAGAAGCTGCAACCGAACTTTTGCTGATTAAACCCCGGACAATAAAAAAAAAAAAAAATTACACAAACTTGTGTTTCTTCAAATTCAGCAATCTGCTAAGATTTTTTTTTAATAATTTGTCATTTAATAATTTACTGCTTTCTAGCTATGAATTATCCCAGCAAGAAAAGTTTGAAGGAAACTGTACATATTTTCTAAAGTAGTTTGTTTGTTGTGAGGTACCATCACATGGTCTAAAGTAAACAGCAAGATTAAAGAGTGTAAATGAAGAAATAGCTGAATCTTGCTCCCTCCATCTCCTTTCACAGTTCCAGTACATACTGGTACCCACAGACCGTCAATACAAAACATCCAAATTACTGTACCTTCACTCCTTATGAAAAAATGCATTTTAGTAAACAAGCTAAAAAGCACCTTTATTATGAAATAACAAAATAGATAAATAAAAAAACCCATGTTTTTAAAATCCCCCAACTCAAGAATGAGTAGATGTAGCTGTCTGCTACAGTTTCCTAACTTTCTGCAAGACAGGAAAGGTGCCAGGACAAGGGTACAGCATCCCTCTGCACTAGCCCAGAACAACCGGCAGCTCTCCTAAAAGGGACTGTCCTGTCACTTTCTCTCTCCCCTCTCCTCTCCCCCAGCAGGGACTTTGGTCCTGGCTGATGCTGGACCCAACGCCCCTGCAGCACCGCACCGAGCCACGAGACAAAGATGAACCCTCAGGATGGCTTTCCATTGTGTGAAGAAGCTGCGCTGACTCATTAAGTGGCCACATGCAAGACAAGGGAAGAGAGTGGAGGGAAGAGGAGAGGAGGATTCATATCCCCCCCCTTTGAGAGCAGTCTTCAAGGTAAACAGGAAAGATGCAACGTGAAGCGTCCTCCCAAGCACAGTGCCCACAGCAGCCTGACAGGGACAGCTCGAAACAGAGCCAGTACAAACCACCCTACAGCACTGTCTGCGTTACTCCAGAGCATCTCATACAGCACATCCCCAGGCCCTCAGACATCACATTCGCTCCAAAATATTCCTTAAAAATAAACAGCAAATGTTCCTCACATTCATATCCAGTAAACACCACACACAGCTGTAGGCCCCCCCATACGTGCTACCCCAGAATAAGCTCAGCATTCAAAACAGAAAGGCGCCCAGAGGTGATTTTCTCCCCTGTGCTGGGAGATGTCTCTGATACAAAGCACAGGCTTGCACAGATGATTCAATTTAATACTATGAAGAAGCAATTTGACATGTAAGCATAAAGGTAAAAAAAGACACGTAGCATTTTAAAGCCTAAGTGCCACATAGTTAAAACATCTGTCTTGGTATAAATTCTGACATTATTTTAGAAAATTAAAAATGTTTAACCACATGTACTATGTAATGACACAGAGAAAGTATACTTAAGTCAGTCATTCACACAGCATGTTATTAAAAAAAAAAAGCCAAAGAATAAAAAATTTAAAAAAAAAAAACAGACAAAATTGCGTGAAGCACATAACTACTACAAACACATGTAGCATAAAAAAAGGTGAGATTTAAATAGCTAACCTGACTGGTTAGGGGAGTGGCTCACCAAGTCCCGAATGGGAGGCATGCCTACAAAAAGAAAAAAAAAAAGGCAAGAAAATTACAGAAGTGTTACTGAAGTAAACTACCCTTTTGAGAACAGTCCCCAAACCACTCATTACTTTAAAACCATTTATTAGCACCCCTTTTTTTCAGGAAAGGTTTCTCTTAAGAGCCCTCTCTCCATCTTACTGACCGTCCTTGCGACAAGCAAGTTCTGAATTGCCTCACCCCCAGCACTGAACGCACAAGAGAGAGCTACCGAGAGCAAAGCCAGCTTTCTACACATAGCATTTAATTATTAGCAAGTTTGCTGCTTTTACTAAATATTTCCACTACTAGTTAATTTTTATACATTTGGCATTTAATTAACCAATTTAACAATGTCATTAATTTTAAAAGTTTGATTTATATAAAAAGAGGAAAAATTTATAGTCATCGAAACCAAAACCAGTTAATTTTTGACTGTACTAACTTAAGAATTTCAGAGGTCGGCCCCGGAAACTTGAGCCAGTTCAGATCACTTCTTTGAACTGCATACTTTCTCCACCTGAAAGTCAGTATTTTGCTACCTGATTTAGCAAACAGAACTACGTACGGTCCAACTCTGACTTAAGTGTGTACGTAACAAACTTTCATTTACCACTCTTTCATAGTTTCTTCCTCTTAAGTGTGCTAAAGGCAGCGTATGAAATCAAAGTCAACGTTTCAAATTCAAAAATTTTACAGTTGGAGACCCTAACTGCTACATTTAAGGCAATGTTTCCTAAATTAAGTTAAACTCCATCACTACTAACTGCAAATCCCAGCTGCTCACTTCTTCCCTGACTCCTACAATAACCGAGAAAAAACCCTCCAGTTACAGGAAGAATCTTTTGTTTCCAAAGGCTCTGGCAGCAAGACAATTCTGCAGCTCCGCTGCAAGATGCACAAGGATAAATAAAGCGAGTCCCAGTCGCGTCAAAGGAGGAATCCAAGTAACTGGACTAGAGCCAGGAGCCTGATGGTGCTCTACTGTTTTGTTCTGTCCCACAGTTGTAAGCAATTACTGCTGGCAAATATTTTAGTTCACTATATAAATCATTTCATTGCGGAATAACCACCTGGCTATTCTGATGTGTTACAAAGCACAGAGCAAACAAACACACCAAGACAGCATTCAAGACCTCCCTTTCATGTGAGGTTTACACATGGGGGGAAATTTCAGTAAAGCAAACAACTGAATTGGGTATGAAAATGTTCTGATAAAGAGCTACTTATGCAGATTTCTTAAAATAACCATCTTGGTACAAGACTGTATCTGTTTCAGAAGTACTACATGGGATGAGCTTCACTTATGTGTCTTTATTAAAAAGATATGCCAGATGTCCTAAAAACAGCAGGAAAAAGCCCAATCCACCCCTTCTTAAGCTTTACTTCTAAACAAAACCGGTTAATTTTGAAACGAGAAGACAATTGTCCACACAAAACACAAGAGATTTTTTTTTTTGACCATTGATATAATTAAAAAATTCTCCAAATACCAAAGACTCAAAAAGTTACTGTGGCCAGGGCAATTAAAGGCAATTAAACTTTAAATTTAGCAGTACTTGTGCTCCCTTTTACAAAGCACCTACCAAGCAGCTATAACCGCAGGTGGAACAGGGGAGAGATCCTGCCCAGGGGCTGTCAGGGAATGACAGATAAAACAACCGGAGCCACTACCAATTACAGCATTTTTGGCTTCAACATTTCAAGCTACAGCTTTTCTTTTAGCCCTAAAATACAGATCGATCCCAATATCCATTACCTAATGCTTTTTTTTTTTTAAAAAAAAAGTCAAGAACTTAATCTCCAAAGATACTCTGTTAAGGTATAAAATTTGTTAACCCAAATGGCCTGTACATGGATATTCTTTCAATGGGAAGGGATCTACAGATACGTTAAACTTCACAAGATTTTCAATTTCAGAGATAACAACAAGGAGAGTACCTAGAAGTTGCTGCTGGAGACTAAAAAGAGGAACTAGGAAGAGTGAGTAAGACTGAGACGGGCAAACGACAGTAGTATTTCCTTTCAGATACAAAGGTGTGAAAAGACATGAAGTCACTCTTGGATGCTGCTGGACTGTGGCCATCTCCGCATAACCTCAGAGCCAATTCATTAGACAAGATTTTGAAACCATTACAAAAATCCAGCACTGGAAAATTATTTTCTTTACGTTATCATCTTACCTACATTCCTCAAAGAGCATGACAAAACATCCAAACCAGACATTACATCTGGTTATAGCAGAGGAAAGAGACCTTTCAAGCACAGAGATAAACGGCACCAAGAAACAAGACCCTGGTCACCCGACCCCACTTGTGGGTTCTGACCAGTTTACCTTGGACCCAACAGGAATGCTCCAAGCACAGCACACAGTTAAAGATCTGACAAGATGCTAAAGACAATACAAACATTTTCTTAAGATGGGAAAGTGACTGGGCCAACCTTTCTCTCCCCTAAAGGCCCTCAGACCCTTGTCGTTACCAGCTGGATGTGCAGACAGATCATTCAAATAATTAACACATTATTCAAACCGCAGAACTAATCCCAGTGAAGCGGCTGCCTCAGACACTCAGTGTAGCACTGTGGCAGTACCGCACGGGGACACGTTGACATCTCCCAGTCTAAAGGTGGTGTAGCCACACTAGCACAAAAATCAAGCAAAATTGAGCAAAACTAGGAATAATGCAATACACAAATGGGAACCCAACTAAATATTGGGCTGGCATGCACAGAAAGTGCAATAAAGGATAGCATACTCAGAAAACACTCCAGACACAATTAGGACGTTTAATAGGTTGTATAAAGAGCAATACTTCTTAGATTAATTTACATGTGAATTTTTATTTAAATCACTTGCTACCATGCAATTTGACCAGCAGAGAATTTATGCTGGAGAAAAAGTTTAATCTTAGAAGAAAGCAAGTATATGAAAGGTTACTTTAAAACTAACTATAGACAGGAACAAAATTATACAGGTGAAGTAAAAAAAAAAAATAATTAATGGCTTAAAAAAAAAATCACTTCTTGGAAGAGTTCTATCAATACACTACAAAAATAATACTGGAAAGTAATATCAGAAACATTCCTCAAGGGGCACACAGATAAACTGCTTCCAATGCTTTGATTGTCTACTTTCATTTTAAATACTGCTTCTTCAAGATTCAGTAATCAGAACAGCTGAAAATTTTAACTAAAATTTGAAATAGAGGCTATTTTCCAGAAATTTTTTGCAACTGAAGGGGCTAGCAGTCACACCCTTTGTAGTGTATAAAACACTAATTCTGAGGAACACTGGGAATTCAGTAAAGTTTCAGAAGAAACCGTATGTGGGATATGCACACAGCAGTGATATGCGCTACCAAAAAACAAATACAAGTATAAAAATAAGAAAGTAGTTGTCCAACATATTAAATCTTAGCATGCATTAATATCAAATCCCTTTGAAAATCTAGATTCCTACATAGAAAGTTACTTTTTTCCAGCCAAAAATGGACTGCCCTTATTGTCCCAAAAAATTGCCGAAATGCATCCTAGTACATTCACTGACAGCAAATTCTGCACGTCACAGGTAAGGTTACTACTCTTAAAAGGGTATTTGAGGAGAATGCATAACAAGCCAAAATAATAAAGGATAACTATACTCACATACTAACAGTAATTAAGGTAAAGCTCAATCCATTTTGTAAGACAGCCTAGCTTCAGGTAGATGAACAAAGAAAAACTCTGACCTAACAAGAAAAAGCAATTCTTATAGCCTAAAAAAGTTGTACCCTATCTGTATCTCTAGGTATGAAGAACAAAAAAGTCTTAAGATGCTGTTCAGAACACTCTGGGAACTGTCTGAAAGACCCTTCCTTCTGAGATCTGTGTACCAAACCCAGATGCAAAAAAGATGCTTTGTACCAGGACCATGTTTGGATCAATTATTAGGATAAAGACCGGGAATTCAGAACATCGCAGTGGTTATATTGGCTTCAACATCTGTTCAGAAACAGACACATCTATTGTACACCACTGGCAACAACAAGCAACCAAGATGTCTTAAGTTTCAATATGAAATTTGCACAAAGATGGCTGAAACCATCCTGTAGTATCAAGCTACAACACAGGAAAATAATTCATCGTGCTACTGCTTATATTTTAAACTTCATATAATATTGGCTCAAATATTTCACTGATAATTGAAGTTAAAATTTGATTTAATTAAAGGAAAACAAGGTACCTCCCCCTCACCTGGCTGTTTTTTGCTGCTGTTCGGCACTTCTCCGTTGGTCACTGGCTGTTTATTTGTGACAGTGCTGCCTCCTGACTGGCCGTTTAATACTTTAGGAGTAGATCCCAGGTTTGCAGCTATAACTGGTAACTGCTGACCTCGTTTCAGAAGCTGTTTCTGTTCCTGGTGTCGAAATCGCGGTGGTACTTCACGAGGAGGGTATCGAGGCAAGGTCTGCTGCTGCTGACTGTTGGCTGTGGCCCGCTTGGCATTATTATTAGTGCTGGTTACTGTGGAAGTGCCGTTAGAGGTGACAGGCTGAGGCTGGCTTACACTTGTCTTTGTTTGTTCTGGCACTACCCCCACCCCCAAAAAAAAGAAAGTTGGACAAAGTTATTCATAAGAACAGCAACTTGAAAAAACTGAAGACTAAGTCAATGTTCTTAGATCTGTTTATATATTATGTAATGGCAGCATTTTTTCTGATTCAAGTTGTAACTCATTCCCCATTAAAAGCTCTATTATCCCATAATCACACAGCTTTAATAGCACAGATCTGGAAGCACAAATATGTCTTGCTAGCACTGCTAACAAAGTTATCTCAGTTAAAGCATGCAACTACTAACAAGCTTTCTATAGCTTTTCCTGACAGATCAGCACTATGCCAGTTTATTTTGGCATTTAAACTTTATTTTGAAAAATATTTAAGTACTAAAAAAAATAAATAAAAATCTTACTCTAATGGGAAACTTAAGTGTTACATATTAAAAAAATGTTATGGTCTTGCACAGAAAGAACAAGAGGTGAACAGGACATACCAAACACATTGTTAAGACTTGCCTGCTTTATCAACCCTAAAATCCAAAAGGAAATACATTAATACCCTTAAGTCAATCTGTTGCCAGCAGGAAAAGTTAATAGCACAGGTAGCCCCATGCACGGCTTGGCAGGACTGTGCCGGCATTGATAAAAAGCCAAATGTGCAACTGCAACTCCGAATTATCTTTCAGTCTTGACAGCACGGCCACTTCAAGGCAAGACAAAGGTCAAATAATTTGCAGAGGTCAACTGTGAGTGAAGACACCAAACCCTATAACCCGTAGTTCAACCCTGCCAAATAAAGAGAAAACCACAATATCCTCCACACCTCCATCCCAACTGGTACAAAAGCAAAGGGGTAAGTACGGGGGTGTTCAGGTGTAGGTAACGGGTTAATAAACCAGGCTCAATGGACAGGAAGGAATACTGTGAGCTACTGGATAGGTTTCCTGGTGCTACTGCCGTTCATCTCAACCACTGAACAGGTAAACTGTAATTCCAATCCCTTACATTATTGATATGTTAATGTACTTTTCAAATTTCTTGGATAAGACATCCATAAAGCATGTTTACATTTACTGTGGGACTTCCAGAGATACCTCAAGACTCGATCATGACCTCCCTCAACACTGACTTACCGACGTGGTCATGTCACCATCTCTACACTGAGCTCCAGAAAATGAAACTGGCAGTTTTAGAAGTTACCAAAGGAAAAATAGTTTAATCCGTGCAGCATTCCTGCTGCTAACAGCAAGGGCACAGCTCAGTAACACAACTCTGGTGACAGACATTCAAAGAGGTTCCAACACGTTACAGGTCTCTCTCTCTTCCCCAGCAACACAACCCACCTGGGCCCATACAGCCAACAGAGGGGAAAGTGACCCAGGTTAAGAATTCATCCCCACATTTTCTTCATTGAGATCCTACAAGAGAGGAGTTCAGGACGCAGCTCCATCAAACTGTTCCAATGGCACCTCTAAGGCAGGGGCAGGCTATGGGAAAGGACCGACCCTGCGTGCTGGGAAAGAGGGAAACGGAGGCAGGCACCACTGCTTGGGACCAGTCTGGCTCTGCACTGGTGGGTGAGGAGGCGCCCGGTGACAAACAGGGTCTCAGTTACCGTAAGACTGTATTTATTTTCAGGAATAGTTTTGCACATTGGCAGCATCTAAACATACATGATTTTCCCTGCTGTGCGCCATTTAATGATTTCCCAGCTTGTCAGAAGCAGGAATATCATTCCGACACGAATGGAAATGTAGTTTTCTGGGGGTTTAAAATTTTTTTTTGTTTAAAGAACATTTTATCTTTTTTGCTTTCAGGAACAAGATTCATGTGAATACAACATAAAAAAAAAATGAAAACAAACTCCTTAAACTTTCGTTTAAAGAAACAATTTGAACACTGTCCATGTTACTTATGACTAATTTTTTAAATTTTCTACTGTAATAGAGTTACATATTTTGAGAAAAACACAAACATGAAGGCCCTTAGAATATAATGTCACCTAAGAATCAGCCTCTGAGTTGTGTTTCAATGGAATATTACATTTAGGCTACTTAAAAGTAGAAAAGGAAAATTTGAGAGACCTCAAATTTCACAGGTGGCCAGATCCAGGCCTTTGCCAGAAGTCCCAAGGAGGGGGGAGGAGGAGCACCAGCTTCAGCTGCTCCCCAACACGCTCGCTCCACAGCCCTACCATCTCCCCGGCTCTGACACAGCAGTGACCCAACGCTCTCTATTTCACAGCTGACTGGAGAAGGACAGAATTAAGGAGAGGAATGGCCAAGACATAAGTCAATTTAATGTACAGAGCACAGGGAATAGAAGGTATTCAAAAGCTATTAGATAAATTGGCAAGTTGATAAAAATCACCAACACCATATCAGATTCCATCAATTTAAGTAGTTACCTATATTGAAAAATAGGTAACTCAGATCAGATTCCTTGCACAATGCTTTGGAGCATATGACAACAAATTAGGATCAAAACCTGAACTTCACAAATACAAAGTAGTCTTAAACAAATCAATTTCCATTTATTCCTTTTCAAATTTCCTGGTTTAAAAATAACTAAAATAACTTAAAATGACTAAGCCTGGGGGGAGGGGGAAAGGGGAGGGAGGAGCTATTTTAGCAAATAGCTAAGAATCTGTCAACAATTTAATGCATAAGCACTCAGTGCATTTCTGTGGTCTAGGTACCACAACAAGCTTTGAAATTTAAAAAAAAATAAAAAATTCTTCACATACTACAATCTGTGCAGCTACTGCCCAAATCTTAACTTTTTGATCGATCACACTATGCCTTCTGCTGCAACTGATTCATGCTAATTACTCTTTACAGTTTAAAGCACAGTTCAGCCTACACCTGAGCTGTGCTGACAGTGATACGCCGAAAACAACTACTTTTTGCAGCCAGTGTATCATTACCAAGCCAAGAGAATAGTCATACAGGACTGGCACCACTTAGGGACACAGACATCCTTCAGCCTTCTGCGTACTGTATTTAGGCGCTTTTTTTTTTTTTTTACTGTCAGCTTAAGTGGAAAGTACCCCCCACTTGAAGAGATTTTTAATCCAACATACGACACCCCATAACACGGTCAATGAGAGAAATTCAGTTTCCTACACTACTACCACCGTTCACAGACAATTACTCCTCTCGGATAAAGTAAAATCATTTCTATCTGACGTTTCACGAGATGTCCAGAGTTGCAAGTAGCCTGCTTAGGGCAGTACTGCAACACAGCGACATTAATACTTTACTTTCCTAATTAAAGCTACTTTAAGACAAAGCGCATATTCTAACAGAATCCAATGGACTCGCAGGTAATCGAATCACTGTCGACTATGAAAGAGTGCAACTAATAAACAAGCTCCTTTCTGCCAAGCCAGCCCCTCAGCTACGACATCAACAAGACTTCACAAACAGTTTAAGAAAATGGTATTTCTCACATATTCTGTGCATTCATTTCCTCAGCAAATACAGTAATTCTTTCCACTAGGATCAGCAAACTAAACAAAAATCTACCAGATAATAGTTACACTAAAGAATCTGCAGAGTTTACATTCGTATGTTAATTTCAAACTGAGATTAATCCGATGTGCAACAGAATTCCCTTGCCTTCACTTCCCGAAGTACCACAGAGTAAGTTTTCAGCTATACAATTTACCCCATCCAACATTTTCTGGTCCACAACTTCTCAGAAGACTAAATAATACATTAATATTCCAATATGGCTACTATAAATTCCAACACCCCTTAATCATCATCTTAGTATTTAATTTGTTATAAACAAGCTGCCTGTTTAATAAAAGTTTGTTCTGCACACGAGTATTTTATTTTGAATCATATTAAGGCAGAAAGATAATATTAACAGACTTAAAGTCTATCGCAGTTAATTTACTTGACTAGTAACAGCGAGTTTACAGAAATTAATATTAAAAAATGAGAGATTTTCATAAAGAACAAACCTGCTGAAAACCCACAAAGCAGGGGATGGAGAAGTTAAGAGTTTACAGAGAGATTCCAAAGAAAGACGCTTCCAACTTGTGTTGCTTTCCCACTCTGCAGATTTCATTAGAAAATGGAGGAGAAGCATGGTGTCATTTTACTGCTCCAGGAGCTGCTGCCAACTCCTCCTGGAGTAGGGGCCCAGTCACTTAAACTCCCCCTCCAATAAAAAAAAAAAAAAAAAAAAAAAAAGGCAAAAAAAAAAAAGGCAGCTGTTTGAATAACTTTAATGCAGATGGAAAAGTTTCTCACTCGCACAAAACCAGCCTACAAAGATCAAAATCGGCTCCTAAACCACACAAAGAACAGCACCAAGCTGTCATTTAAATGTTTCTTCTCGCTGCTGCCGAAGCTGACCTCTTAAAAATGTATTGTAACGCTCCCTCCCTGCGTGTCATGCCCCAAAGAGTTGTCAGTGCTGGAATGCTGAAGGGCAAACAGAGGAAGTCTGGCTTTTCAAGCTGACACACGTAAGATGTAGTGCTAGAATTTTCGTTGTGGAAAAATGGCCGCAGCTGTAAGCTCAGCTAGCTGATCTGGAAAATATCTAACTGTTTGCCAATTCATTAACCCCTGAAGATCCGCACAAAGGTAAGCTCTGTGTCATTCCTATGGGTGAGTTTAACAGCAAGCATTTGCGATTCCGTTCCCTTTTTGCTCTTCGCTTTCAAGATTTAAAAGCTAACGTAACAGTTTTTCCAATCAGTAAAAGCAGAATTAGGCAAGTGAAAAAAAAAAATCCGACAAAAAAAACAGAAGAGTTAGTGTATTCAGGCAATTTTGCTTCACAGAGAAGAAAATGAATATGAAGTTTCCAAGGTGGGAAATATGAGTCAAAGATTTCAATTCCACACCCAGCTATTTTTAAAAACACTTTCCGTTTCAATGGTTGATTCAAAGTTTATTCTGTTCTGCAATAAAAGTAGTACTTTATGCCTCTGCCTTCTACAAAGCGGGGGAATTCAGAACTGGAGATTGACAGATGTTTTCAGCTCTGGCTCGTACCGTTTCACACAGCACAAAAGCATTGGAACAACTAACCACAACACTCGCATCAACATCAACATTACTGTTCAAATTTCATGAATTACCTCACTGGGGTATTATGTACATACATTAAGGTATCTGCAAAAAGATATTTCATCTCGTAATGAAATCTCATTCTGCAGAATTACACCAGGATTACTGAAGTGAGCACAGACAACAAAACTCAAACATTCTCCTTAAATAGCATTTACTTTAGTGCTCGGCTTATCATTAGCTACTCGTGGCCACAGTGCGGTTTGCAGAGTCCTCTTTTAGGAGAAATTCAGGGTAAATAGATTGATTTGTCTGTCTTTAATAGCACTGACATTAAACACAGCAAAAATACATATTTTGCCAAGCCAGAAGGAATACCACAACAATTGACAATTCTACAGTATTCTCATCAAATAAGGACTTTCAAACGACACTTATTTTTTCCTAAAATAGCGGTACAAGAGCACTTGGAGGGCACTTGTCGATGGAGGAGTTTGCTATTCTAGCTGCTGCACAAATAGAGAAACATTCCACTTAGCAAGTAAGTAATACATTCATCTCTAACTCCTATGAACTTTCTCTTCCATCTTTTAATAAAACCAGATGTATAAAACTAGACAGGTTAGAATACTTGAAATCCACAGGAATGACATACATACATTTTTAATGACAATACTACAGTATTAAAATGCTACTTGTACCAGAAACATTTATATTCGTATCATCTTCATTATTTCCAGTCCTAAACCTGAACAGGAGAAAAAATCAGCACTATTAACTTCCTCAGAAGGTGGTCTTATAATTTTACATGCACACTGGTAGCTACTTCAGTTGGTACAAAAGCAATTTCTACCTTAGCTAAAAGAACATTTTAGAGCCATCCAAACTACGCTTAAAACCAAGAAATAACCTCCATACCCACCCCCACCACTTAACCAGCTACTTTTCTGAAAGAAGGAACATAATTCTGAATTATTTAGAGATCCTATACTCTTGTATTTTATCTTCAGCTCATGCACAAAATAAATTATTTAAGACATTAACGCGATGGAAACTTGGAAACTAATGAAACATTAATTTGCATCCTGAATACAAGCAGGCAAAACTGTTGAGACAATGAAAGAGCTACGTGCAACACAAGCAACGAATTTGTTCCTATAGAAACTACTGCAAAAAGTCGGGTATCTGAACCTCATAATGTCTGCTCTTCTTCAGAGGGACTGCTAGCCTGTGTTCCTTTGACAACTCTAAATTCCTGCTAAACTTCCTGAAATACCCTTTTAATGATAATGTAACATTAAAGCTGGAACTTAACACTTCCATCAGTAAACATAAGGCCTCCAAGGAGAGAGGAGAAAATGGAAAAAAAAAAGAAAAAAAGAAAAAAAAAAAAGATTTACTCTGTCCTTCAAAAGAAAGGCATTTTATTTCAATTTGAAGATTACCATCAGGAAGCCGACTGAGCAGAATTACTGCCCTCCCATCTTCATGCTATTTTTAGCCATTTGCAGCCCCATCCCTGACGTGAGGCATGGACGCCAGTGCAGCACAAGTACATAGGTCAAATGTTCACTCAAAATGGACGGTACTATTTACAGCAAAGTATTTTATCATTTTCCTTCTTCGTTATCTTTTCAGATGTGTTTTATTACTTCAGAATAAAACCAGTTTCATAATTCTTTAAAACTGGTATATTATCTTAGAAGCCTTATGGCAGGAATATACAGAAGAAAACAAATGCTTAGCCTGTACTTCAAATGCAATTCCATGCACTGCTAGAAAAGGGTGTTTCAAAACATAAGTGAAGAGTATTTATTAAGTATAATACTCTTCCAGCACTTTTATTAAGTATACAGTTCTACGCCTACAGATAAACATAGAGTTCCCAACTGATTTCAGTGACCGGAGTCAGGATGGAGCGGCCGGGACCCACAATCAGTCCAATGAACCCTACAGGATGATTCCACATAGAGAACATGAACTTCCACTACTGACATTGGCTACAGGGATGGTGCCACCATTCCGTAGCCACCGTGCTCTGGCAGCTCCCTCTATACTCCATAACCAAAACATCAAGCTTTCCCAAAGCAGCATGTAGGAGACCTCCCCAGAACACGGAACCCAGGCTGCCCTCGCTCGCCCCGCAGAGCAGTGTCACACACTGACAACCTACTGGTCCTACTAAATCTATTTATTTTTTTTTTTCCATTTAAACACACACACTAAAGTATACACTACACTTAAATAAACTAGACATAAATGTGTCTCCTGCTACCTGGCAATTGGTACTGCAGTCCTCGGCAGGAGAATCAGCGCATTTTTTAGGTGGAGAACCTGCCTCCTCCATTTCAATCACATACCAATTAGGATGTGGCTTCAAACACACACCTCAGTAACGGAGACTTCCCTTTGTTTCTTTGCCTCTTCTCCAGCGCAGTATGTCCTCTATCGTTTTGCTACCTTCATGCCAGAACAGCACTTCAAACACTTTTTGATTTTTCCAAAAGTAATTGCATCTCTGCTAAGCAGGGCTTCCGAGCTCCTGTTTCTACCGCTGCTCAAGTAAGTATTAAATTAAAGCCAATGTTCCCAGAAAACAGGGATTCAGCAAGCACTCCACACGATCACTTATGCAATTATTATCCACTTCCCAACTAACAGGTTATGAGCTAGAATTAAAAAAAGTGAAAAGAATCTTTTTTTTTCCCCCCCTTTACAGAAGCTGGTTGGAATGGAGATCTGTATAAAAACCACAAACATTCAGAATAACTCCAGTGTTCCCAGTCTGCCACTGAATATCGAAATTACAGCTTTCACGTACTGTCATCTTGTTCATTTTGCCAGGATGATCTCTCCCCATGCAACAGTTAGTTAAAACTAGACATATCAATTACTTGTCTATCAAGTTCCCAACCCCAGTTGCACTTAGGATATTTGGAAATTTTCAAACAGATCCCTTGTGTGGATCTACACACAGTCATGCTTAAAGTGTCAGTGTTTATACACTTTTCAAACAAAGCAAAAAAGGGGAAGAAAAAAGTAAGGAAAAGAACTCAAGACATACACAGCACCAGGCATGTATGTAGTAAGTAATTAAGTATGGAAAATAGGAAGAATAGAAGACTCCAATCAACCCTTCGCCATTACTCTTCTAGTCCTTTGTGGTCACTGTTTGAAACAGTGCAACTGAGTTTCAAGGAGACCCCACTTTTTAGTTTGAGTAGAGCTTTCAGGTGCCCCATTTGATTCAACACATTTAAAAATGCAGAAATGATATACAGAATAGAAATAACTCTAAAGTAACTTACCTTTGATTTTTTGTTCAATGGCCTAGAACAAGAAAAAAGAAGTGTCAGTGATTTGTGCAGATAAGAGAAAAACCACATGTGCACGTGCCATTTCATAAAGCAACATTAGCTTTTGACTTCCCTCTTTTAAAATATTTTAAAGTTATTTAATTATCTACTTCAGAAGTGTCTCTCTAACCAACCCATGCCTATTATTCCTTACACCTAGAAAGCTGTTTAAATGTTATAGAAGACAAAATTAATTTGAAAGATAGCTAGATGAAACAGACTGAATTAAAATTGCAAATTAAGATGTTTGAAGTGAGTTAAAAACTGTGCCTGGAAGCAAGGAACCTCCACCACTTTTATTGCAAAATACGGCAGGGGAAGAGGGAGGGACCTAGAAATTTAAAGGAAGAAAATAAATGCAAAAGCTTTAAGCCTTTCATTTCCAAGATTCAACTGGTTACACCTGTGATACTGCCAAGATGAGAGATCTATTTGCATAAAGTTTTATCACATGATAAAAATGGGGAGAGAAATATTTCTTGTAAGAAAGTGCACCTTAATTGTGCAGTTTTAACTATAAAACAGTGAAACTGACTTCATGAAGGACCTCTCAAAAGAACGAATCAGTTCTTCCTATCTGAAACTAGAGTTTTCTTAATTACCACTTTTAAAATGCACTAATGCCAAAGCAAAATGAGATTTGTTTTGATATGGTCACTTTGGTAGCTGTATACAACCCCATTTTAATTATGATACTGCATATATTCATAGTATGCAATAAATTTGTGGTAATACTTAAGCTATGATCATCTATAATTAAATTCTTGAGGAGAGGAAAAAAGAGAGCACGTATGAATGCAAGAAAAATGTATTGATTCACTGATTTGATGTAAGACTTTGTTAGATTCAGACATTAGCATTGTTAGGGCTGACTACTGAAACTTTATTAATGACTCTTCAGTGCCACAGCCTCGTTTCTCGTAAGAAAATCAAGAGTACATTAACAGAAAATCCCTCTTTTTCAACTTCTTAAACTGCCAAAAGCAAGGATACATAAAAAAAATAAGTTATACTGTCTGATACTTCAAAACGTAGACTCTTGCTCCCAAGAAACCTTGAGCACAAGCTTTTAAATTTTTATTTATTTATTTATGCTCTTAAGAGATTGCTAAAAATAGCTAGACTGCAAAATCTCTTCTGAAGAAAATCCACCCTACTAACAGTAACGCATCAGCCCCTGGAATTAAGAAAGCAAAACCAAAGCCAATGGCTGCTTACACAAGTGTATTGAAAACCCCACACCACCTTCATTTTCAGTTTTGCCCATCTTATCCATATTACCCTCATTCCTCCAACACCACCGCCCCCCTTCCTCATCTTCCAAAAGGCAGTTGCTGTACTTGGGGCCACTACATAACGCCACAACTTATCATTATACTCTTTGTTCAACGCATCTAATTAAAAAAACAAAGTATTTTGAAGACCTGGGAAGTTTTGTATGCACTTCAAGCCCAGCGTACTGTATGCACAGCAGCTGGCTTTGCACCAAGTGTTCTAACCACATCTTTATATGATCATAAAAAGGTAAATAGGACACAACAGTTGGTGTCCCACAAAAGCTGCTCAGCATCAGGATGCGAGCATAGAACAAACCTTCTCTAAGTTAACTGTTATACCTCTGATTGCTGCTGTTATTTTTCTCCATTTATTATTATATTAATAATATATATTATTATATATTATATATATTATATTAAATATTTCTAATTATTAAAAAAACTAGAGTACGTATAAGACTGAAGCATTAGCTTTTTCTTCCACAGTATGATTACATGATGCCTTTTCAGTTCTTGCCTTGCCTATACAGGTGTTTAGAGCTTACTCTGGAGAGCCTGTAATCTCACCCCCCTCCCCAGCTGTGACTTGAGTTAAAAAAAAAAAAAAAAAAAAAATCAATCCATCAGCTTGGCACTTTACCCATGAACAGGAAAATGAGACAACTTATGCTGTTTCTGACTATCCACAGCACCCAGAGAGATCGGTGAAGAGAAAGGGTCATACGATAATGCTACTGACTTCTTTTTATACTAAGGTGCTATTCTGTAAAAGAAAAACAATTTGAACATATTTCATATTGCATGGTTAAATGCTTTAAAGTTTTTGCTAGCAAGCCTGTGGTTGATAACACAAACCAGTTATGTTCTTCAGAGATCAAACAGAAAAAGTTCGCTTGCAAAACAAAAAAGAGCAATTCTGGTCCGTCTGAAACTATTAATGAATATTAAAAGAACATAAAAGGGATCCTGCCTTCCTTGTGACCCACATTAACAAGTTTTCATTTTAATCTAGAATCAAGCCATGTTGGTACTAGGACCTTTTTTTTTTTTAACAGGAAAGTTAACTGGCAGTTTGTTACCATGGTTTTCAGAGGTACATTCTCTTTAATCTAGATCAGGTTTAAGCTTCTCCAGGAATGCAGATGAGCACCCTTGTGGCATCCTACTCCTTTTTCCATAGAAGCTGCTTAAATTCCTGATACATGAAATCCACACACTCAACATTTTGTTACTCTGAGAATACAGGACATCCATAAAGACCTGTGGGTTTTGAAGAACGGTGCAGCAGGTGTTCCATGGCAGGAGAAAGTGAAAGCAAAACTAATTTTAGGCAAAGGCCTTGTCTCTTCACTTTCAAAAAATATTTATGCATTTATTTCTTCTAAAAATTTCACCCTCAAACATGTCTTTCAAACTCAAGAAAAAACTAATTTTTTGGGGAAGTCAGTCAGCTATGAAGAACCACTTGTTTAAAAGATTCAAATTCTATAAGTAAACCAGCTCCTTTCCCATTACAACTTCTGATTAAAAAAGAATTCCAAGGGGAAAATGAGGTATAATTTTACAACTGAGGTCCAAAAATTATTATGCAGCTTAGCAGTCAGCTACTGAGAAGAACCTCTCATTCTGAAATACGAGCAAATACCTCTTCTTGGAGTACCCCTCCAATACGATTTAATTTATATTTGTTGCAAGAGTAGACATATCTAATTTTGTACAGGTGCAAAACATACACCTTTATTTAGGCCAACAAACAAGGAGAGCTGACTATTGATTTTTTGACCATGTAATAAATATCTAGCATTAGTCAATGGAATCAAAGAAAAACTGTTAAGCAGGTTCACTTTGCTACCACCAGGTAGCAAATAAACCTGAAATGGACACGTTTTTAAATAACATTTACAAGCTCCTCTCTCAAGCTTAGGGTCAGTATTTAGAATCAATGGCCATGATTAATAACTTGACAGGAAATAGGAATTCTGAAGTGTTTACAAGCATTTCTGTGATGTTTCCATCCCCAAACACCTTTGCTGTCAATATTTTCATTTTTGTCCACCTTCCCTAATACAAATTGTCTTAAGACACCTGTGTTTCCATACTAAAGGATAAGAAGATACTATGTCAAATAGAAATTATTATACTAATAAATGGACTAACAATGAGAAGTTTTCAAACTTGAAACTGCTTCAACTGACAATCAGGAAAAAGAATGGTCACCTCAGAAGAATATTTAATCTCTGAAGAAACTATAAATAAAGCCAATTAAGAGGTTCAATATGTCAGTTACCACTAACTGACAGTACATGTAAAGCTTAAAACATTAAATTAAAAAGAAAACACTTCTGAATAACAGCAGCTAAACCAGTATTTACTAGTGATGAAGCAGAAGTCACCCATAAGCACGGGTGTTTATTTTTTGATGTTCAACATACCTTTTTTTGAGCAGCTTCCTTCTTCTTCTTGTCTTCTTTTCTCTTTTTCCTTTCTTCCATCAACTGTTCTTCCTCTTCTTGCACTAAATCCCTGAACCACAGAGTTTGTAATTAACTCTCCCAAAATACAATCTGTACACACTTAGATTCATTTTAGAACAATTATTTCACAGTGACACAAAAGGAACTGGGGAATTTTACTTCTAATTGGATAATATTTCTACAGGGACTATGTACTTTCACTGCAAATCACAAGTGACAAAACTTTAAGAGCAGATGCAGTGTCAAGGAACATGGAAGATTTTCTTTTTTTCCTGAAACTTACAATGAAGCTTTAGACATGAATTTGATTTAAAAGCCAGAGCAAATTCAGATGTTATTTAATCTCTACCTGCTATTGTGAATTCGCATGACTGAGCTCTCAAACACCACTTTTCCCCTCTGTCACACGCAGTCGGCTCTGACCCAGCACAGAGTTTGACTACACCCAGGATAAGCCAACAGCGGGTTCCTCTCCAGCCCTGCACACCTTTTTCCACCAACACCGGTGCCTGGACAGTCCCGCAGCACCTCCCTGGTCTTAAACACAGCCGATATATATACATTCTCCTGCCGGAACAGTGAGCTAATTCCACTGGCTGTGCATCTGTATGACATGAAGGACGCATGAACTAGCAGGAACACAAACTCAAGAGCATGGTCAGAGCAGGGCAAGTTTTACATGCTAAAACAGAAGGCTTAGCAGCAACACCACTTTCCAGATTACACTACGTTCTCTTAAAAACAGAATTCAGCAAAAGTAAGACAAAAGAAAGAACGTGGAGAGCATAAAAAGCAGAAAGAACTACAGGCACGCAAGCACATTTGCAAGTCATCAGGGTCAGTAGGAACCAATTCTGACACAAATCTAATGATAACAAAAAAAGAAACTTTTCTTTAAGTCCATGCTTGGAGAGATGAGAATGAGAACGAACACAACTGACAGAAAAGACTGTGGCAACAGGCAGACAAAACCGCATTTGGGCTAATTGTGCAAAAAACTCGTGACAACACGGAATGTGCAACCAAAGATCAGTTGTTTCACACATGAGAACAAAAACAATTGCTCACAAAAAGAAGGATTCTGAAGGTTAGAATGCAACGATAAATCTGAATATAAAAATAACACAGCAGCGGCAGCTTGCTTTTGTCAGAAGACTGTGAGACAGAGGGAGAAGGAGCCTACTATTATTCGGTTACTTCAAAGTTTGAGATTGGGAGCATAAAGCATTTCTGTGTACCAGAAAGCCTACTTGCAAGACGACTCTTTGCCATTTCAGGGTCAGGAATGTTTCTGAGCTCAAAAGCTTGGAAGCTTTTAGCTCACAAGCCCTGACCATATAGTCAGGTGGACAAGATTAAAAAATAGGTTGAAAATGTTTTTCCAGATCTCCTTCTGAAGCATAGATTTAGGTTACAACACGCATCCCTCTGATATCCTGAATCTTAACACTAGTTCCACCACACATCGACCTTCTCACTGGGCAAACCACAGCCTATGAAGACGTCCTAATTCCTGTGATACTTTGATAAGATGTGGGAACAAACTCCACACATTTTGACTAAGTAAAGGAAGAAAGGAAGAAATTTACTCTTTCAATAACCTTCAGAGATTAGTATATGTCCTCTCTTTTAAATTAATGTTTCATATGTAACTGGTGTTCTCCCAAATCTGTGCATACTTTCTATCCGATCAGCTGCAGCTAAGGTAGCAAGAGGTGCTCAGACTCAAAGGTGCTGCAGAGAGCTCTGGACAGTAAAACTTTAGAGTCTCGTAGGTTATTTACTGTTGCTAAAGAAAAAGCCGAGAAACAACTGATGGAAGGGAATTCACACCCCTGTTTGTGACAAGTGGTCTTGTCTAATGTCTATCTCCAAAATTCAGCTTTGAACATAAAAAGCTCTGTTTTTATCTTTGCCATGCTTTTCACATACTAAGCAAGGCAGAACAGGAGAAGAGATTTTATTACACAATTACTTTGAATGTATTAAAATCTCCTTTAAAAAAGTTACTCTCATTCAATGACACATGGCTGCACATACATTATCAAACAGAAGACATCTTGTTATACAAAACTTTGTGGGTCAATACTGGACAGTCAATGAGTGATTTGCTTCTGCCTAGAAACGCTGGGCTCGTTTTTAACCCCAAACTACCTACAACTACAAACCTCCAGTTGCAAATGTGTTAGAAGCAATGTCAATTGAATACAGTAAAACACAAGATATTCCAACAAGTATTAAAATTGTCATTACTTTAGATATATAAATAATTGGTTAATTCAACTTTTAACACGGCTCAAGCCCCTTTCAAAATGAATGGAGGCATAGATCTTGGTCTTTTTTTTTTTTTTAATTTTTTTTTTTAGAAACCCACACGTGACTTCCAGTTCCCAGTTGCCCAGTTCCACTGTGGCAAATTCATATAACTTTCTCAGTTTTTAATTAGACAAAACAGCACTCTTTCAGCACCTGCCTCTCATTATAGGCGGTGCCAATGTAAGTAATACTAAGCAGCTCATCAGGTCTTCTCTTTACAGTAGCCAGCGACTTAATTGTATTTTGCATTCTGCATAATACTGCTATTCTTCTGGAAGATGCGAGTACCACGCTATTGCAGCCCATTTGAGTTCCACCCTTAAACTTCAAAAGTGTTCTTTTCTCCTGTTGTGAGATTCTTCGGCAAGATGTTGAAAGTGGTTCCCCTCCCAACAGGGACAATGCCGTAATAACGATACTTGTATTCAAATGTCAAAGCTTGTGGCCACTTGGCTATTATTAGTTTAAAGCAAAAAGATATATGGTAGTACTTTCACATGACATTCATTGTGGAAGAAAAAAAGCCAGCAATACTTAAAATATTATAGAGTACAGGAACTCCTGAGAGTATTAACATTAGCACACAAGACAATCATGAGATTGCATTTTGAGTAACTGAAGCATTTTTCTCAAAGGTACTTTAATTACTATTAATACTGCCAGACAACAGCTATATTCGATCTAGATGGTAAAAATCAATTTGTCTGGAGGGAGGAAATTTTATATTCACAGAACTAACAAGTATTTCTTTATTTAATTACAAGTATCTTTTCTGATTTCTCTCTGTAAACAGAAAACCTTTGGAGCATGGCTACGTGTATCTGCACGGCTACCAATGCAAACAGAGATCAGTTTTCATCCCTACTTTGTTCTCACTGCAAATCCCATTTCATTCTCGACTTGCACATTTTCCCAGTGCTCCCTTCTGTTGGAATAACACTGATTTATTGCATATCCAGCATCCCTTTTCTCCTCTGCCACTTTTAGGGTGAATGTTACAAGTCCCCATCAACTCATGCTGTATGTGTTAACAAAAGCCGCCTGACACCGCAGGTATTTACCAGAGGTAGAGCAGCAGCAGCTTTGACAATGACCAGCCAAACAATACCAGTATTCTTTCCACCACACATATACAGTAACGCACCCGACAGACCACCACTTTAAAAAGTTTCCACAGACCAAATTCTGTCTGTTAAGATTTTCTAATAACAGAGAGCAAGAATTAGTTTGGTGTTTTGTTTTGTTTTTTTTTTTTTCTTAAAAGAATTGCTTCTGATGTGTTAAGATATGGAAAAAAGCCCAAAAATCTAAAAATGTTATTTCTGAGACCCCTCTGTATTCCAGTTGCACTGCAAGACAAATCACAAACCATCAATTACAACTTCACTATTTTGCACTTTATCATAGTTTTATCATCTGGTTCCAAGATTCATTTAGGACTGATACTGCAAAAAGCAATCTTGCATTTGCAATTACGTCTCAAAAACTATTTCACGGACAACTAAGAGGTTAGTCATGTAACTACAGGAAAAAACTACAGTTGGCCAGTTTCATCCAAAGGAATCCCTTGGATACTTTGCAAATCTGAGGTAATGAGTAACTCACAGTGACGTCTGTGCATTATAAAGGTGACACACAAGTCGGTTTTGTCCATCACTGACTGGCATCCCGAGCATTTGAAACCAAACTGTTGTTGGTAACGCTGATCCTCAGTTTGAGTTAATTTGGAACAGTCCAATTTTTAACAGGTAATTTGAATCAGTAACTGATACAAGAAGCGTGTAGGTCTGAAATCCGTGTAGAAAAAATAACTTCTATATATCACAGTCCATTTTTGACAGAATAGACCCTTCATTTCCAGTTGACTTCCATCCAAAGAAGAGTCACTGATTTGCTATTCAGGAAGACAGTGTTTCCTGAGGTACCACTGAGAATAAGAGACATCTAATCCAACAGATAAGGCCAAGTACCATATCTTCCTCCCATGGCCAGGAAAAGTCATGTCCACAGCCCTTCTCCTCTCACAGCCTCGTTGCCTCTGTGCATAACGCACAACTACCCCACACGTGTGCTGCTGGGCTGACACCCCCCAAAGCCCGAGTTCAACACCCACGTCCTCTGAGCAGTTCTCTGCCCACCTTCTCCTAAGATCACCCCAGGAAAAAGCACCACCACAAGCAGGCTGTGCAGAGGGAATTCCTGTCACCTTCCCACAACGCCCTCTTTCCCAAAGGATTTCCAATAACCTGAGAAGAATTCTAAGAGTTAAGAAAGCCACTAGCACCTTCCTAGTTCTGTATAACAAATTTCAGTGTGTCGTGTGCAAAAACTACATTAACTGAAAAATCATTCAGCTTTTAGAAGAAAGCTATAGCACTTTAAAGAGCAAGCAGAATGCTATTTTCACAGAAAAAGAAAAAAAAAAAAGGAACCTGTCAATCCTGCTACAACTAAAGCAACAAGACTTTATTTTATTTTTAGAATACAGATGCCAACAACTAAAATTCTAATGTCTCTGGAATATTCCGCCTCCAACATCATTTTTTTGTTTCCATACAGGAACAATAAAAATCAAAAATTATGACATTGATAATTCTATTTTCATGTATTTAAGAAAAATAGATCTTAGATTACAAAGCCATCTTACAACACATTAAAAAAACCCCAAAACTATGATTAGTATCAGGATCCTAGGCAACTTCTGAAAAAAAAAAAAATTACTCACCTAGAGTGCATAACCTGTTTTTAAAAGAGTATTAGATTAACATTATCATGTTAAATCTCAGGAACTGGAAAGCAAAACTAACCCATCGTACAATTAAATGACAACAACAGTAAAGCTCTCACTGCCCATGTTCTTCACTGAAAACTGAATCTTTCAAGGAAGGCAGCCCTATTACCACTACCCTCTTACATAAACACAAACTTGAAATACAAATTCAGATTTGCCTATTAAGTCATCACAGTCTAAAGCAAAACTCCCAAATTTCCATCTCTGACAGCTGAAAGTGCAAGTTTCCTTTATTCTCTCTAACACATTAATACATGGCCCTCTCAACACTCAGCAAACGATAGTATTTATGCATCAGATTCCAACACCCATTAGAACATATAACAAACAAGCTACGTTTTTAATGCTACTCCTCGAGAAACAGAAGTGTTACGTAGTATTTCCCATTTATCATCTTAGACTTTAATAGCCACCTCTTCCTGCTAAGTACTCAACACTTCATATTATTCTTTGTGTGCAAACTATCAGCAGCTTACTGTTACTTTACGGCACATAACAAGAAACACAGCAGGAACCCAGTCTCATAGTAACAAAGCCAGAAAAACAGCACGTTCTTTTGCTGGGCTTTTCCCTACGTCTGGGTAGATTTAATACATTGACCTCGTATGGCAAGAGTGCTTGTAGCAGCATGGTCCGTCAGCTCGCCAAACGGCAAGCAATGACTGAGACCTCAGATTCATAACATGAATATATAAACAGACTTCTATTATTTCCCTTATCAGCCATCCAACTTTCACTAAAACACACGTACAGGGAATTTCTTTTTCCTCCTATATAATTGGATTAGCTTGCCCAAGGTTAAATTGTCTTATCTAAATTGAAAAATAAGGTTTGCATTTCTGCTAACTGAAAATAAAATATCCACACCATATGAAATTCACATTTGAGACTGGAGCAAAAGCCTTCAGTTTAAATAGCTTAACTTGAAAGGTGCTTTATTTTCAAGTGAGACCAAATGAAAATGGATGTTGATCTCAGGAGAGACTGCACATTTGATGGCCCTGAGAACATACAAGTAGAAGCTGCTATTATCAGCATAATTTAATATAGCCTGAGTGTCAGATAAATATTTACCATTATTTATTTTAGAAATATTTTTTTCTCCAATTCTATGTACCTCAGCACAATTCTTGTTTGTATAAGGGGAAAAAAACCCAACAAACTACCAAAACGCTTTACTCAATTAAGCCATTAAAAAAAAGGAAAGTACTTTTAAATCTTCTAGGACAAGGTATCACGTTGGCAAGTGCCTTGTGATTCTGGGTGATTTTGACACGAAGTCTTCATTACTTTCACAATCACTCGCCATTAAATGAAGAGCAGCTACATTCTTACAGCATTCACTACTACTTCTTTGTTTTAAGTTCTGACAATGCTAATTTTATTTTTGTTGGGCTTGATTTGCTCTTTGGCTTGCAAACTGGAAAAAAGCTGCAATGCTCAAAATGTAAACATTTCAGGTAATGTTTACACTGAATCATATTTTACTTACTACTTTAATTCTTGAAAAAAATTCCATTACCCTATAATTTCAAAAGCTCCAGCTTGGCATTATAAAAATATCTGGGCTGAAATAGACCTATTTAACCCCTATTCTTACATTACAGAAGAACAGAATTGAGTATACCTATATTTTCCCTGGAAGACATACCGTCAATGCAATAATTACTGTTTGTGCAGCACACTATCTTTGCTGCTATGATATATAAAAAGGAAACATGTTATGCCACAATAAAACCATAATTCTAGTTACCTCACTGAGGAAATTATGGTTACAAGAAGAATTTTGACACATATTAGGATCTAAGACATCGCAATGTGTTATTATGATTTGAACTCAGTATTTATCTTTGAGTGAAAGCGTGTATTACTTGCACACAGCGAATTTCAACACCAAAATAAACCAGGCTGCCATTCACAATTAATACCAGTTACCTGCCGTTCACTGGAACAGAACTTCCCATGCAACAGAATCGCATTGGTTGGGTTTCTGGATTCTACAAGCCAGCACTAGCAGAACTGCCTCTCACAAACACTGCTAGAGATGCCAGCACCGGTACAGATGCTCACGCACAGAGTTTGCCAGCCGAGCAGGCACCTCCAAAAAACACTTTGAAAGCACATTAAAAAGTCACTCTGCCCCACAAGATGGTGCTAGCACATTTTTAAAGGCATTGCCACCACCGCCAACAAATGTTTGCAGAAGCCTTGAGGCTGTGAAGGGATTCTCCCAAAGGAATTGCATGTTAGGTGTCCTTTGAAGCACTTCAAAGGCTGCAGGCTGCACTGGGGGGGGGTTCTGATGTCACTGCTACGGCCCCCACACGCTGAACACACAGAGCGGCCAAGCACCGGGCTGGCCACAGCCAACAGCAGGCAGGGGGTCACGCAGGGGAAGCACTTTGCTGCTGGACAAAGGAGACCAGTTAAACAACCAGCCAACCTCTTAGTGGCCCTGTGTTACTAACCGATGGTAAAAAGATAACTATGGACCTTCTACCCATAATACTACAAAAATAAAAATAAAAGTAAGAATTGGAAGTGATTATACACATTGTCTGTTGAAATCACTCTAAAATTTCCAGTGACAAATATAAAAAAAATATTTTTGGGGAAATAAATAAATAAGTCCTTCCCACCATTTGCTTTTCTTCTAGTTATAAATTAACTTGCAATGCTACAGGTGGAACACTGCCAGGTAATTACATTTAAGTATTTGGAACTGAAAGATCTTTTACATCTGCAAAGGCAGCAAACACGTATGTGTGCACACACTGTGTATTCAACCTATGTCTGATATCATACACAGACTTCCTAACATGTTCTGACACTTTAAGGTTTGATAATTTTTCTGTATTCTGACCTACAAGTTCCCTAATCTTCACATTTTTTTAAATTATACAATTACATACAACTGCCAATAAGAATTATTTCTCAGTTTCTATAAAAAACCAATAGCTCGCTTTTCTACTAAAGCATCATTATATAAGAATAAACTATAAAATGTGTATTTTGGTTAAAAATGGATCCTGCAATTCCTTTATCAATGCTTCCCTTAAAATATCGTACTACACCAAAAAGAGAACTCTTCAAGCTTATGGCACAGAAACCAGTATTTGGAAGTTAACAAAAAAATCCCCAAATCCACCAGTGCCTTAAATGGAAACACTCTGGCAACTAAACCCACTCAGCATTTTACACAGCAGCAAAGAAAGCCTCAGGCACCGATAACAAAACAAAAACACTTATTTACAGATGTTACGTTTCCAGCTATTAATGTATGGAAGAGGTGCTGCCAAGCTAAAAACTGAAACAATTACTTCAATGAATAATTAATTAGTAAACGTGTGTCAGCTATTTTCTTTTTTTGCTCTTAAATACCTCAGTCTTTAAATTATCACCCTAAAAGCGAAGTGATAGAATTCTAACTACCATGTCTACCGCTACCAATTACTTGGAATACACTCGTCTTTCCCATCTTCCTAACACAGAAGCTGGCTCAACAGAACTATGTTCCAAACTACAAGCTCTATCAATATGCTATAGTTCTGGAATAATATTTGCGTTACTGTTTGGCCCTGAAGTTTCATCCAAGACGCTCACTGCTACACAAGCATACAAAAGACAAATCTCTTTCCCAAGAAGTTTATCATCTAAATACACAAGACTTCAGTAGCAGCAATAAACAATCCGTATCTTCATTCAACAAACGGGGAAACAAGATAGATTAAAAGGCTTCTGCATAATCACACTGGTCATATAGGGTCTCTGTAACAGACACACAAACCCAAATGACTCTTCAAGTCCGGCGTCTAAACCGTAAGACCCCCGCCCACCATGGAGTGCTTCAGTTTTATTAACACAGAGTGAAGAATTACACTGCACAATGGATTTGCTCTAAGACTAGAAAAAGAAAAGGTAAATGCAAGTTACCTTGCTGGGACCAACCTGACAATTACACACATTTTCAGGTCAGGTGTATCAAGGAGAAAGGAATGCATAATTTTGCCTAAGTACCTCCAAAGGTCTTGAAAAGTATGAGCAGAATGCTGTCTCTGCAATAAACTCTTCCCATTTGACAGCAGAAGTCATCCCATAAGAAGTTTATCAGGAGAAAACCCCCACCCCCCAAAAACCCAGCAGAAAATCAAGTGCTTAAATATCAACAGAAATGACTACATTTCTCACTGCTTCTCTATGCCTCTATCATTGAGCCATTTCTTTTTTTTTTTTTACTGCAGCAAATAAGGAAAGCCTCATGGAAATACGGTGGTTACTCTAACACAGAAGACTAAAAACAAAAATAAAAAAAAAATACAGTAGTAACTTAGTAGAACACTAAGAAATCTAGATGTATACATGATTTTAGGTAAAACGTTTGCATTCCCAGAATATGGACAGTCTACAACCAATACAGAAGGACTCTCCGGAGCAGAACACAGGTGAATGAAAGCAGTGTGCAAATCTTCCCTCTAATTTGCATACTTGTGAAGGAAGAATCGGATTCCTGTGTTTGGAAAAAAAAAAATTATAAACGTATTTTGGATATTTACCTTCTCTCAGTTCCACATAAATGAGGCAGGAAAGCCCTGTTTACCAAACAGAATTAAAAAGTTACTTCTTAAATCACATGAAATAAAGGGTGATTTTTACTGCTCCTAATTTTAACTCTTACATTTCTCCAGTTAATGAAGGACAGTTCTTGTTCAGCAGTAGACTGAACAGGTCACATTTAACTCATAACATTATGCAACAGTACAGTGTGCAATAGATTTATTTGAATTACTGTCACAAATCATGCACCATGCTTATTTTTGAGACCCAGAATATTTGCCTAGGATGAGGCACGTATGCATTTTAGAGTGCAGACCAAATGAAGATTCTTTTCCAAAAGGCCAAACAAGCCAAATTGCTAATCCTGAGTTTAAAACAGTAATCACTCCAACTGGATAAGCAAGCTGTAGTAAAAGCTACAATACTTATCCTATCACAAACCCACAGCCTAGGCCAATATTCCTAGTAAGATAAAAAGAAATATTTGCTACTTATTAATTTATAAGCATAAACTCCAAAGGTGACTTAAGAAGATACATGAAGCAATGCCAATGTCCCATGGAGTTCACAGTTTATATATACACTATGCAATTTTAGATTTAGAAAAACTATAGCATAGGTCTATTTGCCTTTCCCAGGAAAAGATATTTGCTCTTTTACAATTTGACTAGGTTGCTGTGAGTTTAATAAGATTGTAAATAATGACATTAGAGAAAGAATGAGGGCTATCTGTTGAGTTCTACAACAGTAAAACAATTAATCAGGCCTATCCAGAGTAGGCACGCCACAGTTTTATCAGACTATGGGCTCACATGATGAAAACTCCCTCACTAAACATAAACCAGTTAGAATACAGGTTTCTGAAAACAACTGGTATATTAATGTTAACTTGAAACCAGTTCTGAATCTTTTAAATTAATAAAACATACACCTCTGTGTCAGAAAACAGAGACCCATTCCGTATCAGAATTTACTCCATAAACCTTGTTCTGTCCCCACCCCCCACGAAGCAGAGTTTAGACAGTTCTATAGTTTACTTTCACTTCTTGTGGCTGCCTGCCCTGCCTGCCAGCGTGACAAGAGATCTCTCTTACTGTCATAAAAACGTGAAGATCTACTAAGACTTGCACCACAATATTGTTCTGAACTTAGCACTCTGTCCATCTAAATAATATAGTTCTGAAATCGCTTCTGGTGTCAAGTATGCACCGAGTGCTTTCCACGGAATGCCAACGATTTAATTATTTTTTTGGTACCTTTTATAGACAGATTACTTAAAAGAGGTTGCAATTTAAAATCATTTTCCTCAAGTAAAGTCCACTTAACAATGACCTTGACATCATATATACAAGCAATATGCTAAGTGTATCTTAAAAGATTCCATATATTTCAGCAACAAAATGGGAAAAATTATTCATGCTTAAGCATATTACCAAAAAAAAGGAAGATGCACATTGACAGCAGGGGAAAGTCAATTGGTTTTCACAGTGTAATCATAAATCAATCTGGAAGTTGGAGACTGATTAGGCACAGTAAATAAGAAAAAATGCAAGGTACCAGAAACTAATATTCTATCAGTTATATTCAGGGTTTCAGCACATTTCATATGGCCCTAGTAGAAGTCCCCTTAGAAGTTTGCTAGCAAAAGTCCCTTTAAGGTCTAATTGAAAGAGAACACAAAAAGAAAGTAGGACAAAAGTCAAAAACAAAGAATGTAAACAGCAGAAGGAGGTGAATATTTGCAAGCAAGTTGTTGTACTAAAAATAAATGGTGCTGAAGGAAATTTCTTAAAATACAAAGTGATGTATATTATTGGCACAGAATTCTTAATGCAAATAAGTCTTAACTCTTCAGCTAAGCAATTTTAAAAAGGAACTGCCCATTCTACAAAGTTCTCAAAAACTACATGCTAATGGGAAATTCAACGCCTTTAACTCTTCATGGAAAAAGAGGCAAACTCCTAAAAGTTACATGGCAATATACAGTTTATTTGAGCAACTTTCTTGCTTAAACAAACCATTTCTCACCTCCCAACAATATTTGCCTGAACTGCATAGGAAAAAAAAACAACAAACCCTTCATTAATTTTTAAATTACTGTTAGGTACTACAATTTAGGACACAAAAGTTATTTTTCTCTCCAAAAACCTACTCTATTAAAAAAATTCTATTATAGAACTTAATATTGTTATTATGCAGAAGAAACCATGCTAAAAAGGTGTTTAGTCTATAGAATTAACCAAAATTGCAAAGGTTTCTCTATGCAATAGAGCAGCACGTTTTCAAATTCAGGGCTTTTTTTTTTTTTTTTTATCCTTACAATTAACATGAGATTAAAGCTCCAGATAAAGCCCACAATGATTTCTAGCCCAAGGCCAACTCTTGTTCTGAACTGTAGGAGTGAATTTAAATGAGTGTCTTACCTGCTTAGTTTTCTTTCGACTTCTTTGGTAGCTTTAGCTTCCAATTCTCTGGAACAGAAAGCGGTGTTGGTTTCCATGTCAACAGTAATGCAGCACAAAGCAAAAAATAAAACTGGAGCGGGGTTAAGATACACACTGAGCTCCATATGCTGATTTGTCAGGAGGAAACAGGGAGACCACAGATTGCCAAGTAATCAAATGATATGTTTACCTAGGGACAGCGAGGCAAGTGGAGCATAACCAGCACCAGCTATCCTTCGCTACTGCCCAACCTCTACTTCATCGCTTCAAGCACTTTAAGGAAAACAATTCTGCTGCATCACTTTAGCCTGGGAATGCCTTTAAAACACAGCAGCGAGAAAGCCCTCCTTGCCCGATCAGCCTACACCGGCGGCTGCAAAGGGCTGCCAGCTCCACAAGGAGCAAACAATAACGAGCACGGGAGGTCAAAGCTCAGCTCCGCGGGGAAAACACTGCTTTTGGGCAAACGCTGCGGCCCCCCCGGGGGTGGGGGGGAGCCCCTCCCGTCCCGCCCGGGCACGGCTCCCGCGGGGAGCCCGCTGCCGCGCTGCAGCCCCCAGCCCCCTCCGCCGGAGGGGCCGCCAGCCCGGCCCGCGGCGGACAGTACGGGGGTGCGGAGGGGCTCCCCCCGCCGCCCGGCCCCTCCCCCGCCCGCGGCGGCCGTGGCCCCCGCTGGCGCCAGGGCTCGGCGGCGCCCGCCCTTCCCGCCGCCCGGCCCCGCCCGTTACCTCATGTATGTAAAGTGCTCGGAGTCCGGCCCGGCGTTGGCTGCGGCCCGGGCCCGGCGCTGGCGCGGCGGCTCTAGGCGGCCTGGGCCCGGCACTGCGGAGCGGGAGGGCCCGGCAGCTGCTGCTGCAGCACCGCCGCCATTTCCTGCCTCCTAACCCGGCCGGGTCCGGCCCCGCCGCACAGGAAGGGAAACCCCGCCTCAGGCAGCACTTCCGGGTCGTCCGCGCTCCCCCGACATGGCGCCGCAGCAACCGCCCTAGCAACGGGGTGGGGGAGGCGAAGCGCCGTCGTTCTGACATTGAGGCCGACCCTCAGGAAGGCCGACCTCGCTCGCAAGGCCGGCTGCCGCCCCGCCAGCTCCGCGGGCAGTGCCCTGGCCCGAGCCCCCTCCCCAGGCGGGTGGCAGCGGGCAGTGACGGGCACCGACCTTGCCTCAGGGGAGTCTCCACTCAAGGGGCCTGGACTGACCCCTACGTGAGGCCTGTCCTGCCCGGGGCAAGGGCCCGGGGCGGGGGGTGCAGGCTGTCCGCGCTGCAGGAGCTAATCCCAAATTCAGGGGTTTCTTTGCCTCTGGTTTCTGCCGCCTGCAGTGGCACAGCCCCATCACCCTGGCAAGGGCAGCCATGGCAGCGCGAGGGGATGGGGTAGCCTTTCATAGCGCACTGCTACCACCGGCCAGGTGATCGCTCTTGGATCTAGTGTACCACCATAGTTCTTACTTATCCTGAAAGCATACACATCATTCCAAGCGCTATCTTGCCAACCATCTTACAGAAAAGGACGTCTGTTTCCCCAAGCATTGCAGGATGAGGCACAAACAGGAACATAACATATGTTTCTGCATATATTTTTCTTTATGTAATACAGCGGTTTCAGGTCCTAGGCACTGCTGGTACACACGGCTCTGTTCCGAGACTGGGGCATCAACAACTACTGAGACTGATGGAAAAGAGATTTTACCATGTAAATAACCACCATTGAGTAAGAAAGACCTTTCTCTTATCCTTCCTCTGACTTGATTAGGTTGAGGGAGGGAACGGGAAAGTATCTAGCACTTCCAAACCTAGCTAGAAATTGATTATGCAAACATATAGCTTAATCCAAAAAGTACACAGAGAGATTCTACCTTCAAATATGAAGAGCAAAGAATCCATGAGCCACACTCTGTATTACGGTACTTGACTTCAGTAAAAATACCCCAGAAAATAAATAATTTAGGAAAATCAAACCAGTCAAAGGATTGACAGGGAATAACGGAAGAGAATTAAGAACAGTAATGGCAAGAAAGAGCCAAGTTGAGAGCAGACAAAAATTCACAGTAAACAGATCTGTATTCCTAACAGGCACTTCCCGTGGAGAAGGTGGAGCTACCATTGCGATGTAGCCCAGACACCACAAAGGTGAGAAATGGAAAATTCTTCAAAATGAAAGTGAAACAATTTCATTTTCATTGTCCGAGTCCACAGAATAAATAATGGCAAGAAAGTATATGTTAATATTTTGAGTTTAGTTAGAGCATTTTGAAGTGTTATTACTGGCATCAGTAAGAAGCTTAGAATTAGAAGTTTGCTTGCAATACTACTTTGAAACTTTTAAAAACATTATGGCTAATTTCTGCTTCCAATTTTCAATGCCTACAGGATAAAATTAGAAAGATGCAGATGCACACACACCCCCCCCTTAGCAAACTGATAATAAAAGAGGAAATACAGACAATAGTTTTCTGCTTAGAAAATTTAACTGAGAAGGAATTAGTGCCATAGCAGGTACACTGACGATGAGGATGTGTCACAGTTGTAGCCACCTCTCTGCAAAACAATCTTAAAAAAATTTATTGAGCGATATTAGCTTTCCATATGCGCTGTCTGGTGGCAGGGCTGGGTTACTTTGGTGCAGAGCAAAACTTGTCACTGTGATGGCTGCTTACTGGCATTCCTGCCCTGAGTTCTAAAGCACCGGATGAAAATACCCCAGCACTCTGCACAGCTACTCTTCAAGGGAATAATTGTTATTGTATGTGCCTACAGTGCTGTTCAGGAATTTAAATTTCTTCTCAACTCCCTTCCACTGTTCACATGGAAATAAGCATCATCCTGTCTGCTCCATTATGAGAGCTACTGAGAAAAGTGGTTTTGTTGGTATATGGAAGTTCTTGCTCTCTTTTTGCATCCAGCTTGCATATTATCACAAGCATTTACCAGCCCAGTTTCAGTTGGCCTTTACCATTCTTCTTAATGCTGGTGAAAAAAATGAATGCTATTTCATTCACCTGTAAAATAAATGGATGCCCTGGACGAATGAACAATTGTCTCTGGAAACCTGCTGCAATATCAACTGTCTTTCTGCCAGCATGAATGGAGCAAAGTATTTTTCACCCGAAGAAGATCCTACATTATTAAAGAGGAGCATTTATGACAATGCAGCGTAGCCAGTAATGGTATTTTTGGCCTCTTCTTAGAGACTTAATAATACAGCCTGCATTGCTGTGAGCCGAACATGCACATGCATAAAGTGATTGCATTATCTTTGATACACTTAAAAGGGCGCTGACGATTTGAAATCAGTTTCTCAGCTTCTATTTAATAACTTGTAAGTTAATTTTGCTCGTCTTTTTTTTTTTCTTCATACAAAAAATTTTGGATTGTCATGTAATAGTGCGTAACTGAAAGCCATTATTTCCTGACGCCTGATTCAGCTTCCTGCTACTGTTTCATTCACAGCAGTCCTATTTTATCTGCCTTTAAAGGCACTACGCTTGATGTAGGAGGACTGCTAAGTCTGTCCTCAGTTACGAGGGCTAATAAATGCATTATGTACTCCTGTTATGTCATTTTGTTAACTGTATTATGCCACTGTCAATAAAATTCACAGTCAAGGTCTGTAGCTTGCTTGATTATTTTAGATTGTTCTCTAATTTTATTTATGCACATGCTCCTAGCGACTAGGCTGTTGCAGCAATTGCTTCCATTCTGCCTTGTAAATACTACAGCTGGTTTGCTGTCAGTGAATCTGCTGCATTAACTAACCCCCTATTACTTATCTCGTCATCTCCTTCTCGCATCAACATCATGATCCTACCTCTTTCACCCTCACAGGTAGCACTTTCCTTCAGCTAAGTTCTTACACACATGGCACTGGTTGGTGAACTACTGTATGCACCAGGGAAATTCAGGCACCTTCACACTGGAATAACATTTAATTCTTTTATTCTTTCTGAGAGACCTGGGTGGGTTCTGCCTGGAGAAGAGAAGACTGAGAGGAGATCTTATCAACGCTTATCAATATCTAAAGGGTGAGTGTCAAGAGGATGGGGCCAGACTCTTCGGTGGTGCCCAGCAACAGGACAAGGAGCAACGGGCACAAACTGGAACACAGGAAATTCCATCTCAACATGAGGAGAAACTTCTTTGAGGGTGCCAGAGCCCTGGAACAGGCTGCCCAGAGGGGTTGTGGAGTCTTCTTCTCTGGAGATATTCAAAAGCAAGGGAGGGTGGTGGTGAGCAGCTCCAGGAGGAGTTGTCCACCAAACATCTGTTCTGTGGCCCATGCTCTACCCACGTCTTCTGAGCTCCTGTTGTCCCTTCTAATTTCCATGCTGGTCCTAACAGCAAGGCATTCCCATTAGGTCATCTCCAGAGTAGTGTCCAATGTTAACCACGCACTCTTGGCTTTAGCTTTAATACATGTTTTGTTGAGCATAAGGTTGTTTGAGAGCCAAGGTCTGGGTCATCTCCTCTCCTGCTTACTACACTTTTCTAGTTCATTCTTTGTTCTTTTACTCCTGTGTTTATTGGAGCTTGGACCTCTGGACTTCTTTGCTAAGGTCCTAGTTTCTGATTCTGCCAGCAAAGGGACAGCAAAATAACACCTCTGACACACAAAGTGTTCACAGGCATTACAGCACCTTGATAGGCATCACCTAACGTCCACCTGGGCTAATGCTGTGCTGGAAGATTACTCTGCCAGGAGATGTTTGCCAGCTGGGCCTGCTGGAGACTTCCATCCATCCCCGCTCCCTTCCCTCGGAGAGATGGAGGTGTTTGGAAGGCTGTGCCTCCTGGTCTCTTCCCAACACCTGGTGGCAGAAGCCGGGCTCTGGCTGGTGCAGCAGCCACTTTCCTGGCCTGCCTGCACCTCTTCCCGCTGGGAAGGACAAGCGGAGGAGCTGTGGTGTATAGGGTTCGCAGGGAAAATCCCCACTGCTTACAATGAGCGGAGGATTGACTCTGCTGCTGGAAAGGGTTGAAGCGAAGGCTCCCTGTGCAGGGAGAGCATTCCCGCGGTGGTCGGCACGTCTCCCAGCACAGATGCAGGCTCTGCTGCTTCCCTGGTCTGGCTGCTCTGGTTTGGGATTTGGGAAGCGCTGTATTTTGTGTTGTTAGCACTGCAGTTAGGCTGTCAGCCGCTTTTCTGTTGTGCATTTGAATGGCTCCAAAGCGCTGTGGTCATACGTGGAATTAGAAATAGTGGAAACAACTATTCAAGGGCAACCGACCTGCCCTGCATTCAGGCAGCTGCCAAAGATGGATCTTTGCTGTTACATTTTCACCAGTCAGTAAACATGCCCTTCTGGCCAGTGATCCCCAAATATCTTTTTCCCAGCAACAGCAGCCACCATCTGCACACTGCCAGCCTGGCACGCAAGCGGGTCCTCCCATCTTCAGATCCCCATTAACTTTTTAATTAGGATTTTCATATAATCAGAGCGAGGGAATAAACTGCAGGAGATGGAGAAACATACTGACTGAAAATAGTTAAAAGCAAGCTGGCGCCATTTCAATGTTTCCCATCCCCTCCACCCTTCCCCTTTATCTGCAGTTTGCTGTCAAGGCATCACGCAAAACGAAGGCTTCAGTGTGGAGTTGGAAAGCCGACATGTTAGAAAATACTTTCTGCTCAATGTCTGGGGAAAATAAAGCAAGGGGCTGCTTTTATAAGGCAACGTGAGAAGCGCGGGCCTGGGAATGTGGAGAATTTGCCGTCAATAACCCTTTGCCGCTTGTTACATTCAGCATCATTATACAGAATGAAGACACTGTCACGAGCAAAACAGATTGTTTTCAAAATTGCTCTTGACTTGGATAATCTAAATGAGCTGATCTGACAGACAAGGGAAAACAGTCTTCTCGTTAACACAGAGGCTCTGTGTGTTACTCTGCTCGGCGGCTCCTTCCCTTGTTCATTGTAGAGCCTTTATTTACAGGGCGCATTTTTAGAGCTATTTAAAAATAGCTCAGCTGATGGTAAGAGGTGGCAATACAAAGGTATTGAACAGCCAGCGCTTACTCATAAAAACAATGCCTGACCAGGAGTCGCTCAGTTAACTCAGCTGGGCTATTTATGTTAGCGAGGAACATTTGGGTCTCTGTAGGATCCATAATTAGGAGGAAAAAGCACCAGTGACAAAGTTGGAAGCTGCTAACAGAAAGCGTTCGGCTTGCCTTCCAAACAGCCCTGGAAAACAGCTAGAAAATCTTCTGCTGAGGCTGACGATGAAGCATTCGGTGCCTGTTTCTCTGGCTGCAGCAGCAAACAATCATTAGATCTCTGCTTAGGAGGAGAAAATTCACTGCCTTGCCTCCAGGCTCCCAGCGCCTTCCCAGCATTATCGCCGTTACGCAGAGCGATCAGAGCAGGGGAGAGCAGGCACTTGGGGTTATTAAATGAGAATTTAATCCTGCCCTTTAAATCAGCAAAAAATTATAAAAGATAAAGAATTTCCCTGTGTTTTAAAGCTAGTCCAATGTGCTTTCCCTGATCTGTATTTGGGAAGGCTGCCAACTGCAAAATGGAATCGCTGAGCCTGGATTTCACTCTGCATCCAGCCAATTACGCCGTCCTCACATCCCCGGTCTCTTAAGTGGTGCAGTGCAATAGACGTTTCCAACCTTTATTTATTTACCGGGGCTGCATTGCACTTCAAAAGAGAATCGCACCGATGGGCTCATTGCGTCTTTCCCTTTTTGCCACTTTTCCTGTGCCCCGCGCTGCTCAGGCATTAGCAAGTATGGCCCAGTCCGAATTGCTCATGGGGGCTGGTGGGAGAGTTTCTCCCAACTCCAAAGGTCACAGCAGTGGAGGGGTCCGGCCACCATGTCCCCTGGGCATCACCTGCCACTGTGGCCAGCTCAGATGATTTTGCACATGTGGTGTGTGCTGGGTCACTGTGTGCTGGCATCTCTTCCACACACATGGTTCTTTCTAGCTTGTTTCTCAGTTTTTTGCTAAATAGAAAGACATTTTCAGAAAGTAGTAGGGCACTATTTGGAGAGCCCACAGAGCTACAAACCACTGTCCTTCTTCACTGCCCAGAGAAGTTGTGGGGTCTCCTTCTCCGGAGATACTCAAAACATGGCTGAATGTGTTCCTGTGCAACATGCTCTGGGTGGACCTGCTTTGGCAGGGGGCTTGGACTAGATGACCTCCAGAGGTCCCTTCCAACCCCTGCCATTCTGTGATTCACCACCAGCAAGAAGATGTGGATGACACATGCAGGGAAAAGTGCTTCGCCCCTTCTTCTGCCCTCCAGTCTCAATAATTTGCCATGAACTTGTTGCAAACACTGAAGTTCACAGAGGAAACAGCTTCCCCTGCCTTTGACCCACCAGCTACACCCACAGCAGAGCTCAGGCCCTTCTGCCAGGATTAATCCCAGCTGGTGAATTGGCGAGAGAGACATGAGCCAGTTCTACAGAGAAACCACCACAGCCACGGCAGAGGGATGGGAGTGACGGGACTACCGGAGTGGTCACCAGCATGGGAAGACCCTTGAGGGCTGCCTGGGGACAAAGACCATGCATGTGCTGCGCCCACAGCCAAGTATCTCTTGCCTTTGCCCTGGGGGACGCATGCCCTGCTTGGCCAGGTGCTGTTGTTTATGTGTATTTATTCTGTCCTCCCTCATGTTTAACAGGAATAAGCCGCTTTGTAATCAATGCTTATTGATCGTCTAACTCAACAACTGCCCTTTCTCAACACAGTATCAGATTAACAGAAGATTTCACCTATTTCTTTTGCACTTCTCTCTGACAATAGCACAAATGATTTCTGCTCTGCCACAGACTGTTTCGTTTTGTGCCAACAATATTCTCTGGTTTAGGCTTCAGAAAGCGATTCATCTGATGAATTTCCTAATTACAGAGAATAAAATGGGGCTAGGACACACGTTATTGAGCAGCACCATAGACCACAGCATGAGCTCTGGCACTTGTTACCTCCTGGGACTGTCTCCAGGTGGGGAAGTGTCCTCATGCAAAGTCACGTCGGTGCTGCCAGGGAGGCACTTCCAGCCGTCATTGTGCCTGAGCCGTGGCTGGCATCTGTGATCTTTCTGTGCTACTCTGAACTCCTGTGCTCCTGTTTCTCCCAGCTGTACGTGGCCCTAGTCAACAACAGTTCATAAACACGCAATGCACTTTATGTCATTAAATGTTTGCAAAGGCCACAGTGTGCCCTGAAGAGCAAAAAATCCTAAAATGTTACTTAAACGAAGTTCTACTATATAGCTTATTTCCCCCGCTATTTAACTAAAATAACTTTCTCTAATCACCTTTCCAAGCAGGAGACATGCAAACAAGTTTAAGCTTTAGGAAAAGTGACTTTAGCACTCAGGTCTATTCAAAATCTAGGCTCTGGTCCTACTGACTTGGGTTTGCTTCTCTCTGTCTGTACAAATCCAGAGGGGCTTTGGTGACAGTGGCTGAGGTGTGAGGCTTAAATGGAGCAGTTGGTTTTGGCCATCACATGATAGGCAAGATTTTGCATTGTGCTTCTGAATGCCAGCCAGCTCATTCCTTACCTAGTCAGAGACCTAAACAATTCTTTAAGAGCAGCGTGTTAGCCCTAAGAAGCTGCTTTAATTTATCCTCATTATTATTTATTAATCAGACCAGCAATGATCTGATATTATGCATCTTCCACGGCAGGTACGATGAGCTGTGAAGCTTTGTGGTAGGAGAGGATGCACTCTACAACAGGCTGCAATGAATAAATGCAATCACTTACAGCATCTGGAGTGATAAATAAATGCACCCAGAAGTAACACTGTACAGTTAGTTATTGGTAAGAACTGGCTCACTGCTGGCTCTCTAAAATGGCTCCCCGTTCCAGACATATATATGAGTAACAGTGGCTCTGGTGTTTGCTGTGCTTTTCTTTCACTTAAAAGCATTTATAACTATGTACCTGGGAATCTGGAGAAAAAAAAAACCACAAACCCTCACATTTTAATTACCTCTTCCAATTGTCTGTTCCAGGTTTGTCCCTGCTGCCCGCCGCCCCGTTTACGGTGTGGTGCCTGCCGTGGCGTGGGCACAGCTCCCCACTGGCAGCCCCTGCACAGCCACTGCCCTGGTGGCAGGACCCCGGTGATGGGCAGCATCACTCCGGCATGGAGCCGTGAGCCTCAGCCCCAGCCCAGCAGACGTCTCCAGGTCAACAAGAAAGCCCAGATACCCAGATCCCATGCCCTAGACTTTGGTACCTGGCAGGCTGATAGACCAGGGACGTGACATCTGGCTGGATGGCTGCTTTTTAGAATGGGTGACAAGCACCAACTGGCGAGCATAGACCTTTGTTGGTATAACACTAATTTATCAAGAATTATGATTTTTTCTTAGGCTTCCCATGAAAGAAGACTTTCAAACCCTGGATTTGTCTTGGCCATCATTAAGAAATGATGATGCATCCTGGGCTGCATCAAAAGAAGTGTGGCCAGCGGATTGAGGGAGATGATGCTGCCCCTCTACTTCACTCTTTTGAGACCCCACCTGCAGTGCTGTGTCCAGCTCTGGAGCCCCCAACAACAGAAGGACTCGGACCTATTGAAGCGAGTCCAGAGGAGGTCACAAAGATGATCAGAGGGCTGGAGAGAGCTGGGTTTGTTCAGCGTGGAGAAGGCTCTGTGGAGACCTTTTAGCCCCTTCCAGTACCTAAAGGGGCTACAGGAAAGATGGGGAGGACTCTTTATCGGGGAGTGCAGCGATAGGACGAGAGGTAGTGGTTTTAAACTGAAAGAGGGGAGATTTGCATTAGATATTAGGAAGAAATTCTTTACTCTGAGGGTGGTGAGGCGCTGGAACGGGTTGCCCAGAAAAGCTGTGGATGGCCCATCCCTGGAAGTGTTCAAGACCAGGTTGGACAGGGCTTTGAGCAGCCTGGTCTGGTGGGAGGTGTCCCTGCCCATGGCGGGGGGGGATTCTATGAAGAAATGGGCCACAGCTGCATGAGTTACCTGGGGCTCACCACTGCCTCTGCCTCCTTCCTGACTTCGCATTTTTGGATCCACTGCCTTGTCAGAGTGGTCCAGCCAGCAGCAGCACGACATCTCCTCTGTCAGAGACAGGCTCTTCTCATTTTGCTTTTAAAAAGGTGGTCAGTCCTGGGCGAGACTTCAGCTGGAAGCCAAACCAAGCCTACTTTGCATGTGTGCTCTGGGAAGAAGTCACGTAGCCTCTCTGATGGTTACTTGGGGGCAGTTTGGGCTGCCAAAGAGCTGAGCTGTTCCTGCAGGTGCCTCTGTGCCCTGACCCTGCAGGGAGACTGATCTGCTCCCCAGTGTACTCCACATGCCTGAGAGAGGAGTCACGGGGATGGGCCGGAGAGGACGAGCACACAGCATTCCCTTCAATTATTCATACGCAGAGCTGGATGGCATGCAATTTCCTATGCTGGGACGTAGGAAACACATCTAGGCTGACACCATGACTCCAGTGAAATGTGTCACGGGAACTGTAATGGTAGGGTGGTTTATATCTCACCATAATGATGCAGTAAATTACTTAGAAGACTGTCTGAGGTTTAACAAGATGAAAGGTCTTTCCTGTGAGACCTTTGAGGCCAATAGCTTCATGCCCACTTCCAGCTGCAACCAGACTGTGAATGACGTGGCCCAAGGCCAAAGAAGTCCCTGTCCTACCTGCTCCCCATAGCAGCAGGGCAGAAGACTCAGCATGACTGCATGAGCTTTGGACAGACAGAGCTACCTGTTCCCCTGCAGTTCGTCTGGTATTTTGCTTTACAGTCAAGAAATCAAGCCCAAATGCTCAGTGGGTCTGAACGATATAAATTTATAGATCAGGCATACGCAAATCTCCCCACTTCCTCCTGGGCAGGAGAGATGTTTTGCTCCAGGCACCCAATGCATTAAAAAGCTGCATCATGCTACTGATTTTGTGCACGTCAGCTGAGGGCACAAGTTACCTGGAGATTAGTTTTCAAAGAACACTAATTTAAAAATGGTTTTGTCATGATTATTTAAAATGCTCCTAAACACGCCTGAAAATGTATCTATTTGCTGTGTCCACGTATCAGTGCAGAACAGCAGAGACTCGCAGTATGAGACATTCTCCAGAGTCATTCTGATAACAGAGAGACCCGAGGTCTCTTGCTCTGGACCGACACTGACGTCTCTGCCTTCCCTGTTACCAGATGTGCCCTGCATGAATCTAATTCATTCCAAGCCTGTGTTGACTTGACGAAAATTGCAGAGTATATCCCAAGTATTTAATTAATTTTTGTCTATTTTCATTTACATCTCTTACAAAAGGCTTATTTTTTTTTTCGCTTGGGCTTTTTCTAAATAAGCTGCTCTTGGTTTTCCCTTTCAGTTTGGTTCTGAGTGTTACAGACTTTCTAAGAGCAAAACTGAAGAACTCTTCCTTTTCCACCACACTGCAAAGCAAATGCATTGCTTAGAGACAGGCTGATGTGAGGTTTTGAGAAGTACACCTTCAGTTAGCTGTAAATGCTGTATTTTCACAAAACCAGATTGTTTTACCTTATTAAGACTATCCACCTTAAATCATTGAAACTAAAAAAAAAGTAAAGACTGCTCTTAAATTCATGTTGTTTTTTTTTTTTTTTTTTTTCGGATAAAACTAGGGCAATTCAGGCTCGTTCCACTTGGACTGTGATGGTTTCTGTTAGCAGCTCTTTGGGTGCTGGAGGATGGCAGCTGGGGCAGTGCAGGCTGGGTCCCCAGGAGAGCCCTCCAGCATCCCCCAGAACTTTGGGCTCCTCTCCCGGGGCTGGCAGCCCACCCGCACCACTCCAGCTGCCATGCCCAGCACCGGCCCTGTGCTCCCAGATCCTCCTCCAGACCCTCCCAGGGCTGGAAACCTTCCTCATCCTCCTCCTGCTGCTGGATAAACTCCCTGCAACCAGTGTCACAGGACTGGCAGCCCAGCTCCTGCTGCCTTCCAAGGACACCTTTATCAAAGGACAGGCTGCTCCTGGAGACATTTTATTTCTGGACAAGGCTAAGATATGCAGCTTCTGCCCTTAACAAAGTCTTCACTGTTCTCCTGTCATCCTCTTCTTTTCCTCCTGCCTCACTTTGTGCTTGGAGAGCGTGCAGGGAGGCCCCGGGGAGAACCACGACCTCAGCAGTGGCACACCATTGCACCCTTTTGGGGCCCCCTTTTGTATCCCCTCCCAGCTGCCTCCCCACACCCTGGGGAAGGTTCTCCAAGAAACCAGTCGTCCAGAGCCAAGGACAACAGTGCCTGGAAACGAGGGTCTCCGCTAAACCTGCATGAATATACCTACGCATGCAAGTGCCTACTTTTGGATATATCTTTGCACACTTAAGCAGATGTGTAATATCATCACATTTTCTAAGCCTTGAACTCCCCTAGAAACAAGGATGGATACTGCAATTAACAGATCACACCCTCCAGCAAGTTGGCTTCAACCCTGCCTCCCTCGGCGGGAGCAGCAGCCACAGGAGGGAAGGAGCAGTGAGCTGGTGACAAGGTCCTGGCTTTGGGCTCCTTTTTCACTCCAAGCAACTTTTTCCCCAACCCAGGGCTGGGATTTCAGTTACTGGGCTCTGCAGTTCAGCAAATCCAGCTGTATCTGAACCTCATGCTGTGAAAATGACACATCTGACTGGGAAGGAAAATCTCAGGTACACCTAGATAGCGGGAGAGAGAAAGAAAATGTCTCCCCCCAGCTCGTTCCTGCCTGTCTGACAGACTGCAGCTGGTGCAGACCCATTTTCGCTGGCTCTGAGCAGGGTGATCTCCAGCCTGGGGGGCTTTTCTCCCAGCGCAGGTAACAGCCAGCTCCGCCGAGCAACCGCACTTTGGCTGGGGGGGGGGGGCGAGAAGAAAAGCCAAGAAACAAAGTGTTCTCGCCCCGATTAAATCACATATATTTCTGACCAGCTATTTCACCAATAAAACAAAGGCTGCTTTGAAATGGATGCCTGGCCTGGCCGGCTGCCAGCGCCGAGCAGGAGACAAAGGCTGGGAATACAAATGCGGTGCTGGAAGTGACGAGCCAAGGATGCCTCTGCGGCAGGGAGAGCGCGTTGCCATGGAGACCACGGCGGCCAAACTGGAGGAAGGAAGGACCTGCACTGGGATGGACTGGGAGCCACCGGAGCTGAGAGACAGGGGCAGTGGTCCCTCCAGCACCCAGCTGACCCCCCCCCCAGAGAAGAGGGTTACACCGAGGAGGCAGGACCAGATGCCAGCTCCTTGTTGTGCGGTGCCTGGGACACAGGCTGTCCTGGTGGGCGAGGACAGAGAAGGGGGGGTCTCGGAAAGCACATGTGCTTTAAACAGAAAGGTGGAAAGTTGGGGGTTCTTGTACAGCTGCTGAGCACCAGGTTGACCCCATGAGGTGCCCCATCACAGTCCTCATCCATGCTCCCTGCACCAAGGGATGAGGCAGGAGAACAGGGTGGCTCGGCTATGAATAGGTTGATCATAAAAGATCAACAGCAGCTCTCACCTGAGCAGAACAAAGCAGAGTCTCAGCTCGGAGGAAAAGCGCTTTCTTCACACTCTGTGCAGCTCTCCAGGTGTAAAGCAGGGAAGCGAGGCTGCTGCATGCCCGCAGGAGAGCTGCAGCACTGGCTTTTCGAAGATGAGAGCCTTAGGATGGGGCAGAAGAAGAGCAGGTCAGGCAGCAGAGGGGCCATCCTCCAGGGAAGCCCGACTGTGGGCAGAAAAACTGTGGGAAACAGAAGGTGAGCCCTGAACCCCCTGAGGATTGTGACCAAATCTGAGTTTTATACATTCAGATCATTAGAAAGGCAGGTTTTAGTCTCTGTTGTAGCCGTGGGTTAGATGGTTATTAGCTTTCCCCCACTGCCCACAGCTATATAGACACACCTTCTGACTGGGTACTCAGATACCACGGGGAGAAGTAAAAAGGGCAGCATCCTTACAGACTGACCGAGGGAGAGCTTCCCAAGGGTAAAGTGTTTAAAGGTGAGACAGAAACTCTATGGAGAACTTCCCCGAGTAGACAAGGGAGCTTTTCCAAAACTTCACGGAGCCCACCAAGGCCCCTGCTGGGCTGGTCTGACTTAGGTGGGAGGGAGAAGTCTTCCCTGCCTGGAAGGTGCTTTGACTGGTGGAATTGGCCATAGAGGTACATCTCAATGCTAAAATCACAGTCTCTCTCAAACACAGCAGAATTTGTCAGTGCATTCCCAGTGCTGTCTTCATCTACTAAGGAAAGCTCTGTGCTGCCCAAGGAAATTAGAGCCAGCCCAGGGCAGACAGATGTGTGTGCTCCTACAGCTTCCACAGCTGCTGAGGGTATGTGCTAGTCTAAGGAGAGGACAGGCAGAATGAATGGCATCCTTCAAGCAGACCGTGAAAATGAGGGGGAGGGGGGAGATACAAGGATCTTCCCCCCTCATTTCATCAATGCAAAAGCTGTCTGGGCGGGGGAGGAATTGCTTTAATCGGTTAATGCAGCAGGCACAAACCCCGCTGGACTGGACCGGGTGGCAATACAGACTGAGCAACCCACTCAGTACATCCAGCCCCTGCAGAGCTCTCAAATTATCTGAAAAAGATGTAACAGTCACCATGCAGAATTATTTCAACAAATTTTGGCTGCTGGGCTGCTCATGAATGGCTTGTGGTGATGAACATGATTTCTGTGCCTGGTGCAGGGTGATTTATCATTAAAAACACAGGAACTGCTCCCATGTCCTGTCTGAATAGCCTGCAAGTCCGCGCAAACAGCTCCTGCATCCTGCTGGCATCTGGGCTGAAGCACTGGCCAGTTGGAAAAAACATTGTTTTCCTCTGCTTTCTCTGGAAGCACACCCTGCCTTCACTTTCTGCCTGCCCGAGGCTCACATCAGCCAGGGGCTAATGCCAGCAGACCAAAGTGTTTTTGGGGCCACCAGGGCCACCAGGAGGTCTCTGCTCCTCAGCAGCACCCACCACCAAATCTGTGACAGCAGCATCCCAGGCAGCAGGGAGAACTCCTGGACATCATCCTGCCGAGCCCCTGTGGCCAGACCCCCCCCCCTCTGCCGTGGGGGACGGGGTGGACCCTTCACTAATGGTAACTGGGATGTGAATGGGAAAAAAAATCCTGTGCACTTTTCATAAATCCCAAAGTCCTCGCCGGCTTCGCAGAGCAGGTAAGGGAGCAGGAAACAAAACATCATTTTTTAAGCAATGGGAGGCACTCAGGTGCTGCCGTGATGAGGGCTATATAAATAGCTAGAAAGACAGATTAGACAGAACAGAGCACACTGTCAGCACACGACAAATAATAAACGAAGGATAAGAATCCCTAGGGAGGCACTTTTCTAATAAATGACATTTTGATCTATAGCTTTAACAACTCATCCCAAGCCATCATGTACTGAATTAGGAAAAGGAAACCTGTAACCCGCCCTGTCAGTCCTGAAGAGGGTCAGAGAGGCATAAATATAGCTGTGTGGAAGGTAATGAAGACATTTACTGCACTCGCAGAGTGCCCATTCCGCCAGAATTCCTTGTCAGCTTTACCGCTGATAAAAATAACCAGCTAGTTTTCTATTTTCAATATTGAGCCGCTAATGCTCCTGCAGCCGCCCTGGGCAGAGGAGCCAGCTCAGCCCTGCCCTGAGATCCTTTTTATTCCTGCCCTCTGCGGTCTCTGCAACGCGCCGTGGAACAACAGCAAAAGCAACCAGAGTGTCTTCACAGCTTAACTGTAATTAACTCCTTCTGGCAGGCTAAAATCTCGAGGCAGGTATTTTTCCAGTCCACGCTATCTCTGCAAACGTCACCCCCATTTCCAGGCGGTCGTGATAAACCAGGATGTGATTGGAATGGCTCTGAAGGCCAAAGAGCCCCGTCCCCACCAAATCAATTAGCGAACACCTTCTCCCAGCCCTCTCACTAGCAGCCTGTGATCGGCCATCTCTGGGACTCATTTGTTCTCGTGTAGCAATCAAAACTTCATTTATCTTATTTTAATTAAAGCTAAAAAATTCAGTAGCCTTCCATTTCTCTCATTGCTTTGCAGGGGAAAAGAAAAAAAGCCTGGAGAATAAAGTGACGGAATGGAAAGAAAGGCCTTTGAAATAAACATGTGCCGGTTCTGTTGGCTTTTATTTAATATGTAGCCCTTTTCTTAAAAGAAATAATTATGTTTCAAAACCTCCTTTCCCTGTTCAGAGAGCTGCCTCTTTCCACATTAATGCTATTTGCATGCGCCATCTCCTCCTACCCTTCAATAATTTAAACCTTCATTTTTTATTCACTCAGTTGTCAGATTCATTTACATATCATATATCTATATTTAACACTGAGTTCGCTCGCCTTTTATTATTTTTTTTTTTTTAAACAGGAAATAGATTTCCCTTCTAATTTAACAACATCTCGGGGAACGGCTTGGCTGTGAAGAGAACATTACTTACATGCGTGTCAGTTAGCAGCGATGCTAAACTCCCATTTGATGGGAGGCAGAAATGCTGAGCGGGGCTCGGCAGCCTCCCGCGGCCAAGCCCGGACCTTCCTCTTCTCCACAGGAGCTCGGCTGAAAGCGCATCCTCCTCTCCATGTGCACGGGGAGAAAACGACCTCGTTGCCTGCCGCGGGCCGGGGCCAGGGGAACGCGTTGGCAGGGGATTGCTCCAGGCTCCCGCTCAAATATTTGCTGTGGTTTGACATCTCTGCCTTTATTAATAGCGCGATGGCAATTAACGTGATTGCTGTTAACACTTTGTATTAATTGTCGGGTTTGTGGCATGTGTGGCTGCCGGCGGGGTGGAGGGGGGGCATGCCAGGAGCCTGCCCGACTGGAGTGAGAGCTTTGGCATCCCGGGAGCCATAAAACCCCTCGTACGGGTGTTGATCCGGCCCCGGCTGCAGCCTCGGGGGCTCCGGGAGGGCTCACGCCGGGGGGTCCTGCCTCTGCGTTTATTTAGGGAAGGCAGCGAGAGCTCAGTCTGACCTTCAAGGGCATCCAGCCAGGTCTGGCACAGGTTTGTGCCCCGGCAGACGCAGGGGTGATGAGGAGATGGCAAGCAGCCCGCGGGGATGGCTGATGGCCCGGCTGACCCCACGGGTGGTGCTGGGGAGGGATGAGCCTGGCAGCGAGCCCCGGCGTGGGGCAAGCCTCGGGAAGGCAGCTGGGTGTCTGCGGGGAATTCTGCATCCGCACAGCTCGGGGCTGGTCGCCTTGCAAGGGAGGGGTGTCCTTCAGCCGTCCCTACTGTAAATTCACTCAGAAAACCAAGGGAAATCACCAAGTAAGGGTTCAGCTGACCTCACAGCTTCATCCAGAGAACAACTGGCACCTTACCACATGAGCAGTCGTGACGGAACTCTGGGATCAGCTGTCTCTGACATTTCGGAGAGGGCTCTGCCTGCTGGCTGCCCGCCATGACCCCGGGGAGCAAGGGAAGGCAACAGGGTAACACCAACCAGGCTCCTGCAGAAAACCACGGAGCGAGCCCATACGGCAGCACCCGGCAGTGTGCTGCGCCCAGACCACGGTAGATTCGGGCATCCACCTTGGTGAGCCCAGACCACGGTGGATGGTGACATCCACCATGGTAAGGGTCAAGGCTGTGACAGGGGCAGGGCATTAAGCCCTGAACCCCACCATTCCCTGGCCCACTGACAGCAGCCTTTGGTTACTGAGACAGGTGAAGAGCCAAAAGCCCCCTTCTCCACCCTGCCCAGGCTTTGGTCTCGGACCATCCTGGCCTGACCATGGGTATCATGGGCCCATTAGAAAGCATCCCTGTTGTGCTAGGATAAAAAAATATGTAGCAGCATCTGATCTGTCCCATAAGCACAGTATCATGGGAACAAAGGGTTATGTTCCATGTGGATAGACTTAAGACCTATGGAAAATAAACAATATTAAAGGCAATTTGAAAGAGAGGACATGAATGTGAAAGGGGTAAATCAAAGAGTCGGTCACTGAGAAGAGGCTCAGATCCCCCTCCCTCATTTTCCACATTACTAGAAAAAACAGTGAACTGATATCAGACAAATGAGCCCTCTGGACCCAATTTTTCAAGTTAATGAGCTCCCCTTACAGCTCTTCCCCAGAACAGAGACTCCCAGCACCTACCCTTTGCCACAGCCTCTAATGAGCAAAGCCACCGTCATCTATCTCAATATCTGCAGAGGAGATGGCTTCCGGCTGATGCTCAGGATTTACACACCACCCTCGGCACGAGCAGGGTGAGTGTGCGGGGGAGAGACACCCTCTCCCCCCATCCCACGGTGGGCAGCGCTGGCAGGGCAGGCACCGAGCCGGGAGCCTTGAGGGACCTGCAGCACCTCCAGCTGGGAGCTGACACGGTGCCTCTCTAACCCAGGGACCGCATTTTGGCTGGTGGAGGGGTGTGCTGCCCGGGGAAGCTCTGCAAAGGATGACACAGGGACCTGGGACCTGCTGGCATTTTAAAAGCCAGGATGTTTCAGTGGTAGCTGCCTTCTGGGTGGGCGCTGACAGCTCTCCTGGCAAGCCTGGTGCCTTCCTGCCTCTCCCAGGCTTTCAGCATCAACCTTCAGCTGAATCGGTGTGTTTGCTTGGTTCAAAATAACCTCTTGTTTCAGGAGGAAATTGCTTTTGCTTGCCCCCAGGAACCTCTTTGCAGTCTTCGTTGGGAGATTTCAAATGGACTTTAGTGTATTATTAAAATTCTCCCTCGTAATTGCCCTTTGCAAGGCTGCGGAGAGGGAGGAGTAGGAGGTGCAGGACGGGGCTCCCACACTCACATCTCTCTCCTACTATTATGCTTAAATTAACAGGGATTTTTTTGTAAATTGAAGACTAATTTTCTCTTGGGAATAGATCATTAAATTACAGAATACTAATGAAAATTTACAGCATCTGGAGAAGGGGCCAGGGGAGGGGCAAAGGGAGCGTTTTGTTGTTTTTTTTTTCCTTTTTTTTTTCCTGGCCCAGATGGCCATGGCCAAAGCCAGAGGAGGGGAGCTGCAGCATCCCGGTCCAGGAGCAGAAAAGCTGGGAGAGGAGACAGACATATCCATGGGGGCTCGGAGGACGGATCCAACAACCCTCCCAGCCCACGGAGGACACACATCGAGGCTGGGGCTGCCATTCTGCAGACCCTGAGAAAGGCAGTGACAGGGGACGAGACCCCTCCACCCTCTTGTGTCGGCAGTGGGAGCTCGGCTGCCCGCTGCCATCCTCCCCTGCGGCAGCTTTGCTCCCCCAGCCAGGGCTGCAGGCAGCGCGGGGCTGCAGGCAGCGTGCTGGCAGTGAGGGGCTGCCTGGGCCGGGGGCTCCTTCATCCCCACACCGTGCCCATCACCCCTCCTCAGGCCTGCCCTGTGGCAGCGGCAATGACCATCACCCTGGCAACGGCACTGGCTGGAGATGCAATGCATCACGGATTTATTAAAGAACAGCGGTTGCACTTGACGGCCGTATTTTTCCAGTCGAACTCAATTTCTTTGGAGCAATGAGGCTCAATAGATCTGGGAGTGTGGAAGCGAGGAGCTGCCTTTTGGGGAGGGGACGCTTGGGAGCATTATGTCTGGGGGCTTGGAGTGAGGAAATGCAGATTTCTTTATTGCTTTGATCATACATAATTTAAATATTCAAACTACTCTGGAATTCATTGAATTATACATGAATTGCACAGGCAGCATTTTTGTAACTCCTGAAAGGCATTAATATTTTTTTTTTCTCTCCCGTCAAAACCTTGTCTAACCTTAAAAATTTTTTTTTTAATTTTTAAAAATCCAAATCAGCCATATCCCAAATCACCTTGAGAACAGCTCCTGTGCCAGCCAGTAATTCCACCGAATTAATGAGTGATTTGGTGATCACAGTTTGCCGTTGGCTGTAATTTAATGTATCTTGCAGCAGTGTTTAGGGTCGGTCTAGCACAGTGAGAAAGCTCCTCCAAGTCTTACCTTCCCGGCTGGGTGCTCCAGTATCAGCCAGGGCAGCAGCCACCACGGATCCCCCTCCAGCATCAGGGCTGCACCTCGGATCTTGCCCTGGCTCTCTGGGATTATTTTGGGACACAAAGCTTGTGGAGCACTGGTCACACAAGAGGCTGAGCACCAGGGCTGAGACCCTGGCCCGGCTGGTGAGGCCAGAGAGCAGACCCCAAACCAAAGGAGGTTTGGGGGTGACCCTAAAAGCAAAACTCCTCCTGCTCAGGTAGCCAGAGCTGGGTAAACTAATCCCAGGGCTGGGCATGGATTCATTTCTGCCCATACCAATGGGAAAAACATGGGCTGTTTATTCGAGGCCAGAAGCATTTAAGATGGGCTCACAGGGGTGCTGTGGCTCTGGCAGGTTCTTCACACTCCACCGAGAGCTGTGAATGGATCCAAAATGACACCGCTGCCCCCACTGCCATGCCCAGCCCGTGCCCGCCCTCCACTCACTGCTCCTGCCCTGCCAGCCCCTGCCTCCACCAGCACAGCTGCAGCAGCAGCTTTTCTGGGCAGGAGGGTGAAGCTCAGCCCCGCTGTCACCAGCTGGGGGAAAGGAGAGACTCCACGACAGCGGAGCAACTGAGCATCCCTCGCTCCTCCCTGCACACACCGTCCCTCTTTCCTGTTCTCATTTTCCATGGCACTCTAAACCAGGAGCGCGGGACGTGCTGCGTGCATCTGGCCCTCAGATGGCAGCTTGTGTCTGTTAGCAAGCCAAGCGGCCAGATGTTTCGGGGCGGGAAGGACCACCACCAGATGTTGCTCTGCAGATTGCTGTGAACACGCTGCACGGCTGACAACACAGGCACGGCAGGGCCATGAGTGCTGCTAGCAGGAGCCCGTTGCCTTGAGCAGGCAAGGTGGGATGCAGGGCTGAGATTGCTCCTGGGTCTCACCAGCAGCCAGGACCCAGCCTGCTGCGTCTCCTCCAGCCCAGAGCTGGATCCGCTCACACGGAGGCAGCAATGCTGCTCTGAAAAACATGCAGGGTCTGGCGAGAACTAGGACTACAGAGAGCTTTTCCTCTCCCGCAGGAGGTGCTGACATGCAAACGCTGAATCAGACATCACTTTTCTTTTGCACCTTGTTTTGCTTTCGCAGGTCCTGCCTGGTGCACCATGTCATTGTGCAGCTGCTTCCTGGGAAAGCCTCATGGAACACGGCTACAGGTCCTGTTCAGCTGGGACTAGACTGGGACGTATGTCCACTGGCTAGGAAAACACAAGGTGTACAGCACAGCCAGCCAAAACCTACCCTGCCACTACCAGAGTTTGCGACACGGTGATTAAAGCCTGAATGAGAGACACTTTCTCTCCCAGGCTGGACTGTGAGCCTGCCCTATTGTTTCCATTAGACCCAGTAATGAACCTCCCAGGCAGGGATGAAACCAGGCAGCACTTCTGTGGCACACAGGATCCTTGTTTCCAGGGAGAACATTTTCCAGACCCAGAAAGCTCTCTGGGGAGCAAGCAAGAGCCTGGAAGAGAAGCAGGGATACACAGAGCCCTGTTTGCAGTCTCTCCCTAGTTAACTCACTCTTCATTATCCTTCTCTACCCTTTTAATTTCTCTCTAAACTCAACCAGCTATTGCTGTTCAAACTGAAATAATTAATTGGAACAAAATTGCCACTGTAGGAGAAAAGAATGATTAAACCCATCCCGCGGACAATGGGGCAATCATAGCCTAAGCATCTAATTACAGGGTTAGAGAGTGTGGATGCGGGGATAATAACAGAGCCTTTTGTAAACTGTGGCTGGATGAGCTGGGAGGAGGGTCTGTGCTTGACTTCACTCCAGGTTTAGTGCATGATTCCTGGAGTAGAGATACAAATGCAAGAATAAAAGATCATTAGGGAGTGAATACCCAGAAAGGTCTGCTGGAGAAACAAGAGCAGCGGGAAGCACAAACACCTCCCTGCGCAGCTCTGCCTCGGCCGCACGCATGGGACCTGCTCGAGGTGTGAGCCATTGCAGGATGCCCAGGGAGGTGGGTCACCAAGACTCCAAGTTGTAGGAGCACAAATAATGGTGAGTTTAACTGAGGAAATTGTCAAAGCACATCGCACACTCATGCAGGTGTGGCCCATTTCTTCATAGAATCATAGAATGGTTAGATTTGGAAGGGACTTTGAAGATCATCTAGTTCCAACTCCCCTGCCACGGGCAGGGACACCTCTCACTAGACCAGGTTACTCAAAGCCCCATCCAGCCTGGTCTTGAACACCTCCAGGGATGGGGCATCCACAGCTTCTCTGAGCAACCTGTTCCAGTGCCTCACCACCCCCACAGTAAAGAATTTCTTTCCAATATCTAATCCAAATCTCCCTTCTTTCAATATAAAACCACTACCCCTTGTCCTATTGCTACTCTCCTTGATAAAGCATTGCTCTGGTGGTCTGGGAGACCTCCCCGCAGAGCAGCTGGACAAGTATCAGGGCAGAGAAACAGGAGGAACTGTTATAACGGGACTGCTGGGAATTTATGGACTGGGAACAAACAGAGTCGCAAAGAAGGGGAGTACCTGCAACATTGCATGGGCGATGGGATGCACACCTGAGTCCCGGCCTTTAGGGATACCCAAGCCCTGCGCTCTTCCTGTCGTCCCCATGACTTACAGCTCTGCATTGAACCAGCCCATCAGCTGCGGAGCAGAGGCCACCTCCTCCCACACCTGCTGAACCGTGAGGTGGTGGAGAGTTCAACAGGCCACCTTGCTGGCCCAAAGTAAATGCCATCAACCACCTTGAGATGGCCAAAGCAGCAGGAAAACCGTAGAGAAATCCTTTGTTTGGAGTTACTATGCCCTGCCAGGCTCCTGTGGGAGCTCCGTGACCAACGCGGCCCTCCCCCCCTACACTCCATCCTGCCCTCCCCACTCACATTAAAACACATTTAGCAGCCAATCAGGGACCTGTGACTTCCCTTAATAAAGACATTTTTCATCTCCCCAATCTCAATGAGAGCGAGTTTAAAGTGGTGTGAAATTGCAAACGGTCACGGTGGGCTAGTGGTGGAGGCTTCCCCAGGTATCCTGGCAAATGGAGTTCCAGCTGCCCAAAGCATATAAATCTTGGGCAACTCCAAGTCACTTTGAGTAATAGTTCATTTTCTGATTTAATTTTGACTGTGACCGGAGCTTCTAAAAGGCATTTTCAGGAATGGGCTCATCCCAGGGGAAGGGCGGGGGTCAATCCCAAGAACTAAATGTAGAATATAGGAGGCTCCTCCCTGGTTTATGGCTGGATCCCTGGGGCAAGACCGTCTTGGGAAGGTTTTACCTCATGCTGAGTTCCCCTGTGCCTTCCAGGCAGAGCTGGGGAGGAGGACGGGGGGGCAGATTATCTTCACCATGACCCAAGCCCTGTGCTCTGACACAGGGCAGGGCACACACGTCTGCCCAAACTCAGCACAGGTTCCCCGGGCAGAGAAAGGCTCCCTGTGGCATCATTTCCCTCCCAGTGCATCCCTGTGTCAGAGAGGAGGTGTGTAGGGCTCAGAAACACAGCACAAGCTACTTCACAGACCTGATGAGAACCACAAATGCTGCTTTTCTCCATGGACAATACTGTGCCTGTAATTCGGAAAGTCTCTCCTGGATGCAAAGAGTGCCCTCCGGGGTGTCCCCTGCACCCCATGGCCACTTTCACGTGGGCTGGCACAGCCCCCTCGCCATGCATGGGGCAGGACTGTCGCCTTGGTGCTCAGTCCCACTTGCACCAGCCATCCTGGCCAGAAGGAATAAGGAAGCCCCAGGGCCACACTCACTGCTAGTGGAAACTCCCAGAGAGTCACAGCCCCACATAGTAGACACCAAGAGCCCAGGGCTGTGGCACCACCAGTGCCTTCGCCTGCTGGAGACGGGATTCCCAATCCCCATAGCTCAGGGCAAACAAATAAATGTGCAGCAGCAAGCTCTGAAAAAAGAGCTTGTTGGTCATGAGCCTGGCTACTCTGTCCCAACCTGCCCTCATCATGCCTAATTTATGGCCAGCTCTGCTCCATTTCCCCACCGAGGCCACGCTATGGCCTCGCTCCCCCTGGGCTTCCCGCACCCCCTGCCCCGGTACAGGGGGATGAATGCGGTGGCCACAGCGTGGGACTGGCACAGGTGGCTTTTGGCAGCGCCAGGTGATCCCACCACCCCGTGCCTGCTGCATCTTTTCTGCCATTTCACTACAGCCACACTTAGGTAGGTTTCTGCACGCCAGCACACAAGATAGCAGACCTTTCCTAGTGTACAAAAAGTACGTGCTCCATCCCCAGAGCTGCTGGCAGGCTCTCTCCCCTTCTCCCACGCTGGATCAGCGATCCCAGCGGATGCACACTTTTGCCAGCACAACAGCCCCTACACCAGGGTTTTGCTGGCCGTGCCAAGGCAGAGGTGATGACCCTCCTCAGCATCGTGTGTCTGTGCTGGGCTGGGAAGTGTGGGGAGCCCGAGCCCGATGGCTGCAGCTCTAACGATGGCTGCAGGGAGCCGCAGACAGACAGCGCTGCTGCAGAGCCCTAACAGCGATCTGGCAGGGATTGCACACTTCAGGCTGGGTGCCAACTGCAGCCATTGGCATAATTAAATCAAGGTCCCGCGCAGCCAAACAGCCGCAGCTGACCCGTAGTGTGTCTGTGCCGCTCTCCGCCTTTGTGTGAAACCGTGCAGCAAAACATCCCCTCGCTGCCACTTCGGCTCGGAGCCAGCCCACACAGGGCAGCCGGCCAGGGACGCAGGGAGTGGGGACTCTGCCTCCCCCAGAGCCCACCAAAGCATTGCGAAAGGTTTGGATTTCACCTCCAGGTGCAGAAAGACGCTTCAGAAATGCCAGAAACTTTAACGGGTTCGGGTACCTGCTTCCCTCTGCAGGCAAGGATGCAAAGGGATCACCTGGAGCAGCTTCTGCTCACCTTGATGACACCGGGTTGGATCCTGCACCCTGCCAGCTCTCGGTCCCCCAAGGCGCACAAGTCACACACTTCCAGTCAGACAGTAAAACCACGCAGAAATGGCATCCCCCAACCTGCCCTCAGCCCCAGGTTGGGTGCTTGCAGGACCACCGGTCAATGGAGCTGCAATTCAGCCCTTGCCCCTTCAAGAAGGGCTCCCAGATGCTCTCAGAGGGGTGAGTGAGGCTCCAGAGAAGCCAGGACTACCCTCCTCCGGTTCCTGTCATTCCCACTGAATGAATAACTTGATGGGAAAATTGCAACTCGAGATCTCGAAGCATCACTGGGAGGACAGGACAATACCCCATCAACGACGTGATTGTTTGTGTGACTGCCAGGGTTAAATTACGTGAAAAAGCAAAGAAACAAACCCTTGCAATCAAACTCGTGACAAGAAGGAAAAAACCGGCTGGAGTAAAATCAATGTACATGCAATCAAGCAGCAACCATTCAGGAAGAAAAAGCAGCTGCCTTACTGTTCAAAGTCTTCTTGCACCAGAGGGTGGAAGGCCTCTTCTTGGCACTTAAAGGACGATGACTCTTCTGTGACCTTTTGGAAAGAAAAGACAGAAGATGTTTCAGCTCCGCTGTGATGACAGGAGCAGAGTTCTGAGAGCAAGAGGCAGAAAAGGCAGCACAGGTTCCTCTCGCCCCGCGGGAAGCCTGGCAGAGCCCGCATTTTGCAGAGGTTTGGTGATGCTGAGCTGGGGGACCACAGACTTCCCGGGTCCCATTGCCAGCTGTGACATGGGCTGAATCCCCAATGCCGAGCAAAAGCGCCCAGCAAGCTGGGGAGGCTGCTGCTTTTGTCAAAAATCTTTTTTTCTCTGAATATTTTCACACTGCAGCAAATTTGTCCTGTCTTCACACCGTGCAAACTGACAACTTATCAGGATATCGCTTGTGACAGTTAAAGCCACTTTGTGAACCTGACCCCCACAGATGGCGTAAGCCAGAGACCCCATTCAGCACAATTTAGATCCCGTACTTTGAGCTTGTAAAAGGAAAATAAAAATGAGTTACAGGAACAGCTTCATTTATACACTTTTTAAGAAGTTCAGTGAGAGCAGACGAGCCTCTGTGATTTATTTTAAGTGTAATTCACCCTTGCAGTGCTAAAAGCGATGCCAGCACGGTCCTGGGCTCTGAGACACCGGTGGGAGCCAGCCTGGGTGGTGTGATCCTGGCTGCCCCCGTGTGCGGGATGGTGAGGGCAGCTCCAGGGCAGGATTCAGCCCCTCCAGCCCATTCATCATTGTCCTGCCACCACCGAGGGTGTGCTGGTCCCCAGGAGCTGATGCTACAGCCTGGCAGCCAGCTCTGGGCAGCATCTCAGGGACCGGCCACAGCCAGGAGAACCCCAGCAGCACCCATCCATTCCTGGGATCAACCACCCTGCAACGGTGGCTGGAGACAGCCCTGCTCCCCTCTCCCCCGCTGCCTTGTGGCTCCCTGGCACGTGAAGCGCAGCGTATGGAGTTGTATTTTTCCCCCAAACGCTCTGGAAGAGAAGGAACGAGACCGAGTCCAAGCTACAGATTTTGCTGCCTGCTCTCTGAGCCAGCCACTTCCATCCAAGAACAAACACAGCAACAGAACAGGCCCGCAACTGTAATATATACAGCCTAATTAATCACATTACTCATGAAAATATATTGGTATAATTAATAACACAAGGCATCTATATTGGCCTCTGTGGCGCAGCAAATTATGAGGCAGTAATACTTGGACGTGTTGACCTGGATTTCATACATAATCCATCAAGCCATTCCCGCCAGATCGGGTCTCTGGAGACACGAACAATATGAAAATGATAATTAAACAAAAGCAAGATGGACAGCAATAGTGTCACATTAATCAATCCCAATATTGTGGGGAAAGGATGGGACACCCTGATTTTGTCCGGTGTATTCTTACACTTTTCTCCATGCAGGTTTTGGTAGTTTAATAGGACCAGAAGGGGTTCTATTGCTGCTCATCGTATGTAAGAACAGATTGCAGTTTGGTGAGAGAAAGCATATTGCGGGGTCGTTAGCTAGGAGCAGCAGGGAGGAGAGGCTGCAGCTCCCCACAAGGATTCAGGGAATGGGCAACATGTAGGGACAGTGTGGTCACCGGGGAGGGCAATCCTTAACGCAAAGGGAAGAGAGAGCAGCTCGGAGGGAGAAGGGAACCCGATGGTCTGGGTGAAGGGAGGAAGGAGCAGTCAGACGTACACCCGCAGGGTCTGTGCTGGAGCCTGAGGTATTCCCGAAGCCACCAGGGATGAGCCAGGAGAGGGGCAGGAGGTGCAGGAGTGATGCAAGGCTGGTGAAGGTGCCCGGGTGAGGGCTGGAGGGTGACATGCACCTGATGGGGAGGTGACAGGGACGGGCCAGGGCAGAGATACAGAGTAAAGCCCAGCAGCGGCGGCCAGAGGAGCTCTCGCATTGACCCTCTGCTGTCAAAGGGGAGACAGGGTTTCCTGCTGACCCCCCCCAAGGGCAGGAGGCTGCTCCCAGCACGCAGCTCACCCCGTGCACCTCATTCCCCGTGCCAAACACATTTACACAACTGGACTCCACCACCGATGCTGCAAGTGCCACCTGAAGTCCTCCATACTGACACACATATTGCCTATTAATGCCATTCCCCCTGTCCTGCTGCAAATGAGCGATCCCCATCGAGGAGATCCCAACCGCGGTGATGCCACCTGCCAGCCAGAGCCGACTCCTGCCCTGTGCCCGTGTGTGGACCAAGAAGGGTGAACGCCGACATAAAGCCACCCCAGGTACCAAAAGAGGAGCAGGGCTGAGCAGAGTCCTGCTTCACTGGCTGGGAACAGCGGTTAGTAATTACAAAAGAGTACTGCACGCAGGGATGCGAGTCCCTGCCGAGCCACGGGGGTTGTTTGTCAGGCCAATCTGTCTGACTGTCACTGGCGGCTTCGGCTCAACAGCAACACAGCAGCCAGGATATACATGCCTTTTGTATGGAAAAAGAGCTGCTGGGAATCCTCGTGCCCTGACATACCAATGATATTTCGAAAGTAGCACGTGTTAATAATAACAACAACAGTCTTGAACAGTTAGATTCAACTTTTTACAACTATCTCGTAGGCTGTAGCTAATTTATGCTCTCTAGACCCAGTCAACTAAGCAGCATGGCCTGCTGGAGGACTGGAGCATGGGAAAGCTCGGCAGCTTCCCAAGGCCACGAAAGGAGGTTGTCTCAAGAGTGGTTCGAGTGGATCCCGAATTCAGACCCCATCATCATCTTGGTCTTTCACATGCGTCTTCCCCGGCCTCACACCAACCTTGCAAGACTTTTGCTCTGCCAGGAAACCACCTGGGGGGGAGAGCTCACACCCCAAAGCGGTAAGGGCTGCAGGACAGACTCGATGCTACCCTGAGCTCACGCCTGCAGCCGCGGGCACGTGGACCCCTGTCCCTGCTCAGGGACCACAGGGCTCTGCCCGCTCGATGCCTGCTCCCCGCATGGCACAGCACTGCAGTCGTGCTTCGTCCAAATTTCAGCCATCCCGCGCCTGGTACCATCCCTTACCCCAACAGCCTTCCAGCACTGAATGCATCTTCTTTAGAGAGGTCCTCAGACATATTTCACTGGCTTTATATTTCATTACTGTTATCAGTTCTTGAAAGACAAATGCACGTTCAGAGGGAACCCTTTGATGAGCGGTATTGGATAAGGTATGAGGGACGTAGCTGGCTATTAAGCGAATCTGGATTTAGTATCCCATTAGTGAGATGATATTTGGCAGTGCTAAGTAAAAGCTTTGTAGAAAAGATACAAAAATATTTTCAATTAAAAAAAAAAAGGAATCCTCTGGTCAAAACAAAACAAAAAACAATCATTTTGCTTAATTCAAGAATGACAGCAAAGACAAAATGACAGCATTTGCAGCATGGAGACTTAGTGCACAGTCCCCCAAGGCTATACCTGGGCTTGGGAGGGCTCCCATCAAAGCTTCACCTACTAAATTAGTTTAATCATGTCTGTCATTAGTCATCTTTGTTCGAGCCCTCATTTGGAGACCATTTAAAGGGGATTAGAGAAAAATCTCCTCTCTTTATTCCTGTACAATAGTGATTAACTCTCAGGACTCACAAGGCATTTTCATATTGATGGAAAGAAGCGAAATGAACTCATAACCACAAAAGCCGGTGCCCGCCACCACGAACCAGGACTCAAAGCCAGCATTAGAGGAGGAATTATTGGGATGACACCTGGGGTGCTAATTTATACACAGGGGAGCTGCCAGTACAGGGCTGAAGATTAGAAGGCTTAGGGAAGTGCCGGTGCAGTTCAGCGTGACAGGAACCGATGTCGGGCAGGATCCCGCACTCTGGCAGGGGACCCACGCCAAGCAGGTGTTTTCCTGGTGATGGTGCCGCCTGGTCCCTGCACACCCGGTCTCAGCTTGCCCAACTAGTGGTTTGGGCAATGTCTGGCCATCCCCTGAAAGGGCCACCACAGCATCACCCCCTTCTATTAGCTGCCTGCTTGGCACTTTGCTGCCTGTTTGAGCACCTGTGCTTGTGCAGGGCTGTGTGTGCGTGGATGAAAACTGCTCTTGCTGGAAAGTAAAAAAGACAGTAAACATATTTTCTTTAAAAAAATCCAATAAACAGAAAGATATGCAGAAATATAACTCAGGATTAATCTGACTGCAGCTACTCCAAAATCCATCAAACACTTTGAATTACATGGAGGAAAACCTTTCGCTAGAGATGCAATTCATGTTTTTCCAACAAGTGAGAAGTCCTGCAGAGGAATCCTTTCCCTGAGGAGGGACTCGGCTCCCCAGAGGCCCCCGCAGGCACACTGGGCACTGAGCAATTACCTTCTAACACAAACCAACTCAAAACAACATGTAACAAAATGTTCGGAAGCAAATCAGGTACACAGAAGGCCAGCAGGACACGGACACTATGAGCCAGGGCAAGAGGCATTTTATTCAGGCTGGTTCCTTTTCCCACCCTTCGGTTGTGCCCCGGCAGTGTGTGGCTGAGCTGTGCCAGCAGGCAGCTGCCCGCCACAGTGCCATGCCTTGCCTGCCATCTCTCATCCCTGCCTGCATCAGCCCCTGCCTGCGTCGACCTCTCCTGCCTTGCAAAGCCAAAGTCAGCCAATCTGAGTGACCAGAGCCCGGCCAGCATCCCTGCCGCCCGGGGCCGGCTACCTCCTCCCTTTCACCAAAGAAACACCGCTGACACAAACAGCCTTTTAATGTTATTTACAGAGCCACTGTCATAAAGTGTGTTTGCCCCTTTGCCCCTCGCCACGGTGCTCTCGGGAGCCCCCCGGCCCAGCTGAGCCTGTGCCGGCATCTCCGGCAGGGCAGAGCCCCGGCTGAGGCACGGCAATCCCTTCCTCCGGCGGAGAGGAATGTGCAGCGCTGCAAACAGCCCGGCGCACAGAAGGGACCCTTGTTTAGAAAGCTCATTAATCTTTAACAGAGCGTTTGGGTTAATTTGAAAGGTTACTCACCCGTCAGTGCGAAGGGATCCCGACGGGAACGCTCCTCCAGCGAGCACCGCAGCCTTCGTGGGAAAGAGAGATGGGCAAATGAAACCCTTTTACAAGAGTACAGTGGCACTTGCATCCTTTGCCTTAAAATCGGGGGTGGCCAGAGGTGTTCCTGGCACCCCGGGCAGGGGAGCATCCTTCTGCCCTGCAGCCAGACCCCACCGGACTGAGAGAAACTCCCCCCCGGCTTTCATTACCTCCTCCCAGGGCCGGATACTGACCTTTCCTTGGCTCGGCTCCAGCCACCAGCGAGCTCGGGGCCCTCGGTGTGGCGTGGAACGAGGGGTGCATGGTGGGGGACACGGGGGCTCAGCGATGCTGCCGCGGGCTCTTCCCCCCCGACAGGCAGCCGGCAGCAGCAGTGGGGCTCCCCGGCAGCACGGCGGCTCCCCAGGCTGCCGGCAGCAGCTCTGCCGTCTCTCTGCCTGCGCTAGCCTTTGCCATCCCGCAGCCCGGCTGCCCCGCCACGCTGCAGCGGCCCCTCGCCAAACATATCTTAAATAAAAGCCACCGCCCGTGCCCGCGTTTGAGCCGCTTTCCTGACTTCAGCGACCGCTCCGGTTTTGGGTTTAGCATCTACTGAGACAAGTCCTCCGTGCATTCTGTGTTAAATAACTAAGGTTAATTTGATTTGATGCACCGCTTCATTATCATAAACAGCTCACAGTATGTCAGTCCTCTGTAATTACAGTTTCCTACAGCCGGCATCTTGTTCATTTTCCTTCATTGATGGTGCTTTCCTATGATCACCTCACAGCTAAGCACTTCTGCGTGAACTTCCCCGAACAGTAATTAGGTGTCATTTATTTTGTAGCTGACGGTTATACTAATTTACAAAAATAGGGGCAAGGATATTAAATTTACTTTTCATTACAGCCACATTTGCCTCTGATGACTGGGATGAGGCTGCATGTGCAGGAGGGCAGGAGGGGAGGAGAAGGGACCTTCAGAAGGAAAGATGCTTCTGGAGAGAGTGATGGCACAGCCAGGGTCTCCTGGGCTCTGCCACCGGCATGGAGGCATCCAACAGCCCCAAGTAGCCCCAGCGTAAGCAGGTCTGGCTCAGCAGTCCCTGCAGAGAAGCAGAGGGCAGAGCACGGTGCCAATCTCCACACTATGGCTGGTGGGCCCCCAGGTGGGAATTCTGCCAGCTCGGCAAAGCGGCACTGCTCATGCCCACGGCTGCCAGGGAGGGAGGTGCTTCGCCACCACCGACGGCAGGAGAGCAGAGCCAGCATGCCAGCACATGGCAAAATAAATATGCAAAGCCATGGTAATAAACACCCTTCTCCTCCTTGGCCCTTTTGGCCACCAGCCCCTTTTCCAAGATGGGCACTGCCATTCTGCCAGCAGCAGCACCCCGCCTGCCAGCCCACGCTCACAGGGGTTCTCATTTCCCCCAAACACTACGAGCCTGTGGATGATCCTGCCAGCCTGCTGCCCCTCACCGGTATCCCCACAGACCCCCAGCTGTGGGTCCTTCCTCTCCCAGTTAATTCAGATATCGGCCCCGGCCATGGCACCTGGCAAGGAGCATCACCCGCAGAGGCAGTGCTGGGTGTGCGGGGGGGTGAATCTGCCGCGCTGCCTGCCTCCGTTTGGGTGCCCGCAGCAGCGATCCCAGGCAGACAGAAAAGCCAGGGCTGAAGCCAGCGGTGTTTTAGAATCACAGAATCATACATGGTAGTGAAAAGCCGTCCCCGATAAGGCACGTGAAGTGCTGTGGGTCAGGGCCACCGCCACCGAGAGCAGCTACAGCCAGGCAGTCCCTCCTCCCCCTCGGCCACATCTTCCCATTAGAGTGAAGAACCAGCTGGGAGTCAGTGACGAGGAGGGACACTCCAGCCTGTCACCCCGAGCCCTGCGCTGCTGGAGCGGGGAACGGACCTCCCCGTGTAGCCGGGGAGTGGGGGGGAGCTGCTGATCTACCCTCCAAAATGGCAGCGCTTCCTCATTGTCTCAAACTTAATTACATCCTCGCACTGGAGGTGCAATGCTGGAGATGTCTGCCATTGATTTTATTTGACAAATGACTCTGGTGTTTGGTGTCCTCCTGATCCGCAGCTACAGAAACACGACCGCGTTGGCCCATCCTACAGACACGGCAAAGCAGTTGGTGGGACAAATCCCACAGCACCACGCGGTCAAAACAACATCGGCCTGCTGGGATGCAGCAGAGGGCTGTTAACCTCGAATTAATGATGCAAAAAAACCTTCAAAGAAACACACTCTGCCTATGGGTAGAGTTGCAGATGCCATGAACTGCCTGACCCCCCACGATGGCAAAGGTTAGAAATCCTAATGATAAAGCAGCCCTGCCCTGGGCCAAGTAAAGCCGCTCCCAGTGCCAGCACTGGAAAGTGGTACGCAGCGTGCAACGGGAATATCCAGTACGGAAGAGGAATACCCAGTACACAAGAAGAATATCCAGTAAATGACAAGAATACCCAGTATACCACAGGAATATCCAGTACACAAGCAAAATACTCAGCACACAAGAGGGACAAACAATACAAGAGAGGACTACTCAGTACACAAGAGCAACACCCTGGGACAGCCCTGTCCCTCGTCCCCCCAGCTGCAAGCTGGGCTCCGTTTGCTCCTGCTGCCCTGGATAGCCGGTGGCAGTGACCGCAGACCCATCCCCAGTGGCCTGGCTGCAGCAGGTGGGTTCCCCTGAAGCCACCCCCAGCCTGGCTGCCCCCAACCACCGCTCTCCTGTGCCGGCCACCACCACAGGCTCCGTCCCTCCTCACTGAGCCGTGCTCCACGGCGGGATGCTCCGCAAACAAAGTGCTCACCCAGCAAAAGCCACTCTCCGTTATCTTTTCTATTTTTTTTTTTTTAATTGAAATATCCACAGAGCTGAACTGATGGTGTTTCCACTGACTGCAGAATTAGTAGGGTACTAGACTGTAACAATATAAAATATATATTGTTAAAAGCCACTTAAGACTTTCTCTGGAAGGGTTTGCTGAACCTTTGAACAAGAGCCCAGGGGACAGCCCTTTATTACCACTGTGACCAGGTCAATTACTCTAGAACTGAGCAAATTATTTATGAGGTGGTTGGCCTATTAAAACATTAACACATCCATCACTTAGCTGCTGATCTGGCTCCTGTCTTTATTGCACTGGTGTTGGGCTTGGGAATTTACTGGTATTTTATTTGGTTCAAAGCTACATTTACAAGAAAAAAAGAACAAACCCAAAACAACTCACAGCTCTTACTTTCGCAGAGCCGGAATTACAGAAGGACCCTCTGGTTCCTCCAAACTCATGTGAACTGTTTTTCATTTTGTTTTTTGTCTTTGTTCCTGTTGCCTTGTTGCATGGTCTAAGCAAAGGCACAATTGCAAGTCTTTAATTTGCAGAGATACTTCAGAGCATCAAAAATCAAATTTAGGTATTACCATCAGAATCTCTATCTGCCCTTTAAGTGTAAGTGCTTGCAGTGGGAATGCATGATGAACTAGCTGAGCTGCTCCTTTGAAAGTGATAAAGCATCAAATCTTGAGAATAAATGGGCTGTTACAGCTGTGGGCACCCCGTGGTTACAATACAGCAAGGAGAGGCAGATAGTGCTTCACAGGAAGAAGGGGCATTTATTTCTGTCTGTCAAGACACAGGAAAGATGGAGAACATACAAGGGATGGGAATTAGTGTCTTAATCTACTACGTTTACACTCTTCCCTTTTTTAAATGCCTTTTGGCTAGTCATTTTCCTGCATCTGATATTTTATTATCACGTCTTTTATGACATTTCCAGAGACTTATTAAATCAAGATGGAGAGCTCTGCTTTGTGTGCCGGCTGTTTGATGGGGAACCCAGAGACCAGGTTGGAGCCGACAGGGACACTTGGACACGAGGGTCTGGATCTGGCCATCCCCTGGCTGGTGGGGTGCTGTTGGGGGGTCTAGGGGCAGAGGACGTGGGGCTGATTTTGTGGCTCCAAAGGTATATCAAGGGGACTGGCAGGGGCTTAAGACAAGATAGAAAGTGCTTGGAGGGGTTGGGGCACTGCAGCAGGACACACTGCCTGTTGTGCAGCTGGGCAGCGGGAGAACTCAGCACCAGGGGACAGGGACCCTCCTCTAACAGAACCATGGATGAGCTTCACCCACACGGGCTTAAATCCATTCCTATACCACGTGGCACTGCATCCTGGGAAGAAATGGATCCCTGGGTTTTAATCCAGCACAATCCCGGCAGCGCAGAGGCTCAGCACAAAGTCTGCGAGGGGGGTGGCTGCTTCCTCCACCTCCACCTCCGAGCTACTCTCGGGTGGGACACATTTCCCATACGCTTGAGGTTTTTCTGCTCTGGCCTCTTCTGAGCCTCTGGGCTGTCCCCACGAGGACACAGGGGTGGCAGTGCTGGAGCTGGGTACAGATGTGGCTCCAGGCAGCTGCTGGCATTATGAATTGTGCCTCGCCCCGGCGTGCAGAGCACACAGACACATGTGGATGCCCCACACAGCCACCCTGAGGCATCACCACGACCCCACCGTGGCTGCAGTGGGGCTGAGCTTCTCACCCAGAGCCTCAACCAGGGACCCTTGCATACTCCTTGCCACCCACCCCACCGCCACTCGATGGGAGGTAGCACTCAACGATGGGGGGCCCCTTCAAAGAGCAGCTGCTGGACTCGGGAATGAAGCAAGAGCCTGTCAGAGGGCTCTGGTGGTCACAAATGCCTAGAGCTCGGGTATGGAAAGGGCAGGCACAGCAGGATGTGCTGCCGAGGAGCTCTGCCTTCCTGCTCGGCTCAGCACTGCACCACAACCAGCTTCAGGGGATGCGCATCCAGGAGTGGGCAGCAGAGAGGGGGCAGAGGGGAGCTGGGGGCGGTTGGAGGACGGGGAACAGGGTAAGAGGAACAATCGTGTGAACTGCGCTCATTTGCGCTCAAAGGAGCAGGAGGAGAAATATAACCATAGTCCAAGAAGTGCCAGCAGATCCTTAGCTGTGAAACCACCTTTGGTGCACCCTGCTCCCGCCTGCTGCTCGTCTCTCCAGCAGCACACCCCGCTCCTCTCGCCACAGCTCCTCCTGCAGCTGGGTCCTCCTTGCTCTGGCTTGGGTCTTGTCCATCCATCCCTGTCCCATGCAGACAGCAGAGGCCATATGAACTGTCCCCAGAGCTGGCTGCTATCCCAAGGGCTGCTCAACCCTCTGCAATGGACAAGGAGCCGCTGCAAAGAGGGATGGAAAAAGCTGCTCTTGGTGTCCCCTGTCAATAGGACGAGAAGCCACAGGTGTGGATCTCTGTGAGAAAATTCAGCTTTAGGTGAACAGATTGTGCTGACTCTGGGACCACCATCATGGTCCTTCTTCCCGAGGCATGAGCAGCGGTGAGGCTGTCTGCCCCATGGACTCCTTCCCCCCGTGTCAGCACCCCACAAGCATGTCTGCACGCCTGCCGCAGCAGGACACACATCCCAGGAACACCTCCCACTCACCCTGACCCTGACACCCTCCCACCAGCCTCCCCGGGGGGCTGCATGCAGTAAACTCTCCATTTGTTGGTGGCCACCTTAATTACTGACCATTTGTTAGCAGCCTTTGGTGAATTAATTCTTAATTCCTGTTGCTAATGGTGGAGGGCTGCTCTCTGGTGGTTCCTGCTGCTCTTGGCTGGGAAACTCTGGAGCCTGGACAGGTCCTGGGTCTCTCGGCAGAGTTCTGGTGTCCTGCAGGGTTTCAGCTCTCACGTTTGAATGTTTAATGTCGGCAGCACCCGCAGTTATGAAGCAGACTCAGGAGCAGAGCCAGCTGTGGGACCCGCGCTGTACGAGATCCATGTGGATGGAGCACCTGGGTGAATCGGAGTGTAACAGTTGGGAAGGTCCCAGGGGCCGGTCCCTGGACCTGGGGGAAGTTCCCTGGCGCTGGTACCTGGTGGCTCCTGGAGGGTGGCTGTGTCCCCTCTTGCATGGGGTATCTCTGCTGATCTGCAGCTCTCTGAGCTCCTTAGGAGAGTAATCTGCATGTGACCTGCTCTGGAAGGCAGCAATAAAGCCTGGAAGAAAAGCGTGCGTCCTCCCTGGGGAGCTGGGCACAGAGAGCAAGAGCTGGCCCCAGCAAGAGGGGCTTCACTGTCAGCCCCCTTCAGCAGCCCCAGAGCTGGGAGGGAGGTGATGGGGATGAGGAGGGAAGGGAGGAAGCTGGTCTGGCCAAGCACAACTGGTGCACAGCTGGAGGTTTGCACCCAGGGGTGCAAATGTGGTCACCTGAGCACAGGGTCTGCAGCCACCCCATCCCCGACTCAGGGGTCCCTGCGGCACAGCTCGCTGCTGCCCCAGCTGGAGCCCCCAGGACCCCGGCATTCAAAACACCCTTTTAAACCGAAAAACACCCGAACACGACTTCCCGCGTCCTCTCTCTTTGTGGGGCTGGTGGCAGCAGCCTCGTGGTCCTCGCAGGAAGCACAACCTGGGCTGTTTCCCTGAAAACATCGGTCTCGGCAACCTGTCGCATCCCCCGTGCCAGCAGACAGCGGGGGGCACAGCCAGCCCTGCCACCCCGGCCGTGCCACGCACGCCTGCGCCGGGGCCCGTGCAGCTGACGGGGATCAATTTTCCTCATTACTTATCTCCTTCGTACCACAGGGGAACGCTCACATGAGCAGGTTTTGATGGGAGCAGAATTGCTTGCCACGAAACTATTAAGGAGCCAATTAAACGGAATAAAAATACAGGGTCTGAGGAAACTGCTACGGGGAGAGCTGGAGAAATGAGCCGGGGGATGGCGCGGCGCGGCAGGGCCCGGGTCACTTGTTTGTTTGTTTAAGTGCTCGTTCATGGGGACAGCTGGCTGCAAGTCAGAAAAAAAAAAAAAAAAAAAATCTCTACGAGCAGCAGAGAAAAATTATTCTCAAGCAGCGACGCCGCGGAAGCCGCTTCCTCGCGATCAAATTAAAAAAGAGTTAGACTTGGGAGAGCCAGCAAATGTGAGAAAGGGGCAGGGCGGACATTCGTGCCAATTAAAAGCTTGCATAGCTCATTCCCCCAGACGGCAAATCCCGACTACAAACACGAGCCCGTATTTACCGAAGCCGCCACCGCCGCCTCGCATTCCAGGCGAGCACAAGAGAGCCGGCGCGGGATGCCGGGTGATTGGCAGCCGCATTCAGCAACACACAGAAATCCCTTTTTTTGTTGTTTCTGCAAGCATCTTTAAAGATGTCTCTGAAACATATGGCTTCCTTCAGCGGCACAAAGGGGCTAATGATCGCCCGGGAATGCTCCCAGTATTAAATATGGGATCACTACAGTTACAATGCCACACCAGAATGGCAATTCATATTCCATGTCAGCTCAAAAGATCTTTTGTAGATAATTAGTTCAAGGAAAAAAAAATAAAAATAAAACCGGTTACCGATGCTTAAAACTGCGGTGGCTGGCGCGGCGCGGTCCGACCTGCGAGCCGGGCTCGGCCCATTGTCTGCCCCACATCGTGGGCTGCGCCTGAGCCATTTTACTTTTTTTCTCCCATTTCTCCTCTGACAATGCACCGGGAACAAAGGCTTGTGCCTGAACAGGGGCAGTAATTCATCCGCACCCTTCAACGCCTGCAGGCAGCTGCCCTCTTCCCAGCACGGCTGCCAGCCGTACCAGACACCGATTCACCCAGCCCTCCTTTCCCATCGTCTCCAGGGAGATGGCGATGGACCTGCATCCTAATGATGGGCAGCCGGCATCGCCCGCGCCTGCCGACCGGCAGCCGGCTTCCTCCGGCCCCTTCCAGGCTGGGGCTGCACGGTGCCGGCACCGGTGCTCCCAGCATTACGGATTCATCCCCTGTTCCCTCACGGCGGCTCGCAGGGGAGAGAGCCAGCAGCCCCACCCCTGTTGGGGACATCGCCGGGGAGTGCCGAGGCACCGGCCGAGCGCCGAAATAAAACCCGCATTGTCTGAGAGCCACCACTTCTGGACCGGCAACCCAGCATCGGGTGCGGATCACCGGCGTGCGAGCACCCGGCACCAACCGCCCCTCGGATGCGGAAGGAAAGGCAAACAGCCCCCCCAAACCCACCCCACCCAGGAAACATCATTTCTTAAATCTCAGCACGGAGGCAGCAAAAACCGGTGGCCGTGGGGTGCCTTGACCCCCAACTGCGAGGAGCCCTTTGTGGAGCATCGCAGTGTTCGCAGGGCGGCGGGAGGACAGGGACACCGACACACGCCAGCGAGCCCACGCGTGACCCCCGAGCCCCCCACGGAGGGCAGTGGCCGTGGTCCATCGGGGGCCGGCGAGCGGTTCCCGCGGCAGCATGAGGCTGCACGCGGCGGAGCGCCCGCTCGCGCCCTGCATGCTAATGAGCAGTGCCGGCAGAGCCGCGCCAATTAATTGCTGGAAGGATCTGTTAACTTACCAAATGGGGAGCCGTGGTGCCAAATTGGAGGGCAGGGTTTCGCAGCGCGGCGGCGGCACGGAGCTCCCCGCGCCCGCCGGTCTCCGGGCGGCAGGTACGGCTCAACCACAACAGGGCAGGTGAAGGCAGGAGACAGACCTGCTTATATTTTTGTATTTAAATTCTTTTTTTTTTTTTTTTTTTTTTTTTTTTGAGCTCACGTAGCATTTAGGGTCACATGCTGCCGTGAGCATCGGTCGGCACCGTCACGTGCCCGGGGTCAGGGCTCACGTGATGAGCAAACCTGATGAAGTGCCACCACGACCCATTTCACATCGACCCTAAAAAACTTAGTTGTAAAAAATCTAATTTCTAAGGGGTTAATGAAATAATTAATTTTTGAAGTAGGCTTCTAACCTTTAGAACCAAATAATTTCGGGGGGGGGGGGGGGGGGGGGGGGGGGCGGGCGGGAGAGCGAGAGATGAGAACGAAATGCCAAGATTTCGATGAATATTTAATACACCCTCCGCGCTCCTCATAAGCTCCTGCGCCTTGGAGCCGTGCCAGCGCCATTTGAATACCATCCTTTGTTAATAACTAAATTGACGCCTCTGTTGCTATTCGGTGTTTGCGGCTCTATCAAGCTGTAATCTGTCACAGCGAATACTGGGGGAAGCATAACTCAATGAGCGCCCGCCCGTCCCCGCCGCGTCGCCCGGACAAAGCCCGGCGGCACCGCGCGGCACGCAGGGCGCTCCCCCACCCTTCCACCTATGTAGAAACCCATATATATATGTATATATATACACACACATACATGTATATGTAAAAATACATTATATACGTATTTTTTTTCCAGCCAGAATTATCGACAGGAAGATTCGGAAGGCTTGTTCCAGCCGTATTAACTGCAGAATTTCGCATTATTTGAAATTTTCTTAATTTCAAGCAGAAAGTAACAGGGCACGTACATTTCTGTGATTCCACAAATAAACATCTCTTTCCCCCTCCGCCTGACACGACCTCTCCCTCGACGCCTGCGGGACCAGAGGGGGCTGCTCCTGCTATCGGCAAGGACAGCAACAGTCGCAACACCCCCCGCATGGAGGGGGCAGGGACCGCGACCGCCTGTGGGGCCAGAACCACCACCAAGGAATGTGAAATTTGGTGAAAGGACTGGGCTACAAACCAGACACACCCCCGTTGGGCATCGACGGGCTGAAATTAAAAATCTAGCTCTGTGTGCGCACAGAAACACAAACCAGATAAATAAATAAGAAGATTTTCCCCATGGAAATGGAGCAGTACAACAAAAACAGACACCTTGGCTCCACAGAGAGGATTCAGGTACGGCCCCGATCCTGCGGTGGGGCTGGGTCTGTGCCGATGGGGACACCGCGCCTGCCACAGGGCACCCGGGACACCGGATCCCTGGTAGCCCTCCGTACTTCGCAATTAGTTTAACTAATTGGGCAACAGCTCCAGCCTAATTCACTTGATTCCCCCAAACCATTAATTATTCCGCATTCAGGACAAACACGCTCTGCAGTTTGCTGCGCGCGGCGTGCCGGCAGCTTCATTGGCATTCCCGGCACACGGCAGCCGCTGGGAACGGGTGTCTGCGGCTGTGCTGGGCTCTAACGAACCGCAGCGAGGGAACACTCGATTGGCCACACACCGGAGGAAAAGGAGGGGGGGAAAGAAGAAAGAAAAAAAAAAAGAGAAAAAAAGAGAGAGAAAAACAAACCCAATTTTCATTTCGTATTTGATCAGCTGCCTGCGTGGCGGGGAAGCGGTGGCTCCTGCGCAGGGGCGCTGGGTGGCCGCAGCTCCCGCTCCCGGCAGCGAGTGTGGGCAGGGCGCTGGTGGCCGTGCCAGCACTTTGCCACACACGAGGGGGCCGGTGGCTCATTTCCATCGTGGGGCGTATTCGGTTCTGGTGGCTAATTTGGCGTGTGCCGCCCCCCTAACAGGCGCTGGCTGCGGTTCCCCGAGCATCTCGAGGGCTTTGGGCTGGTGCAAGAGGAGATGAGTCTCCTCACGAGGAGGGAATCAATGCCAGCACCGTCCTCCTCTGGGGAGCCAAAACTGGTGGAAAACCACTGGGATCAGGCAACTTGCAGCCCTTGGCACCCATGGACCAGCTCTGCAGTGCCAGCCTGGCCCATCGTGCAATGGTGGGTCCCTCCCCGAGACACCTTTGTCACTGAAAGGGTGACCTGTAGCCATAGCTCCCGTCTGAGAGCAGCTCATTCCCGCACGCTCCTGCTCGGGCTGCTCCAGTCCCCATGTCCTCTTCTCCCTGTTGGCACCAGCCAGTCAAGGCACAGAGAAAACTCAGCTGGTCTCATGGCCATGCTGCTGGTACGGGGTGGGAAGGACGAGAACCCCCTGCCTCCCTCTGGTGCACCATGAAACCCCCCCTCGCACCCAGGCGTGAGCGTGGCACAAGTGCAGCAAAGTGCTTCACCAGTCATCCCGAAAAACATCAAGCTGTCCCTCACGCCGCCACGTGCTGAGATCACCGTGAGTCTCTCCTTGGTGCTCGAAGGCCCAGGAGGGCAGGATTTAACAACGCTGGTGCTGTCAGCATGGGGGTGAGTTGGTGTGGGGGCAGCCAGAGCCCATGGAGCAGGGTTCCCGGGGTGCTGCTCATGGCCTCCCTCCATGCACGGGCTGTGGATGGAGCAGGAGCTCCTGTGCCGGTGCAGGTTTGCAGCCTTTCTCCCCATGCTGCTGCTGGGATTCCCAGGACGTGGTGGACGCAACCAAAACCAAACGCTCCTGTGCTCAAGCCCTGGGCAGCCATGCTGGCCTCCCCGGCTGCACCCTCTGCCCCGCACCGGGATGCTTTGCTGATGTCCTGCGCCGCATCCCAGCCTCTTGCTGCAGAGCCATGGCATCGCTGGGCCCCCCGCGCCTGCTGGGCCCCCACTCTGAAACCACAGGGCGGGCAGCAGAGATGGCAGTGGCCACCATCCCCGGGGAGCGGCAACACCTTCCCATGCCTGCCTGTACCCCACGGGCAGGTCACCGGCAGCACCGCTCCAAAAGGGTGAACATGGAGCCAGGGCAGGGAGGACACCGGGATGTGTGGGACAGCAGAGCAGGGCACAGCGGGCACGCGGTGGCAGGAACACGGCAGGGACGATGGGGACATCTCACCTACCTGCTGTGCTGGCGGAAGGGGAAGGAGGCGAGCGTGCCCTCTCCTCTGCGGGGAGAGGGGACCCCGTGTGCTCGGCCGGCGCTGCCCCCGCACGAAGCGACCCGGGCGGCTGCCGGGTACCGGCTCATTCGTGGAGGCGAAAGGGAGCGGCCGGCTGGAGACCCGGCATTTTCAGGAGCTTTTCTTCCTTCTCAGCAGAGATGAAGGAGCGCCCCGGCTTCATCTGTCACTCCAGCGCTGCCGCACAGAGCCGTAGGCGCCGTGTTATGTCCTTGAGACACAGACCGATGCCATCTGGGCAAAATGCCACGAGATCCCTGGAGACCGAGGAGTATCGCGCTGCATCCGAGAGCCGCACAGAGCGCCGAGCACGCCGCCGCGATCAACAAATATTAACTGCTTTGTGGCTGGGGCGAAGCGTGGGGGGGAGACGGCTCGGCAGGGAGCCGGGGAGCTGGCATGCTGTTAACCCCGTGTCGGGCATCTCCCACGCATGGGCCAGGGGACACCAGGCAGGTCTCGGTGGGGCCAGCAGGACGCGGAGCACTGATGCACCTCGAGGCTATGGGACACAGATGCTCAGAGTGCCCCATCACCACCGCTGTGCCCTGCGGGGTTTCACAGCTCTCCTACGAGGCCGTCTGGGCACACAGGGCTGCCCGAGCATCCCCTCCCCACAGGCGGTGGCCACGGGACCACCACAGAGGGGAACTCAGATGAGGGCTACATGCACTGGTCACGTTGTCACAGGGGAATCAAGCACCCCAACATGCCCAGATGAGAGCAGGAGCCAAGGGGCACCCAGAGGGCTTGTCCCTGGCTGCGGGGGTGTCCCTGAGCATCAGGCAGCAGCTGAAGGGCAGATACCCACCCCCTGCTCCTCCTCACCTTCCCGTGGCAGATGTCCTGCACGTGGTGCCAGCCGAGCCACTGCCACAGAGCGCCATGGCTGCAGGTGACCAGCAGGCACAGCCACAAACAAGCAGCTCCAGTGCACAGGTCCCCACCAGTGTCCCAGCCACAGAGAGATTAAAAGAAAAGCCAACCGAGCACCAAAACTGAAGGAGGAGTGAGACCATTCAGCACAGAGGGATGACCAGTGCTTTTCCCGAGGGAAAGGGCAGTGCCAGCAGCTCTGCCAGTGTCCCCAGCGCTGGCTGTGCCCTGCACTGGCGCTGTGCCCTGCACTGGCACTGTGCAGCCGGGGCAGGGAGCTGCGTGCTGCACAAGGCAGGGCCGGTTTGCAGGGACACCCCGCTCCCTTCCTCCCACGAGACGTCCAGGTAAGAGCAGTCTTCCCTAATTTAGGGATTGTAAACCCCCCCAGGTTCTGGCTCCAGAGCAGGCACCGGTGAGGCGGGCAGCTGCACAGCCATGCGTTGAGAACTCTTCCTTACAGAGACCTCTACATTTTGTTACTTGGCACCGAAACCTCAGTAGGAGATTTTTACAGTTGTTGCATCCTCCCCACTCTTTGGGGAGGAAAAGCTCCAGAGAAAATTCCACTCCCACTGGCCTGCAACGCGGGTGCCAAGCACCAACTGATGAACAGACTCAAATCCCCATCAGCCGGCTTGAGGATCTCAGGCAAAGCAGAGCGGCCACGGTGAGAGCCGGGACCAGCCATGGGCACATCCTGCTCCCCTTCTTGTGCGACGGAACAAACCACCCCAGATCAGTCCCCTGGTAATGAAGCTTCACAGCAAATCCCACCTTCAGCCTCTCCTGGGCCAACCCTCAGTCACTGTTTGTACCTGCCAGGGAACTGCAGCCCATTAAAGGGGGAGACCAGAGGAGAAAAGGCCTGACCCCCTCAGCTGCCGAAGCACGTGCTCAGCATCCCCGCAGTGCGACGGGTGGCCACGGGTACAGCAGGAGCCCAGCAGCACCCGCTCGCTCTGTGGGACCACCCAGCACAGCGCCACGAGCGACACTGGTGGGGCATGAGGCAAATTGCATCCACATTTTAAAAAAGAGAAAATTCAATATTTGGGGGGAGGAAGTAATGTAAAGATAAGGAATAGTCCTGGCAACCCTAAAGCTACTTCAGGCTCCAGAAGAGCCATTATTCAGAGCAGACTGGTTGAACGTCTGCAGAGCTGAGTTATTGCTGAGACAGACCCAGCTTGTCCTTTTAACATATTCATTCGTTTTTATGGGTTGATTTGTACTAGTTTCTCTTTTTGTTTATGAATTCGGGCCCTCCCTGGGAGCAGACAGCATCATCCACCCAGAGGAGCCACAGGTCTGGCTGCCTTCACCCAGGGATGAAAGCGGCAGGAGGGTCTGTCTTGGGGGTGCCCGCAGGAGCTATCTCAGCCCCTGCGACGCCTGAGCCAGCTGCACCCACACCCAAAATCGTTCTTCACAGATGACGTGTGCCCCGACTGCCTTCATGTGAGGCTGAGATCGACTTTAAAACCAGACTTCAAGCAAATTGCAGCCAAAGCAGCCCTGTGCCGTCCCGCGCCGCAGAACTCCTTTCCTCCCTCAACATCCCGCGCCCAAGAGCTAGAAACTAGTCCAACACCAGGGCGAGCGGGCAGAGGAGCTGCCACAGCGAGGAGGATGCTGCCCATGGCCCGGTGCAGGGACAGCCGCCCCCGTGCAGCTTTGACCTGGAAAAACGTTTTTCTGACCAAAAAGGGTTTACGGGCGCTCTGTGCTGCGGGAAACCACGTCTGCTCCCAGCAGCTCAGGCTGAGGACGGGCTCAGATCACACCAGGCTGCAGCCAGCACAGGGCATCCAGCCAAGCCTCTGTGTCCCCTGCCTACCCAGGCCCTACAAGAAATAGTGATGCTGACAGAAGGGATTTCACTGTATTACCCTAAATTAGAAAGGTTTGGAAGCAAAACACTTCCACGCTTACTTTCAAGAATGGCACTTGAGGTGGGAGGTTTCCTTTCCCTTGCTCAGCACCTTAAATCCCGACGTTTTATGATAAGACAGAAGAAGTGAGATGTTAAGAGCACTCTCGAGGGATGGGGACATGCACCCCACAAGGACCCAGGAGCTGCCGGGGGACCGGGCAGCAGCAGCACAGGGGTGCCAGGCGGGGTGACCCCCCCCTTTCCTGCCCATGCAGATGTCTGTCTGCCCGGCCAGAGACCTTTTCTCACTCCACCACCTTCCCGACACAGGACCCTGCCCTGCCTGCATCTCGCACTCCGTTAGTCACCGCAGCTGTGAGTTGGGCACATGGAGAATTTGCTGAAGCCCAGGAAAGAACCACTGCATACAATTAAAATGTACATCCAGTTAATTACTGATAATAGTGTATTTCCCTCTCCAACACAGCTTCTAGAAAAGCTTTTGCTGAGGACAGCAAAGCAGAATGCTTTGTTTCCAGTAGTTTTTTAAAATGAAAAAGGCTAATTTGTCTTAACATGACACCGAAAGCCAGCAAAACATTCTTCGTCTCCAGCCTGCGCTCACTAACAATATCTGTGCAGTCACATACCAAGGAGATTCAATTATCTGGCAGAACATGTCCCAGAGGCATTTAGATAATTGCAAACATAAGTACAAAATCTGCCACTAATTATTAAAGAAATACCAAATAAGGAGACCAAATGATAGAAAAGTGGCGTTACTGGGTGCAAAACCCATTCACACACGCTGGAAGGGACGGTGTTTTCACAGGGGTGCGTCTCTGCCATGCTGGGAAAGCCCAACCCAAACCCTGCGGAGTTGGGGGAAAGGCACCACTGCCACCGCAGCCCCTCGTCCTGTCCCAGCCCCGAGCCTGGGGGGGGGGGGGGGAGCTGCGAGGGGCAGCCCTTATTGCCTCTTCCTGCACAAAACCAGCTAAGCTGAGCAAATCAGGACAAAATGGTCCGAGGGATAACGTGAGGGATGGGGGACAAGGCTGCCTGGCACCACAGCCTGGAACGCACCTTGGGGTGAACTCCAAACCCCCCATCTCCCGGGAAGCCCCGGCTGCAGGGCAGGTCCCGGCGAGGCAGCCCCCAGGCACTGAGGTCCTCCACGCAGTGAGCATCACAGTGGGATTTACCTCCTCTTCTACTTAGATTCGCTCTGTGTTTTCTTTAGGGCCGCACTCTCTTTACATCAAGATTTTGGGAAGCAAGAGTTCCCCGATGGGAAATTCAGGAGCAGGGAGGGGCTGGCAAAGCAGCTGGAGGCTGCTGCTCCGCTGCTGCCTCCCTCCCCTTCCCAATTACCTCTCGCACAACGTGATGCAGAGACAAGAACCGCATTCTGTGGTACTTGCACTGACATTTCCACTACCTACCCTGCAATAACAGCAATTACGCTGAATATAGGTCACAAATGATTTTTGTTGAATATTCAGCAGCTTGAATCAGAAAACACTCACATACAAATGGGTGGTTTTTCCTATCTCCTCCGTGTAATAGCTACAGATTCCCTTCCAATACACCAGGCAGCGATAGCAGAAGCATACAAGACGCTCATTAGACGACATCAAAACATACATCAGAGCTTCAGTGTATCCCACACTGAAGAGCAATCCTGACCGGGGAGGAAAGCACTGCTTTGCTGCAAACATGCTCTCATACCAGGGCTCTACTTTTCTTTGCAGCTTTTTAAAGAAAGGCTGTTTCACTAACCTAATGCAGGGCTGCTGGGCTCTGTCCTCTGAGATTCCCAATACCTTCCTACCTGCTCCTTCCCTTCAGCCTTCCCGAGCTGCCTGGGCCCTCGCAGTCCTCAGGGACACCAGCTGACATGCGAAAAGGACCCCGTTGTCAAAGAAGGATCCCAAACGTAACCCTGGCCCCTCTCAAGTCAACATAAGTTTGGATGCTGAGCTGAGCAGAGGCAGGAATTCATGCTATCTGCCTGGGACTGTCCTGCTGTCCTGCCCGTGGCACGATGGAGAATTCCCCCTGCTCGCCCGCTAAGGGGGTCAGGATGCCAGACCCGGGTCCCTGTGGAGCATTGCCTGCCTGGCTCTGTCCTGAACCACAAGACGGCAAAGCATCAGCGGTAGGTGGAAATTCACAGCTGTTGAGAGGTGGTATTTCCAGCTCCAAAGACAATTCAGGTGCTGTTTGACTGTGATTTAAAAAAAAAAAAAAAGAGACAGAAGGGGAAAAAAAAGGAATGAAAACCAACCCCACACTATGATTTGAAATGAGAACATGTCCGCTTATAATTCAGTGCAAGTGCGGGTTATTGTTGCTATCTATAATTACGGGCTGCTTTTCATCCCTCGAGGTTCAGCTTTCTTCCCACCAGTCCTCTGAGTTCAGCCATTTACCCTTCCCGTGTTTGCAGATGCCCTTTGGATCTGTTCTCCCTTCGCCTCCCAAACTCCTCAAGGCACACCAGGGTCTGACCGGCTGCAGGACATTCACTGCCGAGACCTTCAGCCCTGCCAGCCTCCAAGAAGAAACACTAAAGGTCCATGTGGAAGCATCACAGAGTTCCCATTTGCCCTCCTGGGGCCAGGAGGACTGTCCCTCAGCACAGAGCCGCGCTCCCGGCCGGGGAAGGAGCAGGAGCACAAATGATGATGATGCTCCATGCGCCACCGAGCCGAGAGGCTTGGAAGGAAGCCCATGTTTGAGGGCTCCTAAAGGGAAAGCAGCTTCTCCGTGACAGCATTTTGGCAAAAACAGTGTTATTTAAATACAACATTTTTTTCAGTCAAAGTAAATAATAATTAAGTAAATCCAATTAAAATCAGGAACGCTCAAAAATATTCTCAGAAGTGTCTGAGTGTTTGACACGGCTCCTCGCTGGAGGAGCACGGGCTCGTTTCAGAGCTGGAGTGCTGGGGACGTGGCCAGGGACCACCGAGCACCAGGGCTGGGCACGGGATGCAGGAGGGCAAGAGGTTGGAGGGTCCGGCTGCAGGTGGGATGGGATGGGATGGGATGGGATGGGACGGGACGGGGGTGCCTCTGCCACCTCCCCACATTGGGACTGCTGCGTCCCAGCCCCTCTCAGCTTCCCAGCGCAGTTTGCTTCTGGCCCTCAGGGTGGAGGATGCAAACTCTCACCACCTGAGAGTGGTCAGCCTGACCATAACCAGCAGAGGAGCAGCTCTGGGGGCACAGCCCACCCCTAGCATCCAGCTTTCAGGCCACCCCACATCCACAGGGCAGAGCAGGAGCTGCCCTGGCTCCCCCCCCGCCCCTGGGGGTCTCTGGGTTAGAAACAGCTGCGAGAGATTTATAGGAATCAGCCAAAACAGCCAGGGAAGAATCTGGATGAAGATGGACCCATGTGTGTCCACCTCCGCCGGGCTGCAGGGCAGGGGACACTGCGAGAGCGTGTCTATCCACGAGGACATATCCCTGAGCAGGATGTATGTCAAACAGAACATAATTATATCTCGGTGGTGACTATTTTCCACCATGTCCTCATTTCCATGCCGTCCTTAAAACAACGCAGAGTGTTTTCATCTGTGACACCGAATATTTAATTTGCTCAGGTATCCTTTTGTCAAAAAAGCCCTCTCCTTTCATTGGCATAATAATGATAATTAAAAAAAAAAAAAATTAAATCAAGCTCTGCTTGAGACTATCCTTAAGAATCCCAGGCATTTTGGAAAGAGTGGTAGTGCTGGAGCATCACTCGGAGCAGGACTGCAGGGCAGAAAGCCTCCCGCCTCATTTAGTCTCTGCTTTGGTTCTCAGCTTGCAGAAAATTGATGAAGGCTGCTGGCTTGGCACCTACAGACGTCAGCTACGTTTGCAGACATCTTTATTTATTTTCCTGCGAAAACATCACGATGTGTCTATGCTGATGGCAACGCTGAAAACAAAACAAAACAAACAAACAAAAAAAAAATCCCACCTCCGGCAGACCCCAACCCGAAGAGCTGGGGGGGGCGATGCCAGAGCCGGCCACCCTGCCCAGCTGGGGACCACCGAGGGCACGGGCTGAGCCCCGAGTGGCAACCCAGACCCCGGGCGGGCAGGCACCGCTCGCACCCACGGCGGTGGCCGGCAGCGCTGCCGTACAAAGGCAGATCGTACAATCCTCTGCTGGCCTCGCCTTTACCAATCAACAGTCAGCCAGCATGACAAATAACTGTTTGCAGCTGTCATTAGCTGAAAACAAGGCGAATCTGCATATGCTTAATCTTAATTAGGCAGACTTGGCAAGGAGCCCTTGCTCGTTGCTACCAAACAACCGTTTCGCACACAAAAAGGGCGACAAAAGCCCGAGCGTCTGCATGCACACGCACACACACACACGCGAAATGTGGATGGAAAAACCTCCTGCAAAAGCCTTCTCCTGCCCCATCCCGCGGAGGGGTGATGGGGTGGGACGGTGCCCGGCCAGAGCTGCCCCCCGTCCTGCCTCCCGCCACCAGCCCGGCCCGGATGGGAAGCACGACAGCGGAGTGGATCTAAATTAAAGCCGAGGAATTTCGCCACCGAACGCATCGTTGCTAATTATTCAACTCTCGTTTACCTCTCGAAGGAGCTGGCGTTGGCGGACCTCGCCGAGGCATTTCCACTGGCGGAGGAGGAGGAGGAGAGGACTGTGGCCGACCCGCCGGGGCGGGCTCTGCCGGCAGCCTGGCGCTGGATTAGGACTTTGAATTTTTGAGCGAAGCCCTCGCTGCCTGGGGAGGGAAAGCGGGTCAGGGGCTTGGCAGCCAACGTGTGCGGCCCCCCCGTGCCCGGCGGTGACATCAGCCCCGCTGAGCTGGGGCAGCTCCAGGGCCAGGTGTCCCCCGTGGGCCAGCAAATGCAGGTGAAGCCCTGGACTCCTACTGGGCACCCTGTCCTCCACACAGCATCTTCCTCCTCATCACCATCCTCCTCCAAAACCTTCTCACCGTCTCCCCTACCCAGATGAGACTGGCATGACCCAACGGGGTGTTGTGTTGCTGCCGCACAGATCATGAATACAGCTGTGATGGGTCTGGGAAGGTGTCCTGCCCCACGTGCCATGGAGCTGGGACCATCTACGAGGTCACCGTGGGTCACCTGGCACCTGTACTGCTGGCACTGCGTGTCCCAAATGTCCACCCTGGGTGAGGCAGTGCCAATTCATGCGTTCCATGCACCAAGCCCAGGAGGAAGAAAGCCGTGTGAGTCCACCTGCAAAACACTGGCCCCGAGTCGGTGCCCTGAGCCCATGAGCTCTTACCTGGGAGCTGGTGGGTGGCAGAGCGAGCAGAGGCACCCGCACAGCACATTAGGCAGGGAGATGCTCGCCGGCAGAAACAGGGAGCCGTCAAGGCAGTTTGAAGGTGTCGCTACACAGAATCCGCGTAAAAAGATGCAGTAACTCAGACCAGGAATGGGAAAATACGTTTCCTGCAAAAAACCACTGCGCTGATGGGAAACAAAGGCGCTCCAGAGCTACGGGAAAGTCTCCCCGAGATGACCAGGGTGACCATGGGACCTGCATGAGCCGGTGCTGGGCTGGAGGGGCCTTGGATCTGCGGCTGGATGGGAACAACCAGCTCACCCAAGCATCCCAGTGTGCCTCTCCAGCCCCCGCCGGTGGGAAGGGGGTACCGGTGCCTGATGGAGGCGGCCGGCCGGGTTGGTGCCACTGCCTTGTGCCCTGGTTTGTCCGGGTTTGGTTTTGCACTAGGGAAGAGCCAACAGGATTGAACACTGCGAGAAAAGCAGTATAACGTGCGTAACGGTAAATGCTTGGAGACCCACCCAATATTTAGCAAAAAAAGCCCAACAAGGTACATTTTGGACAAAACCAAGCCCACTATTTTATAAACTCCCCCCCTCCTCCCCCCCCCCGACAAGGCAGCGAGAAGCGCCTGCGCTGGTTTTGCGGTGCCTAATTTTATGCTTTATCAACTTACAGCATATTCTACACAGAGGGGAATTAAAATAAGGCTGGGAATCATCAAAACATTTCACTTTTAATTGAAATTGACTCCAAGATTATACATTAGGGAGGCTAAATGAAAGACATTACACCCAAGCAAACTACTCTACCTGCTGTCTTTAAACAAATGGCAGCGTGTCAGCTCGCCGTGCCGCCCCGACTCCGCGCGGGCATCGCCGTGGCTGCGGGCAGAGCGCTCGACAGGCGCCGAAACAACCTCACCAACAGCTATAGTTCAGCAAAAAAAAAAAGCACAGAGGTTCAAACATTTAAAGCAGAAACCTCCCAGCGCCTTAAATAACTGTAATTAATATATTCCACGCGAGTGGTGTCAAAAACTAAGAAGTGACGGGTAAGGAGGAGCCCCCAGCTTCCCCTGTTTGGCATCCAGAGAGGGAGAAATGTCTGCAGACATTTAAAACATGAAACGTATTTCAGAAGAGGTGACGACTGCTGTATTATTTTATTCTGCCCTCACGTGGGAGGTATTTTTCAGCTAGAGAGGAACAGATAAAAATGAATGCACGTTTCAGGTGTAAGAGCCCATTGTACAGATGGCAGCCCGTCTGCGAGGACCACAGCTGCGGCAGAAAATAAACAGAGATAAGGAAGAGGTGTTATCTTCATAAAATATTTCCTATCAGATTATATTTACGAATAATTCAAGCACACCGGAGGGGGTTGGTTGTGGAGGAGGACAGTCTGGACAATAGAAACAGATATGGAAAATAGAAAATGAGATGTGAAAATCATAATTGGAAGTAAAGACCATGTCCTTTCTGAAGTTACAGGCTAAGACACATTAAATACGTGCCCCTCTCAGGGCAGCGTGGGAATTGGAAAGTCTGAGCTGTTTTTCTCCTGTTTCTCAGGTATTTGATTCTCTGACATTATCACAAAAGATTTAATCAATATTGTTGCTGAAAATCGTATAAAAACATAGAATTAAAACCCAGCTCAGCAATATTTTGTCCAGGTCGGTAAAAACAATTTAAAGTACTGGCTGAGGTTCCATTGAAAGGTAAATTGCAACAAAAATCCTAACTTAATCATTTGCAAAGCAAGACTTACAACAAAATAAGGATCTTACACACTCGCTCTATACGCAGAAGCATTTCAGGGACTGACTCTGCCCAGGCAAATTCGAGCAGCCTTCACAAAGCTGCAGAGATTTCTCTTGTTATCTCCGTGGAGGAACCCTCCAAACCCATGAATCGCTCATGCAATGCAATTACTCAGCTGTAAATGGAGCTAAATAATTTAGAAATTAAACAGTGGATGGAAAAAAAAGCCCTACAATTTCCCAAACACACCCCTGCCTCATCCCCAGAAACAAGCCAGGGTTGGGAGGGTCAGGGCTGCCACATCCCCACCTGCCCTCCCCCTACAGGGCTGGGACAAGAGCTTTGCCCCAGGACCGCCCATCTCCGTGCCTCCATTTGCCAGCTCCATCCCTTGTTGCCAGCCCAGCCGGACTTCCTGGGGGCTGGTACCCTGACATCCCACAGCCACCTTCCCAGCCGGAGCCCAGCTTCCCTGTGCAAGCCCTGGATTAATCATCTTGAAGCTGGAGAGCAGGTGAATCTGTCCTCCAACTGGCCATGAGCTTTACTGAGTGTTTCTTGAAGGAGTTAATTACTCATCAACCCCGGGCAGGAGTCCAACTCCACTCTCCTGCCCCAGCCACACCGCGTTGGGACCCTGGCTGCCATCAAGCAGCAGAGTGGCTACGCGAGGGTGATGGTCCCAAAGCTCAGCAGAGCTTCCACCACCCCCACCACTGAGCACTGCTCTCCCTTTTTAATTAGGGAGTCTCCTCCCCCCAAAAGGTGCACTCCCCCACCAGCTCACCCAGCATCCCCCAGCCCAGCGGGACTCCTGAAAGCTCCAGGCCTTGATTAGCTCTTCCTTTTAATTAGTCTCACTCAGAGGTGTTGCCTCCTTCAACCTTGGGCTGCCTTTGCTTTCTCTTCCTGACCCGTTAACTGAACCTGGGGGCAGCAGCTGCCTCCCCCCACCATGGGCTGGTGCCCACCAGGAGATGACCTTCCCTGCCAGGTCCCCTCCTCACCAGCCACCCGGGGTGTGATCACAGCCCAGACCTGGCTGTGCTCCCACCCTCTGGCTGCACTGGCCACCCTGCTCACGAGCCACCGTACCCCAGAGCTGCCCCATGGCCAGCTCCAGCTGGCTTGGCTCACGGAATGGCTTCAGGGCTGCTGTCATGCAGGAGTCACACCGAGCGGCCGGCCGAGCTCTCAATATGATTATTTTACATTAAAATTCTTCCTCTGGAACCCAAGTTCCAGGGTAACAACGTGAAAAGCAAATCTCAGTCGATCCCATTTCGATATAAATCCCAGCCTCTAAAGAGCGAGCCCCTCGGCCGGCCAGGAGAGAGCACAAGAAACAATTTGGCCACCATTTCTGTAAAAGCTGTGCTTCTGCCTGGCTCAGCCGGGAACTTATAAAAAAGTTCAGTGACAAACACTACGGTCTTGGAAGCTGCCAGGCCGCACACAGAAATTAATCTCTGTTTCCCTCCTTCCACAAATAACCAACATTTGACCTAAGATGATGACCGGGGTTAGCTGCTTGTCTAACCCCTTTAGGGTAAAGATCATTTCACAGACTGGACAAGGTTTTGCTACCTTAAGAAAGCCTAAAAGATACTAAATAATATATAGTAGTGCCTTTAACTATGGCGACCAACCCACACGGGGACTGCGAGGTACATCAAGCCCCCGACGGCCAGATGCTTCTCACCCAGAGTAAAAGTCAAGCTTTTATGGACTCAGACCCTCCGTAACCCATCTCAGTGTCCGGGTTTGTCTCGGCTTACACAGAGCGAGGAGGGACAGCAAAGAGCAGGTTCTGCTCTGGCAAACTGCCCTGCGAGTACGGCAGAGCCTCTCCCTTCCATCTCCTGCTAACTGGGGGGATTTGGGAATTTGCACACGACCATTTCTTTTTCGTTGTTAATACCAGTCATAGACACAAATTACCCATTTCTTTCTTTGCTCCGGGGCAGATCAGATGCCCAACACGTTTGTCTCCATCACCTGTAAGGAAGGAATCCTTATGCTTCCTACAGCATCTCCCTGAGCCCGCTGTTCAGTTGTTTCCCATCAGACAATACAACCCACGCGAACAACTGACAAACCCACCACCGCCTTCTCCATAATCACACCGACAAACCCCATTTTGTATCAGAAAAAGCAGTTGGCAGAAGCTGCCAAGAATGGAGCTCACCCAACGACCCTCTCCCAGTGCTCCCAGTTGACCTCCCAATCCTCCTGGTGGACACCTACCTTCTGCTTGGCACAGGAGGGTCTGCAAGAGTCGGTGGACTCCAGCCCAGTCCTTTGCCCATTGCTATTGATGGCTACCCCGAGGTTTCCTTCCAGAGCCTCAGGCTCAACGCTTCCATGTCAAAGCCCAGATTCACCCCTGCCCCATGGAATGTCCCCACTGCTCGGGCGCTCCCTCAGCTCCTCTCAGCTCCCCATGGCTCTGGCTCGTTCCTTGAGGTGCAAGGAGCCACACAGCTCTGAACCTTCAGGCTGAGGGCACAGACTCCAGACCTCCAACAGCCCAGCCAAGCCCCACCATTCTGAGGCACCATCACCACCTTCCCAGGTGTGTTCCACCATGAAGCAGCTTCACCTTCGCTTTGTGAGGAGCCCATGGGGCATTCCCAGAGGGGTCAGCACCAGCACAGCGGCCTGCCCCATGGCCCCACAGCCAGATGTTCTCACCTGCAGCACAGCTGGGGGCCCACCCCCTGCTCTCACATCCAGTCTGGGTAGACAGGGCTGGGTCCAACTCTTGTTCTTCAGTCTGCTAAGGACTGTTCTTCATCCTATTAATCTGTGTGTTTGTACACTATATTCAGCCAAATTTGGGTTGATGTTACAACAAATAAGTAAATACACTCCAATTCTTTTCCCCTTTGAAGGTAGGGAGAAGGTTTGCTCTTCAGTTGTGATACGTAACACCATCCCTCAGTTTAAAAAAAGCTCTTTGGCCAGTAAGTACCCTGACTATTCACGCAGAAGCTTTCTCTGAATGTTAACGCACTCTTTTTTAGCCCATGATCCTTGTATTTTTCTAAACTGAACTGCCCTAAAGCTGGTTACAATCAACCTTTTCTGGTGAAAACTCAGGAAAAGCGCATTTGCCGTTTCAACCACCATTTCTTCTCTCTCATTAAGAAACTGATAAAAGCTTTTCCTTTACTTTTAAAATGCAACACAATTATTTGGAGTTCTAAGATTCATTTTTGTGTCCTCGGTTTCCTAATTTTCACTCTACCCGCGCGTGGCATCGCCATGCACCTCATGCCCTTGGTCTTTTCCACACCGCTCCTTCCTTTCAGAGCTGTGGACGGTCACCTGCGAGTCTGTCACCCACGGTGGGGTAGTTTCTGTTTGGTCATTTACACTTGGATTTTCCAACCGCCTTTTTTCCTGCCCGAAAAAAAAACATCTGTTCAAACCATCCAGAGCCATTCCCATGGAACGGGCCACACTTACCTCGAGCAATGACCAAGCGTTAAGCATCCCGGAAGGAACATACTACATTTAGTCCCTGGGACAATGTCTCTTTCTTACGACTGAGCAACGCTCAAAGCTTGTTTTGCTCCACAGGTGCCTCCCTTCACTGGGGGTAAAACCATCTTCACCGTATCTCACCACCTCATGTCAAAAGCCCTTCCAGGAGCGTTCACCCTCCCGCAGAGCCCCCCCGTGGGGATACACAGCCCTTCACGCTGCTGCAGGCACCGCATCCAAACCTCAGAAGTTCAGTCCTAACCACGACTGGGAGTAACAATCACCAGCTCAGGGCTGTGCGTATTCCGGGTGCACAGAAGGCTTGGAAAGAAGTTATCATAAGAAACTCCATGTGCAGAGTAAACTAAACTCACAGGAGACTGAAAAGTCATCAGTAATGCAGCTACAGCGCTCTGCAACAGGAAAGCTTAACGGAGCATTAAGACAGGCATTGGCTACAGCTTTTTCAGCACAAGGTTATATAAAAATACACAATTTTGCCCGTTTTTATAGAGCTATTCCATCAACTTCCAAAACTTTACTTCCATGCAAGTTTACTAATTATCCCAAACCTCGATAATAAAGCACACTTAACACATTCCAACTCAAGGCACAATCGCCATTTCACCGAGCCCTAAATTTTGTGTCTTTCATGCAGCCAAAGGGTGCTCACAGAGAACGGTGTAAAATAAATCTGGAGTTTTCCCTGGCCCCATCCGCAGGAGCACAAACCCTGCAAAGGGAGAGCCTGAGGCCGCGTCACGTTCCCACACATCTGGGGCTTACTCTGGTGACAGGAGTTCCCTGCATCCACACAGGAGATGCTGGATGAGCATTTTTAACAGCCACTATAGATGTGCTTTTTGATTCCGGGAAATATAAATGGATTGGTTTAATTGGAAATCCTGCTGTACCTTGTGCAGAAAACACCTAAAATCCACCAAGAATGCCCCGACATGAAAAGGTACAAACTACTGGCAGGGAAATCCAGTACTAATTCTGGTTTGTTCTTGTTCAGAAGTACAGGATGCTCAATCTCCAACCCAATATTTAAAATGTGATGGTCACCCCCACTGAAAAGCAAGAGGAATTACTATTTTTCTATTTCTGTACTGCTAAAGTCCCCAGTAACAGCACCTATAAACAATGGCACTTTCTGAACAAAATAGTCTCTGCAAGCAGGGAGCCCCAAAATGCTGCTTTAATTTATAAGCACTTCCAAACAGAACTCTTTTGGGGTAAATCCCATAGCCAACAGTTGAGGGCTGTCACTCCTGGATTCAATTGTCACCGGGACGTTATGCCCTTAATGCCCAATGAGAAGTATTTCTTACCAGGCTGGCTTTTGGACACGGCAACACCCACCACTCCCACTTTTTTTTTTTTTTTACACATTACATCTGTCTTAAAGTTATCAAGCTAATTAAATTTACATTTTCTAGCTTTCCTGTTGTTGTTCAAAGCAGATGCCTGCCTTTCAAGTGGGCCGCCTTCTGCCAAACTCATTTGCTGAACCCCACATTTAATGGGTTAGTTCTGTATCAAGTGGCACCAGAGTATGAAAATCCTAATAATAAAGCTTCTATTTAAAAAACACAAACCTCTTGGTGGTCAGCATTGTTGAGAGGAAATACAGATTACAGGGCATCCTAAAATATGTGTAAATGTTTGCTGGCGAATGCCAACAGCTTTCTGAAGCCACTGGAACAATGCTGAAAGGTGACAGCTTCCTACCTAACGTTAGTTTAGAACGGTCAGTACCAGCTTAACCAGTAGCTCTATTTGCGGGGCCATATATTACCTATTACAATAGAAAACCAAGTCCACTTAGCACATGAAAAAACCTGGCTCTTGGCAGCACCTCCCCACGTTCCATCAGTTCAAAAGATTTAAAGTCCTACCAGGCTTTTCAAAATCAAACCTGCCGATACGTTATTCTTCATCCACGTTAGCGATCAACCGGCCTCCATGGGCAGCTTTTTTTTTCCTACGACTCCTCTTTTCCTTGCTGACGTTCAGCTCTCACTGGAAATCTCATCACATTGGATAGTTTACTGAAAACTTTTTTTATTGTAATCAAAAAAGTGACATAACAGGGCTGTAATGTATTCTGCAAATCATTCTGCTGATATTTTATAACTGATACCAGCTTCTTCTGCCAGGCAATTAAAAAAAAATTCAAATGTGAAAATTTTCACAGTACAGTAAACTCCACCCAAACTAATTAACGGTGGTTAAAAATAAGATGCCCCAGCAAAACCTTTCATGTTACATGGTCACAACTCACAATTCTGTACAAAATGTTCACTTTTATAAAGCTCTGATGTAAAAATCAAATAATCAAGCAGCAATATTTTAAGTGCAGCACAGGGTCTTTCATGTCATTATTTACAACGCTTGAATTCGTTTACATTTTAACAAAATTTAATACAGATGACTTAGGAATTAAGTCATTTTTCTATTATCTGTCATTCTATGTAGGGACAGATTTCACTTTTTGGTCATCTTTCTCTTTATCTTTGCTCTTCTTCGATTTTTTCTTCTTGTGTTTGTGTTTTTGGCTCTTTTCCAATTCCGTCTCGTTCCCAACGTGTTTCTTATGCTTCTTGTGTTTCTTATGCTTCTTGTGCTTCTTCTTCTCTTTCTTCTTTTTCTTTTTCTTGCTGTCTTGACTCTCTCCCGAGCTGGCGCTGCTGCTGTGGCTTCGAGTCTGACTCTCGGAAGGGCTTTGACTGCGGCTGCGGCTCACGCTGGGGCTGCTCTGGCTTTGACTTCTGCTCGCTTCAGGCTGCTCGACTGCCGCAGGGGCTGCCGTATCCTCCTTCACCTTATCAACAGCCTTTTCTTTCGGTTCTTTAGGAATTTTTGCTGCGGCTTCCTCATCTTTTGCAGATACATTACTCTCACTGTCACTTTCGTTGTAGTCTGGTACAAATGCAGCCTCGTCAGTCTCTCGAGTTAGATCAGAGGAGAGCCGGGAGGAGGTGCTTACCTGAGGCTTGGGCTTGACAACATTTTTATCGTTTTGCCCAGTCACGTTGTTCTCTTTCTCATTTTTTACTTCTGGTGATTCTTGTTTCAAAGGTGGTTTATTAACAATTGGCTCTTTCTCTTTATTGCTCTTTACTTCTGGTACATGCTTCTCTTTCTCTTTTCCTGAATTTTTATCTAGAGGTTTGTGTTCCTCCACCGTACGCTTGGAATCGTGAGCAGCTTTGTGATCAGTCTGCTTCCGCTCCCGCGGAGGGCTGTAGCTGCTCCTTTTGGCGTCTCCAGCGCCCTTTTTGGACGGCTCCGCTCGTTCCTCTCTTGGCTTACTCTTCTGTACAGACGTAGATTCTCTGTTTCGAGAAGGAGACTCTTTTCTCCTTGCTAATTCACTCTTTTCATCTCTACGCTTGGAACTAGAGTGATCTCTGTTGCCATCGTGGTCAGATTTTTTGTCTCGGTTAGGAGTAAAGTCTTTAGCAGTGGAGCCACGGCCAGTATCGTGTTTCTCTGAAGATCTGCTGTCTTTGGAAGATTGAGAAATATTTTTTCCATTTCCTTGCTCAGTTGCACGTTCCGAGTGGTCTTTTTCTGGCTGAACACTGCTCTTTCTCTTCTCAGAAGTGTCCTTGTCTGACAAAGAATGATCCCGGTCTTTGGTTTTTCCTTTTTCATTTGACATCGAACTTTTTGAACTTTTTGCATCATGCTGGGAGCTTTCATAACTCACCTCTTTTGTAGTTTTCTGTGTTTTCTCCAAAGGCTCCGTCTCTTTTTCATTGTGTTTTATGGGGTTTGGCGGCTTAGCACTCACATTTTTTATAACACTCGCAGGTTTTCCTATGCTTGTGGGCACCTGGGTAGATTTAATGTCCTCCTCTTCAGACTCAAAGTCATCTTTATCCCACTTTGACTGAGGGACTTGGATCATAATAATGACGTCTTCGGCAGGGGCTGTTATATCATTATTATACTCCTCCATGGTCTTAATGACAGTTCGTTTTGTGTCTGGCTTTTCTTCAGTCTTTCTAACGGGGCTTCCTCCAGTAGAACTAGTGCTAAGAAAAAAAAACCAGTGTGCATGAATAATGGGGGAGATAGACACACCGCCCTCTTTTGTAACATTTCATAAAATGGCTTTTGGTTCAATTCTAAATCTTCAGCATTTTTTCAAAAAATGTTAAATTAAGGGAACAGACAAGAGAAAGGATGAGTCCACTAGCTAAGATTATGAGCAATCAATTAATTTAGTATCTTGCTACTACACATTTAATTAACAAAGACACAAGATTATCAGATTGGGGACTGTCTGATCTGGTAATTCCTTCATGTCCTATTTCTACCAATGGCAGATACATGTTGAAACAAGAATGTGTACCTAATTTAAGCAAGCAATTATGGGGAGGTAAACACAACTGAAGTCTTAACCTCATGTCCCAGCATTGTTCTTTAGAAGAATGTATGTTTTAAAAACTTTTTAGAATATCAAGACACCACATTAAGTCTCCAGCGATGTCTTAAATGTTTTGAGTTTGCTTTTTTCTTTTCCTTAGACGCTTAAATGTAAGCAGTAACAGCCCCACACTAGATTACTGTTTTTTTTTTCCTCACGTCACACAATAGCATATAGAAGAGAGATCTCCAAGGTAAGTGCCAATGAAGTTGGCGCTGAGCTGGAAGCAGTGCAGCTCTGTCAACATGGGACTGCGCTCACAGCTAAAATCAGTACAATATACTGGCAACCAAGCTGCTATTTCTGCAAGGTATAATTTCACATCATACTGACAAAAGCATATCATTACAATTTTTAAAATGCAAAATATTGCAGGGTATAGGCATGCCTGTTATCCTTGCCTTTAGCAGTAAGCTGGATTTGAAGAAAGACATAGAGGGGACTCCTCAAAGAGTCAGCATGTAATGAATAAGAAGAGGGGAAAAAACGTCCCAGAAGCAAGGGTGAAATGCATCACCAATGAATTAACCTGATTACCTTTCTGTGCAGTAGACTGCTTGCTTTCTTTAACAAAATTTGATTTCCACCCAAGCACAGTTTAACAGAAAAGATCAGAGCTTATTCACTCAGTTAGCACAGATTTAGCTGTTCCTTTCATTTGTCACCATAAATAATTTTACAATTGGGGGAGGAGGCGGGAGGAGGAAGAAATTAAAAATAGGAAAAGAAATTATGAGATACCTGGTGTAATCTACAAGAGTTGAACTAGATCCATCAGCTGCTGTTACTTTTCTTCTCACTTTTCCCTTTGCTTTTTCTTGTTTAACTTTGCTGCTGCTTGGCTCAGGTTTCTCAACAGGTTCTTTTGCAGGTGGCACATTTTCCCCACTCACAATCTTTTTGCCAGTTTCTCGGTTAAGTTTAATCTTTTTTGCGGGGTTGTTAAGAAAAGCAGATTTATCCTTTTCTGGAGTTCGCTCTCCTTTTTCACCATCAGGCTCAGTCTTCCCCTTTGGCGATGTTTTCGACTCAGCAGGTTCTGGTTTCGAGGCCTTTACAGAAGTGGCTTCATGTTCTTTATCAGCCTTTTCATCTGCTTTTCTTTTTCTTTTTTCAGGTTTTGCATCAGAGGGTTTGCTTTTTTCAGCAGGTTTTTTTGACTTGTCCTCTTTGTTGGAGGCCTTCTCCGACTTGGTTTCTTTTGGATGGTCTTTCTTTGCCTTTTCATCCTTGGCTGGTCTTGTTTCTGGGTGATCTTTCGTCACTTTTGGGTGAACTTTCCGTGGGGTACCAAGAGCCTTCTCATCCTTTTGAGAGGAAGATGTTTTAACACTCTCTGTCTTTGGCAACTCCTCCTTCACTTTTTTCACAGGAGGTTCCGTTCGAGGAGATTTTTCACGATCCGCATCCACCTTCTCTTGGGAAGCTTTAGCTGGTTTTGTTACATTATCTTTCTTGGGAGGAACAGCCGCTTCTACTTTTCGCTTTGTCTTGTCCACTTTTGCTTTTGGCTTATCCTTCTCTTTTTTCTCCTTTTCAGACACTGGTTTGAAAGCAATAGAATCTGCTTCCATAGGTTCATCTCTTACAGGGGTGGCATCATCTCTGCTTGGCAGCATGAACAGAGAGTCCGTTTTAACGTCTTCTGTTGTAACTGGCTCTCTTGGTTTTCTTGCACCTTCTAACAACTCGGCATTAGGAAATCCTTCATTTTCATCCCCTTTTCTTCTCTTCCGATGTTTTTTATGTTTATTTCCCTTGCCATCTCCCAGCGGATTTTCCACCTCCTTCTCTTTTGATTTTGTAGGATCTTTAATGCCATGGCTCTCTCTTCCAGAAGGTTTTTCAGGATAGTTTCCTGCTAGATTACGATTTCTGTGGCTCTGTCCACCTGGATAATCCTCCCTACGTCCCCGAGCATATGGTGAATTCTCTCGTCTGGTCCCAGGTGGACAAAACCTATCTGGAGAAAAGTTCTCTCGATTTACTGGAGGTCGAGGTTGAGCGCCGACAGCATAGCCCTTGTAAAATTTTTCGTACCATTCTCTATAATTCCTTTCCCATTCTCTGTATCTTTCTTTTTCAAATGGATCTCTAAAGTCAACTGATCTGCCATAGTAAGCTTTAATATCATATGGTGGAACTTCTCTGTATCTGTTAAAATACTCCCTTTCTCCTTCCCCTTGGGGTATTGTCCGTTTAGTGGGAGACTGGCCTCTAAATACTGGAGACCTTGACCGTGAATGGTACCTCCTGTATGGGGGTGACCTTGACCTTGACCGGTGATAACCATGTGACCTTGACCTAGAACGATAATTACGACTCTTCCCTTTGCCTCTTCTTGGATACGGCGGTGATCGTGAGTAGGAACGAGAATGGGAACGGCTAAATGATCGAGAGTAGGAGCGAGAGCGGGAAGAACCTGATCTTGACTTGGAGTAGGTATACGAACTTCTAGAGTAAGATGATGCACTATAGGGGGACTTGGACCTTAAAAAAAACACAACACAAAAAAAATAAATGAAGTTAATTCAAAACAGTCACTCTTCCCAGTTTTTTTCCTCCCAAATTTGGTTTGGTTTTTTTTTTTTTCCTCTCCATATGCTTATGTCAAAGCTTCTTTCAGCTGCTGACATAATGCTACTGCAACTTGAAGAACTTGATAACATGTAAAAGTTTCTGTTTACAAGACAGAACAGCTGCTGCTTTGTTAGCGTAAAAACATACAGGAAGGGCAAGTCTATTTCCACTCACTTCTATCGCATGAACTACAATAGCTATTGATTGATTTAGGACGGTGTATACTGTCCTCTACTGGTACGTGAACGCGCACATTTTTCACTACTCGGCAACCATGAGCAGTGCGAATCATTTTTGTTGCAGTAAGATGCAAAGAGAGCAAGTCTGAATGGCTACAGTATGGTATCAAACCAAGAAAACACAATTTATGCCACCTTAAAACGCTAATGCCATCTTAGTCTATTTAATTTCACTACTTATTTGGCAATTTGTACAGGATGCAAAATACTTGTACTGCAGTCCTACAGACAGTACTATTCAATCAACACTTCTAGCCAGATGTCCCAGCAAAATTCTGCACGTACCTCTAGCTCTAACCAAGGGTAGTGACCACATTGCAAGAATTTTTTTATCTAAAAGCTACTAAACATACTCTCTGGTAATATGACTCAATGCCATTACTCTAGGAAAGATACTAACAGCATTACTAAGAGAGCTATTCAGACTCCTGCCCAAGTGATTTTTGGGGATAGAAAACATCAGCTACCCCGAGTCTGTTCTTCACAAGTTTTTCTTTCATTATATTTTAAAAACCATTTCACATTATTCTGCATATGTTCATTAGCATCACTCTTCCTCTCAAAGTCCTTCACCAATTTAAGATTTCCTTAAAAACAAGTCTGATCATTTAATTCCTAAGAAAAATTTAACAATGTCAACAAAATCCTAGCAAAAGCCATCAGTTTGCAGTCCAGGTTAAAATCTCTCCACATGAGATAACTAAAAGAGGAAATGATGACAATTTCTCTCACATATCTCCTTGCTTTGAGGTAATGGTTACAATCAGAACAGGGAGACGCAGAAAATCCAGCAACTACACCCATTCAGTTTCTAGCCTCCTCACAGCTGTCAGGAGGTGAAGGATGTCATTACAGGGAAGCTTACTTAGTAAGAGACGCCTGTTCCTTAATATCTGCTGCCAAATTATAACTATCAGGCAACTAATCTCTGCCATTTTTGAGCTAGTAACCTACATATGAAACTCCTATCACTGCTAATCCCTTGAATCATCCAATCCATCTAATGATAGAGAGGTGGAGTGGAACTCCTCCTGATTCTTCTAGACAATCTGCTTCTCCATTACGGACATGTAAAGCAGTTACCTGGAAAACGAACGCCTACGCTCCTTTTGAATCTTTTTATATTCCATCAATTCCTTAGCAAAATCATTTGTAAACTCATCAAGTTTGGACTTTTTCTTTTCCCTGTTAAAATAAGTTTGACCTTTATTACAATTATAGTTTGACCTTTATTACAAAAAGACATCAAGAAACAAAACATGGCCAATATGAGAAAATGTATACTGCATGCAAATGCAAAAGGTGAACATCCTATTTAAGCAAAAACAGTTTAGAATTCCTACAAGTTTTAGGGAAAGTTTTAGAATTACATTTGTCTTGTTTTAGTTTTGCATGTTTACCATCTCCAACGAAAAAGTATATTGGAAAAAACACTACGTCATTTTTGCTTATGCCAGATGCACTTTAGTGTAACTGCAGCTATCGAAATACAAAAATGAAAAACAACGCAACTTCATTGAGCCAAATACTTACTCCTCTTTAAGTCTCCGTTGTTCTCTGTAAAACTCCTCCCTAGATAAGGGAGGTGCTTGTGTCGTTGGGATGGCATTTGAATGAGCCGCTGGTACTGCTGTTGGTACCCAAGCTGATGACATGTTTGCAGGAGCTGGGGGATATCCTGGAGGGGGGACAGAGTACCCAGCAGATGGAGGTTGACCAGGTGGAAACTGAGGAGGAAACTGTGGTGGTGGTACCCCCGGTGGAAGAGGAAGTGCATGGGGTGGTGGAGGATACAAGGGAGGTGGAGGCACAGGCACAAAGACTGGTGTTGATGCTGGTAGTGATGGGGCCTGAGTCCTTTGGGCACGGTCACTATGCGGGCGTCCTCGATTTGCACTTCAAAAGAAACCCAAAAACATGTGTCACTTTGTTACACTCTGCCCTGATTTTCAAGAGGAAAGCGAACAAAGCAGGAGCATGGTGGCGAGCACTTCCTGTTCTCAACTTAAGCGTTTTTCCTCCTGCTTTCTGTTCATCAGAGACTACACTCATTTCCTTACTCTCCTATTTGCCTTCCACATCCTCACCCCCAAGAGTTCCCTCGGCCTTCTCCCCTTATACTCAGCTTTGCAATTGTGGACGGAGACTGCTCATGCTTAAAAGAGACTCTCATCTCCCATGTGCCCACTGCTCCTCTGCCACTCCTTGATACTTCACACTTCTCATCTTCAAAGTACTGCACAGATACTAAATGATCTCTCGAACGCCCTGTAACTCCTCCCGCATACATCTCCTATGTCGTTCCCTCATGATGATGTATTTGGCCTGTTCATGTCCCCAAACTGTTTTTGTCTCGCTTACTTAATTTGAGATTTTAGGTAATCTGTGGGATGGATCCTGGGTTTTACCTTTAGGATTTTATGAACACAATGCATCCTTACAATCTATTTGTAACAAATATATAGCAAAATGAAGGACGAAATTGACACTGCAATAACAGATAAAACAGACTCCTCTCTCCAACTGAGAGCAAGCAGCTCGGCTATTTGAGACGACTAAACTGAAGAAATTCAAAATCATCATAAAATAACAGCGTTGACTTTTCCAGTAATTTGCTCAATTGGTATCAACTAAGTTGTTAAAGAAAGAATGTTGGAGGCTGATTTCTATTGGGAAATCAATTTCTTCAGCCCTATTCATCAGCCAGTAATCAAAAGGGTGGCTTTCCATCTGATGTTTTAATTATATTTAATTTTTATAGGTAATTATAGTTTCCTCAAAGTGTGCATTTTTCAGAGTCCTCTTTTCAATTATGTACTGGAGTTTTATTTTAAATAATCTTACTGCAAGCACAGATCCCCTTTGTTAAAGCTAACTCAAATTAAGCCATTTAAAAATTAATTACCACTTGTATTCTCCACAACTATCTGCACATATTTACTTCATTATAAATCAGCTGTTGGATGTTATGTGTTATGGCCTAATTTAACAGGTTACAAGTAGCAATATATTGAATTTCTGTAGAATACTTACAGCTCCCAGGCTGGTCTGCCACCTGCTGAGCGAATGGTACTGGCTCTCATTGGATGACCTTTTGAAGTGGGGAGAGGAAAAAGAAAAAAACCATTCAGTTTATCCAAAGATCATTTTTCAGAAGAAATTCTTAAGCTATAGTTACTTACCAGTTGTGGGTATTGATTGTCCTTGGGGGCCCAGAAGACTTGGCAATGCTGGTTGTCTTAGCACAGGAACCTGATAGCCCTTGCAAATAAATGCAAACAGTTAGAAAATAATTTCCACTAAAATACAAGAGTCATTGCATATGCTGAAATAAAACTTACCTTCTCTTCCAACAAACTGGTGATTGACAGAGGGGAAGATTTAGAAAGTTCCGCAGCAGTCACGAGAGCAGCGGGAGGTAAAACAGCATCAGCATCACTACAAAAAACCCCAGATTTTTATCACTTCAAAACAGTTAGAATGATACTTGGAATATAAAGTCCAAGGAGAGAAAAGGCTGACTACTGTAAGTGGAAGAAAATAAAGGAAACATCCTCCCCAGATTTACAAATGTGAAGCTGGCCGATTCCAAATGAAGCATTGATGAGAAGTCTATTTGGACTACTGGCATTTAAAGAGAAAGCTCACTGGAAACATTTTATTAAGCTAGTTGCTCATGAAAGGATTAGGGTATATATAACCCCCGCACTGAATCTCAGTTTTGGAAGATACAAGAACTGAAATTCTATTAAGAAATGTTTATATGCTAGTTCAGAGGCTGCCCTAGATGTTCTTTTGAATAGTGATCTTTTGTATTCAACAGTACATCTGAGCCTGACAGTCTTCTGGACAGAGTGGCTACTTGCATTCAAGGCATAAAGTTGACAGGATATAAGCCCTAAACAATTTTTAAGGTTTGACATAACTAAGTGATTAATTTAGGAATTGCTAGCCACTTAAAATCAAAGGCTCCTGGGGAAAAAAAGGTTCCTCATTCAGGGTAAACCTGTACTGAATGACTGATAAGGGAACCAAACAAGAAACACTTCTGAGAAAACTCTTGTATGAAGCACACTTCCAACTATCAAAGAGTCCTCACTCAAAGTAAACACAAAAGCCAGAACTTCCACAATTATCTGGAACTGTCAGTAATGATATATAAATTGCTAGCTGAGAAGCTCAAGAAGAATAATCTGACTTAAGCCTTTTGGTGTCTTTTATATTCACGTTGATCTACAGATTTACTTACCGAAAAGGTCCATCATGCTTTTCACCTCGGAGAGATAGGGACACTGCTGGAGGAAGATCAGAGACAACAACAGAAGACGGATTTACTGGCAGCCCAGACTGACCAGGGCCCAAGGATGACAAAGCAGAACGAGAAGCCAGAGAAGCTAATGGTATCATTAGCGGATCCTGCTGTCTGGCAATTGTTGGCCGGAGCAGAGGCTGCAGGTTGCGTGTTATTGTTTGTCTCATGAGGGGTGGTGGAGGTGGTGGTGGTGGTGGAGGCTGTGGCTGCTGCTGTTGCTGCTGCTGAATTTGCTTACGGAGCCTTTTTGTGTAGCCAGTTTCATTTTTGAAGTTGTTCACAGCCTAGAGGCAGAAAAATATTTACACAATGGTAGTATGAAACTTCAGTAGATATACAAACAAAAGCCTCCAGAGTAAAATTACTTGTGCATTCCTGTAAATGCTATTAATCCTAAAGAAATCAACATACAGATATACGAACACATCACATTAAACACCGATATTAATGACTGGTAACTGAGTATCTGTATTTAAAGTACTTTGGTGTTAACACCGAATTTGAAAGTAAGGCAATCATGTTAAACAAGCGTGAACTGAATTTTCCAGGTTGTCTCTCAAGAGCTGTAACAATAGGCAATATATTTAAAAAGTAAATTTAGCCTTATTCAATTTAGCCTTGCTTAAGGAGATGTAAATATTTTCTTCCCTTTCCACTTTTTACAAATAGACTTTTCTTACAAACAGTTTACATAAAAGTAATGGTGTTACCTGGCGTAGGAACTTATTGGCAATTAAAGCATCAGGAGAAACATCTGTCTGATGACATGTTGGGCACGTATGTTCCTCAGATTCCAGTAATGCTGTTCTAATACCTGTGAATAATTAGAACAATTGAAATAGTTTTTAGCCAAACTAAGGAATTTTTTTTGGTTCTAATCAATTATAAAAACATGTATACAATTAATGAGTGAACATGGTCTTGAATTGAGAGCAAGAAGCTATAGATGTTGAATAGTGTAAAAAATTTCTAGTATGCAGGAAATAACCACACAGTTTTGGTATTTCACTATTGTAACATTTGAAGATGTAGAGCAGGCTGTGTCTCGATGTTTCACAACTAGTCTTTTTTCCAGTATCTAGTACAGTGAGAAGTCAACAACCTCAAGGTTAATGAACAAAACACATTTAAAAAAAGCATTAGCAGATTTGAGTTCAGAAGGTTTTAACCAACTCTCCCATGGAGAAGTGGATTAAAAGCCTAACTATCTATTTGTTGCAGACCACACTAAGTCAACAGAGTTGGACACGTCATTTTGTATGAGAGAAAGGACTGTGGACAAACCAAACGCATTCAATATCTAATACTGTAATCACCTGCACAATTATCACTTTTCTCTTACTCATCCTTCCGCATGTAGAGCAGATTTAACTAGATACACAAGAAGGGAAAAAAGCTTTCTGCTTTTTTTCTTCTTTATATGAGAAGAGTCCTTTCCTATTCAGGGTATACTCAAGCGTTAAATAGAACTGGTAACAAAGTGATTTCGTTATCTCCTATTTCTGCTCTGAGAAGATCAGATTTGATGTTTTGAATTAACAAACACAGGACTAACACTTACATTCGTCACAATAACTGTTTCCACAGCAGGGAATTACAACTGCATCAGTCATTATATCTTTACAAATGAGACATAACAACTCATCTGGAATAGGATCATCTTCTTCTGAGGAAGACGATGGGTCCTCTGGTAAAAAAGGAGGCTTTTCCTTCTTTCCTATAGCATAAGCTTCCCTGGAGGAGGCAGAAGGAAAAGAAAAAGTTAAAGATGGGCAAGAGAAAACTTTTGGAAGCTTTGGATTTTATCAAAGGAAGATAATAGATGGAATACTTCACATTAGCCTTCTAAAACATCTTTTCTATAGCCACAACAGTAGAAGAGGGAGGGGGGAACAATTTTCCTTCTGCAGAACTCTCCCATTTGTTGGATCAACTACAAAATTAGCTCAGACTAGAAAAATATTTTTTTGACAGCTAGAAACCAGGTGAAATGAATCCCATCTCTCCTTTGCCAGAGGGTAAATGTAAATTGCAGGCTCAGGATAAAGCTAGTCTCTGAGTAATTACATTTTATAAATGAAAGAAGACTTATGTTACAGCTTCTACAAAAGGAGATCCACGATAGGAAAAACAGAAGTGCTACCAAGTGCATTTTAAACAGCCACTGTTCTCAATACACAGTATTATTTTCTTAGTCTATAGCAACAGGGAAAATTCAGTCAGGTTTCACACATGAGATCTGATAAAAATCTCAGTCCAGCAGCTATTTGTTAAATTTTGCAAGAAGCCTTCGAAAAATAAAACAGAAGCAAAATGAGCTTTCAAGGAGAATGACTCCAACTACAAACACTACCGAAATGTTTTGCAGAAATACAGATTCTTAGCACACCACAAGTTTAACCAACTTCCAGGGGTATGAACAATAAGACCATCCTTTTTTAACATTAGAAAGCATCACAGATTTTAAGGTTGAGATACGATGACAAAGCTTCCTCTCCTGTAATTATGGACGCTGGCCAACTTGGTTGCATTTCTACTCAGGCATTTACACATGGTTTCTCTTGGTTTACTTTTCGGTCAGTCCGATTAATTCCATACTTACGCATCAATAGTTGGTATCGCATATTTTCCAGTGTTTGTCAGCATAGCACCCTTTGTATTGGGATCTTTCACCTCCATCATGAAACTCCTTGGAATTCCTGTGCTCTTTTTAATTCTGGGAACAGACTCAAAATTTTTGTCCTGTTAAGAAAAGAAATGCAGATGTAGCTCATTTTAAAACCCACACTTAAAATGAGATTTCAGTGATTATTTTCAATAGCAAAACCCTTTAATCCTCTCCTTTTACCTAGTGTAAGGGCTGCTTGGATTGCTCGACTAAAATACTTATTTCCCTAAATGAATAAAGCCAGGATGTTCCACAGACTTGAGCAGTGTTTTGAATTCAAAAGACATTCTTTGGCTTCACTTCAGGTTCCTTACGGGTGAAATATCCCTTAGCTCACCTCTACACAGAGGAGAGGCACAAACTTGCTGCTCCTCCAAAGCACAATTCAGAGCGAGAGCTTAATTCAGTGATCTCAATCACTCGCTGGAGAAACTTATATTCACCATCTACATACCAAGGTTAAATTCGTATCTCATGCCTATACATTCAGTGACTAATATTAAATAGCAATTTATACTCAAGACTTGTGTAACTAAAACATGCAAATATTCAATAGATGGGGTCAACAGAAACATCATCTTTTTATATGAAACATTAAAAACTGTGAACTGTCATAAAAAAGAGTTAAAAGGAGAGAAAAAATTCTAAGAATACTGAAATATATCAATATATATATGAAAGCTCACAGGGAAAGATCTAGACATGTTTAATGCCCATGACCTAGAAAAAAAAGAAGATTTTGCATTTAAAATTCCAGGTTTCCCTTGAATTTGAAGGGCTTTGCAACACTCCCCTCTGTATTTCACCCCAAGAGGAACAACTCCTAATATGAACATTCATGTATTTGTTAAGTACCTGCCAGGGTGAAAAAAAATTAAAAACTAACCAATACCAGAAGTTCCCCATAATCTTACCCCATTTGTTGGGCAGTTCTTTATATAGTGGCCAGGTTTTCCGCAACGAAAGCACGTGTATGATGGTGGAGGTGGACCCAAGGGTTTCTTCATGTAACTAGAAGTTTTGGGGGAAAAAGAGAAAAAGGTATGCATGTGTGTCTCTTGTTAAAACAAACATCTCTTCAATTTCTTGATAATCTTCAAAGAACAGATTTGACATTATCAACACTTACTTGATTGGATCATATTCATGGCCAGACTGTGTCATCATAGCTTTTATTTTATCTTCTTCGGAAGCATTGGCTTCAGCCAGATTGGCAGTCTGTTTAACAGGTAATTATTTGACACACACATTAGAAACACATTTAAGCCCACACAGCCAAAGACAACACCACTCATCCAATCCTGTAAAGAGCAGCACAACACTAGCTGAGGTTGCATGAAAACAGCTGCTTATTTAAAATATATTTGTCCTGAAGATGTTCTGGGGAGTCCTTACGCCATTACATGATGTTTATGTGCCTGTTAACCTACTTGAAAAGAGCATTCTTGGGCACTCAAAACCTTAGGCTCTGTTTGTACCTTACATAAAGACTTGTGTAACCAATCCAATTTTCTTCAAAGCGGACTGAAGCTACGTGAAGAAAAAAATAATACTATCCAGTATTTTTAAACTGATTTTTAAGCTCCAGACTATTTGAAGGAAAAGATATCCACTGTACATTTAATTGAGAAATACGTACGTAACTATCATTATTTACATTTTGCAGCATTAAAAGGACACACAACTTAAGAGCCAGGGAAGTTGTTCTTGCTTGCTGAAATCCAGCTTCTGACACAGAAGCATTAAACGGAATCAAGCTTTTTACAATCCCTCAGCAAGACAAACCATTTTTTACCATGTGCTGTTGGCAGAGCAAACTGCCTGTTGCCCCCTACTAGCTTCTTCATATTGTGATTTAACTACAGTAAGCAAAACCTGCATTTTTCTTTTTTTTTTTTTACAGTTGACTGTGTCCTTTTAACATACAAATTGTAATATAAACCTTATGCAAACTAGATCTTCAAATTATTGAAGCCAGCTGATTTTTTAAGTAGTATTTGTTAAAATGTTTTTATTATACACTAGTCCAGATACAAGCAGGGTCTAAGGGAGTGACTGTAAATGATTTGGACCTTCAAGCACCTATCATTCAGATCAACCACTCGTGTTTTTGTTTTTATATGCATTCATTCACAAAAGCAACCAACTAGTTTCAACATTTTATTAAATGGTTGTTTCATATACACAGTTTTTTCTCAACAGTAACATAATCCAGATTGACAGCTAAGAAATCATTTCCATTAACATTTACAGAAAACTTTACAGATACTTGACTAATTTGTTTGAACCCAAACGGTTTACAAAACACATCCAAAACCCACAAAACATTAGTAGGAATAGACCAAAATTCAAATATGGCATTTAATACATAGTAATAATAAACCAGAAAACTGTTAACACATTGCCTCCATGCTAAGCCAGTCTGCACTAAAGAGGTTAGAGTAAGTAACAGTTTTGAGCTGCTTTATGTTATGTTCCTGTATTTTTTCTGAAATGCTTAAATTTTCTTGAAAGCTTAAATGTGTACACCACCTTGGACAGTTTTTCACATTTTAGAGTAAAACTTCACGAGTTTACAGAACCAAGGACACGTTTAGGGACAGCACTAATGGAGACCAATTTCTTTTGGTGGCTACCTTCCAAACCATTTTTTCCACCCCCCAAGAGTACACAATTTAATTTCTGCAGTGAGAGAGGGAAGAAGTTATCAGTGGGCAGAGATTTCTCTTTCTCAGAAATGAACTCCAGCCTTTATTTTCAGAAGAAAGAACTAGCTACTCTGCATTAGGTCCTGCCTTCTCTAATCTTTGTAACTTTAAAGACTAGAAATTTAATTGGCTAGCACTATGCCTTTTCACAAAGTGCAATCACTAGTGCTTTCCCAGACAAAGTTACACAATGTTTAGCAAAAAATGCAAGCAGTTCATAGCAAAACATGGCATTACAACAGTTTCAGAAGGTCACATCTGCTAATATGCCACACATACACATTGGTATATTCCTATAAACAATTAGGTACATTTACACAATTTACACAGTCTGCGTTCAAACAAATTAGATCATGTCGTCCACTGTATATATACTACAATTTATGAAATTGTGCAGCATTCAAAGAATGGATCTGTAACTGTAATGTCTAGAAATTCAAAAATAGCCATGCAATTGTCCATGTTACAAAAAAAGCTTCTATTTTGGCTGTTGCAACCCCCCCTGGAATGTCCATAACTTACAGCCAATTAAATTCTTCTGCAAAATTGTGTTAAGTTTCCAACGCAAAATTAACGAAACGTATGAAAAAACGGTAAACAGCTTCTGAAGAGCTTCTTCTTTGTGTCTTGAAGATGAGTAATACTGCAACATTATGTTGAGGCTGATAAGGTACTCCCCTTCTATCTTCCCAAACTGGGAACTACTCTTTACAGGATAGTATCAAAATATACACACATTTAAAGTTAAAATAAATACTTTAAATTATTAAAAAATATTTTAAAATTTTGTTCAAATTACAACAGTTATCCAGCTATAGATCACAGTATAAATTTAAAAATATGAAGCAAACACTTTTTTTTTTAAAGTATTTGACAAGAATATATATATACCTTAGTAAGCTGGGCCAGAGAAATAGATGCAGAAGAGTCATCAATCTGTTCACAAAAAATTAAACACATATTCAAGTTCTACAGTCAAAACATAGCAATAGTTAACCTCTACCCTAGTCTGAAAGTCTGCACTATATCCTCTGAGTGTCACCGAGTACAATTTGTATTTATTCAAAACAAAGCCCAAATCTATGGTAGCTTAAGAGAGTGCCTATGTGGTTAATAAGAAGAAACTAAAATAACCTCCTGAGATCAACTTATTGCTCCAGAATATCTCAGAGAGGGACCCTTCTCAAATGTTCACAAGTGCTTAAAAGTCAAAGGGGTAAGGAAGTTGTCAATTCTCAGCTAAAACAGATTGAAAGAAAAATATATTTAAGTTTCTCTGAGAAGGAAGCATCATTACAGGAAACTTATTTTCAGTGTATTTTGTAAATTACATGATTTATAAATGCACATGGTCATGCTTTTATGAACACAGTAGTTGCCTGTCAGAGGCACAGGCATATCTGCCCTTAAACATGAACTCTGTCCCTCTTGTCAATAAGTTTAAAAATGCCAAACTCACCATACCCCACAAAACCCACATAAAAACACCAGTCTAAAACATCAGCCATAAAAGTAACCCACCACTTCATCTAGAAAAAAAACAACTGCTTAAATTATTTAAATAAAATGTGTTTATCATGATGGAGTAGCCTATAAAAACTAAGAAAACTGATTTATTGATGATTTTCTTCTTAGACCACAGGCCATACTATCCAAATTAGTTTGGCAAGTGTGAGAATTTAGTAACTGTTTCCTTGCTATCCAAAAGCAGTTTTTAATAGCAGCCTAGTACTAAACAAACAAAAGCAAGAAAGTGTAAAGCATAGTCTTTATGATGAAAACATGGATTCAGAGCACAACTTCGTGATTTTTTTAATCCATTGCAACAACACTCCTCCCTCCCAGCTACCTACTGGAACAGCTTGCAGGAGTGAACTCCCTAGGCCACTAGCTAGAGACAGACTTCCGTGTTTATTGAGAACTAATACCGAAGTGCAGTTTTTCCACAAGTAAAAAGGGTAACTCGTATCTTGTTCCTTTTCCAGTATATTGAATTATATTATGCCACAAGCAGCAATTAAGCTTACACTAGTAAAACATCATCAGAAAGACACCTGAATCATGGTTATTATGTCTTAAGTTGCTCAAAAATTTAGAAAAGCTCTCCTCAAGAGGTCACTAAATTGATCAGAAGAGAGATTAAAATTCTTTAATGGAAAAAGAACTTGTCCTTCATTACCTAATGCAGTGGAAGAATTCAAGGGATTAGCTTTAGCAGAGTCTGGGGCAAAAATATCTACATGCAGGAGACGATTCCTCACTCCAGTTAATCATTCCTTCTCTGTATGTTCAGGAAAGCACATACAACATTACTGTATTGCTAAACTAAAAAGTTATTGAAAATGTGCCTTTGGAGAGGAACACCCCAATCTGGAAAGAGAAACCTTCTTTCTGTTGCAAATTTTACCAGAAGATTCAACTTTCCTTCTTTTCAGAACATTTTGTACCTAGTAATGTTAAAAAGGAAGTCTGATCAAGCATTTTGCAGTGTCATGCTCCATATGCCACTCTTTTTAACATGTGGAAAAACAGGCCTATGTTCTCTCAGGGCAGGCACAACCACTATCGTTTTGTGGTTTTTCAGTAGCAAACACGAAATTAGGAAAGCTCTCTACTGGAGTCTAGCGTTAAACCACCTAGTACTGACCGATAACTGAAACATAACAGTTAATAAACTATTAATTGGCTCTTGTATTTTTTTAGGAAACAGTTATTACATGGCCTGCAGGCAACAGTCTAATTTCTTAAAGGAGGCGATAGCACTCCTTTCTACTAAACAGTTATCAAAAGTAGCAAGTAGATAATTAATGTACTATTTAGTACGTTTGCCCAATGGCCATCTTCCAATAATCCTACATTCTTTTGTCTTTTTTTTCCCTTTAAATTTCTACTGAAGTATTTCCTGCCAGTACCTCAAATCAGTCAAGCAGAAACAACATCTCCATGAAACTTGTATACAACTCTAAGATAATACTGCAAAAGAATTGGGGAAAGAAACCCAAAACCCCCAACCCAAAATCCCAGAATTGACAGTCAAAGTATTAGCTCCCATTTCAAACAGGAGACTAAACAGAAACCATCACAAAGGAAGTTGACAGAAAATAGGAGGAAAAGTCTAATCTCACTGCTGGAGTACTACGTTTAAAGTGGTTTCCCAAAACCCGATAGCTTGGCTAAACTAGAAGTTTAGCCAGGAAGGATGACAGTTGTGCTTGATGGCGCTAAAACAATGGGCACGACTCTGCATTTCTGCAGCCTCTAAGGACAAATACCAACACGAGATCCTTGCAGCTACTGAAATGGTAATACTAAACCAAAAAGAATCCCCTTTTCTGATTTGGCTGTAGTAACAGTAGGACAGCAGCACAGATTTGGAAGTGTAACATAAGAGCAAGAAAATGAAGAAATATTCAAAGTATAAGCTTCTGTGCAATCTTTTTTTAAAAAAAAAAAAATTAACTGATTTTAATTTTGCTGCTTTACTGTTCCAACAATAATTGGCAAACTTTCCAGCGATTTATTCCTTCCACACTAAGATCCAGGTTCTGCTGTGAGATACATACAGAAATGTGTATTTAAAAAAAAACCACACAAACAAAAATCCCACACTTTAGGCCAAGGCTTGAGTTTGCTTTAAGAATAAAACTAATTGTGTCTCCAACACCAGACGCACCTGAAACTGCAGGGTTTATACAGTGAGAGATAGACAGAGGACTTGTAAAGAGAGATGCAAGACTTCCACCCTCCCTATGGCTACCCACAACCCAAACCAGGTACAGTCAGAGCAAACAGGAGGGGAATGTTTTTGCTTTGCCTTCCATTTACTTTAATTAGTTCTAACTAAGTCAAGTCTTCCCTCCCGCTCCAGGATTTATTTTTCCTTTTTTTTTTTTCTTTCTTTTTTAAGACATCTATGTTAGCTTATGGTAAGATGCTACTTAGAAATGCAATACAGACATGCCAGGGAACACACGAGGCTAAAAGAATGTTAACTTTATTTATGAAACATGTGATTTGTGTTTATACACATGCTAGTAAACAAAAAGAAAAATAACTGTTTTCAAGAAATAAAAACCCATCTGAATTAGATCAAGTACTATAAATGTGGTTTACATAAATGCATTACATTAACTACTAGGGTCACTGGGCCAGTAAAACTAACTCAAACTCACAATGAGAGGCATTCATGTCCAAAAAGGAATTCAAATCAATCAGCAATATAATTACGGATGCAGATTTAGACTTAGTGTTTTTAGACCTACACACAAAAAGTTTTCAATTTTAAGTTGGTTGTATACCATTCCCAAGAATCAGAGGCTGTATTCTTCACAGAACACAGACCCAGAGTTCATGAATTTCTAGATTAAGTTATCCTAACAGCTTATCAAGTCATCAGATCCAATGATCCAGGGTTAGTGTAATGCCTCACACCATTCTAGTGAAGAAAAAGCAGTTATACTTAAAATAAAGATGGAAAATAAAAAACACCAAATAGTAATTTTTATACTATAAGGACTATTTGGAAATGCATAGTTACACATATTATTCGACCCAAGTGCCAAATCAAGATCTAGACCATCACCAGTCAAGTATTTCCTTGTGTTACTTATTTATATTCTAGCAGCAGAACGACAGGGTTTTCAAGCCTGAAGAAAAATGCTGCCCCTTTTCCAAGTGTAAATTCAAAGTGGTGGTATACTAAAGAAAGGCTTAACCTTTGGGAAATTAAAGCAGCATCCAACTCTGAAGTCACCCAGATCCAAAAATGTACTGCAGGCAGAAGTTAAGAAAAATAACAGGAATTTTACCCATAAATGCACCAGGCTCTGACCTTGTGCCAAAATTTGTACACTGGGTTTTAGGTATTTTCATTTGCAGAGGAACTATTAAACTAAACTGCTTCAGCAGATAAAGTGGAAGGATCAAATGCAGAACTTTAGAATACCACTTTGTATAGCAACGATATTTAAATTCATGGCAATCTATTAAAGACATTTATGCACTCAGAGGGGCCCAAACAATATCACTTCAATTATACAGTTTTAGGAACAAATACCCAAGTATTTAAGGACACAAAAAGGAATCATTTAGCTGCACAGAACTGTCCTCAAAACATATGGGATATGTTGGTTTTGGTATTTGTTTGAACCCCCAAGTTGAAAGTAAGAAACAGTACCAAGTTTAACAATAATGGTTTCTCAGTGGTTTTTGATAACATTTTCAAAAACCATTAGGCAAAAAAAGTATTTAAAAACAAAAGCTAAGTGATACAATGTGAAAATGGCAAAAAATACACTCCAAACAATTTTTATTGCAAGAAACAAAAAGCACACAACAACCTATACAAACATACATATCACTAGCTATAGACAGACAGATGTAGAACATGGCACCGTGTTCAACTGAGCAAACCTTGAACCTACATGATCTAAAAATGATCATACATTATCTGTACAACACAAAGTCATACAGGAAATATTCTAGCATATTCAATATGAAATACAATGCATTACTAGGCACAAATACCAATATTCACATTAGAACTCTGCAAATGATAGCATTACTCAGTTTTTACTATGCTGAATCAAATACATTGTATTTACAACATATACTATGTTTCACTAGAAAAATATATTAAATTAATGTTTGGAAAATTATTAAAAGGCTACATTGTTTAGAATTAAGTGCAGTGTGTAGAAAAAAGTGTGAGATTGTGTTTTTACATACTGCTTTTGATGTTCCACTCACTGGCTCAGTTCGACTTCTAGAAGAAGAAACAGAAGTGATCAGAATTTAAAATATAGCACATGTACCCAACATAAAGCATTAAAAACACACTGTAAGACCTAAACACCAAAACATTATGTTCTGATAGTCTAGTGAATGTGGAAATTTATTTGTATACATAAAATTGTTCTCTCTTGGTGCATTCAGTGCAACTAAAAAACCCCCAAAGTCACATTTCTTGTTTGTCACAAATTATTCTAAGACTTACAGTTAAGAACACAACAGTGCAAGAGGAAGTCCTCAGGTATTTAGGCTCTGCTATCAAAAGTAGAGTATCCAAAAGTATCAAAGTATCAAAAGCATTAAGTCTGTACTACAGTTTTGTGTTCTTAAATAATCAACAACCTAAATATGAAGGTAGCTTTAGCCAATCTGTATACCCTTAGTCTTACAAATAGGTACCAGATAAAAGTACTTTTATTTCTAAGAAAGAACAGTGATAAGTCTAGACACTTTGAAGTGCAAGTTTACTTAAGTGAGAAAAATCAGTTCTCTGACAAAGGAGTAACATAAAAATGTCAGCAGCGTAGTCTTTAGAACTGTGTCTCTTTGTGGAAGCCCAAGCACTGTGTTCAGTTATCTACTAGATTTAGCCATGAAAGTGCCGAAATACTAAATGTGTTACATATGCTATATTGACTAAAAATAGTAGTAGAAATGTCACCTGAAAGCAGTTTCTAGGATTTTGTGCGATTTAGGAGTCCTGTGACAAAAAAAAAGGTCTTAATTGCCAGAATTTGATTTAAGAGCATCTTGAAAATGCTACAGTATTTTAGGAAATATTTATTACATTTGAAAACTTGCTGAGATTCCACATACTCATTGATCTGTATCTGCATGCTACTCATTGTGAATCAGACATGCAACCACTGATATACTTAACAAACAATTCATACATCATCCAAAGTGTCCCATGAGCAGAGGCAATTCAAAGGCTGCTGTGGAATTTATGTACAACTAGAAAGGCTCGTGCTTCCTGCCACTATTAGAACGCCACCAGGCTCTCAATTACAGCCACGTACCTCCTGAAGATGAGGAAGTACAAGGAAATACTTTAGATTACCACACAATGGTTTCTTCATACATCTATCCTAAAGAACATACTACAAGGCCAGTAAAGCATTTTTGAAGGCCTCCCCACCATTACAGCGTACAGTTATAATTCCCAAACATTAACCACTCTACCAGTTGTTTCTACAATGTTTCCAGCTACAGGAATAGAAAGCTAACCTGTCTGGTTAATTTTCAACATTAGAACAGCAGTGCCATTCTTTGCTTATCCCTGCATATAGGTATTTATTTGATCTTTGATGCTAGCAGCATCTATACTCTCATTTTAGGGCAGCAATACCAGAAGAGGGTGCCATCCAACCAGAAACAGAGGATGCACTGACAAGGCAGCACTAAGATACATACTGAAATGAACCCCCAAATCAAGGCCATGTTTGTAAGCACAACGCTGCAGTGTCCAGAATTACTAGGGTGTGCCTGAAAGCAATGCAGCAACTACTGCAGTAATATGCCTCAAGTTTACACACAGAGCCACATAAATTCATGGTTTTTTGCTTGCAAATGCTTCATGAGTACCAGGATGCTGCTGTACTGTTTGTTGGATACACACTGTAACTCATCAGTATGCTTTATTTATTGAGAATCAGCATGAGAAAGACATGGCAAAACCAAACACTAATAATATCTACTAATTGTGGTAGAGAGGCAGATCTTTAAGAAGCCTGGAAAACATGACCATTCAAACAATGCTAATGTAGCTGACATAGAACTGGACCGTATGAATACATAAGTGATAGCAATAATCCTGTAGTTGGGACTGCATTTGGATATCTTTAATCAGTACATCTGATTCTCTGTCCTCCATAAATCTTAGGAATACGGAATTAAAACCTGGAGCACAGGTATCAGCTTAGGGGAAAAAAAGAAAGATAACTAGTAACATTTGGTAATGTGCTAAACTGCTTAATCAGTTTCAAATTTGGAATGGATTAACTGTTCCTTTACCACATTTGCACAAAAGGCAATGCACTTGAGGATATTGTTCTTTTTCTCTTGTCTGAAATGGACATTGTCTTCAGGAAATTGACAGGAGTCACTTATGAATGAAACTTCTTTGCATGGCTCGCCACCTGGCAACCCTTGGTCCTTCCTCTATAGCTAGTATGCAAAAACCCCAGATTTGGAGCTTAAGAATAACTGTCATATCCCACCCACCCCCAAGTGCAAGAAATAGTCAAGTACTGGGAATCAGACTCTTCTGAGACAGTAATAAATTATAAGTTTACACTGCAATGGATGTGTCTTTACTATACAAGCAATAAAAGCAAACACAATAAGGAATCTCTCCATGTAGAAGAAAGAGATCATTACTCGGGCCTCAGAAAAATCAACCCCAAGAACAAACAACAGAATCATCTTAAAAGTTACCATAGCTGGGAGTTTGAATCCCATGTCCCAGTAGGCCCAAAAACCTAAGCCTACTTTGGGACAGATACATTAAAATCTACCCCATTACAACAAAAACTAACAGCAGCTTTAACAAGAAAGATAGAACCTGAATGCCTCTGTAAACTAATAGAAATAGAAAAAGTTAACACACTGAAACCCCTCACAAAGAATACAATGCTTTATGGATACTTACATAACATATGTTTTGCTGGTAGCTTTAACTCCTCCAATAGGGATTCTTCTAACAATTACCGAAGAGTTCTTCGGAATCAGGGCATTATCATCTGTGTATTCTGAAAACAACACAAATACAGGAAAAAAAAAACATTAGCCGATTCATAAAAATGTATATTAGTATGTAATTACATAGCACTTCAGAGAAATCCTTTACAGATACAAAGGCAAAATTTTATATGTAACATCGTTCTTTTATCATCTCAACACACGAACAGTACGTTTCAAGAAATATTCAGGTTTGATAATCAAATACAAGCAGCAAAGTATTTTTATTTTATACCTTCAATGCCAACAGTAAAATGGTCTGAAACGTCATTAAAGGAGAGTCTGCTAATACACGAGGTTCTTCCCTATCTAGCTTCAGTTGCTTTTGCTTCTGTTAGGCTACAAAATCAATAGACCTTTGGAGAAAAACAAACTGCAGCAAAGTCTCACATGCATAAATCAGATTCTGACCAGCTTGCCCTGCAACAAAACAGGCACTTAGCTAAAGCATGAAAACTCTGAGCCATTGCTTTCATAGCTGTTAACTAAAAACGATTCATCTATGCTTCTAGTGCTTGAGGCTGACAGAACCCAGAGGAGAGCCTGCCATCTCTGTCTATTTCTTGGAGCTTAATCCCTCAACCACCACATTTCTCAGCTGCTCAGTGCTTTACATTTAAATAGAAACGAAACTGGCAGTGCTAGAATTTGGATCGCAGAAGTTTTGGGGGATTTTTGAGCTTGCTTTCACAAGTAAGGCAGAATTAGCTCAAAATAAAGTGGTATAACCCCTCTTAAGCTAACCATCTAGTTTAAATTAACCGAAGGGACGAGAATTCTTTCAATTCACTTTTTGCACAGCAGAGAGAATCAAATGAAATTACTTATGAGGAAAGCCTTTACAAGCCTTTAGAAAACAGTGTGTGCCTGAAGCTACCTACGCTTTGCCTTGGCTTACACCGTTAGTCTTTCAAAAAGGAAGAAAGCCTTCTGACCTTTTACATAAGGCCCAAACAAAAAACCCCAACTACCTGAATATTTTGATGGAGTAAGCTTAAAATGCAAAGATCTCTCCATGAAAATGGATTTTATATTGTACTTATGCAAGCTGGATATGACTAAATATTTTAAAGCACTATCAGCAGCCATTCCCTGTAATCTGCCTACAGTTTTAAATATTAAAAGCCTTTACCTTTGCAGACCCAATCAGAAAAACAGTCTGAAAACCAAAGATGCTGTATATCTAGTCAAGCTCTGTCAGGGTGGTTTTGCCCAGTGACGACAAACAAAATATGAGTATTTCACAATTTATGCTCCAATTTTCAGTATATTATTCCCGCAGGCAGGAACCTCCCTTCTACCAGAAGACATCATTTCAACGATGAAATGAAAACTTCACTTCTATTTCCAAATGACAGAATGATTCCTCAGAAAACTGAGAAATCATTTAACTGAAACTAATTCCTGATCTTCACCCCTAGGGAACCGAACTGAAGATTCCTCTGGACTTCAGAGTAGTTTAACATTGGAGGAGAAAGGACTAATGTCAAAACCAGAAGCTTTTACAGAAGCCACATCTTGAAACCAAACCCTAGAACTCTTCTCAAAACGAAAACCTAACCATTACACAGCCACCTGTCAAGAAAGGCTTGCACTGGGACTTTCTGATGGAGAAGGAGCTCAAGCAGTACCAAGACAAGTAACTAGAAGATCACAGCAGCTGCAGTTCTAGAAGCCCAAAGCAGCTGTTTCTACCTGCTCATACAGAGTATTCTTTCTGGTCCACATCACAAACCGCTAGATTGAGATTTCAGAGACACAGGATAAGCAACAGTATCTCCACAAAGAGGCAAGAGTTTGCTATGCCTGTGCCAAACTGAGGATTGCGGTGATTCTGCAGAAGATTACAAGGGCAGCACCTCTCCTAGAAAGAGACTGTATGTACGAGGACAGCAACCAACAGATTTATTCACAAATTGTTCAAGCCTGCAAGGTCAATCTGAACATGAACAACAGGTATATGATGCAAAAAAAGATAAGTCCTCTTTTAGCACTTTGCAACAATGCATTGACCACTTGAAGAGAAGCACTAACATCTGCCTTCTGAACTCCCTATCCTTGCATGTATACATCCATAGATACATGCTTGTTTTCAGGCCGCTTGTTAAGTGCACAGTGAAGAGAGCTCCAGCCATCTAATAATAGACTGATATAAAAATGAATCCACCTTAAAAGTCAATCAGTACACATTTAAATGGATCAACTGAAGAGTGTCAATAGCTTGGTGAAGTCAAGGCTTCATTTGTATAGGACACATCACAGCACATATTTGGATTTGGTACTTAAGTATCTCACTAGTTTAGTTACCATCTCAGAGAACATGTGGAAGCGTTTACATACAGCAGAGTACATCGTTAAGTTAGTTCTGCGAAGGGACTTGATACCAGTTGGCTTTAATACATTTATTTTTCCTTCACCTCAATTAATTGAATTCATTCTGGTGATGAAATTTTATTAAAGGTGAAGTCAAACAATAGAGACTAAAAAGTTAACTTTTTTTTTTAATAGGAAAGGACTAAAGCTGTAGCACTATTCCTGAAGTCCCTGGAAGTTTGGGTTTGCTTGATCAGCAGATGCCAGCTTAGTCTACCAGCTCTCAGACTAAACTAAACTCCGAGCAGGAACCTGTTCCCCACGTGCCCTACATCCCCTAGCACAGACTTGGCAACTACCAGAGCCGCAAAGCAGTGACACTCTGCCTCACCACATGACTCGACATCTGCAAAGCGAGCAGTGACACCATGCCCGACAAGGCTACTTTTCACATTTGATCAAGCAGAGGTCCAATAGAAATTTTTAACAAAGCTGCACATAACAACATCGTTGACTCCTACTCCCTTACAGCACAAACTTGTTTTACTGCCAGTGATGTCCAGTAAGTGGCTAATGGGCTTTTGTCAATCTGACTTGTGATTAAAAATTAAGGATTCAGTTAACTCAGAAAGCTTGCAAAAGCAAAGCAAGATTTGGGTGTTATATTAAAATCAAGACAAGAAGAGACATAAAAGTTCTAAAACTTGCTATCTATTCTACAACAAAAAAAGTATGCTTGAAAGAGTCAAAGGAAAGAAGTGTTTCAAGAAATGGAGACAGACAAATTAAACCATAGCTATATTGACTTCTGCCTCATGCTGACTTAGAAATCTTAAATCAACAATTGCATTAGTGTCCACCACCTTCTTCCTGCAAAAAAGTACAAAAAGCTCAGGTTATGCTCTGAAGTTTATACTGCTTTGCATTTAATGCATAATTTAAAAACTCCATTTTTAAATTCCTCTACAATTCTGGAAATCTGCTTGTTTTAATAATTTGTGTCATATGTACGCTATAAACAAGTTACTGAAAAAAGTTCCTATTTTACGGCCTGCTTTAATCCACCATTTTGAGTTTGACAGCATTGCAAAAGCATCTCTCTGAGCTTTTGCTAGAGAAGTACTTTCATCAAGATAAATTACAACAGCTCATCAAAACAGAAGTCATCAGAAGGCAAGCCTATATGTGAAACGCCAAAGAAAAGCCTTTATTAGGCTTAGATGCCTTGCTAAACAGCTGTTATGGTACTGGGGGAAGGATCTGCAGAGTAAGACGTGAAAATGATTACAAACATGCCAGACTGTCTCTGCCAGAAAACAGTGTAACTCTCAAGAACACATTTTCTCCCCAGTGCTTAAAAATATGCTTTCTCATTATGTGATTTTTTTTTTTTTTAAACTCTGTTCTAATCAACACCACTTGCACGCTTTGTGACAAACAAACCATCTATGTAGCTGGTACTTACAGCACTGCCTCAAAACATCCCGATTAACAGATTGGACTACTATTTCTGGATTTTCCGCTTCCACCAGAATTGGTTATCAATGATTTGATCTATGACTTGCATACCATAATTTCTTGAATTAGCCAGTTCAGTAGGCCAAATGGTTCACGGAACTTTCATTTGCATTATTATTATACAGTACTGTGCTCCAAAAGAGCACCTATATTGCTTTGAAAGGATGAGTTAATAAAATCTAACATGCTTTCAATCATTTCAATCTGATTATGCAGACTGCCTGATGCCTTAACGTCTTATTGACTCTGCTTGCCATTTCAGTGCGTGACTGGGAAAGAGACCGCCATGCTGGAGACAACATGGTAATGAACCAAACCGAGCCTGCCCCAAGCATCTGGCCAAGGGACATTAACTATCTGACAGCACACCCCTGAGAGGTCCCAAACCTGCTGGTCAAAGTCAGCTGGTCAAAGCAGCTGACTCCCAGACAGGTAGCAGGTGAGCTCCACGATAACATAACAGTTTTTGGATAGGTACATGGCTTACCCTCAATTCAACCAGGGAACTCCACACCCTTTCCCAAAGCTCTACGTAGTAAGGCTGCACGGCAGCCCAAGAACTAATTGCACTCAGAGGTGTACCCAAAGTAATCCCCCAAACTAGCAATGCAACACAAAATGGCACTGTGAAGGGCAAGCTTTAAAAGTCGCTTAAATGTCTTCTCTAAAAAGACATGTTTGCACAGTGTGGAGGACATTCCAGTAGACAGACAGATGTCAGCCAAATGATTTCATTCAGTTAGCATGAGATGTTTTGCAGACATCGTGGCATTACTAAAATTCCCAAGTGCATGCTGCAACACTGAGCTCAAGCAAATTCTGAGTGCAAGAGACAGCCTTATAAAAGCAACGTTCTTCCTTAAAACTATTCAACCAGTTCAGAGTGACACCTTTGGTTTTACATTTTTTTGTATTTTGCCTGATAAGCAGAACAACACTTTCTCCAAGTGTTTTGAGTAAGAATGTTACAGGGCAGGAGAGAGCAATTTAGAAACCTCAGTTCTAGAGTTTGCAGTTCTTCCACAATACTGTGAGAATGTCTATTATAAAGGACAGGTCAAGAAATTCAGACCAAATTAAAAGAAAGTAAGTCTAAATGCACCATTCTTGAGTATAGGCTTTTTGAAGGGAATTCTGCCTTTATAGAACATGCCTCTATAGTAAGCATAGACGAGGACACATCCCCCCTTTTAAAAATAAGCCTCAACCATCCATTTTGCCTTCTCAGCATCTTAAGAACAGCTCATCATATCATTTTTTCCCCACTGATATTTAAAATCCTGTTTACTTTTAGCTTATATTAGCATTGCTTCTGTTACTAGGTTTTCATTCTGAAAACTCACAGTTAGTGAACAGTAAAAGATTAGAGTACTCTGAAAAATCTGAACAAGTAGGCCATCTGCATTCAACTTTCACTTTGTTCTTTCCAAGATCATTTTAGCCTTTAGTCAGGACTCCTGCACAAACAAAGTTATAAAAAAACAGTATTTTATGTCCACACGTAAGAATTCCAAACATGCCATTTAGGCAGAATACCCTCGTCTAGTTTTTCTTCTTTATCTTCTGAAGGTGAGTTTAGGCATCTACATCTGATTAATAAAACATGAAATTCATGGTTATGTGTATAACCCAAAAATCTGGCATATGTATGTATTCCACTGAAAATGTATTCTCTAGCTTTGCTCTGAAAACTACTGGGGGATTTTCGTATTTTCACAGGAAAAGCACCCTTATGAAAACTTCTGTAAGCATCTGTGTAAAAAATACATAATTTAAAATTTTATACCCATTTTACAAAGGTCAAAAATGCAACACAATCTACCTAGAGAAGGATCTTGTCCCTGTTAAAGAGTGATGCTCTTTAAAGTATGAAAGATACTCCTTCTTTAACTTCACCTTTAGGCAACAACACATTCAACATAACCTAGTGAAGCAAATACAGATGTTTCTTTACTGGATTCTGATCATGTATGAAAACAAAACAACACACTTTGTAAAACTTATATTACATATATTAGACTAACACTTAATGAGATAACATATTTATAAGCATAATTTTTTTCTTCTAAACACTCTGCCTTCTGTTCCTCACCTGCTACAACAGAATCCACGTTCGCCCCATTTCAAAACATTTTTTTCTTCTGGTGATAATAACTGGGCTCCATCACAGTTTATTACCATCCAACATTTTGGTTTTAAGGCTCTTTTTTACACAGACCCAACTATTACATTAACGACATCAGCTGGTTGGCCATTCAGCCTGCTAGCATTTGTGAAGCTGAAAGCACATTAGAAACTGAAGGCAAAAATTCAGAGACCCTGCTGCAGCAAAGCCCTTAAAGCAAACTAAACGTTTTTCAAAAGCTTTTGATAATTTTATTCAATATAACTAGAAAAATTCAAGACTTCTGAAATGTATCTCTACCTACTTATGTCATGCAACCCAATGGCATCCCTAAGACCCCAACACGGTACCGGTAAGTCTCTTCACAGACATCCTCCTGAAAATACTTTTAAGTATCTGTAGATAAACAGTGTGCTTTAGGTCCAACCACTTTAAAGGCTAATGCTGAAGTTACAGTTACCATAGAGTACGTATTATTTTGTTATAGTTTTAATACGTGAAACAGGAAGAGGAAAAAAAACCACTAGTACATATTTTAAAGAAAACCTGTTGTAAGAGTGTCACAGAGCCACAGGGAAAAAATAATTAAGAAATGAAAACACTTCACAATTCTTTTTATTTCTGGAAAGTCACATCCCAAAGTCTTTAATCACATTCAAACTTAAAGATGGCAGATTACCAAACTGAAGTATTACAGTGATACAAAGCCATTATCATCCCTGAGAATCAAGCACCATTTATTAGATTTAGAAGAATTTATGACTTCTCTAAGAACATTTCTTACTTATATTCACTATAAACGTTCTGCCATAAAACTTCAGTATTGCCCTGAAATAGTTAACATGTAGTACCAGGAAAAAAACCCACAAAAGGTTAGAAACGAATGAAGTGATGCTCAATAGCATCTGAATGACAGTGTCTTTTGTGTAGAAAAGAAGTTACATTAACGAGAAATTCCACAGTATAATTTAGATACAGAGAACAGTCATGTGCAAGACGGCTTGAAAGGGTCTACATAAATCGTGAATTCTAACTCAGATACACTCTTGATCTAAAAATGTTGCTAATGAGCAATTTCTGCAACGAGCACAAAATCAGTTTTCAAGAAAAGTGGGGTAAAAGAAGTCAAAGACAAAATTAAGTCACCAAAACCACCATCTTCAAATTAGCCACCTGTTCTATTTCTATCGCTTTCAGCTTTCTCTGCCAGATTTCAAAGAAAATGTGGCAAACTTCTTATTATGAGATATCCTCCCACACTTCCTTATCATTTTACGGAGAAGAATTCCAGGAAACCAGAACTTTTGTAAGCACTGTACGTCGCACATCAAACACGTATTCTTCTACGCCTACCTCCGCGTCCAAAACACAGATCTAAAGGTAGTTGTCAGAACAGCAACTACAAAAGAACAGCTCTGTGAGGCCCCCAATACAAGTCACGGCTACCGATGGCGGCCGAATCGCACTCTCGCTTCCCACCCGGCGCCGCTTGCCCTCCCGGTACACCCCGCACGCCGGCGGGATGGGCCCCGGGCTGACTCACGCTACGTCGGGACGAGCCACAAAGAGCAGGCCGCAGCGGGGCGGCCTGCGACGCCGCCAGCCGGGCGGTCCCCGAGGCCCCGCGCCCGCCGCCCCCCACGCACCTTCTTTGGTCTGGGCGTTGGTGATCTGCAGGTCGCAGTCGGCCGCCTTCAGCTTCTCACGGCCCATGATCTGGCGCTTGAGGTCGCACAGGGAGATATGGAGGCCGTCGAAGGTGACCGTATCATAGTTCAGCTTGGAGGAGAACTTGTAGTGTACGCACGACATGGTCGGCGCCAGGCGGTGCCGGTTCCGGAACAGCGGCTTCCGCGGCGGACGGCGTCGCGGCCTCCGCGCCGGTTAAGGCCGGCGGAGGCGCGGGGAAAGGCCCACTGAGGGGGCCGGGGCAAGCGGCGCGGGCTGAGCTCGAGCGGGCCGGCGGCGCTCAGAGGCCGCGGCGCTCCGCCATGGCCAGGCCCCGCGGCCTGAGGCAGACTCGGCTGGCGGAGGCCTCAGAACTCCATCGCGGCGGCGCTGCGAGGCCCCGGCCCCCGCCCCCGCGACGAGACTCCGGCCCGCGGCGCTCAGCGATCGAACTGGGCCGCGGCGGCGCCCGCCCGGCTCCTCCTCGCAGCCCGGGCGGGCGGACGACGGGGAGAGGCCCCCCCACCGCGGCCCCGGCTCGGCCTCCGCTTCCTCTCCCGCAGGCAGCGCTCCGCGGCCCGACCGCTGGCTATGGCGACTCGGGCGCCCCTGCCTCAGCCTGCGCCGAGGGGTTTCCCGGCCACCAACCGCACGGGCCGCCGCGAAGCGCCTCACTGCGCAGGCGCAACGGCTCACGGCGCACACCCGCACGCCCCACGTGACTCAGCGCAGTATGACAAAAGGCCCGCATCACGTGGACGCGGCGGTCCCGCCTTCCCCGTCCTGGCGCCGGCGCCCCCTAGGGGAGAGTGGTTACCGGTGGGCGTCTCCGCCCCGGGCCGATGGTGTCGCTCATGTCACCGCCCGGTATCCTGTCACGGCCTGGTATCTTGTCACCCACCCCCACACGGTGTGTGGTATCCCTCCTGTTACCCCCCTGGCCTGTCACCCCCTAGTATCCCTCCTGTCACCCCCTGGGCCTGTCACCGCCCAGTGTCCTGCCATTCTCTGGGCCTGTGGTGTCCCTCCTGTCACTGCCTGGGCCTTCACCACCCAGCGTCACCTCCTGCTGGCCCCAGGGCCTGTGGTGGCTCTCCCAACAGCCCTGGGTCCATCACAACCTGATGTCCTGTCACCCCCTGGGCCTGTCACTGCCCAGTGTCCCGTCACAACCCCAGGTGTGTGGTATACCTCCTGCCACCCCCTCGGCCTGTCACCCCCCGGTGTCCTGTCATGCCTGGGCCTTCACCACCCAGCATCACCTCCTGTTGGGCCCTGGGCCTGTGGTGGCTCTCCCAACAGCCCTGGGCCCATCACCGCCTGATGTCCTATATCCCTCTTGGCCTGTCACTGCCTGGTTTTCCTCCTGTCACCCCCTTGGCTGTCACTGCCTAGTGTCCCCTCCTGACAGCAGCCAGACAGGGCAAGACAGCCTGGGGGAGATGCAGTGAGGGGCCAGTGAGGGGAAGGGACATCCCTCCTGGCACCGCCTGAGCTTTGGGGGGCTTCCACCTCCCGCCTCGGTGGGAAACAACAGTGGCTTTTCCCTGACTTCCTAGATTAGTGAACAAACGACACCACAGGTCATTAGGTTTCCATTTCTGCTCGGAGGGGGCCACACCAAAGCAGTGGCTGGGTAAAGCCCCCCGGCACCAGCCCAATGCCCAGGTCAGAGGAGTGACCCCCATGCCACCCACGCCACCGCCCAGCAGGGACAACAGCACCCAAGTGGGGAGAGGACCCAGGTGAATGGAGAACAGGTGGGAAAAATGGCAAAACAAAATCATGCTATTGTATCTTTGTGTCTGCATCTCAAAACATCCCATGAAAACCCAAATGACTGAATCTATAAAGTAGTTACGCCACTGACACGCAGCTGAGCATCACCCCAACATCACAGACAGGTCTGACAAGGCTGACTGGAAAACCAATTGAGAGCAGATTTCAAAAGGATTAGATATGTTCTCATTTTCAAAGGGAAGGATGGTTAGTCTGGACTAGAAATTAGAAAGAAATTAATTAGAACAGGGAACGGAACTTGAGCAGAAATAAGGAAATTAAATGCTGTGTGTAAACAGCAAAATAAACTGCATGAGGACAGAAAAATCATTATCATCTTATAGTTTTCATTATGCAGGCAATGACTGCAACTTAAAATATCTATTAATGTTTCATTATGCAGATTATTGCTTTTTAGTAAAGGAGCTATTTGTTATTTCCACAAATCTATGATGCAGACTTTATTTTCTTTCCAGGCATCTAAGTCTTTTACAAGATCAAGCAATTTATACCATGTACATTTCTGTATGAATCCTCATTTTTCCTTTACCAGTTATTTGCCCACTAATATACTGCAGAAAATTAAATTATACAACTAGTATTAGTAACTTTCTTGTGGATTTCATATTTTTATTAATGTCATGATTAACCCCCCCAGCTGTTTAAATTTTTGTACTGGTTGCACATCCAACCCGCTTATTCAAACTTACAAAATACAATCTTTCACTTTAAAAATACTTCTCTGTACTGCAAGCACAGAGAAAACCTTTTGAGTATCAGCTGGCGTGGTGCTATCTCAAAGAAATCACTCCAAAGACAAGTTTGAGCAACCTGGTTTAGTGGGAGGTGTCCCTGTTTACGGCAGGGGGGGTGGAACTAGATGATCTTTAAGGTCCCTTCCAACCTAAACCATTCTGTGACTCTATGATAAGTACATTTTAATAGTAAAAATAGTGAAGACTAATGGACTTGGAAAAAACACATCTAAAATTTTAGGCTAGGAAACCTCTGATATCTGAACCCTACAGGTAACATTTAGGGATTTCATCCACTCCAGAGCAAAAAGGATCTACATGAACAAGGGGACAGTTAGACACGTAGAGCCTCCAAACTACATAGGTTCTGTGTAAAACAATTTGTCTCCATTAGAGATGGGGGAGTATATTATCTTTGGTTTAGTTTTCCGTAATTAGAGAATGTCAGCATACCCAGATTACCATTTTTTAGACCAGCTTCCACCTAAGTACCAGATCTGTGCATTGCGGATCATCACCGGCTGTATCGACTTGTTCTGAAGCAGGTGTGGGCGCAGTGGTACCGTGCTGGTACCTGTAAGGTATCATCTGGGTAAGGTCTGCTTGGACAAGTTTACCTCTTCAATAAACTTCAGCAGAGTTTGTGCCAGGTCCGCTCACTGCATCAGGTTGTCCCAGCCCCTTTAATCTGGTGTTACGTGTCCTAAAATCAATGCAATGTCTGATGAAGCCCAGCCTTAGGGTCTGCTCACACGACAAAGAGATGATGTGTCCGAGGTGGCCGATGTCTTTATGCCTTCCAGCTCAGCCCTGCCCTGCCCAAGATTAATCCCCCTCCAGAGCCCAGCAGAACCTGCTTGGTGGCTACCTCAAGCGTTTCGGCCCAAACGGCCTGACCTGGTGATGATCTGCGGCTCGGGCTGTTCGAGTTACGGCTGATCATTTAGACTCAAGCAGGTTAAGGGATGCTCCCGTGAGCAACTGAGCTGTGAGATTGAGGGAGTAACCTCTGGCAGGAGGGTGGTGAGAGGAGTTACAGACTGCAATCTGGGCAACCTGGGCAATCTGGGCAGCGGCCAGACAGCTGCACCCAGAGGAGGATGTGAGACCAGATCCTCACTGCCTGGGAATGCTGCCGGATCTTTACTTAGACAAATTCACTTACACAAGAGGTTCGACATGCCGGTTAAAGGATGTTTACCACACTCAACAGAAACGCTCGCGTCATAAGAAACAATTAGCTTGCTGTTGCAACCCATAAAGTATTCTCAATTACCCACATTTATAACTTCAAAAAAACGAATCAGAACCTCCTAGGGAGGCAAGCAAATACCCCTTTTCAGAGGGAGTTTCAGAGGGAGCTGGGTTACCTTCTGAAAGTCATTCAAAAAGGGGAGCATTAAGGCTTGGTGTTCTCTGTACACGTGTTGGCATCAAGACTATTTTTTGTAGCTTTAAATTACTTCTGTAACTCTTTTGCTTTCAAATGCATTCAGCAGTAAATTGTTTTTTAAGTTCTGCAAAACAACCTAAAATGTAAGTTACCTAAGTTTTGTCACCATTTTAGGTCATACTCACACATTAGTTAAAAAAGGGGAATAAAGAGAAACTATTTGCCTAAAAATGTAGTTTCAGTGTTTTACCATTACAGATTATTAGGAGCTGTGTAGGGAACTTCATCTCATTTACCACTTCATTGATTTAGAAACAGCTTGTCTATGTACAGCAGTGCTGCGCTGCACTGAGCACCTTTTGCTGAGCGCAGTTGTCTGTGCTGCTTTAATTCTGAAATTCTGAGGGCTGCCTGGGACGGAATTGTTCTGGAGTGTCTGCAAAGTACCTGTCGTACAACTGAACGATACAAAAAGAAGCAACCCCTCCTGTTAAAACCAGAAAGGACAAACTATTTCTAATAGCTTCCGAGCTGCAGGAGCAGGTCTGTTGGAAACGGACACGCAAATAAGCAGGTTGGCACAGGGAGAAGGAATGTATTTGCATTTCCTTCTTCAATTTGTTTCATCAGGAGCAAAAACTCTACTATTTTTTTTTATTTTTTTTTTTAACTTTACCTGTGAGTTCTGTGCAAGAGAAGAGGATGTTGCGTTGTCATGTGTGCTCGGGGCTGGAGTGATCCCAGAGCCCAAATCATCGCCTGCAGAGCCCAGCGCCCACATGGCCAGTTTTGCTGGAATATCCACATTGCACTGTAAGTCACAGTTCCTCAGCTTGGTGTCATCAGTCCAGCTTCCGAGGCAGCACAGCTGCTCTGAGCAGGCACTGGTTAAAGCTAAGCTTTAATTAAGAATGACAATGTCATTAACACACTTAAAAAACCCCAAACCAAAACATAAAACTCTGATTCTTATCTGCTCCTGCTCTTTTCTACTTGCTCCTCTACACCCCGTGTGCACACACCACAGTCACACTAAACAGTGTCTCACCACCACATCACACCAGCTTATTACCATTGATAAATTATCACATTTTGACCACAATGATCAAAATTTGGGGCCTAGAGGGTGGCAAATGAAGGCATCTAATTAGACAAGAGGAATACCATGCAAATGTCTGCACTTTTGCATTGCTGAATAAAGGAAGAAAGCAGATCTTGGAACCAGCATGCCAACATCTGTGCACAGTCAGCAAGCACGTTAGGGATGGCAGCATATCCCGTTCACCAAATTTCCATCTTAGTCTTTACATCCATAAACTATTTATGTTTATTGCCATAAACCGATGTACTCCCCAAGTGTGGCACACACACACCCACAGTTGCTTGAACTCTCGCTGTCTTTACTCAAATGCTCACAGACTTTAAGACCAAGAAGCAAACCATCATAATTTAGAATAATCCTCTGCATGCTGCATTAAAACTCAGCGCAGTGGATGAGTCACACATGATCTTGACCACATTCCTCCACCTCTAAGCCTGGTCCCTTAGGCATGATGAGGATACTTCAAAGATTCCAAAAAGGTTTTGGCGCTACTCCTTTCCGAAACCAAAGCCAGCACTCAGATATAGCATTGTGGTCTTCTGGGAGGAGGTACTCACTCGAGCTGTATTCACCATTTGCTGGTTCTAATTCCATATTTTAGCTGTGGGATTTGCTATCTGTTGATTTTCCCTTAAAACGCTGATCACCCTGGATCTAAGCCAGTCTCATGTCGCCAGGCTCTCCTGTTTACAGTGGAGTCCCCAGCTGTCTGTTCAGCACACCTTCCCAGCGACAACGCACAAAAGCAGACAGATGAGGATCTTTCTGGCTTTGTTTAGGAATTTTAAAAACAATTTTTTGAAGGGAGAAAGTGAAGAAGATTTTGTCACATAAAAGACGAAGGGGATTTTGTCACATAAAAGACGAAGGACCACTAACGTTGGACCACACTCGGCTGATTAGAACAGGAGGAAGGATAATCTATCTGCAGAGGGAGAAGAGATCCTGCTTTCTCTGAGCAGTGCAGAGCCCCCATCACCTGCTTGCACCTCACTCTGGCACCTTTCTGGGTTAGGAAGGAGACTGAGGATTCCCCGTGGGCGCTTTTAAACCCCTAAGATATTTTCCAGGAGGAGTCACTGAAGCTTTCTAACTTCCAGCTTCATGATTCCCAAAGCTTCCCAAGAGAGAAATGCCTTTCCAAGGGCAGAGGGAGAATCCCAAATGCCAGTGCAGGAGGGGAGGCACATGCCCTGGGCTACCCACCCCTCCAGATTTCTTTCCTAACACAATACTATCAGCTGAGAAAGAAATCCAGACTTTTCCTTGTCTTTGCCACTGTAACTAGAAGGAACTTTGTCAGAATCAGACCAAAGCTAATCAGAACACATCCTCTTGTTTTTAATAAATATCCTGTGTCATTGTTCTGATTCAAGACTGAAAAATGGAGTTTGGGGCACTGCCTAGCAAATACGTGTGAAATGTGCTGGTCTGATAGCCCAGCTGGGGAGCTCTGAATCCTCCAGTTATTCTCAGAACAATACAGAATAATTATGGGATGAAGAAGCAGAATTCTCTTATTTTGTCCCTGCCAGCACCCCTAATTGAATCATTTGCCCTTCTGCTGGGAGAGTGAAGAAGCAGCTTGGCTATGACATTTGTACCCACGTCTGGGAACTGGAGAAGTTCCTTCTAGCCCAGAGTTACAGTCCCCCATGGCAGCCCAGTGGATTGCCCAGCTTGGCCATTATCTACTTGTCTGAATTCAAGCTACTTACCCAGAGGTGGAAGTTGTTTTTTTTTAAAAAACTCCTCAGAGCTTTCTCACCCACCAGTATCTGCCTGCCCTCCCATAAACTGTCCAGTTACTTTTTAATGAAAAAATCCATTACAGATCCAGGACAATCCATTAAAGATGAGGATCCATCTGAGTTGTTTGTAATGGTCAGGGCTGCACCACCAGCCAGCCATTTATAGTTGGAGCGACAGCCCTGCATGGAGCACCACATCAGAGTTCTAACGCTTGCATGATGTATCAGCATCATACATCATCACGCTACCATTGCTCTGCTAATATATGGCTTCTGGGGTGGCACTGGCTGGGAGGAATGGGCCCAGGGGGCCCAAGTAACGTGTTATTTATTATTTTAAATGCTAATAAATATTATAGATATCTGTGAGGAACTGTTCTGCAGTTTATGAAGTGAAAGGGAGAAGAAATATTTAATGGGCAAAGGAGAAGGACCTAGAGATCCTAAGACATGGAATAGCAATTTCATTTCACAGGACTGTCTTTGGTCTTTTTGGAAATGCCATGTATTTCCCAATGTGAATGAGGGATTTAACTCTCCCCACAGATTCGGTACTGCTCTCACAGATCATCAAAAATACTCAAATGGTTTGGGATCACTCGGCCTTGTAGCTCCTTTGCAATGTAGCCCGAACAAAACCACAATGCCTCTGCTGAAATCTGGCATCCCAGGCAAGAACAGGCACTCATTTTGGCCCAGCTGTGTTTTCATGGACAGGCCACGTCCCCGCTGCAGGCAGGCAGCCTCTGCCCCTGCTTAACACCCTGGTGCAGGAGAAACTTGTACTCTAACGCACGTGTGCCATCAGAAGACATTGAGCAAAGCATCATTATGGGTCAGGCTTCTTCCTCACTGACCTGTTTTTTGGGATTATTACATGTTTGTGCTTTTCATCCGTAAGTTGCTTCTGAAACATTAATTAAGCCTCAAAGCGCACTAGAAGACAGGAAAGTCTGTAACTCCAGAGTTTCTGAGAGGCACAGGTGTAAGATGGCAGTGTCAGACAGCTTCAGAGAGTCCCCAGGCTCTGCATCATGCCTCCCTCAGCACATAAATTGGGGGTCCTAATTCCCTGCCACCCTGTGTGGCACCGGTACTTTATACCTGTGTAAAACAGCCCCTGGACGCAGAGAAAATTACACTTTTCTTCCCCCCGCTGCTCCTGCTTGACATCCCCAGGGAACACCTCTGCAGCCTCTCCCTTCCCCAGCCCTTGCTCCTTTCACCCAGGCAGCTTTACCAGCTGAAATGAGACCCATATTTTTGTCTTGGCTTCCTCAGCTGGAGGATTCGGTGAGCAAGTGGCCCATCTCCATCCCCAGCTGGGCACAAGTTCCCATCTATGGACCAGGAAACGTCTGAGCCCTGGGAAGTGGTGGTGCTCTGGCTGGAGGTGCAGCCCAGCCACCCACTGGGGAGCATCGTGGTGACAATGTACCCAGACCTCAGAGCCAATTGCTCCCATAGCCTTTCAGAGACACCCACCCCCTCCCAGGTGCCCTGCTCAGAAAACAATACTTTGGATTTTCATAAGATAGTGGTTTTTACTGTGGTTAATGTCCTGTCCTGGTTGAAGATGCTCATGGGCTCTTCCTGCCTTGCTCGCAAGAGATCCAGAGAGTGGGACGGACTCAGATGCCTTGGTGGCACTGTGTCACCTTCTGACAGTCTCTGTGGAGTCAGGATCTTCTCACGGACATGGAGAACCCAGGTTCTCTTGTCACTGCGTGGCACGTTCCCACCCGTGGTCTGGGAGCCCTGCAGCCAGGTGAGACCTGGGCTTGCCCAGAGCTCCTCAGAGAGCCCAGAGCTCACTGCCCTGCAGGGTGCTCTCAGGATAGACCTGTGCAAAGGGTTTAATTATATTTTTTTTTAAATATTAATAATAATAAAAAAGACATTTTGTCTTAAGTTAATAATTTAACCTTAGACCATGTCATTGTGGCAGAGACAGGCATGTACTACATCTCTTTGCAAAAGTCACCTAAATACCATAGGGTTAGGAGGCAGAAGAGGCATGGAGCCTCTCAGTGCTTCAAATGTGAGATCAAGACAAAGCAAAGACCTGCTGCGGTGCCGAGCCAGCAGCACACACCGACAGCACCTGAACAGGGAGGGCATCGCCCAGCCCAGTCACCCCGTGATGCCCAGCCCAGGGCTTACACAGCCAGGCTGCCTTTTTTTCTTAGTTTATGCTTTGGCGTCTTAACAGAGTCCATGTTTTATGCATCATTCCTGTCTATTGGTACTGCCCCATACTGGGCAGGTGTTTGAACCCCAAATAACAGGAGTTCAGGGAGAAAACCAAGGCTGCTGCACGCTGCCAGCCCTGATACCTCCCCCCTGGAAGGAAGGGAGGCCTATTACCCCAAGGAAAAATCCTAGAAATACATTGAAACACAGAACCGAAAGATCACCAGCAGTGGAAACCTGACCACAGCAGCCGTCTCTTTGGGGAGAGCATGTCTGGGTGTCAGGGTCCTGAAAAACTGGAAAATTCTTCCAGCACAAGTCTGCAAGCACTGGCACAGCTCACCTGCAAGTGGTTTTCCAAAGTTCTCTCCCAGTCTGCAATCTACTTCAAGTTTCTGATGTTTGCCAGCTCCCTTACTCTTGACGGACTTAGAGTTAAGGGAAACTACGAAAGTTGGGCGGAAATACAGAAAACAAATCCAGAGACCTGCTTTTACATCATGAGAAAAAAACAAACAAGCAAGTAAAGAAGCAAAAGCCCAGCCTGTATGTCCCGGGAGCTGCTCCTTCCACAGCTCCACTTACACTCCCAACACACAGCAAACCCTACATGCCTGTGTAAAAGGCCAGCGGACGTGTGTTGACTTGGTTTTAGTGGATGTCAACACTGGGAAGTCCTGCTGTAGCTGGGAGGAGTGGTGGTGCCAGCGCCCGGGCAGACGATGCCATTGCTCAGTCCCGGGTACCAGCATAGCCCTGCTCCCCTCCAGCTGGCCAGTTTTGGGCCAAGCCCCCCTGAGCCCACCCCAACCCTGGGGGGACCATGCCTTTGTGTTCATAGGAATATAAAAGTATAAAAGCCCTAGATGCAAGCCATGACAGATAGAAGTAAAACAGTGAATCTCTCTAGTGCAAGGATGAGCAATTTTCAGTCTGGGCATCCTTTGTCATGAATTTACATGGATGTCTGAATTTATTGCCTTTAATACTAAGGTGAAGAAAATGGACCCTATCAACTAGTCAGAAAGAAGATGAGAGCTCATTCCTCATCAGGGTTTTGCCATTGTCACAAAACAAATCAGGAGAGGTACAGCAAGACAAACAATTCCTTCCCACGTGAACAGTATTCTGGAGTAAAAGTAACTTTTTCTGTAACAATCAGAGCTAATTTATCCAAGAAGTCATAAAAGCCATATAAAGAACTTAATCAGTAAGTTTCCCCCTAATGAGCCTGCCCTGGTGGGACCACTGCTGCTCACGCCTGAAAGCATGCAAGGCTCACGGACACCGTGTGCACCCCACAGCGGAGCCTGTCCTGTTGGGACGGCTCTCTCCCTGGGTCACGACCCCAGGTTAAAGCAAGATCTCCTCTGCAGAGGTTTTTTCCTTTGATCCTATCCCAAAATGGTGCCATGAGATGAGCCCACCTCTGGGTCTGGCATTGCAGACTCAGTCTGAAAACAAGCAGCACCAGCATTTCTTGTGAGGCTGTCAGAGTTCAGCCCTCCCGCTGGCTCATTGTGCCCCGAAATTTCAGGCGCGGAGAGGGATCACGCTGCTGGTGGGGACGTCTCCCCTTCCTCTAGGGAATTCGCTGGCTCTGGGGAGACGCTGGCTCATTATCTCTTCGTCACCAATGCTGCTTGGCACCACCTCTGAGTCTCATCCCTACTCTTAGTGTGAAGAATGCCAGGGGTGACCTTGCTGCTTAATGAATCTCGAGTCACTAATTATTCTGCTCGGTGAAAGAAAAGACAAAACTAACTCGCCATTGCCACCTCGTGCAAGACGGAGTCTGCCACTTCACAGCAACAGCACGAAATGGCGCCGGGTTTTGCAGATCCACTGAGCCCAGGGGATGGTGGCCCACAGCTGGGAGGAGAGGACTATTACTTTGGATCTGCCTCCTCTGTGCCCGGAGGCAGGACCTCTGCCTGCTCACCTGCACACAGAGCTTTGTCATGGCTCTGATGGAGGGAAAGCCCCACTGGTTGGAAGGTGATGTGCTAATGAAGCTCTCTCCTAGGCGTGGAGGAGCCTAAAGGTCCAGAGTACAGGTTCCTGGGCTTCTTCCATAAAGGACCATTACAATGCAACATTCAGAAGATGTAGATAGCCACCCAGAGTGTCCTCAGAGTGAGGACAGAACAGGCTGGTGCTACTCAAGCAGATAAACATACTCCAAAATGCTCCTCAGCAAAACAACCAAGAGCCAGTCCCACCACTGCCAGTGCCATCAGTAGGCTCCAGAGCCACCGTAGCACTGGGGCAAATGGTTCATGGAGTTGGTGTTTCTGTAGGGTCCCAAACCTGGGCAGCAGGAGAATTTCCAGAGCAAATGGAAAGCAACGGAGAGGGGGGTGCGTTCGCGCTTTGGGCTTTTTTTTTTAGTTTTGGGTTTGTTTGTTTGTTTGTTTGTTGGTTTTTTTTTTAGGAAAACGAACTTCCCCTCTCCAGCCTCCCCCTCTCCCGGAGCCAGCTCGCCGCGGGCCGGCCCGGTCCCCGCCTGCCACTAGAGGTCATTTTAGCACCGGGATAGGGACCGGCGGCGGGCGGGCGCTGCGGGGCTCGGCGGCGGGAGGGAGCCCCGGTGCCCTACGGGGCAGGGCAACCCCCGCAGGGGCTGAGCATCCAGCGAAGCGCCGTTTCCAGCTGCAGAAGCCCCAAGACTCCGGGTGGGAGTTTGCTCCTGGGTTTCTGTTTGCTGGACACCCGTGTTCTTCAGCAAACCCCTCTGACTGCCCGAAACACGGGGTCCGGGGCGGTGGGTCTGCAGCCCCCGGCGGTCCCTGCGAGCAGCTGCTGTAGCAATAACTGCTGAGAAAAGTGCTGGTGCCTCTTATGGGTGGTTGTTTCCTAAAGGAAAGGCACGAAACATCCCCTTGTGAACACACCGAGTCATATCTAGTAGCAAAATCAATAAGGGTTTATGCACAAGGCAGCCCTGCACACGTGGCCTTTCCCAGTGTCCTCGTTCAAGTGTGCACGGAGAACGTGGGAGTCCTGTTGGCACTGGGCAGCCGTGGCCTTGCTGCAGCATTAGAGCCCTCTGTGCAGGCAGCAAACACTGCAGGGCCACAACCGACCAGGAACTCCTCAGCTTCTGCACCATTCTCCAGTGCCACCACACTCCTCCCAGGCTCCCCAGTGGGAGCACAAACACGTCCCCATCGGTGCTGATGACCCCTTCCGTTTCCAGGTCCTTGCCTCAAACCTTTCCTGCCCCTGCTAATCTCTGCCCTCTGTGCAGCCTCTTGGCCGCATCCACCCACGCACATCAAAGCAACCCCAGCTTTCCTCCTAATTCTTAGCTTCATAATACATTTTGAATCAGAGTTAATTAGAGGGATCAAAGGCCCCTTCTCTGTATCCTCTCGAGCCCTCCTTTCCCAGCCCTGGCCAAGCCTGGTTGGCTGTGCATGGCAGCTATCACAAGATACAGACACCAAGTTTCAGGAGACGGAGAGCCAAAATGGAGCACTTTCCCTTTGCAAACTCCCTGCACGATTGCACTAATCACTCAGGAGACGGTGCTGAGTTTGTGGAATTGGCTGATGATGGGACCGTGGTGGTTGACTTTATCCCTTGGATGCTGCCTTTCTTTGAGTCATCTTAGTTCTGAGTCACCAGCAGCTGTTAATCCCTTAGCGATAACGGCCTCATCCAATTCTTTCTATGCAGGTACTTTTGCCTCTGCTCTTACACTTCAAAAAAGGGAATAAATACTGGGCGAGCTGAGGCCCTGGTGGGAGCACTCCAGGACACGCTGCAGGGTCACTCGTCACGCCAGCACTTGTGTCACCTTGTGAAGCCAGCACTGCAGAGCCAGGGCTCATGGTCACCCCTGCTCAGTGGGCTTGGGGGCTCCTGCCCCCCTCAGGGAACTGCCGGTTGTGTGGGGTTTGGAATGGGAACAGCCCTGTGGGTAAACCCTGCCCAACCCTGCACCCCCCCCAGAGGCACAGGTCTCCTCTCTCCCCCAGCATGGCTCTGCACCACCAGAGGCAGGACCACACTGTGCAGACCCACGAGCGTCCCCTGCAATGGCTCTACCACCTTCAGCAAGGGCAAGCTGAAATTGAGCATTATTTGTATCCTTCATTTTAAAGCCTTCTACGCATCCTTCTGCAAATTGTTCCCAGGTTATTTTCACCCTTTGTTAAAATGAGTGCTTTATTTCCAGCTTGAATCTGTCTCAGTTAAACAACTTGTTATACCATCCATTAGCAAAGACTTCCCCACACAGGTACTTGGAGACCACAATCAAGTGATTTCCTAACCCTCTCTTTGACAAAATACATAGGCTTACCTCTTTAATCTTTCTCTGTGGCTGATTTTCAGACCTCAAGCAGCTCTCAGGGCTCCTGCCAGGACTCTGCAGTTTCTTAACGCCTTGCTGGGAGTGCAGACACCAGCACTGGCCACAGGATGTTACTTGGTCCCGCTGAGAACATCCTCTCTGTGGGTATTGCTTTGGTATTTCCCTGTTGGTACCCAAGAATCACATTAGCTGCAGCATCACACTGGGATCACGTGCAGCTGGTACCTGCCCTGTGCCCCAGTGCCTTTCACTGAGCCACTGCTTTGCAGGACATGCTCCTCTTTGCCCGGTTCCTCTCTCCTGGATGCGTGCCCTCACTCCTCTGCCACATCGACCACAGAGCACAGTCAGCAAGGCAGCTCCTGCCTTACACCCACATGGGTGCAGGGGGCACTGACCCCTCAGAAACACTCTTTGGTCTGTTTTTTTTACTTTTTGGTACCTGCATTTACACATGAAGCATCTGCTGTTTTCAGGAGAATATCTCTCTTTTTAATCTCACCTGAGACCCAGATGCAGGAGAAAAGGCTGCAATAAGAAACATGTGAGCATCAAGAACTGTCTGACCTGATCTCAGCCCATCTGTGCTCCCTTCGGCACCCCCCCAACCCCCAGCAGTGGGCTCAGCACCCCAGCAATACTGCTCTGCTAGTCCCCAGCCTTCCCAATCAGCCTGGAGGGTGGAAAATCCTCCCTTGCTGGGGAAGTTCCCTTGAGCTCAGCTGGGCTGCGTTGGCCTCACCCAATTTCTCAGGGATGGCTTTCTCCAGCTGTGTGATTCTCTGTAATCCAGGGAGTGGAAGACACATTTGTATGCAGAGTTTAAGAGCAACTGGGCAATTAAATTGAATTTTAATTATTGTATATTGCATATTAGCAATTTCTACCATGCTAATATTAATTGCTAACAAGACGATAAGACGTATCAGGCAGTCATGATGGAGCATGCATTTGCTTGCTTGGGAGTGATGTGTTGAAAGCAGAGTGTCTGGAGTGAGATGCAGAAATCGCTGCAGACATGGATATCCGACAGCTGGGAGCCATTGCCTGGCCTGGGAGTGCCGGGGTTTGGCATAAACCTTCAGCCTTTCCAGGGCTGGAGTTCAAAGTAGACTGAAATTTCCAGTTTTCAGGCTTGAGTTCCTCAAGAAACGGGAATATTTGCAAGGTCACCCTGTATGCAGCTACAGACTGGTTATGTTGAAGATGTGCATGGGCCCTCCTCCCGGTGTCAGGGTGTTTGAGTGTATCTTGTTGCACTTGTGGAAAATTCAGTCAAAGAAGCCAATGACCGGTTGGTTCTCAAGATGCAACTCACTGTCTCCTGTCCAGAGCTGATCTCCCAAGTCCCAGAGATATCCCCCAGAGATATTGCTCCAGACAGTGACAGGGAGGTGGCAGGATGGGCATGCGGCAGGAGACTGAGCTCTTTGTCCAATGCCATCATGCCTGTCACATTTGAAGCGGTTGCTGTAATAACCCTCACCTCTGCCAGGCTGGTATCACAATTAAAATGCCAATGGTGGCTGTGGGGATGGACACGGATGTTCAGCTTCAGCTCAGTAGTGGGGCTGATGTTCTGGTTTAGCAGGACCTGCTCTGAGCTTGCCAGAGATGCTCTGGCAGGCTCCGGGCTGCCAGAAAGTCCCCACCCTGTCACAGCCAACATGTTAAACAACCTTACATCACACAGGGAAAACCAGAGAGATCAAAGCTGAAGCAGCTGGAACAGCCTCTGTGGATAAGCACATCCCTTTGGAGAGTTACTCAAGGACAGAATGAGCCCCAGCAGCTGTGAAATTAACCCAAACAGAAGTCTTGAAAGGGCCTGTGGGAATGGAGAGCTGTTGGCTTTGCAAGGAAACCCTTCCCAAGGAGAAGGGCTTGGCTACTGCTGCTCGTCCCTCAGTACCCCCGGCAAAGGCCAGCCCTGGGGCTGGGCTCGTGGGGGCTTTCAGGGAGGAAAGCCGGCCAGCTGGGAGCGTGGGGATGTCCCCGATGGCCAGAACAGCAGCTGTGATAAAATCCTCAGCATGTTTCTGTGCCAGGAGGGAGGAGCTGCTCTGGAGGCAGATGGAGAGGACTGTTGTGCAGGGGCGGCTGCCAGCACACGTGCAGAGCCGAGGCGAAGCTCGGCAGGCAGAAGAAGGGCATGGGCTCCTCCGAGCATCCCCTCCAGGACTTGCATTTCCACGTCACTCAGCCTGAGCCCCTCCTGCCTTGGGTTGTGGGAAGCTGCCCAGAGGGAGCTGCCTGGAGCAGGCTCTGTTCACCTGGAACAATGATGATTTAATATCAGTTTCCTTTCAATGAGGTAATTTTGTCCCAAGGGTTATTTATCTGTCTATTGAAAAAAAAAGAAGCCCTGTGTGAGTCAGACAGCCTGCACTACAAACCCGTGATAAATTACATTTGGACATATGCTAAATGACATTTACCAATAAATTTATGCAGATTTCTCCTGTAATCCTTCTCCTCCATCAAAAGTAGTAATACTTTCTCTAATGCAAATGCACTGCTAGAGCCTCGCCACATCAAACAGGAGCTGTGCTGAATTGTTAAGAATTCTAAATGATAATCTTCATTGTGCTCATGAATAATCATTTCCTATAGATGATTATTTAACAATGCCTTGGAAGAGCCTGACAGCTCACGCCTGAGCCTCCTTCGAGGTACGGCTGTTCCGGCTGCCCAGGTCCATCAGCTCTGACGAACCTTGCAATCAGATTTCATGCTCATTTCCCTTCTTGCTTCATGCATTACTTGTGTAGCATAAGATTTAATGGGCTCCACTAATGAGCCCAGAGAGGGAGCGGAGCAGCGTGCTCCGTGCTGCTGCGGCAGATTCGCAGTCGCCATGGGCCCTGGGCCGACATCTTCTCTCCATCCAGCCATGGCTGCGGCCCCGCTACCAAAACCTTCCCATGTAAACCCAGTCCAGCCTGCGAGGCTCCATGCAGGTTCTGTTATGGAATCACATTAATTAAAACTGGGAGAGTCCAATACCCGGCTCAGACCACAGCTATCCATGTTCTTGGCCAAAGCTTCTGACTTTTTCTGGAGACCCTGCAGAAATGCGGCAGCTGCTGCTTCTTCAGCTTCTAATTCAATCCTGTGCTTGTTGGTCAGATTACAAGGAAAGGCTCCCGCTCTCCAGTCCTTTCTTGGAGCTGCTTTTTCTGGAGAGGGCAGGAGAAAGCAGGTGGGAAGGCTGGGGCACTAGGCAAGGTCTGAAGGCTCAGTGTCACCTCAGGCATGCAGGGCTGAAAGCAATGACCTGTAAAGCTACAGGGTGTCCACAAGTTGGACGGACCAGAGATCACAGTGAAAAATACAGGGTGCCTGTGGATGACACGCTGGAATTGAAAAGGCCTTTGCCACTTCTTATCAGTGGGGTTTATATTTTTAATCATTTTTAAAGATGATTACATTTTGAGCAGCAATGATCTAAGCTAATGAGCAGCTTGCCACTTTGTGGCTCGGCAGGAAAAGTCATATTGCTGGAGTTGTGGTTTTCTTCCTTCAATCCAAAACACAGACTTTATGGAAATAAATGATTTCTTTTCACAGTTGCTTAATATAATTTTCTCTGTGCTGAGTTTTATGAGATGCTGCAGCTCATTAAAACAATGATCAGACCTAGGAATAGGATACAGGCGATGAACAGCAGCTGCAGCAAGTCCTGCGTATGTCATGTTGATTTTACAGAAAGGCTTTGGCTCTCTTGGTGCTCAGTGCTTCTGCCACCAGAGCGCTCCTGTCCCTGGCAAGCAGGAAGTTGGGCTGGCCACTGAGGTCTCCCTGTGTCTGCAGGCAGTGGCAGCACCGGGACCCCGGGGGGAGTCCCTGACCCGGAGTGGGGTTTGTAGGGGACCAGCCACCTCACAGGCAATGGTGTCTGTGGCTATAACTCCTCTGTCCTGCTATGAGTCCACAGCTCATCCCCCCTGCCTTGAAGTCTGATGCCAATTAGTGGATGACTTGGCTCCTGGAGAGCGAAAGAACAGAATAAGCTGCTGATCCGTAATTCTGGCGGTGGAAGGAACCAGGACTCTCATATTTCTTTGGTCTCCTTCTTGCCCTGTTTCCCTGGGAAACTGCTCTTTGTGGGAGAGTTCAGACACGTGCTGGACAGGGGTGTGCCCATACCCTGGGAAAAATCATTAACAGAGCAACTAGAATAAAACGATGAAAAACGTGCAGGCTGCAGCACAGCAGTTAGAGGCCCCCATCTCAGGCGATAAACATTAATTGCGCACCATAAAGATGCATTTCATTATTATCCACAAATGTTTCGGAGCCAGTATCTGCTGCCAGAATGGGTTAAGGAGCACCACCGGTTGGGTGCTGCTGGTGGAGGGGCTGGGATGCCAAGCCGAGCCTTCACCCACAGACCACAGCTGAGCAGAGCTGGACTCACGCACTTGGGAAGCTCCTCCTGGGCTTCTCTGTGCAGCCCCATTGGGGCTGGGCCAGCTATTTGCAGCCTCTTGATCTCTGCTAGTCTTAAAGCGTGAAGGCAAATTGTTGTAGTTGCAGAGATTGTAGCCACAATCAATATGCGCTTCCAGTGCAGTGGCTTTTCATTGCTTTGCACCCGAGTATCTCAGCCAAATCCCCAGTCCTTCTCTGCTGTGTGTCGCGGGAAGATGCTGTTGTGCCCCTTTGGTGCCAGTGCTCCCAGATGACACTGTGACTCCAGCCACAGGGGACCCGGGGAGGCGAGCGGGTGCAGGGCAGTGCTCTGCAGAACCCAGCTATCACCTATCAGGGTGCCAGGGGAAGCTCTGCCAGCAGGTTTTCTCATCAGAGCCAGCACACTAGTAAGTCTTCCCAAATTTGCTTTTTTTTTTTTTTCCTGAAGAAACAGCCTAAATACACCCAGTCTGGGAAACCAATGTCATGCTTGAGGAGAGAGCAAGGTAAGGACATGACAGCATGTGCAAAAAGCACCCTCCCCCTCCCACTGCTGGCAAAGCAAGACTCCTGCCTGCTCTGCACGGCTTCTTGCCTGCTCTGCATGGCTCCCTGCCTGCTCACTGTCCTGTCACACGGCTGGTTTGGTACCCATCCATCACTGCTGGGACCATCATGGCGTGTCGCAACTGTCCTGGCATCCAGGGGGTCTCAGTTAACCCAGGGCAAGGAGCAGCTCCAGCATCTCAAAAAGTCCCCTGCTGCTCGAATCAGCAATGAGGAATGGGGAGGAAAGCAATGTTCTCCCCGCCCCAGTATGGCACAGCCAGAGCAGAGGATGCTGAAAGGGTCACAGGCAGCAACTGGCTGGGTCACAGGCAGCAACGCCCATCACACTCCAAGGGATGGGCAGAGTGGCCGCAGCCTTGTCAGAGGGCACTTTTTGCCTCTTTCCTTCCTAGGCTAAGAAAAACTGCCCAAAAAGTGCCTTTCTGTGTCCAGCAGCACAGACTGCAGGTCTGACCTGCTGCTCAAAGTCCATTCCCATTTGTAGGAGAACTGGGACGTCTGGGACCTCTTCCTTGCTGTTTAAAAAGATTATGCTTTATAAAACACATTTGATCCCTCCTTTTAAGATGTTCAACCAGCACCAAAGGTGTTCCTGTATCCCCAGGCAGACTTCATTGAAGGTTAGCAGCTTGTTGTTGGGCTGTGAGACACTTAAAAGACCTCACAATAGCAAGCCAAAGAGTTCCTGCAGGGTTTCTGTGATCTGAGAGGTTAAAAGGCGCTTGAACGCTGAGGTGAAAGCCTCTGGGATGCACTCTGAGAGTGATATATAGCTTCTCCACCTGCCCAGAGCCAGCCTGCTTCCCTTCTTCCACTTCTGTTTATTTTTCCTCTTATCACTGTGAAATAAGTATGAAAAGCATTTAAAATTCAGACTCTAGCAGCAGACCTTCCTGCTGCAGGGTAAGCCACAAAGCATGGGCAGGCTCAGAGGTCCGTGATTTTACAGCTTTCCAAATCAGGAGATATACTCATATTACCTGCTCTGCCAGGTAAATTCCTACCTGCCAGCCACGAATGAGGGGTCTCAGTAAGGCAGAGCTCCCCCAGAGCCAAGCTCCTCAACTGCGGCTGCAGCATGATGCTATCAGCTTTGCACCTTTCAGCCTTCTCCTGCTGCTTCTTGGGCATGGGGTGAGCTGCCAGGACTGTGCTGGCCAGGGCTGTAGTCACCCCTCCTGTGCCCTGAGCACCTTCAGGGCACCGGGGAAAGCCAACAGCAAAGCTCAACAGCAGTGAAAGCAGAATTAAAAAAAACAAAACAAAACAAAAAGCAACAACAAAGAAGAAAAATCCTGTGAAAGCAGCAGGACGAATTGCCGGAATGGAGGAGCCGTGCTGCAGTGAGCTTGCAGAGGAGCAGAGCTGGTACAAATCAAAGCAGCGCTTGAAGTACTCTGAACTGGCCAAGTTCACGCCTCTGGAGTTCAGCCAAGCCCTGCTCCCCTGGGAGCTAGGATGAGTGCTCTACCTACCCAGACTATCCCTGAACATCTCCCACTGCAGATTTACTGCTGCTCGTACAAGAAGCCATCCCCAGAGCTCCCAGAGCACCCATGGGAGGGCACACCCTGGCACCGAGCCTGCCACCCAGGGCTGAGCTACTGGGGCATGCCGGCAGCCCTTGGGAGCTGCTCCAGGGACCTCTTGCCTCTGGAGGAGCATTTGGAGACAACTCTAGACCCATAGAGGTGGAAGCAAACATCCAAGGGATGACAGGGCCAAGCACATCCCAGCTTCACACTGGTGACAGGTTATTTCTTCCTTGTGCAGTGTCCATAGAAGCTCAAGCTGCCTCAGCCAGGAGCCATCCCGGCCGCCCAGATTGTGCCTGGCAGCGGCTTGACCCTGGGAGGAGCTACAACAACTGATGCTGTCCTGCATCCTCCAGGCATGGCGGCTGGGTGAGGGCTTCCATGCTACAAAGCTTGTGGGGCTGCTCCAGGCGTGCTGGGACATGGTTCCCCACCATCCCACCACCATCCCGGGTCCCCAGCACCACCTGGAGAGCCACAGCTAGCATCTATCCAGTGACAACTTAACCCATGCTACTGCTGTCTTCAAAAAGGAAGTTTTTAAAGATGCAGGCTATGAAATATTGGCCTTTGTATAAACATTTTAATTACAAGTTTCCGGGACTTCTTTCCTTAGATAAACACATTTTAATTGCAAATTGCTTCTGCTGTCTTTAACCATCCCCTAATACTGCGAGCAGCTGTTGTTTTTAATGTTTAATGAAATTGTCTTTGGGATGGGCTGGGATGTGGCAGCAGCCCCGCTTTGTGGCGCAGGGATGGGCTCCTCCTCATGCAGCGGGGAGCCGGGTGACACCAGAGTGCCCTGAGATTGCACTGGGTGAACCCAGTCTGGGACACAGGAGCATAGCAGATCCTTCATCATCCATAGCTAGGGAGTGACCCTGGCACAAGATACCTGTCTCAGTGCACAGTAGCTGTGACATGTGCCCCTGCCAAAAGGGACGGGGTCACCTACAGCAAGCGGTATCTCACCCAGTGGGGCTCGGGGTCTCCTCTGCTTGCAAAACCCACCGGCAGGATTTCTGTCCCAACCTTGCTGAGCAGGAGATCATACACCCCGTGTCCCTCCAGCACTGGGAAGGTCTTTCCAACCTACTGTGTGCATGGACACGGCAACAGAGCACTGCTGGAGACCTGCCCAGCCCACAGCAGAGGGGCTGGCCCCAGCCCTGACACCCACTCGGGTGCTTGGGGGCTCTGGTGTGATGGTTGCCCCATGGCTCCGAGCGGTTCCTGGGCTCGGCCATGGCCACTCACATCGGAAGGGCTGGGCTCAGCTACCTCCCTGGGCAGTTCCCACCGAGCAGTGCCACGGTAGCAATGAAGCAGCCACAAACGGAGGCACTGCATCTCCTGTGCCACTGCTGCCCGTCCCCGGAGCCACCAGGCGACGAGGAAATGCAATTAGCTGTTACCGTGTGGCATTTCACGTGCCGCCGCTTGTAGGTCAGGTCTCTGCGGCGCAAGACTCAGCCTGGCAGATCCAGGCCTTAATCCTCGTGTCTCGCAGCCATCAGATTAGCACAGAAAATTGCTCCAGCAGTGACGAGGGCTGGATGCTGTCTGACGCCGAATTTCACTTTTAAGCACTAAACCTCTCAGGGCTGAGCAGCTTGTGCAGGAGAGATGCCCCTGGCAGGGGTAGGGTGCTCCTCCCCCCCTGTGCCAGCACCAGTGCCATAGGTGCCTCTCCCCATCCCTGTCCCCATCCTATCTCCTCCTCTCTGTCCCCTCCTGGCTAAGCATGTCCCTGCCCCACCAGCACCATGGATGCTCGTCCCCCCACCGAGCTGCTCCAGTTGTGTTCCCAACCTGCATCCCACCAGTACCCAGCCCCTCTGCCCCCAAACCCCAGACACCTGAAGGGTGGGGGGGATGCAGACATGGGGCAAACTCCATCGCCTTGTCCCTGTAGCTCATTCAGTCTGTGCTGGGCAACTTCCCCACTGCCTTCAGTGGCCCCTTCGCACCAGCCGCAGGCTTTGCACACACTGGGGTGGCACCAAACCTCACCCCAAATCCCTGGAGCTGCAGGGTGCCAGGACAGGGATGGGAGCTTTGCAGCTGGAGTGGGACACCTTGAGGCTGTTTCCGTGACAAGGACAGGGGACGTGACCCAGGTCAGAGCTACGGACGGCAAAGGACAGGAGAAAGGCGCTGCTTTTGCAGTGCCGCCCAGGCAGTGAGGACTCTGACAGCAATAAAAAGTAATTAGCTGGCTACATATTGCTGACAAGGGGCAGGAAATAGAGGCTAATTAAGACTGGGAAGCAAAAGGAAATCACCTACCTGCTCTGAGCTCCAGGTTGCACAAGAAAAAAAGCCCCCCATTAAAAAAGAAAGAAAGGTTAAAAAAAAAAAAAAAAAAAAGAGCCTGCAATTTTAAATATTTGCTGTTTACTTGGAGGTTAGAGAACACTCGTTAGCCTTTTCCATTATTTTTGCTGGTTTGCTGCTAGGTTAACTGGCTTGAAATTCTCTGTGAAGATATATGATGCATTTAAAGAGTCTGAAAAGCTCGTCTCCGCTCCCTGGGGCGCTGGGGAGAGCGTGCTCCTCATTCATCCCGGCTGGTGATAGCGCTGCTCATTGTGCTCTCCCTGATTGTACAGGTTTGAATAACAACCCTTTACCTGCTGCCAATTTCTCGCTTTTTTGCTGTAGGCCTGGGTGAGTTAAACTGGCACTTTCCGCTCAGCCACGTCCCCAATACCGACAGTGCTTGCAGAGCTCGCAGCGGGGGCGAGTGGGGTGACCTGGGATGAGGGGGTGTCCTGCTCCTGGCACTGGCTCCGCAGCAGTACCCAAAGGGCTGGTCCCAAGGGGATGCAGCAGGCTTGATTCCACCTCAGCCCACGGGGCAGGAGCTGGTCCCAGAGCTCTGGCTGAAATTGCTTGGTCTGCCCCCCGCCCCCCCTCCCCCCCGCCTGCCCCAGCCCCTTGCTGCAGCTGCAGTCAATACTGCCCCAATTATCCCTCCCACCCTGATGCTGCTATGGGTCCTTGGAGAGCCCTTTGCAGCGTGGGTGGTGGTGCCAGGCTGGGGGCGACACCCATATGGTGACCTTAGGACAGACTCCTGCTCAGCTTCAGCTGCTTGGACATCCCGTCTGCAGGCTGTCCCCAGACTCTGTCAGACACCCTTGTTCCATGTGGCTGTGCTGGCAGTGTGCTAGCAGCCATCAACGTGGCACAGGGCAAGCACAGCTCTGCTCCCCGCACTGCAGGCAGCTTCCCACATCCCCATGCCTGCCAAGCGATGGGCCACCCCACAGCCCTCCCGACCAGTACCCTTGGGCCATCCCGACCCCTGATCTTGGCTGCTGCCTTGTCCCGGGAAAAGGCTGCGAGGCTGGAAACTGCCTGTTGGTGTGCACCTGACTGAGACAGCCCTCCCGGAGCCCAGAGCTGCTGGGACAAGCATTTAGTGAGGCAGTCATTAATGTAACCCACGTCTGCCCAGCTACTGCCCTTCTCCCCAGCTGGAGTCAGGCGTTTCCCCCGCACCATCACATCCCGGCGCTGGCTGCCCGTCCCCGGGGCTCTCACAGGCTGCGGGCTCGCTGCTCAATTCCCATTCAGCCGCAGAATTTATGCGGGAGTGTCGGGATCTCCTGCCAAGTTTCATTACTACATATGCTCTTTTTTAAGGCTGGTAATAAAACACAGCGGTCATAGTTTTCATCGATATGCAGAGGACATCCCCATCACACAGAACTGGGCTCCTGGGGAGGCTCTTCTCAGCTGTTTTATCTGTTCCTCTGTGCTGTTAATGAGTAACTGCAGCTGGAGCCGCCGCTGAGCCGGTGGGATTGCTCCGTCCCCGCAGGCTGCCAACGTGTGCAAGGGGACGTGCAGCCTTTACACACTCGGCAGCGCAGCACTGGCTCCCCGGGCAGCCACCGAGGCACCCTGATCCCTTTGGGAATGGGCCATGGATACTCACCACCCACCCGGGCCTTGGCGAGGAGTAGATGAGACTTTAAAGTCTCATTGGAATATTTACTATTGTTTTTAATTGGTGAAAATGGATGATCCTAAATACAGAGCTGCGATGGCATTTATTGCCAGCCTGCTAACGACGCAGGGATTGCTAGGAGTCACTGGGACAGAGCCAGTGATTAAAGGATAATAACCGCTTTCACGTTTATAAATTATGCCCTTGATATGGGAAGAGGAATATTTTTAGATTGGAAGTTGGTGCTGCGAGCTCCGGTGTGGGAAGGGCTCTGCTGCTCCGAAGGGAGCATCCTGCAGCAATTACCCCTTTGCCAACGCACAGGAGGGGCTTGGAGTGGGGACCCAGCCCTGGCGGATGCTTTGCGAGGTGCTGGTGTCTCCTGCTGCGGTACTGGGTGCTCGGGCTGCTCTCGTTGGACACCTGGGAGGCTCTGGAGACAGGCTCTGGCTGCCTCTGTGGCATCATCTGCAGTACACAAGCATTCCTCGACACAGCATGCAGCCCCTTAGTGTAGCTGCCCGAGGGGTTTCACCCTGCCCGAGCCCCCAGCAGGACACGGGGCACGGCTCTGCCCATCAGTGCGGGATTCTGCTCTGGCACGGAATGCTCTGCTCGGGGTGCATGGCCAGCCCCCCGCCTTGCTCCAGCCACAGAGCTCCTTTACTGGCTTGTTTTGCTTTAAACCCAAACTGCACAGCCCCACAGGCACTGGGATCTCGCGTGGGAAACCAACTGAGCACTCCCAACTGCTTTGCTCAGAAAGCGGTGGCAGCGTGCTGCCTTTTTTTTTTTCCTTTGCTTTTTTTTCCCCCTCCTTTCTCTCTTCAAATCTTCCTTTGAAACCAAAACTTCCTGTAGTTTGAAATGGACAATCAGGACACTCCGGCAGCTGCAGCCCAAGAGCTTCAGCTCTTGGCAGGAGGATCAGAACTACAAAACTATTTCTTTGAGGCAAATTATGCATTCATCTAGCTCATTTGAAACAAAATATGATTTGCAATTTAACTTTCCATAATGAGCTCCTGCTATTATACCGTTTCCATAATGGCTGGTTTCATTGGAACAGATTGTTGGTGCACATGGTTTACAAAACATTTTCAATGCAAGCCCCGTTTTTTCTTATTTTAAATAGCAACAGCTGCTAAGCATGATAATTATTGTATTTCATCAAAATAAACTTACCAAGTTGCTTCTTAATGCTACTCGTTGCAGTTTTCCAAAGGACCTGTGGGTTATTAAAGCAGCTGAAACTTTAGTTCTGCAAAGAGAGAGTGGCACCACAGACGTGAACTCGGCGCCTGAAGGACCGGGACAGGCAGGAGCCAAGTCCTCCCTCGGGAATGTCAGGGGCTTCACCAGTCCCCCTGTCCTGGTCTCCCAGGCCAGCAGAGCCTGTCCCTGCAGCACCCCTAGCAGCCTCCAGCCACAAGATCTGGCATCCTTGCCAGGGTTTTGTAGCACCGGTGAGATTGCCACGCTGTCCTTGCTCCACCCTTGCCAAGCGCTTGACTTGGCATCGCATCCCAACCCACTTGTGCTTGATGTATGGCCACCAAGCAGTGGCCACTGCCACTGTTCCTTGTAGTAGCCAGTGCAGGCATCTGCCAGTGCATGAGATGACACCCTGTCATCTCCAGCTGCGGCTGCAGCCCTGGGCTGCTCATCCCCTTGACTGCAAATTACACAGTTTAGTCCCTGCACACCCACTGAGGCTGCTCAGGTCCACGTCCATCACTGGGCAGCCATGGGGGAGCCCTGATGTGGTCCTACCCGCACTGATCCCATCCCACCCGTGTGCTTGTCCCTGTCCCTGGGCAGCCAGGGGCTCCCATGGCTGCTGTCACTGCCCTGGTGGCAGCAGCTCCCTCGCAGCTGCAGAGATAAAGCGCCCTTTTCTCCTCTCCTCTGCTTCCAAACAGCTTCTCAGCTCCCAGGAGAACTGCACACATCCCCCAGCCCCAATTTGCCATCACAGGCCAGAGGTCCAGAAACCCATTAATTATATTCTGGTTGCAGGCTGGTTGCTGGAGCCAACAGTGCAGCACACGGGTGACGGTGCTATGAAGCCCCTGGCGCTGGAGGGTCCCATGGTCCTGAGGGTAGGACCCAGCCCCATGGGGACCTGCCGTGCTGGAGGGAGTATGTAGAAAGAAGCAGCAGCATTTGCTGTGCACCGAAACAGTGCCCGGGCAGAAAAGCCAAGCCACCATGTCCCAGCTGCCCCCAAGCACTGCCTTCACCGGGCAGCTCCAGCCACCGCTGCTCTTGTGGGGCAGAGAAACACACACCCACAGAGGCAGAGGCTTTGAAAAGCGGGCGCTGGGGCAGCGTTAATGAAAGCACAGGCTGGGCGAAAGCCCTCCAGCTCCCCAGGCTCTTCCCAGAGACATTACATCCCCCGGGGACTTTTGCAACAAGGTGGACATGGACGCCCATGCTCTCCCCTTGGCAGGTCGGTCCCAAGGTGAGGGGACACGCTGGGCTGGCGGTGGCCACCCCTGCGGGGTCCGGCTCTCCCACTCACGGCTGCTGGCACTGCCCGAGTCTCTGATGGCGCGGGAGACAGCCAATGCTGTGACAGTGGTGTGAATGCTAATAAGGCTGGAAGGAAGGAGAGTAACTAAGGAAACCAAAGAGGATGGAAAGAAAGTTGCTTAATAGGAGAGCCAAAACCCACTGCAAGTGGATAAAAAGGGAGCACAAAGGTGCAGCCAGTTGTCCTTTGGGAGGAGGTTCGTGCAAGCGAGGAACGGAGTCTTCCACTCGCTTCCGTTACCAGTAAATTTGATCCTCTCTTCATTTAGCCACAAACTTTGCGTTCTACAGCAAACATCAGCTGCCAGCTCACCCAGGGGCTGCAGCCACTGCCAGGAGCAGGCAATAAGAAGCAGCAATAATTAATTATTAATTGCACTTACCTGCATCGCTGTTTCCCATGGCGTTCCCAGGGTACCCATCAAGAAGCACCATGGCGGGTTCCCCTGGCTCTGGGGCAGCTCCAGAGATGCAGCCACAGGCACAAAGCACCTGTCTCACACCCTCTTAAAACACCCCCAGCTCACAGAGACCTTCTCTAACACTAATTCAGGTGGGTTGAGGAGGCTTTTCTCCTCTAGTGACTAGAGGAAGGTTAATGACAGAGAGACAAGAGTATATTAGCAAAGAGACTTTACTGTGCAAGCAGGTGAAAGTCTTGTATGTTGAAAAAATTCTGGGGATCTTTTAAGAGCTGGGTTTAGTGGCTGTGGTCAGCCGAAGATTTATGGGTGCGCAGGCACTCACAGCCGACCATAACGATGCTGGAGAAGCTATTCCAGCCCCTGAATGAAAGGCTGCCCTTTAAAGCATCTCAGCGTTTGGATTTAGATGACACATAGTAATGGCACCACAGAAGCCATTACTGTCCATCAAGTAAATAATAAACATGTGATATAAATTTCTTGGACTTACCTGGGCTTTCATGAGCTATTGCAAACAGTAAAAAAACCCCAACAAATCAAAGGAAGAAAGGGCAAAGGACAACACTGAGAAATGAACAGCCAAAGGGGCAACTGCTCTGCAGGAACACAGACGGAGGGAGCTTCCCTTGCAGCAAACCATGGTGAAGTCGGTATGTAGGTTTGGACTTGGGGAAAAGGGGTGAAAAGAAAAGCTACCTGCTGCAGACACGACCCAGCTGACATCTCCCCTCCACGGTTCTTTGTGCGAGCGCCAGCATCTGCGGGCTGACAGCAGGTGGTTGGCCATTGGGTTTGTGTCTGTTACAGCACCAATACAGCAATTAAAAACCTCCCTTGAGAGGTAAACAGGAACGTAAGCCCACAATGACCAGCAAATGAAAGCCCCAGCAATGAGTGGAAAGCCATCTCCAGTTCCCCTTGAGATAGCTGGGTCCCTCTGCACCTGCAGGGATGCACCCAGCACCCATCAGGGCTGCACCCAGCCGTGTGTACATCCCCCGCAATGCAGAGTCCCGTTTTTCCCACCGTGAGCTGCAAGTAACCCATGGCGACAGCCACGATTATATTTGACATTGAGACACCAGGCGCTGACCTTAGCGGACACGTTTGCTGTAGTACCATAACTGGATACGTGGTCTTCGTTTTGTCCGTCCAGCGGGATCGTTCCAAGGGCAATGACTAAATTACCTGAGTTCTTCTCCTCCAGCCAGAGGAGCCTACAAGCTTCCGCTCATTTTGTGCTATTTACAGTGATCACACGATGATCTAAAACTGCATAAAGGCATCGTAGGATAAATACAGAGCACTGCAGCACCCTTAGATCAGGCTGCTCAGAAGCAAGTGTAGGATTGGGTTCGTTTCTGTGATGTGGGACCGCTGGCACTCGGGCACATCTACACATGACACCCGGCCCCTTCATCACCACCCTGGGTTGCTGTGCCCACAATGGAGGCAGCCATGGGCATTGGCATAGGGATCCACGCCCCAGCTTGCCCTTGCTTGTGGGATGGCATGGCTGGTGTCGGGAACGGCGCTTGGGCGAGGCGCCAGGAGCCACGCAATGACAATGGGCTATCATATTGTTTATCAAGGTCTGGCGGAAAGAAAACAAGGTAATGGGGCATTTGCTGATTCAATTCGTTGAATTTGAACAAATCTTTTTAATCTTCCTCCCCGAAGGATTGGAAAGGTCAGGAAATAGGCAGAATGTGCACTTTCAGGTATTGAAATTAAACTTGTTAAGAAATCCATATTGATTTGCACTTCTCTGAAAAATATTGAAGCCTCCAGATTTAGCCTGGGTATTGATTTTCTCTTCCAGGGGAAAGACATCGGCACGAAGGAAAGATATTACACGTGGCAGTAAACACTTTCAATCACCGGCCGCCCACTCTCCCTTCATAACCAAATGGCCCCGCTTCGCCCCAGGAGGCTGCAGACTGGTCCCAGCCCTGCGACACAAAGGTGCTCAGGCAGTTCTACAGCTGCAGCTTCCCGGGGGCTGCGGTGCTGCCAGCCCCCATGTGAGAGTGCCCCTGCTCCCTCCCCTCTCCCCAGGCTGGCATTGGACACTTTGCCCAACTCAGCTGTGTGCCATCGTGGAACAATTTCATGATGAGCACTGCGGTCCTGGCCATGTATTGCCCGGTCACTTGGTCCCCTCTGTGTGTGGGACTGTGGTTCTCTGCAGCTTCCTGAGGAGGGGGCATGGAAAAGGAGGTGCTGGTCTCTTCTCCCTGGTATCCAGGAACAGGACGTGGGAATGGTGCAAAGCTGCACCAGGGGAGGTTCAGACTGGACATTAGGAAGCATTTCTTTACCGACAGGGTGGTCAAACACTGGAACAGGCTTCCTAGAGAAGTGGTTGATGCCCCAAACCTGTCAGTGTTTAAGAGGCATTTGGTCAATGCTCTTAATAACATGCTTTAACTTTTGGTCAGCCCTGAAGTGGTGAGGCAGTTGGAGCAGGTGATCGTTGTAGGTCCCTTTCAACTGAAATAATCTCTTCTAGTCTACTCTAATCTATTCTAACAGTTCAGTTCAGGAGCTCCTGACGAGTCACGCAGGTTGGAACCAAAGGGCAATGGCACTAGAAGGAGCAAAGGCTGGAGTTAAGCTTGCCTCAGAAACAGACAGCTTCAGGTCATAAATTTAGCCTCAAGAGAAAACTGTTTGCTGTCTGACTCCCCGGCACCCGCCTGCCTCGTGGCACCCAGCACGGCACAGCCAGCACATGTCCTGAGGCACCTCCTGCTTCTTTTCAATTACTTAAGGGATAACTTGGTTAACTTCAGAAAAATCAATCCTCTCTTTGAAACGAAGCAAAATCCTTTCCCAACTGATCTCCTGCCTCACTGGCCCTCAAGAAAAACACTGGCACCACAAATTGCCCTGAATGTGGCTTTAATGACACAGGCACAGAGTGCACAGGACACGGCACAGCAGCATCCCAGTCCCTGATAAACAGTTGCTCCGATTTACTGCCGCGATGGCAATAACTATATAGCGATGGCAGTATTGATAATGATAACACTTTCAGTTGTATTATCAACACTTGCCATGCTACAGGAGTTAATTTATCTGCAGCTGGTCAGGCATCTTCCTGGCAACTGCTGCATGGATGTCAGGAGCCAGTCCTGCCCCAGGGACAGGGACAGATACCCGTCCTGCCAAGGAAGACTCAAACCCCACCGGGCTCTGCACTGCTCTGGGGCAAAGCCCACCGCCCAGACAGGGGGGTTCCTCACAGCCAGGGCTTTGCTGCTGCTGTTGTGGGGTTTGGGTTTAATTAAGAAACACACTGTGTTCACGTGCTTTGCTTTGCCTGATGGAGACAAACAGGGTTCCTTACTTGCAGCATTCAGTGACTCAGCCAGAGCCTGCTTTCTGGAGATTTAATTCTGAAAAAAAAATATACGTCTGTCCTTTAAGGCATAAAGTGTGCATGTTTATAAAAACTAGAGGTTGGTGATGCCTTTGCAGCCAGGCTCCAGGCAGGGGCTGCTCAGCACGGTGTCGGAGCAGCTGGAGCAAGACCCCTGCCTGCAGCACCATCACCCCTCCCGGGGTCAGCACCGCTAGGGCTAACACCGCTGGCACAGGGGGACAGTAAATTAAGGTCTCGGTGTGGCTTTCATGATCAGAGTCTCTAACGATCTGCTTAAAAGCTCTGCTCCACACGCATCGATCCCGGCAATCAGCCCATCAGGGTTTCCCCTGCGAGCATCCCTCCTTCCCTGGCCTGGCTGGGAACCGTCACTCCCAGGCCAGGTCCCCACCGTCCCCTCCCGGGGAGCTGCGGAGCTGGGCTGAGCGTGCAGACCTCCCTAGCAAGATTGACGGATTAATCATCGGTAGGGATTTCATTTCAGATCTTTGTCAAGGACAGTCAGAGCTCTGGGGTGTGTTAATATGTCAATAAAGCAAACCCTGCCATTTGCTCCAATGCTGTTGTCACAGGGCAAGCCCCTGATGGGAGAGGCTGCGGGAGGGAGCGGGGCAGGAGCCCTGGCCAGACCAGGTAACTTAAAACGCAGCTTATTCTGTATTTTACACAGCCAATCCTTTCACTACTTTGTTTTTAAATATTTCCCTAAGACCGGAGTGCTACCCTTCCTCAACTGTTTTTAATACATGCAATCAGCAACTATGGCAATTAAGAGGTCTAATTAGCATCTGAATCAGTCTTCTCACACAAACCCCGTTCCCAATAGTAGCAAATAAGCTGTAACAGAGATGAAGGACCTGCACACAGTCTGCAGCCAGGACTTGCCGAGGGGCAGATGGCCCTTGCTGGGGCTGTTTGAGGGGTTCCAGGAGGGATTTCACTCCGGCAGAGCTCCCGCACCAAGTTTCCCACAGCAACCTGCCCGTTATTCCCAGGAAGTAGGACATGCCCCACGACCAGCCATGCTCTGGCTTCGGATGGGAAACCCAGGGCAAGGCTGCTCAAAGGAACGCACACCAGGCACCAGATGTTTCCTTTCTGCAGAGAGCATGAGTAAATGAGAGCTCCACTGGCCCCAGATTACCTGCGGCTGCCTAATGAGCCCCCCCCCAGGGACTCCGTGGGAATCCATCACTTTTGTTAGAAGGTTAAATAAGATTTCAATTAAGTGACATGTCAAATTGTAAGGCCGGCTACTTCAAAACCGCCTCCATTTAGACAAGCTGTGCTCCAGCGGGAGAAGGCAGCTCAGCGTTTGAAGCCAAACCTCTGGCTGCTCGCATACGCCTTGGCATTTAAAGACTGATCTCCTCCCTGCCAGTCCATGCCGTCCCCTGGCTGTCACACCACGCAGGCAGCTGGCATCTCCCCGCCGAGCAGCTCGGAGGGAACAGGCACACGCTGACACCCAGCAGGCAAACGCCCAGAGCAGGCACAGCTAGGAGAGGTGTCCCCATGCAGGGCTGGAAGTTGGCTCCAACTCGGCATTTCCCTGGCAGAGTGGTCTCGCCACGACTGCCCCAGGATGCCCGGCTGCCCCCAGCAAGGGGATGTCACCCCACCATGGCACCTTCTGGGGGAAATGGCTTTCTGAGCCACCCTCCTTGTGGTGCTCAGTGCCCAGGCTCGGGGGGCTATACAGAGCCCCCACCCCGCAGTGCCCCATGCACCCCACCAGCCACCCCGCTACATGAACCAGGGCAGCACCACCAAGGGCAGGAGAGCGAGGTGGGGGGCTGAAGAGGGGGCTACTCCCCCAGACCCCCTGCAGCCAGGGACCCCCAACCCCAGGTACCCCATGCAGCTATGGGAGACATAGAGGATGCCGTGAAACACCCGGGGGACACAGCATGCGGTTTTCCAGCTGCCCGCAGTGGGGTCAGTGCGACCTATTCAGCCAAGTAACTTGCTTGCCAAACTGGACGATTTTATTGTTATTTTTCTCATCGATCTCCCAGCCATTATAGAATCATACACCATCCGCACGCAGCCGGCGGCCGGCAGCCCAGCCATCAACCCAGCTTCTCCTTCAGTACCACCAGGTCAAGCGTTGCCTCCTTGGTTGTGCCCAGACAGTAATTTGTGATTGCGTGTGTATTAATTTTAGGGAATTAATTCATTTTCTCGCAACATTAGAGGTTAATTAAATGCTGGCTAATTGCTACCAGTCATTGGAGGAATTCTGCTCCTGAGTCCTTTTATGGGCTGAATGCACCAAAGGAAGAAAAAAGAAAAGAAAGAAGGAAAGAAAGAAGCCCTTTCAAGACCACAGAAAATTGCAAAAGGATGTTTCTTCCAACCCGACATGACAAAATTGAATTCCAAGCTATTTAATGCATGCACGAAACGCCATAGAGAAACCCAGCCCGAGCACTCCATCCAGCACGACAGGGAAAGGGGTTTCGTAACACGAGCACTCGCTACGGCACCGACTCAGTGCTTCAAACTCCGGACTTCCAGGCAATTTCGCTTAAATGTAACTACCAGATTAAGGATTCTCACAGACAGGGCTATCGCCAGCATTTCCATGGGACATACAGCTAAGGTAACACTGCGATTATGATCAACATTAACGATGGAGACCTCGGGAAGCCACTGTCCCGGGTGGTGATGGAAGCCCTGCTCAGTCTGCAGGGGCACCACGGCCAGGGTCACAGTGCAGCCCCCGTCCCCTCCCCGCCGGGGAGGGAGGTGCGCGGGGGTCCCCGTCCCACCGTGGGCGCAGTGGCCTGGCCCGGCCAGTGGCATTTTGGGAGTGAAAAACCAGCCCCGTGGGTAGGGGCACGGGGAGCCATCTGGGTTTGTCCTTAAAAACAGTATTTCACGGGTTACACCGTCACGAGGATGATGTCATGCAGCCTGACAAAACGCCCCTGCTCGCCTCAGACCGGCGTGGTTCGTCTGTTGGCCGGGTTGTTGTGCAAAGACTCCTTGAACTCTTTGGGGATGGAGTTATGGACCTGTAAAAAACCGTGGTCCCGCTCCGAGTTGAGCAGCGTCCCCATGGTGACCTTGGAGGGATCCCTGGAGAGGGTGAACATGGAGATGTCGGTGGAGGGGATGGTGCTGAACCCCTTGCTGACGGGTGACATGTCCCGGGACCGGGGCTCGGTGGAGCGGGAGCTGGACCGCCGGCGGAAGCGGTACCTGTAGGGGGGGAGGCGGGTGAAGGCCGACTTCTTCAGCAGCTCTGAGTGGGACTTGGCACGGATCTGGCGGTGCTTCTCGATGTACATGTGCACAGCGATCACCCCCACCATCTCGGCGATGATGAAGGACAGGGCTCCAAAGTAGAAGGACCAGCCGTAGGAGTAGCTCTTCTTGGAGTCGCTCTGCCCTGGGTCCCCCGCGTTGGCTGAGATGTAGACTATAATCCCGATGATGTTGCTGAGACCTTTAAGGGAGGACGAGAAGGAGAGGCACTTTAAGGGAGAGATGAGCGGCAGGAGAAAGATGGGGGACAGCAGCACCCCGATCCCTTCCTGGGAATGGAGGGACACAGGCTGGAGGACCCCGGTCCTTCTCCTGCCCACCATGACCCGCAGGGCACCCAGCAGGCAGGGAGGGTGCTGGAGGCCATGGCCAGATCCCCATGGGGCACCACCACCACCTACCAGCACAGCAGGGCCAAAACCCCCTCACAGACATCTGCTGCTGTCTCCTGTATACATCTATATTCACGTGCGCCCAGTATATATGTATATTCATGTATACTGAAGGAGCAGGAGGAACAACCACTATTTTGTTTAGAAAGGGGACATTTCAAGAGCTGGTTTTCCTTGACAGAGCTGCTCTCTAAGCAACAGGCTGCAGGACCCCAGCCAGTGCCGGGACTTTGGCCGGAGCAGAGCCTTGGGGCACAAGGGGGTTCTCTCCAGCACAAACCCCAGCTCACCGCAGCCCAGAGCACAGGGGAGCGGGAATAGCTCCATCTCTTTTCATTTCTGGTGGAGGTTGGAGGCTTTATTTGGGATCCAGGCAGTTTTTGCACCACCAGCAGCACAGTGGGGCTGTACTGCAGGGCTGGGGAGCGGCTGATGTATTCCTGGATTTACTTAATGAATCGATTATGTTCTTTCTGTTGTTTTCTCATCTGCATCAGCAGCTCCTGCCAGCCGAAAGAGGGAGAGTAATTTGTCTCTTTGTGGGGAGAAGAAAAAACACAAAATAGAGCAGTTCCTTGAGACAAAGACATTGTCATACGATAATCAGTGAAAGCGTTGGGGAACAGTGCACAGAGAAATGAGTAATCCAGAAGGAACAGCCTCTCAAGAGAGAGTGATTTTTCCTTGTAGGACTGCAGCAGCCCCTCTGCCTTCTGCCCGGTCCCTGGTGCTGCCCGTCAAATGCCTGCCCTCGCCTGGTCCCAAGACCTGCTGCTTGGCAGTGATGGAGGGTAGAGCTCCCCAAAACCTGCCCCAGGGCTGAGTGCTCCCCCAGTGGGACGGCTGTGGTCTGGGAGCCCCTCCTGGGCTGCAGCGCCTGCAAGGAGACTGCTCAGGGCAGAGCAGGGTGGATACTTAAGAGTGCTGGCTAGCACAGTGACAACTTGCCAGAAACCTCTGCTGGTTTTCCCCTGTGATGAGGATCTTTCCACTGGGACGGGACAGCTCACAAACCCCAGAATCCCTCCATGCCAATGGCCTGGGAGAACCCACAGCCCATCTCCAACTCCCCCGTGTCTTCCCAACACTTCCACACCAGGAGAGCCACCCTGCTCCCAGCACCGTCAGGCAGCTCCTACCTGCAGAGACGAAGAAGATGCCAGCGCTGAGGATGACGTTGTGTTTGCTCTTGTAGAACTCACTGGCCGCCACGCACAGGCCCCCAAAGAACAGCAGACCCACGCTGAGGATGGGGAAGATGCTGGATGCTCTCACAGCACCTGTGGGACAGGGAGCAGGGCAGGGTTGGTCCCTGACATCGCTCCTGCAGCAGGGGCTGCCGGCACCTCCCCCACCAACGCCAGCACCTGGAAAGAACTGCTCCAACGCCATGCTGGGCTGCTGCCACAAGGGATGGGGGCAGACCCAGCACCAGCCCCTCTAAGCATCCTCTGCCTGCCCCAAGCTGCTCTGCTCCGAGCTTGCTCTGGAGCCCAGCATCAGCCCTGCAAACCCTGTGATTCAGGCCTCCCATCACCTGTCACAATAATAGTTTAACACCTGAATTTCCTTTTTTTTTTTTTTTTCTTCACTCCAAGGCTATTTCAAGGATTTACTTCTTCCAGTCTTGTCACACAGTCAGCACTAGCAATTTACCTTCCCATTACCAAACACACCACCCACAGGTTTAGGCTATGGACATGACTCTGGAGCCTAGGGATTGCAGAACCCCCCTAGATCTCACCAGCCTGGCGAGGAACAGTACTGCCAACCACAAGGGTCCCCAAACTATCGCAGTTGCTTTGAAAGTCAAGAATTTACCAACTAACACACTCAAAGTTCAACAAAAGAGCTGTTTGCTGATATAGGGGAGGAACACTATAAAAATGAACACAAAGCCCAGGATCCTGAGCCCACCATATGTGATGCTGCGACCACAGCACTGGACTCCATGTCAAGGGGATTAGCTCTGGCAGGACCTGTCTCTGCAGGCTCAGCAGTCACTAACCAAGAGCTACACAACGAGGGGTCTTTTCTACATGGCCTATCAGAAGTTCAGCTTCCAAAATGACATTAAAGAGTAATTAATGCAGCAAATCACTACCTGCTCCACTGAAAATACACTGTGCCTTGGTTTGGGCTCTCATCCCTCTATTAGGGCCTTTATTAAAAGCACAGAAATACAGAGAAGCCCCATTAAAATGCCATTCTGGGGGCTTTAAAATAGACTTTTTGTTTTAAATGTGGGAGGGGGTGGGAGAAGAACTTAAACGCTAATCTGCTAAAATTGCAAACCAATTCCATTAAAGACATTCCCCTCTTAGATGGGTGAGCAGAGCTAATGGCTCCCTGCAGAGTTCGAAAATGGGGAGTTCAGAGCAACATCTGGATGAGCAGCAGCTGCATCAGGCGGGGGTCGCTGCCCAGCCCTGGGACCAGGTCTGAGCACAGGGCGATGGGCTCTGGATGTCCCTTTGCCCCCAGGGATTCCTCCCAGCCCCAGCAGCTCAGAGAGCACCCAGAGACGCCAACGCCACCATGGGGTCCTGCAGCCTTATGTTCTTACTTGTTTGGAAATTCAGGTGTTCACATGAACCCTTTGGCCGTGCAGTCTGTCACACACACATGCATGTTTGCCAACATGCCAGCGGTGCGCGCCTGTGTTGCTTTGCATGTCAGGGTGTGCATCGTTTGCGTCCAGTGTCTGTCACGCTGCGGCTTGGTGCCCCAGTGCCCACTTGTGCACGTCTGCAACGTGCTCAGGGGACGTGTCTCTTATCTGCAGGATCATCCTCACCCCAGCATTGGTTCCCCCCACATAAAAACCCTATGGGTCCTGCCCAGAGGGTTTCCTGGCCCCCAAGAGCAGGAGGACCCCACTTTTTCCACGAGATCCACCGGCTCTATTTCTATTCCATCTCCCCACATCTTCTAGCAGAGCGCACGGCAGACACTTGTCATGCTTTTCCCACGAGTGCCAGCAAATCCAGCCTGGCTGTGGAGACTTGGGGACCAGCACAAGCACAGACCCCCTGTGATGCCACACCAGGGTCCCGGTCCCTGGCTATCCTTGCACCCCAACAAGCTCGGGCTGCGCAGCAGCTGCTGGGACCAGCCAGGGGACAGCGAGTGCCAGACAAATGTGCCATTAACGCTGCTACAGTGGCGTGACATGGCCACGCTCGGGTAATCTGGAGGGTCACCCCTGCTGTGCAGGGAGCCTGGGGAGGGAAGGGGGTGGTCTGCAACCCGTTGGCAGCTTGACAGCAGTCAGGGGGAGACCTGCTGGGTGAAGCTCTTGGTGCTATGGGATGGGGAAGGGGCTGCCAGCACAGTGTGGGGCCAGGGGGCTCCCCAGGGAGCGCGCACAGCTCTGAGGTGCACAGGAAAGCAGACTCACGGAGGAGATACTCAGCCGTGTCTTGCTCGTAATCCGCATCCTCGGGGAAGTGGTCGATTTTCTTGCACACTCCTCGGAAGGTTCCTGGGGAGACACAAGCCAGGAAACCTTCAAATCCCTCTGCGCTGGCAGCACGGCAGCAGCCCCCACCACTCAGCCTGGGGCTGTCACCGACCCCAAACACTGCCCTTGGCCCCCAGGGATGGTTTGCTCCCTGAGTGCTCCCGTATCCTCTGAGTACTGCTGGTTCTCTCTAGATCTCGAACCAAGCCCTGCCATTAACATCACTGCTGAGCTGGGAGGAGATGCCCAAGCTGCCCTGATCCCTGCAAAGCCCCACGGCAACCATGGGCTGTGCAACGTTGCAAGGATGTGCCAGGAGCTCAGCACCGCCTCTGCTGAGGTTCTCTCCCTTGTGTGCACCCACGGGCATGGCAAGGCTTGTCTGGCCCCCATTTTCTCCAGTGAAGGGGAGGCAAAGCAGGGCAGGCACTCGCTGGCTCCCAGCACCCACCCACCCACCCAGGCAAACCCCTCCATCGGCTTTGACAGAGAATCGATGCAGCTGTAAATAAACCTCCTGGCCTTAGGGGCCGAGCAACACCTCATTCATATGCACTGGGGAAAGTGCCCCACGGCTGCACCCCTGGGATGTCGGGGTGATGTGCTTTCACATCAGATCCCTGCTGGGGGAGATGACAACGGCACCGGGGTGAAAGAGGCTGCACAGCACAGAGACCAGCCTGGGCCTCCCAGTTTAGCTCCTCTGCTCCAGTCCCTCAGCTGTGTGAAAGCTTTGATTTACTGCCACAAATGCAGGGCACAGGCTGCCACACAGATGAGGATCCTCAGCACGTTTGATAAAGTAACATCTGGGCTACAGCTTAGCTTCCAAAATGCCTTTTTTTTTTTTTTTTTTGGAGACACAGATGAGTTCATTGAAATGACCACAAAAAGTTTCTAGACTGCTTACCCTTTTCTGCTGTTTCTCAGCCCTGCTTCGTGCCTGGGACACAGGCAGCTGGGGCAGTGGCCACAGGAGGCAGAGAGTCACCAAGACGGCCTGTCCATACCCATTTCCCTGCTTTCATGCGTCCCCCACAGCACGCGAACACACGCACACCCCCATGCACGACTGTGGATAAGCACCCAGTGCCACAGGTGGGCATCTCAGCTGAGTTTGGAACGGGCGGGAGCACCACCCACTCCATGGCACAGTCCCGCCAGGAGCCCCGATCCCACTGGGAACTCAGCACATGTCACCTTCCCCCTCCCACTCCTGGGTCCCCACAGCATGACTTGGGAGTGGGGGCGAGAGCATCGCCACCACAGTGGGCACTGGCAACACCACCTGGAAGGCCTGGAGAAGGAGGCAGATGCTCTGGCATCTGCTGGCCTCCCACTTAGCATTTGGGGGAAAAAAGGCTCTTTTTCTGTGGCTTTCCCCCCCCCCCCCCCCTCCTGTCTCTGAAGAAAACAAATGCATTTTGCCTTTAAATGCTTGCCTGTTTGCTTTGGCTTTCTCCTCGTTGCGCTTTCAGGCTCGGCTCTTTCCCGTGCCAAAGCTGCGCAATTGTGCCATGAGAGGAAAAAGCCAAGGACGAGTCAAGCTCAGGTAGGTGATGTTCTGGGGACTCAGTTACACTTTGGAGGTGGCACTTTGGAGGAGCTTGCCAAGACACCAAGCACCGCACTCAATATCTGCTGGGGATGGCTCAGAGCTCCGCTCGTGCCACGGTGCTGGACGGGAACACAGCTCCTCGGGACCTGAGGCAGCAGCAGCCACTTCTGTCTGCAGGATTCAGAGACATCTTCTCCAAGGCAAACAGTGAACGGTAATGTAAGCGTATTCATGATGCTTTCTCCGTAGTGCCAACAAATGCTGTCCTTGGTGTTATAAATGGGGAAACTGAGGCAGAGTGTGACTGCTCTGGAGTGTCAATGGGCTGGGCAAGGTCGGAATAATTCCTGCAGTGTCCCCCTACACAAAGAGCAGCCCTCTCATGACACCAGTGCTGGAGGGCATGGTCAGGTCACACTGGGTCTGTTTCCTCTCCTGTGGGACCGGAAAGGACATGCCACCAGGAGACAGGGCTCAAGGCAAGAAAAGCCAACCCGCACGGTGTCCCGCACAGCAGCACACTGTCAGCCTGCACTCTGGCTATGGGCTCGGGGGAGCCGAGCATCGTGACAGGCATCAATTAAAGCCTGGAGATGTAGCTCTGGAGGTGGCAAGCTGTCATCCAAGCGGGAGACGGCATCTGAGGGAGAACCGCCTGCTCCTGTTGCTTTGGGAACTGCAGGCGAAAGGGAAGCTAAGAATGGGTGCCACAAACGGGGCTGAGGAGGCATTGGGCATGGGGAGGATGGCAGCTGCACAGCACAGCCTCCTTCTCCTCCTCTCAGCTTTCAGGTTTCCACCCACCTTCTCTGACCTTCTCCCAGTACCCACCAGCAGGTCTCTGTCCCACGCACCCCAGAGCTGCTGATGGGACAGATCTGCCCTCTCTGATTTTTAATGGTTGCAAAGCTGCTGTCAGCCAGGGATGCCCATGCAGCGTGCAGGACTTCGCAAGAGCTTCTGCAGAGGCACTGACTCCTGGGCAGTGCAGGAACGTCTCCCTCCGCAGCAGCCTCCTGGGCAGGGGCGCAGAGCCAGCGTTCATCATCTGATTAACGAGGGAAACTTTCCCTTGGTGCCACGTGGAAAAGGAGTTTAGAGTCTGAGACAGCCCATCAGCACAGCACGCAAACAGCAATACTAATTTTCTTGGGCTTGAGCTCTTTGAAGTTCTTCGAGGCTCCCTGTGCCGCTGAGCCCCTACCAGAACCCAGTGCTAGGCTGGGGGGCGTGGGCACCCCCTGTCCTGAGTAGTGTCTGGATGAGCCAGGACCCCCAGTGGCCTCCTTTCTGGCATACACCATGTCTAAGGCAAATCTGTAACCGTGAGGGACAACAGCAAGCCTTGGAATAGGAGGCTAGTGGAGAGGATGCCCTGTTCAGATGCAAACACCAGGATCTGTAGCCTCTCTTCGTCCCTCAGCCCTGCCTGTCCCGCCCCAACGCCTCCCTTGCAACAGAGATGGGATGGAAAAAAAAAGTATAAAACAAAATAATCAAGTGACTTTCTCAGGGAAAGGGGCAGAGTTTTAGCAGGACTCAACACCAACTCCTTCCTGCTGCGGGGGGACCACCGAGCAGCCCCAGCGAGCGGCATGAGGGAGGAAGCACGGCAGCATCACTAAGGTTTGCGGATTGCTCCGACACTGTGGCTCGCCCTGCACCTTGCAGGAGGTTTAGTAAAATCTGCCCCCCCACAAGGCAAAGGGGGCCGCAGCCCATCCAGGGACAGGCAGGGCAGCACCATGGCCCCCCACACTGGGAGGGGGCAGATGTTGGGGGCAGCCCCGCTGCCTGCCCGCACTGCCTGGCTCCATCGCATCTATTTCACGCTCTGACATTTATTTTGGCTCCTTTACTCCCTCTGTTCATTAACCGATGCTCGTCACCATGGCAACCGCTGAGTCACCTGACACACAACTTCCCACCCTCCAAACAAATACCACAACAAGACTTAAATCACAAGAAGTCCCCATCATCCCCCCGCCGTCCTGGCACCCAAAATGCTCCCTGAGGGTGAAGGCCTGCCCCGGGGAGGTGCGGCTGGAAAAGGCTCTGGGGAAGGATGGGGCGGCCGCTCCTGGCCCTTGCTGGGGGCTCATCCCCCCGCCGAGCAGCCGGGCTGCACACACTCATGCCCCACACAGCACATCCTGAGCCACAAGGTCCCCGTCCCCCAGCGATGGCAGATGCAACTCTAGGCTTTCCTCTCCTGGATTTATAGCTGGGCCCTGGTAAAGGCAGCATTACAACATCACGGGCATAAAGGAAGCGGGTTTTGTCCCAGTCCTCCCACTCTGGAGCCTCCTTAGCAAGGAATGGAGGCAGAGGCGATGCCGAATCACCTGCTCCCCAGCTGTCTCTGACCCCCTGCCAGAACTCAGGCCGTGGCTGTGAGCTCAGGCACGAGATGCTCCCAGCTCCTGGGGCTCAAGCCCCCGACTGCCCGACACCAGTGCCGGCTGCACGCAGAGATGAAACTGGGAAGGACTGGCCAGCACAGCACTCATTGGGATGCTGGCCTGGCTCGGGTACAGGCTCAGCCGCTTGCTCAGGGCACTCAAAGCCTCAGCTCCTGCTAACGCCTCGCCTGGGCAGCACCGTGCCCCTTGCCAGCACCCAGCTGTGAGCCCTTGTCCAGGGCATGGCACCCAGAGTGGCTCGTGCTGCACGGAGAGGCTGGCCAGGGGGGTGCTGCCTCCCCCCACATCACCGTTGGTCAGGGTCCTCTCTGCGCAGGAGGAAGGGCAGAGCTCCCACCGGCCAGGAGCACACCAGGCTGCTGCTTTCGGCACATCCCAGCCTGCTTGCGAGTAATTTCCCCAGGTGATGCCCATGCCTGCAACACAACTCCGCGCTGCGTGCATGAGTCACACCACCTTGGGTTTAATTCATCTGCTGGCCGGGAGCGCGCCGGCAAAGGCAGCGTGCTGCTGCGGTTATTCATTCCCCGCTCAGCTGTCTCTGTGGTAGATCTGGGTAATTTTCTCTCCCTATTAGTGTGAATCCTGATTAGCCAACTTAGCTTATCACTGCACTTCCCTGCCCGGAGCCCGACGCGGCAGCAGCCGGCTCTGCTCACAGCAGCTCATGCAGCCCCACTCCAGAGCTGGGAAGCAGGGCTGTGCCAGCCGGCATTGCCTTTCCTCGCCCACCCCAGCACGGGACAGCTTCTCCCTTCACCTTTTCCTTTACCAAGGAACCAGACCTGCTCGCCCCCTCCTCCAGAAGGGTGCTGCTCGAAAACACATGGGGCCCATCCAGCATGCATGGCCGTCTCCGATCTCGGCCGCCCCACACGAGCACACGCTCTGGGGTCCCCCAGATGCTCAAACAGGCAGGGACGGTGCTCGGCCAACAGGCACCAGCAAGGAGCCACGGAAACAGCGGTTTGAAGCAGCTGGACGAGTGCCAGCCACAAAGCCTGCAAGACAATCCTTTGTCATGTTTCATGGCCCCTCTGTTTCACTTTCCTCCCTCTTCCCCAGAGGAGCATCCATGGCTGCACAACCCGCTGCCGCCTCGGTGCTCTCCCCTGGCCGATGCAGCTTCCAGCCCCAGGGGGCTGTGGGGGCAATGGCAGGGCAGCACAGACCCACCGGCAGTGGGAAACGCTGCTGCCGTGCCCAGGGAGGGGAGGCATGGCCCTCCACGGGCCAGTAGGTTGAAGTCTGATAAGTCAGCCAACACAGCAGTACCATCAGCCGGCGTGAGTGCCCGGGTGGGACTGACCGAGCCGGCGGGACGCAGGGAGCTGGGGATCAGCCATGCCCTCCTTCTGTGGAGGAGGTGCTCATGGTGGCACAGGGCCATCCAGGACGAGCATGTCCTTCGAACACTCGGATGTGCAGAGCGGCACCGCGCTCCCTGTCCAAGCTGGATTAAAATCTCTGCCACATAGCTGAGCACCAAGCAGCTCCCTACCCTCCTGTGGCTGCGGACACAGCCCCAGCACCTTCCACACTGATCGCCAAGCTGGTCCTGCGCAGAGGAGTGGCTGGAGGAGCCCAGCTGGGAGCCAAGCCTTCCAAGCCCTGTAGGAAGCCTCTCCCTGGCTCTGCTGCTTTGGTGGGTGCCAGGAGCACCCTGCCATGGCAGGGTCAGCATAAGTAACCCAAGCTCTGCCATCAGTTAGGTGCCATCTCTCTCCTTGTCCTTCACAGCTGCCACAAACCCTTGGCCACCAGCAGAGCAGCATCCATTCACCCTCTGCACCAGTCTCAGCAAGCTTCAGCTCAAGCTCTTGATTTAATGGTCCTGCTTTAATCCAGGGGTACCCCGAGTGTCCCCAGGCACCACAGGAAACTCTCATTTGACAAATCTTCCAGGGCATTTTCCACGTGTAAGCACTGTACGTGGCAATGGGACCATCGGTGATGCAGTGCCTGCAGGGTGTCCCTGCCCGACGGCTCCAGGCTCGCTGCAGCAAGCCCTGCCTTTTAGGTAACATCGGATTTAATTTGGAAGAGATGAACTCATATAACACATTTTGCATGCGTTGGTTCTGTAAAGGCATCCCTTCCCCTCCCGCAGGGCTGTTTTTCATCCCGCGCTCCGCGTGATTCTTCGATCCCTCTCATCCCCACCAGATCAGAGCATCCCTGAGCCGCACGTTAAATAACGTGACTAACGCCTGCCTCCCGCGAGTCACCCCTTCTCCCCCGGCCACGGGCTGCCTTACACAGGGTAACGATTCATTTCAGCAGGGTTTTGTCGCTGCTGCTTTAGTTCATTCGTATTTCGATGTACGTACTCTCTGCACTGCATTTATTGGAGAATGCAAAGGCAATTAATTGATTTGATCTCAGGTCTTTTTCCTCTCAAAGCTCTTTTCCCCAGGGAGTGCTGGGGGGGTGGGGAGGGGTTTGTGGGGGAAGTACAAGTCTCCTGACAGTGGAAATACGGCTAAGAATACCGATCCTAACCCGGAGAGCCAGAAGACTAAAGAGCTCTAGTTATGGTTTTAACATCTCATTACTTTTCATCCAGTGGAACAGTTTTCCAGGGACTATTCTGATTGTTACTGCTCAGTGTGCAAACTAAGACCCAGGCTTGGGAAGATGAGCTAATGCTGTTCTTAAATAAGAACAAAATTCCTCTCTTCCTTCACGTTGGTTGGCTCAGCCAGGAGAAGTCCTGGGGCAAGGTCACATTTCAGCCCTCAGCTCTGCACCCCCTGATAAATTCCAGTCAGTTATCTCTTCAGTTGTGGTTTACAGTAATGGCCTTCCTAAAGACACCTTGTCACGCCAAATCTGTTTGGAGGAAGTGGTGGGGTCATTATAGTTTAAGTTCTCTGAAAAAAATCAGTATTCATTGGAGAATCAGAGGTCCAAGCTTAGCTGGCAAGTGCTGGGGTATGAGCCGCGGCACATCCTCAGAGATGCTCAGGCTCTGCACTCCCTTGAGTAACAAGAGCAAGATACCTAAATATCTCCGAGGAATTATAACTTCAGGGCTCATCTTTTTTTACCTCCCACCCACCTCCCAGATGCTTGGAGAGACGGAAAGAAATTCATCTTTCCCTTCCCCAGCTTCATGCTCTGTGAGGGATCCTGAGGCTCTTTGCACAAGGTCCCCAGTGTGAGATTGCAAAGCTCTGGGGTTTCAGGTCTGCATTAGTCCCAGCCATCACCCAGAGACCCACAGCCACCACGCAGGGCTCAGCTCAGCCATCAGGGGAGCACTGGCAACGAGCAGCAGCTCTGTCTTGTGTCCCTGGGAAGGGCTGCTGGAGTTCCAGCCACCCCCCAGCATCTTGTTCATCTCCCACTTCGCAAAGTCTTTGATACAGCCCAGGTTCAAAGACCACAAAAGTGTCAGGGAAGGCTGGTGGCATGGCTACAGACACCCCAGACTCACAGCTCAGAGCAACCCAGCTGGAAGAGCTGCTCGAGCCAGGAATGCTGCCCAGTGTGGATGCCTTGGGAAGGGGTCTGCTCTCCTCCCAAAGCCAGAGAAATCTCAGGGAATCATGTGAGGAACCACTCCTTGACATCAAATTGTGACCCTTCAGCCCACAGGCTGTCACCGCTTTACACATGCATCTGTTTGCTTAAACTCCACTGGAGAACAGCTAAATTATGGCAAAACTTGTGCATTGGTTTAACCACCCCCCTGCTCCGTGTTACTCTCCGTAGCCAGCAGCTCTCTCCTTGCTGGGATGGATGCTGGGCTCCCCACCGCCTGCCAGCAGGATGAATCCTCCTCCCCAGGACTGAGTTTTCCTCCCAGCACATCCCCATCGCCCCAGCAGCCCCACACCAGCTTCCCACCAGGGTACCGGCGTAATCTGGCTCCATCTCTACTTCACACTCTCTCCCCCTCTCCGCGGTGGCGGTTTGTGTCTGAGCAGAGTCACCTACACAGATATGCCTTTTCTGAAGGATTTTTTTCCTGTTGTAAAAAAAAAAAAAACAACCACCCCACAGTGGAAAAACCCCAAGTCAAATGGAACGAGCGCAACAGTGAGGAGGTGGCAGAGGTGGGCTCTGCGGTGCCGGCTGGACGCCGAGGCCAGCGCTAACACGCTTTTGAACACACGCCCAGCAGTGTGTTCAAGAACTGAGCCCCCACCTGCATCCCCAGCAGCTCGGTGGGGTTTGGGGAGCAGTGCCCAGCTCCATGCTGCCTGTGATGGGCATCCCCACAGGGGAGACATCGGGGCAGTTGTGGGCACAGCCCAGGCACTCACACCCATGGGTGGGCTGGGAGCTTCTGCCAGTTTTAGCCTGTGAGGTGCTGGCGATCGGTGTGTGTCACTGAGATTTTACTCCCTCAGCGCTGCTAAATGGAAAAAAAAAAATAATAAAAAAAAATAAATCTACATTTTGACAGTGACTCATCATCTCCCATTCTGGAATCTGTGGGGTTGTTGCAACCTACACAAGGCAGTTCAGAAAAGCAAAACAATTCTGGATAATAGAGGAGGAAAAAAGTTTGAAAATGATGGGTAATTTCTAGCACTCTGCTTCGAGGGTTTAGCTTTGTTTTTCTCATTATAAGAGTAATCAGGTAATGCACGGGAGCTGCCTTCCAGGGTCTCCCCCTGCACTCCCCTGGGCTTCCTTCATCCCTCCATCCTTCCACATCAGTGGAGCTCACAGCAGGGAAATGCTGTGAGCTCTTCCTGGCTCCTTGGAAGATGCTGGGCTTTCCCAGCCAGGATGGGGTAGAAAGGCTCAGGGGGTTGCGGCAAGCCTGGGGGCCCAGGGTGGCCCCTTCCCTGCAGGGCAGCCAACACTGCCATCCCCCGTGTGGGACACCGATGGCAATAGGCAGCCAGCCACCAATGTTGGGAGCCCTCAGATCAGGCTGGGGAGGAGAGCGCCCATCAGCATGTCTAAGGAAACCGTTTAATGTTTTATCTTTAACAGTGAATAAACATTGATTTTTATTTTAAAAGGTAATTGACATTCCTATGATAGCAAAATGAGTGCTGGAGCAACCAGAATCAGTGTAAATAAGCCATGTGCTAGAAATTAATGAGCTACACTGATTGAGTTTATCTGTTTAAATTAATACAATTCTAGCAATTAAAGAAAATAATCTTTTGTTTGTTTGCCTGCTCGAAGACATTGATGGTAAGAGATGGGGCAGAAGCAGGAGCTCTGGCCCCAGCTGAGCATCCCCCGTGCCCGAGGCACTGGGACCTCCCTCTGCGCAGACGCACTGTCAGGGCAGGATCCCGCTTCTCCTTCGCTTAATGAACGTTTTAGATTCACTTGGGTTAACTGATGAGCTTCTGGGAAGGGTTTGCCTTCCAGCCTCATCTTGGGCTATCAGTAATAGGGGTGGCCAGCTCAGCCCTGGGAGATTCCTGGATCACAAAGCTTTTTACTAACAGGACACGCGGAAAGGAGCTCTGTCCTGCAGCGTGGGTGCCTGTTTGGGAAAGGTAGGCTTGGGTTATTCTCATTCCCATCGCTACTGAGGACTGGTGCAAGCAAAAGCTCTCTGCAGGGATCTCACCATGTTCCCCCAGATGAGCGTTTTCCTCTCAGTGTGCATCTTTCCGTCCTTGTCCACAGCAAATGCCATCAGCCACTTTACCCTCCAGCCAGGCTGCCATGTGGTCCCCACCATGGACCTGGCTGAGAAACCCCATCCTCTGCTCTCTGTTGTACTCCTCCTCAGTGCTTGATAACCTTTTGGGCAGAGCGTGGGGAGGCCCCCGCTGGCACCTTCTGCCAGCATCCCCTGCCAGAGCTGAATGGGTACGTGCAGCCCCCAGCCTCACCCCCTGTGAAAATCTGAAGTTTCACAAATCTGCCCAGACACAAAGGGACCTCACGTTGGGGACAGCAGCATGGACCTGCTCCCATCCTGTGACCTTCCCAAATCTCACTTTTCCCTGAGCATCCTGGGAACGTGGATCCCTGAGCCACAGTCACCTGCCAGACACCCACACTACTGCAGCCGGGGATGTGTTTGAGAGTAAAGATTTTATTATTGCTTTTTATGCCTTCAAGTTGTCCTTCATGATCATTTCTGCCTGCCTTGTAATGCTTCCTCATTAAACTTGTCGAAATTCATGCCCTTTTCCATTTCTTTTATTTGGACACAACTTCCATGCATCAAATGATGTATTTTTCTCTCCTTTGCTCTTTCACTATAGTGGTTTTCTGATCATCTTCGCTGCTGGTGTACCTCTAGCCTGGCTCCGTTGTGTTGGCAGCCATCGTACCCCACCAGACCACTCTGGTCACCAGATAATCTCATGGATGTGGGACGCAGGACTAAACCAAGACTTGTGTCCCTTGCCAGAATGCTGATCAGCTCCTCAAAAAAAGAATCATCCACAGTGTCTACAACTCCCATTTCTGTGTCACATCTCAGGGTGCCCTTTCTGCAGTCTGTGGAATAATGAAGCTTCCCATTAACATGGTCCATCTTCAGCCTCCGCAGCCTCTCCAGCACAGAGCTGTTTTATGGCAGCAAACCATCAGCGGGGACTCACAGACAGCTAAACTTCTGCTGGGAAGAGCAGCAGCTCCTGAATCCACCCCGTGAAGGCTGGAGCAGGAGGTCACCGCTCCCGGCAGCAGACGGGCAACATGGAGGCATTAAACCAGCAGAAAAAGAGGAGGGAGGAACCAGGGAACAACCCAGCCCTTCGCCAGTACAAGGATGAGATGGTGAGAACAAAACTCACCAAGAAAGCAAAAGGCAGTTGTCTGCACATCCCAGCCACGAGCTTGGATAATGAACAAAAGGATCCAGACTCAGGCGTTTGTTAGAATGAGTTTGACCCACGTGCCATTTCTGAGCCCTGCAGAGACCTAAATGGCCAGAATGCTGAAAATTGATGATAAAACCTGCCCGGAAGCTACGAGGTGGAATAAGTAAAGGTCAAGAGTGTAAAAACCTGAGATCCTCTCGTTAAACAAGTGGCCAATAATTCAGACAAAGATAATCCATAGATACAGGCTGCTCTGGTGTCTGCTTCAAACCCCGAGCTGTGCCAGAGGCCAGATCATACCAGAGGCTGCTTAAGCACCTATTTATAATAAGTAGGAGAGAAAGCTGCATTATGATGGGAAGCTGGAAGTTTCACTTTGCCAGTATTAAAATGTCCTCTGAATTTCTAAAAACCTATAAATGACAATTTCATAGCTCTGAAGCGTGGCATCTAGCACAGGGGAGTGCTATTTTAGACTCTGTGTTGACAGCTGAAGGGGAATGGATCACAGAATTAAAAACTAGTTGCTGCTCAAGTCCAAGCAATCATGACTTGATTACGCTTCTTATGGGCAAACAGAGCAAATGCAAGGCACCAGCACATATTCTCGGTGCTTTGAAAGGTCAATTCACAGAGCAGAAAACAATTATAAGCCAAATCAGTTAGGAGAATGGATTTAAACATAAAAGCATGACTATGAATAGAGAATGATTTAAGAGTGTTTTACCCCAAAACTCATAACCGAGAGAGGAGTTTGCATCAGTTTAAAAACTGCCTGGGTAATATGTAAACAGCTATAAAAATAAAAACATGCCCAACAAAAAGAAGAAAGGAGATATTCATAACTCTGAATATAAATCAGCAACTAGAAATTGTAGAGCACTGATAAAGGACGCAAACAAACAGTAGAAAAACCATCAAAACATCTTTCCCTGATGCATTAGGATGAACAACAAGAAGAGAAAGGAGCAATGCTATCGCCCGTTACCAAACACAAACGGCAGAAGCGTTAGTCACAGGACCGAGAAATGTTAAATAACTGTTATTACAACTGCGACATTTCATATTCAGCATATTCACATCCCAGAGCTTAAAGAGACACGCTGAAGGAGCCGACTGAGCAATTAGCAGGGATGCTTAATGCCTGGCCAGGAAGTTCCCTAGAAGGACGAGGACGGCGATGCTCCCCAGCAGTGGCGTGCCTGCTGTTCTGCTTCCACCGCCCCAGGTGCTCGGGCTGGTACCCGATGGCATAAGAAGGGACTCAAAACAAGGGGACAGGCCACGGACACAGAGCGACGAGGTGGCTGGTCACCAAATGAGCGTTGGTGCAACCAGCAGCAGGCTGCGGGAGTGCCAGTGACAGGGAAATCTCATGCCAGCAAGGACAGACAGCCCAGCAGGTGATGATGAGTGTGATGGCCAGAAGAGCTAACCCGGTGCTTTGATGCACAGCAGCCCCGAATAACAGCATCAAAGTTTTATTCCCTATTTCAAGGTGAAGCAGCTGCTCAAATTTGTGACTAATACCACGGTGCATTTTCAAGGAGGACGTTAATAAAACCAGGGAGGGTTCAAAGAGGCAGAAGGCTCAGGTGAGGAGCCCGAGAGGTGGGCAAGCGAATCCCTCCCTGCCCTCTGCACAGCCTGATCTCAGCCCAGTGCTGCAGATGCCGAATTGCATCGAGGGCTGCAAAAAGCAAATCATTTTCCAAAGCAGCCCCACAGTGCAGAATATAAAGGCTAAAAATATGTAAATCGCCACGGAAAGCGCTGTCAGAGCTTCAGGAAGACTCACAAGTTGCCAAAAGGCAATTTTGAATTTCCGAGCTCGCTGCACGAGGCATTAAAAAGGTCACTATTTCTGAAATAAGGATCTTTACAAATAAACACATTTGCTGAGGACTCAGTGAGTCATGCTGGAGCGGAGCACAGAGCATTTCCAACCTAATGCTTTTGACAGGCCACGAGCAGGGTGATCTTTTCATGTTTACAGTTCATCAATAGTTTTTACAGCTGCACAGTCAATCTTTAAAGCACATTTAGCCTGGGAGGAGGCTCGGCAGGTTGTTTTCCTTGCAAAAGTGATATTAAATTTATTTTTTTTCCTTCTTCTTTTATAACATTGATTTGAAGGTAAGTATTTGAACTTCAAATACAGGACTGCCACTCAAGCACCTGCCTTTTATATATATATATATACACACTTCTGTCACATCTTCCTAACGATATAAATATTTGAAGTTTTCAGGTGATGTGCTAAAAGGGACTTGATCTATCAAAGCGTATTTATTTCAGGGAATTCAGTGGGCATTGTGATGTGTGTTTGCTGGTGCACGACGGGGGGGATGCTGGCAGCCTGCAGCTGTAGGGTCCCCACTTTCCCTTACCCGGCTGGCCCCAGGCTTGCTCCTCTCAGCATAACCCAGGGTCGGGGTCCAGTCCAGCTCCGCTCGCTCTCACAGGAACCAGAGCACATCCAGCACCGACGGATTTAGCTCTCTGCCTGCTGGGAGGCAGAGCTGCCTCCTCACCATCTGCGGGAGGGGAAGAGAGCCCCAGGAAGCCGGTTCCAACGCCCCAGATGGGGAAAGCGATATTCAGGAGTAGCACCATAGTTTCACTCTTGGCTTTTTTTTGGGAGAACAAGAAGGGACTATTCTATAGACTGAGCATTAGGAGAGAACTTTGCTGGTGAACAAGGGAGTGACACCAACCTTGCCTTCCCCCTCCAAGAAATAAAAGATGCCTACCTATGCCCTGGTAAGCTTCCCAGAAATTCAGAGCAATTTCCATGGTGCAGCACTCACTCTGCCCCGCTGCCTTCGGGAGAGCTTTGCCATTGGCAACCCCTTTGTGCTGCCACCCAGGCAGTGTGCTCCCTGCCCATAGGCAGCGCTGAGAACTGCCATAGGAGGATGGGGCATCCTGTCTGTCATCCATCACTTCAGGATTTCACAGCACCGAGAGACCCCAACACATTGCAGCCAGCTTCCCTCGGCCCCTGAAACACTCTCCTACCCACAGGCAGCGAGTGGGACTCCTCTATTTAAGGCTCTCTCTTCCCCTGCCCACGCCACAGCCCCAGCACTGCAGGCTCTGTGTCAGATAACCTCGGGGCAGGGAACAGGACCGTGGTCCCAGCTACAAACCTGCTCCGCTTTCCCACAGGTCAGAGCTGGGCAAACTGCCCCGTGGGCCCCCCGAGCTGCTCACACCATTACCTTGGCCATAAATTGACCTCACCTTTCCCCAGCTGCCCAAATCTGACTCAAAGCACAAACCCCTTTGCTATAATAACTCTGAGGCTTTGAAACAACCCCAGCTCCCACGTGGCTCTGCCCTTCCCGCAGGCAGCAGCAGCCGAATAAAGATTTGAAGGGGGAGAGAAGACAAATGTAAGACCCTGAGATGGATGGGCAAGTAGATAGCTTCACAGCTCGTGCCAATGCTTTCCATCTCCGCCCTATTTTGCATTCAATCACACTGAAGAGCCCATCCTGCTGCTGTTGAAGCCAAGCGACGTTTTGCCATCAGCTCCAAGGGCAGCAGGGCTGTGCCCCATGGCACAGCACAGAGCCAGAGGGGTTGTGCCTGCCAGAGGCACAGGACTCCCCCAAGGATGCAGGAAGCCTCCTGGGACACACAGGCTGCTGGCACTGCCCTGGCTCTGCTGGCACCAGCTCTCCCAGCCCTGCTGCCTCCCTCCTAGTGCTTACCTGGAGCTGGTTCCATGGGTTCCTTCCCTCATTTTCAACTCAGGCTCATGCCCAGGGTCCATCACTTTGCCCTCACCGCTGCTCAGCCCACAACACACATCCCTGCAAGGAGAGCAGTGCTCCCTGGCAGCCCTTTTAATGGGTCTGTCCCAGCTGCAGCCCCCACAGCTCCAGCCTGGTTGATGCTCACGGGACACACCTGCCTCGCTCTTGATGATGCACCCACAGTTTTGGCCAGAGGAGGTGATGAAAGCTGCACCTGAGGGCGGGACTGTGGGGATGGGGCAGTCTGTGCAGCCCCCGTGTATGTCGGGTTACCCCACTATTTGCTTTGTTATGGCTTCCCATCCCTCGCCAGCTCCCACTTCTGCCAGCTCCCTTGGGCAGCTTTGCTTTCTGCTGGAGCTGTGTTTTTATCTGTCCTCGGTGCTCAGTGTCCAGCCCTGGCGTCATTCACCTTGCTGCTGCCAAGAGAGAGCCATTCCCGCTCTGTGGCCTCTCCGCTCGGCTCCGGCAGCACAGGAATCATAGAATCATAGAATGGTTAGAGTTGGAAGGGACCTTAAAGATCATCGAGTTCCAACCCCCCTGCCATGGGCAGGGACACCTCCACTAGAGCAGGTTCCTCAAAGCCCCATCCAGCCTGGCCTTAAACACTTCCAGGGATGGGGCATCCACAACTTCCCCAGGCAACCTGTTCCGGTGCTTCACCACCCTCACAGTAAAGAATTTCTTCCTAATATCTAGTCTAAATCTCCCCTCTTCCAATTTAAAACCATTGTCCCGTCGCTGCACTTCCTGACAAAGAGTCCCTCTCAGGCTCTCAATGTCTCAGAGACTCCTCCAGCAACGAGCCGGGGCAGGTGATGTTATCCCCCGTTTACAGATGGGTAGTGGAGGACGGGAGAGATGCAGCTCACAAGCGTCTGCTCGTTTTGGGTGCTCAGCTGGAGCTGCGCGGAGCTCGGGATTTCGCAGCCCTCGGCACAGCCCTGGAAATAGGCTCTGCGCGGGAGGTGAGAGTGCTGCCGCCCAGCCGGCCGAGAGCGCTGCCAGAGCCTGCGCCGCGAGCGGGGCTAATTACGACGAAACCCAGACGCCGAGGAACAAAGCTCCCGGATAGCAACTGGAAGTTCTACCTCCCTTATTTTCTGGAAGACTTTTCCTCATCCTAGCCGGGGGGAGATCTGTCCAAATTGACACCGCAAATAATTTCTGAATGTGTGACTGAACTTACACATCTTGAAAAGCCCTTGCTTAAGACAGGGCTGCTTCCGAGATCCTCCGGCGAGCGGCACAGACACGGTACCCGACGTACACACCGAGCTGCTGCAGTTTTACCTACGCTGAACCGCAGGTGATGGAGACCAGCTCACACACGCCAAACGCCCGTTGGCAGACGTGGCCCCTGTGTGTTTGCATTCTGTTGCGGTGGTCCCACACCCCAGTTGTACCCTTCCACACCCCACCGCTCGCCGAGTGCTCGCCGCCTGCAGACGGGCTGCGCCGCGGGAGCGCGGCTCAGGGGCGGAGGCGCTGACACGTCTGTCTCGCACTTCAGCCGCGAGCGAGCGAGGACAAGCAGGAGAGCCATACGGCACACGTCGACAGGGATGCGCGAAAGCTCAGCCAGGAGGGTGCCTCTGCCCCAGGGGACGAGCCGGTGACCCCTGCCCGGAGCGGGGACCTGCCCTTCTCCTGCTTCCAGCTGAGGCTGGGGGGCAGCGGCAGCTCTCACGCTTCCCACAGCAGCGGTGGCAATCGGGGCAGGTTGGGGCAACATGCAGAGTAGATATTACTTAAAACTATTATTTTTACCTAAAGTTATTTAAAACATACACACCACCTCCCCCTGGCCTCACTGCCACCCCTGCACCCCCCCTGGAGTGTGCTTGGACGGCTCAGTGATGGAAGGAGAAGACCCAGCTCCCCTTTCTCCCCCAGCTGAGAGGTGTCACACCCCGCGCTGCAGCTTTCCTACTTCCTATGAAAGGCGTAATCACTCTTGTCCTTCTTCAGCTGCTCACGTTGGAGGGGAGGCCAAAGACTAATGTACAGAAAACACTTTCATCCTTGGCTGAAGCGTGCTGAGGAATGACAAGAGACTCTCCCGGTGTGGAGAGAAGGAGCCTGGGGGCTGTGAAAGGCTTCCAGACCCGCTGCCGGCTCTCTGCTGTGCCGTGGGCTGGCAGGGGGGAGCGGCAGGTCCCCATCCGGAGGGGACCCTGCTCCGCTGCCTCACGGGGTCCCCGTGCCCCCAGCCCGCTCTGCTCGGCGGTGAAGCCGTGCGGCAGCTGCTGCGCCGCGATAAGGTTTGCTCGGCTGAGAGAGGCTGGGAAGGCAAATGGAGGATTTGGCAAGGATGCTGAGCAGCCTGGCAAAGCCGACTGCCTCGGCTGGCTGGTACAGCAAAGCTGGAGCTGCTGCGGGCTCAGGGAGGCAGGGAAAGTCGATGTGAGATCGCAGGCTGTCTCATGAAGTGACAGTGACCTTCCCTGGCTGGCCAAGCAGCCCCCAGGGTCAGGGTCGGGGTCGGGGTTGGGCGGGAGGCAGCCCTGAGGGAAGGCAGCCACTGACTCTTGCAGCCTCTTGCAATTGCTCACGTGATGACGTCGTGTGATGCAACTGATGATGCTCATGTATCAAAGCACTCTGACAGCTGCAAAAAACAATTCTAAGTTGGTCTTTAACATCCAGCCAAACATCAGCCAGCCTGTCCCGAGGGGTTTCTGCTCCCTTCTCAGGAGGGAGCCCAGCCTCTCCAGGGGGAACAGAGGTGCCATCCCTGGGACCAGGACATGAGCGGCAAAATGTAGGTGCCAGCACCATAAGCCAATACTGATTTTAAGAAGTTAAAATCAGGAATACTTCAAAAGACTAGTTGCTTGTCGGTAGCCTCTTTGGGGGTTGCTTTCCCCTCCCCTTGTGATTCCAGGCACGAACTGAGAGTAAAGGTATAATTAGGGGACAATTACCAAATCACCGGCGAAATTGGAAATGCGAGCATTCAAGAGGCACAAACACAAACGTCGCCCTCAAATGCCACCTTTTGTCACTGCTTTCCACCGCCCAAGTCCCAGGGGGTGTATTGGCAATGCCAACACCCCCAAAGGCTCCCAGCGGCCCCCAGAAAGGCTGGGGGGGTTTGCACATCCCCTTCCACTCCCTGTGCCTACCCTGGGAGCTCCCGTCCAGGCCCAATTCTCCTCCTTCAACACAAACCGCTTGGCAAAAAGCAAATGCAGAAAGCCCCCAGTGAGGGCGGTGGGATGGCAGTGAGGTGCTGCTCCTGCTCCCACGCCTGCCCTCTGCCTTCCCTTGCCTGCCTTATCGTTCCTTTATGATTCTGTTCGTCTCCGCACGATAAAACAACACAGTTCCTAATAACCTGATGTGGGAACGGCTAAGCCGTCCTCTGCAGCCCGACAGCGCCAGGTTTGTCTATAGATGGCGGTGTCAGGAGATAAGAAACAGGCAATATCTGAGAAAATCGTCATGCAATATCACCCGTCCAGCAGCCACAATCATTTCTCCTGCCTCTCCCCATGATGACTACAAAAACCCCTGGTGTTTTCAAGCCTGTCAAATGCAGTCACTCAGGGTTAGGGAGACAAGCAAAGCCCAGGGAGCAAAGGGAGGAAAAACCCGTTGCGAGAACTCCTTTCCACCCCTTCTCCTTAAGGCAAGCAAGCTGTGGCGTGGCAGCAGCCTCCACACAGGGAGGGCAGTAGCAAGAGCACGGCCAAGGCAACAGGGAAAGGTGGGATGGAGGAACGGACCGTGACAGTTTTAGCATTAACATCCTTGTAAATCCTTGGAACTGAGACGGTGGTTCAATGTTGCCCTGCTGCTGAGGCTGCCTGCAGTGGAGCGCGGCAAGGACGGAAAACCCGCCTCTGGGAGCCTGATTACCAGCGATGTGCAAACAAATGCAAAACATCGAGTTGCCATAAGAGCAACTCAGTTACAATCTGGCCCTTTTGCCGGCGCTAGCCCAGAGGCTGGCCGGCTTTTCTGGTCCCACCAAAGGACCTCTGGCCATGGAGCGTGAGCTAACTCGAACGCAGAAATCCCGTTTTGTCCTCGTGTTTCTCTGGAGACCACAAAGCGAGCAGTTTGTGCCAGCAGCTCTGCATCCCTCCCCACCTTGGCCAAGCAAGAGACCCGACCAGGCAAGTGAAGCCATCGCTCAGCAGCTTTACCTAGGAAAGCCCGTGGCCTGGCAGAGGTGTGCCGCTTGTCACGCAGCGTGCCTCCAGTCCAGAGAGTGACACTGACCAGTCGATGCATTTCTGTCTCTGACAGAATCACTCCAAAGGACACGGGACAGTTCAAAGCACAAAGCATACCCTGACCTGAACTTTCCATTTTGAAGAAACTGTTAAATACCTGCTGCAAGTAGATGGTTAAAAGATAACACAAATGTAAAATAAGAAAATTTCAGAAAGCATCCCCGAGTCCCCAGGGCTGACCCCCCAGCCCATGACACGAGGGGTGTTTTAGGCTGGGGGTTGTGTAACCGATCTGCCGAGCGGTGGAGCGGTGATGCAGCCGCTGCTCCTCCTCGGCACAGGCTGCGGAACCTCTCCTCCCCGGAGCCGCCACAGAGCTGTCAGCGCGCACGAGCCCAGGGAGAAGACACCCGTTGTCACCCCGGCACTGTCATTCTTTATCACAGCAGGTGTCTTCTTAATCAAAGACGTATCTCGAGATGCCCGCTGCTGCGGTGTCCCCAAGCAAGCCATGGCTCATTACAGCCCGAGCAGTGGGACTACGCAGAGCGAGCGGTGATGGATGCATTCCCAGGGTGCCTCACCCCAGAGAAAACCTACAGAAAACCTCTGGTGCTGAGCCTGAAGTGTCAGCCACAGCAAACCCACACCTGAACACTTCAGAAGGGATGTGAAACCACCCTCTCCACACCAAGCACTAACTCAAAATGCAGTCAAACACCAGCTTCAAGGAGTCTCCTTCCAAGTGTCATTTTAAAAATTGAAGTTTTAGATGTTGTAGCCCTTACTGATGGGGGAGCAGGGCAGCGGGCAGGGCCCGGTTCCTCTAATGTCGCAGGCGCACGGAGAAAACCCTCGCCAAGCACACAGCCATGCTCACACCCCGCTGCCCTTCCCTGCTCGCTCCCCATCTCCCCGCGGGCCTTCGGAGTGACTCAGTAAACGGGGTGGGCACCTTTCCCCTTGGATGTCTTTGACTAAGTCACCCTCAGCACCTATCAGTGCTGCCGTGCGTTACTGACAGCGGATACGTTGCATCTGTGCCCTGCCAGTGCACGGCCCTGAGTCAGCCACAGACACTCACACGCAAGGTGAGCCAGGGATTTAACCCCCCCACCCCAAGCCGGACCCCTCGGGCAGTGGCTGAGCAACCCCCCTATACATATGGTTTAGCACATTTGTATCATTTTAAGAGCAGTTTTGATTTTCCTGAAAAAGGAGGTTAATGTCTATTTGTGAAGCACACATTGTGTTCATTAAAAATCCATGGTGAAATCCATGTGAAGAGTAACCACCGAGATGCGAGAAGCACTGAGGAAGTTGAACACCACTGTCTCACCTCATCTCATCCCAAATAGCACGGGCAACTGAAGAGCATCACAGATCTCCACACCTGGACCATTACCCTGAACCAACAAGAGGTGGCCCGTGGTGCCAAAGAGCACAGCGTGGTCCAGGCAGGTTGTGCTGGTGGCCAGGGAAGGGTCTATACCCTGAGGACCAGCAGTGTGCCTTGCCAGGAGCCGTATAAGAGATGAACGCTAATGAATCCACCCAACCCCACATGACAAAAAGCAAAAAAACCTCCTGCAGAGAGAAGGGAAGTGATTTACCAAAGGCCATGTAACTCTTGGCGGCAGAGCCAAGCATCTCTCCCCGTTCCCTGGCTGCTCTCAGCAAACATCATCCGCTGGCACCTCCCGGCCAGCCCGTGCCAGCACCCCACCTCCCTGGGGACCAGGGAGAGGAGGATCCAGCACCAATCCATGGGGCATCCTCCCCCAAACCACAGCAACACTCCCAACCACCAGCACCGGGGCTTGCAGCCTTCATTAGCCATCCCTAATTATTTACAGCCGTAATGGAAGTAGTGACCTTGCATGGGAAAAAAACCCACTTGAGCCTCATTCAAATTCAGACTTCCACCTCTATTAAACAGTAACAGCTCTTGAGATGACAGACTCTGCACCACGCCTATGCAGCAATAAAATGCCTGTTTCTGAGCTGTTCACAGCATACATTTTACTCATCACGTGCTGCTCACAGGCAATGTGGGAACCAGCTCTCTACACCACCCTAGAAGACGGGATTTTTGTCCAGATAAATGCTGCAGCACCCCAGGAGGGTAAATTCTGCGCCCCCTGTTCGAAGTGACAGTTTCTCAAAGCGGAGCTGGTGGGAGCGAGCTGAAGCACGGCTCCTCTCCAGATGCCTTCCAAACAGCAGCGAGATCCGAAGGCACGGCTGCCTGGAGGCACAGTCCTGGCTGGCAGTGGCCAGGGCTCTTCTCTGTCCAGAAGGATTTTTTTATGGCTCTTGGCATTTGGCCACGTGCCACAAGAACATGGGTCTGGAGCAGACCAAGGGTCCAGCTAGCCTAATTTTCATCTCTATCAGAGGACCATAATTAATGCTTATTCAATATTTCCTCCATCAAATTAAGGCTCAGGGATTTCCTAAGTCAGAGGTTGTGCCTGGGGCGTCACGTGTGACACCCCGCAGAGCCCCATGCTCAAGGCATTTGTTCAGTCCTGTTCTGACCCCAGTGCCGAGAGCGTTGCCTGCCCCTCCTCAGTGCTGTGCTGGTGGAAAGGCTTGCTGGGGGTGGAGAGGAAGGGTTCTTAAACCTGCTGCACAGTAATTACAGCAGATATTCTCAAACAGGTAACTGGTGCCTCTTCACGTTCACCCATCACTATCATCTCAGATGCCTCCATCTTTCCCTAGAATCATAGAATTGTCTAGGTTGGAAGGGACCTTTAAGATTATCTAGTCCAACCATCAACCTAACTGATAAAAACCATCACTAAACCATGTCTCTAAGCACCATGTCTACCCATGTTTTAAATACCTCCAGGGACGGTGCCTCAACCACTTCCCTGGGCAGCCCATTCCAATGTTTAATAACCCTTTCAGTGTAAAAATTTTTCCTAATATCCAATCTGAATCTCCCCTGGCACAACTTGAGGCCATTTCCTCTTGTCCTATCACCTGTGACTTGGGAGAAGAGACCGACCCCCGCCTCTTTACAACCTCCTTTCAGGGAGTTGTAGAGAGCAACTAGATCTTGTATAATGAAGAGCAAATAACCCCTCCCCACTCATCTCCCCAAACCTGCCATGCCGTTACAGACCTGTCCTGTCTCCCCCTCCACCACCTCCAGCCCATGCTGATGGTCCCCCATCCATATGGCTGTCATCCCAGGGCTCCCCTTGGTGCCGGAGCTGGCGGACATCCCTGGGACAGAGCCGTGTGGGGTGGCAGCATTGGATGGGGCTACTGGGTCGGTGGGCTGGAGCGGCTGCCTGCCAGGGAGGTCAGCATGGTTGCGTTTGGAGAACTTGGCAGCCACACAAGAGACACCATCACCGGTGCTGGCAGCACCGCGGAGCTGGACCAAGAGTGCCGTGGAGAAGTGTTCAATTGTGAGACGGGTTGTTGATGAGAATCTATTACAGACACCAACCAGACAGAGGAACAGGATGAGCAGCTCCTTAAATACCTACCTATAATGAGTAGCGAGAAAAAGTGCTCTATCATGGATGATTGCAATCTCAGGGACATTTGCTTGGCGCTTTTAAAAATTAAAGATAATAACTTTCTAACAGAAACAATATTGCTGTCACCTTGGGGAAATTCTCTGCTTGGCCTCACTCAGAAGGACTGAGAGGAGCTGAAAGCAGGGGAAGAGCTGGTGGCTGTCCAAGGGCAGCTGCTTCCAGTCCAATTTAATGTCTTTGGTACGAACAGGCTCAGCTCTGCAGAGCCAAAAGCAACCACGGACAAAACCAGTTTGGGGAAAAATGTAAACGCAGAAGCACGAGTGTTGCTCAGGAGCGAGGGCAGAGTGCTATCCTGGTGCCCCAAGGCCTGCCAAGAGGGGAACTGAAAATTGCAATTAAAACAATTAAAAATCAGGAATTTTGGTATTGCAAATAGCAGTTAGGACACGCACGCGGCTGATAAGAGAAGCTAATGGGATCAGTTAAAATAAACCTGCAATCAAAAGGCTTAAGCAAAACCAGGAGGAATTCTTTAGTCACCTTAGAAGAAAGGAGCTTTACCACTGATGTAAATCACTACCAGATCATGACTGTGCAACTGTCAGTCATGAAGCAGAAGTGACACACAATTATTTATTCATCAGATACTTCTGTTCTGTACTTGGAGACAAATAGGTTCCTGTATTCCTCCAGGAGTTAGGGAGGATGCTAAACAGCGACTATTAAGTGTAAACATGAAATTGGTAGGACTAGAGAACTTTCTCCCAAGAGCGTTCAGAGAATAGGCTGAGAAGTTTCCTGAAGATCTAAAATGGATTTTAATAAATCTTGGCATTCTGTTGAGTTTCGAGAAGAGAGGAGAAGCTGGTTTAATGTTTAATCAGACTGTGCCACGAGCGATGGAGCTGGGCAGCGGTAGGAGCTGTGTTCCCCTGGCATCGCCTGTGGGTTAGCTGAGGTGGGCAGCGGTGGGGAGGAACCAGGGGATGCGATAAATGTCAAACAGCCTGGCAGAAAATAGATTTATCAAACTTCATAATTTTTTCTTGATGTGGTTACAAATTTAGTTGATAAAGGAAATCAGTAACATAATGCATTTAGAGTTCCACAAGGTATTTGATTTAGCTCTCCTGAAAAAGTAAAAGACCGGTATTATGCAGAATCAACAGTGCTTTATTAAAGGGACTGGGAGGCAGATTGCAGAGATTGTACATTGTTATCCGATGGGATATTTCTACACGGGATTGCCTGTTACCAGAATAGTGTTGAGCTGTAACAATGTCTTTATCAAGAGTATTAAAGAAAACATGAAATGATTGTGGGTAAGAGAGGAAAACAGCAGAGATTATTTCTTATGTTCAAAGTAAGTTTGAGGGGTTCGTTTCTTTTCCCAGTACCTAGGGACACCGTGGACCCTGGCCTAGGGACACCGTGGATTCACCCTCAGCTGGAGCCTCCAGGACTGAGCCGAGCAGGAGTCACAGGTCAGGTGTAGAAATGGCTCAGCAGGGTCCTCTGGGCTGTATGGGTCAGCTGACAATACTCCCCATATTGAGTTTTAATCTAGAGAAGATCCCCCCCAAAAAAAAGACCAAAACCCAAGCAGAGCTCTGGAGGTTTGGCAGGGAGGAACTACCGGCTTGGTGAAGGCTGTGTTGATGCTGCTGTGGGGGACACCAGAGTGGGGGGACCGAGACAGCTCAGCTGAGGAATGGCTCTGTGTCCCTGCATCCTCACTCAGCCACAGGCAGACGTGTCCTCTACAATCCACCCCGTGTCCTCTACAATCCACCCCATGTCCTCTGCAAACCACCCCATGTCCCCTCCCAGCTGAGGATGCCTCAGAGGGACAGCGGGACACTGTGCATCCTCCAGGATGGCAGAGCAATGCTTGTGGTCCTCCAGAAATGACAGAGCACTTTAGTCTGATGAGGGAAATGAAGGAGGAAAGGAAAAGTACCACATCACCTTAAATATGGTATTTCAAGCAGGCTTGGCCAAATCCTCCTGCTACTTCTGCCTGTTCCAGCTCCACACGATGCCGTGGAGCCAATCCCAATCTATACCACACAACAGGGAGGAAAAGGAGGCTCCCTGCGTTTAATGATGCTGAATTTAATTAAGTTTGATGAAAACCAAAGTTCTTTTACTTGCCTAAACCCAACAGAAGCCTTAGCAGCTATTTCTCAACCTCAGCTCCCTCCCTGAAGTTCTGTGCATTTCTCTACCTTTCATATAACAAAGTCACAGAGGAAAACAACTGACAATAAGCAGCCACAGGGGACACAAACTGACAAACGCTGGTCACGTTTGAGCGGGAAGTACAAGAAGACACCCACTAAGTATTAGCATATTGTAAAATACTAATGATAATTAGCACTCAAGCACTGCAATTTAAAACCGAGGCTATCCTAGCACAGCAGTCTGGGAACGCCTGCCTGGGCTCCAGATATTGAGTCAACCACTAATTTGTGTTTTCCAGCGTGGGTGTCTCTACATAGGTCTGCGGTGGCTTCATTCAAGATTTATCCACTCTCGCCCATGGGCTTTTGACGCTCACGTGGTGCGAGCGGCTCCCACGCAGGCGCTGCGCGCGTGTGACTGACATGGATTTAAAGAGCATCTGCGACGGAGCGTGCACCCAAGCGCTCACGTCGGTCATGTTAATAATCTGCCACGCACACTCAGGGAGACGAGCCACCGGCGCTCGCCACTTAATTCCTCCGTCGTTACACACATTAAACCCCCGTTAGTGGCAGAAAGTTCAAGGCCGAGGCGCTTTGCGACGGGCAGAGAGCACTGCTCAGTGCTAAAAGCATCTTCCGCACCACAGGAGAAACGGCCCTTTCGCCTGACTGTATTCATTCCTAGGCACAGGATGATAAAGTGCAACCTGTGTCTGTTTTTCAAGCTAGATACAATGAGTGCACGGAAATTAGAGACACAATGAGGCCCTGCCAGCAGGAATCAGACAGGACCTGCTGCATGTAAAAGTACTGGGTGCAGGGGCTCAGCACCCAGTGCTCCCCTGGCGCAGGGCACGCTGGTGGAAGAGCAGCCGAGAGGCTGCAGCAGCGACCCTCAGCTCCGGGGGGACGTCAGCCCCCGCTGCAGCACTGTCCTTCCTCCGCACGGAATGTGCCTGAGCTCTGCACAGCTCGGCTGGGCGAAATTTTCCTTTCCCAGCATCGCATCAATTAACAGCCAGTGAGGCACCAGTGCGCTTCTCCAGCAAAATCCAGGAGGGTGATGAGCAGTCCTGCTGCATCCCCCACCCCCAGCACCATCGCAGCCCCATGTGCTGACCCCAAGCACCGGCTGGGACCCTCCCTGTCTGGCCGCCGCCGCGATGCTGCATGCCCACCCGCAGCCCCCATTGCCCACCCGCACTGTTAGGCGCATGCAAGGGATGACAGAGCCTGTGCCCAGCACGATGCCTCGCTTGTGCCACGGGCACGGCCGAGCAGCAGTGGCACAGCACCGCGCAGAGCCACCCCGCTCCTGCTGTGGGACCACCAGCCCAGGGGGACAATGTGCAGCAGGGAGTGATGACCCCACGGTGTGCATGTGCCCCACTGCTCCCACTCAGGGCGACAGACTGTGATTCAGCTCTCAGCTCTGGCACGGCACCGTTAAGCCCTTTCCTGAGTGTGCTGTGCCCAGGAGACCGGGGCCTCACTGGCTCCTTCCAAAGCAGTGATTTATCGCAGTGAGGGAAACATAAAACATTCGCTGAAAAAAAAAAATACAGCCAGCAAACCCAAGAATTTTGGAAATTACTCATGCCTCCAGCGATCCCATCTTTCACAGCCCTGGCTGCTGCCTCCTCGGCTCCCTCAGCCCAAGAGAGGAGACAGATTATCTCAAATTATTTATTATGGAATTAGAGCATGATCCAAACCCTCCTTGAATCAATAAGAAAGCTCCAACTGACTTCACTGGGTTTAGGACCAAGCACCGGGAACAGACAGGGTATTTCTGCATCCACGGCCGTGACTCACCGAGAACTTTCCAATGTGGAGGGAGCAGCTCGGCCACCGTGGCTCACTTGCCCCCACCGTCAGAGATGTCACTCCTGGGTTGGGGAAGCCTAATGCCCCTGGGGCAGGACAGTGGGGCAGGTCCCCCTGAGTACACCAACCACTGCCGCTAATTTCAAAAGTTACAGCCTAGTGTGATTCCATCGGCCATTTTTTTGCTGTGCAGGTACCAGCACCTGGCTCCACTCAAGCTCATGTTTAAGCACAGCCGGTTGTTGCTCATATAAATCTCAACCAGTAGCTCTGGGTCAAAAATTGCCCCCAAAGCGTGGCCTGCCCTGCAGGAGGGCAGGAGCTGCTGTGGCCTCTGTGGCCGGATGCTGCTGCAGGAGTGAAGCAACGGGGCGAAGCGGTAAGCCCAGCCGTGGGGCAGCGTGGAGCAGCAGCCCAGCCGTGGGTCAGCCAAGGCAGGCCGTGGGGCGCAGTCCCTGAGGGATGGACGGACAAGCTGCAGTGGGGCAGCAGCAGCACATCGTGCCCCGCTCTGCTGTTCAGAGGGGAAGGGCTGGCACTGGTGATGGGGCTTGGCTGTAAAAACGCCGGGTGGGTGCGATGGGTTTCCCTGTGGCGGGGACACGGTGCCTGCGGAACCTCGGAGAGAGGGGGAGGCTGAGGGGCTTTGCTTGCTGAGCGATTCACATTAAAGCAGCCCCTGGAGCCGGGAGAGGGACCTGTGGCCTCTCATCCTGAAGCTTTCCCGTCTCCCCGATAGCAGGCACACGCACCGCGCTGCCGGGAGGATGCACAGCGCGGCTGCCCACGGACGCGCCGGTCCCCGGGCACGGGGGACCCCAGCACCCTGCGGCCGCACCCGGGGCCCGGCCCCACCCGCACCCCGCGTCCTGCGTGCAACAGCCACCCGCGAAGTTTCACCCTCGCCCGTGGCGGTGCCACAGCAAGCGCCGTCTCCGTGCCCGGGGAGAGGAGGGCGACGGGGCCGGGAGGGATGGGATGCTCCGCTCGCCGGCGGCGGGTGCCCGGGGCTCGCCGTGGGCCCGGCTCTGGGGTTGGGGGGGGGGGGGGGTCCCGGGATGCCCCTGCCCTCCCCCAAACTTTTGGGCAGGGCCCCCCGGCGGGGCGGAGGGGGGTGTCGGAGGTGGGGGTCGGCGGGGCGGTGGGTACCTTCCAGGCAGCACGTCCTCCAGAGCCCCGAGTGGGTCATCACCTCCTCGTTCTTGCGGCTCGTGTCGTTGTCGCTGGTGGACTTAGTCCTGCACACGCCGCGCGAGTAGAGCCAGTAGTCGGTGCCCACGGCGATGGTCATCAGGCTGAAGGCTGCGAAGGCTCCCACCGTGGTGATGAGCATCTGGACGCCTCTGTCACACATCCTCATGCTGCTTCATCCTACGGCGGCGGCTCGCAGGGGAAGGGCCGGCGCCGCCGCCCGCCGCCGCGCTCCGCGCTCGGCGCCTCATGCCCCCGCGGCCCGCGGCGAGCCGGGCCCCCCCGGCGGCGGCGCTGAGCGGGGCCGCCGAGCCCCCGGTCGCCCGACCGGCATGGCCCGAGCGGCGGCGCGGGGCGCGGAGCGGCTCCGCCGTGCGCCCGCGGCGGGAGCGCGGCGCCTCTCCCGGCGCCTCCCCCGCGCCGCCCGGCCAAGGCATCCGCGGGGGGCGGCGGGGGCGGGGGGCAGCGGAGGGCGGGCCGCGGGGGGGCCGCCCCGCTTGGAAACCGCCCCCCCCACCCCCCGCCAGGCCGGCAGCGAGGGCACCGCCCGGGGATGGGGACTGTCCCGGGGGGGAAAGGGGGAAGCGGGACGGGGAGCCCACCCTGGGATGCCGGGACCGGGAGGGGACTGCCCCGGAGTGGGGGACCGGGACGGGGCGGGGACCGGGACCAGGCGAGGGACCCCACCCCGGGGGGATCGGGATTGTGACTGCCCCGGGGGACCGAGACGGGGCGAGGGAGCCCACCTCGGGGTGCCGGCACCACCCCGATGGTGCCGGGCTGACACTCGCCCCCAGCCCCCCCGGTACGGGGCAGCCCGGCTTACCCGGTCGCCGCCGGGAGCCGTGGAGCGCGATCTGCCCCGGCACTGGAGCTGCTGCCCCGGTCGGTACTGGGCTCCGAGCACCGGCTGGCTGCGAGGGGCCGCGCACCGACACAGCCCCGGGCACCAGCAGACCCCGGGCGGGGAGGGGGCACGGCACCAGCGGCACCGGCGGATGCCCCAGCACCGGCCCACGCTGACCCGGAGCCCGCGGGCACAGCCTGCCCGAGGACACCCGTTTTTGTCACCTGCCCAAGCGAGAGAGCAAAGCCGACGCAGGTGCCAGCAGGCAGATGCTGTACCTTGGGGTGTTTTCCACATCAAGCTCCTTAATTGTTTGCCGCCAGTTAAACCCCCTCAACCCTCTCTCTCTACACCTCTCTGCTGTCTCCTCATCTCTGTCAAAAACATTTTTGCAGCCATTTGGATGAGCTTATGACTCATGCGACCTTTCGAATAAGCCCTATAATATACCCACCTCTTAAATTAATAGCTTTTTAAGGGGTACGGGTGAGATAGTGAGGCATATGATTTACCCAATAGCATGTACTTCCACAGTTCTCATTTGTATGCACTCACATGTAAATACTAGTTATTTACTCCCGAAATGCAAACAGAAAATTCTGAAAGTTACCAAAAAAAATCAGGTACTGAGAAATTAAGAAGTGTGAAAATTAAGTAGCCTCCTCAACCTTAAATCACCTTCTTTGTGCATACTCATTAGGCAGGGCATACTGATTGCAATGCTGTGCTACTTCTTCCCCAGCTCCACTGGCTGCCCAGCTGTGGATCACCCTGATTTATTCCCCTGCTTCGATATGGGCCCTTTTCCGGGGTTACTGCCTCTGTTCAGAGCTCAAGCTGGAGGCAGAGGTAGGTCTGCCCAGGCTCTCCCGGGTGCTTCTCCAGCATTTCCACCTGGAAACCTGCAGTGCTCGATGGACTGGGGGGTGGACAGCCCTCTCTGATGAGGGTGAGGATGGAGACTCAGGGATTGTGGTCTGAAGCATCCATCCAAGCTGAATCACGGGGCTTTTTTTTCTGTGAGGTTTGTGAGGAGGGGTTATAGTTGCCCAGTTTCTGCGATTGGCATGGGCAGCGGCACACGATGGTCACGGGTCATGTCTTGGTGTCACAGGCTGGACACCAAGGTGAGCCCCGTGCATGGCTGCACTGGGATGGCATTCCTGAGCGATTGGATGGGTACCACGCAGGTAGCGCCAGGCAAGGTGTGGAGAGGGACCGTGCTTCTCCAGGACAGCTGCCTCAGCCATGGCATTAAGCTCCCCCATCCTGCCACCCCCACCGCTCCCACCGCCTGTCACCCAGCTCCTGCGGCGCGTGGGGCAGAGCCTGACACCAGCACCCAGCCCGGCCCCCATCCTGCGCAGAGGCAGGCGTCCTGGGGAGGAGGCAGCAAAGATATCTCACACCTACAGCGAAGGGGCTGCAAATTGCATTCTGAGTGGGGGATTTTGCAGCCTTAATTGTGTTATTTTAACATAGTGTGTGTAGGTGTGTGCAGAGTGCACATGTACCGTTTCCTAGGCTTTTAACAAAGCAAGCTCAAACAGAATCAAAGTCCATGTTGGATCACGTTGGCCCTTGTACAGGTTGGTGGCAGGGGCACCCCTCGCCAAGCCCTGCACCCCTCTTACAGCTCGTTGCTTGGAGTAGCCATTCCCAGGATTGAGTCCGGAGCTCTGCCACCCCAGGAGACATGCAGGGGGGTCACGAAGATGTGCAGCCAATAAGAATTTGGGGACCTTGCCACTCTGCTTTGCAGCTCGGACTCTGGAGAGCAGTGTGCTCAGGTGGTCACAACCCGGCACCCTGCCCTGTGCAGCCTGGGCTCCTCCAGCTCTGGGCCCGGTCACCCTTTGCTACTCACTGCTTTATCCATCATCACCTACCTGCTCACCAACCTGGACCCTTCTGAGTTGGGCAAAGTAGAAACAAACAGCAGAAACAAACTAATGCTGCAAAAATTGTACAACTTGTGCAAAAAAACCCCTGTCCTTGCAGGCAAAAATGTCCTAAACTGAGATCTGTTAGGCTTTGTCCTTCCAAATCCAGCGATGAAAGCTCTGCTGCATTTAAATTGGCAAAGTGACAGAAAGTAAGTAGTCAGAAATAATCCCTAGCTGGATTAGGTTTTTCCCTTGAAGGAAGAGAGGCTCTGATACAAGGCGAGTTTAGGTCATTAGCAATGCAGTGAGACGCTGAGCTCCAGCCTTGCCTAGTCTTCACTTCATTTCCCTGCTCCCGGGGGCTGCAAGGGGATAAGGACTCCAGAGCCTCTGGCACATGTGTTCATCCTTCCCCACTCCTACGAGGGGATTATTTATATCTGCACATGCTTTGGAAATGCTGGTTGCAAGCTACTGGCTCTAACAGGACTCCAGTGGCAAGGCTGGTGTGTCCTTATGTGATGTGCTACTGAGTTCAGGGAGGTTCTCCTAGATGTGACATGAGTGAGCGATACCATACGTGCCACCAGCCCAAGTGCATGTGACACGAGCCGGCTCTCTCGGTGTGAGCGTGTGTGGTTGCCTACCAGCTCTGCAGCCCCCCGCTGGACTTCCGACAGTTTAGTAGCAATAAAAGCAGCAGGGGAGAGAAACAGAAATCCATCCTTACTAAGCCTCTCTATTCCAGGAAGATGCAGAGGGAGTGCAGGGGTGGTCAGGCATGGGCTAGCACACAGCTTCTGGGGAGACGCGGGTGAAGGCGCTTACAGCAGCCGCATGTGAACGGCCACCTTGCTCTGCCCACACTTCTGCCTTCGCACGCACCTGCTGCACACACTGCCGTGCCCCTCCATCGCCTCTGCTTTTTTTCCCTCTGTACCGATACCCTGGGTAGACAGAATCATAGAATGGTTAGAGTTGGAAGGGATCATCGAGTTCCAACCCTCCTGCCATAGGCAGGGACACCTCCCACTAGAGCAGGTTACTCAAAGCCCCATCCAGCCTGGCCTTGAACACTTCCAGGGATGGGGCATCCACAGCTTCTCTGGGCAACCTGTTCCAGTCTCACCACCCTCACAGTAAAGAATTTCTTTCTAGTATCTAATCTAAATCTCCCCTCTTTCAATTTAAAACCAGTACCCCTCATCCTATCAAATAAATATAACAAGATAAAGCAAAGATAAAAGAAGTCCAGGAGAGGGAAGGGGATGACACGGGACAGAAAACATCACACCAGTGCCACAGGGTTCCCCCAGATGCTCCGTGCTGGCTCTGAGGGTATGGGGTGCTGTGTGCAGTTCAGCAGTTCCCCATCTCAGCAGCCCCACAGGGAACAGCCCAATCCTGGGCTGCAGGAGGGAAGGTGAGGGAATCTCTTCCCCAAGGTCATACAAAGACCATGGAACAGGTCTGCCTGGGATGGGTGGGAAAGGAGGAAGATTATCAAAGGGATTCTATGAGGCAGTGGTACCACAGAAGTAATAAAAGAACAAATAGCAGTAGATTAAAAGATATTTTGTAGTCTGAGTCCAGCCGGACCATGCTGAGCCACCATAAAAGGTTTGCTGCTGCTCCAACCCACCGCAATTTAATTGATTTGATTTAAATTCTTTGAAGAAGAAGTGGATAACGAATAACGAGGCAAACAGGATTGTAATGCAAATGAAAGAGATGAAAGATGGCTTCAGGGAGACGGCTCTTGAAGGTCAGAGTCTAACGCAAAGCTGCTTCTGGTCACTCATTCAAACATTAATGAGGCTGTGTTCCTCCTGATGTCTTTGATGGATGGAGGGATGGCTCGGGAGGCAAACGCTGTGCTGATGCCTGGCCTTTATTCTCCTCTCTCCAAGCGGATCATCCCCTCACAGCGGTGGGGAGGATTTTACCTGACGTGTTGTGGGGACTTGGGTTTTTGCTGCCCGTGTTACACTGGGTAAGCAGACTTCTTAATCGGGTTTTTCTAGATACTCCGATGGAGACTCTAACTTCAGAATTAATTAACTTCACTATCAAAAGCTGAGTCATTTGTCACAATGGTTTTGTCATTAGCACCCATAATTAAGGAAAGTGTCACAAAACCAAATGTTTCACTTACACAAGCCAGAATATCCAAGGCTCGGAAGTATTTCTGACATGCTGGGAACGGGCAAATCAGGGGACCTGGAGAGGGGTTTGGCCAGACACCCTGAAACCTTGTGCTGGGGCCACAGGAGACCTTCCGAGCATGTCCCCATAGAGCACCCCATCCTGCAGCTCACCTGTCCCGTGGCCAGCAGCAGAGGCTGCTGCTTGGGGAGCAGGGTGACAGACCAGGACTGTCCAGCCTGGAGGAGAGATGCCGGGTTACGCAGGCAGTGCTGGGGCCAGTCAAGCCCTGCAGTTTTCTCACCCCCATGCGGATCCCCAGTGACCACCAGCCACCCCACGTGGGAGAGACAAGGACTTCTTCTTGCTGAAGGCTTAGCTGAAATCCCCAAAGGGAGAAGGAGATGCCCTTCCTAACATGCTCACCAGCTTTCACAAGGACAATTCCTGAAAAAGCACATTTCCTCGATGGAGAAAAACGGGTCTGTGCTGTGCAGTTCTCTGTGCAAGCGAGCAGAAAGCTGCATAATGGTGTGCTCGGCGAGGAAACCCTTTGTAGCTTTGTTAGGGCCATGTGCCGATGCTGGAGGATGCTCAGAGCCCCAACCCTCTGATCCTGCTGCTCCTCTGCACTTGCTGCAGTGGCGGGGTGACACCACGCCATGTGCCCGCAGAGGGTCTGCCTGGCACCCCACTTCCGCAGTGCCAGGGTTCACACACACACACACCCCCTGCAGCCCCGTATGAGTTATAGGGACTGGGAACCAGCATTCACTGGGTGGTGGGAAGAGTGTCTGCAATAGTGTTAATTAACTCATTTTAATTAGCAATTAACTCATCTTAATTAGCGATTAACTGAAGATCCAAACAACCAACACCTTCCCTCCCCCTTGGTCTATACTGTATCTTTAAGCGCAGTCACAGCTGCAGGTTTCCAGCCCAGGACCTGTATTCAGGAAGGCTCTGTTTGCTGGTGTTCCCCACCTGTACAGATACGTATCTCTTCTACAGAAAAGCTGTGACACCTCAGTGTTTGCTGCTGTAACAGGGCTCGGTGGGTCCCCTCCAGGTGACCAGCAGCCAGAACCAGCTGCTGATTGCCAGGATTCCATGGCTCTCCCCCTGCACGTCACCGGAGTCACGCGGGAAAAGGAAGTCAAGCTCTCAGGGTTTCTTTAAAATTATATATTTTATTTTTTCATACATGCAGCAAATAGAATAAAGAGTATATGCCCATCTAAAAGGAGGTCCTTATGAGAATCTTTTGACAACACACAGCAGGTAGTCTAGGATGTAGAAAAGTCATCAAATACTTGCAGGTGAAATCAAATTCACAAACACAAACTGTTCAACAATAAACATTTTTTTTTTCTTTTTCCTTGTTTTAATTGCCACTTTGAACGTGATCAGAAATAAACAGCTTGGATGACACTTCCATGCATGGAGCAAGATGCTTGTTGCTTCTGCTGCTGCTGCAGGAGCAGGGGCTCACCTGCTTCTGCAACAGCAGAGAAGCTGCAGCACTTGCTAGTAGGAGATAGGTCCACCCTCCAAATGTAAGCCCTACCTTTTGAACAGCTAGATCTTTGCACTATGCTCTAGAAACAACCCTAGTTCTTCACTCGTATTCAGGGATTCACAATCCTCCTGGGATTCACAATCATCAGAGCTTATCTACTGCCAGAGCACTCGTGCATCTTCCCATCTTCAAGACTACCTTTGTGGGTTGGCCACTAAGCAAACTTGCATTTATTTATTAAATGGATCAATAACTCCTTTGGTGGTGGCTCTCTTATCAAGAGAACGCTGCTCAGATGTCCAGCCAGGGGAGACAAGAGCAGCAGCAGCAGCAGATCCCCCTTGCCACGTGCAAATGGCATCGCACTGAGGCAGTCCCCTGGCACCCACTGGCCCAGAGCAGCTACGTTTGGGTCACTGACAGCCCTGGCACAGACAAACCCTGATCTGCTGTGTAATGGCTGGGTCGGGACCAGCTGTGTCCCCAACAGCCATGTGCAGCTGCAGGACAGCAGAGTTGGAGCGGGTCAGGGTTTCCAATCCTCCCTCTCCTGCCCACAGCCCCACAGCCCCGCAGCTCTGCCCCTGACTTCAGGCAGGTCCCTGCTCAGGCTCTCCTCCATTCCCTTCGCCCCTCCACTGTCCCCAAGGCTCTCCTGCAGTGCTGCATCACTGCAGGCACCTGGTGGCCTCCCCACCGCTCCCCAGCTCAAGCTGGGCTGCGCTTTAGACCTAGAATGAAGAAGGCCTGGAGAAACAGCCACAGTCCTCTCTCCTTTCCTTTGGCAAAATGTCCAAGTGAAAGATTAGGGCACACCCAGGGAGCACCGGCATTTGCAGCCCGAACATCCCTGCAGACAGGAATGGGAATCTACTCCTGCACCAAGGCACCCTGGCGTATTTCCAAATACTGGTGCTGGGAAAGAAATCCTTAGCCAGTGGGTAAATGCAAGCAGTCATTTCTTCACCTCCGGGAATCTCAGCCCTCCTGCCCCATGTCTTCTTCACACAACACGCCGACTCCTTCGCAAAGCCTGTGCTTTGGTGCAGAAGCCATGGAGGTTCTGCTGCCCGCCAGCAGCACAAGGACCAACACAGCCCCTGAGGGGGAGAATGCCTAATCCATCCTGCCCCACCAGGAAACCACCTGAGGACCCTGAACTCCACTTACCTGCAGCGTTCAGGTGTAATCCAGCCCAGGAGGGGGGGAAGAGTGAGAACTTGACATTCTTTGTGGAGTGGGTGACTATGTCCTGCCTCCCCAGCTCCTTCTCCCGCCTCACCTCGGAGATGCAGGGCTCTGGGTCCTTCCTCTGCCACTGCTGGACCCCACTGCCCATCGCACCACAGCCAGACTGCTCACTGTGGGACAGCCTTGCAACTGAAGTCCCTTCCAGCAGACAGGCGAAGGGTCAGGGTGCATCCTGCAAGCCCTGGGGAATTTTTCTCTCCTCTGTAGCTGCAGACTGAGACGTCTCCTCTTTCCCCCCCTTGAGCACCCTTCTCCTGCCTCACCCACTGCTCGTTCACACTGTCCCCTTGTCCCCTGGCACTGCACCGCTGCACACAGCGGTGGGTGCACTGTGTCCTGGCAGCATGCTCACATCGTTTTATTGGGCTTTATCCGTGCATCAGAGCACCCGGGGACTGACTAACAGGGCTCTCCTGGAGCCTCTCAGCTCTGAGCATCTTCCTGAAGCTCTGCTTTCCCCATCCAATAGTGAAGATTAAATCATCAAATTACACCAAACAGTGAGTCAACCACTGTCACTCTGCCCTTCCTTGGAAGAGTTCGTACAAATCTCAATGTCTGTGCAGGGCCAGGCATATCCCATTTTACGTTTCCCCACAGAAGAAACAGGTCACCTGGAAATAAACCTTGAAATAAGAGTTTTGCAAGTAGCAGAATGGACAATGTCAGAAACACTCAAGGTAGGAGTCCTGCAAACAGGACCTAGCCTTTGCCAAGCTCTCCCTGGAGCATGGAACTTAACCCTGCAGATCCTGAAGATGCCACCGAAGATGCCTGGTGGCACAGCAGAGCATGGCCACGTGCCAGCCCAGCTTCCCGTTGGGACCCATCCGAGGCTGCCCAGCTCGCTCGGCGATTCAGCAACGCCTGCTCCATGCAGAAGTGTCACCCCAACACATACAAGTCCCAAACAGAAAAGACATAACTCCCCCCCGCAGCAGCCCCTACGTGTAACGGCAGCCCCGGGGTGTCCCCTGGCACCGGAGACCTTACAGCAGCATCCTGGCCAGCCCCTGGGAGCAGCTTCAGAGCTGAAGACAGGGAAATTAAAAACATTCACCACTGAAGTAATACTAATTCTGCAGCAACAGGTTTGGAAGTTACAGTAACGTACATGCTCTGAACATCAGCTGTGGTCTGCAGAGGATGGCGAGACGTCTTCTGAAACGTGTGCTGGAGTTACGAGAACACTCATCAGAAACCAGCCCGCGCTCCAGGCTTCCCTGGGCTTCGCCCGATGCAGTGTGTCTCATAAACCCTCTCGTCAATCTGGCACAATTTGCAGTTTTTCTGGGGTTTTGTTTTGTTTCCTCCAGCCCAGGTCCGTACCAGAGACCATGGACTCACAGCTCACATCCCCCACACGCACAGGGCACTGCCTGCCTGCAATTTAATAACGGGACAAGGACACCCGGCCGCCCGCTCCTGGGCAGGCGGGACATCAGCTTTAGCTGCTAGCAGCCTTTTTTTTCCTCAATGAATCATTAAAAGAAGAAAATAATTTCAAAAGGTAGAGTTTGATGTTTATAAAAGATCTACAAACCAGAATTTCCTTTATAGGATTCCTCGTGATTCATAAAATTCCACCCCCATTTTCCCCTATAGGCATGGAGTAATGTGTATTTACATTAGAAGTGGTAGCGGTTCAGAAAATATACATATGGGTTTGCTTTTTTTTTTTTTTTTTTGCAAGCCAACCGAACTGGTATGGAATAAGAAAGGGATAACAGCCAGTGACTCAAAGGATGCTCACACTCGGGGCTCACCCTGCTGTGAACCCAACAGTGAGCGAGAGTCGCCCCCCCGGCCACCGATGGGCAGCTCCTGCCTGCCCCTGCCTGCCCCTGCCCTCCCGCACTGCACTGCCGCTGCAGGCACGGCACGGCTCTGCCTCACAGACAGCTGCTGGAATTGTCTCTTCCGATTCAGAATTTTTGCAATGATGCAGAAGGTCCTGGGTTACTGAATAAAACCCCCAGGAATTTTGGCTGAGATCAGGTAAATCAAGATGCCTGTAAAATTCATGGGTTTTGAGCCTTTAAGATAATAGCAGAGGGTGTAAAGTAGAAAAGTTACCTTTATAAATAGCCCTCAGTACAGCCCTTTTGTAGCGGGCGTATTTTCAGTTGGTAAATTGTAAACCGAGAATATAAATGTGTTTTGTTTTGGTAGAATATTAATATCCTTTACAGAGCTGTTAAATTTCGCCAGTGTCTGTGAAAAAAAACAGGAGAAAGATTTATGAGAGCGCTGATAGAGTGTATCAAAACTGCAAACTGTTCCAGATGTTAAAAAAAAGAAAAAAATTCCCACCTTTCACTTAGAAAAAGATTTGCTCTGATTTACAAGAACTGGCATGGAATTCGTTTGGAGTCTTAATGCCTGAGTGTAGGAAAGGCCGTATGGCGAGGCGCAGGCTTGCGGGAGGCGAGGGAGGAAGACGGCTTCGGTGAGCCAGGCTGACGGTATATACAATGCGTTTAAAAATATAGGTCTATAAGCAGACTTTTCCACACTGATCAAATGTATCCATGTCTTGAACAAAAGGCTCCTCTAAGACAAGCTCACAGTCATCGCAAGCTTCAGCACAACGGTTTAAGATATCAACCATGCTTAGCATTCAACAGAAACGGTTTGTGGGTAGCTAGGGTCACTGGAATCTCAGCATCCGATTTCAAAAATTACAAAGACTGTAGCAATTTGGTATATTTCTGTTTAAAAACTCTATTAGTCACCACCAACTATAGCTCCTAGAAGTATTACTGACTGTTAACTCGAACCCCAAACACCTCCAGCTAGGGAAACCAAGCTAGCGAGTGACACAGACATAGGAAGGCCTCCTAAAACAAGCGGTCGGCGTGTTTTCGCATGAGGGTATGTATGTCTGCACTGCTAATCCCGGAAGACTAGTGTCGGTATGTACAAGGCGATCTGGAGTTTCGGACTGCGAGGAGAGGGCGGGCGGCGGCGCCGCGACTACACGTTAATGACAAACTCGGGGTTAGTGTAGGAGAATCCAGCAAACTCGTTCTGGTCCAAGTTCATGATGAAGAGTTTGTCCGTGGGCGTGAGCTCCACCGGCTGCCGGGTGAACTCTTTGTCGAAGTTGGAAGTGTCTCGTTTGTCTTTCTGTTAAACGGAAAGCACAGAGTTAAACCCGGTTAAAGGGGGGAGCGCGAGCGAGCGAGCGGTGGCAGCACCCAAGGGTGTGTGGCCGGGAGAGCTCTGCTGTCCCCAGGGGAGCTCTGCTGTCCCTGGGCTTCCGTCCCCGGCATTCCAGATCTCCACACCAGTTTCTAAAGCCACCGCTGCCGAAGAACACACCCTCAGACAGGCTGCGGCAGCCCCTCTACAATAGAAGCAACCCCACACTGTGGGCAAGAAGACAAGAACACCAGTGTAACACCTTGAAACACACAACCGGACAGTAAAGGGACACGATGAGAGCACGGGGCGTCGGGGAGGGCTGCGGTGCTCCCAGGTCGAGCATCCCTCCTCTCCTGGCCGCTGCGAGAGAGAGTAACAGAGCAGTTTCTCAGCATGCAAAACCGTCACTGCAACCACAGCCGCGATACACAGGAGGAAGGAGCCTGGAGGAAGCAACATGCCTCGAAACGGAAGTAAACATTCAATGCCATTTCAAAATTTGCACAAAATAATCAGCTGTAAGAGCTCATTTTGCTTTAAGCCTGATTTTTTTTTTTTAAATTATGCTATGATATGGTATTGACCAGCACAGCGTTTTATTGATTTGAGGATGTGATTTGCTCCAGGGTTGTATATAGAAAATATACAGTAGTTCCAAACCTCAAAGAACGGAACTTCCACATACGCAACCTCTTATCATTTTAATTTCATAAGAAGAACAACTTTGCAGCTACATCCAACCCAAAAAAAGAAGAAAAAAAAATAATAATAAAGTGATTGTCTCGATTAGCGCTGCTAACCTGCTATTGGCACTGCAGAGCCCATCAGGCGGGAACGCTTGGGCCATTCTTATAAATGTGTGTGTATATCAGAGATTGCCCAATTAAGGAATATTCTGGCTGCAGGAGGTTATTGTGCCTTGGCTGAATGGAAAACCAGAGTACTGAAGACACAATATAAGAACGCAGGATCCTTCATCAGTAAAGAAAGCCAGCGGAGGGATGCCCCACTCCCCGCCGTGCGGCAGCGGCGTGAGCAGCAGGGCAGCCCGCGGGCTGGGAACCTGCTCTGCTTCCTCTCGTTAATAAAGCGAGCAGGGACAAAAGACTTTCCCCATCTCTTCTTCCGTGTCTTTATGTAGGAGCTGGAATGAGAGGGGAGCGCAGTCACTCGCAGTCCTCTCCCAGCGCTTCCATCTCCCAGCTCAGGCTGTGCACAGGGCACGGGGCTGGGATGCTGCTGGGAGGTGATGGGTGGGAGACCCACAGCATTGCCCCAGGGCTGGACGAGCCTCACCGCAGAGCACTGCACTTTCCACCCCTTTTTTTTTGGTTTTTACTGGCAGGTGCAGCCACCCCCATGCCCTGACTCTGTGCTGGAGGTGACCTTCCTGAAGGGTAACTGTGGGAGATCCCGCCATGCTCACACCTGCTGCTCCATCACCGGACACACGGGTGTCACCGTCCATTGGAGGGACCACGCAGGACCCATCTGCATCCCTGCCCTGCTCCTCCCTCCCGCTGCGGCCATCCTCCCCGCTGCTCTGTACTGATGGAGCACCTGGTGGGCAACATGTTGTGTCCTCACGGCAGCACCTCTCATCCCACCATCTGCCACTGTCCAGGGATGCTGGGACAGAGCCATCGGTACCTTCATGCCTCAAGCAGGAGACAGCCAGAATACAGCCAAGAGACAGGTCTTCCCTGCCCTCCTCCTGCCAGCCCAGCCAGGCCAGGAGCACCACATCTCAACTGCAGCTGGATCAAACCTCTGGAGATGAGCCCTGATGCCAGCAGTGGACCAGGACCTCCATGGCCGCTTGGAGACTCCACTTGCTGCAGGAAGCATCCTGTCGGGACCGCTTCAGCCTTGGGGAAGGAAGACCGGAGAGGAAAGAGAAGCCAAGGACTACTGAGAGGAGACGAGGTGGGAAGAAAAACAGGGCTGGAGCTCAAGGATCAAAGACAGAAAGGCCAGGAGAAGAGCCAGGACATGGTTGTGCTGTCAAGGAAGTGAGGGTTTGAACACCTGGTGGTGCTCAGGGCACTGGTGTCCCAGCCTGCTGGTGCCTGCAGGTCCCAGCCTGTCCCAGCAGGAGCTGGGTCTCTGCCTTCGCTTTTGGACAGTGACACTCAGGAGGTGGCAGCGCCCCTGCAGGGCTCCTCTCCCCAACACAGAGGAGGAAGAAGAGGTGGATTTGGGGGCACAGAGAAGGAGTGGGGAAGGGCAGACAGGGTGAAGGAGCCAACTTCAGGTGCAGAGTTCTGCCAGGCAAAGGGTGAAGAGGTTGAAATGCAAGTGTGAGCCCACCTTGATGGAAGACAGCATCCCCCCTGGGATGAGAGGCTGGTGTGGAGCTATGGAAGAGCAGAGGCACTGCCCTTTGCTGCGAAGAGGCTGTTTTGAAGCAGTTGCACAGAGGCTCTTCTCTTGCAGTCCCAGCATGTGCAGAAGGAAGGAGCTGACAATGGCACCAGGCTCCTGCTTCACTATCAGAAGGATGCTGAGCCGACCAAATGGTTCCTGAAGGCCACATCCACCCAAACCAACGTGTGCCAAGACACCACCATCCTACTGAGCCAGGAGCTTCCTCCGAGCAGGAATGTGTGGGATGCTGCAAAGGGGAATGAAATGTCCACATTTCCTGCCAATGCCAATGGCCACCGCAGTTCCCAGCCCTTCGGAGCAGCCTCTGCTGATGGCACCAGAGAGGGCAAGTGCTCAGCCTGGAAGCCCTCAGGTGAGCAAAACCTCCTGCTGCTTTTCAGCAGCAGAAAGCTCTGGCAAAGGCTGTGATGTGCTTGGGAGGGGGCTCAGGGCAGCCCAGCTCCCCCTGCCCAGCATCCTCCAGCAGCTTCCCCCTCCCACCCCTCCAGGGGCTGGGCAGGAAAGGGCAGCACCAGGAGGGCCCAGCCGTAAGCACAGTGAAGTGCGGTTTGCTGATTTCTTACCTTGAATTTTGTCTGAAATTGGTGGCAATTTGGCCTCTGTCAAAGATGATGAATAGCCTGGGAGCAGGTAGGGAGCGGCTACGTGGATCTGGTAAACAGAGAGAGGGGAAGGCAGGGGAAATTCAAGGCTGAAAATGCCTCCAGCAAAGGGCTAATTGACTCTGGAAGGTGACAAGGAGCACAGGAGGGACGGCGTGGCAGAGGCACTCCGGGTTCCCACATGCCCAGGGCAGTGTGCCTGCAGGGCACCTCTGGCCCAGAACAGGATTTGCGCCAGGACCACAGAGGATGAGGATGGCCATCCTCCCCGGCCACTGCCTCCGAGCCCCTTCCCCGCGGCAGAGGAAGCCGGGGAGCAGCTGCTGCCGCCGGTGCTGCCGTTTGGTGCCTTTCGGAAGCATCCTGCAGCGTTCAGAACCGCAGTAATTCGGCAGAAGTAGATTTCCAGAGACAGATGGGAAATTCTGCATGCGCTCGGGAGAAGGGAGGTTAACAGGAACCTGTAATCCCTCTTTAGCTGAAACTGCCAATTGCTTTTAACAACTGCTCCTCCGAGAGCGCCCGGGCAGGGTGATGAGTCACCGACACACGGCGCTGCCTCGCCGACAGCCTCTGCAGTCTCCAGAAATCCGAAGCGCATTCCGCAGTTGTCTCTGTTGAAGGCATTTTTAAAGAGATCCCCAAGCGGCAGAGCTCTGCTCGCCTCGGCAGGGCCGTCCCGACACCTCAAATCATCCTTCCTCCAAGGGACACCGGGGAGAAACTCTTTTCCCTGTTGATGTTCGAGCGAGCAGGGTCTCCGGCTGCGCAGCATGAGCCGGTGCAGGGGACACGCAGGCGTTCACTCTCCGCTTGGAAGATGCTTCCAGTAGGTCACACCTCGGTTTGGGGACAAACGCTGCAGAGGACGAATGGGCCACGGTTCCGCCGGCGGTGCTGGAGGATGTGCTGCTGCCTGCGCTGCTCTCCTGGGCAGCTCCGGGGACCCGCCGTGCCCCCCAGCAGCCGGGGCAACTTCCAGCCCCGACTCTTGGCGCTCCTGGCATCTCTGAGCCCAGAACTGTAGAAACTCATTATTTGCCAAACACATGCAGGTTTCTTTGACATTAGTTCTCACTTTTTATTTTATAATCAGTATTGGAGAAAAAAAAAAAAATAAAATTGGCACATTACAACTTAAAGCAGATTGATACAGTGACAGCCCACGAACATCTGCAGGATAGTATAAAAAGAAGCTGCATGATTGTTATTGTTTCAACAGAAATTCATCCTTCCTGAAACTTTTTCTTTGATGCCAGCAACAAAACTTAGGCTATTTAAATATCTAGCGGCATTTTTTAAAAGTAAGACTATTAGTTGAAACAAGTTTCTTTACAAGCTTCATATCGGAATTCACAATACTGTTTGAAGTTAAATAGCATCCCATTTGTGTTAATACCATTTTTTTTGACACATTTAAAGCGCAGGTAACAAACTCAATCAATTGCTTTGGCATTTGAAAAAAAAAGAAAAAGATTTGCTATGATTCTATGATGCTGTGTGCTATTTACTAGGGTGACCATGGATTTGAAAGCATCTGCAACAGCTCTTTCAAACTTCCCATTTACAACTGGATACGTTGCTTTTGATTTAAAAAGTGCTACTTAGAAACCGCACAATCAGGAGAAATCTTTGCAAACGGCAGACCTGGCTTCCCCAGTGATTTATCACTGCTGATGAAGACCCAGCGCAGAGAAACACGGCTGCCCAAAGCCGTGTACGTACCAGTCTATGGCGGCAAGGGGTCCTGCGGTGGGTTTCAACAAACAGCAGGACAGAGCTACAAAAAAAGCCAGAATTGGCATTTTAGCTCTCCGGAGCAACTGCTTGGTTTTGGGAGGAGCTGAGAGGCTCAGCTGGCAGCACCCCTGCTGCGGGGTGTGCGTTCTCATGGGGAAAGGATTCATAATGTCACTTGCTTGCCAGTAAGGCTAAGAAAGCTAAATATTAAATTTTCATGATTATATTAAAAGACCAGGGAAGAGCAGGAATCAAAGCATGTGCTGAAGAGATTTCTCTTAATTGTCACGGCCTGCACCTCTTCCTTTTACCGCGTTAGCCAATGAACTGTTTTCATTTCCTACAAATAAAATGTCATTAAGCGCTACAAATGTGCTCTTCTGCACATCATCCAGCCTTCAGGCACACCCCAGATCACGTGAAGACACTTCTGGCTTTGAAATATGGTCACTCTAGTAGTAGTAGTACTAAAGAAAAACCATGAATGCAAGTTTTGCAATGGGAAAATGTCACCACAACAGCAGTTGGGACTGGATGACAGAGATGCGGGGATGAGATCTACACAGCTACTTAGCTCTTGGCTTCAGGTTTAAAAAACTCAGAGTTAACAAAGGAAAATCCTTCGAATTCTGACTGGTCAATGTTCCTGATGACTTCCTGGTCAGGAGGTGTTAAGACGGGTGGATGGCGAGTGAAAAACCGGTCGAAGTTTTCAGCATTGCGTCCACACTATGAGAGGGGAAGAAAAGAACGTATGGTGGGTGGAGAAAGAAGCGGGTGGGCAAGGGCCGCAGCCACCCCCCAGCCTCACCACGCGCCGCCGCCGCTTATCTCGGCGCAGCAATGGCAGACAAAGTAAAAATGTGCAAAATATGTATGAGCTTTGTTAGTGGCGAGGCGATGTCATCTCATGGCGCAGCCAGAGACCGGCCAAACCCTCCGGCTGCGCCATGGCAAGTAATTGCAGGAGAGGAATGAGATGGGAGCGCAATTACTTGCTGTCAGTCCCTGCCTACGGGCAGCACTGCACCTCCTCTGCGGCTACGCCACATACATGGGGGCTTCTTCTGAAAGACCCCTGCAGCTTCACCTGCTCCGTCATCCCTCCTTCCCTGCAAAAGGGGAGTTTTCATCATGCCTGGACCGCTCAGAGGCTTCTCTCTGCATCTGCCCAAGGAGAGGGCTTCTCACCTTCAACTCCTGCTGGCTGAATGCTTAATGCAGGCACTTGTGCCTGGGAATTTCCAAGGCTGCTCTGTCCCTTCCCAACAGGTCAGACAGTCCACGCCGGTGCACAGGGTGCCACTCAGCCAAGGTAGGGAGCTGGGGTACCAGGGTGCTCCTGGCTGCCAGCCTTCTGCTGCGTGAGAGCCAGGTTCTCTGCACAGCATCCCCAGAGCTCTCCACTGCAACTGGACAAGGCTGGCTATCCCTAAAAACCCTGCTCACAGCGATGTTTTCCTCTTTTACTCCTGCAGGCAGCCAACCACAACCCTACTTCATGCAGGGCAGGAGTCCAAGAGCACCGGTGAGCTCTCTGCAGCCAGCAAAACCAGACAAGAGAAGAAACCAAAAGCTCTGGAGTCCAGGCAACCACTGTCCTGGCTGGAATGGCACTGTGGGGCAGGAAAACATGGGGCCTGGAAAGCCCTCCGAGAGTGCTGGACCCTCACGGAGCAGGTCAGCATCCGTTGTTGCTGGGCTGCTGTGGGGCAGGAGGATCCAGCTGGCTGGGCTGCAGTCTCGGCAGCGAGAGGGGAAGGTCAGGAGCAGGGAGACATGCCAAATGCCTTATTTAATTTACTTAGCAATCAAAACAAGGGTCCTGTAACTTCCCATGCTGCAAGTGATGATTTAATATAATAATAATAGCAATAGCTAATAACAGGTGGATACCGGGTCACTGCAGCAGCTACAAATTGTGCTCAATTACTACCTATCACACACATGTCACATCCCTATGAACTGCACGCAATGACTCTGCTCTAATGGCTGGCGAAGTCTCCCTCCTATCGGAGCCACCACACAACTGATGCTCTCCTGGCCCTCCTGTCTCCCAAGAGATGCAGATGCCAGCACCTCTGGGTCCCTCAGTTGTGTCCTTCCATTTCCCCCTGGAGAACATACGCTTCAAGTGCTGGGACAATTTTTCCTGGTATTTCGCTTTCATTTGCTAAGGAAACAGATTTACATTTTTAATAAACGTCAGACTAAATATAATAAAATATTAAAGAAAATACATGTAAATGTCAACATTTCCCACTTCCTTCCCCTGCCAGAGAGGAGGTTTCAGGAAAAACAACGAGAACATCCATCAGCCTCCAATGGCATGTTCCTTTGGCAGCTCTTCTATGTTTTTACAGCACCAAGTGAGACAGTTATTATCCCCAAGTCTCTAAAAAAAGTTCAATGGGTAACACTTGAGTTGAGTTAACTCTAGCCACAGCCACACTGACCACCTGCCCCTCCAGTTTCTGAAACCATCCTTCCACATCATTGTACCTGTCATATTTCGTAAGGCCACGTCTTAACCTACAACACATTTCTAGTCTGATTTTGGTCCCAAATGCATCCCCCGTCCATGACCACGAGCTCAGCATGGTTTCTAACTCAGCACTCAAGCTTACTCAGGGACCTCGGATGCACTTTTCCCCCATCACATCTCTTCTGGGCTCTTCTGACACACTGCAGCATCAGCCCCGGTGAACACAGCTCCTGCCTCTGGCCCACGGCTGAGCCCACGTCTGAGCCAAGGCAAGAGCAGATGCTGCTCTCTATGTGGTAGGTTACAACATGGTTGTTTCTTTTTCAACTGCTTTGATGCAAAAATGAGTTGGTGCCACCCAGGGGAGGAGTTAGGCAAAAAAAAGAAAAAGGGAAAAAAAAAATCCAAAAAAGGACAAACAAAACACCTCCAAACCAAACATGCAAATACAGTGTGAACCAGTTCACCAGGAGGGTACCCAAGATGAGAGTTTCCCAAAATGAGCCTGAGAAGCCTTTTCATGCAGCCTACGAAAAGCATTGCACTGGTGTGGGAGAACCTGCCCCAGCTGCCCTTGGCCGTGGTTCCACCACGATGCCATCCGCATCATGGCCCTCCAGGAATGACCTTTTGGAAATCTCTGATTTCAAGCACAAAGACCCAAATGGAAAACATCCTCTCCAAAGAAAGGGGAAGGGTCTCCGCACAGAGAAACAGGTCGAACACAGAGCCCAGGTCAAATTAACACCGGAAACCCAGTAAGGAGATGGAGAATGAAGACACAAGCACAGCGAGCAGACTGGCAGACACACAGCTCAGTAGCTACTCTCCATAAAGAGCCCAAGTTCTTGTACCTTGCCAATCCCTGACTGCTGTTGGGACCCCATCCTGAGGCAATTCTCCACGTTTTTTTCTTCTCTCCGAGCACCTGATTCCTGGGAGCAGCAGCTGGGTGCAAACTAACAAGGATGTGCCCGTCTCCTGGGCTGGTGGAGGTTCCGCATCACACAAAGAAGTGGCCAAACAGAGACCTTCTGGTTACCTTCCCCTCTTGGTTACTCCAGCTGTACCTGTGTTCCCCTCTGCAGCTCTGGTCTGATCCCAGCCTGCTGTCCCTGCTGAGTTGGGAAGCAGTTGGGAAGCAGCCCCCAGGCGTGCTTGGGGACAGAGGTGAGGGCAGCCAAGCCCCCGGACCCTCTCCTCAGGATGCTTAGACCAGTCACCGCATCGTCAGAGGGCTCAAAGGCTGAGAGATGCCCCCTCTCCAGAGCAGCAAGTCAGCAGCGAGGTTCACAGATGTCCCAAAATGAAAAGCAAGGTTATTTCCAGACGAGCTGACAATTCCCACTGTAAGGAATCTGACCAAGATCTGTCACAGCTCCAGTTTTTTGGGAAGAGCTGGTCACTTCTCCAGACCATGTAATCAAGCATGGCTTTAGAGTCTTGCAAAAGTATGTTTGACAAGTCAGCATCAACCAAATGCCTTTCTGAAAGCCATTATATTAACATCAAAATAGAAAATAAATTCCCAAAATTGAAGTTGCCGGTTCCACAAAGCCTGGAAGCTAAAGTCATGAGACAGAGACAGGGGCTTTTCTAGGCCACATTGTCACTAGTCTTCCCCCTCAGCACCGAGATAAAACAAACCATGAGCAAGATTACTGGGAAAGTCTGCAGTGCTTAAGGTTATCAGTGCAGTAACACATAACATAGCAGGGTTTACCTACTAATAAGCCGCTCACCTGCAGATTCTATCAACTCCCAATATACAGTGAAAGCCTTACAGTGCTTTGAAAATATAGCTGTCATTGCCTATTAGCTTCATGAGATCTTGGTGGAGACATGCAAGGCAGTTCATGTGAAATGTCTGACAGCACTCGCCTTCTTTTTGCTATAAAGAAATGTGCTGGCTCTTAAAAAATAAAAAATAAAACAAGAGCAACCCCATCAAAGATTTTAAAAATAATCCTTACGAAATGCTTCCAGTTATTGGGATAGAAAATACAAATATATTTTTAATATGTACATTGGCAAGGAATAATTCTCATCATAACGCAACAAGGCAAGAATACTTGGATGTAAAATTTTAAAAGTTGCATCTATCCACAGTATTTCATGCCCAGCTTTGTGAAGTTTGCAGACTTTCCGTTCATGATGCATAAGAACTTGTCCTGGTCAGCAAACCAATCAGCGTATCCTCCTCTTGGGGAACTTTCACATGGATAGAATATATACTGTAAGGCTGGAAATTGTCTTTGATTTATAGGAGCCACATCCAAGGCCAAACCCAAGGTCTAAGGGCTGTGACCGTGCACCTCTGCTGTGCTGCACCCATGGTCTGAGCCACCCCTGTGATGCTGCAGGCAGCCACTGGCTCCTGGCAACATGGCAGCTTTTATTCCAGTGGCCAAGGCCCAACGCTGCTGGAGTTTCAGACACAAGGTCTGGCGTGATCAGAGAGAGCCACAAGGATCCACGCCGCTCCAGACGGCGAACAGTTGCTATCTGCAGGAGCACCATCTTTAAATCTTCCGAAATTAAGTTCCTCGTTAAAGGATGGGAGACATGCCGTATGAATTTCTGCATTTATCTAAAGCCACGTTGTGAAAAATCTGCCTCATTTTAGGACTATGTTACCGCACAGGCATCACTCCATCCTGACTGGAGAAAGGGGGAGAGTGGGAATTTATCTTACATAAATCCCCAATGTGTCCTGTCTAATATTTATAGCCGGCACAGAATGGCTTTTTTTTTTTTTCTGGCTGCAGAAATAAAACTGTCAGCTTAAAAGATAGCCTTTTTATTTTATCAGTTTCTAGCTTGATTTCAAATAGAGACAAAAGGCATAATAAAATATTTTCCATTGATCCCCGAGATGCAATCAAAGATCATAAAAAGCCGAGGATGGCTCTTCTCCTGCTGCGACGAAGCTCTCGCTCCCAGCGCCGAGGAGCGGTGGGCTGAACACGCCCTCGACTTCCCAGTTTTTTGGCCCAAACCAGTGGTACGGCCCCAATCCCGCCTTGGGCATCTCTTGGGCAAGCCTGACCTTCCTGGTGCTGCTCCGGGTCAGAAACCTGGCTCCTTGCCACCCGAGGGAGGATCAGGGCTCTGGGACACTTCTGGCAATAGATTCATTGTGTTTGGGGGAATTTGGGTCACAGCATGAACCTGGGGCCACACCAAGGGCTCCTTTGCGCTGTCAGGGGGAACGATGGTGCTTTTAGTTCGTGCCTGGTTAATGACCCCAAACCCCAGCTGAGGATGCTCCAGTGCACGCTCATCTTTGCTCCAGGCGAAGGCTGGAAGCATTCACTGTTGAGGGTTTTCTGATGTAGGACCCTGGCTTTCATCTCTCCCCTATGAACAAAGCCAAGTTTCTGCCTAACACACTGAATGTATGGCCGTATAATCAGAGGGGAATCTCAGAGAAAGCCTTTACAGGACCCTGAGGCTACCAGAGAAAATCTTGTCTCAATTACGAGAGGAGATGTTTAACCTTAACACATTCGGCCGCCTCCCCACGGCACGCTCCCGCCCACCGTTGGCCCCCTCAGTCCTTAAATTTCATCTAATTAGGAAATTACTTATGCAAACATCTGAACTCACCTTGTAAGGACTGAAAATAAGGCTACAAAAATGTACATGCAGGGGAACCAGAGTTTTTACAAATCCAGGCCTATAAATGGCATTTCAATATTAATTAATTCAATGCAGTTAGAGGAAAAATAATTTATGCAATTAAAAATTATTAGATTAAAAGCAATTTTTAAAAAAAAACCTTGTCCTGTTGTGAGCAATCCTGAGCTGTGCCGTGTGATTTCAATGCTTTTAAAATGAGGAGACTTTTCAAATCACTAGGCTTTATGTAAAGTAAAGGAGTAATTAGATACCAAAAACAGTAATTATCTCAATGAGAGACGGAGAAAGCAGGCAAGTGTAAATACACTTCCCGGGGTAAATCCAGACCCACGAAAGGAATTGTTATGTACAAGCCAAACCACGGAGCAGCCAAGCGCAGCCCCATGTCAAACCCGCCGAGCTCCTGCACAGCAAAGACAACCCAGACCCTGATCTGTCTCGTTACCATCTCCGTGATAAAGGTTAATCAAGCACAAAGCATGAAGCAACACATGAGCTCTTGGGAATCTATTTTCAGCTCCGGGTACGTAACACTCAAGCCAGGCAGAGGGCTGAAGTGCTCGTTTTTCTGTTGGTGTAAAATGCTGCAGGTTTCGGGGAAGTGATGTGAAGCCCTTCCCGGCAAGGAGCCGCTGGGAAGGCACGGAGAGCCCCTCACTTGTACCCACACTCATTAAAAAAAAAAAAAAAAATCATAGAAATGTGGCAAAAAAATCGTGGGTGCTACAGAAGAGTAGTTTCTGCAGAGACTGGGGCCACCCAAGCGGGGAGAGGTGCGGAGCTGCCCACCCGGCTGCTTCTGATAAGCGGAATTTGTTGACACGATGCTAAAGGCAACGTGGACCAGCCTCCGCTCCCCCCAAACTTGCACTCAGGGGGGCTGAAGCGCTCAGGCACTACGTGGTGCTGGAGCACTGTGGGCATTTGTGGGCAGTTACCGAGCCCACATTTGTGTATTATTCCATATTTTGAAACTTTGGCCGGCAGAAAATCTCTGTAACCTTATCTTTATAGACGCTAATTTAAAAAAAAAAAAAAAATTAAATTAAACAAAATAGACTTAAGCCAAGGTAAAGAGCCAGGCTAGCACAAATCCCCTGCTCCAGCAGGCACTCAAGCCCCGCATGAACGGCTGAAGGTCAGAGCAGTAAGCAACGTCTCTCCTCGTGACCCACCCAAGTACATTGTGAAGGTGCCCAAACCCGGATTTTCGTTTCTATGCTGCTCTGATCTGCGCTCACAGCTGGCATGAAAGGAGCAGCATTTTCCAGCACAGATGCACTGCTGTTGAAATATCAGCTATCAGCAGGCACCTGAGTTGTCTTAATCCTACCTAAATCCTAAATCTACTGCGCCTACCTTTCTATTAATCTTCCTGTCCTATCAAATGGTGAATTTTCCCCAGCACCAGCCGTTAGGTGAGATGCGACAGACGGCGGCTTACCGTCCCCCTCCCAAAGTCCGGCATCAAAAGGATTTTCAAGGAAATAAGACATTTAAAGCAGGACAGAATTTTCAGGTTTTAAAAAGTAGAAACAGTAAGAAAGCACTTTTGGCAGAATTCAGTTGTTTTTTAACTGTAAAACACCAAACAACAAACAATGCTATGCAACAACCCATGGCAAAGAGCATCACTGGGGATCTGCTCGGGAAGAAAGGGCAGATGTAGAGGAGGGACGCAGCAACCAGTTCGTTAGCAAACAAACACAGAGGTGGGAAATAGCAGGAATTATGGATTTCAGGAGAAACAGGCTCCTGGAGAATAAGACCCCCAAAGCCCCAGTGGCTGCTCAGCCCTCCCGATGGGCTCTGGGTGTGGAGCAGCGTCCCCTGCCCACACGTGGAGCTCACAGCCCACCCCATCTCACGTCTCAGCATCCTTTACACAAAGGTCTGATTCCACCCTAAGCCAGCAAATCATGGTGTATACAAACAGCCCTAAATACTGTAGTGCTATTATACTTTGATATCAAAGTTAATGCCCTCCTGGTAACGCTCTTCCTACATGGTCTAATGGCTTGAAGATGCCATTCCTTCCGAGGGAAAGGAAAGCAGGCAGCAATTCAGATCTCTGTGCTAGCATCACCAGCAACCTGCATCTCCACGTTTCTGAGACAGGCAAGGAGAAAGGGACATTTTTCTCTTTGCTGATGCAGAGGGCAGCCCGAGACCACACTTAGCCACGGGCATTGAGGTGAAAGGCTCTGAGGTACCCCACAGCTTCCCGCAAAGGCATCACTGTGCAGGAGTTACCTTTGTAAAAATATTCATCTGAAATTAAGATAAGCAGTGCTGAGCGCACGCAGGGTTTCACTGGCTGACCTGGGGCAAAGAGCAGACCTCCCGGCCAGCAGCCGCTTCCCATCCATGCTGGATGTCAGGAGGGAGACGCGGCTGCGGAGGCTCCCGCCAGCCCCAGCTAATGGGCGGTTTATTCATATTTGATCAGTCAGGCAAGGAGCTGTGGAAGGGAAAAGGCTGCTAGAGCAGAGAGGCATTTGGAGGGAGAAGAGCTAAAGGAGCCGAGCACTCTATACCACATGGACTCCCGCTCCATGTTTTCCCTGAAAGCGGAGTTTTTCCAAGCACTGAAGGTGTTCCTTAAAAAGAATAGGTTTACTGTAAAGCAGAGGAAAACCAGAAGTGTCCAAGGTTGTTAAGGGCAGTGGGGAGGTGAGGAAGCCTCAGGAAGGCTCAGTTAAATACACGGAGTATCTCTGGACTCTGAGTTGTGATCCATGGTGATGGATTAAGAGAGCATGCAACGTTCCCAACTCCATCACTGGGCATAAATATCAGTCCATGTCAGCCATGTAAATCAGATTTAACACAGTTTTCTGTAAAACACCAGTGCCCAACTAGGGCACAGCAGCTAAGAGGCATGCAGGAGGTGGAAACACATGAGTAAGAGCATGTCTTAAAGACCTGGACCACCGCAGAGAGACTCAGACACAGCTGTGACCCTGGAGTTCCAACAGTGGCAAAGAGAAATCCAGGGAGAGATGTCCCTGTCCCCGAGTCTACGTGGTCACTGCTGCCTGTGCATCCTCTCTTGGGAAGGGCAGACCCCAGAAGCAGAGAGAAGCACCAAACCGACGTGCCTGGGGCATAGGGAGCAGCCCAAGCCCCACAGGCTCCTGCCCTGGCGCTGCTTCAGCACAAACCCTGTAGGCAGCAGGTGATGAAACCCACCCCGTGGCTCCAGCTGCACCCCTGCCCTGGCACCGGCATCACACGGACAGAAGTCACCGCAAAGACGGCCGGACCCAGGGGTAGCCAAATAGCCTCGTCTTTTTTGACAAAGAGCTTTCAGATTACTTATGTCCCCACCTCAGCTTCGCAGCTGGGAGCTCATCTCCCCCTACAGCCGTGTGTGCCACGAGCCTCGCGCTCCCAGCACACCCAGCATCTCTCCCGCTGGCAGAACCCAGCTCAGAGCAAGGCAGGGATGGCAGAGAGCAGCCAGGGTCTCCTCACTGCAGAGCTCCTCTCCGCCTGCGAGCCAGGCTCCAGCCTTCCACCGCTTTACCTTGGAGAGAAACTGTTGAGTGAAATACAGGTCCATTGCCAATTCGGGCAGACTATGGTGCTGAGCTAGAGGTTGAAATAAAGTTTAGATTAAAAAAAAAAAAAAAAAAAGAAAAGAAAAAGAGAGACCTGTTGAGCTTAAGAAGAAGGGAAGAAAAAAACCAACAGAAGGACTGACCCTTGGGATAACAAACAGACAGTACTGCAACACAATTAAATCCGTGAGCTAAACGCGTGGTGTTTCTACCCCTGCAAGCCAGAGCGAGACAAAGCGTCTGAGAAGTTCTCCTGTCACAGCAGTGGTTTGACACGTGCCACATCTGAGGAGACACGATCTTCTCAGAGGACAGAGACGTGGTCCCTCCACGCTGTGGGCAGGAGGAGCAGCACCTGCACGTACAGCCATGCCTGTGCCCCCAGGAGCAGGAGAGACCAGCAAGAGAGACCTGGCTTGGGGGAGTGCAGGGGGGGGAGAAACACGCTTAACGCAGCCACACTTACAGCCTTTGGCTTGAAGGGAGGCTGGATCTCCTTGCGCTCCAGCTTATCCCAGTCGATGTAGCGGAAGAACGCGTGCTCCTTGATGTCCCGCTCGCCTTCTGGGCCACATCCCAGTCGCTTGGCAGGGTGCTTGGTCATCAGCTTGGGGAGAGGAAGAGAAGAAACAGTTACAGAGTGGCCAAGCGCTTCACAAAACATCCACTTTGAGAGGTCCCCAGGGTGTTGCGATGCCCGGCTGGGCAGCCCTCACCACACGGCTGCTGCCCTGGGACACCCCACATCATTGCCCAGACCCCAAGAGGGGCTCCCATCTCCTCCCCCAGCTTTTGGTGCTCAAAGCAAAGGACAAAGGGAGAAGCAGGAGCAGCTCCAGGGACAGGGAAGGTTGGTAATGGCTTACGACAGCAGACTAAGCAGATCGCAGGCACAGGAGTACTGGGTGGGATGAGCACATCCCCTTTTCCTCTGGGAATGAAACTGGTTCACCGAGAAATACCATCAGGGTGCTGACAGACCCTGCACCACTGCAGTCTCAGCAGCTACAACAGGGGCAGCAGGATGCCCGCAAAGCTGCTTAGCAGTCCCTTTGCTTGGTAGCAAACTTCTCAACATCTGCATAATTAATTTTAAAGGCCACTGCCCATTTAAGATGAACAATCTGCCCTCAGAAACTTTCATTAGCCCTTGAAGCAGAACCTCCACTTGTCTGGAGCTGCGGCAGCTCAAACAAGAGGCGTATTTCTAATGAAAGAGTCAATTTTGAGAAAACAAGCACAAACAGTCCATTAATGTTGTTTATCATCTAAACTTCTCCTCTTCACTGGCTCAATAAGAAAAGTGAAACAGGCCACGGGAATTAAGGGCGGCTGTACAAACATTAATATCCTGGGGGCATTGTTTGAGCTGTGTTCGGAGATCAGATGGAGATTCCAGAGATTTGTAAGACCTTGATAAGCACAGAGAATATGAGCCGTAGACCTGCAACAAAAGGACTACTTTATTAAAAGCAGGGCAGTTAAAACTGGCCCCGGAGCTGTGCAGAGGTTGCAGCAAGCCTGACTCCGTCTCTTGGGGCTGTGGGTCTGCAGGAGACCCCCACTGCCCTCCTGGGACCCCCAAAGCTCTGCAGGGAGGTGCTAATGCTCCCACTGGAGAGCTGAGGAACCTCCCCACCCTTCTATTGAGACCAGTCCACCCTCAAAAGATGAGTTTTTTTATAATCAAGCATCTTCTGACAAAAATAAACACATCAGCCCAAGCACCCAGGGGGTGGGCAGCCTGCCATGCCATGGGGGGTTCATGAGCCCCCCCACCCAAGTCCCACATCCAGGCAGAGCTCCCCTGCCCCAAGGTGTAAGTATTTTGACACAAGCCAGCCCCTGCCATCCATGATTGCACAAAACAAACTTGCTCGGGGAAGCTGATCTTTAAAAGTAATGCAACAACAGGGAGCTGAAAGCAAGGAAAAGCCTCCAAAAAAAAAAAACCAAACCAAAACAACCACAAAATAAAAATAACCCTACAAATGTGAAGTAAGAGCAGAGTTGCTAACCACTCTGCTAGCAAATGGCACTACATCCATGGCCAGCCAGCTGTGAAGGCAACCTGCAGCTGAAAGACTGATGAAGCGAAGCTTCCTCCAACCAGCAGCACCCCCTGGAAAGCCCATCTGCAGACAGCAAAGGCCCACCAGGCTTCCCAAGCTGGACAAGTGATTTTCCAGATGGTGAGACCTGCCTTTCCTCAGGGCAAGGACGTGACTGGCATCAGCATCATTCTTGCAGAGCCTGCTCCCACGCGAGGAATCCCGCTGGAGCTGTTGCTGGTGGGCTGGAGAGGGAGGGCCATGGGGGTGCGAGGTGGCAGCAAAGACAAAACCCAGATTTTTTTCTAACTCGTGTTTTACTTTTTTTGGTAAATAACACAGTTTCCCTCAGTATTGCAGCGTGCAGCTCTTTATAAAAAAAAATAATAAACCCCAGTGTAAGAAGACAAGACGTTACGTGTCTCGGTCTCTTGAATGAGCGTGGCAGCAGCCCGGACAAGCAGGAGGGGCTGGATCCAAGTCATTGTCCCCTACCAGCAGAGGGAAGCGGTGCCACCAGGCGCTGTGGGCAGGTGGCCCTGGCACGCAGGGAGCCCCACTGCAGGCTTGTGGTCTTCCTGCTGCCAAGGCAGTACAGTGAAGTGGGCGACCTGCTGTCCCTCAGTGCCACCCGACAGCTTTCACATCACCCTAGGCACACGGATGGGGTGAAGCTGTGCCCCGCTGCACCTTGCCATCCCTCGGCTTTCACTACATCCACTTCAAGTTGACTGGTTCAGCTAAAGAAGAGGATCTTTGCATCTCCTGGGCAGGCTGTGGACAGCATCCTGACAGTTCAATCAGGTCCCGCTTAGCTGTGCTACAGCAGGGGAATAAAAAGCATCCTGCGACTCAATAAGGTTTTCCTAAGGCAGGTCTCCGACACAATGTGAGAGCCTGAAATGTGCTAATAAACTGATTTAGTGATTTGGCTGGCACGTCAAATGGCTTAGTTTGCATTCAGCAGACATGAAAAGAAATCTGTTCATGGGTCTTTGCTGGTGAGTGCTGATCCTGAACACACTGACAAACCTCCAGCTCTTACTGCCAGAGATCATTTGGGGCAAGGAGGGAAAGCGTCTGCAGGATCCGCACCTCCATCGACACTAAAGCTCACGGATACCTGCACATAAAATGCAGCTGGGAAAGCATCTGACAGAGCGAGCTGGACAGATGTGTGGCCACCCGTCTCCGGCTGCCTCCCAGAGACCCACAGGAGATGCCAAGGCTATGCCATGCCAGGGGTGCCCCCAAGCAGACCCTCCCCTGTGCGAGAACGTGATCTCCCCACCTGCACCCAGTGAAAATGTCCACGACTCTGCTCGCACCACGCTGCCCTGCAGGCACTTCATACACACACACCACTAAGGGCACTCTGTGCTCTTATATTAATTAGCTTTTCCAGCCAGAGCCCAAGTTCTTACCTGCCTTCTTGTGCTGGAAGCTGTTTTACACACACCCGCCCCCCAAATTGAAGTGTCGCTGTTAAACCCCCGGCCTCCTCAGCCGAACACAAATGCACATCAAATTCAGCAGCTCAGCCGATTAATGAATCGTAGAAGATTTTCTACTTCATGTACCTGCCTGTAAAGCTGAACAGAGCTGTGGTACTGTGCAGTTATTCAGTATTTTCACTATATGCATCCAGAAATTAAATTTTCTTGTTTTCCTATTGTGCTTTTACTCATGTGAGCACGAAGGCACCATCTGTTATTGATATATAGGACCCCATAAACATGCAGATTGATTCTCCTGGCTTACGTAGGATAATCAGTTAGCTTTGTTTGTATTAAACAGGAACAAGTTGATTTAATCCCCGTACCAAGCCAGCGAAAACCCTTCAGGCTTCTGCAGATGAGGAAGGATGCTTTAGACCAAATCATCTGTGATGGTACGTCTGATGTTTGGAGCTCAGATAGAGCAAAGTCCAAGTCTGGACTCAACTGCTTTGCTAAACTGCAGCTTTATTTTTTGTTGGTGGAAGGTGAGCAGATGCCGCGTGTTCGTGGGCTTCATTTAACAGCGGCACATTTTGCACCAAGAGGCAAAGCTGATCCAGATGTTTGTCCTCGTTTGACAAGACCACACGGCTTACGGACAGTGGTCATCACTGGGACATTCCCACCAGGGCACTGGTCCCTCTGCCACCCTGGCACACAGCTGGGCTCGCTTCTGCGTGGCACAGCACATCCTGGCTCCATCCCAACCACAGCCCAGCGTTTTCAGCCGGAGCCAGAGGCAGCAAACCCCTTGGCACCCAGGAGTGCTTGCCATGCGTGGCCTTAAAATGGTCCCACCTTCCAGCCACCCTTTTCCTAACCACGGCCACTGAGCCGTGGCCACATCCGCACCTCCGAGAGGGCTGTAGCACAGCACTAGGCAGCTATTACGTGCTTTCCCCAGGCAGCACCACCAGTGGAAATACCACTCAAAATACAATGTAAACTTTAATGTGGAAAGACATGCCATTTTATGCCTTTGCTACCAGGCAGAGATTAAAGGGGGAGCTTATATTCGCAGGCAATCTGTTCACCTGGAAAGGGCTGCTTTGCTCAGGCGCAGTCAAACCCCTCCATATGGGACGGAAAACGGGCGATGGTTTGTGCCAGTGCCCGTGTGCGTGCGCGCACACACACACACACACACACACACACACACCCATTCCACGGGTCTGAAATGGGAGCCTGGCTCCCGATAACCAAACCAGAGCTGATGAGAGCACAGCTAAGCTACCTGCACCACGGACACCGCAGCTCCAACATCAACCCTCGGAAAAAAAATCCGAGCTGACAGCAGAGGAGGGAAATGCTCCATTTGATCTGCTAATTGATGCTGACTGTCGAGTCAAGGAGCTGTGTTCTGGTTAACTCTCCATTTTGCTTCCCAGCCAACTATCTCTGATTAACGCTTGTTTCTTGGCTCGGGCCGATACAAGGCTTTCAGGATCAAATGCTTTTCATCTCCGAGCTGTGAAACAGCAAGCGATGACTGGCACCGGCATGCCGGAGTGAAACCGCGTGGGAACAACAAAATCACTTTGGAGAGCACGGCAGTGAAATACCAAACCCTTCGCGTTTAAGAGCAGAGGCTTCTTTGCTCTTTAGAGCGATCTAAGGCTGGGTTTGTGCCCTCCTGGAAGACCTACCACGTACCAACACAAACAGCACGGCTCCGATGCCCCTGTGGTTAATTGAGACATATTTTACTGTATTCTAGGGGAAAATGTAAATACTTTGTTTCCAGCTTACTGAGGGTTTGTAAATACCGCACATATTTTTAATTAAGCTTTCTGGTGTAGCAGTTTGGTGGCGGCAAAGGATGTCTGGAGTTTTTGTGCACTTCCCTCAAACAACAGTTGTACAAAGGGAACCACCACTTCTCTGCAAAAAAAAAAAAACCAACCCACCAGGAATTTATAAAGAACCAAGCTCTCCATGCATGGCTAAACGTCCTCCCATGCAGCCTCACATTTCCAAGAGTGAGAAAAGCCATTACAGCTACACCCAGCAGACGTTTCAGTCATGGTCTCTTCTCGTCTATTTACAGCATCCACATTTTGACTGATGCAACAGCAAACAAAGCCGACAGTGAGATCCATCCCTGTTCCAGCCTCCGCTCCCTCGCAAGCGCTGTTCCCTCGGGCACCGGGGGGATAATGCTGTTCAGCATCACAGAGCATATTCCCTCCCTCCTGCCCAGCCAGGGACACAGTGGACTTTCCCCTTATGTCCCAAGCAACAACATTCTGGAATTCAGCAAAAGGAATGAGAGAGGGTGAGAAAGTTTGTGGAAATTCCCCCTTCGATCACCAGTGCCGTTTCTGAATTAATGACTCGATTTTATTACATTCTGCTGAAGGTGAGTGCCAGGTGGCCCGGATGGCATCCCTTCCCTGTGCCCTGTTCCCGGCAGGAAACACCTGCAGCAGCTTTTCCCCACGGGACAAGCGAATTCTCCTCTTTAACACCAGCTCTGAATCCTGGCAACACTGGGAAGAGGCTTTGAAATGCCGCAGTGGGAGCGTTAAGCACAAGATGTGTCATTTGTAGATAGAAACACTATTTTGAGATATAGAACATTCAGATATTTTAAATATTAACTATTAAAAGCAAACATTTTTTAAATTCCTACACAAACACATATTTATAGCACTGTTTGACACTGGCTGGCTGAGATGAGGCTCAGTCCCAAGCAATAACCATATGCACAGCGTCAGGACCCAGCCAGCCTTTATTCATCACAGCCCAAATTAATTCAGGTTGCATTTAAGCCTTGCCTAGGCCCAGTCCATGGAGAGCTCAGGACACCGGGCACTGCAGAGCTCCACTGCAATTTAAGAGATATGATAATGAAAATATTGCCCTGACCCAACAGAGACACACACCAGCACGGAACTTCAGGTGGCCCTAAAGGGGGACTCATCAGAACTAAACGGAAACCTCTGCAGGAGGAAGCCTTTGTATCTGATCTTAGGAAAACTATTTAGAAATCACATTCATTTTCTCTAAGCATCTTTTTTTCTTTTCAGGTAAAGATGCATAAAGCTCCCCTGTCGTCACCTAATGGGGAGGAGGGGTCTCAGATGCCCTCAACTCCCACAGCCCATCCCAACACTCCAATTTTCTCTTGACCTTCACCTGCGCAAAAGACAGCTCAGCCCTTGAGTCCTACCCGTGTTTCTGCTCAGCGTAGCGTAAGGGCACAGAAAGGATCTGGGTGTTATTTTTAAATGTCTTTAGTACATATACACAAAGTAGCACAATGGCACCAGAACACAATCGAATTTTGTCAAGATTCCCCCCACGCTGGGAGGCTGCAGCCCGGAGCAGAGCGAGGAGGGCGAGGGGGACACAAGGGACAAGGAGGGGCTTGGGTCCCCTGCAAGTGAAGGACAGCTGGAGGTGCCCACCGGCTGCACTTCTCCCAGAAATCAAAGGCCAGCCCTTACCCCTTTGCAGATGGCCACTGCCTCCTTGGACATGGACTTGGGGTAGGCTACGTTGTGCTCCATGATAGACTGGAAAAGCTCATCCTCATCTTCTCCCTCAAAGGGAGCCTAGAACAAAGCAAACAAAGGTTCAGCGGTGTTTCCTTGCTCTTTGAGCTTCCGTTCGCTGCTGTGATCCTCAGCCATGAAACCAGCCCCGTCTGCTGACTCGTGTCTCAGCATCACAGTCCCCGGGGCTGCATCCACAGCTTCATCTGCAGCACCGAGGAGACGGCACCCCACCGTGTGCCAGCAACAAAACGCATTACACGTCAGCATATGTTCACAATGGAATTTAACACGATCCCATAGGAATCAATTAAAATTCAATTACCTGGCCAGCTAACATTTCATAGAGCAGGACTCCAAATGCCCACCAATCCACAGACTTCCCATAGGGCTGATAAGCAATTATCTGAAAACAACACAAACAGCAGGATTACACTCCCATTTTTAACCTGTTGGCCCAACGCAAACTAATTTCAAGCTGTAGTCCGCGTCAAAAGGACCAGGTTATTTACTGAGACATTAGTCCCTGAATGGTGGGAAAAAGCAATTATAAACAGAACACACAAAAGGTAAAGGATTCAGTAACTTTAAAAAATCATCAGCTCTCAAATGTGCACTAAATATTAGGAAAAAAACCCAGAATATTCACTGTGATTTAAGACAGATTCATTCTGATTCAGACAAAATTTTAGCATATTTGTTGTGCTTTTACAGACTCATCCCAGCAAGGTTCATTGGAAAAGGAGCAGCAGCCGTTCTCGCTTACCCTGATGTACTTTGGGATTTTTTTTCCGCTGACTTCAGTGCAGTTGGTTTGAAATAACAACACACTCCGTGGATGGTACGGGGCCCTTTAAAACAGACTTGTAGCATATGGGCAGTCAATACCCTCTGCATGCAAAGCTGCCAGTTCGCTTTCTATTATTTATTGCAGAACATCCCTTACAAAATAACCTAATAACTGACGGCCCTACCCTTATACCTGAGCAATGTGTTAGGATTTTACTTGGGAGTTAGGATATAACTTTGGGGTTTGTTGGTTGGTGGTTGTTTTTTAATTTAAAAATATAAACATTTATTTTGGATAAGGCACCAAGACATGAATTTTTGTATTTTTCCATGATTTACTCTGCAAAATCTGAAATACCCTAAACTTCACAATCATACGACCCTGCAGCAGAGCCACCCGGCCAACCTGCCTCTGTGGAGCAGGTGACCTCCCCCCGTGCGTGTCGGTGGCTTGGGGCACCTACAGCTGAACCCAGCGAGGGGGTCGGTCCTCGCTAGCAAGACCCCACATACAAACAAGACAAGCAGGTGGTGGAGAAACGGACCCAGCCCTGGGTCCCATGGCACCTCTGCTGCTCAGCTCTCCGTGTCCCTCGGCTCAAGCACGCAGCGAGATGCCGGGTTGGCACCCTTGGCCGGGGGCTGCTGTCAGAAGCCAGCCCCCTCCTTCCTTCCCTTCAGCATGGGGGTCCCTACAGCCCACCCGGTGGTGGCAGGAGGAGCAGGTCCAGCCCAGGGACCGCAGAAGAAGCCAGGCTCCCACAGGCACTTTTCTGCTTTGAAGGGTCTCTCAAGCTCTGGTTTATTTGCCGGTTGCTGCTGCTGGGTGTCATTTCAGTGTTTGGGGTTTGACAGGCCTTGGGCTTTGCCATCTGTTACTTAATGCAAAACAATTACACAATTTATTCATCCAAATTACAGAATTCTATTCTGCAAAGATTCCTATGCTTGAGTACAAATGCAAATCATATGCTAATCACAGGAGAATGTACACAGCAATCCAGCCCCAGAGGTCTGCTCCTGCTGTTGCTACCCCTGCTCCTGAGCAAGGCTCCGCTCCCGCGGCTCTGAGCAATGCCCGCAGCCTCCAGTGTCCTCATGTTGAGCCGTCCCTGTCCTTGCAGAAGACCTCTGCAGTGTCCAATGGGATCTGACCAGGAGGTATACGTCAAGATGCAGGTCAGGTGCTGCCACCCATCCCAGGAAGAGATGAGGTCCATCCCGTGAAAGCATCAGCACCAAGGCACGATTAGAGAACAAGACTGATGTCAGTCTCCTCTTCTGTCCTGGTCCTGGTCCAGCCACACATCCAAACATGGTGACACGACTCTGAGAGCCTTGACAGCGTCCTGCGGTGAGGCCTGACCCTTCCCAATGAGACCAAACGTCCAGTTTCAGCTCTGAAATTCCTCGACCGAGTGCACTTGAAGTTCCTCCCACTTGTTCCTTAGATGATTTACGAGTGCTCTGGGAAATTTAGGTGTGAACTCTTCACACCATAAAGGCTTTTAAAAGAAAATAGTACTTAGAAGAAATCCTTGCAGAAAAGCAGTCTCTGTAAATGGAAGTTGATGACTACACGTAAGGGAAGGTCAAAATCCAACAGCTGAAGAACATATTTTGTTCAGAGGAAATTACACACACGGGGTCGTTTGCACTCAGTACCTGTCACCTTGGCACGCAGAGCTGTACCTTAGAATAGAAAAAGCCCTAAAAATGGGTCAAGCAAATCACAGGACGTTTTTACCCTGAAGACATGTTGGCTTGAGAACACTGCTGCTTCCTAACGGGAGGAAGCACGGTCCAGCAGAAGAGCCCTGGAGAGGAGCTACACGCAGGGACCCCGGCTCTTGCCACGGGCTTGGCCACCCAGCGGGAGACCATGCCGGAACCACATACCCCCTTTTCCTATTTACAAAGTAGAGGATGTATATATTCACTCTTTTGAGACCCCCTGGTAGCAGGCGTTAACACCATTCCCGGGTAACGTAGTGATTTGCATCCTTATTTCCCATTTTCTGTTTTTCTTTTGGGGGAAAAAAAAAATAGAGCAAGCAGAAGAAAATACGAATTTAAGTGATAATGTTCAGGCAAATACCAAGAGAACTGGTCATTTGTCCTGCTTTGGAAGAGAATTAATCACACACAGCAACTGAGCTATGTACCAACAGGACACCAATATTAATCTTGGTAGGATGAGGATACGTAATACACATTTGAACGAGTAATTAGAAACCTCTCTGGCTGCAGCAAAACACAATGTAGTTTAGCATACAAGCGCATCTAACTATGTCCTAGCAAAAAGAATCTCTTTCTCTAAAATATTTAAATGAATAAATATTAATCTCATCATTGAAAATTCAGCAGAGTGAGAAGATTTTAGAGGGATATTTTTATGTTAAGGGAACAGGCATCTGGGAGTAACTACCTACCTGAATTTCACAAATCTGACATTAAATTGCACCCATATAGCACTTCATGTAAGTGTCATATGTGTCTCCGTCACATAAGTAATAACCAAATGCAAAATAATTTTGGAGTGATCTAGAGCTGTAGATGGGGAGCCTCTCCTCATCACGCACACAGCCCTTTGCTGCAAGTGGCAAGCTGGAGAGATCTGAAGATTTCCACTTCACATGGAGATATTATCCACGAATAATTCATTTTTTTTCCCACTGGTCACGTTGTGCTGGAAGCGGCTGTCACATGCGGCAAGGGGCAAAGCCGAGCTCCTGGGCTCATCTTTTCCAGGAGCAAGGAAGCGTGCGAGGAGCAGCCTTTGGTGGGTTTGAGCACACCAAGGATCAGACAGGCACAGGGATGCCGATAGCACAAATGTGGGAAAAACAGCAAGAAAGGGAAAACACACTGCAGGGAGACCAGCATGGAGGATTTTCTGTACTTTGAGGCCAAAGCAGGGCACGCAGCCGAACAGAGAGGTGGATCCAGCATCACTGCTTCCTTAAAGATAACTGTAGCCTTTGCGGGGATGGACAGCACTGAGGGGATGAACTTTCTAGGCTGACAGTAAATTTGTTAATAACCCTGTTTCTCTCAAAAAGCTGCCCAAAGCGAAGTCATCCCATGGAAAAGAGCATCAGACAGGCTGCTGAAAGACCTACGGAGCATCTACCACCTTTCTCCACCTCCTACCTCAGGTGCAATGTAGTCCGGAGTGCCGCAGAAGGTCTTGGTAGTCACCCCGTCCCAAATGTTCTCCTTGCACATGCCGAAGTCTGCGATCTTTATGTGCCCCTCGCTATCCAGCATCACGTTGTCCAGCTTCAGGTCTCTACAAAGAGAAAGCAAAACAATGACACAAAACAGTGACACAAAAGACCACTCATGACGCCACTCATCAAAGACAGGTTTCCTGACTCCAGGTGCTGTCCTAAGAGCTAGCTCTGGCTTCGTCTCACACCCAGACTCGTTGTAGGATAACGTTCAGGGAAATGAGCAAAAATAAGTCAGAGATCTGTCAGGATGAAGTGTTTATTTCACTTTTAACCCACAGGAACACCATGCTGGGCAAATCGCTTTTAAGTGTACAACAGAAAACTCTCTCATCTAGCAGGGAGACAGGTTTAATAGATTATTTTTTTTTTTGTTCCTATGAAAATCAAGTGAAAATCAAAGCTCACCAGCAATGAAGAAGTACCTACTCAGCAGAAGCCCCTGCATCACCTATGCTACGCTCCCCCATGAAAATACAAATCAGCCATGTTTCCCTCTGATCCGCATCCGCAGAATATCTGTTAGTTATACCCAACTGCAGGAATTTTGCTCTTTAGCACAAATTGTGGAGACGGTTTCAGCTGTAGAGCTCCCAGTCCGGCACCCAGCCCTGACCAGCCTCTCCAGAGGTGGGTGCTCCAGCCTGAAGGAGAGTTTTGTAGCAAACACTCAGTAGTTCAGGTCCAAATTACACATTACCGGCCATGTAATTACTGAGCAGTTCTGTGATTCTGTGCCACTCCTGGCTTATGTGCTCTGCATTAACGCATCACTCAGAGGTCTCCACTTCAATATCGGAGCATGTCTGCAAGATTTCCCTTGACCCAGGGTGATATTAGGTGACAAGGCACGTGACAGAGCGGCACATGGGTGAAGGCACAAGCCGTGCTTTCCCATCGGCCAGGTCTCTGCGGCTCTGCCAGCTGCACACCTCTGGTCTGCAGGTGAAGAGCAAAGGCACACGGTATGATCCGGAGCTGGCAAGAAGGTCATACCGTCTCTGTGTGACCCTCTTCTCAGAGACCCCCGTTTGAAACACCCCACTGGGAACCGCCTGCTCAGCAGAGCCATGGGGCTGCACGGTGCACGAGGCTTAACTCTGTTAAGTAAGAGCCCAATTAAAGCAACGGTGTAATTTACTACAACTTGCTGGGTTTTAAGACTGTTTTTTCCAATTATCATGCCACTGCTTAGAACCCTGACAGGCCAAAGGCAGATGGACACGAGCCTGGATTTGGATTTGGAGGAAGGAAGGAAGAAGGGGCACTGGGGACCGGCAGACCTAAAATCTCTCTGTAGCAGCTGATGGCAAAAAACATCCCTCACGTCAGGTTTGCTCCACTTCTTTCATCTTCGCAACAGTCTTCAGCATCTCATAACTTCAGTAGCACAGCTGGCATTTCCTTTTGCAAAGCAGTTAATGGTATCTGACACTCATTAGGATGCTCTGCTCTACCTTGGGCTCTGGGAATACTCCCGAGCAGGGAAAAGCAGTGGTACACAAGTTTCAGCGCTTAACCAGCAGCCTCAGAGCCCGGTCCGGCACCTGGCAGTAACTTGGCTAACTCTGGATGCTACAGTCGTATTGCGACTGGAAAAGAGGTTTTAGTGTCTGTACCAGAAGTGACAGACTTGCACTGCAGATCTCAGAGCAGGCCATTCATAAGCACTTACTCTAGTGTTAATGGTAAGAAAATAGTGCCCTGCGGCAAAATACATGGCTCAGAACTGGTCCATGCTGCCAGTGAGCATTTGTATCGTACGGCAAGAAACGCATAAAACAGAGGCAAGAGAGGAACCAAAGCTGCCTTCCTTTCAAACGGGAACAAAGACAAGAACCTTCTCAAAAACCAGTGACACGAGAGAGGTGGTGGAGTCTCCTTCTCTGGAGATATTCAAAACCCACCTGGATTCGTTCCGGTCCAACCTGCTCTGAGTGCTTTGGCAGAGGGGTTGGACTAGATGATCTCCGAAGGTCCCTTCCAACCCCTACCATTCTGTGATTCTGTGACACTATGAGGGTCCCAGCCCCATTTTGGGTGTGCAGACCCAACAGGCAGCTGCTGGAGCCCACCCATGGCACTAACGGGGGAGAGCCCCGCGGCTGGTGGCTGCTCTGCAGAGCAGGGCTGCAGAGCCCTGCCGAGCATCACGGTCCTTACACCGCTCCAGCTCCAGCCGGAGTTCTCTGGGGAAGAGAGGAAGGAGGAACTTGCTCACCTACCGATAAATGATGCCTTTGCTCTGCAGGAAGAAGAGGCCAATGGCTATTTCTGCCGCGTAGAATCTGAAATGCAAGATTTAAAGGGAAGACTGATAATTAAACGAGATGAATCAAAATGAAAACCTTTCAAAACCAATCGCACTAAATGAAACGCGGTGGGCATACATGACCAAAGGATAAAGACAGCCACAACATAAAAATACCAGACAAGAATCACATGAGAATGACACAACCCGCCCTCTGCTCATATTGGGTAGGGATGCGATCCGGTTGCTGTGGGCTAGCAGGGGGCTGTCACTTCTTGTTACACAAATTCTCATTAAGCGAGAGCTGGGATCTACAGCTGTTCGTTACTGTGTGCTGGCAATGCGGCTTGAAAAGTTATCTGTCAACTCGGGCAGGCCAGGGAGATAATACGCATCGCCACCACTTTCTTTAAAGAATATTCTGGGTCCCCGAGGTCTCTGCCAGAGTGCAAAACACCAGTTCAAACCCACCTGGGCTCTGCTCACTGTTTGTGTTTTTATTTAAGCATATGAAGGCCTTCACGAGCACATTTTACTCTGTCCAGATTACAGGGAGCAGGAGCCAAATGCCACCAGTTAACACTGGGGTTGGCAACCCCAGTAGAGGAGCCAAAGACCCAACGTCGCTGTTATATCCTGGGGAAGGTCATGGGGCAGAACAGAGACACGCTGGCAGCACACAGGTGCTGCCGGTGTCTCCCAGGAAGCCTCCACATCTCCCTGCCTGCTGCTTTTATGAAGGTCAATTATTTACCTATCAACAAGTGCTGTGTATCCCAAAGAAGAGCTGAAGGCACCAGCATCCTTGGCACCAGGCAAAGAATCACCCTGCATTTTCTGATTCCTGTGGCCTTCCTTTCCCCTTCCTTTCTGTTCAGGGCTGGCACCACAAAAGCCTGTGGCTTGGACTGTATTTGCAGCTATATGACAAAGGTACATCAAATACCTACCCTGAAGGTGCCAAACTACAGCTACAGAACTTACACAGCATGTGGCTCTTTAAACCTCCCAACCTGCTGGATCTGGTACATTAAGTCCCCACCATTCACGTATTCCATCACAAAATACAGGCGATCCTAAAGAAAAAAAGCAAACAATTAGCAGCAGAATTATTAGAGCAGGGAATCTGCAGGGATCAGAAATAAGGACCAAGGCAACTGACAGCTCCAGTCTATATTTTTCATGGCAATACAATTATCATCACTGCCCTCCCCAAGGGGTGCAGGTGGAGCTCCGTAAGACAGATGTACTAATTCCTTTGCAACGCTCTGGATTTAAGCTCCGCACCTTTGCAGATAGATCTGATGGAGAAGCCAAGTGGAGGAAGAAAAAGAGATTTTTCACTTGCCATTAATAAATTTGCTCTCATTCTTCACTGAGCCCATTTTTCAGGGTGTTTGATCCAACAGCTCCTTGCTGGTGGTTCCCCAGGCACTGCACGGCTTCAATGAAGAGACACACAAGAGAGGCTAGCAGTTCCTATGGGGACCAGCATCCGTGCGTGGCAATGACCAGTACAACTTGGCCAAGCAGCAGGAGGGACGTGTGACATCCCCATCTCACCAGTCTCACCCTCTCCCTGGGAGCAGCCAGTGGCAGTGCCGGGGATCCACACACCCCCAGGGCATGCAGCGGCCCCCTGTCAAGCTGGGGAGGCAGGAGAAGGCTGCATCCCCTCTCCTCACTCCTCCCAGCCTGGTCTGAGGGTGCACTTGATGTCACACATGGTTAATTAATTAAGAAATCGGTAAGAGTAGAACAAACAGGTCAAATCAGTAACTTTGAATCAATTAAAACACTTGCTAGTAGGTGCAGTCACAGCCACCTATAAGCACACACTGACGTTGCCTCTAAAGTATAAAACGCACTTTGCTTTCATTAATTAAGACTCTCCGGATTAAAGCACCCCTCCTCTTCCACAGCAAGGCAGCCACATAGGTGCGGAGCTAAGAAATTCATGAGATGTATTTTTCTCTGGTCCACGCCGTCCCCGGGGACACTACCCCACACCAGCGACACCTTTACCCTGGGGAATCCGTGCCCTTGAAACGCCACTTTCCTCTGATGATTCACAGCTCTTTTTTTTTTTTTAATAGGAAATGGCTGTGAAGAAAATTGTTCAAGACTGCCAAAACCACCAACCTAGACAGTTTCTCAGGGAGGGAGAAGCAATGGCTCCAGTCCATCAGAGTGCATGCAGGAGCGGGACACAGACTGCTGTCTGAGTGGGTCTTCCCTGCCAGCAGACATCCCTGCCCCGAGCTGTGTGTGTGTCGGTTATGGATGGGAACAGCAAAGTCCTGCGTGACACCAGCCCTGAGTCACCCTTCTTACGACCGGCAACTTTCTACAGCCTTCAAAAAACAGTCGTGGGGCCTCGACGCTCGGGAGCCCGAAGACACCCCTGGGCTCGCCCCAGCCCTCGGCCATGAAAGGAAAGACACAAAGGTTGAAGCGAGAGATTCAGGTTCGCAGTATTGTATAATAATTCCTAATATTGTCCATTTTTCATTTCCTCCTTAAATAAATCTTGCCTCGCTTTTAAGATAGTAAGGACTAGGAGCCCAGAACATATGCAAATGTGAGCATTACCATAATAAGGGCTACGGAGTAACTTGGGTAATCAGCTCCTCCACCCCAGGCGCAGCACAGCCTGGCGATGCACAGCGCACCCTGACAGCGGGGCGGCCTCAAAGGTAATTAAATACAGTACCGAAGGGGCAATCATTTTATGTAAAACATGTGGCACTGATGGGATAGAAAGAGATTTCAGCTTATCAGATGACTGGGAATTTTGGAGCATACCCCTCTGTAAATGACTGCCTCTGCCAAGGCGTCAATCCAGACGGGGCAGGCAAAGTCACCTTCAGCAGCCACTGTCCCACTAGTCATCCGGTGACAGTAACTGGAAAGCAAAGCAATATTGTGCTCATTTGCAGCTGTTTCCTAAATATATCGATCAACTTCAAGAAGGAAGAATATTAAAAAGATGGTCTCTTGAAACAGCCAGCTGAGCTCTAAAAGCAGGATTTGAGCTTTCCTCATTTGGGTGGAGAAGAGAATGCTGGTGCTTCAGAGAAAAAAATGTCATGAATAAAGCAGCAGATGGCTGGCCAGCCTACAGGCTGGAAGGGAAGGATGGATACAGAAAGCTGTCCTGGCTCTTGTGTATGGCAGAAAAGGACAGGGTCTGTCCAAGTCTGGAGCATCCAAACTCACCAAGTAACAGCAAGTTACAGATATGTAAATACCCCCCGCAGAGACTTGCATGGAGCTGGTAAAACACACACCCCCGTTCCTTGGGCAGCCAACGTACAACTCCCAGGGCTCCTTCCAATGCCTGCCGCCTTCTAATTAACCACTCGTTTGGTCCATCTCCTGCCTGACTCCCCGCTGTGAACAAGAGTCGAAGCCAGGACAACAGCTGAGTTCCCCATCCACCCGTTATTTATCATTTCTCACTGTCACCGCCGCTGCTGTGCCCTTTGCTGCAGAGCCCCACAGGAAGGGAGATTGTCAGTGAAGGCATGGTTCACCCGGGGACACTTGGGGACACCCAGCTCACCCCCCGACCCTGGAGCTCGGGCTCTGACCCAGGATCTTTCTGGGGCACAGCAATCCAAAATCCCTCAGCCGCACCAGCACGGGGGCTTCTTGTCCTTCAGACCCACACAGAAGCTCTCTCACTGCTCATCTTAGCTTACTCTTTAAAATGCAGATTTTGGGCTTTTCTCTCTCCCACCAGCGGCTGAACTAAGAGCCCTGGCTGAGAAGTGTGCTCCGGACTGTGCTCCCAGAAATCAAAGTGCTTTGTGCCAGTGTTTGATAATACACCCTGCTATACATTTTGATTACATTACAAATACGATTACTATTAAGCTACTATAGGTCCGCCAGGAATAATCCTGCGCTGACTCACTTCAGATGCCAGAGAGATGCTGTGTGAAATAGCTTCTCCTGCCACATTTTGATTACTGCGCTGCAAAGCCGGTCCGCGGGCTTTAAATACACTGAATGTGTTTGGTAAATGAAATTTCTGGGATAATATTAAAATGTAATCCTCCTGGATAGCATTGTCATCGTTCTAAAGGACTCTGCTGATTCCCTCTCCCTGCTCCTGCTGACACGTACCTGGACATTTTTATTCACAGGTTGCCCGGCAGCTGGGCAGAGATTGCTTTAAATGTCCCCTGTCCCCTTCCCCACTCCCTCTCCTGGCTTCTGATTCATAAAAACTCAATCGCATGCCCTCTTCAAACTGAATTTCCTGCAGTTTGTTTTAGGTTTCACTCTTTACTCAGGTTTTTGACCATAAGAATGAATCCTGAGAAAAAGTGCAGCACTCTGCTATCAAATCTCAACAGACATCATGGGCTGGGGGGGCACCGGATGGGCTGGGAAATCACGTCTAACGCCACCAGCAGCTCCCTGATGAAAAAATCTCAGGGGTGCAGATATTGTACATCACCGCCTCCGGTTTAACGCACGCACATTTTGCTCATGGAGTCACTTTTGCAAGCAAATTAGACAAGTTGTGACGTTGCCAAGGCAGAAAATACACGGCTGCTTTTGCAAGTGTAGTGATGTATACCCAGAAAAGAAACATGAATAAAAGCAAAGGCCCGTTTTAGAGAAGTTACAATATGTGACCAGGGCAGAAGTCCCTATAGCTCTGTCCACACAGCTCCCGGGTGCCTGGCAGCCACCCAGAAAGGCACAGATAACTGTGACATTGGGTCTCTAGAAGAGGGTTTCTGCCCACAAACTCACCACTGAAGCCAAGTGACTAAAATCCATTTCACCAAGTGTCAGACCCCTCCCTGCTCACGCTCAGGGTCCAGCAGGGTTCCCAGTCCACTCTGCCCTTTGCCCAGGGACGGGCTGCGGCACTGGCACTCACCATCGTCTGAAAGCAGGAGTGGAGCTGGGTCAGGAATGGAGGCTTCCCGGAGAGAGCCAGGACCCGTTTTTCAACCATCGTGCACTCTACGTCATCGTCCTGGATAACAACGTCCTTCTTCAAGATCTTAACGGCGTAGAGTTCGTCCGTGCCCTTCCTCTCTGCCAGCATCACCTGCACGAGGGAGAGGACACAGGCAGGATAAAGGAAAATGTGGATCTGTGATGCTTCTAGGTTGCCACAGCCAACAGTGCAAAATAATGGTTTTCTTATTGTCCTGCAGCTCCCTTTATAGCTCTGAAAAGAGAAGATTTAGGTGCCAAATGATGCAGAAAGCCACCAGTGGTATTTCCAAAAGTATTTAGGAACCCTAAGTCTAACAAGTAATGTATCTACTTCCTCGCCACCTAATCACCCCAAGGAACCCAGTCCGAGGGGTTTGCTGATGTCTGAGCCACAGGTCACCCTTCACCACCTTTCATTCCCAAGTTGGGCCCCGGTTCGGCACCCTCAGGGTGCAAGCACCATTGGGGGATGGCGTGAAGTATTTGAACACAGAGTCCATCAAATTATGAAGTGGCGAAAACTTAAGGTGGAAAAGAGTCAGTATACAGCCAATAATAGGAAAAAACAGCAAGATTTTCTCTGCCTCGCACACCCCGCCACAATGTGCACAGTGATCAAAACCCAATTACGTGCTGGTCCATCGCCCAGCCAAAGCCCCTCTCATCCAGGAGAATCCATCCAACCTCGCATTTTAAACCAGTTTCACCCATTTGCAAGTTTATTTATTACAAGAAATGGGATGCACTGCTTCTGCTTGTGCAAATTTCCCTCATTAATCCCATCAGCCCCAGTGAGGATCCCCAGGCTGATCCACCATGCTCCATCAGCATAAGCTGCTCCTCGGGCTGCCAGCAAAATAAACGGACTCTGAAACCACACTTTCCTTCCCATTTTCCCTCCTCACACTCTCTCATCGTGTTAGGTTCGAGCACTCAGTGGAAATGAATTGCTTTCCATTTGAAAGAGTCTGCAGAAATCCTCCAGTCACATCAGGAACAGGAGTTTGGATGTTTTGAAAATAAATTACGAGAAGTCAACATCAATAGGGTGGAACTGAAATGCATTTCAGACTGTGGCAGATTGGCAGAGGAAAACGCGAGCGGCTCTCACAGACCACTTCTGAGACACTAAGGAGAGCAGAATTAACCCTCTCGTCAGCCCCAGGCAGACGACACAGGGCTGGAGCCCCGCGCTCCCCATCGCAGCCTGCCCAGCTCCCTGCAGAGCCCCCAGCCTCCCCGGGGAGCCTGATCTGGGGCAGAGCCTGTCCCGGGGCAGAGCAGCCCTCTCTGGGGTCTGGGGACAGGACAGCCCCTGCCAGCCCTGGGGAAGCAAGGCAGGGGACACAGACTGAGAACTGGGGACAAGGCAGGGGACACAGCCCAAGGACTGGGGACACATCAGGAGACAGACTGAGGACAAGACAGGGGACACAGCTTGAGGACTGAGAACAAGACAGGCAACACAGCCCGAGAACGGGGGACAAGGCAGGGGACACAGCCTGAGAACTAGGGACAAGGCAGGGGACACAGCTTGAGGACTGAGAACAAGACAGGCAACACAGCCCGAGAACTGGGGACAAGGCAGAGGACACAGCTTGAGGACTGGGGACAAGGCAGAGGACACAGCTTGAGGACTGGGGACACAGCCCGAGGTCTGGCAGCAAAGCAGGGGACACAGCCCGAGGACTGGGCACACGGCAGGGGACACAGCGCGAGAACTGGGGACACAGCAGGGGACACAGCTCGAGGACTGAAGTCTTCAGTGCCCACCCGCTTGTTCGAGTGAAAATAACAGCGCGACGGGGAAAAGTGCTTTTTGAAAGGATGTGGCTCTGGCTCGTTGCAGGCGCTTGGCTGCGGCCCTGGAGAGGCTGGCTGTCCTTGACACGCTGCTTGTCAGGATTAGCCGGGAAAGGCATCGGGGCTCCTCCGCGCCAAGTGCTTTGGAGAAGCCACTGACATTTACATTTTCATCAGCGGGGCCGGGATCGCAGCGGCCACACGCCACGCTCATCCCTCGGCAGGGCTGAAAAGCAGACAGACAGCGCGCCAGCGACTTCAGTAACTGATTTATTTACTCGCTGGTGTTTGAAGAAAGCTCGGTGTGTGCTGCCGTGACGCAGCCCAGCAAAGCGCAGGAACTGGGACCAGATTTGTGCTTCGTTTGCGATTTGTGTCTCGCAACGGCCCTTCGCACGGAATCGAGGAGCTCAACGCCCAGGGACAGCCCGGTGCAGCCGTGGGACGGGGTGGCACCTCTGCCCTCCCTTGAGATTCTGCCCAAACTGAACCGTTTCAGTTCACTGCCTCCGTTTGCCTTCACCATTTTTTACACAGGTTAAGATTTGCAAGTCACCACGTGCAGGGGCTAAAAAAGGGGGCTGATTTTTAAGTGATAAAAGCAGATGGGCTTCAGAAGTTCAAAATTGGTGGAAAAGCGACCGCTCCAAGAAGACAGTTTGTGGGAAGATGAAGCCTGTTACCTGGGAGGAAGTAGTTTATGTGCAATATCAATTATACACAGACCTACCTTGCTATCCATAACCCTTTCAGAGGAAAAGTAACTAAACCAGGGAATCTCCTGAGCCTGGCATCTTCCACTGCTCCAAAGGGACAGCTCTGGGGAGGGGGTGGCAGCAGGACACCCCTTCGGATGAGAGCGATGGCACTGCCAGGCAGGTTTCGGGAAGCATCCTGGTGCTTCTCCAGACATTTTGCAGGGGAGAGAGCACTGCTGGTGGAGCACGTTCAGGGAAAAACACCCCGGGAGACTTCCCTGGGGGTACACACAGGACCAGAGGAAACGGTCTGAAGTTGCGGCAGGGGAGGTTTAGATTAGATATTGGGAAGAATTACTTTACTGAGAGGGTGGTCAGGCACTGGAATGGCCTGCCCAGCAAAGTGGTGGAGTCACCATCCCTGGAGGTATTTAAGAAACGTGTAGACGTGGCATTTCAGGGCATGCTCTAGTGCCTGAGATTGTTGGGAGGTCTTTTTTGTGTGTGCATGGTTGGACTCGATGATCTCAAAGGTGCCTTCCAACCAAGAAGATTCTGTGATTCTGTGAAATGTAAAGGTAAAACCAGCTGCTGGCAAAGGGGATTCGGCTGTATCAAATGACCCTGAACTCCGCCAAGGCGATGGGAGCCTGTCCTGCATGGGAGAAAAACCCCCCGAGAGCGGTGGGTGCCACCGAGATGTCAGCGTACGATTCCCACCCGTCCAAGGATGTGGCTACCACCACCCCAGTGTGCTCAGTCCCTGCAGCACAGCAAGAGGCATGGCTTGGCTGCTCTACCCCATTAAATGCAAAAAACCACTCTAGGGCATATACGGACTGTAAATGTTTCATGCCGTAGCTTCCCAGTGACACAGCAATCCCGAGCCACCGCTGAGCCAACCAGCCCTGCTCTACTGAAACGTAAAAGGCAAAAGGACTTTGCAGCTGCCTAAAAATCAGCTGCGCGACACCCTCAGTGAAGAGGCCAAGTGCGAGAGCATGTCTGGGGGAGCACAGAGGGATGCTGCCACGCTACTTCATTTCTCTCCCACATCTGGGCTGGCAGAGCGAGCAGCTCCAGAAGTGCACATCCAGACTAATGCCGTGCAGGATGAGGTAATCGCTGCGAATTTGCATATGCAGAAGAGATTGCAGGCTCTGGTCTGTGGCCAATTGAGAAAATACCTTCTGTACCCTGAGTGACAGGCATGAAGTCTGCACAAGCACTAGCAGACTTGGCCTGTTCCCCGAGCAGGAGATGGGGCTGATCGCATCCTGGGAGGTTTATGTGACCATCTCCAATGCCGTCTCCCTCCGACCCTGCTTGGTGGTGCCGGTGTGGGGCTGCAGCCCATCCAGCTCCGCAGAGGAGCCTGCTCCGAGCTCCGTACTCTCAGGGCTGGCTCGGAGCTGGCTCCAGCACGCTGGCATGGCAGTTCCTATGGTGACTGCAGCATGGGTACAGCTGAAATCTCAGGAGAAGGACAGCCACCGATGAGCAGGCTTCAGCAGCGGCTGATAATGACAAAGAAAAAGACTGGGAGCCATTGCACCGTAAACACAAAAGGATTCAAGCAAACGAATGCACCCAGCGCGGTTGGGTAACACCCTGAACACGACGCACGTTGGTGCAAGGAGGGAGCGGGCACCCAAACCTCACCACATGCTCAGGGGCTACAGCACAACTACAGCACAAGTCCAAGTCCAAGACCAAGTCCCTGCCCAAATGCACCAACTACCAGCCCTTCTGCCATGCTTCATACCAAGAGAGGAGAGGAAAGCATTTTACAGCTTGAAGATTACCATGGGACATGAAAATTGTCCCCCGTTGCACTCGAATCCAAAACCGCAGAGGCAAAAGAATCAGCCCCACTCGGAAAAAACACCATAAAACCCCCAGAAAAGACTGACAGCTTGATAGCATGACAGATTGATTAGCTGCAAAAATATGAGCAAGCCACATAATTTAACTTTCCTCTATTTATATTACAGCAAAGCAAACCCAGGGTGGGCTGTGCCAAGTGCTGCCTTCTTCAGTCAGGAACATCTCCTTTCCCTGTGCCAGCCCAGCGGGGGATTGCCACCAGTTACAGCTCCCAGTGGCTCCTACGGACCCCCCGGCCAAGAAGACCCGAGACCACCAAGGAGCACTGAGGGTCGCCCTGTGTCCTGGGGCTGAACACGCCGAGCCAGGACCATGCACACCCGAGCCCCTGTCTCTGAGCTATTTTCCACACCAGAGCTATTTTCCATCCCTTAAACCTTGATGCCTGGCTCTGTGGGGACCTCCATCTGCCAGCTCACTCTCTGGAAAGTAGACTGCATTCTTTTTCTGATTTTTTTTTTTTGGTGCAGAAAAAGCTGATATTTAACTTGATTTATTCCTATAATATAGAGTATTTGTTTGGGAATGCTCCAGCATAATAACTGGAGATATTTTGATGCTGGATGTAGAGAAAGCAAGTTTATTAAACTCCATTGAGGCCAACACCTAGGTACTCCTGACCCTGGACAGCTGTAGTGGTGGAGAGAGAAAAACACTAAGGGGTAAATCTGAGCTACTGATGCCAAAGGGTTAATAAGCTTATTCCTGAGACAAAGACTTGCTAAGACAGTGTGATTATACTCCAAGAGCTCTCACAGCCTGCTTGAAGGAAGCAGCAGGGGCTGGGAAGAGGGAGGCTGGCAGCTCACAGCCAAGCAGGGGAGCAAGCAGTGCCAGCCCTGGAGAAGGATGTCGGCCACGGACACAACCAGCTGCTCGGCACGCCAAGGGCAGGGAATCTTCTGTGCACCTCTGCCTGGCTCCTGCCTCTCCTTCGGGTCCAGAGGAGGCCACGAAGATGGTCCGAGGGCTGGAGCACCTCTGCTGTGAGGACAGGCTGAGAGTTGGGGTTGTTCAGCCTGGAGAAGGCTCCAGGGTGACCTTATAGCCCCTTTTAGTACCTAAAGCGGTTACAGGAGAGATGGGGAGGGACTCTTAATCATGGATTGGAGCAATAGGACAAGGGGTAACGGTTTTAAACTGAAAGAGGGCAGATTTAGATTAGATATTAGGGAGAAGTTCTTTACTCCGAGTATGGTGAGACACTGGCCCAGGTTGCCCAGAGAGGTGGGAGATGCCCCATCCCTGGAAACATTCAAGGTCAGGTTGGATGAGGCTCTGAGCAACCTGATCTAGTTGAAGATGTCCCTGCTCATTGCAGGGGGGTTGGACTAGATCTTTAAAGGTTCCTTCCAACCCAAACCATTCCATGATTCTATGAAACATCTGGCACCTCCGTGTACTTGCACAACAAGCAGGTAGCAAAGCCTCCTCTGCAGCAGGGCCCTGCAGCCAGACACCCTCTGCCGTGCCACCTGGGTGTCCCCACACCACCTGGGTGCCCCCGCGCTGGTGGGACGGGCAGCGGGACAGTGGGGAGGCAGGAGGGGACCTGGGGGAGCGCTCCCCGGCCAGGCGCAGGCACACGTGAGGCTGCATCTAACCGTAGGAACCAACATGCTGTTTTAATAAGCACTAATTAGCATATTTATAACATTCTGTTCCAGGGAACAGTTTCTGTCACACATTCCCTTATATAATCCACGATGCCGACTGAAGAGTTTGCTAATGTTTCTCAAATTAAAAGAAAGAAGTAGGGGAGGGAGGGGGGAAACCACAACTACAGAGTTTCCAGATGCCAGGCAGAGACTTTAAAAGGGATTAGGTGTTGGGAGGGAGAGAAAAGGGGGTAAAAGCAACATATACGTATCCCTGTTTCTGTGTTACTGAGTGACAGCAGCATGGGCACAACGCACAGGGCTTTCCTGCTTCCCCCAGGCTGCCAACATGCAGCAAAGATGCGAAACACAGAGTAACGGCAGCATCGCTGGCAAGGGAACTGCAGGTTTATGCTCTGGATGCTGGGGACCATCAGGAACTCCCCGTTCTCCTCCTATCATAGATGCTTCAGTGGATCTCTAAGCTCTCCGCTGCCAGAAAGGGAGCAAACACCCATCTAGAGAGGCTGGGGCCTCCCAGAGGCTGGGGGAGGGAATGGGTACCAGCTGTGGAAGGCGGGTTCACCCCTTCTGCTCAGCAAGCCATGGGTGAACATCGCTCCCCTGGTATTCTCTCCTTGCCTCCGCTGCCCGCCCAAGAGATGTGCCCAAAGGCAGAGCAATATTCCCTGCAATTAATGCAATTATCAGTCATCAGAGCAGCCTCAAGCCACCCGTCACACCAGCAAAAACAGCAACAGCAGCCCACCTTCCTGCCTGCTCTGGGCTGTGAAGCCCCAGCCGCCACCTGAGGACTGGAATTTCTAATGGAAATCATGACAAAGTTGGCAAGAACCCAAGAATAATGAAGGCTCCAAGTCACATAATTACTAGAAGAATTAAATTCAGTTACCACTTATAATCGGTCTGGAAAGTTAATTAAAATGTTCCCGTATATTTGTAATTATTAGAGAAAAGAAATGGTCAAATAAAGAGCTTTAAAGACACAGCACACACCCTGCTTCCCAAAAGAGAGCGTCTGTTTTTTGTGGTCTGATCAGACATCTCAGATCTTCATCACTGTGACACAGCAGTCACACACTCCGAAAGGGAGCCAACAGACTGGGCTCCCATTACCGTGACACCAGTGCCCCCAGTCAGAGCAAGGACAGATCACACCGGAGTAGCCACATGGCGGCAGCTCAGAAATACTACAAACGTACGTTAAATACAGAAAGTGCAAAGGGGTATGTTGTACCACACCTTCCCAAAGCTTCCTTTTCCCAGCACCATCAGGAAATTGAAATCCGAGAGTTTCATCCGATCTCTGCTCCCGTTGTTGTCGAATTTGGAAATGGCATTTGTTGTCTTCTCATCTGCAGCCTTGGACCCTGTTCCAATCTTGGCTCTCTGCAAAGATGGAGATGGGGCGGGGAGAAAAGAGGAAGAATTATTGAAAACAGTATGGAGAAAGGTCACTGTAAAACCAGCCAGTGCTCCTGAAACCCCACATTAATCAGCTCTTTTCCAGGTCAAACCCTACCCTGAGCTACGGGAATCTTTTCGGTAAGTGTGACAAGGGACGGCACCAAGAAGGGCACTGCAGATGTTAGCAGCCCCAACACATTGCGCTGTTCGACTGGTTCCCAGTTAATCTTTGAGAGAACAACTGGGAACCGCATCTGCCCATTACCCCGCTAGCCCTCTCCCCACAGTCAGCGTGCCCAGGGAGCTACCCCGTAACATGCTCTAGGTCATCCAAAGTATAAAACAGAGGCTTAAATAAGCCTTTTCTTCTCAAAGCTGACTCCTGTCTCCTCACCTCACCAGAAAAGGACATATTAAGGTAAAATACAGGACTTTTTATCCAGCTCCACCTCCATTACTATCTGATATTGAAGAGCATTGCACTTCCGTGCCAGTTCAGGATGAACGTAGGATGCTACAAATCCATTTTGAACAAACCAGAATAGAAAGCACTCCTCCTGCATCCCCAAGCAATCGCACAAGCTGCTGCGATCACAATTGCTTATTAAGGAGCCTCACAAAACCCCCACATTTTTAAACACAAAATCTCATCAGTGGCTCGGCACCTCCTCATTGGTCCAGGGGCTATCTAATTTGCTGAACCAGTTTGTAAAAGCTATCTCAAAATTTATTCGGTTTTAATTTTTAGAAATATGCGACAGTGTAAGGCTTGCACTGAGCTCAGTCTAGCATGAAATTCCATTAACCCGATTCCAGCAGTTCAATTTGGCTGCTGCTCGCAGCTCCTCCAGATAGGAGCCTCACAAGTAATCTCCCAGCCTTTGCTGCTGCTAATTGGTTCTTCCAAGGCTCCCCGTGCTGTAAAATTCTCCATTCAAGGTCACCTGCAGCACCTACAAACATCTGAAAGACTCCTGCGCTGAAAATTAGAGGAACGGTCTCCAGGATTTACAAACATCGTAATTGCTAATGCAGCTCTGCCCCAAGGAGGAGGTTGAAACCGTCCAACAGCCACCGGGACCTGCTACTGCCACCAGCAGAGCCACACACGCGGCACACTCGCTTTCCGATGGGGAAAAGTGCATACGTTGAGAAGGAAATAAAGTCACCTCTCCTGACACACATGGGGTTTTCCTCATTGTAACCTTCAGGTTTTTGCAACATCCCCAAAAGAAGGGGGTACCCAGCCTCGAGCATTTTACTTCAAATCAGCTCAGCTTTAGGGGCCTGGAGCATTTCTCTTATGAGGAGAGGCTGAGGGGACTTGGGTCTTTTTAGTCTAGAGAACAGAAGGCTGAGGGGGGATCTGATCAATGCTTATAAATACTTAAAGGGAGGGTTTCAAGAGGATGGGGCTGGTTCTTCTTTCAGTGGTGCCCAGTGACAAGACAAGAGGAAATGGGCACAAACTTGAATGTAAAAAGTTCCACTTAAACATGAGGAGGAACTTCTTCACTTTGAGGGTGGCAGAGCACCGGAATAGGCTGCCCAGAAAGGTGGTGGAGTCTCTGTCATCGGAGACATTCAAAACCCGCCTGGACACATTCCTGTGCAACCAGCTCTGGGTGGACCTGCTTTGGCAGGGGGGTTGGACTAGATGATCTCCAGAGGTCCCTTCCAACCCCATGTGATTCTGTGACAAACAGCAGAGTCCTTGCTCCTTTGATGCTCGCCCCACCGTGTGGTTCAGCGTGGCAATCTCCAAAATCTTACCCAATAAAGTGAAAAATACCATCATCCCCAGTCAGAAGAGCACTCAGCCTCGGGCACTCAGCGCTTGACCCTTTGCCATTCACGAAGCCAAAGCCTTTAGCCCTGGCACCGACTGAAAGCTGCTCGTTGAACTTGGCCCAAAAGGGATCTAAACGTGGGCAACTGAACAAGAGCAGCCTCTGCGTCTCCACAAAGCCAGCCCTGTGTTGTGTGACTTTGCCTTCAGCAATTCTCATCCTATTGTATTTCAAAGCTATCTCCAAAAGAAAAGTGTACTTATCAGCAGGCAAAATAGTCATATTCTGTGAAAGCTTCCTAAATACTCTATCACAGCTGAAAAACAATCTTGTCAGATCAGATTTGATACTAAATTAACCTCTGTGAAAAAAAGCTGTAATAAAATTCAAGGGCAATATTATGCTTCCATGAAATGACACCCAAAAGCACACCTCTGCATTTCAGACATTCCAGACGAGCCCATATTCCTTCTCCCGTCAGCTGCAGCCCAGCAGCACTGGGGCCGGCCACGGGACTCACTGAAACACTGGCCATAGCAGGGGAAGGCTTTCCATCCTGAGCAGAGTGGAAAAGAGCAACACAAAGAGGGAGAAGACAGAGGATTTTCATTTGCCTCGTCCCAGAAGCACCAGCAGACACCTGGGCGAGCACCCAGCACCTGAGTGTGAGAGCGACTTCAGGTCCCTACAGCTGCTCCCGAGTCGGTGTTTGAAGAGGGGCTGCTTCAACCACAGCCTGTCTGGCACTTGACCTGAATTTGCAGCATCACGGTAAGTTCATAGGAGAGAAGATGAGGATATAAACACAACGTGACCCCCCTGATAAAACAGGTTCTTGGCCAAGAGGAGGAAAGGTCTTTCCAGAAAAGAGCCCAAAATAAGAGCTGGGGATCGTCACTCCCAAGTGAAGTGTCTTGCTTTTGCTGTTGAGTGTCTCTAATGTCTATCTCTGAGCACAAAAGTCCTTTAACCCATTTTTAATACACTCCTGATGCTCACATAATCTCAAGACCTCTTTAAGGTTTACAACTGAAGCGTGCCAAATATCGCTCACCAAATTTTTTTTAAAAAAAGCACTTGACCTTCGTTATCCAACTCCATTTGTCATAGTTAATTTACTACATCTGAATTTATGCAATAGCAGCTGACGTTCGCATCTATCAAGCTGTCCCAGCAAGCGGCTGATAAAGACCGAGCAGAATTGGCAGGCGATGTAGTGCAAGGCTTCACGCTGGGCTTTTGTCTCAGGACACTTTCTTGTCAAGCCCGGGACGTGTCTGCTGCAGACAGAAGGCTGCAGGAGGTACAGCAGCAGGACCTCGGCCAAGGATGGCTCCAGAGGCTGCCAGGAAGGGGCACTGCATCCATACGCCTTCTGCGATGTCCAGGCTGACACCTCAGCCCTTTCAGCTGGGTGCTCTTGCAACGCTAAGTCCTCTCAAAATCTGACCCCATCATACGCCTCTCAACTTTGTCCTATTGATTGGCGCTGCCCAGGAACTGGCAGGATCAAGCAGCACTAATGCAGATCGATTGGAGGATCCTTTTTAGTCCTTGCCGTCTGAAATGCCGTGGCAGCACCCTGACTGATGCAGCACAACCAGGCTCCGGGGCACTCCTCGGCCCTCGGGATGCCGGCACAAGCCATCACTCAGCTGGCCAGGGGTTTCTTTCACGGGAACATTGACTCGCTCCCAAAGGAAGATGCAACAGGGGAAGAGGCAGCGAGGTGAAGGTACAGATGTAGCCTGGCAGTGTGAAATGACACCTCTGGACAATGTATTTCCTGATCTGTAGGCAACTCATCATCTGACTTTCAACATACACACCATTTAAACATCACAAAATGCAACAAAAGCGGGTAGTTAGTTCTTTACAGAGCTGACAACCATTGGTGTATGCCAACTATTGTATTACAACTGTCTTATTTTTGGGGATATTCAAGAAATGTATATATAAATGAGGTAAGCGTGAGACTGAAAAAGGAGAAAAAGGAACTAACCCCTCAGTCCTGTGCTACAATTATGGAGTTCACACTGACAACCGTAAGGGCAACTATTTCATTTTATGTATGGCTCATTTCATATAAGTCTCCAGATGTGCTACATTCATTCTTAGGGTTCTGGGAAGACTTTAGCTATACTGACAAATGGCAAAGACCTATTAATTCAGCAATGTCTGGATCAATCATTCAGCAAGACCTTCCATGGTTTATTGAGTAGTAAATAGGCATTTCTCCTTGAATCCTCCTGGGGAGTTGGACCCAAGCATCACTGAAATATTCCAGAGACTGGCAAGGAAATCTCACCTCTGTGCAGATCCTTGGTGCCGCCACTGCAAAGCCCTGATGCCCTCGGATACTGACAGCAGCTTACCGGGGCCAGCTCCTCGGGAAAGCCCAGGTGTGACACGGCTCTGCAGAGCCTTTCTGGCTCCCTGAAATCCCATATCCACAATCACTCAGAAAAGCCCATCGCTTTTATGTCCTTGGCTTTTCACAGGCACCCATATCTCTTCGCTTGGCCTTATCAATTAGTCTGTATCTCAATTAGCATAGGCTCCACTCTTAGTTCATCAGATTACCCCACTATCTGGGCTGAGAGAGCAGTGCTACACACCACGGGAAGGATGGATTACCTATGTTATTGAGAATTAAATCACTGGCTCGTACGTATTGCCCTAGTGTTCCAGGCTCACAGCTCCACAGCCCCAGCAGTGTCGGTAACGCCTCGGTGCAAAGCGCCGTCAGGGATCGCTGGTACCCAGCGTGACACTCAGCATCACCCTCTTCAAAACCCAGCCTGGTCTCAGTGCACAAGGCAGGGTACAAAGGCTGCCATGACATTTAACGGCTAAGAAAGGGTTTCTTTCGGAGATTAGCTCCAAATCCAATTATATGAATATCTTAATTTATCTTAGTTAATTATATTAATTCATAATCAGCAGCATGACAGAAAAAACAGACGAACAAATCCTATTATATGGCACCTCAGAGCGCGGGTGGAACTGCTGTACCAACACACGTGCTGACAGCAGGAGCACGGTCGCGTCAGGTCATCCTGGGACATCCAGGATCTTCACCCCTCTTTAACTGGAATATAGTGTTGGAAATACATTAAGTGAAGTATCTCCTCTTCCAGCTATGCTGTACTCATTTTGACAAACTCTCGCTTTTGGCAAAATACTTATTTTGAATTATGTGATCCTAACAGAAAGACAGACGTGGCCCAAGACAATGCAAATGAAAGGGTGTTTGCTATCTGCTTTCTTTGCAGTAAGAAGAAACGACTTGTTCGAAATGATGGGATTTCAGACTCCTTCCTACCCACAGGTAGCAGAGACACAGAATCAAGCCTGCTCTTAGTGGAGCACAAGGCACGAAGCAACCATTACACAAAACTCTGCACTGCAATATTCTCTGTTGTATTTTCATCCTGACATAAATGCCAAAAAATCATTTTCATATCTCTCATCTCCTCATCCACCAGAAGCAACTGTTCCCTTTCCCAACTAATCCACTGCCTGCTTCTACCATGAAGTCAGACACACACGTGTGCAGGGAGGTCACTGTGCTTTTAAATTAGAAGCGAGTATTCCAGAAGGCCGAGATGGATGGCTCATTCCATGTGCTCCAATTAAAAACCATCCTGTCAATCCCATCAGAAAATTGCATGCGAATGAGCCTTACCCTTCCAGCTCCTGGTGTATCTGAATCCTTTTGCCTTAACTTGCTCTTCTGCAAGCCGCTACAAAATGACTTTGGCCCATCTGTCCCAGCTCCCCACCATTCCCTGGACGCTGTGCAGTTGCTCCTGGTCCCCCGTGTGCCCCGTGCTGGAGAAGCTGTGCAGCTGCAGCCATCCAAGGAGTGGACCAGAGCCCTGCTGGAAGCACCCACGGTCTCTCTGGTCTCCCCTGCCCTGGAAGCACCAGCCTGACGTGATGACATGACCCAGCGCTGCACCAGCGAGGCAGGGACTGCTTGTGGGCACATCACAAACTTCCCAATCCCAGTGGTAGCCAAACCATTGCTGGAAACCTTCAAATCTTCAGAGTGACTGTTTTTTGCTAAATGTAACCGAATAACTTACTTTCTGGAAACCTCACTCAAAACTTGTGCTCTCCAGGTGTGCCACGGAGAGCCTCGAGAAGGACTGGCCAAGGGCACGAGTCCCCAGGAGTGGGTGGAAAGTGGGGAGAAGGAGGAGTGATGGGCCGTACCCTGCTCTGTGCTCCCAGTGCTGCGGGGGAAAGAGCTGGCAGTGAAAGCCCCAGCAGGGAAAGCCAGGCAGCGAGGAAAACCCCTGAGTTCCCAGGAAAAATCAATTCACCTCAAATTTCTGCCTCAGCTCCTCGTTTCCTTCTTCTCCCTCAGGAGGCACCGGGACGTTGAAATATTCCCCCTCTTCCTGGCTCAGCAGCTTAAACCTGGAGGGACACGGCGAGAACGTCAGGTCAGGATGGCAGGCAGGACCACGGGCGGGCAGGATCGCACCTCCTGCTCCAAACACAGCTCTGCCTCCACTCTACTGGCCTCCAGGTGACCCTTCCCCAAGGTTAGAAGGCCCCCCCCAACCTCACATGCCCAAATCATCCCAACTCGGCAAGCTCCCAGTCACACACCCCAGTGGAGGGTTTTTTCTAGGGTCCCTCGCTGTACTGGTGACCCCAGGCACCACAGCCCAGGAAGCACATCCGCTCTCTGCTGTGGTGGACACCACAAAGCACTGACGTTTCTTCCAAAACACGAACCTGACCCCAAACCCCTCAGATAAAGCACATCTTCCTTGCGATGGCCATGTGTGGGCAAGCTCCTTCCCCATCAGCTGCCCCAGGTGCCAAGTCAGGCCGGGCTCCTGTGCAAGAGCACACGGAACATGCCAGTGCCAGGCTGGCACCACCAACCCTGAGCACAAAGCCAAGCCGCTCACCACAAAAAAAAAAAAAAAAAAAAAAGGAAAAAAGTTTAAGCAGCAATTATCAGAAATCATGGAAGTGTCATTCAGATCTGAGGTATTTCACACAGCCGCGGGCAAAGCCTCGGCTCCATCGGCAAACCCTCCCGGCAGCCGGGGGACGGTTATCAGCTGGGTGTTATCTACAGAGGCTGCAGCAAACGAACAAAGCGCTATTTACATAATATAGGGACAGACTCTTCCTTTGAGCTTGTTTTCTCCATTAACTGCAGTTGTTTAGATATGAAATATACATCAGAGCTCCTTCTAGAGTTTATTCTAGCCAAATGCTGTGACAAGGAAAATTACTTAGATCTCCACTTACATGATTTTTAAAAAGGCTGGGGAAACGATCAGACTTAGGGCTGCGTCAGAAGCCGGCAGCTCCCCAGCCCCAGCTGACACACACGAATCCTTACAGGTGACTGGAAATTTGGGGGGGGGAGTGACAGTTTTCTGCTGTTTTCCAGAAAAGAAGCTGCGCCTCAATCAGGGTCTGGTTTGTGGCAAGTGAGGCTCGCAGGCTGAGCCCCGCCGCACGCCATCCGTGTGACAACACGGCCAGACCCTGCCCACAGCCCCCCGAGGAGTGGGTTTTCCTGGGGGTACGGCACACATTGCACAACCCGGCATCGTGCAGCCCGTCTGCTAATTCCTCCTCCTCTCCGTTCTCCGCTTTAAGGGAGACACGTACAGCATCCACGGTGGGAACGACAGAGTCTGGGGCGTTGGCTCAACTCACAGAATGCAAATTAATAGCATGCAGGTTTTGGTTTCCAAAAGACATATAATATCTACTTTCAATTATTACACTTCACATGGAAAGGTAACACAGCTCTCAGGCATCAGTGGCTGGGGAAAAAAAAAAAAAAGGGAAATAAGGCAGCATGTGTCCTGCTGGGGGAGATAAAATGGAAATGAAGAGACCCATTCAGTGTGGGTGTTACAGACCCACTGCGTTCATCTTTCGTATGGTAACGAGCGATGGTAATTACACACTTTGGTAGCATTCCTCCTTTTATTGAGCGGTGTCCCTCAGCACCCTTTCTGCTTCTCTGTGTGCTACAAAGCGGCTGCCCCTGCCACAAATCACCATTCAAAGCGTGTCCCCCCCAGCCCTTCACCCGCTCTCAGCCTTGCTCTCCTGCACGCCTGACAAAGCCACCTTGCCTCCCCAGTACAGAAACTAAGGGAATCCAACCAGAAAACACTGGAAAATGCTTGCTCAGCAAACGCTTCCTCCTGAAGCCTATGTAGCAAGAGCCCATAGGGAGCACTAGCCCCCCAGGCCATGAACCCCAGGCACAGCATCCCCATCTCTGTGCCCCATGGGTGGCAAAACTCCCCCGAGCAACCCTGCAAGGGTACTGGAGGACGCAGAGGAGGTGACACAAAGCCAGCCCGTGCAGGGCACTCAGACGCTGTCCTGGCACCTCTGGGTGTCCCGTGGGACACTTCACAGCCCACCACAGCACCAGCAATTCTCACCAGCCTGAGAGATGGAGCAGCACCTCACGACGGAGTCAAAAGACCTGGTGGTCCTTGAACAGAAGGATGCTGGTAAAGTACAATGGGCTGCCACATCTCCCACTGCGTACGAAAACATCAGGACTGCTAAAAAGCCCAGAGTATTTTCAAAACCGTTGCAACTCTTACCATCCATCGACTCCCGACTTCTGCAGCTCGGAAATCCCGAAGGACAAGGAGCCCATGAAATCATTCCTGCTGGTCAGATCCCAGTCCCAAATCTCCACAGACAACCGCCTGTCTTTGTCCGCCTCTTTCAGTTGGCTGGAAGAGAGGAGAGAAAAAAGAGAGGGTTTTATTCTGGAAGCCATCGCTATACCACTGTGCCCTCCACACTCCATGGGTGCAAAATGAAGGGATGGTCTTCAGTGACCATTCAGCTCTTGAACATTTAATTTCCCGACTGCATCTGTTTCAAACGGATAATGCAGAGTTCCTGCCCTGAAACACTCGGCTTTGATCAGGGGTCAGGGCAGAGGTTTGAGTGTTTCTGAGTCACACTTACAGGACTGAAAAGAATTATTTCTCAGTTGAATCAGCTTAATGTCTCTGAATAATTAAATCAGAGCAAATACAATCACATTAATTCTTAGGGGTGAGAAAAATGAGTCTACGAGTTTAAACATTTTTCTTGTACTTACAATTTGAATGTCTCGTTCCACTCAGGATTCAGGGAGCACTTGATAGTTTTGGTCTTCTGTTTGCTTTCGTTTTTGGGGTCAGGGATTAGTTTAAGCTTCACGTAGGGATCTGACAAGCCATTAGGATCCATAGGAACTAGGTTTTTAGCATCTCTTACTGGGGAGGAGAAAAAGGATTAAATTCAGTATTCAAACTATAAAAATATCCAACAACGGGCAACTTGCTTGTGTGCCCGCGGTCAGCGTGAAAGAAGTGATTAAAAACTGAGTATGTGCCTACACGGACATTACATGAGAAACAGTTATCAATGCAAAGTAAACACAGCTCTAATGGACAAGGGAGGCTGAAGGATCAACTCAAGAGATTATTTTCACTTCCTAATAGGATGATTTGTTGTTTGCTCTCAGTTTTAAACAATTCAAAGCTGTTTTGTTTCCTCTTGCACCTTGGTAAGGAGAATTGCACTGATTTGCATCTTTTGTTTGGGCGACGTGAGAGCCCAGGGATGGTGCTTTTCATCAAGGGTGGAAATAGCAACAAAAGAGCTGCAAACAGGGGAGGGCAGGCACCAGAAAGCACCAGCACAGTGGCCGGATCCAGAACAGAGCTCTCCTTTAGGGTCCCCTCAGGCTCAGCAGCCACTTCCCCAAGGGACCGGGGCATGATGGCAGCAGCATCCCGGCGCCAGGAGCCAGAGCGTCTTCTCCAGGGAGCAGGAGAAGAACAAGGAGCAGAAGAGGGGAGAGCAAACCCATAGGCGACCTTGACTACTGGTAATTGGGTTGCAGTTTTGACAAATTAAATTCAAGCAGGCTGATCTAAGTCTCTTTCCCTAGATTAAGTCAAAAAGGGTCTGTCTTCTGGGAGCAGGGTCTTATCTTCCCTCCAGCCCAAGCAAAGATATCAGAGATGGAAAGTCTGATGGGACATGATAGAGCACAGATGTAACCAGGGGGAAAGCTGCTTGCCAGAAAATCCAGAGCAGCGGTGGGGGCTTCCCTCCTCCCAAAGGACTGGAGGGAAGGAAGGAGCCCCCTGCTCCTCTTTGGCAGCCGGCATGGTGCCTGCCAGCAGCCCCTCGGCCATCACCTCCCCAGGTTTGGTGCACACCTCAGGGATCAGGCCAAACACCGATTGTGCCACATCGGGAACAGGGAACTCAGCGCTGCCTGAAATCCCACTGGATCACAGTAGCAGCTCTGCCACGAGGTTCACCGGGGGCACAGCTTCACCCCATAATCCTGAGGAGGAGAGGACTCCAGCTGAGTGTGTGGTGCTGCAGGACATTAGAAGATGCTTTCAGTGAGTAAAAAAAATTGCTGGGTTCCCAAATCACCAGTGAGGCGTTTCTGATGCAAGCTTGGGAGCCAGATAGTTTTGAAAAGCGCATTAATGATCCAAAATCTGCAGCCTATACTGGTGTCCTCCTGAAGCATCGCCCAATTTCCAGCTCCACGGAATAAAACTCGTAGCCAAAATTCGAATCTGCGTTTATAAACTAGCTCATTTATCAAACGTGACACCCTTGACAGCAGCTTGCGAGACAGAGAGAGGCAAACCTGCCGGGAATCGCCTGCTGCCCAATTACAGGTGCCTGGGCAGCCCTATCGATTCAGCAGCACTAGACGTTCTTCAAGACTCCTGAGACGAGGCAGCCATGGGAGCCAGAGCCACCTCCTGCCCCTCTGGCAGAGGGGAAGGAATGACTTCATTACTGACAGCCCCAGAAGCAGCGATATACGGCGACCTTGCCGCGGATGCCGTCATCCCCAGGACAGGTTGGATCTCTTTGCGGGGAGGCTGAGACCCGCCAGCCGTCGGTGGGGTCAGGGATGCAGATGCAGTAGCTGCTCAGCATCGGCATCCACAAACAGCTTTCTGTGCTCCTGTGCAAGAAGCGGCTTTGCCGTCTGGAAGAGGAGGAGGACACGTTGCGAGGCTCCCGTCCCTGGGGCAGTCCCCTCCTGCAAGTTGTGTAGGCAGCAACGGTCTCGTTTTCCCAGCAGGGATGAACACCAGGACCTGGGGACCCTACACACCGCTCTGAAACCTGTCATCGTCCCCAAGGAGAGTGCTGAGGGGGCTTGGGGACGCCAGAGCATCCTAAAAGCGCTCCTGAAGAGATGCCCAAGGAGGAGGATTCACCCTTCCTGTACAAAACAGGATGAAGGCTTGAAATTTCTTTAAACAGACAACAGGTATCTCCAGAAGACAATAAAATATCAGACCTGAGCAGCTTTCAAGCTTCTCAGCTTATTGCCACTTCATTATGTATTACACAGGCTGCTCCCTGAGTTCGGGCCAGCTTTGCACTGGGCCATCCCTCCACGGCCCCCGTACGGACAGAGATCCACAGCAGGGCCAGGGCTGGTGGAGCAAGAGCACCCGACGTGCGTTACCTGCTCCGCAGTGACCTCATCATCCTAACGAACCCACGCGGCCCCGCGTCCTGTGGGAGCAGCCCAACAGTCACGCCTCCTTCCGCCTGTAACTGCTTGCTGTGACACAAGCAGCATGACTTCATTTCTGCACCGTCCTGACAATTATCTTCACGTGCCATTTAATAAAGGAATCTTTTTTTTAAAAAAAGAAAAAAAAAAAAAAAAAGTTTGGACATAAATACCAGCTCTGCACTTCAGGGGATGCACAGTAGTTATTCTGTGGCTTAATTTGGACTCTCGGTCAAAATCTTCTGTGGAGAGCTTTGCACCAGCCAAGCAGAAAGGCCTGCAATCTGCTCTGTGAAATCTTTAAGTAATGAGTTTAATTTCCAAGGGCCCCGCCAAGGCTCTGCACTGATACAGCCGGAACGCCTTCCTCTCCCTCACCCCTTATCAGAGGAGAAGAACACATATTTTCTCATCACCGTTACAAGCTTTTATCTGTGCCTTTTTGATAGGAAAAAAGGCAATCTTTGTAACTACGTTCCTGAATTATAAAACACAGAAGTTTATTAGAGAAAAGTCCCGCGATAGGTCCTGCCAAGGCCCTACCTGACTGGCAATGAGCCCGCAGGGGAAGAAGTCTTCTCAGGGTTTGTAAACAAACAGCAGGAATTCCTTTTGCTGTTTGCAGACATGGGAAGTGCCTTGTACGGGGATACCGGCGTTCCTGTCCCCCTGTCCCCCAGTCCAGAGCCCCGCCAAGCATCCCCCCCATCCCGTACCCTTTGCACAGCTCCATCCTTAACCCCTCAGCTGGACCGACCACAGCTCCGACCGTTGCCTTCACAGCTGCAGGCAACCGTCCTGCTCTGCCGCAGGCTCTTAATACCCTCCCCCTGCAACTCTGCTGTGCTTTTACTACCTGCCATTACCTTTCCTGGCTTTGAAATTATTATGAAAACATATTTTCCATGACCCTGACCCTTCGCAGCACAGGGAGATGTCAGAGCCTTGGGGGAAGATCTCACCTCCACGTCAAAAGGAGACAGCCCACTGCCACTCGCTGTGGTGCAGGACCACTTAAACCTGGGGGGTCATGGTACTGGAGGCTGAACGGCACCCAGCCCCAGCCCAGGTCCTGCACCGAGCAACCAGGGCAGGCATGGTCCACGCTGGTGACCATCGCTCTTCATCTGCCCCGGGGGGTCATCAGAAATCCCCGGGGACTCCTCACCCCACAAGACAGAGGGCAATGGCCGCTGTGGGACCAGCAGAACTAACCCAGGAGCTGGAAGGAGCTGCGCGCTCTCAGGACTCAAACCGGACGATGATCCCTTAGAGAGAGAGAGGATGCAAAATTATGTCACACTGCATCAACGTCCTGACTTTGCTTCACGTTTCCCCGTCCGAACGGCCAGAGTAACATCCTCTGGAGACAAATGAATAAGGCTTCGTCATTTATCAGGCTATTGTTCACTTCTTTAAGGAAGAGGAAAAATAATTCCTGACCCTCATAGTCAATCAGTTTATGCCCTGAAGCATGAGATTTGATTACTTCATGTTATTATCTCAGCATGCAGACCTAAAAATTTCATTAATGGGAATAATTTTATCTATTCATTTAAAAAACAAAATACTTCTGCTTGACCTTAAGTAACTCTCTGGCTTTTCAAGTAGAAATCAACAATTAAGTGAAAGAAAAATAAAAACCTCAAGAAGTGTAGTAGTGATACCTCGTGTCGGGGGAAAAGTGCTGTTCTCCAACCATTTATGGCGTTTCTTTGACAGTTAAATTTGATGTAAAACAGTTTTACATCTGTCATATCCTGACAGTTTTGTGCATCATTAAGAAGTAGTAACATCATTATTAATAGTGATGAGTAAGAATATTATGACCCCATTTAAAGCAGCAGGTCTTAAATCACTTTGGGTACCAAGCCCAGCTACAGCTCCTGATGACTGTGGAGGAGAAGCCGCCCTGGGTTCAGGCTACAGTCAGGAAGACGATGGGTAAGTCCTGGACTTCCCTGGCTTTCGGGGGGGATTTGGGGTGAGGGCAGCGCTGGCAGTGCCCACATCTTCCTCCGCACACTGTGGGTGCCTGGGCATGCTCAGAGGGGACACGTGGGTGTGCACACGCGTGTGCAAGTGAATGTTTGACGCAGGCTGCGGCTCGGCAGAACCTGATGTGCTCCTTCCTGGGTGCCCACAGCACCACAGGCACGGGAAGCATCACTGCACCAACAGCCGGGATGCCCTCACGGGGGCTGGTCCAGGCACCCTGGATGAATAACCCTGATTTTACACCAGTTCCTTCCCCTGCTCCCCCTCTGGATGCGTTTGCAGAACATCCCACCCCATCACGCTGGTGAAGCCTCGGCAGACCAAGACTAGTGGCCACAGCTCCGGCTGCTCAGCTGAGGCTCTGCACGGGTGGCAATGATGCTCGTGAGAAAGCCCGAGGGACACTGCAGGGAGGTGTAGTCCTGGTGTGGGGACACCACTCCACTGCCATGGGAACGAGATGTCACCCGCTCCACCTTGCAGGGCCAGGGCAGGTAGAGCTGGTTGAACAATATTTGAATAATTTATTCTGCAAAATTTGCTATAGTTTCCAAATAAATTATTCAGACAACATCTTTTAATTACTCAGTCAGCTGTAACTGCAGGAACAGGCTTGGGAAGAGACACTTATTTCAGACACCCACATCTCCAATGGAAAACACGGGGAGAAATATCACTGTAACGAATACCCAAAGCAAGAGGGAACACAGCCTTTTCAGGCAGCTTGTTTTGGCCACGGAGGTCACGGCCAGAAGCTGCCAGTGACTGCAAGAGCAGCACAAGGCCCTTTCTCCAGCTCCAGTGAGAGCTGTACCCTGGAGATATGAGCCAGGAAGGTCTGCAGCAGACAAATGCCACAGGATCTGGGATGGATGCGGTGCTCGGCATCCCCTCCCTGCCTGGCCCAGTGGTGTGGAGGACCCCTGCAGGTCTCCACCAGGAAAGACACCCTGGAGACCACTTCACTGCCAGTCCCACCACCACATGGCATGGCCCTGCTGAGCTCTGCTGCCAGCCAAAGGGGTGTCAGGCACGAGGGGATGGTTTCTCACTCTCTGCTCCCAGGATGGTGTTTCACCTGGGGTAGAACCAGCCCCACATAAAGCAAAGGAGGTTGGTACCCCATCGACAGCTCCCCAGGGAAGGCAGCGGCTGATGCAGACCATGGCCCAGCTCCAGGTCTGCTCCCTATCTCCAGGGTGGTTCCAAAGTTACGCTGTCCCAAACAGCCACGCTGGCCCCACACTTTGGGGCATGGGAGATGCTGCACAGCCCTACATGAAAGGGCAGCAGTTGACCCCATGGCCCTCCTGGGGTCGTGTATCTGTTCACAGCTGGTACCCAGGTTTCCATGGGAAGGCAAGATTAACATTCTGGGTAGATAAAGACCAGAAAGTTCTTTGCTAAATATGCAGTGCCATATGGGGGTTCACTTTTATGTTAAAAAAAAAAAAAAAAAAAAAAAGAAAAAAGCCTACAACAAAACCCACTCCTACCCGGCTCTTAAAGATCTTAAAGACAGCTTACATTGGCTGCCAAATCCTTTACCTTCATCTCTGAGTAAGGCCATTACAACATATAATAATATGTGCAGATAATTCTACTTCCCATTTCCCAGCACAAGGAAAAACCCTTCTGAAAGCCCTGCTCATCGCAAGGAGAGGTCAGAGCAGAGCTCAATCACCTCAGCCCAGCCCAAGCACCTCAACCAGTAAACCGTCGTGCCGTGCTGGTGACACCCCCTATTTCACACCTCTTGGACAGGATTTTGGAGAGGGAAAGGCTCTTGGGCTGACCCACAGCACTCATCTTCCTCCCTCCACCGTCCTCAGCCAGGAGTGGCTGCATTCCAGTGAGCACCCAGCTCTTGGATTAACACCCTCGTGTGTTAAAACATTTAATTAATGCTCTGCAGAAGAATATATTTGCACATGCTTATACAATAGAAAAGGCACAGGACTCATTATGGCTGCATCTTCCTGGGCCGGTGATTATTAATTAACGCACTTCCAGCTCGTTTATCTAATCACAGCATAATTGGTTTCAGTTTTGGTCAATGTTTTACTTCATCAGCTCAGTAAATAGCAAGGCTCCGGTCCCGGCAGCCTCTGCCAACGCTGCAGGCACAACAGGGCTATCGTCTGTAACCCTGAGCTGACACCATGTCCCCACGGGTCCTAACAGGGGTCTCAGCCTCGCAGGAGCCACCAGGGACATCAACACGCTGCCAAGACTCCCAAGAGAGAGGAGGGAACCCGACATTGTCCCCACGCTCCAGCAGCTCTTGCACGAGGACAGGGCACACTCCACTTTCACACACACAGAGGTCAAAGTCACCTAAACACGCTGAACATTCTCCATCTCCCATATATACCCCAGAACTTGCAGCATAACCCTATCATGTTTTTTCTGCATTTTAATCCCTGTAGAACACTGCTTCCCTGAGATCTGTGATGAACTGCCCGACCCCCAGCTTGGTGCAGGGAGCATCCCACTGGGGGACACTGACATGCAACGGGGGACACCAACACACGACAGGCTACAACTCCTGCCTGAACAGAGCAGCAGGAACATCCAGCTCTCAGCCATAGGAGAGGAGCAATCCACAGGCAGAGTCTTCCATGCAACTCGCTGTCTCACCATCTCGGAGAAGCAATAGATTTAATGGAGTCCAAGCCCCAACCTTCATATTCTCTCGCTCCTCCGTTTCCCAAACTCAAATATTCATGTCCCTTAATATGACAGGCTCAGAATAATCTGCATTGGGAAGCTTTCCTATTACGGAAGCAAAAATGTGCAACGCCTTGATGACATTTTAATTTGCTACAATTTCCCCACTTTATTCAGCAGTCTTTTCCCACTAATAAGATACTTGATCAAAGCCCAGAGCAGAACACAGACTGTGAATATATATTTGCTCTTGTCCAACATCAGCCAAACGATGCGCTGCCACACTCCATCATGTCTCCCTCCCACACGAGGTGGTTCAGAGACCCACACCCCACGTTGGTCCCACTCTGCAGCATCCTCACACCACATCCCAGCCAGACCTCACGCCGTGGTGGGTGCGGATGTGCCATCCTGTGTGCTGGGATTGCCGTTACGTTCACAAGCCTCTTTTTTTTCCCGGTTTCCTTCAAAAGAAACTGTGATACTGTCAACCCCAAGGTCAGGGGAGAGCGGCACCATCCTCTCTGCATTGCTGCCCTCGGAGCTGGCAGGATCCGACTCGTGGACACAAACCAACACAAACCAGCTCTGGGGAATCTCGGCACTGGTGAGGCCCCACCTCAAGTACTGTGTCCAGTTTTGGGCCCCCTACCACAAAAAAGATATCGAGGTGCTGGAGCGGGTCCAGAGAAGAGCAACAAGGCTAGTGAGGGGTCTGGAGCACAAGTCTTATGAGGAGAGGCTGAGGGAGCTGGGGTTGTTCAGCCTGGAGAAAAGGAGGCTGAGGGGAGACCTTATTGCTCTCCACAACTACCTGAAAGGAGGGTGTAGAGAGGCGGGGGTCGGTCTCTTCTCCCAAGTCACAGGCTACAGGACAAGAGGAAATGGCCTCAAGTTGCATCAGGGGAGGTTCAGGCTGGATATTAGGAAAAATTTTTTCACTGAAAGGGTTATCAGACATTGGAATGGGCTGCCCAGGGAGGTCGTTGAGGCACCATCCCTGGAAGTGTTCAAAAGACAGGCTGACGTGGTGCTGGGAGACATGGTTTAGTGATGGTGTTGCATTTTGTTGTTTTGTGGGTGTTTATTTTTGTCAGTTAGGTTGATGGTTGGACAAGATGATCTTGAAGGTCCCTTCCAACCTAGAAGATTCTGTGATTCTGTGAATCCTCTCTTTATATTTAAGGCAAAGCCAAGAGCTGTAACAATGTCGGAGCAGGGAATAATAGTGACAAGTATCTGCAGACTTGCTGGGTATAAAGGACCAGATTCCCTGAGCGACTTGGGTAAAAACTGCCCAAGTCAATTAAGCATCTTTTGAGTAAACCTAGAGAATTAACTTGCTTTGGTAACTTCACACATCTCAGAGCACTGCTAGGTACCCACATTTTGTTCACCAGGCCCAAAAGACAACTTCTCTTTTGTCGAGCAGCTCAAGCTAAACAACCCAGCCCACGCTACCTACTTAGTATGACAAAGCCGCGGGCAGGAGTTTGCTGTGGTTTATGCGGTGGATGATGGAAGCAGAGATCTCACTTCGCCCCTCGAACTTCCATCCACCCTTCCAAAAGTGAAAGAGACTCGCATTATGGAAATCATGGTATTGATGTAACGAAGCCAAAGAGCTGGAGAAACTTCTCCCCAAATGGCCTCCCAGCAGCTCAGGTCGCTCGCTTCCGAGGACACTCACAGGACCCGCTCTGGTGATGCTGTGCACAGCACCAATTGCCAGGATGCTTTATCGTGATTTAAAACAACGCAGTTAGCAAGCAGAGCTGCTAAATCCTGCCATTTCTAGTCAGCTACTCGAGGTTTTCAAGCCTCACGCACTCATTCCTTGGTGTCTTGGTTTCAGCTGGGATAGAGTTAATTTGCTTCCTAGTAGCTGCTGCGTTTTGGATTTAGCATGAGAATAATGTTGATAACACATACTGTTTTAATTGTTGCTAAGTAATGCTTATATCAGTCAAGGACTTTTTCAGCTTCACGTAGAAGCTGAGAGGGAGCACAGACAGGACAAGCTGGCCTAAGGAACGTTCCATACCATAGGCATCATGCTCAGTATAGAAATGGGGGCTGGCTGGGGGGCAGGAATCCACGATCGCTGCTCAGGATGGGCTGGGCAACCAACCCTCGGGTGGTGAGAGCAACTTGTGTTGCATCACTTCGTGTTGTATATTCTTTTACCATTATTATTATTACTATTTTCCTCTTCCATTACTGTTCTATTAAACTATCTTTACCTCAACCCACGAGGTTTTTTTCTCCTTTCCTCTCCTTTTCTCCTTCTTCTCCCTACCCTACTGGGAGGCGGCCAGGAGTGAGTGGTCCTAATTCCTGGCTAGGGTTAAACCATGACACCTGGATCTGGTCTGCTCAGCAATGAAGATAAGTGCTTTTAACTCCAGCCAGTCCAAGAGCACAGAAATGCTGGACCTCCAGACACATCTCTCCTGCTGCTCAAATCCATCTCGGCTAATTAGGCTCTGAGCCAAAGCCCGCCTCCCACCCAGACGCTGCGCAGGACAGTCTGCGCCAGGGACCAACAGCCAAACCAACCCTGTAGGAGGAGAGTGCCCGGGCCAGGGATGTCACCTGCAGCTGGTTGTCCCCTTGCACGAAGCAAAACCCCTAGTATTCCAGAGGGGATGCAGTGAAGGGTCGGGGCTGTCCCAGCATTGCTCACAGCCCTGGACTTTCGATGATCGCAGTCCCCGCACAGCTCACATTGATGCTTCAGAAGAGAAGTGCTTGCTGAGAGCACGTATCTACATGCTTCGCTGGATGAGATGCCAATTGTTTTGTGCCCTAATTAACAAGGCCCTTCGAAACCTCCTGTATTTTGGAAACCACCTTTGGCTGGTGGAGCTGCGAGCCCCGTCCCCAGCACGGAGCTGGGCAGACACTCTCCACAGCCTCACTATGCCGAGCCCACGGCACAAAGCCACAGGCACTAGGAAGGTGCCGTTTATTTGTCCAGGTGCCCTATTATTAGACAAAGCCACACCTTTTTTAATCACTGGAAACACCAATAAATCCCGGTGCTTCAGCCCACCCCCGAGCAGTGGGGGACAGTGGCAATGCAGGACTCTGATTGCAGCGCGCAAAGCTGCGCTCCCGGGTGCACCCATTATACAATTACATCCAATGTATGGCGTGAAAGGAGCTGTAACAGAGCCGCTCTCTGAACAAAACGGAGTGATTAACACCACAGACCCAAGAGCTGGGAAGCTAATTAGGAGGGGCAGCTCCACAGGTTCCCATTACTGTTGCTGCTCCGGGCACAGCCCTGCAGACCAGCAAAGCGGTGGCTGTGCCAAACCCCAGCCCTGGTCACCCCTGGTCACCCCTGGTCCATTGCCTCGGCCAGCTGTACTCAGCCTCGCAGAGCTGCACCTGGGCTGGTCCCACCACCAGGCTTCTCCCCACTGCTCTCCAAGCCGGCATCAGCCAGGGACAACACTGCCAGCTTACTAAATCACACACAGTGGAAGTCAACCCCACTAAGAGCCAGCCAGGGCTGTCCTGGGCACATTTTGTTGATTTTGAGAAATCTGGGATTTTGGCTACTGAATTTCAATCCTCTGCCTCTCCAGGGGCTACCGCCCAAAGCCTCATGGACGCCACAGGAACTCATAGAGATGCTCTCACCAGTCTCCTGCCCTATAGCTCTGAGGTTCATCCTGGTTCTTCAGAACTAAGAATGGGTTAAAAATATTGAAATTTGGCTCTTTCTCATGTTATTATTATAATTTTTACAATCTCAGTATCTGGCAGACTGTGCCGTAGGCAGGCCCACGCTGTGCCAAGTACTGTAAAAAAGCAAAGTGCAAGCACAACCCTTGCTGAAGGACAGCAAAACCTACGGCCAGCTCTGGGACTGCTCTGTCCCTGGAAAACACCCACTCCTTCCCTACACCGCAGCAGGGTTTGGGGTCAAAACTGCACCCCATGGCAGCGAAGTTCACAGTGCGAGTTCATGTTACATTTAAACACACTTTCTTCTCTATTGGTTTTCACTTTGTGAGCTGAAGATGGTGAGCATTCTCTGCACTGGTGGCAGCAGCGTCTCCTCTCTGGAGAGGAGGTCTCACACAGAGGAGGTCTCCTCTGAGCGTGACGGGGGAGAAACACTGCTGGGGCAAGTCACGGTCATCTTCAGAAAGGGGGATGCAGGTAGATGCAATTTTTCAGGTTCCTAGCTAACCAAACAAGTCATTTCTAACCAAAAAGCTGTGTTTTCTACCGGGAGTAAAAGGTTATCTTTACAAATAAAAAAAAAAAAAAAATTAAAAAAATCGGAGAAAGAGAGAGAAAAGAAAAACATGCTGCTGAAAAGCATATGGCAAATTCCTGTCAAATTTGTTAACCTGATGAAAAAAATAAAAGCATTGAGTTGATCATCTGCATTGGCCATGCCTGTGCTGCCACCTGCAGGCACTTGTCCCAGCCAAACGCTGCCTGCTCCTTCCAACAGACAAGCACTTAGGGACCTTTCACGTTTAACACTATGGTTGTGATGCTCTTTGCCATGGGAAAGCTTACTAAATTTCTGGGCAAGGGTCTCCACACCTGGTGGGACAGAGAGAAGATCTTGTTCCAAACACCAGAACCCGCATTTTAGCATGCAGCTGGGACAAAACGTGCCCAGGCACCTCAGAAAGCCCCTCAAAAACAGGGGCTTCGACTCTTGGGTCAGGAAACCCCACCTGCAAGCTAGACAAGGTCCATCTTTAAGTTCGTTTCTTATCTTTCTGCTCAGACCCGATCTCCTTGCTTTGTAGAAACCTCTTCCCCCTTTCCCACTAGTCTGTGCCCATTTGTGTTTCAACAATTAGTTGCCAGAGGACTTCTCCATCCCAAACAGCTTCCAGCCCCACAGCACCTGCTGGAAGGGCAAGCAGGCGGGTGAGCAGCCTGGCTTCCACCTGCAACCCCAAACCTGAGCACCCCACCTTGCCCCTTAGCAGCTCTGCATCCTCACCCCTCTGCCACCTACCCATCCATTGCTGTGCTTTCGCTCCCACCCTCAACAGAAATCCACCCCCTGCCCACCCCAAACTGAAATTTCTGCAGAAAATGTGGAAAGGGCATTTTCCACCAGAAATCTGTTCCAGCAGAAGCCTGCCCAACAGCTCAGCCCACTGCCGCCACATGCCAAGATGGGTCCCTGTGGAGCCATGCCCCCACAGGCCACTTGGGGTGACAGAAAGCAGGTCATAGAATAGAACCATAGAATGGTTTAGGTTAGAAGGGACCTTAGATATCATCTAGTTCCAACCCCCCTGCCACGGGCAGGGGCACCTCCCACCAGACCAGGTTACTCAAAGCCTCAACCCACCTGGCCTTGAGCACCTCCAGGGATGGGGCATCCACAGCTTCTCTGGGCAACCTATGCCGGTGTCTCACCACCCTCATAGTGAAAAATTTCTTCCTAATATCTAATCTAAATCTACCCTCTTCCAGTTTCAAGCCATTACCCCTTGTCCTATCACTAAAAGGTCCTGCAGGAAGAGATACTGGTGGCAGTCAGTGGCACAGACCCCCTAGAGTAGCCCAACACCCTGGCCATGTCTGCAGAGCGGCTGCCTTCCAGGCACAGCCGTCAGCCACGCCATGGCTCTGCTCTTCCAGCCCAGCCGGACCCCTAGTACCACCCTGCAGGTGAAGCCCCCGGCCACTCAAACCTAGACCATCCCTCTGCCATGCTTTGTGCCACCTCTGCAACAAGCCCTGGCCACAACTCAAGGGCCAACTTTTCAGCATCCGGCCTCTCCCTGCCAAAAACCTGGCAATACAAACCCAGTTGTTAGAGGGCTCTGCTTTTTTGAAGCAAACAGTCGCTGGGGGGAATAGAAATCTCTGTCGACCAACTGGAGAGGAGCCAAACCAGCAAACCACAGCTCCCAGCCTGTGGTCTGCACAGCACATGGCTCCCACATCTCCCGAGGGCTGGGTGCTCATGTTTACTTTGGGTCCGAGCAGACCTTTCCAACTTCCCTCCAAGTTCTGGAGAGAAAATAATCCTCATCCCCTCACCTGCCTGGAGGAGCAGGAGGGAAGGCAGAGCTCCCCACCTCGGCAGCCAGCGCGCAGGCTCTCCTCTCTCCAAGTGCTCCCACTCCTTCATCAGCTATGCGGCAGAGCTGGAGAGCACAGTACGTTTCCCTGCCTTTCTGGAAAAGCCAACAGATGACATGTTTTCACCAACACCTCCATAAAGGGCCAGAAATAAAACAGTCTTTCAAACCCAGCTGAAAAAAAGAAAATCCAGCTGCACAGAAAAGGGCCGGGGGAGTTTCTCTCCTGCCTTCGGAGCTATGGGAACACGGCTCCGGTGCCAAGGAGCCCTTGGTGCCAGCAGGAGGGAGAGCTCTGTGCCCCGTCGGCCTCCGCCTGGCCTCTGATGGGAGCCTGGGTACCAGTCCCGCCTCATCCCCTGGAGGGAAGGTGCCTGGGAAGCAGGACTTCTCTGAAAAAAAGTTCTATGTGATTCGTTGAAGCTCTCATTTAAGGACAAATAAAATAAAAGCAAAAAAAAAGCCCAAACAAAAAAACCACCAAACCCCAAACCCACAAGTTTTCTTCAATTTTTCATTAATATTTTCAATAACTTAGTGATTTTCTTGAAAACATTTCTGAGGGCTCTCTAGGCCAGAAAGGACCCTGGCTCTTCTCCACACTCCCAGATCACATCTGAGCATTTCCTTATGCAAGGCTGGGGTCACTCATGTCACCACCTGCCCGCCTTGGGCACCTCCAAAAGGCACGGGAGCTGCTGTGTCCATCATGGACCAATGCTTCCCTTGGTCTCCCACCACCCTGGGGGGACCAGCTCAGGCCATCCCTTGCTGAAGCAGAGAACAGGCAGCCAGGACTAGAGCTCCCCCCGCCCCGGACCACACGTGTCTGTTCGGATGCACTCTGCCAAGCCTGTCCTCCCCAGCGAGAAGAAGCCAGCCCAGAGCGGCGAGATCTCAACAGCCCCACACTCTCCCTGGGGGATAAAGCACTTGTTAGAGTTGACGAGCACAGCGGGATGCCTCAGAGCTGACCCCATCCCACTGATGTGATCCCTGTGGATGTTGCAGCATCTCCTGCTGCCAGCCCAGCCACCCTGCAGGATGCTGGAAACCAGACTTCTCCAGGAGGAGCCAGCCAAAGCTGGTGGGATGACAGAGAAGGATCCGGTCCTTGTTATCAGTGTCATCAGCCTGGTACCCCCAGAGCCCACTCAAAGGGGCGGCTGACCTTTGCAGCGTGGGCAGGGATGTGGCATTTTACACCCCATGGTCTCAACTCATCCTGTGAATAACCGTGAACAGCTCGGCAGCCCCCTGCAGATACCGTAACCGCCCAGAGCTGCCTGGTTACCCAGCGTGGGCAGAAACCTCCTTCCTCAGCTCAGCTCCGGGCTCAGCCTTCGTGAGACAAACCCCAGCTCTCCCGCAAGCTGCCTGCCCTGCCTGCAGAGAGCTCTCCCTGCCTCCCACCCCCTGCCAGCACCCGCACCATGAGACGCCGGTCACCGGCACCCGACTGAGACAGTCACATCTTCAGTCTGATCTTCTCCACGCAGGGGACAAGAGGCTTTACAAGAACGCGGCTTATGTTTCAGGAGATGCTTACAGGTCATGGGGAAGCAGTATCTTCTGGGAACTCAAAATCCGAGTGGCAAAAGCCTTTAGAGCTGGGATAATCCTGTTTCCTGCCACAAATTGAGAACGGAGGAGTTCCAGGACAGAGGAAACCAGGATGGGGGACCAGGGGTTTCCCCTTGGGTGGCTGTAGGGTCCCTAGGACACTTGGAGCAGGGGTCTCTGCTGAGCCCGGCACTGCCCAGCTGCCTGCAACCTCCTCTAACCCCATTTCCCATCACCTGGTGCATCCCTGGAGGTGGATGCTGTGAGATGGCACTGCCACTCTGCGCCTCCCCTGGGGATGTGACCGCACAGGATGGCTCCTGCCCGCCACCCATCCCTGTGGTGGTGGGATCCACGCAGCCCATGGATCCATGCCAGCCCTGCAGCGAGCTGCAGCAGTTGGCTCTGTGAGTGCTACACCGTGCTCCAGCTCTCCACTGGGCCTGGGAAACAACAAGGAGACGTGAAAAATGATGGTTATATTCACCACGGCAGTGCAGAGGGGCTGATGTCCCTCTGTGCTCCTCAAAGTACAAACACATGGCGGGGACAACCTGCCCCAGCAGCCTCTGAGCACCACACAGGAAGGCAGCACACACATCAGATAGAGGGGGAAGCCGTGGTGTCTCCAAATTGGTGGAAACAGAATCATAGAGTGGTTAGAGTCAGAAGGGACCTTAAAGATCATCTAGTTCCAAGCCTCCCCTGCCACGGACAGGGACACCTCCCACTAGACCAGGATACTCAAAGACCCATCGAACCCAGCCTTGAACACCTCCAGGGATGGGGCATCCACAGCTTCCCTGAGCAACCTATGCCAGTGTCTCACCACCCTCAGAGCGAAAAAATTCTTCCTGATATCTAATCTAAATCTACCCTAGAAGGCTGCAAAACTCTAGTCAGATAAAAGGACCATCCGAGATTCCCACCAAGACTTGTATGGGCCTAGGTACCATTACGGGCATGGAAAGAACATCAGGAAACGGATGTTCACCATCACACAGACAGCACAACACAGGCTTTTTTACAAGGCAGAGCTAAAGGCAGGAACTTTCTGCCTCCCCTCCCCAGGATGCTGAAATTTTACATGATTCAAAAAGCAGTTTGAAAAGTCTGTAACTGGAAAAGCAGTTTAGTACAGATAGCCCCAGCCTGTGCTTGCCAGAGGGCAGGAGCGTGCCTGGAGAAGGCCCAATGCCTTGTCCTGCCTCACCTGCTCCTGACCAGTCAAACACTGGGCACTGCACTCCCTGGACTCGCCGAGGGGCAACCGGGCAACCCCGCGTGCAGGGTTTGTACCTGGGCTGCACACCTACCTACGACGGTGAGCACATCTTTCTCGATGTCAGCCCTTATGTATATCCGTCCCCGACGCTCGGTGTGGTCTGTCCCGCACAGACTGGGGACGTTCATCACGCAGCGCTTGTGCACGTTCATCATACAGGCTGTGGGGCGGAGAGAAAGAAAAGGACATTCAGCATTCCTGTCACCTCTGCCAAAGCTCACAGGGTGCTCAGAGGGGATTTGGAGGGAAGAAATTGCCCTCCGTTTAAATGGGGATGTTTGTGAGGGATTCTGGGATAAACATGGAGCAAATCAACCTTCAAATGCAGCTGGAGATTTCAGCAAAGCCCTGCCCGGACACAGGGACCCACCACCAGCAGCAGTTCTGGGTCCTGCCTATAGGGACTGCAGGGCTTTTAGCCCTTACTCTAATTACTTTGCTGATTTATCAAATTTCTCTTCCATCACACCCATGGGGCGATGCTGGCTTTTCAGCCAGATTCATCAGGAGCTGATAAGGGGCATTAGAAATTTCCTGCATATGTGTATACATATATACATGGATAAAAAATTTTATATATAAAATCAATAAATATAAAAAATTATATTTTAAAGAAATTCATTTTCACTTGGTAACATTTTAAAGGTGATAATGAATACACTGTTCCCACAACAGTCAGCAAGCTTCTATATTTATGAGAAAGCCAGCACATGGCGAGCAGCAGAGTCTGCTGTTCCCCGTAAGCATGGAAGCAGACGCTGTATATTCACAGCCCTTTTAAATAGGAATGTACAAGATTAACTTGGAAAATAACTGATCTCTCTCTCTCCATCCTCTCCCTCCTCTTTTATCCCCCATTTTCTCCTCTCTGTACAATAATTCCCCAGGTTCTTCTGTGCCCGAAGCCAGGCTTGTGTTCTGGAGAGGCTGTGTCACCGCAGCAGGCACCACCATGGCCACAGGGTGTCAGTCGGAGCTGGCGCTGCAGAGAACCCAGAACTGGAGATGATGCTGCCCGGGGGGATGCGGGTGATGCTGCCGGGGAGAGGTGGGGGGGGATGCAGGCAGGAAATCCCTCCCAGCCAGACGCCTTTCCTTCCCCTCTCCCTGCAGGACTCACGGGGTCTCCCCACGAGAGGTGAGAAGGTGCCCAACTCGTGCCCAGCCCCTTGGGTGCCAGCAGCACGCTCTGCACTGGTGACAGAGAGGACAGGCTCTCAGCCGCAGCTCAGGTGCGGTGGGAGCCCTGCCCAGGACCTCAGGGTGCCAGAGCCCCCCACTGCTGCAACTGCAGCCACCGGTTATGTCACTTACTGTCACATTTCATCCCCTGGTGAATGAGCCCGTACAGCAACGACCCACAGTGGTCACAGAAGGTGGGACTGGAGTACGTGTGGATTTTAAATTTGTGTTTGCTCCGGGGATCCTAGGAGGAAAATAAAAGATAAAGATTATAAACTTGCATCAAATATTGGCAAGGCATCACCGCTCTCCGCGTTTCACATGCCAGCTGGCTTCGGAGGTGCTGTTAATGGACTTCAGTCAACTGCCACCGACTGATGTGGACCTTTTCCAACAGTCGCCAAGATCCAGCTTTTTTACTCTTTATATGTGTTGCCATAACAATGAAAAAGCAACGCATTGGCTTGTCTGAGGATTTATTGTTTTTAAATAACTTGATCTTAGCATAGAAAACACCAGGTGAAATTGGTACGTAAGAACCAACATAAGGGCTGGACACTACTCAACTTCCACGTCAACCCAGTGGGATAAAGCAGAAAAAAACAGCCATTATTTCCATCTACATTAAGACTACCCGGTAAACATCTTTGTGCTCTGGCACCAGCCCCTCCCCAGCACACTCCTAGGGAATCAAGCTGCTTAGGGTATACTTTGATATTTTGAGCTTTCTTAAAACCAAGGGCAGACTTTTCTGCAACAGCAGAGCAGGGAAAACCAGGAAAGCCCAGTTTATCCTAGACACCGTTTGCAGTCTTGCACGGGCACCTTGCAAACAGGGCTCCGGGACTCCAACAAACATCTGCAGAAGTTAAAGCCAAACAATTCAAATGAGAAACAACTTCTCAACCGCGAGATAGGATCAACCATCGGAACAAATGGCTGAGGCAGACCAAGGACTTGGTATTTCTTGGGTGTCTTTCACGCAAGACAAGACAATTCTGAAAGCCCTGACCAAACCTCACTTATCCAGCCCAAAGCAGAGCAACTTTAAGACAACATAAAGTTACGCAGGGGAAGGGACTAAGCAACAGAATGTCTCCTGCTGTCCCCAGAGCAGCACGGACAGCACTGGTTTAAGTTGCTGTGGTTACTGGAGGAAGCTGGGGCAGCAAACCAGAGCCCCGGCAGCAGCCTGCGGCTCACTGACCTGCCCCGGGAGCTGCAGAAACCCCACTGGAGGGGCAGGGATGTCACCACTGGGACCATGCCAGGCACCCACGGCTCTGCAGAGGAGGGTACAGGGGCCACCAGCCCGGACACTCAGCACGCTCGGTAGCAGCACCCACACAGGCAAGGGAGAAGACGATGGCAAGTAGCAGCTGGCTTAATTTCATCTCAGGTTAATTGTTTAAGGGTTAGGAATGAGGCATTGCTCCCTGGCTCGGTCATTTGAGCTGACTGGCTTTTTAATGGCCTGGAAAGGTGCCCAGGCATTAGGAAAGACACCTTTTCAGGGCACTGAAGCTAAGTAAATAAATAAAGAGCGGAGTCAGAACTGAGCTATAACATAACTGCCAATACATTACCTTCCCCTGAAATTAATCTTCCTACTGCTATTACGTTGAAGCTTTCAGTTGCATTAATCACTAATATTGTGCATTATTTCACAGCATCCCAGATAACTTCAGCGATACTAGAAAGCTGGACAAGTAATGGAGCTTCATTTAATTCAATCTGTTAAGTGCAAGGGATTAGGTACAGGCTTCAGCAAACGTATTGTACTTGAAACCGAAAACATCTCGCGTTTAACCCTAAGCAAACCACTTCAAGACCCAAGACTGCAACACGCCTCTGTCTGGTAGCTCACATCAGCTGCGTCACAGGGAGCCTGGGAGAACGAGGGTTTACAATTAACCTGTCTTCTGCTACCAAAAAAGACAGTTCATTAAGTGACCTCGTGCTTAATGTGAAAGCCTTTTGCATTCCCCAGAGATGCGAGAGCACAGAAAACTTAAACCTGGATTTTAGGTTAGAAGGGGATGTAGGGGAGAACTTCCCCCCTGTGAAAGCCTCGGGCAGGCAGCCCGCAGGCAGCCAGGCTTGAGCCGATGGCACACGGGGTGCCGTGGGCAGGGTAGCACCAGGCACTGCTGCCCAAAGCACAAACGGACACCACCGTAAATCCATACACCTTTTAAAGAGGCTCAGGGGGTTAGGCAGATACTTCCACTCGACGTGTCGTAAGCCCTTACAAACTTACCCTGCTTGGTTTTATAACCTGAGGTCTGTTTGTACAGCATCTTGGGACCATCTCCATAAGCAGCTTTGCCTCTACCACACGGAGCTCGTTAATCACGGTGAACCAGCTCCCTGCATCTCCCAGGGACTGGCCCTGGCACCCAAATGCCTGCGGGCACAGGGGCAGCACCCACAAGCCCACCAGTACGCGTGCAGGAATGGCTTGGGCTGCTTCCCTGGAGATGTAGCACTCAAGAAAATAAAAAACTTTATTTTGCCACCATCCCGGGAGAAAGGAGGTCTCTGGCGAGCCAGTGGGACACTGAACCACGCATTCTGCAGGGTCCCCGGGCACCCACACCCCCCACTGCAGAGGAGGGCAACCCCAGGGATGCTTGGGCACCGGTCCAACACTCCCCACCCTCCGTTGGCAGCGGGACGAGGGTGGTGGTGGCAGGGCACGGTGGCAGCTCTAGCAGAAGCCACGTGCCAGTCAAACCCCAGCGTGTGACACGGGGAGGAATCGCCCCCGAGTGCTCCAGTTTCTGTGTTCCCTTCTAGAAACAGATATTCCTGTTTAGGCAAATGAAAGCTTTAGTCATTCATAAAAAAACACAAGCTTAATGCAAAATGAGACAACTTCCACTTCACGCGAAGGATTTTTCAATTCCCACTGGAACCGAGAGTTAGAAAAGCCAGAGATAGAAAGCAAAGCGTGCACTGAGCAGTGCTGCGGCAGCAGGAGTGGGCTGGAACGGGAACGGCTGCCGGTTTCCACATCGCTCCCTCAGCATCCCTGACCCACAACCAGGGACCCTTCATGTGGGGGGAGCCGGATCCCTCACGGGGGCATTTCAGGCTTCACCTCCTGCTCCCACCCCAGAGGGGCTGTTTTGGAGAGACCCGGTACCCAGAGGGCCAAAGCCCAAAGGGCGTGAGGGTGATGGAGGCAGCCGGGCGTGGGGTGTCAGAGCCGCTTCTCTGGCTGCCGGGGTGCCCGTTTCACCTTGACCGGTGCTTTAGAAAGTGCCAGAAACTGGAAATTCTGGATATCATTTTCGAACAAGGCTGAAGTTGCTTTACAAAGAGGCTATTTTTGTACCACGGAGACAGGGATGACGAGATCACTGCGTATGCAGATGCTGAGAGACTTAAAACAAGAATGGTTAAAAAGAAGTTTGCCAAGAAAAGAAAAGGCGCTCCTCCTCCACCCTGCCGGCACAGAGCCGTCCCCAAAGAACAGGACAGAAAAAGCTTTCTTTGGAGCAGAATTGAAAAATGCCATTAGGAGTGTTTTACTGCACTGAGAGGCTCTGACCTTGCTAATCAGTGCTGCCACGGATCTGTCATCCTCCGAGTGGAGGGATGTGTCTGTATTCGGAGGATGTGAGCCCAAATGAGGGAGTCGGAACACGAGGCAGGGGAGGAGAGGAGCAGCTGTTGACTTTGACCCGGTACCTGCCAGCACTGAGCCAGCTTCTGCTTCTCCACTCGGCAGCAGGTTTTCAGTCTGAAACACGGCACTGCAATATTGCACCCCTGACTTTCTGCATCCCTGACTTGTAGGGAAAACCTCGTAGCCCCTGGCCTCCCCAGAACCACACACACACCTCGAACTGTTCCTACCCAAGCTGCCCCCAGCCATCCCACGGTGGGCACAGGGGGCTGTGTGTGCACCCTGGAGCTCTGTGGGGCCGGGCTGACAGCAGCCCGAGCTCTCCTGCTCTCCCAGGAACGCAAGACATTTGATTGATAAGTGAGTAATCAACTCGTGGCCTTCGCGGCACTCTGAGCACAGCCCAGCCAGACCCTTATTCAGGCTCAGCAATCATCTCCGCCTTTCTTCAGGGTCATACCCACCACCGAGCTCGCCGAATGACCGCATCGATGCCATGTACGCTTTCCCGCTGAACCCTGATGGAGATGCTGGTGCAGGAGCCGCCGCTTACCAATTACGTGCCGGCAGGCACGATGCCGGTGGCATCGATCAGATTGACAATTTATTCACGGCTCAGGGTAGCCAGGAATCCGTTTGCTCTTTTGCGGCAGCCTGTCAGGGTGGCACTGGGCAGAGGAGAGCAGCGAGCCAAGGCGGGAGAGCGGCCGGGCAGCACAGCGCTGTCTGGCAAGCGAGGGCGTTTTGCTTCAGCTATTTCCCAGGCAAAGTCCGAGTCCTGGCAAGGGCAGCAGCCCTCTCTCGTGCCCAGAACTGCAAACACTGCACTGGGTGCCGCCTGGGCTTTTATATGCTTCTGCATTTAAATTCAGCTTTTCCTGGCTCGGAGGGAGCGCAGGCATCGCCTCTCCCTGGAGCAGGGAGGAGGCGGGAGGCAGAGGGAGGACCAGAGCCTTCCTCAGGCCCAGCCCTCTGAGCCATAAAGCATTTTTTAAAACATGTCCACCTCTCTTGGGTTCATCTCTAAAATAAGTCATGCATGAAAGGCGCTTAGGTTCCATCACCCTCTCCCAGAGCACCGCATCGCTTGTCCTTCAGCAGAGGCCAGCCGTCCCGCTCTCCCCGGGGAAGCGGGCAGCCCGGACCTACACCGATGGCTGATGCTATTTTAATCCTTTGTACCGTCAAAATTTCCTGGACTCTACAGAACAGGCACAGAGGTCTGATCCAAGATTATGCACCTCTGCTTTCGCCACCTGGTTGCAGAGAAAGCTTTAAATTATCTCTTCTGAAGAAGAATTAACACAGTTCATATGAAGAGACTATTTTAAAGTGAATTTCATAGCAATTTAAGCAGTGTATAGCCGAGCAAATATAACACAGCGGCAGCTAACTGTCTGCACCTAATGAAAACCAGGCAGCGGACATAAAACCAAAAACCTCACATTTTGTTCCCACGTTTCCTTGGTGGAAAATCCCCCCGGTACACAGGGAACAACCCACTGCAGAGAGATAGAAGTGGCCTAACAGCAACTCTAAAGGTGACGCTGGAGAGAAAAGCTTGTCGTTCCCTCCAGGGAAATAACAGTTTGTACCAGGATGGATCAGGCGCGGGAATGAGACAGCTCTGGGCAGCATCCTCTTATTGCTCAAGTCCCTGTTACTGCAGCCAGGAGGTGGGGGGGTGAGGGTGGGGGGAGAGATGAACTAAAGACAACTGCGGCCACCAGAGACAGGGACCCCCTGGCTTTTGGCGAGGACAGGCTTTTGGCAGTGCTCACCTGTTCAGGAGCTGCTGCCCTGGGGAGGCACCTCCTGCATCCTCCCACCTGCTTGCACAGGGCTGGAAAAAAAGGTTTTGGTGAAAAACAGCTCCAAGACCCAGCAAAAACCAAGCAAGGAAGTTAAAGAAGTGGTGAAAAGGAGTGAGGGGTCTTTGTTTCAAAGAAAAGGGCAATGATAAAGCATAGAGACTGCACTGAAAGAAGGTTACAGCAAGAGGAAAGCACAGGTCCTGTTCAAGGCAAGATGGCAAAGGTTTGGGGCTCGATCATGAAGCATCTTTTCTATCAATAACGTAACTCCTTGGAAATCTCCTTCCGTGCCACAATTTGAAGATGGTTTGACACTGCTGCACCAGTGAGTGATAATAAAACTATTCTTCTATCATTTGCAGTGTTACAGCCACAGAAAACCTCACACAGTGCAGGGCCCGAGGGCACAGCAGTGCAGGCAGCAGAATGGGAGCAGCTCCTCTGCCCGGACCTTGGCAGTGGAGGGGCAGCAGCCCCCGAGCACGGGCAGCAACACAACGACAGCAATGCCTCTGCGGGCACCAGCATCGCAGCTTGGGCTGCTTCCACGCCAAACACGCGGCCACAGATAAAACCTGCCCTTGACAGCTTTCCTTGACAGCCTCTAGCAAGTTAATACATTTTTATTGACAAAAGATCTCATCTGCTCGTCAGACAACTGCAGAGGGATATGGATGACAGTTCTTCTTCTCCTGCTGCCGCCAACACCAAATAAAATACACTCTCTTACTGAGCAGAAAAAAAAAAAAAAAAAAAAAAAAAAGCTAAACTCAGCCTTTTTCCCTGAGCAGCGTTAGCATCTCAACATCATTTAGAAATGTTTTTTATCTTTCACATGCCTTGAGAGTCATTTTATTACAGTGTAAGCTCTCCGTGAGAATGGGGCTCCCACAGCACCTTCCCTGCACCCTGCAGCTTCTGAGTTGCCTGAAACAGCTCAGAGACCCTGAAACACCTCTTGCCTGCAGGACACCTCATTTCTAGACCCCCCCCACCATTGCCACCCGGGTGGGCACAGGCTTCATTGCCCTCCCGATAGCTACGGTCTGCACAAACCCAGCTCAGACCCAGCCACCAGGTCTTGGGAGAGAGACTTCTTTAACCAGAGCGGCTGCAATCCACTTAACTTAATTCACTTCGTTAACCAGAGAGGCTGCAATCTTAGCAGGTGTAACTAGACACGCGCACGCCGAGAAAACCAGAGAAAAGCCTTTCAATTAGAAGGCTGAAGACATGTGCAGGCTGGCAGGAGAAAGAGCTGGGCTCCGGCAGAGCCAGGGAAGCACCAGAAGGTGCTGGGAGGGAGCACGGCAGATACATCTTCATCCCACGGGAACTGTCACCGGCTGCCTGTGCTGGCAGGAGCGGCGAGCATGTGCCCTCGCGCGAGGGGCAGATGGCACACTACGAGAGCTGGAGAAGTTAATTAGCAAGACAAAAGAAAGCAGCAAGTTGCAGCAAGGCTGTGAAGATTTGCTTACGCACTGGACCAGGGCCATCCCCGAGGTATGCGAAGAGAGATGGGGGTCCTGCTCCCTAAAGCAGGACCTGGGCAAGAGGGTGCTTGGTGCCTTCAGGAAGGTCCTGGCTCAAGGGGCACATCTGGAGGAAGGGAAGACAGCTGCGCATCTCACCTCCACCCTCTGACAGGCATCCCCATAATGTCACCCTGTGCAAAGGGACTACCCAGCAGCTGGTGTCCCTTCCCACCGGAGGAGATTCCAGAAAGAAGAAACTTGAAGGAGCTGCTAATTTTCAGGTAGTACAACCAGCATTTTCATTTGCTCTGCTGCCGAAATCTCATTCTAATTGCCAGCCCACATTTGCCCAAACACTCTAGAGAATACATCAAGCTTGGGGAAGTGAAGCGACCCTCTTTGCACCCTGCTACAAGTGTCAGCTTGGGATCTGGTGATGCTGTGCACGAAGGGATAACAAGCACATACTGATGCTGTGAAGGCAGCTTCTGACTCTAGTAACACCTGTACGACCCACAGCCTGTGCAGGTTCTCTCCTGTTCTAAAAAGAGCAGCAGCAGCAGCAATACTTACATCAGTACAAACACTCAACTCTGAAGCTTTTTGAGAAAGGAGGAGCCCAAGACAAAGATCAAATGGTTCTGCCTCCAGCAAATGAAGTGTGGAAAGACCAAAGGTGCCGTGGTGATAGCATTACAGAAATCCTCTCCTAAAGCTGCAAATGGCGGAAAAATTAAATGCAAAATCAAAACGAAGCTACATCGGGCTGTTACCTTCCTAGAGCAACTCCAATATTTATTAATGCATCCTGATTAGATGACCTTTAACAGGATAATGCAAAGAAGGTCATTTTAATGATTATTTTGTCTACAATTTAAATAATTATGCATTCTACTAATAGCTCCAACTATAATTAGGTTTGCCAACTGCATTACATTACACATGCCTGACTTCAGCTCCTGAAGACCTTGCCATATTTCAGAAAACCTCAGCAGTCACGCCAGCTCTGCCTCCTGCGAACAGGAGAGTGCAGGAGTCTCAGAGCTTGTGATGAAAACCAGCGGAGTTTAACAGTGGAATGGGTGGGTTTGGGCTGGCCATCCTCTCCAGAACACCTCACCAGTTTTGCCTTTGGGGATGGAAGGGAGGGACCGCCACCTGACAGCACATTGATGTGGAAGCTACGGGGAAGCTCAGAGCTTTTGGAGGAACACATGTCCACGCAGCCGTGGGAGCCCAGCTGTGCAGGGGAGAGCATGCAGCCCCCATCACCAGCGCTTCAGAGCTCAGCACGGCACACATTTGGACCCAGTTAGAGAAGTAACTGGTAAAAATGGCACTGCCTTCGACTACCGTGTAATAGACACACTGTCCTCAGCAATGCCGCTGCTCAAAACATAGACCCACTATCACATCCTTCAGCCATCAAAAACAAATATAACACCTGACGTGACTTAAGAGCAATCTAGCATGAAAGCAGCCCCGGTGTCTTCAGTGCCAGCGTTTATAGCTACAGCTTCCTTCTCTATTGCAAGAAGCAATTAATTTTTTTTTTAACTTAGAGGCCCTATCATTGCTGTATAATTAGTCCTCCTCTCCTAGATGGAAGATTCATAGCCGGTAGACTTTGCAAGGTTAAACACACACACACACTCTCTCTCTCCTCAAGGAGGTTCACACACAAGCAGATCAAACAGAAAACTGCTCCAAAGTAGGACTAGTCAATGGCAACAGAAAGAGACTTTGACATTTCACTGCTCTCCAGTTATTCCGTTATGCTCCAAAAAAGTGTAAAATGTCAGCCTGCCCCCAGGGTTATGTGCTTGATACACACACAAGCCACCATCCCAAAAGCACCTAAGCACATACTTAACTTTAAAGAGAAGAGCTTTATTTAAGTAACTAGTATTAAGCAGATGCTTAAAATTAAGCATCCATATATACCATAAGCCCTTTACAGGATGCAAAATGTTCTACTCCTTGATTGTCAAGTAACAACGAAGTACTAAAAGATACAGAGACCAAGGAGCAAAGTTAGAATTTTTTTTTTTCTTTTAATATATTTTTTTTTCCCCTGGGCTCCATGACTAGCACCCTGGAAAAGAGCAGCTCCGGGGATGAAAAGCAGCAGCCAGCTGGCGTGAGAAGCTCCAGCCCAGGCTGGGATCTGGCTGGAACTGCAGCATCTCTCATCTGCAGCCCCAGCCAGAGCAGCCTCTTCCAGCCGCCGCTCTGCACTGCCCCTGCAGATGCCGGGGACAGGGATGCCATCTCATGGAACGAATCTCTTCCCTCTCTGGCTCGGCAGCATCACGTGGCCCACTGTAACGGCAAACACACCGCAAGGTTTAAACAAATGCAACGAATGAATCTCAATCTTTCTGCAAGCTTTCATTGGATATTAGTATTTGTGAAAGGAAAGACAGTTACCAGATTGTTGCACCGACTGAAAAAATGCATAGCTATAATCGTTACAACCTAGATGCTGCCAGCGTTTGACATAATTATAGGTCGCTCTGGATTCATGCCGTGATTATTAGCAACAACAGAGCAGAGGAAAACTCGAGCTTTGCATCACTTCAAAATGAAGCCCCCATCCTCGGCTCATTCCCAAAGCAGATGGGGCATTGCTGTCTGGTGAAGGAGCTTTCTGTCTTCTGATTCAAAGCTCGTCAAGGATTATATTGCTGTAAGAAGCTTGATTGCCAGTGCAGAAGGAAGGAAGTTTGCCCTGCATACATCCCCCAATTACACCCCAGCTGGCACTTGTCCAGGGCAGAGTGTCTCCCAGAGGGCTTCACTAAATGGCAAAAAAAAAAAACAACCAGCAAAGAGCCATTTTTGCTCCCTGCTTTAAGTCCCAAGCATTTGCATTCCTCTCTTCATTTTCATAAATATTAAAAATTAATTAACACCAACTGGGAAGCTTTTACCTGTCTGCTCAATGAGCCACAGTGGCAAACCTCACCCAGCAATAACAGCAAGCAATGGAGAATTCGATCAAGGGCTTTTTGCATGCCCTGGTATCAAGTGGCACCTCTTAAAATGTGAGAATCTAGATTTAATTTAGACCTTTCCCTTCTCAGGCAGAGGCTGCCCACAGTGACCTACAGCCAGCCAGGCAGCCACAGGGTCAGGAGAAGACACGTGTGGGAGAAACCTGCTGGTCCAGGACCAAGGGGCTGCACTTGGGGAATAGGACCAGGTTGTCCAAGGGCTCCCTGCTGCTCCTTGCTCACCCCTTGGACAGGGCTGGTGGGAAGAAAAAGAAAAGCGTTGCATCCATCTTTGCCCAAAACTCTGTGCAGGAACAGGCAAAACATCTCACCGGTACCTGCCGCCTTTCCTGCCTGCTGCCAGCTGGTACCCAGATGATGAGCAAGGATGAAGAAAGCGGCGCCTGGGCGGGCAGGCTGCCCAGCACCTGAGCAAAGCTCCAGAGGCGGCATCTGGATCACAGCCATCCCTGCCCTCCCACTGCCAAACCTCATTTTCCTTCAGCAAGGTTAAGTGGTTTCAGCGTTTCCATCTCCCCCTGCCCCAATGGCCTTTGGCCGGCACTTTTCTGCCAGTTTTGCACCACCTTTTTGCAGCGCCCTAGAGTGCCCAGAGCGCCCTGCCGCTCCCACGGCCAAGTGGCCACATGCAGCTGTGGGGCTGGTGGCCCCCTCGCCGCCTGCCATCACCTTCTCTAGGTGCCCACAGTCATCAGCCCCCCCAGCCCAGCCAGGGGTGGGAGCCTGAGGGCTCTGCTCACACAGCAGCCCCTTCCCCAGTTACGTTGCACCTAAGTTACATTGCCTTATAAGAAAGATTTCATCTCTGCCTGCACAAATATCAAAATACTTATCTAAACATACATCTTTCTGCATATATGACATATACCTCTCATAGCCTGAATAGGGTCTGCAGGGTGCTAGATGCGCCAGAGGGTCTTGCTGCCATTTTCTTTAGGCATTTTAGATGACACAATTGAGGGGAGAAAGCGCGTCAGAGCTCAACCCGCAGGGCCAGAAGGAATCTCCCACCACGACATGACCTGGCAGCAAAGGTCCTTATCAAACTTCCAGCCCCGCTGGCTGCACGATGGGGGGAGCCCGGCCCACGGCATGCATGGGGCAGGCAGCAGGGGTGGCAGGGGCTCTTCATAAAGACTAACAGTCTGCGGGACCAGAGTATTTGTGGACGAGTTAGCCTCTCTCGGGTTGGCATCTCTGCAGCATCTCCTTTTCCCTTCCACTAACTAATTTTTAATGTTCAATAGCCATCAATACACTGCAATTAGCAGTAGCCCCTATGGAAAAGAAAGCCTTCAGTCAGGAAAGCGATAGTCACGTGCAAAACACCCAGGGACAGGGGATTTAAAAATCCATATAATATCTCGACTAATGGTCTGGTGGGAAGCGGAAATAAACCTGGGCATATCAAACTGGGCTCAAGCCCAAGCCTGAAAGCACCCCTTTTTGGGGCTGCTCCTGCAGCACCCCCTGCATCCACACGGGAGCAGGACCCAGGCGGCTGCGGCACCAACCTGGGCAAGCTGGAAGACACCTACCAGGGCAGCTCAGCCCGTGGGAAAGAGCCAAAAGCTTCATCATCAGCTCATTAAAACTCCCACCCTGCCAGGCATCCTCTCCGGAGGTGGAGGAGCGTTGTCAAGTAGGCTTCAGCAGGCTGGAGGCACCACGCTGTGCACGGGGGGGCTGCAAGCACACGCGCCCCAAGAAATCCAGCATCAGGGGGTCAGGGTTGAAACGGGGTTTTGCACAGGCAGGTCCTTTGGTCAGCCACAAGCTGGACACCGGGATAATGTCACCGCTTTGCTAGAGCCAGAGCAGTCACCAGGTTTGAGGGTAGCTCTGGGAACGTGGGGGGTGCAAGGTCCCATCCCGCCCCATCCCCTTGCCCGGCAGCTCTGCTATGGAGCTTCCAGGTTCTTTGGGAGCAAAACCCAGCTACATTTCTCAGATCCAGACAGAAATGCTCCAAACCTAGTAGGCTCAATACAGGAGGAGAGACCAAAGGGGAAGCCAGCAAGGCTGGAACAGAAACGCAGTTTTGGCAAAGGATCCCCAAAGCACCCTGACCCACATCCCCCACGCCCCTCCACAGCCTCTCCTTGCAGCCCCTGCCCAAGGCTATACACAAAAGGGGGCTGACCCCCCCAGCTCTGCCCTTCCCTGCCAGCCTCACCCCCTCCCCAAAAGCTCCCACGCACCACAATCACGGCACGCAGCCCCGTTTCACGCAGGGCGACCGACGCCGCGTGTTTAGCCTCCACCTTCAGCTGCGTGTTACACCGCCTGCTCCCACTGGTTCTATTTTTAAGGGTGAGAGTTGTGGTGCACTGCCGTTTCCCCAATTCGATCTCTTTTCTCCTAGCAGTTCCCCGAATTAGCCAGTTTCCACAGTAAAACACAAAAACTGCCAGACAGACCTGAAAGGCGCTGGCAGAACCGCACGGAGGAGCCTAAGCCAGCTCCCCTCCTCGCTCGCCCCCGAAAGCCCGGGGATTCACCGGGAAATTAAACCCTTGTGAAAATAAGGATGGGGACTTCGTCAGCGGGCGTTTGGGTGGTTTTACGGTTTTTAAAGACCGGCAATATTATTTTCCAGAAGTCACACCTAGACTGGCATAATTTTGTTGTCTTTGATGATGCTGCCCGGTCAGTTCTGTGTTTTCTGAGGGAGTGGGAGCAAAGGCAGCAACACTGACCATGATCACCACATGAAATGTGCCTGCGGGTTTGGTTTTTTTTTTCCCCATGAGAAAACCAAACATATATATCGGTTTAATTAAACCCTGCAAAATGATACACAGCAGGCTTAAAAAACCCATGCCTGCTATTAGCGAGAAGCCCCCGGGGTGAGGAGCAGGGATGCTGCAGCCGAGAGCCCAGGTAACACCAAACAACTGACGCTGAAATAACAACGTGGGGCAGTGATGCCTTTGGAAAAAGGGATGAGCTGAGGAGGAACAACGACAGGCACATTCCCTGGGGCTGACTCTTGTCTAGCAATATGGCAGGCATCTGTTAAACTGGTAATTCTTTCAGGTATTTCACTTGTGACAAAAGGAACCGACCAAGACCTGGAACTAAACCCTGCCAGACGAGAGTGCTCAGGGCACGCTGGCCAAAGTCTTAAAACAGCTTTTTAGCGCTCAGTGTGCCAGGTACGTTAATTAACCCCTAACCTAAAACCAGGTGGCAGAGCCTGGAAACGTCATTTTACCAATGGGAAAATTGAGGATGCGGCTCAAGGGACAAAAGGGAGACAGGGCAAGGCTGCAGACTCAGCCCCAAAGAGAAACGTCTCTGCATTCCCGTACGTTCTCCCTGCTCTGCTACGAGCAACTTATTGGATGATTTGAAAGTGGTTTTAAGTTATCCAAATAATATACGAGAGCCCACACAACTATGAATAACAATGAGTTAGAGATTCACGTGAAATAGTGGCACAGAAGTGTCACCAGCCAAGAAAGCTGGAAGAACACCACCTCCAAATCGCTGTGAAACAGCGTGATCCACCAGATGCCGTGCTGTGCCTTCGCTCGAGGCTCTGGAGCAGGTACTTACATCCGAGGCAGGGCCTTTATCGGCACCGGGGCAGGAGAAGGTAACGAACTCATGGCACCGCTTGTGCACGACGAAGCAGCAAACTGCAAAGAGAAGACAGAGACAGCGTCAGGGGATTGGCACCACGTGAACCCAGGGCTTAGAAAATAAAAAACTACTACGTCTGATTTATGAGATGACTTTACTTTTCCTTAACTAAACGTGTGGCAGATTTTTAAAACTTATTGAATATCGTCAACCGGACCAGGCATTTCAGTAAAACGCAGCAGAAGCAAAATGTTGAACGAACGTCAAAGGAGGGCTGGGAGCCCTTCTGTTCGCTTTGAGCTCATTGTCGCTCACTGCACACGCTCTGAGGTCACTGCCATGTATAAAAAGAGGGAGAATCTGGCATTCGCGGGTATCTGAGCTGAAAAGTGCATGTGTCCAAAAATGGAAGATTGTACCGATGGGAACAGGTGGGCAATTTTCCTCCCACAGTTCTGCTTTTCTTCAGCAACTCCACAGCCTCCATTTGCCAGACCAGAAGACACGCACGTCTCCCTCTCCTCACGCACGCATATCGATGACAAAGTCACCCTTCTGGGAACAGTGCAGGAAAATTAATCCCAACATATCACTGCCCAGACTTTCAAGCAAGAGTATCCAGAGCTAAATCCACATCCCTTAAACCACCAAACCCTTCCAGCACATGCTAATCTGAAGCTGCCGGCAGTATTTTTGCAGTCAAAGCGCTCTACTTAAAGGCTAATTTTTTCCCCTAAATACCAAATAAGCCCCTTACTTTCAGCGACAGACCTTAAAAAGACCTCTCAGCACTGCAGATAATTTCAACTGACAGCCCACGTCCTTCTCTCAGGGTCTCAGCCCACCTTACCCTGCAGCTGGAGGTGGCACTACCGCTCTGGGAAGCCAGGGTGCCCCAGGTTTGGGGAACAGAGGCACCACCTCACACCCCACGTCACCTCCTCCTGGGTGCCAGCCCCAGCAGATTCAACCGCACCCCATTCCTGCATCCACACCGTGCCCCATCCCGAGGGATGGGACCTCCGCTCCGAGGCACCACCGTGCACGAAGGGAGCCCCAGCAGGAACGGAGCAAAGGGAAGAAGTGCTGATTCTGTGAACAAAGCAAAGCTGCGCAAAGGCTGCCTTTGTCTGGGGGAAACCTGGGCACTGAACTCCGCTCTGTCTCAGGGGTCTCTTATTTGCCCCTTTCCTCAAGAGCCGCTGTTACACTACATGGAAGAGCAACTGGAAGATGAGATGCAGCCCACTGGGGTTCAGAGAGACTGAGCACACAGAACAAACTGAGCAGTGCAATAACGAAGCAGGTTTCAATCGCATCAATATCGGTCTTTCCCAAAGGAACAAGGAAAAGGCAGGTGACATTTGACATTAAACTCACAATCCCCCCTCATTGTGCCCTGCCACATCCAGCTTTAAACTTGTTTTCCTTTTCACATTTTTCATTATGAAAAAAACAAACCCAGAAGGTTGAAGAGGCACAACAGCTGCCAAGAACTCTCTCCTCACAGGACCTCTCACTTGCTTTTCTGAGTCTAACAAATAAACATTTTCTTGAAAACATTGTTCACCCTTTCTGTCCATTTGTGTACAGAGGCAGAAGCATCTGCGAAGCAGGAAGGAAGGAATTAGAACTCCATTAGCAAAGATTTGTCCTGAAGTGTGTGTATAAACTCAATAAGGCTCCGTGACACACTGGAGCGCAGGCGCTGTCAGGAGGTTGCACGCTGATGCCAATATCTAGGCTGTGGTGAGAGGTTCCCAGCGGAGCCGGAATAATTTGAGTTCAACAGAAGAAACAAGATTGTTACTAGGCTGAACTACCTAATGCCATTATTCTGTGCCATATAAAAAGAGCTGTTCAATGCAAACCTGACTGAAGGGTGGGGAAAGAAAGAAAAGCAGGTCCGTGGTGCTCCCTCGCCTCCTAAGAAGCTTTTGCACTTTGGGAGCAGCGATACCTGTTCCTACTTGGGGAAAGTAACCTTCCTGCCTTTGGGGTGACGGAAGCTGGAGAAGGGAAAGAGCAGGAGATGTCCGTACAGGTCCTCTTGTCAGTCACAGGTTACCCACGGGTGACACCCGGTTGCAGGAGACCGCCTGGTTCTGCTCTGCACGGTGTCAAGCAGGAGCTGGCAGGAGCTGCCTTCACCCGGCGCTGAGTGTCCCGCCAGCTCTGCCCGTGCTGGAGCCTTCCTCCGGCTGGATGCATCCAGGGAGGCCACCTCACGTGAGCCAGGCTCTGCTCTGCAGGGCTTTGGAGAACGAAGCCATCACCAATCTCTCCTAAAAGGCACGACAGCCAACCATCCCGCCCCTTCCACCACCGCAACCACTACCGATTTCCTTGCCACACTCTTCCCATCTCCCAAGCGCTCCTTCCTTCCATCTCCCAGCAGAATCCAGGGAATGCCGTGTGCTGCCCGTTTGCCACGCTGATGCCCATGGCAGCCCTATGGAAAGACCTGCAGAGCGCCAGGCAGCCCTGCCAGCACCCAGATGGACGATGCCAACCCTGCCAGCAGTGCCCATCCAGCTGAGCACACCCCACCAGTCACAGCACTGGGAACAGAGACAGATTTCCTGGGATTCAGGAGCAGGGAGAGGAAAGCAGCCTCTGGAGGAGCGCTCAAGGTATGATGGGGATTAAAAAAAGCTTAGTTTCTGTCTCTTGCACCAGTGGCTTCACCACCTCAGCTATTTCTCTCTTATTTTCTGCATGCACCTCCCCTGAACAGGGCAAGGGCAGGCTGTCGGTTTGGCTTTACTTTATGGAAAGTCGGAAATCTGACCTTTCTGTTTTGGCCCTAGCAGAAAGCTGCGATGCTTTGCTTTCAGAAGCAAGGCTCCCGGATCCCCTCCATGCCAGGCAGACAGGACCAAGGCCCGGCTCTGCCAGCACGTTAAGAGGGATGCATCGCTCCCCGCAGCCTGCATCACATAGCCAGGAGACACAGGGCATCAGCAGAGCTGTGGGTATCAAATGCATTTGACTTAAAATTTTAAAAAATAAAATTAAAAGTCAAAGTCTTAAGTTCTGCTGTGCACAAGTAGAATCTGCAGTGGTTTTCTACACTCTGCTCATTACACATTTAATTTGACAGGCGGAACTTTGGTGATAAGAAGAAACAAAGAGGGAATTTGAAGAAGCAAGGGAAAGGAGAGCACAGAGCCAAGCGATTGATCCTGGCAGACGTGCGAGAGGATGACTGGAGCAAGCGGAGCACACGTGTGTGCGCACACCAACCCTGGGTGAGCTGCTCACTCTTGCCTCTCCAAAGACACTAGGAAAGCAGAACACATTCATTTTACATGTGCAGAAGCAGAAGAAGTGAAATGCCCATTTCTAGTGGCAAGAGAGACTAGAAAGCCAATGTCTGAGAAGCTCAAAACCATCCCAGATCTTTACTGCAGCCTTTCCCCCATATTCTTTTAAGTTTTCACTGAAGAGTTCAATTATTAAAGATGGCATTAAATATATACACACAGGTAACACCTCCTGCCCTTTAAGCAGGAATACACTAGAATACAGTAGAAATGCAGTATTTTCTCTTCAACTGTCAAACTAATTGTCGTGTGTTCAAAAAACATTCATATTACAGTTCAATTAAGCAAATGATATCCGAGTCACTGCAAGTCATCTTTGTGGCAACTGAGTATTTCGCAAGAATAGTAGGCTCTCAGCATTAATATAGATTGTAAGGACAATCCATTGGAAGATGGTGAAGTGCAACGCTTCCATACGCATCCAAAGGAAACAAGAGTCTCTGCCGATTGCAGCAGTGTGGGCTTCACATCCAACGCCTCCAACGAGCCTTGGAAAGATCCACTCAAACACTCCATGAGTGCTTAGGTGAACAGTCCACCCATGCAAAAAAAATGGCCAACAGAATTAATCGGGTACAGGAGCTTACGCCAGTAATCCTGCCTTCATTCCTAAATTTGCATCCTACCCAACAGATGCCAGAAGATTTGATAGATCTTTCCTCCCGTGCCTAATCCGGTGCATTACGCTGGGAAAAGGCTGCTCGCTTTCCGGCAGGAGCCAGACTCTGGCTCTCCAGGAGCATGGTACCCAGAGAAGCAGCTCCATGGGTCTGCTGGGACGAGCGCTGCCGTACCACTCCTGGTTTCACCACACTTCAGCATCTTAAACCTGTATCTTTGTCAGTTTAGAAACTGCAGTACAAGCAGCAGCTTTCCCAGGTTGCTAATTAGACAGTTAATTTGTAAATCTTATTATATGGATAATAAAGTTATCAAATCCCACTAGTGAGCCACAAACGTCCCAAGTCATTTATATACAACAAAAATGAAACATTAACCTTTACTATTTGTTATTGAATAATGCAAGAATGTTTACTGGCCCTAAATTCTTCTTTAGAGCTATCTCCACTGCAGGGATCTGGGGATATGTCTCTGTCTTGGGGGAGTGAAGGATACAAAACCCCATAAAAGATATCCACAGGCTTACAAGACTTGCTGGAATGCACATTTTTAACAGCATCCCCAGCACAGTTTCTCAGATCTGGAGAATCTTGCACCGAAGTGTCAGGGCAAGATCACGCACCTCCATTCCCTGGGATCCTGATGCAGTTTTGGGAAGAAAAGTCTCCTAGAAGGTTGGTTTTCAGGGCCAAGAAACCACAACAGCAACCGGGCACCAGGGTATTTTCAAACCCTAGGAACTAGCCTTATTTTGAAGCATGGAAAGAGAGGAAATGCTAATGATATTGCTTAAAAAAAAGTAAAATAAACATACATATATATACTTAAAGGCTTCTTGGCCTAAACCACTGCTCAAAAATCCTTGAGAAAAACCATAAAGCATTTTCCCCAAACTGATCACAGAACCTGCCAACCAGAAAAACCTCATCAAAATGCGTTCCAAGAATAAGAACATTGCCGAGCACGTGTCCGGCTGTACCTCCAGCCTGGGAAGGGACCTCCTGGGGCAGCAAGGGCTGCTAGTGCAGCTCGGGAGCAGGCAGCACATCCATCAGCTCCCGGCTGCTGACAGCCGGCCAAACCAGGCTGCCGAACGCAGGGAGACAGGCCAGCAAATTAAAGCTTTATTCAACAGCATGCGGTCGGGAACAGTCGCACGTTTGTGTGTTTTGGAACAATGCTGCAAATCACTGCAGCAGACAGAAGCCCCTGGTAAGTCCTCGATGATGGCAGGAGGGACAAATCCACTGATGGCACTGCATGGAAATATTGCTGCAAGGAGCTGTGTAGAAGCTCCCTGATTGCTGAGGACTTTTGTCATCCCCAGACCCATGGCAGATGACCGAGATGAGCAGCAAGCTGAACACTGATCTTGGAGAGGACTTCCCTACAGGCTGCTGTGTCCTGCTCTAGGGGCAGGTCTTGCCCCCACGCCTGGACCCCAGCAGGTCTGGGAGTCAACGGGATGGAGTAAATAACAAAAACCTCAGTGAACGTAAAAAAAATGAGAGGACAGACCTTGCCATTAGCCAACGCGCAATTAGAGAAGAGGAGGTGCTTCCAGAATCGTGAAGCAGCCAGGCAGGTTTTCAGGTACATCACCTCGATGTGGGGGAGAGCCGATGGGAACAGCCAGCTCCCAGCGCTGTGTGCTCGGAGAGCTGCGCAGGGCTCTGGCACACCAAGTTATCAGCCGAGGACTATCCCATCACGAGCATCCAAGTTAGTAAGGTGTCAGGCAGAGTCACTAAAAAGGAATTTCCTTGCAACCACCAGTTTGTCGCTATGCTGTGGCCAGTCCTGTGGGAACACAGAGTCCCGCCATCCTTCCGATGCTCCTAGTAAAAGCAGGAAAAAACTTTTTGTTGGAGGGGAGAGGAAGAGATGTTGCAGCAGGACATGGTGGGATTTTATGCCACTCAAGGCTTGCCGGGACAGGCTGGGCAGGGGGATGCATCCATCCACCCCACGCTCTTGGGGGCTGCAGAAGGAGCATGGTCCCCCTGTTCCTCCCTACGCTGCGCCTGGAGCAGCCCCAGCCCATGATGCTGAAGCTGACCCACGTGAGGGGCTCCCACAGCCCATAGCTCTGCTCTTTTCCAACACAGCATTCCAGGGAGGAGCAGGAGCAGCCCTGGCCGTGCTGATGTCCCCCATCGATGAGCGACACGGGTATCGCTGCCTCTGTCTCACCAGGTTTGCTTATCGCGAAGACAGAGCTTGTTTGCTCTGCGTCGCCTGCATGTGCACCTTCCTTCTCCTTCAGAGTATTTTCTTTTCTTCTGTTTACCAAGTGTAAACAAATGCAAAAGAGTTCCCCCACCATATGCATCACAGCTCACCTCACATGCTCCGTCTCCATTCAGATGCTTTCCCAAAAGCAGACAATTGGGCAGTTTGCCCAAAGACACAACAATGCTGAAAGATTTGCTCTTAGAATACAAAATCCTTCCCAGTCCAGTGGCTTCTGCCCAGGAAAAAACCCTTTATCAAGGCTTTAAGCTCTTTATACCGGCATCAGGCTGCCCAGGGAGCCAGCCCTATGTGGGCACAGGTATTCCCAGGAATATGAAAGCCCGGGAAAGTCTCAGGGTTAGTGTTTTATTTGCAGACTCCAAGAGTCTGAGACTGCTGAGTCCATCCCAAGAGCAGCACAGAGCAGCAGACCCAAGCACTGGGACTGCATCTCTGCCCGTGCTGTTACTGCCAGGACACACATTTGTCCAATGCAGTGGCCAGCCCTGCTCAGAGCGGGTCTCTTGGGGCCGCGTTTCTCCAGCACACTTTGACCTTGCTCTGAATCAGATTTTTGGGATGCTAGAAGCACGTTCTAGAAGGAAAACTGCCTTGCCCCGTGCCCTGTCCATGCTACATGGATCCACTCCGTGCAAGGAGCTGGATGACTGCAAAGGGTCACAGATGCTGGAGGGCAAGCAGTGGTGTTGTGCCACCTGAAGCACCACATCTCCACACAGCCCAGGAGAACCCCAGAGCTGCTTCCAAGCCACAGCATCCTTAACACAAGCTCTTGGCCATCTCTATGGGGCCCTGGCACCAGCCCACAGCTGAGGGCTTAAAAAAGGAGAGCACCAACCTGCATCGTACCTGGCAAGCAGAGCAAGGCTGGCTCGGGATGATAAATCATTTCCTGACCCCCGCACACTATCGGCTTGGAGCCTGCCACGTGAGATCTGATTAGCCTCATCTCCCACATGAAACGTCGTTAGCTGGCAGGAAGGTATCCAGCCCTCCTCAAAAAAACCCAGACGCTGTGACAAACGACTTCCTGCAGGAATGAACCCTGCCTAGCAACTCCATGCTGCATAAAGCAGCACTGCCTTTTATTTGATCTCCATTTGTTGCTCTAATTTCATTGCGTGAACTCCTTGTCCTGATGTTCTGAAGAAGGGGCTAATCAATTTTCCCCCGAGTTCCTTCATGAAATGAATAATTCAGGGAAGTCACCTCTAAAGCTTCCCCCCCTGCCCAGTACATCTCTTCCCACAATACACATTCCCACTGCAAAAAAGCCCTTTGTCCAGCTCCGCTGGGCAAGGGAGAGGTCTGGAGGTACCAAGAACAGTCTCCGATGCGCTACGTCAAATAAGGCAGACAGATGGAGAGTTAACAGAGCCAGAAGAAGGATCAAGCAAGATTCATCTAAAAATCAAACCCAGGGAAGAGTTAAAACCTCCCCAGAGAGCTGACGGAGCCGTGATTTAGCAGATGGTTCTAATATCACGAAGCCTGAAGATTATTTCGAGCATATCTCGGTGTGTAGCTGCTCCCTTACAACCTGTGGAAATTCTCATTTGGATAACGTTTCCCCTTCCTAAGTAACAAGATATTCAGGAAACAGCTTGGAATTCAGATTATCAAAACTAGGGAAAACAAAATAACCACAACAAAAAAGAAAAGATTTATAAAGGAGCTTTGTGTTGATCCACCTACGCTGGGCAAACCCACGGGGTCAGATGCATTAGCCCGGCTTTGCCCCGATGATGCACTGAAATGCACCACAGCCAACAGTTGCCCACAATTTTTCCATTCCCACATTAAAAAAATAAGACCCGCTACATCAAACAAAGTCAGTGAAGCATGGTAATCGTAAAATAAGGGGAAAGAAGGTTTCCAGGAGGGGAAGTCCTAAATTTCTGACAGCGCTTCACAGTTTTTAATCACTTACAGCACAGAGAGAGAAGCTGAGCTAAAATTTGCGCTCTTTGGATTTAATCCCCAGCTTTGGTTAAAAGCTTTCTGGAGTTCTTACAACACAATAAATATCTTCAGCTCCCCATCAGACTTCAGCGGTTTTCCCCGTTGTCAGCTCCGGAGACACAGGAAAAACGATCTGGGATTTTTGGGCTGCGGTTCTCCTCTACGGAAACCTATTGGGGAACAGCTCGGCGGATTGGGATGGTGGGGGGGTTATGGCTGATGCACTGGTTCTGCGTGTGTTTGGTTCACTCACCAGACCCGAGGACGTAACAAGAAACACAAAATCCCCTGCAAAAAAGGACAGAAGAGCTGTTTTTCTTAAGGAAGATGTGGAAAAATTAAAAAAACAAAAGCATGAGGCAGCAGGCTTCTCTTCTGCGAAGTCTCACCAGCCTTATTTCTCTGGGAGACTGAGATTGCCTGAACAGCTACAAAGATTTTCAATCCAAGAAAGCGGTTCTTATTCAGACCAGTTAATTCGATGCTAATGGTACAAAGAAACCTTCATTACAGGTTTGAAGAGACCCAGGCTTGCAAATTAGCGCTGAGAAAGCTGTCATTCAGTACCAGAAAGACAAAAACTGCATTTCCTGGTATTTCTGAAGTAAAAGCAGCAGTATTTATTTTTTTTTAAAGCTATACAATCTTCCAGCCATTATAAAAACAACTGGCACTGTCCATTCTGCTCTCCGGCAGATCCCATCTGCAGATCCCAAAGCAGGGACTGCGTAAGACCCGACACCACGGGCAGGACTTTTCGCCCATCGTTACTCATCCCAGGCTGGGTTCTGGGATGGGATGGAGCATGGACACAAACACATGCAGGACCAGGGCCTGCCAGGGGCTCCACAAGCCATCCCCAGAGCTGGGCAGCCTTTTGGCCGATGCCATTTCCCCTTTCCTCAGGGAGAGGAGGACGCTCCTGCTCCTCCCGGCCCCTCAAGACCCTTCCCCAGCGCCGTGAGAAAGGCTGAGGAGCTCAGCGACAGGGATTACGTGCCTGAACGGCAGGAATCCTCTCTGTTGTGCAAATCCCTGTTAGGGAAAGGGCAGACTGAAACACCTGCATTTATTTAGGCTCCTCGTCTGCCTACACCCAGTACCAGTTCCAGGTTTTTTTGCTCCCATCTCCCATTTACTCTACAGGGAGAGTTCCCATTTCTCCAAGAACACAGACCCCTCGCTCTTCTGCTCACTTGCTCTTTTGGGAGAGGAAGAGGGGCAAAGTTAGCTTTTGAACAATGCTGTGTCTGAAGAGATCCAGGGTCCTGCAGGATGCCCTTCCTCGGAGCAGTCTCCCAAAGCCTGCGATGCCGATGGGCCGGCAGCGCCCGCCGCTCTGCACACCCACGCCAGGACTGACGGCTATTTCCAGAGACACAAAGACATTAATTTTACATTAGAGAGCCTCATCCCAGCTCGGAGAGAAAACGGCTCAGAATTTAAATACTTCATCAGCATTTCTCCCGTACCACGCTGTAACAGAGATTCACTTTCAGACTGAATAATTTAGCCCCGCTCCTGGCCGGCGCGGCACACGAAGCAGCAGCCAGGGCTCCGACAGAAGCACCAGCAGCAGCTTGGTGAGCCCCCCAAGCCCCCAGCCCCGGCTGCACTGCCAGAGCCCGTGGGGGCTTGGGGAGGAGATGTTTCTCAGCAGCAGCATCGGGCAGCAGAGCCCAGCCCACAGGACTCGCTGCAACCTCCAGAGCCGGGCAAGAGCCCGGGCTGTGCTAGCCCAGCTTTATCCCATCCCTGATTCCACCATGAATTACAAGTTTCAGGACTCCTCAGAAACGTTCCTGTGTTAGTGATGTCCCGGGATGGGGAGGAAAATGCACTCGGGTGCCGAGGGGTTTCGTGGACAGGATCCGGGCTGCTCCTGGCGCTGCCGCAGGCTGGGTATTTTGGAAGGTTCCTGCAGATGTCGTCATCTCCGCCCCTCTTCTCCTCTGTCAGTTCATGGATGACTGAGCCTTCCAGCTTGTGCTGTCTCTACGCTCTAGTGCTCGTCCGCATTTCGCCAGCATCTCCCAGCCACGGCTCAGCAAGGCAGCAATTCCCAAGACCAGGCTGGCTCGGATGCAGCCACCGAGCCCTTCCCTACCTCTGGCAGATGCGACTCTCTGCTGCCCATGCCCCTGGCCACACCACCACCTACACGACCACAACACGGGGAGGACATTCCAGACAGCTCTCGACACATCCAGGCAGCAGCATGACTACCCCCATCCCTCTCACATGCCCCGGGCTCACTGTGTGGCTACCAGCTATCTGTGCCCTTTCCTTGTGACACAGTTATGACTTGTTTACTCTTTGAGCTCCTCAAGGGCCAGCTGAACTCAGCAGGTCCCAACACGAGGGCGGCATCCACCCTCCCTCCTCGGGAGGGAGAGGATGTGGTGGGCGAAGCGGGAGTTCAAAGCACACTCAGCTGGCCGTGGTCCCCCCTCTGCAGCTCTGACTCCCAGCAAGGTCCCCCGACCATCGTGACAGTGCCCATCGCTCCCTCAGGGAATTGCACGTGTGCCCCCAGCGCAGCAGACTTTTCCAAAAGCTCCCGTTTCACCCCTTGGAAGGTGCTTGTGGTCCAGATTCCCCCCAACACACACCTGGAAAGCAGAACCTGTCTCTCCGTTCCGTGCAAGCACTGCTTCTAGGTACTCATTTCCCCACCTAATTTAGGGATTTAAGAAAATATAAAAATACAAAGAAAGGACAGCCTTGCAAAATTGTAAAAGGAAGCCTTGCTGCTCCTTTTGCACCTGGAGGGCAGAGAGACCCTATAGGAGATGTAGGGTCAAACACCTCCCTTGCTGCAGCAGAGCCTTCCTGGAGCGCAGGATCCCAGCCCAGCGATGGGGGAACAGCACTGTCTCAACGCTGCAGTGTCCAGGTGCTACAGGGGGGGGACAAGTGGCATTTGTGGCTCCTTGGGGTAAGACCTTGTCAACAAAAATCAAGTGAATCCGGCACCTGCAGTGTCCAACACGCAGAAGCAGCCCACAGCAGCTGCACCAAAGAGCAGGGAGAGAAAGGCTACTCTGCTGTTCGCTTCCAAAAGAGACATCTTTAATATTCCCTTTTTTTTTTTAAAGGGGTTAAATATTTTGAGCCCAGCCATGCACTTTTAGAAGCATTTGAGTATATACGAACAAAACATTCAAAAAAAGTCTGCAGCTTTTATATGAAATACCCGTAATGAATTGACAACATCCTCTGCATGACAATGAATGTATTGAAGCCAGGCGGGATGAGGAACATCAATCATCCACGGGAATATAATAGGTGTGGGTGGGGAAGGGGACGATGACAGCATTAGAGCTTGGATTGGGGGGGGGGAAAAAAAAAAAAAAAAAAAAAAAAAAAATCTTCATTCTCCCACTGCATGTGCCAGAGAAACACCTAAAGCCACATCCAGGTGGCAAGGGACAGGGGGCTGCCCAGGCAGAGGGTGGTCCAGGATGCAGCCCAGGGAACGCAGCTGGCCCCGCTTCTGCAGCTCTCGCTGGCACAGGGGTCACTGGACATGGCAGAGGGTGGCTCCCTCCAGCCAGGACATGGCCAGCATCCAGCTCCTGCTTCCTCTACGTATTACTTGGGCCAAAAAAGCTGCCTGAGAGCAGCAAACAGAGCACCCCAGCAGCCTCATCCCCAGCATCCAAAGACATCCCGCGGGAACGGCTCCTTTCTCCTCCCACCATGTGCCTTTCCCCCAGCCGTGCAGGTACAAAGCCAAGTCCCACCACAAAGCATGCTATAAAAAGACCAAGAAAAGCCCCTGGCAAAACGGCTCGCCTGCGGGAACCTTTACAGAGAGGTTATTTGCAGCGAGTGGAGCCACACACACCAGTGCTTGAATGGGGGGGGTCCATATGGTGTGCCAACACCACGCTGCACTGCTCGCCCGCCCTCCAAACCTAGCCACCTCCCGGGACCAGCAGAGAAGATCAAACCAATGAGAGCGAAGCCGCCAATATGTTTCCCTGCACGAAGCACACAGGAATCACAGACACCTTTCTTCTCTGCTCCTTTTTCCCTGTGCCAGGTGCCGCCACAGAGACCCACGCATGGAACCGGGGGGAACCGCACCAGCCGTGAAACTGCCCACACACCCGCCCTGACAGATGCCCTGAATGAACAGGAGGGAAACGTGCCATTCTCTAATCTTCAATTATAACCAGGTGACACGTCGCAGAAACACTAACAGGTAATTTTACAAGTTGGAATTTATTTCTTTCCCTGTTAACATCCCCTCTAACCCGTTTCTTAAAAGCCCAAATTACAAGCCTCGTGATACTGCACGCAGAGAAGTTCGTCACATCCTTGGGCAGCACGAAGGACACGCTGGGCTGGAGCGAGATGCCCCCAGCTCCCGTCCCCATCCTGAAATGGTCAAGGCAAGTGGGGATGGTGGCATTTCAGCAGCTCTCCTGGAGAGGAAGAGCACCCAGATGCTGGCCAAGAGAGCTCTCTCGAGATGCAGGACGGATGGACAAACTCAGTTTCTACCTTGGACAAATAGGACAGGCAGCATCGAGGAAAGTGCTGCAGCCCCCTCTGAGCCTGGTCCCTTTGCAAGGGGATGGGTCTGGGTCCCTGGGGACATCCCTGGGGACACCCGGGTGCCTGCAGCCAGCTCCGCTCACAAACACCCACGCAACAGCTTCAGGACCTGTCCCATCCCCTCAACGACACCTCCAGCATCTCTACCAGCAAGAGATGAAAAATAAGTACTCTGTGATTAATCAAGGCCCTGAGGGACCAGATTAAACAGTCTTGGCAATTAATTCTGGATTTCTTACAAAGGCGCTGGAAGACAGTGGAAAGCTGCGGCAGTCCCTGGAGGATGAGCGCCGAGTCCTCTTAAAGCCCAGCCTCGCCTGCACCAGTTACACAACTCACCGCTCGCTCGCTCCTCGGGCTCGCCGTTGTGATGTGTTAAATTACAGATGGTCTCAATTAAAAGTGCGGAGATGGAAAGGAGGCTTGGGAAAAAAAAAAAACAAAAAAAAACCCACCACCCCAAACCTGTACATGACAAGAAAGAAGATCATTAAAAACTTGGCAGCCTACTTTAACTTTGGTGACCTGGTAATTTAATATTGTAATTGAAACTCCAGGTCAGCCTCTTGAGAGGAGGTAGAAATATGGAAAGGTATCCCTGCAGGATCAGTCCTGCCCAGAGAACAAGTCAAACGTTTAGAAGAGGGCAGTCCCAGGTACAGATAACGCACCATCATCCCAATTATTACACTTGCATCTCAGAGCCGTAGAAGATGGCTGCTGGCTTGCTTTGAAGACACATTTCTTTTTGTAACAGCGTATTAATCCCATTTGAGGAAGATAAAAACCCATTCCCCAAAGCGCTAATAATATAACTCAGTTAAAGCTGAATTTTGTCACTTATCTCCAAGACAGAGAGGAGAACTTCACTCTCGTTTTCTTCCTTGCATCCCCCACCCCCCTTAAATTTTAATATTGGGAACATTGTCTTAATTCCAAAACCAGAGACCGAGGCAATTATTAAGTAGCAATGCTCAGATAACACTACCTTCACCTCCAAATAAGCCAGGCGGCTTCAGGGACAACAGGCTGGTGAAGGATCTTCCAGCACTTCACCAGTTCACGGTGCACCCATCAATCCCTGCCGTACCACTGCCACGCAGCCATGTCCCACCACCTCCCACAGCTTGTTCCATCTTGTCCCCATTAGGGCTCTCTTGGTGCTGGGCACAGCTGGCTGCGGACCCCCCACCGCTCCCTCCGCCCACCGTAAGACCATCCCAACCTTTGCAGCATCTAAAAAGCCATCCCGACCTCTGTACCCGTTACCGACTGCCCTCCGTTTCCACCATCGGTCTGTCTGCCCCAGGTCAATCGGGCGGTTATTTTAAAATCCCTTCATCCAACCACAATGTTGGTTTTTGTCTCTCTGCCCCACCAGCATTTCAAGACGCTCACCCCGGCAGCAGCTCTGCCAGGCTTGTCTGACATAACCAGGGCAACCTCCAGTGATGCTTTCGCAGATGGGATTTAAAATTAATGACAGTTTCTCAAAAGATGTCTTTCAAATGCTACAGACCCAGGATTAGCCTGTTGGGAGCATGAGGGTGTCAGACCGTGAGGAAAGGATCAGGAGATTCCCACAGCTGCTGGAGGGAGACGTTGGCTGGTTGCTTTAAGTTCCCTTCATGAACCTTAGCAGGACCTGCTGCTACTCAAAATCCCACGAAGGCAACAGCATCTGCATTGGCCCGTTTCAGGATCGTCATGGTTTCATCTGCCTGAAAGAGCTGGTGTCAGATATGCCTTGGTGGTGCACCAGAAGCCACGGGTGAGCAACCATAGAGGTGGCTCCAGCCTGGGAAGAGGGACACCTTGGTAAAGCAAACAGATTAGGGAGCCTTTTCTACAATTGGGAAGCATTAAACCAGTTCCCTGTATAAATCATGGATTCACATTCATTCAGAGCATCTCAGGGTGATGGGGTCAGGTGTCAGCCCCATGCCCACGATGAAGTTTTGGTAGGTGACACGTAACCATCCTCTCTCACTGGTGTCCCCGCCACGCCAACTGTCCCAAGGCACCATGATGTTGTCTTCCTCCTGAACTGGGAGCTCACTGAAACCCACAGATGGGAGTCAAAACAGAGTGAGAATTCCACTGTGTTTGTAAGCCTCTGGCCAAGACGCTTCATAATTCTGATATCAAAATTAATTTTCCATGGCACTGGAGATCCAGAGAGAGACTGTTTTTTGTTCCTGAAGACTACAACAAGAGGAATTTATGCTGAGCACACACTGCAAGATAAAGCACTCATTTCCTTTAGATAGCCTATTTAGGGTACAGAGCTAAGCCCATACACGGGTGAGAAATTTCTCAAGCACTCTTGGCCAGAAGTGTCATTTCTTCTTTCCTAGTTCCCCTCCAGGAGCACTCGTGAGCGCTTGTGTTACCTCCAGAAACTTGTAACCAGGTGAGTCAAGAGCTGGAGTTCAAAACTGCCCTACAAATGTGAAGAATTTAAGGTCTTTGACCAAGACAACATCAAGAGTAGACCACGAACACAGAGCTACTGCACAGCAAAGACTGGGAGGCATTTATGTACTGCTAAAAAGACAGCAAAGTCTGTAATCTTGTTCGCCTACATCCCCACGTATTTCTAAAAAACAGGCTTTAAATAAATCAGACTAATCCAAATTTGGGGAGATTTGTAAGGTAAGTCTATCCAGAACAATAGAAGGGTACAGATGTTTATTTCTCACCTCATTTATGGAGCTAATTTTCTACCTATTAACCACATATACCACCTAACATCCAGATCTGACACCGGTTTGCAGCAGGGCTCATCCCATCAGCCAGGATCACCTCCCGCTCAGCCACGTACCGGTCACACCGCCCTATTTCAGGAGAGACTTGCACCGGGTGGCCCCTGGTTTACATCCTCACGGGGTTTAACAAAGCGTGGCCATAACGCACCGGTACCACGAGCTCCGGTGCTGACCACCAAACCTTGCCGTTTTGGTAACTCCGGGGTGAGCCACCGGGTGACCCCTGTGACTTGAGCTGAAGCCCCAGCGTTGCTTTTCAGGAAGTGCAGGAAAAAAAAAAAATTAAAAAAAAAAAATCATTACTACAACAGCAACATTTTTTTATTGGCTGATATGAAGAGTAATGACTTCCCCACTGCTGCCTCTGGCTTATTTTAAACATGCTGCATCTTGGGAGTTTTTGTTCTCCGCGTACAAAGCGATGGTTGAAGGGTTTCTTGAACACCCAGAAATGGTAACAGATCGATTTAAGTACAACTGAAAGCAGCAGCGCGCCAGGGTCCTCCTAAGGTGAAGCTTCCTACATGGGATTTATTAAATGTTGCAATTGCGCCGTGTAATTGTGCCACAGCCCTGGGTTTCCTACAGCAAAACGCTGACCGTTTTCTCTGCTCTGCTGCTGCCTCACCACCAGAAAACTGTTTCCTCATATAAATAACCGAGTGCTCGCCAACACCAGCCCATCGCAGGAGCCCAAGGCACAAACCTGCCCTGACAGCACCATCAAACCAGGCACAAACGGCTCCTGGCATTAGCATACCTCCCATGCTTGCGATCTATCAAAAAGTGAACGGGAACATTCAAGATGATCTCAAGATACTTTTCAGGTTATCCCTGGCCTTTCTCTTCTGCAAACTGTTGCGTGCCACGTTCTGCCCCAGCTCTGCAAGCCACTGGCATGCTGCTGGGCACCTGTGCCTCCAGATGGAGGGTCAGACCACAGCGTGTCCTTCAGCACTTCTACTTCTGCCTAACCAACACGCAGGTCTCCCCACCAACTCATCCAGACGAACACCAGCCAGCACGTTTTAGAGCTTGCAAGCCCATGAGACAGCCACAGGACCTGCCAGATGGCAGGAGATGAAGCTCCATCCCAGCTCCTGTGTGGTGGGAAGCCAGAAACCGCTCCTACAAGCCCAACTTGCTCCCCCAGTATGGCTGGCTGTGGCCAGGCAGGGTCCCAGAGCACCCCCCCCCAGGAGGATGTGGGACCGTGCTGCTCTTCCCCCCCGCACCCCAGCCAGAGGAGAGAAGCCGACTGGACTTTATCTTGTTATTTCAACCACTTCCTCCCGCAACACACCAGCAGAAAGAAGGCTCATCTTCAACAGAGTCAGGGTTTCCTTTAGTTTTTGGCTCTCCCAGAGGACTGTGTGCCCCAAACCTCTGCAGCTGATGGCAAAGAGGAGGTTCAGAGGAGGGACCAGGGCAGAGGGGCTGAAGTCCAAGCAGGACACCATACACCAACCTCTGCGCCGTTGAGCCTCCGGCAGCGTTATCGAGGCAGCAGCTCCATCTGCACGGGCAGCTGCTGACTCACATTTCCTCCACACTCTGCACCTTCCCATGCCACCACCAAAGCACCAGCACCCGGCTGGAGAGGAGGGTCCGAGGGGTTGAGAGGGGCTTGGCAGCCGGCAGCCACCCTCCATAAGCAAGACTCATCAAGAAGTTGTTCTACATTCATTAAGTCTATTTTAAGATAGGAAAAAAAAAAAAAAAAAAGTTAAATTTGGTCCTCACTGTCTCTCTGCTTTTAAAAAGATCACTGATACCGTGGGCTGGAGCATCAAATGCCCCAGGAAGCCGCAGGCATGGGCAGGGCATCCTGCAATAGCAGGGATGCTCTCCATCAGCAGCTCCCACTGAAGGACCCCCACAAAGGGCCACCAGCAGCTATTGCCCCACCCACCGCAGTGTCTTCAAACGGGCAAATAAATGTCCATCATCAAGTGCAGGCAGCTCCAGGAGATGTTTGGTCCCCAGTGAGAAAGCAGCAGCCCAGGGCTTTGCACCATGGGGAGGAACGCTGGGCAGCCCTGGCGTTCTCACAGGCAGCTGCCCCTCTCGGGAGAGGGCTCTGCGTTGATGCTCACTGCGGGGACACGCGGGGGGTGTCCCCACCCAGGCGTCTCTCTGCAGGTGCACCAGACCGAAGCAAGGTCGCAGACTGCCAGCCCACATCTGGAGGACACGTGCTCCCCCCCCCATAGGTCAGCAGCCAGGTTTTGGGCTAGCAAAGGAGAGAGCACCAAGACACTGTGCAGCAGCTGGCAGCTCCAGTTGCTGATCAATTAGCAATCACCTTACTAAGGCTAACGAGCAAGCTAGCCTGTAGCTAGCCTTCAGCAAGCCAGTGAAAGCCACCCGGTGCACTGAGAGGACAGCAAAGAACAAGCAAAAGCTCTGCAGCCTCATTTCACTTTCGCTTGCCATCACGCCTTACCCGCTCACCCCAGCAGGCACTGCTAATTTGATGAGCTTAATTCTCCGAGGCCCTTTTCAATCCCTCTCTTGTGCTGCAGCGGGGGAGGCAGAGAAAGCAAACCTCCTTGCAATGAAGGCTGGATGAGGTGATGGAGGGGGAGCCCCTGCCCGGGTTCCCCCAGGCACAGTCATGTCCTGCAAGTCCACACAGCATGTGGCCACCCAGGTGCTTGAGACAGGACTCAATTTCCATCCCTCTTGTGGTATCCACCTGGAGGGGGCTCAGACCCCCCACCCACCACCATCCCTCAAGGGCTGCCACCAGCCCCCTCCATGAAGCATCACGGAGCACTGGGGCCAGTCCATGGGTCAGGTTATAATTAGCAAACGCAGCAGCAGAGCCCCAGCCAGGGTCTCCAGCAGCAATTGAGGCTCTCTACGCATACCAGGTTGCGTGTCTTGTCAGTCTGTGCTGTCAGGGTCTGTCAGTCTGGAGACAGGATTTGTCCTGAGCCACACGTTAGGTCTGTGGCGAAGCAAGGGACAGAGCTCGGCTGTCCTGGTACTGCACCAGCCCGACCACAGACGCCCCACGATCCTGCAGAGAGCAGAGGCATGCTCACTGCCCAGAATCTGCTGGGGAATCATTCACGAGAAACTCGTTAGGAACAAGTTGTTCTTATTTTCCAAATCCTGCTCAAACCAATGGCTGTTGTCAAACCTGCCCACCATGTCATAGAACCACAGAATGGTTCGGGTTGGAAGGGACCTTAAAGATCATCAAGTTCCAGCCTCCCTGCCACGGGCAGGGACACCTCCCACTAGACCATGTTGCTCAAAGCCCCATCCAACCTGGCCTTGAAAACCTCCAGGGATGGGGCATCCATAGCTTCTCTGGGCAACCTGTTCCAGTACCTCACCACCCTCAGAATAAAGAATTTCTTCCTAATATCCAGTCTAAATCTACCTTCCTTCAGTTTAAAACCATTGACCCTGTATGGTCAGGAGTACCTACCCTACCGGGTCAGCTGGCAGGCTTGTCCCAGTGATGCACCAGGCAGGCTCCAACCTCTGTGCATCACTGGGGTCCATGCACCCCAGGAGCCCTCTGCCTGCCCGGGCTCGGCTCCCAGCCCTGTACCACAAACCTCACCCCTGGTAGAGCTCGATAAGGACACGGCCACCAGCCAGCACCCTGGCAGATAGGAAGGATTGCTGCCGAATTTCAGGCTCTCCTGAAGGAGAGAGCATCCCTGATTTTACACAACAGACGCACAAATTGGATGTTAACAAGAAAGGACAACCTGGGGTATGAGACATCACGGATGAGGCTCCCATGAAATTGTTCTGCGCGTGCCAAACCTGGAGACACAGCCTGCCACGGGGCACGACAGCATCCCTGGCACAGCGAGCCATGGCCACAGTGTTCACAGGGGCAACTTGCTCTTTTGGAAACACGTTGCCTGTAGCAGGCACTCTGTTAACTCCATTGCACAGAGCAGACCCTTCAGCACACATTCCAAGCTGTCAGGGAAGAGGAACGAGGGAAGGGACCCCAGCTATTAGCAGCCCCCTTCGAGAGCCCTTCCCGGCCACACAGACTTGGAGCCCCATTCATGTTGTGAAGTGTGAGTGGGAGTCCTGGGACAGACGATTTCTTCAGAAAGCCTCAGAGCGCTGCTGACATTAAAACTTTTCCTCCCACCAGGAGGCCAAAGGAAAGCTGGTGAAGAGGGCAGGCAAAAAAAAAACCCAAAACAAACAAACCAAACCCACACAGAAAAGCCCCTAATAATTTGGAAAACTTCCCATCAAGTAAAAAAGCCATTTATCAAACACAGGGCTTTTCGCACGAGAGTAAAGGGCAGCGCCAGGGGTCAAGGGTAGCCTGGGCAGAGCCAAAGTCCAACAGACAGTCAGACGCCCAGGGGGGCTCCTGCCATGGGGAGGCTGAGTTCAGTGGAGTGGGAGCTCCCAGGGGACCCACTGGTACCAGACAGCCTCCCAGACAAGTCCTGCCACAAAGAACACAGTGATTTGCCCAGTTCTGGCATAAATCAGGCATGGACAGAGTTGCAAAATGCCAATTTTGCTCCAACAACTACCTGAGCCTCGCTGCTGTCGGACCTCTCCAAACGCATGCCCTGCACGGGGACCAGCCCCGAGGGTGGCGAAGAGCAGAGACTAAGGGATGGAGCACCCCAGCAGCGATGGCAGGAGCATCCGTAACCCGCTCTCCACCTTATTACAAGTCTGCTCAGTCCCAGACTCCACAGGGGAATTTTGGGAGGTCTCGCAGGCTTCCTGCTCCGTGTGTTGCCGATGGAGACGTGCTGATAAGAAATCCAGGCACTTCCTCTGCAGAAGGAAAACAGCTTTAGCAAATGGAGGGCAAGAGCACAGCAGCTCCAGCAGCACACGGTACGGGGACAGACAGAGGAGGATGCTCAGCCCTGACTCCTGCCTTGGCTTTGGTTCTCCTTGGTACCACTCGTGCTTGTCTTATCAGTGAGGCAGATCCTGGCTGAGCAGGGGTAGCACGGACTGGCACGGCAGGATGGAGTTAACACCAATTGACGGTCCGGCCATGGCATGAGGGTTTGCTCACATCGAGTCCCCCAGCACTGGACCCCCACGGGGCTTCGGAACCACCTGGCACGTGGCAGAGCAGGACATGGGGCACGAAGCTGAGTCTCGCCCAAGGGAGGATGCTCTCCCAGGCTTGCCTTGGCTGCAGCCGGGAGATGGATGCTCACTTCTCAGGAGAGGCTTGGCAGCAGCGCTGCAAACAGCAAAACCCCTCAGTGCTGACCCTCGCAAGACAAGCGCTACCACACTCCAGCCCCCACATGCCACAGCTCCGCTGCTGCAGGAAAGGATGTAGATTACACTGTTTTTTGGTGTTTTTCTTCCCTTGAAAACAGGCCATTATCTCATGACAGTTTGGAGCACTATATGTTATTACACAGCAACATTACTGCCTTTAAGACATTCAAAGGGCTGCAGCTGGCAAGATCTCTAGTGTACTTGGCACTCCTTTTGATGTTATACAGATAAGATATTAAAATAACATTCCCAACATGTAGATTTACTGTGTCTGCTCGCTCCTCTCTCTCCAGCCAAAGCCGTTCAGAACAAGTTTTTTATTGATGCTGCAAGACAGGCGGTGCACAGCGCAGGGCTGGAGGAGTCACCTTGCTGCGGGAGGGAGTGGGGCAGCTCTGTCCCGGGGATCCGTCTGTCCCTGCCCCAGGTTTCCACAGGGAAGGTCCAGGATTCAGCACCGGGTAGGACGCACTCAAACTTGTTAGACAGGATGGGGAGAGCCCACAGTGCAGGGGGGCACCAGCACTCAACCAAGGTCAGCAGAGAAAGCCTGAATCAGACACCACCTTCAGTATCACATTAAGGAAAGCATCTTAAAGCACTTTGTGGGGGAGGAAGACATCAGACCTGCCTAGTTTTTGGCGTTTTTTTTTTTTTTTTTTCTTAAAACAATTACTGTTTAGGTGAATTTTGCTTTATCTTTAAGTGGTCAATATGCTCGGCTTCTGCTTCACTAAGAAAACTTCATCGAGCCATGAATTAAATTTACTCTTCTTGGGCAACGGTCCTGTAAAATTACATGCCACTGTGCTCAATTAAAACATTATCTAGGCTGCCAGCTTTTAGAGGAGGAGAAGAGAAAAAGGGAAGAGTCGTTTTATTTACATCGAGCTCTGCAAAGAGCTTTCTTGGCTCACTTTCCACATCCACATCCCTGCTGGCCAATATGACTTTATTAATGTTTACGATATGGCCTACTTTTTAATGCGACCCTGTCCCAGTGAAAGAATCCATTTGCATTTTTAATGAAATTTGGATAAGCAATTTAGCCTATCCACCAGCACACTGGCCTCCATAACACTCGCACAAAGCCTGTGTGCTGTGAGTCTCTCCAAGCAGACCGCTGTGGCTTGTCTTCTGGAAGTCCAGGTGTTTTACGGAGCAACCTCTTTGCTGAAGGGGGTCATTTTATACAGAGTTTGTTCTTCTGCAGCTGGCAGAGCATCCGCACCGTCCTCAGCACAATAAATGCGGGCCATCACCAGCTAGCCCAAAGGCAGCTTTACATTCAGTTTATTTTAATAAAGCAATGAAGGCAAAAAACCCATACATAAGACAGTAAATGGAACAAGAAAAATCTTTAAGCTTGCCTGAGATTTCTCCCAGCTGTTCTGTAGTGCTTCATAGAAATGAAATAGAGCAAATTTCAGAAATACTGGGCTGAGTTTTGCTTGTCAACCCCCAGCAAGTCTCTCCAGTTCACACTGGCCTCTTCTCCTGTTTTCCCTTTGCTAAGCAGGATAAAGAGAGATAAACCTCTCTGCTGAGCCCTAAGAAGTTGTCTGCGGAGCCAGGGGGAGAATGAACAGAAGCTTCTAGTAACTCAGTTGAGATTTGCAGTTCCAGCTCACACAGCAGCCCCCAGCCTGCGTGTCCGCCTTTGCCAGCCTGACAGATACACACCGGCTCCTCCACGGCTGCACGCCAAGATCGTCGGTTTGATTTTTTGGAATAAAAACCCTATCTTCAGCAGAAGAGATGCGCACCCTCTACATGCTTTATAGGGCCAGGCCATCTCACCAGGCAGGAAAATGAGCTGCAGCAGCTGGATCAAAAAAATCCCACCCCACCTCCAGGCAATCTTCCCTTGAGTCATCCAAAGTTTCCCCTTCTCCTTGCAGGAGAGTACGGCGCAGCATCACTGCAGCATCACCCCCACCGAGCCATCACAGACATCCTGCAACGCCTCCCAGCACCTGCAGAGCCCAGGGAAAGTCACAGAAATGTCCCCAAAACTGCTTTGTACAGCAGCCTCTTGCATACCCTTGAGGGAAGAATAACGTTCCCGTGAGATTAAAAACCACCCAGAATTGTTGGTGCCAAACAAGGAGGCACCTACACAAAACCTCGACACTGGTCAGGCTGGGAGCTGGTGGGCAGGGACTGATTTCGGGCTGGTTAAGCGGAGGGAGATGCTACACGTGGCCACACAGCGAAGGATGCTCCCTGCAGCCAAGGGATGCTCTCCCACCGTGACGCCTTCAAAGCTCCCTGCAAAGCCACCCAAATGCTATTGCAAACACAAACTTGTGCCTGTTTGAAGAGTCTATAGTAAGAAAATCCCTAAAAAAAGGCGAGAAAACCCCTGAAAGAGGTGCCATTCCAACTAGATCTCATTTTAACCCCCAATTCACACTGCCTTCCAGTCTCCCCCTCGCACCTGCACCATGCTGGACCATCCTGAGGGTCCTCACCAGCCCACCCAGCTCCCTGGCACCCCACGGGGCTGGGCCGGAGGAGCCCCCACAGCCCGAGCTGCTCCCAGGACAGCATCGCTACTGGCCCCCAGCTGCTGGCTCCAGCCCTGCCATGTCAACAGCATCACAGATTCAGTCTCATCCGAGATTGGCAGCTGCTTGGGGGCGGCTTTCCATTTCTGAATGCACGGCACCCGCTCCGCAGCACATGATATAGTAATAAATATTTGGAAAGATTTATTATTTTTATATAAACAGTAACAACATATTGCAGAGGCTCAGTTAGAGAGCCTGCTCCTTGCTGCGAAGCTCTCCAGGAGTCCGTAAGCTGCTCCAACCCCACCAGCCCTGGGACCAACCACGGCCCCAGCACCCGGAGACGGAGCAACGAGGGATACCGGGCACAGGACTCGCTCATCCCAAGCTACAGAGGCTCCTGGTTCTTCCCTCTGGATCTCCCACCTGCAAACAGCCTCTCTGAGGCCCCCCCCGAAGTTTTGCCAGAGCATGGCGTGAGAATACACCTCCCATCACCTTCTCCCCTGCTCCGTTTTCCCAACACTCCCCTCGTCACGGGAGCCCTGTAACGCGGGAAACCACAGGCTCATCTCACCCAGACAGCGTGCATCTCCTGGCTGTTCCCATCTCCAAACACTGGGCAGCCTGTTCAATTTGTGAAAGACCCCAGGGACCCCCGCACCCAGCTTTTGAAGCTACAATAAATACGTTCCCTCCATAAAACACTGCATACCACACAGGCTATTTATTTGGGGATTTATGGCGACTACAGCTAGAGAAGAGGAAGCAGGTTCAGCCTAGGACAGCAAACTCATTTGCCAGCCGCCCCCAGGGAAGCACTTCTCTGCCCTTCAGACTCCGGGAACACGAAACGCACACCCACAAAAAGGTGTTTCCCAAAAAAATTCATCTGCTTGAGACCTTGCCAGGATTCTAATTTGCTGCAAATGTGGTTCTCAGACACAGCATATTTAGATGGTTGAATTCCCTTTTTTCACTGCATGTTTTTCTGTGTTCCATCATCGTTCCTCCTTTAGCAGCTCCAGCATCTTCCTCCCCTTCCATCATCGCTGGGGTACTGCTGCTTGGCCGTGGCCCAACATGACACTCGCCTGCCTGCGTCAGCCCTATTCCAACTTCAGTGCCATTAATAATAATAATTACATTATAATTCTATTTCATTATAATATTATTTTGGATGGCAAAGGCCGAACCCTGCATATTCGTATTGCTAATGGAATTACATCTCCTTCTGCAGCCCCGGGAGCTGTGTGCTCCTCTCCTGCACGAGAAGCCCCGACTGCTCGACCTGCTGCATCTCCACCTTTGACAGCGCAGGGACGAGAGACAGGAGGCTCTGGAGGCTTTGTCTTTGCTGAGCAAGCAGCTATTCCCACCCGCAGCGGCTCACTCCGGGCTCCTAACTACAACCTGCAGATGAGCCCTCTCGTGCCACACTCCCCTCTGTACCAGCATTGTCCCCACGGCTGCAGGGCACGAGCGGCCAAGCTCACAGCCACGCACCTGAAGCTCCATAGCACTTATTTATCCAGCCACCGATCCCTCAGTAGGCAGGCGACAGCTTTGGAGAGCTACAGGCTTACATGACCACCCAGTAGTGCCCAAAAGTAAAAAAAAGAGGTGACTAAAACAAGGCTTTGATGCTGCCCGAGACTCTTCTCCTCCGAGGTCGGTGTTCACATGCCCTCAGCCCCCGTTCCCCAGCCAGACAACCGCAGCTGCTCTTACTGCTGTCCCCGTTCACATCCCGGGATGCGCTGCAAGGAAAACATCAGCATGCAGGGACCGGCATTTCAGAGGAGCTCTTTGCTTATAGCTATAAAGTGATAACTCTTTTCAGTGCTGCAATTTCCCAAAGCAGCCAGAGCGAGCGGCTGAGTCCTGCCAAGCGCAGGAGGACTCGGAAGCTGCGGTCCCAAGAAAAACACCCCTGACTTTCATCACCACCTAAACAGGCCACCACCACTAAAGGAGATTTTGGAAAGCAGGAAAGGGTAAGCAAGCTCCCAGGACCAGAACAAAACAACTCCTCGGCACTGAAGGCTGATTCCCTTGACAGTATTATTCTTCTGAAGTTGTAGTGCCCGGTCACATGGGCCAAGTTCAAGAAGAGGCCAGATTATTTTCAGTTGGGCTGATGTAACTGAGGAACAGTTCCTCTGAAGTTACTTGCTCCGTTATAAGACCAGGATTTGGCCTACATAAAAACCCATTACTCCTTGAACAGGCTGCTGAAGCCCCTCTAGCAAAAAAGGAACATTCTGGACAATATTTGTTAAAATCCCCAAAGGTAAAGGAATAGCTAGAGTTTTGATCGTCGCCTCCATCCTGCAAATTACAGGGCTTGCTAAAGCCCTCCCCTTCTGTACCTGCCACCAGTGCACCTCACAAAGACAGCATTCCCAGCCCTAGCGTTTTTCAAGAAAAATATCCCAAATATAAATTGATTCAATATTGGAAGCCAAACTACTCTCTATGGCAACCTGAAAGGTCTTAATTATCCATGCAGGTGGCACAGCGAGCAGTCCTGAGGCACACGGAGCTTGTAAACTTTGCTTTTGATAGTAGGTATTGAGAAAAATTTAAAAAAAAAAAAACCTCATTCAATCCCTTGAGAGTTCAGGCAGCTCTTTCATTAGCCAAAGATATTCTTGAACTCCCCGCACAACCTGAAAAACTATTATATTCGCAACTTAAAATCCATCTGAGTGTCTTAACTAGCAGGGAGCGGGGAGGAGAAGAACGAATTCAATCAGGTTTCTAACCCAAGAATGCCCGTTCCCGTAGCAACGGCGGGGCTTACGATGGCTCCAGCGGAGCACGGGCGGATGGGTATTGCCGCATGCAGATTGCTGCTAATAACCCATCACCCAGAGGACCCGAGAAGCATCCCCACCCCACGGCCGGTGCTGCACCCCGGGGCTCGGGGGAGGCCGGCTGTTAGAAGGAGTCCCCGAGATAAAGCACAGCCTGATCTTGGAGGAATTTCAGTGCACAAACCAGCTAGTTTTTAAAGACGTTCTCCGATGGCTCAGAATAAACAGAGGAGACGGTGGCACCTGCAAAGAGGAGAAAGTGTTTAACCACCGCTGAACCGGTAATTTTCTCCAGGGGAAAAGCATCCAGGTGGGCAGACAAGAATCAAGAGTTACCAGCATATGATCATTTCCTTTGGGGAATTACCAACTCTCCAGTGAATTCCTGACCAGCCGGTAGGATGGTGCTTAGGCATCATTATTTATACAAAGACCAGAAAAAAAAACCCCGAACAATCTTAATGTTCAGCAGAATCAGCCTGAAGTCAGCTTCCAGGTGAAATTTGCTAGGTGACTCTGGAGCACAGAAAAAGCTCCTTTTTAATCCAAAAGTAATCATGAGAATGAAACACAACACTTCAGTCTCACCACTCCTCTTAGATTTAGGTATTAATTTTTCAACCAGCTCAATACAGAGAGTGACCCAACACCATCACACAGCAACACTGAGAAAAAACAACAAATATCATCCCACCGCACTTGGTCCTCCAACGTCTGCCACACAAGTAAGCGATTCTGGCTAATTTCTCTCTCAGGCAGGCAGAGCAGGTCTGGAAAAACCACCAAAAAGCTTCTAACAGAGTTAAGAATGAAGAGCCCAGATGTCCCCATATAATAAGGGCCGATCGCTATAAGGGTTTACAGCAGCACCCATACGGCACAGGGGAGCTCTGCGCATCCAAAGACAGGCTGCTCTACCTGCAACGGGGGCAAGCACTTGCCATAATTTTAGCACGGGCTTCTCAAACGTGGTCACGGGAGTTTCACTCTGTACGGCTGCAGAGCAGGAACCGCACCAGTGACACTGGCATGGTGGTGGCACCAGCACCAAGCTGGTCCCTAGCCACACCAAACCAAGCGATGTGCCAACGTGCTGCTGGAGTTGCCCTCATGGGAACCATCAAGCGCCACCAGCAATCTGATGTCGAAGGACTTGGTGGCTTTCCTTCTCACAGCACCCCTGTTCCTTGCAAACGCTTTCCACACAAGAGGGGACAAAGCTCATTGAAAAAGATTCAGAGTTTGTGCCAGAAACGTCTGGGTTTGGCATGTCTGATCACAAAGCGACAGGAGCACAGTTCTGCTGTGCTACCTGCAGCTCTGCGACAACAAGGAACCTTGGGAGCCCAACACCCCACCATCCACCCACAGCTGCCAAAGAGGCCACTGGAACCTTGCTTTGAGGACCAGCTTTAGCAGATTTGGGACTCCAGGATCGTACAAAAGCAAGCGAGCTCCAATCAGTTCAATGCAATGGACAGGAAAGATGCAGCAGATTTTAAGAGCTACAGGCAGCTTAGCCGGTGCAGATTTGGAAAATGTTCCTTCTGCCAGAGTGCTTGTGCACGGTGAGACGTGCCCATGGAAAGTCCTTGCTCAATCATACCCATCTCTGGGATCTGACAAGGCTCAGCGCTAGCAGAGCCCACCTGGGTTTGCATGATGCTACGCAGCTTTGTTACAGGGCAGCCCTGAACCACTGCTCCAGTGAAATCCGGGTTTCCACCTCAAAGCCCAGCGAGACTTTGTGCAACCCCAGATCACATACAGCCACCCACGCAGATGAAGGGAGCTCTTCCTGCTTACCCCCACACCTTCTACCAGAAAAACCTCCCACAAATTTCATTAGCGGTTTCTGGCAGCAAGTCTGGAGCAACGATTTCTTAGAGAAAAAAACAAAACAAACAACAACAACAACAACAAAAAACTCAAAAGAGCAAGCAGTAGTCAAAGCTTCCATCTTCATGGGGGCTGAAGAGAAACTTCCCCTCAAGGGCAGCATTTTGACCTTCCTTGCCTAAAAAGGGCTCACTGAAAACTAGTGCTGCTCAGCTGACATGCAGAAGTTCTAGAAAGTGAACTTCTCTCACCAAGCCTGGGCAGTTATCTCATCCTCAACACTTGAAACTTGGGCTGCTACACCAGGTTTTCCTCTGAAAAATGCAGCCTTGTGGGAGCAGAGACAAACACAGCAGCTGGTGCTCCCACCCCAGACCCCCAGCTGGAGGGGAGAGCCCAGGGTGGGCAGCCCAGCCTCCTGCACGGGTTGGGGGACAGAGGGACCCAGTGCCCAGGGACCGAGCATCCCACTCTTACACCAATCCCACCGCTCATCAGCGCCAACGAGAACAGTCCCGAGCGCTTCTCGCCCCCGCTCGGGAGGTTTCACTACAGCCCTTGCATCCTCCACCATCTCAAAAGGCAGATGGATCGCTCTCACGTCAAAGGAAAGACGGACCAAGTCAAAACAGAGAAGGATGCCTTTTAAATTGACCGATTGCGGGGAGAGTCCCAGCGCAGCTGCCAGGGATGACAGAACCAGGCAGCGTCCCCAGGGACGCAGCTCAAGACAGCTCTTCGCTCGCTCGAGTACAGAAGTGGGAGAGCAATTAGGAGGAACAGCAACGAGCTTCTCCCCCTTCCAGCCTTCCCACTCGCAAACACCTTCCATCATGCTGCAGTGCTGGGGAAGGGCTCCCCGCCGCAGTGGGCCCCCCCCCCCCCGCCCAATGCCAGCCTGGGGGGACTTGCTCCTTTGAGCACCACAAGAAAGATGACAGTCAAGAACTTCAGGAGGTTGCAAAAGGGCTGGGGATGGAGCTGCTGTCTTGCCGGTGGCCAGAGATGGGCCACTGGAAAGCTCTTGCTACCAACAGAAAAAGCAGCACAGCGACTCCGGCAAAGCATCTCTCCAGCCCTGGCTGCAAGCCGAGGGTCAGCACTGCAATCAACATAGAATCACAGAATGATATGGGGTTGGAAGGGACCTCTGGAGATCATCTAGTCCAACCCCCCTGCCAAAGCAGGTCCACCTAGAGCAGGTTGCACAGGAACTTGTCCAGGTGGGTTTTGAATATCTCCAGAGAAGGAGACTCCACCACCTCCCTGGGCAGCCTATTCTGGTGCTCTACCACCCTCAAAGTGAAAAAGTTCCTCCTCATGTTTAGATGGAACTTCTTATATTCAAGTTTGTGCCCATTTCCTCTTGTCCTATCCCTGGGCACCACTGAAAAAAGACTGGCCCCATCCTCTTGAAACCCTCCCTTTAAGTATTTATAAGTGTTGATCAGATCCCCCCTCAGCCTTCTCATCTCTAGACTAAAAAGACCCAAGTCCCTCAGCCTTTCCTCGTGAGATGCTCCAGGCCCCTAATCATCTTTGTAGCCCACTGCTGTACCCTCTCCAGCAGTTGCCTGTCCTTCTTGAACTGGGGAGCCCAGAACTGGACACAGTACTCATTTTTAAACTGAGCAAGTGCAGAGCAAAGAGGAAAGGCTGTACACCAGCGTGATGAGATGGCAGAAGAGCGCAGGACGGGGAAGATGTGGAGCTCCTGCAGGCTGCTCCCAGGGTACCAGCCATGACTGGGCCCTTACGGAGATGTAGCATCTTGGCTTATAAATCCTGAACCACTCTCACAGGAAGCTTTATCACAACAGCATAAGTCTAATTTGGCTCTGATGCCCCAGTTCAAAAAGCAAAGGAGGTGAACCCCATGGGACCGATGGGGAGGATCCACGAGAACAGTGCTCCAGCACGGAAGGAAAAGAATAGAAACTGCACATGGCAGCAAGGAGATGCTGAGCACAGCATGGAAGTCCTCTGTAAAAGGAAGGATCCTGACTGCTTGCCATGGGAATAACTAGGACCTTCAAACCTCAGACAACCACCAAAGAGCGAGCACGTGCCAGCCACTTCCCTTTTACTGCAGGATTTCCAGGAGCAAGACCAGAGAGCAGCTGGGCACAGGGTGCCCATGCTTCACCACGCTCACCAACTGCTGCCGTTTGAGACCTTGCCTGTGACCACCAGCGCAGCTACTACTCCCACCCCCAAAAACTCCTCCTCGGAGCAAGGATGAGCAGGACCCTGCGAAAGATGCACTGTCACACCATGGCGTTAGCGCCAGACACAAAGCAAGACTACAAAGTTCAAGCTGGTTAGTGAGAACCTCCAGGCTTCAGAAATAGCTTTGGGGAAGCGATACTACAGACGACGCTTCAGGGCACACACGGGGACTTCTTGGGGCGCAGCGCCTGGTGCTGTTCTGCTCTGGTGGCTTCCTGCTCTCCCACGGGGGCCGGCAGGACTGTGGCCCCAGGGCCAGCAGCACAAATGCTCAATGGGCAACTCGTCTCCCAAAGCCCTCACTGAGTCACAGCACTGCGTTTGCCCAGGGAAAGCCAAGAGCAAGCTGAACACCACATTTCTGGGCTGGTTGGAGACTGGAGACCTTTTCTCCACTGCTTCACAAGTCTGCGGAGCAGACACCTGCTGTTGCTGGACCTCCTTCACCTCCAGCCCGGTCCTGCTTGCCCTCTGCCCCAAGTGCTGCCTGAGCTTGGCTTCCCCAAAATGCAGCCCACAGGAAGAGCCTGCCCCAAGCCTGTGCCCTGCCATCTTCCCTTGTTTTAATTTCTGTTCTTCTGCCTTGATATGAAGTCATGTGTTGAAGTTATCAGAGAGCTGGAAGTGAGTCAGCACAGTAAACCACAGCCTAAGACTGTAACTAATTAAAACTATTCACTCAAGCCAGCATGTTCCAACATACTCAAGACCCTAAAACAAAGCCAATTGCATCAGTAGGACGCAGCACACAACCTCAGTACGTTGGCTCCTGTCTTCCGCAGCAGATTGTACCAAGAACGAGTCGTATACCAGTGCAAAAGTCAGGGCTTCGCTACCCAGGGACCGCATTCCTCAGCGGAGAGCAGGAGATGAATTTCGAGGGCTATACTCCAGCTTCATAGACTGCAGAAGTCATGCTTTGGCTGAGGGAACACCTCAAAAGCATTTCCAACCCACCAAGGGATGGAGAGCAGAGAGCAGCATTTGGACAAGACCGAACAAATGGTGACCTAGACACAAGAAGTCAAACCAGCAACAGAAATGAAGTGTAACCCATCCCCAGTCCACGCAGGATGAGCAAGGAGGAGTAGGTCAGCCAAATACCTTGCTACCTTTAAATATATTTATCCTCCCACTGTCTTTTGTAGACATAAGAGTGTAATCTTCTCACCAAGACTAAGAAACCCCGAAGTCACACAACAGAACAGGGACCTGAGCCCGCAGCGTTTCCCAGGTCCAGAAGCAACGCCTTAGCCCAGTCTGCTGCAACTCCCAGGGACCGGGGAGGACCTAAATGCTTCACTGTCCCTGAACGGCCCTGCTGGTGTTACGGAAATGCTATCCAAATAAGCACTGGGACATCCATTTGCAGAGTGATACCCACAGGGACGGGTCTCAAAGGCCAGGAAGAGAAGAGTGCTGCGTTGTAAGTGTTCATGGGCATCCCACGTACACAGCAGTGAGCAGGAAAGGGGCAGCCTCGGTCCTCCCCCCAGGGACACATAAACCAGGGAGACTCCCCCACCATGAACATCACAAGATGAGCAGAGAAGGCACCTTCTGTACACCCGCTGATGTCCACATAGGCTGCCATGCCAGTCCAGAGGCTCCTTAAACACCAAAAACACCTGCTCTGGAGCACAGGAGCAAAGCAGAGCGGAAGCATTTTAATCACTAGCTTACATGAAGAAAAAGCATTTAGTTAAAGACCTCTCTGCTGCAGAGAATGTTTCCTTTATGCAATTGAGATGGAGGATGAGAGCATGAAACCAAATCCAGTAAGTGCAACGGAGACGCAGCAGAGCTGCCAGCGGGCACCAGCTGCCCCAGGTCCCCAGAGCAGCATCCCCAGGACAGCGATGCCACCTGAACCCAGCACCGCACACACGGTAACAGAGTGGGGAAGAAGCGCAGAAGACTGATTTACGAGAACTCTGTAGCACCTTTCTACCATTAAAATACAGAAGTGCCGAGTGCTTTGTCCCACCGCTTGTCTCCCTCCCAACCAAGGAAGATAAAACAAAGATCCAAGGCCCTATAATGGATCTATTATTTAATAAACACAAGTATGCATCAAGACCTGGCTTATGTTAACAAACTTTCTCAGAAGATAACTAACCGTCCAGCTACGAGCGCTGCAAGAATAACATCAGGCAATTAAACAGCACTTCTAAAAATAGACCACCTGACCTGCTACCACTTCTGACTATCAATCCAGCCTTCCCTGCAGAGAAGCTGCTAAAGTTGAGTCAAACCTCAAAAAATACTACCTCAAAATAGTTGTTCTCGCATCTGAAGCGGTGCTGTGTCTGCAAGTGATCCACCCCTTCCTCAATTTAGATCGCTCAGAAACCTCCACAGAAAGAAAAATCACTACGTGTCAAGGCAGAAGCGGAGAGAGACGGATACTGGTTGCAGTAACAACAAAAGCTGTGGGAAAGGTTGCAAAAAAAATAAAAAAAAATGGGGCTGCAGCCAGCTGGGGCTTCGCAGCGAGATGCAGGCAGCGCCCGGGCATCAACACACGGTCGCCGGGGAGCTCAAGCCGCCCTTCGGGAGGTTTGTTAAGAAATAAGGAGCCTTTGAAGGAAATTTGAAGCCTTTGAAGTTTGTCTGTTAGCGCTTTCCATTACTTTTTGTCAGCCCACCAACACCAACGCACGCAAACCCGGCGCAGCACAGCCCCGGCCGCGCGGCATGGACTCGCTGCTGGCGTGGGCAAGGGGGGCTTTGCCGGCACCCACCCCACAGCCTGCCCCTCGGCTCTGCCAATTTCCAGCTCATTTTTTGGGAGAGCTGTGCTCCACACCGAGGAATTGCTCCGCAGGCCGCTGGGGAGCGAGCTCGGCTCTGTGCCACCACGCAACCGGCGATCCCACCTCCGAAATTGTGTAACGGCTGCACCACGTTGCTTCAGCCAGAAGACCGCACACATCTACGCCTGCATTCTGGCTTTCATGGAAACGGAGGTGAAGGCTGTGCCTGAGGAAGAACGTGTGGCTCCTGGTTTCGGAAAGACCAGCAGCAGCACCACGTGAAGGCGGGTACACGATCATACCGAACTGGCACAGCCTGCCATGAACAGCATTCCCGCGGGAAGGCAGGACAGTCCATGGAAGTGACCTAAACTACACAGGAAAAGTTTCTAACTGGGTATGATGACACCAGAGAGTCTGGATGTCACACACCCCACACCCCCTGCCCCCCCGAGACAGGCAGATGAGTCACCCCATGCCCCAAGTTGCCACCCAGCAGAGGAGGCTCCCCAATCAATCACATACATGCAAATAAACTTCAAAGAAATGACCATTTCACACACATTCTATACAAAGATCTGAAACACATGGTTTGATTCTTCATTTAAGTCTTTAGTATTTTATTATTTTTTTTTTTCAAAGACTGCTCTAAAACCTAAAGGGTGAAGAATGAAAGTGAAAACTTAGGTTCTTGAGCTGACTGCCGAGCCTCCAGCCATGACAGCCCAGGGACAAGGCTCAAGAGCTCCATGGCCACCAGCTGCACAGGGACACGCTGTGCATCACAGCCCACCCTGTAGCGCCCAGCCACAGCCAGGTACCACACAGCACAAGGCTTTGCTCAGCCTCCCAAATGCACGGGTACCACCAGGACAGAGGGAACATGGTCCCTGTCCCACCCAAAAGCAGAGAGTGACAGTGACAAGCAAACGTTTTGCTGGTGCATCCCGTGGTCAAAGCACTCACACCATCCTCCCACCGACACCCCGGGAGCCATGTGCAGCAATGGATCGGTGGCTCCAGGGGCCATCCGAAGCACACAAACACTATTCAAAGGGGGTCCAGTACAACCCCCTGACCAGACAAACTAGACCAGGATTGCCCCAGTTCTATAGAGAGACTTTTAAGCAGCTCCCCCAAGGCTACTCCAGCGCTCCCGAACCTGAAAGCTCTCCCAGGTTCTGGTCTTTAATCTTTCTGCTTACAATTTTAACTCCTCTGCCAGTGAGAGAAAGTAATTTACAGGAAGTTACTCTATGGTTTCCGTGTTACTTCAGCGCAGCCCTGCTTACAAAACCTCTGCCTGGGGCAGGGAGGTCTAAGATGTGCTCCAGGAAGGGACCTACACCAAACTTTCCTGCCAGGACATGCGGTCTCCTGTCCAGTTCACCAGCATACCCACAAGCTGTACTACAACTCCCACTCCCAGTTGTGGTCATCCAGAGGAGCCCCCAGACTGGTGCTGTCACCTCTGTCATTGGGCTGCCCTATGGACAGGACCTGCATGGACCAGAAAAACAAAGAGAAATGGGGGACCATCTCCCTTGCAGTGTGTCATGTTTCCCCAGCACAGCCCCCCCGTTGCAAAGCGTTATCACACTTCGGGGAGAGGGTGTGGGCCACCACATAGGGTGCCCCCCTATGGCCAGGGGGGACCACGGATGGCAGTTTTGAGAGGATGGACAGCGTTGCAGCAGAGCGCGGGAATCGGAGACTTCATAGGAGAAACAAGCAGCATCCTGAGCTGTTCCCCCCGCTCTTCCACACAAAACAGGGTAATTATCACATCCTTCCTTCCCCCTCCAAGAACAGCTACAAGGCAGTGACGGGATGTTATTTGACAGTGCAGCTGAGCTCGACTCCTCAGGAGGGGAGACATCACGGGAACAGCATCATGGCAGCAGCCAAGGAGCCCCGGTTCTGCCACGCAGAGGCCAGAGGTTCCAGCCAAGCTCTATCATTGGATACAAAGCAAACGCATGGATTTTAGCTGTCTAAGCGGGCTCCATCATCGGATCCAACTGTCCTTGCAGAGCATCAGCCCTGCTGCAGGCTGCCCCGCTTGCTCCCACCCGGACCTCATCCTCTCCAGCATCTGCTTCCCTCCACTGCTGTGGAAAAGAGGGCTGCTAGCTGCATGCCCCAAACAAACATTAACAGCCTCAATAACAGGGAAAAGTGGGGTTTTTTTCAGGACAAACTGCCACTTTCCTCAGCTATTTCAGCAGGGGTTTGTTAGTCTCACTGGGCACAAGCATCCCTCCCTGGATCAGCAGCAGCACCACCGACGCTCCCGGCCGGCTCTGCAGGAGGACACGCACGGCTCCCGCTCCCACCGACGCCATCAGCGATGCCCAGCCACAAGCCTTCGCAATTAAGCTGCTCGTTTCGGTGGAATGGCTTGGCAGTTCACAAACAGCAGGGCCTGGACAGCAAATAAAACCTGAACAGGACAAGACCTGAATGCGCAATAACCCGATGAAAGAGGAACAGCTGTCCTGACAGGCAGCCACCTCCAGAAGGCCACTGCAGAGCAATTAGGAGTCCAATGGTCTCCGCAGCAGTGGAAAAATGAGATACGAGTTCTTTATTAGACATCCATCGGCCCTCACTCATTAGAGGAAAAGCACATCAAAACCAATAGCCAATAAACAGGAATTTAAATGCGAGCAGCAGGGATCCATTTACAGACACCTCTGTTACTAAAATAACCGGCAATTACGCAGCAACTGCCCCAGCGTTTCCAGCACACAGGCACACGCTCCTGAGCGCTTCCACGTTTCAGGATCACGTACCTGCCCCAGAAATTTTATGAATAAAAGTGTTAAAAGAAACTGTTTGACCCTACCTCTCCTGCAAGTTCCGTTTTGGCCTTGTAACAAATGGATGGGTAATAACAGCTCCTCAAACATGATGGGATATTCTAACACGTAGGAGATCACGGTCCAGAGAGTGACCATCTCAAAGCACGTGCCCTTGTGAGGCCAAGATGCACACACCTCAGGTCTGGCTAGAGCCCACCAGCATTTTCCTTTGCTAACTGTCGTTCCTAAAGCCAAAAGCTTTAGCACCCCATACAAGTCAGCAGTGAGCTGACAGCTATTATTTTAGGAGTCTCCATATGGACCCATCGCAGCATCTTGCGGCTCCAATTTAGGGCACAGACTGACTTGGAGTGGATGCTGTTTCCATGTTTCCGCCCCCCAGGTCAACGGAACAACAGAGCATTTTCCAGCAGCGCGGTGCTGCAAGAGCTCCGGACCCTGCACACCCCATTTGTTAAATGCAAGGGGCTGCAGAAAGAAAAGATGAAAAGGAAAACACTGCTAAAGAACGTACATCTCAAAAATACATTCAAGGAATGAGTTTCTTTAGAGAGGGGGGAAATATTCTTCTCCTTGTGCTGAGGGGACCATCCTGGGGAGCCTTCCCTCAGCATCCCCATGGGAGCACAGTGCCTTTTTGGAGGGAGAAGGTGCTTCTTGCTCCCACGTGGAACGCAGTTTGCAGTCACACACATCACCCATCCCGAATGCAAGAAGGGGAATTGAAAGGGCACTGGCACTGCACAAATCCTCGCTGTGCAGTGAGAGCATCCCGCCTCCGCAGCCACGCACGTGCAGAGGGAGAAGCACCACGAGCAGACCAAGAGCTTTGAGCCCATCGTGTCCCCCCAGCAGCTTTGCCACCCATGCAGTGCAGAGGTGCAGCGTGTGAGTACAGCCGCAGCAGCCGAGACCTCAGCTGGAGTCCTCCTGTACAGGCTCACATCGGCCATCCTATGCCAAGGATGCCGGCCAGCAAGGGACAAGCATCGCTGGCCACCTGATGTTGAGAAGGGATCCTGCTCCAGAGACCAGTGGCCACCCCAGCAGCCAAACACCCCTGAAGAGGCTGAGGAGCTCTCGTCAGCAGCTCCCTCAAAGCCAGGAGACATCTGACAGCACCGCTTGCCCTGCTTCAGCAGTGCTGACCAGTGAGCAACGCAAACTGGTCCCACTGCCATGCCAGGGTGACCAGGTTCTGCTCTTGCTATCACCCACACCAGCCACTGTCCGCAGGCTCTGTGGGGGCACCAGCCTCTGTCCCCTTGTCCCGGCGCTGCTTTCCACACTAACCAGTTGCAGCCAGCACCGCCATCCAACTGGACCCACCACGTTTTCCCGAGCATCCCGGTGCAGGGGCGAGGACGGCAGCACAGCCTGACTCCTGGCAACCCTTCGCTTCCCCCTTCGGAAGTGACCAGATCGGCCACGTTATTTTGAACCCTCTCAAAACGCTGACATGCCACTGCCTACTCACATGATTTTCCTCTTGCTTTTTAAAGAAGTATTCTTGTTTCACTCTGACACGGTGGAAGAAAAACTACAGCCAAGCAGGGGGTGATAAGGGAGGAACTTGCAGCTGAGCTGCAGCATGTGCAGCACCCAGCCACCCAGGGACCCGATTCAGGAATAAGATAAGCCCCTGAGCCCCACAGCTAGGAAGGGGCCCCCAGGGCTGCCAGACAGCCCGGTCCTGGGGCTGTACCGTGGGCTGGGGGGGGGGGACACGCAGGGCAGCATCAGAAAAGGAGTGCTGCCTTCGAATCCCCACGGCCCAGGAAAAGGTCTAGAAAAGGGCAAGATGATCAAAATTACGAAGTTGCTCGCATGTGGAGAATGATGGATTGGGCTGCAGCCCCACAACCTGGAGGTGGGACGGATGATGGAAGACACCATAAAGCCTACAGAATCCAAGCTGGCATTGCAGGGGTGAGGACCGGCTGCTACGCCTCTTTCAGGGCAAGAGCTAGAGGCTGTCAAACGAAGCCAGCGATAACAAGGGCAAAAGCAAGTAAGAGAGGTGGTTGTTCAGGCTGCGTGAGAGCCGAGAGCCCCTTGGTCACCTCTGAAGCCCTCAGGTCAGGGGAACAGCAGAGTCACAGCACGAGCAGCACCAAACCACAAGCTCTACGGTCTCAAGTTCATTTTGGTGGCTCTGAAGTGGAGCATCTGAAAGGCAATTCGCAGGTACCCACTGGATTCAGTATTCCTTTATAAGAATCGCAGCCTTATAATTTCTGCAATTAGAAAGGCAGTTGTTCTACCGTGATCTAAAACAGAAGTTTTTGTCATAAATTACTAGCTTTCACTCCCCTCATACCTGAGCTTAAACTGAAACTTAAATGGAAATTTACAGGAGAATGAGAAAGTGAGTCAGTCTGCCCTTCCCAACAGCCGTTTATTTTCATCCTCTTGGACTCAGTTAATAGTAACACCAGAGAAATTAAGTTTCCTCCAAATTTACAAAACCCAGAACGGGGGAGGCAGTTTTGGAAGGGAACTTCGCCGTGCCACGGACCAGCAGCAGCGCTGGGACTCGCCGCCAGCCAGGGATGCCGTGCCTTGGCTCCCGTCCCCGTTCAGGCAGGTGCCCCAGGAGGATGGGAGAGCTTCTCACTCCATCCCACCTCCTGTGAGACCTGCCCCCCCACCCGACAGCAAGGAGTTACAGGCAGCACATTATGTCACAGCGCTATTATCCCATTTTTCCTACCCACGCAAGCGAGCAACTCTGATAGCAGCTCAGGGAAATGGCTAAAACCGATCTAAAAGATAAGCTTCTTGCCTAGTAATTTGCTATTTGGGCCAAACCGCAGCCAGGTGAAGGCAGAAGGAACTTTGTCTTCTGAAGTGTGGCACATGGAGGCTAAAAAAAACTGGAGATTTCTGACTTGCATTTGGGAAAGGAATGGCAGCCACTTGCAGCAAACCTTAGATCAAAGAAAAGAAGATCCTCTGATGATGCAGACCAGAAAGATCCTTGCAGAAAGCCTTCCTGCCAAGCTGAGGAGCTGCTGATAAGGAAAACCAGCCCCAGGTTCTCCATGGTCCAACTGAGCAGGGGGTCCCAGGGACAGCCTATGAGCCCCCGCCCGCTCCTGCCGCTCTCCCCAGAGCAAACAGCATCACTGGAGAGATGTCCTATGTACACCCCTGGTGACAGAGCCATTGCCTTCAAACACCCAACCTGTGGAAGTCGGCCACTGTCCTCCTCTGTTGGTTAACACAGATGCAGAGAGTCTGGAGCAACAGCCCCAAGGTTACGGAGGTTTGTTCTCTTTTTGGCACGGCAACACTCAGCGTTGTCTTGTGCAAGCTGACAACACAGGCAGAAACAAAAGTTTCCAGAAATGCATTTCAAAGCACCTCATTTTCAATAGCAGCAGAGCTGAGGTTCAGAGAACATGCTGCAAAGCTTCCTACCCCGGTACACGTCTCCTGAGTATTCAGGTCAACAGAGGGACTGCTGCTAGGGAAAAAAAATAAATCCTTATAGGTATATAACAAGGGAGAATTTAATTCTGCTCGAAGGTTGAGAAGCAAGCCATTTGTCATGCAGTATTTGATGACAGTACTTGTCCACAACCCAGACAAGCATTCGCTTCCCGTACAGCAGAGCGACAGCAGCAAACAAAGGAATTCAAACTCCCAACTGTTTGGCACCGAGACAGATATTCATACAGTTTCAGAGAAGGAAGAAATTTGAACGATATTTCGAAGTTATTTTAGAAAAATTCTCTACACGGGTTTAAGTGCTCAACCAAAATGCAAATCACCATCATGGTTTCCTAAGCAAATGAGCTATTGTTACATTTTTTTCCAGTCCAGCAGCATCTTGCTCTGAAGATCTAATAGCAGCCCTACTGAGCAGCAGCTAATTAAAGCCTTTCCTCCTGCCAAAACCCCAGATTCAGAGTCTCTAAATGACCCAGTAAGTGAGACTTTTTCCACCTCAGAAGCTCTAGGAGACTCTAGGTCAGAAGCTCTGCTCTCACCACTGCCGTGGCTGTACATCTGCCGTGCCCTACCCACCAATGGGCAGAAGTAATATGGGCAGATACCCGGCTCCTCTCCCTGCTGCTCCTCACCACATGGTGCAAGAGCATGGGTTCAAAGACCTCTCTCCAACCAGCATCCCACCTTCTGCAGCGTTTCCTACAAGGCTCCACAGTCCCCAGCACCGCCAGCCCTGCTCCCCAGGCTGATGGGCATCCTTCAGCCCATCCTACACATGGTGGCACAGAGCGGGTCCAGGCACCTGGAGAGACCAGGAGACCTGATGGTGAAGCAATAACTTTGCTGTTTCAGCACAGTTTCTCTTCCAGCAGCCAGCCGCCGTGGCACAGGGCACAGGCTCTTCCCCTCCAACTGGGAGGAGATGGCATCAAGGAGGTGATATGATGGTAGAAGGCTTCTGGGACAGAGACCTGCTGGCCTCCCAAGAGGACAGCTCTCAGGACAGGCTGCCAGGCCATGAGGGTGTAGATACAGATGTCCAAGGCAGGGAAAACCCCCAGAAGCAAACTCCGAAATCAGCTTCTCAGCTGCCACGAAGGTCACTTTGCTTTACCCAGGAGAATAGCTCGCTGCTGTTACAGACCTACAAGCCTCATTTCCAGAAGAGCCTGGCCCTGAGGCACCTCTCCATCAAAGACAAACGAGTAAGACAAATTTGGAAGTTAATGGACTGAGCTATTGGAGATGGTCCTTAGATGCACGATTACACAAATGTGAATTAGCTCAGTTTCGCAGCCATTCCCGGGGCAGGAAGCAGCAGAATCTCCTGTGGCAGGACAGGGGGTGGCAGGCAGGCAGCAGAGGTGTCCTGCTCAGCCTTTCTCTCCCCTCATGGGTAGAGACGTCCCCTCTTGGCAGCTCTACCGTCCTCAGAAACTCTCTCCACTAGCAATTACAGTTGTTGTTGCACAAAAGGGCACATTGTTCTGACCAGTTCCCCCCCAAAAAAGCAAGTTGTTCCATCAAACTCTTCAGAAACCAAGCGAACACTGAGAATTTTAGTCTCTCCCTCAAAGGCTGTTTTCCCAAAGCAGCCAGTAAGGCAGCAAAACCCAAAGCCTGTCGCAAAGCCAACCCCCATCACGACAACATGGCAAAGGTTGCTCCACAGCAAAGACGGTGTCAAGCTCTGGAGAGTCTATAAATAACCCATTGGGGGATTATTTCAAGCTGTGCATAAATCTTCCATCAGTACAGGAAAGGTGACCATGCACTGACTTATCCTGAGCAATAGTGACTGCTGGGGATGGGGGGGCTCCAGCACAGGGACGACCCAGCTGTACCTTCTGCTACTTGGTGGGGAAGATGCATCTGTCTCAGAGACCAGGGAAATGGTCTCTGAGCATTTTGCACCATTTTTATCACTTAGGTAATCTTTCTCCTCTTGGCTACTCCAAGTTCATGGCAAACTATGGAGTATTTCCAAATATTTTTTCCTAAGGCAAGCTAAAGTTGAAGTATTTAGTGTAATGAATGCAAAGAAATTAAAAAAAAAAACTGAAAACAAATTACTCAGCCTCTTGGGGTAGGCACAATATTAACAATCTTGACAAGAACCATCATTTTGCTTACAAGGCAAGTGCTAACGGTCCCCGCCAAGTAACACACCGAGATGTGATGATCTCTGAATCAGCCTCTCTCCAAACCATTGCGCTGATAAAGGCAACAGATCTGGAGACATGGTAAATAATGACTTTGCACTGCGTCAGGAGCTAATCCACTCAGTGATGCAAATTGAATTCGTGGGCCACTTCCCCCTCACTACAGCTTCTTAGTGATATTATAACACAATCTTCGTACCGACTCCTGACTTCATAGCGATGTCACCAAGCAAAGTCGCCTTGAACCATTCAGAAGAACCAAGATGACTTTCACTCCTCTTCACAACCTCACTTTCTCATTCTTCTGCTATAATTGGAAATCATGAAAATGCGTTTGTTCATGTGCTAAGAGTGTCAACTACTAAATGTGCTTGCTGTTCAGACCGTCAGAATAAAGGTATTTAGCTGTTCTCTCCAAAGGTGAAGCTATTACTGTTGCATCATTTCACATGGCAACAGAAGACAGGGGGGAATCTACCAGCATGATCAGCTAAAAGGCACCAGCGTCACAGCACGAGGAAGAAGAGGAGCGGCTGAAGGCTGAGATTTAGGCATCAGAATCTTTTTTAGCTTCCCTGCTGCTGACTAAATACCAAGTGTAGGAAGACCAGATCAGAACTGCAGGAGACTGAAGTTTTTAAACACGACCCCCAGCTGACAGCAGAGGCAGAGCCACCCCGAGCAGCCAGATATTGCCATTGCCCTCCAGAGCAGGCGTCCTCGCCCAACTCGCCCTGCCCTCCATACCCATCCCCACCAAAGCTGCCTGCCCCAGCGACTGTATGCGCTGCTCCAGCCCCACTGCTCCCACAACCTCCCTGCAGAGACACTAATTAGCACCCCATTTCTCCAGCCACCCCCAAAAAAATTCACCTGTTGTTTTTTTTTTCTCCTGCTTGGAGCTAGAAGCGTTTTCTTGCTCAGAAGATTGCTCTGGGGAGTGAACACTTCTACCCGAAGAGGAAAGTTCACAGTAGATTGACCCTCTGGAGAAACACAGATTTAACTGGATGCAAAAGAGCCAATTTCAGGGGAGTTGTACCATAACGAGTCTCAGGTTAGCAAGGCCAGTAACTTGCACGTACTGGAGCCTATTAATATTGGGTCTTTTGGCAGGCATTGCCTGTCCAGCTAGGATTAGCAGAGAGTATATTCTGCTTGTCATATTTAAACAAGATGTACAAATCTGGCACAAAAGCAAGACCAAATATGGAAGCAAAATATTTAAGCCACCAAGATGCACCTCAAATGCATTAGATACTCAGCAATCGATGCACATCAGCTGGGGCAGGAAGACTTGTGCTCCTGCACTACAGAAGTTAAATTCTGAAAGCAAGAGGCTAATGAGGTTACAGGTGTTCACCCCGAACACTTGCTGATTCAAGTGCCATGCTAGAACTGGGTTGTTATCTTTTCACATGACGGGGAGAGCAGGAGAGCTATAAACAGCCGAGGAAGTCGGCCCAAATCCCTCAAAAGCAAACAGCTTGAGCAGAGCCACAGTTATGTCCCAGGTCAACTATGAGCCACAAAGAGTTGGACAGCCAACACGCCGGCTCCTGACTGCGCACGCCATCCCCATCAGCCAGCGAGGGTCCTCCCTCTCGACTGAGACAGGTCAGCAGACAGACGCTGTGCAGGCAACTCAGCCGCGCCGGGAGAAGCGGCAAGGGAAAAGAATCACATCTTCATCTAAACAGCATTTATCAGCACCTAACAGCAGAGCAACGATTGCCACAGCCCAGGTCTGCCCAGCCTTGGACAGCTTCCAGAGAGAGAGAGAGGCGCTTGGTAAACAAGAAGAGAAAGTAACTGCCTTCCAGTAACCTCTTCGCAGGAAGATGACGCTGAGCCCTATTCCAAGCCTGCACTGAGCGTTAAAGTGCAGATGACACGGCTGCAGGGGAACCGTCCTGAAGCCATCTGCGTGCTGCAGACCAGCGTACGGCCAGCAGACAATGCCCGTGGCTGCCAGCAGATGCTGAGCTGAACAGCCGTGGCAGCACGCAGCCTCCTCGGCGCGGGGATGCTGCGGGAGCAGAGCTGTCATGTCTCATGAAAGGCATTTCCTTTTACAGGCAACCAGGATCAGCTGTCGGAAGCCATGGTGAGGGCTGACTTACTTCATAAAGTGTGACCCTGCAAGGACTAGTCCTGCTTCCTCTCCCTATCAATGAACAGTTAAACAATCCCGAACAGGAGAAAGAAAAAAAAAAAAAAGACTGCTGCTTGCAAGTTACTGTTTTAATTATACAGAATTCAGGTGGCCTACTCAGAAGAACATCTTAATTTATTTTATTTTTCCAGTGGAGGCTGGTCCAAGAACAGCACTGATAAATCACTCGCAGCCTATATGAAGGTAATCAGAACAGAGAGCACAGTGGTGCTAACACAAAACAGCCGTGGACCACGGAGATGTCCTTCTCCTCGAGGCACAGCCCACGTCAGCAGCACGCCAGGGCCGTGCACCCATCCCAATACGGCACAGCACCAGGCATCTCCAATTCCTGCTGCTCCCTGAGGAAGGCAAGGTTTTTGCTCAACCCCCTTCTTTTCATGAGCTACAAACTCACAGAAGTATTTCTCAGCTGGATTAGGAGGTGATGGCTTCCAGCCTTCTCCGTGCACGGACTGAACATGGAAAAGCCGAAGAAGTGAGCTCCGAACAGGAGAAAGCTGCTTGGCCAGAGCTACCCTTTCACAGAATGGCAGGGGGTTGGAAGGGACCTTCGGAGAGCATCTAGTCCGACCCCCCTGCCAAAGCAGGATCACCCAGAGCAGGTTGGACAGGATCGTATCCAGGCAGGTTTTGAATATCCAGAGGAGACTCCACACCCTCCCTGGGCAGCCTGTTCCAGGGCTCTGCCACCCTCAAAGTAAGGAATTTTCTCCTCATGTTGAGATGGAATTTCCTGTGTTCCAGCTTGTGCCCATTGCCCCTTGTCCTGTTGCTGGGCACCACCAAAAAGAGTCTGACCCCATTCTCTTGACACCCACCCTTTAGATATTGATAAGATCCCCTCTCAGTCTTCTCTTCTCCAGGCTAAACAGACCCAGGTCTCTCAGTCTTTCCTCATAAGAGAGATACTGCAGTTCCTTGATCATCTTTGTAGCCACCGCTGGACTCCCTCCAGTAGTTCACTGTCCTTCTTGGACTGGGGAACCCAGAACTGGACACAGTGCTCCAGATGTGGCCTCACCAGGGCAGAGTAGAGGGGAAGGATGATCTCCCTCAACCTGCTGGCCACGCTCTTTTTAATGTGCCCCAGGATGCCACCGGCCTTCAGCATTTTCAGTAGAGCCTGGGCCACGTGCAGCAGGAGGAGAAGGAGCAGGACGGCAAGCACTGAGGATCCACCGTAGTCAAAGCCGTTTGCTTCCCTGCAGCTCTCAGGTCCTTGGGATGGGACACAGCCATCCCCTGGGAGAGACCTCAAAGGAATCCCTGTCACCCCAGTAAAGCGAGCCAAGTGCTCCTGCTTCTGCTCTTGCGCAGCACTGGGAGCAGCTCTCCCCAGGAGCAGCTCCTGGCTGGGAACGCTGCCTTCCTGGGAAGGATTACAGCCAGCACAGCTACTTATGGGAATTGCTTCTGCTTAATAGGAAGCATTTGGCTGCTACTGAGCACCACACAACTGGAGCTTTCTTCTCATCTCCCCCACCCCTCCTGTGGCTTTTGTGGAAAAACTGACTTTTCGGTGACAGCTGCTCCAGGCTGGCAGGGCAGGGCCTCTCCCGGTGAGAATCCCTTCTCTGCTGGGGCAATAGCCCCTGATGGGGCTGAAAAGCTTCAGGGAGATTTTCATCTCCATTCACTGCGCCCATTCTACATCTCTGCTGGCACTAGCACCGCTCTGCCTTGAGGGACTCCTGGCCAAGGCACAGCGGTCACCAACACCGACCCACAGCCCTGGCTGCCTGGGTTGTGGGATGGGGAAGGCAGCCCTGAGCTGACGTACCTGCCTCCAGAGGAGACAAACCCTCCACAGCTCAGAGCAGGGCAAGCAGCAGCCCTTTCCCCAGGAAACACGAAACCCAAGGGATAGCCCTCGTTTCCAGACACCCTATCCCCATGTCTCTGCTTAGGTACAAGATTCCAGCACAAAGCCTCACTCCAGGGAGTCCTTGCAGGGATCCCACTCCGAGGAGTACAGTGGCTCTGGCTCCAGTAAGGGTTTCTGCCAAAACTCAAGGTACAGGTATGGGACGAACAAACCCTCTGCTGTGCTTTGTTTTCTGCAGCACCATTTGAAAAGCCTGGAGGGTCTGCAGAGCACTCTCCCTTCCCTCCTCCCCTTGCCCAGCTATCAGGGACAGGGTGCACACTGGCCATCAGCACAGCGAAGGGTATTCGTGCCAGCAACACACAAGGTGACACCAGAACACGGCAATGGAAGCCCAAGGCTGCATCCAGGATCGCTGCACAGGGACTCCTGCTTTTTTGGTTTCGTTTCTATTGCCTTTTTCAAAGGGCTTGTTCTTAGCAAGCCATCTTGAGTTGCAGCCCTTGAAGGACGCGAGAAACACGCTGCCCAGAAGATCTGCAGTTACCCCTCTCCTACAGGGAGCTTGTTACTCACCTTTTCTAAATGGCTCTAATTTACGGACTTTCAGAGTAATGATTCACGAAGCCACGCTGGAGGAATTAATGGCACAGCACTGCAAACGCCCTCCACCGCTGCTCTGTGCTGTCCTTCATGCTGGAGCCTTACCACATGCGGTCGGACTCTGGCAGGTCCGGAGCTGTGTTTGTGTTAATGTACAGCACTAATCCCCTGCACAGCCGGCTTCTGCGGGAAAAGTCCACCCAAACATTTCTCTTGGGCAAAATCCCATCCCACCCACCATTATAAGCGTCCCTTCGTGTTACCACACACATTCGATTCAGACCAGGGGATGGCACTTTAACGTTCCCCTTCCGATTGTACGCTTTATAATGATGTGTTCCAAGCAGTTCTGCCCGGAACTAAATTATGGGCACAGCTAGAAGTTAATTTATTAGTCACTGTGATCATGTAACTTATTTGGTGATAAATCCGAAGGGGACTGGATGGCACTGATGAGCATCTCAAGCTTTTTTAGATTTTTGCCTTTTCAAATGCAGCCAGAAGAATGAGGAGCTGTGTTTGCTGGTTGGGAGGGCAGCAAAGCCCATCAAAAGGGCTTGTGCAACTCCTCTAGCTTGAGCTTCTAGATAAAAGCCCATCAGTTAACAGAATTCACAGCAAGTTTTGAGAGGAGATTCAACCCCCATCTCCTGTTCTACATCAGATATCAAGGTCTTGCTCTGTTTTGCAGCCCCAGTATCTTGCTGAGACAGGTAAGCGTCCGCCCACAACTTACTGCTAGTGCAAGGATGTCCTACACACCCCTCCAGGAGCCCGTGTGCTGCAGGAATCCGTAGGATCACATGCGCGTGAGCTAGCAGACGTACAGAAATGCCTGTACTGTTTGCTGGGAAGTCTCCTTAGAGACAGCCCAGGCATTAAATTCCCTTGGAAGACTCAATACCCGCAGAATAATCATGGCAGAGGCTCATATACCGGGGTGGTTTAAACTCAGCAGTGGAGTCAGAGCTGACAGACACCAGCTAGACGTGATACAAACCCTCCTGCCACCCCCCACAAGGCACCCAAAACTCAAGACCCTCTGCCCAGCTTCCTATTGCTGACACCGGTCAGTGACAGATGCCCTGGGAAAGAAACAGCCCACCTCATTATCAAAGTCTAAGATCATTTTAGGATGACGGGTATCTGGGGAGATAAGAAAGAAAAATCTACCGTGCTCACTGCAAAGGGGGAGGGAAAAGAGAAACCACTTCCACTGAGAAACTCTAACAAGCTGTTCTACACTATAAGGGGACACTAACGGGGCTTAACATATCAAGTGATTCCTGCTGAACCCGAAGCACAGCCCCTGCACTGCAAGAGCCTTCCGCAGCTCCAGATTTCCTTCCAAAACAGATCTCCCCTTCCCCAGCTGCTCTTCCGAGCTGTGGGAATCTAGTGCAGGAAGGATCCGGGAAACCAGCTCAGGCTACAGCCTTTGAAACTAGTCTTTTGAAAGAGACTTGATCCTTTTGACCAGAACGCGAAGGGGCAACATCTTCCCATTTTCCCCCTGTCAACTCTGTTTTTATTCACAGTTCTGCAGAACCACAGACCATCTGGTGCAGCGCAGGGGGACCAGACCCACTTCCCCTTTCTATTTCCACCTGCTCCACCAGCGGCCACAGGACCTGGCTCCCACCACGCCAGCATCCACCATTGAGGGTTGTATTACCATGGCAAGGCACACACACACAAAAAAAAAACAAACCCTCCAAAATTATGTTTCCAATTTTTGCGGCATTATATAATTAGCATCGTTTGTGTTGCAAAAGTAATTGCAGTAACATTTTTAATTAGTCTATTTGAACACTAACATTTCTCCAGCGTGCATAATGTGTTGACACGAAATTACTAGGTTTGAGGCAACTCCGAATGATTGGAGTTTGTTTTGCTTTTGTTTCCCGCTTGCTTAATACAGTCAATAAGAGCGCGCACTGAACGCCGGCGTGAAGTTAATGGCGACAACCCAAAACCCCACAGCAGCAGCATCACCCCGAGCTGCAGCGAAGCCCAGAGCTGTTATGGGTTTCACTTCCGTCTGGAGGGCAGCGAAGAGATGGGGGAAGGAAGGGTGGGTTTTGAAGGCAGACAGCAAGAGAGAGAGAGAGAGAGAGAGATACTGGCTTGAAAGGTAAGGCCCGTCTGACATTTTCCAGCCGCTTCGTTTTGGTACCAAAGGTTGAACCACAAAAGCACGAAACAAAAGGAGAGCACTGGATTTGGAGGACTGGAGGGAAGAAAACCTAGAAGAAGGAATTATATTTGGTATAAAGTTTGGAAGAAGATTAAATCTGAAGAGTATCTTTCCTTACTGAGTCATAATCAAGGATAAGAAGCAAACATTTTCTCCAGAAAAGTTACTGCATGAGATCTAAGCATCCGTTACCAAATGATGCTTTTTTTTTTTTTCCCCCTTCTCCTCTTAAGGAATCAACATTCTTCTTTCCAAGACCTTTTCTACTTACTCTGTACACATGAAAGCAGTAACAGATGCAGGTTATTTTTTGCTCCAAGGTGAGAATCACGTTACGTGGCTCTTCACCTCTGCACGAGCACCTCTTCCCTCTGCCCCTCCCAAGCCAAGAGCCCAGCCCAGCCGCTGCGATGGAGACTCCAGGTTAAACAAACCCAGCTCTCAGCGAGGTGCCCCCCTCACCAAACCTCCAATGCAGCTGGTACTCTGGTCTGTGGAGGGACCAAGAACCACTTGGACATCAAGAGAAAGAAACCCCACGGATGGCAAGGAGGAAACACGAGCAGAAAAGATGAAGAGAAAGCTGCCAGTTCCCAGAAGCGGCATATTCTGAGAACGAGACCAAGAATTTCACTCTTGACAGCTTTCAAACCAGTTCCCTTTCCTTCACCACCCTCAAAGCAATTCTTAAGCTAGGAGAACCGAGACAGCAAAGCCATCAGCTGTAACAGCTACACATCGTTCCCTCACCAAGAGAGCCCGCAGATAACGAGATGCTGCTCTCTCCCTCCTCATGTATTCCCCGGTAATGGTATCGGACAGATGGAAACCTGGGAAGGGGAGAACACGTACACCCCTTTCTCTTTGTTATTTATGAGTTCACATGAGAGCTCACATACCTTCCAGCTACAACAGATCGTTACAACAGAGTTAGAAAGCCCCCTCTGTACCGCGGGCTGACACCCAGCCAGTGCACGACCAGCTTCCCCCAGGAAGAGCTTGTCTTTCTGGCAGCTCCAGGCACATCCACAGCGCTTCAGTCTTCCAACACCCACAATATATCGGTATTTTTTTGTTCACCTGCAAGAACCAGCCCTGCTCCTCAGGGCTACCTGCGCCCACACCTCCTGCTGCCCAGCACCGGAATGCTTCCTGGCTCCGAAGAAAGATATTAGCCCAGTAAGTCTTAAGATGCATACAAAGATAAGAAGGAGATTGTATGCAAGGATAAGAGGCCGATTAGCAAGCAATTAAGCAGCATTTGTGGTATCCATTAGTATTTCAAGCTACAAAGAGTCAATTTCTGCTAACTTCCTGCCAAAAGTCACAAGTAATGAGCTAATTAACAATCTAATTATTGCAAATGCCCTAGAAAGAAACCAGGGCACAGGTGAAAACCTACTTAAAGCAAGCACAGCAGTAGGAAACAGCTCAGAAACAAGACAGGCATGTGCCTTAGCTCCATTTCCAGCCATCCTACGGAAAAACAGGATAAAACAGTTGGGGAAGTTGTTAAAGTTGAATTAAAGCTGCATTTAATAAAGGGAGAGCTAAACGCTACAATCAAAGCTTACTGCAAGCCCTGTAGAGCTGAAGAAAAAGAGCCCCTAAACAAAAGCTAGCCCTGAGGGCTTTTCCTTCCATGTAAATACGACTTATTTACCAAGTTCAACATCAGCCACAGCACAACGTGTGGGGCACAAACCCAAAGCCTAGTGCTTCTCGCCAACAGAAGCGGTACCCAGCATGACCTGGCACTGCAACGGCTCTGGTGCAACGGCTCAACCCGCTCTGGGAGCAGGAGCATTGCACGGTGCCAGCCCTGGCACTCCGAGCTCTCCCCACCAGAGCCGTGATTTCAAAGCAGATGGCAGGCAGTAGTGACTTCTAGCTCGTGCTTGACTTTCCGACCTGGAAGCGCTCTGCATGAAGACACGGCGTGCCTTGCACCGTGGAGCACCAACCACATGATGCTTTCGCTGTAATGAGGATGACACCCACGGTCTACCTCACTAATGCGAGCACTTTCACCCAGGGACCTCAGGACCTCGCAGAAGGGGACACATGCTAAAATCGACATAAGATCATTGATTTTAAGATGGCATTTGGGGTAAAGATTGGTCTGTTCTACATACCGCAGTCTGCAAAATTTCCTGTTGCCATACAGTAATGAGGTTTTCATGTCTGTAATACCAGAATAACCTGGAAAATGATTTCTTAAGGCAGAAAGGTATGTTATGGAAGGTATGTTATGTTACGCACCTTTGGAGATGTCACCGAGCACAGCGTGCTACTGGCAATCCTACTGGTGTTCCTGCAGCCTCGTAAAGGCTCCTGCTCCAAGAACCACAGGACTGCACTGTTTAACTAGCTGGTGGAGGGTCTCCCCATTTGGAGGCCAATTGGTGTGCATTAGTAATGCCAAGACCACCTTTATGGGTCCCATTTACTGACCTCCCACCGAGGATTGATTTAATACTGGTTAAAAACATCTAAGGATAAAGCTTGAAACAAGTGCACAAATACAGGTTTGGACAGTAGTTCTTAACGGCTGGAAGAGAGACTTGAAAAGGCTCAAATTATCAGATACTGAGTGCTATAGGTAGAACTCAGCAAAGCGCTAGAAATGATAACAGGAAAAAGAAAAACTTTGCCCCACCAGCAGACGAGCCCCACAAGCCTTTTCCAACACACTTGTATCGGCATGTGTTTGCACAAATATGCCTGGCACGACGCTGCCTGCACAATAAGGACAGTTGGAGAATTAACGGCTGGGTAAGCCTGGGAAGACCCACAGTAAGAGACAGAAGCTGCACAAAACTCCTCCGAGTAACGTGACTTAACTGCCCATGTATGAAACCTCAGGTACCAGGGGAAGCCGTGACCTTGAGTAACACCACTGGGACATGTTTTAGCCCCCACATCTGCTTTCTGCCACTTGCCAACACCAGCCCAGGCCTTTAGGTGGGGGGCTGGGAGGCAGCGGGGAAGCTGCTTTTTGTATTTTAAGGTTTTACTCCTCAGGCAAGTGCTAAGGATGAGTAGCAACACCACTTAGATTGGGCTAGACTTACACCACTTGTACCAGCGTCTGCAGGGATGCTCCTGAGAGCGCCCAAGAGAAAACCCACCTGCCTGAAGCCACCCCAGCTGGCAGGCAGAGCAGCCCTCTGAGACTCAGACCCACCGCAGCACCTCGAGTTTTGATTCTGTGCCACGCTGTAACCCAGTGGGGGCTGTTTTCTCCTTCAGATACAATGAAGGCTGCCAAGCCGAGAGATATTGGAGCTACACAGTGGTTTTATTCTCGTGCAAAATACCTCAGCTTAGGATTTAGCCACCAGCCACCAAAATAAAACCCTGCCCAAATTATTCATAAGAGCAAAATTCCACTGCCAGCAACTGCAAGCACCAGCCCTGTTTGAATCCCAAGCCCAGACCTTAACCTCACACAGGTGTGACCCACACCATCGTGACCAGGATTAGCTAGGCTATCTGTGAGCATCTGCAACCTGCAGTTAGGGTAGCTAAACGAGCACCAAGCAACCAGATAAAGCCCAGTTAATTCATCCTAATTTCCTGAGGGGACATCGTAAATCCCTGATGAGCCCCTCCAGAATCCCAGCATTATCAGAACAAAGAATTCCGGTTGTAGTAACCCAGAAGCTACTGCAACATATTTTGTTATAAAGCCTCATTTTTTCCCCAGCAACACAACTAAGCCATTCAAGTTCTTCCAGACTGCATAGTTACAGCACCGGACTGCCACCAAGCCAGCGCGCAGCCTGTTTGCCATCAAAACACATGTTTTCACGTTAAGTACGTTAAAAACAATAAACTTCCCTCTGCCTTTTTCGGGGGGATTTATCTGAAGCCTTGGGCGTTTATCTCTGCTACCGAAACCCGACCGGCTTAAAGCACCGACCAGTTGCTCAGTTGATTAAAAATATGAGTAAGCTGCTTCCCCGGCCTGGGCACGGCCGTTCCCGGGGGGATGCTGCCCGCCAGCCCCAGCAGCGATGCTCCGCGGCCGGTCCCGGGGGTAGAAGACGGTGCCTGCTTCCTCTCCTACCCCCCCACCCCCCCGACCCTCTCCTCCCCCGGGGAGTGCCACACTCACCTTGACACTGGAAGCCCTGCTTGCCGAAGCCCCTGCGGGAGAGAGAGGCGGCGTGAGACACCGGCACCGGCCCCGGCACCGCAGCGCAACGACCTGCCCGGCGCAGCCGGCGGGAAGGGGCGGGGGCCCGGGGACAGCGGGCACCGGGGGAGATGCTGAGGGGAGCCGGGCAGGGAGGGGGTGCTCGGAGGAAGGTAAAGGGGAGTCTTGCCGGGATAGGCACCGCGGGGCCAAGTGAGGATGGGGGTCTCGCCGGGCTGGGTCCCGGAGCCGGTGAGAAGGGGTCCCGCCGGGCCGGGCGTCCCGGAACGGGTCAGGGAGGGGGTCCCGCCGGGCCGGGGGTCCCGGGAGTGGCAGTGCCGGCCGGCGTGGACCTGGGGGACGGGAGGTCGCTCGCTCACCAGATGAAGTCGGTGCAGTGGCTGCAGAAGGTGGGCTGCTTGAAGAACCGCGCCGTGAACTTGTGGTTCTTCACCTCGTGGACGTTCTTCTGCCGCAGGGCGCCTTTGCGGGCGAAGCGCACCGGGCCCTCCTCGCCCTCGGGGCCCGGCGCCGCCGGCGGCTCGGCCATGCTCTGCGGGGGCTGCCGGCCGCCGGCTCGGCCCGGTCCGGCCCGGTCTGGCTGGGTTCTACCCCGCCCGGTTCGCCGCGGTCCGTCCGCTGCAGCAGGGGCCGGGGCTCGGCTGCGCGCGGCACCTCTGGCCGCAGCTGGCGGGAGGCACCGACACACACCCGGCGCCGCCCCGCCCCCTCATCTACATAAAGCTTCCGCCCCGCCCCCCTCATCTGCATGGCAAGCCCCGCCCTCCGTTCGCGCCGCTCGGCCGTAGCCCCGCCCCTCTGCTTTGCATGATGATTTGCATAGCGCCCCGCCGGGGCGCCGTGGGGCGCAGTGGGCGGTGCCGGGAGAGGCTCCGCCCACGCGTCTCATTTGCATACAGCACCTGCATCCCCGGCCGGTGCTGCGGGGGGACCCCGGCCGGCGGCCCGTGGGAGGGGCGGGGGAACGCGGGGGGACACCGGGCCGGCACCGGGGAGAGCCCCGGGTCAGCACCGCGGCAGGGACATGGTCCTCGCCCGTTGGCACTGCTGCCCGAGCAGGCAGGGAGGGGCGACGAGCAGGAGGGTGAATAAATAATAATAATGGTGGTAACAGTGATGGTAATAATAACAGTAGAAAAAGAAAAAACAGGTAAATCCTGTCTTCAGGTCAGTCGTGGGGGGCTTCTGCGCTGAACGGAAAATGCCCACTGCAGGACTGGCAGTGAGAACAACAGCTTTTCCCAAACTCCCTCAGGAGTCCAAGGCTTCCCAGTGTTAAGGCCAGAATTATTTTGCTCTACCCTGATTTCCTGCACGACACAAGTCAGGGTGAGTTCAGAGCGGACCCAGGCTGGAGCTCTGGCAGACGCAGAGGAGGGGCACAGCCCGGTGCCTGGCTGGGCACTGGGGGTGACGGTGGCTCCGGGGAGCAGGACTGCGGCAGGGCCACCCTCCCAGAGCCAGGACAGGACTCAGACACAGGCACAAGGGATGCAAAACTGACCGGCTCAGAGGTCCTCTCAGAAGGTTTTTTCTAAACTTACAGTTCAAATAATGACCTTCTTTCACCCAACTCACTGAAAACACCTCAGCCGAATAGCGCAGAGGAGTTTTCAAACCACATTTGCCATTCATCTTTCCTGCTCCCTGCCAGCATGCACGGACACTGAAAATCAGATCCGTCAGCTTCCTCCTCGGTGTCCCTCTACGACATCCAGGTCTCCCCATGCCAGCCCAATGCCGCATCGTGCCTGGTTTGAGAGCTGAGGCAATGAAAATTCAAATCAAAACAGGAGACAACTTTAATCGCAACATAATAATGAAAACATTTCTGTGAACAACGAGTCTTTCTAAATTCTTGTTTGTGGGATTTAATTCTGGGTCTGCAACCATGCGATCATTTTCTTTCTGCGGACTGAGACGGTCCCTGCTCCGCTGCGATCCAGCCCTCCATCCTACAAGCTTTTTCTCTGAAGAATGCCCCTCGAGCTCTATGGAATTAAACGCCCAGGAGGCTTACCAGAAATAGGCCCAGAGCTGTTATTATGAGGCTGCTTTAAAGGGTTCATTACAATAATAAAATGTAACTGACCGGTCCCGCTGATGTCGTCTTTCCATAAACAGACAGGCTTGTTACTCACACCCAGCACCATGTGATTTTAATGCTAAGAAGGAGAAATAAATTGCAGGCATCCCTCCTTGTGCTGCGCTTGTGTCATGAGGAAATGAAGGGGAACCTTCCCGAGGCTCCCCATGGTGTGCCAGAGAAAGCGGGGGCCGAAGGGGGTGCTTTTTCTCCCCATCATCGTGCCAGCCTGTGCTGCAGGGTGTCTTCTGCCTTGGGAGTGAGGCCCTATTCACTGCTAGTTTGCACATAGAAATCTTTGCAACAGAAATAACTCCTTCTGCATGTGAAGGAATGAGAGTAATAATGAAAATAATAACAGGTCATTTTGATTCCTTTCCTGTGTACTTTTGTGAAGGGAAAGTGCTGTATTACCCTAAGTGCGTGCTGCACTTCACGTGTAGCCATGCTAGGCTGAATTCTTCTCATTTTAATTGCAAACTCTGGGCTTTGCCTGTTTCTTCTTTGTTGTTCTTTTCCTGTACGTACCCATTTTCCAAACACAGCCCGCATACCTGCTGCATATGAAACCCAGCAGCAGTAGAAACCACTGAGAATATGTCTTTAATTTCCCCTTCTAAGTATTGACAATCATGTTAGTATTCACGCGCAAGCTTTTTTCCCTCTGCTGGGCCAAGAAGTACAAAAGCCAGGTAGAGTTCTTGCTCTCAGGAGGTTATTTTCTTTTTTCCTTATTTTACCGCTTTCATTATTTAGCAACATTCAGAGTCATATCATATTAAAGGCAGGATTTTCAAGACCATGCTAATTTTCATGGGAGCTGAGTATCCAGATCCCCTCACTGCTTTGAAACATCAGGCTGAACATCCTAGCAGCTCCTTCCTCTAAGGAAATTGTTATATTTATTAATGCAAGTAAAGTCCCCACAGGTGTGATGAGAGGACTAACACACAAACAACTCTGAACCAGGGCTCTCAAGGGAGCGCAGTGCACGGAGCAGAGGGGAAATCAGCCCAATTCATTCCTGTTTCCATAAAAGTGCAGGTTCTCTATCCCATTTCCCCCTCCGTCGGCTCCTGCCATCAGAGCAGGGCACTGAAACCCAACCGGTGTTATGGGCGAATGGGGTCTCCCTTCCCTGCCTGCAGCTGCACGGTACCTCCATGGAGCACAGCGCTGTAAAATCCAGGCTCACTTTCTCCGTGGGCTCTGTGCCCCCCCTCTGCTGCCGGGGAGGGGTGGGGGAGCAGCCCCGCAGCCGCAGGAGATGCACAGACAACGGGTGCAGGAGCAGGCTCCCATAGAGACATGATTCACATCCTGAGGAAGGGACCTCATCCTCCCACCAGGCAACTGAGAAGCTGCTTTGTGGAAGGGAAGGCGCCGAGTGCATGGTAGGGCTGCCGCTCGCCCTGGGAAACGTGTGAGCAGAGTGCCTGGCATAAGCCTGCGGTCTTGGGGTCACAGGAGACAAGTAACACAAACCCTTTCCAACGAAAACCCTGAACCACAACTAACAAACTGCAGGGGTTCAGCTCTGAAACCTGCTGCAATCGCACAGCCCGATGCGTCGCACAAAGGCACGCTGCAACGTGCCCACGATGCTCCGCAGGGGCTCGCTGTGCACTGGGATGGGGGGAAATCAGCCCCAAAGATACTGCCAGAGAGGCAGCATCCCAAAAGTCAAGGTAAATCCTCCCCATTTCCTAAGCAAGCTCTGCTTCCACATGTGCCGGAGCCCCTCATGCTGCTGGCGCGGCCGGGATGTGCGCAGGAGCTGCCATCCCGGAGCAGCGGCTGGCGTGGGAGCGCAGGCGAGCTCCTGGCAAGAGCGCTGCAGCCTCCAGCCTTGCATTGATGTAAGGATGCTGCTCCCTTGGTGCCCACATTGGCTTTCTCTAAAGAATTCAAAGAAGCTGGAGAACAGATTTTCTCGTTTTCTCAGCATTTGTTTCTTAGGGACCTAAATCCGCCACAGGAAACAGGTGGAGGAAGAGTCAAACTCTAATTAAATATAAAGGTGTCTCAGCAGTGCTCAGCGGCGTCCGCCTCCGTTTGCGGATGCTGTCTTGCCCCCTCAGCATGCCAGCAGGGCCGAGGCAGGGACAGGGGACCCTGGAGCAGGGACATGCTGTGCCCTCACTGCAGCAATCGCTCTGCGAGCAGCAGGTCTCAGCTTTGACTCTTACGCCGTGCATCGCTCCTTGCAGCCCTGCCGAGCTGGTGTGAAGCTTTCTGAGGATGCGCCTGAGCACACTCAGAACTCACAGGAGCGGAAGGCGGGATGCAGGCGGGATGCAGGTGGGAAGCAGGCAGGATGCAGGCTGGTGGGGTTCTGGGAGGGGTCACCCAGGGCTTGGGGGTGCACGCTGAGGCAGCAGCGCTGTTCCTTTGGGCCCAGGGGATATACGTAAAGTTTTAAAGTCTTTCACCCAAAATGTTCCTGCCGGAAAAGGGCAGATCCCTACACACACTCATTTTCTTCTTTCTTTGGAGGAAAGCCCTGGTCCCACCAAACTTTGGAAAAGCTTCTCATTGCTCCCAGGAGTTGACAGCGCAGGGCAGGGGGGCAGCGCAGCCACACTAACATCGCACGGGGCAAAGGGCTGGTGGGGCAGAGCCGCAGCTGGAGCCTCAGGCTGGGGCATTCCCGGCCCTGCTGCTGCCCCAGGCAGCGCTGGCCCCAACAGTCACCCACTGAGGAAGGGGGTTCTGCTCCAGGTCCCATGGGGCGCTGGGGACAGAGGGGGTGACGGGCAGGCACCTCCCACAGCAGGTTGACTTCAGCTGTGCTGGTTTTTCCCTTTCTGCTTTCACATTTTTTGCATGTTTCACGTCCTCTGTGCAGAGAGGACGGAGCGAGGAAGAGAGAAGCTGCGTTCATGTGAGGAGAGACCTAGTTACCCACCCACCGGAGGCAAGAGCATCCTTCGCAGCCAGCCGCTGTGAGAAAACAAAGCAGCCCAAACGTTAGTGCCTGAGCGTTGCATAAACCCTCACGAGTGGCCAGCGATGGGGAGAGCCTCAGAGGCATGGCTGGATGGTGATGCTCAGCTAGAACAGCCACTGCTCCAACCTCCCACATGAAAAGCAAATGTTTTCATTTACCTTCACCCAACTTCTTTAGCAGCCTTGATTTGATCCGGCAGTGCTGATGCTGGATGGCTGTCTGGTCTGGCTCAGTGTGGACGTGCTGCAGGGGAATCAAACAGGGCTGTCGCTGAGGGCATTGGGACCACCGGCTGCAGCAGTGGGGCTGCCAGGGGACTCTGCAGGCTCCAGCCAACCAGGGCCCAGCAGAGCTCCTCTGCTCTCCCAGAGGAGGTTTCAAACACAGGGAGCAGAGGTATCCCTGGCAGTGAGGAGGAATCCCTGGGCAAAAAGAGCAAAGAAATATTTCCCTAAATTGTCCCCACAGCACAGGTTATTGGGCTGGCAGAGAGCTGGCAAGTACTGACCCTCCACATGGCCATCCCAGGGCAGGAGGGCTCCAGCAAGTGAAGGGGCTGCAATAAAAAAAAATGGTAGTTAACAGGGCTCCATCCACCCCAAGTCCATCCGCCCCAGGTAGAACAGGCAAGACAGCATCTCCCCATCACAGCAGAGAACACAATTTCCTTCAGAAGCAGAGTTCGTGCCCTATTTCCAGGTTCCCATTCAGTCTGTGCTCCTTTGCCTGGGACTCACGGGCACCCACAAGCAAGAGGGGACATGACGATGGCCTGGAGATGCAGTTCCCAGTGGGGAACTGCCAGGCTGTGAGGCAGAGCCTGAGGAGCAAGCCGGTTCCTGGCTCAGCCTGCAGACTTGCAGTGCCTGGTGGTCAAGGCTCATGTAAATGCATTGCTGTTTTTCAGGCTCACCAACGTTTATTCCATCCCTCCTCAAGGCAGAGCACGCTGCAGATGAATAAACGAGACAAGGACCCTGTGTCTTTCACTGCCCCGCAGCTTGCTCCAGCAAAGGGCACAGGCACCAAACCTGCCAAAAAGCTGCAGGAACCGAGTGCTCCAAACCTGCACGCACAGAAAGCGCAGTCACACATCGGGTACTTGCGTGGTTCGGCACATCACAAACATGGTTAGGCTATTTAAATATTTCATATTCCTGTCTGCTGGCTTTCAGGGAGAACAAATTAATTCTGTTTCATGTACCCAGAAATGGCCCACATCAAACCGCCTTTCTGCACAGTTGGTTAAACAAAGTTAGTGGTAAAATCCTTGGGGTTTTGCTGCTTCTTTCCAAAATCATTTGATCGATAAGTGGCTTTCATGTCCTATGACTCTAGGATAGAAAGTGGTCATTGCTTCTTGCTGTTGATCCAAACCGGTGGGGATTTCCCGCTGCCTTCCAAGCTGGGTTAGCACACAGGTGGATTTGGTGTGGTGGCACTGCCACCTCCACTGGTCTCACTGGTGTGCAAAGGAGAGCTCCGGGCTCAGCCAGGCAGCAGTATTCAGCGTTAAGGACAGCATTAATTTTTTTCTGCTGGATTAAAAAAGCAAGACCCAAACTGAACAGCAACAAGACCAAGCTGTAAGCGATGGGTCTGAGCTCATGCATGGCCACTCTCCCATCCAGCTGCACTAATGCAGTCCCTGCGCCGGTGCCTGGAACCCTCCTGGTCAGGTACTTGTTCATCCCTCTCCCTTTCCTAGGATCAGTCTTGTCCCAGAACTAAGCCCAGCTCTGGAGGCAGAGCAGAGGGGGAGCAGAAGTGCAGCCCACCCACTCACCAACATCGCTGGTGCCACCAGACCCCTGCGATCCTCTTCCATCTCTCGGCATGGGGTGCAGCATCTGCCTCCTCTGGGAAGCCACGTAATCCTGCCTGTGCCATGGCAAACTCCAGCTGCCATCCCCCATTAACTGGATTTCTCGGCAGCACTCCTCCTCATAAAGGGTGGCTGGTTTTATATACTCGCTCATCACATCGCTCAGAAAAATCATCTGATCATGAAGTTATTCACCCAGCCCTGCAAGGAGCTCTATTTAAATAACAATGAGGCTCAGTTACAGGCGGCAGGGCTGATCCCGGTGCACAATGACTTCTTCATTAAGCTTTTGCCTCTAAGGGCTTTCCTCACAGCTGAGCCATTAACCTCTTCCCTTACAGCCACTGTCTCTGAGCCAGAAAACCCTGGGCCCACAGAACTAAACGCATGCTGCTGCAGGTCAGGGCTCCGCCGGGGGATGCTCCAGAGCCTGTTTCTTCAAGAATGCTGCCACCTGGGTACCTTAAATCCTGGGAAATGGAAATCCTCAAATAGTGGCTCCTACAATGGCTTTGGCCTTTGTCCACCCCCAGCTTATCCTGGCATCACCACTGGCGTGCCCTGAGCGTGGAAATCTCTTCACACAGATGCTTCACGGAAAATCAGACGGCTCTTCCCTGCTTGTTCGCTCCAAGTGAGCATGGGTCTGTCTCCTTTGGCTTACACCACTGAAGCATCGCACTCGTACTCTGTCCCCTTTCCCCCAGCAGCTCTGCTCCTGGGCCTCCATCTCTCTGGTCATTTCCCAGTAAAAACAAGCCTGGGATAAAGCACAGATCTCCCGTTAGTGCAGGGTGGGGTTTGCCTTCTCTCACCACTTTTATCTCATGTTATTTTCCACTGGAGATTATTCCAGCTTGAAGGTGAGAGCCGCAGGCCAGGTGTTCCGGGGTCCTGCCTTGCTGTCCCCCAATGTCCTGCTGGCCACCATCCCTGGCCCCGCAGCTTGCAGGAGCATGCCCAGGTGCCACAGCAGAGCTGGCAAAGGAGAGGTGCAGGGGAGACTCACCAAGGATTTGCAGCCAGAGAAGTGAGTTTCCCTCCTTGTTCTCCTGTTTGTGGAACCCTCCTCTCTGGTGTTTCTGCCCTCTCGGTGGCTTCACCCTCGAAAGTCCACGCACATCCTCCACCACTCAGCACTGCTACTGGCAAAGGTTGTGGATGCCACTGCTCAGATGCCACCAACACCTTCCCCGGGTGCTGCGCCTGCCAGGGAAGAGGGGCCTAGCAGTGACATGTTCCCCCACTGCCGGCAGCCGTCAGGCTTCATATCCTTACGTGCAGGTTCGTGCTACCAGAGCATCACTGATGGGCTGCGATAGCCATGGCCCAGGCATCTCACCTTTCCTCTGAGGAGTGGTGGCCCCAGGAGCCTGTCCACAACTTTACCACCGACATGGCTGCCATCTTCAGCTGCGGCATCACATCTCTGCTGTTCGGTTGCTCCTCTCCAGCCAGGTTCCCTCCAACAGCACCATTGCAAGCAACCGAGCTCCTGTTTGTGACAGCTTTGGGTCTCCAGCACCAGAGCTGCAGACAAGCTGGTCTTCTCTGCACAGTGTGGAGCATCGCGGGACCTCACGGTACCACCCAGACCACAAACATTTAAAGTCACACAAAGCTGGGGAGGAAAAGTGATTAAAAAAATAAATTTGAAAACATGGAAAAACCTACCTGTTGATGAATTTCCATAAATATTTGAAAATGTTTCATCAAAAAAAAAACCTGAAGAAGAAAAGAATTTCCCCCCAGAAAGACTTGCTGCTTTAGTAATTTAGAAATCAAAAGAATTTTTGAATGGAAAACATTTGCATGAGGTTTTCGCTCCTCTCTAACTAAATGACTCGCTTTGGTTTTTGGACAGCAACGCCTGAGCTGCTGTTGAGTTTCGTTTACCCCAAGGGCGGCAGATTGGAGGGATGCGGGTAACAGGCTGCCCTGGTGTGTCCCCTGGGTCCCAGGGTTCTGCCCCAGCCACCCACACCACCAGCCCCAGCGCAGGGAAGGGGAGGGAGCTCAGCACTGGTGGAGTGGGATTTTTCTGCTGTAAATCACAGCAGGTTGTTTTACTCCATGAGCCACGAGGTTTATTTATCCCTCCCTGACGCTTGCTCAACTGTGTTTGTTAGCCAGATCGTACCGATTGCCATCTGGAGGAAGCTGTAAATTGTTTTCTGGCTTTTCCCTACTGACTGCAGCTCCTCCAGCTCCTTCCTGTCCCTCTTGGAGCCAGGAGCTCCACAGTACCCAAGGTCGGTGGAAATCAACTTCTCAGTGTGTGAGGAGGCCCTACCTGTGGGCAGATGGAAGGGTCACAGAGACAGGTCCAGGAGGCACAAAGTACCACGGAAGCTCCTGTCTTCAGGTGGATTTTTAATTGTTTCTGTGTGGGGGATGTCAAGCCATGGCCAATCCACTCACCGTCCTCCCATGGCTGCTGAAGTGTGCTCAGGTGAAAATAATCCCCATCACTCACGGTGGTCACATTTGCAGTGACACAGGAGGCAGGTCTGTGCTCTGCCAGCAGCTTCTGAGCCAGCCGCTTTCCCCAGCTCTCCCTCTATATTCCACTTCCCAACCTCTCCACAAATTCCAGGTGCTTCTGCACCCCCTGGGGCAGCACTGGGACCTGAGGACAACCCAGGAGATGTCACCTGGGTTTTCCCAGGCATCCTCCCTGCTCCAGGGCTGGCCGCTTCTGGAACAAGTGGAAGGAGAAATCCTCAGCCCTCCCAGCTCAGTCTGGCCCATGTCCATCAGGTCCTGTGCGCTCCTTTATAAATGAATATTTCACAGAATCACAGAATCTTCATGGTTGGAAGGGGCCTTTGAGATCGAGTCCAACCACCAAAAAAAAAAAACCCAAACCCAAAAACAAACAAACAAACAAACAAAAAAAAAAACCACCCACAACCACACCCCACCCTACCCACAAACAGACACAAACCAACAATCTCGGGCACTAGAGCATGCCCTGAAGTGCCATGTCTACATGTTTCTTAAATACCTCCAGGGATGGCAACTCCACCACCTCCCTGGGCAGGCTGTTCCAGAGCCTGACCACTCTCTCAGTAAAGTAATTCTTCCTGATATCTAATCTAAACCTCCCCTGCTGCAACTTTACACCATTTCCTCTGGTCCTGTCATTATTCCCTTGGGAGAAGAGGCCAACACCCACCTCTCTGCACCCTCCTTTCAGGTAGTTGTAGAGGGCAATGAGGTCCCCCCTCAGCCTCCTCTTCTCCAAACTAAACATGCCCAGTTCCCTCAGCCTCTCCTCGTATGACTTATTTTCCAGACCCCTCCCCAGCTTGGTGGCTCTCCTCTGGACACGCTCCAGCAGCTCAATGTCCTTCCTGTAGTGAGGGGCCCAGAACTGAACACAGCCCTCGAGGTGAGGCCTCACCAGTGCCCAGTACAGAGGCACCATCACTTCTCTGGTCCTGCTGGCCACGCTGTTCCTGATACAGGCCAGGATGCCGTCGGCCTTCTTGGCCACCTGGGCACACTGCTGGCTCATGTTCAGCCGGCTGTCCACCAACACCCCCAGGTGCTTTTCTTCTGGGCAGCTCTCCAGCCACTCTTTCCCAAGCCTGTAGCGCTGCATGGGGTTGTTGTGACCGAAATGCAGGACCCGGCACTTGGCCTTATTAAACCTCATCCCATTGGCCTTGGCCCATTGATCCAACCTGTCCAGATCCCTCTGTAGAGCCTTCCGCCCTCGAGCAGATCAACACTCCCACCTAGTTTGGTGTTGTCTGCAAACTTACTGAGATTTGTCATATTAAGGGCCATCCTGCCATTTCTCCCACCCCCCCGCCCCGATTCATTCGAGGTGGAATCTCCTCCCCTGAAACGACTTGCTGGACTGTCAGCAGGTATCGGAACATAATTAAATCCCGCTGTTTGTTCAAATGTCCTTGGAAGCCTTCCGCCTGACCCATTTCTGGTGCATCCCAGCGCCGACAGCGGGGTGCCCTGCCTGCTCTCCAAACCCTGCTGCCTGCGCAGGCAGCGCATCTTGCCTTTGCCGGGGCAGCGTGGCTGTTCTCCGCTTTAATGATCAATCCGTGAAAGCTGCTGACACGGGCTGTAATTAGCGCGGGGAAGGGGAATGGCAGCGCTGGGCGGCCGGGGGATGCCGGCCGGGGGGGATGCCCGCTGACCCCGGCCACGTCGCCGCTCGTAGGGGGAGCCCCTACCCGTGGAGACCCCCCACACACACTCGTGGGAGCCCCCACTCGTGTCCGGGGAGCCCCGGGCAACCGCGGGTTCCCTCAGCACCGCCCGGCAGCTCCGCCCGACCGGGGAATGTCACCGTTCCCATGGCAACGGGAGAGCTGCAAAAAAAGAAAAAAAAAAAAGGAAGAAAAGGGTGAAAGGAGCTGAGGAAAGCGCAGGGGGAGGGGAAGAGATCCCGTGGCGGGGGGGTCGGTACCCAGAGGCCACCTCCACCCCGCAGGGAGAGCTCCCGCTGGGCCGGGCCGGGTTGGGGGGATGCTCTCTGGTGCGTGGAGCACGGTGGGGGGGCCCGGCAGGGACCCAGCACAGCACCTGGGCCCAGGCGATGCAGGCGTGGGGGGGTCTGCAGGGTGGCCCTGCCATGGAGAGGGGCTCCTGGGTCCGGGACCCACCCAGAGCAGCTGGTGACAGCCACCTCCCCCAGTACTGGCACAGTGTTAGCCACATCAAACGCTCAGAATCCAAAACTGGGGGGTCAGTTCACTCTGCCCTGTGCTCCCCTGTGACTACAGTTTGAGAAATTTTCTCCGTGCCTCCATTTTTTTTCTTAAATCAGGGCTGAGCCCCAAATCACTACGTGATCCCAGGACCTGTAGCTTGGGAAATAACATCAAGGAACGGGCAGCAAAGCAGGCAGAGATGACACTGGTAACAGCAGGCAGGACAGACACAGCCAGGAGAAACATGTGCATGTGAAAGGCATTTTGCAGCTCAGCATCCTCTCCCCGACCTTCACGTGTCCTTTTTTTTGCACGGGCCGAGCTGCCAAAGACCCCTGGTCCTGCCCCCTCCCACCACAGGCCTGGGGGGTTCATCCAGGGACCCCAGTTCAGAGATCGCTGCACCACCTTGCCTGGGTGCAATCAAGGCTGGGGATGCCCCTTGCCATCATTCAACCATGGTTGCAGAGAAGAGGAGGAAGCCCCACCAGCACCAAGGTGCCAATTACTCTTTCATTAGCAGCCAATGTATTTCTTTATCAGCCCTGTGCTTCTCTGTACAATGTTGATCATTTTGATGGAGCATTTGTTTTAATTTCCCAAATGAGGAAGCAATCTTGTAAATATTGTGTGGTAATTAAAATGGCTATTTATTGTGCAGCATTCTGGCTGCTGCCAGCACAGAACCTGATTAGCATTCCCCTTCCGACGAGCCTTTGCTCCAGCCTGTCCTGCTGCTCTGGCGAACTCCTTGGCCCTCCTGCCTCTTGCTCCGACGTTGGCATGGCCAGCGATTCGCAGCCAAAGCACCTCCACGCCTGCAAGTCCCGCTGCTGCGATTCCTTGCCGCTAACAAACAAACAGAGGTTTGATATCTTCCAAAAGCCAAGAAACCCAGCAGCAGCAAAGAAAGATTAGAAACTCTTGTTTCTGAAGCAAAACCTGCTCCCTGGGGTTTTGCCAGCGGTATGAAGACTGGCCGCTATGGGAAAATCTCTGTCTTGGGGACAATGGAATAACACGGGGTCTGGAGAAGGCAGGGGGGGCCTGGGGCAGTGATCCCTTTGCCAGTTTTGACCTCAGGTTAGGGGGTTCCTGCCTACTCTCTGCTTGGCCCAAGGAGGAAGGTGGCCGCCCAAAGGCGGTGCTGCAGTGCCAGGACAGCAGGTGCCCCCTGACCCATCACCACCTGTAAGGTAGAAGGGTGCACATCCAGACCAAAATCCTGGTAAGGGACCAAAGCATCCCAGGGGAGGAGTGACCAGCCCTCTGGGAACTGCACTTCTGCTTGGGCTCACAGCCCAAACATGGGGCCAGGAGGCGGTTTTAGCCCATTTCAAGAGCACAGGCCTGCGCCTCAATGAGGGGACTCTGTCGCAAGGCCAGCACATGCCAGCAGTGGGCTTGACGCTGCCCGCTCCCAGCAGAGTCCATGGGTCAGCACCAGCAACCTCTGTCATGGCTGACCTTGGAGGAGGATGAGGATGGGGATGGGGATAAGAATGGGGCACATGGTCCCATGGGCGGTCATGCAGTGGGGTTCTGCAGCCCTTGAATGGGGCCAGGCATCAAGAAGCTGCAGCCCAGCAAGGGAACAGGCTGTGCATGGGTTGGGAGGGAGGCCAGAAATTTCTCTAAGGTGGTTCAAAATCCTTCTCCTGGGTCTCCATGGTGACCAGGAGCCCGTGCTGGCTCCGGTGCTGGGTGCAGGGGTGGAAGGCAGTGGTGGCCATGCCTCTGGGGAGCAGAGCAGCTCTCCTGTGCCGGGGTCAAGCTGTGGGGTGGAGAGGTGCCCCATGGCCCGGGGAGCAGGACTGCAGGCTGCTCAGACACCTCTACTACCGGTACTCACACTGAGCCTTACAGCAAGGGGCAGGAGTTATGTGTCTGAACCTGGACTTCCACTCTCATCACATTTGCTTGAGCACAAATTAGTTACCTGAGGCTTTGCCTTGTGTGGTTCCTGTTTATTGTTTCCTCTCCACAAACACTCTAAGTGGAAAAGCTGAAAAAAACCCCCAACCCTTGGAAATAAACATCTATCCAAATCCATTTAAAAAACCCTTTAAAATGTAAATCCTTCCAGCTCGAGTAAAGAAACACTTTGGTGCTGGGGGAAGCGAGGCTGAATGTCACCGGGTGTGCAGAGAGGAGGTGCAGCCCCCGCTGCCGTGAACGGCTCAGCTTCCCTGCCAGCCGGGGGTACGTCGGGTTCCGGGGGGGTCATGTGCCCCCACATCACCCTGTCCCCTAGGCTCCCCTGGGGAGGCACATTTCTGTGCTGGCTCCTCTCCAGGGACCCCGAGTGGGCTGCCAATGTTGCTGAAAAGAAATTAAAGATCAATAAAATGGGGAGCAGAAGCAGAAGCAGAGGGTGGGAAGCAGAGGGATAAGCCCCTCTCCCCGCATTTTCCTTCTGCCAGCCTTGTTGCGAGCTCTCTCCCGCTCTGCCACAGGGGTCAGGTCTGAGACCACTTGGTCAGGCCCCCAAAGCTGACCTGGGGATGTTCCCACCTGCCCCCCATGAAACACCCTCAGCTCTCTGGCTGCTGTTGTTCGCCGAAGCGCTCCGGATCTTTGCGTGTGGTGGTGATGCTCGTTAGTGCTCTTTACATATATGCTAATCATCAGGGAGAGTGCTCTGGCATTTGTGCCTTGTTCTTGGGCTGCAGAGTAAATATAGCAGTGGAGGCTGGCGCAGCATTCCAGGGCGGCATGGCAGCGAGGGACGTGGCACAGAGAAAAGGGATGCTTCCCGGCCCCAGGGCATGTTCCCCCACTCCACGGGCACCACCCAAGCACAGGAGGGCACAAGCCCGTCCCTGCGTCTGCACCGCCTGGACCTTGCTAATGGCACAGCTTTAAAAGCTTCCTCAGAATACATTTAGACTCCCACTCCCTTTACCATCGCCTCGCTCCCCGTCTCCTACATGCAGATGCCAGCTCACGCGCGATATTGGCTCCGCACGTCATCGCCCACCTCCGCTGTCCCCTGTGTCCCCATGCTGGTGCCCACGCAGCCACCGCCATGCTCATCCCCGGGGAGCCCCAACCCGGCAGCAAGCACCCATGGGAGCTCCCCATGGCACCGGTGCCCAGGGTGGCAAGCAGGGTGCTCTGAGGGCTCATGCAGAGACCCGGGAGATGAGATGCTGAAAGAGAGGTGCCAGCCAAATTACTAGCCACCTTGGAAGCCTGGCGGGCGCATCAACCTCTCTGCCTGCTCCCTGGGGGCTGCCGGCGGTGTGAGGGCTGCAGGAGCTGTGCTGCTCCCTGCTCCCATGCAGCCCCTCACGCCGACCGTTGCCCCCCTGGGTATCTCCTCCCCTGCAAGGCTCACAGAACGCCCATGAGCACCGGAGGAGCCCGGGGGCTGCACATCCCTTGGCTTTTTCATGGAAGGTCTGCAACCCCCCGGTGCTGTGCTGGTGCTGCCACTTCCCTGCCTGCGTCTGGATTTTACTGCAATTCATGGTTTTTGAAGGTTTTTTTTAAGATAGGCTGGGGCCAGATTTCCCCAGTTTGCTTCCGCAGGCAGGAGGGAGCCAGGAGGTGCCGGGGAGTCGAGGACCGGGTCAATGCCGTGGGAGCAGATCCAGCATCGACCCATGGATGCTGGCAAGGAGCAGAGCATTCCGCTGCCCACAGCCATCCCCGCTTGCTGCTGCCCATGTCCACCCTGTCACTGCGATTCCACCTGATGGACAAAATGAGCTAAAAGAATTAAATCACCTTTTATTTTTAAGGCAGCAATTTTTCCATCTGTAGACTGGCAAGTAAAACCTCTACAGCAGAGCGAAGTGAGAATTCCCAGATGCTCTCATGGGGCATGTTCCAAAAAGCATTCATCCATCATGCTTCGCCGCAGCCACACTCTTGGCATCTTGATGTGCTGCCTCTGCTCGGGGATGCTGCTATTTTAGGAGGAGGCTTTGGGGGAGCACAGACACCCCTAGTCCTTCTGAAGGGAGAATCTGGAAGGCAAAAATCTGGGAGCTCCTCCTTTCCTGGATCGCGGGGTCAGGGGTGGCAGGCGAGCGGGTGGAGAGGAACAGCGAGGCGTTGTTCTGACCATGGATGAAAAGCCTTTTGTGAGTCCTGCTCGGCGGCACGGGCAGGGAAACATCGCCCAGTGAGGCTCCACCGCCGAGCAAATAGCCACCATGGGGCCAGCACCACTCAGCCCCTTGCTGAGCTCATGGCCCGGGTGATTTCTTCTTGTTACGAGCGCTGCTTTCTGATTCTTGCTAACACGCAGAGTTATTGCTTTTTCAGCCCATTTTTCCTGTCCTTCTCCTGGGGACGAGCTCAGGGGTGCTCAGGCATCGGCGCAGTGATGGAGCCAGGTCTCCTGGGATGAGGTACTCGGTCCTGCAGCATCGGTGTTTGGGATCCCAGAGCTCCCTCCGGGCTCCTCCCGGTAAATTGATCCCTCATTTACCCAGGGGTGCCAGCCCCTTGCCCCCACTCCTGCAGACAGCAGGGAGGAGCTGCCGTCCCCAGCAGGGACTGGACTGCTGAGGCAGGGCTGCGATTCCGGCTACAGCTATACACAACCATCACCATGGAGTGTTCCCGGGGGAGGATGAGGCTGCATCCCACCCTGGCTCAGCTGGGGGGCAGGGAACCCCCTCAGACCAGCCATGGCCCCTGTCACTGAGTTCAGGGCTGAGCTGTGCTGCCCTGTTCATGGGCAATGTCCTGCCGAACACCATGCCAGGGCCGGGGACGTCCCGTGCTGCACCTCGCTGCCACCTCGGCTCCCCATCGCAGCACGGTGTGCTGCCCGACCGGCCGTGAATTCCCTGTTCCCGGGGGGGCTGCAGCGCAGTGGAGCTGGGCAGGTCTGAGAGCTGGGGAAGGAGAGACACTCAGCCGAATTAACCGACTCATTAATTTGCACATTTGCACGCTGCATATCAGCTATTTCCAGCGTGATGCTGCTGCCAGCGGCTGCGTCCCACGCAGCCACCAGCCAGGGTCAGGCAGAGTCACCCTTGTGGGGGACCTGGGGGATCAGCCACAGGTCGGGGTGCAGGGCAAGGCGTGAAACACAGCGAGAGCTCCTGCGTGGCCTGGGGGGGTCGCACAGGCTGGGGAGGGACCTGTCTCAAATCGGGGCCACAAGCCAAGGTCTGCTGCCAGACACGAGCTGCGGGCGAGCAGCCCGGCTCGGTGGCTGTGTCACGGCACTTGAGGCTTCATCAGGAGCCTCCCACCATGGACAAACGCTGGGCTGTTCCCCGCGGGTGGGCTGGCACCGGGGAGCCCCACCGCAGGCAGCAGCGCGGCTTTCTTCCCCCGGTCAATGTTTAACCAGGGTATTTATCCAGTGAAAGAGCTGCAATGTAAGGGCTGGAGGGGCTCAGGCAGACGCAGGGACAGACAAACATCCTTCTGATGCTATTCCCAGAGCACACCCTGATTTTTTTCCATGTGTCCCCAGAGCGCTGGCACCAGCCACAGCCGTTAGCGCCTGGGCAAGCATGACATCTGCTGAGACTTGGGTGGCTCTCATGGACCAGGTGGTGCCCTGGGCTCCCCCCAGATTTTCGTCATGCAGGGGTCTGAGTGTCCGTGTGACCTCAGCAGCCCCAAACCATGGCAATTACCACCCTGTTAGGTACAGGCACCCACAGCATCGGTGCCCCACGCCTGCCCTGCTCCCGAGCAGCATCTCCGTCCCAACAGGAGCGAAGAACCTGGGAAACACCAGGCAATGTCCCGGCTCTGTGGCAGATCCATGTGCCGATAAAAACATGGTGCAGACCCACGGCCAGGTCTGATGCAAATTTAATTGAACGGGAATGAAATATATTTTATGTCCTTAAAGCACATTAAGTGCTTGGAAGTTAATTGGTATTTAATTAGCATAAATTAAGTCCTTTAATAATACTCAGGAAAAAACAACGCAGTATTACAGATGCTTTATTAAAAGTCACCCTGACAAATTAAAAATGAATGTGCTGAACACATCAACAGCAAAACAGGGAAACACATGTGGCCGTGCATGGGCCACCCTGCCACCTCCTGCCCCTCTCGCCTGCACCTGGGGACCTTGAGCAGCAGTCAGCAGTGTCACCGCCCCAGCGGGACGGTGTCCCCTCACCCACACCCGTTGGGAGAAGAGACCTGGAGCTGGGGTGCAGGGAGGAACTGAGGTGCAGGAGGGAGCCGGCCCCATGCAGAGGCAGCTGCAGCCATAAGCGTGTTTCCTGCGGCATCACGGGGCCATGCTTCCTCTCAAAAGGGGAAGGTGGGCACCCGTCGTGCCTTAGTGTGGCAGCCGCCTGCAGCCCCCTTCCCACAGAGTTCTGTGCCCTGAATGGGGGTCAGAGCACGTTGGGGCCCCCACGGTGGCTCCCCGCAGCACCCAGCTCCCACCACCACCCGCTCCCATGCCCTCCAGGGTCCCTCTAGGAAGGAAGCAGTGACTTTGCTCCTTGTTTGGTTTGGCACTTTTTGGTGGTGTTGCCATGACAACCGTCCTAGTGACATCTTCATGCTATTTGTCTCCTTCTGTGGGTTGCATCATTTTCCTTCCTGAATGAGCAGCCGCCTGCACCCTGGCTCACCTGGGGCCTGCGCTGGCCACCCCGGGGTACCCTGTCCCCCTGCCCAACCCCGGGAGAGCTGCCTGCAGGAAGGGTTGCAGGCAAACACACACGCACCGAGGCAGGGATGCTTTAATTCTGGCATTTCCTCACTTCAGCATCTCTACAACCTTGCCCTTTTCTAAAAAAGAATACAACTTTGTGTGTGTGTGTGTGTGTGTGTGTGTGCGTGCATGTGTGGGTCACCTCCCGGGCTGGGAAAAAAAACAAGCAAGCTGAAAATAGAGAGGTGACATTGTGCAGGGCTCTGCCAGCCTCCCAGGGACATCAGAAAGCTGGGAACGTCCTCTCCCTGCCACAGCAACAGTTTTTCTGCCTTTGCTTGGAGCAGCCCATGAGGAGCGGTAGGAAGCATCTGCTTTGCCCAGGGTTCTCCTCCAGGCATCTCAAAGCCACACCTGTAGGGGCTGGGAAAGCCAAACCAGGCATTTCCCAAGTTAAAAGTCTGCAAAATTAGGAGTGATTCAACCCAGGTAACTTGAGGGGTTCCCTGCTGGGGCTGGGAGTACCTGCAATGACACTCACATGCCAGTTTACCACCCAACAAGCCCTCTGAGCAGTGGGGATGGGGTCCCTATGAATCCCCCCCCCCACGGGGGAGGCTGGGGAGTCCGCACGATGAGTCAGGGCCGAGCTGCCATAGGGGATGGATACCCGGCTGACGTAAAGCTGCTGCACTGGCTCTTCTCCCCCTGCCCACACAGCTCCATCACTCTCCTTCTGCCGACTCTGCCTGCTTATGGCAGCAGCTCCCTCTGCCAAGGCAGCCCCCTCACCAGGGCTGGGCAACCCCTTCCCCTCACCCCCCGGCCCCCAGCACTCATCCTCTGGCAGGGGAGGGACAGACCCACCCTGAGTTCTTGGCAGATGCTCTCCTGATGCCAAGAGGTATCCCAGAAATCAGCCTGCGACCAAAGCTCCCTCCTCCCATCGCCCCTCCATGTGGCAGGCCAAAGGCAAGAGCCAATTGGCATCATCCTGGACCTGTGCAAGGGACAGGAGCAGAGCCATGGTACAAGATGGAGGAGAACCCTGCTATGCTGGGACATGGGATCCCCACGGGCTGGACACTGGTGGAGAGAGAGCAGAGATGCTGGGCTGGGAGAAAAATGCAGGAGCTGGTGTGGGGCAGGGTACAGAGTGTCACAGCACCCACCACCATGTTTGGGGCCGGGGAGATCCTGCAGGTGTGTGCCAGGGCAGAGGAAGGTAGCTGCATCGGGCCTCGGAATCAATATTGCCATGAAGATAGAAACCGATTAGTGTCAGCGCTGGCGAGTGATGCCACACAGTCCCCAGGCCTGGCTGCTTGACTCAGCTTCTCACCACCTTAGCAGGATTACGGCAGGCTCCTCACAGGGCATTCAGGAACCAGTAGCTCTCACCGCCTGCCCTGGGGAGATGGAGACATTCCTGGAGAGCAGCCCAGCACTGGGCTGCCAGCCACAGCCACACACACCTGGGCACGGGGGCAGTGGTGCCCACCCCAGAGGGCACAGGGTTTCCCAGCACCGCAGATGCCCAGGCATAGCCCTGGTGGGATGGACACTGTGCACGGCTGATGCTAGGGGAGGCTGGGACAGCACGGGCGCTCGGTGTGGGTCAGAGGGTGCTCCTGATGAGCCAGTCCATAGCTGCGGCTGGGGTTGGCAGAGCCCTGGGGACTGGGGTGGGAGCAGTGCTGCCCAGCCCTGCTGCCAGCACAGGGTTGCCCGGTTCAGCTGGGCTGCTTTCCAACATCCCTGCAGCGCCAAGTGAACCATCTCCCAAGCACAGGCTGGCTTGGAGATGCAGAGGAGGAGGTGGGATGGCGAGGAGCAGGAGCAGGGGGCTTCACACCAGCTGTGCTGAGTCGCACCAGCCGCCCGCGGCAAGCGACAATGGCACACACGTGTCCCTATGCCTGGCATCACTTCAGGAGCAGGCGGATGGTCCAGTCACCAAGGAGGAGCCTTTGGGGAGGTAAAAGAGAGAGAGAGAAACTCGGGGTCAGCGTTTTTGCCATGGCAAGCACGCAACAGAAACCCAGCGACAGCAACAGCCCAGCGCCAGCCCAAGCCTGGATTCACCCCACGAGAACACACGGATGGAGCAAACGTGGATTTGGAAATAGGTTGGATCTTTGCTGTCACCCTGTCCCTCATGGGAAGGAGAAAGGAAGGGGGTCTCCCACTCTTCGACATCTCTTGGAAAGTGGCTACTTGCAGCCTTGACCCAGGGAGCAGGGAAACAGGCAGCCAGTGCACAGGGCAGACCCCCTGGGAGGCGGCAGGGTGGGAAAGGGAGGGGGGGAGTCAGCCCACATGGCTCCGCTCTCCTTCCCGCTGCGGGCATCACGTACCTCACCAGCACGCCGACGAGGAGGGCAGCGACCGTGGGCCCTACCCAATAAACCCAGTGATAGTCCCAGTAGTTTGCTACCAGAGCTGGCCCAAAGGCTCTGGCAGGATTCATGCAGGCTCCGGACACGCCACCTCTGAAAGAGGAACAAACCAGCGGCATCAGCCCTGTGGGACACAAGACCGGCACCCGTCCCCCCGCCTTGCCTGGGCAGCGTGATGCACGGGCTGGCAGGGAGTGCTGGGCAGGGGGGCAGCAGCGTACCCCTCCCAGGACTCTTTGCCAGGGGTCTAGCCCTGCTCTGTGTGGGTGGCAGGCTCGGACCACCCCGGCCCCCATCCAGGCATGGCTGCTCAGTGCCTGGGGACAGTTTGCTCTGGCAGTGTAAGGAAGCCCAGACCCGAGCCCTGCTCTGCTGCCACACAGGGACCAGCCTGGCCACCACAGCCCGCGGTGGCTGCTCACCAGCAGGCACCTGCCTTTGCAAGCTATTGGGGAAAACCTGGCGTGGGGTGGAAGCATCAGTGCCGAGTCTATTTTGGGGCTTGCCGGGAGCCGGGCTTTTAAACAGGGAAAGCTCCGCACCACGTGTAGGTAGCGGAGGGGGGCAGGAGAGACAATAGCATTTACAGATTAAAGAAAACTGCAACAGATAAATATTTGCGCACGAGGGTTTGTGCAGTGTTTAAATAAAGAGCTCTGAATCCCGCTAGAGGGGGCACTGCCTTAACTAAACAACCTATTAACGTTCATAATTGCGTGCACTCGTTATCTGATCGCCGTGGCACAAGACCCAGGCTGCTCGCCCGAAAACGCCTGCCTGCGCCGGGGCTGAGCTTGGCAGCGTTTCCAGCAGCCGGGAGGACGCGCGGCCAGGAACGGCTCCAGATAAACCCTCCCTGTTTGCTCAGGGCTTCCTATAACAAACACCGCCCGTGCGGCCGCTCGGTTTTATCAGCCCGTGGCAGGTAGTTGCGGAGGCTGCTGGGGCTCCAGTGCCACGCGTTGGGCTCGAGCCACCGGCCTCTCCTGCAGCCGGCCGGGCTATGCCCAGCAGCTCTCCCCAAAAACGTCAGGAGGCCAGTGGGGGCTCATTTGCCAGCCTCTGCAGTGTGCTCGGCTGCCCTCAGGTTCCCTGGCCAGCGGGTCCTGTGCTGTGGTGCGAGGGGGCACATCCCATCTCATCCCACTGCATCCCTCCCCATCCCAGGCATGGCACTATCCCCTCCCCAGCGCCGGATAAAGCAGCAGCGGTGTCAGCCGGGGAGCCCTGATGTGGGGAGATGGTGCGATCTGCTCAGCCAGCACCGCAGGGACCTCTGAGCACCAGCTCCATCCCCGCAGCCCGTGGTCCCATCCTGACGCCCTGCTGGAGCGGATGGCACGGGCTGGCTGGTGGGAACACGCGTGGGGAGAGGACTCATGAGCTCACCCAGCCAGGATGTTGACCGTGACAGTGAAGCCGATGCAGAAAGGTGCCAGCGGGGTCTTGGTCTTCCCATTGACAGCGCCCATGCAGACCACGAGGACCAGGAAGGCGGTCATGACAATCTCGCCCACGAGGACGGAGGGGATCTGCTCGTCGGCTGTGATGCTGCTGAAGGCTCCTCCGCTGGCATTCATGTACCGCTCGGTCACCGCCACGGCCTGCACGGGGAGGGGGGAGACCTGTTTGTGCCGTCCACGCTCCATATTGTGGGCTTTAATGGGCATATGTGCTCACTGTCAGGACAGCGTGGGCGGGCGTAGCATCAGGTTAAAGAGGAGCTAATCTCATCGCTTTCCTCCTGAAAGCCGGCCCTAAGCGCCTGGCAAATATAAACTCATTAGCGGAGGCTCTTTAGCGTCTCCTGAGATAATGAACCAGCAACCACTCTCCCAGCGGAATGAGCCTCACCCAGCAACCGAGGGGTTTATAGTGGCCAAACGGCTGCCTGGGTGCTGGGAACGGGCAGCACCGGACAGAAATTATCCTTATAGCGCAGTGCCACAAGTAGTACTGCAGGCAAACACCGTGCGTGAAAACGGCTGGAGCTGCAGAGGTACCATGCATCGTTCCGTGCCTAATTAGCATGCCATAGCAAAACTCTGGAGAGCAGCTGCCATTAGAGAATTAATTAGGCAGGCCCCAGAGTGCCGTGCAGAGGCGGCACCCCCACATCTGCATGGCACTGCCAGGCTGGAGCCTGCAGCGGGGGGTGAGTCGTCCAAGTCCTGCGTCAGATCCTGAAAGACCTGGGAGGAGGAACCGGGACCCCTGGGCCCAAGCACCAGATAAGCCCCACAGAGCAAACCTCTGAGACATATCACCTTGTGAGAAACCAGCGCTCTTAATTACACACAGAACTGATGCACTAAGACCCCCTTGCCCTCCCCATCACACACACTGCTGCTGCTGGAGACCCCGGGGCTGGGTGGCAGGTTGGGGCTGGCCAGGTCAGCTCTGGCAGAGCAGGGGGGAGCCCCTGCACCCCAGCATTAGCCCTGGTTAAAGAGACTCCCTGGGTGTCCATACCTTTGCCAAACCAGCTCCTATGACCCCTCCGCAGAGCTGGGAGAGCCAGTAAGGAATGAGCATCGTGATGTTCAGCCCACCGACCAGCCACACGCCCAAGGACACGGCAGGGTTGAAGTGGCCTCCACTGCAAAGGAGAGAGGAGCATCAGTCAGGGGTTTGTCCCCAGGGTGGGGTTCACCCCCAAGCAGAGGGTTCCCCTCTGGGAACTCGAGTGCTGCACTCGCCATGGGCTGGAGCCATAAATGCTTTTTCAGTCCTTCCCCTGAGAAGGTGCATTGCAGAAGAGCAGAATTCAGCCATTTCCTTTCTTTCCGCAGTTACTGCTTCGAAGCAGCAGCATCTTCATGCTGGACACCCAACCCTTCCTACAGTGCTGGCAGGGACAGGAGCTGCCCTGGTGCAGTTTCAAGGACAAGGTTTGGGGGTGGGTCTCCAGACACCCCCAGCTGCTTCTAGGAGCTGCCACAGCACTGCCAGGGGAAGTGTGGGGAGAAGGGGGTCTCTCCTGGTGTTGCCTGGTGCTGTGAGCCACGGAGTGCAACACAGCCCTGCCATAGGCCCTGCTACAGGGGGTTTACACTGCTGCTCACCCCCAGCAAGAGGTTTGTTTGCGGCAGCAGCACAGCCCCTCCACCAGTGCTCTTTGGAGCAGCTCCTCCGGGGGCAAAGACTCAGGGAGGAAAGTCATTCCCTGTTACATCCTTGTGGCAGCCATCCCTGCTGCTCGGGGAAAGAAGGAAGGGTGACAGTGAAGCTGGTACCCTGAACTCCTTGGGAGAGCAGGGGCTGAATGTCCTTCCCTGAGCAGAGACTGGGACCCCGAGCAGCCTCTCCCCAAGAACCGCTTGGTGTCATCTCACAGACAGCCCAAATCGAAGATGGGAATAGTAACAGAAAGCCTGACTGCCGATTTCCCTTGCTCTGATATGAATTTCCTTCACTAACTGCGCTGGTGCTGCTCCCTGTGCAGGGGACACATCCCCAGGAAGGCAGGGAACTGGGACAAGTGCTGTTGGGCAGGGCTGAGGCCACCTCCCGGCCACACCAGCGCTGCTGGCTCTGCTGGGATTTTCAGGGTTTATCTCCCTCTGCTCGGTGCGGATGCAAAGGCGCCCAGGTCTCTCCACACCCGCCCCCCCACGCTGCCCACCACGGCCCTGGGAAGGACTGGCAGCAGCCGGCGCTCGCCTCGTTACAGGACCTAAATCATTCATCTTGAAGACCACATGTAAGACAAACTCAAGATACCTTCTAATTAAAGCAGATTACCACAAGACACGCGTTAATGAACAAGTTTCATAACCAATCAGCCCTGATAATAATTGCTGGTGAAGCCGATGAGTCAGAGCGTCTAGGAACTATAATTACATCTTATTCTTCAGCTGTAATTAAAGACCCATCACACGAGAGCGAGAAGTTGTGTTGTTTGGGCCAGTGAATGTCTCGGCCAGACAGGGCTCTGGCCGCAAATACCCCTAGGATGGGTGGGATGGGCGGGAGATAACAGAGGACCTGTCTTAAATAAACCCTGGCCAGACACCCGGCAGCCCATGGCATGGATGGCAGCCCGGGCAGCGAGGACTCATCCCGAGCCAGGCTCCTCTCCAGCCCCTCTGGACACAAGTCTCTAAAACATGACTTAAATGTTTTTAGGCTAAAACATCTCCTTGCCCAGGACCCTGAGCTGGCTCCTCCTGGCTTCAGAGCTAACAGGGGACCCCCGGGAAGCCTCCCCAGCCCTTCATCGCAAAGCCTCCCCGTCCTGTGGCTTCGCTGTGCCAAGGGCTCGGGGTGCAGCGGGTGTCTGGCACGCGCGCCCCGGGGTCACTGAGCCCTGGCTGCACGAACTTCATCCCGTGGCATTATCCCTCCTAATCAGGCGCTGATAAATTATCAGCCAGTTTGCTCTGGGCACCAGGGCTCAAACGCCAGCCCGGCCGAGTCACCCTTCCCCGGCTGGGGGAGATTTGTGTCCCAGCCCGAAGCCACCTCGTCCCTGGGCTGTGCAGAGCCAGCCGGAGGGGAGGGAAAGGGAATGAAACCCCACAGGGACCGTTTCTGCTTCTTCCTTCAAGGATAAATCTATATCTTAGCGTCAAACACCACCATATTCAACAAGCATGTTTGTCTAAACGTTGCTTTTGAGGAACTGAAATCAATTGTAAATGGAATCCAAATTTTTCACCTGAAAATGCACAGGGGAGTAGCATACTCGGGTCAAAATGTTTCGTTCTGACATCCTTTCAAAAGGAAACGTCTCAGCTTTCCAAAGCAATGCTTTTGTTTCAGCTTTAACCGTTTTTATTAAAAGGGGCTAAAAATAAAACATTGCAATTAAAGCCAAGCAACATCCCCCAAACCCAAGGCGTTAGGGACAGCCCAAGCAGCCCTGCGTTACCCGAGAGGCTCGACGGCAGCGCAGCGTCGCTGAGGTCACCAGTATTTGAACAGGAAAGACCCTAAAGGCAGCGTGAATGGAGAGGGGGAAACACAAGCATCTCCTCCTGTTCCACGCACGGAAATCACGCCAGCGCCAGGCAGGAACCGTGCTGCTGCCAGTAAGGGGGTGCAAAGGGGGTGGTGGGGGGAACCCCCTTACCTGATAGCTCCCAGGATGGCGATGGTGAGCCCCAGGGCCAGCCCGTGTGCCAGGGCGGGCTGCAGCCTCCCAGTGCCCTCCACATCCTCCACCACGGAGAGGCAGCCGATGAAGATGAAGAGCGTGCTGCCCAGCAGCTCGGCCACGCAGGGCTGGATGTAGCGCTCGTACCAGTGAGGCTGCGAGGGCTTGGGCTTGATGTCGATGTCCACCATCGCCTCCTTTGCTGGGAAGTGACCACGCTCAGCAGCGGCCATGAGCGGGGCTGGAGCAAAGCAGGCAGATTCCTGGTCACAGCCGGTCCCACGGGCACGATTGAGGAGATGCTGTGGACCAGAGGACTCAAGAAACTGGAGATGCAGGCTCATGTATCTGAGGAGCCGTGGTACAGGGATGAGGACCCTCGAGGAGCACCCCTCTTGTCCCACTGAAAGGCTGGCAGGCTCCGCTTGACCTGTATGAAGAGGTAGCGGATGGGAGGCTCTAAAAAATGGATTGGATTTGCATTGCAAAAAAAAAAAAAACAGCAGGGGGCAATAAAAGGCGATAGGCCAGCCCCCAGGTATATAAAAGCTCTTTATCACTGCCATTCCTTGGTTCAAGGCTTTGTGGTTTTTTCCCCTGCGGGTTTTCGTTGTTCTTAATGTTGTTGGTTTAGGGTTTTCTGCCAAGACTCAGGACATGATTCCTTTCATGTAGATACCCGGAGCGTCGTCACCTGTGCGAAGCCCAGCTGGCCCGCTTCCCTGCAAGGCTTTTACCTGCTTGCGCTGCCAAGAGGTCACACGTGCCCAGAGGACGCAGCATTGCAGGCACCGGGCCACGCACGGATCCAGCAGCGCCCGGGGAAATGGCTTATGTAGCTCTGGGGAGGGAAAAAACACTCCTTGTGAAAAATCACTCCTGGCTGAGGCTTAGCTCTCTGTAATTAAGCTTAAGCCCAGGCATAACACAAGAGACCAGAGCCCTTCCTGGCACAATGCAATCAAGAGCCTCAAAATGTGCGTGGAAGGGAATGCTCAAGGAGCAAGGGGGAATGTTGTGTCTCAGGAAAGTGTGTCCAGAGTTACCACTCTGACATGAGGGCAGGCAAACTGAATCCCCCCGGAGCCAGCCCAGGACTCGGAGCAGTGGCAGGGGTTAGGCGTGGAGGGCAGATGCCTCCTCCAAAAACTGCCAGACGTTGGTACCTTCATGCATGGCAAAGATGGGATTTACTTTGTGTTACTATAGTAACATTAAGGGGCTTTAAATCCTTAAAGACAGCATCAGCACTGAGAGACGTATGGCTGAACCTCTTCCTGAAGACCCCAGAGAGCAGGTGAAGTGACCCATTTGCTTCAAGTTACCAAGGAAGCCTGACTGAACCACAGGCACAGGCGATTCCTCTAAACCTCAGCCCACGTCCTGCCCAGAGCTCCCAAAGCAGGATCAGCAAGCTCTGATGCTGTGTCCCCCTCACACTGCTCTCAAATAAAAGTTTGCTGGTGAGGGTGCCGAGGGATCCACCGGCAACTTTGAAAGTTGTCATTGATCCGACACTTACCCCAAAACTACTCCAAAATCTCCCCAGATCCCCACCACGCCCTCTAAGGCATCACCGCCCGGAAACCCAGATTGAAGCCACAGTGCTGCAGCCTGGCAGGGGACACTGGGCACCACCACACTGCCCATGTGGCCATGGGCACGGCAGAAATGCCCTGGCAATGCCAGCACAAGGGTCTCTGCAGCGTGGCTTGCATCGAGCAGCGGGAACGTGCCTGCCGTCTGAGCGGGGATGAGCCCACCCACTGCGGCATTGCACCTCCTTGAGCAATCGCCTGCAGCGTTCCGTGTTTGTGGTGGGTAATTAAGGATTGGGGTTTATAGATAATTTTTTTTTTAACTCTCGTAAGCAAGGATAAAGAACACCACAGATGTTTTATGATGTTTTCACAAGACACTAGGGATGGGAAGGAAATTTCCACTTGCCTGTCCCAGGGACGGCTGTTGCTAGCCACACGCCAGACAAGGGTCAGGCCAGAGCTACAAGAGAATCCCAGCTCAGGCACCTCTAAAGGAGCCTCCATCAATTCATTTCCCCTCCTGAGAGCCTGTTTCCTACAGACAAAAGGTCTTGGCAGCAGGTTATTGAAATCATGGGAATATGGAGAGAGAGTGGTGAGGTTGGCTGGTCCTCGGGGCTCCTCTTTGAACCCCCTGCATGGACATATGGAACAGGAAAATACCCAGTTCAATCTTGTCAGCTTGCAGAGCACAGTCACCTGGAGCCAGTTTCCAACAGGATTCCAACCGAATCCATCTGCCACCACACCTCCCAGCGCAACCAGACGAGTTTTTCACTGGGAGGGATTTTAACTTGGGCACAAGGAATCCAGATTTCATTTATTTTGCGGGGTATTTATTATGAGAGATAAATGTAACACATATGCAGATTTCATCTGGTGCCTCTTACCAGCAGCTCTCAAAGCGCTGTACAAACGATGCTGGCATCGCATGGGTGCACCAGGAAGGCGTCTGAGCTGCTCCAAGTCACCGGGCAGTGCGGGCAAGCCCTGGGAGCCAGCCCCTGGCCAGGGCAGAGGCAGCAAAATGGTCCCTATCAGATGCTGCTGCCACGTACACGGTGCAGGAACGCTGCTGATGGCAATGCCATCACGCCTGGACCGCGGCCATAAAGGCTGCTGAAGATGTCTCCCTGCGGAGTGACGGCTTCGGAGCACTGGAAGGTCACAACCCAAAAGTGAAGATTAACCCCGCGTCCTTGGCTTTTAAACATTTACCATTATTGTTCAGGGAGCAGGGATGTTTGCCTGAGCCTTCTAGAGGAAATGCTCCTTGTTCAGCAACAAAGGAATTAATTATTACTAAGCACAGGACTGAAACAACAGAAGTGTGGTCCTGAGGGAACGTGCTTCCCCCGTCAGCAGGAGCTCCAGCCAAGCAGCTCCGCACCAAGGGCCAGCCAGGGCTGCCCTGGCTTCAGAAACATTTTTTGTAGGACCGCAGATGATGTGCCACTAACTGAACAGTTGGGTTGGCAGTTTCTTAACTTTCTTCCCGGGGTCCAGGGAACGCTGCTGTTCTCTAACCACTGCCTCAGTGTAAGGACAGTTACAAGGGAGAATAACACATGTAATTCAAATTAACCGTAAAAATGGGGACAAAACCAAAACAATAAAGTAACGATGATTTTTTCAGCGCCTGTCAGCTGCGGCTCCTAAAGTGCTCTCGAGCACATAAATCCTACTTGAAGCTGCTGATGGACAAATGAGGCCGCGCGATCACTTGGCTTATCCCCAAATCATCACAAAAGGACAGCCCCGGGCCTGGCAGCGCGGGAGGGCGGGCAGGCAAAATACAAACTAGTCACGTAGGAATTATTTGAAGTTTTCAGCCGTACTACACCGAGAAGTGCCAGAAGACTGTGCAAGACAAAGGGATGCAGGGTTGTTCGGCGTGGTCAGAAAGTCACACCGCTGGCAAGATGCCCACGGGCAAAGCAAGGAACTCCAGACTGAGGGGTCCACCAAGGCTCAAAGCGTCACCTCAGCGTGCTTGGGGCTGCCTGGACTCTTCCATGCAGTCCAAGGTTTACAGCAGCAATAGATGTGATCTATATTTATCATCACGATTTGGCAGAGGAGTTGTTGGATTTCTCTTATCTTTACCCTGATCCGTGACTTTCCTGCACTGACAACTCTTGAGCATAACACGTTTTCCATAGCATGTAATAATAGATTGCTACAGACCCGATTTAAGCTACATCTCCATCCAACATTTCTCCTGTGCCGTTGTGAGAAGAGGCTGCTCCAGCACCTGTCTTTTGTTTAGAAGCACCACTAACGTGCAAAGAAAACAACCCTGCTCTTAGGACCCTTTGCCCCTCATAAATAAGATTAAATACTTGGCACTGAGGTTTGCTCAGTAAGCTCGATAGAAACTACGCTCGTGGGAAAAGGCGTGGGGATGAGAACAGATAAATCTGTTCATATTAGCAGACACTTATTTTTGTCCTTGTTTGTGCTTGCACCAATTTGTTAAATAAGTGACAACAGCAACTGTGTCAATTAGTACAGGAAATGGTGGCACAGAACAAGCAACAGCTTTGAAAAATCCTTTTTAGGAACCATAGAGGACATTTTCCATGTCCATCTACCTGGACAGAAAAGTCAGAACACCCCTAATTTTATCCAGTCCTCTCCCCCCCTGCCCCATTTCATTCTGTTTCTCCCTGTTTCATCTTCCAGATCTGCAACCTTTCGTTTGCTTTTCCATATGAACCATCGCACCCAAACTCAAACCACCCAACCTCAAAAAAAGCACTTAAGCAGACACTTAAGGACATGCTCGAGTGCCATTAACATTTAACAATGCTTAAGTGCAGGACTTGAGCACGTGTGGAGTCTCTGTTGAATCAGTGCCCCTACATTTTGTGGGACAGACTTCCGACTGGATGTCTATAAAAAAAAGTTATAACGAAGTATTTTGGTGCTGCACAATAGTGCTGCTGCAAGGGGAGACCCCAGCGTAGCCAGCTCTTTTAAAAAGCAATAAAGGCAAAGGCAAACTCATTTGACACTGCCTTATCTTTACAGTATTTATCTTGGAGACTGATAGTCTTAATGATTACACAACTGTTACTGAATGAGAACTTGCAGAATTATTTGCAGCTCGTAGCAGTACCACAGGTTAGCTGACCTCTGCCCATTTATAGATCCTATATTGCATAATAGTTTTACCTCAAATTGCTACCGTAACGCTTGAGTGCGGATGGAAATTTCCAAGGGTTCTTAATACAGACTTACTGTTGTCTGTTGGAAAACAGGGACAGATTTGGGTCAGTTCTGCACACACAGAGTAGCCTGGTTTTTGAGAAGGGAAAATAACCAGTAGGATGAAGCCACACTTAGACCTTAATTCTGGTATTTAATATTAAAATCCACCAAGCTCCCCAAAGAAGGGACGGACGTTCCTGGTCCCATGCAGCGTACACCCAGGCACATCTTCCCTGCAATCACCTAACACTTGGCTCCCCACGACAATCCTATAAAGCCGACTACAACAGAGCATTTCTGTCCTCAATAACCGCGTTTTCCTGTGCCCCAGCAGCACAGAGACCTGAAAAATCTTGCAAGCATGAAATGAGGAACTGGTAACTCTGCAGAGAGGCTTGAAATGCTATGTCCTAAGCTAACTGCTTTTCATTCAGTCCCCAGAGCTGGATAATCCCTGTAAGGAAGTAAATAATCTAATTTTCTAGAAGGGGACTTCTTTTATCCATCCTTTAAGAGCGAGCAGGCAAAGCTCAGGCATGAGTAACGTGGCTGGAACACAGGCACAGTAAAGTGTAATCTTCTGAACTGTGGCTGAAGAACGGACAGAGGGAGGATCAACATCCAGGACTCAGCATGGAGCAGATATGAGGATTTTCTTGTACCTGTCGGGATCAATTTGTGACAGGCATCTCAAAGGCAGACAAGGACCACGTGCTCCGACTCCCGCAGTTTGCCATGGCAACTGGAGTCAGCATCCTCATTTGGCAAACGCTTCAAAACCACAGACACAAGGAGAAGCAAAGAGGATTAACAGCATCTTGCTTCAAGAACGGCAGCTCTGACCAGACACAATTCCTCTGGCTGCCCCTTCCTGCTACCACATTCCCTGCTAGACCTCCTTCAGCAGGACCTTCATCCCCTCCCGCAACCCAGAGCTCTCAGGTCAGTCTGCTTTCAAAGCCCCATGTAGGCTGACAGTCAACCTGGCTGTCCTCCTCACCGCAGGTCCCATGTCACCCACTCTCTCCAAACGCCCGGCACACAGGAGGGACAGCCTGACTACCCACCCTGCGGCCAAAACAGAGCAGGAGGAGAGGGGGGGGAGATGCAACTTTTCAGGTGCTCCACAACCCATTAGCAACATAGCAAGGAACGACATGACAGGCTCCTCGCTGCAGGAGAACTTTTCCTATTGATGACAGCAAATCTCCTGCTGTTACTACATTTACAGACACAGAAACTACATTCAGCGGGAAAGAGGAAACCAGTTCAAGTACTTTTAAGTGATCTTCAACAGAATGACAGGGGTGTGGCTACGACATAGAATCATAGAATGGTTAGAGTTGGAAGGGACCTTAAAGATCGAGTTCCAACCCCCCTGCCATGGGCAGGGACACTTCCACTAGACCAGGTTGCTCAAAGCCCCATACAGCCTGGCCTTGAACACCTCCAGGGATGGGGCATCCACAACTTCCCTGGGCAACCTGTTCCAGTGCTTCACCACCCTCACAGTAAAGAATTTCCTCCTAATATCTAATCTAAATCTCCCCTCTTCCAATTTAAAACCATTACTCCTTGTCCTGTCACTACACTTCCTGACAAAGAGTCCCTCTCCGGCTCTCCTCTAGGCTCCCTTCAGATATTGGAAGGCTGCTATGAGGTCTCCCCAGAGCCTTCTCTTTTCCAAGCTGAACAACCCCAGCTCTCAGCCTGTCTTCATAGGAGAGGTGCTCCATCCCTCTGATCATCTTCGTGGCCCTCCGCTGGACCCGTTCCAACAGGTCCATGTCTTTCCTGTGTTGAGGACTCCAGAGCGGGACACAGTACTCCAGCTGGGGTCTCACGAGCGCAGAGTAGAGGGGTAGAATCACCTCCCGCGACCTGCTGGCCACACTTCTCTTGATGCAGCCCAGGATGGGGTTGGCTTTCTGGGCTGCCAGCGCACACTGCCAGCTCACGTTGAGCTTCTCATCCATGAGCACTCCCAAGTCCTTCTTCTCAGGGCTGCTCTCCAGGCATTCTCCACCCAACCTGTATTTGTGCCTGGGATTGCCACATCCCAGGTGCAGGACACTGCACTTGGCCTGGTTGAACTTCACACGGTTTGCACAAGCCCACCTCTCAAGCCTGTCCAGGTCCCTCTGGATGGCATCCTTTCCCTCCAGCGTGTCGACCAAGCCACCGAGCTTAGTGTCGTCGGCAAACTTGCTGAGGGTGCATGGAGGCCAGAGCTAAATTCAGGGCCAACAAGAGACGTTCCAGAGGCAAAGATGACAGAGAAGTGCCCTTATCTAAAGGCAGGTACCAGCTGGGGGTGGCTCGGCCTCTTCGGCCAGCACCAAGAGTGGCAGGCAGTGACTCCACCGCAGCCACCAGCTCCTGCAGGCAGGGACAGGCAAAACCCTTCAGGCACCGGGGGAGCTGCCAGCGGGGCAGGAGGTTGCAAGAGGGAACAACTGAGCTCCTCCACCATAGTTGGCTGGTTGGGGCAACGCAGCTGGCTTTTGCCTTGCAGTTCACTCAAGCTTAAATGACTGTTGTTTTTTTTTTTTTTTTTCTCCTTTAAACAAACCATTTTTCAGGGATGAATTTTATCGTGCTGTCAGTATCATTAACCCTGGCAAAAGGCTGGGCTGGCAGCAGAAGGCAGAGATCCATCGCGCAGCCCAAGGGAGCCGCTGCTGCTGACGAGCAGAGTCACACACAGCACAGCAAACAGCAGCAGAAGGCAAAGGCCACCTCTCCTGGCTGGAAAACACTTCTCAGCCTTTTCCAGCTAGTGGCTTTCCAGCAAAGTAGCACTGTTTTAGCAGCACCAGGCACTCTCCGAACCCAAATATTCCCTGAAGAGAGGTGAAGGATTTATTTTCGTTAGCGTAGGCATGAGCTAGACTTCCCACACCCATCCTCCCCCCTCCAGCTCCCGAGGTATCACCAATTCCTTTGATCCTGTTGTAACCCTGAAGCACAAGGTGACCTACTTTCTCCACCACTGCTGGCAATCCAGACTCTGGAAGAGTTCTTGCAGGAATGATTTCCCTTCTCCTCGCTGGACGCTGCACTGCTGCAAGACGGAAAGCCAGACTCATCTAGAGGAGGATGGGGCAGGGCCACCATCGTGCCTTTCATCCCACGGCACCAGCTCTGCTCCTGTGGCACATTCTTCAGAGCTTCCCTCAGATGAACAAATTATATGAGAGCTTGAAATAGAAACCGATGGGCAGAAATTCCACCGATATCCGCCTCATGCCAGCAGAGACATTTCCAAACACAGGGAGGATTAAACTATGACAAAGATGATGACAAAAAGGACCGAGTGCCTGAGCACAGGACTGTCTCCCGTAGCGAAGCTGCATTTAAAGCCCGTTTATATTAAAAATGCAACAGCTCGGTGGTCGCATCTTAGATATCCACCAGTTCACAGGGAACAGATTTGTTTTTTCCAGCGCAGGTAAGACCTCAGCTGGGCTCCCACTCAAAAAGATGTGTTACAAGAGGCTCAAGGAACATGCGCTCAAAGGGCACCTTGCCAAAATCAAACTGATAGCGGAGATGGGGCTTTTATATTACTATGTATTCATTCATTTTATTCAATGGAAATCAGCAGGATAGTCCTGTTGCCACAGAGCCAGCGTTAGTCACTGCACAAGAAGACTCCTGCAGTGCAGCGTTACAGGGATTTCAGTTTGCTGCTGGTTTGTTGTGGGTTTGGTTTTTTTCTTTTTTTTTTTAATAAATCCCTGATTCTTACTAACAGAAATATTAACTGTCAGGTAACCTGTCAAACTTCGCTACGAGCCTACTTGTGACACTACACGTTGTCTCGTTTCCCCCGTCTTCATATTTAAGCACCTTTGTCTCAGCTATTTCAGGTGCTTCTTGCACATTAATTCAAACCAAGAGGTTTTTCAGGACAGACCGTCTCTCCCCGGGTGCTCGTGCAGCGCCCAGCACAGGTAATGCTCATGCCAGCAAGTCAGATCAGAGCCGTCTGTGGACGGAGATCAAGGAGCAGGACATCAAAGAGCACTGCAGGCAGAATCAGATATCTCGTCAAAGCCGTACCAAGGCGTCTGCGATACCGAGAGGTTAGTCATCCATTAATAAGTACCGACTCCATAAACCACAAGGAGGAAAACTGCATCTGTACGAGTACACAAGAAAGTAGGGACCAGCTTTTGTATACGCTAGAATGAGAGTTTTGAGAGATCATCGGAGAGATTCAAGGAGAGTTAGGTGTGCGACGGGGCTGGAAGGGAGGCGAGATCCGACTCTGGGCGGCTGGAGAGCAATGGCACAGCAGCCACCACCACGCTTGGTTCCAACAGGATCCCTGCCAGCCATCCTCAAGGATGCAGAATTAACCTGGCTCATTTCCAGGTGACGGAAACACCTCTACAACAGGGTTAATGCACGCTGTGAGGACAGAGCAGGTATAAGCCTGCTTCCAAACAACACTAACTCCACCCATTAAATAAAAGCATCAAATTCTGTTATCTCTGTTCACCTGAAGCAAAAGGAATCTCAAATACAGCACCAGCTGGTAGAACAACAGGTCCTAACTCAACCACGTTCCCCCAGTGCTACAGTCCACTCTGAAGGTGGAAGAAGTGAAACCTTTACTGTTGCCTATCTCAGGAGCACCTCACTGTTTCTTCAAAATGGAAACGACCCAATGAGGTGCCCAATCTCTAGTTATACTTTCATAACATCACATCTTTGATCTAGCAAATGAGTTTGCAAGACAGCACACACCCCACAGGAGCAAAGCTCTCCTGTGAGTCAGAGCATCTGTAGGTGGGAGGCCCTCATATGCTATAAGCTCATTAAAAGCAAGAAAAGCAACTTAATGGTCCACAGCATGATCCAAGACGCAGTACTGATGAAGTCCAAGACAGTTTTAAGATGGCAGCATCCATATAAAAGACTTATCGGGATTTAGACTTGGGAAAAGCATCTGAAACGTGCAGGCACAAGCATACCATCGATATTGTTATCTAGGAAGCAAAGGTTATAAACGCCTTTCATAACTGCACAGTCCATCCCTTCCCTCTGGGGGCAGAGAGTTTATGCCAACGCTTTGCAAAGACCAAGCAGAGCATTGATCGAATGTTGTATTTCTGTGCCTTGTCATTTAAGAAATCAGCTTGACACAAACGTAACAGGAGGTGGCCTGTATCTATCGGTGACTAAAACCGGTGACTGAGAGAGAGGAGGGCAGTGAAGGGAAGGCCACTTCTTTTTACTACTTGTGTTCTGAAATTATGACTGTCACTTGTAAGAACTCATTACTTTTTCTGGTATCTCAAAAGTCTCTTTCCTTACGTCTCCAGTCCAAGCCCATGTCAACTATTTCTGAAGCAAGCTGTACTTACAGTACAGAAAGTCACATGCAGCACAAAAATGGTTGCTTATTATTGCTGCTGCTTTAAAAAATACTCTCGGTGAGGCATTTGGTGAGAGAGGAAAAATGTAGTCACTAAATCCGATATAAATAGGCCATTTCTAATGAGTAAGACACCAGTCAAATTATAAATACTAAACATTTATTATATTTCTCATAGGAAGGTCGCAAGATTCATTTTCAAACAACAGGGCAAAGTCTTTTGTTGCTGTTGGGATTTTGTTTCTTTTAAGGGGAAAGAAAGAAGAATGAGAAACTGGTGTAAAGATACTACCAGAAGCAGTGCAAATTTAGATTAATTTCTTTCTTACCTCTACCATCCCAGTGCTGAACTGCCAAGGCTAAGTCCTTCCCAGTTAAATAAAGTCTGCTTTAACAACATCCAGTTTCTTGTACACCACTGAGCAAGTATCACATCCCCCCCTTCTTCTTTCACCCTTCCCCTACAATAACATACCTGGTGTAGTGACAGCCTCGTAGCGATGGTAAAAGCCAGGAAAAAGCTAACATGATGACACTTCAGAAAATTTAACCTGAACAGAATGAAAATTAACAAATTTAACCTTCACGATCAGTCGTGCACAGTGCAGAGATACCCAATAATGCCGCTCACCAGCATCGATTTTCCAGCTTCCTGTCACAAATACATTTTACACATCCACAAAGAGACACAAGAGGAAAATCATATAATCCAGGAACACTTTACTTTCCGTTTTAAACTAAGGCAGGCAAGCTTTTAAACAGGAATTACTGACATCTTAGGAAAGTCCGTCATTACATATCTGGGAACAGGAGGCGAGTCTTGCCTCACGACAATTGCTCACAGCGGGCACAAAAGATTCATTAAAACTACGAAAACCCAACAAGGACAGTCGACATCAGTAGCACCCGTCACTTTCTCTACCGGCGCCGCTGACACAGATGCACAGACCAAAGTTGGCACATGCAAAGTCCCGTCATTTCTGTGATCTCGTCCCAAGCAGAAGGCTGTCGCTGTGGCTTCTGGGCCCACGGCTTCCCTCCAGGAAATACATCAGAATGTGATGTTTGCGAGACCTGTTTGAAAAGAAAGGGGGCTGGGGTGAGAAAGAAATGCTTATTCTTATACTACGTGTTCTTCACCTCTATTGGGACAGTTAGACATAGGAAGAAGGACGCTCTGAGAATTACTTTATTTATTTATTTTAAAACTTTAATGTAAAGGATTTAGTGGCAGGAAAGGAAATTAGGAAACAGGTTGATCTATACTTTTTTAACCGTTTTTGATTGTGATGCTACAATTAATTTGAATAAACCAATCTGAAGGAGTACTGAAGTTATTCACGACAGAAGGAACAACACAGAGGCTGCTGCTGAACTAAGGGTCTGCCCATGAAATTAAAAAGAGAAAGCTGGGGAAAGTACCATTAAGGGCAGCAGCAAATTCACTCTGGATAAAGAAAACCTGCTTTATTTTAACACATATCCATGCATTATACATTTGATTATCTCCTTTGGAATTTGTCTTTTTTGACTTCTAAGATATGCTGTGTCACTTAACCTCAGTGCCCAAAATTGTCCTAAATACTCCTCTAATCACAGCAAAGAATAACGCTGGAGAACCCAGGAATACTGGCTACTATGAATGGGTGAACTTTTTGGCCTTAGCTCCTCTAGAAATAAGTTCTATATTACACTCATCACTTTTTAGCCATAAGAAACCAAATGGAAAATGTGTGTTTCGGCAGCTCAAAACTGTTGAAGCTGCAGGATTGGGGTCAGCAGACACCCCAAGTTCGCATCTCTGTTACAGCAGCAGCAACAGCGTACTGAAAATCCAGCTCTACCAGCTGTATCAGACGCTTTGCTACTCAGTTTGGCTGAAATATACGCACAACTTCAGATTCACATCTGCTAAGGCACGGCAAATAAAATTTGTTCTCGAATACTGCTTTGTCAAGAGCAAGGGAAGGGCAGGAAAAAGATGAACTAAGAGCCAGAGAAATTTTCTGGAAAGACTAAAGTCCCTGAAATTGCAGGCAGAAAAAGAGATAAACTGTGTCTGCAACAGAGTTGTCTAATTTGGACAAATACTGGCTGTAGACATCCATCCTTCACCCAAACCACAATTCTTTCGATTTTATTATTTCTTAAGCAGCAGCAACATACATAACGCTACATAAAGTATAAATCAAGTCTCTCTGTTTCAAAGAAATTCCAGTCTAGGAGAGACAGAATTTTAAAAAACAAAAGGAACATTTAAAAGTTAACTTCAGAGGGAATTTTTTCCCCCAGGAGAAAGCAGCATGCAAAACTTACGTCTCAGATGGATGTAAATGGGGACAGTGCACAAGAAGACTGTGCTAAGTAATACAAATTTATTTTTATGTTTGTGTTGTCAGGACACCGTGATTTCATATACTGTGTGCCCATATGGCACTTTACATGCATAGGATTTGTAAACCTTTCAATTAGCAATGATAGTGTAAAGCAGGCATTTATTTAAAGTAACCCATACGGCATCTTTCGATGCAAAAATTTTAACTCCCTTGTACTGGACAGGCTTCCTGTTGGGCAACTCAGATGCCTATGGAAACTCTCAAAAGGCTGTGGAGAAAGAGTCATGAGACACCACCAGGGAGGTGTTCACAGCCCCAACAACGACAGAGAAGTGGAACCCACTCCTGCGAAAGGATAATTCTATTGTACACCTGGTGGATACAGTCCCAGTCTCTCAACATAAGATTTCAGTGTGATGGGTCACCTCTTAGATGTTGAAGAACATTACCCAGATTGCTGCTGTCCTTTGAAGCCCAGCAGATGCAATAGTGCTGCATTAGTTGTTCAAACAGTTCCTTTTCATCTAGGAATTCAAGTCCTTCTATCCTGTAGGAATAAAATAAAAATTGTGATTCAAGCTGGAGTCTCAGTACAGTTTTTAATGTACTTTTCTTCACTCCATAGGAGTGAAAACTACAGCCAATAAGGTAGTTGCCTTTCTAGTAAATTAATACAGGTATTTGTCCATAATGAAGATACCACCACTACTCCCAGCCTTTGTTGTCAATGTACGAAACAAGTGACCCACAAGATGCTTTCAACTTCTCATCCCTGGAATTTCATGTTCCAGGACTAATCTGTGTAACTTCTCACAAATACCAGTATTTCTCTTCTGACCTCTTTTCCTGCATGTATCTGGTCTTGCTGGATTTAAGTAGACACAACAGTATGGCCTGAAGGAAGCACAGCTGGGAGAAGATTTATCTTTATCAAACGGTTACAAGTGAACAGTTGAAGACAGTATTTTCTCCAGACAATCATAACAAGTCCGTAATACGTCTCGGAAGAGTGATGGGTACACCAGAGCAGCTTCTAACAACTCTCCCACATGAGCTCATGATGAAGCACAAACCAAATGGTACATGTAAGATCTGAGGATTTTTTTCCTAAAATCATTCCTATCTAGGATTCTGAAAGTAAGATCTTTGAATATCTTCCACCAAAGAAGGGGAGAACTTGTCCCAAGCTACACTTGCTTTAAAAAGTTTAACCTGACACATTGCTCTCCCTCACTTTGTATTACTTGAATGTTGGAGTGTTTATTTTCCATGCTACATATTTGGAAGGGCTGCTACTGAGGATCAAAAGAGGCTGAGGGGTAAAAGTTCCTAAATACACTCACAGATGTGCAAGTGCTGCAGAAGAACATTGTTGTAAAGATTGTAACAAATAGAAAACATTATTTTCCTCATTAATACTGAAGGACAGAGTTTACGTAACCTATTTCTTGGCATTTGGAACAAGTAGAAGGAGCTGAACAGATCTAAGGTAGTCAAAAAAGCTGGGGAAAAAAAAAAAAAAAAAGTACAAGCTACGTCTCTCCCCAAGTGCCATATGGCAGAATCACACAGTCATCGTTCCTATTTAAACAACCTATGATTTTCAGTCTCACCTGTTCAGTTCCATGGTTTGAGAAATCCCCATATGTGAATACTTATTTTGACCAAGGTAACTTGTTCGGCTAATTCAAACTATAGTTACCGAATGACTCATAGCAATTCGCACTTCATATTATATACTTAAGAAGTTACTCATTAAAAAAGAGTTTCCCCCTTTTTAAGCTTTTCTTTAATGCAAAAAAATTAACAAAATCCATGCAGATTACTGACTATTATAACAGCCTTTAGTTATACCCTCTATGTACTAAGCTCTGTCTGCAGACCCAGCAGTGTAGCTCATGAAGACGATATGAATGGAAGACACGTCCATCTGTTGAGAGATGGTCACCCCATGCTGTTGGGGTGGGTCACCCCACACCTCTCCTCTCTCCCCCTCTTCGCTTGCCTGTTACAATGGGTCACAGCACTAAATTACTGCCCTGCCTTGGCTCATTGACTAAATACGCTGCTAAGGAAGAAGGAAGGGAAGATCCTGCCTTGGGGAGTTGGAAGTAGATGATGTTTAAAGTCCCTTCCAACCCAAATAATTCCATGATTCTATGATCCGGACTGGCTATTTTTCACCCACTTGTAGTAAAGAAACAAATGGGTAAGGAATCTTACCTAGGCCTACCAGAGCGGACCAAACACCCAGATGTCATCTCCTTTAGGGACATGAAAAGCAGCTGCCTGTTCTGAGTGTATTTTAGGACTCCCCTCCACTCATCTAGTGTTGGGCAGGCTAGATGTTCACAAGAAACATGTCAGGTACGGTAAAAACTCAACACAGCATTTCTGTAGCATCTTTTGGCTACAAATTTCTGTTGTGAGATGCTTTACATTGCACCCAAATAAATCATCACCACTGCCAGTCTACTTCTGGCAGCGATAACCCTCTGGATCATTAATGTTGCTCCAGGTATTATCCTTAAGGCTCTGGAAAGCTCCAGACTCAGATACATTCTGTATGTCTAGCCAGCAGCTGCATGCAGCCTCCTCTCTCTTATACTAGGGGATCCCATACTACATATTGACGTGAACTACCTTGGAAATGGCATCTGAAGACGACTTTTGGCCGCAAGCAAGCTATCAGTAATACCTTTTGACATCAGCCTGTGGCAAAAAGCTGTACACTTTCATCATATCAATGGCATGTGCCGTTTCCCAGCCATTTAACAGCAATCGCTCCTTCTGTAAAATAAACAAGCAGCACAGTTTTCAGAGGACTTGAGGAAAAATACCAGAGAACAGTTTCTCCCTCTAAGGGTTTTGTAGGCCATCTGCTTGACCCGTTCTTTGAAGAGCACTTATACCCTTTACTAAGCATCTGCTAACCTCTGCACGGAGAGGACAGTGGGCTAGATGGAGCCGTGCTCTGTTCTGCTGCAGGTTTTGTGCAAAACTAAGTGGTATCGAGCAACCATGGCATTGATAAAAGGAAACCACTGTAACATGGATAGGAAAGGGTTTCAGTAGGTAGCTGCCCCAACCCCAAACCTGCTCTGGTCACTGCTCTGAGCCTTACAGCGCACAAACAGAGGCAGAAATCTCAGACAGGTTAATTAAGTTTAATATGAAACACACCCAGAGCTTTGTGTGCCTTTACCTGAGAGTCTAAGGATCTGCAGACTTCCACTCCAGCCAGGTTACACTGTCGTCTCTGCAAGTTCTCAATCATGATCTGTCCAAACCTGTCCGTCATATTCACCTCAGGTAGAGAATGAGACAAAAGTGTTCCCCCTTCCGAAAAGAACGTAATCGCAGTGAAAAGCAGTAACTTGGTTAAACTCTCGAATTGTCTATGTCATAAAACGTACAGGATAACATTAAATTTCACATATTCTTACACCAGATGTCATTTCCCACTGCCACAACCTCCTCAGCTACCTCACGTTTACAAGCTGGTGGCCAGTTTAATAGTGACAATACTTTTGCAGACACAGGGACTCTGCACTGGGCACTGAAAACCGACTCTGCTTTAAGTTGTCAGCAGCTCGGTCCCGCTCTCTGGCAGTGATTTACAGCTTGGAAGATCCTGTTAATAATTCCCAGAGCCACCTAGTTCCCCTGAGGCAGCGTTTTACTTCCACACAGAGAAGCTAAGTTCATGCTGATGTGATTTTTGCTCCACTTTGTCAAAGAACACAGAGAGGCAATTATGTAATGTTATACACTCATACCCAACATTCAGCATCATTTCTTTTTCCTCTGTCTTATCTAAACCAATATTCTGTGGTTTTCTCCACATTTGGATTAAGCCTCCATGCTTTTGGTTCAATATAGTCCAGCAATTGTCTTTCAGAATAGCTATACATTCTTTACAATGATGTAAAGAATCATTATATATATATTATATATATATACATACAAAGATGTAAAGCTAACAGATGTACAAAATAAAACATATTACTAAAGAAATTCAGCAGAAACTGCTGTCTGTACAAAAGGATATGGCCCACTCTTATTTTACAAGCAGAACTCCCACTTTTGAGAGCAATTTTTATGACAATAATGCAGGTCTGAAAATCCCATTTTTGTTTTACCTGCTCATAATTTATAAACATCGCCACAGGAAAAGTGCTTGCTGCCCACTTTAAAAGATTTGCAGATTGCTGCGGTGTCATGTAAACCAGTACACACTCTGCTATCAGAAGAGTTGGCAAACTATAAAAAAAAAAAAAAAAAACAAGAGAACTATTTCTAGCAAAAGAACAAGAAAAATCTATAAAGAATTATTAGCAAGCAAGTAATTTCACGTCCCCAAAACTTCTTAAAAGAGCTACCCTTTCTATGAACTAGACATTTAAGACTGAATGAAATCACTTCATCAAGTTGACTAGAACTGGGTTTTCTGGCAGTCGACAAGGGACTCCCCTGGTCACAGAACAGAGGTATCAGGGAACAATCTCCCCTAAGTCAGCCGTACTACCAACACAGAAGAATGTGTATTCTGCAAGTCTTCTCTGAACTGTGGTAGCATGAACTGAAGCGCATATTAAAATTCATTTTGCAGAAGAACTGTACCCTATATACACAATCCGTACTCTTTCAGAGATCAGCAAAATTAGGAACAAAATGCAAATTGGAAAAAAAAAGTTCTCTCTTTTAAAAAGTTCTAAGAATTTTAATTAGATAAATTCGTTCAATATCTGTAAAATGAGCTTCACATATTATCATCTAGCAAAATGCAATCTATAGTTTGCACATTGCCTCCTCCCCCTCCATCCACAAAAAACAAAAATAGACATCGACACGAGAATTCTTCCTTAGAATTATGGAGTTTTAATTGCTAGAATGAACAGGAAAAAGAAAAGTCACTAGAAGCAGGAGAAATTCACAAGGAGCAGCAATGTAGGCAAGCGAGGCAAGATTTCAAAAGATGGAAGTGTAAAGATTTAAATGGCAATTTGATGCATTCTGCTTACCCATATGCTCTCTCCCACCCAGCCAGATAGCCGCTATTTATATATCTTATATTTGAAAGGTATGTCCATCATCCACTCTAAAAACTTAAATCCTGCCCCCTCCAGAAGCCTAACACTTGAACAATAAAATCCCAGATATTAGTTCCCAGAGTTAAGTTCTCAAAGGACTCCACAGTAATGACTTTACTGAAAGGCCTAGGGAACAATAGGGGTTTTAAAAGTAGAGGCAATAGAAAATAATTACAAAGATAAAACTCTGAAATAATTTAACACTGACAGAATTACCCTTCATTTCACCAGCTAAGCTCCCAGAAACCTTGACTCATACACCCATTACAGTAGGGGTGAAAGATGTTCACTGATCTAGGTACTGCCCATCAGTCAGCATTAAAACTAAATGCAACTGAATCAACTCTTAAAAAAAGCCTTTTATGACATATTGATACATCACTAGTTTATAGAGATTCCCCTGGAATAACTTACGATTCCGTTAACTAAATTTCAACCAAATTCAAGCAAGGGGTAACTCTTTTAGAAATCTCTAAAATAGAATTAAATTCATGAAGTAGAGAAAGAAAATTTGCTTGAGCTCTGAGGCAGAAAATGGCTGCTGTGGGAACGCATCCCCTCCAGGGCAAGGGATGGGGGGGGAAGCAAGAAGGAATATCAGGGCTGCCTGCCCTGCAACAAGAGTTTTAACTTGTGCGAAAGGATTACATACCCCAAAGAGAACCAATCCCAAAAAATACATTCACAGAAAGCCAGGCTTCATTCCCCCTGGCGTTTTAAGACCAAAAAGCAGATAGTTCTGTAATGTTTGATCTTCTCTTCAGAAGAAGGATGAAAAGGCAGTTTGCAGAACGGGCGATGAGAGGAACAACCTTGCTACAGCCTTAGAACTACCCAGCAGCCAGGGCAGAGCCAAGCGGCTCGGCTCAGGGAGGCTGCATGAGGTGTCTGAACAATTCCTTCTGCTCCAAGGGCTCAGGAAAAGGTAACCATGGAAATAGGATAATGAGCACTGGGTGCAGATACTGTATGCCTGAGCCTGACTTTACTCTCACCAGTACGCTTCCACAAGCCCTCAGCAAAAAAATAATTAAAAAGAAAAATAAAAAATCTTACTGTGTATCCAGGTTATGTTTCTTTAGCTTTTCCTCCAGATCTGATGAGAAACGGAGATCTGCTCCTACTAAGGAATATCGACTGGAGTCTAGGCTGTGAGAATCTGCAAGTTTAAAATTGAGAGACTAACGGTTACAAATAAGAGGGATGCTGAAATTATAAATTAAAAAAAAAAACAACATGGGAACATATGAATTTTAAGTCAAAGTTTGTTCTGTTATACCTAACAATTAACAGCAAACTCTTCTTTTTAAAACAGTAATTTCCCTTATACCTGACTGTTGTGGTTTACAGGTGGTGATATATCAGCATCAGATTCTGCAACCTAATCTTTCACTCTGCAGCCACTCTAATGCAGATAGGTTATCCCATCCGTTACCATGGTTTCAAGGAATGCAGAGAGAAGAAAAAATGCGAAGATTAAAGGCAGGGTTTTTCTATTTTGTTTATAGAGTCTTTTTAGATGACCCAATGTATGTACATAAGGAAGTACATTAAAAAAAAGACCCATCAATTTCTGAAAAACTAATTTAAGAGTAACAATGTTCCAAATATTACCAATAGTTATAGCTATATAAATTAACAATACATATAGCTATATAATATATACGGGTATCAGACACAGATTTGGGATCCAAAAAAAAAGTTATCATTTAGCCTTTTCATATGATCTAGCAACAGTATTTAAGTGTGGAGTCAAATTAGAAAAGGTATTACGAGAAACAAATATTCATTCTGGGACAGAACAAGCAGCAAGCTCCCGTAAATGCTTTCCAACATGAAGGAGGAACTGACACTAAAGTCAAAAGACCCTCTGCCATACTACCAAAGCTGTAAGGAAGCCAGCAGCAACAAGAGCATCTCACTATCAATAATCCTGACAACCAGTTTCAATAAATTCCACCCGATGAGCCCAGTCCCCATAGAAAACATTTCACAAGTGCAGTATCAAACCCACTTAACGACGTGAAGTTTCGTGGGAATCCATCAGATTGCTCTCCCGCACTTTAGCTTTACTGGAGTGAAGTCATTAGGACAGAACAGCACATAATTTCCCCCTCTTACCATATGAATGTGACAGAGCAAGCAGTAAAATAAGTAAAAACAGGGAAAAAAAACCCAGAGTGAGAGTTTAAAGTGGTCACGTGATGGCCAGTCGCTATCCGTGCTGCAGACACAACTCCCGGATGGTAAAATGGGAGCAAATGTCAAAAGCCAGGCGAAGAGGGAAAGAGAAGCCAAGTGGCTGAAGAGGGAGGATGAAAGGGGTTTTCCATTTCAGGAGATGGAAAAAAAAAAAACAAAGGCGGTCCATTAAATTAAGCAGTGCTTCAAACCTTCTGGAGTATGTACCCCCACTTAGTTTTCAAGTGACCAACTGCTTGAAAATGGCACTAGCAAGTGACAATATCTGCCTTTGCAGCAGTATTTCCAAACAGATAAACCAGAACAGTTCATGCAGAGTTACAGGGGGAAAAAAGAAAGAAAGAAAGAAAGAAAAAAAAAAAAGTTGTGTGGCAAATGATTCAACATTTTGAGTCAAGGCTTTTTTCCATGTGCATGTTCTGTAATAGCTTTACTACTTCCCACACCCTTCTATTTAAGTTATTATATCAAGGCCATGATAATGGCATCAAGAAAAGCCACACAAAAAATCCCACCACACACAGGAAAGTATTTATATAGTGATTGGTTTGCTGTCCGGAGATACAACACCGTAAGCGTCGGTCACCACAATTAATATGACATTAATGCAATCTTCTTGTCCAGCTTCATTGACTTGGACATACTGCTATGTTAATTATAGCCAGAAATAAACTACAAAAGTTTTTTTTAAGTGATCCAATAACGGAAGAAGTACAAAAAATTCAAAGGTGGAAAATGCCTCTTGCTCCCGTCACATTGATTCCAGCATTTTTACCACTGAAGAGCAGGGAAAGGGCAAAACCTCTCAAACTTCAGGTTAGAAAACTGTCCTTCAAAATAGTTCGAACTTCAGCAATCAAAATGAGTAACATGGTTTTTAATAAGCCTGTATGCACATGAACAAACCCCAGAGAATTTCTGTTATCTCTTGACATGGTGGGAGAGGGGATGGCCAAAGGAAGCGACCATCGGTGCAGCCCAGCACGGTTGGGTTTGGAGATACGGGTTGGGGAGAAGTGAAAATAAACAGCCATACAGCCATAGCCTGGTTATTCCAAGTTATCTGTTGGAAAAAAAAAACCCAAACTCCAAACTAGAACATGTTTCTTTAACGGTGATTTGGCTTAGAAGAAATATTCTTTAAACTTTAAAGCCAAGAATACCTCCCTTAATGCAAGTATTATAATGCAATGCCTTAATACAGGACTCCTTGAAGCAGAAACTTTTAAAAGGCCAAGAAAGCTGGTGAGGAACGGATTGTCTTTCTCTTTTCAAAAACTTTTTACTCCAAATGCAACCACTTTACTTCCATTTCCAGTATCTGGGCTGTCTGGCTCTCCTTCTTTGGTCCATTCAAACAGAATGTACTTGCTCCTCCACACATTTTCCTGCCAACTTCCCTCGACTCTCCATTGATGGTTGTTGGCAAACACAACCAGAGATAGTACCGCGGCAGAGCCGCACACACATCATACACAAGCTGATACAATTGCTAAAAATTGTACGTTTCAAACATATCTGAAAGCACCTCAGTAAATATCTCCATCACTCATCTATTTCAATGTTACGATCAATACTTTTCTTTGGAAGGAAATATTAGCGAAAAATACGAAATTTACACTAGTCAATTTTAAAATGCAAAAAGAGAGGCAAAAGAAAAAAAAAAAAAAAAAAAGCCGGAGGCAAGAGTTTAAGTAAAGCCACTCCCAAACTTTCTTCTAAGATTTTCTGCTAGCTTCCACCTTTGGCCTACGCGTGGCATTAAAAAAATCATTTTATATGTAAAGTCAAAGGGATGAAGAAATCATACCTAACTAGGCAAACAACATCTGGATTTTAAAATCAGACTGACAACTGCACCATCACCTCACACTGAGATAAAAGACACTTACTTATTGCAAAGCAATCGCAGCTGATGACAGCTGGAATTGCCGTTCTGCCCAGCCCAGAGGTAAAAGTCAGAGTACAGCCATAAACACTCCAAAAATAACGTGCTGCTAGTTCACGGTCTGGCACCAATTTCTACTTTATTGCAGGGTTTGATGCTCCAAGTATGAAAATTTGCAAATATGCTGCCAGCCTGACCGAACGGTGTTGGTGCAAAGGTATTTTAGAATACCTGCAGCTGAAAAAGAAAAAGCAAGTTTGTGCTTGGTAGCAGAGTCACATCATCTCCATTGATTTCTTCTTCCCAACACGAAGTTTCTTTTAACTGAATCAATTTTTTTGGTGTTAAAAAAAACCCTACTTTTTTTTTTTTTTTTTTCCTCGCTGCAATCTCACTCTCCCAAAAGTGTCTCCCACCATAACCTCCCCACAGCCAAGAGCTCCATCAGATCCCTGCTGCTGCCTGGAGAGCTGCTGCCTCCCTTTCCCTTCCTTTCCCTCCCGGTGGGGTTGGAGACCACCTCCCACACCGCACTAACGCCCAAATCACTGCTACGGGAACCAGGCACAGAGAAACACAGTCTGAGCGTGGGAAAGGCTTCCCAGTTACATGATCACACTGGGCACGTGCACTGTCTGCTGGAGAAGAAACTGCCCCCAGAAACCAAAATATACTTAATCTGAACAGGGTTTACTTTCTAAACTCTTATAAACTCCACTCTTCTGGCAGTTTTCTAATGAATAGGTCCACCTTGCTGTGACTCAGGCCAGCTGTCCTAGCGCTGGCATAGCCAGCAACGGTTGGTGGCTTAATCCATTGCAAATCCCATATTCCAAGCACTAGTTCCCATCCAGAGGCCAGGATTTCATGTTGGTTTTTTTTTGAGCAAAGTTGTTTGGCCATGATGTTCTTTTCTACAGCACGAATGTACCTTACCTTTTACTTTGTGATGCTCACACCCAGCACATTCAGTTACTTACAAAGTTTCTCTCTCTTGTACTCGTCCAAAACGGAGGTTTGAGGAATACCAGACTCAGATTTCATTTGAGAAACAGAAGGGAGGGGAGAGGGAAGGAGAGAAAGCAAATGACCTCCACCACTCCAGCCCACGCCATCTACCCAACGCAGACTCTCTCAGCCCAGGCTCGCGCTCCTGTTACCCATTCACAACGCAACAGAGAACATTTTGTTCCGGCCGTACCACTTTTGGCACAGAAGTAACAATACAAATGGTTTTAATTTAGGTATCATTACAGTAACTGAATGGTAGAAGGATTTGCTTATATTTGCCTTTTGACCTCACCGCAATAAATTTTTTTCTTCACAGAAACATTGTACCAGCACATAAAACGCTCTGGTTTATGGTGGCCCTCAGGCACTCGCCCGCTACCCTCGTCTGTCTGCTGAAGCAGCGTTACAGAATCACAGGGACACACAGCCCAGCCTTTCCTCTGCTACCAGAATTCAGAATTTTCTCTTCTTACCCTCTTCTCAGATTAATGCAACAACTCCCTGGAGGTTTTCCAAGAGATAGCAGGCAGGATACTATTGACTCAAATGGATTTTATTAAAGGATTTTCATCCGAAGATGGCTTTGGCAGCTTTACAAACAACCAGCCCATACAACTTATTCTGCCTGCTCAACGGCATGATACAGTATTGGTCTCGCTCAGGTTGTTTGTCAACTACAACATCAGAACAGGGTACGTTATCACAGCACAGAGACATTTAGTTTGTCTTGCAAGCGTGGGATCATCCCCAACGCAGGGCACGCAAGTCACCAAGACAGCAACGCTCCCGATGACTGCGTTGGGTCACAAGTTTGGAAACATAGGGAAAAATAAGTGAAAACAACCAAGTCCCAAAGCTGGACTAGACAGGGCCAGAAAGTGTATGAGTGGCACTGAAAGGTAATAGTTCACTGAAGTGTAATTTGCACTCACGAGGTAGCAAAGGTGGATTACTAACTTCCCAACACCAGCAACTGCATCATAAAACAGATAGTGCCACTGAACTTTGAAAACAATTTAGCCTGATACTGCCTCAGCAATGTCAAATTACTGCACAAATTCACTGCTTTCCTCTGGAGACCTAACATTCCCTAGGAAACGATAAAGCTGCTCAACGACAAGTGTCATCTTGCTGCATTCAAGGGCAGAGGCCACAAATATCTATTCTTGAATCACCGGCCATGCTGTCATTGCTTTGTCTAAAGGGCAAGGAGAAAGCAGATGTTGCCCTGAAGCTGATGAAGTTGTCTATTACCACTAGCTTCACGAAATGAAAACGTTTAGTGTGAGAAGAAAAGCACTAAGAAAACAAGAGTCAGGCCATGCCAATCGATATTACAACAACTCAAAAATCAAATTCCAAAGCATGTAAACAAATTATTCCTGGTATACATGAGACAGCAGCAGGGAACTGATTTGGGAGAGACAGGATGAGACAATCTCCCACTCCAAGATTCTAAAATCCGAGCCCATATCCCCACCCTGAAAACCACAAAAATGAGTAACATTTCCCTACCTGGAAATGCTACTTCATTATGCCCCACTACAAGCCCTGTGCCAGGTGGTGTTCCCAGAACACTGCATTACTCTAACACCTGTATGGGATCAGCCCAAAGGAGCCCTAGTGCGGTATCCTGCCTCTCGCAGGGGCCAACAGCTACACAGGGAAAAGGCAAAGAGAGGGCAAATACGTACTGCTAATACTGGCATCTATGTTGTTTTCTATCTTTTTTCTAAGAATGCTTAAATTTTATTTGAATTTCTGGACAATTACTGAACCATTTTTTTAATATATCTATATATTATAATACCCAGCTCTTGTATGCAGGCAGCAATAATCAGCCAGAAGCCTATCATTTACATGTGAGGCACAAACTACTTTTTCTACCCATGTGCATCACTTTACCACTCTGAAGAGCCTGGACTTGCCAACAAGCTGCCACTTACTAGTCACTCTATTTTCCCAATCATTTCTTAGTGTTGAACAACAATATATACTTAAGCACAGATCTCCATCTCCCTCCATAATGAAAATTAACAACATACGCCTGCCCTCCATCCCCAGCTGTTTATCCATATGAGAACCATTCCTTTTCCCCACAACAAATATGCAATTTCTTTGGCAAACTCTGGTAAGGGACACTGTCAAAACACATTTTTTAAATTCAAGCACTGTATTAATTGCATGTCCTTTTCCAATATACCTGTTGACTCCTACAGAGAACTCCAATGGGCATAACTTAACCTTTCCAAAAGCAATGCTGACTCTTTCTCAACACATTATATTATTCCTCTGTTCTACTAAGTCTATCTGTTAGAGTTTCTACTAATTTGTCCAGTAGAGACATCAGTCCTACTGACTTGTAGTTGCCAGGGTTTCTCCTGGAGCCCATTTGAGTCACAGCCGCCACCTTCCAGTTCTCAGGTACTAAGACAGTTTTAAAATGAGAGGGTATACACCAGGTAGTAGCTGAGCGAGTTCATTGTCAAGTTCCTTTAGATCCATAAAAAAAATCTCTATTCACCTGACTGTTTGTCTACTTAGTCTCTCTGGTGGCATTTCCACATGAACTGGTGCTGTTACTACGTCCTTAATTAAGAGTTCCTACATGGATTTCACTCAAACTGACCTGTGGTTATCAAGTGCCAGTTCAAACTGGGATTCCACAACAAACTTCCACCATCTCCAAATATCTGGACATTAAGCTACAACCCAAAGAGCTCGGTGCAGTAGGGCCTACATCAGCCAGGTTACAGTAAAATGTCTAAAGTATTTAAAACACAGCACTTAGAACAAGAGAAACAGCTTTAGAGAAATAAGCCACTCCAACACATTCAAACAGTGATACGTTAATTGCTGTTGACTGCTGTGACTTGCTAATTAGTAGCTTTTGATTACAATACACCATTTATTTTGCTGTACTAGATGTATCTACAGCTGTTCAGTAACACAAGTACTATCAAAGCTTTCCAACTGACCTTGTATTAATGCCTTTTTACCAGTGCTTATGCAGCACATTTTGTTGTACATCAGATACGTTACAAGAAGGTCTCCTACCTGGAACACAGTGGTACTTAGGAGCACTTTTTCTGAGATGGAGCAATGGGCTTTCATCTTTTGAGACCTGAATATACAACAGAGACTTCTGCCATTCAGATGACATCTAAAAGGTTGGTAAGTTAAGACCCTCTAATATGCAGCAACGAAATGTGCATAATATGCATAAATATGCACAACCAAGTGTCAGTGTGTGGCAGTGCTCTGATCCAAGCTAACACACTAGAAGAGCCTTGGGGTGAAGCACCTACAACTGCCATTGGCAGCACGAGCACATCTCTTCACTCTTGGTACTCTTCCTCACTCTTCATACTCTTCCTCGCTCTTTGGAGGCCCCTTTCAAGCCCTGCAGACCCTCAGCTAGAATTGTGCTTATTAAAAACGGCTATACATGTAATCACATCAGGGAACACAACGCAATGCTTGCTCTGTTTTAGGTAACACAAATTATTTGGTATCGTAGATGCAGATAATTACTGTTCCTCCGAAAGAGTCCAAAGCAGTTCCTATAGCGCAGTATCGAACTCAGGTTTTTTCCACAAGTAAAGAGATTTTCAAATGACACAAACATAAGGAGGCTGTAAGCCAAGTCAGTACAACCACACGACACCACCTGAATCTAATATCCTCTTAATACTAAAACGTAACAAATGGCACTGGATCCCAAGAAGGGACTTTGCCGGCTGCATTTTTTCCATGAAGACTCGGCTAAATGTAGACTTGCGCTTTTAGTGAGATAGAAAGAAGAGAGAGAAAAGCACTCAATAGCTATTTTAATCCAGTATACATGACTATCAGCGGCATTTTTCCTTTTCTGTGAAAGAAAACATAACTTAAGCTACATGTGAGAGAAAGAAAAAAATCCAACAACTTTCTGTCAGAATAAAACCACTTCAAGAGAAGACGTTTCTAACATGACACAGAACAAATGGGCAGGAGTCTGTAAGAGAAGAAAAAAGCCTCTTTTTCTTCCCAATTCTCTGTCCAAACAGCATTTCAAACATTAAAAGCCTGCCCACATAGCAGAACAAAATGATCAGAAAAGTTTTAAAAGTGCTACAGTACATTGCTGACTTATTTTTAAGATGACTCACCTATTAGAAGAGAGTCCCCTGAATGGGATTCCATAATTGGTTTTGACAGGGGAGGTTTTGATCTGTGGGAAGAAGGAAGAAGCATCTCTGAGCAGTTAAGCTTGTTTAACAGTGTGCTTACAATTTTCTTTCTTTCTTTTTTTTTTTTTTTAACATATACATATATATCTCTCTCTCTACACGTGTATGTGTGTTAAACACAGACAAGAGAATACCTCTGCCCTCTACTGGAAATAAAAACATTTGCAAGTTAGACTTAGTAAGCTGAGTTTTATACCCAATGACTCTAAGTTTTGAAGTAATCTTCCAAGAAAAATCCAGACACTCTCTTCAAGTACCCTCCATAAGCCCTAATGTACTCATTCAAACAGAATATTCACATATAGTACCAGCTATTCTACCTCTCTAACTGAACACACAAGTCTGGGAATTTATTACCGTCTTCAGTGGTAAAAGAAGACGACGTCGTTGCCTCTTAATCATTGTGAAACTTCCCTTGCCCATTATATTTCACATAATTAAGAATAAAGTCTGCTTACCTCCCTAAAGCTTCCACATATTGACTTCTCCAATTTGGGATAGTGGCTGCACAGTCACGTGTATGACTTCCCTGCACAATGAAACCTTTATTCTAAATCCTAGCGCGTGAAGAGTTTCTCAGAAGAGAGATGAAATAGTTGCAGCTGCAATTCATGACATTTTGCTGAATTACATTCAGTTTCACATAGCTAAACATAAGCATTATACTTACTTGATATTATGTATTTTTCTTGCAACTATCATTGGAAAATCCACTTCAAAGTATTTTCTAGGGAGAAGATTTTCATCCTGAGAATTGGAGTAAGACACTAGAATTAGGGACATTCAAGTTTCACATGCACATGACAAAAAGATATAATTTTAACTCCTAAACAGTTTTGTTTTAGTTACACTGGCATTTGTAACAGTATTATAACTTAATGCCCCACAGCTTAAAAAATAAACCAAAACAAAAAAGAGCAGGGGTGGTACCATTAATGAGAAAGAACTGGATTTACAGGCGCCACTTTAGCTTTAAAATCACGGTTACACGAAAGTCAGTAAAAATGTGTATTGACACCATTTTCAGAGGAATGCAGGTAAGAAAAAAGCTTCACATCTCAGAATAAAATTCATTATTTTAGCAGCGGACTTGGCAGTGGCAGATTAACAATTGGATGCAATGATCTTAAAGGTCTTCTCCAACCTAAACGATTCTATGACTTGTGACCAAGCAAAATGTGACCAGCCTCCTTGGGCTTTCTCCCAGAAACCAAATTTACAAACGTAAATGCTAATGAGAAGACAAGATAACTTAGAGGTGTGTTCACTCAAAATGGTACTATAATTGAATATTCTGAACTTTTGTGAATGACACACATGCATATATTTACATATATAAACTCACATTTATATAAATAATTCAGCAACGTGTAAATACAGCCTGCACAATCCTGTACTTCGGTACCTTATTCCTATTTTAATATAAGATAAGAAAGTGAAATCTTGAGGCTTAAAGCAGACAGCAAAATGTGGCGCTCAAGCTCTGTTCCTGAAAGCCCGCTAGAGGTCAGCTTCGTGTCACAAGCTTTTTGGTAAAAGCCAGTGAAAAGAGCAGCCCCTCCTGGGCACTGAGGTTTAAAGATACCTAAACTAATTCCAAGCCAGCTGAGAACTGAGGCAGAGCAGCAAGGGCAGCCATTCCCGCTGCACCCCTCCACCTTCTGCTACAGAACGCAGCACCGATAAGCCCTCACAGAAAAGTGCTTCAAACGTCCACACAAGTCTTTGTCTTCAGCCAAGTTCGTTACTCTCAGCTCTCGTTACCTTTAATCTCCAGAACAGGGTATCCATGCCAGCACCAAGATTAACAATTTGACAGTTGCATTCTGTCTTCTTTAGAAAAGCTTGAATCAGATAACTGACTCCATGAACACGAGCATAATAGCCTGTTAACAAAAAAAAAACCTTTGAATATTATTTTCATATAAACACTTGTTGTTTAACACTAAGTAAGATTTTTAGGTAGTTTATTTTAAAAATGGTATTTCTTAGGAAGAATAATGCATTCTTTTTAAGATACCTAAGGGGTTTTGGGGTGGTTCTTATTACTAATGAAATCTGATGCATTGATAAAATAGGATTCCTTGGGTAAATAAAAGATTTTGTCAAGTTTCACCTCAAACTGAGCAGAATAATTCTAGCTGGTGTGCACACTTTTGCAGAGACCAGAGCAGACATACCCTGCTGTCCTGAGTCAAATCAACATTTCTGATGCTTTGTAGAGATTACTGCATGCTGAGACACACAGAGACATTCCATTCCGACTACAGAAAGCAAAGGACAAGAGTTTTGATTTAAAGAGTAATATTTCAAAGGTTGGCTACAGTATGGAATTATTACTGTGAAGAAAATTTGTCTCATTCTTTTACATATTTCCTACACTCCATAATACCCGGAGGTTTTATAGAGAGAGGTTTTGCCAGGTGTTCTTCAAGACCAGTTAAGAACACGTTTGCACTGCCACCATTCAAGTTAACGAGCCAACTTGCCTCTATTGATTTCAGGTGCTTTTCTCTCTTTGGCTTGTCTCACAAAATACTGGATGTAAGGGTCCTTCCAGTAGCCAACGCTTACAGCAAACCTGTCCAGCAGAGGGAAAAAAAAAAAAAAGAGAATTAGGAAATAATAATTAACTCTGAAAGATACACAGGCTGAAAAGGTGACTCTCCGACCCAGGTGTGTACACACAGACAAGGTTTAACAAACCTGTTGAAGGAGCAGAACTACTTCAATTAAGAAGCTACAGAAAGTCTAGTAAAAAACCTTGGCTCCTGCCATATTAAATAAGCATCTTTTTAATGGCTTCTGCATTATTTGATCAACTTCTGGAAGCAAAGACCCTAACCTCAAATATTTCCTCCAGGAGGACCCAGCAAACAGAGGAATTCCTTGTCTGAAGTTCCTCAGACAAAGCACGCTTTGCTTCTATACACCATTACACCAGGAGCTGCTTGCACTCATTTCAGAGCTTCTACAGATCATTTTAACACAGACAACAGTGCTACTCTATTCTAATAGAACTTCCTAGTCTTACAACCAATTTGAAAAGATAAAATTCCCAAAAACAAACCCAACCACCCAATAATGTGCTGCTACAGCAGTAACAAAGGCTAGAACAAAAAGCCAACAGAAGTTAAATTCACGCCCAGACACCACAGGGCAAAACCACTCCTCACCCTCCCAGCACCCATCCTCCAGAAGAGGGGAAGTAAAGAATTCTGAAAAATATCCTTTTTTTTTCCTGAGGCAACAAACATCACTGAAATCAGATCCCCCCTGTAAGTGTAATTCTAACTATCCCCGTTTCATAAACAAACTGAAGTTTTAAATAGGGCAGATGTTTAATGACAGGATGGGGAAAGTTGGTCACGAAGCCCAGCACCAAAGCTGCCGGGTCCATGGGAAAAGCACCTTCAGAGCCCACACGGGCCCTGTCCCAAGGGGAGCTGTGACCGTGTTTTGGAAGTTTATTCTCCCACACACGGCTCAGCCCGCACCGAGCAGCGCCGGGTGCCTTCCCCAGGCCGGCCAGCCCCTGCAGCCGCTCGGGGCCCGGTACAGACGAAAGGACGCCGGCCCCACCGGGCACGGCGGCACCCGGGAAAGGATAGGGCTCTCACTCCTCTCCTCTCCTCCAGCCCGGCTTCCCGGGGGCCGGCCCTTGCTTCATTGCCTCCCCGCCCGCCCTCACCCCCGCCAGCACCGCGGCCCGCTGCGGGGAGACGCCGGAGGGGCCCGGCACGCCCGCCACTCCCCCCGCGCCGAGTGCCGCTACCGTTTGCAGACAGACGCGTCCTCACACGTCCCCCGCACCGCCTCGTCCGCCTCGTCCAGGCCGGAGGCGGAGAGGGGTTCGCGGGCGGCGGCCGCCATGGAGCGCGCCAGGCTCGGCCGCCCGCCGCTGCCGCCACCGCCCCTGTGTCCCCGCCCCCCGCCGCTCCTCATTGGCCAGCCCCCGCAGGGCCGCTCGCCGAATCTCGGCGACGATTGGTCCGAGGCCTCATCCATTCCCACAACACCCAATGACAGAGGGCGGGCTGCACCACCCCGCCCAGGAAACGGTAGCGGTGCCGCAAGGGAAGCCGGGAGCGGTAGTTTTGGGAGGACGCCCAGTGATAACGGTGTGGGACGGAAGGGGGCGTCCCGGGACCGCCCGCTCCGGGGAGCGTGGCCCCCACGCGCCGAGCCCGGCCCAGCTGCCCCTCCTGAGGCAGCACCACCCCGCGCTCCCCTCGTTGCGGAGCCCCAACATCCGGGCCCCGGGGGGGGGGGGGCGGGACATCCGGGTTTCCGGCCGCCCCGGCGGGTCTCCCTCGAGGGCACGTGATGGTGTGGGCGGGGCCGGAAGCGGCGGCGGGTTCCGGTGTGGGCGGGGCCGGTGGTGCCGCCGAGAGCAGGGAGGAGGCGGGAGGCCGGGCCGGGGTGGCGGCGGCAGCGGCAGAGCAGTGGGTACCCGGCGGGAGGCCGGGGGAACGGCCGCCGCCATGAAGAAGCAGTTCAACCGCATGAAACAGCTGGCCAACCAGACTGTCGGCAGGTGGGCGGCGGGGCCGGGGTCCGGTGGCCGTGGGGCCTGGCTGGGCTGTGGGCGCGGGCGGTGGCTCCGCTCCCCTTTTCCCCGCTGCTGGGGAGCGGAGCGGAGGCCATCCGCAATCTCGGCCGGGCGGCGGGGCGGGGAGGCAGCGGGCACGGCGGGGCTTCCCGCGCCGCGCCTCGGCGGGGCTTTTTGTGGGGAAGAAGAACTTGTGTCACCTCAGAAAGAAACTGGCAGGGAGGGGAGGGGGGGCAGAGGCCGTATTGCTCGGAAACTAAGAAAAAAAAAAAAAAAAAAAAAAGAAGCGAGGAGGAGGTTGTGGTCCTCAGTTTTCGAGCCGGGAGCGGGGCGACGGCCTGGAGCGGCTGGGCGGGTGTCAGCCCCGGGACGGTGCGTGTCCGTCGGTGTCCGCTGGCACCGGGGCCTCCCTCTTGCCCCTCTGTGCCCGTTGTCAGCCCCGAGGTGCGCTCGGGTGGGTGGTCAACCGAGACACGTCGTCCTGCGGGGCTGGGGACCCGCCTCTGGGCGGCTGAGGGTCGGGGCTGGGGTCGGGTTTCGGGCTGCGGGGACGGAAAGCGAAGGTCCCTTCGGGGCTGGGGGAATGACAGCGCCGGGGTCAGGGGAGGCGAAGGGGGGGGGGGGGGGGGTCCTCAGGGGGCGGCGTTGGCCCCCCCCGAGCTATTTGCATTGTGCGTTTCCTGTCTGGGCTCTTGTGACTTTCGTTTCCTTTGTTACTGTGTTAACATTGAGTTATTTGATCTGTTTCTCACTCTTTTTCACGTTTAAGAAAACCCGAGAGAATGCATCCTCTGCTATTTGTGTTAAAATTAAGTCATAGAAGTCTTGTAGGTATGACCGACACAGATTTCCACATGTCGGAGTCTTGGAAGGTCTTTAGCCTGATCCTGTGGAAACGAATCCGTGCAGGGACACAGGAGTGTCTGCCTCCAACTCTTCTGTGCACTAAAAATGCAAATATAACTTTACTGCATTTCTAGTAGAGTTCTGTATTTTTTTCCTCAGAAACTCCTCTCTGCTTTTAGTGAAAACTTGATCTGAAAATATGTGTTTGTACTAAAAGTATAAACTGTCGTGTTATCTGAGTGTATACTTTCATGGCCTCCGTGCCAATAACTTGCTTAATATAATGTTTATTTTCTTTGGGACCTACATACATATAAAACAGGTCAAGCGTGTCAGCTAGTAATGGCTAAGTAGTAGATTTTTAATGGGGCATTTGTTTTGCTATAGAAGAGAGCATGACTTCTAAACCTCTCTTGTGTCTTGTGACTGTCTATCTTTCAGTCTCATTTCATACAAATTTATGGAGGTTTGTTGGGTATTTTTGTATCATCAGAGTGATTATTGGCATTCCCTTTTCGCCTGTGTTGGGCCCACAGGCTCCAAATCCCAAGTGGAATTTCAAGTAATCTGCGTTGTACTGAGTAGGATAAACATCTCGGGCTGCTTTCTGCTTCAAGGGGAAAATCGGAATTAAATCTGGAGAACTGTTTACAATTGTGTATATGGGTTGGGAGGTTCGTAATGACCTTTGACTAAATGCAGCTGAAGCCCGGTGGAAGCCCTGGCTATCGGTCGTTTCACAAGGGAGGTTCTCAGGGTGTGGCACGATTATTGCTCATACTTCTACGCCAGGTAGTCTGCTGGTGCCTTAGAGCCTGGCTCTGAAACAGTGAAGTTTTCCAGTTTCATTAAAATACAGACAAGTACCTGTAATTGTTTTTCTTTAAAAAAAAAACCAAACTCTTTAAAATGATGCTGATTCATTTGTTTTTATAAGCTTAATTGTAATAGCTAGTTTAAATTAAACTTAAAATCTGTTTCTCCCTTTCCTGTTTTAGTCACATTAAATACAAACACATCCTTATTGCTTCTGTCTTATTGCTTATAGAATGTTTTTTAATAATAAAGTATCTTATGTTAGTTGTATGGATTCTTTACCCAAGAACATGCAAACTTTTCTTTGAATAGAGGTGAGAAGACTCTGAAGTGTGAGGGTAATTGTAAAGTTTTGACCAGTGCTTGTTGCCTTTTTCACGTATAAATTATATCCTCCTGTTTGTAAGTGCTTTGAATGAACCAAATTGACCCTTCTAGGAATTCATAGATTCATAGATTGAATAGATTGACCTCCAAAGGTCATCTAGTCCGACCTCCCCGCAGTCAGCAGGGACACCCCCAACTAGACCAGGTTGCCCAGGGCCTTGTCAGGCTTCACCTTGAATATCTCAAGGGAAGGGGCCTCAACCACCTCCCTGGGCAACCTGTTCCAGTGTTCCACCACCCTCATGGTAAAGAACTTTTTCCTAATATCCAATCTAAATCTCCCCTTCTCCAACTTAAAACCATTGCCCCTCGAATTGCTTTGTGTAGTCTTGATGATAGCACAAGGTTGTACTTAAGCTTTTGTTGCTGACCCTAATATTTGTGTCTTTCCAAGAAAGAAAATCTTTAAGGAAAAATGCTTATGTAATTGAAATAATTTTCATCACTATAAATCTCTGTTAATTCTAATGAAACTCAGGAAACTTAGTTTATGGACGTGATTTGGAGATGGGGGGGGAAGAAACAAAATTCGGGAGGTTTGTGTTGGCTTTTGCAATGTATGATCGTCTGTACATTCTCAGAGTGCAGTGTATTCACGTGCACAACCAAACACTCTTTCCCCCAAAGCTGTTTTGCTTTCATTTTTTTTTGTTCATCATTGCAATGCTTTTATCTGACTTTCAAGATATCCAGTTGTCTGTAAAGAGCTTGAAATCAATTCTTTGTATTAAGTGTTCATTTAGATAGACACAGCATTTTAAATAATACCTGCTTTTGAGGCCCATCAAAGCCCATAGTCTAGTGGAGACTTTGATTTGATAAAGTCAGGGATAATTTCTGAAAATGCTTCTGCATTTCTCCTCTTCCAGTTGAGGAGGCAGGAGGAGATATCTCAGCCCTGCAACGCTGAATCAAGAAAGCAAGCATGATTAGACCAGTCTAAGAAGAAATACTTTACAGTTTTAATAATAGTTAAATTGAAAAACATTTTGTTTCAAGAGGTATCAAATGTGCTATTAAAATTAATTGGTGAATGTTTAATATTACTCGTGTCCCTACATTTCATGTACAAGCCAAGCATTCAAATGGTCACCAGGGTCTTATTTCATTTCCTAAAGTAAAATCGCTTAGCAGTGAAACATTCGTGATTGGTTTCACTTGCAAATACCAGGGCTGAGGTTTTCAAATTTGGGGCAGTGCTGCCTTCTGTGGTTTTGATAAGCTGTCTAGAACTCGTGGGAGATGCGACAGCATTCAGTAGGATCTTGCAGGCACTATTAGCAGAGCCAGGTGTTTCTGGCACTGAGTACCAGAACCAGGAGTGAACAATTTCAATTTTGTAACATTGAAGAAAAAAGAGGAAAAAAGAAAAAAGCTGCAGTGTGCTTCCCATCTGGTGCTGTTGCAGTTTGCTGCTTTCTGAGATGGGTTTAAATTGAGGGGATGTAACTCATTAGTAGCCTTTTACATTTGGACAGAACAAGGAGACCAATCCTATGTCAAAAGGAAGCTTCTGGGGTTGTAAATGTCTTGGGAGAGGTGTGGTGGTCGGTGTTTCAAGACCCCATATGCTGTTGGGAATTGCTGGTGAATAAGCTGCCCCCACAAGAAGAGCAATATTTGGAGCAGTTTGGGCAGCTGTGCTGAGGGGTCACATCCCCCCATCTCTCCTGGCTCACCTGGGGCACTCGGGGATGTTGTGTGGACGGTCTGTTCCCGTTGACCCCTGGGACATCTACCCTTCGATGTAATCTACTGCTCCGCAGGGTGATCTCTCGCTGGCTGTTGCTTTTTGTGGTGGCGTATTAGGGGTATCTTCTACTGCTTTTCTTTTCACTCACTCAGAGCTTTTTTTTACCATAATTGAGAGGTGGGAAGAACAGGCACGTTATCGTGAGGTCAGCAAACCTTAGTTGTGCACCGGTGATGTGTCTTTACCATGATTGTGTTCCCTTCAAGAAAGGGACGTTTAACTGTAAAATAGTTCAGGATTTATCCCATTCAGCTTGCCGTAGGTATGAATGATGCTCCTTCTTTACAGCCGGCTTCCAAAGGCTGGCATCCTTGGCCTTGTACCACCAATATGTGACTTAGGATCTCCTAAGTAACTCCTCAGCATGAAAAATAAGAAAAGATGGGCAAGAGCTTCATTAAAGCAGAGGAATGGTATTTGCAGAAGCCTATGAGTCTGCATGGATAGTATTATATAGAATTATGAAATATATGTAGGAAACTAATTAAAGAGGGGGTTAGCTGAGTGGAACAGGATTCCACAATAATTAATAGATGTGTTAAATGTTTTGCAGCAATTATCTTGTGGATATTGTTGGATGCCTTAAGACAAGTATTCAGTCTGCCACTGGGTACTTTACGTATTTGACAGCTTTATTCTAAGTGTTGCAACTGTGCAAGCAGGCGTTTCTGCTGAGGGGAACAACTCAAGCTCTGGTTAACCTATAAAGTAAAATATCAATTATTTGTCCATATAAACCTGAAGGAAAGGGCGAAATGAAACAATATATTTTGCCTTTTATTGGCAACTGGCAGTTTAAGCACTGGTCCCTGTAGTTCTACTTCAGAGAGACTGTCCAAGTCTGGGCCAGGTGACTGAGACAACCTGTTGTTGGGAGGTGGCATCAGAACTTTCTCAGGGCAGCCTTATGTAGAGTAGTGAACTATGGATCTCGGTGTGTGCTGGTTCTCATGTCATGGTGAAAGATCCTGCATCTAGTCAGAGAGAACTTGGGAGAAGCAGGGTTGGGGTGTGCAGGAGAGCAAGGCATGGCTTATCAGGAAATCATTAGTTCCACATGAGCTGAATTAACGCATCAGAATAAACTGGCATCTTGACCATGACGGATACACAACTAATCACACAAAATAACCAGCTCAAATCTGGCTTTATTTTGAGCTACATCCAAACTCCAGCCTAAGCAATTGGAAATATCTTGAAAATTTTAGTGAGGCTTAAAAAAAAAAAAGGTGGGGGGAGAGGGAGTGGAGAAGAAAAGCATAACCTTCATTCTGAACATCATGATTTTCAGGTGGCCTGTGATTCCTTAGAGGCTATGTGCTGAGGTTGCTTTTAATGGAATTTATCTATTAATTCCTCTAAGCCTTCATCTGTTTTGAGGACCAAGGCTCATATCCCTTAAGAACAGTTATTCTGTTCCACACACACGGATACAGTGCCCAATGAAATGGAAGTCGTGCAATAGGCTTTAGTACGTGCTTTTTCACGAATTTGAAGAGGTGAGGTATGACCTTCCTGGTGTGTTTGTACCTTTCCTTGGGATGCTTCCTAAGCAGGTACTCGTTCTAGCAGATCAGCTGTGTTTTAGGCTCAGAAATGAAAAGGATTATATTGTGTAAGATGTCAACAAAGGCAGTTCTTCAGATATCTATGAGGGCTTGTTTTCTAATTTTCATACTCTTTTATAAATTACAAAGGGAGGGAGATTTTTTGATTAGAAGCTCGGGAAGTATTTTGCTTTATAGTTGCAGTCATCTCTGATGAAAATAAATGTTCAGAAGTATTGTCATTAAAGGCTTTCAAATGATGCACTAATAAGCATTTGAACTACATAGCTAAGTAATTCATATGAGGAATGAGTCCACAGAGGTGTTTGTATAATGCTGTTTACTTACAGAAAAACAGGCTGGTAATTAATGACACTTGTTAGACTGTCTAACAATTTTACACGAGTTAGGCTTTCCTGCCTCTGGGAACATGACTATTAATGTTGTTCCCATCAATTTATTTTTTTTTCATCTTTTAGGTGCAATCAGCAGAGTACCATACAGATTAAAAATTATTCTAGCCAACTGGTCTGGAAAGTTTAGGTCTGGTGAAGATCAAGATTGATAAAGGTGGATATACTTACTAGGAGAGATACTCTATCTGCCCTTAGGCTGTTAGAGTAATTTAAACCGGGGACAAGCAGATCTGACTAATTAGAAATCTGGAAGAGACCACAAACCTCCTTAGAAAGATCTTCTTTATGCAAGAAGCTGGCATACTATAGCTTCTTTACTAGTTTTCCACTGTTTAAATACAGCTTCTGGTATACAAATAGGGTTTTCCAGGCCCTGTACAGACGACATTACTGTGACTCCATAGGAGTATTTAAATCTGTCTTTTAATAGCTCATACCCTGCATAAAAAGTACTATGCTAAACTATATTTAGTGTTTCTTCAAGCCACTTGGCAATCTGCAAGTCGGAATTGTTGTTACTGTAACATAATTATTACATTAAAACAAGTTATGTTAAAATGACTGTTACGATTCTATGAATGATTGCATACAGTGGAGCTACCTCCATTCAGGCAGTACAACATTAACCCTACAATGCCATTTAATGTCAAAGAAATACTTCTTTCATGTTTTTGCAGTTCTTGTGTGGAAAAAATAATTTAGTGTGACCCTGGCTCACCCAGACATCCTTTAAAAAGAAGTATGGTAAGCATTATTTACTTGGAGTGATTGTTGTCATTGGTAAAGGTGTTTGAAAAAGTGGTAAACAACATGAAATGTTCATATTTATCGGCAGGGGAGAATCTGCTTTGTGCTTGGTCTTTTAGGTTGGCATCTGTCTCTATCTGAGTACTCGGGAAAAGAAAAAGAAAAATCTCATTTCAGTGTTTATAATAGTTATCTTAAACATTTCCTGTTTATCTCCCAATGAAGTTCGAGGTCTCTTTAATTAGAAAATTGACTTAGATCTTTCTGGATGGAAGATTAATGCAATGACGGGTTTAAAGGGTCTGAGTGGATTGAATTAGGGAAGATCTGTTTTCCTGAGCATGTGCGGACTTTTGAACTTCACGTAACTTAACTGTCACCGACTGATTGAAATAAAAACGTGTGTGGATGCCAAAGCCCTGGTGTACTCATAGCGAAGGGAATGTGTTATCTGTGTGTGAGTTGTTTGGCTGTTGAAGGGGCAGAGCGAGGAGGCACAAAGCTTTATATTGGCTGAAACACCGGAGTTGGCATAAACAGCTGCGCTTTTTGCCCCTCAGCCCCTTCGGGGGCTTCTCTATGGGCTGTGCAGAAGTGCAGGACTTTGGGAAATGATGTTTCCATCTGAGATGCAAGCAAGGGAAGAACCAACAGTTGTCCCTTTAACACCGCTTCCCAGCCTCAGCAATATCAACAAAGTTTCTCGGTATCTGCATATTTATCTATTTCCTGCACCCTTTGGGGAAAACTGACACAATGTAATGTGTTGTGCAGCTCAGGAATCTGATTTTTCTAACAGTACAGACTTCCAATTATAGAAAAAACATGCAGCTATTATGTTTTCAGTTTGGGGCTGCTTCTTGTGGTAAGAGTTGGCACTCGTCAGTGTATTTGCAACTGCCATTAACGCAGGGACAAATGGAATAGCTTGCGGATATAAACCGTGTCCAAACTGTGGTCTAGATTAAATTTTGTAAGCATGTCTGGTAATCCCATTGATCGATGTACCCTTCAAATAGGATTGCCAAAGGAAAAATTACCCGAATTTACCTAAATTGAGGACTTCAGTGACTTTCTTCAGTTGTTCTGTCTCGGTGGACAAGTAGTGAGCTGGTGAGGTCGGTAAGGCTGAGCGTCGGCTGCCACCTGTGAGAAGCTGTATTGCTGTGCTGGAACCCCTGGTAAGAAGAGAGATTTTGTCTGTGAGCAGATGGTCAGAAAACAAAGGAGTGTATTCTGGCCTGCTTCTAGGTGTTCCCTCCAAGTTTTGTAAAGACGGTTTATCAGTACCTCTTAATTCCTCAGGGACTGAGATGATCTCTTGTTGGTTTAAATCTAGGTCGTTAAAAATCCTTACGATTAGAAACTGTTAAGAAATTGAGTTTTTAAGAAACACGTTTCTTTGCAGAAGTTGTTTGCTGTGTTTAATGCTAAGCCTTTATGATGTTGCAATGTGGTGTTTTCCAGAAAACCACCATATTAAACTTTCCAGATACAAGTGCAACGTGAAGTAGTGCTCTTCCAAGGGCAGCAACAGGTTTTAAATCCAATGAGTAAGTATTGGCTCAACCCTCAGCTTAAAAAGCCTCATCACTTGTGATCCGATTCCAGACCACATGAAAACCTAGGAACGCCTTGGCTGGGCTGCGTCTGTCTTGCCCAATGTCCAGTGGCCAGAAGCAGATGACGTGGGAAGGCTGCGAGGCTCAGCTGTCCCGTGGTAGTTCCCATGCGTTTTCTCATGGCCACCAGCTGTGTCTGTCTCAGGAGCTTCCTGAGCCAGAGGTGGCTTGTGTGGCTAATGTCTGATAGCACCAGGCTCATGGTGGTCATTGAACTGCACCATCGTTGCTAACGCAGACCTCCACTTTACCAAACAGATGAAGAATGTGTTAAAGCTGTCATCTGCTCCCCTGCTTCTCCCAAAGTCCAAATCTTGACAGTTTCAACTATTTGTTTTCACAAGTGAAATCATGTAGGAGAGAAACATGTGTGTCTCTGCCTGCTGTCTGTAAGAATGAGCTACTGCATGTGTTACCTTATTTTCCTGAGCAGTGGGTACTTCCAGGGCAGGTAAAGCTTCAGTTATTTTCCTTCCCCTTAACAGATGCAGGAATTGCCTTTCAAACTCGTATAAAAATTTCTGGTATTCAGTGGTGAAGAATGACTTGGTTTAGTTGTGCTAAATTTTGTTGACTTGAAGATACCTTAATAAATTGTTGTGCTTTCTAGTAGAGAATTAGCTAAAGCCTGTTGGTTAGAAGAAAAGGGGGGTTATTTAACTTGGTGGCAGGCTTGTGTGTCGACTGAGCGGGCAGTGTGTAAAATACTTGCGATTTTTCTTGCAGAAAAAGAAATTAAAAGACTCCAAACTTGGGGATTTGGGAAATATTAATTGCTCTCTTGCACACATGCCCTCATCTCCTGTGGCTCTGTTCATCGTGCTGCTGCTTGATGAAACAGATTAGAGGACTGATAAAATATTGACGATAGACAGACAGATGCTGTAGGATCTGTTGTAGCTGGATCATCTTGGGCTTCCTGTTTTGCTGGAGGTCAGGATTGCACAGCAAGGGCAAAGGGAGCATCTGCCTCAGGAAAGCACGGTCTTGCGTTGCCTTAAAAAGATGGATAAAATGTCATTTTTCTGTGCAGAGATTTCTCAGGTGGCTTCACGGGGTTTTGAAGGGTCTAGGGCAGCAATAATGATTGTTCCAAATGTGGCACAGCACGTAACTGGAGCCTGAGTCACCATCCCCAGCCAGACCTTTGCGGCTGCTGGGGAGAAGCACCGCAGGGAAGCAGAGGAGGCTGAAAGAGTAGGAAAGGCTATACTGTCCAGGGGGGTTAGGTACATCCAAGGTGGAGGTTTTGGTATCTGACATAACAGCAGAGTAATGAAGGTAAAAATATACATGAATCTGCTTTAGTGACAGCTGCTGAGCTGAACTGTTGGCTGTGAACCTGCACTCTGGAGAAGTCCCACTCTTCTGATGTTTATTCATGTACACAAAATAAACTTGGTATTACCCTCTTGGTGGATGAAGCTGTGGTTCCTTGATTCTAATTTGATCTATGGTGACTCTTTAGAGTGAATAATTTTAATATCAGGTTATGCCCAGAGTCAAAATCCTAAAATAGTTATGATTTAATCTGCTAAAATAGCTAGAAGTGATCTAACAAGCTGTTTCAACCTGATGCTGTAATGCGATACACTTGGAATTTATGAAAGCAAATGTATTTCTTAGATACTTGCGTGGTATTTTTAGGTTATGATAATGGATCTGTGACCAGAATGGCTCTTTAGAGGTCATTGTATTAGCAAATGATGGAATGCCAAATACATATAATCTTTTTAGGATGTGGTTAAATGAAGAGTGTCTTAGTGTGTTAGAAATGTTTTCTAATATTGTGCACAGTTTCCATAAAGGTTTCATAACTTAAAAGTAGTAGCTCCGGCCCGCTGTGTTGGGTCTTACACAGACGCAGCAATTAGCCATCCCCCATTTGCCATGGCACAGCTCTGATCTGCAACCTTTGGCAGTTTAATAATGCAAATTAAGCTGGGTAAGATGTGGCTGATCTCCTGTAATTCAGAACCAAGTAGCTTCACAGCAGCTGGTGGTGACATATCAAGTGATTTGAACAGATTACTGTGCTTGATTTACCCCATTTTTTCAGGGTTGCCTGCTTGTTACAGGTACCGGTCTTGAAAGCAAGGCTAAATTTGGTCCTCACCAGTGCTGTCCTGCTAAAAGCAGCACTTGATGTCTAGACAAGAAAAAAAAAAAAAAAGGGGGAACTTTCTGGTATCCTTTTTATCCACAGCATTGCTTTGCTGACTGAATTAGAACATTTTGGTTAAAATTTATTCCTTAGGAACCAAACAGCCTTAAAAGTTTTGTGTTCATAACCGCTATTCCATGGCAGATAAAAGCGTGTCAGACTGGTCGTGCATCTTCTGCTTGGCCAGTCCTGCTGTCTCAACAGGAAACGAGCTTTCATAAATACACGCCAGCTGGGTGAGGTCACAAGTTCTTCTCCTAAGTGAGGTGGAGCCTTTTTTTTTTTCCTTGACACAGATTGTTTTCTTGTGAAGTTAATTGCATCGCAAAATGACAGAGACATCCTGGAGTGACTGCAGAGGAGTGAATCAAAGAGCCAGGAGATCTGCAAAAAAAATGAGTACGCAAAATGTCTGAATAGGTTTTAGAGGAGAAGGTTCAACGAAGGAGGAGTTTTTTCCTTCTGTCTTACAAGTTGTCCTGTGCCAGAAGTCACTGAACTGAGATTTTTGTATAAATATTCTCCTTGGCTATATTGTGTATTTCTTAACATCCCAATTGACACTTCCAGAGTGAAAATTAATGAAAGGAAAACTGGTAACTTGTGCAGCTGAGCATTGCACAGAAAAGGTAGGTCATTGCTGAGAAGGGTCGATGCTGTTGGAGTGTGCCACTTGGGGCATGCACGCACATATGTCCTTGGTGACAGAAGTGAGGCTACAAAAAACTACTTTAGCCAGTGACAGGAAAATTAAGTTATAAAGGTTGGCCCTTTTTTAGAAGATAAATTGCCTTACGTGCAGATTGGGAAGTTATGGCTGTGATATGACTTTGAAAAGTACAGTAGTTTATTCAAATGCCAGCTTGTTTTTGGCATCTGTGGACTAATTATCGAGTGGTCAATAGGAAATGTTAATCCACCTGACAAAGTTCTGTTTTCTGTAGAAAATGAAGGGGAGATAGAAAGCTAACATTTTCATACAGAAAAATAAATGTGAGCAAAACTGTTAGAGCTTCTATTTCAGTCGAATGTGGAACTGGCTTGTCCTGCTGTAAGCCGATTTGGTACGCGGATCAAGTGTTCTGATCTGATGGTTTTTTGTAGGAATGGAACAGTAGGATAAAGTAATCCTGGTTTTGTAACAGCAGGTCCAACTGTGTGTTGAAGAAATGCAGAACAGGTTAATAAACCCTGATTAGACTGTTAGTCTGAGGCTCCTATTTCCTTCTGAGAAATGTAGTGATAGTTGAACTTTTCGGTTTTATGCTGGAACAGCAAAAAGCATCCTATGCAACGCGTGGCAGGGTGGTCATGGCATAGTTCTGCATGTTATACACATTAATGTGCTCTTGTATACACTGTATCTAAGCAACATAAAAACAGACATCTATATTCAGTGCCGTAAACCCCAGTAATGGGATGAGTCGTCTCAATTGCAGGCTAATTGTCAGACTCAGCTCAGAAACTCTTTCCTGTTGGTGAAACATAATGAAGGGCTCAGCCATTAATTGTTAATCGTGGCTACTGATCAGAAAATCAGTGCAAAGGTTTCATTGTGAAACAGCAGGCATGAAGAATAATCCCTATTTTGTCAGTAGCCTATTAGTCAATTTTATATAACCTCCAGTCCCTGAATTCCCCTATACTTTTTTTTTAACTGTTATTTCAAAACTTCCAACTCCTTTTTGCTTTCTTAGTTTCTATTCCTACTTCATTGTTCTGCCTTTTCTGTGTTTCCTTGTTTTGCTTTTTGTGTTGATTCAGTTTGGTTCCTTTTCAAAGGCTTTCTCTCTTGCCAGTTTTGTGAATCCCCAAACTTAAAATAGACCTGTCTGGACAGTATATTAAATTAAGAACAGCATTACCTTTTGCTGAAATGTTCATTTTTAGATTGGAGTTTTTTAACACTTGCGCAAGGTAATAAGCTGAAATATCCTACCAAAATGCAAAAAACCCAAGCAAATATGCAAAATATGCCCGGGATTATTTTTTTTTTTAGCAGTTCAGTGTATTTTGCTCATTCCTGTATTGCATATTTTTCCTATTCAAACGTGTCTGCAGTGTAGAAGGTTTGCCTTTGCGAAAGGTGGTACTGCTTCCAAGAGGAATCTTTTTTGTGGCTAGAATGGCAAGTGGTGTCTTGTTTGAAAGGTCAGGGTCAGTTTGAGGTTTTGTGGTGGGTTTTTTTGCCTTTTTTTTTTTTCCCCCTTCTCTTTAAATGTGAAGGAGTTCTCATGTCAGCAGGTGGTTTGGCAAAGTCCTTGCCTAAAACTAAAAGCTGCCAAACCCACGTGTAGGAAATTCATGAGCCGTTCTTTTAGCCAGAAACATCAGCTGCTGCCCAAACTTCTGTGGTCAAGAGGTTCGACTGCATCAGGCTTTGCAGCAGTACCCGTTCTGCCATGCCTCGATTCCCAAACTATCCTTCTGTGGATTCCCACCCCTTCTCTGTGCTCCTACGTGTCACCTTGGCAGTGAAGTTAATCTGACTGAAAACATGGGTTTTCTTCCAACCAGGTTAGTTTTCAGCCGGGTCAGCCCTTTGAGCTGGTGACTAGTGGAGATGCTTGTGCCAGGGAAGGGAGATGGAAGCAGCCAAGGGTGGCAGGAGGGAGGACACAACAACATTTTTCAGCAGCTCTGCCAGCTGATGTCACCTCTTTTGTTAATGAAATGTTGGCCCCGGGGTGCAGTTTTGTGATCAGCTTAACATCATCTTAAGTAGCTGCTGTTGCTAAAAGGGACAGAATTCCCTTGTCCCTGCCCTGGTGCCAGCTCCCTTGCCCGGGGATGGGGAGTGAGGCAGCCACGGGGTGACCAAGGGAGGGGACCGAGACAACTGGAAACCAGTCATTTTTATTGGATGTAATTCCAGTCTGAACTGCCCGTGACTGCTGCTGACGCAGGGGAGGGATGCGAGGACCGGGGACCTGTACCTGAAATTCGGGGAAGAGGGACTGCTTTGGGCAGGACCCTTGAAAGGAGAAAGGTTGTAGGGAAGCGTGTGAGGGAGGAATCCATCGCTTGCTCCTTGTGCTGGGCTTGATTTGCTGGTGGCTCGAGCGGGCACAAATGCTCTGGAGGGACGAGAAGAGCCAGCCCGGGGAGGGGAGGTGGCTGCAGGGTGATTTATTTCTACTGCTTTACCCGGGTTAATTTTCAACCAGACCTAGTGCTCTGGTGGGACGCTGGCTGTGAGCGCTGCTGGAGCACGGAGGCGGCAGGGGAAATCCTGCTTTGGCAGCAGCTGCGTTTATGTTGGCTTGCAGAGATTGTAAAATTGCACCTGAGATGAAGGAATAACAAATTCAATAATTATTTAGGTTGCTTTCTGCTCTACTGTCTCTTTTATCAAAATTGTACCCAGCTAATTTTAGATAAAATTATTCTACATAAGTAAAAGGTTGTTGCTTGCTTGGAAGAGGGAAGAACCTTGTGTGAAAATAAGCTTTTTCAATGTAAATAAATACTGGGCAGCTAAATATTAAAAACAGCTCTTTACCAAGTTATTGTGTAAGGATGTTTGTATACATTTTTTTCATAAATGATATTAATAACTGACATGTTTGGAAAGTTAAAGTTCTATAGTAATGTTAAGTGGAGTGCACTTAGCATGAGAAATTTATATGGTAATAAATAATAAATAAATAAAGGGGGAAGAGCAAGGTATAGAAAATATGTTGTGATTTGATAGGTTTAGAAAGTTTGTGTAGCTTAGTTTTGTCTCAGATTCCTTGGGGTTTTTTATCACTAATTTGTGACAGCCTTACATAGGAGCTTCTACTTTGGGGAAAAAAAATGACCACTGTTAGATTTCATCCTGACTGGATTTAAGAATTTAGAATTTTAATCCCCTACAGCAGAACTTTGCATTTCCTTCTGAAGGTATTAATACTTTAACAGATCAAGTGCACTTTTTAAAAAGAAGCCACATTTTGTTATATTGGCTTAACATCCACTGTGCAGGTTTGGTTTTTTTGAAAGTCAAAAAGAATACAGGGAGAGCTTTGCTAGCTACAGCTTTGTTCATACTGTGAAATAGTAGGTTAGCAATAAGTATTTGATTTGCTGGGACAGTGGTCAACTGGAAGCACTTAACTGTAAAATTTTTATTTGTATCCAGAAATTTAAAAGCTATCAGACTCGTCAAAGGCTGCTCACTAAAACATCATTTCCTTCATCAAACAAAATTGCTTTAAATCTGCATTTAAACCACAATTGTAGTTTTGCCATATAGAAACTTAATCTCTCATTTGCAGTGCATGTGACTCAAAATTATCTATCTAGATTTGTTACATAAACTTCACTGTTTGAACAGTATTTTTTCCTCACACTGCACCATATTTGGTTTAATTCTCAATATCTAATATTAAAAACATCTATTTTACAAGGAGGGGGTTGGAGTTCTGAAGGGCAGAGCAGGGCCTTGCTGTACCTCCGAGAGCGGCCCTTAAAATAGGATTTGGCTTCAGCTGCTGTTGTTCTAAATAGCTAAATTTACTGCCTTGCTTGGGAGAGGAGCCTTGGATCCATTTCACTTAGGGAAGGCATTTCAGATCCCCTAATGTGAACAGTCTGTCATGGGTTTCCCTGCAACTGCAAAGGAACAGTCTGCTTTCTTTCCAAGATGATTATCTTTCTAAAGCCTGGTCTGCCTTTAATTAGAGGAGGCAGGCTTCGTTCTTCCATATCGGATGGCTGAGATTATAGAAGAGAGCAAAGTTGCAGCTTTTAGACTGAGCGACCAAGCAAAGTTTGATGGAGGAGCTCAATGGAGAAAGGAAGACAAAGGAGCAGAAATCTTCATCCACTTATTGAGGCCTCAATTGTAGTTTTGCAGCTCCTGGGTTTCTGAAGATAAAGATGTCAATTAATGAAATATTTTGGTGCCTTAGAGCTGATACACCATTTTTTTTAAAGCACTTCTAAAGGATTAGAAGGGCAGAAGCTGCAGTAACTCCATGGGTTAAAATTGGTGACCTGAGCATCGCTGCAGTGTGGACCTTCCATAGGAAGTGGGCTGGTGGGTTGTTTCCTCTGAAACAGCAGCCTTTGCTGTGGTTCCTGCTACTGCCACTAGAGCATTAGTGATCACCAGATTACAGTGACAGCAATTTTAGTACTTGTGCAGAAGTTTATATTGTTAATTTGGGTGAAAAAACAGGGACAGTAGGCAAACTCAAAGTCTAACTGGTGACTGGTCACTCACAACCAGTCTAACTGGTTGTGAGTGGTGTTCACTAAATACAAGTAGATACTGAAAATGGTGACTGTCACCTGTGACAGTCATTCTGAAGTGATTTTAAAATGTTTGAAATAGCTCACAGAATAATGGTACTTACCTTGGGTCATGGTAGTTTCTCTTGAAAAAAATCCAACAGCACCAAGGATCCTGATTCCTTACCTTACCTTCAGTATGAATGCTGGGGGTTTTTATGGTAGGGATTATTTCAGGGCTTGTGTGACATAATGAATGTGGTTTCTGTGGTGAGAAGTGTTCTTGGCCGAATACGTTTCTGCTCTGGCTTGTCTTCAGGATGCTGTACAGGTGAAACCAAACTCCTACAGCATATCCAGAAAGCTGAGTATTGCCACAGGCTGCCAAAGAAAGCAAAATAAATCCTTCATAATAAAGTGGTTTTGAAAAGTGACCTTTAATATATGTGTTCGTGAAGGCCACAATTGTAGGATTTTTGCTTTCCAGCTGCACAGAAAGATCTGTTAATGTGTTAAAGATCTTGGCTTCTGAAAAGCATACACAAGTGCAGGATCTAGATAGAACAGGAGGAGAGGGAAATGTGTGTGTTAGAACCTGTACTATAAATTCTAGTCCAGATGAGGAGCCTTTGCATGAGCCCGGCTGCCCAGGAGGAGGAAAGGGCAGAGAAAAATCTTCACATGTTCTTCTGAGCTGCGAGTCAAGAGGCTCCCTACATCTCCTTGATTTCTTAAAGTCAAAACCAAGTAAAAATTAAGGAAGATACTGCCATGAACAATGATTTATTTCACGTTTGGATATTGTACACGTTTAAGTGTACAGTAAGTGGCACTCGGGAGTCACTTCATCTGTACGTTGGTGCTTCTCCTGCATCCTTATTGAAAGGGCATCACTGGGTCTGTCTCTGGTCTTGTTCAGCTGTTTCAGCTCTTTCTCCCAATTGAAATTTTTGTTAGGCTTTAAAATTGTTTGATGTGTTTCATAATTAGGTTCCATAAACTTGCATTATAAAATACAGGGTTTACTCCATTTAAAAAGTAAGCCTGTTCCTGGAATGAAGCACAATGTCAAGTGGGGAAATGCAATTCTGAAACCCCTTTAAGTTACGTTTTCTATGAAGTCTGTCTTAGTGAATGTTAAAAAAGCGAACCTTTTAGAAAGAAAATGGTAATCTAATTCTGGATTCCTTGTTTTGGAACAGAGCTGCTGATTCTTTCATTTTTCCTGGCAGCAAATCCTGCCTATTGTATGTGGAAAGCAGGCAGGATGTGCTGCCAGCCCGGCAAAGGTGCTCTGAAGTGTTAACTCGGGCAGCAAAGCTAATCTGGTTACTCTTGGTAACAAACAAATGCTTTGTTTAAGGAAAATCAAATGGCAGGGAGGGCTAGCTTTAATTTTGTCTCATGTTTCGGGTGGATGTCTCCTCGCTTCCGCTGAAATCTTTCCAGAATTCAGGAACGCGGACTTGTTTCGTCATGAAGCGGACAACCCTCCTGTAGCATCACCTCCCGCCAGCTCCACCTCCCATCCCCAGCCCGTGAGTCAAGGTTTCTGTTTCCACTTTGACATTTGAACTGAGTCACTTGTTCTGTTGTGAATGTCCAAGTTTTTATGGCTCTTCATGTCAGGATTACGCTTGTTCCTTCCTTGTTAGCCTTTCAGGGTGTAAATTTCCACTGGTTTTGTAGTTTAGGAGATTGGCCTCCAGGTCAGGACTGATGCCTTGGTGGTGGACAGGACCCTGCTGTGAAGCCAGTGAGATCTCAAATACTGTTTAGATGAAGCTGCTTTTTTTTTTTTTTTTTTTTTTAAATCTCCAGTGCTGGTTTAAATAGAGCCTCTTCATTTTATACATGGAAATGTAAATTCTTTCCCGGTGGAAGATAAACACTTTTATCTCAGGAATTCTCATCTGCTGTTTCCAGATGTACAGAGAAGGCTTCTGGCCTGGAAAGGTGAAGGAGCTGTAAAATGAAAAAGTGAGGAGGCCAATTTTAAAGCTGTTAGAGCTGCTCTGCCCACCCTGACCATGACAGAGCCAGGCAGGGAGTAACAATACTATCAAACACTTAGAGGAGGCCGATCGAGGGCACATGCAATACATTTTTGAAATGCCACAGCAAGCTAAGGTATTGTAATTAACGTGTCTAGAATAAAAAATACAGTCTTTCCACTCTCAAACCTCTTGGGTTTTTTGCTTGGAGTCCACTAAGGCAATTATTTCTGGCCGTGCCACCCCCAAATAGAAGATGGCACCAGCATTTATGTGGCATCTCATATTTCATGTTAAGTATAGTATTTTCTGTTTTTAAAGAAAAAAGAAAAGAAAAATTTTTTCAGGAGTGAATTTGGCAACAAACATACTGCTGAAAATTATAGTTTCTCAGTGTTACAGTATCAGAAAGTGAAAACCTAACTCTGCCTCAGGCTTTTTGTCTGTCTTTGGTGAATTCCACATTCTTCATACTTTGTTCACCTGAGCTGTACTGGAAGCCTAAGCTGCTCTTTGCTACCTGTTCCCACCCAGAGCCGTGTCAGGTTGTTTGTCTGAAGGCTGAATCTGGGGAGCTGATTTGGCTGAAAAAGCAACTGTTTCTGCCAGATTATTTTCGGTCAGCTTGGCTGCCTGGGCTGATTTACCCCCCCGGCTGCACCAAGGGTAGCAGTGGCAGGAGAGAGGCGCTGAGGAAACCAGGAACTGCTTTTGGAGCTTGGGAACTCTGCAGTTCGGATGCTTATGGTGGGCAAAATGTTCTAACTTGGTGTGGGAAATAGTTTGAAAGTACCGTTTTTAAGGAATTCGGTAGTTTTGATCCTCTTAACTCACTGAGGAGGTGATTACAGCTGCAACAAATGTTTGTTCAGTTTGGGTTTTAGAAGCAGTCTTTTCAAATGCACGTCTGAATTTAAATTGGAAAAACTCTGTACCCCGATTCATGTAAAGGTTCTGGCGTGGCAGGTATCCTGCCTAGTGCAGCAGAAAAACTTCGCCTTCAGTTCTCAGAGACCCTCCTTTCCCAGGGGACCAGCTCTGTTCCTGTTTCCAGTGGCCTGCTGCCAGCCTAGCAGCTATTTTATATTTAGGCAGCCGAGCAGCCCGTGTGCCGCGGCTGCGGTGGGGAGTGATGCCAAACCCTGTGCGCAGAGTCCGGCCTCCCCCGGGCTGCCGCTCGTGCCGTGCTCCATCCCGTCTCACCTAGAAGGTGTCGGGAGGCTCCGGGCTGGTCAGATCCCGGTTTCCCTGCCCTGGTGCCGTGCGGAAGCTTGGGGATGGATCCTGTACGAACGGCTGGGTCACAAACCGGCGTGTTTGGGGCCCCCGGCGCACGGGAGGGGCTGGGACGGCAGGGCGTGCTTTCCCCATTAGTAATGGCTTGGAGGGACCTCGTTTTGCAACTGAGACTTAACTGTTTGGACTGTATCGAGTTTAGCTGCTGGGAATGTAAACAGCCGTGGCTGCTGTAATCTGGGTTTGGGCTGGGCTGTGTTCGGGATGTGCCGTGGGGGGGTTTACAGCGAAGGGTCTCCAGGAGGTTGGAGGCAGCTACCGGGGCTGCGGGGCCTGAGAAAGCCCTTGGGAACACACTCTGCTACAAAATCTTCCAATTCTTAATCAGTTCTTGATTCCAGAAGGCAATTATTTCTTCATCGCTTTATGCTACTGACTAGTTAAGATACAAACAAGACCTAATAAGGGATAAGGGCAAAACTAATCAGCATGGAAGAAGAATTCTGTTTGTAAACTTGCTTATTCTCTAATCCGTCAGCGTAAGGAATTAGCGTCCCATGAAGCTGTAGTTAGATGTAAACTTTAAACTAGTAGTACCTGTTACTGGGAGGAAGGCAGAGATACCTTTGATGGTTTGTTGCTCTTTCCCCAGGTGACTGCTCAGTGAGGAATCAGCTGTGCTGTATCGCAAGGTTGCAATTTCTGTTTCGTGGCTGTGGTCACTGAAAACCACTATTATTTAGAGGCTCTTTCTTGGCTTCCTTATTAAAGGTGGAATGTGGGCCTGCAGGAAGGGTGAGGTCTTCCCTCTCTGCGTTTCCGAACCTGACATCATCCTCAGTGGCTTTTCTAAATCAGCGCTGGCCTGGGGACGCTGTCCTGCTGCCACCGATGGATGACTGGGGAAAACATCAGAGGAGGAGATCCGGATTTTCAAGCTGTGACTTCAAATCCTTGATAAACCAGTTAGGTGTGCAAAGATAAATACATGAAAACTGTTTAGCACTTCACATAATGATATATAGTCTGCTGGTGACCATATTTTAAATGGAAACAAACTTCTGCTAGCATGTTACTGAGCTGTCTTTGCTTTTCCATCAAACAAATATAATTTCCTAGGAGGGGTAGGAGAAATCAACTTTTTGATAAATCTGAAGTTGTATGGAAGTTCTATACTGTTTGTTGGCTTTAAATTAATTGTGAGAAAAGCCATTCAAAAGCATCTAGTAACTTTATGGTAGTATAATGAAAGGTTCTGTTGAGCACAGATAAGGAATAATACTAGAAGGAACATTGTTTCCTCTAAAGATAATTTCTATAAAATGCATTTTGTGATTCCTGGTAGCTAAAACTGAATTTACAAAATCTTACAGTGCTTTGATTATTGCTGCACGGGTGGGAAAAATTCTGTGAACTCCCAGTCAATAGCTAAATCTTGTGATTATCAGCAGTTCAGTGGTTTAAATGATGTGTACATATCCGGTTATAAGTGCTCTAAGTGTTCTTAGAAGTTGTTTTGAATTACGCCACCTGAGGTGGCTGCTTATTTCTGAAAGCTGCTGGTTAGGTTAAGGCTGTGTGTTCTCCTCTGGGATGGCAGATCTCCGCTGCCACGGTGTCTGTTTCGTGTCACGTCAGTGTGTAAGTGTGTCAGCATCCAGGGTGAATGAACTGCTGACGCCTTCCTCTAATCTAACTTTCTCTTACTGAGCCAAATTAAGGACTAGAGAGAGATACGGGGGAGTCAGTGCAAGCTCCGTTGTGTAATGTAGATATGGAAACCAGCTGCATTTTCTCTTAAACAGATTTCTAGGCAAGAGGAGGAGACAGAGACCTGGCTGTACGTGAAGGCTGCAGCCCAGCTAGTGGAGCTCTAGCAAACTGCCCTGTTAATCTTTTGTTAAATGCTGATAGCTTTAACTAGAAAATCTTAACATGGTTGGAACTGTGAGTAGCTATTCTTAAATGTCAAAATTAAATCCTTTCCAGTAGGCTGTTTTGTTTATAAACAGCTACATCTGTTGTTGAGAGAAGTCTGTTTTTACAGAAGACACCTTGAGCTGTATGGTTTAGCGAATTTAGGGCAGGTAATGACAGTCTGCTCAGCCCTTCTCCGCGCTGGCTCCTTCGTCCTCAGTCTGCTGATCCTGGTGTACAGCGTGCCACCTGGATCAGGATGGGATTTTACCTGACAGGTATTTGAGTTGGTGCCTCTTTATATGCATTGCTTAGGCTGACTTGGTGTTTAAGATGAGCCATTTGCTAAGATGTGCCTGGGTGAGGTACACAGCTAAAGCAATAGGCCATCTGGTAGCGTTGTATACGCTCTGCCATACTGTCTGTCTTAAAGGTGGATAAAATTTAATTTTGTGAAAAGCATCCATTCGCCAGTGGAAAACAGAACTAAGAAGAAAATGGAGTTTGAAACCAAAGGTCACGTTAGCCATGGTAAATACAGCCCTTGCTTCTTGAAAGGCATGTACAGTATCAACATCAGTGTTAGAAATAGAGATGGCTCATCTCTTACGCAGTCTGTTAAAAGACAGAAATCTCTGGCTGCTCAAGAATTTTGTGTAAAACCATTATCATGCACAGCACTATGTTCCTACAGAAATACTCAGTACTTCTGTATTATTCTATCACATCAGTTAGCTGATGTGTGTAGCAGTTGCCAGTTTAGATTAAAATCTGCTTAAGCATGTGTTGCTATAACAGGAGTATTCTTACGCTCTTGTTCTTCCATGTAATTTCTGGTGGGATTTTGCAAAAAAAAAAGGTTAAAAAAAAATAATAACCAAATAACTGTTCTCTAACAGGATATGATTTTGATAAGACACAGTATTTCCGTTTGTGTGGAAGAAAAGTTTATCAATCTTGTATGCATTTTCCTAAACAAATAAATACTACAATGCTTGCAGTTTATGTTCCTATCAAAGTATTTAAGCGGCTTTTGTCTTAGTCTTTTTGAGGTTTTGAGCGTTACTGTATTCTGGTATTTAATTATTAAACACCTTATGGTTCACAAATAGTTCAAGCAGATGATGTGCTGTGAAACTGAAGTCAAATGCCTTAAAAAAAAAAAATCCCAAACAACTTAAAGTGAATGAATATTGTTTTTCAAGGCATTTTCCGTGTTCACCTGATGAAACCTGATCAAGAAAATTAACTTTCTGTGCATGACCAGTCTTGCACTAGGTTATTAAACACATTTTAGGACCAGAAGGAAGTCAGTGTAGTAGATGAGGAACCCAGACAGTGGTGGGGGGAACTCTCTGAACAGGAAGATCGAGTACTGGAGCACCTCCAAGTCCTCTGTAGTGATAGACGTGTAGTAATGGTGAAGAGCCAAGTAAAGGGGATCACAGGTGAACTAAATTGATCTTTCTCTATTTTAGAGATCTAGCAAAGGTGGGATAAAGCCATATTATAGCAAAGGAGTCAACACCAAACGAATTTGTGTGAACATTAAGCAATTCGAAGTTTATGTGTAAGCTGGGAAGAAGGTGTGGGATTGTATGTGTAAAGGTTTGAGTATGTTTGTAACAACTGTTAATGTTTTGTCTGGAAGTATGTGTAAATATTCAGCTACTTTTCTGTTGAGGGTAGACCCTTACTGGGAATACTATTAACTTCTGATCATCTTTTTAAGTAATAAATCTTTTCTATTCTTTTAGTATTATGGAATTCAGCAAAATGAGGTAATGGGAGATTTCAGATGAAGGTTGTGTGCATGTAAGATTAAGGGAAGGTGTTCAGGCTACTATTTCCACTGATTGCTGATGGATACAGCTCTGCAATGGTGAAATATAAAAAGATGAAGTTGGTTGTTGTGCTTTTCTCGTGTTTTTATGTACCTTTACATTCAGGTGCGTTGTTAACATTAACCTGATTAACAACATGGAGTGAAATTCAAGTTGCTTCAATACATCTTTGCATTCAAATGAAGTTACTCGGGATTCCAGTTTGGGTTTAAAAACTGTGTGGAGTCTGAAATACCATTAGAGCTTGGTGCAGTGGACTGGTGCTGTGGGCTGGGAATTCCGGGAATGTCAGGTTTTCCCAAGCACCCTGTGCTGGGCAAGCCATCTGTGGTCACTCCTTGACATCGTGAACGTAGGGGTGTTTGCAGCAATGGTCCTAACGGGATTATAACTTGAAACTCAATGGCTTTTGTTGAAAATGTTGTAGGAGTCTTTGCCCCTGAACATGCTAATTAGTCTGACAATGGTCTTTTTTCCTCCCTTAGGGCTGAGAAAACGGAGGTACTTAGTGAAGACCTGTTGCAGGTATTGTAACACAGATAATATTTATTTTTAAAATGCTCTTTGTGAATTTTGAGCCTTCTGAGTTTTGTGGAGTACCTAATGTGAGGGGAAAAAAATACTACACATGACAAGGATGAAAACAAAGATGTCTTTGGCTGACTTCTCGGCACGTGAAAAAACTATGATACAACTTGAATGGAAAAACTCGGGTACTTGTGTTTCTGAAGCCGATCATACGGCTTGATAAAGTGAAGGAGGAAGCATTTTTTTCTTGTAATTAAATGAACTGGCTTGCTAAGCTTATGAACTATTAGTGCTAATGACTTGCCAGTCTGTCTGGTGGAGGAGGATGAGCTGGGAAGAAACTATGATTAGGCACAGCTGGTTTCTGTCTTCATTTCTGTTTCTCTTGAAGAGGTCAACTTAGTCAACCTTAAGAGAGGTGGCAAAATCGTGCCAATTGCTTGCTAATAGATAATGTCAGATTTTTTCTGAATGTCTGGAATTGCTCCAAATAAATATACAAATGCTTCTTATTTAGCTTATGATGTTTGGTCTCAAATTTGTCACAGTGACATTTGATTTGTTTGCAGACTTGTCATCTTTTTGAAAGTATAACATCTAATCAGACATTACTGTCATGGCAGAATTTTAGTTGCAACTGTTAGATTAACAAGGCTGACTAATTAAACGGAACAATTTTGACTACAGACTTGTTCTACATAGTTTTCTTCCTCTGTTTATTGTTTGAAATATGGCAGATTGGCAAGGAAAGTTGGGCTAGCTGCTCCACAGGACCTTGAATATAATGGTTATTTCAAATTGATTACAAAGCATCTTAGTATGCTTAAAAAAAATTCAGGACGTGTATGTGAAACCTGGAAGCCAAACAAATGATGCAAGTACTCTTACTTCAAATCTCTTCAGCTGTTCAGATTAAAGTAGAAGATGAGAGCATGGATCAGCTTTAAAACTTGAATTCAGCACAAATACATGAAATCATCTTGAGCAATGGTGAAATGAGCTGACCTGAAACATTTTACCTGCTTTTCAGGGGTCTGCTTTATTTGAACCATAAGTACTTTAACAGTTTGACAACACTATTTTTAATTTCTGAAGAGATGCATACAATTAAATGGCATAAAGGATGTCAGAACACCTTGGTAGCCCGCAGGGGCCCATCTGTTTTCTTGGTTAGCTGCAGAATAGTAACAAGAAGCAAAAGCCAAAAGTCCTGCTGCTTGTTGCCAAAAAAATTTTGCAAGCAAGGCTTTCCCAGGCCGAGAGCAGACCGGCTACACCCAACTGGAAGAATTTACTCACTTGTTTGTTTGCTCTTGGGGGCTTGCAGAGGGGAGGGAGGCTCTTATCTAACTAAAGAGCTTAAAAACGTGGTACTGTTCACTTTATAAACATGTTTCACAGTGTTCTTTTTTATATTTAGCTCAAGCTTTGACATAGGATTGCTATAGCTTCTTTTTTTCTGTTTTCTGAAGTGTAGTACTCCATTTCAAGTATATCTGTTAAATGTGTCCCTGTCTAAAGACAAGGAGTATAATTCAGTGCTGGAAAGGCTTCTACAATAGACCCACTTTCTGGCATGCCCTTGTAGCATATAATAAAGCAATTGTGTGATGTTTTGTATGCTGAAGATGCCCTGTGGGTACAGACAGCATGGCCTGTAGGTCACGTTTTCAGTTCAAAGGTAGCTTAATGGAGATTAATGTCCTTCATGGCTTTCCTCACATCTTAGAACTGAAAAGCAGATCAGAGAGGAGAGCATATTATCGTGAAGTTTTGGGGTCATGTTCTTCCTATCAGTCTTCTGCCCTTTCAGTTTGGCATTCCAAATGCCTGGAAAGAGGCTATTGGGAATATATGTGCTCCAAAGCCTTTGTAAGGAACGTAAACCACCATGCATGACTGACAAGGGCTGGTTTAATCTGCTGAGGATGTGTAAGATGGTTCAGTTACAGGATGTCACTATGTTTCAAGTGTGGGAAAAAACCCTGTGCTCGGTATTTTAAGTCTTAACTACGTGACCTTGCAAAAATAAATGCTTTCAGAAATAGAGGATGGTTTAGAATGTGTTGGTGGTATTTACTCCTGAAGATAGCACAGCAGAAATGAATCATCTTACCTGCAACAGTAAACACAAACCACAAACAGTACCATCTTGTTCATGTATCTTCATATGGACATTTTTGGAAGTGGTTTTGATTTTGAGCTTGTTGATACATGCTCTAAAGGCAATGCCCTTCTTGGGCAGTTTCTCTGCACCCTACTGTACCATAATAGATTTTACAAAGCTTTTTGAGCAGCTCAACTTGGGTTCATCTTGTGGCCATCAAGAGCTTTTAGTCCCTGTAGTGCCTCATGTAGCCAGTGAAACTTCCTGCATTGGTTCTCCAACTCATCAGCCCTCCTATACTGGTTCTTTTCCACCTTTCCTTTGGACTTGCAAAGGCTGCTGCTGGGCAGTACAGCTTTGGGAGCTCCTCCAGGCTACAGCTTAGCAGGGCTGCTGCTCCCCTCTTCTGAAAGGAAACAGGGAGCCCAGTCCTGCGCTTGCTCGTCCAACAGCAGCAATTCTGTGCTGATCCTCAGCAAGTCCCTGTCTGTCTGTGCTTCCCTCCACTGGCATCTTCTTCCTCGCAACTTCTCCCAGCCCGCGCTCCTGAAGGCTGCTCTTCTGCCGGATCTGCTGTCCCTTTTAGTAGCTGTAGTTTTTACAAGCTGCTTTCGTACCTTCCAACTGTAACCTCTTTAGGGATATACATATCCTATCATAGTAGTGCTGAATATACCTGTTGGGAGGAAAATACATCATTCTTACCTGGACATATTCTAAATGAAAACTTACAGCATTTCATGTTCATTAGAACATAGCAGTCTGCCTCCCCTGGAAAAACCAATCTCCTGCTTTGATCCAGATACTGTGCCCTTAACAGGAGCTAACACGGTGCATAATAAGGGCCTGGAGAATAAATCTTATGAAGAGCGGTTGAAGGAGCTGGGACTGTTTAGTATGAGGAAGAGGAGGCTGAGGAGGGAGACCTCATCACTCTCTACAACTACTTGAAAGGACACTGTAGAGAGGTTGGTGCTGGTCTCTTCGCACAGGTAACTAATGACAGAACAAGAGGGAATGGCTTCAAGCTCCAACAGGGTAGGTTTAGACTGAACATTAGGAAAGAATTTTTCACAGAAAGAGTGGTCGGGCACTGGAACAGGCTGCCCAGGGAGGGGGTTGAGTCACCATCCCTGGATGTGTTTAAGAGACGTTTAGATGTGGTGTTGGGGGATATGATATAGGGGAGAACTTTGTAGTGTAGGGTAGATGGTTGGACTCGATGATCCCAAGGGTCTCTTCCAACGTGGATGATTCTATGATTCTATGATAATAACTTAGCACTAAAATTACTACTCTCTCAGCTAATCTACATACATGATTGATAGAAAATCTGGAGAGAATTATTGCCCTCCTGAAAATGTAATAGGAATGGTTTTAGAACTGTATCAAAAACTGGAGTCTTCTCAGATTATTTCTACGTATGAAGTTTACTTTTTTTTTTCCCTTGCTTTTTAAATAGAAGCCATTCCAAAGGCCTCCTTTTATTCTTGGTGAGTCATCAAAATGCAGATAAACTGCATTCTTTTGGTTCTGTGCATAGAGAAGTCAGTGCCATAAGCAGTTCTGTCCCAGTGCTCATCACTTTGTTTGGTTTTGGTGTTATTTGAAATAAAATAGTCCAAATTCCTTACTTAAAATCCTTTAAAAGAACAGTTTATTAATGCATATCTTTGTATTCACAGTCTGTATATTAAGCCACGTTTCAAATATACTGTGATAAACAGAACTCTTGTTTGTGCATTGATGCTTATTTTTTTTATCCCTTTTGAATCCCATTAATCTCTCCCTGAAAATACTATTTTGCTTAGCATATAGGGATTTTGTACTTAATGTAACAACCAGAGAAAGAAACCCAGTAGAAAGTTTGCTATACATAGGTTTGGCCCAGTGTGAAAGGAAAAGTCAGGTATGTCTTTAGCCTTCTACTTTACAAGGTCACAGTGAAAAAATATGAAATTTTCCCCACAATTTTCTTCCTAAATGATATATCTACATGTGCCATTTATCTCATGTCAAGTATCAACGTCGTTCTCTTTTGCAGAGACAAAAAGTAGGGGCAACGCTTTTCTCCCTCTTGCACTCTCCAGTTTTGTGAGCGTTGCGAGCTCCGACTGAATTGCTGTGCCACTGAGAAAAAAGCAATTTAAATCTCTTCCCAAGCATTTTTGCTGTCAGGCACTTCTGCTCAGCATCTGAATTTCTTGTAAGCTGTAGAACTTGAGAAATATGCAAGCCAGAACTAAGTGTGGTACAGAAGGAAGATTTTCTGCTGAGGCCAGGGAAATAACTTCTGTTTTTTGTTTTGTTTTCTCTTCCTCCTCTTTCCCCCTCCTGCTGACTAGATTGAGAGACGTCTTGACACTGTGAGATCTGTCTGCCACATTGCACAGAAGCGATTAATTGCATGCTTTCAGGGCCAGCATGGTACAGATCCTGATAAGAGACATGTAAGTACGGTTGCCCTTTGGCTTGTCTTCTGAGACTAGTCTGAATACAGTCTGGCCTTATGAATACAGATGAGCTGCTATGCCTCAGATTATCCAAGAGAAGAAAAACTACGTAGAATCATCTCTCACATTGACGTATTTTGGTAAAATGCTACCTGTAATTCCCCATCCAGATATAGGAACGTGACCTTGGAGTACCTTAGCAGTACCAGGACACTTGGTCATTTCTGCAGTGTACCGAGCACTTAGAGCTTTCATAAGGCTTAAGAAGACCATAAGACCTAAGACCTCTTCATAAGAAGAGAAGATACTCTGTGACCCTGACCAAGCTCCTCATATTTAGAATTACCTTTGTGCACTGACCTCTCCAATTAACTGTAAATGTTTTTCTGCACACATTTGATTTCTGCCCCTCTTTATCAAAGCAGGTTTTCTTAAGGTGTTAGAACCAGAAATAATTAACATTCAAGTTTTCTCCTTTTACTGAATAATAGATACCTCATGAAAACGGGGGCACACAGAACAAACCTCTGCAGAGAGAGGGATGACAAGCTAGTTGCTTAGATTTCAAGTTAAAGCTGTTTAATGGTGTTTGACAGTAGTTGAGATACATTTTTGAGCCAGTCATTCCAACTAAGACTGAGAAGAAAGTGCTTTTCAAAGTATCTGAGAACAGGAGTCTTGAGGCTTGAAACTTGTTGTGACTTGGCATTTTCTTAAAGTCAAAGAATGAGCTGCATATGTGCATAATAGCAACCATATGGAAGAAGAGAAAAATCTTAGAGGGGATGTACTAGGAAAGCTGGAAAGGGTGAACAGCACTAAGCTAAGCACTGTTCCTTCTGTTCCATAGAAAAAACTTCCTCTAACAGCTCTTGCTCAAAATATGCAAGAAGGATCTGTCCAGTTAAGTGATGAAACCCTGTTGGGGTAAGTATTTGGCTTTATAAGCTGCAGTCTGACATTTTATTACCTGCAGGGTTCTAATTAGAGACTTTGGATACATAAAGACTGTTTTCAGTCTAATTAATATTTCTAGGCCCCTTCTCTAATCCAAAGGGAGAAAGAGCAAGCAAGCATTTCTTCCTGAGCCACTCCAGGGGCAAGTTTTAGGCTTGCTCTGAATTGCATTCCAGAGGATTCTGATTCTCTGCTATCTTAAAAGCTTTTGAAAATGGCTTTTCTCCTTGTGGATTAATAAAATTACTATCTTCATTTAAAGTTTAAAATTTAGTCTAAATACTACATTCTGCAGTTTTGTGTTAATGACTTAAAATAATGCCAATTTGCATTAATGGCTTCTAGTTTGAAATAATGATGATTTCCTTATCCTGGCAAAGTGCATATTTGCAACTTACAGGAAAGTGGCTGAAACAAATGGACGTCAATATGCTGAATTTCTAGAGCAAATGTGTTTCCTCATTGCCAATGGGAATTCTAATGGAGACAGCGTAGAATGACCTTAAAAACCTTTGTGTGCGTTTTTATGAGCTGTTGCAGGAGATTTAAACATGGATAAAAATCTCAAGAGAATAAGAATTTTCCTTAGAACAAGCTTAAAACAAAGGTCAAATCATGGTTTTGGAACCTGAGACTGCTTATGTGCATATGTGATGGCTCAGTATTCTGGTGTTAAGACTTTTTCACATTAAAGGGGCTTAGGAGAAAATTAAATACTCCATTGAGCAATTTTCCTGCATCTGGTGAGATGGAAGGATGGGCTTTGAAATAACTACTAACTTCTCTGCCCGCAGGGCCAGTATAATCACCTAGATGACTTAAAGCCTCCCAAAATGTTGTAATGGCTAAGGAATTTTAGAAGACAAAGATTTAATAACACTCCTTGCCTATCCCAGATTTGTCCATGATGGCATAGAGCATCTTGGTTTTATGCCATTGAGTAATGCCTTGCTTTATACAATGCAAAACTTTCCAGAAGTGTGTCAGACGACAAAGGGCCACCACTGCTTTGTTCTGAATCTTTCTTCTTTAGTCAGTAGTAACTCACGTGACAACTTTGTATAATTCTTAAAGGAAAATGCTAGATACGTGTGGTGATGCAGAGAATAAACTGGCAATGGAGCTCTCTCAGCATGAAGTACAGATTGAAAAAGAAGTTATAGATCCACTGTGTCAATTAACAGAGGTAAGTCGCTTCGGCCTGACTGAAGAAATAAATCTGGATTTATGTATAAACTGAGAAAAACGGGTTTATCTCATTGCTAATAATTACACTGTATTAAGGGGTCATGCATTAGAGGTGGAAAGGGGATATGAAATCTACAAAATGTAGTTTATTACACTACACAATTTAAAAATAAATGTAAGCATTCCATTCTCATTTTAGACAGAGATCCCGAACATTCAGAAGCAGAGGAAACAGCTCGCAAAGCTGGTGTTGGACTGGGATTCTGCAAGAGGACGGTAAGAAATGATTTTAATTCTTTTTCTGTTCATGTTAACTTCTTGTTGGTGTATCATGGCATCTGATCTGATGCTGGTACTTGCTTCTGAAATGCTACTGTGTGCATGTTAATACTTTGCTGAAAAAAGACAAACTTACATGTAAGTTATTCAAAAAAGAACTCATGGCTGCTATATGCAAACAGAATCCAGACTTTGGAGCCCTTACATGCCTATATATAATTGGGAAAATGCAGTAAACTCATCTTCTTTCCATTGTCAACTTAAATAAGGAATAGGAATCTAATTTTTTAACCATGCCAAGTGCTTTTACACCATTATATTGAACCATCTCATTGGTAGAGTCCTAGGTTGTTCAAATTAACCTTAAGTCCCTTTAAACGTTCTTCAACTGGGGTGATAATTCATGTAGCATTTTGGGGGATTAGTAGTTCTAACCTATTACACACCCGTGTCATAGACCGTGGAGAATGTGGGATTTCTTGTAGGTTTTCATAATTGTTTAGCTGTTTGTGAGGTATGCCAGCATGGCATAAATAGTGTGTTTTGAACACTTTCCTTGTTTTGGAGGTTTTCCAACAGAACTTATTTAGTTTGTTTCCTGTCAAAAAAAAACAATTTCAAGGGAGCCATAAATGCAAATCCTTGTTTAATACTAGTTTTCACCAAATAACTGAAGCCTTTCTTCCACAGATACAACCAAGCCCACAAGACTTCAGGAACAAATTTTCAAGTGCATCCTTCAAAAATAGAATCTCTGAAGGAAGAGATGGATGAAGCTGGAAACAAAGTAGAACAATGCAAGGTATAACAAAATGACTCTCTATGGTTTACATACCTCTCGTTAGCAACAATAGCAATCAGAATATGGCTGCTTCTGTAAGATTTGCACCTGGAACTGGCCAATTACTGCAGTTGCAAATTATGTGGCTGTTAACACACTGTATGGCTTAAAGGTATATTAGTGCTGGCTGATTTCTGTCTGAATTGCTTTAATTTAACAAGAAAATTTTTACTTTATTAAAAAGATGGATATTTTACATTATTTTCTGTTTAAGTCTGAGATAGTTAGGAGGAGGAGCTGTATCTTGGCCCTGACTGAAATGGTCAGGGTGTCCGTGTGCTTCAAGCCACTGAGTAGCTGTGCAGTGTGAGCCACCTGGATGACCTTCAGGCTGCTGGCATAACGGGAACATTCTATTACAGCTCTGAGCAGTTCATTCAGTTTCACTTCTCAATTAATTGTCAAATACTCCATTACGGTGCAGCTGAGCTGAGCACCAAAAATCTTTTAGTAGTACTTGTCTTTGTATGCAGGGGTTGGCTTTAAATCACATATTGCCATACAATCCAGTTGTTGATTTAAGTGGGCAACTGCTTTGCTATATAGAACAAAGTTAAGCATTTTGAATTAATTTTGCTTGGAAGAATATACATAGCAGACTAAGTGGATTTCAGACTCCCTGTGCTGCCTGAACTGATAGTTCAAACTTACTGTGGGCAAAATAGACGTGTACTTCTGTCTTTCTATATAAGTTGAAATGCCCCTGTAAATTTGATGTACTGTTTTGCGTTCTTTTTCAAAGGACCAGCTAGCAGCAGACATGTACAACTTTGTGTCCAAAGAAGGGGAATATGCTAAATGTTTTGTTATGGTGAGTATGTTTTCAGTATGACTTCAATTGCAGCACGTATGTGCATAGGCACTCAGTTCTCAAAGATTACATTTTGTGTGCTAAACCTTCTAGTCTTGTATTATGTGCTCATCAGAAGCTAATGCTCTTTTTGTTTTTAAAATGTGGCTTCTGTTCTCAGTTATTAGAAGCACAAGCAGATTACCATAGAAAAGCATTAGCAGTCATAGAAAAGGTCCTACCCGAAATTCAAGCCCATCAAGGTAAAGTAACCTGTGCTCTGGCTGATGCTTCTCCTTGCCTGTGCCACCTATGCACAATATTCTCCTCCTTTATCTTGATTCTCTTGCATGCAGACTTATTAAATAAGGCCATTTTGATCTACTTAACAATTTTACATCCCCAAGCATAATTCCATCTTTGTGTTCTTTGGAGTTCTCCAGCCATATTTTAACACACTAATAAAATATTAAGGATTTCTATGATACCAAAGAAAGTAAAGGAAGGGGTTTTCTATTTGCTTGCGCTTATTCTTTGATACTGTGTGACCATTGCTAATACTTGTACCTGGCTTTTCAGGCCAGTGAAAGTTTCGTTGTGATTTAGAAACTTGTTAGGGTCCTTGCTTCTTGAATGATTACTAGACAGTTATCAAAAAATCTCCCCTTATTCTAAGGAGCTTGATTTGGTTTTTTCCTTCTTTTATGCAGTCCTTTATCTGCACTGCAGCTGCCCAATGGAGTGTTCAGATTATTGAGTAGCAGCAGTTAAGCAAGTAATGCAGCTTCATCTCTTCCCTGTGCTACTAAGCTTTTTGTTGTCAACAGGAGTTAAGGAGTATCATTAATGGTTCAGTCTGAAGATGCACTGTCTGGTGTTGAAATCACTGTCCTATTCTGTCTCTTAATCTGCTAATTGCTTTGAACAACATGTAGGCTGAACAAAGCCTGAGAAAATTATAATCTGAGCTGAGCATGACTCAAGTATCTTTCAGTTGTGGACCTCATGCAAGTTGTAAAAGGTGAACCATTAAACTAAATATATAAAGAAATATGAGCATCTTGCTGAAAGGTGATATAGAATATGTGTGCTCTGTAGATCCAATGGGAGACAAGGTAACGCAAATAAATGATGCTTACACAGCATCAGGGCTGCATTATGACTGCTCTAAAGTAGTTGTTATTTAGCTGCTTTGTACAAACTTTTGATATGACAAGTGGTTCAGAAGAGATGAGCCTTCCTAGAAGGTGGGCTAGGAGGCATGGTGTCTAAGTGGTCCCGTGTCTGAGATTGAAGTGTAGGGCGTTACTTCAGTTGGGTTCCTAGCCGTAGTGTAAGTTACTGTGACTTTGAACAATTACTAATATTGCTCTTCCTGATGTTTGCTGTAACTTGCAGAAACAAGTAACATTGGGGAAAATGACATGTGCCTCTCGTGGTATGTTAATGAACGAGAGGAACCAAAGCCTTATGAGGGATAGAGTTGATGTGGTTTTGTAAACCTTTTGGGTGAATTAAATCCTTTGCAGAAGTGCACTGTGTCTTCAGAGGACTCTTTCAAAGTCTTCATCTATCTTGACCTTTTTTCCACATAAAAGGAGTGATGCATCTGTACTAACAATAACCTTTTACATCTGCATTTTTTCAATTAAGATAGCAGAAATGAGTGAAAAATTGTAGGAAACAAGAAATTCACATTCAAATTGGAGAAACTTGCACCAATTTTGACGTTTGGAGTTAAGCAACAATTGAGAAATTGAATTGAAAATTTGTGCAAACATTACAGTGGGCTATTAAAGTGGTAATTCTAATGTAAGACATTGGGGCTGTTAACATTCATTTTAAGTTGCTGATTCCTTAAATCAGCAATAAACTTTGTGTTAACAGTTCTGTTTTTACCCACCTTAAATACAGTTAAAACTAAGATAAGCCCAGGTCATGCAATCTGGACAAAATTTTTCCTCAAAGGCTCTTGCAAACCTAAACCTTCTGGTGCCTTGGCAAATCAGAATTAATGTAACTTACAGCCATTTGGTGGCACTTGTGTTGAGCCCTAGTGGGACATGCACTGCCAGTTACACAAAGGATTTGTATGTGCTATTCCATCCAGAAAGATGCAGAAGTATTTTTTTTCTTGAATACCAGCAGGCTCATTTTCTCTTTACTTATGATAAAAGGAACTTCACCAATCAAGAGCTGTAAAACTCTTACTGTATTCTGAAAATTTCTTTGCTGTACTGGAGGCTTTCTTCTTTTCTTGTCTGGGACGTAATTCAAGTGTTTGAGATATTTTGCTCAGTGTTTTGATACTCTCCAATTAGACAAATGGACTGAAAAACCAGCTTTTGGAACTCCGTTAGAAGAGCATCTCAAGCGCAGTGGTCGTGAAATTGCAGTCCCTATTGAAGCCTGTGTAATGATGCTTTTGGAAACAGGAATGAGAGAAGAGGTAGGTAATGCCATATTGCTTGCTGTGAAGGACAGGAAAAAGATGCTCAGTGAACTCATGGGCTGGTGTCTGTACATTTTTTAAGACATCGCTTAAGTAATTTTGTTCATTAGCGTAGACGATAAACGTTTTGCAACAGAATAACCTTCAGCACTATTTGAAGCATCTTTGAGAAGAATGCACTTAGAATGAAAAATTAAGAATGGGCCAAGGGTGAGAGGGAACTAAAACGTTATCAGATGGCAGTGACGCATTAAGAGCCAGCTGGGTCATAGCGGTGTAAAGTGAAGATACCAAACTTGAAATTGTTCTGAAAGAGTCTGTCATAAAACTTACACTGTTTGGTGCTTGTACTAACGTGTTGTTACCAGTCAAATACATTTTATTTTTATTATGCAGGGCTTATTCAGAATTGCTGCTGGAGCCTCCAAGTTAAAAAAGCTGAAAGCTGCCTTGGACTGTTCAACTTCCCAGCTTGATGAATTTTATTCCGATCCCCATGCTGTTGCAGGTATTGTGAATGTTCCGAATCAAAACCAGGTATAAATTGATACAACGCAAGTTTATGCTGTTCATTTAACTGCTGACTTGCTGCAGTGTAAGGTGTCGATCTCTGCAGATAAATTATGAATGAAAATAAATTGAAAGTTCACTTCGTTGCACAACTTCAAGCACAGATAAGTATAGGGTATGCAAGCTGATCAAACTTGATGTATTCCTGTCTGCATGACAGGGCGGTGTTTGAAATTCGGGTGATCATAGTAATCCAAACATCATATTTCTTCTCATGACAATAGTGTTAACATGATCAAGGGAGATTAGAGCCTCATAGAATTGTCTGGGTTGGAAGGGACCTTTAAGATTATCTAGTCCAACCATCAACCTAACTCTGATAAAAACCATCACTAAACCATGTCTCTAAGCACCATGTCTACCCATGTTTTAAATACCTCCAGGGATGGTGCCTCAACCACTTCCCTGGACAGCCCATTCCAATGCTTAATAACCCTTTCAGTGTAAAAATTTTTCCCAATATCCAATCTGAACCTCCCCTGGCGTAACTTCAGGCAATTTCCTCTTGTCTTATCACATGGGAGAAGAGACTGACCCTTTTAGGGAGTTGTAGAGAGCGAGAAGGTCTCCCCTCAGCTTCCTCTTCTCCGGGCTGAACAACCCCAGCTCCCTCAGCCTCTCCTCATAAGACTTACTCTTCAGACCCCTCACCAACTTTGTTGCCCGTTGACATTTAATAAAGTCTTTGTTCTGAAGAGATGATTCATAGTTTTATAGTGTATGTTTCTGTGAAATTACAGTAATTACTGGAAGACCTGTTGTGTTAAGTGTTGAGCAGATACACTGTGGAAGTGTCAGGTCTTCCTGCTGTTCCGCTGGAACTTGGGTCTTACTGCATAGATAAAATTGCAAATCTGAGGACAGAGTTTTAAATGAAGACAGAAGGTATTGGCTAAGAAACTTGCCTGTTTCTGGTCTGCATTGCAGGTGCCTTGAAATCCTATTTGCGAGAGTTGCCAGAACCTTTAATGACGTACGGTCTATATGAAGAATGGACACAAGCTGCAAAGTAAGCATACTAAAAATAGTTAATATAGGAAAACATTCTACGTACTTTTATCAAATTTGGTTCTTCATATGTGAATTCAAAAGAAAAGAACAAGCTCACACAGTTTACTTTCTGCTCTAACAGGTAAATATTTTGTGTAACAAATATTTTTAAATTTTGTGGTTTAGCGTAACACTAATTGCACAAAAATGCAGTGAAATGTTTATTTTATGTTTAAACATAAGGGCTGCTTCAGACTATTGGCTGCATAGTACTGATGCTTGAGCAGTTTTCTTTCATTGCAGGTAGAGCTAATCCAGAGATTTGCCTACCAGGTTCCTGAATTACTGAATACAAACCAGTGCATTTATTTGGCATAAATGGAAGGTTATACAGTCATCTTTTTGTTCACTGCAGAAACAATAATTTTCTGATTGGAAAGTAAGATTTAATGGAATTTTTTTTTCCTTTCAGTATTCAGGACCAGGATAAGAAGCTACAAGAGTTATGGAGAATTTGTAACAGATTACCTAAGCATTATCATGCTAATTTCAGGTATGTATGAACATCTGTTGACTTGCAGCACAGCTGCTTTGATGCCAGAGTACCACACTTCAAAGCTGATTAACCAAAACTCTAATCCAGGTTTTTTTTCTTGGCCCCAAATTCAGTTAGGTTTATAAAAGGACATCCTGTTTTATTCAAGTAGGTGGTGTGCATTGGGGGTGGTAGACTCTTTCAGTCAACTTAATTCACTATTGAGTCTAATGAAATAGTGATGCACAGAACCCTTCCACTTAAGGGTCGTGCTGTTGGCATTAGTACCTGACTTTTCACCAGCTGTGCTCTTCATCGTGTTTTCCAGTCTTAGAAATCATCTGGTTCTATCTTACATGTGTTATTTTTCCTTATGGTTTTGCCTTTTGGGAATGAATCAGAACAAAACCAACTCTAGTGATTCCTAGAAGTGTAGAAGTTCTGGTACAGGATATGAAAATAGCTGTTAAGTAGGCATTCTCAATCTAAATGTTTTTTTCTGAAAATACAGTAGTTGCATTTTGCAAAGGTGGAAGATGCCTTCTTTTCTAGCCAGTTCAACTTCTGTGATTCGTGAGTAGGAACTTAGTAGCCAGCCACCAAGCAAGAAGACAGTTCAGCTTATTTCTGGTTTGTTGGGACTTGTCTCTACAAGTTCTTGAATTTTTATTTAGTTGCTTTCAACAATAAATTATCTTAGTTCCTGCTGTTTAAGTATTTCTTTTCTTTTCTTTTTGTAGGTATTTAATCAAATTTTTAGCAAAGCTTGCACAGAACAGCGACGTTAACAAAATGACACCCAGCAACGTCGCAATAGTCTTGGGCCCCAACTTGTTATGGGCAAAAAATGAAGGGTAAGCTACAAAGCAGAACTTCCATGGAACTGTAGAATTGCTTGATAATCATGTAGACTGTTCACAGCAACACAGTATTTGCCTAAAAAGTATTTCAAGTGTTCTCTCAACCTGTGCCTCCAGATCCTTTTAGGCATGCGTCTTTTTAGGAGTGTTTTAAAATGCTATAAATGTTACTGAATAGTCTCAATTTCATCGAAGTGTGAAGTTGCTCTTCATGTGGTACTTAGGAGTCTTGATACATCATGCTTAGTGTGATTTGCCATTTAGGTAATAGGAATTTTTAAAATATTTTCTTACTTTGATAGAACTCTATAAAGTGTTCTACAAATTTCTTCTGCAGATCCCTTGCTGAAATGGCAGCAGCAACTTCAGTCCACGTGGTAGCAGTTATTGAGCCAATTATTCAGCACGCAGACTGGTTCTTCCCTGGAGGTAAATTCTTGCCATAGTTAAAAGAATTTTGTATATTTGATAACCCTACACAGGTAAAACCTTCAATAGCTTTTTGCAGTGAGGCACCACTTTGTGTATGTCTTAGGATTTATTCTGTCTGTCTGTCTTTCAGATCAAGATTTCAATGTGTCTGGGGCATTTGTTGCGGTTCCTGCTGTTAATTCAAATCACTTGTCACACACTGGGAATGAATATGAATCTGGGACACTGGAACGGAAGAGACCTCTTAGTATGACTGTAATGGAAGGGGATTTATTGAAGAAGGAAAGGTATGTTCCATTCTCGGGTTATGTTTCAGTTATTATCCCACTCCTGAGAACTGCTCTACTGAGGAGGTTGTAATCGGACACAATTTTATTGGTCTCAGGAGGAGAATTCCATGGAATATTATAGTTAACGATAGTGATTTATTTCCCCCCATATTGTTGCAGCCTGAGGAAAATTGAAAGGTAAAGTACTGGTATTTGCTTCCCTTTATGCATGATAAAAACCACAAGCAGATAACTACTGCTTCCAGTTTTCCTGTTACAGATTTGGGGGGTCTAAAATCCACTGAAACAGAAGTGTACATAGTAGAATCTGTCAGTATCTAACTTCTGATATTCCATGGCTTCTTTTTCAAAGCCCATAAGCTGAGGTGGTGTTACCTGGTGCCTTCATGATAAGACTTGTGAGTTGGTGATGGTACAGTATACCACAGCAAACAGTAGAACGCTAAAAACCAAAACCAAAACGTGCTGTTTTCCCATATAACATGTAGTGTAACGCTCATTTATTATCACTCATATCATGAATATTCAAGTGGTGTGCTGTTTTGTTTTTAGCTGTTTATGCAAATGTTAAATTGTTACCTGAGTGTTAACTGTGGCTAGCCACATGCAAATTTATCAGCATTGGCAAAAGAAGAAAATCAGTTCAAGATTCACTGTCTTTAACACAACAAGAATAATATTAAATTCTAGAATGAATGTGCTGTATGCATTCTAAAATCTGTTAGAATTTTAGTCCATTTATCCATAGTTCTCCTTTAAACACAAATCATAGCGTGTATCCCGTGGCTTTTTTATCTGTCTTGAAGTCTGTACTGCAACTTAGCCTGTAATAGAAACAAAATTCATGTGGCAAAATATGTTCAGTGAGGAGATACTCTGGTATCTAAGGAAATGTGTGTATTTACATGTAAAATTACTGAGTGGTTTGACCTCATTGTCATCAATGTCTGTCTTCAAATGTAATTGAGTAGTTTGTTCCACTTACGTTTAGCTTATCCCTCTGCGTGGATAAGCCCAACAGTGTTGCATGTCTTAATATTAATGGTGTTAATATGCAGAAAGTTGAAGCTTTCCTTGTTGCTGCTTTGCATGCTGAGCAACAGGGGTTGTGTTTGTCTCTGTGGGTTATAACATCCAGTTGTCCTGTTGCTTTAGTTACCTGGTGTTGGCTGCCGTGGTGTGTTTACTCTCTCTTCTTTCTGTAGCTTTGGTGTCAAGGTTATGGACTTCCAGGCGAATCCTCGGAGATGTGGCACTATAAATAGAAAGCACACATCCCCAGCTTTCCAGCCACCACTTCCACCCACGGAGGCTGGCGTGCTGGCTCAGCCTGGAGCGGAGCAGCACTCACAAGCTTCTGTGGCTGAAACAAGCCCAGTGGGTGCTGGTTTTGCTCTCTCTGCTGGCACAGCAGAACAGTTGCAAAGTCAAGGAAATGAGGATGTCAGGTAAGAGGCATGGCTTCTGCTGGCAGTGGCTTAGCAAGGCTGCTTCAGCGGCAAACTGATGGTGTCAGCTGTAGCTGCTCCACAAGGCACCTCTTCTACCTGGAATGCATAGAATCATGGAATTGCTTTGGTGGGAAGGGACCTTTCAGATCATCTAGTCCAACCATCAACCTAACACTGACAAAAGCCATCACTAAACCTTATCTCCAAGCGCTATGTCTATCCGTCTTTTAAGTGCCGCCAGTGATGGTGACTCAGAAGCACTATGGAAGGGCTCTCTTGTCATGTGTATTGTTGCAGAATCAATCTTCTAAAATAACATACATTGTTCTGTATGTTCCAGAATTAATCTTCTAAAATAAGAGAATTATTGGGGGGAAAAATCATGATGAAAAATACTAAAAAAGACTGTACTTCTACCACCCATGTTGGCCTTTCCAAGTTCTACTCTAGAGGTGTCCACACAGTATGACTATCAGTTTGCTGCTGAAGGAACAAAACCTACCGTTGGCAATACTAGAAACCTGTTGGTCGTCTTTGTTGTTTCTTGTACACGTTACCTGGTTATGTCTCCTTATTTTTTTGTCTGTAGCAAGTGTTAGTGATGACCAGACTTGCTTGCTAGAAAATTGGAAGTTGATTTATTGTACTCCAGTATTAGTTTCTTAAAGACAAACATATATACAGGCTTTTTTGCTACTTGATTGCATAAAGTTTTGATAGTAATCATGTCCCCAGTATTAGTATACATGGACTCTAAGACTAATGGCAGTAGCCTTAACTCTTCCTTTCATGTATGCTGAAAGCAGCACTGTGCTTTCAATATTTGTGATCTGAGAGATATAACAAACCACCTATAAAGGCCTGTGGTGCTCTCCAGACCTCAGCCTCTTGCACAGCATCTTATGGTAAAACACCACCATAGAGTTTGATGCATCATTGACTCGTTTGCATATAGATTTTGTTCTCAGGTGACATTTTTAAAAAAACAACTTCTCCTTCGGAAATCCCCCACAGACTAATATTTCCTCCACAGATGTCCTTTGTGGCATAGGCAGCTAAAACAAAACCTTGAGAGTAGTGTCTAAAAGCTGGCATTTAAAATCTGCACAAACTCTGCGTTCAAGTACTTGCAATTTATTAACAGCACTGGAGAAATTAGGATTGCAATGTGCCAGGAAAAGCGGCTGAAAAGTGTTAGTCCGTTTGCCGTCAGTAAGATGCTGCAAGAGACTATAAAGACAGAGAAATGAGTGAAGACTGTCAGTGCAGAGCAAGAGGAGGGGACACTGCCTGGTACCACCTCACCTGGTTCATGCTCCAGTGCTGTGTTTTCCCCCACCTCTGTTACCTTCATAGCCAAAGGTCAAGAAGAGCTGAGTTGTCCTGATCTGAATGTCAAAGGTTTTGCAGGGGTTGCTCCCTCAAGACAAGTTCTGGTCTCCCAGCAAGGTAAAAGCTTAATTCTGGGTAGGGTGGAGAGAAGACATCAGTCAGCCAGTGATGGTAAAAGAACCTCTGCTCTCTCCACACCCAGTCCCTGGGCCCTCCCAAGTCTTCCAAAGGCTTCCTCACTTTCAGTGGTGAGGATTACATCTGCCTCGCCTGTATACTGTACGTAGCAAGTTGGTTCATATCCTTTGGGCTTTTTTCTGGCAGAGCTTCACAGATTGCCACTGTCACTTGGTCCGTAGTAGCCAGGTCTACCAGATAACTGCCAGCAAATTGGATGCGATGCTGGGACAGAATATTTTGAAAAGGCCAACAGTTAGAGGAGTGATGGGTATATCTGAGGAAACTGAAGAACAAATTCTATATGAACTTTATGCTGAGAGTCTGTTTTTAAAGGATGTGCAAATGCCCTGAGGGTGCGTTAGGATGGAGACTGTGCTCCTGGGTATCAGTATTGCATTCAAACAGGTGCCAGGACCATGCAGAACTACTTGGATTCCTGGTTTAATTTTGGTAATTAATCGTTTGTACAGGCTTGCCTAAAGCCAGATGTCACTTGTGTGAAGATCTGTAGCACTGTTCAGTCTCAGTAAATACCAGCCAGTGCAGAAGTTTTTCTGAAGCGTTTGAGGGTCAGAACTATAGCATGGTTTGTAATGTAAACCTGAACGGGTGCAGCTGATCTGGGCAAGGCATTTTACAATCGTCTTCTAATTTAGGATTTTTAACTTTCAGCACCTCAAAATCTAAGGACAACGCGTCTTCAGCTACTCCTCCGCCCGTGAGAAATGGTGGGCATGCGAGCACTGCCCAGAACCAGTCAACAAGTAGCACTAATCAGCTTTCTGTTAATCAGCCACAGAATGCGGCCGGTCCCAGTCCCCATTCAATGAGGAGAGGTGTGTTTTTCATTGGATTTTTAAGCCACTAAGTTCCAATTCTTTATGTACTGCTTACTAAAATAATTTTACCAGTACCTCTCCCTTTGTTACAGACAATGGTTTAATTCACTTGCGTTTCACCAAGTCCTAGCTATAAATGCATCTTTGACTTTTGGAATCTTTCGTGAATGCTGGTGTAGTAATGTTACCATTGCTTTTTAACAAAATCACTCAAAGGCTATTGATTAGTCAACCTGTGTATGCATTTCCCCAGCTTCCTTTTGATACCACTTTTATTTGATAATACGTTTTATTTCGATAATGTACTTGAGTATTCTTTTGCGCTACTAACTTCTTTCTTTCGGGATTTTGGTTTCACAATACACAACCGTGAAATCTCACCTCTTCTCTTAACAGCAGTTAAAAAGCCTGCGCCAGCCCCTCCCAAGCCAGCCAACCCACCGCCAGGGCAGCCGGGAAGCCAAAGTTCTGCCCCAGCTGCTCAGCCACCTTCTGTCTCTCCAAAACCACCTGCTAGAAGTTCTTCTCCTCCTGCTCAACATGCAAACCAAGGAGCAGCCCAGACCTCCACTTCCCAGGTTTCTGCACCTCGGAGATATTCCAGCAGCCTGTCCCCAATACAAGCTCCCAGCCATCCACCACCACAGCCCCCAACACAGGCTACTCCTCCAGCGCAGCCCAAATCAAACAGTCAGACATCTCCTCCTGCTGCACCCAGCAGTGAGCACGGACCAGAGCAGCCCTGTTACACTCCTCCGCAGACTCCAACACCACCCGATACTCCCCCTCTAGGAAAACATAACGTTAGTTCCCCATCGTCACAGCCACAGCCAGCTGCTCAGGAGACCTCCCAGTCTCACTCCCCACCGCAGACTGGTACACTGCCCAGGCCACGGCCGGTACCAAAACCCAGAAACAGACCTAGCATTCCCCCTCCGCCTCATCCTCCCTCTCAGCTGGCTGGAGATGGTATTATTGCAAATCCCACACAAACGGCTTCCAAAATAGTAACAGGTGAGTGGATTCTTTCATATTCGGTGTCTCCTCAAGGAGTGGAAATGAAGAAAATAATGCCTGTAAATGTAAATGAATTTGGGGGAGGGGGGGATGGACTGAAAAGCATAAATAACAGTTAAAATACTAAATTGCTCCTTTCCAATTAAAATGCCCACCCACCTGTTCTGTGCATGAGGATTTAGGGCACTTCCTCAGTGAGGATTTTAATTCCTGGGGCAGAAGGGGCTGCGGGTGTGTGTAGATTAGCTTGCTTTATTTTTTTTTTTCCTTCTTTGGAAGCAAAACACGGTTATAGCAGCCATCTCTCTAGGGCTTTCTCCGGGATCAGCATCGTGGCAGTCTCAATTATGCTTATACATCTGTTGCCAAAAAGCAAATATTTGGAGGAGGGAGAAGATGTAGCCAAGGATAGTATATTTCAGCACGCAGAGAAGATAAGAAAATGGCAAAAAATGGTCACTGATACATGTTCCAATAGACAAGATACTAACACAGTAAATATTTTACTTGGGAATTAAGTCTTCTGATGCACTTTTAAGTTGGACATCCAGAAGCTGAAGAATCACATACACTATTTAGTGTATCTTAAGTCAATTTCTAGATAGATCTTCATATTTTAAATGGAGCTACCTTTTTCTGTTTTGAGACGTTTGTGAAGTAAAGAGAAACTTCCTGTCTTCTCACAGGAACTTCATGAAGCTTGTGGTTACTAGTTTGACAGAGATAATGTTAATTTAAGTCTGGAGGCGGGGGGGAAGTAATTGCTGAGGACAGTCAAAACTAGCAGATCTTGAAATATTCTCCTGCTGAGTCTCTGCTTATTTTAGGAAATTCTGAAGGAAGAGATAATGAATGTAGGAGACTAATGCTTTTAAATCTACTTATATTTAATAATGGTTAAAACTTTCCAATGACACTGCAGCTTCTCTAGAATAAGACTAATGTATTGGAATGCAAAGTATAAATTCTGTTACCTAACAGCTTTACCCCATGGTGCCTTCACAGGTGGGGATGGTTACTGCGAATAAGGTTTGTACTTACAAGAAACATGCAATATAAGCTAAAATGCTCCTGCACAGCAATATTTTATTTGTAGCTTTATTTTGTATATGCGCTTTGGAATATGTGCTCTCTGTCAACTCTGTGTTACCTCATTACTACATATCATTCTGTTTGTAAGAGATTAGAAGACCTATGCTGTTTAATTTTAATAGTCCTGTGAATATTAAGTTATTCGTTAAAACAAATTGTAAAAATAACTATAATAGAGTAATGCTTCACACGGTCACCAGAGCTACTAGTCCACAAGTCAAGTGTGAAGCAGTGACCCCTTTAAAACAGGTTTGTTCTCATCAGTGCAGGCAAATACTGAAGCTCGTGGGTTTTTCCTACAATTGATTGTTTTATGGCTGGATTTTAATGTAGCTTTCACTTTAGGTTTTCAGTTATTTTTAACTACTTGGAATTTTTATTTGGCAAAATTCATGTTCATGTGACTAAACCCCTTTGCGGGACAGCACCCAGCAGCGTTCTGGCATGTTTGCGTTTGCATTCTGTCAGCTCCAGCCTCACTAATAGTACTAGTCCGTTCAATCACAGCTGCCAAACCACACATTAATAATCTTACTATTAGAGATGCTACCTTTTTAAGGGAACAACTGCATGCCAGGCTGAAAAAGTTGAGGCTGCATTCCTGAATTATCTCAAGATTTGACTGTTTACAGGAAAGATACTGAAATAGGTATTGGACTGAGAAACTCAAGTTGGAAATAGTTTGTTTTGTTGGTTTGTTTTTTTTTAAATTGGAGAAACTAGCAGTAAACGAGCTGCTTAAGCAACTAAAAAGTAGCTTTGCTTTTTAAAATAACAGACTTTTCCTGATTGTACTTCTGTTCTTTTTGTCAGTATCTGTAAAATACAAGGGCCATTTGTTTCAAAACTGAATTCAGAAATAAGCCCGAGGCCTGGATCTTTATGGCACTTAAAAATAAGTTAAGAATGGGAACAGCACTGATGAGTCAAACTTCATGGAAAGACTTAACCTTAATTTCTAAGTTGACCATGTTTGTTTTCATTTTGGCATTTTTCTGGTTCTGAGGAGATTGCTTTAATGACAAGCAGGATTTGTTTTACCCCAATGTAGCTGGAGAAATACTTGCCTTCTAAATAATACCCAGCTGCTATGCAGGGGGGCTGCTTCGTTAGTGGGGGAGTTAAGGTTACACAAATGAAGCGTCTGCCCCAGGGGAGAGGCTGGGTACGGACTCTGAATTAAAATTTACTGCTGACTCGGTTTCAGCTGACTTATAGGCATACGGTACACAACTGTCCTGTAGTCTGGATAAATACACAAAAATATTGAAATCAACAATTGAAATTAAACTGTTAGAACTGGAGAGACTTAATATTCCTCTTAAGTGCAAACTGTAGCAAATTGTCCATGTGAGTTGTGCACAGTAAACAATAGTATGAAAGCTGCTGTGCAGGAAAGGCAGTAAAGAAAGCTGCTGCTGAAGGATTCTCTAGCAAAACTGATAAAGGAACCTAGAAAATCTAGTATCTTTTTTGCAAAGAAAAAACCACCTGGGGAAGGTTGAATTGCTCTTCAGGCTTACCTACAGCAGAACGCTCAGTACAGGATCATCCACCTTTTCCACATTAAGCTTTTTTTAAAGGATTAATATTTGTTCTGAATTAACACCACTGCATATTACATAAGAGGATCTGCTCTAACATTTACACGTGCACATATAAGCACTTATTATAGACTGACTTACCTAATTCACAATGTGAAATAGCTGTTTTTAATTTCAGCCTTAAATAGTGAAGTGAGGGAAGGCAGATGGGAATAATGGAAGCCAAAATTGAGTTGCCAGCAAATTTAATAATATCAGAACAGGAATTCTGAATTGTTTTCAGGATACTGTTGAATTCCTTTGTCCATGTACTGGACTTCAGTAATGCCTCAAATTCTATTTATGGTATTAAAGTAATAAGCCCTAGAAAAGAATATTCTAATCAAAAATTTTATTAAATAATCTAGATGTTTGACCTGCATTCAGTAGGAACTGTATGGGAAAGTTCAATGGTAAGGAAAAGGCATATGATTGGCCAAAAATGTTGCTAATTCATAATCATGTGTGTGCTAACGCCCACTACTAACCCGTCACAAATAACACCGCTTGCTTGCACTACCGTTAGCGTGGCATGCAAAAAGAATGGCTGTTGGATGCTCGCTCTTACATTAACATACTAAAAGTATCGGAGACTAGAATGTGTAAAGTTGTTCATGTTTTGACTGGCCAGTTTCACATTGTACTTCTTCCACGTACAGAAAGTCCTATCTAGAAATCCATGTGTTTTATACAGAGTTTCAGTTTGTATTTGAAGTAGCTGAACAGTCGTTTGTCACAAATGCTCCTTTCCTGTGTCACCTCACGCTTTCAGTTCCCTCCTTTTCTGATTCATCCTTCCATACGCAGTCGTGGTAGGGAGGATTTCTGTGCTGGCATCTGAAGTGGAAGTACACCTTTTGAGCCCTGCTTTAAATGACAGTTCAAAGGTAACAGTGGCCACTGTTAGACATGAGGGAGAGCGCGGTGCCTCTGCCGCTTGGTTCTGTGCTCGTCTCTTCTGGGGTCGAGCTCGGTCTGGAACATTTTGAGTAAGAGACAAATGCAAAAAGAATTGGGGAACTCATACGATTGCATTTTATTCTTCTGTGTAATATTGCTTCTGTTAGCAATAGTAAAAATGACTAAAATCTAAAGTTTAAATCAACTGACTTCAAAAGGACTTAAATTTTCCTCTGTTGTAGAAACAGCAATTATACAGTACAGTGGGGGATAAAGGAGAGCTGCTGCTGTTATGAAACTTGGTTTTGTGAATTGGGGACTTATTTAAAACAGATGAATGTGAAGTTAAGTGAAAAAGTTGGGTTTTAAAGTAGCCCCAGTAATTATTTCTTCACTGCTACCAAAGGTCTAGTGAACAGTGACCATGTTGTAGGTGCCACAAGGCGTTTTTCACTGGGTACAGCCCCGTACACAGAACACTGACTTCAAAATGGCAAATGAGGGCTGGGGAGAGAAATCTATTTAAAAGATTCCCCCAAGATGATGGTGTTTTAACAAATCATAACAGTATTGATGGTTTGTTCTGAGCCTTCTGGCTTGATTTCGTTTATCACTGAAATGCTGTCTTAGCCAAATATGGTGCTCCCCAAGATTCTGATATGAGACTTGGGAGAAAACTTAGAGTTCACGCCTCACAGGAAAACATAAATTCTGCAATCAAGTCTTTGGGAAAGTTGCAACAGTAAGAGGGGTGCAGGGGAGGCTCCACTCCGACTTCAGTTCTGTCTCTGCTTTCGCCTCTTCCTTGTCATTTAGCTCAGAAACTTTCAACTTGAACATCTATGAAGTAACTTGTTGCCTAAATTTAAGACTTCAAGATATATGAGTCAAGGTTTTTATAGGTTGCCTGTCTATGCCACCTATGTTTAAAAGCAAGGTGTTTATTTAGATTCTTTATTGATTCAACTGATCTAAACGAGTTTCTATGTGGAACAGCTGCTGTATTGCAGTAAGTGATGTTGTGGCATATTATAAATTAGCTTTCCAAAATACTGATTTAGTATTTTCAGTTATGTTTTTTGCACTGTTATGGATTTTTGTCTTCTACCTACCAGTGCAGGCAGTCACCAGAAATGCAACATTTTTGAGGTCCTTCTTGGACACCTGGGCTTGAAGAAAATTATCCTTCCCTCAGACGAGGGCAAAGAACATGATATTCCCTGTTGTACACAGAAAAGGGGTTTAACCTGCATTTGGTTTAAGCAATTGCCTCCTCCTCTTGTGACAATGCCTCCTTTTGACACCATACATCTTCCTGTTGCTTCCAAAAGTCGTAGGTGTTGGTTACGTGGCTGATGATTTTTTTGCTGAGTGACCGTTCTGTTTTGATGGGAATGTCTGGAGCAAGTATCACTCGTAAGGGGCATTGAGGAATCCGATACTAAATCATACCTGCAGTCTTTTATTCTTCAGAAATAAATGTTTTTCTTTATTGTGTACATTATTAAAAAGGTATTCGGGAGAAGCAATTCAAACACAAGTAGTTTAGTTTGGCTTAAACTTTTTGTGTCCATGTGTCCACGTGCACATGTGCCAGCCCTCTGTTGGAAAAGCCTTTGTTGATCTTTCCTTTCCCTTTTCTTTCTAAGGAAATGCATCAGAAATACACTAATGAATGAGATGTCACTGTCCAGGCTGCTAAACTTGCTGTTCCATTTTTTGTGCAGACTCTAATTCCAGTATTCAAGAACCACTTCAAAACCCTTCTCCAGAGCTCCTTACAGAGACAGCAAGCAAAGAACTGCACAACCATCTCATGCTCGATATTGACAATGACACGGAAAGCACTGCTCTGTAACGGAAACTCCCAGACTTTGTAAAGGTTCCTCTCCTGGTGGGAAAACTAACAGACCTAACAGTGAAAAGCTTCTTTTGACGATATGGCAAAAAACTGTGTAGAGGTTTGACTTGTGCATCACAGAGGAAGTGATTTAGCCATTCAGAAGAAGTTTAATGATCTGTGTCTCGACAATGGTTTTCAAAATCTTGGATGGAAGGAATTAATTATTGCAGAAACTTGCATAGGAAGCATAATTGCTGCTAATGCAGATGATATTAGCAGAAATTCCAAAAGAATAAGAAGCAGAACATTAGTTATTTAAAGTGCATGTATTATGGAAATAATCTTTTTAATGTCACGGTTAGACTTTTATTTCTAGTTTTTAGACATTACAAGGAGATGCCTTGCAAGAGACATTCCCTCACTGATTTGCTGCAGATTCTTTTTAAAACATGAACCAAAAAATGCCCGAGTGCTGGTGGTGACTGCTGGTTATCAGTCGCCTTGTCAAAACTGTGGATGTATTCTAGTGCCTTGAAGGACTGTCATACTGTAGAAGGAAACTTACTGTATCTTTAATCATTTCATTGCTACTTTAATGATCAGTACTTAATACTTATTTCATAGTTATTTGTATTAACCAAGCCTGCTTTTGTTTATGTGAAACTTGGAACTATTTCAAGATGAAACTGTGGAAATGGTTTTTGTGCTTTCATTGAAAAAGGTTGAATTTTGAAAGAACTTTGAAACAGCTGTTTGGATTCATCAGTTGGGTGAACACTTATAAAATTAAAGATTGTCTTTTGTCAACTTATGGCATCTTTATTCAAGTTTGTGAGTAACATTACTTCCAATGGACACTGAAGGTTACGCAGTCATTCCCTGGGCTTGAGATGGCCGGCTGCTCAGTGTGTTCTTTTAAGGGCTGTAGCGGGAACGTACTGGGAATGAATATTTGTCCTTTATGTGTAGATTCATGTTAAACACACATGAGTCCGGCTGCAAAGAGAAACGCTGGATACAGCCTGTATCACACAGAGAAACGAGATGGAACAGGCCATACAGTTTCTGTGAAGGAGAGGGAGGGAGAGTAGAACAGTCAATTGAGGTAACATTCCTATAACTAGTTGGAATAATGTACTTAAACTATAAATTCCTTAGTACTCCAGGATACGTTTTACTGAAGTTATTAAACTAGGCCTCAGGCTTAACTACAGAATAAAACTGCATTTCATAAAGGTCTTGACAAGACACATTGTACTTGGCATTATGATAAACGTATTTTAGTTGCTGTCTTGTTGATGCCCCAGCTTGAAATCCCAGTAGGTGCCCAGTTGTTTCCTGTTCAGACATCTCTTAACAGGGAAGATGATCTGTCAGTGGGTGCAGTCCTGCTTTCCCCTGTCTCTACAGTAGCACTATAACAAACTTGTAGCTTAAAATTCAGTGTTACAAGCCAAAAATTCTAGTTCTGTTACTAAATTTAATGTCTCAAACTGCATGCAGGGTACCTGAATCCAGGGCAGGTTGCGAAGGACTTAAATAAATTCTCAGAAAATCTTCTGGACTTGTACATTCTTCAGCATTGCACAAATAGTTAATTGTCTCTGCTGGGATTAGCAGTTCGGGTTCAAGAGTGTGTACACTCTCATCAGCATCCTCGCTATCATCCTTGATAATAAACAGCACATTTCAATGCAGCAACAGTAAGAGCACAGGGCTATGACACAGTTAAAGTTGAAGAAATTTGCCCAAAACAGCAGCGTTACACCTGTGTTTGCCAAACACAACTGTATCCTCTGCTCCCAAGAGAGCCCAGCAATGGGCAAGGGTGGGAGGCGGTGTCAGGTACCAGCTTCATGAGTGACTCAGCTGGCTTTAAACTGTGCTGGTGCAGTTGATTAGTTCAAATGGCTGCACAAAACAACCCTACGGAGGTCTAGAAAGAAACTTGGAATAAAATAATGAGGTTTTGTAATGCTTTAACTATGCTTCTAGAGTCCTATCAGGTGTATGTGCTTGTAAACTCCACTGGAAAGACAAGCGTGGCCGCTGGTGTGGTCGGGGGGGATTATTGGGGGTAAACTAGCTAAATTTCTTACAGCCTAGTTATTTGAGGTTTACCTCCAGACTCTGGATGTAGGCTGCTAGCTTGAGTAGGAAGGTAAGGCACTCTGCCACCACCTCTGCTGTGGACTCTGACTGTGTCGAGTCTTGTGGACATGCCATGGGAGACGTCGCTATTGCCACGTACCAGTCTGGGAACAGTCTGGTGGGGATGTTATGTGCCACCACTAAAACTTTAATTTCCTGGAGTAAAGCACTGTGTGGAAAGAGAGTGAATTCCATTCCAAAGTACAGCAAGGAGTTTTTATCAGCTGGTCAAGTTTTACAAACTATGCAGTGAGTTGTTTGCATTCCTAGAGCTGTGGTAGAGCACTGTACGCACAGCACAGTGCATCCCTCCCGCCCCAGCCAGCGGAAACCTTTCCTAATTGTACTCTGATGTCTGTGCGAGGGTCTTGAGTGGACTGGTTGGATGTAAGGGTAAGAAACAAGCAAAAGAGTAGCAGGGATTTAATAAGCAAATGCAGGAGTGTGATGGTAGCTTGCTTTGATAGGAATTCTATTCATAGCAAAGAAACTGATGCAGCTTTTGTGAACCTGGATTTCAGTAAATTAATGTGGGGCTCTAGAGAAACACCCAGGTTAAGCTAAAGACAGTAATTGCCTGAACTCTGGTGGGCTGACTGGGTAGGACAAATAGCAGCCTGGATGGCAGGCTAATACTCTAAAGTATTAGTCTAGAGACTAATACTCTAAAGATAATTTTTGAAATTCCAGTAAATACATCTACAAACATTTACAAAGCAGGGTACAGAAGTCATACAGCAGATTCCTAAGGAAGGGCTTTTCCTATTTTCTGAAACCTGTGAAGGCTGTTGACAGTTGGAGTCTCAGCATCTTGAAGACAGACTCCAATACAGAGGGCTGGGCGAGAGCCTGCTGACAGCTGGGCAGCTGCTGATACAGATGGTATTAGCAGAAATTCCAGAAGCAGCAGCAACAGAACATTAGTTATTTAAAGTGCATGTATTATGGAAATTTTCTGGGCTGCATCCAGAAAAAGATTTGTTGTGTTAGCTGGAAAATGTCAGCTCCTCTGCGGTCAACAGGTAGCAAGTGGGAGAATAAAAGCTTGTAACTTTTTTGTAGCTAATTGTAATTGTAGCTAATGTTCAGTTTAACCTTGAGGAAGCATTCTACCACTTCTGCTAAAATTTTATTTCATCTAAGTGATACGAAACACTTACTTAGGGCCTTGATTTTGGAAAGAAGCTAAATCTTGGATGACGAGATGGATTGTGCTACTGCAAGACTGCAGAGGAAAGGGTAGAGATGTTACAGAATTGCATATTACAAATTAATTTGTGAATATAAAAATAATTCATCAGCTGCCCTACATGGGCTTTCCCATTGAGTCACAGGCGCTGAGGACAACGGAGGTTGTTCCTATTACGTCTGACAGAACATGTCTAATTCTGTCAGCATAATGTTCTGGGGCAGTTATCTGAAGCACTGGGTGGAGCAAATCCCAGAGGTAAGCTACTGAACCCACCACAGCATTATTCAGGTCTTTGAGCCTAGGTATGGAGTGGGAGATGGTTCTATATTTGTAGTTCGCTGATCTTAGAAGCCAAATTTGTACAAAGATGAATCGAGGTTACTTGATCCCACTAGGAATTTATGTAACTTACCTCTACTACGTGACAAATGTAGCTGGGACAGAGCAGTAGCAGACCTGAGACTTGTTCTCCTGAGTGGTCTTCTAATGCGGTTTCAAACAATCCTCTGTGATGACCTTGTTGCAAAAGAAAAACTGGCAGTTTGTCAGTTCATACCGGTAGTTGCTGCAGGTTAGTGTTGTGTATGGTCTGTGTTCTCTCTGCTGTCACAGACAACAGTCACAGATCAGGATTTTATTATTTAAAAGAAACGTGAAAGCACTGCTACCATGGGAATCTCTTCTTGACATGCACCAGTGCAATTCACATTAGCTCCTAAAACTGCACCAAAACCTGCAGTATTTCAGTAACCGAAGTCTCAAATTCCTATTAGCACTTGTTTTCTCTAAAGGTGTGTAAATACATCTTTGTGTCTGTAGATACAAATGTAGAGCGCTTCAGGAAGACATTGGCACCAGCTGATAGAGGTGTTTAAAAAAACAACTGTGTTATTGTATCATCTCATCAGACAAAGCATTTGGTGTATATCAGTTGCCTGAGAAAGTCATAGTTAAAGTTGGTTGCAGAAACAATATAGCTGACTTGAAAGCCTCTCTCCCCCTCAGGGTTTCTAATACTTCGTGTTTTATTGGCTTAGGAAGGGTTCCCAAGTGACAATTCTCTTCATATGGTTTAACAAAATAGTATTTTCTTATTTTATGGGCTACTCCGAGGCTTGTATGTATCGCTGCTCCATAGTGCCCATGATGTTACACCGTGCACATGCCCTGCCGTAAGCTTTTGTAGGTGGTATTTGCTATAGCCATGCAATATTTAATGTGTTTAAGAACTGTTATGACGGGACAGCACAGCAGGTGGGATTCCCCGACCCCCAGGGCCCAGCAGGAACGCGGCCGTTGGCGGCCGTGCAGCCCCGCCATGATGGGGGCGCTGGGCGAGTGGAGCTGCGGGGGGCTACTGGTCCCCTCCCGGTCGGGCCACCCACCTGCCACCTCCTCCGCCGCCGCCCCCTCGCCCAACCGGGCCACCACCAGCAGCCTGTGGAGCGGGAACCGGCCCTGCGGGGAGGAGAAGAGAACCGAGGCCGGGCCCCCTCGCACCGCCCGGCCTGGGCGGGGAGCCCCGGCCCAGCCCCCGCCGCCGCGGTCCCACCTCTGCGGCGCGGTCCCGCCGCTCCCGCCGCACGGCCAGCAGGCTCCGCCGCTCTAGCTCCGGCGGCTCTGGCGAGTCCGGCGGCCCCGGCGACGGGGCCTCCTCCGCCATGGCCGGCGGGGCCTGGAGCCCGTGAGGGGCCGGTGGAGGCCGCGAGGGGCCGCGCTGGGCCCGAGGCCTCGGGCAACCCCCCCGCCGCCCATCCCCACACACTCCAGACAGCAGTCAGCTCTTGCTCTTGAATAAAGTTTTATTTTTAGCTACACAAAAGCCCCGGTGACGGGGACAGGCTGAATCACACCACCAGCCCTGCCCTGGGGGTGGCCAGCGGTGGTCCTTTGTCCCGGCCGAGGGCCTTCCTGCCACAGAAGCACTGGTAGAATGGCCCCGGGAGGCAAGGGGGTGCCACCAGGCCTTGGGCTGCCACCGGGCTCTGCGCTGCCCTCGTCCCTGCCAGCATCCGGTGGATCTGGGCTGGTTTAGCTCCTTCAGGTATCCCTGGTGACGTTTTTGTGGTAGTTTCCAGTCTGGGTGCTGGTGTTGGTCGGTGTCGGCCCCATCATGGCAGGCTGTACGGCAGGCTGTAGTGCAGGGAGGCTGCCAGAGCTACATGAATTCAGCACAAACTTGTGGAGATGTCAGCGGGCCCGTCAGCACTAACTAATTGCACGGGCGGTTCTGAGCCGCTGCGCTGACGGAGGAAGCCAGACGGACAGAGCCCAGGCGCAGGGGTGGGCTCTCCTCCCTCGGGCACTCAGCCCTCCAGGGTAGAGGAGCTGATCCCAAAGGAACACAAGTGCTTGTAGCTGGTTACAGAGGCATAAATAGGAAGAGAATCTAGACTTCCTGAATTCCAGGCAGTGCTCTAACCCCGAAGAGCGTAATTAAATATTTAAAATAACCAAACAAACCTCTTCTGCCTAACTGCCTTCCTTAGCTCTCCTCACACCCAGTGTTCGGGGCTGACGGTGATGGTGCCGGGCGCTCAGCACCTTTTACCGCCAGGTCCCCGTTAGAAATAAGGAAAGGATTAGGGAGGAGGGTCTGCCTTCTTAAATAAAGAAATAAAATTTAGAAAGCATTATGAATTACATTAACCCTCAGCTAGTTATTATTATTTACACCAATTAAAAATTAGTCGATGTCATCTGGAATCGAATAGCCAGCTGCTATGCGAAGTAGGCCCAGAGGAAGAGCCCGGCACATATACATAATAGCAAGTTGATGTTCAGGACGTGTTTCACCAGCGGTTTCTCCTCCAGGGAAGCCACGGGAAGCGGCTCGGGTTTAGTCGGTGCCACGTTCTCGGCATTTTCCTGTTTGCGCTCCATCCCGCAGAGCCACAGGAGGGTGGTCACCAGCTTCGAGTTCCCTTTGGTGTTAGTCGTACCTAAAAGGACAGTCAACAGTGAGGTATAAATCCCACCAACAAAACACATCCCAGGAATGTATCAGTGTGGTCCTGGACAAAGGGTTTTGATGCAAAAATGCACCAGCATTCCTTAAATGAATACACTAGCTACACTGAGGTTAAGGAATCCCTTTAATTAGCATCTCCTGGGGACTCTAGTATCAATTTAATTCCTCCCTGGAGGTCTGAGCTCAAGTTCTGCTGTTCCCAACATTTAATAAAGAGTGACAGTAGACCAAACCTAAAAGCTCAGCTGTAGCTGCTTGGTGCCCATCAGCTTCCTCTTGCAAGAGCATGGTCTAGTCCATTTAGGGTTACTCCACGCCACACACGTGTAAATTGAATTTTCCCAGCTCGGGTGTGGGTTAGGGCATACACAACTAACTGCTGGGAAGACAGAGGTCATGCACAACAAACGTGAGACTTCCCAGCAGCTGGGAGATCCGCACCGTAATTCATTAACTTACTGATGTTTTCAACAGCTTTTTATAGATCAAAGGAATACATAGCAAAAGCTGCACAGTTACATAAACAGTGTCCCAAGCCTGGAAAAAACAAGTGATGATAATCATCGCTGGAAAATGCAGAATGAGTTGCTATGCGTGTTTGTACCTAATACCGACAAGTACAAGTTTTAAAAAATGTAAATCCTCCTTCACTGATCTGTCAAGAACTCCGCCCAGGGCTCTGGGTTCTCCCTGCTGCTAGAGTCGATCAGAAAACATCACTGAAAAACAGAAATGGAATTTCATGAAAATAATTGTGCTTTTCCTCCACCCTCCCCTTTTCCAACCAGTTCTCCTGGCAGCAGGTGCAAGCAGCACCAGTCGCTAGTGCAGGGTAATGGGCATGGCTTTCTGTATCCCATCCAGCTCCTTCTTGATTTCAAGCATATCTAATGCCATCAAGAGATGGAAAAGAAACTAAACTTCTGCTTAGGTAACACTGTCAGGTAAAAACCTTTTAGCATGCCCTGAAGTTACAGAAATCCAGAGGAAGTAGTTTTAACGTTTCTTGTCTTCAAAGGCTCTACATAATGCCTAGGGTTGTTAAGTGTAGGTATTACTGAATACGATGTTGCAGCACTTACATTTATTATCATTTGAACTATTTTCAGAAGCAATGCTTATATCAATCTGGAGAGCTGGACGCTCAGCTTCACACACTCCTTTTGCAGCATCAGGGGAAGGGCTGACTGCTAGGTCTTTCTTGACTGGTAGATCCCCACGTGTGAACCAGGTAAGCCGACTTATCTGATGGCATGAAGAGTGGTGTTAAAGAAAACTGCTTTCATGGTTGTATAAAGGACTACCTTAGCAGTAGAGCAGCCTGCAGAGAGAATACTTAGAGGGGCTGAAATCTGTTCTCCTGCTCTGTTGGAGCAGGTGAACAGCCGAGTGCTCAGCTGGTGACTACAGAAGCGATGGCTACCACCGGCACGTTGGGTCTGGTTTTGTCTGGAACGCGATAGCTGTTGGTACAGATGGCATTCTTCACTCTCTGTTACTGAGGAGGAGGCATTTCTGCACGGGAGCAGCACTGGATGCAGACTGAGAGCGGGTCAGTGAAGGGAGCAAAAGAATGGAAATTGTGGCCAGGGAGGAATGATTCAAAGAACTGGAGTTGTGGAGAGAAGACAGGTGGGAGATATGATAAAATTTCTCCAAATATGTAAAAGACTCATTAAAGAGGAATGTTCTCAGTATCAACGATAGGGCGGACAGAAAGGGATGAGCACAACATGAAGCTGGAAAGATTCAAGTTGGAGGTGAGGAAAAACTGCTACTGGTAGGGCAGGTGAGCTCTCAAACTGATCACACACCTCCCTGGGCATTCTCCCTCTCTGGAGGCTTTTAAGAGTAAGTTCACCAGGTCTTTCAGAAATACATCAGGTTAGTCCTGTCTTGAAGCACAAGGATGCGTTGGCTGTATGATTTCTGAAGGTCCCTTCTGGCCCTTCTTTCTGCTATTAATGTTTTTCTGTAGCCTCAGTATATCTATTGAAAATAGTCAAACTGGCACAAACCTGTTCCAGAGGAAGTGTGCTCTCTGCCCTTGATTTCTCTTTTCTGCGAGTAAAAATGGTTCCTCACTAAATTAGTAAGAGAGTTGATAAAGATGACCCAGAAGCTGGAATTTCTTGGAAAAATAGAGGGAAAAAGCTAATTTGTCATGGATTAAACACACATGTCTGAACTTAAGAACAGCTCTTTGTAGCATCTACTGTTGACCACTTTCCAGGGTGGGACTGTGGATTTATGGGACCAAAATCTTAAATGGCAGCGGGGTGCTGGAGCAGAGGAGGGACTGCTGTTACAGGGTATCACAAGTGTGATCATAAATGAAGAATGAATGGAAACTTCCATTTCCGGATTATTTATCCCCACATTATTCCCATGGATGTAGTGTGGGGCATCCGGGAAGCCATTTACAAGTAACAAAAGAAATCTGAAGGGGTGACGCACCATTTCTTCCGAGGGGGGTTCTGTGAGCAGGCTCACGACCAGCACGGTGAGCGTGGAGATGGCGGCCAGGACCATGGAGAAGTAGAGATAGTGCATGTACTTCACCACGCCTGGGCGGAGGTCGGTCTCGCCGCACTGGGGCTCTGGGTAGATGAAGTCCAGCACCAGCCGAATGACGCCCAGCAGCAGCCCGATCACCAGGCCCCAGAACGCGCCCTGGGAAAGGAAGGAATATTCTTTATTGGAGAAAGAAGCAAACATCCACCCAGGGCCACATTCCCAGGTTACAAGCTGGCCAGGCTTTCTCCTTGCTGGTTTTTTTTGGTGGGCTATTTTTCCTCCCTTTTCTGCTCTTGCTATCAAGGTCTGCTGGTGCTGTTACAGTAGCCTGGTGCCTCTCCTCTGTGGGGCCAAGTGGTTCGTTAATTTTGGTGCGGAAGGGAAGGATAACATCTTATGCCAGAATACTTTGAAGAGTGATATTTGTATCCCAATGGTTGCCTTAACCCTGGGGGGCCGACAACTGCGCTCTGCGTAACCAAAGGCCGGTTTGGGAAAACTTTACCCTTTACCCAGCACCAGACTTTGTGGAGAAACTGGAGTTTAGGACTCCTGATGCCAGTCGGTTTGGCTCCTTTACTCTCTGGGCTCATTATGCCTTCTGTAGCCACCCCGATGCAGATAATAGAAGTCCTTGTAATAAACAAGCTGATGGCTAATAAGCCCCAAACAGGCTTCAAGATGTGGGAAGGACACCCTGCAATGGAGTGATGCGGTCATCTCACTCCTTCTGAAATGCCAGTGGAGTCTTTGAAAAACAGCGAGAATTGTTCCCTCCCACGTGGGTGATGGTTGCTCAGGTTGTGCAGGGGACTGGGTGCATTAATTCTCCCAAACACTACAAGAGGCAGCAGAACAGCAGCCTGAGCTGGTGGTTTTTGCTGAGGGACCCTTGTGAGGCCAGCGAGGCCAAGGAATTGACAGTGCTGAGCACAGCGGAGCTGTTACCTTTTCATTTGCTCTTTTCCAGAAGCAACCCAGTATGAACACCATTGCCACGGGGGGCTGCAGGTAGGAGCTGATCGACTGGATGTAAATAAAGAGCTGTCCTCCCTGGCCAGCCTGGACCAGTGGGATCCACAGGATGGAGACCACAGTGAGCAGCAACACAAAGACCCTGTGCAAGAAAAAGATGCCATTACTATTAACTCAGACCATTCTTTTTCCAATTACTCAGAGTGCAAAACTCCTACTGAGATCCTTCGTAACCATAAGGCCCCCACTTAAGTCCTTCAACAAACCTCTTCAACATGAACACGCTACATCTGTTCAGGGGCAGCAGGCTGCGAGGTGTGCTGAAATGTGTCTCTAATGCTCAGGCTCTGCTATAATATACATGTCCTAGTTCTCCATACCTGCCAACGATCATGAGTTCCCACTCAGAGCAACGAGGACGGAAGTGTTTCCAGAGGTCCATGGTGAAAATGGTGCTGGCACTATTAAAGATGGAAGTCAGGGAGGACATGAGAGCTGCTATCATCACTGACATCATCAGGCCCCTGAGTCCTGGGAAAAGAAGTACAGCTGCCCTGAGGAATCCCCAGTAATCCCACTGCAGGATGTCCTCTAATTCTTCTTTGAACTAGAACAGACTTTTAAAAATGTTTTTAGCCCCAGTTTTAAAATGGCAGTGATAGGGAAGTATTAACAGTTGATTCTCATTATTAAGCATCTGCACTTTATCGCTTATCCAAATTTGACTGAATTAGACTTCTGGATACTGGATCATCACCCATCTCTCCTGTTGCATTCTGTCCCTTGCCACTGTCTCACCAAGCCCAAGTTGCAGGGTATTTTCCTCTCTGAACTTCTCTCACTGGTGCCTTTAGGCTGGTGTGTACCGTACCCATCAGTGCCAGCACCACTACCAAGCTCCTTACCTACAGGCAGAAGTTCTATGACCAGCTTAGGATAAGCAATATCGGAACAGCCAGACGGGTTGCCACAGATTTTTCGGCAAATTTCCGCATCTGCACAAGCCACTAGATCTAAAATAAGCAAGGGGGAGTGAGAAGCAGTATTCCGTAGCCACAATAATCCAATATATCTAAACAAGTTGGTCTACTAAATGTTGTAAACTGCTTTCTAAGTGAAATATCGAAAAGCTTGGAAAGTTTCCAGCAAATGACAGGGGACTATCCCAACACAGCAAGGTACAGGCAGCACCGAGCTTCCCTGGTTTTCTTTTTTTCTTTTTTGTACAGATAGCTGACCTGCCCTACGTGTCTAATTCTTTTCTAGGACCGTCGCTCGCTTGAGGACTAAGGCACAGCTCCTGAGGGACAGGCACATCCACACGTTCCCACCTGGTGAGCAGTTTACCACATTCCAGGTGGTACATTAGGGTTCCTCCAGGTGCCTCAAACTTAAACTGCAGGAGGAGTAACATGTTGGGTGCAGGAGAGGACTCAGAGCGTGATCAAAATGCGGAGCAGCTGCAGGTAGGAAGCTCAGAAAGAGCAGCAGAATTGCTGTGAGAACAGGTAACAGCCAACTGCTCTAGCACGTTGTGCAATACGTGTCTGGGGTCTGCTATAGGAAGATGCGCATTCTTCCACTTGTAACTGGAAGCAAATTTCTTTATACTTTGGGCATTTGATGCATTGCAACCTTTTAACTTACTCGGTACAGGCTGTTCCAGCTCTGTAGAGCAGGCACAACCAGTAGCGATAAATAGAGGGAACAGATCTCTCCCTCAGCACTTACCTGGGAAGAGAATCCGGCTGATCATGCCTGGCATTACCATCATAAAGAGGGGCAAAATTTTCAAGTAGGAGGTCATCAAAGAGCCTCCTTTGGCATGAGAGAGGCTCTTAGCAGCAAGGGACCTCTGAACGATGACCTAGAAATTAAGAAATGTTTTTGGTCTGCTCTCAGCAGAGAGGAGGTAGCTGTAGGTGACATGACACCAATTTTGTTCATGTGTATACTTTATCCTCCTCTAAACTATTGAAATCTTAGAAGGGTGAACACAGAGCTTGGCTGTAGCTTTATAATTCTTGCTTCAGATCCTGAGTACATTACAGAAACATAGACCTGAAAGGCACTGCTTGTGTCATCAGATCTGAGCCTTGCTTCTGCAATATGCCGTGCTGCGTAATCTGTCCCTTAACTAATCGTACTCAGGCTTAGAATTTTCTTTTCTTCTTCTTTTGTTGGGGACTTCCCTGAGCCAATTGGTAAGCCCGGCCAGGTCAGTGGCCCTCCTGTCAAAGCAGGACAGAGTCTGAGCAGAATGTATTAGACAAAAGAGTACTATAGGAAGATCAGGAGGTTGCTGAGGGCTCCAGCCTTGCTGGCTCTGATGGTGTCGCTAGGAGGGATGGTAGTCAGAGCCCTGGAAAGCTGAAAGAGTGAATTCACAGGTGAATTCACAAGAAGTAAAAGGCTTAAGTTAAAAAACAAAAACAAAAATCATCTTTATAGACTGGGATTAACTCACAAATACATTCTTACACCTTTTTACATTGAAATGAGTGCCAAAATTTAGCTGTGCTTATAAAGTTTTGCATCTTTAGGACTAGAACCATCAGATTTTACTAAACTCCCATCAGAAGTAGTAAACCAGTCCAGGCTACCTTGCAGACCCTAGGTTTATAATCAGATTCAAACAACCCATAACATGTTCTTGAAAGCAAGCAGAGAAATAAGCAGTAACCCACCTGATCTGTACACCAGTACCACAGGGAGGGGATGGTCATTCCCACTAAAACTCCTGGCCAGGGAAGGTCAGAGTTAACAGGGTCTCGGAAAATGTGAAAAGCATCTTGTCTTGGCAAGCCGCAGGTACTGTTTTCCTTGCGGGTGCTGGGAATGGCATCAAAGTATTTTGTCTGCAAACCCTCAAGACCGCCAACTTCAACAAAGCCTAAAATAGGTCATGAGAAGCAGTTATCAGTCTTCCCGGGACAGAACTCTGATTTTCAGTCTCTGTGGTTTGCTATGGGTGATCCTCCACAAGTATTCTTTTAAAAATCAGAAGCTATTGACTCTAACATTGGGGTGGAGAATGGCATAACACTAAAGCTGCTGGATAGAGAAGGTGCTTGCTCACCTATAATTGCTTCAGAACGTATTTCTTTAGAGATTTTTCAGGGAGCACTCATGCATTTTTTACCCCATAAAGAACTACTGTAAGAGGGTTTGTATGAGCATGTATTCCAACAGGAGAATATATAGAAAGCAGTTCCCAGAACATCAATTGACTGATCAGTTGTGACGATCCAGCCCGTTTGTAGCACTTGGTAAAGCTTCTATCATAGTTTTAGTAATAAAACCCCAGGGAAACACTCACTGAAGACCATGAGAGTCACAGCCCCGATCAGCATGATGAAAGTTTGCAGAGCGTCTGTGTAGATCACAGCTGCCAGGCCACCTAAGAGAACAGAGAAACAGCAAACTGGGGGAAACTGGGTCTGTTCTGTGGAAGCATCTCACACTTTGCAGAGCTTTTTGACAGGCAGCATAAGCGGAGCCCCATGCCTGGCTGTGCTGGGGGACACCTCAGCCAAATCCTGTGCATAACTCTTTGGCTGAAATTTCTCATGTTTTGGATCATAATGAGTCACCATTTTGTCACTAAAAAGCCAAAGTCCAGTATAAGTACTTCTACGGGAAATACATGGAAAAGCTCCAAACAAAGCCCAAGCTGAATAAGGAGGAGAAGAAAAAAAAAAGGGGGGAAGGATCTTTATGAGCAACATCACTCGGCATGAACACTGGGAAAGGAGCAACCTTTATTTGTTTGGGATTTTCTGCTTACTCCGTGCATGGCTTTTATCCATTTGGCCACTCATAAACCCCGAAAGGGCACCCAAGACTGACAATGTTTCCGCATTACACGGCTCATTGTTATGTAAATCCACTCATACCTCCAAAAAGCCCAGAGGAAAAATGTATTGTGCAAATGCCTGGAGCATAGTTTCTCCTTAAAGCAGAACTGACACGCATCCTTATCTGCTAGGGCCTTATAAGGGGTATTTATTTACTCTTACCTGGTATTTTTTGCTTAACAGGCGAGTTGTCAATTGTTTCCCCCCCTCATTATCCATACTCATGGCAAAACCAGATTGTATGGGAATTGCAGGACTCCTCTCACACACACGAGGATTCACGGTGCATTGCACGAACACCCTTGGCTCACTAAGCAGGGTCTGGATCTGAAACTCAGCCACGTACCCGCGACAGTGTAAACGGCTGTGATTGCCAGCAAGCCTACCACGGCGATATAGAGGTCCCAGTGTAAGGCTTGCTGGATGAAGAGGGCCCCAGCATACATGTCGACCTAGAGAAAAAGACAGTTATCGCAGTTGCAATGATATTACCGAGCCCCTCAAAGCTAGTAGCCCCAGGGAGCGTGAACACTGAGCTGACCAAGCTGTCTCCTCTAGTGGGATCGGTCTGGTTTGTAGCTGCTTGTGACGCCCCAGCTCCCCACAGCATCTTCTCCACGTGGCACATCCCTCTGCAGCCCCAGCTCCTGCCTCTGTGCGTTAGGACCAGTCTTGGTTCAGCATTTAGAGTTTATTACCACTGGTCATGGGGGGACAAGGAGGGCGATGGTGGAGCTGAGAGGGGGAACATGCACAGCGCTCCACGAAAAAGGCATTTGGGTGGGGTGAGGTTATCTCTTTCCCGGGTGCTGGGTGGGGTGTCCCGAGCTGGGTGGGGAGAGCTGTGCTGGCCGGGGGACCAGAGCACCTGCGGTGCAAACCTCCCTCGTGATCTGCCGCCAGCCCCAGCACCGGTTTGCCATAATGCAAATTCCTCCCTGCTGACACGGTGACAGCGAGATAATAAGGAAGCGTGGCCTTGGGGCTGGGACACAGCCTTGACCAACTTGCTCTGCAGCTACGTGAAAATACCGCATTTTAGGAGAGCTTTAGGATAGGCAAATGACAGACGGATATAAAAGCATCCGAACGATCCGTTCTCTCTCGGGAATTGTATTATCAGAGATTTGCATCAAATGGTTAGTTTTTTTCTAGAGGACAATCTGAGCCTAGCTCCTCGGTGCCACCTGAACCCCATGACTAGCATCCATTTCGGAGGGGACACAGGCAGGCGTGTGTCAGACACCGCGTCCCACTTTGGCCCTGTACGTACAGGAAAAACACCGGCAGGGACTTGACTGATTTCACAGATTCATGCACTGCTGCACGGTTAATAAACAGCTAGTGAGGTGTTGCACAAGGGTTGATTCAGTTATTTATTCAAGGCACTACATCAAACAGGTGCAATAAATCACGAAACTCCTTTCACCTAAACACATACCAACTCCTACGTTCTTATTCATCCTGCACATTAACAGCGGCTGGTGCTTGCGCAGGCAATAAATATGCAAAGGGAAGAAACTGGGTAAGCTGCCAGATACACAAAATCTAACAACAAATGCATCCACACTCACAACTCAACTTCTCAATGGGCTATTGCTCAGGACATTAACACCTGGCTTTCCTTCCTACTGCAGCAAGTGTTCAGATCCTTCATGGGGAAAAAAAAAGAAGTTACTCTTTTTGTGTAGATTCTCAAAACAACTATAGTCTATCTTCCTCAGATACTTTGATAATACACCCTTTTCTGGGTGTAGAGGGAAGGGCCAGTAGCTGCATTTCTCAACCTCGATGATCAGCACATGTTTCCAAAGTGAATTTGATTCAGTTTGTTTCCGTGGTTTTTTTCTACTTACTGATATTTTGGTGAAGATATAGATGAACAAGTAGAGAATCGCCAGGAACATCTGAATTCTTTTGCCTCCAAAACGTTTTTGCAAGTACTCGGGCATGGTGGTTACCTAGGCGAGAGACGTACCGTCAGAGAAGGAGGTATGCGGTCGCTCCTGCGAGTCGCAGAGGGCTCACCCACGGAGCTGGTGGGTGGCTGGCACTGGGAGAGGACCAGAACAGCCCTGCCAGTCGCACTGGGCTGGTATTTGGTTCTCAGCTGCCTCCTGAGGCTGGCACAACAGCTTAGCAAGCACTGACTTTGCTATAATGTCTGACATAAGGCTCACTATAAACTGTGACATGAGAGCCTCCGTCCATCTCCTGGGGAGATGGAACAACCCTACTCCATTGCCAGGGGCAGCGGAGCAATCTGACCCCCAAACATCCAAACTCTCAGTGCTGTTCCCAGGCAGCAGCTCTTGTCCGCATTATCCCAGGCCACTGGAGCAGCCGAGTGCACCGTGTCCCACACCCTGCCCTTCCAGCAGACACACAAGTGCGGCAGCAGATGGTTAAGCCCAGGAGCCAAACAGGTGGTTTAAATACCAGCAAATCATTGATGGACACAACATCCCATCTACTTACTCCTGCTGCTATGTAAATTGGAAGGAATAGCCAGGCCAGCACCAACACACAGAACATCCCCTGCAAAGCAAACGGAGAGGAATATCAGCGATGCTGGTTGAGGCTGCGATCGGGTGGATCAATGGGGACATGGGGACTGGGTTATCCCTCAGGGGCCTCCAACCCCCAGCAGCTGGTGGTGACTTCTAGCTCATGCAGAAGGAGTCTGAGCCTGTGGCTCTGCCAGACCTATACCCTCGTGTGGCAACTCGTTGCTGTTGGAGTTGCCCTCCGACACGGAGACAGGCACAGAGCCACCATGCCACACTCACGTTCCACTCGTAGGCTGTTGCGGCAATTCCTGAGGCAGCTCCCGATCCAGCCAGGCCGATGAAGTGGCCACTTCCAACATTGCTGGCAAACAGGGATGCACCCACCTGGAGAAAGACAGGAAATTGGATCTGGCCCTGCAAAAGGTGTTGTTCTCAGCTTGATGAGGACACAGCGATGCTGTTGCCCCACTCATGATTATAGAGGACATGAAATCCTTGTCAGCCTCTGCCACCTTCTTCTTTTGCCTACATGTTCAGTGGCTCTGGCACCTTTCTCCAGCTTCTTTCATCATTTGATGCCTATCACTCATTTTTGGGCATGTTTAGGATCATCCTGCTTCCAAAACAGAGTCCAGTCTCTTGGGGGGGAGCAGGGCAGAAGGTAGAGGTAATAAGTAGAAATGTAAGGTCACCAGGTTCTTATATTAGTACACACTAGTACATACTGATTCACCAGACCAGCCCAAATGAAACACCCTACCGAGTAGACTGGCTTAACATAAAACTGCATCTGCGATGGGGACCACCCAGTTAATGCTGGAGATCTCCAGATCAGAGCATGCAGAGCTGGACAGGCTTTGCAAGCTCCCAGGCTGGCTCTCGCAGGGGCACAGGGCTGTGGCAAGTGACCTGCAGCAGCTCCATTTCCCCGGTCTCAAATATGGGGAAAAAAAATCCAGTATTGTAACTGGGTCTTTGCAAAACATGGAAGTAATTTTCTTACGCGTGTGTCTTTGGAGAAATGAGTTCTGCTTGGACAGAAGTGCTTTTCAGTCTTGCTGTAGCCTAGGGGCACAAGCAGTGTAAGGATAAAAGATACTTACAGGCCACCAAACCATCTGTCCTCCAGCTAGAAAGTAGCCTTTTACAGTGCTGCGCTGCGTCTTCCACATGGACTGGGAAAGCAAAAAAGCAGAACACATGTTTTAGCAATCATTTCAGTTGCTGCTCAGAGCATCACCAAGCGATTTCCCCAGCGGGAGACTCTGTACTCTCATCAGATGAAAGCAAAGGGTTTCTTGAAGGAGCTGCAGTTGCTGCTGGGAAATCCTGGGGGATGAGAGAGCAGCAGACGTGGGAGAGGGGACCGGCCAATGCTCTAAGCTCTGTGCAAAGTTTTCTATCATCTCAGCATCCTGATTAAATGTTTTCTGTGATAAGTAAACTAAATCACAGCAGATCCGCAAGGAAGACAAGCAACTTTGGACAAGAACTGCAGACTTCCCTAATTATTAGGCACAGCCAGGAGAAATGCTGGGCATTGCACGTATTACTCATTGACTTCTATTCTTCAGAGATGTCAGATAGTTTCATGCAACACCTTGAGAGTTATGCACCACATCTACAGGGAGCAACTATTAATCTCTGCCTTATGACAGCCAGATTGTGCTTTTGCTATTACAGAAGCCGTGCCAAGAGGATGTCCTTCTGCATTAATTATATATAAGCAGTATTTTTAATTTGCGGAATCTGCTGTCGAGACCACTGCAGACAAGCACAGGTGATTTATTGGACAGCAATTCCTTCCTGGATGAACAAAACATTATTATTAGCAATACTTTGTACTTAGACGACCTCTTGCTTACAAGGGTTCTCAAAACTTGGCAAACACTAGAGCTGAACAGCTCTCCTCTGGAGCAGTGAGGACACTTCCCTGGGCTGAAGTGAGGAAAAGGACCAGTAAACTATCTTTCCACTTGTTCAGTTGAATCCAGTGAAGTGGGGCCAGATTTGAACCAAAGTAAAATAATTTGAGAGGCCCAAAGAACCATATTTTTCAGTATAACAGGGCACATACGAAAGCTTTTAACGGTATCTGCTTACCCACAGCCCGACCACGAGGACAAATACAAAGTACAGCACGAGAACAGCAATGTCTATGGACTCCAGCGTCTTCTGGGGAAACACATCCCACGAGGGGGTGACTGAGGATGGAGTGCTGCTGGTGGTCTCCATGGTTTCTTATGCAGGCAGGGTGCTGCTTTATCTTGATGCATATATCTGTCAAAAAATGGGTTGCATGGTTAGGAGAGGATGTGGCAGCACTGTGAAGGTGTTGACTGTTGAATAATTCAGGGGTTATCGGCTCGGTGGTTCTGGCTGCGGTGCTGCTCGTGCCAGAGCTGTGGAGAAGGCTCTTGTCTCTGGCATTTGCCTTCATGCGTGAGTCCCTTTCTGTGATGTGAAGATGCTGGCAGCAGGCAACCAAACGTGGGTGGGTTGGATTTCTTTTGCAGTGGAGAATTTTCTAACTGGCGGAGAAATGGGCGCTTTAGAGAGGAGGTGTAAAGAGATGAAATAGCCGGAGGAAAGGATCATGTGGCACAGCCGGTGATGACAGCTCGCAGGTCCCAGGGCAGCAGCACTGTGGGACTGGCCTCGGTGAGAAGCTGCTGCCAGAAACGTGCCTGTGACAAGCAACTGGGATGTGAAGACACATGAACTGCTGCAGCAGTGGTGGCATTTTCCCTCCTTCGCCGTAGCGAGAGCTTGAACCTGGGTGCAGAGAGTGCTCGGGTCTCCTCCTGAGAAAGGCTGGCTTCCCGGCAAGGAGGCACTGCCCTCTCCAATCTCTTACCGGGAATGGAGACTGGCAGTGTGTCACTGAGGGGATGTACCCTCTGCCATGCTGGAGCGAGCTGGGGCAGTGGGGATGAGCAGCAGGTACCGCCGGTAGATGGTGTAGCGGTGTGGGACCAGCACCAAGTGGTGGAAGAGCCGGTGCCAGAGCGGGGGCTCCCTCCTGCACATCAGCTCGCAGAGGCGTTTCCTGCAGGTGATACCCATGTGCTTCCCACAGGAATGAAAACTCATTTTCTTGTCCAGAAATGCCTGATGAGGAGACGTGGCACCACTGAGGGACCCCTGCAAGGGCTCTCTGGAGCCCTCCGGAGCACCCCGTGGTGCCAGGCTCTGCCCTTTGGAGGAAGGGGGAGGAGAAGGTCCATGCAGGGAGCTTGGCCGGGTATCTGAATTAATGCAGTTCCTCCTCGTTTCCTCCTCCTCTCCTCGTCCAGGCTCAGCCCCACTTTGAGAGCAGGACAGGAGGCGAGTGGCAGCCAAGGCAGGGGCAAAGCCCACCGCAGAGAGTCCCTGGCTCAGCGGTGGCCGCTGTCAATCACCAGAGACCCCAAGCACTGCCACACTTCAGCAATGGAGCAGGTTTGGGATTATTTCTCTTACCCTGCTGAGCCCAGATGGTTTCTCCAAAGAGGGGCAGAGCCAGCACTCCCCAGCCTCGGCGCTGCTTCACAGCCGGCTCAGCTCCGGGTCCAGCCCTGGTGTTGCCGGCACGGTCGGGCCAAGTGTCTGCTGGTCCTCATCCTCCTGCCTACGCAGCTGGGGCAACACTTATAAGCTCGCCCCTGCCAAAAAGCTGAAGAAGGTGGGGCGAAGGGTGGCCTGCACCAGCCCGGGGCTCCCGGTGTGGATGGTCTGACAACAAGCGGTCGAACAAGTTCTTCTTCTGAATGCCCTGGCGCGCAGCAACGCACAGACCGAAACAGCCTCCCTGTCCTTCAGTCACATGTTTCACAACCTCTGCCGGCTTCACCCCTTTGTGGACGTGTTGAGCCACACTGGAACCTGCCCTGAGCTCACCTGTGGCCTGAAGACTTGTCTGAAGCACACCTTCCTGCACCGGTGGCACCGCCGGGCACCTACTGCCCAGCTGTGTGAAGGAGCAGAGAGGGAATGGAGTCACAAGTGCCGTGGTGATGGAGATGTGATGATTTCTCCTGCTGGGCAGTATTCAGGAGGGCAAACCCTGCCCCGTGTCCCCACTACACCCAGTCCTGCAGCTTGGGCTCTGCCTGGAGCAGGGCTGCTGGACTTGTGTGTTTACGAAAAGGTTGGACAATAAATAAGCAGTTTCCCTGTGGCAGGTACAGTCCCACAGCTGTATCCCAAGACATCAACAGCCTCCAGCACAAGAGCCAAGGGCAATACAGAGCCATGTTCTGAGTGGCAGCACTAGGATGGGACCGGGGTCTTGCAGCACCTTGGCAGAGCCTTTTCTGTACCTTGTAAAGCCCCCAGATCCCACTGAATTCCCTGGGAGCTTCTGCCTTGCAAGGATGCAGGGCACTGATGACCGAAGATCAGTGCTATCTTACCTCTTTAAGAGGCAATTTGTCTTGGCTGTTCCCGAGTTTATACTGGCATGCTTAACCTCTAACTAGGAAAAGAAAAATAGGGTTTGGTATGTCAGCCTTGGGAAGTTGCTAACCCTGCTCCAACACCTCCTACTTTCTCTTTTGCAGCTCTGATACTGCTGTTTCTTTTCATCCCGAGACAATTCCCATCTCAGGACCCACCTGCAGTACAGCCAGCACTATAGGCTACATAAGTTCAGTCTCACTCGGGATTTAGCCACACATGCAGGAGAGCGTTGTGTCTTTCCCTCCGAACTGTGTTTGGATGTGGGGCAGAGCTCTGCAGGCATTTGTCGTGCCCATCAGTAAAGAAAGGAAATGCAGGATACACTCCAGGGAAGATTCCTGCAGCTGAATCCAGGCGCCCGGTTAAAGCTCCTCTTGCAGCTCCCGGAGCCAGGGCTGAGGCTGGGCATTAGGAAAAATGCAGTAGACTTGGTAGCTCTGATTTCAGGTCCTAACTCTGCCATGGCCCAGTGGAAATTTTGTCCCTTTTGTGAATTCAGCTCACAGCCCTGTCTCCCTCGGTGCCTGGCACAGGCGGCAGCACTTTCCTCGCCAGAGATTGTAAGGAAGGAACATCCGTGGCATTGAAATGAAGCCTCTGAAGCCAGCCCTTTATCAATGGTCCCGGGAGAGACACAGCCCACGTGGGTCTCGAGTAACCCGTTGGGACTGTATCGCTCTAAATGCCTCCTCAAGGGGATTTTTTAAAGCATTCCCAGGTCCATCCACCTCCTAAAGACACCACTGCTCGCCGGGGCTGAAACGCAGCCTGGCAGCAGCCCCGAACCCACGCACCAACCGGAGCTCCCCGATTCGAGGTAGAAGCCGAAAGGGAACTTACTGCGCTCAGCTGGGTCTCATTCTGTTCCCTGCGCCGGGCACCACCAAGTCTCTGCCAACTGACAGGCAGCTTAAATATTGCCAGAGAATCGGGATTTGCCAGCGGAGCTGTTAACAGTGTCACAAGGAATGAGAAGGAATATTTATAGTCAAAGTTAAACTAATGGCCCGAAGTTACTCTTTCGGTCTCCCGTGGCTCTGGTGAGAAGTGTATTATTTTCACTATCAGGGCTCATGGGTCAAACTCCACAGAGTGCCATTCTCTTAAGCAATCTGCGCAGCTAGAGAAGGGACAAGTAACAATAAAAAAAATCCGTGCTGATGTCCCCTCAAACTGACAGCCTGCGACACAGGGGGGAGCTGACAGCTTGTCCTGTCTCTAAGTTTGTGCCTAAAGCCTTACAAAGAGCAGGGTTCATCCATGGGCTGGGGTTCATAACTCATTTCTGGGTCTGTAGGTTAATCCCAGAACTGGGACTGGGCTGGAGATTTTGGCTTCAGCATCATCTGTCTGAAAAACCTGATAAACACAGTCAAATAACACACAGAGAATGATGCTGAAGAGAGACCTTCCAGCACAGTGAGAAACTGGCAGGAGGCAGCTCGTATATCTCTGAAATTGGGGTGCAGCACTACTGAGAACCCCGGTGTCCCTTACTGGGGCAGGTAAGGTTGAGCATGGGCACTGTCCTCACACAAGCCTTACCCACGTCCCGACGGTGGATTTACCAACCCGAATTTTACTGTCTGTGGTCCCCTAAGGGCATGTTTTACTGGCCAGTCCTCAGCTCTTCTGTGATGCCAGGGTGAAAGTCTCGGCCGAAGCAGGGCAGCCCCCAGGGAACGCCGGTCCCGCGCCGCCAGCCGGGCGTGAGCAGCATCTCTTAGTGCAGGTGCTGCTTTTCTCTCTCTCTCACTAATCATTTAGTGTTGCAACTAACTGCACTGCTTTTGCCAAAGGTTTTGTGAAACTTACCCCTTCTCTGATAATCTCAGCTGCCAGAATCAGAAGCTCAGCTCTCACCTTCACTTTTGAGTTTTCTAGTCCAAGAAACCAGAAAGCAAAGTAGGAAAAAAACCTAGGATCTGTATTTTATCTCATTGTTTCACACTCAGCTCACAATCCTTACGGGCATAACTAAAAGTCTTTGAATCTTGCAATCGGAGATACTTTAATTTGGTCTGATAGACTTTGGAAAACCCAGATTTTCCTAAATTGTGTTAGATCAATGCAGCTCCTTGAGAGCTTCCAATTCAGCATCCAGGTGCTTTGTGCTGCCTCCCACGCTCTGCCACTTCTTCCTCACTTCCAGCCTTTCCAGTCCAAAGCTGAGATCTCTGTTTGTCTCTTCAGCATTGTTCATGGCACCTGGAAAATAATTATGGATCGTGGCCCTTCAAACCATTATCAAGATACTTAGAGGGAGGGTTCATATGTGGTTCCAGTTTGGCTTGCAGATGCCAACCTGGTACTATTTTAACCCAGGGAGCTGTGATCTTGTCCTCACCGTGACTTTATTAAAACTGCTCATTTTCTCTTTGATGTTTTTTCCCCCATTCTTGCAGGAAAGAGTGAAAATCCTTAAACAATCTGAACTTTGGAATGTAACCTGGGATTGTCACGGCCACTGTTTCCCTGTCTCTGTCGGAGGATGGAAGTGGCACCCTGTGGAGCAGGAGCCACACCACAACTGCATTCCCCGCACTGACCCTGGGCTGCTGCTTGAGTTATTATTTCCTTTCCAAGGACAGGCTTTCCTGTGAAGACGATCCCATGATCCAGGCTGACGCAGGCATTCTGTTAAGGCTGGGCTGTACAAGGCTAAAAGGAGAGCGCCCAGCCAGTGCTCTGATCCTGGGGAAAAATTACCTAATGTTCGCAGTTATCAAGAAACAACAAAACAATCAGTGTGTGCGGTGAATGGTGCTGGCTGTCGTTGTGTACCGTGCTGCAAAGGAGGCTCCCGGTCATCATTTCTGTGGCAGTTTATGGACCGCAGCCCAGGCTGTGCTGTGGGAGGTCTGATGGCCACACTGGGCAGCTCGAGATCCCTGGGGCTGCGGAAGAGCCGGGCTTGGTCGGCCAGGAAGGCTAAAGAAACATCAGGAGGGGCTCAAGCACTTTCAATGCACATGCCCAGCGAGGGACTTCTACCCGTAACATTTTCATTAACTCTGTTCAGGGCTGTTTTACAGTTGCCGGTGCCGTGGCCTCCAGGGAGGACCCAGTGATTGAGCAGGCGGCTGTAAACAAGCTAAACTACAACCAGGAAATCTGATACGAAGCCAGTCCCTATCTATCTGCTGTTAGTGTAAAGGGAGATAAATTGCTCCGGGGACATAAACTCAACCTCAGCCAAGAATTCCTTTTCAGAGGGAAACAATTCACTGGCTCATACGCTCGCTAGATGTTTTCTTCTGAAGGCTGCAGAAAAAATCCATACTATTTTAAGAATTTGCTGCTCATATTCATCACGCTAGCCTGAATGCTGGTACGAAAGCAGGTTTTTCACCATTATGCAGTTATTTGCCCCATACCAGCCCGAACCCAGATCCTGTATCTCTCTCCTGTAGGTGTAAGGGGCCAATATTAAGTGCAGTCACAGAAGTGCCAGATGCAGAATTCCTCACAGCTGTTGCAAGAAGCAATTTTTGACGGACCACAGAGGTACATGCAGTCAGGAGGCAGAAGGCAGTAGCTTTATTTTAGGAATAGCACATAGGCATTGGGTAGAGGCTGAACTGTGAATATACATAGTCCCATTATCAAATAATATAACCATGTCAGAAGTTCTGGTTCTTTGAAAATATTCACATAAAAATACCAAAGGGATTGAAGTTCTAACTATTTTGGAAAGTTACAACATGTAGCAAAATCTATGTACAGCATTTTCACATTTGTAACGACAGTTTCAAAAGAACCTCCAGTGGTTTAAATATGTTTTTGGGGAAAAAAAAAAAAAAAATCAACTGAATGCAGTGTGCAACATCCAGAAGGGAAAGAGGAGCTGAGTGAGCGCTGCCCTCAGAGGAGAGGCAGAGACAGACGGGGCTGGACCTCTGGGAACACAAGGCTAGAAACTACCTGGCACTTAAAGCTGTATAAACTGAGAACACTTGTGAAAATATACTTCACTTTCTACAGCAGGGTTTAAAAAAAATACTGAAAACCGAAGATTTGATGGTCATAAGGTCTCCCATGAATAATGCACCAGTTGGTGATTCCGAACGTGAGCAGGGGCTGCAGTGGGAGCTCTTGCTCTGGCAACAGACGGGAGGGAGGTTACCTACGCTACGGCTGGCTGGAGCGCTTCCACGGGAAAGGATGTCGGAGCGTGTCGGGTTTGAAAGGCAACGGATGCATTTTTGCCTCACAACATTAACGCACTGTAGGTTTGCTGCCATAAAGCTCTGGGGGCACTGTGTGGCCCGGAGGGGCATGCACTGACCACGGGATGCCGCTAGCCCTTTCATCCCGGGGGATGTTTCAGGGGGAATTAAGTCATCTAAGTAACAATCAGACGCTGTTGAAAGATGGACGTGCATGCTTCTAGAGTTCCCTGGGTATATTCAGTGTGAACAACTGGTCAAATCACAACGTAAAGGGACTCTCAGGACTCCAGCCCTCGGGAGAGCATAAAGGAGGGCAGGGGATGTATTTCTTGGAGGTCTCTGCCGTGCCTCAGAGGTGGTACTCGGGGCTGCAGAGGACTCCCGCTCATTTTTAGGCTACCAGGGGCTCTGTACTTTCCAAGGAGGCACCAAAATGCTCAGGGGTTTATATCTCCCGGTGAGTTTAAATAAGTCTAGTGCTGATGATGTTAAACTCTTGGGAAGATTTCAAGACCTGTCAGTCTCTGCCACACCTTTAAGCAAAGCTGACAGCCAAGAAGGACTCTGGGCTTTCCTTCCTCTCCAGTGCAGCTGGGTGGAACCAAACTGGATCTGTATTTGGGACCACACAGAGGAACCAGAAGGATTCTGCAAGGTCATATTGCTTTCCATTGCCACTGGCCGGCAATGGCAGGGATTAAAGTCTCTGAGCCACCCCTGTCGATCTCCACTCCGCTGTTACGGTCTCCTCAGTTGGAGCTCCAGCCACACAGTGCAGCTCAAGGGCAGAAGGGAGAAAGGCTTGGAGAGCGATTTGAGAGGAGCTCAGCAGCTTTGCTCCTCAGGGTTCTGGGGGAGCAGGTGCTGGTGGCAGCCCTCATCCCCCCATGCTCCCTTCCCTGCCTGACCTGCTGTGGCTCCCCAGGGAGTCGGTGGCCAGGCTCTAACCCCATCCCCGAGGCTGGCAGGGGTGAATGTGCCTGCCTGTGGAAGCTGTATCCTGTGAGAGCTGACTCCTTGCACAGCCATGCTCAGGCACTGGCCATGGGGACATGGGGAAGTCTCCAGCGACTGCTGGTGCCAGTTATACATGTTCTGGTAACAAGGGAGAGTGGAGTTTTACCCAGATGTGTCTGAAATCCTTGACTCAGTAATGCACTAGAAATGGAGGATGCTAAGAAAGCTGTTGTCAAGACCAGTGCGGTGTTTACCTTCTTGTCCCTGTGTCTCACCCTCGCATCCATCCACCACTACCTGTGGTGCCTTTTCAGTGTCCAAACTTCCCTGACCCCTCGGTCCATTGTTCTGCTTGGTGGTAGCAGGTGACAGCAGCGTATTTACAACCAAACTCAACAGGAGCAAATTGCACTTTGTTGGCAATAAATTGTTGCACCTTGCATTGCTGCAGGCCCGTCACCAGGCAAGGGGGGAGGTCATCCTGGGGCTGCGCTGGCTCTCGCCGACCTGCACATCGCTGAGTGCCCGCTGCAGGGAAAGAGCAAAGAGCAGGAGCTGAGGATCAGGCAAAGGCAGCTGGTGTGGACAGGGAGGATGTTTCAATGGCACTGGCCACTGCAGACTTAATTCTTTCCGAGCTTCACGCTGGACAAACCCTGACAGTCAGCACATCTGCTTTGAGATGCTCCAACCCAGCCTTTGTTAACCACGAACGTCAGACCGTGGCAACACCCGCTTTACTCTCCATGGGGCTGGTGCTTGGACCATCAACCCTCCCAACCTCAGCTTCCCGCAGCAGCCAGCCAACTTGCACCTTATAAAGTTGGCTAGAAAAATTGGTTGGTTAGAAAAATTGCACTTTACAGACACTCACACATGCTCACACAAAGCTCATCTCATTCCCACACTCACATGTAAGTAAAGTGCTTTGCTGACATCTATCAGGAAACCCCTTGCTGGTTGGCTTTGGAAAGTGCAGCTCACCTCAAACTTGCTCATGAATTCTGCAAAAATGCCAAAGAAGGCTTCAGAAGTCGTCATTTTCGAGTCTTCCCCGAAGAAGGACAACACCTTGCTGAATTCTTCCATGGCCTTGTGCTGCAGGTCGTCCAGGGATCGCATGGCAGGCTGGGCACTCTCCAGGAAGGACTGAGAGAAATGGTTTAAGGGAAAAGAGCTGCACTGTGGGTCTGGTACGGATCATAACCACTTCTGCTTATCGAATGGCTGGATTTCATCTCAGGTCTAAGAAAGGACCTGCTGCAAATGCAAGCTGTGGCCACACGGGAAGGGAGCCCGCTGGCACGCTCAGCTGTCCCTAACAGCACTTCTCTGGAAGGAAAGATGGCTCAGAAAGCTTTCTGGCCTTGTGGCACTGGGTTTCTGCCATGCCGAGGCATGCGAACCAGTGGTCACCACAAAAGCTGTTCCCCGTACTGGCTAAGAGTGAGTGGAGGGTGGAGGTTTCCACCACGTTTGTACCAAGTGCTGAGCTGGTCCTTTCCTACCAGCCAGACATAGCCCTGCTGCTTATCAAGGAGGCACAAAGACAACCGAATGGTTTTACTCAAGGGCAGTTAAGTCACATTGATCTTTTGCCTCTTTTACAGAAGGATACGGTCATCACAATTGCAAATCTGTCCTCTGCAGTAGCTGGCATGTTGTGACAGGCCATCTGTATGTCACTGACGGTGGTGTGCAGGTCCTTTAGGTCAGCCGTTAGTGTTCTTTGATTCACTACATGAAAAGAGAGGAGTCAACAGTGTTAGGAGACTTAGGTCTGGCTTGCTTCCTGCAGCAAAGCGAGGGCAACGAGCGGGGTTCATCGGTCAGGGTGGTTCAGGATGTCTGTCTACATAGCTCTGCACAAGCTGTCCATGTTGTCCAGGGTGTGGTGGACAACCAGACCTTCCTGCTGCGCTCCAGTGCTCAGGTGAAGAGATGCCAAGAGCTTCAAAAGGAGCCTGGAACATGCCAAGTGCAAGGAGCACGCAGGACTGGGCGGCACGAGGGCAGTGGTGGGTACACAGGGCGGGGGACAGAGGGAGTGTACAGGACGGTGGAACAAGGGGCAGTATCCAGGCTGCCCTCCGTGGCATCTCATCATAGCACCAGCATTCAGGAGAGTGATGAGCAGTTCAGAATCCTCGCCCTGTCTTGGGCGGCCAGTCCTTAGCTCTTCTACAGGCAAGGGACAGGGTGAACTGCAGCATGTCAGGGGGCTTGGGTTACGTGCTGCAGCTGTGTCACTCTGTGGCCTGTATGACAGTGAAACTGAGCAGCCCTGGGTGGCACATGGTCTGAAATTGGGTATTAATTGGCAGGAGTTTGGGCAGCAGGGAGCCTTCAGGGACAGAAGTGTTATTTAACAGTTAGGCCAGATACAAATTCCAGCTAGGAACGCTGCAGGTACAGACCTTCATCAAGTGGAAATTTACATCTCCAGGCCTGAATCTTCTCCTTTATTTATCCACTGTAGCATTAATTCCCAAGGGAATTACTCTTAAACAACAGGAGATGGTGTGCAAGGAGAATGCAGCCCATGCTCCGCATGCAGCCAGCCTGTTGTGCCCCCACCAACACAAGCGGATGGATGATAACCCCAACATCTATGTGACTTTTTTCTTTTATTGCAGCCAACAAAGCTGTACGATCCTCAGTCAGCACGATGGCGACTGGACTGTGAACTCATCACACGAAGGGTACTGTACACTCTGTACCACAGGGGATTGCAAGCAGTAATAATGCTGACACCCATGCTGGGGAAGCTGCACACCAGGGATGAAAGGAATCAGAGGCTGGGTGGAGCAGACCAGCTCCTAGCACTTCCCTCTATTTGGACTCACATGCACTTCCAAGATACCTCTGAACTTGGGAACCACTTTTTCCAAGTCAGAAGGAAGGTTCAGGTCAGGGACGGACGGGACCTCCCCTGTCACTAAGCTCATCCCTTCCTAGCCCCATCCTCTCACTCAGGACCGTTCCTCACTTATTTGGGCTGCCATCCTGCTCCTGCCAACACTGTGCAGCTCATGACAGATTCCAGACCCGTACAAAACCGAGAGGCAGTGCAAGGAGACAGGGAGCTTGCAGATGCTTTTGTTTGTTTACCTTTGGCAGCGAGCGGCACTGTAGGAAGATCCTTGGCAAAGCCCAGGAGTTCTGGGAAATGTTGGCTAAGTGATTTGGCAAGAATGTGCAGGAAGGTGGATTTCCCATCAACAGTCTTGGTTGTGTTCAGCTACGGCAAAGCAAAACAAGTAAAGAGATTCCTGTGCAGAGGAGAGTGGGTTTTGCCAAGGGCCCAAATACACAGGGGCTCCTCTGTTCTCGGCTCACCCTGCATTCATGCATGGCAATGCCTGGCAATTCCCAGCCATGCTATCTGGATTAATGTTTAAATGGGACATTTAATGTTTACACAGCATGTTACGCCCAGATTAGTGGCATTGAGATGCTAAGCAATGCCTTCCTCCCGCAGGGCAGGGCTGTCACCCTGTCCCCCACCCCTCAGGAGTCCCACAGCAACTCACATGGGATAAAAGACCTTCATGTTCTTCCACCCCACAGCCAGAAGGCCTGGGTCTCAGGTCCCAGCACACCGAAGCACCAGACCACTGTTAGGGCCTCTCTAAAGTCAACCCTGTGCATCAGTCCCTGCCCTCCCACCGGTCCCCGCTCTGGGAGCTGCTTGTATGAGGACAGGCACGATAAACCAGGCACTTGGAGCTCCTGGGATTGGTGCCTCCTGCATGGGAAAAAGCAGGCTTCGTCTTACCTCGGTGAGAAAGTTGATTTTAAAGCCTGTTGTTTTGCTGGTCTTGGGCTGCCCGTTGTTCAGATAGTTTCCCATCGCCAGCACAAACTGCAAAGAGAAACCTCAGTGAGTGACTGGCCAGTGACTTCCAGCACTTATAGCGTCCCATCTCCTTTTGTATCCGCTTTTGGGTCACAGAGACCTACCAAGGATGTGGTAGGAGCGGAGGTAAAAAGCCTCCCTCTGTCTATAGGACGGTGGGAAAGCAACTTTTTTGTGTCAGGTCACTTCTGCTAAGGGGCCCCGTGCATGTGTTCATACAGGATCATCAATAAAACCTTATTGGTTCATTCAGTGGGTTAGATTAGGTGGATGAATACACGTGAGAGGCAGAATTTCTGCTGGTTCTGTACACACTGTTCATCCTCTCACCCACACAGGGCAGCCACAGCACCCTGGGAGGAGGAGGGAAGCTAATGTGCCCATCGGCACAACAGCCCCAAGGGACAGGGACATGGGTCTGAGGGACAGGCTGTTCTCTTCTCGGTGCTGCTCCCGTACAAAGCCTGCACTGAACCCTCAACAGCAAAGTCCATGTTTCAGCTACAGGAACTGATCCTGATCTCTCCTATGTCTTCAGCAGGGACTGGAAAACACCCCGTTTGTCATCTGCAGACCCAAACTTCCAAAGCCCTTATAAAAGCTCACATTCAGATGCTTCCCCACATGGTTTAAGTGGATGCTGCCCAGGAGTCCCCTTCCTTCTGCAGCCACCCAGAAGGTCTCTGCTGCCGAGGAGCTGCAGGGAGCCCACGGCACCACTAACACCATCTTGCCTCCTTTGCCACTTCTAGGCTGATGATGCAGGTGCCTGAGTGTTGTTAATGTTTAGGAGGGGATTTTGTCTTGTGTTACAGCCTCAGGCTTTAGGTCTGCACAATTTTTATTTCTCAGTGGTTTTTCTTGCAGGACCAGGGCTAAGTCTGGGGGCCCACTCTGAGATCTCCTGCCTGCAGGACAAGGACTCTCCTGCTGACTGACAACTGCCTAAACACCCATCTTCCCAAAGCCTTTTGGAGCTATTATCTGCAGATCTTTAAGGGGATATTTTAACGGGAAAGCAGTGATCCAGCCGAGTCAGCTTTCTGCTCTAGAATGCTCCAATTCCCTGTGCTGCAGCTTTGCAGCCTTGGAGGCACAGCAGGACCCCAGACTGGGTTCACCTGTGTCCTGATGTCCCTCCTGGCGAGGAGCAGGGACCTCAGAACTGCCTGGATTTCAGCTTGGGAGTCTCTCAATTTCTGTTCACCAGCCGTTAATGTGCAACCAGCCATTGACCACCCACAAGGACTTAACGAGGTGTTGGGGGGTTGCTAGCCAGGAGCCACTAAGGAAGTTCATCTGTCATCTGGAAATGCCACTTGTCACATCATGTGCTCATTTATCCCACCTGCTTTTTTTTAACAGCAAACCTGAATGAATTATCATTAATTTGGGGCAACTCATCTCAGTGGGGTCAAAGAGCAGCTGCAGCGGGATTCATTGTCTCCTGCAAGTGCAGTGCCCCTGTGCCAGACACAGCTTGTCCCCGGGACCCTGAAAGCACCTCCCCAGAGGTGCAAGCAGCCTGTGGGACCCTTGCCTGCACTGCAGCAGGGCTGGCACAAGCCCACAGCCATGCACAGGGCCCAGCCTGCAGGGCTACACACATGCAGACACGCACCCAGTGACCACCTGGACAAACCCCCCATCCTCCAGCCCCATCGCAGCCCAAGGGCAACCTCGGTGGGCTCTGCTGTGTTACTGGGAAGGTTTCTAGCCCCTGCATCCCTGCCACTGCTGCGGGTGGGTGCGTGGCTGTCTGCGATCTGCCTTCCCGCATCCTCCCAGGGCCAGGATCTCCACAAGCCAACACCTGCAGGAGCTGCCAGGGGATGGAGCCTGGCAGAGCTGGACCCGGAGGAGCCCAGGGCACAGACGTGGGGCTGGAGCTGCGTGCGAGCTGCCCGGCTGCCTGCGGGCACTCCCGTGGACGCTGGGGGCCCCCGGTGGCTGTTACCAGAAATAAGGACTGTTCTGACCTCCAAGATCTTAGCCAGCTTCTTGCTGCTTTTCAGCTCTAGAGAAGCCTTGCAGATGCACTCATAGCTAGCTTTGATCTCCTCTGTCTTCTCCTGCAGAGTGGTCTTAAAATGTAGGCTGCGCAGACGGATCTTGTATTCTGGTACTGACAACATCTGAGAGCAAAACAAGGAGAAAATTACTACTATCACCATTAGCCATAATTCCTCCTATACGGTGTTTTTCCTGGCATATTTCCATGCACATGAAAGCAGTATACACTTGCTTAGCGCAGGAGACACCATGGAGCAGCTGCCGTAGGTCGCAGAGCACGGCCAGTTTGCTGCCACAGGACGGGGAGGTTTCATGCCAGTATCTACCAGTAACTTTGTCAACAGAAAGTAAGTCAGAGATGGGAAAAGTCACTCTTACCGTGGAGTAAACACCATGGTATGCTTTGGCTGTAAACCAGCCACCATGGGAGCTGCCAGACACCTCAGACATCAGCCTGAGCATCGCTTGCCAGCGGTCCCTGTGACCAGTGCCACCAGCCCTTCCCATCCCACAGCATGCACAAGGAGCCGACCAGCGTCCCGCTGACTGCTTCCTCTCTGCCGTGTGTTCTCCTCCCCTCCAGCTCTCAGCAGGACATCCTGGGGACACTGTACCTGCAGATGCCCTCGCTCCCAGAGCACGTCCCTGCTCACACATACCTGCAGCACAAACTGGTCAGGCTCACTCAGTTTGCCAGGATTCTCCTTGTAGCTCTGGAAGCGCTGGACTTCCTCCCCGTCCGGGGCGTACAGCAAGAGCTGCTTGATGTGGGAAGGCTCCAGGCGGTCCGTCTCCATCGTCATGAGGATCTGGCGCAGCTCGATGTGTGAGAGCTTGAGGTGGGCTATCAGGATGGCTGGGGGCAAGAGAGGTGCGTCACTTGGGAAGGCAGGAGGATGGGACCCCGGAGGGGCTGGCTGTGCCAGGAACAGACTGCCTGGCAGGACGGGGCCAGGAGAGGAACCTCAATCTCTCCATGGTGTGAGAGTGGCATCAACTCCTCCATGTACCCGTGCTGCCCTGGGGAGTGGAAGGACTTTCTGCTCCCCCAAGGCCTTGCAGAGGCTGCTTGGAGACCCCAAGTTGTCACTCTGGTCCTGCAGACCCCCTGCAGGGGTCTGCCCAATTTGCATCATTTTGCAAATACATCACGAAAGCATCAGGCTGGGCTGCACTGGAAACCACTCCCAGTGCCTCCTCCTCTCCCACATCCCCCATGGCCCAGAGATCAGGGGCTCGCAAGGTCCCACCAAGCCCTCCCACCCTCCTTCTTACCAGAAGCACATCCTAGAGAAGTGACACTGACCCTTCCACGGTGGGCAGCAGGATGGCCCCACAGACCCTCGCTGGGGCCACGCAAGCTCTTCCCCTCTCCCTCCCCAGGCCAATGAGTCACATCCCATCTCCATCCTTTCCTGTAAAACCTTCTTCTTCCCTCTGCCCGGAGCTGAGCCCAGCACTGAGGGGCTCTGGGCTGCAGGAACTGTGCTGTGCTGGGATTGCGCTCATAGGATCGTGCTCATGAAGCCTCCTTCCTTTTACCTTTCCAATTCTCTACATCCCCGGTCCCATCTCTGCGCCCATTTTGGGGGTACATTCACCATGGTGTTTACTTACATGTGTTGTAGGCCTTTTTGTGGGACAAAATTTCAACCACGTCTTTCTTTTTAAAGTTTTCAGGCAAGAGAGCTGGCTCTGGAAGAGAAACTGAAAGATTTAATCATGGGTAAGGACAGGCTCAGCCGGCTCCAGCAGGAAGAAAACTGTCCTGAAAACAGTGAAACCATGAATGAAAGAGAGGAGAACTGATGCTTTGCACACAGCAATGGCTCCGGGAATCCTTGAATTCTGCGATTCAAAGATCTCCTCAATGGAGGACTCAGTTGGAGCTGAAAAAGGTAAAACGAGAGGTGAAACACACAGAAAATCCCAGACTGCCCAGAAACATCCCAAAAAAGATAGTCCCTGAGAAAAATCCCATCTCATTCCACTTCCTCTGCCAGTCCCATCTGTGTCTGCCCACTCTAGCTTAGCTCTGCCCACGCTGCCATCACCCATCAGACCCATCAAACTAACCCATCAGTTAGTTTGTTTGGGGGGGAACTAAATTATTATGTATTTAAAAATAAAAGTGTTGCTTGTAATGCTCTCTATGGACAGAGAAATGTTTTCACAGCTTTTTCAGGGCTGAGTTCTCAAAGCAACAGAGCTGCAATCCTAATTTGCAGCCGTTACCGCTTCTGCGGCATAACCCGGTGTCCGTGCATGCCGACAGCGCAGCTGTACTGCACGGACCGTGACAAGCAGAGGCTGTGCACAAATCGTGACATGTGGTGGAGGTCTGAGCTTCTGCTGTGTTGCAAACCAGGCCGCTCGTGGCACTGGGGAGCGGTGGTGGCACCCCGGTGTTCCCCGGGGTGTGGGGACGGCCGGGCAAGCACCATGAGAGCCGGGAAGCAGCAGTGAGCACAACGGGGAGCAAAACCCTCCAGCGGAGTTTCACTGCCCCGATCGACCGAAATGAGGAGAGAAAACAGGTAACAGCAGTGAGGAAAATTAAGGGAGATAGCGAAACCATCTCCACCTTAATGATCTGCTGTGCCACCAGCCACAAAATCCTGAGTATGAATGAAGTGCTGCGGGTGACGCTAAGACCAGGCATCGCCTTGCTGCCCACCAAGTCCCAGTTCCTCCCAGTGCCCCGGTCTCTGGCCAGTACCAGGACCTGCTCTGGGGCTCAGGTACTTACTTGTAGGCTTCTGCGTCCCGAAGTGCAGCTCCAGGTCGAGGTACTTGACCATATCACTCAGCTTGTCGTAATCCGAGTCTTCCCCGAGCTGCAGGAGGAGGAAGAGTCAGGAGCCGTGCTGGCCCAGGGGACAGCCCAATGCTGCCCACCTGCGCTGGGCCACCTTCCCTCCGTCCCATGCTAAGCTCTGTGTCCCTGGAAGAAACCAGGATGGGTTGATGGCACTGCTCTGTAACTGGAGACTCAGCCATCGTAAACCCTGTGCAGAAACCAGAGCCTGGTAAACCGTTCACCTCTGTGGAGGCAGTTTCTACACGAGTCGCTAACCCTATCTGGTGGGACCTGTTCTCATTTCAGAAGAAAGGAAGAAACCCGGAGATTCACCCCATCAGCATTTCCTTGCACCCTGCAGCTGGCAGCTCTGCCCCATGAATTCTGACAGCTGGAATCCTACAGAGCACCACTGCTCTTCACTTGCTACGTAGACCCGATTGCTTTACTGAAGGACAAAGTGGGAATTCCAGAAAGTTGAGGAATTTTTTGCACCCAAAAGAATCACTGTGAAGAAGCACCTTGTTCTCTGGAGTGCCAGGGAGAGGGACCTGCGAGATTTCAAGTGCTTGCCTGTGGATGCCTGTGGGACTGGAAGATGATCCCACAGCTCCCTTCTAGCTGTTCAGGGCATGAAGAATAAGGCACAAATGAACACGTTCATCACCATGAGAGACACAGAGGCTGGAAGTTAAACTCCAGGGAGGCCAGCTTCTGCCTACAGGGACTTGAATCCACCTCCAGAGTTCTGGAGTTCATCCCTTCAAGTCCCATGATGCCAAACAATTATCACATCTAGTCTCACTCCTCGCCTCTGCTTTCCCCCTCTGGTGTCCTCCCTTGCCTCAGTGTGCTCCCTATCACTCTGCTTTCAACCAGCCTCACAGTCTCCCACTGATAAAACCTCCTACAGCTGCAGAATGCATCTGAAGGCAGGTCCTGAAGTACATCAACCCACAGAAAGCAGGACAGCAGGTGCTCCCCAGGACGCTGTGGTCAAAACCAGCATTTCAGATGCTTTCCAGAGCCTCTTCTCATCCCAGCTGTTTTGGTCCAAACAATTAAAAGGATGAAAAGAAATACGAGACTTTCCTTAGCCAAGGAATTGAATGTGTAGCCCACCAAGAGGTTAGAACCTGATGCTCCAGGGAAGGTACAGCCTCCCCAGCACTCTGGGCCGGGAGGGGGGCAGTGCCCACGGATGGTCCCACCAACCTGCACAGCCTCGGCAAAGGCAACTGCTCCCCATGCTGCAGTTTGGACCCTTGCCCCCCACCTTGCTTCCCACTCCTGGGCCATACCTGCCCCCAGATGGTCCCTTCTGAGTTCTCCACCTGCTCCCACCGCAGCCTCTTGACGCTCATGTGGTTGGATTCGCTCCTGCGGTGCAGCAGCCCCCGGTGCAGGGGGGGCGCACAGGGCACTGGTGGGGGTGGTGGCGGGGGGGGTGGGGGCGGGATGGGGTGCAGGTGGCTGACAAGGGATTTGGGGGCAGGCGATGTGCTGGCCTTCGTGGCCTCTGCCTTGGTGGGGATGGTCTGGGGGTCATGGAACTGCAGAGGGGGTGGCGGTGGTGGGGGGCTGAGTGGTGGTGGGGGGATGTGGTCCGAGAGCGTGGAGTAGGTCAGGGAGCTGCCCTCGTCACTGCTGCTGATGTACTCGCTGCTGCTGACGTCATTGGTGACATAGCTGCCCTGGTCATCATGGAAGCTCATCTGGGTGAGGGAGAGAGAAGACACTGAAGGTGGCACCTCATCCTCCACCTACCCACCCCACACTGGGGGGCCTGCCTCAGAGCAGAGCAGCCCTTGCCCGCCTCAACCACCTGCAGAGCTCCAGGACATGTCCCCAGAGGCTCTGCACCCTTCCCAGTTCAGTGCAGGCTGCACGATGGATCCTCCAGGACAGACAATGACCACACACCAAGCCACCCTGGCACCACGCTCACCTCCTCGTAGTCGTTCTCAGGGGTGAGGAAATCATCCACGATGGTGACCCGGTGTCCCAGCTGCTCACTGAGAGCATCCAGGAATCGGTCAGTGTCACGGCTGCGCGGGGGCCTGGAGAAGGTGAAGAGCTTCTTCCGTCGCGACAGGGGGCTGAGCCGGTAGTCCCGGTGCTTGGGGGACGGGGCTGGGCTGCTGTCAAGGCTGACGTAGGGGTTGGATTCGGTGCTGGTCGGGGAGGCCACGCTGCTGTGCAGGCGGTAGTAGCACTGCTGGGAGGCCAGAGGGTCGCTTGGCCACGAGATCGTCATTCCCGACTTGCGAGCACCTGCAAGACACAGCGCTGCTGAGGGGGTCCTGCACCGGGCGCTCCCTGGAGGCCCCCACCCACGGGCTGTGACAAGCCCCAGCACCGCGCTGAATGTGACGTGAGATAACGGTGCAGCCTGCGGAGAGGAGAGGTCCCCCGGGCAGTGCCCTGTGCTGCACAGCAATGCGCTGGCATCCCATGGGATTTGCCACCCCATGCACCTCGTTGCCCTCCTGCAGATGCAGCTTTGCAGGAGCCATCACTGGGCTCATTGTCACTGCTTTGTTATTAAATGGTACCAAGAGAAAGATGCCTTCTCCTCTGCCTGCCTGGCCAGCACTGTCCACAACTGCCTGAGACCCCCCCCAAAACTGCCTCTCGCGCACCATGGGAATCTGGTCACTACCTGCAGCGTGTGCCAGCTCTGGGGCAGGAGGCGATGCTCTGTGCAGGGCAGCGTTACCCATCTTGCTAGCAAAGCTGCCGATCAGGCGGTTTTCTAATTCTGCATAGACAGCTGACATCTGGAAAAAAAGGGCAAAGAGCTGTTGTCACTGCCCAAATCGAGACAGGACTCATGGAGAATCCGGAGACCTGCGATGTGCTGGGGACAGGACAGCCACCACGGACCTGCCAGCCCCCAGTCTCTTGCTCTGTAAAGGAGTGCCTCACCCCAACCCAAGGCTTCTCTGCCTTTTCTGAAGCTCCCCCCAGCCCCTCACTCACAAGACTGCAAGAAGACGCTGACAGGCGCCGGACTTATTACAGCTGACTAATTGCCCGGGGAGGTGATCTCAGAGACCATCGCTGAGGCAAGGATGTTCTCAGCCCCCAGCAGGTATTTACACGCAGACACATCCTTCCCCTGTTCCTTTTTTTTCTGCTTTCCTGCGTTAATATGAAAGGAGTCAAACTGTCGACCCTCCTTGTAAACGCAACAGTCCTGAACACGTCAGCAAAGCGCTTCCCAGAGGCATCGCCCCCCAGCCCCATGAAGTCGCACCATTTTGGGGTTGGGTGTCTCCGGGAGGGATGTGCCATCACCAGCCTGTCTCTCTCCAGGGATCAGGCGAACTGGGACCTCCACGGTATCACTCTGGCCTGCCGGGAAAGGAAGAGACAAACCAGTCAGGACCACCTCCTTCTGCCTCTGCCCCCCCAGGGCTCCCGACGGTCCTGACCCATCAAGGTTCCCCCCATCTCCTGCTGGGACCCAGAGCCATCCTCCTGGCACGAGCGTGCAGGGGAGACACTGCCAAGTGAGGAGTCTCCATCACAGTATTCCAGGGGAAGAGACATTATCCAGGGCACATGCAGGAGTTTGCACTATGTTGAGAACTCTCCAGATATCAACACACTGCAGTGCCACGGGTGTCTCTTTTTTCTTGGTTTCTTTTCCTTCAGCATCCCTGGTAGGTGCTGGACATCAGGACAGTCAGGGTCACTACACGTGGCAGCCGAGGTTGCAGTTTCCAAAATCTGGTCCTTTTGGTTGCAGACGTCTGGGCAGTGCTGGCTGCCTGCTCCCCAGCAATGTCCCCTGAGATGGGGCTCCACAGGGGACACGAGGAGGGAGGGAGGGAGGTCTGGACCCTTGCGAAGGCACAAGGGAGCTCACTTGGAGTGATGGTGATTTGACCAGCTCCAAATGAAACCCTGTTTTTCCAGTTACATCCATGGAGAGCTTCGGCTCAAGGTTAATGGCTGGAGGCTGGCTGAGCTCTGCGATGCGTCCAGAACCTCGATTTATCTCCAAGGGTGTGTGAAGGGAGAAAACAGACTGCAATCCCTGCCTTTCCCAAGCTTCTTCCTGGGTAGGTTGAATGGATTCACATTCCTTTTCAGCCGTAATATTTCTACCCAGTGGTCAGGGCCAAGCTGAGTACTGGGACAAGCAGGCAGAGCTTTGGAGAGCCCAGTGAGCAGCTCCGCTCACACCAGTGCCAAACTGGGCCTGTGTGCTCAGAGCCCAGCCTTTAATGGCAACAAAGAAAGAAGAGCCCAGGATGGACATAAACTGGCTGTAATGAGAAAGGGCTCTGGAGTGGGGCTTTTGTCGGGAAGAGGAGGTGCATGCCTTGGCGCATCACCTCCCTCTCCAGGACTGAGGAACGTTGTCTGCTTTTTATAAATAAATGGTTTGCGCAGAGAGGTGAACTAGGAGCACCTGGGGCAGGATGCTCCCCAGAGCCTGCTCAGCCTTGGGTAAGGTTGGCACAGCAGGTCATGGGCTGCTCTGCTCTTCCTGAAGGGCAGCTGAGGACAAGGCTGTTCCCCCGCAGCTGGTGAGCATCTGGCTGGGCAAGAGGCTTCCCTCCAGCGTACGCAGCTGTCAACCACTCTCCGTGCTGCAATCACAACCAGGAACGCTCCTCGGAGGCAGGTTAGAGCATCTTCCCCAGGGAAATGTCTCGGAGTTGACTGCTCCGGCAGCATCCCTCCCCAACAGCCGAGGAGCACTGTGGTCCCGGTGAGTGGTGCTGGGAGGAAGGCATGCAGACGGAGCGCTGGAGGAGAGTGGCTGGTCCTGGTGGGAAGGTCACGGTCAAAAGTCGTAAGCACAGGTCGAGTGCCCTTCACAATAAGCTAAGGGCGATGGAGGGATAGGCAGGATGCCTTGTCCTGCCATCTGGGAGAGATGGGCAAAGACCAGAAGGTCTGAAAACACAACCAGCAATCTGGGGTGCTTCTCAGGAGAAGATTAGAGATCTGGGGGCTGTGGAGGGCCCTGCAGCAGTACCAGGATGGGATTTTCAGAGGAATGGGCAGATATGTGGCTTTTCTCTGAAAAGACACAGTGTCTGTGCCATCAGTGTAGTTCATCAAGAGTCTCAAAGTGGCACTGAACCATGACCATCATCTTCATATGAATTCCACAAATGGTGCTTTTCCTGTGAATTTGATAGTGTCCAAGAAAGTTCACAGCAAAGCTAGAAACTGTGCACCCCAGAATGGAGGGCTCAGACCAGCAGCTTCCACTCACACCTGAGCCATGGAAGGGTTTGGAAACAACACTCAGCCTCAGCCCAAGTGGCCTCTTATAGGAATTGGTGATTTCAACTGTTCATGAAAACACGGATTTCCAGTCAAAGCCTCTGTGCTGGCTCTATGCCGACCGGCATCTTTTCCCACCATTCATGCTCAGGATTTTAGCTTGGGCAGAGCAGAGGTACCGTACAGGCACAGCCACCGGGACCCAGCTCCCTCCTCCGCACAGCCCCCAGTCACCCACCTGCTGCCCCCCCCTCGTCGGGGCGGGGGGTTCGAAGGCTTCCCCGGCACAAGGAGGCCCCTCGCACGGAGCTGCGGTAGCGATCCTCTGCTTCTGGCTCAGCTGCAGCAGAAAACACCCTTCGTAAGGTACGGCCGCACCGTGTCAGACCCTGCAGCTCCCCCACTCCTCCTCGCCATGACATGGGGCTCCCTCAAACCCATCGGACTCGCGGCAGCTCTCTGAGCCCTGCACTTGACCGTAATCCCATGCACAGCCTTGTTGGCACTGTTGCTGCCCGTCCCCCCAGGTCACCCCATCCTCACACTGGGCCCAGGGAGCAGAGCAGGTTACGAATGCTTCTGCCAGCACAGGGCAGGGGGTGCATGCCCAAAGATGGGACAGGCAATTGCTTTTTCCAGCAGGTTTGGCATCCACCAGCTTACGGTGCACATGAAACTCCAGCCCTGAGCCAGGCTGGTCCAGCAGGACCCAGCTAACTCCTTCCTGCCCTCAAGGAACAAGATAGGAGTGGGAGTCAGCACTGAAATGCCGCCTGGAAGAACGGATTGGTCCATGTGCAGTTCAGTGTGACAGCTCAAAGAGGCTCAGACTTACAGCAGGAAGAAGATAAGAAGATACCGGAGCATCAGTCTCCGTGGTATCTGACAGACCGATGCTTGGATACACACTAACATCAGAGATCGCCACCAAGTTTGGAAGAAGCCCAGATGAAGGACTAACCCAAATTCTCTGATCTCTGGCCATCACACTTCCATGCATGGACACACACATAATGCACCAGAACAACCAGAACTTCACATGGTCAGAGGTTGCCCCTTTCATCTGAGAAGCAGAAAGGAGCCGGGGACCAGCCTGTGGAACAACAGCTTGAAACAGCAACACCTCTTTTTACCTATGTTGAATCTAAAATAAACACATCAACACAATGTAAATAGCTTAGAATAGAAGAATTTGAAAGTGATTATGAAGCCCAAATCCAAAGATTAAGACATTTCATTCCGAATTTGCCCTCACTTTTCTGCTGTCTGACTGCGAAGCCCTTAATCTTCAGCGAACCACAGCTGGCTTTTGAGTTGCCACAGCCCTAGGTGATGGAGAGGGGAGAGTGGGACCAGGGAGGAGGAGAATCACCGACTGCCTTCCAAGTCTCTTTGGGAGACCAGCTCCTGTAGAGGCACTTCACTGCCAGAGGAGCCAGCTCCCACCTCCTTTAACCACGGACACCTGCACACATTTGACTGCTGGAGACATCCCAAGGGACACCGCTATCACCGCTTATTTTGCCTCTCTGATGTGAACGCTGCCCTTAAACCAGCTATTTCCTTTTGGAACTTCCTAACCTCTAACGACCCGAGCAGCTTCCAAAAGCCTCTGCTCCAAGAGACAACCTCTGCTACTGAGCCAGGTGCCATCTCTCCTCTCAGTGCAGTTTCCTGCCCAAACTACACGGCTCCACGGGGCAGAAAAGGTGCCTGACAGATCAACCTCATCGGTAACAGAAGCTGGAAACCCCCTGCCTCCGTGCAGGCAGCGTGTGGGCAGGAGCCAGGCAGGGCAGAGCCGCAGCCGCTGCCCCCAGGGAGAGCTGGCTGCTCCGTTGCCACCCCAGTCTGCTCCCAGTGCAATGGACCGAGGTCCCCAGTGGGACACGGCGGCTCTGTGCCATAGTACAGGGGCTTTCCTCTCACCTGCCAAGGACTTGTAACCAAGAAACCTGGCAATCTTTTGCTGGCAGTGCTCCTGCTCTTCATACGTCAGCAGCTGGTAGATAAACTGCCAAATGACTTGCTTGGCCGGTGTGTCCAGCACCGGGTACACATCCACAATGAGAGTGTCAATGTTCCTGCAAAATCGGAAAGAGAGGGCTGGGCAGTGAGCACATCTCTACGGCACAGCCCCACGACGCCGCTTCCCTGGGCTCCGGCGCTTCCCAGCCTGCCTCCGGCTGGCTCTCAGGTGCCAGAATTGGCTCCGAGGCTTTGGCACAAACAGATCATTTCAAAGCAGAGGTGCCAGGCTGCGAGCAAGGGACTGAGCCCCTGGGGAAGAGGAGCTGGGCAGCTGGTGCTAATGGGGAGAGCAAATTCCCGGGGACTGGCAGCACCTGACAGCCAGGTATAAAACCTGGTTCGTGAGTCAGTGAGGGTGTATGGGAGCACTGGAAGGCAGAGAGAAGCTCTGGAAAGGCCTTAATTTTAGCCAGCAGCAGGTAAGCAGGCTCGGGGAGGAATGCATTGGAAAGGGGAGCTGGTCTGGCAGCCTCACTGGGCTGAAGGCTCAGTCTCATTTTGGCTCTGTGGTGTGTAGGGATGGTGAAAGGGCTGTTGAGAGTAGCAGGGCTGAACACCCGATCCAATGAGAAGGATAAAGCAGCCTGGGGGAAGGGGGCTGTCCTGGGTCAGGGAGCTCAAGTCAGGCTGCTTTTCTGCTGAGAAACTGAGGCAGAGATGATGGGTTAAAGCTCACTGCAACTATTGTATCCTCAATGGAGAAGTAACAGTAAGAACTTCTTATGAAGAGCTGGAAGGAGATTGCGTATGTAGGAACAAATCTGTTGTCTTGATGTTAACTGAATGGACCATGACTGCCTTCCAAGGAGCAGGGACCAGGCACGCAGGGGAGAGCTGAAGGGTGAAGAGGCTCAGATATGGTAAGAACTTAATTAATGAAGTGTTTTGGGAGTTCCTCAGAGGCCAGCAGGGATGAGAAGTGGCAGGAGCCACCTAGAGCCTGCCAGAAGTCACCTGCTAAGTTGCTCCCTAGTTTTGGGCTAACTTGCCTTTTCTGTGGAGCTGGACACAGCTCTGCTGTCAGAAGCCTATTTCCCATTCAGAAAAGTTCAGGTATTGTGGAGGAGCTGCTGAGGCAGGTGGCCGCTCTGCCCTGTGCAGGCACTGCTCCTCCTGGCCCGTGGCTGGGGCCAGCTGGCTTGTCATCTGCAAACTGACTGGAGGGCCAAAGCCCAGAACGGGGGTGTCCTGACTCAGTCTCCTGTGTTTGCTGCCGGGAAACGCTGGTATCCGCATGCCATGGTGGCAAGCAATAAAAACTCGGCGTTTGGGGATTTCCCTCCCTGTTGGAGCAGTTAGAGGTTGCAACTGCTTGTCTGGGACAGGCATGCAATTAGGTCATGATGAATTATTGTTAAATGGAGCAGCGGCCTCTGCATCAAGCCATCTGGGGCGGCTACAGGCAAAACGAGCTGGTCGGAGGAGAAGATGGGCATGGCGGTGCCCTCACTGAGCCTTCCCCAGTCAAACACTGCTGGAAGACCAAGCAACATGGGCAGCCCTGCCCTGGGAGGGGAACCTGGGGACTTGATTCATGGTACCTGAGTTCCCATCCCTGTGTCACTGAGTAAGAGCAAATCGCCCACCGGGATTGACTCTGCATTTCCCAGTTGTGGATCCCGAGGACTGGATCTGCTCCCACAGCCGCCGCTCCTTGGGCTGAAATGCCCAACTGGGGAATCCCGTAGAAGCAGCAGAGTCTCAGGAGAGCACAAAGCAAAGATTTCTGCTTTACCGTGACAGTGTTAGTGATCACGGGGCCTCAGGGGGGTTCACTCAGCTGGTGCTGGTGGGGCGTTTATGTAGCTGGACCTCCCCCAGCACCTGCGGGTACAGAGGCAGCCCAGCCTCCCTGCAGGCAAGGGGATGCTTCAGCCTGAGCTGCGGTGCACAGAGGCAGTGCCATGGCTTTGTACTCAGTAGTTTCTCTTCTCTCTTACCATCAGTAACCTAAATACTGAGGGCTTCCCTGCATTTCCTTCTCAAACTGAGGATTTGGATCCTCTGATCCTTCAGCCTTTGCACCAGCAGGCTGCTTGCACCATCGCAGCAGGAGCCTGCCTGGCCCTGGCTGGTGTATCCACAGCCCCTGTGGGACCTGAGCTCCCCAGGAGCAGCCGGGCAACCTGGCTCGATCAGCTCAGCAGCTGTGGGAAGAGGCGGCAAGCACCTCCCAGCTGGATGGCTTCACCGTGGTGTGGAAAGATTAAGGGCAGAAAACAAAGTCCCTATTGAAAGTCTGGAGTTTGCCAGGGAATCAGTTTTGACCCTTGCAGCAAGGTGGGGAGGGTGTGCTCCACGGCAGGACGAGGGCTCTGCCAGCCACAACCATCCCCATGCTGCTGCCAAGGGAGTGCTGCAGCCAAGGAGCGAGAAGATAAGGATGAAACATGGTGAAGTTTGCTGAAAGAGACGAAACAGGATCTGCAGCCGTCGGGGACAGCCAGAAAGCAAGAAAACCCACGGTGTGGGGGACCAAGGTGACTTTATGAGGGATTAAGGGGTGACTGAATTAACTTCAAAAGCTAAAGGGTCTACCCTGTCTTCAGGCAGGGCACTGGTGAGACGTGCTTGTGTCCTGCAGACACGCACAAGGAAACGCACAGCTGGGGAAACCGGAGACCACGATCGCAGCAGAGCTCAGTGCTGACAGCCTCAAAGCCAAGGTCTGCCTTCTGCTTGGAGACTGACTCTGACATGGGCATTGATACCAGGCCAGGTCCCAGCATTAGAGGAAGGGAGCCGCTAACAAGTTACCGATGTTGGAAGAAGCCTTCCAGCGCTTTGCAGATGGTATAGCGCTCAGGTGGAGTCAGTAGGTGCTCCAGCTGCTGGTTGAAGGTCCTTCCTTGAATCTTGATGCTAGAGGGGAGTATATCTGCGACCCACTGCAGGGAGGTGAGGGCAGAGGAGGTGCTCGGGGAGTCAGCAGAGTCAGAGTCTGCAAGGCGCGGGTAGAAAGAAAAAAGAAAATTCAACAGACAAAGGGTCTTAACCATGGGTTAAAAGGCTTGTTCTGAAACCAGGGGTTGGTCCTGAGGACAGCCAGGGAAGCTGCACCCATGCACAATGGGTGCCCCATAGAAACACAAATCCTGATGTGCTGATACAGACACTGGAAGGCAGCATGGTGACAAGGTGAAATGTCTCATCTGGAGCTGTGACTGCCCCTGCCTTCCTCCCGTGCTCTGGACCAGCTGCTCTGGAGCTTGTGGCTGTCCCAGTAGGTCTGTGGACCTGCTGGTTCCGAGTGGGGATGTTTTGACTGGGATGCTCTCTGGGATCTCTCTCTTCAACCATGCTGCTTCCACACTTTCTGTGAACACAAGCGGGTGGTATTCCTTCTCTGGATCTCTAAAGCCTCTGCTCAAGTTTCAAAGCATTTCATGACAATTATAGACTTCAAGCAGCACCAGTCAGGGGTTACCCGAGTGACCTGAGGCATGGAAAATCACTTGCTTTGCCATGCTTATTTGAGCTTGGTCCCTGTGCTGCCTCTGCAGCGAGCGCAGGGCAATAAGCACAGCTGGGAGAAGGGACCCGATCGAGACTGTGGGATGCATTAATCCACACAGGAATATAGCCAAGGTAGTGGGAGCAAAATATTGTGCCTTTACTTGGTTTCTTTCGGAGAGTGGTGAAGCAGTCTGGGTGCCACTGGCTCTATACTGTGAAGTAGCGAGGTGCTTGGCTTTTTCTTTCTAGCGCACATGCAAATGAGTTGGTTTCACAGGGCTCCTAATGTGAAGCTCAGGAGTCCATTGCTGCTCTGGAGGGAACAGCCAGTCCCAAATTCCTGGGCCTATGCATTGTGGAGCAGCACCCCAATAATGCACCGACTCTCCTGCCTTCACACAGCTTCGGAAATGCAGCAGTGACCCCTCTCTGCCCTGGGCTGCAGTCCTGCCCCTCTGCTGAAATTGTGCTGACACCCACGCTGCATCGCCCCAGGTACCCTCATCTCGCGCTGACTCGCTCTCCAGCAGCAAGCTAAATTATTCACGACGGCAGCAGTTATCCTGAACAGCAGAGCCCATACGCAACCCTGGGATTTGCACAGCAACCATGGATGCACAGAGTTGGATTACTTCGGTCAAGTACATGGCACAGACTGCACATAAAGGACATTGGCAAGGACCGTCAAGGACAATCATACAGTAGGATGAACCCTTCTGGAGAGCAGCCAAGCCTGAGATTAAGCCTGATCCCAGAAATCGGGCAGCCACGTGCCGCGGCGGGAGGAGCAGCCCTCTGGGCAGCATTAAACCTGCAGAGCCTACAGGAGGTATTTGGCAATTCCCTCCTGCGTGGGGAATCTGGGAGCCGGTGTGGGGTTTTTCCCGCTCCGGACCCTCTCCTCCCCGCACTCTTACCGTTGGAGAAGTTGACGATCCCCTCTTCCACCACCAAGGTGGGCATGGCCCCGCTGCCCTGCAGCATCGACACCACCTTGTCATGGGAGCAGTTCCTGCGGGGCACAGGAGAGTCGGGGTCAGCGCTGCCCGTGCGGGCAGAACTGCCGGCAGCGGCTGGAGGGGGAGCGGGAGTGAAATGGAGTTTGCAGCCGCCTGCCTTCATCTTGCAAAAAGCCGCGTCTTGCTGCTCAGACCCAGGCAGTGCTGGCCCCGCTGCTGTTCCCCTGGACTCTCAATCTTTGCTTGGTTTCAGCTGTGCTGCTCAGAAAAGAGCCTCCCTGAGGGAGAGGGTGACTTGCACCCTGGGCTCTGGGCTGTACCTGCAGTGAGGAATAACGGCAGGGCATGCCTGCAAGCACCCTCAGGAGGCGTTATGGCAAACGGAGCCAGCATTACTTTAAGCTACGCTCAAACCCAGAAGATGAACTTTCAATTTAAATGATACGGTGCTGCGGGCCTCTCCTTGCCTGTCCTAATTCTGCACAAAAAGAAAATGCAAGGTGGAGGTAAAATGCATTTTTGTAGACAGGAAAAATCTTGGAGTGTCCTTGGAGAAGGGTACAGGCCAGCCTGGGACAATGCCCGCTAAAATGCGGGCTCAGAGGACAATCTTCATCTCTGTTTCCTCTATTTTTCTGGCAATGCTGCATCAGCCAACAGTTTGCTCGTTCAGCTGAAATGTGAGAACCTGAGCACTGAGAGAAGCAGCATCAGATGTTTAACCTTTAAATATTCATCAGTCTCTCTTATCGTGTAGCCTCTTCTAACCCTGCTTGCTCTTGCTTTTTGTGTGGAAAGACCAAGCCAAGGAAATAGAGGCTGCTGCCACTGCCCGGCGAGGTGCACACTCAGCTCTGGTTTGATAGCTTTTGTGCGCAAATAATATATAGAAGAATTAACTTCTGGGTGGAAATGCGATTGGTCATGTGGTTTAAGTTTATGATCCTGTTCTGGGAGTAATTCATGGGCTGGCTAGTGCTCCAAAGCAGAGCCCCAAGTGTTTAACTCCTACAACTCAAAGTCGGTTGAATCAGGGTCTGCGGGTGGGTTGCAGCCAGGACACCAATTAGTGTGTCATGCATTATACGTGGTTATTTACATAGAGAAAGGAGGAGCAGGGATGGAGATTAAATACTACTTAGAGCCAGTTCTTGTAAAAGAATAGTGCAGGAGGTGTCTGTATGGGGCAAAACCCCTCATGCACCTCAGTAGACAGTTCTCAAGGACCACCAGCTCTCGTTTCTGTTGCACAAGAGTGAACAAGTGGACACGTGTGCTTGATCACGTACCACCCCCCGGGGCCCCTTTTAAAGAGCCTCTTACCTCATGTCCAGACCATTGAGGAATAGGATCCGGTCTCCAGCTTTGAGAGCAGCCTTCTCAGCTGGACTCCCTAAATGCACAGGGAATAGGAGGGACTTTAGCTGGTGGACCCCTGCTTACAGGGATGGCATCCCAGCTCTCTGGCTGTTCTGTGGCCAGGAACACCCCCCAGGGCAGGGTATCTACTGCAGCTGGGTTATTTGCATGAGCTGGAGCATTTCACCGGACACTGTGATGCCATCACCCAGCTTGCGCTGGAAACGCAGGTGTGATTTTAGGCTATCCACTGAAAACAGGCATTTTCCACCCTTCGAAACAGGGAGTGCGTGAAGCCAAACTAAATTGTACCAAGGATGCTAGTTATTCAATTTGGGGAAACCCCATCACTGAGCCTTGTAAAAGTCCACTTTGCTATTTTCTAGCAAACAGCAGGCACTTCAAATTTCAAGTTCAGACCAGAGATAAATAAGCGTCTTTGAATCTTGTGGTTGGAGGTTTTCTTACCTGGCAGAACAGACTCGATCCACACTGGGGCATGGCCACGTAGTGTGAAGCCAAAGCTTCTGTTGCCTTTATAAACTCGCACAGTTCTGCAGGTGAAAAAAAGAAAATGTGAAATCAGAGCCCAATATTTGGTTCTTGTTTCCTTTCCCAGCCCCTCCAAAGCCCTGTTAGCCTGGGTGTCTCCTGAGTGCCCAAGCCCTCAACACTCCCTGTATCCCTGCAAAGTCCCTTTGATACCAAAGTGTCTTTCAAATGGGAGCCCCCAGACATGCCTTGCTCGCAGGGAGAGGGGATGGGGGGAAGGTGTGTGTGGGTTTGGTGGCCCTGGATGGCTGCAATGCAGCTACCTGCTCTGCCAGCACCACCAGCCTCTCCTGCCCACAGCCTGCCTGTGCTGGGGAGCAGAGGAAGCCCACAGTGCAGAGCCAGCATGGGGTGCTGGGGTGGGGGGTTATCCAGGGGTGCTAGAAATGGCCCAGACAAAGCCTCGGGGAGGGCTGGGGGGATGCCGGTGCCATCCCCAGTGCGCTGTCACTGCAGGCCTGGAGCAGACACAGTCCCCGCTGGGACCAGAGCCACCCATGCTGGAGCTCTGGAGTAGCTCCTTTAGACCCAGTTACAGCTTTCTGCAAACTAAAGCTTAACATCCATGAACACCGAGGCTTCAGCACAGGGCAGGCGGGGGCTCTGGTAGAAAGAAGGAATGGGGATGCTATAGGGGCGATGGCCCTGAGCACAGACTCTTACTCTGCATTAAATACTGAATTCATAAATCCACTGTCCGGTCCTTCAAATCCAATGTGTTTTTAAAGTGGGCCATGGGATATAGCTTATTACATAGAATAAGAGACAATGTGTTTTAGGGGGCAAAGGTCTCATAGGCTGATGAGAGAGAAATTCTGCTAGGAAATTTTGGAAGGAGTATTAGGAAATCTCCCTGCTGAGAGGCTGATTGGGGCTGGGAGTTGTTCCCCACAGGGAGCTGGGGGAAGGTAACATCACTGAGATAATCTACAACCAGAAAGCCTGTTGAAGGGACTGCTCCTACTCTGGCAGGGAGGGAGACTGCTGGAACTGGATTTTGGATAAGTCACACCAAAAATTATCCTGATGGGAAGGTGTGCTGCAGCTGAACACCCTGGTAATACCAGCTGGAGACAGGGGAATAGATCGGGATGCTGCCTGTGGCAGCACAGTCCCTCCTGAGAGAATTCCCCAGCTGTGTTGGCAGACCAAATCCTGCTTTCTTGTTCATGAGATGGGGCTGGGAATGGAGAGGGAGCCACCACCAGCACTGCAGGGCTCCTTGGCTCTCCGGGGCTGCTGAGATCTGTCCATATGGACAGTGGGAAATGGGTTAATCCCCTGTGCACAAAGGATTGTCCATCCTTCCTCCCACAGCCTCGCACCCAGACACCCACCAGGGCAGGGCAGGATGATGCAGACTTCTCTGTCCCCAGGCACCCTCCATCCTGCTGGCACAGCCGGGTACCCTCCATCCCGCTGGCACAGATGGGTACCCTGCAGCCCACCCAGCACAAGAGCCGACATCCCCTCGTAGCCTGCAAGTGCCATCTCAGCTCCTCACACGGCTTGTACCTGTGACAGCGAGGGAGCAGAGAGGGTGGCCCAGAGCTGGGACAAGGGGTGAAACGTGCCCAGCCTTCAGGAGGGAGAGGTCTTTGTTCACAGAATCATTTAGGTTGGAAAAGACCCTTAGGATCATCAAGTCCATCCTCATCTCAGGAGGATTTCACCCACTCTGCAGACTGAAGACATCTCCTTTCCAAGTGCCTCTCCCCTTTCCCTGGCATCCCTCCCCCATGCTGCCATCCACGCTAAATCAGACACTGCTGCCGTGAACTCCGGTGTGTCCAGGAGAGGTGTTACCTGCGGGCAGCCCCCGAGGCCACATTGCTGGTGATGAGCGAAGTAGTTTTCCGCAGGCTCTTGCTGGTCTCCTCGTGGCTGCGGGGCACGGAGCTGGCGCGGGTGGAGACGAGGAGCCGCTCCTGGTGGTCCTCGCTCCGGCTGCGGCGCAGCCGGTTGCTGTGCTGCTCGCTCTTGGAACGGCAGAGCTTGCTGATCAGGCTCTGCGACACCACCTCATCAAACCGCTGCCGGTGCTTCTTGGGGATGAAAATCCTGGGAAAATGAGACAAAGGAGGGGAGTGAGGAGTGGAGCCAGGGCGGCTGTGGCCCAGTGCTCCGGATCCAGCCATACCTGGGAAAGGAAAGGTCAGAGCAGCCCCAGCCCCTCGTTCGCTTTTGGCCTCAGTCCTCCCTGGAGCTACAAATGCTGGGGCTGGGGATGCTGAGGACACTGGCTGCGTATCCTGTCCTGTCCCATGCCAAGGACGTCAGTCTCCACAGTGCTCACGTACTGACTGAAACAGCTCAGTTCCTCCTCATGCATCCTGTCCTGGATCCCTTCAGCAGCCGGTCCCAGTATGCCAATGACGAGCTTCAGCTCAAGTCCCAGATTAATTCCACCCCCATTCCCATGACAACCAGGCACCTGGCCAGGCAGAGAGGACCCTTGCCCCCGTGGTGCCTGTCCTGTTGTGCCCTACTCCTCACTGCATGGTGCCCACAGCCATGGGTCCCAACATCCAAGTGCCCCCTGTGTTGTTGGTGCCAAACCACCTCCCCCAGACCCCCTTCTTCTCCGGTGCATTCTGGGACCCCCAAAATGTTGCTCCCCACCTCCTGCCCCAGCCCCTCTGCTGGGAGCCCTGCACTCTGCTCTCCTGGGCTCCAGCCTTGGCTATTGCCACCCTCCAGCTCCTGCCACGACCTCACACCCCTTGGGAGATGCTGGTGCTGCAGGGACGAGGATGGGCAAGGGGACCAAGTGGACCACCACTGAGAACTTGCTCCATTTTGGGTCAGCTACTCCCTGTCAGGTGAGAGCTACTCTGCCAGCAGCCAAGTGGCCTTTCCATGCAAGAACCCCCTGGGGCCCTTGGGGGATGCAGAGCAAGCACAAAGTGACATCCCGGGAGGGAGCGAGGAGGGTGCATCTGCACCACTCCTACCCTGGCCGGGGTTCACCCCTGTAACACGGGGAAACGTTTTTGCTTTTCCTTTTCCTTCTGCCATCACAACAGTGGGATGCTGACACCCCACTCACCTACTGCTGCCCTCCCGTTTGCACATTTAGGGGCTGTTGGAGGAGCTGTTATCTCTGTGTGTTTCTATAGCAACCCCTCCCTGCACCTATATCGGGCTGCCTGTCGCAGCTGCATTTGCTCATTAGACAATACTGTCTTGTGAGGTTCATTAGTGCTCTTCACCTCGTGGCGCGTGAGAACGCGCTCCCTACGTTAACACAAACTCCGACACTTGAGGTGGAGGAAGGATGCGAACATCACTTCCAAAACACCTGGGGAGCACATCTCCTGGGGGGGAACTAACGGGGACAAACTCGGAGCTGGTGTCAGAGGACACAGAGCAACTTGCCCCGAGGGGCTGCACCTTCCTGCTGCCAGCGTGACGTGACTGTGACAATGGTTGGCTGGTAGCGATGCATGGATGGAGAGGCTGGAGCTGCTGGGGGTCTCCCCTCTCCCTCAGGCAGCTTCGCCAAAGGAACCCAAAAACCTGGGTGAAGCCAGAGGAGTAGGAAAGGGAGGCTTCAAATCTGAAATCTACCTGGACCGGGACATCTCTGTTTCCCCCCAATAAAAGGCAGAACTTAAAATAAGAGCTGATGCTCATGCTAAGCAGGGGCAGACAGATCGCAAGCCATCCCAAGGCTGACATATGCTCACGCAAAGCATTTGGTGATAATTTTAAAAAAGTAACACATTGGTACAATTCACAGTCAATTTGTGATTAAGCAGCAACTAGAGAAGAGTGAAATCATGCTAATAAATAGTTCACCCAGCTGTAAGGAGGCTCCTGCAGGAATGCAGGCTGCCACAGCCCCGTGGCAGGGGAGGACACGGTGTGACAGCAGTGAGTCCCGGCAGGAGCCCACGCCGCTGCCCTGGGACAAGTCCGGGTTCCTTGCAAGCAAAACGAGCACGCTCCCATTTAAGTTGGCCAAATTAAATTGGCCCTGCTCGTTCCAGCAGGGCTGTCCCACTTTGCACTGACTGCTGCTTCGCCTGCGGGCTGGCAAACATCAGGGTTGAAGAACAAAGTACAGCCAGCTCAGTAACCAGGTACAAGGACAGGCTTGAAGGGTTTCACCGTGAATTGACTCAGTGCTAGAAGTAAAACGGTATCTTAGCAAGGAGGGCACCTAAGTGACTGGTAAAAATAATCCTATTAAAGCACGCAAAATAGTTTCCTTCTGCAAAACCCTTTGGGAGAATTTGCAATGTGGCCTCAGGGAGGCCGGGATGGCCCCCTGCCGCAGTGCTGGGGGCTGGATCCCCTGGGCGCCCCGATACCCTGCAGTTCAGTGGGTGCCAGCCTCCGAGCTGTGTGTGCTCAGGGCTGGTCCTTAACGAGGGACCCACCAACAGCAGCACATGGGGTGTCATTAGACAGCATCCACGCCTCAACCTGTCCTCTGCTCTGGCACAACGCCGCCTGTGCAACATGTACCAGCACTGGCACGGGGAGGATGGTGCCCGGTGTTTTGCAGGAATCTGCAGCTACATCTGCAGTGCCCTGCTGTCCCATGGGACAAGCCAGGCTTTGCCTGTTGGCAGGGAACATGGATGTTCCCACCCTGTTTACAGAGGTTGGCCTGGGACCAGGGACAGACCCACTGTCCCAGCAGGACACACGTGCCCATGGGAGGGCTTGGGAGCCACGCAGTGCTGACCTCATGCCTTCAGCTTCCTCCTCCTCCTCACATGCTCCAGGTCAGCCCTGGCTCTTCCCCTGTTAGAGAAGGGATGGGAAAGGCATCCCCCGCCGTGTGTCCTGCAGCCCTGCGCCCGATCCCCAGCCCTGGTGCACTAACCCTTCTCTGCAGCGGTATCAGCACACACTCTTCAGGAGGGCTGAGTCTGCTCTAACACAAAAAATGCAAATTCAGGGCATTTTTCAGGCCGGGAGAGGACCCAGAGGCTGCAAGCTGCTTCACCTTCCCTCCCTCTCCGAAGCAGCCTGGCCAGGACAGCCACCATGGTGGGGAACCCCCCGGCAGGACCCTGTCTGCCAGTGCTCCCACCCCCAGCCCCTCGTCTCAGCTCTGGGGCTCACTTCGGCAGAGGATGTTTAGCACATCTCGGTCTTTGTCACACTCACAATTTTTAAACCCCCCAGGCGGGTCACCTGCAGCTCATCTCTGGACAGACAGTCCCATTTCTGCCCTCCCTGGGAGCTGCCTCCCTCGCCAGCCAAGCACTGTGAAGAACCACCTTTCGTGAAGGCGCACGTCCTGCGATGAGCACTGAGCTCATCTGGATTGTCCTATCCCAAGCTGGATGCTGAGATTCCCCAGTGCAGGATGTGTCCCCTCGAGCGGGGCAGTGGTGGTGGCTCCAGCCCCAGCAAGAGCAGGGGAAAGCAGCCCCAAGTTTGCTCAGAGCTCGTGCTCAGCTGGGGCCGGGAGCAAGGGGTCCCCGGTCCACACTCCATCACAGCCCCTGCACCACACAGCACCCTCAAACTCCCATCCTCACCACCCATCCCTTTGGTGGACTATAGTCACAGAGACAAAGCAAACCCAGACGTGCTCTTCCCGCCTCTCCCCATCCCCCTACCCCCCAATTTTTCATCCGAGCTTTGCTCAACTCCCCCCAACAGCTCACGCCACTGCTGCGGTGGGTGCAGAATGGTGGCAGAGCTGCACCAGTGCCTGGAGGCAGGGTCCCCCCAGCTCAGAGAGGCAGGAGAGACGTCGCGGGGATGTTCCCGGCACATCCAACGGCATGCACGCCGCGCAGAGGAACGGAGCGGAGAGACGTACCGAAAATGCCGAGAGAAACTCCGGTCCTTTCCCATTTGTCGGGGTGCGGTGGGAACAAAAGGGAGATGCTTCAGATCCTCATGCAGCTGAGTCTCAGCCTCGGCTCACGCCCACGACGCGGCCAGATCCAACAACCAAACCGCGCCAGCCGGTGCCCCCCTGCCACTTGGCACCCCCGCGGTGCGTGGGGACCACGGCCAGATGGGCCGGCAAACTCTACCTGGGCTGAGTCCCTGCCTCCCTTCTCCCTTGCCTCCCCGCCACGCTCTCAGTCCTGGGCAGACGTTTACCATCTACCAACTGCCTCCTTTTTTTATCAGTTGGGCTTTAGCGCCTGCTCTGCCCTCCCTGCTCCGGCTCTGCCCCGGCTCCCAGCCACGAAGCCTCTCGCTTTCCCTAAAAACTGCAGTCTCTGTAATTTCCAGCTGGAACAATCTCGTAACAGAAAGGAGGGCACGGCTCCGTGCCGAACTCCGGGGGGATGCCTCCCTGGTGCTAATTAGTTGACTTCTAAAGTGCTTCTGTTTAAATTACATGCCGCTTGTAATGAGTGAGAAACCTTAAAGGCAAACGGCATCGGCGGTGGGTGTGCGGCTGCTGGGCGCGCAGGTGGAGCCACCCGGGCTGGACCAGGACCAGGACCGGAGACATGGGCCCAAACCTCCCCCCCTGTGCCACAGAGCATCATTTACCCCCAGGGTAACACGGCAGCGCTTTGCATTAGGGATAGAAGATAAAAAAACCATCTTTAATTTAAATAACGCCATCCTTAAGCACAGCACTCGCGTTTGATGAAGAGGATGTGAAGCTTTCCAGAGCTGCCGACATCAGATACAATCTCCAAGTAGCAAAGGAAGGAAAAATGAAAAATGTACAGTTTAGCCCCAAAACAACTAGCAAACATCTGACCTTGAGTTTGTCAGTTGTGCAGAAAAACACATCCCAGGGTGGATAAAAACACTGAGCAACACTTGGATTATGTCTGGACTGTGCTGTGCAAACAGCTACGGGTCTGGAAAAGCACTTCTGCCCCAACAGTGTGCCACAATGCTAAAATTCACACACTCTTGGGAGAGAAAACTCTTGTATGACTTTACCCATATAAGAGGACCTCAATTTATGAACCTGTACAGATTCATTAAACCTCATTTACCGGCGTGCACGGGTAAGGGTGCCAGCAGCCCTGCACTGGTCTCCAGCCTGGCAGCACCGACAGCCACGGGGGGGACGTGGTGCCTCCGGACCCCCATGCTCGAGAGGGAATCACTCCAGCCTGGCAGTGAGCATGGACCTGTGATTTTCATGGGGGCTGTTATCCTGTTATCCCTGGTAATGGGAGGCTCTGTAATCACTCATCTGGCCGCAGATGTTTTGCAGATGTTACCATTGTTATCATTAAATAGGAATGAAGGCCCTTTTCCACCCGAGAGCTCAGACATGGTGGGATGCAGAGGCCATACACTGGGGCCAGGAGCACCTCGCAGCCCTTCCCAGGCCACCCCACTCATCCCTGGGGACAGCTCCAAACCTCCCAGCAGCTCTTGGGGAGGGTCACCTTCTCATGACACATCCCTGCACTGGCTCCAGTAACGACGGATGCATTATCTGCTGGTAAGATCCTCCCTTGAGCAGCATGGCAGCCTGTGCCCAGCTGGGGGTCACCACCCCCACCAAGTGCTGGGGCCTCTGGGGCTCTCACCTCTCCTGAACCCAATGTCAGATGCCGGGGACATGGAGAGCTTCAAATAAACCCCCAGAAAGTCTTTATCTGCATCCTCCATCCTGCCAGCATCACCTGGTGAGTATTGGGGTTGGCAGCCAGGTCGATGGGTGCAAACGGCTGCTGGTTGCAGCCCCAGTGTTGCAGACAGACCCTGAGACCCCCTGCGGCACCATGGGACCCTGCCTGCTGCTGCGCTGGGGAGACACAGGGCCACCAACAGTTCCCATGCTCCTGGTGCCCCACGTCAGCAACCCACACCACCCCTGAGGTATGGGGACTTGTGTCACCCCCTGCTTTTCGGAGCCGCAGGGAGCAGTCACCTCAGCCAAGGTGCTGCCCCCAACCTGCTTTCTGCTGGGAACACCAGGACAAACGCAGCTTCCCGCGTTTTCTTTAAGATACTGGAAAACACTTGGACCAAATAGCCACTTCCCAAAATAAAAGTTACCAGCCAGTGGTGGTGTGCAAGGGGGCCAGGCCAATCCAATCTGCATTACAGCTGTAGTTCCATTTGTCAAAAGAAATTAATCTCCTAACAGGAGATTTTGCACTGAGACATTTTGGCCATGACCTATTTGAACTCAGCTGATAATAAAGGAACTCCGCTCCCAATTGTTTTCACCGCTGGCACCTTTTTTTTCCTGCTGCCCTAATTCCCCTTTTTTGGGCAGTTGACCATATGTCCGGCTATCAGATTAGGGATTTTTTTTTTTTTTTTTTTTTTTTAACGGAAGCAAACGAGAGCTGCTTTCCCTCCATTATCGTCCTGACGTCCGGGTGGTTTGAGAGCGGGTCTGTCCGGACCGCGGGCGGGAGGACGGTGTCCGCCTGCAGTTTGAAGTGCTGCATCAGGCAGCAGCGGGAGCGATGCGGGTTTGGGGGAGGTCACCCATGCTGCAAGATGCATCGGCACCCAAGAGAGCTAGAGAGCACCCCCCAACCTTGCAGGAGTGGGTCTAGGAGGGGGGAGGAGGCAGGGAAGACAAGCAGGGAAGCAGCACAATCCATAATATATAAATCCCGATGGCTAAAATGAAATTTCTTATCCAGGGACAGTCACAGATGGCTGGAGTATTTTAATACGGGAACATGCCAAGCAATTTTATTGCCATGAAAAACAAGCTGAGACAAATAGATTGTGTTTGGAGCATTATTAAAATGAATGCAGTGGAATTTCTCCTGTAATAAGGGAACCCCTGATGGGCAGCGATTTTATCTTTGTCAGGGATCAAAAGTGACTGCAATCAGAGCGGCTCTTGCCTCGGCCCAGCCACCGCGGGCCGGCAGCTTCTGCTGCTCACTTTGGTTTTCCCCCAGGATCAGAGACTGCTTTGGAAGCAAACAGACCGTAACCAAAGCAGTGAAGTAACAAACTACCCCTAACTACTCTCCCTGCGGCAGAGTGAAGCACAACATGACTTAGAGGAGATCCACGACAACATATAGCAGTCTAAACAGCCCAAGAGTTACCATCTAACGAACTGATGCGGCCAGGGTGAGAGGCTGGATGTGCTCCGGAGCACACCCGCATCCTGCTATTTAAATCCAGGTTAATGGGATGATGTCCATGTAAGCATCAACACCGGTGTTTTCTGCACCAGCTTTTGGAACGCGGCAGGTCAGTGAGGAGGAGGGGATCTGCATTTCCATCGCTCCCCAATTCTACTGCAAACAGATGTTTGGGAGCTAAACGCCCCTGCCTGGAGCTGGTACAATGCTGACACGGGCACCCCTCAGCGCTGGGGGAACACACGGTGCAAAGGGAGACGGCAACCGGCATGGCAAGTGCCAAACCCCTATGCAACGCAGGTGAGGATCCCCCCTGCACCGCTCGGCTCAGAGGGGACCTCGGCCCCCCGAGTCTGGGGAAAAGCCGGCGGCTGCTGCACTCAAGTGCGGAGCTGGCACCATTCCTCTGCTGGAACCACAGCTCTGCCCTGGTTTGGAAACAGCTCAGAAATAAGAGCAGTGCTGAGAGGCGCACGCCCCTGGGACCCCGACCTGCCCAAAATAACCCGCTCCCCTCCCCACGCCGGTGCGAGGTGTGCACGGCCCCCACACAGGCACTCGGCACGGCCACGGGGAGCAGAGGAGTTAAACCCTGTGGCTCCCCCGGGACTAGACCCGGGCTTCGGCGTTTGCAGGTGATGGAGTGACACAAAATAAGAGATTTCCCTCTCCCCGGCAGAGCTGTGATGCCCGCGGAGTCCCTGACAAGAGCAGCCCCAATGCAATACAGATACTAAGAGTTAATTAACTTTTAGCACATCTCGTTTTTGCGGTGCCGGGGGTTGCTAGATTTGAGAATCAAGCTGCTTTAAACCCATTCCCCTCCCAGCCCCCTCGGCTCCGTTCGTTACTCACCCGAGACAGCTCATCTTTCCCCCTCACTGCCGTATTTCATCATTCTTGAGCAGAACTACAATTGTGCACTTTACTACACACACCAGCCATATGGGCAGGGGATGGGAGCGGGGAGGAACCGGCGCAGCACGTGCGTTATCCCTGCTATCCACAACCAAACGGATGAAGAAAATGTCAGCAAATTAAAATCTGCAGGAGCTTAATTCTGGGCAAATGGGATGAAATCCATTTGAGCTAAAAAGAAAAAAAAAAAAAAAAAAAACACAACAACAAAAAAAACCACCAACATTGGAAAAAGCCCAGCCTGAGGACAGACGGGAGGAGGAGAGGTGTCTGCAGCCCAGGGTCGATCCGTGTGCTGAGCCGGGGGGGTCTTGGGTTACGCTGCACCGCGGCACCTTGCAGGGAGTACATTAAAGCCCGGGGGGAGCCCTGGGAGGGGACAGGCAGGGGAGGGAGGACAGTCGGCAGCAGCCACGGCCCGAAAATAAATACAGCTGGTGCAGAGGGAAGATCCAATCAGGCCAGTGTGAGGGTCAGCGGCAGACGGGGACATACCAGCCGCCTGGCTCTGCATGGCAGGGGCCATGTGGTCACTCATGGCAGGCCACTGCCAACACACCCTGTGCCAGGGCTCAGCCAGCCTGCCGGGACCCGGGGCTGCCAGTGAGCATCAGAGACCCTCGTCTGCCTCACCCCCAGAGTCGCCCTCAGCATCCCTCCCCTCAAGATGGGCAGGACTGCGGGACTGACCCCCGCATTTTGGATGGAATGAGCCCTCAGGGACAGGGGACCCAGGTACAGCCTTGCCAGTATGCCCAGGCTGGCTGATGGGTACCTGCGTGGTCCTGAGCCCAACCTTGCACAGCTCCACGTGCCCAGAGCGGTGGTCCCGCAGGATGCTCTCTGGGGCAGCTCAGATGGGCTCCACTCCCCCAAATTGCACCAACACACACAGCTGCCCAGGAGTGGCTGCCCCGCACCCCAAGGATGGTGAGGCAGCCGCACCAGTACCCCATCCCCAGAGCCAGTGCCGGAGCTGGGACCTCTCCTTGCACGAATCCCCCCGCCACAGCCCTTGCCAGCCCCCAGGTGCCAGTCGGGGTGCAGACCCCAGACCCCTCCTCAACCAGCGACAGACCGAACCACCTCAAGCTGTGGGGAAATCACCCACATGGATTCACAGCACCCCCTAAATCCAGAGCACCCGGGAGCCGCTCACCACCTTTCAGCGAGTTATTAAAAGCATTAAAAGCTCTTGCTCAGCAGCAAACCCATCAGATGGGAGACCCCGGGATAAGCACCTCAAATCACACCCAGCAGCACACACAGAGCTGCCCCCACCTCCCCAGCGCCCCTGCAGCTGGGAAACCTGGTCTCCAAAGCACCTTTTTTTTTTTTTTTTAATGTATTTTCTTGACTTCATTTCATTAAGATTAGAGGGTAAATCTTTTCCCTAAGCTAAATATTTCATTTCCATTAAACCGAGATTAGCTGCCTGATTTCCGGCGCCTCTTACCCCAGCCCCGCTGTTAACCTTTCACACGGGGGCAACATGTTTGGCTGCATTATCGGGGGGCTGTAACACGGCGCTGCCCCATGGGCATGGGGTGAGCTCTGCACCACATGGGGGGGATGGCAGCACTGGGTACGGCCACACTGTCCTGCACTGGGATAAGGACATCCTAGGGGGAACCCGCTGTGCCCCCCGCAGAGGGGCTTGGGTCTGGAGGAAAATTTAGACACTTATTCAAATCCCCTCCGGTGAGGGGGGAAATATCGCCTCTAATACCCCAGGGATGAAGACAAAGGGTGTTTCTGGGGCTTTTGAGACATTCCCATGGACCTTTTTGGGGAAATGCTTTTTCCTGAACTGTGGGTGCTGGGTTTTTTTTGATTGGGACTAGTTTTGGGTGATAGCTGAGGCAGGGCTCGGTGCCGTCTGCCTCTGCCCTGAGTCCCAGGCATTTGCCTGTCAAGACCCCCCGCCAGGACGTTCAGGGGGGACAGGACCACTGCAACAGGGGCAGGACAGCCTGGACCTGGGCACCCAGACAAGGTGTCTGCCGGGGAGGCGATGGTCCCCTCCACATCACAGCTCTGCAGGGGTCTGTGCCTGTCCCCACTCAGGTATGGGGGGCCCTGGGGTGGCCCACGTGCCACCATGGCAAAGCAGGGGGACGCTGCATGGCAAGGACCAGCAACCCGCTCTCCCCATCCTCCCCACTGCAGGATCTGCGTGGTGGAGACCCCAGCACAGGGACGTTGTTATGGTAACTGTAATATCTTGCAATTCCACTGATTAAAGCAGGAATTGGAAAGCCGGGCCCAGAGTGGGGGCCAGATGGAGACCTGATTCCCTAATGGCCATCGTCTCAGCCTGGCCGTAATCCCCACCACGTGTCCATGCACCGGCACTGGCATCGTCCCGCAGTGCCAGCCCGTGCTGCAAGAAGAGCAGCGGACCGGCTGCACCGGCTGCACACCCGTGGCATGGCTACTCTGCTGGGGGCTCAGGAGGTGCCAGGGACCCCAAGCCCAAGCAGAGGATTGCCAGAGCATCCCAGGATCTGTGGCCATGGCCCTGGCACCCCAGGATTCTGCAGGCAGTGCTGTCCTGGAGGCGGCCCATGGACCAGACAGAGACACACCCCCCCCCAGCCACCCCTGCTGCTGGAGCTGCTGCCGGAGCTGCTGCCAGCCCTGGCCAACCCCTCGCCCACCCCCAGCTCTCGCCTTGCAGAGCTTGGTTCATTTTCTAGCCAGGCTCTTAGAGAATCACCAGCCATTCTGCAGCTAATCCCATCTCCCTTCAAAACGCCGGTTAGAAACGGGAGCCACATCCTGCACTGCAGGCAGAGGTGGTGGCTCCATGGGGCTGGTGACCACTGGTGACCACCCTACAAGGACAGGGATGACTGGATGTTGATGCAGTGCTGGCCGCTGAGCAGCTGCAGGTCCCCCTGTCCCAGCCCAGGCAGGACAGTCACACAGGGATGCCGGGCTGAGACCCCACCAAGCTCCGCTCAGCTGCCCCTTGGAGAGGGGGGTCTGGCTGTGCCGGCATCTTCCCTGCAGGACCCTCCTGACCCTCCTGCACTCCTCAGCCCTGCACACTCATCACCGCTGGGCAGATGGGTACCCGTGGTTTAATGACCAGCACGGCAGCATGGAGGTTGGTGGCACCCTGTACCTGATGTTGTCAATCAGATGCTGGTGGGACTCCTGGGTGAGGACCATGCAGAGGGCATAAGCCAAATACTCCACCTTCCTCTCTGCCGCGTACTGCTTCAGGACAGTGAAGACCTTCTCCTTCACCTCTGGCTGGTCACCGAGGATGTCATCCACCTGCAGCGCGTGAGACAGGAGAGAAGAAGGAAGGGACATTGAGCAGCAGGGCAGGTTACCGTGCGTACGGAGGCACTGATGGTGCAGAAAACGTGTCCGTCTCGTTGCAGCACCTGGTCAGCCAAGGAGGAGGGAATCCACACAGGAAGAAAAGCGAAACTTCAGTCATCAGCCCATCACACAGCACTGCTGGGGCTTCACACACGTCCCTGGCATCGCTGTTCGGTGTGTTATAAACATTGCACTGGAAACACGAGTGTGACAGCAAACCCAAAACTCTGCCAGGTCACAAGTGTCCCTGCAGGAGAGGCTCTGGCATGGCTGGGTGGGGAGCTGGAGTCTACCTGACAGAGGACACCATGATGGGCTTTTGGAGGTATTTAAGCCTCTAATCACGCCCTGATCCTGCCGGGCAGCACTGCCCTGCCATTAACTCCAGGAGGTTGCAGGGAAGTGGGGAGAGGGAGCACAAACATGAGCTCCAGCCCTGGAAACAGCATCAACAACTCCCAGCCGCTGTCCTGTCCTCTCCACCTGTGACATCATGACAGGCAGAGTAATTAGCTAATTACCATCCAGCCAATTACCCTGCATGGTACCCTCCTTATTAGTCTCTTCCCAGGCCAGGGGGGCTGTCTCTTGTCCTGGGGCTGTGTTGGGTAGTGGGTGCTGCTGCTGCTGCCTTGCCCCCAGCCTGGGCTGGGTGCAGCAAATACATGCGGGATGCAGAAAACTCCTTGTGACCACCCTGCAGTCCCTTCGTGCTTGGCTTTTCCTGCAAGGTGATGGTTTTGTGCTGACAGTAGGTTTAACTGCTTCCCTCCAGCTCTGCAGGCACAGGGGGAAGCAGCAGCATGTGAAGCCCCTTGCCCTTCCCTGATGCATGGGGGGGGTGTGTGCAGGGCTGTGTCCGTGCACCCCCGCGCACCCCCGCAGCAGCACTGTGAGGGAGCTGGCAGGCATTGCCCAGCCAAGCCCCCAGGGAAGGGGAAGAGCTTCTCCTTCCAGGGAAGGGGAAAAGCTGTTTCCTCCAGGTGCTCGTCCCACTTGGCAGCTCCCCGGGGAGGGCTGTTGCCTGTGCTGCGACCCCCCAGCACAACCCTCCAGGTGCTGCTGGGTTTGCGCAGCCGCCCTGCGAGCGCTGCGGGGGCTCCCAGCAGCAGCAGCGCTTCAAGGTTACTGAATCTGGGGCAGCCGAGGCAGCTGCATCCCCTGGGGCAGGCTCGCATGCTTTTCAGTCCCGAGGTCCAGCACAGGAATGACAAAGACCGTGGTGTTCCTGGTGGGCTGAATCCCAGGACGCTGCTGTTAAATTTTTGCCTGAGCTGAGAGTGGTGGGTGAGAATGGGGGGTGCTGCCACCTCTCATGCCGGTGCAGTCTCCAGCTTTTCCCTGAGTGTGCAGAGGAGAAGAGGTGATGTTGACCTGGAACCAAGACCTTGAATACCTTCAGCATTTTCAGTGATAGCCCCGGGCTGCCAGGATGCTTGACACACAGAGCCTGGCTCCAGCCCTGACCATGCTGCCACTGGTCTGTCTTCCAGGCGAGTGTGATTCCAACAGAGATTTGGCTCTGCCAAATGAATGAGGGTGGGAAAAGCCTCCATACCTCAAGTTTGCGAGCATCCTGCAGGCAGTGCACGCACAAAATGCAAGCCACCGTCACCCCTCCGACCTCTCAGCCTTGTGGTAGGTGGGCAGGAGTGCCTGGGTGCTTGCAGCACCGGCACCAGCAGCACCTACCAGAGCCAAGCTCCTAGGTAAACGAGAGGGTAAAGCACCCCACTAGATCTTATTATTTTCTGCATCATGTAAGAAAAATGAAGCCACTTAAAACATCTGCGCCGTTAACTCTCTCTAGAGAGGTGTTTGCCAGCTGAGCTGCGCTCCATCTCCCAGGAGCCAGTGGCACTCCTGCCATGCAAACCTGCTTCTGCCAGGGCTGTGGTGGGTGGTTTTGCTGGGCAGGGAAGGGAGGTGGCAGAGGTGCTGCTGCGGATGCTCGTGGCATCACGACCAGCTCGCTCACTTCAAAAGTGCTCTCCTGTGGCCATCCAGGAAACGTTTACATGGTTTAATGTGACTTCACGAGATGGAGGCAGCGTGGAACAACCTCTCATCCTCTTGTTAATCTCCTGTAATCAGCAGGTATCTGTTTCACTTGCGATGCTCTGCATTATGAATCCAAACCTCAGTGCATATTTGTGAATCTTTAATGTAGAAGCTGACTGAGGGGATTCGGCTGATACCCACGAATCTCTTTATGAAGGTCTTGTTCCTTTATTAGCTCAGGATCAAAAAAACCACAAGCCTGGTTATTTTCATAACAGTATTTTAAAAGGCTACTTTGAAATGGAAATTAGAAAGATTAAAAAAACAACCATGATCAAATTTATAATTAGCACGAGGCGATGTGTTTGGTAAACTACCCACTAGGCAGCCTTCAGGAACACAATGAAGATGTAATCACATTGATGTTTTCCCTTTGCGGTGAAATAGGAGCTAAAATGTCTGTGGGATGACAGGCTCAAACTTTGAAGGGACGCCCAGACGCGCAGGAGGGAGAGATCTGCCCCATGGGTTTCCACACACTCTTGTAGCGCAAAGGAACAAGTACTTGGGGTCATTCCCTTGGGGATTTCCAAGGTCTTTGCAGCATCTATCTATTCTCCCAGTAATTGATAATTACTGAGAGATAGATACTGGTCTGATAGACCCTTTTCTCGAGCACTGAAGCCTCAAGCCTGCACCCCAGCCCTGTGACCAAGCCAGGAGCAACCCCCTCATCCGAGAGCACCGCAAAGGCTGAATGCAGCATACTCCAAACCGCTCGTGGCAGGGGGTGCAGAGAGCCCTGCACGCTCACCCCAAGCCCCGGGCTTACCTTTTTGCTGAATTCCTGTGCTTTTTGCTTCCTCTCCTGGTGCACGGCATCGGCGCTGGGGACGGGGTCCCGCATGCCAACCCCACACTGCGGCCGCAGCAGCCCCAGCCGCAGGGACCGCCCGTGGCAGGACCCCACCAAGGTGGCCACCGCCTCCTGCAGCATCACCGGCATCCCGTTGACTTCCAACACGTAATCCCCTGGCTCGATCCCGCAGGCAGCAGCAGGCAAGTCCGGGCTGACACTGGCCACTTGTGGGGGGCTGCCACTCGCCAGCTCGAAGCCGAAGCATCCCCGGGGACCGGGAGGGATGTCAACGTGCTGTAGGCGGGAGACCACCCCGATGCTGGGGGGCACGTTGCTGCAGCGCCTGGCCAGCCCCAGCAGAGCCTCACAGCCCAGGGAGGAGACAGGCTGCCCCTCAATCTCCAGCACCTCGTCGCCTGGCCGCAGCCCCGCCACCGCTGCGCTGCTGCCCTCCTGCACCCAGAGGATGTAGCACGGACCAGTCCCACTTATCTTGAACCCAAAGGACTCAGGCCAGCCTTGGTTGGTTGCCGGCATGGCTGCAACTGGAAAAGAAGTGGGGAGGGGGGAGAAAAGGAGTTGTGGTGTGTTTTCCATCCCTAACGTTAGCTTCTGTAGATGCCACATGGATCCCGTTGGGCGTGGGGGCTCTAGTCTGTGCTGTGCTCCCCCACAGCGGGAAGAGATGCCCCAAGAATGACACTTTTCCTCTATATTTCCCTAAAAATATAGCTTTTATTCTTCTATCATCAGGCTGCTGGCAGTGCCAGCGCCATTAGCAGTGAGGGAGCTGCTTTGGCTGGAAACACTTGCCACCTGTCCATGGCCTCACTCAGCCCTTGTCTCACCCATCGGTGGCATTTACCTACCCCCCCCCCTCCTCCCAGAACGGTGCGTTCAGGCACTTGCTTGTATTTATTTGTCTAGCAAAATGATTATTTCATTTCCCTGAATGATTTCTCAAAATGATTATTTCACTTCATGTCACGTTAATGAACAGATCATCCAATGACTTAACACAGCCTTATTTTGACTAACTCTTCTCAATACTCAGTATTCTAGCAGTTTGCAACTGCAAAATTCATTAGAATTTGCCAGATCCTCTCAGCTCTCCTGTGACTATTTCTTTGTGCCCTCCCTGTCCTGTGTATTAACCTGACCACAGCATCCCGAAATACAAAGATGAGGACTTTCAAAGGGACTTGTGTGTGAGTCATTTGAAGGGTTAGGACTCGCTCCAAGGATGCTCAAGGAGAAATCGGGCACATCAGCCCTAAACATCTGCAGAAGTCGTCTTTGCCCAAGGTAAATCAGACCAGCTGATCTCTGCGGCTCACTTGGATGCCCTTTCGATGCCGCTGATGTGTAAGTGCCTGCATTGTCCGCTGACACTTGCTAAATTTATTTGCGTGTAGCTTTTCTCTTCATTTGATCTCAGCTGTCTGTGAAGATGCTCTTTACTCCCATGTTTATTCCATCTGTGCTACTCAACACATTAAGCATTCACAAAAATGAAACACAGACTGGTTTACCTGGGCAAATTACCTTATAGAGACTACAAGGACTCAGCTCAAAAAAAACCAAAACATCCTCACGAATGCACCTGGACTTTTGTGCTCTTCAGACCAAAAGGTGCGAAGCACAGGCACCGGCACAGAGCCCAGCAGGAGCCTTTAGCTGGCTCCTGGTTTGTGTCCCCAACTGGCTGCTCCCCCCTCTGCCTGGGCAGCCCAGCAGGTCCCAGTTCACTCCAGTCCGTGCTCCTGCCAGCACAACAAAGGCATCCCTTCACACCTCCACCTCACCGCTGTTGGGGTGGTTCTGACTGTGATCTGAATGACGGAAAGACATTTATTCTGCTCCTTTGAGAGCTGGGAAATCTTGGTCAAAATTCAGCAGCACTGAAAACATTGCTTAATACCCTATTATAGGCCAGGGAGATGAAAGGAACTCTTCTCATGTCCATTTTCAGCACAGATAATACGGACCAGCTTGCTCTGAGGGCAGAATCGTGAGCCTGGGCAGGGAACACAGCATTACCACGGAAATCTGTATTAATAACCTGAGCCAGCTCTGCTGTTGCAAACAGCCACTCAAGGCCGTATTACAGAGGGCACTAGAAGTGCTGCCTTCATAAGGAAATATTAAAAAGGACCAAGCAATATGCTGTCACTAACATTACAAGTGCAATAATCTTGTCCTCCTTTGTACAGCAGTGCTGATTAAAATACCACATAGAAATCAAGGATGATTATTATTATTATTATTGTTATTATTATTTAAAGAGGAAACAAAGCTACTGCCAATGTTAACAGGTCAAGGACCAGAGGGGAAGCGTTGAGAGTGAAGCACAGGGACAAGTGAAATCCATTGGTGAGGAAACACCAGGACACCCCTGGGGCTGCGGAGCACAGGCTTTAAAGGCTCCAGCAAGAGCCCAGTAAGCACTGGAACAGCCCCAGTGCTACTGCTCTGGGCTGAGCTCCGTGGCAAAGCTGGGCAGAACAGCAACCATCACCTTGCTGCGGGCAGCTGCATCACCCCCATCCACCTCTACACCCTACGGCTCAAGCACTTACAGAAGTCGGCAGCCATCCAAGCCAGCCTGGCGGGATCTCACTGGGGACAGGTTTGTCCTGCTATGGGGTCAAAGCTTTCTCGGTTCTCCTCCATTGCCCCTGGAAGCGCATCCCACCTACCCGCCGGGCTCCTTGGGGCATCTCCCCTGCTCCTGCGTCCTTGCTGCAGCTCCCGGGATGCTGGGGACACAGCCCTCGCCTGTAACGCCGGTCCAGGGGTGGGTGACACGGCTGCTGTGCTCTGGTGCTGGGGCAGAGCCGGGGCAGCCCCTCTGGCAGGGGGTGGCTGTCCCTTCCCGGGCTTCTTACTTGAGCCCTGCACCCTTCCAGCCCCTCTGAGTCAGCGCCAGGCATGCAGAAAGGTCTTTCTTGCCTTTTCCTCTCCTAATTAACTTTATTTCCATTGCACAGAAGCGCGGACAGACTAATTGCCGTGCCGGTCCTGGCTGAGTCTGGTGCTGACCTGAGCCTGCAGATCTGGGGGGAATTAGGAGCTGGAAGGAGGTAAAACAGATTAGCTCCCGTGGAGGGAAATCTCTCATCCCCACAGGCAAATGCAAAGAGACGGCGCTTTGCAAAGCAGCAGAGACACAGCACGCTGTCGCTGCTCCCCAACGGCAGCTGGGCGTGCTGAGACCTCACTGGCCCCACCACTGGCGATTTGGGTGGGAAACCAGAGATTTTGGGAGTATGTGTCTGCCAAACAAAGCGTGATTTGCTGCAGAGATTTGGGGGCCTGGACCAACTTCTGCGGGGCTCGGCAGGAGAGCTGTCCCCAAGCCAGGCTGCTCCTCACAGCGGGGAGCTGTTGAGAGAGTCCTGCAGCAGAGACCCCCATGCTGGCACTGACTGTTCGTTAAGCTGCTATTTCTGATTTTCTCCTCTGCTTTCTCAGCACTTAGAGATCCCAGGGTTTAGCACACTAAGAGGGTTTAGGGTATTACACGTCCTGCTGCGACACCAGCAGGAGGGGCCGTCTGCATCCCATCACAGACTATGCAGTAATCCGGTCTTCCCTTGGAACTGGTGCGGGGTGAGCAGTCGGCAGCGTTGGGCTGGATGGGAAACAACCTCCCCAGGAAACCTGGGAGACTTGACATGGGATGGGGTAAAGCCTTATGGAGGAGAGCTGCAGGAACCTGCTCTGCCCAACCTTCACTGCACAATACGGTGAAAGGTCTTCCTCTTGCTCGTGCCCTTCCCGTTCCTACATGTCACTGCTGCGAGGGACTCGAGATGCCCTCCTCCTCCTGTCCTCTCCCGCTCTGGTGTCAGTGATGCTCTGCTGGAGATGGGACATGGCTCCTTTCTCGTAGGTTCTGCACAAACACCAATCTCCCCCTCAGCAGCTGAGGTCCGTGGGGGTGCGGTGGGGGGAGCGTGCACTGCCCTCCCCTGTTGACACAGAAATGCACGCATCTTCCTAGAAACCACCTGGGGATCTTCTTCACTATTCACTGCCCAAACAGGCAGACAAATAAACTGCAATGGGTATTCTTTCTTTTTTCTTTTTTTTTCCTTTTATTTTTTTCAGCAAGTGAAGCAACTGCTTCTTTTCCCTCCATTTTTAAGTGACTTGAGTTCTTTAAAACACTGGCAGTGAATTTTAACCCCAGCAAGAAATTAGTTAAGGGATTCCAAGCTAATGAAAAGATTGTTTCCTTGAAGATCTTCTGCTAGATTTTGATCAGACAAGACTTTTCACTCACTTGCACAGCGCTCGGATTGAATCAGCTTCACTTCTCAGACTTTTGAAATGCTACCATTGAAGCATTTGCTGGCTGGTTTGTCCTTGAGCACAGCCTGTAAGGTCACTGAGGGTGGATGGAGCTCGGTGCCGGTGCTGCTGCTGGGCCCTGCTTGGTGGCACTGGCTGCAGCTCCCACCGGTAGCACCCAGGAAACAAACCCTGCCCACCTGCCCGCAGGCAAATAAACCACCTCGTGCCCACGCTGCTGCCAGCCCCAGGGCCCCTTCTACACTGCTAAACTTGTCAGGTTACATCCGATGTCCCACACAAACCTACAGCTGTATCTGGAGCAGTACAGAAATTTTGCTGTATCAGTAAGGAAGAGCAAAAATGGCTTTTCCACAACATCCTCTATCAGGAGCAAACTGCCTCAGGCTGCACTCTAGGAGAGCTGTGCCCAGGCAATATTTTGGCTGCAATTCACTCTCTCAGGTTCTGGTTTGATGCGTTGTGAGCCAAGAACCTACCAAAGGAAAAAAGATCCCCTTCCTGAAACCCAACCTCATCTCCTGCTGCCATGTCTCCTGTCCAAGCCAATTAATTTCCTCTCGGTGTCAAAGCAGCCCTAGCACCCCTCTGAGGGCTTACCTGTTGTGCCCAAGATCCAGACAGCAGCAGACTGTGACCCAGAGCCGGCAAAATCATCACAGCAGCTTTGAAGCTTTTGGATCAGTTACCCGGCGGCAGCAACCGGCTGAGTTTCTATGGCAAATTCTACCCAGGCACCGCGTAACCCAATCGGCGGCTCATTAGCGGTGCTCCGGAGAGCACGGACTGTGCCCGCTGTGGGGACGGTTTCAGTTGACAGCCACAGCGTAAGGAACCGGCAACAGGACATTTATCTCCTGCAGCTTTAGTCCACCCCAGCCCGGCCCCAGATGAGATCCCTGCAGGGACTCGAACAAACTCGCTCTGAATTCTTAAAGCACGTGGGACACGATGGTGTGAGAGGAGGCTGCCTACTGAAAGGGAATATAACACTCAGAGCTGCACTGGAAGACAAAAGGATTTCGCTTTAGAGGAGATTTCACCAAAGGCAATAAATCTGAAGAAGTTTTCGCAGATTCCTAAGGAGTTAGACGGGGTGTGCCATGCCAGCTGGCAGGGTTACACAGAACCTCTGCAAACAGAAGAAAACAGCACATTGACTGCACTCAACTCATGGTAACGGGCTGCCCAGGACCATAAGAACTCTACACACAACTCTGGGATTTATAAAAAATATTTAACTTTTATTTCTACTGCTTTAATCTTCGTGTTCTATTGCAAAGGAAGGAAGAAGGCCAGAACGAGCGGCTCTCCCCGGCAGCCTCAGCACCTTCAGGAGGCGATGGCTGATCTCTCCCTCGGTTTGGAGCCACCTCCCGGTGTGTGGCCCAGTGGTGGTCCCGTCCCGATCCCGCCAACCCGCTCCCCTCAGCCGGGCGACGGGCCCCCTCCACGGAGCCGCCGGGCCCGGCCTGGGCGGGTGCCGGACGCCGGCTGGAGAGGTGCCATCCTTGATAAACGGACCTTCTGAACGGACCTTGGGCAGAGCGGGTCGGCCGGGCTGCTCTGCCGGTCCCCGGGGACGGCCGCCGGCTGAGGGACACCTCCGCTTCCGGGTGCGACAGGCCCTTCCGCCGCCGCAGATCGCCGAGCGGCCGGGGCGGCGGGAGGAGGGCGGGCTCGGCGATCGATTAACCGGCCTCTGGGGAGGGGCGGTGGGGAGCAGGTGAGGGGAGCCCGGTCCCCATGGGGTCAGCGCCCTCCCGCTCGGTGCCTCTCGGGGCTGGGGACCGGCGCCCTCGACGCCCCGCAGGCCCTGACTGTGTCCCCAGGGCACCCTGGGGCTCCTGCTGCCCGAGGGCTGTAGGCCCGGTGGGACCGGGGCTGTCCCCGCGGCAGGCAGGCAGGCAGGCCGCAGGCCCGGTGCAGAGCCCCGAGGCCTAGCAGCCACACAGCTTCTCCGTCCATAAGCTGCCCTGTCGCTGGGTCCCGGCCTGTACAGAAGTACATAAAAGATTGAAATAAATCCTCTGCTCTTGCAGAGGGGATAGGGTGTGCCGGCTGGACTTTGCCTGGAGAAAAGGAGGCTGAGGAAGGACCTTATTGCTCTCTACAATTCCTTGAAAGGAGGGTGTAGCCAGGTGGGGGTCGGTCTCCTCTCCCAAGTAACAAGCGATAGAACAAGAGGAAATGGCCTCAAGTTGCGCCAGGGGAGGTTTAGATTGGATATTAGGAAGAATTTCTTCACAGAAGGGGTTATCAAATGTTGGAACAGCCTGCCTAGGGAAGTGGTTGGATCACCATCCCTGCAGGTATTTAAAAGACAAGTAGATGTGCTGCTGAGGGACATGGTTTAGTGGTGGTTTTGGCAGTGTTAGGTTGATGGTTGGACTTGACGATCTTAAAGGTCCCTTCCAACCTAGACAATTCTATGATTCCTGTGTTTTATTGATGCACTAAACAGTGTGAAGCATAGCTAGGCCCAGGCACTACTGCAGAGAGCAGGCACCGAGGAGCACTAATAAGCTGCTTCTGTTGCATTGCAGGGCTGAGGATGGACTTCCTGACACTCTTCTTGATTTATTTGTGTTTTGTGCTCGCTACTTTTGCTCTGCTCTGCATCTGCTCGGGAAGGAAGGAGAGTTTCCTCACAAGAAGTGTCAACAGTGCAAGCCAGGTAAAGAGCTGAGCTTTCAGAGCGATGACGAGCTCCTGTTCTGGTAGTCTGCACTAGTTTATTGTGCTGAAATTAGTGCAACTGCTGTATTTCTCCTCCATAAAAATGCTAGTATATGTGGTTAGAGCGATGATACGGTACATTTCATCCTGTTTGGACAGCTGCTCTCAAGCAAGTGCTAATTGGGATTGAAAATAGATATAGGCTTCATTTCAGCTGATGAAATCCTGCCCAAGCAGGTAGTAAAAAAACATTTGTGTCTTTCAGCTCCTGTTTCTGCATGTGCTACTCTGGCCAGCTGCAGTCACCACAGGGTAATAGTAAGGATGGAATTCCTTACAATGCTAAAAGTACATTGATCAGTGACACCGTAACACATCAGCTTCAAGAAATTAAAAATGAGGCCCCAAGTATTCACAACTTTATGGTGTTTGCTGAGGAAAAAGGTGGGGGGAGGTTTGAGGATTAAACCAGGGAGAGAATTATAACTGGTAGCAAATATTTTAGGGGAAGCTCTTTAATGTGAATCTGTAATAATGCTGCAGGCTGTTGTTTCCTAAGAAAGAGGGAGGAATGAAGAGCTTTAAAAGAGGATTAAGAATTGCCATTTTATTGTAAAATCAGAGAATGAATTGAAAAGGCACTAGTTTATTTTTCTGTCTATTGGGCTGTGTCTGAATGAAGAAGGAAAAAGAGGTGTAAGGGAAAGGATAAGATAATCTAAATTGTAAATAACATTTAATGCTGTTTACATGAGTCTAAACAGATTTTGATTTTTATTACTAGTATTATACTTTATTTTGCTTTATAGACACTCAAATCGCTGTGTAGAAAAATTTATTATAATTTTCCCACATTCCTTAATAGCTGCTTCTATGAAACGCGTGTAACAGCAATTAAAATACTGCTGTGATGTAGAGTCACTGTCTGGAGAAATGTAATCGATACTTTTATGCATTAAATAAATATAGGTAATCCTAAATAGTTTCTGTAGACACTGTTTTAAATTCATTTCTGCTTGTAATTAATGAAGCATATAAGCCTGGAAGTTTGTTGAAATTCTTTGACTGCAGTCCTGCAAGATATCTTAAAGTATTCATTGTGAGCAGCATGAAATAATTAACTTGCACAGGGCACAGCTGTTTCTAGCTCTGTGGCAAGTCGGCTTCCATCCCCCAGTCTGTTTTCCTTGCTGCCAGCGGTTCAGTTGTGCAAGACGGTTGTATTCATTGTACAGGTCTTCTCATTTACTCCTACTTCCGTCATCACTGCAGGCACAACTCGTTGTTGTAAGAGCCTTTTGCTTTGGTGTAAGGAATAGCTGAAATACAGGGGATTGCAGTACTCCATGTGGGGAAATAAGGGATGTTGAACGTAGTGTTAGACTGTACTAACACACATACAGGTAATTTAAATTTGAATTTTGCGATTGCACGCAGACTGCTTTTCTGTCTACTAGTCTAATGTGTTTCCTAGTGCAGTACACAGCCTCTTTTAAAAAAAGACTTGTCACTTGAACTGCTGATATGAGGCATAGCAGTTAAAAGAAAAATATTTAACATCTCAGCTCTACATATGCTTTTTGCCTTCTGGTCTTTCACATCTGAGACAAGAAGCTCTCACTGCATATTTTCTTTCCATGTCAGCTAGAAATAGGCTCAGCTGCTCTAATTCCTCCACCGCTGATGGAGCAGCGTGTTGCTATAGAGATCTGTCATCTTCTGAACGGTGGAGTCAAACAATTCCACAGTCACAGACGATTGCTGAGGACTTCGCTGAATGAAGACAGGCAGTTTCCTTCCTCATTGTATCTAGCTGGTTTTGAAACGGCAATTAGATAGACATGGAGTTATCAGACTGGATCATAGCTGTTGTTGAAGAAACTGGGGGGAGGTTGATTTGTTTGGGTTTTGTTTGGTTTGGTTTTTTTTATTCTTTTCCTTTTTGTGAAGGATAGCAGGCTTTATCCTTTTGCTTATCTTCGCTTGCATCTGTCAGATATCCTGATGAAGCATATTGTAGTTTGGAAATTGCTCAGTTCTAACCCCTGCTTAACCAGTTACACAGTCTATAACCCGATATAAGCTTCTTATAACTTTCACACATTAACCCAGATACATTTGTTTGTGCCTTCTGGGCTCCCAAGAATATGGAACATTTTGAAAACACCAGCAACATGCCTGCCTATATTCTTAGGAGCCCAAATGCTCCTGAAAATGAGCTTCCTCCCCAGTGATATGGCTACAGTGATATATAACTGAGGAATTAGGTGACATGTTTTTGTTTGAACGTTCCACAAGGCAGAACTGATGTGCAATTCAAATAACACAGTGTTTTCATTTGCTTCAGGTATTGTCATTTATAATCCCCACGCAGCTCCAGAGGGTGACACAGAGGGCACTTCACAGGCTCTTCCACACAAGGTATTGCACTTCTGTTTTATGCTTTTGACATTATTTTTCACTAGTGTTTCTGGCCACTATTGGTGACCTTCTGCCACCATCAGACCTTTCAGTATTACCCTTAGGTAGTCTCTCTTCATTAGGGGTGCTTGTTGGGGATTACAGATTCCCTTTAAGGTTTGCCACACTGTTTTCTTTCTGTTACTTGCTTGTCGAGAAGATGGTACCCTGAAATATTTGAACATATTGACAAATAAAGATAATGTGGCTCAGTAGCTTCCAATGCAACAGATGTTGGTCACACTGGTGGGAGACTTGCATCCGTGGGAGAATTACAACAGACTCTCTGGCAGCTGCAGAATGAGTTTAGACAGAGCTAGTGATTCCCGTCCTCTTCCTCAAATCCCATTAGTCTTAGTCCAGCAGCTTGGATGTCCAGGTGGCTCAAGGGGAAGCTGCACAGATGCCAATGTGCAGCCTGCTCTATGAAGGTGAATTTTGTAGTTTCCTGTAAACTGTGGTGCTTTAGGATCTGCTTCAGGAATGATTTAAATGCCTTTCCTCTGGGGGCAGCAACTCCAGTATGACAGACGCTTCAGGGGTGTAACATCTACAGCTGTGGAATGCGTGCTGCAATTGTTTGTTGGCTGCTGTACTGATTCTCTGCTGTTAAGTTAACGCAGCCCAAGAGAGAGTGGTGACATTGTCAAACGTGCAGTCAGCAACAGAGCAATTACCTGATGAGCCTGGTGTAGCTCTCGTTGCCAGACTATGCTGTGCACTGGGGGCGCTTTGATCCTCCACGCACACCCTTCAACTGTGTCATCTCATTCAAGAGTTCTTTCAGTTCATGCAGAAGTCCAGCAAGGCAGAGCACTTGAGGGTATCTTCTTGTAGCCCTGCAGTTGGGAGGAGACCCTGCAGGATCCTGCTGGATTGCACACAGAAACAGTGTAGGAGAGAGCAGTAGAGGAGAGCTTATCTGCAATGGACTTCCTGCGGTAGTAAAATAAACATTACTAGTTACTTAAAACTCATAATAAAAGTCCAGCAAACTGATGTATAATGCAGAGGACTGTAGTGAGTGAATGTTGCTCTCCTAATGCGTGGCTTATCTGAGCATCTGTTTGCCAGGCTGCTGAAAGTCATTGCTCAGTATGATGCATCCCAAACAAACCTGCATTTGTTGCCAAACGTTGTGCAACTTGCCTGGAAGAAGCTGTAGGTCTGCCCACAGGTTGGAACTAGTGCTCGCCATTGCTAACCTCCCGCCACGCTTCTTTCATAACAGCTGCTTATATTATTACAGTGTTTTTAAGATCACCTTTTATGGGGGTTTTCTTTGCTTTCAGAGCAGCACGCAGCAAATGTCTTCTGGCAGAATGTTTTGTGGCTATTGCTGTGGCATGTTTTATCAGCACCGAGGGTGCTTTGTACTTGACTCCGCTGTTGGGGAGTAAAATCCCAAGGGTATGACAATAATGGAAGTAAACTTAGCTGGCATATTTAAAGGAGTGTATGTGGGAAGAAGAGAAGGAGAAGCCACTGGATGGAGAAAACACTATTAATATGTAATCCATGCTGGCCTGAAAACCTAAAAGAGGTGTCTCCTTGCATTTGGAAAGTCTTTGCTGATCACCTCTGAGTGTACTTGACCTGTTAATCAGGGTGCTGAGTATTAAATAGACTGTCCCCTTTCTGTTACAGAAGCTGTTTGTTTGTTGTCCTGCACATAGCCTTGCAGGCTGCGGTGTATGGGGAATACACATGGGAAGTGTTTGTTTACTGCTGGGAGCTGCAGTTCCACCTCCTCCTCCTGCTGCTGCCCTACCTGCTACTGGCTGGGAACATGGGCTGCTTCATTCTCTGCTCCAGGGCCAATCCTGGTAAGCTCATGCTCATTTGTGAGCTGTAGATGTTTGTAACCTAAAAAATGTTACAAACCCCATTGCTTTTACTGTTTTCCTTGTTTCTTTCACAGGTATAATAACAAAATCAAATCATGCAGCATTGGTTAAGATTTATGCATATGATGGTGTGTTATTTCAGAAAGGCGTCGTGTGTGCTACGTGTGCCATGGAGAAGCCAGCCAGATCAAAACACTGCAGTAAGAATCTTAACTTCCTTGATAAGCATAACAGTAATACAATCCCAGATGAATTCTCCATCAGTAACTGCAGTTCGTGCTACATCCATTCTGTTATCCAGCTCGATGCACGGTGGATTGTGTTCGCTTTACTGGGGTCCCAGTTCACAGCTGCCCTTTGCCCATCCATAGAACCGTTTTGCTGCTCTTTCTTCTCAGAAAAATTACCGATTCCAAGGGTGTCATTTTGGGTCAGGAACAGGCAAGCTTTTGAGCATCTAGAAGTTAAATGGAAAATTATCACCTGTCAAGACCCGAGTTCAGGATTTTGTGTTTCTTGTACAGAATTCACTGTTATCATCTAAAATAGAGCGGGGAGCTACAACCTCTGTCTTTCATATGCTTTGCTAGGCAGTGCTGTCAGGGAAACCAGTCTTTGAGCTGCAGTTTGGGGAAAAAAAAAAAAGGAGATGAAATGTCTTTGGTTTTATTATTGGGGTTTTTTATGTTATGCAATTGAAATGAATGTATTTGCTTAAAAAGCTATCAGCTAAATCATGACCGTAATTCTCAGATTTATTTTCAGATAAAAACCGTGTAAAAATCAAATCGATTACTTAAAAAACAAATAACAACTAATTTGTCACTCCCTCCTCCTCAGGTTTCTGCAATACATGTGTACATCGTTTTGATCACCACTGTGTGTGGGTCAACAACTGCGTTGGTGCCTTCAACGCCAAGTATTTCTTCCTTTACCTCTTGACGCTGACTGCCATGGCTGCCACCATTGCCACTGTCACAGCCGCATTTCTCATCCAAGTGGTGCTGCTCTCCAACATGATGCATGGGAGTTACATCGATGACCAAGGACAAGAGCGTGCTGTCGAGATTCTCTTCATCATTCAGGTAAGTTTATGCCGCCTGGGTTATTAGCCTATAAAAAGGTTTATCTCAGTCTTTGCTTTCAGGAATCTTTTAAGTCTGCCTGTTCTCACAGGCACAATGTGGACAGACTGCAGTTTTTACCAGCTTACAGGCCTAATTAAGTTTAGAAAGCTACCATTGCAGAATACTTGAAAAATACGGGATTTTTCTCATAGCACTTCATTCAGCTCTCCCATTCTTCGTATTTCTGTCTCCAGACTGCTTTCACTCAGCAGATCTGATTCATAAAGAATGACTTGATGTTCCAATGACCATCTACTGTAGTATTGTTTAGGAAACAGCTAACAATCCTTGAGATACTTGTATGCAGATGTTAAAGCAGGACCCTACTGCCCTGGGATTTAGATACTTGAATATTTTCTCTCACATACAAGCAAAGGGTGACTTTGAGTCTCTCTAGCACTTGAGTCATTTGCATTTCAATCCCCTCGTCCCTTTCTGTAGGCAGTGAGGTGGTATGTAGTAAATGCTTTATCTTTTCTTCATCCCAGACAACAGATGTTTCAGCTTCGACCCTTAGAAAGGGGTCTTGGTCAGGAAATGTTTGCTCATGTTTGAGCAGTAGTACCGTTACCACTCCCCAGCACTGGAATTTAACTCGGAAAAAAAGAGCTGCTTAAACTGTATCATGTCAGCAAAACCTGATGTTGTGCCAGATTGAGTCCTCTTCATTTGGCAGTTTGTTTTCAGATGATCTGCATTAATGATTTTTTTAATTAAAAAAACAACAAAAAGCAAACAAGCAAAACTCCAACATGAAATACAAACATTCAGAGATAAATGGGTGTAGAAAATACTCCCACATATCAGCAAGGCTTGTGAGGGGAAATACATTTCTGGGAATCTCTGTGCTTTACTCAAAGATTCAATCAGGAATGGACCATCACTGAGCTGGGTGGGGGATAGGGCTGTGTCCTTATCTCTGAGGCCGCACAGTTCCGTGTGTGTATGGATCTGCATTTCCGCTGGTGTGTTGCAGCGATCACACGCTTCCATGTGATTTAATGCTCCAACTTTTTAATTAAGTTATTATTTTCTTTCTTTGCAGCACCTTTTCTTGACTTTTCCTAGGATTGTCTTCATGCTTGGTTTTGTTATTCTTCTCACGCTCGTACTGGGTGCTTATTGCTGCTTCAATCTATACTTGGCCTTAACCAACCAAACTTCCAATGAATGGTATAAATCCAGAAGATATGGCTGTTCCCACCATCTAACATCGCAGCCTCATGACAGACGAGTTGTCTACAAAAACATCTATTCTAAAGGAGTCTGGATGAATTTAAAGGAACTCTTTAAGCCTCCTACAGTGTTGGAAAGAAAGAAGAAAACTTGAAGATACTACTCTCTATATATGTATTTTTTAACTTTTTGTAAGACTTTATTTCAGCACTGTGCTTTGATGCCCCAACAACTTTTACAAAAGGATTACTGTATTTCAATTAAGTAATTTGAAACTGTGTTTTCATAAAGACAACAAGTCCTTAAAAATCTAGAGTTCTTCCGAGTTTATCACTGCTCCTACCAGTTGTGACAGTTGCCTGTCAGTCTTTTCAGACACAATCGCAGTATTGAAGCAAGCTGTACTAGAGATAGGTCCAGCTAAGGAACACATACACAGCTTTTTTTTTTTTTTTTATGATTACTGTTTGTATGCTGCATTATAGCACAGCATAATGAGCAAACTGAGTTCCTAAGTTACTTGGGTACATCATAAGTAGGTCTTCCTGCAGGAGACTTCACAGGAATAGAGCAGTCACACATGTGGAAGCGATAAACATCTGAATACAGGTATTTGTCAACTATCCACTTTTTTTTTTCCCTTGCAGGAAAATAGTAACTCCCAGCTGGCAGTATTTAGCTGTGAGTTACTCTTTGCAGCAGTAACGTGATTAACAGTGTCTCAGCAGAGCGCTAGTGAAGATACTTCACTTGGTGAGATCTCTTGGGGTTAAGCTTAGTCCTCGTTTCCTTGTCAGAGGGACCAGCGCTGAACTTGCCGGTACGGAGAGGCAAGTTGGGTCCATCTTACCGAAGTGAATCTTTTCCTCTATGTGTACAAGCAAGGGAAGAGCTAACAAAAACCTGCTGTGAACTTTGAGGAAGCTTCATCTTTTTGTGAGTACCTTTGTTTCACAAATGATTACCCTATTACTGTTAACAGTATGCAGAATAGGTTGCATGTTTTTAGCTGAAAAAATCCATGATTACTTGCAGAATCTTAGCCTGCAGAAACCACCTTCTACTGCAAATTTGTACTAGTATGGAGCACCTTAATTTCAGAAACGAAACTACTACAAGTGCTACTTCTCCTTACCTGCTAAGTCTTTCTTGTACCTATTTTCAGCTCTTTCAAAATAAGATGCCCTTTCAGCCTTAAAGTTACAAAAATAGTGGACTTTAGGACAAAATTTCAGCAACCTGAAAAGGGGATCAGATATTTAATATTGAGCTGGGGACATAAAGGTCTTGGCAGATAACAAACTTAATCCTTCTGGCATTTCTCATCTTTATTCCATTGTTTGATATATCTGCTCACAGCAGGAGGCTCAGCCACATCTTAGGCATTTCTCTGTATTTTGGGCATTTTGTGGCAGAAGTTAGAGTTGCTGAGGCTGTTTCTAGGGCTGCCCACCTGCAGTCACTGAACAGGCTACTTCAGAAGCACAACAGTGACATGGTCTTCTAATTCTGTTCAGGGATCCTCCGGGTGAACACTGAAAGGCACTTCATCGGTGTCCCTCAAGAACACCCTCTGCTTTAATGGTGGAAGACACAAGTAAACTTACAGCAACTAAGTTTTTACTTTTGCGAGTGGCAAAAATATGGAAGTGGCCTTCTGAAATCCCTCCAACTAGGGATCACTTGGAAGATTCCAAAGCGTAGAGGTACTGGCTGCTTTTAGACGCTTGTGCTTGTTTTGGGAACAACAGCGTGTTTGACTCGCCCAGTAATGAGGGTTTCTTAAGCACAATGTTAAGTGGCCCTGTTCTCTTCTCTTTCCAGAAATTCTGCTTGAGTGATAATAGAGCAGAAATTGGAAAAAATATAGTAAGAACTTTAAATAACTTTATTTTTAAAAATGTATTTATTTACATGCCAAATCTGTACAATATGCAATTAAAAATCCATATATGGTTTTTTAAAAAAAATCATATACAATATGGCTTTACACACCAGCAGACTAGCTCTCAGAGCAGCCTGTCTGGCACTGCAAGGGTACAATAACGCATTCTTTCATAGACCAGTAAATAAGGCTACTTGTCCAGGATATAAAATAAAAGAAAAATACTGCAGTACCATGCCTTAGGAGGACTAAAGTAGTGAGGTTAAAGGCGTGAAAGTTTTTGAGTGGTGGTGAACGCACACCAGAACTCTTTAGGTTTGGTTTTCTTGATTGGTTTTAAATGCATATGATTAAGTAGTCTCTTTTGAGACCCTACGTATTTGTTTCACTTTCTGAATCCTTTTAAACACCAGAACACTACTGTCCTGTGGTCAGAGGTAAATGCTTCGCAAAGGACCTTCCTTTATTTGAGGCAGCTGTACAAAATACTGAGCCTGTCAAATATGCTGTATCAGTCACTTTCACAGTATAACCATGCAGAGGTTTTCAACTACTGTTGTTTCCATTTTAAACAGAAAACATCCTGTTAAGCCACTTACCTATAGAAGCATTCTCTCCCTTGCTCTCTGAACAGTTATAATGGCAAACTTAGGACTGATCAAATTCCCCAAACTGGAGAAAAATAGTAAGCTTTACACTGATATCTGTCACTGCCTGCATGCTGTTCATTACACAATCACAGTCTGCACTTCCACCTCCCCCTCCTGGGAGGCGATCACAAACTCTCCTGCGTGTTCCATGATCTCGATGTCCTCGGATGCCACCATCGTCACCGTTGCTTCTTCCGTCTCGATGCTACCCTCCGTGGTCAGCACCGCTCCTTCTCCAATAGCAGAAGCCAGTGTCATAGCGACCTGCTCCGTGAGGCTTTCGGGGGTTGCGATGGTGATGGTGTCCGCGGCATCTGTGGTTACTTCAGGGTTTTCTGCCACAGTGACGTTCTGTACGATGATCTGGTGACCAGAGTTTGCTTGATTTACTATTTGCTGCACAACCTTCATAATGTGGCTGTCGACCTACACAAACATAAATGAGGCCATGTTATTTAAACATGGGAGAGAGCTCTGACATGCTCTGGGCAATCCTGCTTCAGCAGGGGAGTTGGACTAGATGATCTTTATGGTCCCTTCCAACTCTAAAAATTCAGTGAAATTCAGTGAAATTTCTCAGTGTATTGTACCGTTAGAAGTACAGACAATTATCGCTGTAAACCCCTCTTGATGAGCAGCAGGGCGGTACAAGCAGCAGCATTTAATTCCCATTTCCTCCTGCTGTTCACTGCAGTTCCCATTGCCCTGAGAACAGCAGACTCCTAGAACTTGTCACACCTCATGTTGGTGAAGGTGTTTCACTAGCAGGGTACTTCCTATAGAAAAACCTTACCAAGGCACGCCCAGTGAGAGAATGCCGTTCAAGAGCCTCGCCAGCCCAACTTTGCAGCAACCATTAGTTTTACCATTCAGGAATACCTTAAGAGGATCATTTCCCCAAGGCTGAAGTGTTACTGTATGGTTCTACACAGCTGGATTTATTTAGCATGACTTCACTAAGAATGATTCATTTCATCTACAGGAAGCCCCCAAAATAATAGTTTATGTGGCTGCTTTACCTCATGTCTTGTTCCCTCTATTATTTCAGTAGCTTCGCTGGTCTCCATGTCTTCAGTAGCAGTCTTGAAAGACAAAATATGATGATTCCCTTTTTAGATTACTACAAAAAAATCTTCTATTACCAAGATATAAGACAGTAAGATCTTTTACAAAAGTCTTTCTGTTCCCCACATCATGCAGTAGCTACTCTAAAGACAACTCCTCTTTGAAATTCCCTCCAAATCCCATTATCAAGAGCTACTTAAAAGTAATGCAAAGCGCTCACAAATAACTGAAAGAGAACATCCTCTCTCAGCAGGACTTGGCCAACTGGCAGATTTTTCTCCTACTGGAGAAAAACTATGGCAGCACTAAAGGGACTCAATAAATAACTGTGTTATTCTGCACGGCTGAGCACTGGCTCTTTGTCACAAAGGGGGAGAAAGTAAAATGCGTAATTCATTGCTTTTGGCAGCCACAGCCAGTTGAAAACAAGAGAGAGCATTTCAGACAAAATAAGCTAAATAGAAATGGGAGAAAAGAGTAGGTAAAAGTTGACAGAGAGCTGAAGGAAGTTTGTGAGGACATAAGATCCAGTATGGTCAGAAGTTCTCGGTCTCAGCCTTCTGATGAACTACTGTCAGTCTTCACCGTGTTCTCATTTTCCTGCCTACATTACATGCAGGACTTCAGGAGGGTGATGAAGGAGCCTCCTGGTGCTCTCCTTCTGAACAAGGTTAATCCTACTTATTCCTCGGGTCATGCAGGCAGGGGTAGCATTGGCCAGATCCAATTTTACCTTCTCCCAAAAGCTGAGATGAGGGACATGCACAACTGCAGCTTTACTGACCCGATATCATGCTGAGTTCAGAATGAGCAGGCCCTTGGCCCCACTTCTTACCTCAATGATGTATTCCTGAGTGTCTGCCACCACTGAAGAAAACTCTACCAAAACAGTGTGAGGATCTTCAGAAATGACCGTTGCAGCTAAGTTGTCAGCTGACTGACTTTCCTCAGACACCATCACTTCTTCCACCTCTTTCAAAGCAAGCAGGCAGCCACCTGAATGGTTTCCAAAAATGCCAGGAAAACATTATTTTTCATAACAGTCTTAAATACAGGAGTAGCTGGAAAATACTGTGCAGCACAAACGAGACCCCTTTAACAGGATGCCACTGACAAGCAACCAGCAGTCAGAGAACAGGCTCTCATCCCACTGAGACAGGCCAAATAATGGCCCCTAGAAGAGGCCTATGTGACACCAGAACTTAGTCTTGAGCAGAGCAACCGTCCAGTGTAATTTCAAAAATGAATGTCAATATAATTTCAAAAACTACACCACTAAATTCAGATGCATAGAGCCATGCAGGAATTCAAGAGCCTTTTCTTTTTTTGATTTTCTTTATTTGAAGAACATATATTAAGACTTTTGGTATTTTTTGAGTCATTTATCTTTTCTGCTTATGCATTACACTCCAGTATCCACCTAGGAAACTTTTTTTTCCCCTCCAGTAAACTCGAATTGTCCTTCCCAATCTCCATACGTCATCATCACTAGCTGAAGAAGTTTGAAAATCTGTGCTTAGGAGCTAAAGAGCAGCGGGTCCAGTGTGACTAATCCAATCAAACAAGATTATCTGTGAGAACTTAACTCTACTTAAGATATTTTCCTTGCAGAACAACCACACTCTGTGTTTTCACAGCATTTCATAAAGCTGAAAAATTAGTATGAATTTAATGAAAAAAAAACCCAATTAGCAAGTTTAACCATAACAGTGTAAGTTTTACAGTCTTCTCACCTCTTCCCCAATACAGAAATCAACCTCTCTCCAGCATTACTTTGCAAAAATGTTAGTTTGTGCATACAGCCTTGGAACAGAACCACTTCACAATTTGGGGTGATGTGGGGTCTATCTTCCACACTTAGGGCAGTGGTGACATTGCAGAGACCACTTAAGCCAGTCTGGAGCAGAGAGCTCACAGCACTCCTGCAGTTAGATTCTTAATGCAAATTCTATTTTGGTGATCTTTGTCTTTATTTAGATGATCTAGATTTTATATTAGAACTGTTGTATGGCTGTTTGCTCAACATCATTTTTTGTCAGAAAGATCACAATAGAAATACTCATTAATGTAGATCAAAAAAAAAATAAAAATAAAGCATCTCTTTCTGATGCAAGTGAGATGCAGAGGAGTAAATTGCCTTGGACAAAGGTCATTAGATCCACTCTTCAGCCAAAAAGCAGCTTGTCCAAACCCAATCCTAGAACACCGCCCCACCTCAATGCAGACAAGCTTTGCCACCTCACCTTTGGTTTTTAAGTGCCTATTGAGGGTGCCATGCTCTGCAAACCCTCGCCCACACTTGTAACACTTAAAAGGCTTCTCCCCGGTGTGATGGCGGATGTGGCGGACCAGCGAGCCCTTTTCCCTAAAGCCTCGGCTGCAGTACTGACAGACGTAAGGCTTGTCCTCCAAATGCGTACGGAAATGAACTTGCTGGGCATTCTGTGCAAAGAGAGAAGCAGGAGAAGGGAATAAAAAACTCAAGCAAGCAGTAGTTTAGCTTCCAGGGTAAAAGTCAACATCTTTGAGGACTTTTTCTCACATAAGACTTGATAAAGACTTGTCTGTATTACTATTACATAATTTTTTCCAAGCACGAAGGAACCGTTTCTTCACAAATGTGAAGGCTTTATTAAGACCGTCCCTCTTTTCTCCACTAAAACAGAAGCTCCTTCTGGAGCTTCTGCTCTTCTAAGAGGCAGGCGAGCTGGCATTTGTTCTTTGAGGGGCAAAGCCTCCTAACTTCTCCCAAACCTTGGCTCTGGAAAGGAAAATCTCAAGACACGTGTTGTGAGGGGGGCACACCTTTGTCTTGTACCGCTTGCCACACTTGGGACAGGAGTACGGCCGCTCATCAGAATGCACTCTTCGATGCCCTTTCACGTGCGCAATGGTCTTGTAGAGCTTGCCACACTCTCCACAGCGGAAACGCCGTTCGTTCACGTGCACTTCTTGATGCTTTTTGAGCAGGTAGCCCTTGGTGAACTCTTTGCCACACTCCTCACACTTAAAAGGCTTGTAATCTAGAGACAGAGAGAACACATGGTTGATACAGGATAACCAGCAGTAGCAAGTAAGACAAGTCTTACAAAAAAATTAACCCAGAGAGTAGGCAAATTCCGTTTTCAGCTGCATGTATGGGCTTTGTCTCATTTCTAAGTGAATTCTGCTCAAATATTGCTCTTAGAGCCTTTGGTGCCTTTCAAGTAGTAGTTCCAGCCTATCAACCTGTTCTACTTCGCTAACCTTTTCATTGGCCTCGTCACAAAATTCTACTGTCAAGGATGCAGTGCAGGCCCTGAAACATGAAATTTATTTTGTTTTTAAATATTTCTTTTACCCTCTATTCTAGAGCTCAACCAAAGCCAACCTTTTCATGTTTGTGTGTTAAGCATCAATTGATTTTGCATGGCTAATGGCCATCTCATGGCAAGGAATGTGAAACAAACAAAGCTGTACTATGCTTAAGATCATAGTAAGACACAGTGCATTTTAGATCACAGTATAAGCAGTAGAGCTTTACCTAAATGCCCTTTGATGTGTGTTTCAAGGGAAGTAGCTTCACTGAAGGCTTCGTTACAGTGAGGGCAAATGTAACTCTTGTACCCATTTGTTCTTTCTGCATCTGTCTATCGGGAAGAAAATGGTAAAACATAAATGTTTTTATACTAGTATGTACAGTCAGTGTTGCCAGTTGATTTCCCCATTAAATACTCCAGCTTTGACAAGAAAGAGATCTATATTAACAGGAGAGAGAGCGCATGTGCATACTAACACTACACTTAAAGCACGCATGAAAAAAGTAACTAAAAATTAACACAAAGGCCCTGGCACAGGGAGAGACACGCTGACGGTAACGTGCAGGATGGTGAGGCTAACAGGGCTGTCCACAACCAGGTGCAGGCAAGGAAGATTAAAAAATTAATCTATTTATGGAATACAAACATACAGACTCTGCTTGTTCTACTTCAACACACTGGTCCCCACAAGGCTCCTCTTCTGCTTCCACCACTTCATTTTCTAGTTCTTCTGTAGCGGCTACAGGAGGCTCATCCGGCTTTTGCATTTCCTCCATCGCGACTCTCTCTATCACAATTCCTGAATTCCTCATGGCCTGCCTCAGCAGATTCTCACTGTTCACTTCGCCTTCACACGGCAGCTCCTCAGGATGTGACTGCTGAAGGAATAAACAGTCCGGTGATTAGTACAGCAAATAACACAATTAGCTCTTCCTTTACAGCAGCATTGCTATGACATTCATTCCTTCTAGGGTGTCTAATGCCATGATACAGGGCTCAAAGACCAACAAGGGAATGGTCTTGGACTTAGGGAGGAAAAAGAGGCGAATTCTGTACTCTGAAAACATATAGTCCAAGGGATGATAAGCCTTTGCTCCTACCAGAGTCTTGTAGCAGGCAGTGGTCACCAAAAACACCCTCTCACCTTCTGTATCGTCCAGTAGGTGACGGTCAACCCTACACATCCCCCTGTATCCTATACACACGATGCTAAGCTCAGCAGCGGCAGATGGCCAGACAAGGTCACAGCAAAGTTTGCATTCTATGTTCTCAGATGAAAAAGAAGCTAATTAACCGTTTACTTCCACCACACAGATTTATTCTCAGCACTTAAGAACATTTTGTTTATGAGGTGAAATACTTCAAAATACCTCTTTGCATAAAACACACGAAGGATATTTCAGAGAAGCAACACTCACATCTTGGTCCAGGGATTTCGCATCTACAACGGGAAGTTCCTGCATTTGGACATGGACTTCGTGAAGAACGTTCCCTTTTGCATCTGTCACGAGGTGAATGACGGGTGAGGCCTCAATGGATTCACTTGCTATTGATGGAACGGTGTCTGCATTTGAACTACAGGATCCTTCAAGAAAAAGCAGCACAATGAATGACTTGGCCTACTGCCGCCCCCCATCAACTCCCCGTGCCCTACACAAAACGTGTATTAGAAAATAAGATGCCTGTTAAAGCCATCTTTGGGCCAGATTCTCAAACATTCTTCACAGCCAACACCTGGCTACATGCACTTCAGGTTAATAGCTTAGCTCTATACATTACTTTATCCTGTAAAAAGGTTATAAACCGAATACCACAGAAATAACTTTTTTTCAGTAGTGAGAAGGAATTTGTCGTTCGACTGTCAGGAGCGGGCTCGGTTTTATGAAGGGCAAGGCAGGTATTGACAGCGTCACTGACCTGTTGGCAAATCATCTTTATTGACTACTATTTCTTTGTTCATGTTGAAGCGAATTTTTTCAGTGCACGGTGTCAGAGATTTCAGGTGCCGAGTCAAAGCTCCCGATTCCCGGAAGCTTTTCCCACATTTCTTGCATTTGTAAGGTCTTTCATCTGGAAACGACGAGCATCAAAACAACAGTATTAAACTAACTACAGCCAGTATTAGCTCTGTGTGACAGACTGACAGAACAACGCTTTCAGCTTTCTACAGCGAGCAGAGTGTGCTTATCCCAGGACCTCATGTTGCCTTCCAGCACCCCAAATATTGGGAAGCTCCACAGTCTCAGCTCGGCAGAAGATGGAAAGCAGCAATAAATTCCACCGGAAGCTGGATAACCACACATGGTGTGCACTCCAGCAACAAGGAACTCTTATTCTGGAGAGCTGTCTTACCAGTGTGACGCCGATGGTGTCGAATGAGAGACCCTTTTGTCCTGAAGGAAGTTCCACAGAGTTTACATTCATAGTCCTTTCTGCTGCTGTGAGTGATCATGTGAGCTTTGAGGATGCTTGCCTACGGAAAGAATTTTACTTTAAAAGATGTTCCAAATGGTTAAAGATGTTACATTTCAACTGTAAAGAACAACAATGCTTATTCTGAAATGAGAACTTTCCTTTTCAAAGCATAGCACGCAGTAGAGAAGCACACTGCTCTTGAGTCTTAGGGTATCTTGGTTAAGAGCTAGCCTAAATAACTCACTAGCCCAAACAGAGCAAAGTGATACTCACTGTTTTAAATGTCTTCTGGCACAATTCGCATACATATCGCCCTTCTTTGTTAACCAGCAGCTTAACTTTTATCAGCTCTGTGGAAACATCCTGCTCCTGATCGTCAGGGTTGCTTTGCTCTTCAGTGACTTCCCCATCAACCCCACCATTTGGGTTTTCAAAAACGTGGTCTCCTGCAACAATGACTTCTTTGATGTGCCCACTACCTGGGAAAAGGATACAAAGACAGTTATATTCTTTGCAGAAGAGAGCTTTACACAACTAGAGCAATTTACTGTTTCAGCATTTAATGCAGTGGGAAGGAGAAAGAGTTACTTTAAACCTGGAACATGGGTCTTTGCAAATTTCTCATGACTGCAGCATAAATATTAAAATGGACATTTCTGGAATAGATTTCTAAATCTAATTTGTCTTAATGCGGAGAGAGTTGCAAAGCTGGCCTAAGGATACCTCTCCTACACCTTTGAGGTGACACTCAGTCTCAGGTCACAGTAATACCGAGGTGTCACGTACCCAAGTACAACACAAATCAAACAGAAGAGGACACCGGACGAGTAAACTGTTCCTAACCCAGCAGGGGCATAAAGGCAAGCGTCTGGAAGCTCACCTACTATAGCTGATGCGTTGCTGATTTCCTCTGCTATTGAAGATGCTTCAACAACTATATGAGCAACAGTTATCGACTCTTCGACAGAAGGAACAACCTGCTGTAACAGATAACATTTTTAGCAGAAAGGCTTTATTACCTTTAAAAACATTGTATTCTGTTCTCTCCCCTCCAACCCAACAGACCGTTGCATCCTAATTATTTTGAGCCACGGCTTGAGGAGAAGCCTGCTGTCACCTTTTGTACTTCTTGGTTGAGGAGACCTGCTGAGGCAGCAGCAGCCAGAGCTTCTGGAGCGCGTTGGCAGACCTTCTGTAACTTGTGCTGCACGAATTCTTCCAGGGAGGTGAACTCCGACTGGCAGCGACCACACTTATGCACGTCATCTTCATCTACAATTTAAAATTCAGTCATGGGTTTAGGAAAATACGGCACCGTTTACACCCAAAACTTCTGTCCCGCTCGTCCCAGTGAGCTCCTGCGCCCGGAGAGATGGGACCCGGCGGCGACGGGGTGGCCCACGGGTGTTTTCGCCCCTGCCGTGAGGCGGGTTCTGGGGTGGAGCGGGGTGATCTCCCCCCGGCCGGGCCCCAGAGACCCCCGCTGACAGAACCGCCACAGCCAGGCCCCCCCGTCCCTCCGCGCTGGGCCCCCGCCGCCTCCCAGGCCTCGCTTTCCCCTCTGCTCCGGCCGGGGCCCTGTGGCGGCGGCACCGCCCGCCCGGCGCCTGGTACCTTCCTCGCTGAAGGGCGCCGGGAGGCTCAGGAAGGCGGCGGGGCCGGCGGGCGGCGCGGCGGGGCCGGAGCCCGCGGCCGCCGCCCCCTCCCGCTCCTCAGCCGCGGCTGCCGTAAGCCCCGCCGGCCCCGCGCTCGTTGCCATCGCGGCCTCCATGTCGCAACGAGCCGCACCGCCAAGATGGCGGCTTTACGGCCGTGTCGTCATAACAACGGGCCGCGTGCCGCTGGGACGAGCCGCGGCGGGGGCTCGGCGGGGAACGCGGATGCCGCGCGGGGGTTCCGCGGTCAAGAGCGGCCTGGGCGCCGTTGGACGGTGCTGGTGCCCGGCCTCCAGGCCCCCCGGTGACCTCTGACCCCCGTGCCCGGACAGACCGGAGCCTAACGAGTTACCTAACGAGACCCTGGGGCGGCTAGACGGCCCAATGGGTCGCGGAGCGCCTGGGGTGACCGCGCGCTCCCGGCCAACAGCAGAGCGCGGGGGGCGGGCCGATGAGGTGGACGACCAATGAGAACGGAGCGAGCCCGTGGCGCCGGGCGGAAGAGGGAACGGGGCGCCGCTCCCGGCGGGGTGGGCGGGGCCGCCATCGCCCAATGGGGACGCGGGGCGGGCGCGGCGCGGCCAATGGGGGCGGGCGGAGGGTGGTCGCGCGGCTGAGGCGCGGTGGAGATGGCGGCCATGGCGGGCGGCGGGTCGCGGCAGTGCCGGCGGCTAGAGGCCGAGGCGGCCCGCGCCGTGCTGAGCGCTGCCGACACGCTGCTGTTCGACTGCGACGGCGTCCTGTGGCGGGGCGAGGCGGCGGTGGGCGGCGCGGCGGCGACGTTGGGCCGTTTGGCGGCGGCGGGCAAGCGCCTCTGCTACGTGACCAACAACAGCAGCCGGACGCGTGTGGCCTACACCGAGAAGCTGCGGCGGCTGGGCTTTCCGCCCGCCGAGCCCCGCCACGTCTTTGGCTCGGCCTACTGTGCCGCCCGCTACCTCCGCCAGGCCCTGCCGCCCGGCGCCGCCGCTTACGTGCTGGGCAGCCCCGCGCTCGCCGCCGAGCTGGAGGCTGTCGGCATCCCGCACCTGGGGCCCGGCCCCGCCGCCCTGCCCGGCCCCGCGCCCGCAGACTGGGCCCAGGCGCCGCTCGACCCCGCCGTGCGCGCCGTCCTGGTCGGTTTCGACGAGCACTTCAGCTACGCCAAGCTGTGCCAGGCCCTGCGCTACCTCATGCGCGGCGGCTCCGACTGCCTCCTCGTCGGCACCAACCGCGACCACCGGCTCCCGCTCGAGGGCGGCACCGGCATCCCCGGTGCGCGGGACGGGGGGGGATGCAGGGACGGGGAGTGTTCGGACGCCTCGTTTGCTTGCCCGGCGGGTGCGGGGAGGTGGCCCCGGGCCATTCGGAGCTGCCCGTGGCGAGTCCCCAGGCTCTGGGGCTCCCCCGCGGCCTCGACCCTGCATCTCATTGCACTCAGTGTGGCAGAGAGGAGCCTGGGATTCCGCTGCTCCTCTCTGCACCTTCCGAAAGTGGGAGAATCCTTGATCCTTTACTCAGTAGCGGTTCCTTTTTGATCTCCATGTGGGATGGTGTTCCAGCCTCCTGGCAGATATTATGCACCACCTTTCGTGGGACGTCCTGTCTGTAAAATTGAGACATTGTGTTTCCAAAGCGCTGTGTGGTTTTGTACCAGGTTGTGTGGAGGCTGAGAGTCTTCTCTAATCAATGTTTTCTATTCTCTCCCTAGGGACCGGCTGCCTGGTAAAAGCAGTGGAGACGGCAGCCCAACGCGAGGCGTTCATTGTAGGAAAGCCCAACCGGTACATGTTTGATTGCGTGGTGAGCGAGTTCAACATCGATCCTGCTCGTACCATCATGGTGGGAGATCGGCTGGACACAGATATCCTCATGGGCAATAGCTGCGGCCTCACCACCCTGCTGACGCTTACCGGGGTCACCACGCTGGATGAAGTGAAAGGTCACCAGGAGAGCGACTGTCCTGCCAGGCAGAGCCTGGTTCCCAATTACTATGTTGATAGCATAGCTGACCTTCTCCCTGCTCTGGGGGATTAATATAGCAAAATGCTTGCAACCTCTGCAGCGCTACCCCGAGGAGGGCCCCTGTTAATCACCTTGTGACAGTAATGTACTCACTAGGATACCACCCGGAGTTAGCAACCCTTAGCTTTTTAACCTTTCTGTCCTCCCGATATGATTTTGTTTACATCTCGGTCTTTAAATGCACTTTGAAACAAAGAGGGCATTACGGTGTTACCCACGTCTTGTGGGCTTGGGGCTTTTTTTTAATTATAAGCAACACATCTATCCAAATGTTTGCGATGCTCAATGTCACATTGTCCTCTGGACTGAGTTGAGGAAAGTAGAGCTGGTTGATCTGAGGAAAAGAACCCCACGTCTTGCGGTGTGTCCTCGCCTGGACGGGCTGTGGCTCAGTCTGGTTTATTCAGGGAAAAGACTCTTGGAGTGTGAAGTAACTTAGCGGCTGTGTTTGGAAACGCTTGTGGTGGCTGGCGGAATTACCGCTTGCCCTTAGGTTGATTTTTTTTTTATTATTATTTTTTTCTTTTCCGGACGGGGTCCTGTTTAGCAGCGCAGCCCACTGCAGGCGTGACATCGGGTGACAGAAGCTGGAATCTGTCTCCTTTATTTGACCATTGCAAATTGCACTTGTGATGCAGATTAGTATGATTCCACTCGCAGAACACAAACGGTGTCTTCTGTATACTGTATTTGTCCAAGCGTTGGATGTATGTGTAAAGTACATGTACATACAAGAACTACCCCGATCCTAAATATATATCAGAATATATTTAAAATATAAATTTAAGTATAGTATATGATAATATATCTTGTGTCCCAGAAGGGAGGATAGGAAGAATGTACTGCTCACAGTAGGTTTAATTCTCCTAGACTTTTGCATTTGGTGATGCAGAAAGTCTGTAACCACATAGGATGTCCTTCACTACTGCTGCTTCCCGGAAATAACTGGATTAGTACCCAGTTCGTTCTTGTACTTCCCTCAGCATCAGAACAGCCGCTTGCCTTGGCTTTAGCTGCAGAGTCTGAATTAGCGCTCAGTCCTTGGGGGATGGATGGAGTACACAGTACAGCTTTCCACTGAAACAGGCCTGTGAGCGTACCGGCTGTGTGTGACGGTGGCACGTGCTTCCTTTAAACACCTGAGGTTAATATCTTACACGCGTGTCTGGCGCGGGGGCCTGGCACCAGTTGCTTGTCTGGAGAGGAGTGCTTGCTTGCTCAGGTGATGATTTCATTTTGATCTTTAGGTGGGTTTGGGTGATGCGCAGCTCAGGCAATGGGGTAGGTTTTTATGTTGGCTGAATCGAAGGCCACAGTTGAAAGCTTTTGCGCTACAGAATTAAGTGAAAAATTATATATGCAAATAACATGCTTTTATTCCATAGATTCCACTATCGGCAGATAAATTTAAACACTGGCCTTCCTTCATCTCCCACTGTTCAGCTGAACAGCTCTAGCAGTGTGTCGATGCCATTTCCTTCCACTCGGACACTCGAAACGAGTAGACTTGCCACCTTGTTTGTACAGCAATAACCATGCAGTTCGTATTGTCTTTCGGTGTTACCAGACTATAAGTTGATTTTGTAAAAGGGTGTTCCTTGGTAAGCGGGGACATGGATAATCTCTTCCCTGTTCCTGTCTCCAGCTACAAGGCTTACACAGTCACGGAGAAATACTTAGAGGTAGAACTTTCACTTTATCTGGGTCACGTGGAGATGGACATTATGGGATTACTGCAGGTAGGGTCCGAAAATGATGTGTTCTTTGATTCAGTTCCTGTATCTGGTGCTTATAATTTCAGAATATGTCAAGTTAAGTAGTAGATGCCAGGAGAGGCGTTCAGCCTCGTTCAAGCAGCGCACTGTCCCTGCCGAGCACTGGACAAGGGAACCATTACCTCGATTCACGTATGCTGAAATGTACTGGTGAAGGTGTCAATCGTGCTTCTAAACTCTGTATCAACTTCCAAAAGGTTTTTAAGCCTCTACTTGAATCCACATTAAACTTAGAAACCTGCTTTCCCTTGGCGTTGTCTTATTTTATAGTCTCTTCTCTGTGAGCTTTGGTGCAGCTGCACTGTGTGGAAATCCTGGGAATTAGGGGTGCAGTTTGTGTGTGTCATCTTTACTCCTTACGTGCGGTATTAGGGAAAGAAATCCAAGCTCTGGAGTGTATTTCTTTGCTTCAGGCACCGGAGCTGTGCGGGGCTCTTAGCGTGGGCTGGGATTTGCTCCTTTGAGTAAGAGCACAGCACAGAGCAGAACGCTTTCCCCTTCGCAATAATCCTTCCAAAAACAGTGTTTTATAGAGGGTTTTGCTTCGTTCCTGAGCCTTAAATTAGGCAGGGCATAAATTTCTTAAAGATGGGAAGTGTCTGCTCTGTGCCTGTTAAAATCTCTGCGGGGAGGACACCCCGTTTGCGTGTGGCTGTGAGTTTTTCAAATTTCTCGTGCTAATCCCTGCTGCAGGAGCGCTGCCCGCTCTGTACCAGCGGTTTGCAAAAGCAGAGCTGGGGGTTTAGACTCTTCCAACCCCGTTCCTGTTCTCGTTGGGGCCGCGGCGTGGGACGCTGCAGTCTTGCAGTCTCTGTTTTGCTGCTTTAGAGCAGTGCCCGTGATGGCTGGCTGACTCTCGCTGCCCACGGCGTTCAGGTGTGTATTTGTCAAGAGTTTTGAGTTCACATCCCACAGAAGCAGCGTGCTGGAATGAGACGGTGATTTTCTACTGAAATAGCTTATTTTAAACTTTACAGAAGGAAAGAGGGTGAGCCGGGAGAGGGGTTCCTAGTGCTTTGATGATGAGAAACTCCAGGATGAGCTGCCCTCTCGGCTGAGTTTGATCAGTCCTGGGCCATATTTGATAAGAAAATGTCTGAAAGCTGTGTTTTCATGATGTGAAGGAATTCCATTGAGCTTTTCCTTGCCTCCATTCAGTTGGTTACGTCTGGCCGGCAGATCTCAAAACGACAAGGCTCTCACAGGGGTTCCTGGATGGCTCAGGAAAACCACGGTCTGGGGGCCTGGGATCTGTGTTCCCCGTGGGGTGTTTCTCGTCACAGGACGCGGGTGTGAGCATGAGCGCAGCTCAGGTTGTGGCAATGACTTTGCAGCGGAGATCCTTTTCCCCGGCATCTGGACGAAGCGAGGTCCCTAGGTGGAACACAAGCGTGTCTGTGCAGCCAAGGCTTGCAGGGCAGCAGCCTGCAGGATAAACAGTTCAGCAGTTCAGCCCACGGAGCTCCAGCAGCACAAAGTTCATGTTGAAATGTAGAAATAACTGATGACAAGGGCAGGCTGCCACTTTTCTCTGTTCATTGTATCTCTTAACGAGGCTTACCCGGCCCTGCCAGCAGGGAGGGCTGACACAAGGACCCTGATTGTCCTCCAGCTGCAAGGTGAGCAGGAAGAGCGGTTCTGGGCACTGACAGCATCGCTCGGCAGCCCTGGGCTTTACCCCCCCTTCCCTTTTCCTCTCCCCAGGTGGCAGCTCTAAGGTTTCACCCTCCTGTAGGTCTCGGTTGAGGATCTTCTGGCTGGGCAGCCCGTTGGCTGCCAGGGACACCTATTTACGTCTGGCAGATGCACGCTTAGGTTTCCCAGGCGTGCCTGGATCCGGGGATCATGCATAGCCCGTGTGTAGTCAGGCGGCAGAGCTGCAGGAGCGAGGTCCTCGCCTGAAGTGGAGGATGGAGGGTAGGAACAGCACCAGCAATGCTGCCCCTGCAGTGAGTATCTCCAGTGTCCCCCCACAGTCCCTACTCTCTGCTTGCTTGATTCCTCTTTCGAAGGGGCTGAGCTCCTGCCATTCCCGTAGATCCTGGTAAGATGTTGTCTGTCCCCAACCTCAGTACCCCACACTTCAGCTCCTTGTATGGCAGCTGATTCCATCAGCTGGATTTTCTTGTAAATGCCCGGACTTACATGGCATAAACCGATTGTGTCACAGGGCAGGGCAGCGTGGTCAGGTTGGAGATGCCAAAGAGCCCCCACCTGCACTGCAGAGCCGCTGGGGATGCCTGAGCACACGTGAACTGCAGCCTGCCGAGGCACAGGAGTCGCTGGATTTCTTTATTTGCACCTTTCCCACCCGAGGGAATTTCGCTAGCTATTGAAAACCTGCCCGTTGCTGTAGGGCTGGGGCTCTATTGCGTTTGAATTGATAAGATTTCAGCTAAGCACAGTTTTAACTTTGTTAAGACTCATTGTTTTTTCTAGTGAAATATATCTGGAAGTTGTGTGTCGCCGAAAAAGACCAGCAACTGACCCAGAGGCTTGAAGAGCCTGTTCCTTGTGCAGCTGCAGCAAATCCAACCCTGGGCTTTTATTGAATTTCTCTTTGTGCTTCAGAAGATTGAGAAACAGATTATCTTTTTAAGCGTGGTTGAATCTCTGCTATTGAAAGCGCATTTTTTCTGCTTTGTAAAAAATGTTTTTCTGTGTGCCATTAAGTTAAATTGAATTGTTTCAATACAAGAATTAAAGTGAATTTTAATCGAGCCACTAGAAGTGCTACATGACTGCCAAGCTCTCTTGCTTCAAGTAACAGCGTGGTCTGCATGGAGAACAACTTATCAAGAAAATAAAATACAACCAAACACATGGAGGGGCAAGGAAACAGGATCACTCCGCTCGGAGCCTGTTTCAAATGCTGATGGTTCTCCTGGGGATTTCTGCTATAAACAAAAATAATTTGATTTGCTGCTGAAGCACAGCAGCAGCCCCTGTTTGCAGAAATCCTCCTGCTCCAGCCCTTCCTCGGCGGGTGTGTGGTGTTCACCTGCTGCCCGGGCCGCGGGAGGAAAGAGCTCGGCTGTGGGAGTGCTGGTTACGGGGGTGTTGGATCTGAAACTCCATCACTGTGGGATAAAAATGACATTATTCTGGGGCTGCTGCGATGTTCTGGCAGTTCTGCATCCCAACCCTGGCAGCGATTTGTCATGAGGGGGAAGTGCGTTTTATGGTGAAGCATAACCAGCAGAAGGGTTAAGTTTAACTCCTGTTCTTTCCTTCTTTTGCCTTGGCTCCCAGGACAGGAGGGTGGCAGCGCACTCCACAGCTCCATCCAGGACCTTCTGGATCATCTTGTCCGTTGCCTTGTTTTTTGCAGTTGTTGGCATCAGCGTTGTGGGGGTCCTCAGCTTCTCCCCCAGCTCTACCCAGGTAAGGGATCCCAATCCAGGCAGGAAAACTCCTACCCACAGCCCTGATTTGTGCTGGGAGGATGGGAACGGGCTGAGATCACGGCTGGGTTTGGCCGGTTACCCCCGTTGCAGGCAGAAGGGCAGGAAGGTGCCGGCAGCGCTGCAGGCGGCGAGCGGAGCCGTGGCTGTCTCACCCCTGCAACGTGCCTGCCAGAAACCGGTGCTCAAATTAAAGGAACTTCAGCGCACAGTTTGTAAATATAGCCGCAAGCTGGGATTTTGCTAAGCAGGCACGTTCCAACGTGTGGCTGTGGCCTCCGAGATGAGGGGGGAGCGTGCCTGCTGCCAGCGAGCTGTGCTGGCAGGGAGGCAGATCCCAGCCTCCCCCGGTGGGTGGCTGTGGCAGAGGGTAGTGTGTCCCCTGTCCTGTCCTCCAGCAGCACCCGGGCAGGATGGGTGCCTTCGGGGTGAGAGGCACCGCCACCTCTTCCCAAGCCCTGTGTGATGGAGAGAGATCTGCTTCCCAGACCTGCCCCCCTCCCTTGGGTCAGAGCCTGCTTCTCTCTGTTGCTAAATAATTCATAGAAGCAACAAGGACCAGTGAAGGGGCTGGGTGGGGGTGTTGGCAGGGAGTTGCTACGCACAAGCGCTGAGCAGATGATGGTTGCTGCTGTCTTCCCTCTCTTTTTGCCCAGGCTGACTCGCAGCTCGTCCGGCTAACGCTCCAGGGCCAGCAAGACCCACTGAGGAACCAGACAGCCTTGGTGGACAAGTCCAGGAGCACCGTCACCTACTACATAACCTCGCAGAGTAACCACACAGCCGTGGTGCTGTATGACAGCAGGAACGTAAGTGTGTTGGGATAATTACCTGCCTCACTAGCGGGGATGTGTGTGCTGCTGAAAGAAGAGCTGCTGGGGTGGGAGCAGGAGGTGTAGACCAGGAAAAACATCAACCAGCTGTTTAGTGCCTTTCTCTGCACTTTTAGTTAGGAAAGATAACACAGGGCAAGAGGAATGTCCATTTTTTTGGCTCTAAAGACAGCTTTGCATGTCGCTGCCTGCAGTAACAGGGCATGATCTGTCTTGCAGGGCTATGTGTGCTACAAGCCCGTGGAGCAGCACGTGTGCTACCTGAGGAGGATGGATGCCTGGGACCTCCAGACCCTGCAGACATCTCTCAACATGTCTGAGCAAACAGTGAGCAGCCACTGGGAGAGTTCTCTGGGGTGGCTGAACAGACTGGGGTGATGAATTAGGCTTTGCATGGAGTCCCAGCTTGCTGAAGGCCCTTTCCTGTATGGGTTTGTGTTCACAGCAGTGACTCTGGTACCTCAGCATCCCAAGTGTGGCTAAATGAGGGCAGGGGCTCTCCCAGCCGGAGGGTAGCAGCAACAGCTCCCTGTTTTGTGAGAGTCTTTTTGAGGAAGGGCTGGGTTCATGTTCTGTGTAGGAGCAAAGCTCTGCCTTGCGGTGCTGGGCTCAGAACGTGCGAGCTCAGAGCAGCAACTCCCAGTTTTACCGATACCTTATCTTGTGAGAAACAGCAGAGTTGAGGGCTTGGGGAAGGGGGATATGTCCCACAGAGGTGAATAGCAGGGCTCTCACAGGACCCGCTCCCACTGGATTCTGTTACATGCTCAAAATTCCGGGGAACAAAAAACAAAGGGGGTTTTGTTAGCAATTCACAGGGGAAAAAGTTGGAGTAAACCACGTATACGGACCCTCCGAACAAAATGTTAATGGATGCGTGGGCAGGGGGCAGATTCTGTTTCAAGAAGACAGAAGGCGCCATTTTTTTTGTGCCCCTGCCATCTCCTCTCCATTTCCTCCGGGCTCCTGGGGGCTCCTTGTCCCTCGCCTGTCACTGCCACTCAGCCGGAAAGCAATGGGCAGTGTTTAACCCAGAAGAGTGTAGGAACACAGCACCCATCAGAGCAGGCTACCAAGTGGAATGTGAGAAGAAAGCACTTGCCCTGCTCTGAGCCTCAATAATGGAAGTAAAAGAGGTGGTGGTGCCGGGGCAAGCAGTAGCCCAGTTGGCCATTGAATGGGACCTGGCATTGAGGAGCCTCAGCTCAGCCTTGTCCTGTCCAAGCCACCACAGGGCTGAAGGATGCTGATTTGCTTCACACCTAGTGCTGGAGGCTCTGCCACTGTGTGTGGAGAGGGGACAGGGCTGCCATGGGTCACCATGGTTCTGATGCAGCCGAAGCCCGGGGGTGGCGATGGCAGTGAGCACACAGGGATGCGTCAGACTGGTGCCAGCGGGCTGTGGCTGTTGACACCTGGCACAATGGGGTGTTTTAGCTCCAGACCTGGGGACAAAGTAGCCCAGGGAGGGGTCTGGAAGGAACTGCATCCCCTGCTTCCCAAGCAGGCTGTCCGTGCTCCGGCCTTGCCCCTGGGAGGCTGCTCTGGCTGGAGCGAACATCCCAGCAGCCTGGTGGGACAGGACAGCCGTCGGGAGAAACCTGCCCTTACTGCTGGGGTACAGACTGCTCCTTGGGTACCCTGAGAGCGAGAGCAGGTCTGCGGGGCTGGAGGGCAGCACTAAGAGGGGCAAAGTGCCTCGGGAGGAATTAACAGGGATGTTTCTTTCAGACCGATCAGCTGCTACATCAGAATAACCAGACCAAGTACTACAGGGAGTTCCTGGGCATTCTGGCGGGGGAACAAGTGGACCCCAAAAGCTTGGGGGAGGCTGTCCAAGCCCTGTGCGAGCAGACATCCATCTTCTGGGTCAGGAGAGGGCAGGGTAAGTAGTATGCACCCCTTTGCAGAAGAGGGAAGCACGATTGTTTCTAGTAGATCTAAGAGGAGCAGGTTCTGCTGTGCAAAAGCTGATGCCCGTCCTGGGATGGGCTGCCAAGGCCCAGGACAGGTGACCTCCAGTTCAAAATCAAACCATTGTTCAGCGATTGCCCAGCGCTGGCTTGAACCCACAACCTGCTGGGAAAGGCTCCGCACCCCTTCTCCAGGCAGCACAGCCCGATTGCACAGCACACCACGAGGGAGCAGCCCCCCTGCGATGCTGTTGGCTTAATACTTGCCTTCATCTGCAAAAGCAGCCTGCCGAGCTCTTGTTCTGTTCTGTCTTACTCCAGCTTTAATGAGAAAGGTCATTCCCTGAGGCTTTCCGTTTGTTTGGCTCCCCAGGGACTCCTATCTGCAGGGACTGCAAAGCATTCCTCTCATCCTGCTTCTGTCCTTGCTCGTTTGGCAGGTCCGGGGAAGCAGCGGCTGATCTACCTTTGCATTGACATCTGTTTTCCCAGCAACATTTGTGTGTCAATCTGCTTCTATTACCTCCCTGAGTAAGTCCGGCAGCTGCGGATGCCCTCTCGCTGCCCTACATACTTGAACTGGATTCCTGAAAAGCCTCTGATTTCAACAAGGAAGGTAACATCTACAATATACCCCCCCGCAAAAAAGCTTCCTGCTGATTTCATGCTGCAGTTCAGGACAGTTTAGAAAAAAATAACAGGACTCTGTTCAGCACTGTCAGTACAGACACTTTATTTGCAGCTGCGCTCCAGGGCTGCATCTTGTTCGTAGGTATTAGGAGATCCAGGCCTAGAGGAATCATGTGGAGTAGCTAGTGTTTCACGGCTACACGCCCTGTCCAACACAAGGTTATTAAATCTGTTGGGGGTGGTTGGCTTTGTAAGACTGTAGCTCTCCAAGTCAGTCTGTGAAATACACTTCGAATAAAGGGATTGCAAAACAAGAAAACAGCTGCCTTTCCTCTCTTTGCTCAGCCAATTTCATCTTTTAGAAAGGCTGATTTTTTATTTTTTTTTCCACTTTGGGGTACAAGAAAACCACAAAGCTGTCAGCAGCTGATGCCACAGGGATTCCTCCAGCTGAACCATACACGGTTCCCCTCAGTGGGATCATGCCTCCCTCTCCCATTCCCTTTTGTCCAAGCGGCCTCCCTTAGAGGCCACACGCATTTCGGTGACAATCTGCTCGGAGCTGAAGCCTGGTCTCACCCCAAGCAGATGCGGCTGCTTCTGCCAGAGAACAAGCCCTCTCCATCGGAGGAGGGATCATTACAAGAGCTCCAGAGAAGGTCCTTGCCACTGCAAGGCAAGGAAAAATAAGCAGAAGTCCTTTCCTTCCCACACGCGACCATTATCCCAACACGCTGTCATTGAAAGCAAGGCAGACGACTGCTTTCTGGTGGCCACTGTATTCCCTCTTGATTTCTCCTGTCTCCACACACCAAAGTCTGGCCAAATTATCAGAGGAGGCTGAAACAGAAAGGGAAGAGAGGAGTGGGATATATTGTGTTACCCTTTAAACTTGTATTTTAATATTATAAGAAAGACTTTCCTCTTGCTTCGCTCAACACCATTATTAGGGCTGTTGATGACGGGTAAGGGAGCTGAGCAGAGCCGGAAGCTTAGTGCATTTCTGCATTACCTGAGGTTTTAATTATTTTGAAGAGAAGTTACTGTGGAGATGACAGCACATACGTTTTGAAGGGACTATCACGCTGCGTACTGTAGGCAGCGCTGCTGCCAGGTGAAATAAACTGCACACAGGAGATGATCCCCCCAGTTTAAAGAGATGCCCTATTGCAGCACAGGCTAAATGCTTAAGGGAGTTAGTCGACTGCGCTGCAGGCACGAAGCTGGGTGCTCTCTCCTTGCACACGCTGGTGCACGGGGGTTTGGCAATGTCCCAGTTAAAGAAACCACTAAGTCCAGGCCCGCTGCTGGGGACCTGGCGTAGTCCAGAGCAAGCGGTGAGCCAGGGGCAGGAGAGCAGCAGTGCCTCACCTGTGACGATGTACTGGGAGTCTCCGGAGAACGCGCAGTCCCACATCCAGCCCCGGGATGTTTCCCCTGGGTTATTGCTCTTAATACTCAGCTCTGTCATCAGAGAGAAGTTTGAAGTCCTCCAGATCTTACACGTCTGATCTGCAGAACATGTAGCCAAAAGCCTGCAAGGAAGAGAATTGAATAAGGTTGTAAGGGCAACCCTATTAGTCATGATGTACGCCTAAGGGCCTCTCATTAATGAGAGCAGTAATCAACTGGAGACCTGTGTTCATTGTAATCAGATTTCTTTACACCTATATCATCTGCCCTCTGAGATTCAAGCCGAACAGACATGGTGAAGGAGTACACCAAGTTCACCACTTTGCTCCCAGAGATCAACAATTCGAGCTAAGAACAGCTCGTGGCTGCAAAGCTCGCTGAAATCACGGAGCTCGAGGCTGGGATGCCACTGACAGCAACCCAGTCCGGTGTCCCCTGTCCCGCTCCTTCCTGGGCAACCTGCAAGGAACCAGCATCAGCCAACAGCTGGAGGCCCAGCTGGTCTCCGCCTGCCCAGAAAGGCAGGTGAGGGGCTGGCACACACTCACGTGGAGTCAGGGCTGAACTTGCACTGAAGGGCGTAGCGGTTGTGCGCTGGGATCTTGGTCTTGGGGATCAGCTGGGTCACCTCCTCTCCAATGCCGCCCGTCAGGTTCCACACGTAGCAATTTCCCTGTGATGAGACAGGAGGATCTATGGCCGGGCTGGCGGTCACCCACCCAAAAGCAGCCCGGACTGTCCATGTCTGACCACAGCATAGCAAAGCTGTGGGTGAAGCTGGTATGTGCAGACAGTCTGCCTCTGCCCATGGAAGGCATAGCCCAGCAGCTGCTGGAGCAGTGTAAATCCCATCCCACGTTTGAAGCCGCCGGAGCTCACCGAGCTGTTGACAGCCGCCATGTAACTGGCATCAGGGTCAATGTGAACCGAATTCACTGAGACTTCAGGCTCTGGAATCAGCTGCTCGTTGTGGTCTGTCTTCAGGTCCCAGATGTGAATGGCACCGCTCTGATCACCCACAATTAGCTCTGCCTGCAAGAAAACAGCAGCCTCATCTCTCTGGGGAGAACCCCGCAAGCAGCAGCAGCCCCAAGCCAATGCCCAGATCGTGCCCGTGTAGCACCACATGGAGCCTTGCTCTGGTTTTAAGCATCAGGGCCCTGTTCTGCCTAATTATTCCCCAGCACAGGGCTGTTTCGGAGCTCCAGCAGCCTGCTGACCGCTCCTGTACGGTGAGAGCAAGCGGAGTACTAATCTCACATTACTCTCTGCAAAAAGGCTGTTTACCTTTACAGAAGTGTTTACTAATTTTATAAACCCCAGAGCAGACAGCGGCTGCCTGATTTCCAGAACCCGTTGCACAGCTACAGCGCCAAACAACCTCCACAGAAGCCAAATTATTTTCAGCACGTCTGAGAAGCGGGCATTAAGACGCGAGTTGGCCAGTGAACAACTGAAGCACTCAAGAGTGTACAGATACCTGAAAAACACAAGCCTAAATGGGTTTTTCTCTCTCTCCCCTTCTCAGGGGAAGGACAAGAGCCAGCTGAAGGGCAGGATTTCTGGCTCCGATTCTCTGCTCAGAGCAGAAGATAATGCTGGCGGCTCTCCACTAAAATCAGGGCTTTTATCGACAGTCTTGCGCTGTCCATATTTTTAGCAGAATCCCTAGAGGAGATCAGGTCATCGGGCACAGCTAATCCTGTACCTGTAATCAAAGGCTTGCTTCTGAGGAAGACAATCATCGCTCAATACATTTAGCTGACTGCACAGTGCAGCATCTGGGTGCCTCAATCCTTAGCCCCCTCTTAGCAGGTATAAGTGCAGTTGCTAAAGCCGTCATGGCTTTACCCAGGCTGTGAGAAATCTCTCAGATAACTGGATCAGCATCACTGCAGCAGGGGCTTGCGGTGGGATGAAGCTATCTGAATAAATACTGCCACCTTTGGACTCATTTACTGCGTTCTGCTCACAAACCAACACTTCTCCCGCAACTCGGCAGCATCTCGGTTAGTGATCACATCACACCCAAGATGTATGTACCACCGTATTTGTTTTAACGTAATTCATTCTCACGGCACCAGCACTATAGGAGCATCAGCAGCATTTGGGCAAAGCCTGGGCCAAAAATTGATCTCAAATCTGGTCTGAAATGCTGGACTTGCAAAATCAAATGCACAAAGAAACATTTCTATTACTCAGCTTTTTAAAAGGTTTGCGTTGCCATGTCTGCAACCAAACCCTGCAGCACTGGGAATACAGAACGGACCAGACGGGTTATTAACTCTGCAATGATACATATTGATTTTCACCGCCGTCCCCTCTAATGCACCGTGCTCCCTTTCAGCCTCGTCTCCCCAGCCCCAGCCATCCCCCTGTTTATCAACAGCTTCTAAAACGACTGGTGAATCTCCAGCAAATCTGACTGAAGTCCTGAAGGTAACGGGAGCCACGGGCCCCAAGATGCTTTTTCTTGGCAGCAGTGCCACTCTCAAGATTCCCAGCCCGCCCCGTGCCACCAGTTCCACTCCCATCACATCCCCTTGGTTATGTTCTTGGGACAGAGATGGCCCCAAAGGAGCGTCCCCTCCTACAGGATGACAGGCTCAGCGCAGCCGCTACACCCTCTCTTTGCAACAGCCACCAGGTAATTAGCACAAACACGCCGGCTGGCAAATGAGTTCAGCGGACATGGACGCCTGCTGCAGGCACAACGTGAGCCTGCGGTACCTGCTCGCTCCCGGCGCCGCTGCTCGGGGAGGTTTTCTCCACTGCACAAAGCAGTGTTGGTGTCTGTCGTGGTGGCTTCCGTTGACACGTGGGCTGTGTTCCCACACTGATTCAAAGCTCCTGGCGGCGGCAGCTTGGTGAGGGAGCAGGCAAACGGGCAGCCCGGGTGTGGAAAGCTGGCCACTGCTTGTCCAGCAATGCCACCCAGAGCTCGCAGGTCTGTGCCACCAGGAAGGCCACCCTTCCCTGCCAGCCCTCAGATTTTTTGGCTGCATCTGCCAGTACAAAACTCTGCAGCCCCTCAGGTTTACCTGGAGAAGCCACGGAAAAGCATGAGCTGGGAAATGACGGAGGAGCTGGCGCTCACCTGGTTGGGGTGCAGGCAGACGCAGTTAATAGGAGCGTTCACCTGGAAAATCCGCTGGCACTGGAGGTTACGAGACCTGCAGCAAAACGGTGAGAAAGGAGAGTGTTTAAGAGCGTGCCATCAGCTCCACCACCTCTGGGGTGCTGCTGGAGGGGGAGACATCACGGCCTCTGCCCACCTCAGGTCCCAGATCCTGGCCATGCAGTCCTCCCCGCCCGTGTACATCCACCGCCCGTCCTCGTGGAAGCCCACGGAGGTGATGTTCTTGCTCACGCCGTCGTAGTTAATGACGGGGTTGGGGTTGTTGGAGTTGAGGTCGTACATGCGGATGTGCTGGTAGCCTGCAGACACCACCGGGCAGGGGGTGACCACCATCCCTGTGCCCGGTGCCCGGGGTGGCGGGGGGGCCGGGCGGGCTCACCTGCGGCTGCGATCATGCTGCGGTCTGGCGTGATCTCCAGCGCGTTCACCTGCTGCAGGAGCCCGTTAAGGTCGGTAAGAAGAAGCAGTAGCCGGGACCTGAGACCGGGTGCTTCCAACCGTGGGGGGTGACACCGAGCTAACGGTGCCGGGGGGGGGGGGGTGAGGGGGTGTCCCCGCCAGGCCCCGGTGAAGGATACAGAATCCTGGTGCTGGACGGTGCGGGTGCAGATGCCGCTGTGCGCCTGCCAGAACCGCACCGTGTGGTCGTAGCCGGCCGTGGCCAGGATAACGGGGTCGCTGCCCACCGTGCCCTGCGCGGCGTTCATGGTGCCGCCACCGGGGCCCGTTCAGCCCCACACCCCCCGCCGCCGCCTCCCGGTCCCGGCCCGCGCAGCGTCGCCGCACCCTGCCCACGCTCGGCCCCGTGCACTCTGTGCCGCGGGGGAGCCCGGAGCCCGCTCCCTCCCGCTCCCTCCCCCCCCGCCCCGCTCCGCTCCGCTCCGCTCCGCTCCGCTCCGCTCCGCTCTCTACCGGTACCGGCAGCCGCGGCCGGCGCAGGGGGCACGGCTCGCTCTGCGCATGCGCCGGGCGGCCCGGGGGCTGCTGACTGCGCAGCCTCTCGGGGCGTCTTCCGTCGGAGAGCGCATGCGCAAGAACGCGGCGGTGGGCGATACTAACGTGCGGGGGGTGGGTGTGTGTGTGTGAGGCGAGACCACGGGGCACGGGGAGGGGGGGGGGCGGGAGCACAGTTCCAGCCGCGCCGCCAGGGGGCGCAGCGCTGAGGGCGGGTGTGCAGCGCCGAGCACTGCGGGGGGGCGGGGGCGGGCACCGGGCACACACCGGGCACAGAGGGCGAGCACTGGGTACCGGGCACACGGGGCGGGCACCCACCGGGCACGGCCGATCCTCTAGGCCAGTGCCGCTCCGGGGCAGAGAGAGAGGCGTCTCCGCGCTGTGCCGTCGTCCCCCGCCGTGCGGGTGTGGCACCGGGGCGTGTGGCACCGTCCCCGCCCTGTCGGTGCCGCCCCGCTGTGCACGGCGGGTTGCGGGGGCCGGAGCATCCCTCCTCGCTTGCCGCTCGGCCTCGGTCCCGCACCGCACCGCACCGCCGCAGTGCCCGCGGCACCGGCGCCACCCGGGCCCTTTAAGAGCGGAGCGGCGGCGGCGGCGGTCCGTGCCCGCTCCCGGCTGTGCCCGCCGCGGCCCCGCACCTGCCGGTAAGGGCCGGGGGAGCCGGGGATGCTCAGGGCCGCAGAGGGAAACGGGGATGCTCGGGGGGATGCAGGGACGCCCGGTGCCGCAGTGGGGACCGGTGCCGCGGGGATGCCCAGCGCAGCCTGCACGTTGCCGTGGGATACGGGGATGCCCGAAGGGTACCCGGGGCGTGGGGGGACGTGGGGTGCCCCAGGCTTGCGGGTGGTGACCCGGTAGCGCAGTGGGCTGGGTGGGGTGCGGAAAGCCCCCTCCTCCCCGTGCCCAAGGGCTGCCCCGTGTGCGCACCAGCGTCCCGGGGCGGGGACAGAGGCCACCTCTGCCCGGGGGCCGGGAGAGCAGCCCCCTCCTGCTGCCCTGGAGGCTGTAGCCCCGCGGGAGGGGTTCCGCAGCCTCCCCACGCAGGAACCCCCAGCCGTGGGGCTGCAGTGGCGTGGCCCCTGGTGAAGGACACCTCACCTCATGGGGGAGACCCGGGCTGGGTGCGAGGGACAGGGAAGATCTCTGACCGAGGAAGGCTCTGGAAGTGTGTGAATGTGCATGTGAGCGTGCACATGAGTGTGCACAGAGCAGCATCGCTCTTCCCACGGCCATGCTGTCGTGCACGCCGACGGGAGCGAGGGTTTGGCATAGCAACGGCTGGGGAATGCTGGAGCGGGGCGGTGGGCAGCTGGGTGGCATCCAAACCCTGCGGCGGCACCCAAAACCCTCGCTACCAGCCCGTGGGCTGAGGTCAGCACCTGCCACCCGGGTCTCCATCCTCCCCATGGCCTTGCTCTCTCCAGGCTCAGGTTTGGTTTTGCTTACATTCTCCTCTCTTCCAGGCTTGGGAAGGTAAGATTGGAGCTGGGCTGGTTTCAGGGAGCTGGGAGCAAAACCCAGGTGGGCTGCATGGAGGCAGGGGAGGGGGGCAAGGGCCCAGCCTCCTCCTCGCAGGGCGGCTGGCTGCTGAGTGGGTTGAGTCAGGCTGTCCGGTTGTGAGGAGGCACAGGCTCTTCCCAGCCTCCAAGGGACCGTGCCAGCCCTGTCCCCAAAGGGTTGGCAGCAGAAGATGTCAAATTAATAAATATAGCAGGTGCTAGCAGCGAGATGCTGGGCTAGAGCAGCAGCGTCAATCAGCCAAGCCCTTGCTGTGAAGGAATCTCCCGTCGGCAGAGGGGCACAGAATCATGGCTGCCCCTTGTCACCCCTTGGTGCTGTACCCCACCACCGGCATGTGCCCATCCCACCTGCCCTTGCCTGGGCTGTGCCAGGAAGGCTCAAACCCTGGAAACCTGCTCTCTAAATAAGATAACATATATTAAAAACGCCAAATCTTGGCGAGCTGACAGCATCTGTCTAAATATTTATCCCCGTTCCGATCAGGCGCTGTGTTCCCATGACAGTGCAATTAGCACTTTGCATATTTATGGCCTTCCTGGGTGTTGGGCTCCCTGTGCCCCCCTGCCCTGTGCCCGTGGGCCTTGAATCTGCCCTCTCTTCCCGTGCACTCGGTAGAGGTGAGCCCCAGGCTGGCAGCCATCCCCAGCCTGGCACATCCCTGCTGGGCTGTGCTGGAGCTGCCAAGAGCATCCAGGGCCGGGCAGGACTGAAATGCAGCGAGAACAGGCAGGGCAGGGAGTGGGTGCTGCGTTTGTCCCTGCATCCCAGGAGGTACAGCACTGAGCATGAGGCATGTTTTTCATGCAGGGACATGAGCACAGGGGACAGTGCGGGCATGACCTGCCCTAAAAACAGGCTCCTGCCCTGCTTTCTGCGTGCGAGCACCGGGAGTCTCGGTACCCACAGGTACCAGGTGATGGGGATGGAGCAGGGATGCTCCAGTTCCCTCCCGCACAGTGCTGCCCTGCCCCGCAATGTGGCCTTGCTGGGGCCTCGTGCTCTGGGGACAGCACGTCCCACGCTGGCTCTGCAGGGCATGCCAGGGGTCTCAGCCATCGCGCCCGCCCTGTGGCAGCGTGCAGGAGGAGCGTGTCGGGAGGGATTAGGGCTGTGTCTGGAAAAAGGGCTCATTCAGAGCCGGAGGCACGGGGTGGCTCGGTGCGGCTCTCCCCTGGTGCCACTGCTCTGGCAACGCAAACAAAACCCTCGCGATCAGCTGAGCCGCTTCTGCGCCGGCAGCAGCCAAAATCTGCTTTTCAGTTCCCAAATCTGGCAACTCTGAATTTAACCCTAAACTTCAGCGTGTTTGGGTGGCAGCTCACCAAAAGGGCTGGTGGAAGTTGCCCCAGGGCTTGCTGTGGCTGCCAGGCTGGGGGGCAGCCCAGGGATGCTGATGTGCTGCCCCATCCCTGCCTTGCTCCACATGCCAGAGTTGGCAAAAAAGGAGAAAAAAGGGCAGAAATAATGTTAGTGCTTCTTATGTGCAGCTTCCAGTAGGATTTGTGCCTCCTCCTGTCTGTTGTGCCATGGGAGATGTACTGCCCACAGGGTGACACCCTTTGTCACCTGGGCAAGGGGGATCCCCGAGGGGGCTGCAGGAGCAGGGGACACAGGGTATGCTTGGTGTTTTCCCCTGCGGTGCTTTCCCAGGGGGTTGCATTGGGGCTGCAGAGGTCAGTGGCTCCCCGGGCTCACGGGAGCGATGCCCCTGGTCATGGCAGTGCCCCTGGTGATGTTACTCAATGGGGTCTGGCCTGGCTGAGCACCTCCTGCCACAGCCATGGTGCAGCACGGGATGCTGCTGCAGGTCTGAGTGTCGGGCTGGTCATACACCAGCGGGTACGAATCTCTGCATGATCCCTTGAGCTGTGTCTTGGGGGGGGGACCAGAGAAGGGGCACCTCCTGCCTCATGCTCTGCAGAGACTGCCTTTGGTTTGGGATCACTTTCCTCTGAATTGGAAGATCCTTGTCTCTGTTCCCAACATTGGTTTAGGGAAAAAAAAGATTTCATATGAATTTTATTAACCTTAAGGGTGACAGCTCTTTGACACAAGCTCTTCCCTGCACCCGCGTGGTCTGTCCTCTGTGTCCCATGAGGGATCAAACATTGGTTTAGCCAGCCCAGCCTCCCACTGCGCAGTGCCGTGTCTCGCAGCCCCTGGCAGTGGCAGCATGGCCAGTCCTGCCCTCGTCCCTCTCCACCTCTGCGGGGAAAACGGCAGCTCCTCTCGCCGGGTTCTGATCCCAGGTGCTGGACCCCGTTGGGCTCCTGCCCCGCTCTGAGGTTGTTTTCTGGCAAGTGAAGCAGCTCGTGCGCCTTCCCCTCCATGGTGCCGGGTGGGATTTGACCCCCCCCCGGGAAGATGCTGTGGGGCTGCACGTGGCATGAGCCTGTCCCTGTGGGGGCTAGGGGAGCACACGTGGTGCCCACGCCAATGCCCATCCTCGGAGCAGCTCAGTGTGTCCCGGTGGTCCCTGATCACCTCTCCTCCGTCCACAGGGTTGTTGCCTCCTGTGCCTTGGTGGGCCCCGGCTGCACCGTGCCCACCCCGTGATGCCACCCCGCGCAGCCGCCCTGTGACACAGCCCTCCTCTCCGAGGGGACACGGAAGCTCGAGAGGATCCCCCAGTGGGGACCTGCCCTGCAGCCACCACCTTGTTTGCTCCTGCGCTGGCAGAGCCCAAGGAGACTTTGCCCTTGCAGGCAGAGGCAAAGGCAGGTCCAGCCACTGGCCCCTGTGCCGGGGCACATGAGGTAAGAGGGAGATGGGTGCATAAGGGGCATGTCCCCGACAGGGACCAGGGTGGCAGGAGGGGTCTTCACCCTTTCTCTGGGTCTTGTGCTGCCCTGGTCAGGGCAGGAGGGCACAGTATGTGGGGCTGCGCAGGGTAACCTGTGCTCAGGGTCCCTTGGGGTGCTGCCACGTGGCCAAACCCCTGTGTGTGCCCTGCAGAGATGGCCTTTCAGCGGAGCCACAGGCTGAACCTGCTGCGCCTCGTTGTGCTGCTCCTTGTGGCCTTGGCTGGCATCAAGTTCCTCTTCCGTGACAGGTGAGGTGACAGCAGGACCCCAGGTGTGGGTGGGTGGCCTCAGTGGTGCCGGGGTCTGTGCGGTGCCCTTGGGTCATGCCCACATGGAGGTCTGGTGCTGGGGGGAAGCTGGTGCCCCCCTACCCCACGGCACCCCCAGCCCTGATCCACTCCCTCCAGCTTTACCCTGGAGCTGCACAAGCACGTCAGCAAGGACAGCGGGTTCTGGGGGGACGTGGGTGACACCGGCCCCGAGAGCCAGGCTGTGAAGATTCCTGTGGCAAAGATAACGGCCCCAAGGCAAGAGGCTGGGCAGCAGGTCCCCCGGGATGTCAGCGCCACCGAGATGAGGCTGGTCCACCTGGACCTCAAGGGAGCTGCACCCAGGGTCTCCTACCTGGAGCAGGTGAGGATGCCTGGGGAATGGCGGGAGATGCTGGGGAGGGACCAGCAGAGGCAGAGCAAGGCTCGACCTGCTGGCTGTCCCCACTGGCAGCCGGGGGCTGTGCCATCCCCACCAGCTGAGCCCACCCTGCCTGCCCCGCAGGTGTTCCCTCTCCTCTCCCAGCTGGGAGCCAACGGCATCCTCATCGAGTACGAGGACATGTTCCCCTTCAAGGGGGAGCTGGAAATCCTCAAGTCCCCGTACGCTTACAGGTGAGCTGGGGCTGCATGCTGAGCTGGCCAGGGGCTACCGACTCGGTGTGGCCCTGGCAGGTCCCGGTGAGCAGGAGGCTGGGTGTGACCCGCCTGGACCCGTGCCCGTGGTAACGGTGGTTGGAGTGCTGGGCTGTGCCGCCAGCAGACCAGCTCCCTGCCCCGTCGGGTCAATATTTGTGTCCCCATAGTAAAGTCCACACAGGCATGGGGTGGCCAGGGCTGCACGGGCAGGGTGCCGGAGGAGGAGGGAGTGCCCTCACACTCTGCCCCCGGCATCCCCTGGTGAGCCTGTCCCTGCCCTCCCAGCGAGGAGGACATCGAGCGGATCCAGCAGCTGGCGGAGCTCCACAAACTGGAGGTGGTTCCCCTGGTGCAGACCTTTGGGCACGTAGAGGTAGGGGGTCCCGTTCCCACTCCTCATCCTGCATCCCTTTGGCCCATGGCCCGGAACTCCCTGTGATGGCTCCTCCCATGCAGTTCATCCTGAAGCACGAGAAGTACCAGCACCTGCGGGAGGTTGAGCGCTTCCCCAACAGCTTCAACCCCCACGTCCCTGACACCCTGGCCCTGCTCAAGACCATCTTGTCGCAGGTGATCGACAGGCATAGACGCTCCACCTGGATCCACATTGGCGCGGATGAGGTGGGCAATGGGCCATGCAGGGACCTTAGCCCTCGCCCCAGGCTCCAGTTGTGCTCCCAGGGGTGCTGAGCATCCCCCTTTCCACTCAAATCCAGGTCTTCCATCTCGGGGAGGGGATGGACTCCAAGAACTGGATGAGCCACAACAGGGGCGACATGGGGACCATGTACCTGAAACACATCAAGGAGGTGCTGGCCTTTATTGCCACACAGTACAGGGGGCTGCGAGTGCTCATGTGGGATGACATGCTGAGGAAGATCAGCGTGGGAGCCCTGCGGGGTGAGAGGATGGGGACAGCAATGGTGGCACCTGAGCCGGGGGTCTTGGCAGCGCTCGTCCGTGTGGCCACCCTGGCAAGCGTCGTGCCCAGTGCCTTGCTGGAGACCGTGCCTGGTCCTGTGGGGACACAGGTCTCAGGGGAGCATGAGGAGCCCCGGGCATCCTCCTGCCACTGGCACCAGTGCCCATATCCCCATCCCTGCTCCCTTCACAGAGTCTGGGATAGTGAAGCATGTCTCGCCCATGGTGTGGTTCTACGCACCTGACTTCGAGGCTGAGCAGATCAGTAAGGCAGCGTACCGGGCTCTGGGGGCTGGTGGGGGGGACAGCCCCCCATGGGTGGTGGCACTGGTGTGTCACACCTGTCCTGCTGCAGGGCCATTCCTCACCAAGTACGCAGAGAGTGGCTTCAAAGCAGTGTGGTTTGCCAGCGCCTTCAAGGGCACCACAGGACCGGCACAGACCTGGCCCCCCCTGAGCTACCACCTCAAAAACCACCTGAGCTGGCTGAAGGTGATGCAGGCCCTGCCGCAGCTGGCCCCGCTGCGCTTTCAGGGCATCGTCCTCACCGGCTGGCAGAGGTGAGGGGCAGCGGGACCCCCACCCTCCCTGATGCCCACACAGCTCCGCCGGTGGTGGTGCAGGAGGCGATGGCATGGCTGGTACCGCTCCGCAGGTATGACCACTACTCGGTGCTGTGCGAGCTGCTGCCCGTCGGCATCCCCTCCCTGGCCATCTGCCTGCAGACCCTGGTGAACGGTGAGACACCCCCGTGCTGCCGGTACCGGACCAGCCCTCGCGGCCGGGCTCATCCCCCATCTCCCTAACCCAGAGACCCTGTCCTGCAGGCAGGGAAGGATGCTGGGAGGGGGGCGGGTGGCAGGGGAAGGAGACCTTCAGCTCCCCCAGCCTTGAGGGACACCTGACAGTGGGGTGGCCCAGGCACCTCTGCCCCTCTCCTTGCCCTTCCCAGGGGGCTTCACGGAAGAGACGAAGAGGAAGGTCCTGGATGTGCTGGGCTTCCAGAGCATGCAGCTGGAGCAGAGCACTTGGTGTGTGGCACTGCCGCCTCGGTTGCATCAGGAGGGATGCGCTGGAGGGGAGCAGTGGGTTGCTTACCCAAATGCCCCAGTCCCAGAGCCACCTGGGGCAAGGACGGGTGTCTTCCAGCCATGCAGGGTGCTGGGGTTCATCCAGACCAGAGCCCTGGCACAACTGGTGCACCCCATGTGTTGAACTCTCACCTCCTCCTCCCTTTCCCCAGTGAGGGCAGGGGAGCATTCCCTGGCGCGGAGATCTACCACATGGTCGAGCAGGTTAATGGCCACCTGAAGGAGAGCATCCTTAAAGCCCTGGAAGAAGAGAGGTAACAGGTGGTGGGAGGCAGCGGGTTGGCTGGCTCAGGCCATGGGGCCAGAGCACGAAAGTTTCAGCGGGGGAAGGGACCTGCCTGGAGTGTTGCTCCCCATCCCCGGGTGGCCCCTGTGCCCCTACACTCCCTTCGTGTCTCCCCAGTGCCATCAAGGGCTGGTTCAGCCCCTATCACCGGAAGCGTCAGTTTGGCAACCCCCGCAACATGGAGAGCTTCGGCAGCAAGGTGCTGAAGTACGTGGTGCTGGGGGCCTATGTGGGGCTGGGCTGGGTCCCAGGCTTGGGTCTGGGGTCCCTCGCAGGAGGAAGCTGGACCCCCTGCTTTCCTGCCAACAGGCTCCACGAGGACTGGGAGAGCTTCGTCCGCGACCTGCGCACCCACCTGGAGAGGGTCTACTTCCCCGACACGGTGGAGGAGTGGATGGAGGAGAACATCAACCCCTACCTGGACCAGCTGCGGGACCTGGTGCGGGACTACCGAGCCATCATCCGCCTCAATGCCAGGCCCAAGGCCACATAGGGGCCATGCTCCCCCTGGCTCCCAGTGCCCCCCTAGAGTGGGCTTCGGGTGCTGCTGTTGCGTGTCTGTGTGCTGGTGACTGCGTCGCTGCCGCTGGCTTGTACTGTACAGAGAGCTCCTGCACATCCCACTTCCACAATAAAATATTTTCGTAGATGCTGCTGGGTGCTGGAGGGGGCCACGGCTCTGCCCCCCTGTGCAGGCAATGGGGAGCTGGGGTGGGCGCGGGGGGCTGATGTCTGTCCTCGGCTCCTGGGCCCCTTACTCCTGCTGTGCTGGAGCTGGAGGGTTTGGCAGCCGTGAGGCAGAGCCGTGCCGGAGGGCAGGGAGAGGGCAGCCCACAGGATGCCCGTGTGCCTCGAGGGCAGCCGTGCCCTCCCTGCAGGACGGGATCCAGCCCCTCGCAGGTGCTGGGTGCTGTGTGCCACCAGGCGAGGGCTGGCACCCAGGATAGGGCAGTGCATGAAGCAGGGGGACGCGGGGGGGGCCCTGCCAGGATCCCACCAGCATCATCCTCAACCCTGTGGCAGCTTCCAGCAGCGGCTGCCACCATGAGCCCCTGATCGCTAGGAGGGGGGCGAGCACGGGGGCGCTGGCTTCCTGTGCCGAGCGGAGCCATCCTCCACACGCTGCTTTCATCTCTTCCTTCCTCTCCTTTAATCCAGCGCCTGGGGCCCCGCACACTCCCAGGCCCGTCCAGCCTCCCGCACCCGGGCAGGGGCCTCCACCGTGCTCCTCGCCTGCGGCCGTCGGAAAGGCAGCCATGGCAGGGAGAAGCGGGGGGACCCCTGCGTGGGGCAAGCCCTCCTGCTGCCGGTGGTGCCTCCGGCTCCTGCAAGCAAGAGTTTTCACGTGCCTGCCCCTCCATGGTGCCCATCCCTGCAGTAAGGGGGGAGGCAAAGCCGAAGCTCCCCATGCCCACGGCTCTCCCCGTTCAGGGCGCTGTTTTTGGCTCGGCGTGTGCAAGGCAGCGACAGAGACATTTCACTGCACATTTTTCTGCTCTGTAAAGACCAACCCGACTTGGCAAGAGCCCGGAGGGAGCCGCAGAAACGCGAGGCGGTCTGGAGCTCCTTCTGCAAAAGCCTGGCTCAGGCAGGGGAAGAGGGACGGGATGGCTCTGTGCACCCCACTCAGCCCCACACAGCCCTGCTGCCCTATGTCTTGGCTTGGTCACAAAGGTCCCAGTGGCCGGCAAGGCCATCGGGGCAGGAGCTGCCTCATCCCATGTGTGTGCTGGGTTCCTGGGTGCTGGGTACAGGAGCACGACAGGAGAGAGCTGTGGGGCACAAAGGGACCTTTGTTGAGGAACTTCATTTGTTATCAAGTGGTGGCAGATGTGAGGGAAGCCCCTGACCTGCCTGGGTGCCTGGGGAGCCCCAGCCCCCAGCCCAGGGAGACCCACACCAGCTCAGGCCCCCCGTGCAGCCGCACGCAGCCAGGCTGCGGGATTAGAGGGCAGATTAGACAGCGTTTTGCGCTGGCAACCCAAATGTCCTGGATTGGAAAGTGGGGGTGGGGAGAGGAGACGGACCCTGCCGTCCCTAAGGGGGAGTCAGCCTGGAGCTGGGGGCTGCAGAGGGAGTCAGGGGCCGCAGAGGGCATCCTTGGGCTCCAGCTTAGGGGACATGGGCCAGTACAGAGTGGGCAGGGGGCATCAGGGAGGAGCTTTGTTCACATTTGTCTAGAGTTTGCTTGGTTCCATCTTTCTCTCTGCCACAGGCACTCACCCGGCTCTGCAGCCGCCTGTCCCCGTGTAGCTGCCTGCCTCGCTGCCCTGTGGTGACCAGTGCTTTAGGGGCCAGCTGGGTACCAGCCTTTTGGACAAACACATCCCAATGCTGGTTTGCTGGAGCTGGGAAACCTGCAAGGATTTTGGGCAGTAACTCGTCTGGGAGAGCAGAAATTTGGGCGTGATTTTGTGCGGGTGGTGGCCGTGGCTCTGCACTGACTGGGCACCGTTAGCACATTAACGCCTTCTCCACCACTGGCCCCATTTCCTGTCTGGTTCATCAGCATCTTCAGCCCTCAGCACAACCAGGCACCCTCTGCACCTTTAACGTCTCAGTCATTTAAGCCATAAAAAAGTGGAAGGGGACGAATGTCACTGGCCATTGTGTCTACAAAAGTGGAAAATTAGGCAGTAATAATGGCTTTATTTAAAGAAATTGAAAAGCTGCTCCAGCCTGGTTCCCATTATCAGCCACCACAGGCTGACGGTCGGTGACTGCATCGGCCAGGCAGAGCGGCGGGACGGGGACCGGTGAAGGGCATCCCGGAGCGGGGCTGGGGAGCAACCCCCGGGGTGCCCCGGGGTTGGGTCTGCTCGGCCCGCCAGCCCCCGGCTCCTCTCCCCCGGGGGACGTTGCCCCCCCTCTCCCTCGGGGTCCTCCCCGAGGAAGAAGAGGCCCGGATCAGCCTTGCTCCCCTCTCTCCCCTCCGTGCTCCCGGGGCCGCTGAGACCCGCCAGCTCGTTACACGCCACGGCAGCACAGCAGCGGCGGCTCCCACCGGGGCGTCCCCCGGGCCCCGGCACCTTCCCCCGCGCCGGGGAGGGGGATCCCCCTGCCCCGCCCGCAGACACCGGGGCGGCCCCCGCCCCCTCCTTCTCCTCCTCCTCCCCGTCCTCCCCCGGCGCTGCCGGTGCGCCCCCTCCTCCCGGAACTCCCCCCCTTCTCGCGCTCCCGGTGCGGCCCCCCCGCCCCGCCGCGCCCCGCCCCGCCCCGGGCGCCCGCCGCCGCCGCCCCCGCCCCCGCCTCCGGAGCGGGCTGGGCGGGGGGGCCCGCGCCGAGCCGAGCCGAGCCGTGCCGTGCCGTGCCGTGCCGTGCCGTGCCGTGCCGCCCGCCCCTCGCCGCGCCGCGGAGGATGCTCGGGCCGTGAGCCCGCAGCCGGCAGCCCCGGCGCCGCGGAGCCATGGGCAAGGACCAGGAGCTGGTGCAGGCGGTGAAGGCGGAGGACGTCGTGGCCGTGCAGAAGCTGCTGCAGAGGCCCAAGCCCGGCAAAGCCAGTGAGTTGCCGCCGCGGCGGGGCCGGGCCGGGCCGGGCCGGGGGCGCCGGGGGACGAGGCGGGGGGGGGGGGGGGCGCGGACCAGCATCGTAGCAGCGGGCGCAGCGGCTCGGGGCCCGCATCCCGCCCGCTGCTCCCGGGGACGGGCCGGGATGCCTCCCTGCCCGGCCCCGGAGCATCCCCGGCCCTTCCCTGGTGCGACGCGGCGCGGGCGGGGGCCGTAGACGTGCCGGGGACCCCCCCGGCGGCGCTCCGGGTTGCGGGGCGGGGGGGGTGTCAGCCCGGCGGGGGGGACTGGCGGCGGCGGAGCATCTGCGGGCGCTGAGCGGGTGCTCGGTGCTGGACAGGATCGCCCCGCCGGTCCCGGTGCAACCCCCGGCACGGCCGGGCACCGGCCGGGCTGCCCTTGCCCTGCGCCCGGGAGCAGCTCCCGCGGCCCCGGGGAACCGGGCCGGGCCGGTGCACCGGGGGGAGGGCGGGGGCTTGGCCTGGGCATGGGCAGGGGGCTGCAGGCGGGCAGACAGGGCAGAGCTAGGGACATCTGTGTGTGCGTGGAGCGTGTGTGCATGGACCGTATGTGTGTGCACCGGGGCCGCCGGTGCCTGCACACATTTGCCTGTGTCTGTGCGTGTGTACGTGCGTGCTGGGTGTGCATGTGTGTCTGTGTTTGGGTGCGTGTCTGTGTTTGTGTAGCGGTGTGTACCCTGGCATATGTGTGTTTGGATGTGGCTGTGTTGGTGTTTCTCCGTGTGGGGGTGTTTGGATGTGGCTCCATGGGTATCTCCCTGGGTGCATCTCTGCGGCTGGGTTTGCACGGCTCCGTGTGTGCACCCGAGTGTGTGTGCCCAGCCGTGAGGCTGCGGGGGTGTACGTGTGTCTGTTCGTGTGTATCTGTGTGTGTACGTGTGTGTAGCTCCATGAGTATCTGCTCTCTGTACGATGTAACTGCTCTGTTGAGGCGTTCCACCCGGGACTGAATTATTCATGGTGCTGATGCAGCCGCAGGTTTCAGGCCTGGCACGCGGGGCCGACCCGGGGGGCCGGGTGCCATCCCTGGGCACAGGCAGGGACTGTGGGGAGCTCTCGTGTGGCATCGGGTCACTGGGCACACAGCCCCTTCGCCGCCGCACCCCGCGTCCCTCCCTCCAGCACCCAGCGCTCCCCGAATGTGGGCACCCCCACATCCCTGGAGCCGTGCGGGTCTGGTGTGGTGTCCCCCATCCTCAGCTGTGCAGGGATGTTCCTGGCCAAGCAGGGCCAGTGTGGCATCCCCTGTGTCCTGGCGCTGAGCAGGGCTGGTGTGGCATCCCCCGTGTCCCTGCTATAGATGTCCCCGGTGCTGTGCAGGGCCAGCGTGTGGTCCCTGGTGCTGTTCAGGGCTGGCGTGATGTCCACCATGTCTTGGTGCCAGGCAGGGCCAGCATGGTGTTCCCCACGTCCCCAGTGCCATCGTTGCTGTCACTGCCGTGGGCCTGTATGGGGAGAGAAGAGGCTCCAGCTGAGAGCCCCATTCATCTCAACCTGCTCCAGGTGTTGCCGCTTCCGTGGCCTCTTGGAGCAGCATGCAGGGACTGGGAGGACACCTGGCCTGTGCCCAATGCTGTCCCCACCGCACACCCTTTTCCAGTCCCTGCCGGACCCAGTGCACAGCTGGTGTTGCTGTGGCAACGGCCAGCTGTGCTGGAGTGCCACCACCTCCTCCCGCATCCCTCTCCTTCCCAGCCCTGCTCTGCTGCATCTCCCGCACCGGCCACTCTCCTACTGCCAGGATGGCCACGGCGGCCAGCGGTGCTCCCGGCGCCAGGCTCGTGAGTGAGGGACAAGGGACACCCAGTGAGGCCAAGCCTGGCACTGGGGACATTCCTGCTGTGGGCCTGGATGCTTGCCCCATGCCCTGGCTGGGCTGCACGTCTCCAGCTCTGCTGATCCCACCAGTGCTGATGCTGGGCTGCTCTGGCATCGTTTCCCCCATGGGACCCGACTCTCCTGCCTGGTGGCAGGGCCACGTGTGTGGCAGTAGGTGCCGTGCCCCGGCCCGGGGTGCCCGAGCACCTCTGGCAGTGGGGCTGGAGGAGCGGTGCACGGCACAGGGTGGGAGAGCACAGAGCAGGGGCTGTCCCCATGCTGCAGCGTCCCCAGTCCCCCTCCGCGTGCCTGTCCCACGCGTGCCTCGGGTGCTCCCCGCGCTGCGTGGCACCAGGAAGATTTGTAACTTAGCTCTGTTATCTGGATAATATCCTATTCATGTGGGGTTTAATAAATGAGATTTTAAAAATCCCTGCGTGAATTAACACGGGTTGCTATGGCGACGTGGGGCCCAATTTAGCGTGTGGAGTATGAGTCTGTGGGGCCCGGGCCGGCCGCAGCGCGCACCGCGCTCGCTTCCCGGGCATCCATAATTGATAAGGTTGTCTGAAAGTTACGCAAATCAGATGCAGGGATTTGGCAGCAAACTGTTTCCCTCCCTGTCCCCTCCTCCCTGGTGCTACCTCGAAGAATTGTAGTGACTTGGCGTTTTCCCGTCGGCTTCCCTGCTTGGGCACTGTGGGATGGGACGGGGCCCCGGGGCATCCCCAGCAGCGTCTGTGCCCACTGCACCGACCCCATCCGGGCACCCAGGACTTCAGGCAATGGGAGATGGGGCTGTGCTGTGCCACGCAGGGGAGCTGCGGTTCCTCGGCCATGGTGTGTTGGAGCGAGTGGCCTCCTTCCCTCAGAGGCCAGTGCCGCCTGCGGCTCGTCCACTTTGGAAATGGCTTCTGTGTGGCACCCGCCAGTGCCATGGGAGGGACCTCAAGCGGAGGGCTGGGCCCCTCTGCTCCAGCTTCTCCTCCCGCTGGGCTGTGGGGATTTGCAAAGGGCTTCCACGCATGGCAGCTTTCTGCAGCAAAGGAGATGTCCCAGCACGTGTCCCCGTGGTGCCAGGGCTAGCACCCGGGACGGCAGGGGCTGACTGTAGCCCGGCTGTGTGGGTGCGAGCCGGGGCTGTGTCCTGTGGGGCGGTGTTGCCTGGCCCTTGGTGCTGTCCTGGTCCCCCAGGCTGCTGTCAGGGCTCATGTCCTCGTGTGCCACTGCACTCTGGGTACCTCTCTCTGGGATGCCTGGGGCTGGGTGAGCCACGCTTCCTGGCTGCGTTCAGGAGCTGGGCATGGAGCCCAGCACCCCATGTACCCTGCTATGCCGGGTAACCCAGCCCAGCCCCACTGCCTGGGGGTGTGGGTGCTGAGGCAGGGGCAGCTCTTCAGGGTGCCCATGTCTCGGGCAGGAGAGCCCTGTTCCCGTGTTGCCATCAGTGCAGGGCTCTGTGTCCTGCCCTGTGTGTCGCTGGCAGCAGCCTCGGCAGCTCGGGACTTATCCCAGCCAGTTCTGGCCCCACTGCCACACACAGCGAGTGCGTCCTGCCCTACCTGGGCAGGGACCCCAGCCCCGCTGGCACCACTGGCACTGTCCTGGCCCCATGGCTGCCTCCGGCCATGCTGCTCTGGCTCCGGACCATGTGGAGTGGGCAAAGCCCGCTATGGATGAAAAGTCCAAGACAGGAGCCAGGCAGCTCCTTGGAGGATGTGTGTGATGCGGGCAGCAGGGGAAGGACCCCAAAGCTCAGTGAGCACCCCTTCACCCTCTCATTACCCTCTGGGGTGGTGCCATCCCGTGGGGACCCATCCCGTGTTGCGAGCAGAGCTGCAGCAGCCAGGTGGAATCGCTGCTTTGCTGGTGCTCCGGGATGTGGGGGCAGCGGGAGGCAGGAGCCAGGCCCCTCGGGGACATGGGGTCCGCGGGCAGGACCTCGCCGGCTGCCTCCTGCCCTCCAGTGCGTCCTCCTGTGCGGTGGCCAGTTAATTCTGGGTTTTTTTGCCTGCATTTGATTGCATTAATAATCTCCTCTGATAACAGTATTTAATAAAACCAGGCTAATATGGCGCAGTTAGGAAATGTCTTTGACATTTTACAATTCAATTTCCATGCAGTAAAAGGCAGGGCAGCTGCAAATCCAATTGTGGTGCAGTGCCCAGGGCGCGCGTGGCCGGCAGCCGCCGGAGCTGCCTGGTTCCCCCCCGGCCCTCCGGTAACACGGGAAACTTCCCCAGGCGGCAGCCAGCCCTAATGGCTCCCTCTGTCCCTCCCAGGCCATGGGTGCTGGGGCAGCCCCCTCCTCACTGCAGGGGAAGCCCGGGCAGGGGCAGAGCAGATGGTGCTTGCCAGGATATTGGAGCCCCCGGGTGCTACCGGCCTCTGGAGCCATCAGTGCCGGGCAGGACATCTGGAGGAGGAGGAAGGGGCTGTGAGGTTGGATCCTGTGGCAGCTTGGCCAAGCTGGGGGGCTGCAAAGAGGTGCTGAGCCCGCACACGTCCCCTATCCCGTGGTCGGATGCTGCTCTCACAGCCCCCCCAATCCCTTCAGCATGGATTAAGGGACAAATGCCAAGGAGGCGGGCTGGGGCACGCAGGGCGATGCTGGCACGGGACGATGTTGGTGCATCCCAGCCGTGTCCCAGGGTGGTGGTCAGGGCTGAGCAGCTCCTGCCACTGCCACGCTTAACGGTGTGTCAGCAAGTCCCTTATAAACTTCTTCTTGAGGTTTCTAGCCTGCCTGTGAAACCTCGCTCCCAGCAGGACTTGGCAGGCGGGCGCAGGCTGGCGTGTGCCAAGTTTCCTTCCAGAGGGGGATTATTACTCAGCCTGGGGTGACATCTCATTATTTTACATTTTCTTGCCTCACTTTCCGGCCGGGATGAAGTTGTGGGTGCGAACCCTACTCTGCCCCACTGCTGCCCCACCGCAGCTCCCACTGTGGGGCCGGCTGCGGTGTCCCTGCTTGCTGGGGGATGCTGCAGAGGACCGGGGCTGTTGGCCACGGCCACCGAGGAGCAGCAGGGCCATGGTCTGGTGGCTCTCCTCCCACCTCGAGGCTCCCTCGCTGGCCTGGCTTTTCTCGTGGCGGTCCCGAATTCACCTGGCTTGACACCAATTAGCCCTTTGCTGGCAACAGGCAGCCCCTTGTGCCCGGGGCTCTTCTGGGCTGCCAGCTCTGCCTGTTTCCTGCACAAGGACCTTGCTGCTGGGTGCCACCGTGCTCCTTGATGCCCATGCACCGTGGTGGGGTGATGCTCCCAGGGAGTGGGAGTATCACTGGGGATGTGGCAGGGCCAGGCTGCACCCAAGGGTGACGGTGCTGTGGATGCTTGGGGTGCTGGCGGTGCAGCAGGGCTGGGTGCTGTGGGCACATCAAGTCCCTCTCTGCAGCTGCCTCCTTCCCTGCAGCCCAGCATGGTTTCGGTAGCCAGGCTGGCATCTGGCTACTTTCCCCTGCCCTGCTGTGCTCCCTTTAACCCTTCCCTCCCCTTCCCAGGCGCTGAGAATGGCTGCAATCCACTCCCTCCCTGGCTTGGTGTTCCCGGGTGTCCCCAGCCCCTTCCCGCTCCCCCTGTGCCCACAGGGCCCCGTTGGTGGCTGTTTGGTCCCGCAGTGGTGATGCCCATGGATGACGGCTGTGTGGTGCTGTGCTGGAACCCTGGCAAGTGCCAAAGCAGTGGTGGGTCCTTGGTGAATGTTGACCTGGGCACATGGCCGGAGGGAGCTGCAGTGTCGCTGGCAGGAGGAGTGGTGAAGGGGAGCGCGTGGCTCTGGGGCGATGCTCAGGACTGTGCTTGAATGCGTTTGCCACAGCTCTCTCCATCCTGGTGCGGGAGTGGAGAGCGCTGTGAGCGGTGCGTGCCATTGCACTGGGACTGGGCAGCACCAGGGCTGGGCACCGCTGGCCACCTGGCAGAGCCAGGGCTGGGAAGTCTCTGGCTGAACGCTGGCCATGAACCTGCTGGCACTGCCCTCGCCAGCCGGCGGCTAAAGGTGCCTCTCGCAAGTGTTCAGACTCTGTTGGGAGAGCATCAGAGAGCTAATTTGCTGGTATTTAATAATGGCTGATGCTGTTACTGCCCGGCCAGGCTCCCGTGGGTGAGGGAAAGGCATTGAGAAGCAAAACCCGCTCGGGAGCGCCCGGGCTCATGCTGGCCTGTGCGGATGCTGCTGTTCCATTGCTGCTTTGTGCCCTGGCTGCCGCTGAGCGTGCCATGGGTACAGATCGTGCCGGCTGGTCACTGAGCCAACGTGCAGCGCTGATGTCCACCTCTGCCTTGGGCTACCATCCCGTCCCACAACTGGGGCACGTGGGACTCACCCTCCCTGTGTTCTGTCACCGGAGGGACAGGGACCAGCACAGCCTGCTGGGTGCAGGAGCGATCCTGCCGGAGGGCTAGATCTTTGTACCGGGCTGAGAGGGATCTTTAAAGCTGTAATGAAATGTTAATAGTATTTTCCAACTCAATATGGGAGGAGAAAATGAGGTGTTTAACGCTGGGCTTTGCAGCGACAGGAGCAATCAGCCTGAGAAATGGGAAGCCGGGGACACAGCACTGGGCCTGCTCCGGTGATGGATGGGTGCTGGTGCCCGGCACGAGCCATCAGGCCAGGGAAGCACAGTGCCGGGGTGGTGAGAGAGCAGCTGATGGGGTAATGCTGAGTCTGCCTGGGTCTCCTTGGGTCTCTCCAGCAAGGTCACTACGGGCCCCCTGGTGAGAAGCGAGCAGATTGAGGTGGTTGTGGGGTTGGGGTGCCCCAGGGTGCAGCAGGCTGATAGGACCCCAGCTCTGTGTCCCATCATGGCCGGTATCAGCTGAAGATGGAGTAGGTTGGAGCTGGTGCCCAAGCAGCTGCGATGGGGCACATCCCGGGCACTGCTTCTCCGAGCACCATGTCTGCCAGCAGCTGGCCGCTCTGCACCAGCGCTGCTCTGCCAGTGTGCCTGTGTGTGCCCCTGTGCATCTGTGTGTCCCTGTGCACATGTGTGTGCATCTGTGTGCATGCATGTGCCCATGGGCATGTGTGCATCCCTGTGCATGCGTGTGCCTCTGTGCATCTGCCCTGTGCATCCGTGTGCCCACAGCTGTCTCCACTGGCCACTTTGGCAGTGCCTCCTCCCTGGCCTGGCGTGGGGCTCGGCGCTGGGGACGGCTCTCAGTGGCGGCGGTGGCAGCCGCCGGCTGATTCTTTCCAGATGTGGCTGCTGGAAGCCCAGCTCTGCGCCGCCTCCTCGCCGAGGGCCCCATAGGTTTTTGGTCCGTGGCTGTCGGAGCCGTTGGAGCAGACAAAGCAGCCGCCTGCCCGGCTCCTGCATTGCAGCTGGGCTGTTTATGGCGCGCTCCTCGTGGCTGTGCAGCTCCGCAGCAGCTCTTCTCCCGGCTGTCTCTGCTCCGGCGTGTGTGGATCCTGGGGCTGCCTCCTACTAAGCCCCGGCTCCTGTCAGGGATGGGGTAGGTGGTCCCACGCTGCCTCTGCCAGCCCTCCCACCCAGTGTCCACGGTGCTGGGGACACTAGGATGGGTCCTGTGAGCCCTGTCCTTCCCCTGCAGCGCTGCCAGGCTTTCTGGAGCAGTGTGATGCCTCCAACTGGGCTCCTGGTGCTCAGGACAGTTGCATGGCGTTGCCTTGCTGCACGTCCCCGTGCTGCTCATCCACCCCGGCAGTGACCGCAGCATCACTGAGCTGCCAGCCCGCACACCCGCAGAGCTGCCCATCGCCGGCACCCATCCTGCCCACGGGCACTGCCGGGAAAGTCACCGTGGTGTGGAAGGTGTGCGAGTGGGCACAGCGCAACGATATGCATGGGAGCACTGGGGGAAGGTGAAACAGGTTGTTTTGTGGACAGAGACAAATGATGGCACTAAAGGCATCATGTTCAAAATAGATCTCAGGGCCTGTTTTACCCACGTACGGTACAGGAGCTTCGAGCCCGGAGCTGCAGCAGGGCCCGTTGCCCTGTTATTTATCTGAGCTGTCTGCATGCACACGCATGCACACACACACACGCACACACTGTGCACGCCGGGGAGCTCCCTGCCACTTCCCAGCGATGTCTGGACTGTGGCTGGGTTTGTGGGAGGCCAGATGATAGTGACTGTTTGTTAGTTACAGAATCACAGAATGGTTTGGGTTAGAAGGGACCTTAAAGATCATCGAGGTCCAACTCCCCCACCCATGGGCAGGGACACCTCCCACTAGAGCAGGTTGCTCAAAGCCCCATCCAGCCTGGCCTTGAACACCTCCAGGGATGGGGCATCCACAACTTCTCTTGGCAACCTGTTCCTGTGTCCTACCACCCTCAGAGTGAAAAATTTCTTCCCTGTATCTAATCTAAATCTACCCCACTTCAGTTCAAAGCCCTTACCCGTTGTCCTATCACTACATGCCCTTGTAAAATTATTAGTTAGTGATGCTTTAAGATACACAAAGCTACTGATCCCTCCCCGCATGGCAGTGTGACTGGAGTCGGTCCTCCCAGGGCTCTCTGGCCCCATGGAGGAGGTGAGGATGAGGAGGAGATGGGGAGGACGGGGGTGGGGCTGGACAGGATCATCTCTGCCCCAAGGTGGAGGTGAGCGGTGCTGGCATCTGCCCCCTCTCTACTCTCGTGTCCTGGGCAGCGTCTGCTCTGGCACTGAGGATGCATGGTGCTGGTTTGCTGGGATGTGGACAGACAGGAAGATGCAGACTGATGGTGGCCCCAAACAGCTGCATCCTGTCCCCCACCGTGGCAGCCTCACCACGCTGGTGCTGACTCTTTCCAGCCAGGGTGATTACTGAAAATTACCTGTTTGCTGCCGCCCCAGCACGGGGAGAACAGGCTGTCAATTAAGGCTCCATGGAAGCAGCACCAACATGCATTTCCGCAGAGACGAGGGTGGGCGTACGGCTGGCACCGGGGCCGGCGGCGACGGGCACGATGGAACTGGTATGATGCTTGGTGCTGGTGCCACGGGGCTGAGCACAGCACCTCGTGCCCACCTGTGGGGCCGGAGCCAATGTGTCACGGTGTTGTCTGCACCCCTGCCCATCCCTGTTGCCGGCTTCCCCGCATCCCTGGGTGCACGGGCCCAAGTCACCAGCATCCTTCGCGTGGCAGAGCAGCGTGGCACCGTGTTTTTTTCAGGGGTCAGCGGGTTTGCAGGCAGCCCGGAGCGGGCAGGAGGCTGCCGAGACTTTGTAGGCAGTAACTCTGCACTGGGAGGGAGCATCTGCAGAGCTGGGGCTGAACCTCAAACCGGGACTGGGGGAGGCTCCGCAGTGCTGAGGGGCTGGGGCTGCCCCACGGGAATCCAGCTGATGTAGTGTCAGTGGTGAATGGCCTGGCTGGGCTCCGGGGCACCATGTGGCAAGGGTCAGGTGAGGATACAGCTTGGTGATACAGGGAGAGCGGGGATGTTCACAGTAGCCACTGGTGAGCACCGCTGCCCCAGCATGACCCTAGCTGGCTCCAGCCTCAGGTTTTCAGTGGGTCAGCCCTACCTTGGGGACGTCCACGTCCCCTGTCACCGCCTGCCCCGGTAGCCCGCAGGGTCAGCCCCTCATCCTCCCTTGGGATTGAAAAGTTTCCTTTTTTTTTTTTTTTTTAAAAAAAATCACTGAGGAGTCCCCACTGCTTCTTGAAAGCTGCATTTAAGTTGCTTCATCCCGGCCTCAGGGGACAGCCCTGCGCTGCTGCAGCACCGTGACTCAGGCTGCCACGGCCTATTGATTTTGAAGTGCAGATTTCTCTGCTCCCTAGGGAAGGCTCCGTGCAAGGGCCAGGTGTCCAGAGCACCAGTGGGTGCACTGGGCACAGGGCCAGCATCCCCCCAAAGTCCTTTGGGATTTGAGGAATGGCTTGTGCTGGGCATCGTGGCACCCAGCTGTGGGTGTCCAGATGTCATGGGGGGTCCAGATGTGATGGGAATGGGTGTCCAGCTGTGGGGGGCAGTTGTAATCCAGCTGTGATGGGCACTGGGGTGTCCAGCTGTGGTGGGCAGTGGGTATCCAGCTGAGACGGCCACTGAGGTGTCCAACTGTGGTGATCAGTGTGTGTGCAGCTGTGATGAGCAGTTGTTTTCCAGCTGTGATGGGCACTGGGGTATCCAGCTCTGGTGGGCAGTAGGTATCCAACTGTGGTGGGCATTGGGCTGCAACGGTTCTGTCCCATCCCTGCTACCTCTTTGCCCCAGGCAATCCCTTCCCACGCAGCCAGCAGCCTGCGAGTTTTCCGGTGCATTATTTATACAGTCAAAATCGATCAGCAGATGATAACAGCTTCATTAGCATCTGAACATCGCGCCGGCCTCAGTGCTTGATACGACCTTGGCTGCAGGAGTACAAGCCTTTCTCTGTCTGTCAGTGGTGAGGACTGGCTCCCTGGTGCCCCCATCACCACTGGACCCAGCCAGGGCTGCTCCAGCCACCGCCATGGGGTCCCCACGGTGGCACATGTGTGGGCAGACCCTGTGGCCACGCAATTTGCCCACACACGTGCCCCCATGGGGACCCCACGGTAGGGACTCCATTCTCGCTGTGAGGAATAGAACCACTCATGCCAGGGCTCCTCGTGCAGCAAGCGCTTGCAGCGCTCGTTGTTTGCGTGGCACTCGTCAGCAAGGATATAATTAAGAGCAGCTATTTTGGATGCTTCCTTTATCCGGCAGCTCACGGCGATGCCGCTGCAGGGTCCTCCCCTCCCTCTGAAATAGGCACTTGGCTTTGCCTTGAATGTCTTCCCTGTGGGTACTCGGTGTCATCCTGCTTGTGGGGTCCCTGGGGTCCCTGTTGTGCTTGGGGGCACACACGCAGGGGTTCTGCTGCCCATGTGGACTGGGGGGGAAGTGGCAGGGACGGTGGGGCTGGAGGGGAGGGGGACCCCTGCAGTGGGGTGATGGAAGGGATGGGGAGGAGGATTTGGAGGGGTTGCACTGGCTCATCCACCGCCGCTGCCGAGCTGGGGTGAGGTAGGGGGGCAGCGACGGCTTTCCCTTCATTAAGTAGATGTTGATTTAGCGGAGGCTGGAGCCATCTGCTCGGAGCAACCATCCGCTCCCTGCGAGCTGGCGTGGCACTGCTGGGGGGGAGCTGGGCGAGGATGTGCTTTGTCAGCGGGGGCTTGGCCGGGAGCCCCCGCACCCAGGCCGGGCATCGATCGGTGCTGGCGCTGTGCTGGCTGCAGATGCAGGGGGCTGGCATATGAGCACGCTAACAGGAAGGGAGAGGGGAAGGGAGAGGAGCCCCCAGAGGCACTGAGCAGTCCCACTGTGCGGAGCCGTGGCCTCAGGCATGGGTGCAGCGGAGGGGCTGGAGCAGCCGGGCATGGGGTCTCCCCATGGTGTGCATTGAGGTGCCTGGAGCAGTGGTTAAGCATGAAGGTCTCCCTGTGGCAGGCACTGGGATGCCTGGAGCAGTGGTTGGGTGCAGGGGTCTCCCCATGGCATTCACTGGGGTGCCCAGTGCAGTGGTTGGGCATGGGGGTCTCCCCATGATGTACACTGGGGTGCCCGGAGCAGTGGTTGGGCATGGGGCTCTCCCCATGGCATGCACCGGGATGCCCGGAGCGGCCGTTTGGCACGGGCATCTCCCTGCGATGTGCACTGGGGTGCCCGCAGCAGCAGCCAGGCACGGAGTGAGGATGCAGGGGGTCAGGGTGATGTGTGACTGGACCCTGGGGTCGGGCAGAGAGGTTCCCCCCTGCGCGCCCAGCCCTGCACGTGCAGCCGGCGCGTGCGTCGCCTGCCGTCGCCGTGCCCATCGGGCTGTCGCTGCTCGAGGACAGGGCCGGCGAGGAGCCCACCGCCCTCGCTGCACGCAGAGCGCTGGGCTGAATTCAAGCGTGCATTTAGCTACTGTGAGCTCTGTGTTTAAGTAAAGGCATTTCTGGGAGTAGTGGCTGGGCTGAGCTCCCCGCGGCGGTGTTTACTCGCAGCAGACGCTGTTTATAGTGTCTATGGTGTCTACGGCAGACGGCTGCGGTTCCCGGTGTGTGCGGGAGCTGTGGGCTGGAGCCGGACCTGGCATTGCTGGGGCTCACTGGGTCCCGTAATATAGTTTGTCCCCCTTACCCAGTGCCAGCGATGTGGTCTTGCCTGACCCTCAGGCCCCTCGGGATGCTTGTGGGGTGCAAGCTACTCTGAGAGCCGTGGCTTGTGCCATGGGGCTGGGATGCCCAGGGAGCCCAGTGCTCCAATGGGGCATGACCTTCACCTGAGCAGCCCATAAGGAGCAAAGAGGGAACATTGGGGCATCCTGAGGGGGGGCTCAGGCGGTCTGAGCAAGGGCTCCAGCGCTGGGGATGCTACCATCCCTCTGTGTTGCAACTTCTGCCGGATGTCCCCAGCATCTGCCTCTGCGTGGGCAGGGCAGGACGATGTTTGTGGGTGCTCAGTGCTCTCCATCACTTCTCTGGTGATCCCAGCAGGGAGGACAGCTAGGGACATGCTCAGTGCATGCTGGCAGCATGGCTATGCAGGAGCCCTGCTCTCCTCCCCGCCGTGCCCGTCTCCTTTTGTGGCTGGTATTTTTAATTGGCAGTGCTCTCAGCTCCTTTCTCTCTCCCTTGTTAATGGAAGAGTTTTCCTTGTGCTTCCCAGCTGTTAACAAGTTCTTCCATGTCTCCCTGCCCCCAGACATGCTGCAAATCCCCCATGGCGGCAGTGGGGCTGAGGTGGCTCCAGGCTGTGGATTGGTGGAGTGCTGGGGTGCCCATCCTGCTCCCCCTGCCCCGGGAACTGCGGGCACCCAGCCATGGCAGGGCTGTGCCAAGGGCCCAGTTGGGCTACAGGTGCCCTCGGCACGGCACTGTCATGCCCCATGCCAGGCACACCTGCTGCTTCATTACAGGAGGGGCTTAATTGCTGGGCTGTGGGACCATGGTTTGAGGGTTTTGCTTGTGGCCCCTCAGGAGCTTTAAGTGGCGCCGGCTGGTGCGGCGGCCACTGCCTTCCCTGCCCTGCCCGCTGCCAGTGCAAAGCCACTGTCCCCCGAGGTTGCCGGTGCTGATGCAGACATGGGGTTGATTCTTCACCGGTGCCACCATCTGTGGCTTTGGCCTGGCCCCGCAGGGGTGCCAGCCGTTGCGTCGCCATCCGTGCCACCATCCACACCTCGCTGTGCTGCTGGGCACCTACCCCAAGAGGATATGGGACCTCCCAGCTGCTCCCCAGGGGACCCCATCAGACCAATGCCGCCCCTAAAGATCCTTTCCCAGCAGCGCTTGAAGCCATGCCGGGGCCCGAGCTTGCCGCAGCCCGTCACGGGCACCGGCAGGCTGGCGGCCACTGCCAGGGCTTTAACGAAAGTCAAACCGCTGCACGGCTGGAAGTCACTGACTAAGCACTTGGCACAAGTGATGATGGACGTGCTAAACAGATTTTGGCAGCCGCAGCCTCTCCTGCAGGTGCAGGGAGGAGAGATTCGCCGCTACGGTGTGTTCGGCTGATGTGTTTGGCCGGTGCGGGGGGCTGCCGGTGGGTACCCAGGGATCAGCATCGTGGGGTGCAGCAGTGATGCCGTCAGTGTCACCACTGCACCCTGCGATGCCGATCCCTGGACATTGCCCCGTCCCAGCCCCCTTGCTGGGAGCAACCCGTGGGAAAGGCCAGGCACTGCAGACCCGCTGACATCCGTCCGTCTGTCTGCGAGGACCGGTTAGCCGGAGCGGGGCCCGTCTTGGGGCCGGAGGTTGGAGCCAGTGCCGGGCATGGTGCCGCTCCTGCGCCCGCTGGCTCCTTTTGTCCGCTGGCCATTTGCATCCCTGGGGGGCGGCTCGGCCCCCTTCTCCTGGGAGCTGCTTCTTGGCTCCGGGCGGCAGCGGAAGCCGTCCTGGGCTCCTCTCCACCGGCACTGAATGGCACCTTTGTTGGGGAGCCTGGCGGCAGCTCGGGGCTGGCGAAGACCTGCTCGGCCCCTGGTCACTGCGATCGACCCCGGTGCCGGGGAGCTCTGCAGAGCCGGGAGCTCCAGTCCTTGCTGGGGGAGCACAGGGATGCTGCAGCGGGGATGGGATGTGGGGACTCTTCCCCAGGTCTGGCTGCCCCGATGGGGATTTGTTGCTGGGGTGGTTTGTTAATGTGTTAAACGAGCAGTGTGAGCTGCCAGGGCAAGGGAGGCTGCCCCGGCACGTGGGGCTCAGGCTGGTGGCATTTCGTTTGCTGGAAGGAGGGCAAGCGGGGCTGGCTGCGGGGACCCAGTGGTGCCCCCGTCCCTCCCTGTGCCCAGGGAACCCCATGGTACCCTGTATCCTCTCAGCACCCTGGGTGCCAGGAAAGGCTGGGGACCTGGTGGACAGGAGATGATCGTCGTGGCTGTTCAGAAGCCGCCCTCCAGGGTTCTTGCCAATTGGCATGGGGCTGCATTGTTGTTAGAAAATGCCCTGTGGCTTGGGCTGTTGGGTGGCTGATGGAGCGTGGGCGGGAGCTGGTGCTCTGGCAGCCCGGGAGCCTCTCTGTTTGCAGGGAGAAACCTCTGCCACCGCCCCAGCTCCTCCTGGGACCATCTGCCATGCGTGGCCCAAGCAGGGGTGGCTCAGCCCAGCACCGCTCCCTAGGTTCTTGGGTCGGGGCTGGGCACAGCCACCCTTCCCACTGCCGGTGCCCGCTGCGCCCCATTTGCTGACACAGCCCTTTGCGCTGAATAACTGAATATCGCACTGGGAGGCTGACAAGGGCTGGGGGAGCGAGAGAGGCCATGGCACATGGGGAGCATCCCTTCTGATCCCACGTCTCCCTTCCCTGCCTGAAGTCACCCCTTCCAGTCGGCTTGTCCCTGGTGTGCTTGTCCCCGACACGCTTCCTGCCAACCTGCCAGGGTGAGGGTGGCCATCCCTCCTCCCTGCAGGGCTGGGCAGCCTTTATTGAATTATTTTCCATAGGCTCAGGGCTGTGGCGGTGCCAGCTCACTGTGGTGGGCACAGGGGCTGCTGTGTGGGTACCCAGCCTGGGGCTCTGCCACCCTCCTCTTCCTCCTCCTCCTGCTCCAGCTCCCTGCTGGGGACTGCGAGGAAAGAGCAGGCTCACTGGAAAGCTTGAGTGGCATTTTTCGGTTAAATCTTATGTAAATCTGGCTTCGTCTTTCTTCGTGGTGCTAATTGGATTGCCCCGAGGCGGTTGATTTTCCCACACAGGCAGGTGTGAGGTGGGAGTGGGGCAGTGCTGGATGGGGAGGCTGCAGGGACAGGGGACGTGCTGGTGCCCGGGGGAGCGTGCCAAGCTCACCACTCTGTCGAAGCAGCCGGACCTGGCAGCTTGGTGTGGTGCTGGGCTCCATGAGGCCATGCCAGAACCCCAGCGAGGCAGAGGAGCTGGGGAGGGAGCCCCAGGCAAACCCACCGCAGCCTGGGTGGATGGAGACCTTTGTGCCAGGAGAGGTCGTTGGGCTCTGCCACCATTAGCAGGGACCCCTCCATCCCAAGCCCTCCTGCCGGCAGGTTTGGGCAGCCCTGCACGGTGCCATGCTGCACCCTGGCCAGGGCTGCAGGGAGCCAAACCCTGGGTAGGGAGGGAAACCTGGAGCTGCGGCTGCGTCACCTCCCCGGTGTGCCCCGGATCCCTGTCCCAGCCACCTCCTGTGCCACTCTAACATGCTGTCCCCTTCCCTCCCTCCCAGAGCTCCTCGGATCGGCAAAAAGAGTCAACGTCAACTTCCAAGACACCGACGGGTGAGTGGGAGCCCTGTGCCCGGGTGTGCATGTGGTGGGGTCTGTGGGCAAGGTTGTGTGTGCCATAGGGTGCCGCGAGCAGGGGTGCACATGCTGTGGGGAGTGTGTGGGGGGGTGTCCCCGGGGACCTGTGCAGCACAGGGTGCAGTGAGCTGGAGTCTCGTGCATCTGTGCAGGCACGCTGGGCACGGAGTGATGCAGTCGTGCAGCCAGGGTCTGGGTGGGCAAGGGCTCCTGCCCCCATTAGCCAGTGTGGCTGAGCCCTGCCCGCAGCCCTGAGCCCATGGAGTTGCAGCTGCGGGCATCAGAGGTGGGAGGCAAGGGCTGAAAGGCAGAGGAAGAGCTGTGCCCCATGTCTCACCAGCCTCTTCCCAGCTCTCACCATGGGCTTGGGACTCTGCAGATGCTGTGCAGGGAGTAGCCCCGCAGGGCAGCAGGCGGGCAAGCTGTGACCCCGCCGGGCTGTGCCGCTGGATCGCCGCTTCCCAGCCGGCATCCAACAGGCAGGGAGGAGCAGAGAAGGGGCCGCAGGCTCACTACCCACTAATCACACTAATGAGGCCTCTGGCGCAGGAAAGCAGCCAGAGCCCGGAGGAGGAGGAGGGGAGCTGCAGTGGGAACTGGGACTCATGCTTGCAGGGATGGTCAGCAGCCACCCCCTGTGCCCCCTGGCTCCCTTTGCCCTGTTCCCCACCACCATTGAGCAGGGCAGCAGGACACGGGGCTGGGCAGTGCCGGTTGGTCCCTGGGGATGGCTCTGCTGCAGCCATGGAAATGGCACATGAGCGGAGGGGCTGGATGGCGTCAGGAACAGGAGGGTACGCCTGAGTCCCTCCTCATCCTCGCCCCCGAGCAGGGCCCCGGTACCGGGGCAGTGGCAGTGGGCATCCCCTGGTACCTGCCAGTGCATCATGTGTGCACGTGTGTGCGTGCACGGGTGCATGCAGGCGTAGGGATGTGCAGCTGAGCGTGCATGTGCATGCAAGCGTGTCTGTGCGTACGGGTGTGCATGCATGGCAGTGGGAGCGTGTGGGCATTCCGGCCAGCGGTGGGGCGGGAGCGTGGCAGTGCCTACGCAGGGCAGGGGCTGGAGGGTGTGATGTGGGCAGGGCAAGGGGCTGCATCACCCCATGGACCACCTCAGGCAGTGGCTGCCGGAGCCAGTGGGTCACCGGAGGGCTGGGACAGGAGTTGAGAGCTGCAGGAAGGTCTCAAGTTCATGCCCTGCCTGTGGCTACTGGCCAGCTTGGCAGGTGCAGGAACAGCCCTGCAGCAGAGGAGCAACGTCCAGCCTCCAGCCCTGCTCCTGGAAAGGATCATCCCCCAAGAATGCGCAGGGCAGACCCAGGCTGCAGCCCGTGCATCTGCTCTGCTGCCAGTGTGCTGTGCCAGCTCAGCTGGCATCAGTGCTGTACCTCAGTTTCCCCATCTCTGCTGTGCTTGCTGACTCCTGGGCTGTGCCATGGGTGAGCACCATGCTGGTGTTCCCATGCTTGCCCTGGGGACGGTGTCCTGTGTGGTGTGTGGCCTTTGTGGCTGGCTGGGCTGTGCTGGGGGAAGCCCCCGAGGCAGCCCGGGGGAGGGCTGCGATTTGCACCATCTTGAGCAGATTTGAGCGGGGCGCTGGAGCGGAAAATGTTGACATTTCCCAGGCAGACGTTGGGGATCGGCCTCCTGCACGAGCTGTCTGCTCGCATCGCCGCTCCCTGCCGGGGGATCGCAGGCGGCAGCTCCGCTGGGAACACGGTGGCCAAAGCGTGCTCCCCAGTGGGGACGTGTCCCCCCTCTTCAGCTGGGGGTCCCGGTGATGGGGGGGGCAGACGGGATCACCATCCCACTGCCTGCCTCTCAGGCACCAGGCGGCTGCAGGGGCCAGCAGGTCCCGCTGGGGTCTGCAGTCCATTCCCACGCTCCGGTGACACCTGGGGTGGCCCTGGGGATGGGATGGGGAACACTGAGTGTGACCGGGGCCCGGAGTGGCAGGGTGATGGGCGCAAGCGCAGCCGCACGGAGGATGCCGCCGCCGGGAGCAGCAAGTAGGTCAGCTCCTGGCCTCCTTCCCAGCGACGAGCCTCCTGGTTTGGCTGGTCCCGGGGGCTGCAAAAGCAGAGCAGGGTGCGGTGCTGGGGGCTTTCTCCATCCCAGGGCAAGGCCCAGCACCACAGGGAGGCACCACTGCCATCTGGCAGCCTGAGCCACCCCCCTTCCTCCCCACAGCACCAGTGCCCATGGTCGTGCTGCCGGGGCCAGGCTGGGGGAAGTGGGTCAGTGGGGAGGTTGGCTCCCTGGCACCCCCTGCCCTCGGTGGGACCCCCGCGCTGTGCCTGCCCTGCCCATCAGCCTCCAGCCCCATGGGGTATCAGCATCCCCAGGGACCATCTTATCTGTGCCAATCTTGCTCCAGCATCCCCACATCAGACCTGCCAGCCCCCACTAGCAGCTTGGTGGCATCCCCAGCCCTACATCCCATCATACAGGCTGGGAGCAGGGGGGGGGTCTCTCCTGTGGCTGCAGCGCCCCAGGAAAGCTAAATAAAGTGATGGGCTGGAGAGAAAACCCATATCTGCCCTGGTACATCCCGCCCTCTGGCCCTTGTTGCACACCGGGACATGGCCGGCTTGTGGCTCAGCCATGTCTGGTCCCTGTGGCAACTCTTTCTCCAGACATGGGGTTGCCCTGGCATGTGGGGGACACATGCACGTGGTGGGTTGTCAGAGGCAGAGCAGGCGCTGTGGGGTGCTGGGGTGGATGTGGGCTCAAGGCCACGCTGCTGGGCAGGGGATGGCAGGGCTGCAGAGGGGACAGGGACATGAGACCCTTGACACCACGGCCGGTCCCCAGGTTCTCGGCTCTGCACCATGCGGCGCTCAACGGCAACACGGAGCTCATCTCGCTGCTGCTGGAAGCGCAGGCTGCGGTGGACATCAAGGACAACAAAGGTGAGTCCTGGGGTCCTGCCCGCAGCCCCCCCACCCTTCTACAGGCTCACTGGAGGCTCATGGCATTCCTGTCCTCCCCACCTGCAGGCATGCGGCCCCTGCACTATGTGGCTTGGCAAGGCAAGAAGGAGCCCATGAAAATGGTGCTGAAAGCAGGTTCCTCTGTCAACATCCCATCGGATGAGGGCCAGATCCCCCTGCACCTGGCGGCACAGCACGGGCACTACGACGTGGTACGGTGGGGACGGCGGCGGGGCACGATGGTGGCGGGGGGGCCGTCCTGCCCCTACCCTCACTGAGCTGGGGTCTCGCTCCTCTGCAGTCGGAGATGCTCCTGCAGCACCAGTCCAACCCCTGCATCATGGACAATTCGGGGAAGACGCCCTTGGACCTGGCGTGCGAGTTTGGCCGGGTCGGGGTAAGTCCTTGCAGCGCTGGGACCACCGAGAGGAAGACTGGGAGGGGACAGGGGCACAGCAGGGTCCCTGGGGTGCTGGAGCAGCCCCGGGGGGTGAGGGTGGACAGCCCCTGGAAGGGATGGCAGTGGGGGCCTGCAGTGCCACTGCTGGGGGGGGACAGAGCAGGGAGGGGAGGTGGGGGCTGAGCCGCCCTTGCAGCCCTGCTCCGTCTGTGTTTGCTGAGCCAGGTGGTCCAACTGCTCCTGAACAGCAACATGTGCGCGGCGCTGCTGGAGCCCAAGCCGGGGGACACCACCGACCCCAACGGCACCAGCCCCCTGCACCTCGCCGCCAAGAACGGCCACATCGACATCATCCGGTGGGTGCTGTGGGCAGGGGAGGGCAGTGCCAGGGGGCGGGGGGGTGTGTGTTCCCCGGCCTCGCTGACCCCACTGTTTGCCCGCAGGCTCCTGCTGCAGGCTGGCATCGATATCAACCGGCAAACCAAGGCGGGCACGGCGCTGCACGAGGCGGCCCTCTGCGGCAAGACGGATGTGGTGCGGCTGCTGCTGGATGTAAGGCTCCCCCTGACACCCCCAGACACCTCCAGCCCGGGGATGGGCTGTGGGAAGGGAGAGACCCCGTGGCCGGGGGTGCGGAGCAGCATGTGTGCATCTCCCGGGGAATGAGGGTGAGGGTCCGGGGGGGGGCGAAACACCAAAGCAGTGAGCTGTGCCCTCCAGCTGCTGGTCTCAGGGTGGCCCGGGGTATCCTGTGGGCGGCTGGGGAGAGGGGACAGCCTCCTCCCAAGCCCTCTCCGCACCGTTGCAGAGCGGGATCAACGCCCACATCAGAAACACCTACAACCAGACGGCTCTGGACATTGTCAACCAGTTCACCACCAGCCAGGCCAGCAAGGAGATCAAGCAGATGCTTCGGGGTAGGGGGGCCGGGGGTACACGGGGTGGCTGCACTGGCACTGGGGGGGAAGCCGGGCTGGGGGTTGACAGCCCCGGTGGTGGGGCTGGGCGGCCGGCGACGCTCCTGCTGTGTCCCCGCAGACGCCTCCGCCGCTCTGCAGGTCCGGGCCGTCAAGGACTATTGCAACAACTATGACCTGACCAGCCTCAATGTGAAAGCCGGGGACGTCATCACCGTGAGTATGGCTGGGGAGGGGGCCGAAGGGACCTCCGATGGTGGCTCTGGCCCCTGACCCAGCCCCTGCACACAGGTGCTGGAGCAGCACGCGGACGGGCGCTGGAAGGGCTGCATTCACGACAACCGGACCGGCAATGACCGCGTGGGCTACTTCCCCTCCAGCCTCGTCGAGGCCATAAGCAAACGAACAGGCAAATAATCCCCCCCCTTTGCCTCCCCTCACGCGACTGCTCCCGAACTCACTGCCCCAGGGAGCCCCATTTCAGTGCTGTGCCTGGGGTGTCAGGGGTGCAGCTGGTGAAACCAAGCTGGGACAATGCCCCCATCATGCATGTGGGGTCAATGTCCCCCCATTGTGTGCATGGGGATGGTGCCTCTGAGTGTGTGACCCCACATACGGTCAGTGTCCCCATTGTTTGTGCGGGGTCAGTGTCCCCATTGAGTGTATGGGGTCATTGCCCCCATCAAGTATGCAGGGTTGGTGTCCCCATCATGCATGTGGGGTCAGTGTCCCCATTGAGTGCGCCGGGTTGGTGTCCCTATTGTGCATGTGGGGTCGGTGCCCTGTGAAGTGTATGGGGACGGTGTCCCCATTGTGCATGTGGGGCTGGTGTCCCCATTAAGTGTGTGGGGTCAGTGTCCCCATTGTGCCTGTGAGCTTGGTGCCCATCTGGTGGGCATGAGGGTTGGGGCTGGCAGGCCTGGGGTGCTCACAGGGCAGCCCTGGTGCCAGGCTGGTGTTGGGCTGGAGGAGGTATTTGTGGTGCCGGGAGGTTGATGCATGGGGAGACCTGCGGCCGTCACTGTGGTTTGGAGGTGATGGCGCAGCAGTGGGACCAGGGGACCTGGTGGTTGGGGTCTGAGCAGGGGGGCTGGGCACCAGTGCCAGGATCCTGGCGCTGCCCTACGGGGACCCTCCCTGGCCAGGGGCTGTCTCAGGGATCAGACCCTGCTCCCCTGCCTTGCAGCTGCCTGTCCCTGTCCCCATTCCTGTCCCTATAGGCTCCCGGTGGAGTGCGCGGTCCCCCGGGATAGCCTGTGACCATGCTCGCTGCCAGATGCAGGGTGATGGGGCTGGTGCCTCTGCAGGCAGCGATGAAAGGCCCTGCATTGACCAGCTCACTCCCCCCTGGCAGTCACACGTTGCCCAGCTCTGTGCGATCTCTGGGGCGCGGGCTGGGAATGGCAGTGTTTGAATGAGATCCCAAAGGAACAGTGGCATGAGTGCTGTTGGCTACTGGGCACGGCTGTGGAGGTACCATGTGCCGGATGGGCAGGGGCAGAGCCACCCTCTGGGTGTGCATCGTGTGCTGGTACCACAGTGATGAGTTCCGTGGCTCCTGGGATGCAGCTGGCTCCGTGGTGGTGTTTGCCAGGGTGTGGGGTTTCATTGCCATCCCATCGGCTGCAGCCCTTGGCCCCGTGCAGTGGGTCGGCAGCTGCACCGGGGCTTGGCTGGCCTGGCACAGGGGTGCTGGCATTGCAGCCCCCAGCCCAGCCGTACCTGCAGCCTGCCTCCTCCTGGGATGCTTTCATGGGGAGCAGGAATCCCCCCCGGCAGCCTGGCTGTGGGAGCCCCACAATGCCAGGAGCCCCACGGTGATGTTCCTGCCTCAAGCATGGGGCTGTCCTGGTGTCCGTGTCCTGGCAGGGAGCCGTGGCAGGTCTGCGGGATGTGCCCATGGGCGATGCCCTGCCACTGGGCCGTGTGCTGAGCTCCCGCTGCTGCTCCTTGGCTCGGCTCCGCATCGGTTGGGTCTCGGTTTTGGCTTCTCCACGTTCCTTTGGTTGCTTTATTTTGTTTGCTGCTTTTTTTTTTTTTCCCCTTTCTTTTTCCTTTTCTTTTCTTTTCTTTTTTTTTTCTTTTTCTTTTTTTTTTTTTTTTTTGGTGGCGCTGAGCGTGTCTCTATTATTTTGATTCTTTTCATTTTGTCTCTTGTTATGTTTTATTATCAGGTTCATGGGAGACTGTAACAATCCCCCAACACTACCAAAAGATCCCGCTCCCGGCTTACGGGGCTGCTGTGCTAAATGGTGACGCCTCGTCCCATCCGTTCCATTCCCTGCCTCCACCTCCACCTCCACCACCACATTCCCATCAGACTCTTTTCAGTTCCTTTGGCTATCACAGGCTCTCCCCTAGCAGTGCCGACGAGCTGCGTTACGGACAAGGTAGTTCACCGCTCGCTTCGTGCTCTCGATGGATTTCTTTCTTTTCCTTTAAAGTGTGTATCGAGTCTTTTCTTTCTGCTCGGCCTCTCTCCCTCCCCCCCCCCCCCCTTGCCGTGGCGTGTTTGCACGTGGGTGCGTGCAGGCGTGTGCAAGTGCGTGCACGTGGGTGCGTGTGTGTGTGTGTGTGTGTGCATGCGGGCGTGTGCATGCCTGTGCGTGGGTGTCTGCATGCATGCAGTGCGTGCAGGTGCGTGCACACATGCATGCCGTCGGCCCCCTGCCCTGCACGACCCCTCCGAATGTCTGGCCCATGGCTCTGCTGCCGGCACATCCCACCCTCACCACCCGCTGTTCCCGGCTGCGGGGCAGCGCCATGCTGCTGGCCACGCTCTGCCCGTGGCCCCTCCTCTCCTGCCCACCCTGTTCGGCTGCGTGGGGACCCCCAAAAACACTCTCCGGGCTCTGTGCTGGGGGGAGGGCTGGGCAGTTCGGTGCCTGACCAGGAGTTGTGGGAGGTTAATTTGGATGTGGACACTCTCTGCCTGCTGCAGACCCCCCAGCAGGGGGTTCAACGCCCAGCGAGCTGCTCTAACCGGGTTGGGTCTGTGCTCAGAGCGGGAAGGGGCTGTGGTGCCTGGTGTGCTTTCTTGAGGGATGCTCTCAGGGCTGACTCGGTACGGGCAGTGCCCAGCTGCACCATGGGGACCGTCCCTGTGGCATGGCCAGGTGATGGATGCTGCAGGTCCATGTATTGGGAGTGCCTGGAGAGCAAATATTTGGCAGGGGGGGTTGCAGGGATGCAGCCCAGGCTGTGCCTGCAGGTACTACCACCAGCTGTCTGGTGTCTGGGGGTCTTGGCACGTGCCCTGGTGGCAGTGGCACAGGAGGCTGTGTTGGGAGAGCGCCGGGCCAGCCACACTTGCAGCTTGACATTGCCCATCTGCCAGTGCTGGGGACAAGGGAACAAAACTTTTCCCAGGGCTTTCTCTCCCTGATGGGTCACACAGAGCCGTGCAGGCTCCTCTCGGTGTGACCACGGCACATGCGGCGCAGGGACGTCCCAGCCCCATTGCGGCGTGGCAAGTTGTTCCCTCTCGTGCTCCTTCAACGAATTTATCGCCTTGTACCAGCTGCCCCCTGCTAGGGCCTGGCTGCTAACGAGGCGAGCAGCTTAATGAATGAATGTGGCCTGGGCAGTGGCGGGGTGGCAGTGCCCCGTACCTGGTGGCTGGCAGCGGGGCTGGGCTGTGCTGGGCTCCTTGGTGGCTGGCGGTGGAGCTGCAGCAGCTCCGAGTGCGAGGCCTTGTGAGGCCATTGTCCATCTCCCTCTGATGATGTTTTAAACCCTGGGCTCGCCACGGGGGCCAGAGGAACTCAGCCCCTCGCTGTGGGTCCCATCCAGTGCTGGGCATCTCATGGCCAGCCCCGGTGTGAGCAGGACCTGGCGGGGGCAGCTGGTGGGGTGAGCTGGTGGAGGAGCGGTGTTTCGGCGATGACCCTTGAGCCATGCTGTGCTAGGAGGGCCGAGTCCCCTTGCCCACTGCTGTGTCACCCATGTGTTGGTGGCTGCCATGGGGTACCCTGGGGAGTGCAGGAGTTCAACCTGGCCCCACACCGCCCGTGTCCTCCCCTAGATGGGCGCAGGCAGACCAGTGCCATCTTGCCCATGGGACAATGGGGTGGAGACCCTGGTCCCCACCGCCCAAGTTTGCCCGGCTCCCTCTGCTGCCCCGCACCAGGTCATGTCCCCATTCTCCTCCGCACAGAGATGATACAGTCCTTGTCCCCTGCCTGGGCTGAGCCGGGGCATTGGGACATCCCACCATGGATCTGTCCCTGACTGGTGGCAGGGAGGGGGAGCCCTGCAGGACGGGGTCCCAGAGCTAGTCACTGTCACCAGCTGCTCAGAGGGGGTTCCTGGGACAGTGCTGGCATCCCTGGACACAGCTGCAGCCAGGGCTTTTCCCTGCGTACAGCAGTGATGGGCCCCAGGGCCGCATGTTGTTTCATCCCGTGCCACCCCAATGCGAGCCTGAGCGCACGGAGCCACGCGTGGCTGATGGCTGCTCTCTCTGCTCTGCCACCAAGGGTCCCGTGGGTCCGACATGAGCCCATCCCACCTCTCACCGTCGCAGGGCGGACCAGCAACGCCAGCTCCCGCGGAGGAGATCTGGGTGCTGCGGAAACCCTTCGCAGGTACAGTGGGTGTGCGCTGCTGGGACCCTCTCTGTCCTTGGTGGGGCACACACCGGGAGGTGGCAGTGGCTCCGGTGGGGCACGGCCGTGTCCCCCTGCCCTGCCATGGGGCTCGGTGCCCTGACAGCATCTCCTCTCCCTGCGCAGGTGGTGACCGCAGCAGTCTGGGCAGCACGGGCAGCGTGGCCTCTGCCCGCAGCTCGGGGAGCGGGCAGAGCGCGGGCAGTGGGGCGCATGCCCTGCACGCTGGCTCTGAAGGCGTCAAGGTAAGTTGGGCCCCGAGGTGGCCGTGCTGGCCTGTGGTGGCACTCAACTCCAGTCCCGGCACAGGGGCTTGTCCCAGGGCAGGCATTTGCTGCCTTGGCAGCTGCCCCTGGTCCCTGCAGGGACTGATGCTCGGCTGGGTGCTGTGACGTCCTGCCGGCACCCAGCGTGCCACCGGCTGCGGTGCTGGACGTGCCCGTGGCGTGATGTCCCACCGGGCTGCAGGGTCCGCCAGCACGTGCGGGGTCCGGCCGAGGCTGCACGCCGTGTCTCTGCTGCCACTCTGAGGGTGCCTCTGCACTGTGCACTGCACTGCACGCTGCGCACTGCCACCGGCACGCTGCAGGCTGCAGCTCCGCGCTGCACGGAGCCGCCTGCCCGCTGCTGCCAGCACACAGCCCACTGTGCACGCCTGCCTGCACCGTGCACGCCGCAGATTACTGCGCGCTGCATTCTGCTGCCAGCGTGCTGCCCACTGCTGCCTGCACGTTACACACTGCACATTGCCCCCTGCACTTTTTGCGCTGCCCACGGCAGCTTGGGGTGTCCCGTGCCCTGGCCAAGGCACCCCTGAGCCCACCCCCCCTGGCATCCTGCCTGCATTGTGCCAGAGCAGGCTGGGCACCGTGCTCTCCATGCCCCTAAGCCAAGCACTGTGCTGACGGCCGGGGGGGCTCTGCTTTTCAGGCAGTGGGGGGGACCTGCAGCCAGTGCTGGCAGCCTGGGTCTGTGGCATGCGTCAGGCTGGATTCGGGGTGCCGCGGCGCCGCGAGCTCCCACCGCCTGCTAAGCACCATCTGTGCTGCTCCCGCTCTCCCCATTGCAGCCTGAATCTGCTGCCCCCCTCCCTGCCCACCCTCACCCGGGGCTGGTGGCGGGGTGGCCGCCGCAGCACCCGCAGCACGCACCCCCGCCGCCCGCCCGCCTCACTCCTGCCTGTTCTCCCCCCCTTCCTGGGGTGTTTTTCAGCTGCTGGCAACGGTCCTTTCCCAGAAGGCTTCTGCGCAAGAGACTGCCGTGGGCGATGGGCCGGCCAAGGCGCAGGACATCCCCGCAGGTGCGTGCCGCCGGCCGCCCGGCTGCCGGGAGCAGGAGGAGCCCTGGCCCTGCCGCGGGCGTGCCGTGGATCCAGGGATTTGTCTTTTTTTTTATTGCCACGGCACCTGTCGCCAGAAGAAAAACGTGTGGGTAAAAAATGACTCTCTCGCCTTTCGGCTGCTGCCAGGCCTTCTCCTGCCTCGGTTAGTGGGGGCCCCGCGGGGGGCGGGGGGGCGGCGCGGGCAAGCGGGGGGCAGCAGCGCTCCTCCCCAGCCCCTTCTCTTCCCTGGCCCCCCGCTGGAGCCTGAGCCGGGGTCCCCTCCGCCACCGCCGTCCGGGGGGCCGCGGGCGGGCATGGCCACACCGCGGGGGTGCCCACGCTGCGGGGGAGGCACATGCTGGGAGGGGGGGGGCGTCGGTGCAGATGGGAGATGCACACGCGAGGAGGATGCACACGTGGGGGATGAATGTACCGGGGGATGCCCGGGCTGCGGAGATGCACACACAGAGGGGGATGGAAATCTGGGAAAGGGGGGGGGGGGATGCACACGCAAAGCGGGAATGCACTCGTTGGCGGGGGGGGCGCGGGGGGGGAGATGCACATACTGGAGAGATGCACACGCAAGTGGGATGCAGACATGAGGGAGATGCTCATGGCAGAGGGATGCACATGTGAGGAGAGTGCCCACGCAAGTGGGATGCAGATGCCAGAAAGATGCACATGCAAGAAGGATGCACACACAGCCGGGGAGGGGGGGGGGAAATGCACACACACACACAGAGGAGGGGGGCACACACAGACACGGGAGGGAGGGGGGAATGCATACACATGGAGGATACAGTTGCCAGTGGTGGGGGAAGAGGCTGCTCTTGCTGGTCCTGATCGCAAATACGGGGCAGAAATTTCTGGGCAGCCCTTGTGTCCCTCAGGGCTGGCAAAGGCACCAGGTGGTGGGTGGGCACAGCAGGGCTGCCTGGGTGCCTCTGCGGGGGTCCCAGGGGATGAGGCAGCTCGTGCCAGCCTGCCTTCTCCAGCCTGGCCCCTCGCTATGGGGCACAGCAGGTGGACAAGCCCTGTCCTGCATTGGTGGCATGGCCAGAGGAGCGGGGACAGAGGGCTTTGGGCACCTAGGGGAGGTGGGCAGCCAGGGAAACCTGCTCTGGAAGAGGAGTCCAGCTGGGTCTCTCTGCTCAGAGCTGCACTGGGTGGAGGGCACTGCAGCACCCTGGCCCCAACTGGGCTGGGAGCTCACCTGGGTCTGGGTGGGTGGGCAAGGGCAACAGCAAGGGCTGCCCAGGGCGAGCCACCGTGGCACCCAGGAGCCGTGTATGCTGTGGCACAGGGGGCTGGGTGCCCTGCTGCCCTCGCCAGGATTTGGTGATAGGGGCTGTGACCCATCTGATGGTACCTTGCCCGTCCCAGAGGACCAGACCTCACATCCAGGGCACCCTGGGGTGCTCCAGGCTGCTGTGCTGAGGCAGGTGTCACTCGCCCATGCTTGCCCTGTCTCTGCCAATGCGGGGGCTTTGGTTGTGCAATCCCACCCAGGACAGGGGCTCAGCTCCCCACCTTGCTTGGCCAGAGCCTGGGGGTCTGTGGCCCCGGCCCCACTGACCACTGCTTCTCTGGCAGGTTCGTCACGGTCGCAGAGCGTGGCCAGTTCCCCATATGCCCCCCAGCCCCCAGCTGAGCCCCAGCTGAAGAAGATGGAGCCACCATCGGAGGGGAAGGTGAGCAGAGAGTGCTGGGGTGGCGTGGGGACCCCCACAGTGGAGCATGGTGCTGGGGGGGGGAGAACACAGGCACAGCCGTGTGGTGTGGCCACCCCAGTGGACCCATAGCTGCAGGTGCCTTGGCAGCCCTGTGATGTGACCACCAAGGCTGGCCTGGCTCTAGGTGCTGGCCGTGATGGTGGTGCCTGTGGGCTGCTGTGCCGTGCCATGAGCCAGTGGCATGAGTCATTCCTGCGGCTGCTGGCCCCCCTCAGCTCCACAGCACCAGCCCACCACACACCCCCAGGGACAGACATGTGCCTGGGGTACCCCAAGCCACAGGGCCATGCAGACCCTCTGTGGTGCCGGCTCCCAGCCCTGCCGGCATGTGGATGGGTGTGGGGGACAGCCCCGGGGGACATGGGCAGGGGTGGCGGGTCCCCATCTCCGTCTGCCCTGATTCCTGCGGTCCCTATCCCCAGAGCTCGGAGGCCGTGTACCAGTGGCTCTGCAAGTTCCAGCTGCAGCTCTACGCGCCCAACTTCATCAACGCCGGCTACGACATCACCACCATTAGCCGGATGACGCCAGAGGTGAGGCTGTGGGAACACCAGGGCTGGCTGGTGCTGCAGGGTAGGGGGCACGGCTGGTGTGGGGTGATGCTGACCCCTCTCTCTTCCCCAGGACCTCACAGCCATCGGCGTCACCAAGCCGGGGCACAGGAAGAAGATCGCCTCCGAGATCAACAACCTCAATATCCCTGAATGGCTGCCAGAGTACAAGCCGGTAAGGGCTGCGTGGGGCCGGGGGTGCTGAAGCCACATCCACAGTGACAACCAGACCCCTCCACCTTGTCCCCTCCAGGGAAGGGCTGGCACAGGGGGGCAAGGGTGGGGGCTGGCTCACTGCTCCCAGACAATGTCCACATCCTGTGGCCCTGGCGCTGCGCACAGCCCCTCCCGACACCTTGGGGACTATGAGGCTGGTACCAGCTGTCCACCCCATGGATGTGACACCATGTGTCCCCTCCCAACACCTCTTCTTGACCCATTGACTGGGCACAGCAAGGGGCTTCCCATGGGAACAGGGCTGGGCATGGCCCTGGGTGCTTGTGGAGCACAGGGACAGCATGGGGATGGGGAAGTCCCCTGGGGCCGTCCCCCGGGGTCCGTCCCCCAGCAGGATGGGATGCCCCATGGGTGCTGCAGTGCTGGGAGGTGCTGGGGCCAGACCCCACTGCCAACCAGTACTGAGCCGTGCCCTGCACCCCAGGCTAACCTGGCGCTGTGGCTCTCCATGATCGGCCTGTCCCAGTACTACAAGGTGCTGGTGGAGAATGGCTATGAGAACATCGACTTCATCACCGACATCACCTGGGAGGACCTGCAGGAGATCGGCATCACCAAGCTGGGTAAGGTCCCGTGCCACAGCACTGGCTGGGGGGGCCCCAGCCCCTGGCAGTGGCTCTGATGCCCCGTGGTGTCCCCAGGCCACCAGAAGAAGCTGATGCTGGCGGTGAAGAAGCTGGCGGAGCTGCAGCGCGCCGAGCTGGGCAAGTACGAGCCGGGCACGTTGAAGAGGAAGGCAGCAGCAGGGACGTGCCCAGAGGTGCTGGCCATTGAGTCCCCCCCACCAGAGCCGCCCGAGTGCCAGTCGCCCAAGATGACCACCTTCCAGGACAGCGAGCTCAGCAGCGAGCTGCAGGTGGCCATGACAGGAGAAGCTCCCGAGGAGCCCACCGAGAAGGCAGTGAACCCTGCGGCCCCTGGCTACCACTCTCCTCCAGGGCTTGGTGGCCGTGCCAGGCTGATGAGCAGCTCGCAGGAGCTGCTGGGGGATGGCCCGCGGGCCCCCCCTGCCTCTGCCATCTCCAAGAGCCAGGAGTACCTGGCGGAGGGGGCTGGCGAGGGCCCCCCTGCGCCACCCAAAGAGGCACGCCAGCCCCGGCACGGCCACCCCGTCAAGCGTGCCAGCGTGCCACCCGTGCCTGGCAAACCCCGGCAGCCCTTCCCACCCTCTGCCGGGCACCTGACACCGCCACAGACCCCTGGCAAGCCACGGCCCCCCTCCCCGCAGGGCCCGACAGTGCCCCATGCCACCGCCAAGGTGAAGCCCACCCCGCAGCTGCTGCCACCAGGCGAGCGCCCCGCGTCGCCCCGCTCCCTGCCCCAGTCACCCACCCACCGCGGCTTCGCCTATGTCCTGCCGCAGCCCGCCGAGGGTGAGGGGGGACCCCCGGGGGTGCCCGTCCTGCCCGTCTCGGTGCCGGTGCTGTGCCTGCCGCCGGCGGGTGAGGGCGAGGAGGAGCCGGGGCGGCCGAAGAAGCGGGCGCACAGCCTGAACCGCTACGCCGCCTCCGACAGCGAGCAGGAGCGGGACGAGCTGCTTGTGCCGGACGCGGGGCCCTACGCCACCGTCCAGCGGCGCGTGGGGCGCAGCCACTCGGTGCGGGCACCCGCCGGCGGCGACAAGAACGTCAACCGCAGCCAGTCCTTTGCCGTCCGCCCCAAGAAGAAGGGGCCTCCGCCACCCCCACCCAAGCGCTCCAGCTCCGCCATCTCCAGCGCCGGCATGGCCGAGGACTTCCCCAAGGAGGGTGAGGGTGAGGTGGCCACCGGGCCCACCGCTGCCGAGGGGGACAGCCGCAGGGAGCAGCGGCGGGCCAGCGACCTGGGCGGCAGCGTGGACACGGGCAGTGCCGGCAGCGTGCGCAGCATCGCGGCCATGCTGGAGATGTCCTCCATCGGTGGCGGGGCCCGGGCGCTGGCGCTGCAGAAGCCACATGGGGCCAGCGGGCCGGGGCCAGCTAAGGCACCTGAGGGCTACTACCTGCAGCCAGGAGCCCCCCCAGGCAGCCCTGAGCGTGCCCGTGTGGCCACTGTCCTGGCCACCGTCAAGCACAAGGAGGCCATCGGGCTGGACGGGGAGGTGGTGAACAGGCGCCGGACCATCAGCGGACCCGTCACCGGGCTGGTGGCAGCCGCCCGCCGCGAGCGTGCCGACAGCGTGCGGTCAGAGGCGAGTGCTGATGGCCCCGGCGAGCGGCTGCGGGTCGAGCGTGGTGGCTCCCCGGACGGCATCCCCTTTGCCGAGGAGGGCAACCTCACCATCAAGCAGCGGCCACGGCCCTTGGGTCCAGCCCGGGGGGAAGCGGCCGAGGGGCTGTCCCCGGCCCACCGCCACGGGGACCTGGCCAAGGTGGAGGCCAGCGCCACGCTCAAGCGGCGGATCCGGGCCAGGCAGAGCCAGCAGGATGGCGTCCGCTTCGTCCTCACCGAGTCCGACACCGTCAAGCGCCGGCCCAAGGCCAAGGACAAGGAGCCCACGCTGGAGCCAGCTCCGCTTGCCGTATACCAGAACGGCACCGGCACCGTCAAGCGGCGGCCGGCCTCCGAGCTGAGCGGGGCTGAGCCGCCCCCCACCCCGCCGCCTGCCACCCGCCCCGATGGCCCTGACTACATCCCACCACCCACCGAGCCCAAGAAGCCCTTCAAGCCGCCGGTGTCCCCCAAGCCTGTGCTGACGCAGCTGCCCCAGAAGGTGCCTGGACCACCAGCACCCATCCCCAAAAAGGTGCCCATCCCGAGCCCCGGCAGCCCAGGTAGGTGCCCCACCAGCCCCCTGGGATGGGAGCTCCCCGGGGAGGACGCCGGGGGTCCCGGCCAGCCCCACCGCCCTTCTGCCCCTCTCCCTTCTCTCTGCAGAGGTGAAGCGGGTCCATGGCACGCCACCCCCAGTGTCCCCCAAGCCCGTGCCACCCCCCACGGCGCCCAAGCCCCCCAAGCCCCACGCCGCCATCCAGTCGGTGAGTGCCGGCTCCACGCCGGCCCCGTCCCCGGCCCGGCAGCTGGGCGCCGCCACCGCCAAGCCCTCCAGCACGCCGCCATCGCTCTGCTCCAGCCCCGCCAAGCCCCTCTCGCCCGGTGCGCAGCCCCAGCAGGTGCCGGTGAAGCCTCCACGCTCCGCCATCGCCGGCCCCTCCGTCGACACCGCCGGCCCCGAGCTGGCGCAGCAGAAGCTGGAGGAGACGAGCGCATCCCTGGCCGCCGCGCTGCAGGCCGTGGAGGAGAAGATCAAGCAGGAGGACAGTCAAGCGGCAGAGTAAGGGGGGGCGCGGAGTGGCTGGTGGTCCCCAGGGGAGGGCGTGGGGCCGCGCTGTGCCACCAGGTTGCATGGGGATGGCGGGGTCGGGAGGCCATGAGCATCATGAGCTGTGCCACCATGGCGGGAGCAAGGGCTGTGCTGGGAGCGATGTTGTGGGAACATTGTGCCAGAGCATCACGGGGCCTTGGCTGGAGCTGTGTTGGGGAGGTGACACCAGGGGACACTGTGCAGGAACAGCATGGGCAGGGTGACTTGGGCATGCAGGTGCACAGGGCTTGCATTGGAGAGGTGACAGTGGGGGACACCAAGCATCGTGGGGCCAGCCACGATGGCCCCAGCCATGCAGTAGTGCTGGGGTGTGCACTGAGGAGGTGACACGGTGCAGAGGGGGCAGGAGGGCCGTGTGTGGGGCAGAGGGGACCGTGTGATGCCACCATCCTGTGCACGGTCCTGACCCAGCCCCACCACTCACCCAGCTCGGCCGTGGAGTCGAAGAGCACCGTGAGCATCCTGGACGACATCGGCAGCATGTTCGACGACCTGGCGGACCAGCTGGACGCCATGCTGGAGTGAGGGGCGCCAGGGCCCCGCGAACCTCAGGGCTTACGTGGGCACAAGGGCACAACGATCCACGACCCGACCCCCGGTCCCCGCCGCCCTCCCTCCGTCCCCTTTGTACAGCCGTCCCCTCCCGGACATCCCGTCCCTCGGGGTTTGCACAAAGAAGAAGATACCTCAGGATTGTGCTCACGGACTCGGCGCCGGCTCTGGCAGGACTCCCTTTTGCAGAAGCAAAAAAAACCACAAACAAACACAAAAATACAACAGAAGAAACAAAGCAACACGTCCCGGACCGAAACCGCCCCCGCTGCTGCCGGGGATCTGGAGGCGGGGAGGGGGGTTTCTCTACCTACCTGTCCGGTGGCCACCGCCATCGCACCCGTGCCCTGTTGGCCACGGCGCCGTGGGTGGCCACGGGCCGAATGTAGCACAAGCCCTGCCCGGCGCGGTGGCGGCTCCGTCAGTGATGTGCCGCGTGTCACCGATGGCGTTTGCTGGTGGCCGTGCTGGTGGCGGGTCCGGGTGGGCAAATGCACTTGGGTTTCTTTTCTCCTTTTTTAATTTTCCTTTTTAAAATTTTCTTTCGGTTTTCCGTCGTCGTTGGCTGGGCGTGGGGTCCCAGGCTGGGGGGATGCCCCATGGAGGGACGCTGCCCGAGGGACACAGGGGTCTGGCCGTTGGGGCTCCCCCTTGGCGGGGGCTTTGCCTCGGGCGTTGGAAGGGAGGTTTTGTTTGCGTTGGTTGCAAATTGGGGAGCGAATGCCCCATTTCGGGGCCCTCGTCGGCGTGGGTGGGGGGCAGCGGGACGTGCCCCTGCCCGGCCCCTCCCTGCCGGGGGAGAGGACAGTGATAAGCTATAAAGAAGTATTAATTTATTGGAGGGGAAAAAAAAAAAAAAAAAAAAAAAAAAAGAAAAGATATAAACCAGATTTCCCCCACCCCCAAAAAATAATAAAAAGAATAAACTTTAACAAATATATATTTAAAAGATTTTAAAGTATTAGCAATTATATATAAAGCAGTTTAAAAGAAATCAAGAGAAAACTGGATTTTAGCTTGAGAAAAAAAAAAAAAACTATTAGATTATACTAAGCTGTGTGTCTTGTGGCAAACTCATTCTAAGAGTAGCACAATATTTACCTTTTCTCTGGGTGGAAGGTACGTGCAAGCAGTTCTGTTCGGGTCTTTCCGTTGGGATTCGGTGTCACGTCTTTATTTTTACACCGTTAAGAACTCAAAGGATGTGCCTTGTTTTATGGAGGTTTTTGTTAATTCTTATACTGGAGGTGTTTCAGTTCTTTTGGAGTGTCTTCAGGTTTTGGTTTTGTTTATTTTTTTTAATTTTTTTTATTTTTTTTCTTTTTTTGGCATTTGTTTGGTGTGGGTATGCGTGTGTGTGTGTGTGTGTGTGTGTGCACGCGGGGGGGAGGGGGGTGCGCGCGTGTGCTTGGTGTGTTCTCCGGGACTCACCGCTGTATATTCATGTATAAACAGGAGTTGGAGTCTGGTTCAGTCGCTTGAGTTCCGATGAATGCATTTTTTTGCTTGTGGTTTCAAAACAAAAGTGTTGCTGTTCCTTTCTTTTCTTGAGACGTACAGAGTGGTCTCTCCCTCCGCCTTCCTCTCCCTCCTTCCCTCTTTCCCCTCCTTTCTCTCTCTTTCTCTCTCTCCTCCCCCTGTCTCTCCCGTTGTGGTCGCTGATCCAGATGTGTTTGGCACAACTTTGAAATTTCTTTAAAAAAAAAAAAATATCAAAAAAGACTTTAAAAATAACAAAAAAAAAAAAAACCCACCCGCCTGAAAATATCTGTTGAAAAGAAAAAAAATATGTATCTAAAAAAAAAAAAAAAAAATCCATAAAGTTCTACATGATGGATATATACATATATATTTTTTATGATTAAGTTATGGACTCTGTATCGTATCCCATCTGTCAAGCTATGCATCTTGGTGCTTCTCCCTGCTCTTCTGTGCTTAGATTTCACCTCTACTCGTCTTATTCTTCCTATTCTGAATAGTAGATGGCTCGTGGTGCTGTGAAGAAGTTTGCTCCTATACGAAGTCTGGCAACAAATATTTAAAGAAAAATAAAAAAAAATAAAACCCCTGATGGGCTGCCAGCCCTGTTTGTGTCCAAAAAACCTTGACCATCACATGCAATGGCTCCTGCGGTGCAGCTGGGGCTGGCGGGTGGTCGCAGGGTCCCAGGCCGTGCTGGCACGGTGGGTGCCGGATGCTGCGGTAGGTGCACACGTGTCCTCGTGGCGTGGTCGTGTCTTGTTGGGTGTACGTGCCGGACAGCCCAAGGCTACCCTTGGGTCCCTCTGCCCTGGGCGGGTTCGGGTGCTGTGGGGCGTGTGGCAGCCTGGCTGGCTGGGAACTGCGCTTCCCCCCGAGGTGCCCAGTCTCTGCACCCCATTTTTCGCAGCGGGGGCCGTGGCCACCCTTCCAGGGCAGCCAAGCGCGGCTGTCGGCAGCAGCCACGGGGTGGTCGGGCACAGGCTGGAGGCAGGAGCTGCCACGGGACCGGTGCTGGCCGCTGGCTCCTGACGAGAACCTGCAATAACTCACGCTGGCCAGGAACAACTCTTTCTGCTTTTATTGTCAATGAAGAAATAATCAAATCTATATTACAATCTTAAAAACAGTAGAAAATGTGAGTAAAAATGCAACAGAGGCTTTTTCTCTTTAATGTGGAGACCATTATTACAGGGTGGTGAACAATGGGCTTGTGTTATTTGATTTGAGAACTAGCTGTGGCATAAAAATCGTACCTGGCTACTCAAGAAAACACCTCTTCCCAGATGGATCTGTGGATCAGCCTGACATGTTGGCAGTAAAATTAAATACTAGAGACAGAAAGGGGTCGGGGTCCCAACCCAGGGCAAGGCCTAATGCTCAGTTCTACCATTTACAAAGGGACCAGCCTCCCAGCGTCACCGCCCTGACCAGGCCAGCTCCTGCCTGTGACAAGCTGAACCATTCAGTCCCATCACTGGCCAAGGGCTGCGCTGCCCGGCTTCTCCCAAGCCCTGGCCCCAGAGGATGCTCCCCAGCTGGGGGGGGGATGCAGTCAGAGGAGGGCACTCTGCAGCAAGAAAGGTGCGGGCACCCAACAGCGTCCTCTGCGTTTCCAATCATATATGGCAGATCTGAGGGAACATCTGGAGCATCCGTGGGCAAGACCCATCCTGAGAGCTGCCAGCCGGGGTCCTTGTGGGCGGGGGAACCGGCCGATGGGCAGTGGCGGGCAGTGGTCGGTGTGGAGAGGAGCTGCAGCAGTTATTTCATAGTGGTGTTAGTCACCCAGCAGGCCGACGGAGGGGAGGAGTTTTTTGGTCTTTCAGTGTGCAGGACTAGTGTGGCGCTTTCACTAGCATGTCCAGACCTGCGGGGGAGAGACAACAGAAACCCGTAGCAGTGACTGTTCTGAGCAGCTCTTTGGGCTCTTCTTCAGCCTCTTGTGGAGCTTCTATTTAGGCTTCCAGCATCCACCACACCCTCTGTCAGGAGTTAAACCTCCCACCCATTGAGAACCATCCCCGTGTTTGTTTGAAACAGCTCCTAACTCATTTAATGCCCTAGTTCTAGTACTGGAAGAGACCAAACCATCAAGGAGAAGCCTGAGGAAACCAACCTTTACAGTGCTGTCCACGGCACCGGAGAAGAGGCGGCCCCTGGAGACTGCGAGGGCAGTGACACTACCCTGGTGTCGCAGCAGCGTCTGAGTACAGATCATGTTGTCCATGCTCCACACCTACGGGCACACAGGAGATGTGAGCCAAGTGAGGGGCATGAGGCTTTGGCACAACCCTGAGCACCGGGAGGGATGGGGGATGCCATAGGGTTTGAGCCAGGTGACACAAATTAAACACGAGGATCCCCCATCCTCCCTTTCCCTCAAGGCTGTCCATGTTTTAACAAAGGCACAGATGCAGCTGCACAGTCCTGGACACGTACCCTGAGAGACCGGTCATACGATGCACTGAAGACTTTGGTTTGATCCGGTGTGGAGATGACAGCGAGGGCGTAAACCGTACCCACATGCCCGGTCAGCGTGCGGACTTGTTCCTTTGTCTCTATATCCCAGACCTGCAGGAAGAGAGCAGTGCTCAGAGATTGCGCTGGGCCACAGGCCTCCGACTTCTCCTCCGAGAGGTGATTCCACCTCCACACACACCTCCAGGGTGGGTGCTGCACCCATGTTCTGGGATTGCCATAAAGGAGATCGGCAGAGCCAGGCCCCCATCTCCTTGCCCCTCTCCCCCAGCCTCAAACCAACAAATGCATCAAACCCCACAGCCCTTACATGGATGAGGTTCTCGTAGGTGCCACACACAATGTGGTGGTTTGTCACAGCGATGGAGTAGACGCTGCCTCCTGATGTCTGCAGAACGTGGACACACTCCAAGTTGCGGATGTCCCAGATCTGAAAGAGACAGCGGGGCAAAGGCAGGATGAGACCCATGGAGGGACCCCTCTCCATGAGGAAGCTCCCTTGAAGCTTTTCTCCAGCCACGCATGGAGTCAGCCTGGCTCCATGTGTGCCCAGATCACATCTTTAAGGACAAATCTGTTCAGCTGGGAATGTTGAGTAGTGATGAGCAAAGTCCTGCTGTCTTATTTAGCTGCCCAGCTTTAAACATCCAGGCTGAAAGAGTTGTGGAGCTTGCACACCCTTTGTCTGTAACTACGCACACGCATGTGCTCACACAACGCAGTCCTTGATTGCACTAAAAACTGATGCAAACAAATTAACAGGGATTTATTAACACTGAGGAGGGTAACTTCAAATTCTCTTGTGTCACCCAGATGCTGAGAGGTGAACTATTCATCAAAGCCTGAGACAACACAGATGAGGGCATTTCAGAACCCACGCACAGATTTATGGTAACTCTGCAGCCAGACAGTGACCTTCTCCTCTTATCAGCAGGACTGTCAGCACAGATAACGGTGCAGCAGCTGCGGAGGCAGCATGAGGCACCATGGCTGTGAGGCCGCGTTTTATCTTAGCGAGCATCCCCCAGCAGCTGCGCTCCCAAGGACCAGCCAGAGCCCAGCCTTTGTGCCTGAAAAGATGCAATCAGCACAGTAAAACCTAGTGTGTCAGCAACGCTACAGCAGTGCTCTCAGCAGCCACCTTTTGTCCTGCTCCACCAACCTATGCCGCAGAATACAGATACTAGAGGCATGGGGAGAGCCGATGGCTTACAGTTGCCACGAGTCTTGGGGTCCTACCTTGATTGTTTGGTAAGATCCGCTGTAGAGATAGTTTTGAGAAGCCACCAGTGCTCGCACCCAGTGATTGAGACCTGTCAGCTCCTTCTTCAGTTTGAGCTCAGTACCTACAATATCCCAGACCTGCAAAAAGCACACACAGACATGGAGAAGAGTCTCGGTGGGATGGGGCAGTGATGGGACAGAACAGGTCAGCCTCCAGCTAAGAGGCCAGGCGCTGCCCTCCCCTGCCCAGGCACCACAAGGCCCTTCCAGCTCACTAAGGGGAACTTGGGATGGTTCTCCTGCCTCATGGGAATCGCCTGAACCTGCTGACTTCCAGATAAAACACAATAACTATGCTGAATAAGCACGTTCCCTGAGGGCCTGGGAGAGCTCGCTTGGAGTCTGCATTATCACTGGCAGAGACCCTTCCTGAGCAGAGCCACAGGCTTGAAAAGCCTAAACCAAGTCTGCAGCAAAAAACTGCTCTGGACTTCCACTCCCAGCCTGGGCCCACAAAGCTCCATTCCCACAGCTCCTGGGAAACCCTGGCCGAGAACCCCAGAATGCAGGGATCGACAGATCTCATCCCATTGCTCCGAACAGCACTACTGGCCTGCTCAGCTCATCTGGCAGGAAGTGGCTGCGGACAACAAAAACAAAAGGCCCCAAGTTCTCCTTCTGCTTAGTGCTGTCTCATTGCTCCTCCAGCCCCGAGCACTCTCTAGACAGCTGAAGCACTCCAGGTCCCAAAAAGAGCATGCGCCCTCTTACAGATGGATGGTCCCATAAGCCGTCTCACCAGGAGCTGGAAACAGAAGCAAGGGAATCTAGCCAAGCCGTTAAAGGGCAACTTGCAAAGCTGTTCCCTGATTTCTGCAGGCTTTAGGTAAAGAATGCAGATTCAAGATCCTTTGGAGGGGGTTTCAAAACAGGCAGCCTGAATCCCCAGCCAATTCTAGATGCCAGACACAATTCCCAATGGTCTGAGCAGGTCCCTTGGCGGCCCAAGGGCACACAAATTCAGGAACTGCCAAGATACTCCACCTGCAGTCTCAGGTTTACAGAGTTTGAAGAAACAAAAGTGTTTTTTCAGCCAGGTCCCAGAACATCTCTGACTTCAGCACAGAGCACGGGCTAAACCTCTGCAGTGCTGGCTGCTCTGGGTAGCTGTGCTTCTCTGTGTGGCTCAGAAGAGCATAGTAACAAGGTCACCTACAGACCAAAATGCCACTTTCTTCCTGTTTGGACACTGCTGCCTGGCAGTTCGTACCATGGGGACTCAACTCAGGCCAAACAGAGCCATCCCAGAGCTCTACCTTGATGGCTTTGAGAGAGCCGCTGAACAGCATGTTGTGCGAGGAGACCAAAGTGCAAACAGGATTGTCATGTGCTCGGATCGTGTTCACTTTCTGCAGGTTTTGAATATCCCAGACCTGCAAAGGAGAAGAAAAACATGCGTGAGGGGCTGGGGTAGACCTCTTCTGCTGAAGCCCTTCCCCTTTGCCTCTGGAGGCAGGAAATCACACACAGGTGAAACCACAGGCAGGACAGGGCATTTGTATAAGCCACCGTCCTGGACTGATCCGGACTAACCCCCCAGACTCAACTCAGAGCACCAGCCTCCTGCCCCCCTGCAGGAGCGGGGAGGGGGAAATCCAGCTTGCAGGAAACACCCAAATCCAACCCACGAGTAACCTGGCTGAAGGCAGTGGATAAAGCACACACGGGTTATCAGTCTTCCGCCACTGCCGGCTGAAGAGCCTTAGAGAAAAAAGGACGCAGGTCCCTGCTCTACAACAGCCTGGGGCTGGCCTTGAGGTCTCACATCCCAACTGCGAAGTGGAGGAAGGGTCCTGGGTACTCACAATAATGGTGCAGTCAGCAGAGCCACTGTACAGCTTGTTCCTGTAATGTCACCAGAAAACAAAGGGAGGTCAGCGAGGGAGAGTAACAAGTGCAGGGCCCCAGCTCATTCCCAAGCACTGTGCTGGGCCGGGAGCTGCAGTCCCACAGCCTCACTGGGACGACACTAAACACATTGGCCCCAGGAGCAGAACTCGGGTCTCGTGGGGAGGCCAGGCTGGGTTGGCCCTTCGAGCAGGAGGCCAAGCACCCTGCTGGTGACCAGGGAAGGAAGCCAGGACAGCAGGGAAGGATGAGACTTCCAAAGAGATGTGTGCTTTGTCAATTTTTAAAGAGCAAAGAGGCAAGATGTGCCTCTCATGCACAATCTCGGCACATGCAGGACTGAGGATGGGAATTGTAAGGACCCCAGTGCTCTCCCTCCTCCCTCCTGCAGGGGCAGGTGTCCCTCTCCACTCACCCCTGGATGCAGAGAGCCAGTACAATTCCATCATGACCCTCCAAGGTCTTTTGGCACTTGTATGTGGTACAGGTATCCCACACCTAACAGGAAACACAAGTCAGCAGAGGGTCACACGCCGGCAGACAGAGCAGCTGGGGACCTGGGCAGGATGTCAGCAAAGCCACAAAAGCACCGAAATGAGGAAACAGGCTGACACCTGGGCACCTGCCTTCCGGGCTCCCAGGCAGAGATAAGCTTGTCTAGGAAAGGAAATTTACTGCAAAGGGTCAGGTTGAAGTTAATGAAACACTGGACAGCAGCAGGCATCAGCCCTCTCCAGCTCTGCCTTTCAGAGCCCAGGCCAACACAACACACTGAACCAGAGAAGCAGCTCTTGGGCTCCTGCTTTAGCAATTCACGCCCCGTCCTAGGGCTGCAATGGCGCAGCACAGCCTCCTCTGCCACTGCAAAGGTTCTCCCCACTGAGCACACACCGCTCTCTCAAGAGAGGGAACATGGGAATGCGGTGCCCAGAGCAGCCAGGACAGGGCAGAAAGCTGTTTTCCTTCAACAAAGTCCAGCAATATCCATTTTCTTCCATGTGGCTCTCGCTATCGCTCAAAGAAAATAAATCAAAGCTCTGCTCCTGCCAGGGTTAGTCACGGCAGCCCACGTGGCTCCCCAGCCCAGCCAGCAACCACCAGCAGCCAACACGGTGATACTGGGAACTGTTGTTTGGGCTGCACTGGAGCACTGCTGTCAGTTTGAGTTACTGAAAACAGGTCAAAGAAAAACAAACATGCCATAAAATGGAAAAAGGACACATCTGATCAGGAAAAAATGTTTTTTTTTCTAAGATGACTTTTTATACCAAGGGAAAATAAAATCAGAATCTGAAATAGGCTTGAATGCCCTGAACACCATATAAAGCAAAACCACCAGCAGCAGGAATGAGATTCTAATCAGGGCTTTGCAAAAACCATTATTTGTCTCTTCATTTCACTGTCACATAAGATTTCCTCGCAGAGAATTTTGCCCAACTATAATTGCAAAGAATCTTTTAAGATTCTTTGGGAGTAACTTTGGGAAGTGACATCCCCCCACCCCACAAACTGCAACTCGGCTTCTGTCCCTGAAGCACATTTACAAACGCAGAAGATACACAGAAGAGACAAGCTCTTACCTTAATGGTTTTGTCTGAAGAGCCACTGAAGAGCAAGTCTCCTATGGAGTAAACGCACAAACACCACACAGGGCCCTGGTGTCCCACAAAGGTCCCCTTGCACTTGAAGATCTGCTGAGGATCATAGGCTACAGAAACAAGAAGGCAGGTAAGAGGTGGGAGAATAGTACTGCACCATGTCACAGTGAGTTCGGAGGAGATAGAGCTCCCTGCAGTGGCCCAGCAGGTCCTCCTTGCACTTCATGTTGTTGCAGGCCAGAAGGAACCCTGAGACTCTCCAATCTGGCTGGAAGGTCTCATGTCCCACCCTTACAGCTCATCGACTTATCATTGCTTTGAGCCCCAGGACTCATGTCCCTAATGCAACTCCTGGGCTGGACCCAGGGAGGCCACAGATGTAGAGTCCACTTGACATGTCCCCCCCAGCAGCTAATAACCCTGCAGCACCGTGAGTTCCTCTTCGGCCAGTGCTTCTGGCAAACTCTCCCACCAGTACTTTCTTCCTGCAGCAGTGGTGGCCCTGGGAACAAATCACTGCTGCACCCAGAGACAACTGTTACTTTGCTTATCTGTGACAGCGCCTAAAAGGGCTCACTGGGCCACCACCCCAAACCCAGCCTGAGAGGATGAAAACCAACCACATGCATACTTACATCCAAGGATGCCCATGTTGAGCCGAGCATTAATGTGGGAGAGCTCATCCTGAAAAACAGAACAACCTGCATGAGCTGCAGAGCCATCAAGACCAGCCCGCCCTTCTGGGCATGGCTTTAAGGCTGTCCCCCTCCACTGCTAAAGCCACTCTTGCCTTTGGACAGGTCTTGACTCCCTGTGAAGGCCCTCCCTCAGCAGCTGCCTCATTCTCTGATCAGAGGTCTCCTGCTCTAGGACTCTATGCGTACATCCCTCTGTTACCTCCCTCCAGAGACCAGGGGGCTTCTGAACAGCATCCCAGACCTGCACTAAACTCTTCAGTATTCAGGCAGGCACAGAAATACCTTTTAGAATATACTGTCCTTGCTCTGCCATTCATGAGAATGCTAAAAATAATCAAATCAGTTACAGGGACTGCTTGCTCAGCGGGGCTTTCAAAGCCCACCTTGCTGGAGAAGAATTGGAAGGTCTCTTTGTAGTCTCCTCCACAGCTCAGTCCCTACTGCATCCATAGGGACTCTCTTCATTAGTATGCTCAGGTAAACCAGGATGAGCTCCTCCTGATCAGTACATCCAGTGGGATGCAGCCTGCCTGAACTAGGGAGGAATGTCTATCTAACATCAGTGCTTGAATAATGTCCAAAATCATGAGACAGCTCTCAGTCCCAGCTTGTTAGCAGGAATCTGCTTATCTTCCTGCTTTCTCCACAGGCAGGGAGAAGGGCACACTGTCCCTGGCTAGTATCAAAGGTACAGGAGTGCCCAGGCTTTGGAGCAGAGGGCTCTCTCCTTGCTGCAGGGGTCATTTCCCTTGGCAACACATTTCAAGAGCAGCAACAGGCTGAGAAAAGCCAGCAGGAACAGTTAAAATGGCAGCTTAGATGCAGTGACCAGAATGTGCTCACTGAGCTGTCTTTAACTCAGCCTAGAGGAAAACTTTGACCAGACCCCAGCTGCAGAAAAACTGAACCTGGGGTGAGCAGAGCCAGCAGGAGGGAACCCCAAAGTCTCCCCCCACTGAAGGAGAAGCCTAACTAGTAGCAGAGCCAGCAGGTAACTGCATGCAATCCCCACTCTGCCCAGGGCCCCAGCCCCTCCTCACGTTCAGCATGGAGGCATCCCTGCGGAACTCCATCAGGTCCTCGCTCAGCTTGCTCTGGTTCTCATCCAGCACATCTACGAGAGATGGACAGGCCCACAGTCACTGCAGAGTCAGTGACGGCGTGCAGGGGAACAGGCAGAGGACACCCACTGACACCTAACCTCTGAACAAGGAAGGAGGAGAACGCACTGCAGGAGGGTGACTGCTACTCAAATGCAAATTGTACTTGGATGCTAAAGACCTGGCAAATTTCAGAGGCAAGACAGTGCTGAGCACAGCAAAGGTGTCCAAGAACCATGCCTGCTCCAGGATGGCTGCACTGTTGACTATTCAACTCACTAATTTTTATGGGGGCCTGTGCCCATGAACCACAAAGGAAAAAGTCATGGGAGAAAGGTGGTAGCTGCCTGCAGACATTTCTAGGACTTGCCATGTGATGGGTGACCGCAGGATTAGGTTCCATGATGTTCTGGCAGCAGAGAAGTCAATGGAACCCCTATTTATTTCTCTGCAAGGAACCTTCTGAAACCTGCTCAGCACCAGTTTTAAACACGGAATGAATCCTGTAATGCACCATCCTAACAAAGAACTACTCTGTCCCTACAGCTCTGACCACAGAGCTCATCCAGTGCAGACTCACCAAACTTAAGTTCCAGGTTCTTCTCCAGCTGATCGATCTTCTCTGAGAGCTTCCCCAGCATAGAGCGCAGGAAGGCGATTTCCTGGTCCTTCTGGGCCATTGCCACCTGCATCTCATGGAAGCGATCGTCTGTCTGCTGCAGGAACTCCTTCAGACCCTCGAACTTGCATGTCTCCAAGTGAGTCTCATAAGTGTCTTGATTTCCTATGAATGTACACCTACAAGGGGAAGGCAGACATTGGCTGGAGCAGAGCTCACACTGGAGACCTCTTTGCTTGGCTGACTCTTCAGAGGGAGGTCTGAGGCCTGTGTGGGTCCCCAGCTGTTCTGCTCCTAGCAGGGGTACTGTGGTTCACCATCCTGCTGGGTGCAGGCAACTGCACGGCAACAGAGAGGCCAAACAGTTCCCATTCTTCCGGCCAGGACATTGGCCCCAAACTGCACTGTCTGTCTGTCTGTCTGTCTAGGAAGTTGCAAGGAAAAGCAGATCTTAGGCAAGAGACAGAATGTGGTGTCAGTTCGTGTGCCCCCCAGTAGCCAAATCTAAGAGCCATCAAAACCAATGGAAAAAACTGCAGCTGACCTTGGCAGATGCTGAGTTGGGCCTGCAGCATGGCAAGGAGTCAGGGCTGCTCTGCCAGGACTTGCCTTGCTCCACTTTTGCCAAGACATCTCTTCCCACGACAGTAACTTTAACTGTGCATCCTGCAGGGAACCCCCAGCCCGGGCTGCACTCCTGCTCAGGTGACAATCAACCCTCCAAGGCTGCTCAGCGCTTCCCTTGCCCTGGGAGAAGAACTGCTTTGAAAGTTACTGCCACAGTGCTCCCATTTCCCTTGTACTCATCCTCCTCCCTGCCTGGCTCTGGCCACATCCACCGCTTTGACTCTCCTCCAGCTGGTTCTTCTGCCTACGCACCTCAGCCTCCTCCCTGGCTGCCAGCAGGGCTTACAGCTGGGCAGCGTGACCTGCCCCTTCTCACAAGAGGCTCGGGGGCTGCCTTCCGCAAGCTCCGCAAGCCCCGCAAGCCTCATCTCCGTCTCAGGCCAGTGCACAGCATTGGGTAGAGTTGCTCAGAGCCCACAGGGCTATCCCAAAGCTGCAGCAGCCAAAAAACAGCTCAGAAATGAGCTCAGTGCATCCTTCCCACTAAAAAGCACCAGCTCCTTACCCGTATTTGGAGTGGGGACATTTTATGTGCTCGCACTCTTTCAGATGTGCCTCCAGGTTCATTTTCAGGAGAGGTGGGCAGCTGGGGTTATTGGGGCAGCGAACCGGCCTGTAATCACAGCTGCTTTCATGATCTCTGCCCATGGAGAGAAGCAAAAGGAAGGAAAATCAGGGATAAGCAAAAATCAAAGCTGGAAACAACACAGACCGTCAGGAAAGGAGCAAACCAGCCCTGTGAGACTGTCAGATGATCAAAAGTCTCCTGCCCTAAGACTGCAATTACAGCTTTAAATTCTCATTTGGCCAGTAAGTTGAGAGTAATAACAGGCCACATTTATGCACGAAACATCTACTTCTGCAGCTGATTGACTGAGCCTCCAGGCAGATCTCAAAAACAGGCAATGGCCAGGTGGTAGGGAAGACAGTGAATGCATTTAGGATGGGAGGGAGATAAGATTTCCAATTCCTAGCATAAAACTAGGATAACTCGTCTCACAAAAAGAATCCCAGGGCCTCTGCTTGACCATAGCCACAGTGTTTCACCCCACATGTGAGGTGGGTGTTTTCACAGCGTATTCTCTGTCCCGATGCTGAGATACTCAGGTAAGCTGGGAGCAGAGAACAGCGTGCTTTCCCTGAGTCCAGCCCTTCTGCCATCATCCTAAGACTGAGACACAGGAGAAAGAACTGTCGCTTCAAGTCACTCTGCCCATTCCCACAGCCCTGCACGCCCCAGCAGAGCACTGCTGGTGGAAGCTGCACTGTCCCCAGGAGCCGCAGGGCAGCTCAGATACGACAGCAGATTGCTGCTGGTGGAGCCCTTTCCCTGGAGAGGCTGCACGCTGGTAACAAGCCACTTACTTCCTGGCACTCAGTTTAATTGTAAACGGACATCCACGGGGGTCCACCTCGAAGGCAGCGGGCTTGCTGCTGGCTGCAGGCCGGCAGCCATACTTGCAGTGAATGAATAGCTCCCCGATCTGCTCGGCCACTGCAATGTTGTTAACCACTACGGTCAGTTTGGCGTTGTCCACGGGGCACTTCTCTGCCAGGAGGGGAACCAAAAGAGAGAGAGTCAGCAAGGGCTGTGACACTGCAGGAGATCTTATTCTTTTGCCTTCTCTGGCCAAGACGGCCAACTCCCAGATGGGTGGCAATGGAACGAGCCATGAATATTCACACAAGGTCTGCAAGCCACTATCTCTGGTTTGCCTTGGGCCTTGGCGAAAAGTTACAGTTTATGTTAATCCATGATAATTTGAGGTAGCTGCCAATGAAAGCAGGCTACACTAATTCAGACTACCTTGTGCTTGCTGAAGCGAGAGTATTCACAGGCAGTGACCACAAATCAGCAGATGCCCCATACATAATGAGCACCTCTCCTTTGAAGAGAGGCTGAGAGAGCTGGGGTTGTTCAGCCTGGAGAAGAGAAGGCTCCAGGGAGACCTTATAGCCCCTTCCAGTACCTGAAGGGGGCCTACAGGAGAGCTGGAGAGGGACTTTTTGCCAGGGAGTGTAGCAATAGGACAAGGGGTAATGGTTTTAAATTGAAAGAGGGGAGATTTAGATTAGATATTAGAAAGAAACTCTTTACTGTGAGGGTGGTGAGACACTGGAACAGGTTACCCAGAGAAGTTGTGGATGCCCCATCCCTGGAAGTGTTCAAGGCCAGGCTGGATGAGGCTTTGAGCAACCAGTCTAGTGGGAGGTGTCCCTGCCCAGGGCAGGGGGGTTGGAACTCGATGATCTTTAAGGTCCCTTCCAACCCAAACCATTCTATGATTCTGTGATTAATCCATTCCCCCACCCAGGCTGGGGCTCAGCCCCTCTGCCAGCAGCAGGGCACTGCAGGCCAGGGATGCTGCAGAGAACAGAGAAGACACGAGCTTTGAGGGCAGGAGCAAAACTGAGCAACTCAGGATTGCAACTGCAAAGCCTTTTTGCTACAAATCTGTTGGTCGGGATAGATATAGCACAACATGGTGACGGGGGTTAGCATGCAAAGCAGAGGGACCCTTCACATGTGGAAGAGAAACATCTTAAGGCAGAAAGAGCTGCTGTTTTGCTGGACGCCCCAGGGAGCCTCCTCAGGGCTCGCTGTTCTGGTAACACGAATGGCTTGGCTTTGTGCTGAACAATGGCTTTCCAAGAGGGGCACAGGCTCATGCCAAATAATGTCTTTTTTTTTGTAGCACAGAGTCCAAACCAAGCAGGAGCTGGTCAGGCCAGGCCAGCAGCCAGACACTTGGGCTTCATCAAGTTTCTGGAAGAGCTGGGTGAGCTTAAGCAGCTCTGTGTGCTGCCATGCACAGGCTCGGTGAGCAGCCAGAGAGCTGGCACCATGGCATGGGGGAGGAGGGGCTTGATGGGGCTCTGCCAAACACGGCCCCCCGTTCCTTAGACAGGCAGCTACAGAAAGCTTTCTGTCTGAAATCAATGGGTCAGCTCTGGGAGAGACATGTATTATCCTGGGATTATCCACTGCATATTCCAGGATTTGAGAACATCCTGTGCCCAGGAGCCAGGCACAGCCCCTAGTGCCCATGCTACAGCGTGTACCATCAGAGCTCCGACCTGCACAGCCACCCGTGCCGCAGCCCTCACTGCTGCAGTCACAGCCTGTGATGTGAGAGCTCATTTTAAGCCCTTCAGACATCTTTCTGCGGGTTTCTTTTTAAGTGAAAGCAAACAAACCAGAAAATAACAGTTTTGGCTGCACCACACAAGAACAGTTCTGTACTCACCAGATGTTAAGGCACATCTTCTACAAAATGTGTGCTGTGGAGACAAAGAGGAACAGCAGTGTCAGCGTAAACAATATTCGACAAAATATTCCCTGTGGCTAACGACGGGAAAGGTGGGAGATAACAAAGCCTGTGGCTCAGGGGCCTCAGCAGCTGTTCTGCCTGCTTTACAGCTCAGCACGCTCTTGAGTCTGCACCACAGGGCAAAAACCAGCTGCTTGCTCAGGCAGCTGAGAGTGAAAACGGGTCCTGTTCCTGAGAAGTACTAAGCACACGGTCTGAAGCTTTGAACAAGGCAAAACCCTGATCAGGCCATGATCATGGTGCAAGCCGAAGCCACACTCTGATGTTCCTACCCTTCAAGTCTGCATGGGGTTTCTCTACTTCACCCTCCACTTTAGTCCATGTCATTTCTCTCATTTCCCTGAGAAGTCCTCAAGGATAAGAGCAAGGGGAAGCGTGGCCTCTCCTTGTCCTTGGCCAGTCAGCCCATCACATGTATTTCTCTGTAGTTCATCTCATGTAGCTGAAGCTGTCCTGCTGTCAGGTGGACGGGACAGCTGGTTTGTAAGCCCATTAAGCCCACTGTAAATTTTGCCACTTAAAATAGCTCCCTATCTCTCTATTCCTATACCTGAAAGGTATAGTAACAATTTAACTTGATAAAGTAGCAAATACAATCTAACATGCTAACGAATGTAAAGAAAGGAACAAAGGCTGCAGCATTTCACCGGTCCTGAACTTGTCCCGTGGGTTCCCTGGAGCCTCCTCAGCCACATTCCCCTGCCAGAGGGCCAGCGCTTGGCAGCGGTGCTGGAGAGGCTGCAAGTCACTCTGCAGATTCGTTATCTGCTGCCCTGCTCACGCGGCCTTTTCCTGCCCTGCACAGCTGCATGGTGCTCTCTCCAGCTCTGCCAAACCAGGACTGCAAATGAAGCCAGTCTGCTTCCTGCAGCAGATTTTTTTTTTTTCCATATTAACCAGTAAATCTCACTGTCTCCGCGAAGAGCTGCTTACTGAAATGGTGCAGTTTCACTGCACCAACTTCCAGCACCTTTGGGGATAGCACCCTCACGGTAATAAACAATCCTGCTCTCAGCGTTTGTTGCTACAGCTCCATCTCAGCAATCAGAAGCATGTCATAAGCATTAGAGAGCCCCTCACAAAGCCATCTTTCTTCACATGTAGCACAGAAGCAGGAATAATATACAGTTTCTATTAAATTCCAGAAAACAGAATCTAGAAGAATATTCATAACACTCTGTCCCTTTCATTAGAGGACCTCAAATCCCTTTGCAAGCATTAACTAAATGAAGCTTCAAGCCATTCTTGTTTTATAACAGTTTTTTCACAACGGAAGCGCAGCCGTTCCTGGGGTACTCAGGAGGCAGCAGCACCCTGCAGAACCCTTCAGGACAGAGAACGAGGAGTTTTAGATCTCACTGAAGCCACATGAAGGGGACTGAACATGGCCAGGATAGGGAGGCTGATAGTACAGCTCTGGGAAAAACCTCCCAATTTTAAGCAAGCCCCAGGCTTCTCTGGCTAGCTGCCCAGTGCCCCACACACCCCACTGCAGGCTGGTGCAGAGCTGCCTTGTGGGGAAATCTAACACGTCCATCAGCATCTCTGCTCTTACGTTGGCCTGGCTTTCCCGGTCAGGGGCTGCCTTGTCTTTGCTCACTCAGGCTGACAGTCACTGGGGACAGCCAGGGCTTGGCTATAGGCTTGGCTTTCACGTAGGAAAACTGTGGAGCCCACGCTAATGATTTGGAAGAGTTCTGCCTTACCCCACAGGTTGTGATGACGGGATCCTTAAACACACTACAGCACAGTTGGCAGCACAGCTTCACGGACGGTTGTTCAGCAAACACCAGTGGCTCCTGAAGATGATGAGAGAAAGGGACAGAGAGAGCACAAGGATTAGTCCAAATGCAAGAGCCTCCAGCTCTGCAGCAGGAACAAAACAACTCTTCAGCGGTGAGCCTTGGGAACCTGGGGAACAGGGAACTAGGGTTTCATGATCTCAAAATAAACTTTTGTCTGGGTCTGCTGACCTCCAGTATGCAAGAGGCAGGGAAAGAATGAACTTGGGAATGGCTGGAGACCCTCAGCTCATCACAAACTGGGGGCCACCAACATCTGGCAGTATCAGGACCTGAGAGAAAACTGCACAGACCAAATTCTTTGCCAGAGTGACTCAAGTCACCAAACCTGCATGAGCTGCACTGTCTGGTACTTTTTCCTTGGTTGGACTGAACAGTGCATTGTCAAAAACGTCCCCTGTACTAAGCCTGAAATTTAAAAGCAATTTTAAAACAGCTTGCCCTTTTGTATTTTTGAAACATCCTGAAGGAAGGGCTCTTCCATTCCCTTATGAACCAGAAACAACATTGTTTCTGCCGCAACTGGCCAATCTCTCCAGTTTTGTTTACCAACTAAGACTGCCGGAGCATGTGGTCCAAGCACGTCCTCAGTGAGAGGAGAGGCACAGCTCTCCGCTCTACCCTGGAGCAGGGCTTCACGTTTCAGAGCATTTCAAATCAATCACTGCAGTTTGGTCTGTCTTTTCATCCCGTGCCGCTCTCAGAACTCCAAACACAACCCCCTGGGTTCCTAAATACGAAACACACGCTTTTATCCCAGATCTGTTGCAAAACGCCGCCTGACCTTTTATGCATCCAGTCTGGGGTTAGTTACGGGGTCACAAGCTAAGCTCGGCTTAAAAGCATCCTCCCCCAACAAGAGTCACATGTAGACAATTCCTTGTACCCTCCTGGGGCTTACAATCAAGTCAGTGGGGTGCCACGCAGCCCTAAATGCAGGATGGGGCTCTGAATCAGTGGGGAATTGTATTAGTCTTGCTGCCTGGGGCTAGACCACCAGCCTAAAGACTTGCAACCCCCTACTGCTCTGCAGCAGAGCGAGGGAATTACACATGACTGCAGAGACTTACAGTTTTTCTGAGAAGCAGAAAAGCCTCACCATTGTCTCCTCTGTACATATAGGGAAACAGCACACAAGGAAGCAAAGTAACTTGCAGAAGTCAGTGGTGGAAACAAAATTAAAACCAGGAGTCCCGACAGCCAGGCGTTTAGTTGCCAGACATCACAAAAATCTGCCCAAGGCAGCTCTATGTACTCACAAGAGTCCACTAAGCCACTCTTTTGACATTGAACTTCCTAATACTGCTCCTTCAGACAATCCCAAATACCTACTGGCTCCTCCTCTTCCTCATGGAGTGAGAACGTTGAGCGCAAGGACATGTTGGACTCAGAGTGCAATGAACGGACGGAGATAGCAGAGTCAGAGCGTCGTGGGGTGCTGATCGGAGGCTTCAAAGAGATAAAAACCAGTTCATGTTATTGCAAATAATTCCCCCCGCTCCAAAACCCTATGCACAGAGACTTCAAGATCAGTCCCCCCTCCTCCACAAAACTCAGCTGCTCCATTTGTTCATCCACTCTGCCAAGCTGCACCGAGTGGCTCCCAGAATTAGAGCATCTCGCTGCTGCGTGCCCTTCCCGGCAGCCGGTGACACCGCACCGCGCTCACAGACAGGACAGGCATGGTTCAGGTTTAACTGACTAAACCAAGCTGGCATCTACATTCCAAGCATGTAATTTTCTCAAAGGTGCATTCGTTTGCATACTTACCGTGCGCACCCGCAAAGCAACGGTTTGGAAGAATTAATCCTTCACAGAAAGCTTTGTAAATCTCCCCCAGAGACAGCTCCCAGCTTCTGCAATTTCTATAATCTCTGCAGCAGCACTTGTTGTTTCACTCGCTATCTAACTTCTGCCAAATTTCTTTGCGTAAGTGTGGAGACTTCCTTCTATTCAATTCAGTAACAGACTGGCTTTGTCGCTTCCTGCTCGGGAGGGGAGAGCTAAGTGGACATCGCGTGCACCAATCAAGAAAAATCCCACTGGTTACAACGGCCTTGGGATTGGCTTCGAGGGAATGTCGGTGCCGGAATATTAACCAGCAGTGCATCTCTACGGGTGGAATATCAACCAGCAGCGTGTAGCCAAGCTGCGATTCGGCGTCAAAGCGAAACTGGAGACTCTTCAGACCATGGGGTGATTGGATTTGGGGGTCTAGAGCAGCTGGTAGCACAGCCACTGCCGGGTTGCTCTGGAAGAGATGCTGCTGGCAGACTGGGAAGAGCACAGAGAGAAACAATAAAGGTCTTCAAGGAGCAGAACAGATGCGCTGACAAAGAAGTGGGAGACTGAAGCCACAAGCTTCAGACACAGCATCAAGAGATGACCAATGTCCAAGCTGCCTGCACCTGCACGCATCACACCTAAATGTGGCTTGATTGTAGGCTGTAGCCTACAACAGGCACAAACTCTTAAAGCGCTGTCTGGAAGCTCTGGAGATCGCTGGCCCTGCTGCCCACTCAAAGAGGGACTCTCCCTGGCTCTGGACCAGGTCAGCCCTGGCATTGTCCAGCTGGAATGGGGAAAGCTGCACAGACAAGACTCTGCTGCCCCGGGTTCCTGTCCTGCGCTACCTTGTAAGCAAAACATTTTTTCCTCATGTTCAATCTGAACCTCCCGAGTCGCATTTTATGTGCTTGCCCTGAGGGAAAGTAGGTAACATCAGACCCAAGGACAGACAAAAGCAATACAGGAGGCCAGTGGGGCAGTCAGGAAATTCAGCAATGAAAGATGTAAGAAGAGCTTCAGAGACTGCTGTTTTCCCCAGAAACAGACTGTGCTGCAGCCTGAGCACAGTCCTCGCTGGGCTGCAGAAGAAGAGCAGATCAGGATCTTGCTGGTTCTTCACACTGCTCTGCTTCTTAATTTTTATGATATTGGAATCCTAGAAGCTCAGTAATTCTGTACCTGCTTAGAAGCCAAAGCATAAAGCTCTTTTTTAATAAAGAAGGCATATTTATTGGCTAAATATGTCAACCTTGAGAAGGAATGGTTATAATGAGGTAAATCAATTTTATGTGTATTCGTTAATTTTATTATTTTCCTCCACTAGTAACAGAAGTTATCAAAATAACAGGAATGACTGTGCATAGTTCCCATTCTGGAGGTGACACAGAAATCAGGGCAGCAAAGGCAGGCTCTGCAGGGAGGCAGTTTTATCAAGACCAACATCCTGTGTTGATCACTGATGGAGAGGAGGGGGACCGCAGCCCACAAGCACTTCCAGGGGGCAAGGGTGTGAGACACAGCCTTGTGCAACACTGCGGGCTCAGACACGTGTGTCTTGGCTGGGCTAATGCTGGTGTAAACTACACAGGAGTGAACCGATGTGCTAAGAAAGATCACTCCACTTGGGCTGTGGTGACAACATTGAATGGCAGAGGCTGTGCCCAGGTTGTGAGGGACCCACATGCACCAAAGCCAAGGAGCGCCAGGCCCTGCCACAGGGGAGGGGTGGCACAAGTGGCACTGCTTCGGCTAGGCTTGGATTTGGGAAGATCTGTCAGAAGGGTCCCACCTCCCCACGGCTGTGCCAGGGCTATTTCTGCACACAACATCAAGCCCACCTTCAAACAGACCAAGGATGGAGTGCTCAAACATCTTCTGATGGAAGACAGAGCTTGTAGCTGGCCAGTAACTCACTCCAGCCTCTGGATCAGAGGTGAAGCTCCCTGTAAACCACTGAGACTTTGGACAGCCAGTCAGCTCTTCTTCCACATTTGTCCCAATATTCAGCTGTAACCTTTAGGTGCAGTTCCCATCATGTCAGCTACAAAAGCAGCCTCCGCATGAAGGTTCTAGTACAGTCCTTGTTCCCACTCCCTGTAGGCACAGCAAGGCTGGGAACCTGTGACAATGTTTACAGGAAGAATGACAGCAGCCGCTCAATAATCCCTGCCTTGCACACAAAACACACTGCTCTGCTTTTGGTTTCATTAACAGAAGCTTTAAAAAGAAAAAAAGAGGGGTGACAGAGGTCACAGGAGGGCTCTGACTCCTCTTCCAGTTGTCTCTCTGATGGCTGACAAGCCCTTGGCAGCTTCTGGAGAAGGGAAAACGTAGTGACAAGGAAGGGAAATCCCAGGTTATTTCTTGAAAAAGCAAAGGAAGCTTCCTAAAAGGGTTAGTGAGAGTTTGTCTGCAGCAGCAGGCAGAGCAGGGCTGTGGTGCTTCTGGTTTGTTTGTTAGCACCCAGGGCTGCAGGCTGCCTCCTGAACCACTCATTAACCCTCTTGCTATTTTTGCTTAAGAATATTTATTAGTCCAGGGAAGGTGAGCTGAGACTGTCCAAGAGGACTGAGGCTAGGTCCTAGGAGAGACCTCTCCTGTTCTTGGCTGCACATCTCAATTTGCCACCCTGTAGTTTTCAAAGGAAATGTAGTGTCCCCAGCATCCCCTGCTCCTCTGGAAAAGGGTGCAGTGAGCACAGCCCACAGGATCAGTGCTGACAGCCAAGGGCTTCCTGGAACAGTGGCCCAGCTCCACGGGGTCAGTGATGTGATGGAGAGCTGCATTTGCCAAGGACACGAGGCAAATGTTCAAAGGACTTTTTGAAAAAACAAACACACGCTCACATAAAAACCAGCAAGATCTCTGAGCACCAGAAGGAACTTTATGGGATGCTGACAATAAAGCTCTTTGCGATCTGGTGTCAAATTTGTTTTAAGAAGTGTTGTAGCTCCATACTGTTGCTGACCCCAGTCTCCGCTAGTGTCTAACTTCAGCAGCAGCAACGATCCATTCATCCCTGGCTTGGAAGCTGCATCTTGTAACCTGACAAAGTCTACTCCCTATACTTAAATCTAAATAGGAGCTTGTGGTTATGAGATGTGGCTGAAGCACCAGGAATAGGAGAAGATCAAGGCCTCAGAGCTGCCCATTCACTGAGGTTTGCTTTGCTCTTGCTGTTCTTCATTTGATAGATTTAGCTGATTTAATTTCTCTTTAAGCAGCTAACCTGAGGCCTGTTGGATCACTAAACTCCCCCCAAAGAAGTTACTCAGAAGTGAGTGTGATGAATGAGAAAGGTGGGCACAAAATTGGGAAGTCCTTTTCTGCAAAGATATCGCAAGACATGGGAATGGTTTGTGTGAGAAGACCCTGATGATGTAATCCCCAGCAGCCGAGAACAGTCTGTGGTGTCCAACATCCCACTCTGCAGGTTTCAAATGTGCTCCCTGTGGTCAGAAGCCCCATCTGGAGGTTGAAAGAGGAATGGATTTTCTGGTCATAACTGCAGGGCCAGCTGTGCTGCTGGATGGTCCATCCAACACGCTCTGATCAAGACTGACTGGCTTCAGCCAGAGCCGCAGCCAGACATCGCTGACAGTAGCTGCGTTTTCTCCCAAGCTCAGGAGATCCAGAGCACGCTGCTCACCTCATGCAAGCACCTAACGGTGCCAACCTAAAGCCCCAGGTCAGGAGCGGGCTCTGCTTCCCCACTGCACCAACCATGGGAGCAGCCAGGAAATGCTGAGGCTGGTCCTGCCTCTGGTGCAGACATTTGCCTCCGACATAACGCCGTGCATGGGAATGATGAGGCGGGCAGAGAAGTCCAGAGGAGCACCAGACATCTCTCATTTGACAGATAATCAGCTCAGCCAGACAGCAGGGGGGCTCCTGGCAACACCTACCATGCCATCATCCTCATCTCGTGGGGAGTAGGTGAGTGTGCTGGAGGAGGATGGGGTCCGACGATGCTGTTTAAAAGTATTGGTCCCGTCAGCTTTAAAGCAAATAAAAAAAAATGAAAAAAAAATATTAAAAGCAAGCATTTAGGTTCCTCAGTAATATTTCTGAGCTACAGGTCAGTCCCTGTAGTTGTAAACGTTCCTTGGAAAAGCCTATGGATTCCCCAACTCCAGTTCTTGACCTGGACATATCAGTGCAGGCAGAACAACCCCGATCTCCAATAGCTTGCTGAAATGCACGCAGCCCTTTGAAGGCAGCTCACCCAGAAAAGAACATGGATAATATTCTACCAGGTCCACAGGTTAAAAATACTATTAAGAGGAAACCTCATACTCCCACATATTTCAGTAACCAAGAAAAATTGCTTCGATCAAGGGAGGTCGGGATGTTCTTGCAGCACAAGCAAAGCGTGCTAAATTAAACTGGAGATATTTGTTTAAAGATCATATTACTGACGTGTATAACATTTTGAATGTAAAGATTCAGGAGTCAAAAACTATATAGATACCAGAGGGCTGTAGAAATGTAATCCAAACATTTCCCCCAGGCAGACGTTCGTTTCCTCATCTAAATCAGTGTGAAGTGCCACAGTTTATCTTTACTAAAGTAAGGGTATTTTTATTCCAAAATGAAAACAGATCTCACACCACGTGTCAGGGCTCAGATTCCTCACCTGCTGCGCTTTGAGGAACAAAGCACCAGGATTTTAAATGGGCATGTACACTTGCACCCCCTCCTGTCTGAGTTAAAAATGGCCATGGGGGTCTTACCAAAGTGTCCAGAGTGACACACAGTCAGGCACAGAGTGAAGATGAGAATTTTCAGCGCTCGTAATGATTGCATGAGAATTCAGAGATAAGATTTGGGACTGAGCTCTCTATCGAGCCCTGTTGTACTACCCTAATTTCAGCAAAGGCTTCCCAGTGGTACTGTTAAGTCTGCCTAATGGGAGAAAATTTCTGTGCATGCTCATTTCCATCACGCCTGGTGATCAGATGCCATGATTAAATAACACTTGGGCTGCATAATACTAAAACCAGCACCTCGGCACCTGTCTGTAATGAACACAGTGATTCTCCCAACAGCTTTATGACCTGTAAAACAACAACAACAAAAAACAGTAGGAATCACATGCAGTGCTCTGGGGAGAAGCTCAATGCATGAAATACACTCACCCTTTGTGATGGTTGTCACAGCAGAGTAGGCTGGACCAAAAGTTGTTTCCATTCTTGTCTGAAATATTGACAAAATGAAGGTCAGTGCGTATCACTGCAGCACAGCCCAAGGGCTCACCACCTTCCCTGAACTGGTGAAAAAATGTACATATATATTCCCAACTTCTATCTGTGGATATTGCGATTTTTAATAGGCAAGAAAGTACCATATTTTCAAAAGACATCTTCATTTTCTCAAAAGAAAGGATGAGAACATAAGGAGCAGCCCTAGCCCCTATCCTCTGCCAACACCACCGAGCCTTACCCCGTTGGTATTTTCAGAAGTAGTGATGTTTGTTGTGCCACTGGAGAAACGATTGTAGCGAGCGTTCTTGTTTGAGCTCATAATCTAGGCCAGCATTTGTTAGTCATGGGAAGTTTGCTCTGTGGAAGAAGAAAGACAGAAAGAGAGTTAAGTTCATTGTACATATTTTCCTGGGCTCAGAGAACAATCTCCTGTAGCATTAAGTCCAAGTATTTACCTAAGCTCACATAAACCTGGATTTTCAGAAGCAAAACACAAGGTCAAAGTCAGGTTTCTTCAAATCATTCCTGGATGAGTGTTCAGCATTTTCTAAAGATATAGTATCTTTTAAAATGACCCTTTAATCACCCAAATACTGGAATACCCATAATCATTAGCTGCTTTTACAAGGACACAACTATTTTAAGAGCAGATGAGACTTCTCAGGAGACTACTCTAAGACAGACAGCATTCCACTGATCACCATACACATCAATATTTTAAAAATGAGTCTATGTACCAGCTGTGACTGACAGTCCCAGCAGAGAAGAGTCCTATGCAGGCTCTGTATCCCTCGTCTGAGTGTAGTTCAGAAAGCACGTTACTTGCTGCTTCCCAAAACCCTTTGCACAGAGCGGTGATTAATAAGCAGGGTCCTAAAAGGGAGCCCCCTCCACAAGACACAGCAAAAGCAAGCACAGAACAGACCGCACCATGGCAGGCAGAAGGATTTTGGCAGAGGCCACAGATACAAGCCTGATCTTTCAATGTGCCGGAGAACTCAGTGTGCCTGAGTGCATGGAGGGCAGAAAAGGTCTCTGGATGTAAAGCTACACCACTAAAACCCTTATCCCATTAACTGTCAGGCTCAAGCTGAGCTGGCCGGGACTCCAGAGCCCAGGGAGTTTGTTCACTCACAGCTTTGCAGCTCAGACCACCTTCCAAGCACATTCAATCTTTGCTTTAGCACAAGGGGTTGTGACTGCCTTCCTCCCTCCAGGAACACCCACCCCCAGATGAAGGAAGAGGTGCCCTGGGAACTCAGCAGCCCCACATCCTCGTCAGCTGGGGTGGCAGAAAGGGATTCCTCCAAGGGAGCTTCTTTCCTGGACAGGTTGTGCCAGGCTTTCTGGCACTTCCAGGTAAGGAAACCAAAGCCTAAATATCCCCAGAGAATAAGGCTGCCTCATATTCAAAAGGGTGATGAGCACAGACCTCGTCCCATTCCCGTGAAGAACTCACTGGGAGTTTTGCTATTTAACTCAGAAGCCCCCGGCTGTACTGCTGAACACAAAAGCCAGGGCTAGATCTTAGCAGAAAGCAAAAATCCCATGTTTGATTTAGTTATATTTGCATCAAAGGAATCCTTTCCATCACGGTCAAGGAAACCATGAAAGAAACCTTAATTCAAGTAACATGTTTGCGATTTTCAATCTCCCTCCCAGATTCCGGTCAGAAACAACCAGCAAAATCTGGATCATCAACCAGAAAGAGAAACCCTCTCCCCATAGAAGTCAGGAGAGGGGCTTATTTCTCTTCCTCCGTGGTTTACAGTTTTTTACTAGGTTCAAGTTTGCAAAGTCAAGTATTACACAATAATAATCTGCAGAAACACATGGAGTTTGCTGTCTTTAACCTCTGTTGAAACCTGATCCTGGCTTCAGGGCACAAAATTATGCTGTTGTCCCAGCACATCTGACAAGATGCTCTCAATGAGTCTCCTTCGGAGCCAGGGTACCCATAGGAAGGAGCTGCACCTCCTCTCTGCCATCATACAAAGATGTTTCTGGCTTGAGCAGGAGTTCCTTCAGAGAAGACTAGGGTTCAGCAGGGCACTGAGCTCTCCTTCCAAGCTGCCCCTTCATCCCTGCAGCTGAAGGATGGCACTTGCAGGCTGTCCCAGTCTGGCCACGGAGACAGGGACCCTGTGCTCCACGAACAACCTGCTCAGGAAGGATCCTGATTAAGAGACCCCTTTCTGTCCAAGGTATAGTTAAGTCTTGGTACTCTCACTGCCAGCAGCAGAGTCCAAGGGCTAAACAGACAGACCAGACAGACATCTGCAGTGAGGACAGACAGGCCAAAAACAGTTTACTAAGACACAACCCAAATCCCTTTTTGCAGGACGAGAGCCATTCACCAGCGAAGGGAGCCTGGGAAGAAACACCCCGCAGATGCCTGCAATCAGTCCCTGCATCTGGCCCTGGCAGAGATGGCACTGCTCTGGCCAGGCTTTCGCACTCTCATTTTGCTGCTCACATTTCCAGCTTTTGGGGAGGTGAAGTGTCTTAGGTGTTCCTAGCAATTGGGTTTATCTGAGGGTGGCAAGTCCTAAATCTCCAAGCTCTTCCTAAAGGAGACCACTGTGATTTTTACAGAAAGGGAACTGAGGCTCACAGAGACACAATCACACAACATAGCTGTGACCTGGGACTTTCCCAGGGCTTCCTTAGTCTCATCCCAAGAACATACCCACCTCCCCGGCGAGCGCCAGTGCGGGGCTGCTGCACATGGGGCCGGTCGCGTCCTGCACTCACATTTCAAACACTGTGAAGGCGATGCTTGGGATGTCCTCGGCCAGTGCTCTGCAAACGGCCAACAGCTCAGCCACGTCTGACACAGTACTTGGTGTTGCTCGCTTGCTGCGGTTCTTCAGGCAGGCAGAGCACAGCAGCTGCACAGCCCAGGGAATCACCGCTCAGGTCTAAACTCTCAAAAAAAGTTACAGTCTAAAACTAAAACGAAAAAACCCCAACCAAAAAAACCAAACAAACAAAACCCTCAAAACCAAACCCAAGACCATCTTAAAAACAGGGATCTGGATAATGTTTTCCACACATTTGAAAGCACTGTCCTGGCTGTTTGCAAATGCCAGATCCCTAAGGAGATGCTAAGCAGAGTTGCTGGAGCTGTCTCAAGAACAGCAGGAATGAAGTAGTGTTGTGCTGCTGCATCATGGAGACCTGCCGAGCTTAAAGCTGGGCTCCAGCAAGCAGAGAAGAGAAGTTTGGCATTGGCCATCAGCATCCTTTTATTCCTTTCAGTAGTTCCTTACAGCACAGACAGCAGAAGGAACAAGGAGGGTGGGCAGCAGGAAAGAGGGAAGACAAAGCTTTTGGGTAATACACTGGCCATGGCCCCCTGAGATCTGAACCCCACTCAGCCCCTCACAACCGTGGGAAAGCCACTGGGGCTCTCTGCTTCCTCCCTGCAGTCTCTTTAGTCCTCTTTAACCTCCCTAAAGTCTCTTTAGTTTCTCTCTTCTGCACAGCGTATCTGGACTATAAAGCTTGAAGATGAAAGAACTTTCATCTGGATATTGTGCACAAAAGGGTCTCCACCTTTGCTGGGACCCTCAGATGATGCAGCCCTCATAAATAACATACAGCAAGTACTTCCATGAGTGATGACAGGCTGCCACATTTCCCGTGATTTCCCATCGCAAGGTTGCATTATCTCATGTCTAGTAACATGCACGTATCCCTACAGCTCCGTATGTTTAACAATACAGCTAAGCTCACCAAACTCCTCTGGAGAAAGGATTCAGCATTCTCCTCCTCCCACATTAGGGTGGAAATGGAGGGACTTCCTTTTCAGAAGGGCCATGAATTCATGATTTCTTCAGAGAAACTCAGCAGCATCTACTCAAACACCCTCTGTTTTACACTACTCCCAAGACAAGAGCAGGGATATGCTCCCACCTCACCCATCATGACAGCACTAAGGGAACCCGGCATATCAAATATTCCTACTGGGGTTTTAAGGCAAACTGTGTTTCCCAGATGGAAAGAGAGAAAGCCCGTCCTTGTGGAGGACTTGCAGGCTGTCTGGAGACACAGGCAAAAGCTTCACTCCCCTCTCATTTTCAGGGTATGTACTGCCTTCAAATGTAACAGATGGAGACTCAAAAAAGCAATGGGAAAGCACTCACTTTGTAGCATAAAGAGACAGGAAAAACCAAGAACGAGGACAACTAACGGTTTGAGTAGTTTTGTAATATCATTAAATGTAGGATCAGATGTACAACAAACAGGCACTTAAGCTACTGCAATCAGTGAGTTATGGCCTGCCAGCCAAGGATAAGCATGACCCTTTAAATAACTGCCTTTGAAACTTCTGTGCAGGGTAGGAGGTGTCCACCGTGATGTGGTCACTGCTGGTGTGACCCAGCAGGCCACAGAACTGCTTACTGCTGAGAGGCATTCAGGAGGCACATCTCCAGTTTCAGCCTGTCCCAAAGCCCCACTGAAACGGATGCAAAACGCCTTCCATCTTCAACAGATCTTGGATAAATCCAAAGCGAGGAAGGGAACACAGGCTGGAACACAGGGATTTTCCACTCATAGTTTAGAAGCATGTCCTGCGCTTTGCAGCTTGGCTGAGCAACCTACCTGCAAGCAGCAGCAGGGAGCCTGCTTCGTGTCTTCTCTGAACAGAAACCAGAGGAATGTGAGCAATGGAAAAAATGTCGAGTAGAATATCAGCCAGGCTGCAGAACACCAGCCACCGCATGAATATCTGATTTCAGCCCAAATCCCTGCAACCACCATATATAGGAAGCATTGCAACAGAGCAGACATCTCTCCAGAGCACTGTCTGACAGCTCCTTCACATCTCAAGCTCTCTTCCAAAAGATACTGAGAAAGGCCTTTTCCAACCGTTACCAAAGAAGTTAAAAGAAGGCAGAAAAGAGCTGGCATTGTTGACATCAATACAGGCTTCCTACAGCACTTGGAAAAATCTCCACCAGATCTCTGAACCTTGGCTTGGCATCTGAACGCTGCCAGCCACGTTGTCCTGTGCTCCCAGGCCCAGAGGACAAGCATACCTCCCGGGTGGCCGGTGTTCCTCCTTGGGGGACCCTGCACCGGCCACGGGCAGCTCCTGCCCGTGCTCCGAGAACAGACAGAGCTCCTCAGCCTGCAGGGTCTGAGCAGAACCGTGCCCCCGAGGAGATACAGACCACGACACAGTGAAAGTATCAAATATTTTGTGTTACAAAACACACACGCTCTGTGACCTAGAAGGAAAAAAAAATTCCTTCCTAGAAGGAATCCTTTGGGCTGCGAAGTCCTTCTCAGAGGCCCAAATACAAACGGGCTCCAGAAATACTCTGAGCATCTTCAGCAGCTGCACAGAGCATCGGGTGAAAAGCCCTCGCTGGAAACATTCTCCCAATTTTCCAGCCCAGGACCCTACAGGGTCAGGTTATGATTTACAGCAAAGCGGATTGCAGAGGCACCCTGACACCTGCAGTGAGAGGACAGGCTCCACTTGCTCTAAAATGACAAGAACTGTTGAAAGAACTTGTATGTCCTGACAGCACAACAGCACAGGGCTGCCCTCTAAACCAGAGAGGCACACGTGGACCCACACATCTGAAGATCAGCTTGGGAACCCAGCCTGTGATCCACACTCTCCTTGCCTGGAGTTAATTTTTATTATCTCCTTTTTTTTTTTTTTTAACATGCAACTTTAGTGGGTTTGACAGTAAAAAAAGAAGGGAAAAAGCCTACCCTGGAAAAAGGAAGCTGTGGGGACCCACTATGTGCTAAATCACACAGCTGATAGTAACCAGATGCGAGGGAAAAGAAAGGGTAGGTTTCAGCATTTGCACACCACAGGAATCAACTCAGGCTTTTGAGACTCAGCAAGAAGAAAAAGCTTTAAGACTCCTACTTTAGTACTCCAGGCAAGGAAAAATCCAACTGCCAGTGGTTGCGGAGATAGCAGAGGAAATCAGTGCTCCCTCTCGGGACCCACTGCAGAGGCCAACAGGATCAGCAATGGAGCGGTTTTCTGCTGGCTGCTTCAGGCTGCTGCCAACCCCAGCACTGCGCCTCAAATCAAGGAGGGGAATCACCCCCAGGGCCACTGGACCTGCTAATACTCTGGCCCGGGCTGAAGAGTTTGCCCACAAGAGGGGTCTGGCAGGACTGGCACAGGTACCTCAAAGGTCTCCCCCCTCCTCTCAGCCACCAAAGCGCACACACACTCGGCTATTCCCAACATCAGCAAGAGGTCCTTACAACCAAGATCAAGGCCAAGGCTTTGAGGGGAAGGGATAGCAGAGTATCTTGTTCTTCACAAACATCACAACCTGCCTGGTCCCAATTAGGAGCCGGTTCTTCATGCGGGAACCACACTATTGCCGGCACAATAGCAATTGTGGGGTTTGTGCTCCAGCTGCTCTCCAGGGTGAGACATGGGGATGGCACTGGATCCCACAGGTGACGTGGCACCGCTGGGGAGCGGCTGGCAGACACAACGCCCAGCACGCTCAGTGTCTCTCTGCCAAGAAACCTGTGAGCGTCTCCGCCTTACGCAATCAACAGCCCATAAAGCTCAGCGACACGACTTACGTCTGCTCCGTTCTTCTTCTTTTCCCTCTTCAGTTCATTGAAGCTGTCTTTAAGGTTATTCACCCCTGCGGAAACTGCTGGGCTGGCAAAACCCATGCACAGCAGGAGCGTTTGCTGGAGAGCGAGGCCAATGCGTGCAGCTGCCTCATGAGAAGGCACGGGGTTATCTTGCTCCAGCTGGGAAAAGGCTGTGGATGATGTGAATTTCTTTATTTCACAACCTGGGTGTTTACAGCATAAGACACAAACTTCTGTTTCTCTTACACCGGCGCAGCCAGAAGGGGAAGGGTTACACATCCTTGAGAGCACTGGCACATCACTGGGGAAATAAATACTCTTACAAAAGCTGAAGTGCTCTGTGCTGCTCCAACAGCCCAGCTCAGCGGGACAGGGGCAAGGCAAGCAGGTACCCAAAGCAGGGGGTGTGCGTTTGTGGCCTACAGCCCCTTCCTCAGCTGCATCACAAGCTCTCACACAGCCAGGGCTCTTCTGGGGGAGGTAACAGGGCTGGTAAATCCAGTCCAGTAGCTCCGTCTACCTTGTCCTTCTGGAGCACCAAGGCATCGTCCACACTTTCTATCTATGAACCAATTCTCAGTGGCCAACAGTAACCTGCAAGGGAACATCTCCAACCAAAGCATAAGTGAGACAAGATTCATCAGCTCAAATGCGAACTCTTCTACAAAGACAACCCCAGGACAGTCACACTGGCTTTTTTGGCCAGTGTCTCTGGTGGAAATAGCACTTATTCATAAGCACTTGCGAACTACATTAACAGGGCTTAAAGAACGTGGTGACGAGAACTTATCAGCATCTAGTCTGACTTGTAAAACATGAGCCATAAGAAGCGCGTGAGCTACAGCAGATCAATGAGATAGACATCTCCCAGGGCAGTCACAGGACAGGAAGCAGAAGGTGGAGCTCAACGGTCACTCCTCAGGTTAGACAGACTACACAAGGGCTCCCCCAAGAACCACTGCTGAATAAGCTTTTCCAAGATCACAGATGAAGATGTTGAATAAAGAGCGAACAGTGAAATCGCCAAGTTCACAGATAACACTAAGCTCTTTTGAGCAGTCAAATACCATGTTGATGGTGAAGAACTCAAGAAGAACCTCACAAAGCTGAGAAGACATTAAAGTTGCAGATGAGCTTTTATGGAGAAAAATATCAAGGAATGCATCTAGGTAAAAGTAATGTAAAGCAGGCCTATGTAATGCTGAGCTCTGACTTGGCAGCTACAACTCAGGAAAGAGACGCTGGAGTCTCCGTGGACAGTTGGATGCAATTCTCAGCCCAGACGACAGCAGCAGACAAACAAGCCAATGAAATTCTGAGCAGCATCACAAAAGCTGTGGAGAACAACCGCAAGGGTGTCATTTGGGTGCTACATAAAACCTTGATGTACTTGTCTCCCGAGTGCTGTAGCAGTTCTGCTCGTTGCTTTGGAAAAAGGCTACAGCGTAGTTCGAGAAATTTCAGGGACTGACAAATAAAACGACCAATGGGATGCAGTCCCTAATCCAACTACTCTGAGCGGTGGGAAAATATGAGGCAAATGGATGGTAGAAAGCGATCAGATTCCTGTGCTCTTCGTTTATAGCATCCATTTTCATAACTGCTGAAGACGGAACTGGGGCTAGGCAGGCAATGCTCTCACACGGCAAGGCATTTCTTATTCCTAGGGTGACCTCTCTAAGGCCAGTGGCGTATTCCCAGAAGTGCAGTCAGTGCTAGAAGAACATAAAACGCAAACAGAAGTTCAGCCTTACCAACAGAGCATGGCACTTCCATCTGGGGGGGGCTCTTTGCTTCTGCGGAACAGAAAGAATCTTTTTACTGTTTACAAGTCTTTGCATTGCTCTTGAATGTCATACAAACTTTTCTGAGCTACTTAAACTGAGACCATAATTGTACTGAGCTGTCATCAATAAAAATAAAAGTGATATTTTTAATTGCTGCTACTTTTACCAGCACTTCAATTGACTGCAAAGTTGAGAGAACACATTCAACAGCTGTTTGAACACTGTCATTCCTTTGTGCAAATGCAGTTCAGAAAAGGGAAATCATTTTGTAGTAGGTGCTTTTCCTAAAGGGTAATGAGTCCTTGGGATAGAAAAACTTTTTGCAGTACTTCATGTTAAAACCTGAAGCAGTAACTTTCAAATGTGCTTGTAACTCAATCAAAAGTGATTGTTCTGGTGGAACAAAGCATCTCATTTTTCCCAAAAACCTAAAATCAAGTTACAACAGAGGCCAGTGTTCAATTCTGTTTCCATGACACAAAAGCTACACTTGAGGCTTCACTTCCATTTTAGGAAACCTGTAAGTATCCACCCACTACGCCATTTTTCTTATGCTTAAGGCCCCAGACCAGGGTTCAGTAGTGCCCAACCTCTGCAACCGAGACTGGCTTGTCTTGGCTCAGTGGTCACTGCTGGGTGGCCAGGCTGGCAGAAACGGCCTCAGAGCTCTTCCACACAAGGCTCTTAATCAAAAGGTGCTTTAAAAGTTTGCCCTAAATTACAGTGCTGCACGCCGCTCCTTTCACAGCTTGTGGTCTTTCCCACATCCTCATTCAAAGAACAGACCCATTTGGGGCGTTCACGTTATTAAACTCTTGATTTGTTTAAGAAAAAAAGGAAAAAACCCAACCAAACCCCCAAACCAACAACCTCCTACCCCTCCAAGACAAAACCTCAGTCCTGCTACTGTTTCTTGAGAGGGAACAGCCACCTCCTCTGTGCAAGGCAGGTCGTGATACAAGATACCATGCTTCAAGAGCTGCAAATAGTCCCCTACACAAATCACAGCAGAACTGGTGCTAACTGGTCCTCCTCTGCCTTGCTTGACAGAGAGAGCAAGCAGCTACCGAGATGCCACGGGGTCCTGCGGGCTGGCTGAGGTTCTGCTGCTGGCTTCCCTGCTGCAATCTGGTCTGCAGAAATCCAGCCGATAGATGGGCTTGCAACTCATTTTAAAAAAAAAAAAGCTCTAACACATGCCAGGTCAGCAGCAAGGTCTGGGTTATGGAGAGATTCAGCCTCTGTCCTGGAAGGACAGTGGCTGAGGAAGCAAAGCCTCTGTTTTGGAGGGCTTCAGTCTTGGTTGATCAGTTCAGGAGCAGCAAGGGCTCACACAGAAATCCCCTGTACAAAGAGATCCTGAGCTTCCTTGGGCACCTTTTACCTCCACCCCACGCAGTGCCGACACGAGCACCTCAGCAAGGCTGTGACCAAGAGACTTGCCCATGAAAACCAGAAATTAATCCATCCTCAGCCATCCCAGTCCCACCCTCGGCTGGTAATTTACCAAAGTTCAAAAGCCTGCTCTGAGCTGGCCTGGGAAAGGAATCAAACACCAATAAATGTACTAAGTTTTTAGCAGACACCGCACCCCATGTCCCCCAAGGAAGCCAGAGGAAAATGTGTCTCACCTGCTGCATTCTCCTTTCCTGGAGCCACCCTGCTATACCCAAGGCCATCAAAATTTTCTTCTCTACTTCGTTCCCCAACTGCTGTGCAGGCACTGAGGGCTTTTCACACTGCTTGGCCTTACTGGTGGCTGCGCTTCTCTGGAAAGGTTTAACCCCTCCTATCACATTATGGGATTTTTCCAGATTAAAGTAATAGGAAACCTGAGACCATAATCACCACTCAAAATACACACAGTATCACTTCCACCCTCTCTTTCCACCCTCCCCCAACATCCTCCAAAATTTTGAAACTTTATGACACGCTCTTGCTTGCCCTCTGGGTGCAATGAGATCACTTTAAAGATCCATCTGTAATGCATCAGCTCCTTCACAAAAAAAAAAAAAAAAAAAAAGACAGACACAAACTAACACACAAACAAAAAACAAAATCACAGTAAATTTCAATCACCTGCTTTTTTTTTTTTTTTGTACAGTTTCCTTGGACTTTGCCACTGAGAACAAGCCGGAGAGCAGAGACAGCTACACTCAGTGCTAGGGAGTGTTAACCAGAGACTGAGAAAGGGAGAAGACTGTAGTGCTTCACAGGTAGCACACGAGCTGGGCAAAATGTGATCAAACTAGTGATGTCCTGCCCTTTGATAAACAAGCACTGAATCCTTGATGCCTGAAGAAGTCAGTGGATGTGGATACTTCCACCACGGCAAATCTACTGACAACTTTCAGACAGAAGCACTATTCAGTGTCCCACAACCACCTAACACCATGCTGGCAAAGCTGTATTTAAATTACTCCCCTGAAGTACCATTAGTAACTGTCCTGTAGCCACGATGACTTGGGATGCAAGGGAGAGGCAGTGAGAGGTACTGCCTCTTCTCACAAACTCGGCTGCTTTGCTCACAACTTCACCTAAAGAATATCAAGGACTTCCCATTTCTGAAACCACCAAAAGCAACCTCAGGAAACACTTGCCGGGTGGCTGCACAGTCCAGCGTTACACATCCTTGCAAAGGTCACTCTGAAGGACCACAAAATCAGCATAACACAGCTCCGGCTCGTTGGACAGGCAACAGGCACCCACTTCTAAACTGGTGTTGGATTCCAGATACCTCCTGCTTCTCCACTGAGATCTAGACACCGGTATGAAAACAGTTCCTCCCTCACTACTGTCCACAATCGCTAAAGCACAGCAGCCTCCCGGGGAACGCCGCTGACACAGCCCTGACCTCCAGCACCCGGGGCAAACATTTTACCTTGGAGGAAACTCACCATCCAAGCCGGCACGGAGCGGCAAAGCCCATCGAGACGCCACCATGACCAAGTTCCTGAGCTGTGGGCAGGCTTTTCCTCGGTCTAAATGTCTCTTCCGCTATCTGTGTGCGTGTATGTGTGTATCGCTCTTAAGTGATGTAAACAGAAAGGCATGCAGAGCAGTGGGCGATATGTAAATTCAGCTGGAAAATCCCACAGCTTAGCCAATCTCAGTGCTGCCTCCCAGTTTTTCCCTGGCTGCTCTGAGACTGAAGAGGTTTAGGCTAGTGCAGAAAAAACAACCACTCTCTTAGCACACACAGATTTCTTCCTCTGATCAGAGAAATCTCCAGGGACAGGACAGTCCATTGCTCAGTTTAAAGGGAGTTTGAGTTTCTCATCCTCTTTAGGTAGTTTCCAAACTATTCAAAATACTGAATATCAAGCAGCCTAACAAACAGCAACTCAGTCTTGGCTTGTGGAGACGATCGTGGGCAATCCAATTAACAAGAATTGCCACAAAAAGGCAGAGCTTTCCTGGGCTAGTGACCAGAGCTCGCCTGAAAGACAAGCACTGACAGCGGGGGACTTCTGTCAGGACACCCACCACACACAGGAGAACAACGTGCTCCCATGGCTGAGCCTCTCCCAGGAGCAGGCACTGCATAGAGAGCTCTCGCCCCACTCCAGCACCCAATACACCTCCTGCAGCTTTTACACCTTATTAAAAGCAGCAAAGTAACCCTGATGAAGCTCTGAACTGCACTGAAGGCAGAGCAGACAGTGGGTACGTTGGGGTGCCACTGCCCTGGACTCCTGGAGGAGTTGCTGAGCTTGAAAAAAGGGTGACACAAACCCCTGTGAGCAACCACCCGCCTTCTCCCTTGGCCCAGGCAGCCACTATGTCCCCCAATGCAACCCATGGGCAAGGGGACATGCCAGTATGTGCCTCATCATGCCCACGGCAAAGGTGTACAGCCAGGGAAGACAAGGGGCATAAAAATCAAGAGGGAAGAGTTCTGATAGACTGCACTTGTCCATGTAATCTTAGTACTTAGTGAAACAAGGAAGGATTTTCTGACAAAAGCCTTTCTTCTGGCACAGCTAGGCTTGGCTGAGACAACCTGCGAGGCAGGTATGATCACGCTTCAGAAAATGCCACACTGATGGCTAGCTGGGGCTAGGAAGGTCCCACAGAACAGGCAAACACTCAGCCCATGAGGTGACTAACTGCTGAACACCAGCTGAAGGCAACTGAAGCTGCAAAAATGCTCAGCGCTGCTCGGGACCAACCCCGCACACTGCAGCAAACCAAACCACAAAGCTAGAGCTTTCTGTGTTGTCGTGGCTGGATTTACCCTGGCCTTTCTCAGCCTTCCTTGAGACAGCAGTGCCCAGGGTGGGGGACCCCAGGACTTGGAAAGGGACACGGCAGATTGCAACAGTTCCCTGCTCGATGCTTAGGAAATCCCAAAACTCTTTTGAGGTGTGCCATGAGAACAGCCCTGACCTCTCGCTCCTTGTCAATGGTGACGGCCAGCAATTTGGATTTGTGGTTAGTAGATGCCTATATAGCACCTGACACAATGCAGCCCAGTTTTTGGTGGTGCAATGGGTTATCTTCACCGCAACGCGCTTTCTGTGAACCACCTCCCCTCCTCACACAGCTCCCAGGGAACCGTGTAAAGGCTGTCATGGAAGTGGTTGACATTCTCATGCCACGTTTCCTCGGCAAGAGCTTTGTGGAACCTTCCTTCAGTCACTCACTCAGCCCTCTCCCTGCAAGCCCAACAAACGTCCCTGTGGCTGTAAGCAAGAGTCATTTACATACAAACGCCTGAAGCCAAGACGCAACAGCTATTTAACAGGAACACTAACTGCTTGGAACAGACCAAGAAGAATATATGACTGGGGTGAAGATGCACAGAGAGGCAAAATTAAAGTGCTGGGATTGAAACAAAGTGTTTGGCAACAACAAAAAGCTGAAAAACTTTCGAAGTTGAAAAAATAACTGCAAGGCCAGAGATCTTCACCACACACCTACCCCCTGGGGGAGATACAATAGCCTGGATAGGGCTCATTACATACGTATCAAACCCGGCTAACTTATGTACCAGCTTTCTTCCACACTCATTAGCCCCCAGCAGAGCCTGTCTGAGCCATTGTCTTTGACACCAACAGGGCTCAAAAGCAAGCTGAACTGGAAGAAGGTCCTCACTTCTGGCTTCCATGCAACACACCAGGATCATCGGGTCACAGACCAAATTGGAGAAAAGCGTTTGACAGCAAGTCTGTCAGAGGAACAGCAGCTGCGAGCGGGCAGCACAATAAGGCAGAACTAAAGAGCATGTTTGAAATGAGAAGACGATAGCGCAGTTTCACTGCCTGCTCCGAGGTGCGCAACTGCCTCGGGGCAGTTACGGAGACCTACCACCAAATAGCCTACATTGCACAAGCCGTAAAACCAAAGCATAAGGAAATGAGGTTACAGGGAAATCAAGAGAGAACCATCAGCAACACGTGCCCCGAGTCGGGCAAGTAATGGAGCAGAAAAAGAGAGAAGAGAGAACTCAGCACACCCTGCGACGAGGTACGCCAAGCAGCCCAAGGGAAGGCAGCCGGGGTGAAGAAAGCAAGACGCGGACAGGATTCAGCGGGGACCCAACACCACCAGAGGGGAGACACGAGCTCCCCTGTGCACCTGAAAAACCACGCTAGCACCTACGTTGTTTAAAAACCAACGCACAAACGGCCCAAGGGAAGGGAACGAGGCGGCAGAAGACACGGCAGCGGGAGGCATCCCCCGGCGCTGCCCCGAGCAGCCCCGCAGCGCCCGGAAGAGCTGCCGCAGGCGCCTTCCCGGAGCGGGGCCGCCTGCCCGCGCCTCTCCGCGGGGAGCCCGCGGCCCAGCGCCCCTCGCCCTCCCCCTCATCCTCCTCCTCCCCACCGCCCGGCCCAGCCCTTCCCCTCACAGCGTTCTCTCAGCCCCAGGCCCGGCCGGCTACCCTCGGCCCAACCCGGAGCAGCACCGCTCGTACCTGGCGGCGGCGGCCGGAGCGCCGGTGCCCGGCCCCGGCACATCGCTACCCCAGGCCTGCTCCCCGCTCCTCTAGCGGCTCAGCTGCCACCCGGGCCGGAAGCCCCCCTCCTCGCGCTCCTCGGGACTTGTAGTCCGACGCGACGCTTTCCGTCAACTCCTCGCCGCGCCTCCAGGACGTTGGGACTACAACTCCCAGCAGACTTCGCAGCCCAGCGCTGATTGGCGCTTTCCCAGTCACTCTCTGCTACAACCACTCCTGCTACTGGCTTGGCTCGGCCTCCTACAGGGGCCAATCAGGCGGCGGCAGACCACCGCCTCGGGCCACGCTGCGCAGCGCGGCGCCATTGGAGCGAGGAAGTGCGGCGACCAATGAGCGCTGGGAGAGGCGAGAGGGCGATCACGCCAACGGTTCGCGATTGGCCATATGGGCAGGCAGCCTGACCAATAGCGACGCGGGGGCAGTTATAAAGTTCGCAACGGGGGCACGCGGTCGGCCTTTCCAGTCAAGAGGTGAGCGGGAGGGGACGGTGGTGGCGTGGCCGTTAATGGGGGGCGGGCCGGGGATGATCTATAATCTATTTTTCTGACACCTCGTCTGAGGGCGGCGGGCGGCCGTGGCCCCTGCTGACGATCCACAGCTGAGGCCCGAAGGAGCCGCGGCGGGGCTGGGGGAGGGCGGTGCGGCCTGCTCTCACCGTGCTGCCTTCTCTCCTCAGGGCCCGGCGGGAACCGGATCGCGCCGGTGAGAACTGTATGGTGGCGGCCTGAGGAGCGGTGAGGCGGGGGCGATGAACGGCGACGTGGGAGGCCGGCGGCGGCCCCTTTCCTGGGCGGTTCTGGCCCGGGCAGCGGCACCCTCCATGCCGAAACCGGGGTGCTGCCCGTCAGCCGTGCCTGCTGGGAGGTAAAAAAAAGGTATCGCTTGTTTCTAGCGTACCATTGGTCTGCATAAGCTTCTTCAGGGATCTGCAGCCGCAGGGAAGGCAGGAGTGGATCTCAGGCGGGTGAAACTGGGGCTGGAGTAACTACTAAATGCTGTAGCACAGCTGCTGTTCAAGGGATAGGGTAGACTACAAGCTGTGAAGAGTTCGGCTCAAAATGCACTCATCTGGGGTTGCTGTATCACACAGGGAAGCTGCTGTTTCTTATGGTGTACAACTTGGGAGTCAATCAGTTTTTAAAGCACAAAGCAGCAGCTGCAGAATTAGCTGAAGTACATGAAATCAAAAGTAATCGACTTTTACTCTGCCACATGGAGTAGCTAAAGGTAAACCTCGTGGCAGGTGGTGGATGCAGTAGTGTGGGTAACTGAAAGGATTCACAGTATGAATTCCAGTGCTCAGTTGTGTAGACAGCTAATTTAAATTTAAATCCGTGATGCTAACTAGCTTTTTGGGATATTACAAGTTGCTCAGGTGATGTTCTTTTCCCCAGCCTCAAATCAAGTTCAGCCTTGTCATTCTTAAGTTCCTTGCTGCTGTATCTCCTCTCTGGCTTCTGTATTTGGCCAATTCTGTAGCTTACAGATTTTAATAAAGGTTTCAAAAGAATTGTTTGGCTTCTGTTTTTCATAAATCGCACGGCGGGGGGGGGCACGTAAAACTACAAATGATATTTAGAACTTTGTATTTGGGCAGCCAGCAGACCATTTCTGGTGCTACTGTTCACTTCAGGGGAACCAGAGCGTCTTCAAAGATGCAGCTCCCTTTAATTCCTGCTGGATTCACTGGAGCAGCTGAGCCTGTGCTGGTACTGGGAGGATTTAGGTGGGTTCAGAAATGAGCTGAACTATTCGAATGATTAAACAGTGCAGGTGTGTACATAAGACAATCAAAATACCATGGTAGTCACAAAGATTATTAAAAAATTTTATTAACAGGAATGAAACAAAAGCTGTAAACGAGAGCCAGCAAAAATGAGAAGTTGCACATGATGCCGAGTCCTCTGTCTTGTTAGAATGCACTGAACTATTAATTCCTCATCGCTTGGTGGCAGTAAAGGCCCATGTAAGAAGATTCCAGATAACAGTCTGAGGACGAGCTTTAGGGCAAGGTCAGCACGCAGGCACTGGTGACCAGTTGTAGAGAGGGAACTTGCGACTGGGAGAGATGGGAGCTGAGTCTGCCTTAAAGTTTAGGTCTAATACCCCCCAAATGCAGCTGGGATGTCTCTGCTGTAGTAATTAGCTCCCAACAGGCATATTTAAAGTACTCCAAAGGGGAGCATTTACATCTTCCTTATTAAAATTATTTCTTTAATTGGTTGTGGTCCCACACTGAAGGAGCAAGCTGAGAGTTGTGAACTTTCGCTTGAAGACAACAAGGTGCGAGGCTCTCCTGCCCTTTGAGGAAGAGGGAAAGCAGCAACCTGATGGGAGCGTTAGGAATGGTGCTGCTTGGTTTTGCCTTCTGGGAGGCCCCTGGGGCAGTGTGTCCACGCAGGGACTGGTACCTCAGGACAGGGGCTGCGGTTGCACTGCCAAGGTTGGGCTGAGAAAGGTCAGTGCCAGAGGCAGACCTGGGCACAGATCAGGTGTGGAAGCTGCGGATGCCGCTCCTTCCCTGCGGAGCTGCGATACCAAAACACTGGTGCTCGGCAAGCTCAGGATGAGAGAAAATCCCAGTCAAACGTGTGCCACGCAGCCCAGGATGAGAAATGGGAGATAAGCAGCTTCGTGTAGGAGACACTGGTCAAGCAGCAGCCATGGGAGCACGGCAAAGCTCACCAAAGCAGCGTGAAACACGGAGTTTTACACATTCCCACGTGCTTCTGGAGCACCTGAGCAACTTGCAGAGCATCCTCCTGCTTGCTACTCTCCCACAAACCTTAAGAGACCGCTCGTAGCAGGAGAGCGGGTGAAGAGAGCTCCAGTTACATCAGAGAAAGTCTCCGCGGAAGCAGCTGTGCCGGTGCTGGCCATCCCCTTGGATCTGTGGGGAGCACTCGCTGCTGAACACAGGACACGGAGGGGGGCCCTGGACTGCCGTTTTGCCCCCCCCCCGCAGCCACCAGCACAGCTCTCCTGCCTGCTCCCGCGGCGCTGGCAGCGGAGCTCTGCTCCAAGCTGCAAATAAGCCTGCGAGAACATTTTTTTTTTTCAACAAATAATTTAAATAAAATTTAAATCAGACAGTTGAAAGACTTGTTTCTCCCTAAAAAGCTATTTAGGAAAAAAAAAAAATGCTCTGTTCTCAGTGGGTTTATTTTAGGATCCTTTTTCATACTGTTACTGTGCTGGACTCACTTCAGCAGCTCATTTTACTGTAGCTGACTGAGGAGCGCAGCTCTGAGGAGTCCCTGCCTGAACCACACGCAGCAGCCGCAGAGGGTCTTCTCGGCACGTCAGGAACATGGTGCTGGAGCAAAACAAGGGGCAGAGGCGTCTGAACCGACTGCTGAGAGAGCTGGTGCTCGGCTGCGGCGTTGAAGGACGGGTTATTTTAATTTAAAAGTGGTGCATTTAGGGCAGCGTGGGGAGGTTCAGTGCAGTGGGCACCTGGTCATGCATGTGGCATTTTCAAAGAAAATTGCCAAAGGCCAAACGCTTCATCCAAATTAAAATCTGTACTTAGAAGTGCAGCTTTTTTTTTTTTAAAAAAAAAAACCAAATGCCTGACACAGACCAAAGGGGTGAGGAGTCCCTTGAAGAGAGCTGGCAGAAGAGTCTGAAACTGGTGAAATCAATGCCTACAGCATCCCCCCCAGCTTCCTTCAGTCAACAGAAAGAGCTGTCCCAAGAGAACTTTGAAGATATCAAAGCATTGTTGCAGTCTAAAAACGCTATCGCACTTACATGAAGGTATTTAGGATAAGCTGCAATACACCAGATTTCTTCTCAATTAAAGTACTAGAAATGGCAGTAGTAAGAGAACCAAAGCCTTTACCAAACAGATAAACATTCAGGAATCTCTGTACAACAGATGGGTCAGCGGGAGCTCACTCAAACAGACAGCTAAGCTCGTGTTGTCTGCGGGGAAGAGGAGGAGCCTTCATCGCGGAGGTGTGTTACACCCCACAAAAGGTGGACAGATGTCAGTAAGCAACTACAAAAATGGTTGCCTCGAGGACAAGTCTTTCCTGTGTTGCCCAGGCCAGGGCTCTGAACAGCTCAATTCCAGGTACGCTGGGAAAGAAAAGGGAATTCAGGACTTTTTCCCTACCCAGATGTCTGGGTGGGGAGAAGGCGTTCGTTCCCTTTAAGTCATAATTCTTATTAAAGTTAAAGAAGCCTCATAGCGCTCCTGGCTGCTGCTGACCAGGTAGAGACAGCCAGGTCCTGGAGGGCACCACAGCAAGAGCCCAGCCCACCCCGGTCCCATCCCGAATGCCCACCTCCCACCCCTGCATGGGGATGAGTGGCCGCGAGCAGGAGTAACCGGTGAGGGAAGCCGGAGGGCTCGCAGTGCGGATGGAGGCGATGGGGGCTCGGGGCGCAGTGCCTGGCACGTGGCTGCAGCACGGCCAGCGTCCGCCCCGGCCGAGAGAGCTTTCTCCTGCTGCTGCTTCCCCACGTCCCAGCTCACCTTTTAGGCAGATACAGACACGACAGACAGACATGCACACATTGTCCACGAGGAGAGAGCGCGGCGCACGAACACTTGGCATGAGTCTCTGTACAAATGCACCGAGCGCATTAGGACCTGCAGCAGCCCGAGCCTCTCACTTCCTTCTTCACGTAGTCGTGGAGCTTGAATTTGGGCTCGTTGGGCAGCTTCATGGACCTGTGCTTCAGTTCCCTGTGGGAAGGGGAAAAACATTACTTTTCTGCCCAGGCTGTCTGCTCTTTTAAGCTGCCTGGCCCAGCGTGGTTGAACACGACTTGGTCTAGGTGGTTTGCTAAACCTCCCCCTGATGAGACACTTCATAGCTCGTGTGAGATGGCAAGTACCTGCCAGCATAAGAACTGGAGGGTGGGAGCCCAGGGAATGAAAAGGTGGGTGGTGATGGTGCCAGCCTTTCTCTCAAAGACGGCTGTCCCCTCTGCAAGAGAGGTGCCCGGCACGGCCACCGCACCGGTCACTTACTTTGCAATGGCTGTGAACGCTAATTCAACATTGAGGCCACTTTTTGCGCTGGTTTCCATAAAGGGCACGCCATACTCCTGCGGGACAAGACACAGTGGCATCAGAAACGTCCCCGGGGGGCTCCTGGCTCACATTGAGCCCCAGCAGCTCCAGCTGACATCGGTGCCTGCCGCAGGAGCTCATCCCCCTCCTGGGAGAGGGACCCTTGCCAGGGTGGGCAGGAAAAGCTGAGCATTTCACAGCTCAGGCGTTCCTTATGCAACTTCAGAAATAGTTTTTGAGGACAAAGAAGTGAAAACCATTAGTGGAAGCTTAAAGGAAGAAGAGTAGATGAGGAGGAAGAGGATAGCAAGACAAGGGAAGAAAAGCAAAGTGCTCCCAGGTGTATTTTTGGTCAGACTGGTCTCCAGTTAACCATTTCACTGGTGTACATTATCAATTACAAGTTGTTGTACTTGCAGATCCCCCATTAGAGAATGGAACAACCAACTCCGCTGCAGCCAACGGACACATCACCTACCTTGGCTAATTTTTCTCCATCTTCCCTTTTCACCACTCTGTCCTGGGCGGAATCCACCTGCCGACAGTAATGACAAAGAACATTTGGGGATAATTTGGAAGGTCAGGAGTAAGCAATCCTCATGTCCCCTTAGCCCTCCCAGGCTCCCCTGCCCATGGCTCCATTGTGGGACCATCAGTAGAGGAAGAAGAGGCTCTGGTGAAGTCATGGGGCCGGGCTCACCTTGTTTCCCAGTAACATGAGGACCACGTCTTGCTGTGCGTATTCATGAATCTCTGTCAGCCAAGCCTGGAGAGAGACAGCCAGAGAGAGGGGTTAGCAACAGCTCCGGGAGGAGAGGAGAAGGAGGAAGGATGGGGGGCTGCACCACTCCTGGGTACCAGGCATCCTCTATGGGAAACAGTGCTGTCCCCAAACAATGCCAGGGGGCGTTACGTGGACACAAAGAGGAGGTGGGTGGCTGGGGGTTAGGTACAAAAAAAAAAGCCCAAAAAGCCCAGCTCAGAAACTCAACTGTGCAGGGCAGGAGCTGCAGGCAGGGAGCAGCCGGTCCCACAGATGCCGTGTGATCCAGCAGCACCCTGGGGAGAAGAACTGCCTCCTTCCCCATGATTTGGCAGGAGAAGCCAGCCAGCAGCCAGCGACTCGTCCCCAGGGACACCCTTTCCCAAAGAGCCCTGTGGACAAGCAGACACCCTGGGGTGTCACCAAGATCTGAGGGACCCACTTTGCTAAGCAAGCCTGGCACCCCACTTGGGCTGCTGCCCAGGCCCCAATTTTCAAGGATAAGAGCAGCCTTTCAACCCTGCTGCCCGCTCTGTCTGACTACAGGCACTTGCAGGAGTTTAACCCAAACTCCCCCTCGGTTGGGACGCTAAGACTAAATCTTTTGGAGGGTAAGGTTGAGGGTTTGCTCCGGGATGTGTCCCGTGTCTGTCTCCTGCACCTGCTGCCCCCATGCTGAGCACAATCATCCCAGCAGCCGTGGGGTGGCTTCCTTGCCCTCTAATCCAGCCTAATCTAATCAAACCTGCCCTAATTCCCTGTAATCCCTGACCCCGCAGTGCAAGCAGCCACTTGCTGCCTCCCGGGTGGGCAGCACTGCTGCATCCCATGCCCCATGACGCTGGGCTCGCTGCATCCTTGCTCCATCACTGCTCCTCACCCAGCAGCATCCCGCATCAGCACCCAGCCAATGGGAAGCGAGGGATGATTCGGGATTAGAGCCTGTCACTGACGATACGTTAGGAGCCCAACACATGTAGACACAGCCCCGGGACCCCATCACACCCCTGCTGGGCTCAGGGCACTCAGCTCCACAGATGGGTTAGTCCAAGGGACACTCAGTCACTCCTGACAACCCCCCTCAGCTCACTTCTGGCACCGCTACCCCTCCGTCCCTCTTTCCAGTGCCTCACACTCTCCCTGGGTCCTCATTCCTCCCTGCTGGTGCCACGTGTGCCCCATGGCCATCCCTCCTGTGTCCCCACAGGGCTGGGAGGGCTGATACTGCAGATGGGGCCATGTTACCCAGCAGCATGAAACCTCCAAGTGATTTTCCATCTCAGTGACGGATCACGACCTCAGCACAGACCTGCAGCCTGGTTAACGACCAGCCCTCACTCTCCATTTTACCTGGCAGCAAACACCTCTCCTCAAGCCATCCAGCTCCTCAGCCTGTAAAATTCCACCACTGGCCAGTCCCAGCTTGCAGGAGGCATTGCCGGTGCTGGTGACATGGGAGCAGGGTGGCAGGACATGCCCCCTCCCCCACCACGGGACTGCGGGCACGGGGGGATGGCAGGCATGGGGCTGCCAAAGGATGCTCTGGAGCAGGGACAGCTCCAGGCACCTGGGGCCAGGGGGTCAGGGCGTTGCAGGAACCCCCAGGAGCTGGTGTGGCCGTGATGGCCCCCTGCTCCCCACCCCGGGGGGGTGTTAACGCTGGCACGGCACCTCCCGTGCTAGAGAACAGGGTGTTTTTGTGGGCGCACAGCCTGCTCGCCGCAGACGCACACAGTGTACTCCATGTCTGGGACATAAGCAATTACATCCTATTCATTCAGGGCTAATTGCTCCCAGGCTCATAGCAGGCTCTGCTGGTGCTGGTGTAGGTGGCCCCCAGCAGCCGCATGGGTCCAGCGGGCAAGGGGAAGGGGGGGGCTGAGGCCAGGTCCTCCCGCCTCCCCCAAACACCCAGTGATGTGCCCACTGCTCCTCCTCCCTCTGCCAGATTTAAGGGAACCCTCTACTCCGACATTGCTCCCCAGCACCCCTGAAGCACCCACACAGGGGCCCAGGGTCAGCTGGGGGGGCCGGGGCAGAGTCGGGCAGCACGAGGGACCCACGCAAAAGCCGTCAGGAAGGGCAGGTCTGGGGGATGTGACCTTCTGCCCTTTCCAGGTCTGGCACTAAGGAGTGTGGGGGCAATGCAGTGCCCAAGCCCGGCCCATCAGGACCTGGAGGTGCAGAGGAGGACAAAGGAGCATCTCACTCGGTGAAGCTGCCTGTGCTCGTTTACTGAAGCACGTTCTCCAGCCGGTGCTGTAATTACACACAGCATTAATTTGCTGATGACATGAATCCATCACCCCTTTTATTTGCTATGAAAGTGAAAACCTTCTCTGCCTGTCCTCTGGTGTCCTCATAGGCAGACCCGCCATCAGGCAGGCACCCGGCATTAACCACAGCCCTTCTGGAAACGATGATGGTTCACACCTCCAACACACATCTCCTGCAGCACGTACCCCCTCCCCGGCCCATCGCACATGAGGGACGGGCAGGAGGGGCCCGGGGGTGCTGCCGTACCTGGATGTTGTCAAAGGACGCTTTGTTGGTGACATCGTAGAGCAGGAGCAGGGCTGTGGAGAGAGGGACGGTGCGTTAGTGCCGGTGCCGTGGTGCCAGGCAGGAACATGGCCGAGCAGAGCCCACGGCTCAGGAGCTTGCTCTGCACCCTTCCCCGAGGCAGCGCACGCCTTAAAGCACCATGGAGGTGCCTGCTGTAAAATATAATGCAATATGCTTAAATCCACCGCAGGCAATGCCTTAGACTCCTGGGGTTTGCACCTCGACACGCAGAAGCTCCTCCATCCTTGGTGGTTGCTTCCTACGGGGGAATGGCTCTGGTGATTCCCGACTCACCTGGCCTGAAGAACTGGAGGGAGGGAGCTCCCCCCGGGAAGCAGAGGTGGCCGTGCTTACCATGGGCATCCCGGTAGTAGGCATGGGTGACGCTGCGGAAGCGCTCCTGCCCGGCCGTGTCCCAGATCTGGAAGGCAGATGGGAGCAGAGGGGTCAGCCATGACCTGCCACCATGTGGGCTGAGGGACCCACCTGGCATCAAACCCACCACCAAACCAAACCGCACGGCGCAACCCCAGGAAGCTTCTTCAGCCTTTTGCTTCTAAGGGCAGTAATAGGAAAAAAAATGACAAGTGCAATAAATATTGAAGCAGCACCTCCCGGCTCCTCAGTGCGTGGAGACAATGGTGCGTGGCAAAGGGCTCCCGACATGTCCCTTAATTGGAAAATCCATCCAGCAGATGGATGCGTGGGAACCCGCTAATTTAATTTATCAGTTTTTAATGCAGCAATACGTTTGCAGAGTGCCACGCTGCTGTCAGGGGAAGATCAGCACTAATGTTGTTATGGAGCTCCTGGCAAAGGGGTCAGAGAAACAGTCGGGTCTCAGGGGCCTGGAGCAGCTCTGGCTGGGGCTGGGGGGGGTGTGTGGATATAAAACCTCCTGTGTGTCCCACTGGCTGGACACAGGCAGAGCCAGGGGACATGGATCCCTTTGGAGCATCTCCATCCCTCTCACCATCCTCCAGCTCTCCCAAAGCAGGAGCCAACTGGAAACACCCGGTAAATTCTGCAGGTGCTGCTCCAGTCTCACCAGTTCTGGCCCCAGCCACCAAGCAGCAAGGAGGCAGGCGGGCTGGGACGAGGACCACCACGGCCAGAACAGCCCCCAGCCTCGAGCAGGCTCCCACCGAGGGGACAGAGCAGCCCAAAGGGCTCATCAGGCTGTGCCAGGGCTGGAGATGTGACGGCAGAGGATGGAGATGAGGGACCCGCTTCTGGGGTGCTCCTCTGCCACAGGGCTTTGCCCAGCCCCAAACACCCTGGGGGGGTGTGAGGGAGCGGCGACCAGGGACACAGGGGACATACCTGCAGCTTCACCTTCACCCCGTCCACCGTCAGCACCTTATTCTGAAAGAGGAAAGAAAAGGGCGGTGAGGGGCGAGCGTGGCTGTGGGACACCAAGGACCCCAGGGAGGCTCCCTGGCCCCCCATCCCTCTGGCTGATCTCCTCTCCCCACTTTTTAAACTTGCACACTTTGGTCCCAGCGCCTGTTGGAGCCATTTGCACCACAGCCCAGCCAGAAGATCATTCCCTGTGTCTGCTGCAAGCTACATCTATTTGGATACTTAAGTCCTCGCATCTGCAAGGCTGATTTAGTGCAGCGAGCAGCTCGGGCTAGAAGACCTCTGGCAATAAATTAATGAGCACCAGCATCCCATCTTAATGGCCTTCAAAAACCACAGCCAACTACTCCATATTCAGTTAGCAACTTAAAAATAACTCCTCTTCCTGCTGTTTGTACCCATTTTTCTCCCAGTGAGTTTGTTTTTTTTTTCCCTGTTTTGCTTGTTTTTAGCAGGAGAGGTGGGAAGGAGGAAGAGAAGAGGGAGCAGCGCCCCTCCACGCTGCCCTCCGGGGTTTTCCCCAGAGCCTACAGGTTACTTTTTGTGACTGCTGGGAACAGTGTGGGAATGGTGGGGGGAGCCCATCGGTGCCCCTCCGGGCAGCTCTGCCAGCCAGTGAGGGCAGGGGACGGATCCTGACCACGTCCAAGAGCAACCACCAGCCCCAGCGAGCTGCACCAGGCTCTCCAAGCTTTAATCAAACCCAATCCTAGCGATCCAACACTCCCAGGGGAAGGAGCAGAGAAGAGATTAATTTGCCTGCTCGATCCACAGAAATTAGCAGGGTAATCAGTAGGACGTGATAAAAACGGTGCACCCAGAGGGACAGGGCAGCCATTCACTCTCCAGTGATGACCAATTTAAATACCAAGCAAACACCCTCCCAGGCAAACGGGAGCACACGGATGCTGAGAACCATCCCTGCGCATCCCATGCCACTCAGCACCAAGCACCAGGCACTTTGGGATGCTGGCACCCAACATCACCCTCCAGGATGGTGCCAGCAAGGCACTTCATTACTGTTTTGATGTTTTTAATTAGGGCAAGGGAGCATCTCAGCTCCTGCACATCTACACTCGCTGAACAGCGAGGATACGGGTGAGGAGGAGAGGGCAGGAGCGAGCCAGAGCACTAAATTTACACAGTCTGCTAAAGCAGGCGCAGGGTAGACGATCGTGGTTTATAAATACCTTCAAAGGCAGCAATCGAGACGAGGGAGCGGAGTGATTCACAGCCCCGGAGCGGTAAAAATAGGCAGCCAGGCTGCGGGGTGGAGGAGCCAAAAAGGGCTCGGGGAGGTGGCCGGGGGCTTGGGACTGGCTGCCGTGCCCTGCGCGTGGAGCTGAGGCTTTCCTCGGGAGGCAAAGATGGGGCTGCTGAAGGCTTGAAGTGCTTAAAACCGGGGTCCCTGCGAGGTGCTTCCTGGTCCCCAGTGCCTCCGCACACTGGGTCCTGGGCAAGTATGGCCACGCCAGCAGAGCCATCCCCGAGGTGGAAACACACCATGGTGAACAGCACTGAGAAAATCCAAGTGGAGGAGCTGCACCTTCGCCATCATCCCAGTGGATGGAGAACCATGCTGCTGGGCACCCATTTTGTGGGCGAGATGAGGCAGGTTTACTCTCTGCAGAAGATCCAAATTCTAAGCTCAACTTGCCCTCCAAAACCCCAGGTCCTACCACAGGCCCTGGTGCCACACTGGCAGCGCCGGCACATCCAGCAAAGTGCAGGGGCTGGGAGCCCCGGGACCTGCACCAGTGCGATGCTCATCCAAATGCTGTCCCCAGTTGGTGACAACCAGCTGCCAATGCCACCTGCTAGAGACCATGTCAGGGACCGTGCCAGGAGCTGCAGAGGAAGGAAAACACTCTGCGTTTCCCCCTTGGTTCCGGAGCGCCCGGCTGCTCCGGATCTTGGCACAAGCACCAGCCACCCTTGCAGGGGATAAGGACGCTTGGTGTGATGGATGATGACAAGGGACGATGACACCAGGAGTTTCACATAAAAACTGCGCCAAACAAGTGCCCTTCCCTGCTGGCTGCACCAGCACCTCCAGCACAGAGCAGTGCATGTGCCGAGGGGCAGTTCTGCTCAGGAATGTGGCCGTGTCCCCAGCATGGCCATGCTCCAAGGTTGACTGGCCACCACAAGCCAGAAGAAGGGAGAACACGGCCCTGGCCCTGAGAATGAACCAGTCGAGCCGAAGTGACCACAAAGCATCTGGTGAGCAGCCAAAAAAGCTGAGGCTTCAGTGCTGCACCTCATGCATCGACCTCCACTTCAGGAGCTTAATTAAACGCAAAGCTGGCAGCAGCAGGATTCACACTAATTATGACTGACCTACATTTTGGGGGGGGGGGGGGAAATGCTTAAGCCTAATTAATGCCTGTGTGCGGACCCAGGTGCTGCTGGACCAGGCTGGGGGAAAAAATGGATTCCCTGGGGTTTCGGTGTGGAACAGAGCGGTGTTTCAGGGCGAGTAGCTGCAGAGATGCTCCTGCAGGCAGGAGATGCAGCCGGAGCCATCCAGAGCAGCAGCTTCTGTCTGCATCCCTGCCTGCATCCCTGCCTGCCCCCGAGCACAGGGTGGCTGCGAAACACGGGTGTCTTGCAGAAGGTGGGAGGAGTGGGGTGGGAAAAGGCAGCGGCTGCCACCAGCAACACAACGGCTCTCGCTGCCACGTGAACCAGATGCCCAATCCTTCCCCCCTACCACAGCCAACACACTTTCCAGCTACCAATTATTCTTATTTTTTTTAAGGAGCTGCAGTTCAATTCCACACTCACAGCCCTTCAAAGGCACAGCTGGAGGGGGTTTAATGACCAATAAGCATCCAAAGACAAAAGCCGACATGTGTCAATGCACTGAAACAAGAAATGTGCTGCCAGGCCTGATCACAATGAGAGGGGTTGTGCTGTTCGGGGCTTGTTCTTAATCTTGCACGGTTTAATATAATAGAGGTAATACTCACAGCAGGCCACCCGCTATGCAAAATCAGGCAGGAAAGCTGTCCCCGCAACTCAGCTCTGTTGTGTTGTCGCCCTTTGCAATTTCAGTTTTTATGCGTCCTTTTTCCTGGGGCTTTGACAATGTTATTAAAATATTCTCTAGCAGGGGCAGCAGTGGAATGCCTGGAGTGCCTTTGTTGGAGGAACATGATGCTCGTAAGTTAAATAATCCTCAGGACAACAGATAAATAAAGTTGGAACCTTGCAGATGCAGGGAAAAATTAAATTACCAAGTGCAGATGGTCCTCAATTAAGAGAAGCATTATCAACACACCAATAGCCCCACCGGCTGCAGCCCCAGCATGATCCCACCCCAGCGACTGCAGCACGAGAGCGGCCGTTCAGAGGCAGAGAGGAGGGAGGAGAAGGTGCCTGCGACAGGGCGAAACTGTGCTGCTCCCTGAAACGTGCACACCACAACGGATGATGCTCCCACCCAAACCAAGGTGCCCTCACGCTGCCCTTGTGCCGCTCGTCAGCGGCTGTGGTTTGGGTAATGCCGCTCCCTGGGTCCCCGGGGTCCCCACGGTGCTGGTGAACCCCACCGGGAGTGACTGGCACATCCCAGCCAGTCTCCGGAGTCTCTGGAGGCCGTGCCGGCAAAGGCTGCAGCGTAACCCAGGGTCAGCAATCGCACGACAACCCAGCCGCTCCCCAGCTTTTCCACGCATTAGCTCATTAATTAAAGCCTTAAGAATTAAATTGGATACATGGATTAACTTGGTTCACAATTAATCTGACAAACGGAAAGCTGCTCGCTGACACTGCTCAGGCTTCACCAAGGGGAACCCTCACCCTGGCTCCCCGGCACCTCTGACGGGTGCTGGATCAAGCGATGCTGTCCAGGAGTACCCACCAACACCCACCCACCCGCTGGAGCATCGCCTTGCGTGGGGGGACACTCTGAGGCATGGCATGTCCTGGGCACGGCTGCAGCCCAGCATGCACAGCCCCAAGGCAGGGAAAGGGGACAGGCAGCATTTGGGGACTGGCTGAGGGACCCCAGCGTGCCCGGCCCGCAGCCCCACTCTTTCCCAGACGCGTGGGGATGTCACTTCTGCTGCGGTGGGCTCGTCCCCAGAGCCAGCAGGGGTCTGGACCTTGGCCATCCTCCTTCTCCATTTTTACGATGGAAAAGAAAAAAAAAAAACAGATGTCATTAGTGCACTTTAGAGGCAGCCCCTGCAGCCGACCAGGAGCGAGTTCCTGCGAAAAGGGGGAAAAATTGCATTAGCGAATATACATCAAACCTGACCAAAGGCGGCTGGGGCACTGGCCGAGTTAATTAGCAGCGGTAACGGCTCTGCTGTGGGCTGCAGGGCTGACAGCACGGCCACCCAGCAAACTTCATTAGGGCTGCGGCATCACGCGCCGGCCGGGGCCGGGTTGCCAGGTCCCCGTGGCCACTTGGGAGCAGATGCAGAGCGGGTGATAGATTGGAGCATCCTTTATTTTTAGGAAGCCAGGAGGAAAACAGAAGCATGGCATGGGCGAGCTGGCTGAAGGGATGTTGGGGGCCTCCAGCCCCGTACCAAGGCAGGATCCAGATCCAAATTCCCACTCAGCAAAGCCCAGGGAGCCCCCACTTCCATGAGCACAAATGCTCCCGTGCCGGGAGGAGCTGGGATGCAGTTGTGATGGGGCTGTAGCAGACAGACAGATAAACACTACCTCCAGAAGCGACTGCAAAAATAGATTAAGGATCGATATGGAAATCTGCCCAAAACAGCAGGACACTGCATTAAATTTGCTCATTAAAACCCTGAAGTTTCCCCACACACGCGCGCGTGCCGCTGCCAGCAAGCTGGTCCTGGCAGCTCAGCACCTTCTCCAGCCACAGCAGCTTGGCTCAGGGACAGCCCAGCCCTTTGCCAAGGTCAGGGCTGGAAGAGCAGCCCCCTCTTTGCTCCCTCAGTACAGGCAGTTCTCTACAGAGTTGGTCCCTCAAAATTAAGGCAGCCAAATTGGGTGACTTTTGAGACTGAAAATGAGAAAATTTCATTTTCATTTGAGAATAAAACCCACCAAACCCCAAACTGGCTGACACAGGGTGCCCAAAAAGGGGAGGCTGGGACACGGCAACAGGGTCTGGCTCAGGCTATGGACCATCTGAGCAGGCTCTGGGTGAGGAGCTGGCGCTTTTCCGACTCTCCAGCTCTTCATTATTTACAGCCCATGCACAGCCCTGGCACGGCACAGGGAGCACGACAGCAGCTCGGTGCGATCCCAGGGCAGGTTTCAACTCCGCTGTGCCCCCCACGGGGTTCAGCAGCCAGGAGAGCGGCTGTGCCCAGCATCCCGGCACAGTGCCACAGGGAGCCTAGGGCAGGAGCCTTGGCGTGGCTGTGCCTGAGGCTGGTGCGATGGACCTGACCCCCAAGGAAAAAGCTTTTCTTGGAGAAACTGCCCTGGTAGCAGCTGCTTTTAAACCTCCCATTATTTCTGCTGAGGGTAACAAAAGGGAAGACAGCGGGAGGCTGATATTGCACAAGGATCTGTACTTCCCAAATCAAGATCTGTTCAGTGAGATAAACGGTAACCAGGAACAAATATTTAAGTTTCAGCCACCGTGAGCAGACACCAGAGCAATAAGAGCAGCACTGAGCTCTTATCTCGACTTCACGCCAGCTTTCAATACATGTTATTGTGGGGACGCTCCGCGCATCACCAGTGCATGGGGCAGCGTGGGCACTCCTCCTGGCCATGCCACCAGTGTGTCCTGCACAGCCCGGCCACGTGGCGCCTCGACAGAGAATGCAGGCAGCCCATCACCCTCAGCTTAGGAAAAAAAAAATCATTTCAGAAGCACATCCCCTGCGAAAAAGGGAAAGGAACAGCCCGATGCTGTGCTGGAGTGACTGGGAGAGCAGGGCAGGGACAGCGGGTACCAGAGCTGTGCCGTGGCCGGACACAGTCCCTCTCCAGCTTTGCTGAGTCCTGCCAGAGGACTGCCCAGCCACTGGGAAACATCTTCAATGATCCTCCTGCACAATCACAGCCCTGCTGTGCTACCACCGGCAACGTGCCCTAGCAGCGCGGCACACGTCCCAGGGGAGACCTGGGCAGCCAGGGCACCCCGCCACGGTTCCCTCGCCTCGTCCCATAAATCTTCTGCTCAGAGAGAAAACCCGACCGTTCATCTTCCAGGGCAGGTGATTAATTTCCTCAGCAGCACTGTGCATTTGCACTCTGCAGCTAAAAATAGAAACTTCTGCCTTGGTGGGGTTTTTTGTTGGTTTTTTTTTTGTTTTGTTTTTTTTTTTTGTTCCCCAGGACTTGCACACTCCTGCCTGCAGCAGAAACTCCAGAGCCAGCCGCCGATCCCCAGTGCCAAGATCCTTTCAGAAATGATAATGTGTCAACGCTCGCTGCTCAGTTCAACAGCAGACCCCGCGAAAAGCAGATTAACACGGCACCTTGCAGCAGACGGCATTTCTGATCCTCTCTGTTGCTGGAACCCGCCCCGCATCCCCTCGCCTCTCACTGCTGTCTTCAAAGGGTCACCCCGATGTGTCCTCTCTCCCCCTGAACAGCAGGTCCTGGCCAGGACACAACCTGCCCCGCACGCTGCAGGAGAGATGGGAGAAGCTGCAAGCCCTGCCCCACATAAATCACCCCAAACCATGGTCTCCAGGTGGGCACAGACCCTCTGCGTGCCCTGCAGAGCCCCTCCTCTCCATGGGCAGCGCAGCCCCTTCCCCGCACCCAGCGAATGCCCCAGGGATGTCTGCAGCACCAGTCTTTGTGAAGAGCCATGTACGCTACATTAAAGCACAATTAACATCTCCCTGGCTGCCAGCCCTGCAGGAGATAAGAGTCAAGGCTCTTGTTAGAGCAGACACACTGAAGAATTAGTGACTTATCATCTTCTATTCACATCAGTCTGCACATAAAAGGTTTTTCTGGCAAGAAGTAGAGAATCCTGTCTTAGGGACAGATTAGGGATAAGAGGATCTGGGTAGGATCATATATTTTAAAATAAAGTCACGCTCTGCTTCTCAGCATCGCCCGCGGCAGCTGTGTCCCGCAGCCACCGGGCTCCCAGCACTGCTGGAGCAGTACCAGTGATGCTTTCCCTCCCCAACCCAGCGGCCCCATCTAACCAGCGAGTGCCCCGGCAATGATCAAGGGGGACGGTTCCTTGAAGGAGCCGAAGGCAGACAAAACTCAGACTATCAATGCTTTTAAGCCCATTGGGGCTGCTCAGGTTCATCCCCACAGGCGGGGGGGACATGGCTGTGCGAGGCTTTCAGATGTCCCCACCACATCAGAGTGAGCCTGCACCCAGCCCTGCAGACAGACAGAGAAACTAGGTTCTCCACCATTAAAAATCCACAGGATAGGATCCGCTACAGCTGCCCCAGAGGCCACAGCCACCAAAAAGCCAAAGTCAGCAGGAAGGCTGCAGCCCATCCCTGCAGCTCCCAGCACACGGTCGGGTCCCAGGAGCGGATGGAGCCCATGGCCACATCCCTCCTCCCCACCCGGGGACGGTCTGTAGCAGCTCCCCCACCACCCTGGGCTGCATTACTCACCCTTTCAGTCTCTCTTTTTTTTTTTTTTCCTACTTTATAATAGAAGCGATATTTTCAAAAATATCCGTGCTTACTTCTAAACCAGGCAGTCTTGGAAACAAAGGGGGCAGAGATGGCTCACGCAGATCTGTGCCAATACTGAGAATAAGTAACGCGGCACCCAACATATTTATCTTCATTTTCTTCATCAAGGACATACCACGCTGCAAAGCGGAACAGGAATCTCTACAGAGCACTTATTGCGATATCATTTCTCATTTACAGCAAACACAGCAGCTGTCAATGCCACGAGAATGAAAAATGGGTCATCAATTACTGTTATACAGGGAATTGTTTACTCTACTCCTGGGGTGAAAAAAAAAAGCTTTGCATCAGTTTTTATGTCAAAGAAGCCAGTCCCTGTGTCAGAAGTGCTGCTGTCACAGCAGCCCATGGGGTGCTGGAGCAGCAGAAGCTGCAGGACAAGATGGGGAGCCTCGCTGGTCATGGGCCTCCCAGGTTTGCACCCTTTGCTTCACCCTTGTAGAAGCCCCAGTGACCACAGCCAGCCCCGGGCTGTGTGTCCCGGCCCCATGCACTCCATCCTCCAGGATGACAAATAGGACAATCCCTGGGGGGGACCCACCCCAGACATGGGGGGGACATGATTTTGACTCAGCCCAGTTGTGTTCAGGTACAGGGTCCCGGGAACCCCATTTAATTCCTGCAGCAGCCATCTCATTTCCAGCACAAACCCCGTCCCAGCTCAGGAGGAGTTTTTGGCCCCAGAGCAGCCAGGCAGTGGTGGGGTTCATGGAAGAGAAAGCCACCAGGAAACACCCAGCGAGGGGACCCCCGGCCCTGGGGGGCTGCAAGCCCATCCCTCCTCCACCTTCCCCCTGCACACCCAAGCAGCCTTCAGGCATGGCAGGCAAATTAGGAAAGATTAAATTTTCCTGGTGTTATCTTTGGGCCAAACATTTTCCATTTGCCCTATCCCAGTCTGAAGAATATTATAATTTGGTTTCTGAGCTACAAAACCAGCCTGCTGGGCAGCCTCATCTGCCCTCAGTACGATCCTGGCTATAAAACAGAGCTTTCCTGAAGGCAGTGGGGTCACTTTACCTGGAGGAAGATGCTGCCGAGAAAGGCTCTGGGGCTCCAGCCCCCAAAACTCTCCTGCACAGCACGATGCTTGCAATTAGCTGTACCTGCAACTTGGCTTGGGGCTGTACCTGCAACTAGCTGTAGCTGCAGCCAGAGGCGCAGCCAGGCTTCTGTGTATCGGTGGGCCAGCCTCTAAAGGGATGGAAACTGGCCCAAAGTTTCAGAGAAGACTTTGCAATCCAATTAAAAAAAGTCAGGTCTGAATATCCAGCAGCACACATCCTGGCAGCATCTGGCAGTAATCAAGCATCTTCTGCAGGCAGCATTGCAAACAGCATTATTAAATAGCACCCTAGAAAAAAAAATAAAAAAAAAAATCCCCCAAAGACCTGACAAAGGAATCTGTAGCTTTTTATCACATACACACACAAACACTCACATCCTTCACCTGCAGCTAAGGCAGACAGCTCTCGAAAGCCGTGCTCTTGCTGAGAAGCTGAAATCCAGCTGAATCCTTCAAAAGATTCAAGGAAAAGAGAGTGACTGAACAACTCTAATGAGATTTTCTGAAGTCCGTACAAGTCCATTAAGACCCTGGGAATGGCAGATACCAGGTTTTGGTGCTCACTGACGCCCCAGCCCATTTCTGCGGTGGCACAGCAGCTCCCATGCATGGGGCACTGCGGTGGCAAAAGCTTCAGTGGGGGCTGAAGCGCGATGAGCCCCGGCCCCCTCCTCGCAGGGCAGGACCCCTCCCGACCCCGCGTTTGCTTTCCAAACTCCGGGTGAGAATTTTCTGCCGTTTCACCTCCTTCTTGCTAACCAGAGCAGCTCCGCTTTGCCATGGGTGGCAACATCCCTGTGGATCTGCCCGGCCACTGGTGGACACCAGGAGGTCCGGGTGGCACGGCTGGGCTTGGGGCTGGGAACACAGAGCAGACTGTGCTCCCAAGAAGTTGCTACTGCAAGACACAGGCACTTGCAAACCTTTTAGCAAATAAAACTGAACCAAAATCCACACGCAGTTGCCTTGATTTTTTTGTTGCACCCCCAACTACAGTCAAGAACTCAGGTTGGATCAGCCAGGGTCCTCGGGAGAGGATTTCCACCTCTGCACCAAGCTGGAGAGACCATCCCCGCAGGGAATCGATTGCCCCCTGAAGCTGCACCGCTCCCCGCTGCTCTCGGCAATGCCAGGCCCCGCGGGACTGCCAGCGCACCGAGCTTTTGGGAGCAATTTGACCTCACGTGTGTATTATTCAGGAGGGAAAAGCACATCTGCCGTGCATTAACGCTTGCTCGGGAACAAAGTTATTTTAGGCATTGTCAAGCACTTCTCACATTAATTCAGGCACATTTGTAAGTGCAGCACGTTAATGTATTTAAGAAAGTTTGGGCTGAACTGCAATCCCACTTGCTGAGCCCCAGCCCTGCAGGGAGCCACCTTGCCAAGCTGCGATTCACCCCGATGCAAAGGGACACGGAGCACACCCCCACTGCAGCGAGACCTGTCTCTCCAAGTTCAGTTCCTCAATACTAACTAAATTATGTGCTCTCGGTGCCGCTCTCAGAGGTCTGCCAGCACCACAGCACACAGGGCCACGGCTGGCACCGCTCCTTGTTTTTTGTGCATGTCCCGCATCCCAGAGCAGGGCGATGCTGCAGGAGCTGCTCCCTTCCCAGCAAATCCCTTAGGAAAGCCACTGCAGCAGTGTGACAGGCACAATACTCAGGCCTGGGAGCTCTCATCCCCCATGGCAGATCATGCTCCAGCGCCGTCACGCTGGCACATTTCGGGTGTTTCCATCCCTGCAGCTCTCTTGGGTCAGCGAAGCATCAGGAGAGGCAGCAGCAATGAGCACCCTGGTGTGTGCTGCCGTTCAGCCCAGCACCACTTACCTGCTGCGGTGACAGCAGGCACAGCAAGAGAGGAGCATCTCCTTTTATTGCCCCTCCTCACAACACAGACCTCTGGTCTCAGGCAGAGACAGGTGGGGTCACCCTTCTTATGGCTCCGGCTCCTCCAGTTCTGCCACTGCTGCATCACAGCCCAGGGATGGGATGTGGGGATGCCCCACGGGAATGCACTGCAGGGATGCTCCACAGGGATGCTCCGTAGGCAGCCCTTCTCCCAAACACAGTGCAGCAGGAATCTCTGGGAAGCAATTCCCAGCCCCGCTCTGGTCCCATCACATTTCCCCAAGCCATGTCAGCAAATCATGGAAAGTCTAGGGAAGGAGCCAGCCATCCCCATGGCCGGGCTCCCTGAGCAGAAGGAGAGAGTGCCCATGGGGCTCAGGACCCAGAGCCATTTGAGCTGCTTGGGGTTGGCTTCAGGCTGCGTATGCCTTGGCACTTAGAGGAAAAAGAAAAGCCCACTCATCTGAAACCCGTGACGCGTGATCTCCTGGGAACGCTTTTCCTTCAGAGAGCACTGACTCACGGGAGCCCGAGGAAGCCCACACCATGGTGTGACACTTGAGATGCTTCACAGCTCCAACCCCTCTCCCTCCATGTGCCGACCCACACTCTGACCACACAACACCTCACAGCCCCTACAGAAGCACCCAAGAGCGTACGGTTACAGCAGAAAATAAGTGCAACCGGTGACAGCTGCCAGGGGCACTGTGGCACGGCTGTCACAGCACCAGGGGCTCTTCCCAGCCCTGCCCTGCTGCTGGGGAGGTGCATGGCATGGCATGGCATGGCACGGCACGGCACGGAGGGCTCGCCCCCAGAAAGCCACATCCTCACCAGCCTGGCAGAGCTGCCAGTCCTTCCCCAAGGCTGGCGCTGCTTGGGGCTGCGTGGGCTGGCCGGTGCCGCTGCCAAAACCCGCGCCGAGCTCTAAAAATTGATGCTGAGAGTAGCAACGATCCTCCGGCGTTTCCGCCGAGGCGTGCAGCAAACGGGGTGATGCTGGAAGCGGTGAGCCCACGGGGGCTTTGCAGCCGGGGAAGGGGCAGGAGGGCAAGTGCCCGGCCACGCCGGGGAAACGATGCTATCTTCCTGCAGTCATGACCCTGGAAAAACGACTGCTTCCCTGCAGCTCCCAAGAGCAAAGTGTGCTTAACACTGGGGGAAAAAAAACCCAGCAAATTAAAGCCCAGCCATCTGGCTGCACAAGCAGAGGGAAGAGCTCCTTGCACACCCAGGAAAGGGACCGGACCGAACCTGCACCGCCCAGGGCACTGAATCCCTGCTTCAAGAGGGATGCTCACCCAGGGACCAGCCCCCTCTGACAAGGAGGTCCCCAAACAGTGTCTTCGCCACAAACTCCCCAGCAACCAGGCTGGGCTGAATTATTCATCCAGCCAGGCAGTTGTGTTTTTCTTAGTCGTTGGCTCAGAGGAAGCAGCGAGGCACAGAGGGACTGGTGGGGACCTGCTGCCGTCAAGTGGCATAGGGGAAGCAAACCCTGGGAATTCAGACCAAATTCAGCATCACTGACCAAGGGGACGGGCAAGGTCCTGGCCAGAGGGGTCTGCGCTCCCCGGACACCTCCAGTGGCCTTCTGGGGTTGACTCTGGGGGAAAAAAAAAAAAAAATCATTAACAGGGAGTTCTTTCAAGGTTGAGAGCAACGGGCAGAGGAGTGCCAACACCAACAGCTCTCCCTGCGGGGAACGGTACCGGGACCCGAGGTCGGTCCAGTCTCATTATCAGTAACGAGGAGCAGCATCATCAGCGCTGGGGCAGGACTCCCTGCTGCTGCCCCCCCCCCACGCCAGCACACGTCACACGGTGGGTGCACATCGCAAACGGTGGCGCCTTGGCGGTGCTTCGCTAATAACCACGTTAATGCCATAAAACGGTGCGCGTTGGAAGAGGCGTTCGCCGGCGGGAGGGGGGGCGGCCGTTGCCGTGGTGACGCCCGTGCAAGCAAAGCTGGAAAAGCCAAAGCCTCCATTTTCCCAGCGTGTCACTTGGGTCCGGGAACATCACGGCTGGGCAGGAAGGAGGAAAACATCCTCAGATATGGGTGGACTGAACAAGGGCTGATGAGGTCCGGGCTTGCCGCAAGTGGACGGCTCCATGTCATCCAACCCGGGCGGGTTCGGCTGCACTGATGATGACCCTGGCCACGGCTCCCCACCACTTCCCACCTTTCAATAAATTATATACTAAAAAAAAAAAAAAACCAAAAAACACCCCACACAAAATGAAACAAAACCTGTCCAGATGTTTGTAACACAACTAGTTGCACCCTCAGAGATCTCTTAGAACCTCTAGAAGACGACCTTTCCTGCCTGCTGAGCTGCCTGTGGGCACTGACCCCAGACCCACCACATCTGCAACACAAACATCTCCCCATGCTGAAGCCCCAAAGCATCACTGAGTTGCCCGGACCTCCACTGGGCTTCTCCTCATCCTGAGACAGCCATGGACAAGGTCAATGGGCATCACCCTTTACAGCTGAAGGAGCACAAGCTCCCAACATGCATTAGTTATGACCGGGGAGAAATATTTTTTCCAATGCAGGCATAAAGATGAAATATTTGCTGTTGCTTTTGAGAGGTTCTGCAATCCTTCAAGGCAACGACTCGGTGCTTAGCCAGGATTAAAAATGCTGTATGCCCCTGTTAGACAAACAAAGCTGTATGAGTTACACCACTCTGCTGGAGATCCCTCACCAGGGGAGCAGGGGCAGCTCCATCGCTCGTGGACGGAGCCAGCAGCGTGTACAGCAGCTCGACGGCTTCACTCCCCTTCCTGCCAAGCTGCGAGTGGGGCCAGGAGTCACACGGGCAAGGCAAGCATCGCCCCGGCTCTGCCCAGACGTCAGCATACGATGGCACGGCACAGCACAGTGCTCAGCAGCTCCAGGGCTGAGCCAATCCCATGCTTCGGGGCAGGGATGTCACCATAATGCCACCAACATTGCCCACACAGGAATCCCACAGCTCCCCATGCTTCCCCAGCTGCCCTCCTCCTCCTCAGGGCTCCCCACCAGCATCCACCCTAAGTTCCCCTGCTCGCTGCATCCCTCACCCACACCCAGGATAGCACCACCGACACAATATTTTGCTTCCGAAGGCTCTGCAGGTAAACAAGCCCTTGATCCCTAAATTTCCCATTGCAATAGGAACCAGCATCCCCCCCCCGCCATTGCCAGCCAAGGACAAGTGGACAACTGCTCAGACACACCACACTGCGGCTCCTTGCCCCGTAAACACAGCTCTGATCTACTTGGACAGGATTGTTTTTCCTATTTTTTTTTATATTTTTTTTTCTCCTAAGGGCGACAATCTTTTTCCGACACTCTCTGTTCCAGGATTCGGAGCAGCCGATCGCTGCACTTCCGATTTGCCACGCTGATGCTCAGTTACCCTCACAGGGCCCAGCAAAAGCCCCATCAACAGGACTGACCTGAGCCCTACGGCCATGTCTCAGATCTCTCCATCCTTTGCAGACACGAGGAGGAAAGCGGCTTTTGGGGAAGAGGACGACGGAACACGTGGTTTTGGGGGAAGGACAATGCACCATCAGTGCCCGCCGAGCTCGGCCGGAGGATCAGCTGCCAAACCCCAGACCGGCACCTAGCCCTTTCCCATGTGCACACCGAGATCACCAGCATCCATACCGGGAATATACCAAAGCCTGCTGGGGGCAAATAATTAATCAGCAGCAACGAAATGAGTCAGCAGCTCAGCAGAGAGGCAGCCAGGGCTCAGGGGCTCACTGGGGCTGAGCAAGTCAAGAGGCACGGATGCCCCTAAATATCCCCATCAGGGGGGTGGCAGTGGGGGGCAGAGGCACCCCAAAGCCCACCCATCCCCGCCAGCTCAGCCACCTCCCCTCTGCTTTCAAAGAAAAACCCAGTTCCGCACAGCTGAATTCAATATTTTATCACAAATAAAAGATGAAAGTGAAATAAAGCCAAATGTATTCCATTAAATATTCAAACCATTTAGACTTAGTCTAGGCCCATTTAAATGTTTTATTGACTATAAACGCAGGCCCCAGTACCACGAGCGGACCCAGAGTAACGCCTGGCTCTGCACAGGGGCAGCTGATGCTCCAGCACCCGAGTTCACCTCCCCAGGGCCAATTTCTCACCGGGCACCATCTGGAGAGATGCAGACACACCACATGTGTGTGCCCAGAGCCTTCCTCCAGCACCGACCTCCTCCTCACCCTGCTCCTTTGCAGGGAGGAAAGCCAAGGGAGCTAAGCTGGAGCAAAGCAGGGAGTGGGGCACTGACCCACAGCTCTGAGGACATGGGAAAATGCCTCCAGCTGCTGCTCACGGGCAGAACAGTCCCCAGCAGCAGCTCCACCGCACCCACCATAGCTGGGTGCTGCAGCGAGGATGCTCACGTGAGTGGGTCCATCACCCCACAGGGACCTCGCAGGGCACTTCAAAGCACGGCCATTAAGCTATCGCCAAAATCTCATACAATTTTACAATGCACAAAGCAACGCTTCCCCTCCTGTGCTGCTGCAGGAAAACTAGAAATAAGGTAAAGGCGTGGGAGGGCTGCGCCTGCTGACGGCCTGGCCGCGGTGGATGCCGATGGCTCAGGGAGGGGACACTGCTATGACACCACTTGCACCCAGGTGCCACTTCCCAACCCGCCTCTGTGCTGCAGCACAGCTTGCCTGAAAAAGAAATGAAAGGATTAAGAAATTAAGCTATTCTGGTGAGATGCTATACGCCCTGGGAAGCGACTCAGCTCCTGCCTTCCATGTCGTCTCACAGCAGGCTGCAGATGTGCAGGAATTGCATTTTCCAGCTGAGTTTCCACCATGTTGGTCCTCTAATGGGTTTTGAGCTCTTGTACAGCTCTAAGGAGGAGGATACAGAGCAGGTGACAGTGAATGGTTTTACAACCTCCTTCCTTCCACCAGCAGCTCCTGAGCAGACTTTTTCCGTGCCTGTGCCCTGGCTCTGCAGCTCCCAAGCAGCCCAAGCCTCCCACCCTCCACCTGAGCTAATTACACCTCTTATTTCAACTGTTCTGGTCTGGGACAGATCCATGTTGGGGCTGCAGGAGCTTGGGACACACCAACACCCTTCCAAGAGCATCTCCCACAAAACCTTAAGTCCCCAGTGCTCTCGTCATCAGCTGAAATGGATGCAAAATTTCACACCCCGTTTAACCACACAATCTATTCTGGGTGGTATTTCCCAGACACCGAGGGGGTGGGAGAGCCCCCGGCATGCCAAGAGCAGGACAGGCATCTTCACACCATCCTGCAAACTGGTAAAGAGTTTTTTTAACCAGGCTCTGGGTCTCGAGGCTGCTCCAGCCGCTCATGTAAAGAGGAACTCAAGCACTTCTCTGCTTTGAGGACATTCACCTTGTTTGTTTTTGCCTTCCCCAAGGCAGGAACCGAGTCAGTTGTCCACTGGGATTATGGCCGGCACAGGGGTGTTTGCAGTTTACTGGTGTGCTGCAGGACTGGAGCGCACTGAGGAGGTTTATTATTTTTCAAATGCAAGAGGCAAAGAAACATGAATAAAATACTAGCAGATGTGAGAAAGCGGGTGTAGCCCGCCACGGGCGCTGCTCGCAGCATCTCTTGGCAACTGAGCCCCTGCATGCAAATGACAGGCTTCGCCGACTGCAAAGCTGTGTCCCTCTGCAAGGGAGGAGAGCAGCAGCTGAAAGCCAAGCAGGGCTCAGTTTCCCAGGAAAAATGGCTATTTACTCCCCTGAGAGCCCGTCCTGGGAGCAGGGAACGGGAACCAGCAGCAGCTGCGGAGAAGCTGTCGTCCTATGAGTCCCACACAACATAAATCGATAAAATCAAGGCATGTTCCAGCGAGCAGCACCTGCACTCCCCGAGCGAGCTGTCGGGGACCTGCCTCACCTGCTGCCAGATTCGGGCAGCACCCGGTCCTTATGGCACCCAGTCCTTACAGCACTGGTGCCAGCATCTCGTCTGCCCCCCAAAACCAGGCAGAAGGGGCAGAAAGCATCACGGGAAAGCTCCTCTGGGCAAATTTAGCCCAGCTTTCCTTACAGTGAGAAATGCAAAAGTATCAAATTGGCTACTGGCTTCTATTAAAATTCATACAGCAATAGGAGATGCAGAACAAGCCACTTTCAGACAAAGAGCTGCTGGAAACACATACCCGAGGCAGGCAGGCAGGCATCCCCCTGCCCGTCCTCTCACACCAGCACAGGGCTCCTTCCTCACCTCCCCTGTCCCGGAGTGGTGGCACCCATGTTGCCGCTGGCTCAGTAGCCCCATGGAGGGGCATTTGGCCCAGGCAACCCAGACAGCATTGAGACGACCCTCCCAGGGGAAGGCCACCTTGTCTGCAGAAGTGTGGAGCCAGGCCTGTCCACTCTGGTGCTCCAGCTCACAGCCCTGGGAGCCAGCCTAAACCCACCCAACCACAGCCTGCAGCAGCCCCCCCGCCTGACCCCACACACATTGCCACGCTACACGGCCAAGTGTACGAACAGAAGAGACTAAATGATCTGCTCGACACCCAGAGTCTCTTCCCTCAAATGTTGAGCACTAATTTTGTATAGAAAAACATGCTGGAATGAATTTATTTCCCTTCCTTTCTTCTGGCCTGTGCAGATCCCCTCCCACTTTTTCCAGATTGATCCATCAGAAAAATTAGCCCTGCTAGCGCGCAGTGCCAGCCGCTGAGATAAAAGCCAGCCCTTGGCTTTCAGATGGCTCCAGGTTGCACCAGCCCTTCAAAGGGAGGCACCAGGCGAAGGCTGCGCTGGAGCATCACCCTGAGGGCAGGGATGCAGGCACCTGCTGGGGACCGGCAGATGCTCAGGGCATCCACACCTCCCTCCTCTGAGCGCATGGAGACCCGGGACCAGACTTGCCGAATACAGATGGTGGCCAGTGTTAGTTTGCATGCCCTGGATGGCTGGAATGAAGCTTTCCATCTCTCCTGCAATGTTAAGCTCGCTGAAGGAGTCAGCAGGCAGCCAGCAGCTGCTGTTTTGCCAACGGAAGGTGCACACACACACATACTACAAAAAATAAAGAGAGATGCAACAAATCTCTTATGCAGAAAAACATATTATATACCGCTGATTCCGCCCCCAGAGCAGCACAGGGCTCAATGTAATCAAGAGTCCTTAAAGCTCAGGGTCACAAGTGACAGCTTTTATTTACAGGGCACAGCAGCCGTCCCAGCGAGCAGATTAACTGCGGCACGGCCAAGGCTGGAGCAGAGAGCGTGGCCACCGATGGCTCGCTCCTGCCCGAGGACGCTGCGGCCGGGGGGGGGAGCCGTGGGTCTCTGTGGGGTAACAACCAGCAGAAACCCCTCCTGGGCACAGTAGGGCAAATCAGTGGACGCCAGAGCCCAACCAGCCTTCAGAGGAAGCGCTCCCTGTGCCCAGACACCTGCTTGGGAAGCCCAAAGCTGGGTCGAAGCAGCGGGGCCGGCTCCCTCCTCCTCCTGCAGCACCCAGGCGTGCTTTGGGCGAGGAGGGTGTTAGTTTGCTTCCTCTCCTTGGGGCAGCAAGAGAGGAGCGATACCGCTACACACCTCGGAGAAAGCGGAGACAAGCTGCCCTGCTCCGAACTCCGCCAGCAAAGCGCTCCCTTACGGCTTCATCCCACTGATTAACGCAGAAACCATCTCCCCTGCTAATGCAAAGAAACTCATTAGCACCTCTTCCCAGGGAGAACAGGCTCATCTTTAATTTTTTTTCTCTTTTATGTTCTTCTCCTTTCAGGTCCAATTAGTACAAAAACCTTAACTCACCCACCCCTGCAAAGCTCAGGGGTGAACATGGGGCAGCGAGCACCGGCTGGGCAGTGAGCATCGGGGTGGCCTCACGGAGCTTGGCTCTCATCGGGGAGGGGACTGGTGGTGGGCTCACATGGCCCTTTGGTTTCTTGGCTTCGGCAAGACATTCCTCCCGCTACTTAGGTGTTACGACAAGACAGAAGTACAGTTGGCTGCGCAGCTTTGATTCCTGTTGAGGTTTCTGCTGCGTTCCCAAAATTAAAGAAAAATGCAGCTTCTTCAGTAGCACCGAGAAAAGCAGGATTCACACCTCTGAGTGATCAACCTGCTCTTTTCCAGAAGACCCTTCTCCCTGAAACCCTGACACATGAAGTTAGAAAAGCATGCAGGACCTGTCCTGCCCTCACCGGTGGGGATCTGTAGGGAGAGACCCAGCCCCACCACTGCCTCCAGGCAGAGGGATCTGCTGAGACCCTCTAGCCCCAGGGAAGCAGCTCAGCACAGCCTCGGCCACACCACAGCTGATGGGAGGGAACAATCAAGCCTCCGGTTATCTAGCAATGGCTGGAAATTCCAAAGGTGACGGCCCGGGACCGGGATGCTGGAGGCAGAGAAGGGTTTGCTTAACCCAGAGGCTCCCCCTCGTAACTGAGACAGAAGTTTCTGTTGCTCCAAGCAAGCCCCCTGCTCAGGCAAAGCCCCCGCCAGGAACAGAAGCCCTTGCCCCAGGGGTCTGCCTTGCCTTAGTGGCACCCACAGCACTGGGGGGTCACCCCAGCAGTGCACCCCCAGTCAAACCCTCCCGCACAGCATCCCTGGACATCCCAGCACTGCTCCAGCTGAAAGGGGAGGGCTGGTATGTTCCCGAGGAGCTAAAGATGCTCCCCCAGTAAAACCAATTTTTGAAGGAAGGAAAGCTGAAGGACTCGGCATCTCCAAAGCTAGAAGCCAGCAGGTACCATTTTGATGCATTTTTTTTTTAATACTACAGTCATCTTTATTTTCCTAGTATCAGTCGTTTGTTTTCCGAATATATTTAGACCAACATCCTTCTTTGTTTAAGAGACGATGATAAACAAACACAACGCGAGCGATTCTCCTTAACATAAAACAGTAGGAGGGAAAAAACCTAGGGGGCCATTAGGAATTGTAATGCCAGATTAATTTTAAATGGATTTCTATTCATTTACATTTGCTTAGGCCTACATAATCCATTAGCCATAGCTTTGCGTGTATCTAGTGGTTTGACATCCTCAAGAACGAGCGGCTGATCCTGGAGCCCGCTGGGACCAGTGGACGGACTGGGAGAGGGGGTAGAGAGGGGCTGTGGGGGCGCAGGGGGCTGCTCCCCAAGGCGGCTCTGTACCATCTCAGGGCATTTTGTAGAGATCAGACGGCATCAAGAGGAGCAGAGACAGTCCCAAGAAAAACGGCAGGAGCTGGGCAGCTCCATCCCCGCCATGTCCCCAGGCTCCCGGCAGCTCTCCCTTGGCCGAGCAAGGTCAGGCGTGCACAGGAGCCCAGCTGCCACACACCCCGGCCTTGGGGAGGTCCCCACGGTCTCTGCCACCAACGAGGCTCAGCGACCGCCACAAACCCCGCCGAGAAAGCCAGGCGCACCGCAAGAACGCCCTGCGCTTGCTCAGCACAACTTGCACCACCCCAAGGCGAACACACAGCAAAAACCCAGCGACCGCCCTCCCCAACCACCACCCCCCCCGTCACAAACAGCCTGGCTCATTTCAGCCAGAAAACCCGATGCCAGATTCTGGGATTACAGAGAAAAGGAGCTGCGATGCGACAGTTTTGTTATTAGATAGACACAAATTAAAACCAAAACGTGCTCTCGCAGCAGAAGCCTCCAGCGTTACCACCCCAGAGCTTCATCTGCATCGTGATGCGAACGGCGAGAGGGGCACAATTACACAGCGGCTGCAAACAGGATTATCTTAATGGAAACGGAGATGTTCAATCAAAAAACTATTTCCACACACCCCCCCCAAAATTATGAGTGCCTTACAAAGATGATAATAATGAGTTTTAGGGCATACACATGATCTTCCCCGCTGTATAATCTGCCCATTTCAAAACGATGTAGCTCTAGCTGCTCTATTACAGAAGTAAATTAAGCCTAATTTGATTGCTTCTTCGTGGCAGTTGTTTCAGTGCTCTAATCAATAAGTCACAGGATTTTATGACTGCCCTTGGTATCAATCACCGCAATCAGTAATAAAACATTTTTCATTTTAAGAACACCTGAAATACCGTGTAATTACCTTTGTATAAAATTATGGACTCCAATTTACCAACTTCACCAAGCGGCTGCTACAATCCCGCCGTGTTACTCTGCACCTAAAGCCTATTTGCGGGCAAGAACATCGCTTTCTTTCTAAAGGCTTTCTGAGCCATCCCTCATCTCTTCCGCTTGTCACCGTACCAGCAAGTTATTACTCACACCCTGGAGAAATAGCAGGTTACAAGAGACACCCATCTCCCAAGAAATCCTCCAAGAAAGTAGGATCCAAGATCCTACTGAGAAAAAGCGTTTGGGAAGATGCAACACTGGTGCGTGGCATCACAACCAGCTCTTCACCGCACCCACCCATCACCACCGTGGTGCCGAAATGAGCCAAAAGCCATCACACAGCGAGGCGATGCAGCCAGTACCCTGACAGCAGGGCAGGGAGAGCACAGCCCACCCCAGGGATGCCCGCTCTGCAGCACCATAGCCCCCCTTCACCAGGGGCTGGCTTGGACCACAGTGTCCTCAGGCAGCCCCCCTGCCCCAGTTCCCCAGCAAGGTACAGCTGGGGAAACGCAGCCAAGAAAAGGTTTTCAGGGCCCCAGCCAGCCATAAGATGTTCCCACCTGGCAAAGGATGCTCTGCCCGCACCAGGGCACTGCAGGACATAAGCTGTCTCCCCTTCAGCCCCTCATTCCCCACATTATCCCCTCTGTCAAGCAGGTTCCCGCTGCCCTTGCTGGTGCCGCACAGCTCCAAGGCTGCCCTGGCACCAGCAGCGGGATGCTCCTGTCGCTGCCAACAAAACAGTTATTATCCGAGAGCTCAGAGACCCCTCAGCACGATGCCAGAGGGAGCAGGGCCACCCTGTCACTGCACCTCCACGTTGGCACCCCAAAGTTTTGCTGAGGAGATGTTGCCAAGGAATTTTCGTTTGTGTCAGTTTTGGTTTTGTTTGTTTGGGGTTTTTTTTTAAACTCTTAAAAACACTGAAACTGACTTAGGGAAATATTTTCACGGGGCAGATGCTCAGGCCTCAGCAGTTGTTCTTACATGATCCATCCCCAGGACCCAGAGAAGAAGATGCGCTCCCTCATCCTCGTGCAGAGCAGTAATGAAGAGGCCACTGCCATCACAGGGTTGCTCAGCCCTGAGGCAGCCCCCAGGTGCCCCAGCTGGAGCTGACACTGGTCAGGATGACAAGGTTTAAGTCCTTGAAGCAGTATTTTATTACTCCTCTGCAAAAGCAGTCACTCACCTGCCAGACCCTGTGGGCAGGGGCCGAGAAGCCACCCCCAGGGACAGAGGAGCCCCCCAGGCACTTACCCTGAAGTCAATTCCGACCGTGGAAATGAAGCTGCCGGCGAGGAAAGCGCCGTCTTTGAACCGCACCAGTAAGCAGGTTTTGCCGACCCCCGAGTCGCCCACCAGCATCACCTGGGAGGGAGGGAGGGAGGGGAGCGTTAGACACTGGGATTCAGGAAGGAAGCCCCACTGCAGTCGTTACCCATCTCCATCCCAAAAGCCCCATGCCAGGAGCAGGCAGCAGATCCTGCTCTCGAGGGGGAAAAAAGCATGTCCAAGAGCAATGTCCTCGGGCACAGGGGAGGGCGAGGGAGAGAAGGAGAGCACCCACAGCAGGATTATTTCCCACCACACTTGTCCCTGAGCACTGGCTGAACTCGAGACACCTTCCTCAACCAGTACTTAACAGATCCCCCGTGGGAGCACAAACACGCCTTGAAAACCAAGAGGCAAGCTGTGACACAATAGCTGTGGACCCCACCCTGTCCCCAGCAGACCCGTGAAACAACCTGCATCCCACCACACGGAGGGCTTCCTGGAAGGGTGGCTCTGCCCTCGGGGAGACTTCAGGGGGGCCACCAACCATGAGCACCAACTCCAGGGGTTTGCTCTGCCCTCTGCGAGAAAACTCCTTCAGCCTGACCCGCACAGCCTCATGGCCACCTTCCTAGTCCTCAGCAGATGCCCAGGGAGCAGCTCCCAGTGCCACCTGCCTCAGTTTCCCCACCCAGCAGCAGCCGCCAGTGCAGACACCCACCTTGCCGCAAAGAAACCATGGCAGAGCTGAAACTGTTCCAAGTGCAGCTCCCCGAAGCCTGTGCTCAAACCACAAGCCCTCCTGAGCTCTCCTGCCCCCTGGGGCCACTGACCCCACTCGCCTCAGCAGGACAACAGCTTCCCTCCATCAAGAAATCCCAGACCACACAGCTGAGCTGCATCATCCTCTTCTGCACCCGCACTGATTTGCATGGCTTCATGCTGGCATGGCAGGGTTCTCTCTCTCCCCAAAGTGCTGCCATTAGCCTATGACCGAATTTAAATGGTTTTAAGGCAGGCACTGCCCTGTGTCACACCGAACCCAAGGCAGGAGCCATCAGAAGCAGCAAATGCCACCATCACTCCACAGCTCAGCCTCCCAAGAGGCGGCAGTAGCCTGCAGTTCGGGGCAGGGTGGCCAGGATCTGGCCATGATGCTTCATCACTCAAATGGTGGGTGCAGGGCCCCACACCGGGTCTCCTGCAGGAGCACCACACACAGCCGCACACGGAGCTTTAGCACAACAGGGTTAGGGGAGCCAGCAAGCCCACAGGTGTATCTGTGCAAAGCCAAGGGAAGGGGGGAAAAAAGTCATTTTTAGTACAAAATAGTAGTACTGATTTTTTTTTTAAACTTTCCAGACCTCTGTTCAAGAGCAGGGCAACCTTTAAAGGCAGCTTCTCCTCTCCCAGCACTGCTGAAGCCTCACCCGGGGCACACAGCAGCACCCAGGGCCAGGCTTACGCCAAGGGCTGAGCAATCAGGATCTGGCCCTTGCCTTCTGGCAGAGCTCAGGAATCTCAAGAGAAGGGTAAGAGAAAGAGAAAGTTTAATAAACCATGGTTTTACTGAATACGAAACAGGATCTCTCTGCCACTGGTTCAAAACCAGCCAGACTTACCAGAGATTTTGGCTACCTGGTGCATTTGGGCTTATCTGAAACCTCGTTCAGCTCATCCCCGTGCCATGGGGGCAGTCCCCCAGGAAAGCCCCAGCCTGGGCAGCAAGAAGCGAGCTCAAGAAGCCATGGGCCAGCATGAACACGGAGATGGCTCCATTTTAGGGAAGCTGTTGAACCCTTATTGCAGCTGTATCAGGACCAACCACCTACCAAAGCAACCAAATTCACTTCTTGAACACCCTTCACCTCCTACTGTGTGTCCCAGATCTTAACAGCACAACGGCCACGCCGATTGCCACAGGCACCGAGCTCTCCGACAGAGCATGCCGAGGTCGGACTTGCCATAGCAAACACCGTCTTCTCCAAGCTTAATCACCCCGCGCTGGGTTACACAGATCCGTGTTAGGAACGCAGTCAGATGGGTCGCGCTGACTTGCAGCCTCAGCCAAAATCTCTCAGCGAGCTCCAAGCTGGGCTTGCATCAGGTCGCATGATGGAGGGGGGGGGGGATGCAAATACGTTTGATCTGTGACTCGCTCGCCAGAATCTGAAGCTGCGAGAAGAAGCCATCTGAGCCCTTCAAAGAACATGCAAGCCAGAGATATTTCAACAGCAGCCAGAGCAGATTCGATGCGACTCAAGGAATATTGTCACCCCACTTTACAACCGCATTTTTTTAACGTTTTTAAAGAGGAACCAGAAGGTTACAGTAACTCATCTGAGCAGAAAGCCTTTTGTCATCACTTGCAAAAGTTCCGCAGAAGGAGCCCCCGCTGCCGAGGGCTCCGCAGGGGCAGCCTCCCGCCGAGCGCGGCCCCGGGAGCCCGGCCGGGCCGGACCCGCCGCCGGAGACCCGGACCCGGCGGCGGCAGAGGGATGCCGGGGCTGGAAAGGAGGGATGCCGGGGCTGGAAAGGAGGGATGCCGGGGCTGGAAAGGAGGGATGCCCGCCCGGTCCTGGCCCCCGGGAACTTCTCCCGCACCCGACGGACCCCGTACCCGTACCGGGGCTCCCCCTCCGCGCCCCTCCCCGCATCCCCCAAGTCCCCGCACCTTGAAGGCGAGATCGTAGAACTCGCCGCTGCTGCTCAGCGAGGGCCGCCCGGCCGCCGCGCCGCCGTTGCGGGGCAGCTCGGGGGCGGGCGCGGAGCCCCGCGGGGCGGCGGCAGCGGCGGCGGCACGGCCGGTCCCCTGGGCGGCGGGGGGCAACGCGGCGGAGGGCGCGGCGCCGCCGCCCTTGCTGCGAGCCGCCTTCTTCCGCGACATACCGGGGCCGCGGCGCCGCGCCGGGCGCTGGGGGGGGGCGCGGGGCTGTACCGACCGCCGCCGCCGCCGCCGCCTCCCCCGGCCCGGCCCCGCCCGGCCCCGCCGCCAATGGCAGCGCCGCGGGGGCGGTGGCGGGGGCCGGACCCGCTCCGCTCCGCGCCCGTTCGCTCCGCCCCGGCCCGCACCCGCGGTAACCGGGGAGGGGTGGGGTAGAGGCACCTGCGCGCACACGGGAGCGGGGGGCTCGGAGGGTGCTCACACGCACCCACGGGGGGTATTTGCAACCCCCCGCCGCGCCCGCCCCATGCGGGGTTTGGGTGCAGCCCCCCCCCCCCCGGCAGGTTTGGGATCTGTCCCCCAGCAGCTGGGGACACCCCTGCTCCGGGTTTTGCCCCACTCGAGGCAGACACGGCCCGGCCGCTGCCGGCAGCATCCCTTCGAGAGGCTGGGTCTGAGGGCAGGCGTGGAGCAGGGCAGAGCCCGTGGGGTGGAGGGAGCGGGGGCCGCGGGGGCAAGCAGCCTCGAGTTTTTCTAGGGTGGGAACCCGCGATGTCCCCAGTCTGTCTCAGCAACTGGTTTCAGCGAGCAACACATGGCATCTTTCTTTCTGACTGCAAATGAAGTGTCACCTGAGGCGCTTGCGGGGCTCTCGACTGAAATAAATGTCTTTAGCTGTGTGACATATTTCCAGTGGTGCGGCCGCATCCAGACTGGAAAAGGAGGCTTGAACAGTCACATCAAAGCAGGAGTGGGAAATAAATTGCTCTGGTGAGAAGCCAGGCAGGCACACAATGAAAATGCAAATAAGTGACAGGGCTTGCACAAGAGGGAGGTGATGGGCTCAGGCAGCCCAGCAAATCCAGGGCCAGCGCCAGTGACACTGAGGTGCCAGTGCTGGAGCTTGGGTGCCAGCCTGGAGTTTGGGTGACACTGAGGGGTTAGACGAGCTTTTCCCTTTGCTGCCCTGGGAGCATTTAAATCTATAGTTAATCCCTGTTGAATGGCCCTAAAGCACGCCAGTGGGAGGAAGAGGAGTGGTCAGCAGAACTCTAATGGTTTTGGCCACGGACAAGGGTGACAAGCTGGGTCAAGAGCTCCTGTGGGTGATTCCTGGGTGAGATCCTCCTTCTCCCACCCCAAGCCTCAAGCATGGCCATGGCCATCATGGGCTTCAGGGAATGCCAAGGGGCTCTGGGTTTGCAGCTCCTCAGACACAGCTGAGGCCAGAGGAAAAGCTGTCACGGTGGCGGTTTATCCCCTGACTCCCCTTCATGTGCTCTTCATCCTGACACTCTAGCCAGGAGATGGAAGACCTGACTTGTCAGAGCAGACTCGATGTCAGGGTTTTGCACTATAATCTGATTTTCCAGGACAGCTGCAGTCAATAGAGACTGAGGCCTTGGAGCAAAGTGCGATGATGAAGCCATCTGTAGGGTCTGTAGGGTTTTTAACTAGTCCCTGTGGAGCGACAAAGCCACGGTGGAGTTTTTACCCAATGCTACCTGCCTGGAGGAAGGGGTTACACAGCCCTGGCACCCTCCCGCAGGCTGTGACTGCTGACGCATGGGGACTTTCCCCCTCTCTCAGCCACAGTCAATGATGATGGAAATCTCCGTCAACATCCTGGTGTTCAGGAGCAAACAAAGCCAGCTGCTTTTCGCCACCGCATCAGAGCAACGCTGGAGGAGGATGGTCCCTTATCACGGGCAGCAGCAGGGAAGCATGCCTCGTTAATTCTGCCTTTATCAAACGTCGTGTGCCCCAGCACCTGCAGCAGCGCTGATCCCCGCTGCCCCTGGCCCCCGAAACTCGGCCTCGTGCAGCGCCAGAGCTCAGAGCACCGCGTCCATGAGCGCCGCAGGGAGAAGCATCTTCAGCAAGTTTCTCTCTTTTAGAAAACATGTGTGCAGAGACACAGGCTGCTCAGAAATCGCAGTCACGCCTGGAGATGTTGCTCCTCATGTAGTTACAGGAACTAATCAGATAACTGCAGCTGAACTAAGGGGGATATATTTGCTAAAAATAGATTAATGGAACAACAGACGCCTGAAGATACGGCGTGCCTTGAGGAAGCAGGACTGCGGTATCTGGCAGGGCTCTGAGCGGGACTGGCCGTGACAGTGGATATCTATAACTCTGATACATCTACATATAAGTAGATGTGTATTTAAAGGCAGAAAATCAGCCTGTTCCCACCAGGGCTGTCAACCCAAGAGGTCTGTTGTATTGCAGTGTATGGGGGACCGTCAATGAAAGCACTAAGAGGCAGCTCGCCACCAGCTACTTCTGGTCATGCCCAGGGGATGCCACTTGTCCTTGGCTCGGCCATCCCCCACCTGGGGACAGAGCTCCACACAGAGCTGGAGACACGGAGAGCCTTTCCGGGGCTGGGCACCGGGCTCTGGCCAGCTGCTCTGCACAAACACTGTGCTTTGGGATTTTAAATCTCGCTGTTTTGTTCAGCATGGACATTTGCAGGGTTCTCTGTGTGCCAGAAGTTGCATGCCGTGCTCAGAGCCAACGAGATATTTTGATCCCTCTTTCCTCCTGCTCCATCGCTGGCTTGTGCCTCAGCTACCCCCACATTACCCCAGCCTCAGCTGCCCTGTCCCTTGGACAGGGACACACGCCATGTCCGGGCCAGGATGTGGCGATGCCTCCCCCAGCAGCCCAAGTCTGCTGCCCTCCTGCTCCCAGCTCTCGTCACCAGCTCAGATGGAGCAGAGTTGTCTCTTCAGCAGGCAGGCTGCAAGGACGAGCTATTCCCATCAGAGACAGTGTCAGCTGTGCCGTCTTGGAAGGTATTCATCTTCTTTGCCTGGTGGATGCAGGAAAACTGGTGCAGGCTCTTTCCATGTGCTGCTGGCAACACAGCTCAGCTTGCATCTGCCATCACCTATTGCAGTGCCACCAGCCAAGGTTCAGGGGACTTTTCTCCTCGTCGCCTGTAAACCTGCCAGCACTTCCCACTCTCTGTTCCGCTACGGGCCATTTGCCAAGGACACACACAGCTCCAGCTCCAAAATCCTAGAGATGCTGTGGAGAAAGGGCCTGAAGGCAGTGGTCACCACCTGGATGGGAGGCGCAGGGGGGCAGCTGGGGACAAAGGTGACACCGCACAGATGGGGCTGACACGTCGCCTCGGCAAAACACAGAGAGCTGGGTTTCACGTTGCACACCAGCAGACATCACGCATCCGCCGGAGATGTCAGACAGAGGGGCCAGCCCTGCTCCAGCGAGCATCCCCCTGCCAAGCAGAGCCCGTGCGGGAGGTGTGGGGGCGTGCAGGGGCGCGCGGAGGTGGAAGGAGCGTGCACAGGGCACGGGACGCGTGCGGGAGGTGGATCCCAGCACCCTGCCACGCTCAGCAGGTGAGGGCTTTCTGCCGCCTTGGGAAGGGCCCAGCCCACGCAGCGCTGAGCAGGCACCGTTCCCTCCCTCGCCAGTTATTGTTCTTCCCTCCCCATTGCTCGCTTACCTTTGAGCACTTCAATCTCCTTGCCTTTGTCAGTGTCATTGGCTTTTAATTGAAATTCCTCTGACATCTTCTCATCAATGCAGCCCATCAGTTATTTTTGTGTGGGAAGCGATTGTTTTCCTTTTGCAGCTGTGAAAGTTAAATTCCAGCGTTTTGCTGGGAGACTGCTTTTGTCTCTTCCCTTTCTTGCATTACCAAGTCAAGTCTTACATTGCAACCCTCCTTCCTTTGTTTGGTTATTTCATTTTCATTCTCCCCTGTGCCCAGTCCCTGTTTCCATCTTGGAGTCCTCGCCTTCTCTGATCCCTCCTGAAGGGCAGCTTCCACCTGTGGCTCCCTCCAGCCTTTCGTCACCATCATTTTCCCCGCAAAGCACCCAGGAGGTTTGGAGAGCCCAGCCTGTTGTGAAGTCTTTGCTTCTTGGCATTTAATTTATTTGCAAGGTGAGCTCTGCTAAATGCGCAGTGCTGTGGGTTTCTCACCGCTGATGTCCCCCTGGCAGGTCTGGCTCGCTCGGCAATGCTGGAGGGCTCCGTACTCCCTGCGATGCCGGTGGGACCCCAGGAGGTTTTGGGGTTGGGAGGGTGCAGCCCACCGCCAGCTCCAGCACGCTGCAAACCAGCCCTGCAACCAGGCTGGCACATTAGTGCGTTGCCAAATTTGCTGCTTTTGGAGCACCTTATGGTAATAGCAGCAAACGGCACCTCTGCCTGCCTGGCACCTCCTCTGTCCCTGGCATTTCCCCACGGGCATCCCCAGGGAACCACAATGCTGGCCCGGGCCCCCACTGTCCCCTCCTGCACACGAAAGGGTGATCGTGCCAGATCCTAATGAGCCTGCACTGGGCTGAGGCCAGGAAATTAATTTTCCTTGTTCCAAGATCGAGAGGAGCCAAGGTTTCAGCCAGCAGAGGACGGAGCGCAGGAAAGTCCCCAGCTCTAGCAGTCACCCACGAGAGCTTTCAAATGCGATGAAGAGTTGGATGTTCAAAGGGCCTTTGAAATGTGTCCTACTGAGATACAGGGAAGACCGAGCAACAAATGCTCAGCCTCCCAAATACGAGGTATTTTCAAGCTATTTTCTAAATTTTAAATGCTTTTCAGACATGCCTCAGCAGTATCAAATATTTTAGAAACACAACATCTCAGCTTAAAAACATCCAAGATATTTTATACCATATACAGACATGTGCCGAGATGGGGAAGGATTAGAGCATGGTTATGGTTTCAAAAGCAAGCGTATAAATGTCACAGGGTGCGTCCATTATCCGTGCACACTCAGCCGTTTCCACTCCAGGTAGGTTCACACCAGTCAGACCATGTCTGGGTGCACGAGCCCGGCTGGTGGCCTCGAGCCTGCCTGCTTCCCGCGGTGCTGCCTGCAGGGTCACCGCAGCACAGCCCAAGGAGCTTGAGCAGATAAACCACCCCCCCACCCCACCGCCCCCCCCCCCAAAAAAAAAATCCTCCTCTTTGGAAGCGGCGATTTGGGCACTGCAGAGCTAGAGAGCCACCCGGGCCAGACCCAGCGCCAGGATGCACGCAGCACTCTGGGGCCCTGTAAAATAATAAGCAGCAGTAATGAGCGAGCATGGAAATGTGCAGAGGCTCATAAAGCTGCTGCCCCAGAGGATAAGTCAACCACTAAGGGCTGGGTGGGAAAGAAGTTCCCGCCAGAGAGAGTCATTGCATCGCCGCCTGTGCTGGGCTCGCCTGCACCTTCCCCTGCGGCAGCGTGTGCCGGTCCCTCACCAGACAAGGGTCCTTGCTCCGTGGGCAGGTCCCTGGAGGGGAAAAGCAAATGCACCCCCTGAGAAAGCTGCAGATGCTGGGGAGAAGCAGTTCCCCCCCCGGCCCTGTTTGCAGAGCTGGCAGATGAAGAGCTGGGCTCCTGCGTGCCAGGGCAGATGCAGATCCGTGCCCGCGGCTTGTTCAGCCATTCATCAGAGCAAATTGGTGGCAGATCGTCGCTGATTAGACACGGGCAGCGCCAGGCGGTATTTATCAGCCTAAGGATCAATAGCTTCTGTCTTTCTGCTCGTCCTCTGACACACCTGCAACAACGTTCCCTGGTCTGAGCTGTCAGCAAGTGGCACTGCTCCAGGTAATTAATAATCTGGACGATGAAGATGCAGCTTAGTGTTTTAATGGTGTTTGTTAACATTTTCCAAGGAAGGCTGAACATCTTCTTTTAACAAAACTCTAGTAAGTTTGGGCAATTACTTTTTTCTTCAAGATGACACTGCGTGAGCAGGGTGGCCAGCCCAGAGCCCGATGTTTCCAGGTACACTGCGCTCTGAAATGCCATCAGCTTCCATAGAGCCACTCAGGCAGCCTCCTCTTGCCTTCCCTTTTCTGCAATTTTACAATTTCCTGGTCTGTTTAAAAGTGTTTATTCTTTATTGTGGGAAACATCTTCTCCCTCAGTGAAGCTAAGGGTTGTCCCAGTCCTGCAAAGATTTTGTCTGCCAGTAATTTCCTTTGCATTAGTTGTCCTTCTGCAATCAGAGGGACTAATTGCCTCTGACCAGCTGAGCACATGTGGAAGTGGTCGGCTCTGCCTGGGGAAGGCAGGGAGCGAGGCACAGCCACATGCAACCAGCTACAGCCAATTCAAAGCCAAAAAATGGCTGGCAAGCAACTTTTCCAAGCTGGCTTCTCAAAAGCAGATGTATTGTGGTGCGACGGTGCCAGCATTTCTGGGAACACCCTCTCTCCCTGCCAGTATGCTGGTACCCCAAGCTTTACCAGGCTGGAAGGAGGTGGAAGGAGCCTTAAACTCAGCCTGTCCTAAAGGTTTTCAACACACATTTCTGCCGCTGTGCCTCTTGCCAGCTGCCCTCTGGCTTCAGCTTCATCAGTGTGTTTGCTGCACCCTGCTTTCTGGGTGCGAATGGTCACAGGGCCCCCTTTGCAGAAGGGAGGGGAAGCCCCAGCCTTCACCTCCTCTCATCAGTGGCATCTGCAGTGGAGACAGGACCATCACACCCCAAGCTTGGCACCAGGCAATGCTTCTCCTGGGCTCTCTGCAGCAGGCTGGGAGCCTTCACCTTGTGCAGAACAGGGTGATGCCATAACAGTGGGTGCAAAAGGTGAGGGAGAGGGGAGAGGGCTTCCTGAAGTCCCGGCAGTGGGAAAATGAGTGGTTCTGGCTGCTCCCTGACTTTTTACCCAGCTAAAACCCAGGATGGCTTCAACTCGCCTCAGTGAAAGATGCCAACTCCAGCACTGCAATGCCTCCTGACGGCGCTGCGACATCAGCATTGCTATAGCAACGGGCCCAGCACAGCAGCAATTTGAGGGGACCATGCTGCGGCCGGATGGGTGCCACTGCCCCCTCACTGCCCGCTGCCCTGGCCGGTCACATCCCATGGTCAGCCCCGATACAGCAAGGCTGGACCCCCGCAGGGCACCCACCACACAGAGCAGCCCTTCTCCTCCCGGCTCTGGCAGCCTTCGCTCATCAGCATCTTCCCAGCTGAATTCGTTATTCCCTCCCTGTGCTTTGGACTTTGCCAGCAACACAAGAAGTAAGAAACTGGGGCTGTTTTGTGGCTGCAGCTGGCAGAGGGGATTTCAAAAGCATCAGTTCTCAGGTGGTCTGAGGTGTGTGATGGCCAAAGGCCAGCCTCGTGACTGAAAGCCCCCTGCCATGCTAGCCCTGCCTGGCCCCTGCCCCAAAAGCTCACGTCCTCCCCAAGCAGCGACCTGTGGTACAGCCTGTGCACGCAGGGCATGCAGAGTCCTCCCAGTGCTGCCGGCACGTGTCCAGCTCCTGGTCAGGCCTCGCAGCACCAAGCACACTCCCCGGGAAGTTTCTGATTAACAAGAACCTGAGGACAACCCCCTTCTCCATTCTGCCTCCAGCCGCAGCAACCCTCTGACCTTGCTTTTGCTGGTGGGCAGGGACCTGCATATGGGAAAATCCCGAGCAGCTTTAAACCCCTCTGGTGTGCACCATGCTCTCCGGCGAGCTGATGCGGGGCAGAACCAAGTGGGAACAGCCAGAGAGCACCCATGGCCAGAAACTAAAATTCTGCAAGTTCAGCCTGATGGGAGTGTCCCTTCATCAGCCAAGGACCCCCGAAAGCCCTGAAAGTTGAAAAATATTAAGAGAGAAATCATGAAGTTTCCTTTGCTTTGAAAGAGTGTTTGGTAAATAAAAGCAGAATCGCCACCAATTAGTTATGGAGCAGAAAGCGTTGTCACTAAAACCGCTTGGCTCTGTTTTGCATTCACACTACGTCAAACGGATGAAAATGATCAGCGTGAATAAATTCACTTCCTGAGCTGAAATTGTCCACAAAAATCATCCAGAAAAAGCCCAAGAGGGGCTTGTGCTGACCCAGCTTAGCCCTGAGCAGTTGAAAACCCAGCACTAAAAGACAACCACATGCCTCAGGGGAGAGCATGGACCCCGAGTGCAGTGCAGGGAGTGGGGGGGGTCCCTCTTCCAGCCAGCTGGGAGAAGCTGAGTGGTAGCATCCGTCCCACCTGGCTGTGGGCACCCCACACTGCTGGGACCACTGTGTCCGGCTGATGCCTCTTTGCCTTGTCCACAGCTTCCTGCACCCAGAGACTGCAGATGTGCAGCTGGGAGCCGTTTGGTGGGCAAATTGCTGCTTAATTAACCCAGCACAGATGAAATCTGCTCGGGATGTGGTGCGAGATGGCTCCGCTCTTTACGGTTGAGCCAGGCTGATTGCCCTGTACGGCCATCAGTCCATCACAGGTAGATGGCACTGACCGTATGGATTCTGCGCCACTCAGTGTGTGCACACATGTGCACGGGGGAGGCCGAGGGCAGGAGCTGGGATCAACCTCACCCCACGGCGGTGTCCGTCACCAGCGGCAGGGACAGCCCGGGCTGCCCGGGGCTTGCTGCACCCGGCCGGCTCCCTTTGCATCCCAGTTTAGGCCACGTTTACTTTGTGGGGCCGCTCCAGCCTTTTCCCCCTGGTTTTCACTCCGGAGGAGCGCGGGGAGGCGGTGCTAGAGGGCGCCAGGGGCCCGCGGACCGGCTCCGCAGCGCCCGGCGGCCGCGGTGAGGGACTGAGCCCGCACGTCCCGCCGGGTCGCTCTCCCCGGGGCCGGGGCAGCCCCCACCCCTCTCCACCCCAGTTTTCTCCCCCCACGCCCCCAACGGGACCGGTCAGTGCCCCCGGTGCCGTCCCGTAGCTGCAGTGGGGGATTTGGGAGGTGATGGGGGGTTTCTGGATCCGACTGGTGCTCTGGGTGATGGGTTACAGCTGGGGAACGCTCGTACTGCGAGGCGAGGCAGGAGACAGGCCTGGGTGGAAGGAGATGGCTTTTGTGGGGGTCAATCTTCAGGTAGCCCCTTTGCAGGACGGGCCATCACATCACGCAAGCACGGGGCACCTGCAGAGCGAGGGGCATCCAAAATACAGCCGCAGAGCAACAACCTGCAGGGAGGGAAACAGCCGTTTCCTCCCAGGAGAAATGGAGATCTTCATCTCCTCTGGGATACCCATATCCTGTCCAAAAGCAAAGGGGACAGCTCTCTCCCCCTGGACGCCTGAGGGCAAGCTGTGCCCCGTCCATCAGGCAGAAGTAATTTCTAAGCAGGGAAATAACAGCAAACCGAGCGCTATGGCCAAACGTTCATACAGCTGCCCTCCAAAGAGACCAAAGCCTGTGGCAAGGGGGCAGACAGTTCAAGAGGGGCATTTTTTTCTTCTTTCCTTCCTTCCTGCCTTCTTTAAACCACATACAAGATACCGTAGAGACGTGCTGCTGGAGGCAGAAGGCTCCCTGTCCTGGCCCAGTTATCCAGGCTCCGAACCCAACCTCCAGCTGCACAGAGCTTCCCCTCCACAGGCCATGGACCCACCTGGGTGACAACATGTCCCCACTGCTCCTGCGTAGATGTGACAGGGGATTCCTAGGCAAGAGAAAAAGCAGCAGTGTGGGAGGGCAATGCAGTGAAGAGACTTTCTCCCTGTGTGTGTGCGTTTTAAAAGCAGCTGCCATTGCATCTTATGTGAAGCCCAGTGCAGAGGATTTTTGCAGAGCACAGTGGCTGCAGCGCACATTTGTGGGGAGCACAGCTCTCTCCACACGAGCTGCTCATGGCCCTTTGCACCAGGGCACGGCAGGCATGAGCCAAACAGAGCTTTAATGTATAGAAATACAGTGCTGGAGAGCGGGTGCCGCAGGGTCCGGCCACGCACAGTGGGATTTCTGGGCTGTCCGTGTGCTGCTGAAGACATCTGCAGCGCTTTCAGGATCTGTCCGGAGGGGCCTGGAGACAGCAGCGACATTCCCGGCCGGCCACAGCTCCGTCACGTTTTGCTGACCACAGTGTATCTGCCACTGCTGATGTTCTGGGTGCACTCAGCCTGCAGGACTGGTGGGACAGGGAGAATTAACACCCTCTTAGTTGGGGTTTTAATTCTACTTCAAGTAAACAGTGTTGAGAAACTCTCCATTTGCTTGCCAGTAGGAGGAACCAGAAGAATCCCTTCCCCACAACAAGCCATTCCCAGCCTCCCAGCCCCAGAGTACATTTTCCACTTCCATCATTTTCTGCAGTTTGCATTTTAAAATCTGTCCCAACTCAGCAACGAGACCTTCCTCCAAGATCAAAAATTGTGATTCAATGTGAACAAATTATTCTCTTGCAGCTGTATCGAGATTTGCTGTCTTCTTTCCCACTCATTCAATTATTTCCTTGTTCATTGCCCTCATTACAGCTTGGCAGCCCTAGCTTTTGGGGTAGAGCCCTTAACTTCATTACATCTGCTGGATTACATTAGTGATCTAATCTTCTTATTACAATCCATACACAGGATATTTTCTCCTTGCTGTTATCTGAAGAAATATGGGCATCAGTACAGAAGAAAGGGGAAAAAAAAACCAAAAAGCAATTTACAATTGAAGGAGCGGAAATAAATACATCGTAGTCACATGAGGAAGTAGTAACCACTGAGCTATTTTGGGCACAATACATCATGCAAAATACGATGTGTCTTTCAAGCAGATTTCAAGTCCAAAAGGCACAAAATGTTTTCAGAAAGTAAATTCTCACATACATTAAGTACCGTGCCAAGGAGTGAAAGCAGATGCTGTCAGTCATCTTATTTAAGGTTTGTGCAGCGTTTGGATAAGGAAAGCCAGAGCCCCAGCTTATAGAAACAGATATCACTCCTTTGGCTTCAGCGGGACAATGCTCAGACCTAAAACCATGCAGGTGCTTACGGACTTAGTTGGATCGGGACTGTCGTGGATCAAGCACACCCAGGAGAGCAGGGAGGCAGTGAGCATCTCGGGAGGTGTAACACAGGCTTCATAACCCGCAGTGGATGTACACCCAGCTCTGGTGGGTCCGTCCCTTGTTCCCCAGAGAATCCTGTGCGCCTGAAATCACAAGAGGCTTCAAAAAATCCCACGTGATTAAAAAGCAAGTTCACTGTCACCCCTGCCTAATTGTCCTCCTCTTTCCCAAGCTTCTGAAGGTTACAGTGTGCCCGAGGTAGAGGAATCTCAGCAATAATCAGCTATTTTCTCCTAGGCAATGGAGAGATGCCTGCGTTTCGCCTGCTTGCAGGAGCTGGGGTGAGCAGGACCACAGCAGCCATCATGCGGCGCAGGGTGAAAACCCATGACCTGGCCCCAAAGCAAGTGCGGGGACGCTGGACGACTCCAGCGAGGGCTTTTTACACCGACAGAGAGACAAGTTGTAGGTAATGCCAGCCACTGAGAGAGGCAAACATGCCCCCACAGCCCTCCTCTCCCCCAGGTCTATTCTCAGAAGAGGAACAGCAGGGGTAGTAGGCTCTGAGGCTCCCGTCGTTGGTCTGGTACCACCCCAAACAATTGTTCTGGCTCCCTGCTGCTTGCACTCTTTGGATGCTTGCGGACAGCTAGCATGTCTCTCTCCCACCCCTTTTTGTTGTGGTTTCTCCCTTGAAAGCTGCCAGGCAGATTTCCTGAGCCCGCCCGTTGACAGGGCCCCACTAACACAATGGCTGCTGTAGAGTGTCAGGACGGCAGCTCCCCAGCACGCTCGCTGTTGGAGCACTGGGGAACGCTGGGGAACGCACAGGGGAGCGCCAAACACTGGCGGAGGCGAGGGGTGCAGCCCCGAGGGGCGTCGGGAGCTCTGCCCAAAAGGCAGCCCCACTCAGCTGTGCAAGCTGCTTCTGACAAGTACAAAACGCCCCTCACCCTGGCGTCAGGGCGGCTGTCTGTTCAAGGGATGCAGTTTCTCTGCGGGTGGGTGACTCACCTGTACGGCGGAGGCAGCAGCCCGTCCCACAGCGGTGCTCGCCAGACCTTCCTGAGGTTTTCATAAAGACAGTAATTGCTGCAAGAGCTGTGATTGAACAGACTGTGGCTTCAGTTTTGCACGTGGGCAACCTGGGGACTCCCAGGGACACTTGCAGCCTTGACACCAAGGCTCAGCTGGAGTGATTTGCCTTACTGAACTTAAATGTTACATAGGAATATTTTAAAAGGTGTGAACGGCTGCAAGAATTAATGGAACTGCATAAACAAAGAGCAAGATGCTCTTGTTCTCATTTAGGACAAACCCTGCTGAAAGTTTTGTCCGGGTCAGCAAATCTCAGGAGAAAGCGCCTTTGGTTGGCACTTCAGGTACCAGACCCCCCTGAGTGAACGGGCCCCTGTCTCTGGAGGATGTGCGGGATTTACCGCTCTCTCTTTGGGTCCATCCCTCCCAAGTGTCCCTTCCCAGGACACTCACCGCAGGGAAGTGTCGGGCACTGCATACCCCTCCACTGCTTCCCCCCAAGTCTCCGTCTTTCTGGGTGTCGGTCTCCAGACTGGTGCTAGGCTTTCCCCTCTCGCAGAGACAACCACACGCACACACATTTGCTGCGTCTACGGTGAGAAATCCCTGCTTGGCTGGACAGGAATGACCGTCTCTGGCTTGCGAAGTGCTCTGTCACGGAGCAAGTTCCATGTTTTATTTGAGCTTCCTTGTATCCTCCCCTCGGCTGATGGCTGGGGCCGTGTTCTGTACATACATACCACCACGCAGTAATGAAGCACATATCGAACAGTAACAAATTAGAGTCCCTGTAAAACTATCAGCACTCACACCTTCTTCTCCACTGCTTTCAAACGGGGCTGGGTTTGGTTTTGGAGAGATGCCTTCTCCAAGGACAGAATTATGCTTCCTTTGGTTGTATAGATACTTTATTGTAGTCATATTCTTCAGTCACTTTAAACTAGAACCAGTTCAGATCCCTGAGGAGTCATGGGATCCCTGAGGAACCATCATATAATGACAGGATTGACCTCAACAGGTCTGGCCTGGTCTGAACCATGGCCAGTGCACTGGACCAGTGCCGGGTGCAAGTGGCATTGAAGCCCGACGACTTTGCTATGGTTAGCATTAAAAAAAATTAAAAGCCGCCTTGTTCTTCATCTCTCTCCAAGATATCTGAATTACCTACTGTGCTGCAGGCATGTAACACACACTGTACCCTGTAACTCTTCCTGGGTTCAGCGGGCATGCAGCGGCCTCAGGAACGGCCACCAGCTGCAGGAAGTGGCCACCAAAGCCCTTCAGGGAGGGCACAGAGGAGGGCTGGTGCTCCCCTCTGCCCATCATCCGAGTGTGCAGTGGAGGGGAAGCCCTCCCCCGTCATTTTGAGACATCTATCCAAGCAGAACTCCACACTGCGTTGTCTGCCCTACCCACTTTCCAAGATGCTCCCACCAGGATAACCCCTGCCCACCGGGAAGCCCCTGCTTCTGGGATCCCCCTGCTCCCAGGATCTCCCTGATCCCTAGGATGTCCCTGCTCCCTGGACCACCCTGCTCTCCAGGATACCCCCTGCCCCCCAGGGCCAACCCTGCCAACCCTGCTCCCGGAATCCCCCTGCTCCCCTGGGATGCTCCTGATCTCTGGGACCCTCCTGCCTCCGGGACCCCCTGTCCCAGGGATCCCCCTGCCCTCGGGACCCCCTGCCCCCGGGATCTCCCTGCCCCCGGGACCCTCCTGCCCCCGGGATCCCCTGTCCCAGGGATCCCCCTGCCCTTGGGACCCCCTGCCCCTGCGACCCCCTGCCCTCGGGACGCCCTGTCCCCGGGATCTCCCTGCCCCCGGGACCCCCTGCCCCCGGGACCCCCTGTCCCCGGGATCTCCCTGCCCCCGGGACCCCCTGTCCCAGGGATCCCCCTGCCCTCGGGACCCCCTGCCCCCGGGATCTCCCTGTCCCCGGGACCCCCTGTCCCCGGGATCCCCCAGCTCTTCCCTTGCCGAGCAGGGACCGGGGTCCTCATGCCCCGGGCCCGGCCAGGGAGCGCAGCCGGGAGCCCCGCGGCAGCCGCCGCGCCCGGGAGCGGAGCTCTTCCCTCGCCCCGGCCCTCTCCGCCGTCCGGTGGGCGGCCGCGCGGCGGGGGCGGCCCGGGCGGGCGGCGGGGCTGGAGCGGCGCCGGGTTTCCGCCGGGCGGGAGGCGGAGCGGGGGAGGCGGCGGCCGCGGCCCGGGCGGAGCGCAGAGCCGAGCGGCGCCGGGCCGGGGCTGTCAGCGCGGCGAGCGGGAGCCCAGCGGGCCGGGCCGGGCCGGGCCGGGCGCCGCCGCCGAGCAGCGCGCACCGCCAGCCCTGCGGGGAGCGGGGGCGGGGGGGCGGGGGGGGGGGGGAAGGCCGCCATGCCGGGCGGGCGCTGAGGCGCGGAGGGGGCGCGGAGGGGCGCGGAGCGGAGCGGCGGTAACGGGGCGGGGCGCGGCCGGGCCCGGCCGGCCGGCCGGGAGAGCGGCGGGCCGGGGCCATGCCATGCCCGTAGGGGAGAGATGCCTTTTGGAAATGGAGACACTGGATCACAGCGCAAACATGGCGTCCCCGCGGCGCGGCTGCCCCTCACGGGTTGGTGCCTGCTCTGCTCCCTGCTGTGCGGGGGGCTGGCGGCGGCCCGGACGCCCCCGGCCCCCGCTTGCCAGCCCTGCGCCGCCGATTGTACCTGCAGCGGCCCCGCCTGCCTCGTCAACTGCTCTGCCCGCGGGATGGAGCGCCCGGGGACCGGCATCCCTCCCGCCGCCACGGCGCTGTGAGTACCGCGGGGCGCGGCGGGCCCGGGGCGGCGGGGACGGGCCGGGCGGGCGGGCGGGCGGCTGGGCTGTGCCGTGGGCGAGCGCTGGCAGCTCGGCTACCGGCCCTTTGGTGTTGTGTTGCCTTGAGCCTTGTTGCGCGTTGGGCCCCGTGGTGGGGATGGGGACGCGTGACAGCCAGGCGCGGAGATGGAGAGACGTCGCGGAAAAGTTTGCCGTGAGCCTGCGGGGTCAGAGACGGGCAGAAGCGGCTCCAGAGAAGGGAAAAGGGACGACAGCTTCAGTAGAATCATAGAATCATGTGCGGGCCCAGCCTGGCAGCGCTGCTCGGGCTCGCTGGCTTTGGCTAGCACGGCGGGGCTGATGGCCCCCAAAAAGTCCTGGCCCTGGGGATGTGCTCGGCTCCGCACCTGGAGCAGCGTTTTCAGGATTCAGCCCAAACCGGGTCATCTCGTAACGCTGCTCGTGTCTTGCCAAGAGTTGGCAACGCTTGGGACACGCTGGATGTGTGCGAGATCCGAGACAGCCCGGCAGGTATGTTGGGCAAACCATAGGATGTGACATTCCCCATAGGATAACATAACATTCCCCGTAGGATAACATAACATTCCCCGTAGGATAACATAACATTCCCCGTAGGATAACGTGACATTCCCCATGGGTGCCTTAAAGAGAGCTGGGGGCTGCTGCGCCACAGGGCAGGAGGTTTTGTGCTGGGGGGGGGGGCAGTGTTAATTTCTGAGGTTCTGGGGGAAATCGCAGGAGGAGAATGATGTCAGGAAATGAGCAGTTGGATGTGGGTGAAACACTGTTCTGTTAACGGCAAATCCGAAAGGCTCAAAGTAACAAGTTCACGTGAAAGATTCCTCCATGAGAATGCCAGGGTGGGATGACAGTTGTGTTTGTGTCCAGATGCTGGTTTTGTTTTGGGAAAATCAGTCACAAAGGTATGTTTCTTGGAGGTGTGTTAAGAACAGTCCATATGCACAGTCACTTAAATAAAGTTACTGTATGACGCAAAAAAACAGATTCAGGGGAAGAGTGGTTTTTTTTTTTTTTTAAATTTATTTTTGAACCTAAATTTGTTTTCCTTAGGGAACAACTTTTCTGTTCTTGAGGAGAAAAAGCATTGAGTGATTCATGTAGAAGAGATGACGTGGGGCCCGGCAGAGTGGAAAAGTCTCACATGAACTGATTTCTACAATACATTAAGGGTCTGCTTTTCTGTTCGGATACTCAGTTTAACTAAGTTTCCACTTTCTAGTGTCAGTATAGATTAAGAGATACTGCAGAAGTTGCGAAGTAACTGTAACCACAGTAAACATTAAATTGTAGGTCAGCAAGATGTATCTAGACTAACTTCAGGAATATGTGCACATCTCTATATCCAGCAGACAAGGTGTTTTCCAACTCTTTTCTTACAGGTTACGTTTAGACTTTTCCAAACAAACTAGCCATTTTTCGTTGCAGAAAGTCCCTAACTGGGAAGGACTGATTTTTATTACTGGGTTTCTGATGTTGCGTTATCTGTTGTCAGTTAGACACGGGGATCTACAGCCCCGGAGGCTGAATGTGCCGTTGCGACAGAGGCGGAACGTGCCAGCGCTTCTCTGGGCGCTTGTAGAGCAGCCTTCTGAAGACTGTGATGATAAGTCCTTCATTTGGCTTTTTAAGGACTTGGGGTTATTGCAGTGTGTTTCTAGGATTATTAATTTTGGTAGTAAGTGTTTGAGACTGTTTATGTTATTGTTGTTCAGAGGCGTTGAGTTGTAAAAGCTCCCCAAACGTTTTGGATTAGATGGTATTATGCGATGACAAATTGGAGTTGGACATAAAGCTCTTGCAGGTCAACAAAACAAAGTGCCCGGAATGTGGGAAGGGGAAATCTGCTAGAGCCGATGGACTGAAACGGCAGGATAGTGTTACTGACATCTTCCTCCGATTTCGATGGAGAAATGTTTGTTTACAGCACTGTTGAGAGCAGTGCGGTAAGGGGAAGAGCTTTGCTCCGCTGAGGGATGATTGTCTTTGGAATTCAGACTGTAGAGTCATCTTTGTCAGCCAGCAGATCATCCTGTGTGTACAGCCACGACTCCGCTGAAGAAGTGTGTGCTGGTAATATTCTGATGACTGGTATAAAATGTGCTGAAGCGGGCTGTCATGGCACACGGATTTCCTTTGGGGAGAAGTTTACTGCCCTGTTTGACGTTGGGAAAGGAGGCATGGGTGCTTACGTTGTCATTATAAGCATGAAAGATTTACAGATTAATTTCCGTTGTGATGAGAGGGACTCGACACAGTGAAGTTATGCAAGTGGTTTTGTCTATTCATTTCATGTTCCCTTTATTGAACGCTGACAGATAAAGTAAATAATGCTTTTAATGATTGCTGTCTATTCTCTCATTAGAGGAAAGCTTTTTTTTTTTTTTAATATCTCAACAGAACTTTTTTTTTTTAATTAGTCTGAAACAAAAACAGCCTTTAAGAAGGCCGAGTTCAGAAAATTACCAGCGCCAAAGCCCCCTGGTTCTGTGGCAGGCGTGTGTGCTAGCACTTACCCTCAGGGAATGCGATACCGTTACCTCTAGCTGTAAAAGTATGGCCTAGGAAATGAATTCCTCTCATATCCGACGTTATAGACGTAGCAACTTTGAAGAAATACATGCCAGCTTCGGCAGCGCTGTTACTAGGAATACAGAAGAAATGCCCCCATCCAAAGAATCACTAAGGAAATAAGCTCTGCTGCTTGCAGACGCTACATACCTAGCTGGAAGCAGTCTCCAGGCAGACCGAATGGGAATATTGGCCCCTTCCCGTCGCCAGAGTCGGGTTCTTGAAGTGTAACGCAAAGTCTGGCTGGAATCAAGAGCAAAGTCTGTTTTTCCAAATAATCTGCAGTGCGCAACGTAAAAAAAAACCCTATACTTCAAGAGCAACACGCTTCAAGTGGCAGCATTTGCACTTCTGAGTTTCGCCGTCTGAGAAATGCTCTGATCTGATCTCTTTTCAAGTGCTCTGCTTTCAGGGCTACCGGATTTTGTTGGCATTTACTTTGAGACTTAGCCGTTTCGTGAGCTGGTATCGCTCCTTTCATTCCTCAACTGGAAATAAAGATTTTCTGGCTTTCCCTTGCAAATATTGACTATTTCTGACACATCCTTAGTATCGTGGTAGTTTTGAAGTGGAGATTAGAATCTCAATTTAAAAGACTAGAGTTAAACTCCCTTATTTTTCCATCATTAATGTTGAACGCTGTTTGTGGATGGGTAAAAGGAGAAGCTGAAATCAGAGGAGCTCTGCTATCACCGCACTCTTGCAGAAGCTCTACAGATTTGGGTGTCATAACTTTCATCTAAAACCCAGCGGGGGTTTTTTTTGTGGATTTGGCAGTGAGCCCTGGGGTTACACTGCCTAGCTGGTGACTTCACCTAAGCAAACCTTCTTAAAACAAACAGATTTTATGATTCAGGAACCTACAGTCTGTGATATTTTAAATTTCAAGAGTTGGCAACGATGGGTAGGTTTTGGTATTATGTGATGCAGTAAAAGCCTTTTCAAGGCTCAGTGTTTTCAGAAACTATCAAGGGGAAAAAAAAATCCAATTAAAATCCAATTCAGGTAAACCCACAAGCAGAGCAGTGTCTGTACAGTAGTGTCCAGTCCACAAAGGCAAAGTAGCGTTACTTCTGTTCCTAGAAAAAACTTCAACAGCCTGGAATGTCATTCTTATAAGAAGCCGTATCCCCAGCAAAAACAAGGCTGTATTTCTCTTTTGTAAGAAATTTTGTAGGGGGAAAAAGGCCTAAATGAGGTGCTAGATAAATATTTTGCAAACGAGATGCATTCAGCCTGTGGAAGGGACCAATCACATAAGCAAAATGTAACTAAAGCACCAAACAAGGAGGCAATTCTGCATTATTCCATCAGAGCATAATGGTCCCTGGTGTTGGTGAAGTGTCACCATAATGCCATCGCAGCAATGGCACGAGCAGAAGGTCCAAGTTGTTTATTGTGCTCCTTCCTACAGCTTCAGAGGAATTGGAGCGCTGTTCTCATGAGTGAGAAACTTACCCTTTTTAAAATTAGAACTTTGCTGCTTTTTTGGTGGTGGGCTTCCTTGACATCTGGTGTATTATTTACCAGGTACTGCTTGCATTGATTTTTCCCTGTGTTTCCTGTAATTTTTAAGTTTACTGGTGGCGTCTTCCTGCTTGTGGCTTTTTCCCTGTTGGAGTGAAAGTGTGGGCCCGATCCTGTTCTTCTCCTGCTGGCAAGTCCCCGACGGGTCTCTCTCCCATTTCCCCCAGCTGCTTTCATTCTGCTCTCACAAAGAGGGGTTTTAAAAAGAAAATCACTCATTCAGAAGGTGCAGCGAAACAGACTCATCTGGTTTGTCAGTGCTTCTCCCCCTGTTTGCCATTTAATGGGATTCCTTGTTTTATCTCCTCATGTGGCGGTTTCCACGCTGTGGTTTCCATAAGGCGTTTCTGCGTCATCCTCTCTCCATTTCTTCAAGCTTTGTTGTCCTTTGATTGATAGTTGCAGTTCAGCTCGATTTTGTACCATCTTGTCTCTTATTTACTCCATATGTTGCCAAACATTTCTCTCAGTTGTAATGAGTGAATAAGAAAGCAAGCGGGAGGGAAGAAGGGGATCTCAGGAGGAAAAATGTGCTTTCCGGTGCCAGGGCGGAGCGGGCTGGGAGCTGCAGAGACAGAGGTGAGGAGAGTGCATGGGGAACCGGGGGGGACACGGGAGTGTGGGGGGGACACGGCAGTTGTGAATTAGTCCCTCCACAGCCAGCAGCACGATTTAGGCAGTCGCTGTCGGGCTCAAAGGGAAAAATTCCATCTCTTCCACAGTGGAAAGTTGGCAGCTCTGCTCGTGGGCTGCACTTAACGGTGCTCGTGCTGGTTGGAGGAACGGCTGCTGCCCCATACCAGCCCACCCTTCTCTCGCCCCACATCAGCCCAGACTTCTCTCACCCCACATCAGTTACTGACCACACTCCCCTTGTAGCTTCTGCCACCTCCATGGACATGCTCTGCCGAAGGTCGCTGCCTGTTCCAACAGGAGGACGAGGGCATCAAATCAGACCTCCCCAGCCCTTACTTCTTAGACCTGCCTTTGAAGTAGAGAATTAGCTTGTTTTTCATATCGAAGGACTGTTGTTTGCTTAGACGCCGAAGCTAAGTTGGCATCTCTGCTTGCCAAAACTAAAAATGTCAAATTGAAATACAACGTTAGTTTTTGCTTTGCAAAGGGCACAAAAAGCAAAAAAAAAAAAAAACAACCCATGTGATTACAGCCATTCCCATTTTTTCAAAGGATAGTTATCATCAGGAAGAGCATCAACGACGTGCAAGTTGGCCATCTGTAGCATTTGCAGTGTATTATAGGACCCGTGACCAGTAAACGGATTCTGTCCTCACTTTCCAGCTCCTCCCTTTCCCTCAAAAGATTGCATCCATTTTGATGATGTGCCACCACTGGATTTAAACAGAAGTAATGAAAACAAAGCATAATATTCGTCTGTCAGCTCTTTCTGCCAGTCTAACACTAAAAATAGTTCCCCTCAGGTTAGGAATGAGTACATCTCTTTGGCATCAGGCCAAACAGTGAAAACTTTAATAAGCTGAGATCGGAGATGGAAATTTCGGATGTGGCATACAGTCTTCTGTTACTGTGTTTAATCCAGTGTCATTTTTAATTTAATTAGCAACCCCTGTTAAGACAGTGTGATGCGCTGGTTTGCTACCAGTACTTGATGGAAAGAAATGACGATGTTCACTTTGTTTTAATGAATCTCCCATCTCTGGCATTTTTCGGTCCTGGAGCATGTGTTTTAACCATGTGGCCCTGCTTTACCTCCGGTCTGGGGTCTAGGGGCTGCCCCCCGACAGCGTGGTGTTGGGAAGCAATGGGACTGTCTCTTCCCGCTGCAGCTGTCCTGGCGTGTGCTCCTGAGCATCCCCGGGAGAAGGCTGCGCTCGCTCTGGCGGCAGGCACAGTCTGCAGCAGCTCTCGCTTTTGAGGAGCCTGCGGGATGATCTGTGGTGACATGGATTCTAGATCCAAGCCAGGACTCAGCCAGCCCCTTCCTATTGATTTGGAATTGTACCTGGACACCATACCGTGCCCCTTTTTTCTGGGCATCCTGCGTTCCGCCCGCCTATACCGACAGCTCCTTGTATTAAGAAATGCATTTGGCTCTGTGCAATAATGTTTTGCGTGTCTGTGATGAAGTCATGAGGTCTAATCACTGGTTTGAAACTCAGATTTCCCGGGTGGAGTTTGTAACCCTGGCTCAAGCCTGTGCCCACCTCCTTGGGCAGACGTCCTTAATGGTACTTGCAGATCCCCAGCAATGGCCTCTTCACAGCTCCGTTGCAACATCCCCTGGCAGGACCTCGGCCCTGGCTCCCGCAGGATCCGTTGCTGCTCTGGGCTCCTCTGGCAGGGAGGAGGACTTACACAGGTCCAGAGCAAAAGAGCAGTTGTCCCTGCAGCTTTGGTTGAGATGTGAAGCCTCTCCTTCCTCTCCCTGGTGTGGGGGCTCGTATGGGACTCTGTAACCCCCTTTCCCCGCTGGTCAGAGGGCAGCAGTCCTACTGGGAAGGGGTTAAATAGGTTCTGCTACAGCAAATGCTTCATGGTCAGGGAGAGGTGGGAGTGGCTCTCCAAAAAGAGGATCGAGGGTGTGGGTTGAGTCCTCCTGAGGGAGGAACCCGAGGAACAGCTAAGCCTGGGAAAGCGGAGCCCAGACGAATTGCGTTGGCCAAAGTTGTTAGTTTCTCTCTCAAAGCCACGCCTCGGGAAGGGGGTGGAGTGAGTCCGGCCTGAAGCCTGCAGATTTTGGTTTAGGTCAGGTTGGTGAGAGGATCTCTGTCTGGTCCCATCAGGGGACGGGTGTGGAAGCCGCGGGTGACTCTTGCTGCAGCGCGGACAGACCCACGGTGGTGGCTGGCGGGTGGCAGGAACACCCCGTGCACCGTCGAGGGGATGCATCCTTTTAACCGAGCTGCAGTGATGTGAGCACGTGGGTCCCCCGAACAGCTGAAAAAAACCCCACGAGCATTCCTTTTTGTGTATTTATTTTTGTAGGGCAACCTCGGGTTGCCTGAAAGAGCACTACAGAAGTGGCTATTTCTGTACTTCTCTGTTCATCTGCTCGCCGCACAGCTGGGCCGGTTGTGTGTTAGGGGTGGAATACAGCTTAGCCTTTCCAAGCGTGGCTTGGAAAAAAACCCCAGATGTTTCAGTTCCTGTCTCCGCTGCCGGTGCTCCCATATGCCACAAATCCAAGAGCAGGACATCGGTGCAGCCCCGTGTACAGAATCACAGAATGATATGGGGTTGGAAGGGACCTCTGGAGATCATCTAATCTAACCCCCCTGCCAAAGCAGGTCCACCTAGAGCAGGTTGCACAGGAACGTGTCCAGGTGGGTTTTGAATGTCTCCAGAGAAGGAGACTCCGCCACCTCCCTGGGCAGCCTGTTCCAGTGCTCTGCCACCCTCAAAGTAAAGGAAGTTCCTCCTCATGTTTAGGTGGAACTTCTTATATTTGAGTTTGTGCCCATTTCCTCTTGTCCTATCCCTGGGCACCACTGAAAAAAGACCAGCCCCATCCTCTTGACACCCTCCCTTTAAGTATTTATAAGCATTGATCAGATCCCCCCTCAGCCTTCTCATCTCTAGACTAAAAAGACCCAAGTCCCTCAGCCTTTCCTCATAAGAGAGATGCTTCAGGCCCCTCATCATCTTAGTAGCCCACTGCTGTACCCTCTCTAGCAGTTCCCTGTCCTTCTTGAACTGGGGAGCCCAGAACTGGACACAGTACTCCAGATGGGGCCTCACCAGGGCAGAGTAGAGGGGAAGGATAACCTCTCTTGACCTGCTGGTCACACTCTTCCTGATGCACCACAGGATGCCATTGGCCTTCTTGGCCACAAGGGCACATCATTGGCTCATGGTCATCCTGTTGTTCACCAGGACTCCTAGGTCTTTCTCCTCAGAGCTGCTCTCCAACAGGTCAGCCCCCAACGTGTGCTGGTGCATGGGGTTATTTCTTCCCAGGTGCAGCACCCTAGACTTGCTTTTATTGAAGTACATCAGGTTCCTCTCTGCCCAACTCTCCAGTACCCTGGGGTCCTGGTGGCAGTGGGTATCGGTGCTGTCAGTACGGGAACGCTCAGGGGTTTTGCCTCACAGGTCACTTCTGCGCTCTTGCTTAATGGCTTTTGCATGCAGGGGCTGTGGAGCTGTTTGCCAGCGGAGACAACCATCCGAGCCACGTTCTTTGGCCAGTGCCAGGCGGTCCATGGGGTGATAAGAACAATAATGACAGGCCCCATCCTGCGACGCGTGCTCCCAGCACAGAGTGTGCCGCGTTTCCTCTCCTGGGGCTTAGAGAGCTGAGGGAGCAGCTGGAAACCGCAGTGAGATGCAGAGTAGAGAGTCTCTGAGAAAAGCGTTGCAGCCACGTTCCCTCCAATTTGCCATGTTTTTTACTGCCTCGGACACCTCTGTTTAAGCTTCCTTCCCCAGAAAGAGGAGTGGGACAGGGTTTTTGGGACAGTGTCTTGCCCAGGTGCTTGCCCAGGAGCGTTGCGAAGACCTTGTGGAAGGGTCTGTGCTCTGCTGGAGTCTGTGCCGACGGCATCATGTGGTGCCTGGAGTGTGGAGCTGGCCCTCGGCAGGGAGTTGTGTTTCACCCCTCCCCAGATGAAAAGGATTGGAAAGCCTTCTGGAAAGACTGAGTTTTCAAAAGGAGGAGTTTGGATATGGAAAGAGCAATCAGCTGGCACCTTTAATATATTGTGTTGCTGTACCACCTCTGGGATCTCATAGCTTGGACACAGTGTAGGCACAGCAAAGAGACAGCACTTAGCCAAGACCTGCAGGTGGTCCAGATGATCCTGCAAAAGCTTCAGCTTGGAATATGGGCACTTGCCTTTGAGGTATTAGCAGAGCTGCTGCCATTCCGGTCTCATAAATGATTCCAGCAGACCCTATAGTGACTCCTCGGTTGATTTGTGTCACAAAACTGCCCGTGCACCGAAGCATAGCACAATTAAAAAGAAATCTTCTCCTATTTCCTCAAAATAAAACAAAGCATTCATCTGAAATACAATGCAGGGTGATTCCCTGGGAGAAGAGTTTCCATTGGAAAATATCTTGGCTCCCGACCAACCCTCTGTAAAGCAGTTGCAGAGGGCGGCTCATTATTGCTACCTGGGTGATTTTCTAGAAGGGGACTGTTAGAAAGCAACAAGTTGGTGAAGCCATTAGTCAGGATCCCTTCTCAGCTACTTCACTACATGGTAAAAAAAAAAAGGTTCCCTGTCTTCCTGGACAGAGGAGACAACTGCAAGTGGAGAGACACTGAAATGAACGAAGTGACGTTGGCCAGAGATTCATAAGTAATGAATTAAATCTGTGCAGATCAAAGGTTTCTATCAGAGTGTGGGAACGTTATTTTACTCCTACAGAGGGAAAACATGAAGTCACTGGCTTTATGAACCGAGCTCTGCCTGGATTTGCAGCCCCTGATTGCATGGATCAGTGCAAAGTTTGCATCAGAAGTCTTAAAAAATTAGGGTAGACAAAACTGAGGTGGTAAGATGAAAGCTAGAAGAGGCCAAGGGTTAGGCTGTCAGTTGCGTTAAGAAAATTGGCTGTAGCTAATATATGTGGTGGCTTGGGTTCATAGCAGCAGTAAGTAACGGCTTTACTCAAGAAAAAGAAAAACTGCTGCCCCTTTGTGCAGTAAAGCTGTTGTTATAGGGCACAGCACATATTAGGACAGCACCATGGAAACAAAGCTTAGGCTGTCTGGGTGGTACTCAAGGCTCTGCGAGACTGACACATCACAATTCCCAAGTTTTAATTTGGAGAGCAGACACAGTTTGGAGGGAGCGCCAAGAGCATCACTGGTTCTTGATTGTGTTTCATACAATATGAAATAACTTCAACAGTCCCAACAGCCAGACCCTGAATTCCGAGACCCTTGGCCCTCACTGTTGCCCCGTTGTCACTCATTGCACCCAGCAATTAGCCATTTCTGGAAAAGCTTTCTACCTTCCCAGTGCTTGCAGGAGAGTAAACTGTCAGGGTTGCAACGTCACCGTCCTTGGACAAATTAGTTTCTGATTACATGCACTGATTGCATTTGATACAGCCACCAGTTTAAGTTGCATTGCCTTGGATTTGCTTTGTGCTGAGCGTGGTGACCCACGATATGCAGCCAGTCAGACTGGAGTATTCCTCTCTGGCATAGTTTAGAATTTGCAGCATCTAAAGTGTTAATTGCAGCTAGCAATCTCTAAAACAAGCCAGCACAGCCCACTGCTGCATTCTGTCTTCCTGTGGATGAGCTGTGACATGTCCAAGTCTGTAGCTTGATCCTGTAACTTCAGAGAGAACTGGGAGAGGAGACTATGTTTGGAAATTAATCCCCAACACCCTTGCTCCCACAGAACGCAAAGCTTCCCCTGGAGTAGTGGACTCTTCAGCTGCTTGGGAAAGACATTTCGTAAGTCATCGGAGAGTCCTGGACCTTCTGAGGGCGCACAGTCCTGCTTCAGACCCTCTCCTCTTGCAGGTGTTTGCTCTGATGAGCGACACGGAGCACCTTTTTCTCCCTCTGAATGCTGACCACAACTCCTGTTCATTCCCATCGAGAGGGCAGTGGATCCAATGCTGTGTTTATTGGCTTTCCACGCAGTTCCTGGAAGTTGTTAAATTCTGCAGTGGCCGTGGAGGCTGCCTGCAGCCTGCCTAAGGCCAGGACTTGCTTCCCTCTCTGTCCTTCTCCCCTCTGCAATCAGGGAGTTGAAGTGCATACCTTAGTTTGGGAAGAAAGCCGAGCTACTGGGGGCAGTGTTGTCTAACAGCTGGAACGCGGAGGGGGAAAGCGGGACTTCTTGGTTGTGTTTTCAGTTCCGACCCTGGTGGTGTGGGCTGGGCTGCCATTGATTCATCTGCGCTCAGTCTCCCCTCTCTGAGCAACGGGGCTGGTGCTTCCTTGCCTCGCGGGAGTATTGTAGTAGTTATTTATGGGAATTAAATGCTTGTGGAGGGCTTAAATGCTTGGCTGCTGGATAAACGCCCCGGGTTTCTAATTCCTACTTGCTTGGTGCCGTGCCATCCTCGTGAGAAGGCATCAAAGCATTATCCCACCCCAGCTCTCAGGAAGCTGAATCTCCACTCCGTGCAAAGTAAATGGCAGGGCAGCAAAACCCACACGTGTACTCGTTTTGACAGGCTTATTGGTAACCCTGGTCCTGCCTTCCTGCTTTTGCTTCGACCTCTTCTTGCCATCGTCCTCCGAACTAAACACACAACCTTGTGCTTGGCTGGTACGTAACGTGTGGCAGGTCCTGGAGCCAGCAGGACCTCAGTGTGCTATCGTAGCTGGAGAACCATTTGTTTTTCTTTTAACACATATGAAAAAAAAAAGAAAAAAAAATTGTTTTTTGCCCAACTTTATTTTTTGTTTCAAGGCGGTGCCATCAGCTTCCCAAGCAGAGACATCCCAGCCCCAAATGGGAAGTCGGCACTCCCTGGAGGGTAGATGTGGTGCTGAGGGACATGGTTTAGGGGTGGGTTTGGCAGTGTTAGGTTACGGGTTGGAGTCGATGATCTTAAAGGTCCCTTCCAACCCAGATTCTGTGGGTTTGATTCTGTGTCTGTATGATTCTGTGTCCTGGGCTGGGCTCCCCATGGGGCTGAGCCCCCTGCCCTGCCTTGGGGCTGTGGAGCTGGACCTGTGATACCGCCACGGTGCGGCTTCAGCATCAGGCAGTCGGTAGCTCTTGGCTGTAGCCCGTACTACAAGATCCCCACTGTGAGCTGTTTGTTTAATGTTGGCTTATTAGGGGGAGAGGAGAGTGGCCCTTTCCTCCTCCTTAGGGGGTGCGTTTCGGTATTCCGACTGGGAGTTGGAGGATGTCTTGATCCTCTGCCTAATCAAACTCAGCGCAGGGCACGAAGAGCCGTGTCTCTGCTGCGCTGCTGCCACCGCAGCCTGGAGCACGGCCTTCCAGAGGGAGGGATTCTGTCTTTTACAATACAAAACACATTTCAGCAGCAGCATTTTTTTTTTTTTCTTTATTGAATCTAGAGCAAAAAAGCCTGCAGCAGGAGCTTGAACTTACTGTTGGGATGAGACACAGGGCTGAGGCAGGGATGGGTCCCAATTCTCCTTCTGGCTGCAACTCAACTTTTACACTTGTTTCTTTTAACTTCTTGGGGTCCTGATTCCTGCCGGCTCACGGGCTGCCTGGCAGTAGCAAAGCCATCGCCGGCCGTCTATGGGGAAGATAAGAGTTTGCAGTCATGGTAGTGTGGGTGGCAGAGGATCAGCTCGGGGGCAAGTGTACGTGTCTGGTGTGACCATGAGAATGGTGCCATCAGGTTTATGTTACTGAATTAAAGACCATGGGAGACTTGTGTTGTTTTACTGTGTTTCTGTGCAGGCCACAGACAGGTGAGAGTTTTGCTGTTGCAGCACCAGGTCCTGGCTTCTGCAGAAGTGTGTTTTAATCCTTCCCACCTACCCTTTCAGATGCACCATGTTGTGCCGAGAGAGGGCTGCTCCTAAATCCCACTTGGCCATCAGTACGTGGAGGCCATGAAATACCCTGGCTCTAATCCTGCAAGGAGAGGTTTCTGGGTCTCGGGGTACTGGGTATCTGTGTATTCTAGGTCTCCGTATACAGTTTTGTCCGGTGTCTCCCTGGTGTCCTGGTGTTGAATAGTCTGAGCAGACACCTGGTGTGGTGGCAGGGGTGGCTCAGCACCACGCGTTGATGAAACCCAGGCATGGCAATGGCAGCGCGAGAGCCGTTTACTCACGTGTTACTCTCCGTGCCAGGGACTTTGGTGACAGGCTGTGGTGGTAAGTGGCTTTCAGCAGATGCCTGTGAGATTGTACAGTCCTTCTTCTCCTGGTGGGAGGAAATTCTACACTTCTAATGTTGGACCGAAAGACTTTCTGTCCTGACAGTAGAGCGGAGCTTTCAGGCCTGCCTACTGCTAGTCCTTGGGTGATGAAGAAGAAGCTGGGGAGTAAATTCCTGACGTATCAGCAGTGCTGACATATTTTAGTATGTAAGGGTACCAGAAAGCCCAATTCAAAATGCAGAGATTCGTTAGAGATTCATTCCCATCTCTATTGCACGGTACCATGGTAAGTGCAAGTTTGCAGAAAAGACCCAAAGTTCTAGGAATTGATTTTTGTATGTGTTGTGCTGTGAGCCCTGGGCAGGATTGGGACCTAGTGGTGCTGGGTACTGTGCGCAAGCATGCTGCATAACAGAGCTTATCCTCAGGATCTTGCAATAAAAATAGACAAGGCAAAAGAAAAAGGAAGTCTTCCTGTTTTTCAGCCGGGTAAGGCTGTAAAAGCTTTCTGCTCGTGGAGAGTAAGGGAGTTGCCTGAGGTCATACAGGGAGTTTGTGTCCGAGCCCGGCGCTGAGCCCTCCCAGTTTTCTGAGGTGCAGCTGAGTGTGATAAACACGTGGGCTTGCACGTGCCCACGGCTCCAATCTGACCTGGAGATCTTGCAGTGTGCAATGACTCGTTGGGGGGCCACATGCATCTTGCTGCCGCTGGGCTGAAGCATCTTCAGACCGGCAGAGGTGCCTCCGCTGTCTTCTCCTAGTCCCAAAGGCGGCGCAGATGGCTTAGATGTGGTGCATTTTGGAGCGGGGACAGTAACATCTAGTCATTTTATCCTTTCGCTGCCTTAAAGAGCTGTCCTTGCTCCCGCTCCTGGTCTGCACGGAGGTCCTACCTCTGCAGGCCTGTGTAGAGACCATGGTCACCTCCAGGAAATAGGATTCATTTATATAAATTCGGTGTGACAAGAGGAACAACAGTTCATCATGAATTTGTGCCGGCGTTCTGGATTAATCATTACTGCGCTTAATGGGTTTTAACTCAAAGCTAGAACCATCCGCCATCACCTGATGACTCCACAAGCAAAACCAATGAGGTATCAGATTTTGGCATGGCTTTGCTACCCGGAACTGGGGTTTCTGCGAGGCATGAGGGAATGGAGAGCAATGGTTAATAGGTAGGATGGAGTTAATCATTCACTGAATTCCTTAGCTACAAACTCTCTCCTCAGTACTTTTTTTCTGGTGCCTTGCTGGAAAGGAAATCGGGGTATGTGAAGCAAAACCATACTTAACAAGTCACAGTAGCCCTGGTGTGTGTAGGGTTTCTTGCTTTTTGCTGAGGGTGGAGCTCCCCTGTGGCAGGAGATGCTTGAATGATCCAATAGAGCCGAGCAGTGCTGCTGGGAAATTTGGTATATCTGCACCTTTCACTTTGGATGCCTGGGCCAGAGGCTGCAGAAGGAAGTGTCTGGCCTTTCACCTGCCTGAGATCCGAGGCGAAGATCTGCATTTTTCTTGCATCAGTCAATGGCATCATCAACAACTCAAACAGAAGTGGGAAAACTTATCTTAATTAACAAAATAGCGAGGATGCAATTACTTACAAGAGTCCAGCCCTGCCAGCCAAAACATGAGTGAGTCAGCTACCTCTCATAAATCTTGAGATTAAAAATAAACCGAAAAAGGCCAAATGTTGCTTTCTGAGTTTTGAGCCTGAAGTTCCATGTAGGAGACATTTAGAGGCATCAGCAAAATAAAGGGAAGGGAAAAAGTAGAGATTATAATTTAGTGTCATGATTCCAGGAGACAGCTTTAGGTAACCCACTATGTCTTTTGCTGTCAGGCTGAGTGTACCTTCTAATTCCCTTTTGGGGTAAAAGTGGGTCATCTAGAGCCATGGGACCAGATACAGGAGTTGGTTAGGATTCAAGCGAGGTAGATAAAAGCTTTGAGGTTGCTAAAGAGTCAGGTGAAATCTTGAGGGTCACTTTTAGAGGATTTATCATGTGATCAGTTGGATTATACAACATTTCTGCTGTTTGGAGGTAAATATTTAATCTGTAGGTTACCCAAAGCTGAACTGAATACCGTGCCAGACGGAGCAAGCCTTCGATCCAGAAATCTGAGTCTGCCTTCCTCTGCCTCCCAGCCCTGATTCACCTCCCAAACACCACTCAGACCTTGAAAAATTTTATCCCTGAGCTTCTGGCTTTTGCCTCGTCCTGAGGCAAGACAGTGTTGTAGAGTTGGGGATGGTGGTTACAGGGTGGTTGCAGAGTTGGGGATGTGCTGTGCCCAACTGTGACAGATGTACCATCTTCCTCGGGAGCACTGACTGGACCCAAGAGGTGTGACTGTAATTGGGACTGATGGTTCGGATGTGCTTAGTGGGTAGCACCAAATTAAAGTACTGTGAACTCTTTAATGGGAAGGGCAAGTTGCTCCAGCTCTCCCTTTGATTTCAGAGGTCTCTTCTGTTCTTCCAGCTTCACCTTCTCCACATGTTCAACAGAGATACCTATAGACTGATATTTTTCTCATGCCTCCTCAGGACTCCGGTGAAAAATTCTGACTTGAAGCCTGATTCTGATCTGTCTCATAGCGAAGAAGATCACAGCGTTGTTCAGCTGAGTACTGTAGACACAGGCCAAGGAGTACCTGGGTGGGAGAGCAGATTCAGACCTTTCCTGTACCGGCAGAGCTTGTGAGCCTTTGAATGCCAAGTCTAACAGCTCGTGCCAGCCCCTGGGGTGTCTGCACATAGATGTGGACGGATTGCTTGTGTAGATGATTGTTTCCAATTTGAAACTACAGCCCCTAATTGCTCACTGTAAGTTACCGGGACTCCCCATGTGGAATCTCATTAGACAGCATAGTTAATGGGAGAGCAGAGGGAGCTTTTTAAAGTGTTTGATGATATGTTGAACTAAGGAAGATTTGTCTAAGAGTACAGATGCCATTAGCTGGGGAACTCTTGCCGTAGTTGTATTCCCCACTTCTGAGCCAGCAGTTATAGGGTTTGGGCTGTTCTCACATCAAGAAAAGTAGGTTATTGCAAGAAAGGGATGGATTTAATTTACTGACAGTTTCTTCTTTTAAGATCCCAGGTAGGATGAGCATGCTGACTGTTTCCATGATCCTCTGGGAGCTGTTGTTGTGCAGGGAGGGGCTCCTGGAACTGGCTGTGTGGTTTCATTTCTTGGGAAGTCTCTCCCATTTCTCTCCATGCCATTAGTGATATTCCCAACCCCATTTGCCTCCTCCATTAAGACAAAGCCACAGTCTGGCAAGGGGGAGGAGAAGTCGTGGAGGGAGATGTCGGAAATCATCCGAACCCACGGTTCAGAGACATTCAGTTGCGAAAGACTTTTCCTGGTAGGGGAAAGTGTTGGTTCCACAGGGTGTTTCATAAACGACCGCCTGCTTCCCGGGCCCGTCTCAGTCCCTGCTGCCAGATTCTGGCCAATTAGGTGCATGCAGTCAACCAGGGGCTGCTGGCCCCTTTTCAGGAAAAAAAAAAAAAAAGGCAAAAAAGGCAAAAAGAAGCCTGTAGCTCTTTGTGTTTTCCCTTCTGCCATTCTTTCTTACCCTGCCACATCTGAGAGCAAGTCGTATTTGCACATTGTTTTTGCTCACTGAGTGAGGGCACGCAGCAGCTTGTCCCTGCGTCTCTTCGGTCACAGATTTGCTGGTGAACTCTTGTCCCCGCTCTGTACACATCCAGCACGCTGTTTATCACTCACCTGTTACTCCCTGCTCTGTTTGGCTCTCTTGTCTGCAATGACAAGCAGATGAAGCCAAAAAAAGCCAAATGAGAATGAAAAATAACTCGGTTGGTGTTAGTCATGCTGCAGAACACGTTAGCAGTTTAACAATGGCCTTAAACACCTAGTGGGATCCAATTTAAACCCATAAAAGTGAGGAAGTCCGGACTTGGAGCTTGTTCTTCTACCTGTGTAAGCAGCCCTGTGTAGTAGCTGTGGCACAAGTCGGCTAGGAAGGTGTCGGGCTTTTTTTTTTTAATCCATTAAACAATTGTTGTTTGTTTCCAAGGATGTGATTTTATTGCTCCTCCTATTTCACACAGCAGGAAATTAAAAAAAAAAAATCAAACACACAAGACACCGCAGATGCAAATTTTTATTTGCTCAAATTATGCTGAATGGAGGAGCTGGGACTCCAGGTAGCTTTTCAAAAATGTCATAGTATTTGATGACTCTGAATGTAATAAAAATAGATGAAATCCATGCTCAGGCATCTGAGACCAGGAGATCTGCCTTTGTGTGATGTATGGGAAGACTAGTCACAAGTACAAACCCCTTTCTGCATTTACAGCCCAGGCCTGAGCATGTGCAGGTAATGGTTATCTCGCTTCTGGTGCGTTGCCTTCCCTCTTCACTTCATCTGCTGTAAACCTTGGTGAGATCCCTCTATATTAGAAGGCTTCCAAACCCTGGAGGAGCTGGGCTACCTATGAAGGACCCAAAAAGCCTAATAAACTTCAGTCGCCCCTCGCTTTCCCTGAGCTCTCCTTTCTAGGATATCCCAAGAGTCTCATCCCCTCGGTGAGGAGCGAGGACAGAGCTTTGTGAAGGTCCCACCGCATCTCTGAGCCATGCAGCAGCTGGTCCCAGTGCGGGTCCCTCCATCTGTGTGTGTGCACACGCCTGTGCTAACAGGGAGGACTCTGCAGTAGGAAGCGTTTGCCAGACATGGCAGGCAGCTCTTGGAGTTTTCTTGGCAGGAGGCTGTGGAAAATGTTGGAAAGGAAAAACGGAGCAAAGGCAGTCTGTAGCTCAGTCTTGTAGCTCAGTCTGCCTCGAGATCAGACGTGTGCGCAAGGCTGGGGAGCTCTGCATCGCACCCGCTCCCCCTGCCCATGTGAAATCCCTCTCCATTCACTGCTGTACTTACAATTCCTACATGCTCCTATTTTTTATTTATTTTATTTTGCGGGAAACAGTAGCTCTTTTGACAGCCTTCCAAGCGGTAAGATGGGACAGACAGACTACTTATCGGGAAAGGCCTTGGGGTCTTTGTCTTCCTGAACCCACCAGCTAGCACTAAGCACAGCTTCCCGCGAGCCTGAGCTGCTGTTTGTATCGAGGGACAGGGAGAGGGGTGCAATCGGCGTGGGCTGTCGCTGTTTGAATAGGCATGACTGGGCACCGATCCCAGCATGACTTGGCCAAATAAGGGACTGGTTTTGTCTTTTAATGCATGATCCAGGACCTTTTCTGACCACAGGTACCCGGGCCGCGGTTTCCCATTCTGCTGGAAAGCAGCGTTCCCAGCAGCTCTGCCCCCCAGGCACGCACAGGGTGCCCGGCAGTCTGTCGGGGCAGCGGGGTGGGAGACAGCACAGCCGAGTTGGCTGCTGCTAAAGAGAGGGAGCTCCAGCGTTTGTCACTGTCCCGGAGAGATCTAGGCTTAGTCTGGTGAGCAGAAAGCAGCACCTCTCCTCTTGACTGATCTGCAGAGAGCAGACCATGGGTCAGAGTCTACCCATCCCCACATCAGCAGCATGACGGAGGGGGCAGTTCTTGCTCCGGGGCATCCCTTTTCTAGTGCACTGACAATTCTTTCTGTCTTAAACTCTGCTTTTGTGCTGGATGGCTCCCTTATAGACCAGTTGCTGTATTTCAGCAGTGGGTTACACGGTCCCTGTGCACAGAGCATGCTTCGGTGAGTTAAGCTGGTAATGTCCTTTTGGATCCGAGAGGAAGAGGGGTGCTATGGAAACGTAACTTGTTATTATTATATGGGAATGAAATTTGTTATTTCGCTCTTCTGCCTCAGCTTGTGATTACACCACAGAGCAATTTTTAGCCTTGGCAAGAAGGTGATTTAACATAAGACCAAAGATGCAGCTTAACTCAGTGTCTACCATAAATCCTGAGAAACGATGATGCCGTCTGAGGCTCGGTGTGCCTTGAGAACCGGGCAAATGTTCTTTCTGCCAGCAGAGCTGGCTGATGTAAGGGCTGATTTATGAATGTGATACTTCTTGACATTGCTGTGGTATCCAAAGATTACCAAGGATGTTTACTGAAACCCTCCAGAGTCTCCGTATGGAGCCTAAGAAGGGATCAGACTGAATTTACATGTCCTGCTGTGCCAAGCCTGCTCTTGGTAGCCATCCAGTCCCTGTGGTGCTCGGAGCAGAGGCAGGGGACGGTGCTGGCAGGGTGCAGGACACGCTGCTGCCCGCTTCGCCTGCCACACAGCACAGGAGAGCGGGCTCCATCCCTCCGCTTGCGGGGGGCACCCTGTCCGCAGTGTTTTATTTGGCTTGGCGTTGCGGGGGTTCATGCGCTTCTTTCCATTTTAAACACAGCAAATTTGCTGGCGGTTTTGTATTTACCGCAAACACCCTCTTACACAATCACTCTCATGGTTTTTTTATCTTCAGCTTATGAAGAGCAGGGTAATTTTGTATTTAATCATTACATTCAGACATAGTCTGAGACAGTTGCCTGAACCTGAAGCGAAGCATCGGCCTCCCCAAAGACCCCTCAACCAGCGCTGTCACTGTTTCGTTCTGAGCAACACTGTGCCAGAGAGGGGACTCTCAGCTTTGGGTTTCTGTTTCACTCAACAGAAAATGAAACAACAACAACAACAAAATCAATCTGTTTACAGTAGAAAAAAAAAAATCTGTGAAGTGGATAGGGTGTGATTTTTGTTGTTGTTGTTGTTGTTGTTTGCTCCAGTGACATCTGCCCTGTTGGATCTCTGAGGGTTTGTTTCTCGTTCTTGGTGTGTGCTTTGACAACTGTGTGGTATGCAACGGCTGTGGGTGTTAGGCAGCAGTAAACGCCTGTAGTTAAGGTGAATTGTCAGCGGACCTGTGCCTGGGAACTTTGAAGAAAACCTGAATCGAGGAAGATTGAAGCTGACTAATCCAGAAAAGATTTCCGAGAGGAAGAATCAGCTCCTGGGGAAAAGCACCTTTGCTGCAGCTGTTTGAATCTGGAGTGGAGGAGAGATGGGGCAGGCTGTGATGGGAACAACCTTCCTCTACCCGTGCTCTGTTCCCTGTGAGTCTTCGGCACCTCGGCTCCGCTCTGGGTTGCTTTGTGGAGGGGGGCAGATGGGAGCACCAGGGGATGCTGAGCTCCTGAGCATCGGTCCCAGCATGTGCTTGCATGGGGAGGAGACGATAATTTAACAGGTTTTAGAGTTCGGTGTGCCTGTACATATTGACCTGGGAAAGAAATGTCTTTTGGCTTTGCATATGAAAAGAAAAAAAAGAAAAGTACGTAGCATAGGCTGCGGGTGGTGAGGTTCACCCCTGGGCACAGAGCCAGCACAAACACGGCCCACGAAACCACTTCAGCCTTATTCTGAGGTCTTGAGGGGGACAGGAGTGTTTTGCAGGCCTTGTTCTGGTCTTGTACGCGGGGGAATGCTTAACCCTGGCTAGCTGAACCGCAGCAGCCTTCGCCTGGGACTTCTCACCAGCGCTGCAGCAACACAGCGTCTTGAGCAGACGCAGAAATCAAACTGTGGACTCTGGGATGTCCCCTGCCTGCTCCTGCTAACGTGATTAAGAAACTGGGGGGGAAAGCATCGCAGAAGCTGCAGGGAAGGGACGCTTGCCAGAAAGAAAGAATAATTAAAGGAAAAGGGTGGCTGTAGTAGAAGAAAAAATGCTGATTGTGAACCATCAACTGTCCGTGACTTTCCCGCTGTAAAAGGTTGAATGGTCCAGTCTGTGTATTTGTGCTGGCAGTGAGTGATCTCTGTAATAACAGCCATACCCTGTTTAGCTTTGCTACTATTTGGAGGATCTGTGCCAGAACTTATTGGAATCCCCCAGGCAGGCATTTAGAAGGTCTTTTAAAATTAGGGGGGGGGGCAGTGGGAGCTAAAACCCCTGCTCAGTCTCCGGAGAAATTGGCTTTGTTTAAAAAAAAAAAAAAAAAATCCACAGTAGGATGCTGAAGTGTGGTGAGACGTTTAATACGACAGCTTTTAATGCGATCAGGAAAGGAATACCTCCCACTAGTATTTGCAGGTATTAAATCATTAGGAAGATTAGCAGAGTTGCAAGGCCTTTTTTTTTTTTTTGCCCTAGATAGTTTATTTCACATAATGATGTTTTTAAAAAAGGATAAGTGTTGGCCCTGTGGGAGAAAAGAACAGACACTGTAGTGATCGTCTCTTTAACAGATCACTGACGTGACCTGTAGGCCTGAAGTGAATGAAATTATCCTTCCTGTGATTCTCTCACAACAAAATCAGACCAACTGTGTCTCCAATATGAGTTTAATTTGAGGGAGAGACATCCCTTTCCCACAGCTGATCAAAGAAAGGAGTCTGCAGAAACAGGCACCTCCTTGTGAGGGTGTGGGTACAGCCGGCCTGTTGCACCACCTCTGTGGCCACTGTGGCTGGGATAACTGTCCTCTAGGAAGCCCACTGGGACCTCTGAGCCTCAGATCTGTAGGCTCTTGAATGGCTGCTGTGATGTCCTCCTGCTTTTCCCCAGGCTGAGTTGCAACAGATGCTCTAGAGGTAATGTATTCTTGACCTGCGAGCGTTTGTGCTGTGTGTACACGTATGGATAATAAGGACAGGGGATGATGCCTGGCACTAAACTGTGGAGGTTGTGAAGGGTCAGGGTGTCTTTCTCCAAGGAAGCATGGAAATTCTCCCTAAGAAGCACGTACCTTCTGCTTTCTCAGCCGGTGGTGGCTTTTGAATGCAGCCCCAGCCTCTCCACTCCGGGACTGCAGTGTGAGGTCTTCTAGGCAGCAGGTAGTAGGAAGAGTCTACAGTTGCTGAAGGTCTTGTGGGCTGCAGTAGAACAGCACAGAATCTGTGTTAGAGCCAGCAGAGGCAAGCCCAGGAGGGTCTTTGACTGAGCCAGAGGTCAGAGGTTAATTGTTTTCATTGCTCTGGACAGGTGAAGGTCAGTCCATGTCAAGGGGGAGAGTTGAGCTGAGGGGAGCAGCGTAAAAGCAGGTTATCTTGAGGTTAGGTGCATCTTTCCAGGATAAGCTGATGACTTGACTGGAGCATTCTTCCAGAGCTTTTTCCAGGGATCTGTCCTTTGGTCTCCACCCCATACCTCCAGATATGTTGCATAGTGGATTTATCAGCCATCATTATTTGGCAGAAGTGTGGACAGTTTTTCATCCCAGGCAGATCATGTTCAAGCTTTGGCTGTCTCCTATCTGTAGTTTAAATTTTCCAAGCAATGGGTAGAGAGTTAGATGTGCAAGTCCTGTTTAACCCTTGAGATCCAAAGCCTTCCTTTCTGCAGCCTCAGGCTTGTTTCGGTCCAGCTGTATCACTGCTAACAGGTCAGTTGTGCCATCTGCACCCTTTGCATGTTGAGCAGTTGGCATCTGTTGATGTTCAACACGTGGAAAGGAGTGGATTCCTGGGGTACATCTGTTGGCTTCAGGGCTGAATTTGTCCCATCGCTGCTTGACAAGTTTTGTCCTAAGATTCGCTGTAGTTCTTGTGGGTTTGTCCTTTGCCTTTCTTAGCAGGAACATTTGTTGGCTGTTTTGATGGGTTAAGCAGGGAAAGGCCCATCTCCTCTGATGAGGTAGATATGACTAAAACCCGGAGTTCAGCTGATAGGGATGCAAAGAGGGCTAAAACCAGGATGGGTTCGGATGAAGATGCTGAGCAGATTCCTGTGCACAGTGGTCCAGAAAAGAACGAGAAATTTACGTCATCTGGCACATGATCTGACTTGATGAGGACCTCCACTATGCTGGCAGCAACATCTGCAGACACTGAGCCTGACAGCCCACTGAAGAAGCACAAAACATGGCCAGTGACCAGAGCAAACCTCCTCTGATGGCTTCTGGGTGTTGGGTCTGACCCGGCTGCTGGGGAGCCTCAAGAGAAAGGAGATTTCGTCTTCCCAGAGCAGCACAAGGAACTATCAGCTCTTTGACTGCAACGGCAAAGAGATTTTCTTCTGGAGATCTCATGCAGGGGACAAATGGGTTATTGTTTCCCACGCCTGTTCACAAGGTCTTCTAGAGGGGCCAGGTCTGCCACAGAGCTCGGGGCCCTGCCGAGGCCCAAGCAAGCGGCTCATTTCCCTTTGTACCTACTTTGGGGCCTCTGAACATCAGCATTTTTTAGGGCAGCAATATTCTGACTGCATCACAGAAGACTTTCTAATGCTAAAAGGAAGCAACCCAACCACACAGATTATTAATGCCAGAAACATGCAAATGCATTTTGTACTGGAACCAGCAGGTCTGTGTTGGGTTCTAATTGTTTTTTGTTTTCAGAAGGAAGATGTTTAAGGATCTATAGTGAACATATTCCAAAAACATCCAGAGCAGAGCCCTCCAACCCAAACAACCATATTTGAAAAAGTACAGGGGAGCTCATATCGGTATCGGCACCAGAACACGGGGATTAAGGAAAGGCCTGTCCTTTGGCATCCTGTAAACTATTTCCATTTGCTCTGACTGTCTGTCTGTCCAGTTGCAGAGCAGACTGGCTCTGGGTTTTTACTGTGCCCTGTGATTTATGGCATATAACGTCAACCAAAGCTGCTGTTTAATGAATTCCTTGAGTGTTTCTGTTCCAATAGGGATTCATGGGCCTGACTTTGAATTATGGTGTCCTTGTGCTAGAGAGATGTTTACGACGGAACAGTAGATTGGAAGCCCTTTTTTCCCTGGGAATCATGGAAATACTGTTATCTCAAGCTTCAGGAGGAACTGTGATGCACAGAGACCACCCGAGATGCAGGGCCACCTGCCACCAGAGCACCTCTCCCTCTGGTCAGACTGCACACCTCCATTTGGTTTAGGCTGCTTAATTAATGAGGGTTTCTTAAATCGAGGAAGCTTAGGTTTGATTCTAAATCTCTGTTACTGCCCAGCAGACCAGAATGTGAACTACATATTTAGACAGTTTCTCCAAAAGTGTTTTATTTAGCTGATAGACACAGCAACTCCTGCAGAGCTGCTGCCTGGATCCCTTAATGAAACACATATTTAGACATTTGAAACAACAGTCCCAGATTGTTTCTGTATTTGATAAAATGTATTTGAAGAAGAAAGTCCGTTTGGAGGCAAAATATCTGTATGTGTGTCTGTGTGTATATGTCTGTCTGTCTATCTAATTTCAATCCTAGAATATTGTAACACCCAGGGGTCCAGGGAGTGTGAATTGAGCCAGGAAAGGAAAGGAGATGCTTTAGGAACTAGCATAGATGATACTTGTTAGTGGTACACTCAGAAGTAGAAGAGATGCTGCAAACCTAGAACCTTGGCCAACGTTTCAGAAGTCATCCCTGATGTGGCAAGCCCAGCCTGAAACAGAGAGAGGAGATCAGGGTTTCAGGAGCTGTCATCTGCCAACCCACAACCCTTCTGCTGGGCTTGGCACCCGATGGGACCCCCCCCGGTTCATGGGTGACAGCAGCCCGGTAGCACCTTTCTCTGGGCCACCTGGAATCATGGTATCTTCAGCCTGATGAATAACAGGGCTTTGCCCTTGTTGCTGCTGAGAGAATATCCCTTCCTGAGGGCTTGCAGGCTTCTCTCTGGTTGTTGTAGCGCAGGACTTGTTTCCCTTATGTACTCATTTCACTTCTTCTCTTCCTGCTGCTGGTACGGGCTGCCAAACGCTTTGTTTCTTCCTCCCCCGTAGATGTGTCTGCATCCTCTGCTGTTTGTGTTCCTGCTTTCCTTTAGAGGCTTTTTTTTTTTTTTTTTTTTGTTGAACGTCAGTTGCATTTTTATCATATTTGGATGCTGTGAGCTAGGGATCGCTGTGCGCGGGGCGAGGGGGAGGACGCTGCATGGATAACATCCCCGTTCAGTCACCGGCCCCGCGGCCGTCAGGGGCAGACCAGGCTGGCTGAAGACCAGTACCCAAAGGGTTTAACCAGCAGACCTATAGCTTCTCCTGCTCTGCAGACCACGGTGGGAGGCAGCCAAGCCTCCCTCCGGCTCCTCTGGTGCTCATTTTGCTGTGGAGAGCTGTGGCAAACGCCGCTTTTCAGAGGTGACTGTGAGAAATGGCCCTTGTCCTTGCCTCTCCTTGGGGTTTTCTTTAATACAAGAAGAAATTGGGCACCGGGAAGAAATGTGGACCCCAAGCCCGGCCAAAATCTCTTGAAAGACACCTCATACAGGGGAACGCTGGTCCAGGTGGCCAGCGTCAGCCTGGCAGGGCAGCGGGTGTTTGTCCCCCTGGTCTCTCCGGGTGGGAAGGGGAGCGGGGCACCGGGATGGGTACAGAGAGGGCACCGGGATGGGGATGGGGACGGGGACAGGGATGGAGCCATGCTCCGGGCTGGAGCCGGACGAGCGTTACATAACGCACCGCTCGGCTCCCGAGACACGTTCAAATGATTAATTGGAGGCTCTGGCAGCCGCTTCCCTGTAATAATATTTTAAACATTACTTTTCCACTGGTCTTTGCCAGCAATCGTTATTTTGCGCTGTGGAGGCTGTAAAATTTCACTTCAAGGATGGGTTTCACTCCCGTTACAAAATGTGTCTGGAATGTGCAGATGTTTCCTTCGGGGAATAGCGAGCCAATCCGTTCTAACACATCATCCCCACGAGGAGGACTCAACGTGCTAAGCAGCCCTATTCACAAAATCACAAACAAGCGCACACACACACAGAGCCCTGTGGAGCTGTACCCGGTCCGGGAATGTCACTCAAAGCCCTGTTGATGTAGAAAGCCCAATGCCTCGGCTGGAGCTGCAGAAGGCTTCGGTCTGGGCTGCTGCTGGGGTGTAGGGACACATGTGCTGGTGGCAGAGAGGTCCCACTCCGCAGCCCGCGGGAGCTGCATGTCTTGTTGTTGCAGTCGGCTTTTAGACAGTGCCACATACTACTGTTTTCCAGAGACGGATTGGCAGAACTATGAAAACTTTGGCTTTCTGGGTGCAAAATAACATCCTGCAGGTATCCAAGGGTGTGCATGCCAAGGATGGAGAAGAGTTGCTGTAGATGCGCCAGAGTTAGAGAAAGCGGAGAGATGGGATTTAACTGGAATAAAAAAAAAAAGTTTGCGTGGAGTGAGGAGAACTGACTGAAATTTTATGGAGCAGTCACTGGTGGATGGGAGCCCCAGCAGTTGGGACTTCAAATTAAGGCCGTAACCATCCCTGAGGAATATTTTATGGGGCTGGTCCTGTTTTTGTAGGAGGATCCAGGAGATCGCTCTTTTTTTTCCCACTTGTGTAAGTTTCTCTTTCAGTGTCATCGTTACTGCACATGATGGGAGAAGCTGTTAGGGGCATCAGGTCCTTAAAGAGGACCCTTTATAGGGGTTGTCTGTCGTGCACGCAGGGATAAGTGCCTGGAGCAGATCTGCCATGAGTGCTCCTGAAGTCCTCCCGCTCTGCCTGCTCCTCTCTGCTCTGAGCCTTGTGCCTCCTGCAAGGCTGTTCCCGTCTCTCAGGTCAGGATGACCAGTCTTTTGGGGATGGGTGCTGTCTTTCTGCAGCTCCAGATGGTATATCTGGACTGTCTTAATCTGTGTCAAGCTGTGTCACGTGAAAACCTGCCTCTAGTGTTGTGAGAGTGTTTTGGGCCTGTAGCATCTCTAGGGAGAACCTCATTTGGGGTACTAGAGAGATTTTGGTGATGGGGTCTGCCTTGATCCTGATGTATTAGTCAATACACAGGGCTACCTGGCCTTATCCACTGCATAAAACCCAAGGGGAGCCTGGAGGAGAGATGAAGGCAGTTATGGAAAATAAATATAGCAGGTACAGAACAGGGAAAGAGCAATGTTGATAGTGGCGAGTATTGACTGAGAGCTCAAGTCCGTCAAACACCGATGAGCAAAAGAGTGCAAGGAAAAGCCTGTGGTTAGCGAAGTCGAGAAAAATAAAGAGTTTTTCAAGTACATTGGGAACAAAAGGAATTAAAGAATACTGGTCTGTTAATAGATGGACATGGTCAATTTATCAATGAAAATACAGAAAATGCAGGACTTCAGTAAATATTTCTGCTTTCTATTTGGAAAAAAGCCAGGTGATGTATTTGTATCATATGAGGATGATGAAACACTTTCCACTCCAACAGTAACTGAAGAGGATGTTAAACAGCTGCTATTAATGTTAGACCTTCTTAAACCAGCAAGTTCAGATATTTTGCATCCAAGAATTTTAAAAGCTCTGGCTGAAGAGCCCTCTGGGCTATTAATGTTCACTTTTAGTGGGTTTGGAGGCAGTAGGGAAATTCCCAAGGACTGGATCAAAATGAACATGGTGCCAGTGTTAACAGAAGGTAAATGGGATGGTACAAACATTTATTAGGCTGGTGTCCTGATTTTCTAGCCCAAGGAGAAACAATACAGTGTATAGCATGGACATTAGCTAGAAGTTAAAAAGGGGGTAGTGTAATTAGTGGCAATCAACATGGAAAATTCACTTATGGAAAATAGATCTCGTGAACCTCTGCATTTTAAGTAAGTTTACAGATGGAGTAGATGAAGATGATGATGTTGATGTAATACACATATGACTTCTGTAAGGTATTTGACTCAATGTCACATATATTTGTCAGAAATTGGAATGAAAAAAATCAGCACTACATATATTAAAGGGATTAAATACTGGCTTCAGAACGTAAGAATAAACTGGACTCATCATGAAGAGCTGTGCTGCAGTAGAGTCTTGAAGATTGATTGCTGGCTGCCTCCCTGGTGGATTTGTCAACAGACTGGAGGAAAACAAAAAACATTAGTGATACTGTACTGAGAGTGCCGAAGCGCAGAGGAGGAAACGGAGCTCTGCTTTGGTTGGAGACTTGGTTACAGAGAGGAGCAAAGATGCTGCCGAGTGTAAGATTTGGGACCAAGGAAGACAGGCCTGCTGTGTAGGATGAGAACCTTTTCCTGGAAGGCAAGCACTTGGCCAGGGAAAGTGTGGTAGTCAAGCGTGGAATGAAGGATATGGCCACCAAAATGATTAGTGCAACCCAGGGATGTGTAAGCAGGGAATTGTGGAGCAGAGGGGTTGTATTTCCTGGTGTCCTCACTTCATGGAGATAGGGATGCCCTAAAGAATCCAACCAGAATCGTATCTGAAGGACTGTCTCCTGTGAGGCAGCTGGTGCTTCAGCGAGAAGGTGGTAGGTGACTCAGTGTGGGGATTATTTCTGGTTAAAACTAGGAAACGTAATAGAAGAACCCTCAGTTTAGTGGACAGGTGGAGTGAATCCTACACCTGGAACTCAAGCTAGGCAAGTTCAGACTCGAAATAAGCCTGACTTACCAAAGACAGCGATGGCCGTCCCATCCCTGGGAGTCTTTATGTAAAGATGGAAACGTTCTCTAGAAGGACGGGGAAATGCTTGCTTAGGCTTCATGCAGGAGCTGATTGTGAAGAGCCCTATGGCTTGTATGGGATTTGTTGGGATAAATGATCCCATTAAAAATCTGTGAGTCATTCTCCTTGTTCTTTGTTAGTGCAAGAAGCAGACTGCCAAGAGGGAAGGGTTAGTAGCTTTGTGTCCTGTCCCCCCCTTTCCCCAAACTGGCTCAGGTATTGGGTAGGTCCCAGGGCTTCAGAACATCTGGAGATCCTGTCCCTCACTGAGGAGACCACAGAAAGCAGACATAACATCAGGATCACAGGGGAAACACAAACCGGATTGTGCTGCAGCCGTGGTTTGGCCAGGTCTTGGGTCCTGAACATGATGCACTTTTCTTTTTGCTCCAGGCTCCCCTGGTTTGTGGATTTTCTGTCGCAGGCAGTGGGCTGTGAACTCTGTGGTTGTGCTCAGCATCATTGTTTTCACAGAGCAGGACCATTTACTTTGTGCTATTTTTAAACCTATCAAGCGCTAATGCGACTGCTCCAAAGCCCAGAGTTTTCTCTCTGGAGAAGAAGAAAATAAGTGAGGGGCTCAGCATCTCTCCAGCACAGGCTGCGCTGCAAAATGTTGCCGAAAGTTGTTCTCCATTGCTGATAACGCTCTGCCAGGCCTGGACCTAGCTGAGTCTTCCTGGTCTCTACTTGTCCTTTTCCCCTTCTCAGCTATTTTTAGTTAGCATCCCATGCTTGGAGCTGAAGGGTGTTGGTGAGAGCTTGGAACAGGGAATCTCTTAAATAAAAAGAAATGTTGTTGGTGTAACATATCGGAGATGAAAATCACTTGACAGACAGGGCTAAAATACACACAGAAATGTTTTTCTTAAGTAACCACCCAGGAACTTGGAAAACTTGCTCGTCTGCTAGAGATTGCTGTTAGCTAAAGGTCAGACAAATTTGTACTGTCAACTCCGAAAGGGAAAGCGTTTGAGGGAGTGTTATCGCCCGTGGGAAGTGACTGTCGAGATCTGGCTTCGGGGCCAGCGTTACCAGGGGCGGGTGGAAAGTTGGGTCCGTTCCGGCACCGAGGTGTCGGAGCCCACGGAGCCAGGCTGGTGGCACCCCTGGTCATCTCTGCTCCCCTTGTCCCACGGGAGGCATAGGCTGGGGGATTTGGGAGCAGGACCTGGGGAGCTGGAACTTAAACTTTGCAAATGACTGAGGAGGAACGGCCACAAAATCTTTCCACTGGGTCGGCTCACCTTTGTGCCGCTCTGGCAGCGGAAGGTCCGAAGGGAGGAGTGTGTTGTGCTCATCCCAGGTTGCTCCCGCACCTGGAGGGATAAAGGGACACGGTGACACTGTCTCTCAGCCACTTTGTGGCATTTGGCTGCAAGACCTTCCCTGTCTGTTCTCTCACTGTTTTGGATCCAGGGTGCCCCATTCGCCTCTGCTTTACCTGCCATGCGTGGGTGGCTTTGGTAGATGATGTTACTCCTAAATCCTCAGTCCTTCATGAACCACCGTTAAAGGGGGTTTTTTGCTGCCTTTGCTTTGTTTTCCTCTTGTTTGTGCTGTTGGTGCCGTGTGGTGCCTGACGGCGTACTGACTGTTCTCCAAGTGTGAGAAATGAGGGAAGAATTTCCCAACTGTTTGAAGAAATTACTTTTGATCTGATACTTCCTTATCAGTCTCACTCTCTCTCAGCTGGCTTGAGCCCTGAATTCAACTGGGAAGTGGCATTAAGTTTTTTACAGATCTCTTCAGGGCATTTCAGATGATCAGACGGTCCCTGGTTGATGGCTCTCGTGCTGTATTGATGCCCGCATTGTTCCACTGTTCCTTTTGGGATACAAAACACAAATGCCCTAGAAGGTTTCCAAGGAATGGGCTATGCAAATATTTTTTCACACTGTGTCAGTGTTTGCAAACTGGATGTGTGCTTTGGAGAAGACTTTCCTGGAGTTCTCTGCATCGCTTGGCTTCAGCTCCTGCATCAGCTCAGTGAAGTATCGCTGAGTATCGTATTCAACAGCATCCAGAGCCCCCTGCATCCTGTGAGCATTGCCTGTGGCTCTCGTGTGTTGTGTATAGCAGAGCTTACGGTGCTGGGGAAAAACAGCATTGTGTTTTTATTATTTCTCACAGAGAAATAATATCCCTAGAGGATAGCTATCCAAGCAAAGGGCTTGAATTATTGGCTTATTAAAATAAATACAAATAGAATAATAGAAAAACAGGACCTGAAGATTATCTACTCCATCCCCTGCCCCAGTGGTGAATTAATGTCAATACCTAAACATTTATTGAAAACTCCTCACTTTATGTGAGAAAGATTAAGCACGTAGTAGCTCAGCTGTGTAATTCCTAAATTACAGCTTACAGAGGGCTCACTTTTCATGGTAAAATAAAATGTCACTGGGCTCTGAACATGCTGACTTGGAAACACTCTGGGTTTTCAAGAGACCAGAGCTGGGCGTTGGAAGAGCTGTGTGTTGGCATGCAAGGCCATAGGACCTGGGGGCTCCCTGGACAGATGCTTTTTAGGGGAAAAGTGGATATCTGTGTGTAGAGTGGTTGGATTTGGGCTACAGACATCTAATATGCTCTGCTTGAGCTCTGCCATGTGTGCTGGGAAGATACTTGCTTTTATCGCATCTTTGGTTTCTTTGCGAACTTTCCATGAAACAAACCTATATTTGCAGGGCTGACATTTGGCGGGATGAAATTGCAGACAGCTTGTTTACGTGCAGCACTAATTATGGACGTTAACTTTATTTAAATATTTGGGTTGCTGCTTTCCCAAGCTGAAGGTCTTCCCTGTTCTGATCCTTTAGTGTGATGTTGCAGAGGCAGAGCAAGGTTGGGTGATGCCTGATGTTTCAAGCCTTATTTTATTCCACATTAAATCACCTCTTGGCAGCGGAGGGGAGGACCACGTCCAGCTCCAGCTCAGGTCAATGCTGGCTTCTGGTCGCTCAGGTGGCTTGGAAGGTGGGACCTGGCATGAAGAGCCTCTCTGGTGGTTGCCCCTGCAGCCAGCTCCTTTGCCCCCTTGAGTGCCCTGCAGAAGCTCTTACTGACCTCCACAAGCACAGGAGGCCCCTGGTGACTCCCCAGTGCCCCCCTCGCCTTTGGCTTCATTGTTTCAATGTTGGGAATAAGGAGATGAAGTCAGTGGAAGTCTAAGAATAACTTGTAAAATGAGCCGTGCTGTGGGTCCCTGTGCAGACAGCAGCGCTCCGGTTCCTGGGAGCCTCTTGTGTGAAAAAGCCCCCACCCAGCCCTCCTGGCCGGGGAGGAGAGGGATGGAGCACATGATGCCATTGCCTATGAGCCAGCCCTGCCAGAACATGACGTCGCTTCATGAGGTAACACGTCCCCTTTGTTCGAGTGGCTTCATCCCTGGTCCGACTTTATAACCATATTTGGGAAAGTCTGCAAAAAGCTGCTGGCTGCAGGGATCCAAGGAGCTGCTCTTTGAGTCTCAGCTGCGCTGCAGACAGCTCCCACCTGAAGGGTCAGGACACCCTGGCCGTGATTGGGATGCCCTGGCCGTGATTGGGATGCCCTGGCTGTGGTGAGGATGCCCTGGCCGTGATTGGGGTGCCCTGGCTGTGGTTGAGATGCCCTGGCCGTAGCGGGGATGCCTTGGCTGTGCATCCCACAGATTTGCGCAGCCTCACCTCCTCTGTCTGCTCCAGGGACAGGGCATGGGCACGGGCACAGGAGCAGGAGGAGTGTGGCCAAGCAGCAGCTGCGTAGGGACTGCGGTGTCACCTGGGGTGTCCTGAGTTCTCAGCTTGGTCTCATGCAAGGCTCAGGGATCAGTCTTTCCCACGCTGCTTGAACCACAGGCTCTCGCAGCCCCTTTTCCTCAGGCACTGGCAGGGACACAGCCACCCACTGTCCCCAGCTTCAACCCTGAGCTCACCCGCTCTGCCGAGAGCTAAGGGAGTGTTTTACACCTCCCTATGGGCAGCCACCTGCCTTTCAGAGGGACCGTGAAGAACCTGTGGCCCCAACCCAGCGAGACGAATAGGATTTACTCCTACAAATCTGAGGGTGACATTGTGCTGGTGCTCCGGGAGAGGCTTGTGGCGGGATGAAGCAAGGCAGTGGGATGGGGAAGGAGCATTCCTTCACTCCCGTCACTCAGAGGGGAGCATGCCGTGATGGAGTGACCTGCTCCTGGTCCTGCAGTGAGTCTGCAGCCGAGCTGGGAGTTACATCTGGGTCTGCTTCGTGTCAAACCCAACTGTCTCCTGGCACAGCTGCCTTGCAAGGGCATATGTGAGAGTGCTTTGGAGTTCCCCCAGGAGAGCACAAAGTGTACAGAACATTGCAAAAATGCTTGTATCCTTGCCTTACATTTTCATATCAACAATTATGATTTTGCTGTGGGAAGAAAAACACTCATTTTTTAGATGAGTATTTGTGAAAAAGTCTTTTGGGGCAAATTCCTTAGCAAGAGCTAAGACTTGGGCCAGCATTCGAAACTCATAAATTGAAAATGAACGAATAAATTGTCATCGTGCTGCGACAGCCTCGGGGAGACGAGGGTGCTCGCCACCATCTGCCAGTCCCAGCGTGCAGCTCTCTCTGCTCGGGACTCGCTCTCAGCAGCTGCCGGTGTCTCGCGTTGAGCCTTCCTTTCCCTGGAGCAGTCTCTGCATCAGTCCCTCCATCTCTGTGTTTGCTCCCAAACAGCCTTGCTGTTCTTTGGAAACTTATTCTGCGGTGGAGTCCCTGGGCACACGGATGAAATGCAGCCTCCTCTGTGCTGGGCTGGGTTCATCAGTTCACCGTGACCCACTGCTACATGGCTCTGGGAAAGACAGGGATGAAACCCACCAGCAAAAGGCCCCTCTTCGTGTCCGGCTGCAGCTCTCGGAGGTGATGTGCGGTGGAGCTGGAATCCCTTTGCCTTGGAAAATCCCTGCTTCAGTGTGATTGAAACCAGTAGCTGGTGATGAAGATCTCCATATGCTGTTGCCCTCCTGTCTGTGCCAAAAGGCTGAGAGCTCATTGTGCAGGAGAGCTGTTGAGACTGTTCCTCCCAGCCTGCCAGCCAGGGTGTCCCTGCATCTGGTACAGGACGATGGCATTGGTCCTCATGCCCGGCATAAAGAAAAATCTGTGGTTTTCAGATTTCCATAGCCACTGTGTCAAGAATCTCTATCCCCCCCTCTGCGCACAAGCAGTGTTACTTCTGCTGTGCTTCCTAGGAGAGGTGCAAGCCAAAAGACAGAGAAAAAAAAGGGATCAGATCAGCAAAAAACCTGTAATTTTTCCTGGCTCAAGCATGCAAAAACACATAGGGTTTTTTCCTCCTCTTTTCTGGAAAGTCTATTATGTACGTCAAACAGTACCAGCACAGCACTGCTGCATGAGGCACCGTGCTGCCTTTTATTCCTGACACCGGGGAGGTGTTTGCCATGGTAACTCGTAAGGCAGCGTTTCGGCTGTGCAGGTGACTTCTCGGGCAGTTTGCTGCTCTGTCGGTTGACGGAAGGCTCTGGAAGCAGTAGGCTTCGTTGGGTCTCACAAGCCATCTCGCATGTCCCTCTGTCACTTGTCCTCTCTGGTTGCAAGGTTTGGAATGGTGCAGCCTGGCTTTTGGTGGGGGTGAGAAACGGGAGCGTTGCTGGGCTTTGCTGGGAGCATTGCTGGGCAGCTGCTGGCGTTCTCTGTTTGCTGCTCGCTTCGGTCGTTGCCTCTGCTCCACGGTTGCTGCAAAGCTTTACCCATGAGAACTGCCCCCTAGGGACAGAGCACCTTTGTGTTCACTGGTGGATGTTTGGACAAAGCTCGTGGAGTTTGTTGAGGTCAGAAAGGGGAAACTGTTTCCACTGGAAGATGCGCTTGGGAAAGAGAGGACTCAGGCAACCTGGGAAAGGCTCTGGAGTCATTAGTGGGGTAGAGAAGATAAATAAGAGCAATTATTCAGTGTTCACAGTGCAGAAAATTAGGCAGTATCCAATGAAGTGGTGCCTCTAGCACGTTTCAACAAACCAACAAAAGTACGTTTTTTGTAAAGCATGTGGATTATGGAGTTTGTTGCTGTAGGCTCTTGTGGAGCCCGGGCTGGCTCAGGAAGGAGTGGACAGTGTTGTGGAAGATTGGTCTGTTGGTGGCTGTTAAATCCAACAGTCTGATGCAGTCTCTGGCTCTGAAGGTCCTCTGTTGCTGGCTGCCAAGAGCTGGGAAGCGTGTTGGGGAAGGATCGCTCACTGGGAGCTTTGCTCATGCATCTGCCTCAACACCTGGTACTGACCAGTGTTGGGGATGGGATATGGGGCAGGATGGACCCTTGATCCTGAGGACAGAACTGTTGCTACATCCCTGCACCCATTCCTTCTGTTGAAACAGTTTCTGGACCAAAATGGGGCCCATTCCTGTCCCTAGGACTCATAGTTTGGTCACACAAACATGAGGCAAACTTATTTCTGGTGGGGCTGTCCTGGATGAGGGAAGACTCAGTGACTGGTGGAGGCTTGTGGGGAGAGCCCAGCCTGGCTGATCCACAGGGAAAAAGTGATTTTGCCCAAAGGACAGGGTCTCTCTGTTGCAGATGCTCCATGTACTACCCCTGTGTGTCCTGTTGGGCCAGCCCAGCTCAGGAAGATGAGCTGTGAGACAGAAAATCTTCTCCCTTGTCTGCAAGGGAACCCAGCAGCCTGGAGGGGAGATGCTTTGTCCCTACTGCACTGTTGCAGGCCTCTTAGTAGCCACTGTAGAGGCTCCTGTGCAGACTCTGGATGGAAATTTGACTGTACCCAAGCCGCCGTCTTTCCCTAGCACCTCTGGAGCTTCACTGACCCACAAAAATCTTAGCTTTTACTGTGTCCTACAGACCTGGAGTTTCTTTTCTACTGAACCGCTGCGTCTCTGCCGGCCTGCATGCAGGCTCCTCTCTGCACAGACGCTTCTCTCCGTCTGTGGATGCTTTTCCCATTACTGTTCTGGCTGGGCTCCACGCACCAAAAGGGCTGGGGAAGGCACAAGCCAGCACTGCCCCCCCTTCCTTTCCCTCCCTTTTTTTGTGAAATGAAGGCAGAGCGGGCCCACAAATGACATAATGAGAACATGACATCAGGCTTGGCAGGCGGAGGCGTGCTATACTCTGCTCAACATTATATGTTCTGTGGAATTAAGAAAAAAACAGCAGTGCACCAAAAAAAGCCTGTCCACCACAGCGCTGCAGAAATAAACCCCTGGCTGCCCTGGGCTCGCAGCTGCGGGGCCGTGGAGCCCGTCTGAGCGTCGTGAAGGGACAAACCCTTCTGCTCGCTTCCACCAGCAGCTGCTGGAGGGCAGCAGGCAGGCGAGAACACGCCGGCGCTCGATGCTTTTCACCCCCAGAAGTTATCCAGCCCCATCTGCGGGAGATCTGTTTGTGACTGATCCATCCTCTCGCTCTCCGTGAGACGGGCTGCTGTTAGCCCCGCGCTACACACAGCTCGGGAGAGGTTCACTGGTGCACCCAGCATCACACAGGGAGTTGATAGCAGAGCTGGGATGGAGCTGAAGGCTCCCAAGGTTCAGGTTGACGCCCTCATTACCAAATGTTCCTTTCTCCGAAGCTTCACCTTCCCCCCATGACCAACTCCACATCCAGAAGTTTTTTTAAAACTTCCTTTGCTAGACATATAAGAAAAAAGTGTGAGTGTTTGCTCGGGCACTTAGGGAGCTGCAAGGGGAGCTCTCTGTAGTGCATCTTTCACACACTTCTTGTTCTATACCATAGTTGTTGTTGGGTTTTGGTGCCCCTTATCCCACAGAGATCTATGCAGAAGTGGGCCAGCCTCTTCTGGTATTAATTGGCTCCATTTTACAGGTGTGGAAACTGAGGCAGGATCGAGAAGTTGTGACTTGCCCGTAGCTGCCCTCTTCCAGGCAGCACAGCATGTTCTCAATATTCCCCGTGGCACAAATAAACTAGATTTTTCTTTCTTCTCGTGGAGAGGGCGGCAGTCTGCGTGCGCAGTGCATTTCAATGGAGAGCCTTGTTTTCTGCTGGCTTCAGCTCTGCTTTGAACCTGCTCCGAATTTCCTCCAGCCTGGCAGTGGGCTGGGAAAATACAGTCGTGGCAGTTTGTGGCACCGAGAGCCTGAGCTCTGTCCCACAGCCTTTGCGTTGGGTTTTATTGCTCAGTATTTCCTGATTTTTTTTTTTTTTTTTTTTTTCTGCAACCTAGCTTGGTTCACAGCCATCTTTCCCACGCCAGGAAGGCATAATATGATTTTCCGTACAAGTTGGAGAGGGACCGGTGGGAGAAGGCAAGCAGGCGGCTGGGAGCCCAGCTCACCGACTCGCGGCTGGAGGTGGCAGGTGCTGGCATCTGCCACCATTCCTCGCTTCTCCAAGCTGTCCTGTCAGCAGGAGCTCTGCTTCCCTTGCAGGCTCTGCACCAAGGAGGTCTGGGGACCTTGAAAGCTGGGAGGTTTTATACCGGTTCCTCGTCAGATCGTGAAGGCAAAGGTAGAAAACAGCAAGGGAATTGTGCTCTGGTCTTACATACCCGTGTGTTGCCATCTAGTGCCTGGTCTGGATGGAGGACAGCAGCTTCTCTGCAGGTCCTCAAAGGGAGTTTAGGCTGTGGAAGAAGGAGGGTGGGAGCCAAGATCTTGGGATCCCTTGCAAAGCATGCAAGTTGTGATTAAGTGACAAAGTACCAGAGTATAGACAGAGCTTGGATTAATTATAACCTCCAAGGGTTCAGAGTGTCTCTGAAGCAGCCTTGCCTGGGAGATGAGCCCCAGCTTTCTCTTCTGAAGCCCATGGGTGGAGCTTCTCTGCGTGCTGGGCTGCGGGGTCAGTGTTAGCTTTGGATGACAGTAGTGAGTGCCAGGTAGATGGGGGAGCTCAGATGATAATATCTGGCAGCATCAGCTTGGTGATGGTGTGTGCAGAATGACAGCCAAGTTGTACTATCAGGAGAAGAGGGAAAAGGCACCAGGAGCCCTCTCCAGCCCCTTCACTGTGACACTGTGGAGTGTCACTGGGGCACGACAGTGCTGCTACCCCAGAGACACACATCCAAGTGGCCTGATGCCCTCACCAGCTGTCCTGGCCATACAAAGCAAATCAGAGGGTTGAGGGTTGTCGCTTGGTAGTTTATGGGGTACAGCTCCTCCTGCCCCATCCTGAAGAAAACCCACTGGCCGCAGCCACAGCACCAGGCCTCCTGCACCTCATGAGTCCCCGCTGGATCACTGGTGTTCACCAGGAGCTCCTTCCCCCATGCCTGCCGCTCAGCAGGCAGTGACATCTAGTGTCAGTCCAACACACTGTGTAAAAGCGGCACGGTGTGGGGAATTACTGCCTGTATTTGCCTTTTACACATTCGATGAGGCTGCTGGGAGCAGCTCTGCCACTCTGCGTCTTCCTGGAGCAGATAGCAGGTCACAGTCATCCCTGGTCCTGCTCTCGGGTCAGACTGAAGCTGACTGACCCTTGGGAGTTGAGGATTTGGGGTCTTAGCCTTCAGTTATCTCAAGTTTAAAAGCTTTCCCTGAGGTGAAATGGAAATGTTTGCAAAGGGATATTTGCAAAGGGCTGGGAAAGCTCAGGACCAACCCCTCCATGCCTGGCACTGTGGCGGAGGGATGGAGAAGAGCAGGCCTGCCCTGCTTGAGTTCTTCCCTTCCTACCTGGGAAGTAGCAGGATGGGACAGATGAAGAGAAAGCTGCAGAGAAGGCGTTTGGGCTTGGGACTGGCTGTCCCAGTAGTCTGCGTGGCTCGGGTGCCCGCTTGCTGATTGTGCCATCTGTGATGCTGAGAGCTTCACCCTGCCCTGCACGTTCTCTTCTCCGTGTGGCCAAGCAGCACTTTTTGAAGAGGCTCTTTGAAATGCTGAAGCCATGATTTTCTAGCAGCAGAATGGTTGGGTTTGGAGGTCTCTCTTGTCTGGGTAAGGAGCAAGAAGGCTTCAGAGCTGAAACACCATTTCCTTCTGTCTTGGGCTTGAGGTGCTGCCTAAAAAATAATGGGTTATTTCCAGGTATTTCAAAGAAGAGAAATGGTTTTACTGGTCTCCCCGTAAGGTAACTGGTTGGTGGTCTGGTCCTTTCCAAATCTGGTCAAGTAACAGAAGGAGGTGCAGAGGCAAAGGAGTACAGTTTATAGAAAATGCTCAAGGAGAAGTGGAGCAGGAGCCTTCCTGAGGAAGGATCTGACCTCGCTGCCAGCATTTGGGATTCCAGCCCAAGCTGGTCTTGTGTGTTTGCCTTGCAAGTGGGGGCTGGAGATGGGTTTGGAGGTGACTTTCCTGTCTCCTGTGCAGAATGTGACTCCTGTGTGGTCTGTGTCACTCCAGCAAAGGGTGCTCTGTATTCTTTAACTATTCTCCCAGCTACACCGAGACAAAAGAACACTGGCTTGGTCAGATATTTTTGCTAACATCCTTTCTTTAAGTGTATTTGTTGAGCTTTATTTTGCACATTTCTTGGACTTCTTTATTAACGTTGCTGGTGAACTCTTCTGAATCCACTCTCAGCTTGGCAAAGAACTCCTGGACAGCAAAAACAGGGAAAATAAACTCAAACCTTTTAAAGAGATATCCATCCCTCTTACTTATCCCCAGAGTTTCCTGGAATCATACGTAATTTTCCTGCCAGTTTGGCAGAATTCTTTTCATTTGGATAAATTAAGTTTAAGTGTCAGATCAAACCAAGAATTTATTGATTAAGGGGTAAAAATAAGAGGTGAGACAGCAAGGAGAAATTACGGGACTTGCTTGTAGGAAAAAAAAGTGGAAAAGGAGGTGGGCAGGGGAACGTCTCTGTTGACACGAGACGGCTGCGGCTGCAGTGAATCCAGCCCTGTCCGCCTCCACAGAGCTCTGCCAGAAATCCTTGAAGGATAATAACCATTGCATGGGCTCGGAATAAGTATTTTGATGCTGCTAAAAGAAGGTTTTGGCCAAAGGAGATTAATCTGAAACCAAAGACTGAAGTTTATTGGGAACGAGTGGAGACCGATCAGTGAAACTTTCACTTCTTCATTGAGTGACATTTTAAAATTGAAAAAGAGGACATGGGGTGAGGAGAGAGAGCTGGACTGGAGGACAGAAACAATTTTGCTTTGGATGAGTTGAAGGCTATTGGCGATTAGAGATTTTTTAAAACAGTGTTCTTTTCATAAGGACAATCTAACCTGATTTTAAGTGGAAAATATTCTTTGTTACTTCTTCTTTCCTTTTAAGCTTTTCCAAAGAGAGACAAGAAGATCTTTAAAAAGTAAAAGTTGAACGCATCAGTTGTGCAATTAACCATCAGTTCTTTGGCACTAGAAATGGACTTGGTAGTTCCTCATAATTTTTTCTCTAAGTTAATTACTACTTTAGTCTAAATTATTTCTTAATTACTTCTTTGAACATGTATTAGGCTTGAATATTTTTTTAAAAGGATACATAATTTAGTGATACATTTGTCATGTCTGTAATTACTCTAGATACGCTGCAGAATGGTACACGTATAATGATAGCCCTAATCTCTATCTACACTTTATACAAAGTTTTGAGGAGCAAATTCTTTACAGCTGGGAAAGGTCCTTTCTCCAGCTGGGAGAAGGGCTCCTCTTTAACGAATCAGAACCTTCCAGGCTGGAGTCTGGATGGAGTTTGGAGAGAGGCTCTCCTAAGGTGTAGTAATGGAGGAATGACAAAATGAAGTTGAATGAAAGCTGAAAATTGTGTTTTCTTCCTCTAGGGATCTTTCCAATAACAAGATCAGTGGTTTAGATGTTCAGATATTTGAAAGTCTGACTTCTCTGGCAAAACTGTAAGTACGCACTGCGCCCCTCACTGCACGTTTGAGCTGGTACCTAGCACGCATGGTTGTGTTTCATAAGTTAGTTGTCTTCTTGCTTGACCTCATCTGTCGAGTCCCAGATAGATGCATCCATGGACTCCTTCCAGGGTGTTGAGCTGCACAGTCCGGTGACTTGATAATTGGCATTCAGAGAGTCAGGCAGGACTTGACCCGCTGTACCGCTAGATGGAGAGGGGATCAAGGCAAGGGAATGAGATTCGTCGCAAGATGTGTGTTAGTACATGGAAAATTATGATAAAGCTGCGGTGTCCAAATCCCACTTATATTCTGAGGGCATTAGGTACTGAGTCTGGGGTCCTCTGAGAAAAGGCCCAATGTCCCTTTGCTCCCCACACCCTGAGCTGTCCCAAAAACTGCCCAGACTTCCTGTGGGCCAGGAGAAGAGGAGAGCTTTGACCGTTGGCAAACTCACTGGTTCAGCTGCTGATCAGATGAATTGGCACTGTTACTTGCTGATGGTTCATAGATAAGATTAACTGCTTTATAAAGAAAAATTGGACTGTCAGATCAAAAAAAGCACCAATACAGCCAAAAACCAAACCCAAAGCCTGCTTTGGTGGTTGCAGCTGAGTAGCTGGCAGCCTGGACAGCCTACTGTCTTTACACCTCAAAAATCTCTTAAAAGGAGGACTTATGGAAGGACTTGGAGCAATGAAACTGGTCTTGAGCATGCAAACAGGCCACCTAGAGAGGTTGTAGGGTCCCCATCCTTGGAGATAAACAAAAGCAGTCTGGACGTGGTCCTGGGCAGCCCGCTCTAGGTGACCCTGCTTGAGCAGAGGCATTGGACCAGATGACTTCCAGAGGTCCCTTACAACCTTAAGGGATCACCATGCTGTGATTCTGTGATTTAGTGCCCGGCTGGCCATTTTGCTGTCATATGCATGTGGCTTTTGACACTTGAGGTGCTCAGAGGGTGACTAGTATCCAAGCAGAGCTTGGGACAGAGGTTGATTCTATATGTTGGCTAGGAAGTTGTTACCAACATGATGAACTTTACTATTAATTTTCCCTCTTTTACAGAGATATAAGCCACAACAAGATTTCTACATTAGAAGATGGAATATTTGATAATTTATTTAATTTAAGTGAAATGTAAGTTTATCCTTTTTGTTTCCCAGTTCTTTATTTAGACCTTTCCTTGAAACAGCTCCTCCCTTCCTGGTCGGGTGGGATGCAACCCTCTTTTGGGTAGACCTGCGGCACGTACCCAACTAAGCAGCTGCCTTTTGGACTCTCTCCAGTTTCTTCTTCAAACTGTGTCCTGCTCCTGGCTCCTGTTGATGTCCTTCAAGCCTAACCTCTTCCCAGACTTTGCTTCCGTCACCTGGATACCTCCAACATCTGCACTGCCTTCTTGGCTTCCCTGCTTCTCTCCCACACCATCTCTGCTGAGGTTCTTGTCTCTGGCCGTACTCCAGGTCACACTTACTGTCCCTGTTTGTATGGTCACACCTTGGGACCGGGGGATCTAATGAAAAAGGCACTGACCTGCAACCCAGGACATCCTGACTGAGGTGTCTAAGCCACTTGAAGGCACTTGAAGATGTTCTCCCTTGAAGTGATTCAAGTTCTTAGGTTGATAGTGGTTTTTAATTGAAGTAATTAAAATCTGTGCTGTTATGTGAAGGGAGATGAGGGGAAGCCACACGTTTCCAGGAAAGATCCATGAAGTCACAGCACAGAGTGGCTATTCTGTATCTGAATGAGCCAAAGGATTAACCCCGTGCAATCGCTGTTGGCAAGCAAGAAAAAAGCTCAGCCACACATTCTCCCTGAAAACAAGACACAAAGGGCATTTTCAGCTCTCCATTTCTGCTTAGAAGTGGCACTGAACAGACACAAAGGATCCAGGCTGGGTCAAAGTGAGTCTGTCCCTGCTAAGGCTGGCCGGCAAAGTGGTGCTTTCAGTATAAAAATCCTGGGTTCAGCCCCTGCAGCAGCCCAGCCCAGCTGGCGTCAGCTAAACAAACAGCTTTCCATCTCTGTCCTGTTCGCAGCTGAATGCCAAAGGCTATAATTTGGATCAAGCTTAGCTGCAATTAAAGTTTCCATTTTTTCATTAAACTGCCACATGGAAAGATTATCATTGACTTTGCATTTCTTTTTTGACACATCAATTTTATTCTCTTAGCTATTTTTTAATGGAGCTGTAAATAGTCTCCCTTAGCTGGAGAGGCTGCCATTACATCCAATGGCTGTTAGATGGCAGACTATTTTAAATATAAGATTGTGTCTGTAATTTGCTTCTAATTGCAACAATTATTTGTAGAGTGAAAAAAGTACTTGGAGTGCTTGCCTAATTCTAGCCTCTAGAAAAATCATGTTAATTATTGCTTGATTCCCTATTCATTAACTCCCCTCGTGGTTCTTTCTGAAGCATTTCGGTGGAGTGGCACAGATGGGAACAGTGAGGGATCTGCACGCTGCTGTAATTAACACTGAGCACATGTCAAGTTAATGCCTAACTTTTCTCTGATCTCCCTGTTGCAGAAACTTAAGTTGGAATCCATTTGTTTGTGACTGCAAACTTTTCTGGTTGCCCCTTTGGGTGGAAGACAGAAAAGTGAGAGTTATTCAGGCGTCAGATACGAGATGCGCCCACCCTCCTGAGGTGGCAAACCTTTCCCTCTTCGATGTCTTGTTCGTCAATGCTACGTGCGGTAAGGAAACGCTGTGGGCTGTGGTGGGGGAGATGACTAAACCAGTAGAAGCGATGGGCCCAAGGGCAGCTGGGGATCATATCTAGACCTCCTTAGGGCACAACTCACCAGTTGAATCTAATTAAGCAAATAATGGTAGCGTATGACTGTACCCTGATGCCTCAAGGATTGAGTCGGTCACACCAGGGCTGAGATCAGCAAACTCATTATAGACCAAGCTTTGGGCAGCCATCAGATGACACTAGCTCCATGACCTCCAGCCTTAGGCTTTCATTCTCTCAAGCTTTTAACAGTCTCACTATAAACAGTGAAATCTTATTGGAGCTGATGGGACCTGAGGACATGCTAAGTTGAATCTTTACAGGTGACAGGGCTCCACAGCAGGAGTTTTGAGTGAACACTGCCCCAATCCACGGCTTATCGCCTGCTCTGGATGCGTTTTTCTGACCACCTTGACAAGCAGAGACACCAGGCGGTGTTTAACTGGAGGGTGGGAAGGGGGAACCCTAAGAAAATCAATTCTGCCTGGATGCTCAGCTCTCTCTGAGTAAGAGAGAGGGAGGGAGAGCGAGTGCTCCCTGTGATAGGCATCAGGCATCTCCTTTAATGCATGATGGGAGGATGCAGTGATGAGGACTGAGGGAACCAGCACTGGTGGGAGCCAGCTGAGCCGCCTGGTGAAGTGCAGTGCTCCCCCAGGGCCAAAACGTGGGTGGTGATTACTCCTCTTCCCCCAGCAAAGTTACCCCGTCCCTGCAGCACCTCGCTAGCGCGCTGTTAGCCTGGTGCTGGAATTATCAAGAGCAATAACACCAGCACTGTTATTCACATTGATAATTAGTTGTTTCCCTCTTGAACTACTTTAAGTTGGTGTAGAAACAATATCGTAAAGCTGTCTTCTGGGTAATTCAGTGTAATGGGAGTAGGCTGGGGACAGTCTGCCAGCTACTGACAGTTGTTACTGACCAGCAGGGAGTGAAGAAGTATGACCAAGCTGGTGTTAAAAAGCAAAGTAGTTCCCATGCTGTGGTCCTCCTCACGGGACTTTTCTTAAGAAAAATGGCTCAGTGTTTGCAGGAAGGCCATGGAGAAAGCCGGGCAGTTGGATGGATTTGATATGAGAAGATCACGCAAGGCTGGAGCTGTTGAGATGTCTGGGGGGAGATGTTGTAGCAACCAGCAGAAACAGAGGAGCAAACATGGCTCGGTTGCGTGGGCAGAGCTGGAGAGGAGGCCAGACCGTCCCAGCTGGGCTGCGGCTGTGCAAGCGGCAGAGGCCCTGCCTGTGTCTTTGTGGCAGAGAAATGTCCCACCCCTTGCAAGCCGGTGAGGGGGAAGTAAACTCAAGGGAATGAGCTGTTGCTCTGAGAATGGGGCTGTTGTGGTTGCCATCGTTGTACGTGCCTGCGTGTCCATGCACGTGTGTGTTTGTTCTCCCTGTAGCCCGGCATGTGTTGTTTCTCTACATCCTTCCCATACATGTGCATCCTTCCACACCCCTCGGGTGCAGGCTGTGTGTCGCATTCCCCTCTTTTCTAGCACCAGATTCTGCCTGCAAGTAGGTGGGAAGCTCTTGGCTCTCCCCAAGGAGGAAGGTGGCTGCAGTGTCTGCCCAGCTCCAGTGTGGGCCTGATGGAGAGCCTGGTGGCGTTTCCCCCATGCTCCCGATGTCCCACTTTCTCAAACTGTGTTTGGTTATAGCCTTGCTGCTGGAAGCCCCAGGCAGCATGCAGTGAAACATGCTGCACCAAACCAAACCAAGGTACAGCCAAGGGACAACCTTTTGTCTTGGTCTTACTTGGTGGGTAGTCCTTTGGGTTCCTTTGAGGGTCAGACTCCGTGGCTCCATATCCCATGGGACTGCCAGGCTCTCCAAAGACCCTTTTTATTTGCTGAGTGTTGTTGCTCCAGAAATATGTGCAACTGGCTTGTTATTTCTGTCATCATTAATTAGCACAAAGAGTTTGGAAATCGTTTCTGAGAGATTAAAGACTTCCCAGGCAAGTCTCAAAAAGGAAATGCTTGGAATAGGAGCTGCCCAGGAGAAGTCCATTCCCAGGGGTGTAGGGTGGTGTCTCTTGGAGGGTTTCACCAAACCATGGCTTCGCAGTGTCAATTTACAAGAGGATTTTGTGTTCTTTCTGCAGGAGCTCAATACATAACGTGTTTGACAAGCAATGACACGGAAGGGACTGAACTTGTCATCCTCTTCACGTCTGTTCACCCTGGGAACCTCAGTGAGGAGACCTGCAGTGCCCTCTGTTACGCCGAAGACCAGGAATATGGAGGTTTCAGCACCCAGGGGCAGTGTTTGTGTGGTACTGCCCATGAAACGAACTCTTCCTCTGGTTGTTTGCCATTTTGCACTGAACATTTGTCCGAGCAGGCCTGTGGTGGCCCCTCTCTCGTCCCCTCTCCCTTCCAGGCACAGCTGCCTGTGTCTTTCACAGGACTCCAGCCCCGATACAGCCTATACCAGGCTGTGCTCTTCAATGTCAGTATTCCCATTGCTGTCAGCACTTTACTGTGGGAATTTGGGGACCAGACGGAGGTTCTCAACACCACTGAAAATGCAGCTGTCCACATGTATGCCTTACCTGGGCAGTACAACGTCACTGCCACTGTCTTTGTGGGCACCAAGGTCTCATACATGCAGGCAGAAATTGAGGTGGTGGCTTCACCCCAACAGTTAGAACTGCAGTGTCCTTCCTTAGTCAAGACAAATGAGAGTCTGGACATATGGATCCGCAACAGAGGTGGCACTGGCCTCGCGGTGTTGTATGGTATCACTGCAGAGGCTGGAGAGCTGGGCAAAGGTAAGCAGGGTTGTCTGGGTGGGTGCTAGGTAAGGAAGGGGTGGCACTTGGCCTTTCCTTTCCATTCCTCCTCAATGAGGAGAAAAGGGATGACTCTTTCGGGTACTCCTTGTTCCCCTGACTGACCAGGCAGCGTCTTGCACTGTCCTGGGCCAAGAAGGTGACTGCACAGAGTGCAGTTCAACAGTGACGGGGATTTATGGGCTTCAAAAGGGACGGGACATTCCTGGAACCTTGCTCCCCAGATTGGGTTGGGGCATGTGGGCCCATAGAAAGGACATCATGCTTGTGTTCTTCTACCTCATGCAGCAGTTCACCCCATGTGTCCCCCTGATGGCTTGGTTTTCCCGGGCAATAACCACTGCTATCAGCTGGTGGTGGAAAAGGCTGAGTGGCTGGAGGCCCAGCAGCACTGCCAGAAGCATGGCAACGGAGAGCTGGCTTTTGTGAGCAGCCCCGAGATCCAGAGCTTCTTGGTTGCTCATGTCATCAGGTAAGCGAGGAGGGGAAGGGATAAGATTTCCTAGGGACAGGTCTTGTATTCCTGGGGTCACATCAGGACAGGGGGTCCTGCTGAGCAGGCAGCCCTGTGCAGCCAGTCAGGCTGGAGACACACACGGGTCCAGGCTGAGTATGGGGAGATGGTACAGGTGGGGCTGCTGAACAAAGAGGAGGAATAAGCAGAGCTCGAGCCCTTCCTGAACTTGGCTTCTTTGCTTAAAGGCTGTGGAGGGAAGAAGAGGAATGGGGCAGAAAGGCTGGAAGTCAGAACTGGGAATTGTGGGATTGCTGCTGGTGGGCATCTTGTACCCTACATTTGTGCCTGTGGGTGCATCTGAAATGGTTCAGAGAGGTGCAGGCTCAGGAGCAAACGGGGCTGGGCTGAGCAGACCTTCCACCTCGGAGTTCAGCAAAATTTGCAGACTCGGTTTGGGCGGTGGAGAGGGTCGGGTGCTCATGTCCAGAGGGTGTTTGGCTGCCAGGCAGGGCCTGAGGGTGACCTCGCAACCAGCTCCCTCCATCAGCAGAATTACAGCTAGATTGTCCCATGCATGACACCGTGGCATCCAGCAGCCGCTCTAGCAAAGCCCAAGCCAGTGCTGCAGTCCTGCCTCCCAGCTGGGATCCTGCTCCCTCCCAGACGTGGCTGCAGCCTGAAGCCCAGACCTCTTCCACTCTTCTTTCGCCTCCTGAGAAGGAGCAGCGCTCCTCTCCGAGTGTCAGGCTCCAGCACCATCTGTTCCACCTCAGGACTTGGGCTTTATAAACAGAGAGCACTGAAAGTGTCAGCCTTTGATTAAATCCGCCCCTCTAAGTGCCCTTTCCACAACCAGCCGTCTTGGGGGGAGGACGACCAGGAGAGGTTTCAGGGGCCTGACAGCTCTTGTCAGCACTCCCAGATGCAGATGTTGGAGATGGCCTCTTAATAAACACAGCCCAGAAAGCACATGTGAAGGGAGCAGCTGCTGGTGACGTAGGCTTTGAACAGTCCTCCTGAAGGTCTGACAGCCCCTTCTTCCCAAACTTGTATCCTTGCCCTGTTCCCTTCACACTGGGATTTATCCTGAGATTGCAAACATGTGGTCCCTGCTCCAGGAAAGAGGAGTCTGTCCCTTCCCGCGGGTTAGGGACTGGTCACTTGGTGCGCTGATTTATCAGGCCTTGCGTGCAGGGCTTGTGATGGACTGCAGCGCAAGGAAATCATGAGACCTCAGAAGGGAATGAGCTGCCCAAGCTGTTTCCCAGCTGCTGCCCCACGTTGCTCTCTTCCTCAGCCCCCATTATTTCATGTATTTATTTTATTAATCCATTCAGATAAACATGAATGAGGCAGTTCCAGGATGCGATTTCCCTGGCGATAAAAGACGAATCAACTGAGCTGCAGGTTTTTGGAACATGCAGTCTCCATAGTTTCTTGTGGGAAAATGACAGAAGCAGAAATCTGTTTCCCATTAGAGCACGCAGCAGCGAGAACCACTCTCTCCTGTCGTTTGATGGCCTCCCCAGGAGCAGGGTCCGCTGGGCTGGTCCCCTCCCTGCCTCCAGAAGCAGAGTGCTCCAGCCCACACCCTTTCCAGGGGACCCCGCTTTCCCTTCTGAGGCAGCGCAGGGAGCCCCTCTCCCCTTCCCAGCCTCCTCAGGCTTCGTTCTGCTCCTGCTGCCCCAAGCAAAGCAGCCTGGTCCTTCCTCAGAGGCAGAGGGATGGTCACATCTTGCTTCAGAAAAGGATGTCTGTCTTCTAGTTCCTTTCTGCGAGGTAGTGGCCCAAGCAGTGTGGCAGGGGTGGGAAGCAAGCCAGCCAGCCGCCTTCTTTTTTTTTTGATGATTTGCAGTTAGATCATAGCTGGAATTAGAAAAGGAAAATCTCTATCGAGTTTTACTGATGGCAGCAAACAGGCGGTTTCCTTGCCTGCTCTCCCTAATCCCCTGCCAGTGGTTCGGGAGCAGAACGCAGCGGTTATTTATTTTTTTTTAATCTTATTTGCAATGAAAACTACTGATTCACGGAACAGTTATTTTCGTCGTCGTTTTTCAGCGTGACCTCGTTAATCATTTCATCTGGCGTGAGGCTCGTGGTGGAGAGACACCAATTATCTCCCTCCTCTGCGTTTTGCAGAGCAGTTGTACCACCCCAGGAGCACGCTGGAGCAGAGGGGCAAGGCCTCCGTAGCAGGTTTGATTCCAACCTGCAGGAGGGAGCGTGGAGAAGGAGCTGGGGGGCTTTGAGGGTGCATGATGAGGTTGTTCCCCCCCTCCCCCGAAGTTAATATGGAACAAATGGCTCACTTTCTGCTGGGTGCGATTAGAAACAGTCATCCAGGCTGTTTGTGGCTATGAAAGACCACTCAGCACTTTCCAGCAGAATCTCTGCTGGGATTCAACCAGTTTCCAAATAGGGAAGGGACATTTCATCTTCCTAAAATGATCCTGGCAGTTCCTTGTCTACGTGGGGTTCATCTGCCTGCAGTGCTTTGGCTTCTGCTGCCAGTGTCTTGTCCCCCCATGGCTGCTGCCTTCCAGCCGTGGCTGAGGAGTTGATGGTCTCCCAGCAGCTGCATCAAAGATTTGAACAGGAGCTCCTGGACCTGGCACCGTCTGAGGTTTAATCCTCCGCTGGTGCCAGTTCCACTTGCAGTGGAGAATTGATGAGTGGCAAATTCCACATGTCTGCGGAAATAAAGCAAAAGTTTTCTGAAAGACGCAGCTTTTTCGGGCAGTTTTGTATGACCATACCATTCCTCTTAAGTCATGACTCAGTATGGGCTTAAAAAGTGTCTGTGCGTGTCATTCAAACTGCAGTGCAGGCAGGCCATTTTATAGACGGCTCTCGTAAGAGGGGTCTGAGGTTCAAGTCAACCTGCTGATACTCCTTAACTTGCAGATAGTCCTGCTTCCCTGTATTGTGTGGGGTTTACTCTGCCATTGGAGAAGAGAAGGCTCCGGTGAGACCTCATAGCAGCCTTCCAGTATCTGAAGGGAGCCTACAGGAGAGCCGGAGAGGGACTCTTTGTCAGAAAATGTAGTGACAGGACAAGGGGTAATGGTTTTAAATTGGAAGAGGGGAGATTTAGATTAAATATTAGGAGGAAATTCTTTACTGTGAGGGTGGTGAAGCACTGGAACAGGTTGCCCAGGGAGGTTGTGGATGCCCCATCCCTGGAAGTGTTTAAGGCTAGGCTGGATGGGGCTTTGAGCAACCTGCTGTAGTGGAGGTGTCCCTGCCCATAGCAGGGGGGTTGAACTCGATGATTTTTAAAGTCCCTTCCAATTCTAACCATTCTATGATTCTATGGGAGAGCTGGTCCCAGCCCTTCTGGCACCCGCGAGTGGCCATCAGCCCTCCGTGCCCGCTGGGAGGGGAGGCCAGGCAGCACAGTGATATTAATAAACATATGGATATGAAGGAAGCAACTCCAACTTGGCAAAGCAGACGATGTGCAATTGGAGGGACTGCTGGGAATTTCTGAAAGCAATAAAACCTCGTGGTTCTCCTCTCCAGCCAGTGCCATCTCATTACCCTCTCTGATATCTTTGCTGTACCATTTGTGGCTGGCATGAATCAGTGCTTACCAGTATGTCACGAGCTCTGTGGTGCTGACAGAGCCTTTAACTGGGTCCTCGTGTAACTTGAGTGGGAGAGACTGGCATTTTGGGAATGGGCTGACTCAAGTTGTGGGGCAACAGTCATCAAGGTCTGACTCAGCTGCACACAGCGACCCCCTGAGCTGCTCCTCCCTTCCAGCTCCGCTGCACGGTAATGTTGGTGTGGATTGCTCTGTCTGCATCCTTTCAGCTCAGCTGTCCCCTCAGTATATCAGAGGGCAGGTGGCTCTCTGTAGCCCTTAGGACAGAGGTTTGAAGGGCTGGTAGCCAGCAGGATGGTGTGCCCTGAAGGAGCTGTTATTGAAGAGCCAGGATCTGGTGGTAGAATGGATTCTGAAATCCTTTAGTAACTAAAAGGCTCCATTAACTGCAGACTGTGACACCCGGATGAAGCTGTTGTTGTTATTATTTTCATAGAGAACCATAGATGGCATCTGTCCCAGATCTTTCTAATACTCATGATTTCCTGAAATCCTCCATCCTCTTCCCCCCCCCCCTTTCTTTTTTTTTTTTTTGAAGGAGCCTCGATGTCTGGATTGGATTCAATGATTTTGCAAGCACTGGAGCGCAGCAGAGAGGCGAAGGATTTAATCTGGAGAGCTGTCAGAACTGGCTTCCAGGAGAACCCCATCCGTCAAACGCTGACCACTGTGTCCGGATGGGCCCAACGGGCCAGTGTAACACAGACCTGTGCATGGCCAAGCACAGCTACGTCTGCGAGTACAAGCCAAAAGGTGGGCTCTGTTTCTCTTCTGCGATCCACTGGCATCATGGGCAGGTGGACATCCTGCTCACTGGCATGTGCCAAGGAAAAATAGGGCTGCATGGAACGGGTCATCTGGAGCATCATCCCAGATCAAGAGGGACTAGCAGCAACCACAGTATTCCTGAGAGAGACTGATAAACTTTCAGAAACCTGGCCTCAGCCCAAAAGGAAGAATTTGGCCCACTCCAATCTTTGCCTTTGATAGATGTAGAGAGAGGGGCAAAGCTCTGAGGCAGAGCTTTGGAAATAGCTTCTCTCTCTTACTTGAGCAGTTCTCTGCTGCCAGGATGCGGCCGTGGTGCTGCCTTGGTGACTCTTGCTGTCCTTCTGTGGCATCTTGTAGTTTGTGAGAAGTTGGGGTCTTGTGACTTAAAAGACTATAGGGTCTTGGAGATCACTAGGTGAGCTTTTATGTGGTTTGTGCTGTGCAGGTTTGTGTTTATGAACCCTCCTAAATCTCCCGAAGTGGTGTAGGGAGTAAGAAAGAGAAGCAGAAAGGACATGAAATAAGAGAGAAGGTTTAGGTAAGAAGGAAAGCCAGCACTAGGGAGAGAGCCCACTGGCCCTGGTTGTGCTGGTTGTGCTCAGTCCCCAGCGCCTGACCTGGCTGTGAAAGAGCCAGAGGTGTTTGCTGCTGGTGGAAACATTTCCCACAAAGTGCAAGGGGACAAGGAGGGTGGGGAGTGCATCTCGTGCTCAAAAATTCAAAGCAAATCATGGGGTCTTGGAAGGGAGAAGTATTTGCAGAGTTCCTGGAAGTCAAAATTACTGAGAATTGCAAATGCAAACATTCCTTGTGCAGGATGAGAAAGAAATCAAAACACTTGTAAGAAGAAGAAGGAAACTACAGGATTACAGCACCTACTTCTCCAGTAAAGCTGGAGTTACAGATTCCTGAGTGGTCCAAGTCCTGCTACTGCTCTGAAGCACGGTGTGAGCAAGCATGAGCAGGGTCGGGGAATAGCTTCAGGCCTTGCTGAGTCTCATGGGCTTTGTTCAAATATTTCCTTTGTAAACAGGAGTTCTGTTAAATGCCGAAAACTTCTTTGTGGGAGACCCTGTGTTTGACACACATGAGGCTGTGAAAAATGTGACAGAAGATGTGCTGTCAGCTCCGTGGGAAGCTGGGGAGGTAAGAAGGGTTTGCTCATCCTGCTGCTGCAGAGGGAGCCCAGGGAGACACAGGCAGGTGAGAACCTTGTTTGTTTTGCAGGTGATGGTGTTCCCTGAGCTGGCATTCAGGCATGAGGGATATTTGACTGCCTTGGAGTTTGTGACACAGGAACTGCATCAACCCGTTCAAGTGAGGTTCCAGGTGCACAGACCAATAGATGGAGAAGGTGAGGCATCTCCTCTCAACGCTTCTTGGTGTTGTTAGAGCTGACGCCACCAGGGCTATGTCAAACTGACTGTAGGTGGCCTTCACACACGTAAACTTTGAAGCCTTAAAAGCCAGAGATGTGGTTCAATTTTTTGAGGAGACTCAGGTGCAAAATCTGCAGGTATGGTTGGATAGCCTGAGGTTGCCTTGGAGAAGTGGTTGTCCTGGAAAAATTAATAGAAGGAGAAACCTGTCTCAATGCATGAAGAGAATGTGTAGAAAGAACCTAAAGAACGTGTAGAAGTTAATTAATCTTCTGCGTTATACTTTGATACTTTGTGAAGACATGACATGTCAAATGGGAGTGTCTTCTGGTCCATCTGGCCCCACAGGTTAACAAGGAAAAACATTTTCCTGAGCCTGTTTCTTCCTGATGAATGAGATAATCTAATAAGCCTTTTATTCATTGTACAATAGCTCAATAGTCACAGTTTTGGCAACAATTAATTTTGCAGCAGAATGTTTGCTATAGCCATAGGTTTGGCTGGTTACAAAAGGATATTTTTTGACACTGAAAAGCTTATACTTCAACATGAAAACATTAACTTCAGAAAAGTTGCTTAATGTGTTTTCAGTGTCAAAGCCAACTCTGCTTTTGCTTGGACTCCCTTTTGTTTCAACATAGATCTCTTCTAGATTGCAATTTGGTGCGTTCTCACTGGAAAGGAGACTAAGTTAGTTTTTAACAATCTTTGTGCCTTTGTGAAATTTTCCTGTAAAACAGGACACTGGTCTTACGTAGTACCGGGATGCGTTGCAGTTGCAGCTTTTACTAAGAGTGGAGAGAAATGGTGAATTTGGAGCAAAGAAGTGCACTAGAAGTGTTGCTTTCTCTTTCACTTCTTCCAGACCACCAGGAGGGAAAAAATGCTACCGAACCATTCCACACTGCTCAGGATGACGGGAACTGGACTCTACTTGAATGTCCTCCTGGTTTCCAGTGGTGTCGTTTGACTAATTTGTGCTCATCATTAAACAACTGCTGCAACGCGACCGAGTGTGCCAACAGTTCCCTTGCCAGCAGCCCTACCCCCGCTTCCCTTCAGCACAATGAGAGCCAGCTCAGCTATGAACTCATCAAGGAATTTCTCTTTACAATACCAGCTGGCCCTTCTTCCCAGTATCTGGTCAGTGTTTATTAGCTGCTGTAACCAGTGAGTAGGTGGGGCACTTTTCTCTTGAGTGCTTTGGGTAAATAAAGAATTGTTCCCAGTTGGCAGATGGAGATACTGAAGTCCATTCAAATGAAATGACTTGCCCGGTGTCACACATGCCACCACTTTCTATCTTCCCCGCTCTGAGCCATGGACTCCTTGCGGTAACCCATGGCAATAGCTGAGTTGGTCAATGGGTTGTGCAGAGTTCCTGGGCTATTCCCATTGCACTTAGGAAGTGGAGATAGAGCATCAAACTGACTTCCATGTTAGCACATTTGATCCAGCGTGGCCAAGGAGAGCAGGGTGGTCTCCCCATGCCGTGTTTGGATCTGCGGCTTTTCTGTTGGTTTCCACTTGGTAGTAAATCCAGTTGTCTTGCTTAGGCAAGGGTTGGGTGCTGAGTGCTCTTAACTTGAGGCATTGATCCAAAAACCTCTCCTTTCTCTGCAGGTCACATTCAGGAAAGAAAATATTTTTGTCAGGGCTGAGGATGTCTTCAGTATCCAGCATAATGCAGGCTTGGGCTTACTCCTCCAGTGCCAACCAAGTACCACATCGCCGTACAGAACCAACGTCTTAAGCATGAACTCTTCAGAGTGGGCGCTTGGCCTGTCCGAAGGCTCTGTCGGTGCCACCTGGATAAACAGCACTGTTTGCTCTCTCCGAGTTCGCTATGCTGAGGAACAGCTGGTCCCGGTGATCAGTCCCCACAACACGGGGCTGGAGCATCCAGGTCGCTACACGGTCAGAGCCAGTGTGGACAACGGGGTCTTCAGCGCCAATCTGTCTTGCAGTTTCTGGGTGGCTTCCTGGGTGTCGGGCCTGCGTGTCATCCACCCGACTCCTCAAGGCGGCAGGGTCTACCTACCATCCAACCACACTACCCTGGTCATCAAACTCTCCTCAGGGGTGAATGCGACAGCTCGCTGGCTGGGAGACAACCACACCTTCCCCTTCGAGGGATCATGCCCAGTGACTGTTGCACGGCTGACAGCAGAGTGTGCCAGGGAGACCAACGACACCTGGTTTGCTGTGGTCACCCTGAACAGCCTCAAGGAGGGGGTGAGCACCCACGTGCTTGTTGCGGAGAACGCCGTGAGCTCCCAGAACATCACCATCACAGTGAAAGTGGAGGAGCCCATCCGTGGGCTGCGGGCCACCCCTGACCCTGAGAGCAGAGTCTTGCTAAATACACGAGTGGTGAGTGATTACTGCTGCTTTTAATTCATCAGTAGCGTTTTTAGCCTTTCCTGCTGATGGTGTGTGTTTGGCTCCTGGGGAGGGCTGGGGCTGGGCTCCACACTGGTCAGGTATAGCACTGCTTGCTGCTAATGCCAGCTCCCGGGCCACCCAGACGGCGCTGCTGCAGGCACAGGCATGTGGCAGAAAGCTCTGATGCTCTCCTGCAGGAAGGCAGCTCAGTTGTACGTTCACTTTAATTCCCTCAGAGGTAAGGCAGCTCCTCCTATGAGGGGGATACTGGCTTTCCAGTTCCACAGAAAACCAGAGGCATTATGAAATTCCAGTGTTTACCTTCCTTTCACTTGTCAAGGTAGTTATTCCTTTAGGTGTTTAGATTTGCTCTACTAAATCCTTACATCAGCTGGCTGAAGCTATAAAAATGTTTCATCCATCCATCAAAGTCTTGGAGTTACTCTGGTGTTTGCAGTCTTTTTTTTTTTTCTCTCAAATCCCCTGTCTCCAGAGCTACAGCCGAGCCCCGGGAACCTGTTCAGTAACTGCCCATGGGTATCTATGAAATGCTTTGTTCAACCTCTGGCTGCTTATGGCAGAACCCTGTGCCTGCAATGCCTGTTGGTCTCACCCTTCCTGGCTGCCACGGTCTGCTCAGGAGGCACTCTAGGAGTGAGGAGGGAGCCTACCCCATCCAGTACAGGTCAACCATTGTAGCTTTTTGGTGAGGCACCATCAATGGACGAGGGTGAGAGACTCAGCTTACAGGTGTAGCTAAAGCTGAGTTGTTTCCCCAAAGATATTGTAAAGTTTTTTAGCCAGTAAGAAAGACACGATCGCAAGAGCAGAGCACTAAGGTGTGGGAAGAGGCAGAATGGGTTCTGCTCCCTGCTCTGCTGTTGATTTATGGAGTCAGGGTCCGCATTTCTGTATCAGCTGCAAAGCCACAGATGGTCTCGCGCCTCTGTGTCATGCTCTGAAGGTGCTGCCTTACAGGTGTGGGATGGCTCCCAGTCTGGCTCTGCTCCCTCTCCAGTTCAACTGGAGATCTCCTGGGAACTGCTGTGCATGCTTTTCTCTTGCACTAGTATAAAATGTCCTCGTGCCTTTCAGAGCTACGTCCCTGTGATGGAAGCTGGGTCAGATGTGACTTTCCGATGGACAGTAGATGATAAGCCATCTTTCACTTTTTACAATGTTGTCTTCAATGTTATCTACCAAAGCCCAGCTGTGTACAAGCTTTCGGTAAGCCAAGGCCTTTCCCGTGATACCATTTCAATCCTGGGTTTCCATCTCATCCCACAAACTAAGCAGGCAAAGCAGCAGGGAGAGGAGAAGATAGAGTTGAGTTGAGGAGGTTTTCACTGTTCTCCTAACAAGCTCATGTGCTATTTCTCACTGAGCTGCTCTTGCAAATGCAAATAGTAGGTTTCTTCCTAATTTTCCGTTACAGCTGACTTCACTGTCTTCCTCATCTTTACTTTCTCCTCTTTTCTCCATAATCTCCTTTCTGTCCATGGAGTGTCTGTCCTTACTCCTCCCCAGCAGGAACGTGGCAGGGGGCCCCACTGCAGGGTGCCAGCCACTGCTTTGGCAGGCAGGTGTGGATTCAGAACCAGGCAGAGGCAGGATGCAAACATAAGACTTTCATAGGCAGGACAGAGCTTCTGCCACAAGCTCTTCCGGTCTCTGTCCTGTTCTCTTTCTACTGGTGCAGACTGGAACACTGGATTTTGTCATTACCCCAGAAGAAGGACAGAGCAGAGTGCCTGGGCAGGGGGAGGTGTCTGTTGGGGAATAGGAGTTTATTTCTAGCCAGAATATCTTTCTGTATCGTGCCCTGTACTGCTGTGCAGAGTCCTCGTCTGGCTCCGAGCTGCTTTATCCATTTGCAGGGTAACTGCCAGCTTCCTGAAGAGACACCAGCCTTGGCTCGGAGGCCATGCTAGCACTAATTTGCTTGGTGCAGCACTACGCTGAGTAGCACTAATTTGCTGGGTGAAGCACTGTGCTGATAAGTCAGGATTGCTTTTACTTGCAGAGATGACAAGGTGGCATCAGTCTGGGGTCCACAGGGTTCAGTGTAACACATCCGCAGAAGCCTAGACACAAACTTCTTTTATCTGTTGAGGTGGGAGGTCTCTGTTTAACTGGGTTTGAAGGATCCCTTCTGTCAGCAGCACAGGTCTCCTGTGGGTGAGGATGTGGCAAGATGGTTCATCATTAGGTGCCATGTCAGTGTTACATGCTCAGATAATCTTGAGGATCCTGCTCTACTTCTGTCATGTCTCTTCAGTCTCTTGCCCATCCATTCTCCCTTTCCCTTCTCTGCCCAACGTTGCCCTCCTTCTCTGTGCCCACTACACCTGGGATGCTGGAGCTGCACTTGGCATGCTTGGTTTTATGAGTGTCTCCCATCCCCACTCTCTGTGCTTGGAGCCCCTCATCTGCCACTGTCCTAAGGAAACTGGGTGGCTGCTGCCCCTTGGTGGCAGCAAGTTCCTAGGGTCAGCAGCTGGATACAGGGTGCAGAGCATTTCAGAGAAGGCAAAAGGGTAACTGGCAAGTTTAGAGCCAGATGAGTCTCATGATGAGAAGCTGTTCTGCTGGTCCTCTTGCTGTAGAACCAGTACTTCCTTGGACTGACTTTAGTGGTAGAGATGTGGTGGTTCCAGCAACAGGTGGCTTTCCAGTAGGTGGTGGCTTTCCAGTCTGTGCTGCTTTCCAGTGCCCACTCAGGCTATTGCCCCTGCCTCACGGTCCCAGAGGCTACTCTTCTCTGACCTGACCTGCTCGCCTGCCTGGGGGGACCTCTTCAGTACAGTGAAGCCCCACTCTCCGGAGAGGGCAGCACAGCAAGGTGATCCCAAATGCATTCTTTGTCCTACTGTCCTTCTCAGCTCACCGCCTCCAACCACGTCAGTAACTTTACAGTCAATTACAATGTCACGGTGGAGATGATGAATAAGATGAAGAACCTGACTGTGTTGGGTGTCCTGCCGGTCCTCCCTCAGAACAGCACCGTGGAGCTTACAGCAAGAGTTCAGGTTGATTCAGCTGTGGATGCTATGTTCCTGTGAGTCTTTTGCAAGTTGCCCGAACTTAGGATCTTTCTGTGCGTAGTTTACCAATCTTGCCTGCACTATTTCTCCTCTGAGGGCCAGCTGATGTCAAGTGGCCCATTTCTCAGCTGCTGTCTAGGTAATCTGAAATTCCTGCAATTGTGGTTCAGTCACACTGGCTGGGACCTATAGTTCAGGCTGAAATACATTTCTTTTAAAGGATTGCAACATTGCTTTAATAGTGGATTTCTCCTCTTCTTTCCAGTGCTGTACTCCTATCACAGCGACAATTCTGCGGCATTAGGCACAGCTACTGCTTTGATACTTGGCATTATGCTTCCTATGTTTTTTCTGGAAACCCCAGCCCTGAGCCGGAAAGACAGGCCTAGGCCAGGCCAGGGTTCCTCTGGGATTTCCGTGATTCTCCTGTTGTGCAGTGTAACATGGTTTGCACGTTTCTGCAGGTGGGATTTTGGAGATGGTGTCCAGGAGACATACCTGTTCAAACCTCCCTACAACAAGTCTTTCCTTGTTCCTGATCCCAGTGTCCATGAGGTTGTAATTGAGCACAATGTTTCACACGTCTATCAAGACCCAGGTATGCTCAGGACGGTTCTTTGGGGAAGAAGGGGCTCAGGCGTTTTTGTTGCATGGGTTTTTTTTTTTCCAAAAAAAAAAAAAAACCAGGCTTGAAAGCCATTGCCTCTTTCCTGAGCGAACAGCCAGAGTGATGGGAAGTCTCCAGCCATTGCCATCCTCTGTAACACTGTTCCAAGGAGGAGTTTGTCCTTGCTGTAAGAAGCAGGTCCACCACACACAGTCCCCTTTTTGGGCAGTCTCAGCAGACAGACGAAGCTCTGTGCTGATGGGAGGAGGGGTAGGGAGCACTACCATGAGCAGCAGGAAGGGGATTTGTTTTGAGAGCGAACAGAAAGAAAATCTTCTTTCTGTGTTGGACTGGCTCCTTCCTTGGTGTTTGGTCCTCACATCTGTGGCCTGGTTGTAATTCCTGCTTGTCTTGGGCCAGAGGAGGGAAGCCCAGCATGGGCGCAGTGCTGGAGCAGAGTATCTCCCTGCAGTCCCCTGTCATGGTCCCCACACTGCTGCAGCACTGAGGAAGCTGTTGCACAAGCATGTCCTCACAACTGGTCGTCTTCTTCTCTCTTCCTATGCAGGCGAATACGCCCTAGTGGTTCTCGTGTCAAACCAGTTTGAGAACCTCACCCACTTGACCCCGGTTCACATCCACAGTTACTTGATTGATGTGAAGATGGAAGTAGAGGAGGATGTTTTAGTTGTGAGCCGTCCAGTCACCTTCAGAGCCAATCCATTGCCATCTCCTTACGGGGTCGTGTACACCTGGGACTTCGGGGATGGCTCCCCACTGTTCACAGAGAGCCAGGCTACAGTGACATACAGCTACCCCACAAGAGGGGTGTACAACGTCACCGTGACAGCGAACAACACCATAAGCAGTGTGGAGACAGTTGAGTGCTACCAAGTGTTTGAAGAGATAACTGGGCTCCATGTTTCCGCAGATGAGGCAGCAGAGCTGAGAGCATCCGTGACCCTTAATGCTTCAGTGCAGACAGGGGACAGTATCACCTGGATATTCGATATGGGGGACGGGACGGTGCTGAGGAGCCAGGTGCCAGTGGTAGAACATGTGTACGTGAAGGACATCAACTGCACTGTGAACGTGACAGCCATGAACCCTGTGAACTCTGTCTCCCAAACTGTGCCTATTCGGATATTTGTCCTGGAAGTACTCAAAATAGAGCCTACTTCTTGCATCCTTGAGCACCCGGATGTGCAGCTCACTGCGTATGTGACAGGAAATCCTGGTGAATACATCTTTGATTGGACTTTTGGAGATGGCTCATCCAATGTCACAGTCAGTGGGGACCCTGTGGTGAGGCATAACTTCACCCGAAGTGGGACGTTCCCTCTCTCCTTGACTCTCTCAAGCAGGTTTAACAAGGCTCACTATTTCACCAGCGTCTGTGTGGAGCCAGAGATAGTCAATGTCACCCTTCTCCCTTCCAAGCAGTTTGTGAGGCTTGGTGAAGAGAGCAGCTTCCAGGTCAGTGCCATACCTCTCTACCAGTACCGCTACCGCTGGGATTTTGGGAACAACGAGTCTGCTAGATCGAGTGGGACTGAAGTGACCTACACCTACAAGAACACAGGGATCTTCCTGGTCACAGTGACCGTCTCCAACAATGTCTCTTTCAACAATGACACGGCGTTTGTGGAAGTTCAGGAACCGGTTGGGGTGGCAAAGATTGAATATAATGGGACAAGTGTTTTGGAGCTGAACCAGATCTACCTGTTCTCTGCCAGCATGAATGGAACCAAAGTGAGTTACTGTTGGGACTTTGGAGATGGCACTACCCAGCCTGGTCAAATCGCTACCCACTCCTACAACACCACGGGCCATTACACTATTAGTGTGATGGGCCAGAATGATGTGAGCTTTAATGAGACCACCATTGACATCACAGTGAAACGTCGGCTTCATGGGCTGACCATCAATGCCAGCAGGACAGTGGTGCCATTAAATGGCTCGGTGAGTTTTGTAGCCACACTTCTAGCTGGCAGTGCCACCCGCTACTCATGGATCCTCTGTGACCGGTGCACCCCTATCCAAGGCTCCTCCACAATTTCCTACACTTTCCGGTCCGTGGGCACATTCAATGTCATTGTGACAGCAGAGAACAAGATCAGCTCATTGCAGGACAGCATCTACGTCTATGTCCTGGAGCAGATTGAAGGACTGCAGGTGGCTAGCAGTGACCTGGTGGAGGACATCTATTTCCCAACTAACAAAACACTCCATTTGCAGGCAGTGGTGAGAGAGGGAACAAACATCTCTTACAGCTGGGTAGCCCAAAGGGACGGCAATGCTGTGCAGACCTTCACTGGGAAGACCTTCTCCTTGACCATCCTAGAAGCTGGAAACTACACTGTCTATCTGAAAGCCACTAATATGCTGGGATGTGCAACTGCTAACAGGACACTGGAGTTCATTGAAAGCATTGGTCTTTTAAAGCCTTACGCCTTCCCCAACCCAGTTGCTATCAATGCCTCTGTTAACATAAGTACCACCATAACCAGTGGCACTGGTGTCATGTATGTTTGGTACCTAGAGGATGGCTTCTCTCCTGTTACCTCTGAACCCTTTATTATACACTCCTTCCAAAGCCCTGGAGTGATAGAGGTTGTCATTGGAGCAGAAAACAAGCTGGATTCAACCAATGCAACAATTTATATCTGGGTAGAGGAGGTCATAGAGGGGCTGAGTATAGGGACTGCAGAACTGGACTGTAGGTATGTTTCATCAGGCTCCACGGTGGTCTTTGAGGGAGAACTGCAGAAAGGGACTGAAGTGACATGGCTTTGGGAGGTGCCAAATGGCACGTTGACTGGCCAGTCTGTGGAAGTCATGTTCCCCACAGCAGGGTTTTATACAGTCTATCTGAATGCATCGAATGACATCAGCTGGGCTCTAGCCAGCAGAAATATTTCAGTGCTGGACAGGATTCAAGGACTGGAAGTTCTTGCCAGCAAGAAGGTGGTGGAGCCAGGGGAACAGGTCACCTTTGTGATCAGGATGTTGTCAGGTACCTCTGTGAGTTACCTGGTGAGCATAAGTGGGGACTACTCTGTGGTACTCAATGGGTCCAGGTACACGCATGAGTTCAGCAAGAGCGGTGATTATTTGGTGACCGTGACAGTGCAGAACCAAATCAGTATCGCACATGCCCAGGTGCTCATCTCTGTCCTGGAGGCCATCCGCGATGTCAGGCTCCTGAACTGCTGTGAGGAAGGTATACCCACAGGCACGGAGAAGAGCTTCAGTGCCCAGGTGGGAAGTGGCACCCGTGTGTCGTTCTCCTGGCAGTTCTCCCTGTGGAAAGAACGAGGTCGATCTGTGGTCACTGTGGCAGGAGAGAGCGTTTCCTACACTCCAGAATCTGCAGGGCTGCTCGAGATTCACCTCAAGGCCTTCAATGATTTGGGAGGTATCAATATCACCAGAACCATCCAGGTCCAAGACCCAATAGTCCAAGTCTCCCTCACTGCCTCCAACGCCTTTGTCAACAGGACGGCACTATTTGAAGCAGCAGTGGTGCCCAGCAGTAGGAGTGTTGAGTTCCTGTGGACCTTTGGGGATGGCTCTTCCACTCAAGTGACCAAGGTTGCAGTGGCCAGCTATTCTTACCTGAGCCCTGGAGATTACCTGGTGGAGGTGAATGCCACCAATCTCATCAGCTTCTTCATAGCCCACCTCACTGTCACTGTTAAAGTTCTGGAGTGTGAGGAGCCAGAGGTGGAGTTAGCCTTGCCCCCTCAAGTAGTCATGAAGCGGTCCCAGAGGAACTACCTAGAGGCACAGATTGACCTCCGAGGATGCATCAAGTACCAGACGGAGCATCTATGGGAGATCTACCGAGCACCCAGCTGCATGAACTTGCATAAATACGGCAGGATCCGTCTGCCGAACGTTGATGTGAACAGACCCCAGCTGGTTATACCGAAGCTTGCCCTGGAAGTTGGGAACTATTGCTTCGTCTTTATTGTCTCCTTTGGAGATACCCCACTGTCCAAACGCATCTTTGCCAATGTAACTGTGATACCAAGTAAGCTGGTCCCAATCATTGACGGGGGGTCATACCGTGTATGGTCCAACACTCAGGACTTAATCTTGGATGGGGAGAAATCCTATGACCCAAATTTGGATGATGGTGAACAGACTCCATTGTTGTACGAGTGGTCTTGTACATACTCCTCCAAGGTAAGAGCAGTTTTGCACAGCCAGAGAGAGTGATCATTTGGGAGCTGCAACTGTAGGGCAGCTCCACTACAAACATGTGTCTGGGTTGAAATGGTGTTGAGGGGAGCTTTTGTGAGCATTTTTAACAAAGCTCCTCCGGAAGGGGGGTTGCAAATGTTTCCCAATTCCTAGCTCAGGAGAGTGGTACAAAAATTGCTGTGAAGAGTCATGCCGTGCAGCTAGCTGCAGTCTGGTGCTACGCAGCGTCCCTGGGCAGGACAGAAGTGTTGGCACTGGAAGCTGAAGCTTTGACATTGCTGCTTCCCTTCTACTGGGCCTCTGGTTCATGGTTTCAGTGCAGCTGGTTCCATAACCTGAAGGCATTACAGAGCTGCAGATTGCAGCCCAGGGGTTGAGGGCTCGGGTCCCTCTCCCATTAACGGTTAAATGTCTCTAATTCCATCAGGGGCCAAAGTTAGACTTCGGAGGGGTCAAGTGACAAGTCGTGGTCACTATGGTCACAAGCAGATCACTGTCATTACACGTGGAAATGGTCTGACCCTACAGTGATAGAAGGGCAAGGGAGAACTGCCCTTCAAATTCTTATGGGAGAACCACCTCAGGAGCATTTTTTGATTGAATGTGGGAATCTTTTCCTTGTAAAAAGTCATTGTTTTCTATTTTTACCTCAAAGAAAGATGCAGAGTGTGTGTATTAGACTTTTGAGTTTAATGTGAGCTCTTGGTGTTATTTGGCAATGTTTATAAGCTATTCGATGAAGAATTAATTTTATAAAATAAGAATTTGAAGCTCAGATGAAATACAGGAGTGTTCCAAGTACTGCTTACTAACCTGAAGAACAGGATAATGTGCTTTATTGTCCACACACCACCCCATGTCTCCCACCCCAGCGGTGGCATTGCACAGTAAGATCTGTAAGAGGGAATTTGTGTGGACCTGAATGTTTTGGCTTTTAAAACATTGGACTAACCCGATGTGCACCTGTAACAAGGAGGGTTTGAAAGTTCTTTTCTCCTTGCAAGCAGAGCTCGGCTGCAGGGTGCTCTCTGAATTTCAGTGCCAAGGAAGGAATTGTCACAATTTCCAAAGCTGTATTAGAAGCAGATGTGGAGTATACGTTCGACCTCACCGTCAGGAAGGAGGGTATGAGTCCCGAGGCAACAAATCAAACCGTACGTACCACAGACAACTGTCGTTTTCTGTCCTTGTGTGCCTGTTGCTGGACACGGAGGAGCTGGAAGTCCGTGGCCCTTATCCTAAGAAATTTTCTAGAGGAGAGCGCTGCTGGCTCAGACCTATGCCCAGCCATGGGTTACTCCCCAGGCTGCTCCCTCTGACCCCATCCGAGAGCCCCGTTCAGCCCGGGGTGTAGAAGTACCACTATCCACCTGCACCAGCCAGCGCAGGAAAGCAGAGGAAGCAGATTTTAGGGCATTGCTGGGGCTCCATAAACCATCCCGTCCAGGTCATTGGCAGGAACAAACGCTGGTATTTCTGTGATCTATTCATCTTATGCTGCCTTGGGCAGCACTTTTTGCTTGTCCTGCCAAGTCCCTTTAGTTTCTTCCTTCCTTTAGACCTTGTGTTAGTCCCTCTCTGTGCAGAGGCTGTGTTAGAGACCCAGCCCTGGAGGGTACTGGCTGCTAGTCCTGGGACTGAGAGCCTGCAACTGCAGATCTGCCGTAGGAAGACAGCAAAGGAGCCTGTGGTTGGTAGCTCTTCCAGCACCGTGGGCAGTCCTGGGCTCTTCACATGTCACAGCATCAGGCTCTTCCCTGATTTTTGCCCAGAGAGAGCTTCCTAAGAGCTGGTAGTTAATTTTACTCTCTCCTTCTTCCTGTTCCTCTCTTCTCTCCTTCTGATGTTTTTTTTTAAGGGTGGATTTTTTTAAGTGCATGTTGTTTATGTCAAATTAAGCCTAACACTGAATGCAACTGCAGTCCGACAGCAGTTATGGTTTATGTCAGAAACATTCATCGTGGTGCATTTGGCAATTAGAGATATAGTTAGCCTGAAAGTGGAAACTCTTACTGCCTGGGTTTTAAACCAAAGCCGGAGGATAAAAAGAAAAAAAATTAAATTGATAGTCTTTCAAGGACATTCCGTACTATCTGGTTTCCATGCATGAGCGCAAAACAATGATTCCAGTGTCGCAGGAAATTTGCAAATACTGTAGGAATGAATGAAGCTTCAATGTGCTCCGGCTTAGTGCTGTGGAATATTTATCCTCTTTTAAAAGTCTGCCATATTAAACAGTGTCTTCATTACTGTCTTTCTTTGAATTCAGAATATTCCTTATGCCAGGGCAGAGGGCTCTGTCGAATGCTGGACAACCCCATTTCCTTGGGGATTAAAGGAATTTAGACAAAGTGCAGAGGTCAGAGCTCAATAACGGTTGTGTCTGAGCCCCCGGTGCTTCTAAAGCTCGCCTCTCTCTGAGTGGTTTGCCGGGGAGATGTGGTGGAGATGTTGAGATGTGCATCTTAGATCTGAGCTAAAAGCCTGGAACAACATGCTGCTCTCTGGGAAAGGTGATTCTTCCAGGCTGCAGAGCAAAATGCATTTGATGCACAGTGGGAGCTGTGTTTTCTGGCTATTTTTATTATCATTCCTGTCTCTCAGGGACATAGATAGTGTCAGAAATGGTGATGGTTCTGCACAGGCAGTGCACTTGAGAGCCCGAGGGCCCGGAAACGTGACCTGTGGTTCTAGTCCAAGCTGTGTAGATCAGAGCGGGGATGGGGGTGACAATGGGACCATGCCCTGGCTCAGTCGGCACATCCTCAGCAAACCAAGGCTCCCTGGCTCGCCCTGAGCCCTCTGTTACTCGGGAGTGTAAACTCTTCCCATTTAGCTGAGGACAGGGACCCATAGCACCACACTCCTGTGTCAACGGCAGGTCTGCTGTGACACCACTGTATCAGGCACTCCACAGCTACAGAGGCAGGGCCAAGAGTTTGGCCCACAGAAAACAAAGGAGAGCTGTGGTTGCTTCCCAGGGCAGGCACTCACCAGATTTTTGATCTGTGCTGTGACAGAGGCTTTCCTCCTCCCAGTTAGACTGCTCCTCTTTTGAAAACTCTAACGCGGATCCCATTTTTGTAGGGGTAACAACTGTCCCGAGGTGGTCAGTACAGCAAACTGCTTCAGTTAGCATCGTCCCTGCCCGACAGCACGAGCAGGACTTGCTGGGGTTTCAGCACAGGGTACCAGAGTGACATTTTGAAAGTGATGTATGTTGTTAAAAACTGTAAATGAAGTAAATCCAGAATTACCTAGATTGGCCCAGCTTAGTGTTGCGTGGCTCTTAAAAACCAGTGATGGAAGAACTCTCCCTGGGCAGTGTAAGAAGAGTGATGCAGCTTAAGTCTGACCTGAAATCCTTTGGAAATCCCTTTCTGCTGTTTCTTTAGCACAGATTGGGCTGGTGCAGAGCAATTTCCCCTTGCAGAACCAGGTGCTGGGATGTCTACTTACCTGTTAGATGTTTGTATTTTTGTCTCAGATCTCCTGACGGAGCCTCTTGCTTTCCCAGGTATTCATCAAGAGGGGGGGAGTCCCTATTGTGTCCCTGGAGTGTGTTTCCTGCAAGGCTCAGTCTGTCTATGAAGTTAGCAAGAGCTCCTACATCTACCTGGAGGGGACCTGCCAGAATTGTCACAACGACTCCAAGCTTGGGGTAAAGTCATTAAAAATGCTGTTCTTTGCTTCACCTTTGGTGGATTTCAGGGAGAAGGGTAGAGTCAGAGAGGACAGGCTAGGAAGAGCTGTGTGAGAAATAAAGTCCTGGACCTAAACTGCGGTAGAGACAAGGAGGGGAAGCAATCTCTGACCATAAATGCAGTGGCAGCCTGGGTCTGGCTGAGGGGATGAAGGCTAGCTGGTACTAGTTTCATCATAGCCTCTGGAAAGAGCTGCAGGATTAGCTTGAAGAGTCAGATGTTTAAAACAGGCTCTGCCCGGAGCTTGCCTGGTGTGACATGGGGCTCCTGTGTGCTGTGCCGTGTCTTGGCAGTGTGGAGGAGGCTGAGAGAGCCTGTGAAGCAGGTTCCCCATGTCCTGTAACCACTGGACCTCCTGGAGATGTCCAGAGCTTTACTTTGCCCTGGGTTGTGCCTGTAGGCTGTGGGACACATGGCCTGTCAGTCCTCCATCAGTGTCTTGACCTACCCGAGGTCAAGTCCTTGATGCGTCATTTTCAAACCAAGCCCATGAGCGACCAGTTCTTTTCACACAAAAGCCACTTTTTTTTTCCCCAGAAGAGGTTTGTAAAGTGTTTTCTCCCTCCTGATTGGCATTTTGCCCATTATTTTGGTGGCTCAAGCAGAGATCGTTCAGTCTCTTCTGATCCCCTGAGTCCCTCATGCCCTCCTCTAATTACAGATTCTGCTACGCAGCATCTCTGCAACCTGTTGAATTAAGCAGGTCTCAGAAGTGGAAGTCCTGTTGGGAGAGCCAGTCTGTGTTGCTCCCGGCAAGCCCAGCATGTACTTGCATGGCATTTTCTGGCTGGCTGTCTCTGTTCCTCTTGTTATCGCAATTGTACATTTGCGCTATTAACAGTAACCATCCAGGACACGTTCAGCTTGAAGCATATAAAACATGGTATCCCATGGAGACTCCACCAGTACTTAATTTATTTCCTGTGTTTTGTGTTCTGTATTATGAAATATTCTGTCGGAGGGTGATGTAATCCCAGAGACTAAAGTAGATCTCACAGTGGAAATATTCCCACCAGACATTTTGGAAAGGTTCCAGTTCTTGTTGCTGTAGCACACAAGACTAAAGCTGAATTATCAACTGCAAATTTGGCAGACGGTCCTACTAGAAATCTGTTACTTTTTATAAGAGACTCAATCTGAAAACATTTTAAGGACATAACTAAAGATTTAAACAAAACCTCTCCTGTCTTTCCCCTCTTCATCTCCACAGAGATGGGCAGCTCACAGCTTTAAAAACAAGTCACTCATCCTGGACAAAAAAACTACCTCCACTGGCAACACGGGAATGAACCTGGTCTTGAGGCAAGGGGCTCTGAAGGATGGGGAGGGATATACTTTTACCCTTCACATCACGGACCTCACGACAGGGGAGGAAGGATTCGCCTCCATCGATCTGCTCCCAAACCAGCCGCCTGTTGGAGGATCCTGCCGGCTGTCTCCCAAAGGACCCCTCAGGGCACTGATGGCAAAGGTGCACTTTGAGTGTTCAGGTGAGACCGTACGGACAGTGGTGCTGGGCACTTCGCAGCCCTCTCTGCTCTTCATGGGCAAAGGTTTCTCCTTGACCAGCATGTTACCAGTTGCCCTTCCTCCCACAGATGTTTTCTTTACCCTGAGCTCCTACCCCAGGACACTGTTGGCCAGGGCTGAGTGGAGGAGTGGATCTTTCTGTTTCTGATCCCCAAAGCTTGGACCATGAGCGACTTTGCCCATATTACGGAGCTCTAAAACTCATGGTAGCAGACAGGCACTTTTTTAAACCCTACTTCACATAGTTGAGTGACGATGTCCAGGCAAGGACAATACTTGCAGAAGAAACTGGTATTTCAGTGCAGGAAAAAGAAGGTGCCCAAAACTGAGTCACACATACGTGGGAAGATTGAAAAGACAAAGCATTGGGGCTGTCTCTGCCATGTGGGCTGGATGTTCCCGTCAGCAGTTACCTTCTCAACCAGCTGCAGAGACAGCAACAACGAGCCTAGCTTTGGAAAAGTGGCCTGGCTGACGTCCTGTAGCCTTGGGCCAAGGAATAAGTGCCTTTGAAAACCATATTTCCCCAAATGATTAGTGTTAGAGATTAATGCTGTCTGTGCACAAATGCTGGGAAGCCACACTGCAGAGGAGATGATGAATTCTGCTGGTTCTGGGGGGAGGGAGGGGCTGATCACCAAAGCCCAGCTTAAACTGGGGGAGAAGCAGAAGCGTATTCAGCATGATACAGTTGTAACTTTGGTATGTTTTGAGCTACCCAGAATAATTATGAAATCATTACCTCTTTGGAGTAGTGGGAGCTTTAGCTCTTAGTGATTATTTTTAAGCTGAAGTGAAACACTCAGGATACAGACCCACTGGTCGATGTCCAGTGCAGCAAGCCCTGGCAGAGCCAGCACCTTCACTGGTGCTTAGTGGCAAATGGGCAGTGAATTTCCCAACTGCCCGGCTCCCACAAGACTCCCCGTAATTCCTGGGAGTTCCAAGGAAACCTTTGTGCAGGTTTTATCCTAGACTCAGCTGTTCCTGAGATGTTGAACTGCCTGAGGTCTGTGCCAAGCCTCTGTCTAATGTCAGGCTTTGCGGGGCTTGTACAGAAGCTGTGGCCTTGGGTCTGCTGTTCCCAGCCCAAGTAAAGTTATTCCCATCTTTATTTTTCTCATGAACTCTTCACAAATCCCTTTAAATGTTACAGGACCCAAGCAGCCAGGCAGAAATCCCCAAACATCAGAAAAATTCAAAGAGGGTCAGAGCTTTACATTGCAGGCCCTGAAAACATCCCTCTAGACCAGTGGAGTCCTTAAGCTGTCCCCTAATGGTGGGGGGTCACCCTCTGCCAGAGCAGGGTGACCCCTTGCTGAGGGCAGCAGTGAGGATGCCATGCTGAAGGGCTGAGCAAGGTGGGACACACCAGGGGAGGGAAGGGGCCCTGCAAAGGCAGTGCCAGCTCTGACGGATGGGCTGGGCTTTGGGATGGTGGCTGCAGCCCTCCCATGCCCTTGCCCCCATCAGACCCCCTGTTGGGGTTTGTTTTGCAGGCTGGCGAGACACAGAGGACGCGGAGGGCCCACTGGTGTACATCCTCCTGGTCTCCCGTCACAGGGCTGGGCACTACCATGAATTCTGCGTCTACAAGGGCAGCCGTGCCGAGCACAGCGCCTTCCTGCCCCCGGGCTTTCACGAGAGCGGCTTCATGGTGTCCGTGTCAGTCCTTGTTCAGGACCAGCTGGGAGCAACCGTGGTGGCCATTAACCGGTAAGACCCACCGTTCGCGGGCCAGGCTCCTGAATCGCAGTCTTACGGCTTGACCACTGGGTCCCAGTCCTGAAGGCCTTGGCAGATCCTGGGTGAAACACTTGCCTCCTGGAAGAGGCTGTTGGCAGGAAGGTGAGGGGAGGCTCAGCAGAAATTCAATACAGAGAATTCCAGTCTTTGTGGATCAGCACTCAAGGAGGAGACTTTCTGATAAGCTTTCCTGACCACCTCCTTAATTCCCTGGTGACACCTTGCTTTGAAGGCACCAGGTCACTTTCTCAGAAGACCTCTATGCTCTGTGCTCCATCACCTTCTCTGCATCAGGAGCCCTCAAAGGAGAGTTGGCAGCGCCAAGCTCTGGTGCTGGGGGTTGCCTGGTGTCCTGCTCCTGAGAGCCAGGGAGGTCTCATGTAGCCAAGGTGGTGAGCACGGTGCTTTTGAATAGGGTGGAAAGGATTGCAGCTTGAGTCTCAGCAGGGCCAGTACCACGAAAGCCCAGTTGTCCCTTCTGCAAATGCCCCTTGGTTTCCAGTGTGCTCCATGCAGGTGACAAGTTCCCACAGGTCTTTGGGCAGCATCCTAAGCAGGTCTCTGCTGCCTGACTGAGCTGCAGGACTGCTTCTTCTTGAGGCTGATTTGCAGTTCCCCACACTGTATATGTGGTCCCGGCCTCCCAGGCTGGAGCATACAGTCCTGCAGTGCCTGCGGAGGAGGATCTGTGACCCAGCTGTTCCTCAGACCCCAAGGAACGATGCCAAAAGCAGTGCAGCTCCTCCCAGCACCCTGGCCCTGTTTTTAAGTGCTCTTTATGCTCCATCAAACTAAACCTGGATTTTCTCCTCTGGGTTCAATGCACCCGTGTGTGTCCTACACCTGCAGCTTCACAGAACTGGGCCGGTGAAGGCTTCAGCTCCATGAGGTTCCTACATACAGCTGGTGCAAACTGGGTACCAGGGCAGGCACCAGTAATGCTGTCATGGCTGTTTAACCGCCCAAATGCCTCTTTCCCTTGGCAGCTCCATGGAAATCGGCTTACCCGAGGGGTTCCCCAGCTTCTCCCACTGGCTCTACAATCAAACTGACACCGTGCTCCGGGGCTTAGTGAAACAAAGGGACCCTCAACAGGTCATTGAGTACTCCCTGGCCCTCATCACCATCTTAAATGAGGTAAAGCAGCACTCTCTGCCCAAGAGGGGCCTCCAGAAGGCCTTGCAATCGCCAGTAATGTTCTTTGGCCAAGTTTTGTACAGCAATGTAGGGAAATGACTAATGCTAGTTTTTCATGTAAATCAGTGTACGTGCATGCTGGGAGCTGAGCTGGAGCTATTTTCATGCATCAAAAAGAGTAACAAACTCCAGACACACACACAATGACCAGGGAAAGCAGAGAGGCCGCAGAATAGAACAGAGGTCCCAGAGAAGGCAGTGGCCTGAGTGTCTCCCATGCAGCCTGCATTTTTGCCCTCATATCCAAGTCTAAACACTGAATTTAGAAACAGAAATCTTACCCTAAATTCCCCCAGCTACTTCATGCTTCCCCTGAGCCAGCCACCCCACTCCATCTCAGCAGGGCTGGAAACTCCCTGTAGCTACTCAGGTGATGCTCTGGGTGCTGAGGAGACCTCCTTGTTCTGACTGCTGAGCCTAGTGCAGCTAGAAAGATCTTCTGCCTGCATACAAGGGCTCTTAATCCACAGTGTAGGACCATCATCCTCCTGGCAGCATTCACTTTCATGCCTACCTAAGATAGGGCCCAGTCCCTCCGCATGCATCTCTGTAGGCAGGGCAGGAATTTTGGTCTATACTCATGCTTTCCTCACCCATAAGAGCCTCCTGAGTGCCTGGAAGCCAGTCAGGGGCAATCCTCCTGAGCACAGGCACTGTGCATAGCTGGATAAGGGCTGCACACTGGTGTACTACTTAGCTGTCAAGTAAGGCTGTTGAGATAATTGCTTGGAGAGCACAAGTGAAATTGAGGAAGTTCTACTGAAAAACCAGCTCATTAGATCACTCTCTGGGGAAAAGCACAGGCAGGAGATGCAGAGTACAGGGGAGAGGTGACTTCAGCACAGCTCATCATCCTCTGAAACAAGCTGATACCTTTCCTCACTCTGCCTGATTTTATCCCCTCCCCCCAGTATGAGCGGTCCATGCTTCTGGAACCTGAGACTGAGAATGAATTTGAACTCCGGACCTGGACTCGCAACAATATCACAGAAATCCTGAACTCGCTGAAGGTGAACACAGTTGATGATATCCAGCAGATCTCCGCTGCCTTGGCGCAGTGCACGGTATGTTCCCCATCCACTTCCAGCCTCCTGCTCTTCCAGGTGCAACTTAGATCCTCTTCACTTCTTCTGCTTCCCTGTCTCTCTCTCCCCACGCACGTACCACCCAGGGAGCATAAGTATCACTTATTGACATCATTGGGGTTTCTGTGGTGATGTTGTAAGTGCTGTCAGCTCTGCCCCTCACCGTGCCACCGATCTAGCAGATATGGAGAAGATGATGTATTCCTGTGCTGGAAGACAGCACATAAGAATTCTGGGCTGCTTCTCCGGTACCAGCCCTGGTGTGGCAGCTTGCTAGCAAGTAGGTTCTTTCACTTGCAGATGGAGGCTGTAGGGCAGGCCTCAACAGAGTGGAGAAGCACTGGAATAAACTGCTGGGAGGGTCACAGAATCTCCCAAGGACAGGCTGGACTCCCATCAGGAGTAACACAAGTAGAGCTGGACCTGCCTTGAGCCAGGGGACAGCGCCGAGGACTGATGTTCCTTCCAGCCCTATTTCTACCCTACAAGATTAGAAACACTGCTCTGCTTCCCTGCTGACCGGGAGCGCTATGTTCCTCAGCCAGCTCACAGTTTCAGCTCCCCGGTGCTGGAGCTGCTGCCTGGTGGATTTAGGAGTGGCTTTATGTGTTTTGTCAGATGGGCAAAGGGAAGAGAGCCCAGTTATATAATGTGCTCGAGGTTTGGTGGCCAGCCAGCCTGCTCTGGCACGCTCTTCCTCCCCCGCCCTCCCAAATCTTCGCTTTCGGGGCTGGAGTCGGGTACCCCAGCCTTGACTGCGCATCGCCTCCCCAGCCAGGTCAGCAACCTCGCTCAGCGGGGAAGAGGCTCTCATCGAAATGATGGACAGACTACTGCATCCCACCCACTGAGTCCTTCTTCTGCTGCTTCTTTCTCTGCTTCCGAGTCTGTAAACCTCAAAGATCACTTCTTTCTGTTCATCTTTCTTCAGGGATTTGGGGTTCGGCACATGCCCTTCCAATGCTGGATTGGTTTCTTTCTGTCTCTCCCACGTGCTCTTGCCTTGCGACTTGATCCTGCTGTGGAAGCTTAGGTCTAGAAATAGAATTTTTGTTCCACGGCAAAGCTGACGTTCCAGGATTAGTTTATGCTCTGGATTGGAATGAAAAACTTAGAAAAACAGTAATCTAGAATTTCCCAAGTGGTTGAGACTAGCAGAGAGTTCACACATTTCCTTTCCTGTAGAAGTGTCAATCAGTGCTGATACTGTTTTGATTTTACCTACAGGGGAGAGGAAAAATCAGAATGAAATCTCTCCTGGAGGGGAAAAAAAGAATCTCAGTCTTATTCAGAATCTACTAGATTCTCCTTCCTAAGGAGTAGCTCCTTGGGTGGTTCCTCCCCATAACACATTTTATTCCCCACCTCTTTAATACCTGACTGCCTTGTGGACTCTGATTTACACAGTATGTCCTCGCTCTTCATAGCTTACAAATAAAAGCAGAAAAGAGGGAATTCTAGACCTGCAGATGCTGTTTTGATTCTTCACCAAAACATATGGTGAATCACGTCTGAATCCTATGATGATTAAAAGAAAAAAAGATGAATAAGAGCTAGGAACGGCGTTGTGGTAACAGCTTCCATGTGTTGCCTCAGTCACTCCCATCCAGCCCTCAAGAGTGCGGGGAGCTCCAGGCCATGGCTAGAACATTCTGTTTCTTGGACACATCTGGGAGCAGAGGGAGGGACATCCATCATGCCTGAGTGGCAGGATCCCTCCCACCGCTTTCAGGAGTATTTGGACACTGAAATGGATTCAGTTAGGGCTAAATCTTGCTCCCATCAAAGATAGTGGAGTAGATGGAGAAATCCTATCCAGCTCCTGGTTGATTTCTGTAGGAATAGCGTGTGGCCCCAAAGGGGTGCTCATGGGATGCCACAGCAGGAGACATGCTTGGTCCTTACAAGTGAACTCCAGGGAACATGAATATGCTGCTCTTTAATGCTCTTTCCAACCCTAATGCAACTTCCATTAGACTCCCAGCATGCCTGTCTGAACGCTGTAACATGAGGGGAGATGGACGGGAGAGTCTGGGAGACATCAACAACTTCTTGGCATCTTTCAATGTGAGCAGAGCAGCCGTGGTCTCTGCAGTCACCTCCCTGGGGCTGGAGGGAGCAGGGGTGACTTTGAGGGTGCAAATGGTGTTTGAACAAATGTGCTGGGGTCTTTGGACCCATTTGGAGGACACCATTTGGAGGACTGAGCCAGCTGAACTTGCCCACAGCTGCCTTTCCTTGGGGGTGTTCCTGCTGCATCAGACTGTGTTCCCCTTTGCAGGTGGCGAGCAAGGAATTGGTTTGCAAGTCATGCCTCACAAGGACCTTGAACAAGCTGGAGACCATGATGACCATTCTTCAAGGGGAAATGACCCAAGGCACTGTGACACCGACTGGTATTGCCGACAACATCCTCAACATCACAGGTCAGTTTTGTTCCTGCAGGAATGGGTGACATTCGACGGGGCGCTGCTGAGGGCACAGGTCTCCCAGTGCAGGGTGCTGGGCAGAAGTAGATTGAGGGAAGCTTTGCAGGCTTTCTGCTGTACTGTTAGGGGTTTGGCTCATGCCTTTTCAAGCTGTTAGGGAGATTGCATCTAACATTTGGACCGTGGCACCTCAGTAATTTCTTCTGCCTGTACTTTTCCCAGGGTTATCCTGTCTTTGGCAGCTGTCTCTGCGGACATTTAAACATGACAGTTGTTAATAAATTAACTAATTCTTCAAGGAATTGTCTTTTTAGTAAACAATGAGTAACAGCTATGGTTTCCAGATGCTTGCCTTCCTGCTTGCAATCTGAGAAGGGTGCCAAACTTCACTGGGGCACCCATGAACACTGTGCAGAAATTCCCACCTGGTTACCCTGGGAGGAAGCCGAGGCACCTTCTTTGCACTCCTTGTTATGTATTTCTGGGCGTTCTGCTCTTTGTAGTGCAAAATCTTAGTACCATATGTTTGATTTATCCATTCTTTCCCTGTTTCCCAGTCTGCCCTTCTAGTCATTTCACAGGAGGAAAATAAAACCTGTTGTGATTAAGTATTCACCGCCAAACTTTGTAGAATAGCTGAGAACCTGCAGGAATTGCTGACAGCTTTATTTTTAGCTATGGGCTACTAAACACTCCCAGTGCAGAAGGTCATGTGTACAGGTAGGGTTACAGTGAGAAGACAGTAAGGAAAGACTTGTCTGATTGTTTTGGGAAGGTGTCAGATGTTATCTAGGCTATTTACCACTTCCTCTCTTTACGCCTTTATTTCTCTCCTGGCAGGTGACCTAATTCACCTTGTCAATACGGTTTCACAAGAATCCAAGCCCCAGGAATTGCTTTCTGATTCCCACAATTTGCTGCTGGCTCCCAAAGCCTACAACCTGTCTTCCAGCCTGATGCGTATCCTCATGAAGTCTCGAGTGCTGAATGAAGAGCCCCTTGAGCTGGTGGGAGGAGAAATTAAGGCCACAGGCAAGCGGTCTGATCCCTTTAACTTGCTTTGCTATGAAAACACACCGAACTGCCAGTTCTCCATCCCTCAGGCATTCAACACCACCCTTTCCAACCTGACAGATGTCATTCAAGTCATGTTCCAAGTGGACTCCAATCCTTTCCCTTTTGGTTACATCAGCAACTACACCGTGTCCACAAAGGTCGCCTCCATGGAATTTCAGACACACAATGGGGTGCAGATCCCCATTGGGAGCCTGGACTCAGAGAAAGCCATCACCGTAATGGTGTCAAACAACACAGATGCTGACAATCTCTCTGCTGGCACTGAAGTCATCGAGGCAAGAACATCTGTGAACCTAATTGTGACTATGGAGAGCAACAACAGAGAAGCAGGACTGCACTTCCAGCTCACTTACAGAGTCCTGGACGGTAGCGCAGAAAGATCCAACTCTTTATACTCTTTGCTATTTCTTCCTGTGGGAAGGGAGGTCTGGGTGTTGCAGCAAAGGAGAGCTGTGTCAGGAGATAACTGGTGTGTGGGAGGGGATGTCAGATGTAGCCAGCAAGTACCACGCTGCATGGTTGAGGTTCCAGCTGTCACAGGCATCATCCAGTCCCCAGTGTAATACTTGCTTGTGGATTCTAGCACTGAGAAACCTTTTTCTTTATCCAGCCCCTCTGTTGAGCCACATTAGCATTGGTGGGAGTTTGTCCTGTCTCTGTCTTGGTCAGGTACAATGGTATCTGGAGTCTCTTGCTCACGGATCCTCTGAACTGCGGACTGAGAGAGGGCAATCTGGAAAAGCATCTCTCTTGACTTTCTGTGTTCCTGATACTCCTCCCTGTACCTCCACTGCTGGCACCAGGCTTGTGGTTGATCTCTCCCTAGTGTTTATAAAGTACTTTCTGTTCTTTCTCCCCCTCCCCACACAGATCACTACATTGCAAGCGAGCCTGAGCCATTCATCATGGCTTATCTCCATCACGAACCAGAGCCCAACGAGCACAACTGCAGTGCCTCTAAGAAAATTGGCCTGGACGCCCTGGCTGGAAGCGACCACAAGCTCTACACCTTCTTCACCTCACCCAGGTAAGAGAAGCCTCCCTCATAATCCCTGTGACCCCCAGGCTGCCCTGTGGATGTACGTGAGGGGTGCTAAGGGCCTGGGCATGGTTTTTGCCAGGCTGCTTTGCAGGGCTGGTGCTGTTGTAGGTACCCACAGTGCTGCCCTGTCCGTGGAGGAGGCAGCTCTCCTGGGCAGGCAGCTGCAAGCTGCCATTCCTACACCTCACCACTGGCATCTCTTCTACCCTGAGACTCCCTCCTTCCCAAACATCTTCTGTTGCTGCTCCAAAAGCAGCTCAGCTCTCTGTGATTTGCCTTTCTGATCCAGGTGAGGGAGAGTTCCCCTTTTTAGAGCTGTAAATCACATTACCTGTGAGCATTGTGACCTTCACTCAGGGCCTCTCCTGGTGGTGCCTCCCCCCGCTGCCGTTTCCTCTGCTCACTTGCCTGATACCTGCTGTAGTCTGTTTGATGCTTGTCCAAATTTTCATCCCCTGTGCACTAGCAACCCCAGAGCTGCCCATCTTTACCAGGACTCCTTCCCCAAGGGACTCACACTGACCTTTGCAGGTTGAGGGCTTGCTCCATGCGGCTCGTGAAACCGTTTCCCGGAGCAAAGCATCACACGTGTTAGTCTAGTTCCTGAAGCACAAAGCAACCTCTGCAAAAGCAGAGCTCATCTTCCCAACATGTGACTGGAGCAGAAAGCAGGTTTCCTCATGGGCTTCCGTCCGTCCTGCTTCCCTGCTGCTTGGAGTGTGCCGGGGCTCATTAAGCACTGCTGTTGTGCTGTGGGGTTTTGCAGCAATGCTCTCTTCTTTTTAGCAGAGCAGTCATTCTTGTAGCTTCAGTTGCTGTCTTGCTGCCTTACCAGGGAGCGTGTGAGTTCATGCCTCGTGTTATTTACGAGCCATTCCTAGGCATGAGAAGAAAAGATAGGCAGCTTGGGAATAGGTGGGGCAAGAGAGGAGCCACTGTTGTGTAAGTTGACCCAGCTTCCATGGCTTTTGGTAACAGGATTCTCAAAGAGAGATTAATCGTCCTAATGAGCAAACCCGCTCCCAGACAAGAATCATAGAGTTGCTCTGGAAGTGTCACGTGGGTCAGTGGGACACAGGGAAGGGTGGGTGGGAAAGCCATGCAGGATGCACAACATAATGCTCCAGGTGCTGAACTAATACAGAGATAAAGAAGAATTCAGGTGGTTTGTAGAACCCCAGACTTTCTGCACAGCCAAAGGGCGGTGTAAATTACACCACATGCACTGGGCTTTTCCTCCTCGTTGTGCGCTTACCTGTCCCTGCAGCAGGGTGCTTTCCATGGGCACACATCCATCGGAACGGGGTTTGTGTCCCTTCAGCAGGCAGGTTCATAATGTCTCCTTGCTGTCTTTCTCTTCTCCAGAACTGATGACACCATCCAGAAATACTACTTCAACATCACCAACCATTTCAGCTGGTCCCGGGTGGAGGTGACTCTGGGGCTGTACACCTCCCTGTGCCAGTACTTCAGCGAGCAGGAGAAACGGTGGAAGACAGAAGGCATCATCCCGCTAGAAGAGACCAGGCCAGACCAGGCTGTGTGCTTAACCCAGCACCTCACCGCCTTCGGGGCCAGTCTCTTTGTCCCCCCAAACTCTGTCCAGTTCATCTTTCCTGTGAGTAAAACAAAGCGGAAGCTGTGCAGCATTGTCCCACTCCGAGCAGATTGTTATCACTTAGAGGAAAGCCTCGGGCTCCTGTTGGCTTCACGTTCAAGCTGGGTCCTGGCTGACCCGTGCCCAGCTGGCAAACCAGCACAAGTACCTGGGAGCCTTTGGGAGCTGCAGACGGGCACAGCTCAGAGAAGGGGCTGTGTCCTCTGATCGTGAATCCTTGCTGCTGCTGCTAAAAACAGACCTTTGCAGATGGCTTTATTCTCTATGCAGGACACCTCGCAGTGCGTTCACCTCTCAGTGAGATGCCAAACGCTCCTCTCAGTTGTCCCCCAGCACTGTTTTATCCCAGCGAGCTTGCTCCTGCCAGCTGCTCCCTGCCTCCCAGGGGTGTGCAGGCTCTTTCGGGCTGTCGATGTGACGTTAGTGGGAGCAGAGAACTCTTGGCATCTGCTCTGCAGGGCTGTGAGCACACAGGGATCGGTCTTTCTCTATTTGCATGTGGTATCGTGTGTGAATGATGATTATAGCCGGGAAGAAGGTAGCATGACTCCTGGGGAAGGGAGCGGGGGTGTCCTCCTGGGGAAGGAGAGTGCCTTGCAATATGCTTCTTTTCTTTTAGACTCCAGGCCCAGGTCTCAACTACATCGTTCTGCTGACATGTGCCGTCTGTTTTGTGACCTACTCGGTGGCTGCACTGATCGTGCACAAGCTGGACATGATTGACATTAACCGTGTGGGGGTGATTCCCTTCTGCGGGAAGAACGGGCTGTACAAATACGAGATCCTGGTGAAAACTGGCTGGGGCAGAGGATCAGGTTAGCCCGGAGTCTACTCCTGTGCTTGATTCCTAGGGTGACATCGGCGTTCTCACCTCAGTACATCATGCACCAAGTGTTCCCCTGCAGGGCTCAGAGCTGAGCTGGTGTTTGCAGCAGCACTGAGCAGACAGCGAGTTCAGGGCTTCCCACAGCATTCACAGATTTTACTGTGTGATGATGGGGCAGGTCAAGAACTGTGGAGAAGAGCATGCTGCCCCACTGGTTGCTGTTGGGCTGGGTCAAGCAACTGCTGCTGGAAAGAACCACCCAGTATAGAAATACCCCCACCCTGCTTTTCCTGATTGGGCTGTGGTTGCAGGAACATCCAAGAGGCAGCGATTGTTCCTCAGTTCTGGCCCTCTCCCGCAGAAGCATCCAGGCCTTGGGGGCCCTTTAGATGGACCATTTTGCTGTCCTCCAGCATCCATCACTTTGCTCTGCTGTCTGAGTCTTTCTCAGCAGCATGAAGGCAGAAAGCTTGGCTTTCTGATCCAGGACTGGGTTTGCAGCTGGAGCTGCCAGAAACATCATCCTGGATTTGGAAATCCAGGCAGTTGGGATGTGGAAGCTCTAAGCAAGGACAGAGGTGAAGTGCTACCGTGTCACTGCCAGAAACAGGCTCCCATTAATCTTAGTGTAACCACTGGTTTCACTGGCAGCAGCTTTCTCCTGAAGCCACCCCAAGGACCATCCAGGTTGAGCAGGTGGACCAAGGAGCATCTGGCAACTGGTAGTGGAGAGAAGTCAAAGAAAACAAGTCTTTCAACTACTTGGTGGAAAAAACATCCAGAATAAATATCTCCTCCCATTAGGGTGTTAGCAAGGCAAGGAATGTCAGATTCAGTCCCCTCCAAAGAAGAAAACCGTGGGCATGCCAAGGTCCATGCACCAAGCCAATCTGAGCAGCTGCCCTCCAGGCTGCGTGTAACACTATCCCTGGGTGTGGGATGGCTGTTGAGCACATTCCTTCCTCCGAGAGTCTCCAGGTGGCCCCTCTGAAGGGCCAATGCATCTGGTACCAGGTCACTGGCAGGAAGGGCGGGCTGGGGAACAGCTCCACCTTGGGTGGACTTCCCTAACTGAGCCCCATTAACTCTGCCAGGTACCACGGCCCACGTGGGCATTGCCCTGTATGGTGTGGACAATAAAAGTGGTCACAGACATCTGGATGGAGAAAATGCCTTCCACCGCAACAGCCTTGACGTGTTTCAGATCGCAACAGAGCGGAGTCTGGGGAGCATCTGGCGCATCCGCATTTGGCACGACAATAAAGGTGAGACATGAGCGGGTGTGTGGGCCCGAGGCAGCCATCACACATCCCAGGCTCTGCTCTGCCTGGTACCTGGGCCAGGAGAGAGTCACCTGGGCCTACGGTCTGGGCTAACCCTGATGGGAGACCATGGTGACTCACTGGCTTGGGGGAAGATGGCTGGGGGGAGACATGGAGTCTCCATCACGGGGAATTCTGCAGGCTGGTCAGCTGTAATCCCATACAGATATGATATAATGTGCTGTGACAGTGTCTGTAAATGTCCACACAGCCTAGGAGGTGACCAGGCTATGCCAAGTCTTTCTTGGAGACTGTGCAGTTCCCACCGATGAAGACAGTATCACAGGGCAATTGCTGGTGTCCCACTGAGGGGCTCTTGTGTTGCCCTCTCAGCTTTGCAGGTCCACAAAAGGAATGTCTGCCATGAAACACATTTCTTCATCTCTTAACTTTTAGGACTCAGCCCATCTTGGTACCTGCAGCACGTCATAGTCCGGGACCTGCAGAGCAGCAAGAGCTACTTCTTCCTTGTGAATGACTGGCTGTCAGTGGAGAGTGAAGAGAACGATGGCATGGTGGAGAAGGAGGTTTATGCTGCCAGTGAGTGCTCAGCCGCTGGTGTGTGGGGCTGGGTGGCTGAGCAGTGTGGCAGTTCCCATTGCGTTGAGGAAGGTCCCACAGCAGGAGACTGCAGAAGAGAGATAGAGCTGGCTTTTCCTCACTGCATTGATGCCTTCTGCAGCCAGGTGCTCTGCTGGGTCCATGTGCTAGAGGACAAGGCATGGCAAGGACCCGGCTGTGCAGGAGGGACCTTATGGATGCAGTGTGGATCCTTCCTTGAATATCAGTCTGCAAGGAGAGACCATGGCAGGGTTCTCTTTACGGTGCAGCTGGCCCTGAGAGTCTCTCTCTTTCTGTTCTCAGGTGAGACAGAGCTGAGGAGCTTCTCCCGGATCTTCATAGCGGAGTTGCAGCGAGGTTTCTTTGAGAAGCACGTCTGGCTGTCCATGTGGGACCGCCCGCCTCGCAGCCGCTTCACCCGTGTCCAGAGAGCCACCTGCTGCTCCCTCCTCATCTTCCTCTTCCTCTGTGCCAATGCTGTGTGGTACGGCGTGGTGGGGAACGTACACCTCAGGTGAGCTGTGTCCCTTGGTGTTCTGGCCAGTCCCTTACCTCCTCAAGGTCCCTCCTGTGCTGCCCATGACACAGGGCAGGGCAGACCTTATGTCTGCTGGGAATAGGTGCTTTGCTCATGGCCCTGAGCCTGCCCTTCCTTCTCCAAAGAACCTGGGACCAGGACACGGATGACCAAGGACAATCTGATCAGCTTTCCCCCCTACCTGATTTTGCCATGTCATCTGTTAGCACAGCCCATGCCCATGTTGTTCTCTGCACATCTGAAATGCTTGGGTGTGCAGTTTTGCCTCACTCCTTGCTTAGCTGGCAACCCTGAGTGCTCCTGCTAATGCTGGTCTCTGGTCTCTTTCGATTCTCTCCAGCAATGGGGCTGTTTCCAACCTGATCCCTGTTAACGTGGACACAGTAGCTGTTGGTTTGGTCTCCAGCATGGTGGTGTACCCTCTCTACCTGGTCATTTTATTTCTCTTCCGGATGGCTCGTGGCAAGGTAATGAGGAGAAGTAGTTGCAGCCTGCTCAGATGGATGTGATGCCACCAGGTTTGCTCATCTGAGGCTAGATTCTGCCCTTTGTGGTACATCACTTCTCCAGCTGGTCTCTGCATTTTCCCAGTTGTGCCTCTGTGCTGCCCTGCACCATGGCCAGACCCTTACCCTTAGCAAGTCTCTGCCTCCTCTTGAGCTGGGAGCAGCCCCTGACCTTTTCAGGGACAGATTGCTGCCTGGATTCTGACAATGGCCAGACAGAGACCGAAAGGGCAGGTTTTAAAGTCTGTTTAAGCACTTGCTCCCTTGTGATTTCAGTATGTGATAGGTACCCAAGCGCCATTGAAAGGTATGACCCTTTGCTGCATTGGCAGGAGAGATGCTCAGTGGAGCATTGCTAATGAAATGCCTACCCTGGGTAAAAATTCAGCTGTCTGAGCAGAGCTATGGTTAGGCAGCTGTGAAAGGATTAGCTGGGGATTTAATGACTAGTTAGACACAATTAGCAGCCCCATTAAGTAGTGCAGCCAGCTGCTCAGTGACTGATGAGCAGCAAATGTGTCTGATATTTCTTGTTCCTGTAAGTACTCCCTGCTTTGCAGGAGGTTGCAAACTCACGTGGCTTCCTGAGAACTTGTACCTGGGACAGCCTAGATGACAGTGGGCTGTGGTACATGTGGGTACAAGTGTCTGAGGTGCCTGGGAGGCAGTGGAGAAGCATGGAGCTCCCCAACAGAGCAGGACAGGTCGCAGAGGCACTGTGATATTGTCACCTCTGTTCCTCCTTTTTCTGCTCAAACCTTTCTGTCTCCTGCAGGTCTCCATCAACCACACCCTGACTCACTCAGACCAGCAGTCTTTGGAGATTGACAACTACCTGGACTCCTCAATTCTTGACAGCTCCTTCCCCGCTTTTCCCGGGCTCCGGGCAGAGGTAAGCTGCTTCACACCCAAAAACTGGGCAGGCTGCATGGGTCTGTGTGCTCCTGTGTGCGGGCACAGTGTCCGTCCACCTCTGTCAGAGCAAGAACTGATGCACTCAAGTGCCTCTGATAAATATCAGTGATAGAGGGGAGCCACAGCCCTTCATCTGTCACCCACAGCTCTGCCCAGGCCAGTCCCAGGTTCTGAACACAAGCTCTCTCCAGCTACTGATCTGTGGCTGTGAGCATGGATCTTCCCATGCATGCTTGGGTGTTAGCTCTGGAGGAGAGAAGGCTCCTGGAGGTGTGGACCTAGGGCTAATAGCAGCTCAGGCTCCAGGTTTCCAGTGACCATCGATGTTAACAACCCACTGTTTCAACCAGGCACAAACCAGTGTCATGTGCCTGAAGTGCCTCTGCTTCCTCCACAGGCCTTCTCTGAGCAAACCAAAACAGATCTGTTCTTGGAGGACTCCAAAAGGTAAGTAGGTTTCTGGAGATGTAGCAAGTAGGAGTTTAGCATAGTTTTCTGCTTTGGTAGACTGGGGTTGTGCTCCCACAGCTGTTTCCCTTCTAAACGGTCCTATGCACTAGCACAGTTGCTTTTCTCTTGCTTCCCATTCCCCACGCATACCTGATTGCACCCATTCCTCTGTTTTCCTGCAGCCTCGTGCGGTGGCCCTCCAGCGAGGCCCTGCTCAGCTGGCCAGACCTCCTCAGCGACCCCTCCATCATGGGCAACACCATCCAGAAGCTGAAGAGAGGCCGGGCCAGCCGCCACCTTGGACTCGAGGCCCCACTGGCAACTGAGGAGGACAGCTTGTCACTGGGTGTTCACCAGGGACAGCCTCGATATTTCTCTGCCTCAGGTGGGTGTGTGAGTAGCATCGCTCTGTGCCAGGCTTCGAATGCCCCAGGGAAGTGGAGGAGGAGCAATCTGGTCCCTAGGAGCCCTAGCTCAGCTTTGAAGGCAGAATAGCAGAGTCTGCTGCCATCACCTCTGACTTCAATTTGAAGGGCAGAGGAGGGGGGTCATATTTTCTTCATGGGGATTTCAGTCTGGGAAAGCAGAAATCCTGATGTGGATCAGTCTGAAGTGAGTGGTCACCACACTGCCAGCAGACTGGGAGCAAGAAGTCTGTTCCCATTGCAAGTAAGCAGCACTTCTTCACTTGTTGCAAAGCCACAGTGTGTCTCTGAACCTCTATAAATGGCTGGAGAAGAACAACTTGGCCTCCTATGTCAGCAGTTTCATGCCAGGCTCTGCAGCCAAGCTGGGGATAGACCGGAGCTAGAAGACAGGGAGGAGGGGAGGGCTGTCCCATGGAGAAGGACCTCACCCTCCTCCTCCCCAGTTCCATAAATGTGGCTGAGCCCAAGCAGTGTGGAACCGTCCCCCGGTGCGGTGCTGGGTGCTGTGTTCCTGCCAACACTGTTTGCACTCTCTTTCTCCAGATGAGGATCTGATCCGGCAGATCCTGGCAGATGGAGCTAGTGGTATCTCCCATTCCCAGGACCTAGGGCCGTACATGAGGGCTGAAACAGATCTGATCTCAGGCCTGTAAGTATTTGGGGAGCGGATTCCCCCACTGAGCCAGTGCCTCCTGTCCCTTGCCCTCCCACCCAGCTCCGCAGCGGCCAGTGTTGCACCAGCCAGCGCTGCTGCACCCAGCCACAGTGAGCTGAGCCAAGCCGGGGTTTGAGACGTTGCAAATGCCCGGGACAGCCTTGTCACGAGTCACTGTGTTCTTGGTGGCTGTGATTCCTGCAGCCCCCACAGCTAGAGCTCGTGGAGGGCACTGCCACCCTTCCAGGAGCCACCTGGAATATCCCCTTAAAGCCCCAGCTGAAGATGTGTCTCCAGAGCTTTGTGACTGCTGACAACGTGCTGGTGGTTTTGCTTCATGGCACTGGTGGGAGGGAGAAGGGGGGTTGAATCTCTGCTGTGTTATGGTGCCCAGAGCACGCTGCTTTGGGACCTTGACCACTGCCCAGCTGGGCTGGTGGCTCACCTCTGGGTAGCCAGCGCAAAGCGGCAGATTGAGGAGAGGGAAAGGCTTTCAGCCCTCCTTCATGAGATGCAGGACAGAGCATCTGCGTGCCGCAGGAGCCTGGGCCCACTGCTCTAGAAAGAAATGCTTCTAACTGGTGTGGGGCTGCTGCACTGGTGTTAGCACTGGAGTTAGTCCACCTCTGTGCCAACCTGCTTACCGCAGAGCCAGCAGTGACATGGCTCACCAATATCACCCCATTGCCTTGGCAGGTCCAGCGTGTTCGGGGAGAAGGTGGAGACTGTCATGATGCAGAAGCTGAACGACAAAGGCCAGAGCATGGCAGCTCCTCCTAGGGAAGTGAGCAGATCAGCCAAGTCGACATGGACAGGTACCAGTGCTGTGCCAGCATCGGGGCAGGGAGGGTGGGGATGCGCAGGAAGAGGGGCTGTTGCACACAGCAGCTCTTGGGAGGCACAGGAGGATAAATAGAAAAGGAGCCTTAGGAAAGACTGCTCCTCTGCTTAAGATATATTTGCCATTTCTTGCCAGCTTCTCTCAGAGCCTGAATGTCAGTAAGCCCTGGGCCACCAGTTGTGCTGTGACAGTCCTTACCGTACACCCTAGGGAAGCTCTGCTGGCTGCTACTCCATTTACTGTGCTCTCTGCACCCTTCTACAGCCATCAGTCCCTTCATCCATCCATCATGAGAGAGTTAGAGTCTCTGTACATAACCAGAGGGGAAATGGAGTCAAATGCCAAGGAAAGTTTAAACCGACAAACAAAGCAAAGAAGACAAGAGATGCTTCCTACTGGGTCGTGCAACATGACAGCCGATCAGCTGGGCTTGCGCAAGGCAGGGAGCAAGCTGTCAGGCCCCGCAAGATCTAGGGGGGTGATAAGGCCTTGGTGCCCTGTGGAGAAGCTCAGCATCAGTTCTCTTATCGTGAGCTCTTGGCTTCTCAAGGCACAGCTTCCCTGGGGCAGGCTGCAGCATGGAAAATTGGACACAGCAGCAATCCTCTTGGGTCCGTTAAAATCCATCATTTCGTCTTGGTTGATGAATGGTTGTAGAATCTTTATGCAGGCATTGATTTGCATGGGTGGGTGAAAGAAGCTGTGCCGAGCGAGCCCTGGGGCAGGGTGGCTTGGCAGTCTGAAGGCAACCGGGGCAACAAATCTGTGTGGCTTTTCATGAGTTTGACAGCAGCACCTCCAGCCAGGCTGGACATGTACAATGTCTTGGGGCTCTAAGAGAAAGTAAGGAACCCATCCCACTACCCAAATCAGGATGCCATCTCCTGCCCACCCTCTTGTCTGCAGATGGGAGGCTGCTCTTCTGAGGCTGGCTGTGTTTCAGTGTGCTGTCCATGTTGCTTAGTGGGAGATGTCTGAGACAATCCCTCCAAACTCACCCAGGACCAGTAGCGAGCTCTCTACTGGGATGAGTGGTGTGCCCAGCCCTTCCTGTGCCCGTTGGCACCCTTTTGCAGTAACATTTATGCTTGTTTTCCCTCCTCCTTTCAGTTGCAGACCAAACGTTCAGGAAGCGCTTGCTGCCACCCTGGTGCTCCTACCTAGCTCATGGTATCAGTCTGCTCCTCTTCGCCACCTCCACAGGAGTCTCTGTGTGGATCGGGGTGGGCTTTTCCTCCAGCGTTGCCCTCATGTGGCTCATCTCAGGGATATTCAGCTTTCTGGCATCCTTCTTGGTCTGGGAGCCCCTGAAGGTAAGGATAACATGAGTACATGAGCACATGCCTGTACATGGGTATGTACTAGCTGTAATTAACGTCTTGTTCAGATACTAATCAAGTCACGCTGGACACTGCATGGATTGAATACTCTCTCCCACCTTCGTATCCCTGCAGGGGGGGAAAGGATGTGCACACCAGCAGCAGTAGGAGAGGCAGGGCTGGTGGCAGTTTGTTTTCGAGGTCATCTAGCTGCTCCAAGGGAGTGCTGTGGCTGTGCTGTGCTCGCTGTCTGGGCTGAAAGGCCCACAGGAGGTGCTGCCCATGGCAGTTCTGGTGGCATAGCTCTCTCTGCAGGCTCATGACACTGCCTGTCTCCCCAGGTTCTGCTGGAAGCCCTCTATTTCTCACTGGTTGCCAAGCGCTTGCACCCAGAGGAAGACGATACCTTGGTGGAGCATCCATTTGTTGAGCATGTTTCTGAGAAGATCAGCAAAGTCCGACCCCCACAGGGCTTTGCCCTGTTCCAGGCCAAGGAGGAGGCCAGGAAGGTGAAACTGCTACACAGGATGCTGAAGGTAAGACATCTCGTAGTGCCTAGGGCAGAGGCAGAGTGCTGGCTCCAGGACCTGAGATACATCCTTGTGTGGATCCAAAATCCAGCTGTGATCTCCTGAGCTAGAAGGTGCATGTCTCCAGTTTCTGCCTCAGTTTCCCTGTCTGTAAAAGACTGGCAGTGACATTCATCTTCTCTGTGAAGCTCTGAGATCAGAGGTGTCTGGAAAGCAGAACCGTAAGGGGGTTGATCTGGAGAAGCTGGTGTGCTTGACTCCATAACTCAGGTGTTTGAGGCTAGGGCAAGGTTTGCAGTGTGAAGTAGACAACAACTTGCAGAGGAATATTCATTAGTTAAGTCTTGTGAAACACATAACTCCCTATCCAGGAGGAGAAGTGTCAGTCTCTTTGTAGCTCATTCAGTGCTGATCCTCCACACTTGTGCTGGGAACACACAGTTGCTTTAACGGAGTCAAGTTATTTTTAACTGAGTGATTTCCCTTTAAAGGGTGGAAACCCCCATAACTTGTATAAGCTGAGCTGCCAGCCTATGGGAGCTCATAGAGGGAGGTTGTGCAAGGCGTATCAGCTGAAACATGTGGTGCCGGGCTGGCCACTATGAACAAAGAATATTGTTACAAGCCTGTGGTCTGGGTTTCATTTTAAGCTTCTTCTCATATGGAAAAAGAAAGAGCAACATGCCCTGGGTCCCGATCCCGCTGCATGGCAGGCAGCAGTCAGTGGAAGACACTGATTTGCTGCAGGATTGGGAACCAACCCCCCTGTGCTTGGATGCAATCCCTTTCTACTCTCTGCTTGCCAGAACTTCCTCATCTACATGATGTTCTTGCTGGTGATCCTGCTCACTAACTACGGAGATGCCTCCCGCAACAGCAGGGCCTTCCTTTTGCAGAGCTCCATCAAGCAGCAGCTGGGCAGCAATGAATTCCTCCACATCAAGAGGTAACTGCGAAGGCCCTGGGGATGGGGAGGAAGAAGATGTTGCTTTATATCAGAGAAGCTGTGCAGGGCTGCAGCGAGGAGTCGGGGAGCAGGCTGGGGCTGGCTGTTGGACTCGTTCTCCACAGAGGTTCTCGACTCTATGGGGAGCACTGGTGCCTATGTGGAGCTGGGCACTCGCATACGAGCACAGCATGGCAGTGAGCAGGTCCCTTTTTGTCCCTGTGGTTCTGCTTCTCCCTTGGAGAACAGAGGGACCTGTAGGGGTTGAGAGCTTTAATTTCTTTTAATTTTAATTATTTCCTCAGTGGGAAGGGACTGTGTGAATTATAGATGTTTATCTTTCTGTATCTGGTTAAAAGGACACAAGTTTGCTCTGTCTCCAAAATTTACAACTGTAAGGTTTAGTCATAAGCAGGGTCATGAGAACCAAAAATAACATCTAGTATAAATACAGAGTCCTTCCCTTCCTTGCCCTGCACATATGGTTTAACTAGATTAAATTTTCCCAGCTGAGTTTCCACATCACTGCAAACTTCTGCAGTCCAGCCTGACACCAGAACGGCTGCCTGGGATTAACAGCATTTTTGTACCCGTCTCACTACAGGCCCCTTTATTCTTCCGTGCAAATAGGTGTGGCTCGTCCCTGCCACGCAAAGTCACAGAAACTTTGATTCACCACAATATAAATCAGGAATTATTCCAGTGAACTCAGTGGAGTTCCTGGAGTCAAAGTGGGGCAGAGAAGAATCTGGTACTGAATATCATCTCTTTTCCACCACGCTGTCACAGACCCACTGGTCTGATCCTCATCCAGGTGCCAAGTGGATTCAATCACCTTTAGGTCTCGCATGTCAAATAAACATTTTCCTGACCCAGCCCAGCTCTTGGAATGGATGGAAATGCTGCCTCTGCCTGCAGCCAGGCACCTGGGAGGAGAGCAGCCCAGGATAGCTCTCTAAAACTCAGTCCCATCCTCCAGGTGACACACAGGTGGTCATAGGTGAGACATGCAGAGACTGTCCTAGCAGAGCTGCCCCCAGAATTGCCTCTCACGCCTTTTCCCCGTTGCAGGTCGGATCAGTTCTGGGTCTGGATGTCGCAGGTTTTCCTCCCTTACCTCTACAACAACCGGTCGGGTCAGGAGAGCTACAGCACCACACTGGGGACGGCCCGGCTGCGCCAGCTCAGGCTGCAGGAAGGTAGGTGGGCAAGGGACCATGGCTCTGCTCTCATGGAGTGGGTGGTGACATTCCTGGAAGGATGAAATGGCCAGGTCTGGATGCAAGGGGAGCTAAATGAAGCAAGGCAGAGGTTACGGAGGCAGGTTTTTCTTTGCAGCATCTGGTTTTGCTCCTGCAGAGATGAACCGGGGCAGTCAATCGTGGGGATTTACACTAAAGAGGGAGGTTGACTTTATTTCTGGAGGTGTGACTGAGGATGTGGAGGTGGAAGGGACTTGGGAAGAAGGGAGATGCCAAGTGTGAAAGCTCAGCTGTGTGCCGCAGTGCTGTTTGGCTGCCTTGGGCTCCCCATGGGATCACAGTGTTGGTCTTATTGCAGCCGAGTGCCAGCACAGTGCCCAGGATGTCCTCCACAGCATGGGCACAACTGTCAGGAGGAACTGCACTGACTCGCACAGCTTTTCCACTGCGGACTACGCAGCTGGCTGGGAAAGGGTGGCCGTGAATGTGACGGCTGCATGGTCCTACTCGCCGCCCGACCTGACAGGGTAAGTTGCTGCCCAGCCTGCACCTACACTCCCTACTCCATCTGCCAAAGACATTGCATCTTTACACTTGATTTGGTGCCCAGCCCTTGCCTCAGCGAGGCCAACTGCAGCCCCAGAGCCTGGCAAAGTGCAAATAAACACAGAAATGCTGAAAGCCTTCTCTGAACCTGTCCACACTGGCAGTGTGAATGGTGGGAAGCGTGTGGCTGCCTCTCACCCAGCTTCCCTGGAGATGTGTGTGTCACCTTGAGCTGTCCGGATGCCAGCGTAGTGCTGTTCTCAGGGGCCCAGGGGCAGAGGGTTCAGCTTTCCAGCTTCAAGGGCAGAGACAAGCTGCAGAAGAAGGTAACCCAGCTGCCCACAGAGCAGCACTAGCTTTCTGATAAAGTGGGTTATGGGAGACTGGCCTTCACCAGTATACTGGACATTACATCGCTGTTGGTTTCTGCTCTGGTTTGTTCCTGGATGCGTCTTCAATGAAGTCTGGGGCACCACAAGGGTTGGGGCTGTTCTCAGGTTGGGAACACTGAGGTGGATCAATGGACTTCTGTAATTTGTGTTGTGAAATAATTAATGAGGCAGCTGTCGCCCTTGGGTGTGTGACACAACAGGTCAGGGTCTGCACCTCCGTACCTGCTCCTGGCCTGCCACATAGGAGAGGATACCACTGTCCTCCATCTCTCACTCCATGGTTCCTTTTCCTCTGCAGGATCTGGTACTGGGGTTACATCTCTTTCTACGATAGCAGCGGTTACATCCAGGAGCTGGGGGCTTCGCTAGAGGAAAGCAGGGCTCAGCTGAATTTCCTTCAGCAGCACACTTGGATTGACAACATGTAAGTGTGGCAGGGGTGAAGGAAATGTTCTCCTGTCACCCAGGTTTTTAAGGGGTGCTGCTGGGGTGTCACAGCAAGGAGAGGATCTATGATCCTACAAAACAGTGGCACCAGGGCCAGGGCTGGTGTTGTCCAAGTGCCCTGAGCTGCTCTTCTCCCCTCCACAGGAGCCGGGCAGTCTTTGTGGAGCTGATGCAGTATAACCCCAGCGTGGACCTTCATGCTGCCATCACCCTCCAGCTGGAGTTCCTGGGGGCTGGCCAGGCCGTTGCCACGGTCACCATCAGCCCCTTCCCGCTGCTGCGGCTCAGCGAGGGTGTCACGCTGCAGCTTCTCATGATGGTCAGTGGTGCTGCTTCCCCTCTGCCTTCCTCTTCCCTCTCAGACACTGCACAGACAGCTCTGGGGACCCATTGCCTGGGCTCCTGGAATGGCAGCGTTGGTCACTGTGGACTAAAGCTCCACTGCCTGAGGCTACTTGTCCCCATGCCTGTCACCACGCTGCTTCCAGGCCTGGATAGCACACAGAAAACATCCCTGGCACCACTGAAGGGAAGGAGATTCCTCCTATCTGGCAGCATTCGTTGGTCTTGTCTCAGCCTTTTTGCTTCCTTGAACTCATGCCTGTCACTGTGGGAGCTTGAGGCCTTTGTTCGTCTGCCCTTAGAGGGGACATCAGCCGGCTGAGCCATGTCCCAGGACACCCTGCCTGGGCCCTCTTCCCCTGGGCACTGCCACCCTGCCACAAGCGCATTGGACGTGGTTTGGGGAGCTTCACTGCTTAGGGCAGGAGGGAGAGGGGCACTGAGGGAGTGAGGAAGGCACGAAGGGACGCAGGGGTGTGCTCCAGCTGTAGCCTGGCAGAACTGGGCCTAGTGTGTAGGGCTTTTGCTGTCCTGGGGTGCTGCAGGATCCCCCGGTGCAGCACAGCAGTCAAGCATTGCCCTCTCCTTCCCTGGTAACCTCTCCATTCCTCCCCCAGGTCTTCCTCATGATGTTTGTGGTCTACTTCGTGGTGTCTGAGTCACTGTCCATCAAGAAGGAAGGCAGGGCCTACTTCACCCTGTGGGGCAACTACGGCCAGTGGATCTTCATCCTCCTCACCACCTGCACCGTGGTGGTGCACCTCAGCCAAGCCACCCTTGCTGACCAGCAGTGGCTCAAGTACCTCAACAACCGCAAGGGTTTCACCAACTTCTACCAGGTGGCCTTTCTCAACACCGTCTTCAGCACCTTGGCTGCGTCCCTCCTCTTCCTCCTGACTGTGCAGGTATGGAGATGGTTGGGTGGGAGCAGCCTGTGGGCAGAGATGTGTGCTTTGGTCCTCCTGTGCCAGCTTGTCATCTGTACCCGGTCCCATGGCAGGGGCAGCAAAGGGCCCTGAAGTGAAAACAAATATAAGACTGTGGTCCTGCTGTGCCAGGCACTGATCAAATGCAACGGGGCTGCTGCCACATCCAGACTCTGCTGCAGGACAGCGGTGGTGGGCAGTGATGCACCTCTGCTGCAGCACTTTGTGTCTCTAAAACTTCTGAGCCCTCAATTCCCTTGAGGAATTCGGCTTAGTGTGGCTGATGGGATGATTTTTTTTTTTCTGCAAGGAGCCTGTTGACTAGGATGTCCTCTGCTCTGCCAAAGTTTGCATTTCTCAGACTTGTAGAGAAGTTTGAAAGACCCTCCCAAGGCTGGAGGGATCTTGCTATGGGCTCGTGTTGTAACACCGTCCTCTCTCTTGGTCCTAGGCTGCCCAGCAGCTGCGGTTTGTCAGGCAGTGGTCTGTGTTTGGGAAGACCTTTCAGAAATCTGCAAAGGAGCTGACTGCTGCGGGGCTGGCGTTCGCCGTCCTCATCCTGGCCTACGCTCAGCTCGGCTTCCTGGTAACTACCTGCTGTCCCCTCCTCGCCTTGCAGAGTGGCTGGTTGTCAGCAAAGGGCCGCCCAGGGTCGTGTTACCCCTCATCCCATGCCATGACACTGAGCGAAGCCCGGCAGGTCCTCTGGGTGCTCCAGTGCGCAGCCTGTGCAGGGAGCTCTTGTCTGTCACGGGCCAGGTGGCTTTAGCCAGGGGCTGTCTGTGGGCTGTCCCTGTCATGGCCGATTTGTGGGGCACTCCTCAGGGCTCATGCTTTTCAAGGTGGGGTAGTGAGAAATGGGGGGTCAGGGGAACATTTTGCCACTGATCCCTTTTCATTACACCTCCAATGTCCCCTTTGCAGCTCTTCTCCTCCTCCTCGGAGTCCTTCCGCAGCGTCGGCAGCAGCCTCCTGCTGCTCTTTGCCATGCTGCGGGGCAGTGTGAACCTCCGCCCGCCCGAGTCCTCGGGCCTCTACTACCTGTTCTGCACCAGCTACATCATCCTGGAGGCGTGGATCGTGCTGCGGCTGTTCACCGTGGTGCTCATCTACAGCTACCGGGAAATGCACTTCGAGCTGTACCGCCCGGCCTTCGAGCCCCAGGACTACGAGATGGTGGAGCTCTTCGTGCGCAGGCTGAAAATGTGGATGGGCTTCAGCAAAGCCAAGGAGGTGAGTGCAGCCTGGGAGCCTCCTTGGAGAAGGGGCCTGGTAGCAGGCAGTAGGCTGCAGACATTGATTCTCTGCCAGAGTCCACCATCCTTAGCCTTCCTTTGCCTCTGCCTACTTCCCGCGGCTGTTCACAGTCAGGTTCCTCTGGCAGGTGAGGGCTGGAGCAGTGACTGTTCCTGGAGCCCCAAGAGCTGGGTTAGTGATGGGGTGTTGTATGGGCATCTGCTGCCAGTTCTCAGTCCCATAGTTCCACATGTTTTTATCTGGGATCTGTCCCCAGGTCCGTGCTGTGGTCTGGCCCACCGGGAATGGCTGGGAGCAGCCCTGGGGCTGTCTGGAACAGGACACAGCACCACAGCACAGCGTTCCCAGTTACCGGCTCCTGAAATAACTCTGCCCCCCCCTCTCCTCTTCCAGTTCCGGCACAAGGTGAGGTTCGAAGGGATGGAGCCACTGCCGTCCCGAGACTCCAGTGACTCCAAGTCCTTCCGCGGCCCTACTCCCAGCGCTGCCTCTGACAGCTCCAGGGCCTCCACCTCCTCCAGCCAGCTGGACGGGCTGAGCCTCGTGCTGAGCACCCGGGACAGCCTGGAAGTGGACGCTGACATCCAGCGCCTCCTTTCCCTCTTTGAGATGCTGCTCGCCCAATTTGACCGGGTCAACCAGGTGACGGAGGACGTCTACCGCATCGAGCACCAGCTGGAGGGCTCTCAGAGCCGTCGCTCCAGGAGGAGGTCCACCCAGGTGGCGGAGGATGTCCTGAGCAGGTACTGCGCAGGCAGCACAGAGCAGGGGCCCTCACCCGAGATCTCCTCTGACATGGACCTGCAGCCCCCGCGGGATGCCCCGCTGTCCCCCCACTCTCCTGCCCCCCTGCCGGGCAGCAGGGGCTCTGTGCCCAGCCGACTCCTTCGAGCTAGCAGAGGCATCAGCGTGGCGGCTTCCGTGCTGCCCCCACACAAACCTTACGCTGCTGGAGCTCCGGCGGTGAAGAAGAAACGGCCCCTCCGGGCCAAGAACAGGGTGCACCCCACTGTCAAATAACAGTGCATGGCGGGGAGCGATGCCCTCGGAGGGCAGAGAGCGCCTGGAAAGGGGTTTGCGAAGGGTGGGCTGTGCCTGCCATACAGACCCGGAGCCTCAGGAGCTGCCGCTTCTGAAAGCTCCCGCCGCGGTGGCTGTGCCTGCCGGGGCACACGGGGCCGCTGCCTGCGACGGGGCCAGCACAGCCGCCATCTCCACGGACCTGACCGTCCCCACCGGATGGGCCGACGTCCTTACTGGTGGCTTCCAGCACTAAGGGTTGGCTGGAGAAGGCTGAGCCTTTCCCTCAGGTGCACGGGGTACAGGTAGCGTGCGGAAAATCCCTCTTAGGGTAGGGCAGTATTAAAAAAGTCATTTACTTTGTTAAATGGCCCCATCTGCAAACAGGTGTATTTGGCGACTGTCACACGGACACTTTACTGGGGACTGGCACAGGGTGACCGGTACAAGGCTCACCTCCCTTCCCTGCTGGCTGTGCCGGATGGAAAGGGGGAGAGGAGAGCCCCAGGCCTTGAAGGTTTGAACTGAGTCTTGGATTTTGTTGACCACACACACTGTGGAGGAAAGCTACAGGTTTCAAGAAGATATTTAACCATTTTATTTTATTTTTTTTTTTAAGCATAAATATATATAGATATAGATAAATGATATCTACACCCAGATCAGTTAATTTCCAGTATTGGCTACTTTTATCCTCCAGAAATTGGTACTATTGTTTGTATTTAAAGAAACCCAATATTTAAAACAAATGACATTGCAGGCTGCAGCGAGCTGCCAGCCCCGCTACCCGGCCAGGCTCCGAGGGGATCATGAGCTGCAGCTCAGCCCCGGGGGCTGCAGAGACCTCGGGCTGCTTTCAGCCATCTCTGAGCGTGGGGTTGCCAACGTGCTGGCTTCGCTGCGGTCCCCCCACCCGCCCCCTGCCCGCCAGCGCTCGCCCCTCACCCCCGGTGTGGTGGCCCGGGGGGGCGGGCGCTGCTGGCTGCTTGGCTTTTCTAATCCAAGGAATGTATTGACGTAAGTATATGTATTTTTTTGGTTTACTTGTTCGTATGTACTGCCCAGCACTTTAAACAACGCTTTCCTCGGCTAACAATGACACATGCGACATAACAAGAATGGGATAATATATCACAAAAGCAGTATTTTTTTTTTTGTTTTGTTTGTTTAAATCATAAGCTGAAAGGAGCTGATGAAGTGAACGCAGCCCCCAGCACAGAATCGCGTGGGGTTGGAAGGGACCTCTGGAGATCATCTAGTCCAACCCCCCTGCCAAAGCAGGTCTACCCAGAACAGGTTGCACAGGAACGTGTCCAGGTGGATTTTGAATGTCTCCAGGGAAGGAGACTCCGCCACCTCCCTGGGCAGCCTGTTCCAGTGTCTGCCACCCTCAAGGTAAAGAATTTCCTCCTCGTGTTTAGATGGAACTTCTTATGTTCACGTCTGTCCCCCCCCGAGCCGTGCCGGTACCTCCTGGCACCTTCCCCACGAGAAGCACAAAGGCGTTGGGGGAGGCAGGTAAAGCCCTAATGGAGCTTTTGTCGGGGTCCCGGCCACCCCGTAGCCCCCCCAGGACTCACCGTGCGCTGGGCTACAGCTGGCCTGTGCTCGCCGTGCCCGGCCGGGGTGGGGGCTGCACCACGGGGGCACCCCCTGCCCCCAGCACAGGGGGCGCCGAGCAGCGGCTGAAGCCTCCCCAGTGCCTGCGTTCACTTCGTCATCACCATTTCGCGTTATGTATATTGTAAGTAATTTATATGGTTTGGTTTTGGTTTCTTTTTTTTTTTTTTTTTTTTAAATGTATATATTTTTGTATGTTTGCTATATTTTCATAGCATCGGTAACGTGTTTGAAACATGTAGATAGGAGACAGAATACTATTGTCAGAGTTATTTAAAGGATGTATTAAGTGCTTCTTCCTGGGAATGTCCCGTGTATATAAGTATTAGGTGTCTGTGTGCGTGTGGTGCGTGTGCTCTCCTCCCCGCTGAGGGTCGGCCGGGCTGGCTCTGGGCCATGGCCGCAGGTGGAGCGGAGCGGGGCAAGGGGAGGGCTTGGTGTGTTCCCAGAACCTGCTCTGTGCTTCGGGAACGTGAGAGGGATGAAGGGAAGCCTTAGGCAGTGAGGAAAAAAGGTGGGCAAGTGCGGCAGGGGAGGGTGCCTCGGGTTAGACGGCGTCTTGCCTCTCATGCTGGTGGGCCCGGAAGCATCTTTCCGGTGCCCAGGAAGGGGAGACCTTTCCAGGCAGAGAGAGGGATCTGGTCAGACACTTCCATTGCTAATCCCATCATCTCCTGAGTCTCCCCATCCAGCTCCCAGCGCTGCTGCCACACTCTGTTAGCTAATTTTAAAGGAAGATTTCATTCCAGCTGTCTACGTGCTTCCTTGGCTCCAGCCCTTGCCCAGGTCCCTTACGGGTGACTGAAGGAGGACGCAGGAGTGCTCTTTGTGGTGGCTTTGGGACTGGTTTTAAGTTTCCTTTGAGAAACTCAGTTGATACGAAGGACAGATGCTGAGGAAAGGTTGCAGAAGGCTGTGGGCAGGAGGAAACAAGTGTGCTGTAGCTTCAAGATTAAAGTGAGGTGGTGGTTGGTCACCGTAGAGGTTGTTGGAAGAGCAGATCGCGGAGAGGGACGTAGAGTGCAGAGGGGAGAAAATTAATAGTAGTAACCGCAAAGCTCTTGTAGGGGGAAGGAAAGGCAGGTAGAAGAGGAGATGACAGAGAAGTGCCTAGAGTTCAGGAGCAGTAGTTGGAGATGGAAAACTCCAGCGTGGAGGCAGCAGGTGCCCAGAGCACGTAGAACCATCAGTGAGGCCTACAGAGCCCAGTGCTGGCCCCAGAGCTGGCATTTGTACACTTTGTGGGCTGTTTCTGTTCCTTTTACAAACAGCTCCATCTTCCCCAGAAACTCTTCGGGTATCTCAAACTGGTTTTCAAGCCAGAAACTTAAAACTATTGGCCTTGTGCTTTTTGGTTCCTTCTACTTACCCAAGCAGCACAGGTATGTGCCCATGACTTTTTTTGGCGACAGATGATACAATGCTGCAAACCATGTCCCAAGCCCCCTAAGGCAGTAAAAGGAGCAGCTGTGGGATGTACCAGGATCCCTGTGCTGTGGCCCTGCAGCTCCAGTAACGGCGCTGGGCTCACCTCTGCAGCCCCATCCAGCTCCGGTGTGTCCTCCCCGGAGTGAAGAAGGACATAGTTACAAAGCAAAGTCCTGTTTGGTGAGATAAGGACAGGCCCTGGGTGAAGCTCAGAAACTCTGGTCTACTTCTGTCCATAAAGCCAAAGCTTCCGCCTCTTTGGCTGCTCCTCAAAAGGAAAGGCTCTGGAGAAGGATTTAGTTGCATAAACAGCAACTACCACGAGGACAAAAGCAAGTTGCTCATCTTCTAACGCTGCTGCATAAGCACACAGGAATTCTTTTGGCCAAGAGAGAGATGGAAAAAGGAGAGTAACCGTAGGAAAGCACTCGCTGGCACGTGCTGCTAGGTGGGCCACCGGCTCTGAGTCTCTTTAGGGGTCTTACATGGGAGATTTATGCACAACTGCATCACAGCAGCCACTTCTAACCTCCAGCTCCGCATCTGGCTGCACCCGGGCATCCCTTTCCCGCTGCAGTGGGAACGTGCGTAGATCCAGCCACCTCCCAGTGAGCAAAATGAACCAAGCAGGTCTTGGAAAGCTCTTGTATGTTGAAGAGCCAAAGAAAGTTCAGTTCAAGAGTCACAGTTCAGTTCTCAGCCCCTCCCCACCCCCACAGCTCGAGTACGCTCATTTAAAAGAGGTTGTTAATAGGAGTTAAGTGCAGGACGGAGAGACAGAGGTGAGCAGGGACCCGATGCTCAGACCAGCCTTTAATAAGCTAACGGGAGGCGAGCAGCGGGGGGTGGAACACGGATGCTCCCCAAGTGAAACGTGAGGAATTTTTTTTTTTGTTCCCAAGTGCCTGTTTCTTACCAAGCGTGCTCTGCGTGTGTGTGAGTGTGATTTGATGCGTGTGACTTACCAAGTGCTTCTTCTAATCAAAGAGGAGCAGAAACAGGATAAGACAACTGCCCTACTTCTTTCCTTCACTTGAAGTACGGAGAGCAGCTCTGGAACCCACAGTTGTTTCTTGAAAAGCCAAACGCCTCCACGAGGGCCCATGCGCGTGATGGGTGCCAATCCCAGCTTCCAAGCGATTCCTAGTTTTCAGCGCAGCATTTATGTGTACAAACTATAGCAACGCTCACAGGGTTCCGTCACCGTCCCAGCGAAGGTACTGTGGCTACAGGCACTCAGCTGCAGCCGGAGTTAACACCCTCCACAGCAATAAACTTGACTTGCAGCCCTTGCCAATAAATACTCCTGAATGTATATTTCTGTGTTTGTAGTCGCCCGGAGATGGTCTCTTATTTATTGTCTTAAGTCTCACAAAGATGCAACAGTATCAAGCTGCTTTAATAAAAAACCCTATTCATTAGTTTAAAGGGGAGAGGGAGGGACTTAGATAAGTGCTTTTTTTTTTTTAAAAAACAAAAAGAGATGATTGTGACCAATATGCCAACTGTTACTGTCCGGTCAGCAATTTCACTGCAAACAAAAGTATCCTATTTTGTAACTGTGGGGATGTTTCTTAAAAAACGACAAGGTCAAATAAAAGATGACTGCTACCACCCGGCTCTGCTGCTTTTGTTATGCTCCCTCCAGCCCCTTCCCCGCTCCCAGCTGGAGCTCCGCAAAGGCACAGGGACAAAGCGGCACTTCCAGAGCTCCTCCGGAGACATTCCTCCCCAGCCCCTTGTCATCCTCTTTGTCTGCCACCAGAATCTTAATTAAGGTCTCCTGCACAATACAAGACATTTCTTACATTCGCCAGCCTATTAGGGCAGCTCTGGGCTGTAATTAACGACGTCAGTTTGTCAGTGAAGGGTCTGCGGTTACGGTAAAGGAGACCCAACCAAGGCAGAGCACGGCATGAGGGCTCGCTCAGCCCCAGGCTGCCGCTGCACAAACACCCCCGGGAGCAGCTGAGCTGCTCCAGGGGAAAATGCCAACAGAAAAGCACCCGCTGCAGCAGGTATCACACCACGCCCAGCATTTTGAGGTGAAATACGAGCGATACGGCTCAGGAAAAGGTTATGAAACACAGTTTGAATCTTCCCAGGTCAGCAAGAACCCACCGACCATACGAATATTTTATTTCCTTTACGATTTATGAACACTCAAAACACAAACATACACTTAGCGTTCCCAAACAGCCCTGCACAAGCTAGTAGCATCACTTTTGTCCCCTCACCTGTCACTTCACAGTTCTGTGTGCAGATTGCACTTGTCTTCATCCCCGCGGCGAGGGCGCTGCTGTTCGCCGTTAACTAAAGAGCCGCCTTCCCCCTTTTATTTACAAAGCAGGAGATAAAGTACTCACAGTATAGTCCAGCTGACACGGTTTCTCCCAGTTTGGTAGTGTAGTGTCTGATGACCATCTTACTGCAAGATGGGCTACATAATCCCATTCCACCTGTAGACGCGTGCGCTGAAAGGACCGCTCGATACCTGCTGAGGGCCCAGCAGGGGAGACCGGCGCTATGCGTTAGTGCAACAGGCAACACTCATGCGAGATGATGCCCCAGGACATGTCAACAGTCTTTCAACAAGGGATTTACCGGGTGCCCAGGGAAGGACAAGAGTTACCCCCAGCATTGCTGCAACCAGAGGAAATTCTGCAGCTGACCCCAGAAGCCAGGTCTGGCCCCTGGCTAAACTCGTCCAGTCAGCCCGGTGGGTCAGACTCTTCATCCCAAGTAATTCGTGGCCCGGCTCCTGCCGTTCTGCTGCTCCGGCGAGTGGCACCCACCCCCCTGGTCTGTGCTACTGCTGGGAGCAAAATCATTTCTGCTGAATAAGGGGAGGTTTGCTGCGAATCTCTCAAAATGGAGACAGATCCTTGGGAATTGAAGCAGCAGGTTTGGCAGGTCATTTGAGAACCCAAATTAACTCTTAGCAGAGCTGGCAGCAGAACAAGTCTGAGAGCCTGAAGAGTTCAAGTGCTGAGAGGCACCGAGGCCTGGAGAGGAGCTGGGATTCCAGGGTGCTTAGAAATAGTGGCTGGATTTTCAATACTTCATACTTCATTCCCAAAAAAGTTGACAAAATTCCCACAATTCCTGCATCTTCCAACTACGTGATGAACTGCAGAATATCGCACTTTGCTTCCACCAGACGCTGGTGTGGAAGGAGTCCAAAGAAAGGTTCTGCAAGAAAGGTCCCATCAGAGATGGAAGCCTTGAAATGGCTCAAACCAAATAAAAACAAGACACGTGGAGTTGGTCCTCTCTTGGAGCATCTGCTGGGGATACAGTGTCCTTGTCAGAAAACAGTGGCGGGCTGAGATGGAGAAACGTTCAAGCCTCCCGGTGCGGTTCAATGCCGAGTCCACACGCAAACAGCAGGGCCACGCTGTGCCTGCCAAACCCTCTCCGCTCTGTCCACGCAGCCCCACGGGGTCTGCACGCAGGTAAAATGCTTCCATGGCCTCGTCCGTCCCAGAACAGACACAGCGACCCACCAGCATCTACACGAACTCCGTGAAGTCGTCCACCGAGGAGATCAGCCGCTTCCTCTGTCCGGTCTCGTAGGTGGGTGGAGGGTCCTGAGGGATCTGGGGAGGGGCCTTTGTCGGAGCAGACGGATGCATCTGCAGGGGAAGGCCAGGAGTCTGGTACTGGGTTTCTTCACGTAGCTAAAAGTCAAACCAGAACAGATGAGCTCCATTCTCTCTGAAACTCTTTTCACTCTCCATTTGGGCAGGGCAGGGCAGGGCAGGCAGATCAGAACAGCTTGTCCTACCATCCCTAGCATAGTGCCACGTGGGTGCAGCTCCGTGTCCAGATATTAGGGTTCCCAAACCCCTTGCCACCATGGAAGCTGTTCGGAAGTTCCCAAATCCAGACCTACATCACTACACTGGTCACCCCCACAAGAGCTGGATTCTAACCTTCATACACATTCCTCCTCTTATTCAGCAAGTTTTGACAGCTGATTTTATGTGCCCTATTTGTAAGAAGATTCTAAGGTAGAGCCCGGTTCTAAATACTAAGAACAGACGGCTTTACTCACCCGGTGCCTTAACCTCTTGATATGGCGTAGCCTGGCAATCCATTTGGATGGGTAGGTATCAGTAGGGTTTGATCGACTATGATGAACCTGGGAAGCCATCTGATTTGGGAAGGGTGGGGAGAAGCAGAGAAAGAGAGGAGGCACATTAACATAACTATGGCAACAAAATTAATAGAAATTTTCAGTACAGTTTGACAGCGAAATACAGGTCTAAGTTATAACTGTTCACGTGCTAACTTTGACTTAAAGGTTGACGGAAATAACTGAAGCAGGAAGCTTATTTATTTGCTTTCAAGCCCTACTCATTTCCTTGGAAGCTGGTGATGGACCAAGACAGCAGCTGAAAGGCAGAAGGTCTCGGGGAGCTCAGAGGTACTCACGTTAGCATGCAGGGCCATCTGACGGGCTACAAACGGCAGGTTCTTGTCAGAGATGATCTTAGCGACACTCGTGTCCACGAGACCCTCCATGTCTTCGTTTTAAAGGAAGAAGAAAGAAATTCTTGTAAAACAGTTAAGAACAAGGCAAAAATTGCCAATAACTAAATGGACAAGTAATAGAAACCACCCCAGAATCTCAGAAGTTCCCACGGAGCTTTACAGCTCCAGATGTAACAGAACTTGCACTGCAACTTAACACAACTGGCTCTCCAATTCCAGCTGAGGTCTTTATCACATGAACCAAAGAGTGGGCAAAAAATACCTCCGAAGAGCCCCTTTGGTAAGAGGAAAGCAAAGGCCCCTGCAGATCACTGCACCAGCGCTGCTGAACTCGCACAGAGCCATGGCCAGTTTCCAAGTATCAGGTCCTGCAGTGGTGGGAAGGACAGCAGTGGACCTCCACCACGTATCTCCTCCTGTATTCACAAGCCATTGTTGGAGGGACCTGCTCTCTTCTGCTGGCACTTTGTCTTAAGCTTGAAGATAGTATGAGTGGTACAATGGGAAGATATCTCTTATCTCAGGGAAAATATAGTAAAAGGACATGTCCAGACATAGCTGGGCAGCAAATGAGTTTCAGAGCTTTTCTCCTTAAGTTTTTACTTTTGAAACACAAAAACACTACAAAGTGAGGCAGTTATTGCATCACCAATACAGGAAATTCTGAAACCAAAGGCTCCAGGGACTCCTACCTTTCCGGCACTGCAGCGTCACCAGGTTACAGTCATAGTCAAGTGGTGTGATGATAACGTGCACAAAATTGAACTGACCCTAATAAGAAAACAATAAAATAGTCACACACATTTTCCTGGCAGCCATCACAGTTCTTGTGAATGCCATAAACTAACACATATGAAGGCACCAAGGCAAATAACCTCCATTCATGATCTCAACACTGTTTGCTGAGATAACAGACATCAGATTAAGGTTTTACAAACAGCCACATGCTTTTTTATAACACACCCACAAGTAAAATCTTCTACCTTTATTGTTCCCAGTTTAAAGTCTTCTCCAGAATCATTGTAAACAATAGAAACAAAATCATTCCCAAGGTGCCTTTTCTTGTCGCAGCGATATTTATCCAAATCCTTTGTGGGCATCAGAGTAGCAATGTGGAAAATGGCTGAAGAGGAAACAGAAAAACCTTCAGGTTGGCCCGGGTAACTGGTGCTACAGGCAGCACTTCCCCTGGCTGAGCTCTGCAGAGCACCAGGGCCACCATGAGTAACCTGCAGCTGCCCAGGGAACCAGGTTAAAGGAGATGACTGGGATGCACAGAGCTGTACAAAAAAATTTGGGAAGTTCTTCATAGCTTGTTGGATCCTGGGTGATAACCTGCACTGCTTGGTGCTGCAGGAGCTGGGTAACACTGCAGTTCAATTAGCAATGACCACAGTAATGACAACCCTCCTACTTTTAATACTGTTCTTCAGGGAAACAATTAGCAGAGTTTTGACATGTACACACCACCCTCAATTAACAGCCTTCATAGCAGCTGAAGAACAAACAGCTTGTTCTACAAACCTCTACACCAAACCATATCAACCTAGAGCAGACTATTTTAAAAGTGCTGTAATTATTTTTTTTTTTCTTAAATAAGGCAGGTATGCATCTCTCCCAGACTTTAACACATGGTTTGCAGAGATACCAGAGAGAGAATGGGAGGAGAACAGAGCCCCAGGTCATCTTTACTATATCCCTGGGAAGGAAACAGTTTGTAGAAGGCAGGTCAGTCTTAAGATGAGAAAAGACCATCCTTCTAGTTCCAGCTTCTGGAGCCACCTTACCTTGCATAATGTCATCGTGCCAACAGTAGGTGAACTGTCCGTCCTCCCCACACACGTCCAGGCCACCAAGGTAAATTTTATCTGGCTGACAGTCTTTGAGCTCAATGAGCTTCCCTAAGCCAGTCAGGAACTCTGTGTAGCGATAGGATCCATGTTCATTTGACAGAATTGCGATTTCGTTGTTGCTCTAGGAAATAAGAACATGGGAATCCCACACTGAGAGGTGAGAGCACTCAATCAGCACAAGTGATTAGGTTATTACCTTCCCAGAAGGGCTTCACGCAGGCACTGATTTTTAGTGCAAGAAACTAAGGAAAAGCAAGGCTACTGCAGGAGCAGGACAAATCTCACAGCTGGAGCAGTGGTGCCTGGCCTTCTGTCGAGATGTAACCATTAAAGGATTAACAGATCTCCCACAACTCACCTGGCCTTCTCCAACGTAGAGCACGGCGATCTTGTGCGTGTCATACGAAGGAATTTGATCCAGGAGCTGCACTGATCTTTCAAACGTCTACAATGAAAACATCGGTCACATCTTTAAAAGTTTATCTGCACACACCCACCACCCTCCCTAAAACCCCTTCAGGACAACACCGCCACAATTTGAGCACAGATTCCTGACCTTCACTAGTGTCTCCCTCGATGAGTGCTGCCTTACTCTGTTCTGAAAGGGCCCAGCCCAGGGTACAGAGCAGTGCTGGAGGGCATCTGTCACCACACTTTCTTGGTTTTATAGTTCAGAGGAGATTAATCTGGCAAACCGCATGGGTAAGATGCACTTTCCATTACAATTTAACGCTCCAGGCATGAAAAATCATTATGTCTCTTGCTCTGAAGAACATTTTTAGCAGAAGGCATCACCTCATCTCACTTGGGCTCCCTACTGCCTGACCATCCCAACCTAAAGCAAGGGGAAACCATCAGCAGGTCTGTGGTGCTCAGTTCACAAGAACCCCATTCCAGCACTATTTCTCCAGGAAGTTTATGACACATTTCTCATATGACTACAGAAAGCTTCTTGGCCACTCCCAATTATACGGAGGGCTGACAGGTTTGTCTAGAGACGTTCTGCCAATATCATCTACTGCTCAGTCTTCATCCTGCTCTCCTCCTACCAGCAAAAACCAAAACTCCACAAATCATCCTGCTTTCTGGCTAGGATTCTGAAACAGCACCAGCAAAATCTCCCAATATCTCAAATTCAATGCAGAGCCATAAAGCAGGAGCCACCAGGACTGGGGAACAGAAAATCTTCCACCTGTAGCACTGCTGGTAAGACCCACCTTTAAATCGCACCGTCTGAGCTGGATGTTCACAACTATGCTTTATGTTCAAAAAAAGTAATGATGTTAGACAAATTAACAAGAAGAATTAAAAATATATCATATCCTTGCCTACCTCATTTGGCAACAAAAGGGGCTTGTTGTTTTCATCGCCAAAGAACGGGGAGTGGTACAACTGTAAAAACACAAAGCTGAGGGAGAGAGGGGGGGAAAAAGGTCCTGTTACCATAAAAATTAAGTCCATTTTCACCTGTTGTACGTAAGAACATTATGTACTGAAGAGCAGCAATTAAAATGCTTAACAGAGTATTACTCATCTTCTAGAGACACTTTAGGTGCCTGGACTACCTGCAGTTGGTAACAAATCCCTGTCATAAAAACCAACGGTTGTGTCAAACAGCAGCAGCTGCACAAATTCCCTGCTCAAAAGGTGATCTTTACCCTGAGCGGAGGAGTAGGAACGCACTCCTGCCTCACAGCTACAGGGGGGGTTATTTCTAGGCTAGCACATAAATAACCTTACAGACATTTGCGTTTGACCCGCCCTCAGTAAGATGAAGATTGTCTCATAAACCATTTTTGGGCAACTACCGATATCTAAAGTTCAAAAAGCAATTATTATAACCCCTTCTTTTCCTTCTTCTTTGTATTTTGCACATTATATTTCTTGAACTGCACGACTAGTAATTCATTCTGTTCACAGCAAAATTAACTCTAGGTGACCTGCATTCACGCCACATGTGCATTTGGACCTTAAATTGGGATAGATTAAGAACATAATGAAACTATTTATCTATTTCTTTCACCACTTAAGAGGTCCATTTCCTAAATCATGAAGTTAATTTGGTAGTAGTGGGTTCAACAGGCCTGTATTAGCTCCTGAAAAAAAACCAGGTAATTAATCTTTCTTTTTAATCAGATACTGTTTTGTAGGTCCTACAAAACCAGCAGAATCCAGCCATGGCTACAGCAATTCTGAGCTCATCATTTTTAGCTTCAATAAGCCACTCCACCCACCTTGGGTTTATCCCAGGTACTTTCTCAGCATTGGAGGCTGCTGTTCTGCTCTTGAAGGCATCTCTCTCTATTCTTTTTCCCCTCCTTGATGGGGCTGAGTCAGAGATGGTGTATCCTCGGGGCCGGTGCCCAGAAGGGGAGCGAGGTGAGGTGACAGGACCGGTGCCATCCAACCCGCCTGACCCTGTCACTCTGGCGTCCTCGCCCTTGCCCAGCCAACTGCCCAGCCCTTCCCCTTCCAGGTTCCCAGACTGGGATTTTGATTTCACTTCTGTGCTCAGCCTCCTTGTTACTTCTCTGCCATTTGCATCTTTGAGGACCTCCTGCAGCGTCTGTAGCTCAGGGGAAGAACTTGACTTGCTGAGCGGCTGGGATGGCTGGAAGGAAAGCTCCTCCAGTGTTCTGCCATCTTCTGATGGCAGGACTCTCCCAATGGGAATTCCACCCTCCACCAGGTCTTCCGACTTCAGAGATTTTTCTTCTTGGCTGGAGGTTGAGGAGGACTTAAAAAGGGAGAAACAAAGATGAACAGTTTTCCTGGTAACAGCAAAATAAAAGCTGACAACAGTAATACTTGAGGCACCCCTTGACACTTCCAGTGAAAGATGAGCAGAAAGGTGCCAAGCACAAAGCAATGCGGATGGAGGATCCTGAATAAAACAGGTATTTACTGCTGCCACTCTGCATGCAGTCCTTCACAAGCCACCCAAACTCTGCATTGTGACTGCTTGTGCATTTTGGTATCAATTAGTGAGTTCTTTCAGAGGGTGTCAAGGGAGGACTCATCTGCACACAGACGATTCTACCTCGTGCCTAAAGACAGGGCTATCATAGAATCATAGAATTGTCTAGGTTGGAAGGGACCTTTAAGATCATCTGGTCCAACCATCAACCTAACTCTGGTAAGAACCATCACTAAACCATGTCACTAAGTCCTGTCATACAGGACAGAACGGGTTAACCTGCTGCTTCTTACCCTGCTGTAAGATTCCTGGGGTTTACCAAACCTCTCCTCGCTCAGGACTTGTTCAGAACACGAAGTATCAATGTCCTCACTCTCTGGAGACTCAGCCGGGGACTCAGTTTCCTTGAGCTCCATTTCGGAGGGACTCCCTTCCTCCAGCACCACCGCAGATTCTACCGAGACACAAGGCAGGAGAACTGAAGTCTGCGGAGAGGCACGGCCTGGCAGGCCCCCGTCCTCTCCTCTGAAGTACCAGCCTTTTCCCTACGGGATTTCAATGGAAGGCCACATTGAATGAGTTTCTCTGGTTCTTTGATTTCTTGTCATGTCAGACTTGCTCCTGGTTCCCCTTTTGTATAGAATAACGGATCACCTTACCCTCAACAGCAAAGGGCTGCGTCTGCTTTGGTCAAAATAAGTGCAGTTGTTTCCAATTGTTACTGATGAACAAGCAGGGGACAGAATGAGGAAATGGGACCTTGTACATCAATGCTCGGTTATCAGGACAGACAGGAACTACAGAGATGTAAGAAAGTACAAGACTAGCATTAAAAGTTCATCATTATCCAGGCAATGAAGACACCAGTTCTATGCAAGTGTGCAAAAAAGTAAGTTTTTCTTGAATTGAAACGCAATGCTCCTGTGCCTTGTAGTGGCCTAGAAGGAGATAAGAAATTTTACTAGGAGCCATTTACTTGCAGTTTGGCAGTTTTCCTAGTATGTCTCAGTAGAAGCAAAACAATTCAGCCCTAGAGGTATGGAAGGACAAGAGAGCAAGAGTAAGACATGCACTGCAGCAATACTGGGAAACCTGCATGTGGCATCTGATCAGACAAATGGTTGATGAAACCACACTGACAAGACAGCTCCCTGGAAGCCCTGCCTATGGCGGAGGAGGTTATCGCAGCATTTAACAGTGTCTCTACTCCAGGCAGTGACCCTGACCACAAGGATGAGCCTGACCAAAGGCTCCTCTTGGCCTTGCTTTTTTTTGTCCTGAGGAAAAGGCTGGAGAACAGGAGGCTTCCCATTATGCACACAAGGGACTGGAAGACCAATCTGAAAGGCCAAGATTTGTTTTCCAAAGTAAAATTAACAAAAAATAAAATAAAAATTAGCACACACAGAAAATAAAGAAAATCGTCAAAATTAAAAAAAAAAAAAAAAAAGTAAAAAAAAAAAAAATCACTAAAGCAGCTTTTCCTGGATTGATTTCAGCTCGCAGGACCAAAGTTATTTCAAAGAAGCAATTAAGAGTTAGCATTGCACACACATACCTTCTAAAAAAAAAAAAAAAAAACCAAAAGAAAAAAAAAACAAACCCAAAACAACGTGCTGATCTGGTTAGCTGTCCAAGCCAGAACACACCTGCACATATCCAGTGTTTCCAAGCTTCCCTAGCTCTTACACTACTGCCAAGATTGCTGGTGTTTTTAAATAATGCAAGCACTCACTGATTATTCTTTAGGTGGTAAGAGAATAACATGAGCAGAGAGAAGTACAGAAAAATATTTTATTTTACTGCAGCATCTTTGTGTTGCTTTAAGAGGCCTTTGTCAACAATAACCAGCAGTTAAGAATAACCCCGCTGCTCTACAGAGAATTTTCCCGTGAAGGAAAGAAGCGAGAAAGACATTTCGACCCTCTAATTAAAATCAGAAAGCATTGCAGATTATCAAAGCAATGCAGGTGTTGTGCTCATAAGGTATGCAATTTGATCTCCATTTAATTACAAAGTCAATTTTAATGAAGCGGAGAAAGATTTTACACTACTATAGAGCCTCCAAAAAGCTAGAATTTAGCAGGTTTTCCTCTGAAATACATTTCTTCTTTTTTTATTTAAAAAACTTTTAACCAGCATCCGTTTTAATGTCAAACATATATATATATATATATATATCTGTCTCTCATACATATCAGCTCCTTTTATATTTTCTGTCCAGTTCTGACAGATTCCTGTGGGCTGAGTAGCACGGGACTTCATTTCAGGGTAGCTTGTTCTGTAGCACACTATGCTATTCTCAGAAGCGAGAGCTTTTACATTCAGCAGAACACAAAGCCAATTGTAAAATGAAGCTGAAAATAAGTAATTCAATTAAATCAAGCCACTCAGACATTTTGACAGGTCATTTAACACTCTGTCTCATGACTCACAATCCACCCCAGCTAACACAAAAGTCGCTTTAAGAAATCGCCTGCACTTGCAAATGTTGGATCTGGCTTGGACTTCTTCATGCTAGTCAAGATCCCATTTGTTGAGAGTAATGAGACTGGGTACAGACAGGAGACATGGAAGGGGAAAATGAAGTATGAGGGATACATTTTCTATGAATCAGAGGTGTTCTTCTATGGCAATACTTTTTTTTTTTTTTTTTTCCTTAAAGATATATAAATATACCTGCCCAGGATATGCTCCTGTGCAACTTCCCTTGACAACTGGACTGGTACATGGAAGAGAAAGAGGCCACTGCAAAGGGAAATCAAGTGAGCAGCTACATCAAAAGGAAGGAGAGACTATATGAAAACAAAATATAAATTAAAAAGCACAGAGTTTAAAATGTAACCAAGAGCCTATTTTAAAATAAATAAATAAATAAATAAAAACAAAGGAAAGAACAAGCTGGGATAAGCTCACTAGATGCCAAAGGAATAATTTAAGGGTAAAAGGTCTCAACATGAATAAGGAGGCATAAATACATTCAAACAATGCAGACTCGAATCGCTCTCTTCGAGGAATACATCTTCATTGAGTTTTAGAATCAGAAAATTCCTTAGTGCTATCCTGGCAAACGCAGGAAACCAGGCTGAGCTTTCCCTGAGCTAAACACTTTTCACAAAAGATCATTTTTAAACCCAAAGAAGAGTCTGAAGAGTAGAAATATGGATAAAGATTCATGTAGTTTTAACCTCTAAAGAGGAAGAACAACACGCATGTGAGAGTTTGACAGCAAAACTTCCTCAAAACATTCATTTGCCAGCTGGCTCTGGCAAGTACCGTAGAAGTTGTGGTAACAAGAATGTGGCTAAAATTATTTTCTCAGACTGCCACAGGAGTGACATTCAGGCGGGTGCTTCTTTCAGCTAATCAGTTAGCACCTACACACCACAAATTCGTAGGAGTCAGTAAAAATGTTGACGTATAAGATTTAAATTTTTTTTCAAAAAGGTGAGAATTTGATTTTGACTCTAATTTTGCATTTACACATTCTGAAATCCTAAAATCATATCCTGCCGTGTTTAAAATAATCCTGAAAACTAGCATTTTTACCAGATTTCCAAACAATTCATAGCATTGAGGCCACCTCCCTCTGAAAAAAGCCTTGTCTGCTGTTACCACTGCTCAGTTTCGATAGTGCTGGCAGTGCCAAGAGCCTCAGCGTTAGATGTTGTAGGTAAGAGCTCTGAGCAGGGATTACACAAAGCTTTACAAATTTCAGCTGTTGGTCAACACAAACCTCCCAACATCAACAGCTCTTTCAGAAGTGACCTGGCACCAAAGTAAATACGGTGAAAAGCCCCGGCCACAGTGTTAAAATAAAGTCATCAAAAGAAACTCAAGAGATTCACCTGCACCGGTCTGAAGGCTAAACAGTCCTTTTAAGAGGTGAATAAATCTGCATTCTGCTGTCTCATGCTGTAAAAGACAGTGGCAACTAACTGACCCTGGCTGGCAAGGTTTGTAACAGGCCACAGTCCCGAGAACTCAGTGCTCTCAGTGCCCTACACAAACTCCTGTACTGAAGACAAATGGAAATGGAAACGCTGCATGGAAAGATCCATCCACACGTGGGATGCCCAGATCAGCCCCAAACAAGTGGAAGAGCGAAAAGATCCATGACTTTGTTCATTTTCATTCGGAAAACAGCATGAAACATTAATCCTCCAAAGAAACTCCATTACTCCCCTCTTTCCTCTCTTTTAAGAAAGAGAGGTACTTTCCAACGGAACATCAGAAGCAAGGAGGAAGGGAATTTTTCACTGAAAACTTCTTGGAACAAGAACTGATTCCCCTTCTCGCTGCTATGTTATTCCTCCTGCTATTAACTTCACTGTTCTAGATGAACTGCAGTAACTTCAACAGACTTTAAAACAGGCCAGTGTCAGCTATACTGGACACGCTACTGGCTTCACATCTCTCACCTGTGTTGGAACGCTGGAGAAGTGATGGTTTGGCTGTCCCGGTGGCCAGGCTGGAGGAGGGGACAGAGAGGGATTTATATAGAGCCGTTTCCCGGTGTTCTTTAAAACGCTCTGCAGCCATGAGTGCATTAGAGAGCTCTTGCAGGGGCATATTGTTAATATCTGAAGAAAATGGACTGAGCGGGTTCTCCAGACTCATCAGCCAGCTTGTGTTACCTGGTAAGAGACAATTAGGGAAGAGTATTAAGCACTCTCAACTCCAGAAAGTTTACAACTCACACCAAAAAAAGCACAAATTGTTTTGGATTTTGCAACTAAAAATCAAACCAGACCAAGTTCTCAGTTCTCCTGACATTTGGCAGAATCACTTGATTAAGTTCCTGTTTTTGGTACGTAGCTCCCAGAGCTCTGTACTTCACCCCAAGCTCTTCAAAACCTGGTAACTCATTACTACAGCAGACTCCCAAAAGGCATCCAAAACACTCAGGTATTGTATTTAATAAAAGCAGGTCAGTTATTTTCTCATGAAGCAACTTTCAGCTGAAACAGACAACTCCCTGTCAATGTCCTGTAACACACCAGTATTCAAGAATTTTGACCTTGAACATGTCATTATTCGTTCCCTAACAGCAGGCACAACTATGCAGCTACTCTAGCCATAAGCCTCGCTCATCTCCAATCCAGCACAGGAAACTTAAAACACAGCATAGACAGATTGTCAAGAAAGACCACAGAGCAGTGTAAAAATAGGAAATGCAAAGTAGGGTTGATAATATCTGACCATTTCTGTAACAGTATTTAATATACAAATTTAAGTCCTTGCTTCAATCTTTTCACAGATCTTTTGTAGATTTAAAACACTGAAAAGTGATTTCAAAGAATCATCAGACATACTAGTTTCAAGAGGCAGTAAGCAATAAAGAGATCCATTTCCAATTAAATATGGATTTTTCTTCTTCATACAGACTCTAGTTTCTTAGCAAGCCAAGAGAGCTCGCTCCACACTCAGGTGAAGATACCTGTGGGTCTGCGCACTAGGATTTCTGCCCATCCCTGTGTCAGTAGCGGGACATAGGCAGCTAAATTTGCTTTTTCTTTCTGCAGAGGTGTCTGTGGAGCAGGATTAGTCTTCTCTGATCGAGATGCAGGAGCAGGAGGACCCTGTGTCCCTTGGGAAGCCGAGCCACTGGGAAAATGGGAGGCTGAGCTGTCTAAGGCACCAACACGTAAGGCGTGACCACCTAGCAAGACAGACACAAAACAGAAGGGAGAGCCATGCTTAGTTACCACTAAAAGTATCTCAGAAGTAATAAGTTTTTTAAGCTCCTCTAGCAGCTGCACACACAATATTGGGAACCTAAGAGAACTTTACCTTTTATGTGTTTCTTATAAACCATAAGGTTAGATAAACATAGGCGATTCTCACTGCAAGTGTTCACCACTTCAACCAACCACCACAGCTTTCCTGCGAGGAGAGGCAGCAGGAGGAGCACCACCACCCCTCAGGCCAACAGCTGCTGCTTCCTGCCCCATCACTAAATACCAGACAGGTCCAGATTCTCAAATTAGTTTAGACATAGGTCTCTTCAGCAGGCACTCAGGACACTTAAGCCCACGACACAGACCCAGAAATGGCAGAGAGACTCCAGAATCAGAATTTACCAGACATGGATCGGACTCTGTTGCGAGAGCTTCTGCAAACCTGCTGCCCAGCTTGAGATTCCAGTTTTGCTGGAGCTTCTTTAGTCTGTCTCACTTGCAAAACAGGGTCTGAGCTGTGGAAAAAGATGTTGATGATACTGAGAGAGGAATCAGTCATGCTGGACAAATAAGACACTCCCCTTTTGGTAAGAGGAAAATCTAAAAATATGCACTGTAACAGTGGTTTAAGTGACTTTGTTAGGTGGAAATTTCTAGAAACGAGAGCAAAAATTACCTTGATTCTGTGCTGCTTTGGAGGTCTGCAGAGTCTAGGCCAAGCAGGGACCTTGTCCCTGTTCCAACGCTAGTAGTGATGGTCACCAGCTTGTTACCAACGAGCCACGTCTTTGTCCTTCCTCCAGCCAACAGAAACTCACCCACAGGAGACCTAGAAACACATCTGTGATGAGCAGAGCTCCCAGGCTGCAAAGCACAGAGCCTGCACAGACGACTTCATGTCACTGTGTAGGAGGTACTGCCCACTTTCCTTCTTTATACAGCATTTTTAACATACCCCCTGGTCATTAACATGCACATCCATCCAGACAAGGGATGAGCTGAATTTAACATCAATTGATAGTAGTACTACTAGACACACATCACAGAGCAGAAGGGAACAAGCCATGTCTGAGCTGTGTGTCTCCTTCTGGGAAGGGCCAGCAAGAAAAGCAAATGCCTTGCACTTGAAGCCAGCTGGCACGACCTCAGCTCAACAGAGAAGACTGTGATTATCCAGCAAGGACATGAGCAAAGCACAGCTCACAGACAGCATGCCTTGGAGGCACCTCCTTCTTGACAGTTCACGGATGAGGCAAAGGTTGGTTGGCTCCAATGGACTTCTCTTGTTTAACTTCACGTTTAGCCAAGGCAGATTTTATCTGCGAGGAACGGCTTCAGAGCCTGGGCCTGCCAGAATCTCTAATGTGTCATGGTAATTTTCCACTAATAAAATGAAATATGAACCTCAAACAAAAACATCTCTCCCATGGCCACCGACTGACCCCTACCTCTTAGGCACTGCAGTGAAGTTGGAAAAGACGTATCGAGCCATCATATCCAGGCAGGTCTCAGTGAGTTCCAGGTGAAGATTTTTTAAGTTGTCATCAGCCTGAGCCATTGAATTCTCATCCGCAGAGCCCAGGCTTGAACTAGTGATGGAGGTTTGTATCCGACTAGAAGAGAATGTTTCCAACTGACAGATCACATTGCAATATGCTTGTCCCTGTCACCCGAAAGACAGTGTGATGTAGAACAACCTGTGATACATGCACGTGCCACATCAGAGAGGTGGCCAGACATCAAACCCAGGCCATCATAAAAATATTTTTGGATCAGCCTCTTGTTGTGCTTTGTAGATTGTCGTTGCAGAAAGTGTATTTTATCTTGAGAGACTGAGAAGCATTTAAATGTCCATCAACTGACCAGGTCAGGCCAGCGCTCTCTGATGTTGGTGGCCCATGGGCAAGTGCACCAAGCAAATAGTGAGTGGCAGCACCATGCTTTGAGTTCGCTAATCTATAGTGAGGGCAAGCGTCCCGTCACCTGCAGTTTCCCAGGCACAATGTTGCCCATGAGCCATAAATTGGGGCACTCTAGGCTTAACTTTATAATCCTTTGATTTGCTTTTTTTCTCTGTTGCATCCCTTTCATAGATTGACTTTTTTTTCCTCCAAATTCAATAGCTATGTAAAAGCTAATTTAACTTGAAATAGAAAAAAAATTGCACTCTGAACAGGAAATGGGCACAAGAATAGAGGGCAACTCTGCCTTCAAATCAGCCAAGTTAGTAATGCAATTTAAAACAATTGCAATAACAGGCCAGATTGCAATATTTTATTAAGACGACTCTTTATACCGTCATGATACAAACTAAGGTGAGGTACAGCCAAATTTTTCATGACATGGCAACTTCCCTGGCATCACTAAGGGTAATTATCTGAACTTTTAGTTGCTACCATTTACATATAAATACAAGAGAAGAAAATCACCTAATAGACTAATGGGGATATCAGAGAATGAAGTGCCAGAATTGTATTCACAATTCAGTCACTTCAGTGTCTTTCCCCCAAATATCATATAGTTATAGTCAAAAATAAAACCACACAAAATAAAGTTCCACTGACAGCAATCCTTAGGCACAAATCTTCAGGTTCAGATTTTAAACCAACATGTTAAACACAGCAGTTTAACACTCAAGGGAAGTGATCCAGAAATACGTTTTTTTTTTAAAAAAAAACAAACATAAATTTTTTCATCTTTCATGTGTGCAAATCGATGTCTGCAATCAAAACCTGTTTTCTTTAGTGGTGAAAGCAATGGCTTCATATGGGCTGAGCACACATTTCACTGCTCTTCAGAAAGACAAATTCAGGTTTCCATGGCATCATACTCTAGACCAGAATACTTCCGTCAGCTCCCTTTGCCTCAAAGAACAAACGCTAAACTGAGGCCAGAACTATTCCTTATTGCTTGGGAGGAAGGTCTGTACGTAAGTTTGCAAAGTATCAAAAGACTCTCCTGGGACAAGCCACTGCTTAGAAGGCTGAAGTTTTAGTGAGTTTTAACCAGGATTCTCACTTGCACAGAATGCAACCTTTTTCCCTTTTTTTTTTAAGTGTTGGTTGTTTGTTTTTCCCCCATTCACCATCTTCACTTTGAAAATAGAAATTTTTGTTGCTAAAGCATCAGAGAACAGGGCAAAGTAATCACACACAACATAGGGTGTGATGTGACAACCCAATAGATGGCATTGGGAAGCCATGGGATACCCATGATGCTTTCCCAAAGCCTTTGACTGTGACTAAGGCCAGTTTTTTTATTGCGTAGCAAAGTCATGCAAGCATCCCGCATGCAAATCCACCCTGCTTCCACCCACCCTTGCAGTAAAATTTCCAAGTGCTGAGTTGCTCTTGGATTCTCCCCATTTAAAGTGCCTCTACCTGCGGACCACATGTTCAGACACACTGATGCTGCGGGATCGGAAGGCATCAACTGCAGAAGATTCTTTCAGCTCTTTCACTGGAGGAGAGTTATTCAAGCCTTGCTTTGCATTTTTGGCTAGTCTTAAACTACTAGGTGGAGAAGCACCAAGCCCCAAAAGAGGTCACAGGAAGGGAGGAAATCATTGTAGGGATGTAGGTTGAAAGGTCACAGGTCACAGGGTCAATATTGGGGGATCCCGGAGGGTGATGTAAAATAAAACAAATGCCAAAAAAGGAAAACAAAAATTAAAACGTACAAACAAGCAGAGCTGAAAGCATTAAAAAGACAAACCACATTTTGAAAACAAGATTTTAAACGTGCTACAAAACAAATGAAATTAGTACAAGTTAAAACAAAAAAACTGATTGAAATGATAGTTGGAATACTGCGCTGTTAAACAAAGGCAAAAGCACCTGAATGTTAATTATTTGGCACAAACTTCTTCAGTCTGAGAAGTTTTGTGCAGTTCAACCACCTCTTGTGTCTCCCCAACTCACCACTTCAGCATGGCTAAAAACCTGACTACTTCCGCAGAGACCAGATCCTAAAATGTTTTACCAATACCGGGCAGCGGCACCTTTTTCTAAGAGACACGGGAATATGTCAGCCGTCTCTACCTCAGTTAGGCCTGGCCCAAATCTGAGCTTCTCCCCTGAATCTCAAAAACGCCTAGGGCCAGTCAGAGATGCCCCTTAGCTCCGCTCGAGACACTGGGGGAGGCTCAGCCTGTCTATAGGAGACTGATCCTGCTCTCGCTGGACAGACGGAAGGGCAAAATGACAAACATCCTCTTGGCTGTTGCTTTCTGTCAAACAAGCTATCTCATTTCAGATGCCTCCAGGTAACCCACTTGACTTACAACTGGAACAGAAAGGAAGATAAGCCTTTACACCATCAGGTGCCAACCGTATGTGGGAGATGACAGCAATTAACATCTACGAGGCACTTTAATTAGTCACAGCTGAGATGCATGCCTGGCCCAGTACTAATTTGGACATACCAGTTGGCACAGCAGTTCACAGCCCCATATATAAAATGCAGATATTAATTTAACCTTTCTGGCTCTCTCTAACCATGATTTATTTGCTATCCTCCTTTCAGTGAATTATTACATTCCTTCCACCTGGAGGGATCACAATTTTTTTGTCCTTCTTCTCCCAACAGCCTCTGACAGATCACTGCTGGCCACAACTGGAGATGTGACTGCAGAGAGCACAGGCTCATGCCCTGAGATAATCACCTATGCCAACATCATGCCATTCAGCAACCTTGGGATCCTGATCTCTTGGAACACCCAGCACCTCAGCTAGGGCACAGAAATGCTTATTCTTTGGGCTTAAGGAGTGAAACGCAAGCACACAAGCTTCTCAAGCAAGGAAACAGATATCTGCTCGAAGCTCTTTCCTCTCTCACTTGGCCAGAACCCAAGCTCAGACAGACTCAGAGGCAGTGGCATCCTGCCATTCTGGTGTTTCGGGTTGCTGCCTGAGCACGGCCCACACTCCTTAGCAGAGATTTCTGTGGGAAGTGATCCAGCAGCGTTAGCAAAAGCCTTTAGATACAGTAGTATTCCAACCTGGCAGAATTTAACAGGTTTTGGGGGGAAAAAAAAAAAAAAAAAAAAAGATTAGTTGAAATTCTAATTTGAGAGACGAGTGTCAAAAGGCTTCTCTTCCAAGTTTCTGAATGAAAGAGGAGGAGATGGGAGAGATGAAACACAAAACAGGGTTTATAGCTATAGCATTAGGGCAGGGATGGTGTTTCTTCATTGCAAGATACTCATCGAGCCTTGCAGTTAAAGTAGAGGCACTTTCCCCAGGGTTCAAATGCCACTCTATGCTCACTGCACATTAACACTGAAGCAAGTTAAAGTGAACCAATTTAGGTAAGCCCTGCAGGTAAAAGGACGTTAGAGAAACCCTGAAAGCTTTCCAAGGAATATTCTCCTATCTCGGCAAATGTTACTTTGAAAGACTGCTGGCAAGATACTTTCTGACTTCTAGAAACATTAGGCTTTGCTTAAAACTGACATAATAGCTTCAAGATTCAAAAAAAGGATCAGGACATCCAGATACACAGAAGGCAGCTGTCTGGTACCCGGCACGCTGACTGGACAGATAACACTACGGAAAAACACAGCATTGGAGCTCTCAATTTATACAGGTTGCTAATCACAACGATTTCTCTGGCAATCACTTAAATAGTCATTACAGATCAGTTATCCAAAGGAGTTAATACTATCAATATGAACATTTTATTCTATTACCTATTATCTATTTATCTATTCTGTTCTATTACCTATTTATCTATTATTCTATTCTGGTATTACGCTTCTCCATTACCTCTGGGAGTGTTGTACTGACACACGTCAAACTGAAAGAACTGTTGATTTTCAAAAATTAACAAGAAAAAGTCCCACACCTTCCTGCAAAGGCTTACAGAACAGCCAGGGATGTGCTCATACGTACTATCAGACTGTCGGCTTGGTTTGATTCCAGCTTCTTACCAACCTACGTTTCTCTTTTAACAATCCCCTGACCTAAAGAGGTTTACTTTGCTTGCTTAAATGCGCTGTCAGATTTTGGATAACTAGACCCAGCCTCCTTCAGAAAAACACAGGGAAGGGTGTGAGCACTAGAACAGGGAACACAAGACCCTGCTGGAGTCAAATATAATTTACCTTTTTGGCCTCTCATTCAGGCTTGTACTGCGAGCCCTGAAACTGTCCTTCTCAGGCGTGTCATCAAAGGAAAGGAGGACATTGGAGCGCAACCCCTGCCGATTGAGACAGAGAGATGACAGTGTGAATGGCTAAAACGTGCAGCTGAAAGACCACAATCATGGGCCAACGCACAAGAACTCACCACCAGTTTTGAAAAAGATGTTGACAAGAAAAATAGTATTTTTCTAGCTTCAAACAGAAGCTTTAAACTTCTCAAGGCGGTTTTTAAGTCATCATTTTTATTATATATTGTTTGATTCAGTAGTGTCCATTACCTTTGTAATATAGGGGACAAAGTCCTTTCGGAAAGGAAGGCGACAGCGAATGAACCACATGGCTATCACGTGATGGGCCAGGCAAACGATGTACTGGTTAAACCTAAAACAGCAGAAAGATCTCCACAAAGTTTAATGCTGCATTATGATGCCAATTCCAGAACAGAAGGACTTTTCAATGTGAGAAACAGAACTGTTCCTTTACCTACTGCAAGTATAAAAGAAAAAAAACCCTCAAAAGTTCTGTTCAAGAAAAACAGATTTTAGACAAGGCGAATTAAGTCCCTTCTTCAGAAAAAGCCTGGAGATACCAGACTGAGCAATATCCGACAAATAACCTTGACCCAAGTACTACAAAAGAAGCATGTCTCATTCTCTTAATTTTACAGATGAGGAAGAAGCACATTTACCAAGAACTTACTTGGAAGGGTTTGTGTATGGCAGGGAGATGGCGAACACACTGGCGTACTGCTCTGCTGCGAAGTTCCTGTAGAGGTGAGGCAGCCTTGCTAGAGCTGGAACAGGTCAAGAAGAAAACCAACACAGGTAAGGTCTGAACACAAACTATTCAAGACCACTATTCAGTTTAATTTGAATTGTTTTGTTTCTTCTAAATCATCAGCTGACATGGAAGTTAACATCATGGTATTATTTCATGTTATTTAAGTTACAAGCAGCCAGGTGGAGAAAGCAGCTTGGTATTTCCCATCACTGTATGGCTGCACTACACAAAGCATGTCTCTTTCTTCAGCGTGTGCAAGTGCTTTCAGTAGAAAAACAGTAACAAACAAGAGATGATCAAACATTTATGTCTTGAGGATGGTACAAGGGCATCACCAAAAACCAAGAAACCCTTACAATGCATTCCATATGACTAACACAATCAAAATACCCATATTCCGTGCAAACAATACATTTACAACTGTAGAAGATCAAACATAAAAGACCATTACAACTTACTTGAAAGAAATTCTAAGAGAGGGATTGCCATATTGGCTGTAGCAGAAATGTGGGTTAATTTGACTATTAAGACAGGAAGTGCCTTTATGATGATGTCGGGCATCTCGACACTACAGACAGAGAGTGCCACAACGCACTGGTTTGCACACCGATAGATAAGACCATGTTCCAGGCAATACACTATTTCACGCTAGAAGAGTAAAAAAGAAAAAAAAAGTCATAATACAGGGAAAGAGAAAACCTCTGATGTACCATGTCCTGACTTCAGTTATCATTTCAGAATGGCTTGCCAGGTACCACTACTGCAAGGCATAAAATGATGCATATAAATTCTTACCCAAAATGCACTAACACAGAACCCTAAATAACATTGCACATATTCTAGGCCAAAATCTCAAGATGGGACTTTAATCAAGTAGACATTTTAGAAATTAGTATTTAAGTTTCTGATCAAATGGAATTTTAATGTTTATCAGGGTCTACCAGCAGAAGGTAAAGCCACTCAGGAACCTGCAAACGGGGACAGGTACGGATAGAGAACACTGAACCCAACTGACCAGCCAGTTACTGCTGCACAAAGTTAGCAAAGTATTTTTTCACCCCTGACCCCACTCCAAATACAGCAGATGCAGCTTTTTATAACAGAAAAGGGCTGTGTTACCTTGCACTTAAGTCTCCTAATCAGCTATTATGAGAAAATGATCTACCACACATGCTCAGGCCCCGTGCCCCCATCCCCTTCTACTTTCCCCGTACCTGTTTAGCTTTGTCCAGATAGTTATGATAAGATATTAATGCCGTCAGTACTGGGACTACAGCCAGATGCAAATCAGTGCGAGAAAAGCCTTCCGGGGTACCATGAAGCCTGTCAGTAGTCTTTTTGTCTGTGAGCTAATACATCACACAGTAAGTTAGAACACCTCACACTAAAAATACTCTCTAAAAGGCAGTAGACAGGCAATGCCCATAGCTCCCTTTTCACATCTATACATACATACATACATAGAGAAAAACCACTCATTATTACCTACTTCTGTACATAAACCAACCCTCACAAAAAGGGAAGGTGAGTGAGGAATGACAATCAGTATGCTAATCTTCAAAATATGACACTGAAGAAAACAAACAAACAAACAAACTCAAAAAATGCCAAAAAACTCAAAACTCCCCCAAACCCAATCAACTTTCAAGGAAACTAAGGTGATTATACATCAGTAGGGTGCATGACATTACCATGTAGCTCAGTGCAGAGGCCAGGAGGTCTATGTTGCAAGGAGAGGTTAAAAATAGCACTTTATAGCGGAGGGATTCAGGTAATTTGTTGAGGACCAACTTCAACACCTTCCAGTCTGTCTCCTGGAAAGAAAGAAAAAGTTAAGGTGGAAAATTTTTCTACAATTTCAGTTCAGTTTGAAAGTAAGACCAAGGAAATTTCAGACAACATGCGATTTCCTAGGCAGATGTCACGGTAGCTACGTAAAAAGAAGTGGCATTCAGCTGTCACAAGTTACTTCCTGTCTGTCATCCAGCTCTAGGTACAATATTGGCACCACAAACATGAAGACAACTTATATCAAGATCTGACTGAGCTCAAAGTGACAGCCAGAATTTAATTCTCTTAACCTCTTGCACAAATTAACCTCCAGAGCAAGACAACCCAGAAGTGCTCCAGAGCACATAACAATGTCCAATACACCAGTGTTGAACCATTTATATTTACAGTTTATTAGCGACTGAAACATTTATCAATTCTCAAAATACTTCAAAAACTTGCACCGAGAAGGTTTTGTTTAGTTTCAAATGCCCTTTCAGAAAGGACGTTAGAGGATGACTTATCTGATCCTTGTTTAACAAACACATTTTTTTGCCCTTGTCTGCTCTGAAGCAGAGTGAAATGAAAGCTTTGCTTAGTTTCTGAAGAGCTGAACTGGCACTCCCACTGGTGGTTGTAAAGTTGCACAATTACACACAGATTTTGCCCGAGATGGAGGATTTACATATTGCTTTTCAGATGTCATTTAGATACTCTGGGACAGAATTCTCCAGCCGGTTGGTTTAAGTTGACGTATTTCACATGAAGACGACAACTGTCATTAAGAGTGGACGTACTTGCTTCAAACACTGCAGGAGGACACCAAAGACCATTGAGTACGGCAGATGTCCTATACGAATGGTGGCATTCTGGGAAGGCACACTGGGACTTCCTGAAGGCGGAGAGAGTGTACCAGCAGGTTTTTTCTCAGAAGCCCTCTTCTCTGCTTCTCTACAACATCAAAAGGGAGAAAAATATATGTAATGTAAAATCAAGACCAGAACAGCCTATTCATGTGACCTACAGTGCTACCTGAGCCAATTTACAACAATATAAATTGCATTTTCAATTAAAAACCACAGGATTGCCCAGTTGTCCTGATTTGACATAAAACTACACCACCAGTAGATGGACAGTAATGCATCAGTTTGGTCAGGTTAAGGATTTTTCTACCCAGGCCCCTAGCAAATTTTAAAAGATATCTTTTGGGAGCGTGTAACACAAAGAACTTCACACCAAGCTATAAAATTAAAAATAGCCAGATTTTTCCAAATCATTAAATAAAACTTCAATGTGAAAACTGGAATTTATAAGCAGGAAATTGCTGATATTTTTGTGAAGTTTTGTGAGCAGGAACAGAAATGTCATGCCTGAGACTGACAGCTCTGTAGGCAAGTGATTTGTAAGAACAATTCACCAACGCGTTATTAGTCGAGACAATCCCAGGTTGTAACTACAGACTTGTATAGCAGCTGATTCAGTAGGATTTGGAAGATTTAGAAAAACTACAGATTGCTACTGATGGACTATTAAGCTTGTGCAAAAATATGAAGTAGTTCAGAAAACAGCTTTTGCTTAATCCAATGAGAAACCTACACAAAATCACATAGACAGTAAGGGCTGAACCTCACTGCCCCATCCTTGTTGGAAAGGCCAAGACGGTGGAGGGAGTCAGCTCGAAGCATCAGCAGGAAATCAAACACCTGCAACAGAGAAGACACTGGAATCACTCAAAACCCAGACCAATGGGGTGCGCTCCCACCTCCTCATGTGATACTTTTACAAGTACAAAGGGATTTTTAATAGATGGCTAGCTCTGTAGGAGGCATCACTTGTGGTGTTACAGCACATATACGTACTCCTATTAGCCAAGAAACATTTAATTCCACTTCTGCCAAGCTCTAGAGCCCACATTCCCCACCTGCCAGCCAAGAATTCCAAAGACAGCATGCAGCTCTCGACCCGAAAGCACAGGTTACTGCTCATACCTGCAATCTGATGCTGCTGGCAACAGCAAGGCTGTAGGCGTATATGTAATGGCGTTGGACGTGGTGAATCAGCATCTCGTACACCCGCATGGCATGGCTGGAGGGTAAGCTGTAGAGCTTGGTCTACACAAATGAAAAGGCAGACTGACACTTGTTATTTGGAAATGTGTATTGCCACTGAGAAGTCAAGAAAAAACACAGCAAAAACTTGCTCCTGAAAGCAAGGTGAACATATGGCTCTGGACAGAACCCCTGCGAAGACTCCAGAGTAACTCTGCTGGCCTCCAGGAGGGTACTGGTTGGAACAACCAGCTCTTCACAACTGCTTAACATATCTCAGGACACACTACCCAAACACAAGGTTATGAACCACTCGCTTTCTGCTAGTTTATGAACACATCTGCCCTCCACACACGAAAATGTGTTCATATTCATTGTACAACAGAAATTAAGAAATAAAACATTTAACAACCAGTCATACAGTACCCAAAAGCAAAAGGTATGACCAAAACCATGAAAATATAAAGTGGATAAAACAAAAGTTGGAATATTTAATAGTAAGATAATGGTTATCTAAAAAGTCAAGTCCAGCAGAAGACTATTCTGAAGAAGACATGTTTAATGCTCTGTAGCATTTACCTGAAGAATTATCAGGAGACCAAGAACTGCTGTCTTGACATCCTCCAAAGAAGCTGAATACGATAGCAAGTCCCTCTCTTCCAGTTCGGAAGGCGATGAGAGAGAATGTGCAGCCACCTTTTAAAAAGAAAAGCAATACATGGTTTGAATCTGCAACACACCTTTTCTTTATTTCCATCCTGGAAGGTCAGGAAAGACTATGGCAAGTCATCCTTCCTGGAAATTCTGCCAGCCCTGTCAGGTAGCTTGTGATATGCGTTGACAGGGTTTCTAAAGCTCCCTCCCGCTCTTCACTTCAGACTTGCATGCTCCAAAACCGTTTTACAATATCCCGCTGAGCCATGCGATTGGTAACAGTCACAGGTTAGTGTCTGCCATCACCGTAAGAGGATCTGACAAAAGATGTGGTAATGCTACTGACAAATGACCAAGCTCTGCCTCACCTTTTCTATGATATCCAGCAAACTGTTAAAGTGATGTGTGTTGCAACCTTCAGCCAGGTCTACAAGTAGCTGAGTGGCCAGTTTTCGGACTTGATGGTCTTTATCCTCTGGAATGTGAGCCAGCTGAGAGATCACAACCAAGTTTATCAGCTCTTCCTGCAAGAGGACAGACCTCAATAAGCCTTGACATTTTGCTGTCAGTTGTTCAATCAGCATGTTACAGATACAAATAATTACAAATAAAAGAGCACTGATAGTCTGCTATCAGGCTTGTTCCTCAACTAGCTGTTTGGTTCCTTGATCTTTCCTCTTCTATTCAATTAAGTATTTCTATATGCTACCCCTCCAAATATTTATGACTTTTGTTGAATTTAGATGAAAACCAAAGCATTGGATCCATCCTACAGACTTGACAGCCCAGGCTCAAACAGACTGTTGGCAAGGGATTTCTAGGGCTTGGTTTTTTGAGAGAAAGAGGAAACATGAAACAGCATCATGTTTTCACAAATCTTGAAGAATCCAAGAAGCACCTCTGCCCCTTCCTGCCCTCTGACACTCCGGGTGATTACATGGAGCTGAAGACATCCCCAGAGCTTTTCTGTAACCCCTCTCTCAGGCAGCTTCCACCTTTGATTGCAATTAAACTGCAAGCACCAAGACAAGTCTATCTGCTCACGTCAGATTATGTCCAGACCTCATCTTTTTACAAAGCTTTTAAATCAATGCTGTGTCTCTCTCATTGACTTTCCCTTCCTCCAAAACAAAATATACATGGAATTAACGACCCTAAAACAGGGGAGCAAATACACAACCAGGTATGTCCTCAAAACACAGCAGCTCCCACTGCAAGTTGCACATACCTGTATCCAACTAAGGACAATTAAGAGGCAAGTCCTCCTACAAGCATCCTAAAGAAACATGTTTATTGTGTGCAACATTTAAAGCACAGTTCTGTGCATACCCCAGTGGCAGAGAAAACGTGAAGCACACCATAAAACGTGCCTCACCAAAGCCTTTCCCACCCACTTAAGATCTCACACATAATCATCAGAAACAGACAAACACAAACCTCATAGAACTGTCTGTTAATACTCAGCACAAAGGATAAGACATCCAGAACTTTAATGCGAACAGCACTGCGACTTTCGTTCCTAAAATGGGAAGATCAAATTCAAGATGAATAAAATAAAGTTGCTGACATTTAGGGAAGGGGGGAGAGGAGGAAAGGAAAGTAAAATTAAACTAAACTAATAAATTTCTTAAGAATTAGAACAATAACTGTTAGAGAGCCTTCAGTTAATGTCTCTACATACGAAATCAGATTCAAGAACAACTGGAAACTGGAATCCCAATTCAGCTTTTATTGCTCCTGGAGACCTGTGACTGCAGTTTTCCCATTTGCAATCCAAACTAGGAAGCACACGTCAGAAGAACAAGTGCTCCAGTGAGCAAATTTAAAACAAAACATACGGCACCAAAGAAGAGTTGCTCTTTGGCAGCATTTCAGAGATGAGACAGAAGTTTGTTATTGTTGTACGTTGATATTTTAGAGCACAAGAATACTTTTAGGAGTACCAATTCAAAACCAGATAACTTTAATACTGGATAACCATATGCAATCCTGATGCTTAACAGGAAAGCCTTGTTTGGTGTCAGAATTGCAAAGTGCTGTGGAGCGGAACACATAACTGCCCAAGCTAATTAGAATAGCACCATCCAATGGGAAAAAAGGAAAAAAAAAAAGCAGCATAAATAACGCAGTGGAAAGTTTTTCTTCTGTTAAACAAAATCCTTTTACGTACTGTGCCCTGGAACTACCATACTTCTAGTCATTTACTAACATCAAAGATTCAGAAAACAAAATCATCTAACATGAAAAGGTGGCAAGAAGCATTTGAAAGTGACTTGTATTCACAAAGCTATGATTTCATACCTGAAGAATCTCTCCATTAACATCTGCAGGTTGTGAATCCAGCCATCTTTGGCAGGATGAATGGATTGAGCTCTGTATGTTATCAAGTTTAATACAGAAGATTCCTTTCATGGAAAGATCAAGAATTATTTTTTTTTTTAGTGTATAAGCAAATACAACATATCCATTCCCCCAGCCTCCACCCCAAGAATAAGGCTCATTTAAGTCCCTTCTGTGATTATCTGATTGCTTGCTATTTTAGGACTCCCAACTTCCAACTGTACTGAGTAACAAAACAGATTCAACTGGCAACAAAGGAAGACAATAATAAGTAAAATCTTACTGGTCTCTGATCAGCACATCTTTCCACCAGCTCAAAAAATCTCTCTTCAGAGCCATGGAATTCATTCTGGTCACAGAGTTCTTCTACCGTAGTCAAAAGATCATGTACAATGGACTTAAGTTCTTGGCTCTCCAGACTCTGAAACAGAGAAAAAAACATTCCTAAAAGACTTCTATCTTATCAGAAAGTGCTAACTTTTAAATACAAACAGAAAACTCGGTTGAGAAGCACAGTACTGAGAATTGGGCTAAACCTTCATTCAGCCTCAGAGTTCACTAGACCGTACAAACAGGAGATCGATATGCAAAAATAGTTATGGCAAGGTGTTTTGATTGAAAGCACATCAAGACAGGCTCAACACTTACCTGCAGCTGCTGCAGTAATCGCTCCATGATGTCCAAAAGGATATCCCACGTTACAGCTTGTAGCTCCTTCCCATACTTCTTTATTAGACGTGTTATGGACAGAACTATCTCGTAAGATACAACTGCATTGGGACACGTCATGGCCTGGAATACAAAGCACAGTTGGAAAGCAGTGATCAGAAACACTCTTAAATTCAAATGAAACATGTCTTACTAATTAGGGACTTAGCCTGAAGGTCTGAGATAAATATATTCAAGTCTATACACACAAAAGGCAAAGCAAAGCACCATTTTATAAAGCGCAGTTACGCACTCTTGCAAACAGCTGTAGATCAGATGTCAAATACAGTCCCATCTTACAGAGCAGACACATGAGCTTAAAGCAAGCGATTCCTGCCTGATGCACAGAGAGCTCTGAGGCTGCCCCTGAAGACACCATCCCTCACTTTTTATACCAACCACTAGAAAGAGTGAACGTTTTTGTTTTATTTTTAAGCTAAAGTACCCACAACGTAGGTATTTGATAAAAAGAATTCAGACTTTGTTTTTCTGGCCAACAAAGATATTCCAGAAGGAGACCTCAGCTTCAAACTGAAATCCTCTGTTGTTTTACTGTTTCCCCATGCTCCACCCCACACCCAATTGCTGTCTCTCATCTTTCAGGCACAGATGTGACACAGGGGACCACACTTTTGTCCTAAATTTGTGCAAGCCCAGATGTATACCTGATTAAAAAGTTCATCCAGCATCCCATCCTACCTTGAGGAATGAAGGCAACACTGAGGTTGGGGAATTCTTGAGCGAATTGAGGCGATGAGCACCCCACAGAGCCATCCCAACAAAGAACACAGCTCCTCTCAGCAGCGCTGCATCCGCCATGTACGCTCTAAGAAGAGATGGAAGGAAAGTTTTAGACCATGCTACAATTATTATAGCATACAAAAGTGAATAGGAATATACACTGTCACAGCAGCAATTCCCAGCTGTTATACATCAGAGCCTTGCACAGCAATTTACAAACATTAAAAGCAGAAATGTGTAGTAGAACTTTAAAGAAAGGAAAATTAAATTCAGAAAAGCCAAAAAATGAGAACTTCAGCAGCATAACTAGAAATGGAATTCACTTCTAAGCACCAGAACCTTCAGTTTTTTCTACTGAGGCCAGTGACTCCCTATCTACCTAGAAAGGACCTCTGCTGAATTCCTTGGCTTTTGTTAGATACGCCTTCTTTACCTGTCTTCCATGATCCTGCACATGTTGTAGATGGCACTATGTCCCAAATGAGTTCCCAAAAGGTTTCGCATAAGCTGCAAAGTCAAAGAGAAAACTTAAATATCCAATTGTTAAAACGCTCATTAGCCTAAATATGCCGTTAGCTGGCTGATCATGCCTGCTCACGGTAACTTAATGCGTCCAAGCCATTTCCATGCCACAACAGAAGCCTGTCACATCAGCTGAGAGGAAACTATGGGTAAATTCCATGGACATGACAGAACTTACACTAACAATGTGCTGATCCCTTAACAACTGAAATTTAATTTACTTTTAAAACCAAACTGAAATTTACGTCAGATGTGCACAGGCACATCTGACACTTCATCTCTGAGGCCAAAACAGCAAACTTATTAAGAAACAGAACTACAAGAAAGTTCTGACCTTCCAGCACGGCTCGCAGAGCTCCTTCACATTGATGGTACGGCACAAAGTGATGATAAATACTGGCAGGTTCTCTGATGGCAGACAGTTATAGCAAACAACTGCATCTAGGACTTGCAAGGAAATCTTTGGGAAAGAGAAAGACAAAATGGTTATACGCTTCTCTACGAAAAAAGCAGATCAAATCCTAAAGTGGCAGACCAAGAAATCTTCTGGAAGTCACATGTCTTTTTTTTAAATTTAGTTTTTTTAATCATTGCACAATGGAAAGTAAACTATAAAAAACACTGTTAAAAAACTGATTCACTTATGAAATTTATCAATGCCCTGTTTTAGAATAAAATTATTATTGGTGTATGAGACGCAATGGCTTACAAATACCTCATAACATTGTACTAGCTCTCTTGTAAGATGAGACTAAACTGAGAAGAGAATTTGATGATCTGATTTTGTTTGTAAGCGTTACGGTTTCAAAGAATTTCAAAGAACTCTAAAGTACTATGAGAGACTCAAATTACTGACCTCTATGTCCACAGATGACGAAGTCTGAATGCACAAGAGGCATATTTTGCTGTTAGGAAAGAACATTTAATTACAATTATTTGCTTAACATGATTATAGGCAAATAACAAAGAGCCAAACCAGACAAGTAAATTGGCATGTTATTTTACTCATCATTCCCCTTATTGTGGCATTGCTGATAACACTCCCAGAGACACTGAACACTACAACCTCTTTTATAAAGTTAGCTTAAAGCTGCACTTAAATGCAACTCAGTATGCCTACCCTAATACAATAACAGAGACCTTTGTGAGACCAAGCAATGCAATCAGGTCCATCACATGAAACGGGGAAAGCACATGCAGTTAAACTAAAACAGATCTGAACATTATAAGAACTGAAAATTAAATATTTGTCAGAAACATGAGGTATGACCTGGAATGAAACAGATCCAGAACAGATGAAAAAGGTTCCACTTATCTGTATACTGATCTGCAACCTTCTCCCGTAATTTACCAAGAACAAGCATGTAGGAGCTAAAAAAAGCCAACAACTTACTGGACCATGTCAGCTACATAGTCTTCCAGATAGCAGCTATTGAATTTCACGAGGTTCACTAAAACCAGAAGGAACTCAGAAGACAAACCAACATCCATCCACTGTAGTACAAAGTCAGCTAAAGAAGGAAAACAAATTGTTACGATACGCTTTCGACCCAGAAGTATTATCGCTACCTTTTTCTTGTATCACTGCATGCCTGTCCCTTGACTTATTCCCGCCAAATTGAAGAGGGGTAGAGACAATCCTCACCTAACTCTTCTTCTAAGTAGGTGATGTATCGTCCATTCTCTGTTAGAGCCTTGAACACTTCAAGCCGTTCATGCAAGTCTTCATTGGAGGGATAGTCCTTAATAACCTTAAAAAAATGTGCTCTGAGGATCCCTAATCTCTCACCCTTAAAAAAGAAAAAGAGGGGGTCGGGGAAAGGAATAACAGTGTCACTAATGAAAAAAGACAGTTAAGGTCCACCTTTATCAAGGTCTCTATCAGTATCTTTATGCTTGAAATTATTTTCTTTTTCTACAGTCTATGAAAGTCTCCTGAGAATACCTCCAACCTCTACTGGCTATTGACAATGGCTCAGTTCTTCTCAATCTGTTATATCAGCACTCAGGGCTGGAGGCATTTTGTTCAGCAACACACAGACAGCACCCATCACACAAAGAAATCCATGGAAACTGCAACTGACAGCACCGCCAGTACAGCATTTAAAAAAAACCACCACCCAACAAACCAGAATCAATGCCTGTTCTTTTCATAAGCATCTACCCCTACTTCATCAGAATACTGAAAACTAGCACTTTGTCTGATACAGTCTTACGTTTATACAGTACACTGTGAAATCTGAGGAATTCACAGTATGCTTAACTTGGCCAGGCTAGAAAAGCATCTCATACAGAACTTCTTGCATACTTGACTTGCTGAAACATCAAAACCAGCTGCAGACTAGGACTAATAGATCTGGGCAAAGACCACATAAAATTTGCTATACTATGCTGAACTTAATCCAAAGTATTTCCTCTTTTTCAAGAACGTTGCCCTAAACCAGAAAAGTTTCCTGTAAGTTGCATGAAAAGTTTTGCTATGAGGTCAAACTGAGACTTAATTTTAAATGCTTCCTCTTCCCATTTACTAGGCATAACCAAAATAAGAAACATTCATACTCCACACAAACCCTAGCTTAAGTGCAGTGTTTCTTCTACAGTTTGTTTGTTTTCACCTGTCCTTGAACGATTGACTTCAGCAGATGAAGAACAGCATGTCTGGCTTCGGCGGGGCGCTCTGGCTGGAGCATATCAGCTACCACTTTCCATATTGCTTCCACTGCGTGCTGAAAACAAACAGAGGAGACAGGCAGTAGTAGGAAAGTTAAACTTCTTCTGGGATCTTTACCCAATAGGTCAGTCATTAAGTATGGCAAGCTAACAAACAAAATCTCCCCGGATTTCATGTCCAGAGTTCTCTTTTCTGAGGGACATTCTCACCTGCCCGGTCACAAGCTCAGATGAACCACATTGAGAGCCACCAAATCCCACCCTACGTGACAACCTGCACCCCAGTAAATTGAAGTTCCTCATTCACACACTTACTTCAGCGTGAGCATTTGTGCAGAAACCTTCACCCAAATACCAGATGAGTTTAAAACCAGTTTGAGGTTGCTTATTAACAAGACAGAAGGAGCTAGCAAACACCTCTGCTACAGGATTAACATATCTCCTGTGAACCGTCCTGAACAGGCCTGAATATTTGCAGCATTCTCCTTCCATTCAGCTCAGGAAGCCCGTAGCTATGTCCTCTCTGCTCCACAGGTGGTAGCATGGACAAGACTAATTTCCTTAGCATTTGAGCCATCCTTTCACATGTTTGGACAGCACAAAACAGCTTCTGGGATTAGCAATTTTAAAAGGCAATCTAGACTACAGGAGCCTCTTACAATAGGTTAAGAGCTGTTTTGCTTCAATGTTCATCCTTCAAATATTCACTGAACACTTTGAAACTTACCTCTTCAATTTTTTTAGTTTTTGCCACTTCACAAATTTGACTGATTGCTCGTATCCTATTACTTAATCCACATTCAATGCTCAGTTCCTGGAAAGAAATGTAGAAATAAGTTAACAGTTTATCTTACTAGAAACACTTATCTATTTCTCAAAGGGGATCATGAACCACTGAAAAATGAATTACACATTTGTCCAAAATGATCTAACCATTAGTCATCACTAAAGCATTTCAGGAATTTCTCCAAAATCTTTTTTCCATTAGCAAATGATTTGTCAAAACTCAAACTTTCACAGAACTGGAGCCAAGCAGCTTTTCACTTCCAGGACAGAACATCTCATTTTCTTCAGAAAAGTTAATAACTCGCTGGCTGTGGCGCTCACCCAGCTCATGGGAGAAAGGCAGAGAAAAGAGGGATGGTAAGTCTGGCTCTCCAGCCTTTCAGCAGGTAAAAGCTTGGCTTCTTGGCTTCTCTTCCAGCACAGAAGGGAAGGGATTCTGGACTCCTTCCCCCTTTTATGTATTTTCCTCCTCGTGTGCCAACTATTCTGCTTACAGACATGCTGTACCAATTACTGGAATCACTATTTTCTGAAAAACTTTCACAAAACTGTAAGGTTTTCACAAAATAGAAACAGTTTCCAGCTTGTGCTAACGGCCACCACATAAACTTCATCAAGCTCAGCCTAAAAAAAGAGAGCAACATAAATTGAGGAAACACCCTGTAACCTGACATAAGACAACACCATCCCATCAAATATCTCAAAAGTATTCAAACACTAAATAACTATAATGCTATAACTTCAAAGTAGGTGAGTTTTATACCCACTTAAATAGAGAATGAACTGAGAGATAAGGTAAAAAAGCGTGATCGGAGGGGGGATGAATGTCAAAACAGAAAGGAGAATGAACAAGCCCTCCTTCCAATCCTCTCAGCTCAGGTAATCCAGGCACTATCCCCACCTTTACTACGATCGGTTCTCACACCTTGAGTATTTCCGCAGTGATGATAAACTCCGTTTGTTTGCCTTCCGATGACTTTGAACTTCCCCGGGATGTTCCCAGCCCCAGGAGATTCCTGAACTTCTCCTTCAGTCCAGAATCCTTGCTCTGAGGCTTTGCCATTGCTGACAAGCAAGCAGAGCTGAGCCCCTGCGAATACAGAACAGGGTTTCTGTTAAGGGAGGCCCAAGGGGAATCTTTAAGCAGGAAAACACCAGTTACAGCCATCACAAGGTGGCTTTTACAAGCAGCTCTGGTGTCTCAAGGCGTTTCAAACAAGGGAGAAGCCCTACGCTGAGGACGAAACAGCGAGGAGCCCATACACACGAGGAACCTGCGCTGCTCCTGCCTTCAGCACCCGCATCCTGCAGCTACCCGAGGAAGGGGGAGCTCAGGATTATCATTTTCTGGGACCTGCGAACGCCCAGCACCACCATGGCCCACACAAAGCAACCACCATTTTAAAACTGCTGAGATGATTTCTGAAGTATAAACACACACTTTTTGGCAGGTGTGAGCTGAAGCGCTTGTTCCCAGTCCAAAAGCAACGGAGAAGCACACAGCTCTGTGAAGTACATGCTGAAAGTAACTAGACGTGAGGAAGGACTTACGAATCTGAGCGTTCGAACATCCAAATGCTGCCATGCAAGGAGAAAGAGGGGGGGAGCAAGAACAAGCACACCCATTACAGCAACAGCACATCGACGGTAACATCCTTCGGAAGCCATCTCCCCAGCCAGCCCCAACCCGCTGCCCCTCAGGGACCCCCAGAACCCGGCTCAGAGCAGGACACCCGCTCCTTGTGTGCTGGCACAGCCCCAGCACCCTGCCCTCAGCATACCCTCCCACACAAACCTGGCAGCCCCCCATTTATGACCCACGCCCGCCATGGACATGCCACAGCCTTCCCCACACCCCGGGCACAGGCCTCAGCAATCCATTGCTGCTCCCTGGGGACACGCCACAGACTCTGTCCCAGCATCCCAGGCGACATACTGCTGCCCCCGGCCCAGGGGACACACCACAGCCCCCAGTCCATGAACCTGGTGGGGACACCACAGCCCCCAGCCCACCGCCCCAAGGGGACACATCACTGCCCCGGGGGACACACCACAGCCCCCAGCCCACCGCCCCGGGGGACACACCACAGCCCAGGACATGGCACAGTGTCTCCTCGACCCCCCCCAAACATGTCGGGACCACACCACAGGCCCCCACCGCTACCACACCGGGATATGCCACCACCCCTTACGGACACACAACGGGGGACACACCCCGACTCCCCGACAGGGGACACCCGGGGGACACCCCCCAGCCGGGGGCAGCCGACAGCCCCCCACACACCCCCGGGGCAAGGCCCCAACTCCCGCTAGGCCTCGCCAGGACCCCGCGCACCCCGGCCCGGGCAGCGGGGCCGCCGCTCACCCACCCCCTCACTCACCCGCCGACCCCCGGCCCGGCCCCGCTGCCCCCGGCCCGCGCCCCGCTCCGCGCCGGCCCCCCCCCCGGCGCCGCGCCCCGCCTTCGCCGGAAGTCCCGCCGCTTCCGGCGCCCGCGCCCGCCGCGAGGCACGCTGGGGCCGGTAGTTCCCGGGACAGCCGCCATGTGCGCGGCCGTCTCCGCCGGCGGCGGGCGGGCGGCGGCCCGGCGGTTCAGCAAAGCCGGGGGGGCGGCCGGAGGTATGGGGAGGAGGGGGAAATCGTGGCTTCCTGGGGCTGGCGGGGTCGTGTGCGGCCTTGGCCCGGGGAGGGGAGCCTGGGGGCCCGCAAGCAGGGGGAGTGAGGGCCCAGCCCAGCCGGGGGACAGGGGCATGGTGTCCTTGTCACGTCCCCCTCGGAGCCCGGGATGTGGCAGCACCCCGGTGGCTGTCCTGCCTGTGGCACTGGGCGACGGCCTGGGGGTGCATCTTGTCCTTCAGCAGCCTCCTGTGTATTTGGGACACGCGTCCCCATAGTGTGACATGTGTCCTCAACTCGTCACCTGTTTCCCAAGTCCTTCCCAGTTATTCCTGGCTCTGGTTAGGGCTGGGTGGGTGTGAGGTGCTGCTGCTGGGTTGGGACTATGGGAAAGACGAGTTCAGCCCTCATCAGGGTCCCCCCGGGTGGTTGCTGGCACACAGGGCTGACACTGGGCTCTGGTGGGAGCCAAAGGCTTCTTTCCGTGGCCTCAGGCCTGAAAACCTCTCTCCCATCTCTTGCAGTGAGCCAGATCCATAGCACAGCCAGCATCCCAAGGCGCAGCAGGAGGAGGAAGAGCGTTGCCATTGCCTACGAATCTGGGCAGGGGGATGGTGCCGAGCAGGGGGCGTCTGAGCCGCAGAGACCGCGCTGGGAGCCAAGAGACTGGCGGCAGCAGCTGGAGCGCATCAGGGAAATGAGGAGGAGCAGAGATGCTCCTGTCGATGAGATGGGAGTGGAGAAGTGTTACGACAGCAGCGCACCTCCACAGGTAACAACACCGTGCTGTCCTGCTCCGTCAGGCGGGCACGTGAAAGTACAGCCCCGCTTCCACAGCCCTTTGGCCTCCCTCATCCTCATGTTGCCCCTGGATATGTCCCACTTTGCATGGCTCCAGGACAGAAAAATAAACGCAGGGCGTATCGGGACTCTGGGCTGGGGTTGATCCCTAAGAGGTTACTGCAGAAGTGTGCATATGAGGGAAACGGTTCATCCTGCTTGAGGAGGGGAGTCAGCCGCTGCCTCTCCGGTACCAGGCTCGTTGGCTTCAGACAGCCCTTGTGAAATGGCAGTGGGTGTTTTCTGAGATGTTCTCTGCTCGCATTCAGCCCATGCTGGACATTAGAGACCAACTAGCAAACACAGCTGCGAAAGGCCTTTGTCCTCTGCTTAAACTGCTGCCAGAAGAGTCAGCAGGCTGAACCAAGAGCAGGAGCTGAGGCAAAAAAAAAAAAGGATAATTTGGGACTTGGGAGTGAAAACCCTGAGAGTGTGTTGTGGCAGTGCTGTCTTCTGGGGCAAGCTGGCAGGGCGTGAAGGCATGTCCCTTTTTTCTTAAAAATCTCTGTAAGAGTCCAAAGAAAGTATCCAGCAAGATGGCTCTGTAATACAGAGGTAAAACAGTGTGGAGAAAAGGCAAGGGGAGCTGAGAAAAAAACTTTCCAGGCTGCTTTTGTGCTCCTCAGAGCAGCACATAAGCGTAGGTTGGCTTCCTCCCCTCTTGTGGTCCACTTTTAAGGGGATACGGGTTGAAAGGAAGGGCCATGCTGGGATGGCAGTGTGCTCCCCAAGCCTGGGAACACAATCAAAGGCCCCAGATGACACCTCCCTGCGAGGGGACCATTTGCATCAGTACAAAAAACAAAGCGGAGCGAGGCGGTGGTGCGGCGCTGGTGTGGGAACATGGAGATAACCCCCAGGCAGGCTCGGCAGAGCAGCGGGAGTCCTGTGCTCCACAGCGACCTGCTGGGCTCTGAGGGAGGGGTCTGGAAGACACAGCTGCACAGCTTCAGCGTGTGTAACGCTGTCCTTATTGCTGGCCTCATGTCTTGGGCTTGGATCCATGGGGAAAATGGTTAACTTCGACTCAGGATTCAGACAGCATCACACGCTCTGCAGCCATGTGGGCTGGCACCAAGTGCAGCTGTGGGGCCACGGGGACCACGGTGCACGGTACGGAAATAAGTTTTCTTTTCTAGGGAAGCAGGGTCGTTGCTTCCAAGGAAAAGTGGATGTTGTCACCCTCAGCACACACCAGTGCTCCTCACACAATTTCCATGCCCTCAGAGATTACCCTGCTCCCATGCACTCAGAGATTTTTCCTGGCGGACCTGCAGTGTTGTAAACTTTGTTTGTAAGAGACCTGGAGGAAGGATTGTATCCCACATTATCCTGGGTCAGTCCAGGTTAGTTGCATCATCCTGCTCTTTCTGGTGGCAATAGAATCACATCTGGGAAAAATCAATTGAAAAATAGGAGGTGAACGGTCTAGGCTAAACCCTGCACGACAGCATTGGAGGAACTTCTGGGTTTTGTGCTTCAGCTCACAATCTCTGTCATCCCAGTTCTTAAGATTTGGTTTTGTAAGGAGCTCACTGGAGCCAGATACCCAGTTCCTACTGAATCCTAGTGGGAAAGCGACGGGATTTTCAAAGGTGCTTTAGAGCAGAAATTGCATGAAAACTTATTGGGCGTTTGTACTTCTACATCCTGTGGGGTCTCCTGAGAACTGGGAAAAGCTTTGTCTGTCCCTTTGTGACTAAACACTGGTGTCTTTGGATGTGAGATCCCAGCAGAGAGTAGAAGCTCTCTGCCCTTTTATGCTTGGTGACTGCTTAGATTGAAGGTGTTTCTTTTCTCCCTTTATTGTGTGGTAGAATTAAAAGACGATGGATTATTTCTGTTGCAGCCTTCCAGTCTCTTGTATGCGGATACAGCTGAACCAGGGCAGGTCCATATCGTGCACTGGACTGAAGATGGTGCTGAGTGGGAGAACTGAGCTCCAGAGGTGGCTGGGTCCTCTCAGAGATCTTGGGGTATCTCACTGTCTCCTTTCCCCCAGGTTATGCGCTACCAAGTTCTGCTGTCGCTGATGCTCTCCAGCCAGACCAAGGACCAGGTGACATCAGCTGCCATGCTGCGCCTGAGGCAGCACGGCCTCACGGTTGACAGTATTTTGCAGATGGATGATGCGACACTTGGGCAGATCATTTACCCTGTGGGATTCTGGAGGGTGAGTGCAGGATCGCAGCAGCACTTGACATGGACATAGAGGAACCCCCTCCATCATCCTCTGTTCCAATGGAGCTGCCTGAGACAGCTCAGAGGTCCAGGAGAGGAACGCAGGGCGGGTGCAAGCTTGTCCTTTTTGGGCTGTACTCATGGCCAGGCGCTGAGCTGAAAGCAGGTGACGAAGGCAGAAGGTGGGTACGAAGCAGCCCTGCTCCTGAGAGACGCACCCCCAGCCGGTATTCAGCTTGTGGCCCTGCCCCATGGTGATCTTTCCCCTGAAGTCAAGCTGAAGGCTGTATTTTACGCCAGTTTTAGCAGTTTGATTTCACAGCAAGATTGTTTACTGCGGTGCCTGGAGTGTGTAGGGGAGGTTAGAGCTTATCAGGACTCAGCATTTTGCTTTCAAGGAGAAATCAAAGACCTCTGTCTCCCCTCCCCAAATTCCAGCGTGTGGGCTCACATGTAACATATGCTCAGGAATAGATTGTTTTCTGGGCTGTTTGTCTCTTTTCCCTCTATTGGAGGGCAACTTGGATTTCCCCTTGGTTTTCCAGAACAAGGTGAAGTACATAAAGCAGACGACAGCCATTCTGAAGGAGAAATATGGGGGTGACATACCAAGAACTGTGGAGGAGCTGGTGCAGCTGCCAGGAGTTGGGCCCAAAATGGCCCACTTGGCCATGAACATTGCCTGGGACAGCGTATCTGGGATCGGTAGGTTGGACCGTGTTTTCCCCATTCCTCTCCTAAATCCTTCCTGATCCATTCCCCAAGCAGAGGGGAAGCGTTGCAGCTGGGTAAACTGCCCGCCCCAGGAGCCTGATAGCATCACTTCGGTTTAGTCATCTGCGAAGTATTTGGGTGGGTGAGGGATGTGACCCTCAACCACTGACAGCAGATGAGTTGCTGTAGGACTTAAGCATGGATCCAGGTACTGTTTTTCCCAAATTTTGATAGCACAAATCCCCAAGGGCAGTTACTCCCTCCCCTCAGTGAATGCTGGTAAGCAGCGCAAATATTGCCTAATTGGGTAGGCATCCAAAAAGATGTACTTGCAGAATAATGCTTTGAAATCTCTTTGGTGTCAAGTGAAAGAGAGGTGGGGGTAATTTTGTGGTTTGGGGATAGTTGTGGGATAGTCTGGGATTATTTTTTTCCAGGGTTGCATCTGTTCAAACAAATCTCACTTGGGATTTTTGTTTGGCAAGCCGTAAGAGGGCAGAAGCAGGGCTTAATCAAAATTACCATTTGAAATCAGTAATTCATGATGGGTTATAGAAGGAAATGGTCCCAGGCAATCTGTAGCTACAGAATTTCTGATCTGTTTTAGTTCCTGTGGCTGAGTAATAGCTGACCACAGGTATATTTTAGGTTTATTTGCTGTGTTCATTGAACAGAGAGCTGAGGAGAGTGCATAGCTGTACCCCTGGAGCCGTGTGATTTTGCATGATGGGCTGGGAGGAAGTTTGTGGTAGAGGTGGGCCCAGGCCAGACCCAGGGCAGGTTTGCTCCTGCAGGATGCTCGTTTGGGCAGCGTGGCTGGCAGCAGAGCTGCCCGCAGCAGCCGGCAGATGGGGCTGGACGATCAGCTGCAGGGTCCCAGCAGGCTGCCCAGCCTGGGGGCTCCTGGGGACAGATTAATATTCCAAGTGTATTTGCTGCTTAACAGAGGAGCCCTGGGAAAGCTAGGAATGGTGCCACCTGATGAATGGCTGCCTCCGCGGCCAGCACGCAGCGCAAGGTCAGCGCGGGTGGCCACTGACTCCCGGAGCCCCACTGAGGACCAGCAGCGCTACGAATGTGGCTCTTGCGCTCAGTTTGACAGCGCTTGGGGTCTGTTGTTCTCTCCCCACTGTGGGGGAGGGAAGTCTAGAGGGAGCCAAACTAGCCAACTGTTTTCCAAATAATTGTGTGCTCAGTTTTGATTTAGGAGGCAAGACTTTGTCTTCCTGTTTACAGCAATTTCCTGGGTTTTGCCCAATTAGCCATAGAGACAGGTTTATCGCTGCTGATCTAACAATAATATACTTTGCATTCAGAGCTTTTTAGCTCAAAGCACTTATAAACATTCGTTTAAGCCTCACAAACCCTCTTGTGTCGGTGGGTATTATGAAATGTGTTTTCCATCTGGGTAAACTAAGGGGCAGAGATTGCAACTTGCGTAACGTCAGCTGAAACACAGGGAGGAAGAGAACCTGGGACAGGCTGCCCTGTGCTTGCTGGATCAGAGCACGCGAACCTTTGAAGGAGGGCTGGGTCAGACTGTGTGAGCGTGTCACTGGCTGCGTGGTGTGAGAGAGCCATCCCGTCTTGCTCTTGGCTCCGGGCCTAGGAAGAAAGCCGCACGTTTGTTCTGCGAGTGAGCCTCCCCTCCTGTTTTCATCTGCCTGTTGCTGCCGGGCGCTGTAGCCGCTGTGCCGTGACAGGCAGTGTTTGGCTGTGCTCTCTCTCTCCGTTCAGGTGTGTCTGCCCCCACCTAAACTCTGGGCTCTCCCTTCCTAGCTGTGGACACCCACGTGCACAGGATCACAAACAGGCTGAAGTGGGTGAAGAAGGAGACCAAATACCCCGAGGAGACTCGGGTGGCGCTGGAGGACTGGCTGCCCAGGTGAGGCCCAAGACCCCAGCCTGCTTCCTCCACACCAAGCCCCTCGAGCCAGCTGCTGGAGTGGTGTCTGCACACAATCCTGCTTATAGCATTGTCAGTGACTCCACTTTGTGTCTCTCCTCTTTACGGGAGACCAGTCTGCAGGTGTTTATCCTCTCCCAGAGAGCTGCAGCAGCAGCATCTCAGCTACTTGGTTGTTTCCTGGCAATTGGATACATCAGTCACCACTAGTGCAGCCAGGGACCTGAGGGTCCTGAAGCCTGATGCATGCCTTAACAAATTTACCACGACCCAAGCCAGGTGCTTTTCTACACAGGCCCTTGCAGAGCCTAATGGCTACAGCAATTTCACAGCATGGTTGGATTCTGGCGTTCATTGATGCTCCATTTTCAGTATCAAATGCCAGCTGACAGGTAGGCTGTTGCATCTCCACATCTGGCACATACCTTGGCGCAAGAGAGTGACCACAGGCACCGTGTGTGCCTGTCCTCTGCTCCCCAGTTCAGAGGGATCAGGAAAGGGTAGGAGGGCTGTTCTCAGCAGAAGGCTGGGACCCGCCCCCAGGCCCTTTGGGAAGCCAAGAGGAACAGGCAGTAGGTGAAAGGCATCCATTTAAAAGCACATGCTGTTCTTTATCCCTCCGAGCAGCTGTATCCGAAAGCTCGTGTTTTCTTCTCACTGCAGGGATCTCTGGAGGGAGATAAACTGGCTCTTAGTGGGCTTTGGCCAGCAGACCTGCCTGCCCGTGAATCCTCGCTGCAACGAGTGCCTCAATCAAGACATTTGCCCAGCTGCTAAGAGACGCTGAGGGATCATCCGGTCCTCGTAGAGCAACAAAGCTGCTTCGGCTCAGCAGCAGCCCGGAGCTGAGCCCCAGTAAAGCTGTGCTTAGCACGGGGCTGGCTGTGTGACTGTGGGGAAACAGAAGACCGCTGCAGCCAGCTCAGCATCTTTGGGGAGGGAGCAGCTGCTGGCAATGGCTGAGCTCTCCAGAGGAAAAAGAGTCTTTCAAAGTGCAGCATCCTGCTGTGTCAGTGGGGAAGGCTGCAGCCCCCGTGTGAATGCCTGAGCATGCCCCGGCAGAGCAGCAGGCTGTGCCGCCTCAGGAGGAGCTGGAGAGAAATGCTTTGTCCTAGGAGACTTGCTGCTGCTTGTAAATACACATTTAATAAAGGTGGTGGGTTGGTGGTTTTTTCTACCCGTGTGTTTTGCTGGCTTCTGTGCAAGACAGGGCAGGGGGAGGAGAGGAAAGTGTGAGGCCGTAGCAACCAGCCCTGCCAACTGAGAGTGGGCAGCATAGACCTGCCAAGCCCCCTGCCGAGCCCGGGCAGCGAGGGGCACTTCAATGGGTAAGGGACAACTGAAGACTTCGTGAGCCAGGATCAGAGGCCACCACCTGGACAACTGACCTTCATGTCCTGGTAGCAGAGGAGCAGGGGGGGGCAGCAGAGAAGCCAGCATCCCTCTCAGTTTGGTGTGTGCCAGCAAGGGTTACAGCGGCCACAGGCGTCGGGCGAGTGTGTGCCTCAGAAGCTGACGGAAGGGACACCACCACCATCTCTGTTTTGTTCTTCAAAGAAAGGGCAGTGCTGACTTCATTGTAGAGCTTCAAAGGAATAATTTCAGCTACTCTTTAAAGAGGCAAGGGAGGAAGCAAAGTTTATAATGTGCTAAAGAAGGCTGTAATTCCACCCTGAAGTTCCCTACCAAACAGATGAGGAACAAGCAAATAAGTACTTGGTACATGGGAAAACGAAGTTTATTACTGACATTACAGTGTACATTATGTTTTTACAATGCAGCTGACAGCCTTATACTTTATTGATTTTTTTTTTTTCCCCCCAAGTTAAATGTACAGGAACTGAATAATTGCTACAGAGCTACAAGATGTCTGAAATACGATAAGTGCTTTAACCAGGAGCAGTTTCCATGGACGAAGCAGAGATTAAGATTTTAAAATCTTATCAGTACAAATTTGCACACCTGATTTCTTTCGATCTGCATTCAAAACTACATGTTCTGTTTTTTTTTCCCCTCCTCCCCTCAACTACAGTGGTCCAGTCTTTTATGAGAAAAGCAGTATTTACAAACAGGTCTTTGCTCTCTGCCATGCATCGGAGAGTGCCACGTTTAGGTCAGTGTAGTGGGGAACGCTCTGCCCTGCGCAGACCAGGGCACTGCCTGGGGTTTGGCTCTGCAGGCACGGGAAGCAACGTGCATGCCATGGAAAAGAAGGGCTCCTTCAAAAGATTACTGATTTCCAGAAGCAAATATTTGGGGGGAGCAAAAAAAGAGAAGGTAATTGTCTTTGAAGTGGGGTAGGGAAGAGGTGTCTTGTTCATGGCAGAGTCCGGGGTCGGGGAGGCAAACCTGAACCTTTCCACAGTCGTCCTGCTGCCAGTCTTGTCACCAATAGCCAAACACCTGCACCAGTTCCTCTCCAAAGTCGTTATTTTTCAACCTGTTCAGCCCATCAACATTCCTAAAAGATAACTTTCGTAAAAGAGAACTCATCTCCTTCACCCCTGAGGCTTTCCATGCTCTCCTGCCAGCCAGCTAACAGCCATGGGCATCAGCTGCTCCCCAAGGTGAAGCCAGCTGTCCCGGTCCCCGCTGCTGCGGTCCCCAGCCCCGCACCATCCTGCCGCTGCCGAGGAGAGCGGTAAATGTTATAAGGCACCTTTTAGCTCAATACTTAGGAAATACACACAGACCCGTTACAATTTCCGCAGCGCACCAACCCAAAGATGTGTTTTACACACAGTAGTGCTGCAGTAACACAGGGCACCACCACCGCCGTGTGTTTTAAAATGGTCATCGATGTCCAAGTGATTGCTGCCATTGGCTTCTAGCTGGGAAAAGGAGTTTTGTACTCGACTGTCCTTCTGTGCCTAGCCCCTTCCCGCTGCTGCCTTGGCATTTCAGCTGAAATTCCAGGCAGCCACTGCAGCTGGGCTTGGGGGGGTTGCTGGAGGGTGGGAGGGACAGGGATGGCCCCGTCACAGCTGGGACCCTGCCCTGGTAAAACACCTCTGTCTGCAACCTCTGAGAGCACATTGTAGTTCAGCTTAGTCATCTTCCCTCTTTTACAGCCAAAGGCAAGTAATAAAGAGCTTAAATGGGCTTAATTTGTAATGTTTTAAGGATGCATTTTTGAGGCTCTACCACCAGGAGCAGGGTGTTTTCAAAGGAGACCACAGAAAGTCAAAGCAACTGCCCGCTCCATCACGCCGCTGCCTGCTTCATAGCCAGCCCCATGGAGACCCCACGGCCTTGGAGGACGCCCTCGCGATGGCGAGACAGAGACTCGGTTACGCTCACGGGCTGGAGGCATCACATACCAGCCCAGAAGTAACAAACCAGGTGGGACCCGGACCCTGCTCCAGGACCACAGCACCCAGACCCAGCTGAGCCCCACTCCCCCAGCACCAAGCCCCCAGCTGAGCCGGATCCTCACATTCTACCCTGGAAACATCGGGGTGTGCTCACTTCCAAGTCCATCCAAAGAGTTTTTGTAGCATCTCATGGCTCTTGTCTTCTTGCAAGGCTCCTCGCACCATGGGGCAGGACTGGCCCCGCTCCCTGCCTTTCCCCCGCTGCATCGACGGCTGCAAATGATGACAGCTGCGGAATTTGGGCTGTTGGGTTTGGGTTTTGTTTTTAAATCCTGCCCTCTCCCCTCTGCAGAGCTGTTGGGGATGAAAAAGGGGCTTTTATTGCCAGGGCAGAAGTCACTGCTGGGGAGGGACGTTCCTAAACTAACTGGAAACATATGAGACTTCATTAAAAAAAAAATAAAACCAACCTTTTTCATTTCAATAGCAAAGCCAACAAGAGCTATTTACAGCCACTGTCCGTTTTCCCATCGTGAGTAGTTAACGCTGCAGATGGGGTGCCTGGGAGGGGGTGCCAGGTACAGCCCACCCTGCGGGGGCAATGAGGCCATCAGATGTTTGCACAGGGGCGCAGAGCATCCCATGGGGCTCAGTCTGGGACACCCGCAAAACCAAAACAAACACCCCATTTAAAAAACAACAACAACAAAAAAGTAATAGAAGCCTAAATGATGCAGGTAAGAAACAAGAGTTATATTCTTCCAGTCCTTTCTCATAGGAACAGGGGACGGTGGGCAGCCAGAGCCGGGCTGAAGAGCAAGCAAGAAAAGGAGCTTTGGTCACATTTGTCTTATGAGAATCGCTGGTGAGTAACAACAATAATAATAATAAAAAATAAAAAATAAAAAGGACTTTAAAATACGCCTTGTAAAAGCAACCAGTGAAGAGCAGAGCACAAAGCATCTCACATGGACACTGAAGGACAGGGCGTAGGCACCTCAGAAACGTCCGAGCTGGGGCAGGGGCAGGAGAGCGACGGACGGCAGCCACCAGCAAGGCTCAGAAATTGCTGAAAATCTCTCGCTTCTTGTTCCAGTCCATCTGCGGAGCTCTCTTCTTCACCCGCTTGGCCCGCACCTTCTCCTTGGCCTCGGCAGCCGTTGGGCTCAGGCTCAGGCCGCTCTCCTCAAACGGGTCTTTCTTCTCCGCATCTCCATCCTGCGTGGAGAAGGGAGAAAAGATGTCAGCCCTTGGCAGCATCCCCCACCCCACCGCGAGCACGACCATGGTGTCCTGCAGCGTTTCACCCCACACGGCCCTGGGAGAGGCGTTTCCTCCAGCCTGCATGATAAGCAAACACACAGGGGTGGCTTTTTTTGGAGCAGAAGGTCAAAGTCCCTCCCCTGTGCCGTGTCTGTGGTTCCACTGGAGGCGGCAGCGTCCGTGTGGCCACAGAGTTAATTACTACATTGCGTTTTGTGGTGGGGTTTGTTTTGGTTTTTTTTTTTTTTTTCCCCTGCCTGAAGAATGCGTGGCTGCCACGGCTGGAAGTGGAAAAGCAGAAACACAGAAGCTGCTGCCAGAGGGAAGAGAAGCTGCTCCGCTTCTCTGCTGGGAAAATGAAAAATAAGCCCCTGGTGCAGGCAAAAAAATGGAATGAGGGACCAAGCAGGGTGAACCTCAGGGCTCACAGGGAGGGGTTGCAGCAAGGTCCCCTGTGTTCGCCTGCCCAGACACCCATTTGCTCCCAAAGCACCTGTGGCTAATTGAGGTGGGGATGGAGCTGCATGGGAGGACAGCAGATCCTGCCTGTGTGCCCAGCTGGCCATGCCCAGCACGGCCACCATCACACACCAGTCAAGGCAGGATTTGCTTTGGGAACTATATTGAAAACAGCATCTTTCCATCTGGATGGGGCTTTGAGCAACCTGCTCTAGTGGAGGTGTCCCTGCCCACGGCAGGGGGGCTGGAACTCGATGATCTTTAAGGTCCCTTCCAACTCTAACCATTCTATGATTCTATGATCTGCTCAATAAAAGTACTTTTATAATAAGAAAATTAACTTTTCCAAAGTCACTGCCACTGCAGCAATGCGTCCTCAAGCCAGGAACCCCAGGTTCTCCTCCACTAGCCCTGACCCTCTTGTTCCTGCAGTAGGTAAAGGATGGCCACCGCATCCTCAGGGTGCAATTAATGTGCTGGCCAAAATGATTTCGTTCCGTTGCATCCCTATTGGGGACAGACCCAGCACCGGGTCTCCCTGCCCCTCAAACCCTGGGTCTGGGAAGCATCGTCCCTGCTGGGACTTGGTTCACCAGAGCTGGTTTTGGCAGGCAGCACAAGCAGGCTCCATAGCAGGCACAATCTAAAGCTTCAGCTTCATCGATCACATCTGTCCTGAGGCTTTGCCAGGTCTTGGTGCCGGGCAGGTCATAGGTGCCCAAGGAGACCAGGTCAGGGAGAAGCTGCTGTGCTCTGCAAGCACGGCACTCGTATAAGAACTCGTGTAAAAGCACACAGAATCGGTTTTCAGGAACCATTTTAAAGCCTGCCTACTCGCATTGCTGCCCTAGCACGCAGGTGAAACTCCCAAATAATGATTTCACAAACCCTGCTGATAACCATGGGCAGGTAGGTCTTCCACCAGCACTGCAAGATAATGGCTCTAGCTTTGCTAACGAATGCAAACTGAAGCAGGCAGTGGCCTGAATGAGCTCACCAGGCTACGAGCCGGGGGGCAGAGCCACAGGCAACCCCCCCCACTGCTCCCCAGGGCCTCTGGTTTCTAGTACAGAGGTGGGACAGTGATCTCCGAAACAGCCCGAAGGTGACTCCATGGGAGGAACTGCTGCGCTCCGGCACTGGGACACAGCCTGGTTTTCCAAAGGCAGCAGCCATTGGATGAGGATATGTATTATTTAATGGTCAGAGAGAAACGGAGATGCCAGACTGCAGGCGTTTGGCCACAGCTCTCGGACACAGCTGGTGTTCGAGATGTTTTAGAGGCTCTGGGTGCTCAGAGGAGGTGGCGTCAGCACTTGCTGCCGTCGGACTCCCGCTCCCAGCCCTCTCGGGACTGGGGACAGCACAAGCACCAACAACCAGCAGAGACCCCACAGAGCACCTGCATGGAGGCATTCCCCTATTTATAGCAGAGCCTCATGCTAAAGGTAAGGTTTTGAGGGCTTCAGAAATCCCCTACTTATTAAGAAAAAAATTTGCTAAATTAATAACATTGAGAGAATACCAATCTACGCCTTGTGTTTACTTTTGCTCACTCATTCACCCTCACAGCGAGGTCTGCCTCTTCTCTGGGCCTTTGCTGCCAGGCTCCACCAGAGAAACAGCCCCAGCCCCGTGGGTCAACAAATCCGCACTCCTCCCATCTTGAGCAGCTCCTTGAAACACTCTGATAAACTCACTCTGCTCCAAGCTCAAAGCAATTTGGCTTTTTTAAATTGTAGCCTGCCTTGTTCCTGTTAGCAGCGCTTGAACCTCACAGCTCTGCTCCTCCTGGCGTCACCTGCTGCCCTGTAGCTTGTCAGTATAATTACACTTAAGATCCAAAACTCTTGTAGACATCCTTTCATCTTACACCTCCTTTCAACCTATTCGAGTCACTGCCCAACAAGGCACCAATTAACTTGCTGCCGTTACCCCTTGACGTTCTCCTCTGCTCAGTTTGGGGCTGTGCCACCTCCTCCCTGAGGTCACGATGCCTGAAGGGACAGGCATGTGCGAGTCCTCCCAGAGCCAGGATGGAGCACACATCCTCACCCTTGCAAAACTCATCCATTAATAGGGGACATCTGCTGCTGCTGGCAGAAGCCACATGACCCCCACAAGCTTTTCTGTCCCCTGGACTAAGAGGGGAAAGAACATCTCTGTGACGGCAGTTTGTGCTGCTACAGCACACATCACCCTGAGGGTCCCAAGCCCTTGACCAGGAGTTATTGATCCATCCCAGCAACACAGACACCTCTGCGCTGGAACCAGCAGCTGCTGGCAGCTCACAGCTCCATTTTGTGCCCATCTACAGTGCAAGGGATGGAAGAAAACTCTGGATTTTGCTCGCTGGATGGATATGAGCGTACCCAAGTCTGCCAGACAAAACTAAAAATACACTGAAAGACATTGTTACACCATACCATAAAGCAAGTATGTACCTACAATAGTATGTAAAAGGGAAGGGGAATGGTTGGGGTTTTTACCTCTGACTCCTTTCCAGGACTTTGAAGGTCACTGTGAGATGAAGATGTGGATCCTCCATTCAGCTAGTGGAAATGAAAACGTTAGTCCAATTTGCCCAAAGACAGAATTAGAAAAAAATTAAAAAGCTAGGCAGAAAAATGCTCCGGCCACTGCTCTCACTGTGTCCCCCGCACCGGGCAGAGCATGGTCCCCATCCTGCCAGCGCCAGGCAGCCGCTCACCTCCTCCCTCTGTCACCAGGAGCAGCGAGTAAATGGGGCTGAAACCAGCCTTGTTCAACCCCTAAATTAAAGCTGCAGCAGGAAGCAATTAAAATCAGTCAGCAGCAATTAAGCTGAGCTAAATGAGCCTTGGGGACATTATGAGCATCCCTCTCTGCTCTGCAGGCTGGCAAGTCATCCCAACAGGCTCAGTATCACAGGAAAGCTGGCACACCAGGAGCCTGGCCTCTCACCCCTGATTCCTCAACATGTTCCCCTAAACTGAGCTAACCTGGGATGCTGCCCAGCCACCTCACCCATCAGGGCATCTTCCAGCAGGCAAGGACTCACCTGAGTCTGTGCGGATCCATTTGTCATGGGCTGAGGTACCACACCTAGAGACCACATAAAGAAAATACACAGTAAATACACTCAGCTGGGATTGCTGGCTTCAGGTCCCAGGCAAGCAGCCCTCAGTATCGCCCACCCGGCCACCCCAAGCCTGTCTTCTCCCTTGCCCACCTCACCAGCTCAGTGTGTCTTGTTTCTGGGCTTTGTCCTGTGCTGCTTCTGAGCCCACACAAAAGCCTGTCCATCCCCCTTGTTGTCCTTCTGGAACCAAACTCTTTTCAGCTCCTCCAACTTCATAGAATCATGCAATAGCTTGGGTTGGAAGGGACCTTTAAAGGTCACCTAGTCTGATCCCTCTACATCTTCAACTAGATCAGGTTGCTCAGAGCCCCATCCAACCTGACCGCAAATGTTTCCAGGGAAGTGGCATCTACCACTTCTCTGGGCAACCTGTTCCGGTGTTTCACCACCCTCATCATAAAAAATTTCTTCCTTATATCTGGTCTAAATCTACCCTCTTTTAGTTTAAAACTGTTACCCGTTGTCCTATAGCAACAGGCCCTGCTAAAAAGTTTGTACCCATCTTTCTTATAAGCCCCCTTTAAGCACTGAAAGGCTGCAGGAAGGGTCTCCCTTTCACTTGATTTCACCCTGTTTTCATCAGGAAAAAACACCTTCCAGGAAGGGGACCAAGTAACTTCCTTCTATGAGCACTAAATTCAGCGCACTCCTGTTTTTTTGACTGTTAAGTAGTTTTTCTTCAGAAGCTGTTTAATCAGAAATCTTAAAAAATAACCCAATGTTCTTTGCTGAAATCACCGTCTTGTTGGTGGGACAACAGCGTGTGGTAAAGAACCTGCTCCCCAGATACCCTGGCTCTTTTTTTTTTTTTTTTGCTCACTTCCAACAATTCACACTAATAGTATTCCACACAATGGCAAATTTTATGCAGATACGCTGCCAGTCACCAAAATCAAGTCATTGCTAAAGGCATTACCATGTCTCATCTGTCCCAGGCTAACAGATGTGTTAATTGTGAGAGGATTAATAACTGAATTATGTCTAGCATGAATGTTTCTCAGGGCAAAGCCCTCACTCTGTGTATGTCTCCAGCAGAAGACAATGATGTGGATGCACATCGCTGTGTAACCCGAAATCCAGTGAAGCGAGAGCAGCGGCACGATGCCAGACACGGCTGGCAACTGCAGAAACCCAGGGCAGCTAAAACCACAGCTCCAAAGCCATCGTCGCCCTGCATCACATAAGGATATGTCTGGGTTTCCCAAAGGACCGATTTGGGGGTTGCCTCAGTGCAAGCTGCAGGGATTCCTCATGCAAATCAGGGCACCTTTGTGTTTAAAAAAAAATGAACTCAAATAACAATTTTGAGAGCATGCTGGTGCAAAAGCCTCATCTATGGTGTTGGGATCCTTGAGTATTTTATGATACTGAACATCAGACATGATAAGATCTGAGCAATGGTCATCAGCAGAAAGTCAACTCATAGAGATGATGCTAAAATGTCTGGTATCATAAGAAGCTAAAAGATAATGTTATTTAAATGAGAAGCAAGTTTCAAATCACAAGGAATATTAAAGTGGAACTGGATTTTAAAAAAGAAGTAATTTTAAAATTTGGCATGTCTGGAAGTATTTTCTTATTTCCTTAATACTGAAAGGTGCACAGCTCTTGAAATACACTCATCGGCTAAAAGATCGAGGTGCTTAGGTTCAGCGGTAAGACTTCGAAATCGTCAGCTTGAGGTCAAAGCAGTTTGATTAAAGAGCGCAATTATTATTTCCTCTTATCCAGCAAACAACAGAATTAACCAGAGCACTGTCATGTACTGGACTGTCACCAGCCAGGCAGACCCAATTCTTGATCTCTTGATCTCTGACGAATGCATTGAGATGGCTGCAAGAGCAGCAGAGCCAAGGCAGGGGTTTGAGCACCCCCCCAGCGCCCCCCGGTGTGGCAGTGACCCTGGCTACGTCCCCACCCTGAGGAACAAGGGCTTCTTTATGGCTCCTGCCAGCAGACAGCTCTCGCCCCAGCTCCTCTTCGTACTGACGCGCAGCATCTGACACCGCTTTCGCCCCGTGCGTTTCTCTGCATTGTTTGGCCCATTTCTTTGGACAAAATCTCCCCATTGAGCATCCCAGGGAGCCAGGGTGCGGATCAGATAAGGAAGAGCTGTATTGGGAAACAGAGCTCCTCATTCAGCTGGGGAGGGCAGGATGGGCTGGGGAGCGCCCCGCTCCCTCCCCATCCTGGAGCCGCAGCACAACAGGTTGGGGAGCGGACGGGCAGCTTTCTCTGCCAGGTTTCAACAGCAAGGAAAACATTTCCTGCAACAGCCACCCCTGTGATCGCCGAGGCGTGCAACCCTTCCCTCTACGCACACACAGCGTGTTTGCTCAGGTATTTCTCAACGCACTCTCAGGCTCCTTCGCTGAGGCAAAGAACAGCAGGGGATTTATTGCATTCTCCCTCCTGAGACCCCAGCTCAGCATCCTGAGGAGACCGCTCTGCTCCCCCAGACCCTGCAGGTCCCCCCTGTCGCCCAGGGTGTGGGTACTGCAGCTGAAAACAGAGGGGCCGGAGGAATGGCCACCAGAGCGCCCCAACCAGACAGACTGGTCCCATCTGAGCATCCCTCACTGAGCACCCAGCTCTCTCCAAATCCCACCACGCTTTGCCTCAGCCACTTTATGGCAGCAAGTTCCTAAGTTAATTATTCATCGTGTAAAAATAACAAATTGGGTTTTTGGCTAGATTAGAGAGTGTTCTCACTATTTATAAAAAGCTGGGTGGTGCTCAGGAAACTACCGAGGGATGAGACAGAAGGGAAACATGACTCTCCCTCACTTCTGAAATCCCACCCATGACACGGTGAGTCACAGGAATGGCATTGGGTCACCCAGGGAAAGCAAGGTCTCACCTTTGGTGTGCTCTTCCGTGGGGGTCACCCCCAGCTTCTTGAAGTAATCATCTGTTTCGGGGTCCACCACCAGGAGCCTGGCTTCGTTCTCCCTGGACTTAATGTGGGACACCACCTCCGAGTGCCGCAGGCCTTCCACGTTTATGCCGTTCACCTGCAAAGTGACATCATCAGAACCCAAATCTGTGCCCCCCCTGCAGCAGAGATGCTGCTCCCAGCTCACAGACCCCCTAGAGCAGACTCCTCATCCCCTAAGGGACAGGATCTTCCTTTTTTAATTTCAATTGGGATGATAGGAAGGCTACAGGCTTTTTCCTTCACCCTCTCAAGCCAGGCATGGCCTCCTACCACCCCCCAGACTCCTGGTGCATCTGCCAGAGCATCCTTCATGTTACTGCACACCTCCACCTCCGCCCACATTCCAAACACACGTCCATTGGGAATCACAGACCCCAGACTCAACCATCACCTCACCCACCCATGTCCTCTGGTCGCCCTCTTCAGTGATTTCAAACCCAGCCTTCACCTTGGGTGTGCCCCAGCTATCTCAGGCTGCCTACAGGGTGCAACCATGTGCACAGGCAGCAGGCTGGGTGCCACCTGTGTGTCCAGCTCCCCGGCCCTGCCCAGGCATCTACGGCATCACCACACCATCGTTCATCCTTCCGTGAGAGGAAAAAAAATATGTGGATTTCCCATGTCCCCAGCAGGCGAGTCCCCGTGGCTGCTGCACGGATTCATTTCTCCCTTCCCTGCGTGCGAGCCGGGACCTATCAAGGAACGTGATCCTCTGCTCCCGATTGTTCCCTGCAGTGAGGGGACAATTGTGATTTCGAGGTATTGTTCGTTGTAGGGAATGAATCACTCTTTGTCCTGCAGGGGAAGGTCTCCGCACCGCCCAGCCCCTCGCTGCTGGACCCGCTTTTGTTTAATAAACTCTTTTCAGTGCTCCAGCCCGTCTCCATCTCCGGCAAAGCTCAACCCACCCTTTGCCATCCGTCCTGCCTTTGGCACCTGAAGGCGCCTGCCCACAGAAGAGCAGAGCGATGGGCTAATCCAGCTTGGATGGAGAAGGGGAGAGAGTGCTGGTGGGACAGAGATCACTGGGAACAGAGTAGCCTCCTCCTCTTAAAAAATAGCTACTCCATTACTGCAGCTTTCTGAAACAAATCAAAGACTTCAGAAATCTGTCCGGCCTTTGTTAGAAGTGGACAGCAGGTTTTGTTTGTTTTTCTTAACCACACGTAACATTACAACTGCGTGCTCTGGATGCACATGCCTGCTCTCCTGCAGGGCCACCAGGAGAGCAGGTATCACCACCATCAACACATTTTTACTCCTCCTCCACCTGCAGACAGACAACTTCCTTCTCCCATGCTGGACCCCGAAACACACCGATGCCAGAGCCAGGGACTGAGCCCAGGAGTGGGGGAACCCCATCCCGGCAGCCCCCCAGGGAGCTGAGCTACACCAGCATGGCACTGCCCCAGCAGCATCCAGGACATTGCAACCCGTCCCAGGGAAGCAGGACAGAGGATGAGGCTGGTCCTGACCCAGCCACGGTCACTCTCGCATGCAAAGTCATGTCCCCATCACAGCGCGGACAAGCAGCCACCGCCTCTGAGTTGTGCCGAGGCTGTCGGGGGGCTTGAGACCCTCCTTTGGAGGTGGCTGCTGCTCATTCCCACTGCAAAGGCAGGTGAACCCTGCAGAGCCTGAGCTGGACAGGCTCCAAAATTTGGGTTCCCCTTTGTCTTTTGGATGCCTGAACACAAACCTGGGGCAAAAGCACATCCTGAGGGCCAGGACACGGCTGCGAGGACTGGGATGGAAAGGGAACTCCCTCACCAGGCTTTGCATCTCACTGGCCACCTCAGCTGCTGGCTTGTAACCCCTCTCTGTCCCCAGCAGTGTCTCCTGCCACTCCAGGTCACCCCAATTCATGCCTGGTGCTCACCCCTGGTTGAGCTCAGCCAGGCGGCACGGGGCTGCTCTCCCTCCACCCCAGCACCCCCAGTCCGTCCAGGGGAGCAGGGCTGGGGGGGCATCAAATATTTATGGAAGCCCCAAAGAGCAGGTATGGAGGGGATCGGGTTTCTGAGCTCACTAGCTCACCCCTCGCCGCTTTGTGTGTGCCAGGCACTCCGCCAAGCACCGATAAATAAATAACACAACCCCTCGCCGTGACACCGCGCTGCTGCCGGCACCCCGCTCCCGGCCCCACGCTGCTCCCGGCATTAAACTTCCAGGTGCCGGGAAGAGGCAGCAGCTCCCACGGGCCAGGGAACAATTATTCACGGGGCTAGAAAGCAGGCGAGTGTTCTGGTATTAGTATTTGCCCAACTTGCCCGGCTCTGTAGGATGTGAGTGTTTTCTTCCGGGAGTGCAAACCCCCTTCTCGCTCTGAGCCGGCAGCAAGGACCACGGCTTGGTCCCCCCGGGAGGGTTTTCGGGTTCACCCTCCTGGGGAAGGGCCACACATCCCCCCGAGCAGACGACATCCAGGTCCTCCAGCGGTGCAGAAGTGAAAGTGGTGATGGCTGCTGTATCTGGGGACACGGCTGCCAGATCAAGCCCTGCCTCTGCCTCTCTCCATGCACTGCCCAAGCCCTGCCCAAAGCACAAGCAGCTCCGGATGGGGAAACATAAGACACAAACAAGCTGAACAGAGCGTGATTCCATCAAATCTTGTGTTGTTCAGCACCCAGTGACCAGGAAACTCTTTCCAAGAGCAGTTTCTCCCCATCTTTCACAATTCTGCGTCTTAAGATCTCTGCAACGCTTTTCCCCCTCTTTTTCCAAACACCTGCCTGGCAGGCATCAACTCAGCCAGGCAGCACCAACACGTCCCTACACCCACAGCAGGACATCAGACCGGAGGGTAGCTGGGTGGGAGGCCACCTTGTCCCCTGCAGTGGTGGTGGGACGGGTCCACGTGTCCCCACACCTCTTTCACTGAAGATCCAGCTCCAGCACAAGTGGCGTCAGGCAATGCCACCAAGTGCAGGGCTTGCTGTGCTGCAGAGGGAAGATCGGCACCCATCAAGCACCCCATCTGTCCACAAGCTCCTGCTGCCACCCCTGAACCACCCGGACAGGCACAGGGACAGCAGTTCACCTGCTCCGACCCTCCCCTGTGCCAGCTGGAGCCAGCAGCGTCATCTAGATTTCAGTGCTTGCAAGTACCCGCTTTGAATGAGCTGCCAAAGGATCAAGGACCACAAAGCCACCGCCTAAGCACCCACATCAATCTTATGGCTCTGTACTATGGAGGAACATGGCAGAGATCTGATGGAAAAGGTCACAGGACAGGGGTTTGTTTCAGCTTCAGGCTTCCCAAGGGTCCCATCACTTCTTCTGTCCCTCTCCCCACCTATGAGATGGGGACAGGACCCAGCCGCTCCTGCCAGGGTGGCCAGGATTGAAAATCCCTGTGTGGCGTGTGCCCGGGAAACCCCAAGAGGCTTTCCAGGAAGGGAAGTGCTGAGCCCTCATGTCATTACCTCCACCAGCCGGTCCTGAGGCCGCAGCCCCGCTCTGGAGGCCGGTGAGTCGGGGTCGACTGAGCGGATGAACTGCCCCGGCCGGGACTTCTCGCTGTGCAAGTTGAAGCCGTAGCCATTGGGACCTTTCTTCAGGTGGCAGAGACGTGGGCACAGCTCCTTCTGTCCGTTTAAATCCTGATTAACAGAGGAGGGGTTGGGGGGACAAACATTTAATTTATAGGTCTGGTTTTGCTCTAAAGCAGATGCAATCGTAAATAAAGCTACCAAGGAAGCACCGTATCTGCACCCCATCCTCCCGTTCCCCTGAACAGGGACAGCTTAACAAATGAATTTCCTCTCATTGAGTCTATTTTAGAAAATCAATTGTCCAAAACCCTTCCAGAAAAATGAAAACAAAACAAAAAATGCATTTCCTTCAACAGAAGCAGCCCAGATAAAGTCCACCCATATGCCAAGCCCCATGGCCACAGAGGAACCGAACCCGAGAGCCCAGGCGAAGCACACAGGCCCACCGAGACACTGCATTAACCTTAGTTATTTATTTAAGGCTGTGCCATGCCCTTGGCCCCAGTGACATCGGCATCACCTGCACATGATCACCTCCCAGCAGAGGGGCTCTGGGGGCCGGGGTGATAAACCCCCCACCTGATGGTTGCCCGCAGCTCAGAAAGGCTGAGCTTCTTGTAGGATGAACGGTACACGTTCATCCTACAGGAGCACATAAGAAGGTTAGCGCATTCCCCCATCCAATGGAAAATGCTTTATGGCTCCCTCAGAGCAGCTGGGGAAGCAACAAATACCAGCTTTTCTCCAGGTCTGCTGGACCCATGTCAGTCCCTTGGATGCTGCTGTCCCCACCAGCCTCTGCACAGCCCCTTCCAGCCCTCACACTGGGCAGCACCGGCTCGTGACACAGCACCACATCCCCAGCAAGAGCTGCCTTGGAGATACAGGCTTTCATTTTCATCTGTGGTTTAAGGAAAACACCTCCTGTGGCTGAGTTTCAGTCTCTCATTAAAGGAAATGCTGCTCCCCTCCTGCTAATAGACATTTTTTTCAGATCATATTTATGGTGAAGTCTCTTACAGCCTTTCCTTTCAAATTAAAAACCCATGCAGCTATTCCCCCTACATTCCAGTCTTTGCCAAAAAGTACCATGAAATACCAAGCCTGAGCCCTCTCCCCTCCTCAGACAGCTCCAGGGCTCCTACGTGTCATATGGGCTTCACGCTGGAACTGCCTGCGCTGGCAGCTCCTTGCACTTGCAGCACCTGGGGTTATTTCTGCAAAACACCCTCAATATCGCTTAAAAGCTGCTTCCTCTCCAGGAAGAGCTGTGGGAGCCGAGGGCACCCATGGCTGATGCCTAGAAGACCTGGCCTGGCCACCACTCACGTGGAGAACCCCAGGGACGATGCCAAGGAGCACAAGGACCCTGCACAGCAAGAGCCAAACAAGCCAAAGGACGTTTCCCATTGCCACCGTGGAGTCAGACTACCCACAGGGTCTTCGCGTGCCTCAATGACGACAGAGAATAACTCCATTTGCAATGACACAAGGCAATTTTGGCCACTGCAAGTCATGGTGGGGCAACTACGGAGGGAAGCAAAGAGCTGAATCAGTTCACCAGCGCTCGCTGATCTCCCGGCTCCCCGTGGGGACAGTGGTGACCTGCAGGAAGGTCACAGTGTCCAGGCAAGCCAATTGCCGGGCACTGCCAGCAAGCTGCTGGGGCCACCACAGCGAAGTCACTTTGGGGGCTGATCCCATCTCCTTCATCCCCTCAAAGAAGGGATTTTCCAGAGGAGCGCCAGGCAGGGACACACAGCGCGGTTGCCCTCGGGGACCTGCCGCACTGGGGATGGCTCTGCCACCTTTCCCCCTCGGCAGAGCCACAGGGCACTGCTCCCCGCTCAGTACCCACGCGCACCACATTTAGGCAAATGGCAAAACACCACTAATATTACTCCATGTGTGTCCCTGTCCCCAGCTGGGCTCCCCACTTGGCAGTGCTCAGGGCCAGTGGATCCCCAGGCGCAGGGCATCAGCCGTCACCCACACCGAGCACGGCCACCATCGGTGACACAAACACTCCCAAGCCAGGGTGACACTGCTGCCGCTGGCAGGAGACAGAGGCTGCAGATAACAAGAGATAAACCCAAATAATCCCAGCAAGAAATGCCCGCTTCATGCCATGGAGAGCACGTGTCTCCATGCTATGAGCCGTGACTGTGGCCACCCGGCCCCAGCACAGAATGCCTGTTGCAGGCTTTAATGGAACAGGATGAGACCTGGAGATGGGGTGGGACCTGGAGACGAGGCAAGGGAAGGCAGAGACCCTCTGCAATGGCTTCACTGCAAGGAGAAATCTCCCCCTTGCTCCATCCGGCGCTCGCTCCGACCCCACAGGCACCCGCCGGCTCGACAGGATGTAAATAAACATCCCAGCACAGCTCTCCTCAAGCTGCTTATGAAATACCCAAGCTGGTGGGGTTCACGGTGGGTTGCAGGCGTTCAGGGGACGACTCCGGCATGACTGCAGCCTCCATCCCCGAGCGGCCCTTTTGTTGGGAATGCAAATGCAAAAAAAAAAAAAGCCACTATTTCCCCCCCCCCAATCACTTAAGGCCACATCTTCCCAGGCTGGCTGACCACAGCAAATCATCTCCTCTGTTCCCTCTGCAGCTTGCTGCCTCACATTGAGCTCTTCCAAACACAGTCCCTGTGGGGCTGACAGCCTGAACCCCCCCCGTGGCACCCCAGCCCCGCTGAACCCCAAAGCTGGGAGGTGAGAGCAAAGCCTTCTCCGGAGCCGAGCCTCAGCACTCCCCAACAAAGCAAGGGCTGAAGCTGCACCCACTTGCACCCATCTGCTCCCGCTTGCACCCACGTGCACCCAACTTGCATCCTCCGACAGGGAGCCATGAGATCGGTCCCAGAGTCCTGGGGCAAAAAGCAGGGGGAATTTTGGCCATGGCTGAAATGCCCAGTGGGGACAGAGGTGGATTGGGACTCAGGACCAGGTCAATCTCAGCACCTGGGAAGAAAAGAGGGATGCGAGATGACCAGCCCCTGCTGGACGCTAGATCAGAGCTGCCCACAAGGCCACCACTCTGGCACAGGAGGGACACATTGGGCACCCAGACTCCTTCCTTGGGGCCAGAGCAGCAAATTCTTCAAAGAGCACTTAAAAATGAGAGCTGCCATCAGCAGCGCCCATCACAGGCATCAAGGCTTGTTCTGACCAGCTATGAGCTGTAGCCAAACATTTACAGAGAATAACTTGGCAATGCAGGTTTGTTTTATTAAAAAAAAAAAAAGTGATGATAGAGCTGCAAGAAAAGCCTTAGTGACTGCTCACACGCTGCAACTGAGCTTGTGGGGCACATGGATGCTACCAGGGCAAGTTTTTTGGGGAAAAAAGACTCACAGGCACTTGCCCAGTGAGATGCTCTTGGCATCGACACCCCATTGCACAGATGGGTTCTTAAAAGGGAAAAATCATCAGTGCAACCTCGAGCCCAGTCGGTGCAACCTCCACCGATCAATAAAACCCAGCTCCTGCCAAAACAGCCCCATGGCTGCTGCGCCCCCAAAGCGCTTCAGCTACCTGCTCAGTAAAAGCCAGGACCTGCTTTAACAAAAAAACCAACAAAACTAAGTAAAAGCCACAACCCCGTGCTCGCATCCTCTCCCTCCGCAGATTTAGCACGCCTGTATTTTTCCCATGGCCCCGGAGCAGTTAGTTCACCCTATCTGCAAATATTTCCAGCTTGCCTTGGAGTTCTTCAAAAAGCGAAGAAAACAGGAAATGATTCAACCGGCCAAAGAGGGTCGGATCCGCGCGACCTTAAAGGATGCACGGGACTCTGTGCAGCTAGGAAAAGGGGGCATGTCTCACAAGCAGAGGGGAACCCATCTGGGATCACCTATTTGGGGTTTAAAAAGGACCTTTTGAAATAATTTTCCTCCCGCTCTGTTTTTACAGGGTCAGAGCTTGGGCAGCGGTGTGAAAGCACCAAGAAAAATCACCTAAAAATGCCGCGCTGGAGCTGCCATCCCAGCACGGGGATCCCCAGGGATCAGTAGGTGGTTGCGGGGGGGGGATGGGGACACGATGGCAGGGCCAGCCCCTTCGCCTTCGGGGGATCCCCCGAGACTGCCAGTAAAATCAAATTACTCAACAAATAAACTGCAAAGGGAAAAGCTTCATCTGCAGGATCCCTTTGGCTGTGAGGGTGGTGACCAGTGCCGTGTCCTACACGGGCTTGCTCTGCTCGCACCACAAAATCTTGAATTCCAGGACCTTAACTGAAAGGAATTCAAGACCTTTGTTTTAAAATAAATAAATAAAATAATCCCAATTCAGCATCTGTTCTGAGCAGAAATCCTCGGGCAAAACTGCTTATCCCACCGCAGAGATGATCCGGGGCTTTCTCAGGGCTCTTAAACCTCTCAACTAATGCAATCCTCGGCCACTGGAAAAAAAAAAAAAACCAGGTCTTAGACCACAGCCCTGCAAAGCCCCTCTCTGGGATTAAGCAAACACCGTCGCTCCCTTCGCTTCACCCAGACCTGAGTACATGCTCAAACACTTCGCCTTACATGCTCTGTTGACACGGAGCTGCTGCGTCTCTTTGCCAGCTCTGCTATTTATTTTCTTTTTGACCGGTGCCAGCGTTTCCCTGGTTGTGTTCTGGGAAGATATTTCCTAAGCTCCCGGGGGGATTTTGCCTTTGTGAAACCCAAGCCCTGCGACGAAGCGTTCCCTCTAACGGTGGCACGTTATATCTGGGCTCCCCAGAAACCCACCGACACTCAACTGCCTGCAGAAAAAAAGCCCCGCAGAAACACTTCGGAATTGCTCCGGAGGAGGAGGATTTGCTGCCCTTTCACACACCAAGAGCACAAAAGCTAGTACAAGTAAGTTAAACTCACACGTATACTAGAAAGCCAACAAAAATTAACTGTATTTTTGTATTTTGTCTGTTTGCATGCAAGAAAAAAAATAATTGCAAAAGCAAGCCATTTTATTTTTTTTTCTAGGTATCCAGATACTACCAGTGGCCATTAATCTCATAAATTGGATTAAGAAGCAAAGGCATGGCATAGTCCACCTATGCGCATCAACTGCCTATACCCATCCACAGGTACGCGTGTGTGTGTGTATGTACAGATAAACGCTGCTTGGACGATAAGCTGCATTGCCACACCACCCCTGGAGCTGCTGCTTGCGGCAAATCATCCTCATTTTAGAAGGAAAAAACTTTCGGAAACACTGTTCAAGCTGGTCCATTTAGAAATGCACAAACAAGACATTAAATAACAATGAAATACTTTCAATAAAAAAAAACAACAAAAAACAACCCAAACCAAACAGTGGTTGGGTGTTACCAGCTCTCATAATCTCACTGCAACTCTTGCAGCATCCGATTTATTTTTTTTTTTTCCTAGAGTTTCCAGTGCTGCTGCTGGGAGCTGGGGTCCCCCAGGGACACTCCCCCCCCCCCCCCCAGCTCACTGGGATGCCACAGAACAGGCTTTGTGCCACCCCTCTGCAGCCCCCTGAAGTGCCCAGGACCATTCCCATTTTGTACACCTGGATGTTTCAGGCACACTCCACCAGGGTGCCGATATCATAAATGTCACCGGCTCTGATTAACGAGGGGTTTCCATGCAATTAATTAGTAGCTGCCAACCTCCATGCAAGCAGAATCCACTTGCAGAAGCACCAAACTGCCAGCACTTCCGTCCCTTCTGTTTCCTGAAACAAACTCACCTCCTGGATTTTGAGGAGCAGCAAGGCAACCCCCCCGTGCTCCGTTGTCCAAGCAAAACCCACCTGCCCCTAGAAAAGCCCCTCCCTGGCTCCCGTGAGGCCATCAGTGTCACAGACCTGGCCCTGAGCATCCCAAGCTCCAGCTCTGGGATGGGGCTGCCCCCATGCTCCCTCCAGCTCCCGCCCACCACCCAATCCCTGCCTTCAAACCACCACCTGCAGCCTGACTTTGAGCAGGGCTAAGGATGAAAAAGGACTTTTCAAAAGACCTCCATCACACAGGCATTAGCACACGCTTTTGAGCACGATGCAAATTCGCTGCCAGCCCAGCCCGGTGAGCTCTCGCCCAGCCAGGGCAGCCCTGGGTCCCTCCCTGCCCAGGATGCTCACAGATGGTGGCGGCCAAGTCCCAGGACCATCTCCAGCCTCTCCACTCAGCAGCTCCTCACAAGGCACAAGCAAACGCACACCCTGCAATGGGCTAAACTACTTTGGAGAGTCACCCTTTAGGGGTTTATTTCAGGAATAAAACACCAATGCCAGCATGGACACCCGCCTCTCCAGGAGAAAAGGAGGAGAAGAGCTGATATGGACACCCCATCCATGGAGGTGTTCAAGACCAGGTTGGTTGGGGCTTTGAGCAACCTGGTCTAGACAGACAGACACACACACACGACACGGAGCTAATCTAGCAGCCGAGGCTGGGTCAGTACCATCTGCTGTGGGAGCCTGGCAGGTCCTGGCACACCACGGGGCAGAGCAGCTCCTGCAGACCAGCGCGCCAAAGCCACGATGCTGTGTGCTCCTCAGAAAGGGGGTTCACCCCCTGAACCTCCTCCAAGGTTGAAGGGATGCTCTCGGCACAGCCGGGAAGTGTGCAGTGTCCCACAGCAGCACTGTGAGAAGGGGACCTCTAGCACCACTCGAGCCCTCGGAACAGGGATTTGGCTCAAACCAAGCCAAGCTCATCTGCCACAGGAGTTGATGGCCTCTTTGGCCCCGTCACAGCACGTAATCACTGGAAATCAGGGCTCGTCAAGTAATCGGCTCAATCCTGCCTGGGACCACCTTGCCCAGAACACTCTGCACCCACCAGCAGTTTTGGGGCTGCTCCCAGCATCGCCTCCACAGCCTAGCCTGGTGGGCTTTGCCGATCCCTGGGGGCAGCCAAATAGGGTCTAATCACCGCTGTCAGGAATTGCACTGCCTGGACGCGCTCCAGGCTCTGGATTACCCTGTGACACGTCAAGCCTTTCCGCCTCTGCTCGGCCAAGCTGGAGAAAACACAGGCAGGAGCATTCCTGTCTAATTTACATTGTTAACATATTTTCTTTTAAGACAGCTCCCCGTGGCATTTCCTCTCCTTTCACATGTGTTTTCAGTCAGAAAATGGCTCCTTTGCTCACCTGCTCCCTGCAAAGCAAACCTCCACTGGTGGAGCCTGCAGGGGCTAGGGAACACTGGGCTCTTGTCCTGCCCTGTGACCACCTGGGGACACCGAGATGTTCTGAAGGGACAAGGGACACTGCTCAGGGCCCTGGTGTCCATCTCTGCTGTTTTGCCTCCAATCAGGACCTCTCCATCCCTTGCATTTTGGCTTCTCTGCTGCAGGCAGCGAGCACCAAGGGATGCAGGGGAGGGATGCACGGGAACCTCTGGGAGTTGTGGAAGAGACAGGCAGCTCCGGCAGCACGGGATCCTGACCAAAGCCCGAACACCAGCAGGCAGAGCAGCAAAGGGCAATGCTGGGAGCCGAGAAGGAGCCAAACAGGGGGAAAAACTCACACAGGAAGGGGGCCCAGGGCCACAGCACCGCCAGAACAAGAAGCCCATTTACACCCACCCTGACATGGGCACCCTCCCTTGGCAGTAATGGTTATACTGGGAGCCGAGCTGACCCGCAGGCAAGCTTTAATTGCCACTATTATTACTACAGTTTTGTTGGAAGCTCAAAGGCTGCTGTCTTTGCTCGGATTTAGGGATGCACTTAACTTTAAGCAGATGCTTATTGCCCTGATTTGGGAAGGGGAGGGGGGGTCCCCACATCCCAAACTTGAAATCCCACTACAAAGACGACGAAAGCTGGGAGAAGCAGGAGCCCTCACCGTGGCTGCCGGCAGTGCCCACAGCCCTGCTTGCCGTGAGAACCGGGGAAGCTTTGGGCTCGTGCCACAGCCAGGAGAGGGATTACTGCCTCCATTCACTGCCGTGCCAGGGAGCCGCCGCCTGCTACAGCAGAGCTGGTTTTCATTCCCCTTCCCCCAGGAATGACTCAAATTTTCCCAATAAAGCAGCACCAGAAAGGGGGCTATTGTAGCCCTACATCCCCCGCGGCCAGGAGGACCTTGGTGACACTTTGGGGAAGGGGGGGAGCTGACTGCTGATGGCAAATGTCAAAGGAGCCTCAAAACCCAGCCAGAAAGGGGGGACCTCTGGCTGGCAGCACTGCAAGGGGGGAGGCAGAGCACCCCCAGGTCTGTGCCACAAGGCAAGGACACGGCTGCTCTCCCACCATCCATCTCTGGGAAAATCAGAGTGAGGATGCTCCTGGGGCTTCCCAAACCCTGGATGGTCCTCAGCTCCATGCTGGGATGCTACGGCCCCCCACACGCTGCTGGGAAGGGCTTGGGGGCTCCCCCCGCCTCCCTGGCCGCACACGTTTTACCCAGCTCCGTCCCCCGGCTCGGAGTCAGCCAGCGCCGAATCGGCTCAAACTCCAGATGTTGGTGAAATGCTATAAATAAAGGAGGGGGAAGGGCAGAAGTGGCTGGTGGGACGCCAAGCCCACCGAAACACAAGCAGATGTTCCCCTTCCTCGCAGGGCCGGGCTGTGCCTGTCCGCAGCTGAGTTTGGGGAGAAAGGTGACAGTTCCAGCACCCAAAGGTGCCCTGTCTGGCGACACCCCCCCAGCACCTGCAAAAGAGGTGGGTAATTCAGAGGTTTTCCACCAGCCAGGCCAGGAATAAATCCTTGGGCAGGACCAGCTCAGTAAACAACCTGCTTCCATTTTTATACAGCCACAACTCTAATTACCACCCACCCTGTTAGCTGAGGAGGTGTTTCGGCTCAGACACCAATCATCAAGAGAAAAACCTCACTTCATTCTTCCATTACAGACCCAACAGCCTGACTGACACTTGCTCTTCAAGCTTGTTGCTACACAGCATCTCCTGGGCAGAAGCCATGTCACAACAGCCAGGAGAAAGTTTTGGGTGCTCCCCAGGGATGAGCAGGGACTGCGGCAGCACCCAAAGCAATCGCTGCCCTCAGAGACAAGGAGGGGCTCAAACACAACTGAGCTGCCACAAAATACCTTTTGGCAAAGCCTGTGACCACCCTGAAATGGGCAGAGTTATCTTAAATATCACGGGGAGGAGAAGAGGGGTGTTGCAGGTTCCTGATGGTGCCGACACAATCCGTGCTGTGGTGGCACCGTCCCTCGCCTCCGTGTCAAAGCTTCATGCCTCCACCAACCCAAACTGCCAGGCACCTCTCCTGCCAGCCCCGAACATGAAGTCTGGGCTTTTGCAGCTTATTTAAATTGCTTCCATTATTCAAATTGCTCTAATTACTTAAATTGCTCCAGCTGGGTTTGAGTGATAGAAGCATCAAAAAAAAAAGTTGGGGGTGGTTTTTTTACAAGGACCAAAGACATTAAGATTTGTGCTGTTTTCCCTAACAGCTGCAGCGCTGTTGCCCCAGCATCCTCAGGACAGCCCGGGGGGCTCAGCCAGGCTCTGTGTCTCTGCCCGGGGGGGCTGCTGGAGGAGCCGGCGCTGTATCGGCACGCACGCCCAGCGCCCTTTGGATGCATCCCGCCGCTTTCTCTGCCAACACGCAGCACAAAGGGAGCCATCGAGGATGGCAGGCGAGCCAGGAGACAGCCGAGCGATCCCAATTAGCAGTGGAAAGCATCCAGCCACGGGTACTCAGCAGGACCCGCAGCCAAACCGCAGCTGATATGGTAATTTGGATATTTTCAGTGGTTGAGTCTCCCGCCCCTGCCGGGTCTGCTCCACTGGATGGGAGCACCGAGTCAGGGGCTGGCTGTGCTGGACGGGGTGATGCCAGGTCCCTGATCTGTCCTTGGTCACAGCCCAACAGATTAAACATTCAATGGAAACCCCGTGCCCACAGGATGGCTCCTTCCAGCAGCCAAGGAGAAGGATGATGCCCACAGAATGCCACAGTGGGCACCGAGCCTCGGCAGGGACTCACTGTCCTCAGGGACACTCACCCTGAGCCCTGCAGCCTTGTCAGACACAGCAGAGGGGACGGTGTGGCTTATCACTGGTGACCCTCAGCAGCCCTTTCCAGGGCAACGCAAAAGCAATCAGAAAAAAAAAAAATCAAAAAAAAAGTCAGTGAGGTCCCTCACTGTCCCCTGGCTCTGCAGGAGACATGAAGAAGAGGTATGCACCCTCTCTGAGCCCTGTACCAAAGTGTCCAGGTCTCCTCCAAGCCCGTGCACCTCACTCAGTTCCCTTGCAGGCACTATGGGATGCAAACCCCGTGGGAGAGCCGGGTGGCCACGCCAGCACCCTGCCGCAGAGCCGGACCTCAGCCACAGCCCCAGACACGACAAAAGGTTATTATCCCAAGAAACTGCCGGGCAGGAGAAAACAAGGGCAGGAAGGATGTGAAGGGTGGGGAGGACGCCTGATCTCCAGCCCGCGGTGACAGTGCCTGCCAGGCTGAGCTGCCCCACAGGACAGCACAGCTCCTGTCCCACACCGGGCACCCCACACCGGAACGGGGTGATGGGAAAAGTGTTTCACTTACAGCCTCCCACCGGTGTTTCACCTTTAAGCAATTTGTTGCCAGAGAAATTAGAGCCCGACCTCATCAGCTGCTGATGCCCTAAGACAAAGGGGTAAGCCTAGATTTGCCCCTCTCCGAAATCCCTGACACGGTGCCACAGCTCCGGCCGCCGCATTATGGAAATCCCTGAGCACAAAGGAGCCTCTCAGGAGAGGGGCTGCAGCCAGGGCCACGTCCTGGTGAGGACCATGCGCCCCTAGAGGGGACAACCCTGGCGAGGGTCCCCAACAGCCACATCCCCGGGACGAGGGCAGCTGGATGGTGTGGGGACATCCAGCTCCGTGGGGTCTGTCTGATCCCACCCGCCTCCCCCCAGCAGCGATGCCACCAGCTGAGCCGTCCCTACCATTCCTCAGCAATCCTACAGCTGGGGAATTTCTCCACCACAAGAAGCAGCATTTCCCCCCCCCACTTTGCTGGCATTTGAGCAGACTCAGGGAAGGCAGCCCCGCTCTCCCCCAGGGCAGGGCTGGAGCCAGGAACAGCAGCTCAGGCTTGGCTGGGAGCAGGGAGCAGCTGGGCCAGCCCAGGGAGAGACACCAAGGGAGGGAGGGAGGATGGAGGAGACTGAAACCGCCACGTGCATATGTTTTCTTTAAGAGAGACAACTTTTCCAGCATGATCTGCCAAGCGAACACGCAGCCGGGATGCCGGCGAGCTCCCCTACTCCAGGGGATCAGCTCTGGGACAACACAGGGCAGCAGCACGGATCCCGGCAGGCTGGGATTTGTCCGAGAGGAGAAACAGGGGATCTCTGTTCTGGATGCAAAGGGATCGCACCAGATTCAGAGGGATCTATTTTCTGGTGGGTAGGAGAGAGGGAAAAGGAGGCAAAGAGCATCAGTCACTCTGCGCAGGGCTGGAACCACAGCTCGAGCCGCTGGAACAAGGGGAAGAGTCCTTCCCACGCTCACCATGACCCCCCGTGGGTGAGGAGAGGGATCGCTGCGGGCGATGGGAAGGCAGTGGGAGATGCTGGGAATGAGCTTCCCAGATCATGCTGCAGCAGAGAGCTTGCAGCCCCAGAGGGAGAGACATGCCCTGCTCTACGGTACCCCAAATCAGGGACACAACTGCCATCCACGGCAGCACATCTCAACGTCCTCAGCACTGCTCCAAGGACAGGCAACGGACCCAAAACAGAGCCTCCAGCCCAGGGCAGGACCCAAAGCACACCAAGCTTGCGTCCGCTCGCAGCTGGAGGCTCTGGCCAGAGCCACGCACCATAAAACTGCTGACCATGCCGTATCAACCTGCCCTTTGGACTCTTCAGCTTCTCGCCGGGGCCAAGCCTTGAGCAATCACCAAATCATTCATTAATGCTGGCCCCATTCGGTGCCTTTAATAACCCTGGGTCACTAGCAGGAATCCAGACATACCAGCTTTGCACTCCCACAGCGACTAGCCTGGCACCACCGATGCTGAGGGAAATCCCCCTCGAGAAGGTGGGGGCTCTTTGTGTGATACACCAGGGAGCACCAGGGCCTCGTGCAATGCACCGAGCACCGCTCCCTCCCCAGAGAACACTATTCACCCTGTTACACGCAGGGCTCTCAGCCACTCACCCAGGGAAGGAAAGGTATTTTCCTCAAGGGTTGAGATTGCTCAAGCTCTTAACTCCTGGTTTTCACCCTGTGAGCCACATGGCCCTGCTGCAGGACCCGTGCAAGGGCTGTGTGGGACCTGGGGGACACTGTTGTAGGACCATGGACCAAATCCCACATCCTACAGCTCCTTCCTGCCTGCTGCAATCCGCTTCCCATGGGCCCAGCACCAACCCTGCCCTGAGAGCCTGATTTTTGGGGACGGGATGCAGTCCCCAGCAGGTCAATAAATAACCCACAGCCCCACAGAAAGCCAGCTGTTTGCCGAGGTGTCTAACATGGGATGGGAAAGCCAGTGACCTACACCATGGGCCAGCAAGAATGCAGTTCCCGGTCCTCCCCCCGAGCCCTGCAGACAGGGATCACGGGTGCTGTATTTAGACTTACAGGGTGCTATATTTAGACTTGAAGAGCCAAATAAAGCCCACACAGGGTGGGAGAGACACCACGCAAGCCACCGTACTGGCCCTTCGGGGCTGATGATCTCCCCTTTCTCTGCCACCAAGCCCACCTGATGCCCAGGCTGGGGCGAGGGATGCCATGGACACAGGGCAGGATGAGCTGGATGCAGCCCCGCAGCTGCTTCAGCTCCGCAGAGCACGCTGCACGCTCACCGCACGCTTGTCACACGCTTGGCCACACACCTTCCAGCTCCCACCGCCACACAGCAGCGTTCCTCTGCCCCGTCTGTCCCCAGCATGGGGACACATCTGCGCCTCCCCAGCCTGGCCCCTGCCCAGGGAAGGGGGGAGAACAGGCGCTGCTCTGTGAGCGCCGGGGAGCATCGGGACCAGGGAAGTTCAATAGTTTACTACCAATATTTGTCTTGGCCCGGCGGCAGGGCTTGCTGGAGGAAACGGGGCAGGGGGAGGGCTCCAAACATCCTCTGCATTCCTTATAATGTAAGTAAAGTCAGTGCTGTGGCACCCGCGCTTGGGGTTAACCAAATGTAAGGCCTTTTGTATTTAAAAATCCTGCAATAAAATATCCAGGGGTGCAATTTTCCAAAAAGCAGGAGGAGTGAGGGGCCTCGGTCCCAGCCCCCAGTGTGACACACGAGCTACCTTTTCCTCCCAAAAAACCCACAACTCGGAGCTTTTGCACAAAATCTGCCTGTAGAGCCAATCTGGACACAGCACCCAAAGCCTCCGGCTCTGCCTGGGGCTCTCCTCAGCCTCCTCTCCGTAACTCAACCCTCCTTCCACAGCAAACATTGCAAAATGCCGGTGTCAGCTCCATCCCACAACACTGCTGGAAAACACGGGGTCGGAGTGTGACCTGATGCAATCAGGGAACATCAGGGCTCGCTCACTCAGCCCGTACCACTGCAATGCTCAGCTCCAGAAATGACATGTTTTAAACCCAGCTCCTTTTAAAAAAAAAAAAAAAAAAAAAAAATAATGAGAAGACCACAGAAGATGCCCCTCACTTCCCAAAGGCTGCAGGGAGCCAAGCACCCTCCCAGCCACTGCTCCTTGGGCAAGGAGCTGGTGTTTATCTCCAGCCGGGGCAGTCAAACGGCACCTCCGTGCCGGGGCAGATAAGGAGGTTTGGAGGTGGCTCTGCCAAAGCTCTGCGCAGCAGCGGGTGTTCCAGGACCAAGTGCATTTCCGATGCAGAACAGAAGGACCTCCCACGATAACCCCCGGAGCCAGCACCAGGCTCCGGCTGCTCCAGCTGATAAACCCTGTGTGAAGGTGGGTGTGCGGTGTTGGGAACACTCCACTGCTGGCTGCGGGGCTCCGAGCACGCTGTGATCCGCACACACGGGAAGGGCTGAAGAGGACCAGAAAGCCGCAGGGAAAGCAGCCACCCCAGGAACAGCCCTGGCACAATGCTTGCAAAACCAGAAGTTGGATCCAGCAAAACCCAGCAGCTGCTTCAAGGAGTGGCACAAAGCAATTTTCACCCCCCATGTCTGGGCTCCCCCAAGCACCTCGTGGGGTCTCCCATGTAGCCCCATCCCCAGGACAGACCCAGGTCCTCGCTATCAGTGGGAGCCTTGCGCTCATTAAGAGCTGCCAGGCAAGAGCAGGGAACTCTTCCTGGCAAAGCAGACTATTCACCCTGCTTAGAACTAATTAGGGCTTGTCTTAATTAAATCCTGCTAACCATGAACAACCGCAGGGCCAGAATTAACTGATTTACCTGAGATGGCCTTTGGTTGCTCTCAAGGGACATGCTGCGAGCGAGGCAGCCCTGTGCCGGCCACAGTGGCTGCAGACACGGCAAGGAAGGAGCTGCCAGGGCTTGGGAAGAGGCACTGGAGACCTGCCCCACGGCTGGGCACCACAGCCCAGCAGATGCCTGTCCTGCCCCACGGCTGGGCACCACAGCCCAGCGGACGCCCATCCTGCTGGGTGGAACAGCCCCATCCCCAAGGGCTGAGGGAAGAGCTGCCACAGCACACCCCGGGGTGGGAGCCCGGCCCACCAAGGCAGGAGCGGAGGGATTAGCCCTCCCCGCTGCCTTTTGTGCTGCTCATTTCTTTAACGGGATTAGTCCCTGTAAGTCTGTAAGAAGGTTTAATCACATAACGCCACGGGGCGAGCAGCGGGGCTCCTGCCGGGTCCATGCAAGCACTGAGCCTCACTTAAGCGGGTTTACAGCAGACAGTGATGGAGGGGCCTGGGACCACATCTGGACACCAACTCACTGCTGCTCCCTGCCCCACTCCTTTCTCGAGCATCCCTGGCCATGGGGCAGCACCCAGGATGGCTCAGTGCCAGGGCTGGAGACATCACCGAGGGAAAGACCCACTGCCAGGCAGTCAGAGCCCGAGATGCCCACAAAGCAGCCCTGCACACTACTGCGGTACCTACAGGGAATCATCTTTCTTACCTTCCCCTTGCTCATAAAACTACTTTTCTATTTGGCTTTCACAGACTCACCACTAGCAGACACCTACCACTGGCTTATTTCACCTGGTAACAAACTCTTGCAAGGCTTCAGTGGGAAGAGAGAGATATTTAGTCAATATAATCCAGCTCCAAGTCTGGTTACGGTTTAAACGTACACAGCAGTGGAACCAAAACACTCAGGAGTCCAGGCAAAAGCTGTAATGAAATTAAATTATGGATATGGATCTTGCCAGAAATAATTATGTCGACAACTTGGGTTTTAATTCCTTATTTATAGAGACCTGTGGATCTGGAGAAACCCTTTGCTGATTACAAGTTTAATTTTTTCTCTCATATCCCAAACTGGAGTCTTCCAAGACAACTGCCTGTAAAATCTCTGTACTTAGAGATAGAGCCAAGGACTGGGAGCCAAAACCAGCTCAATTCAGAACAATTTATACACCAAGTTTTTCTATAGTGTGAGATAAATCACTCAACCTCACAGCCTCAGTTTCCCTGACCGAAGGGCAGGAATGAAGCACCCAGAGGCAATGCCACTGCCATCACATCGCAATTGCCTGGTGTTAGAGCTGCAAGCAGTTAAGGGATGGTGCCTTACGGATTAAAAGGAGCTCCTTAAAAACCTCATTTGGAAGTCAGATGTGCCCAGCCAGCAGCTGGAAGCCCTGGCCCCCTCCGGCCGGGGAATGCACGCTGTAAGTCAGCATATGCACGGCACCTTTGCTCCATGTGTCTCCAACTCCCCACGAGCCATAATCCCAGCACCTTCTCCCCCGGCTGGGAGCAGCTCCGGGCCCAGGGGGCTGGGGAGGAGGAGGTGGAATTCATCCAGACCTGCAGCATTGCCCGCAGCATCACCAGATCTGGAGTGAAACACCCAAAGGTGTTTGACCCAGACACACTGCACAGCGGCACCAGGGACAGTCCTGGATAAAGAGATCTGGAAATGTGTGATATGCAGCCTCCTCCACAACTAATTTGGGTGTTGGGAATAAACTGACAAAGCAAAAAAAAAAAAAAAAAACCACAAAAAACAACAAACAACACACCAGCACCAAAACTACACTGTTTGAAGCTTTCCTCAACCACAAGAGGACCACAGGTCCAGCCAGAGCAGAGAAACTCCAAGGCATGGAACAGTCACGGCAGAGGCTCTGTGCAGCTGCCAGGGCACATGCAGAAGGCCCCGATTCTGCCAGAAGATTTTTTAATTTATTTGGAACCATTTAATATTTTTACTATTGAACAGCACCGTTAAACAGCTGGCGAGGAGCCCATTCGTAAGCGGGGCTGTTATTAAAACAAGCTGCTCGAGCGCATCCCTGCGAGCAGAGGGGCCCGGGACTGGCTGTGCCGGAACAAGCTGCGTTTTGAAAGGCTTCATTTAATATCAGTTTTCAAATCATTTTGAGGGAAAGCTTTTGATTACTTGGGGATGCAGAAGGGAACATCACCGGCTGGACCACACGCAGCATCTCCTGGTATCAGCAGCATCACTGCTCTGCAGCCAGGCAATGGGCTGGGATGCAAACACCCCCCATGCACTCCTGCCCCACTCCCAGGAAGGTGGCAGGTCCCAGGGGTGACCCCACTGTCCCAAGTGTCCCTTGGGAGCACATGGCCCTGGGAACAAAGGCTCTTGGCAGGGCGCAGCTCCTCCCGATGCTAATCTGCCTCCTGCCTCCCGCTCCCTTCCACTCGCTTTGTGTTTCACTAAAAATATCCCGGTGGAGGAAGTTTCTGCCGCGGGGTGGATGCTCTCCTCCCCGGGAGGGGCTTCCTGCACTGCCCCAGCACAAAAATAACCCCCCAGCCAAGGTCCTCTGCAGGACCCACTGCCCACACCAAGCCACGGCAGGTGAGCTGCGGCTGGGGGAGACCCGCTCAGCCCCCTCCCTCTGTCCCCACAGCCCACCCACAGCTCCCAGGCTTTTTGGGTGACGGGACACAGCCACAGTCCACATGAAGCATTTTGCATCCGAACCCCCTTCCCACAGCACTGGGAGAATGTGAGTGGGTGGGGACCTGGGTGGTCAGGAGCCAGGGGTGACCCCCCCATGCTTCCAGCACAGCGAGCAACACACCGTTCTCTTCACCTTACAACACCGTGGGTAAGTGTCCCACCTCGTGTCTGGATGGCATCTAGCAGGATGAGGCTCAGATCCCTGCTGGTACCTCCTCCAAGTGCTGTGGCAACACCCAGCACGCACTGCTCCCCTGCAGGCCCACCATAACCTGAGCTGAGGGTCCAGCAAACCCCGCTGCAGATGATGGCACTGCGATGCCAGCCCCAAACTGATACCAAAAACCAACAAACAGAAGCCAGAAGTTCAGAAGTTAGATCGCCGATGCGCAAGGGGCAAGCAGAGGGGACTGCACAGGGACCTGCGAGGCTCTGGGATGCAGAGAGAGCCCCCCAGCCTGCTGCCCCTCGAGCGGTGCAGACCCCACTGCTCCCACCCACCCGCACACCAGGGGGGAGCAGAACTGCAACCCGCTCCTCCAACACTCACACAAAGGGGGCTCCGCAAAAACAGGTCTCGTCCTGCTCCTTCTAACCAAGCGCTAAGTCGCTGGGCTGTCAGAGGAACCAATGGTCTGAAAAATCAATTATTTTAATCCATTTAGCCTATTGCTGCCTGCACAAGAAAGGGGCATGCTCCCAGGAAAGCAAAACACTCCTTTAAGCAAAGCCCATGGTGTAGCAGTCCCCACAGCTCAGATGGGCACGGGCCACCACGCCATCGCCCCACCAGGCAAGGGGGAACGGTTCCACCACCATCCCCGGAGAGGGCCCCTCCGGCTGCCACAAGCCCCGACCTCCATCCCCAGGATGCTGCCAGCTGGAGCTGCTCCAGAGCCCACCCGCACCACCAGCACCGACTCTGCCCGGCCCCGCGACACACGATGCCGGCGAGCCTGGCGCTATCAATAATGCAGCAGGGTCAGCACCGGCACGGGGCCGCCGGCTTCCCCGCAGCCCTGCCGCACGCCAGCCCCACTGCCGCCTCTGGGACAGGACTGAAGGGCTAATCCCGAAAGCAAGCCCGGTTTTGCTGCCGCTCCTCGGCTGAGCCCCTGCAGTAACCAGACCTCTCGCCATCCCCAGGTAGCCCGGTGCCCCCTGCAACGCCGCCCTTCGCTCTCCCACCCCACCATCCTACTTCCCAGCTCCCTGCAGGCATCTTCCCTTCCCTGCAGGGATGTGGGAAGCAGCACTCCCATCCCATGCTCTCGGCCAGGCACAACAGAGCGGCAGCTCCACGCTGCGGGTGCAGAAACGGCTCTGCGAAGTGGCTTTTTCTTTTTTTTTTTTTTTTTTTTTTTGAGCAGAGAAGCACAGAGCGCACGCAGCGACAGATCCCTGCCCTGACGGGACAGGCATACAAGCTTCCTTTCAGCTTTGCCCTTTCAGACCCGCAGCGAGCGCCGCCGAGCTGGCAGCACCCACAAAAATAGCTGCTGTGGGAAGAGCAGGCAATGCTGCAGGGACACGGCCACGGCTCCCGGGGCTCCGTGCTGGAGGGTTTCTCCAAGCCTCTGCCGGCACAGCAGGAACCTCACCCAGGTTGTACTGGGGACGAGCTTTGCTGTCCTCTCCGGTCACCCTCTTCCCACAGATCTGAGCTGACACTGGGGCCCAGGGAGCGCAGGATGCTGCAGGGAAGTGCTTTAATTTAAACCACGCACTTATTTTTTGGGGTTGTTTTTTTTTTTTTTTTAATCGCATAATTACTGCAGACATTTCTGCTCATGTTAGGTTTTATTACATCTTTGTGGTTATTCTACAAGCCCTAAATTTTGGGCCTCAACTGAGTTGGCAAAGGTCTCTGAAAACATCTGTCCCGAGTTACTCCTCTCTTCCAACGCTCCGGCAGAAAGCTGGCGGCTGAAGATGTTGCAACGCGGAGTTTTATTTGCAATAGAAAAAGTTCTTATTCCTGACCCAAACAGAAGTATAAATATTTACTACCTCGATGTCAGCACTGGCCCCCCCATACCTGCGGGTCCCGACAGGCATGCAGGCACTCATCCATCCTCCTCCAGAAAATAACACGTCTGTCCCCAGGCACATCAGCTCCTCTCAAGCACGGGCTGGCGGCACGCAGGAGGCTCAATGCCTATTTTGTCACAGCAAAGAGCCAGTGAAAATCCCCCCCCATGTCAGTGGAGGGACACCCATTCTCCTGCTGTTTGCAGTTCTTGCCAGCAGCAATGCTAAGGGTAACACCGTCCCTCCCTGAGCTGATTAACAACCTGCCACTAATTCCCCCACATTAAAATTTCTGGACCCAACAGGCTGCTTGAATCCAGGAGCTACTAAACAAGGCATGAGTTTGTTTTCCAAAAAAATAGATGCTGGTTGTAGGTCCCCTTACACACCCACCCTCCCTGCAGTCGTGCTTTGGTGTGACTGGAACAGCGACGGAGGGGAATTGCATCACCCCGAACACATCTCGGTGACTTTACTGTTGTTCTTGTTTCTCCTACAAACACACCTGGAGAAAGCAGTGAGGCAGCAAGTCCCAAGGACACCGCTAACGTGGCTCATGAAGCCACAGCCATAACAGGGGTCCAGTAACAGCACATCCCTCCCACCATGCAGCAGGAGCCGAGGGCAGCCGCGCTACAGCCGCTGCCAGCCCCGGGCCACGCTGTGCACCATGAATGCCTCTGGGATAGCTGGTACCATCCAGAGGCTACCAGCCCCTGGGCCACGCTGCCTGTGCGCCACAAATGCCCCCAGGATGGCTAGCAGCATCCAGGTGAGCACCCAGCAGCACCAGCCCAGCCCCGCAGCATGCCTGCCTTTTACATGCTTTTAGCTCAGGCATTTAATTAACAGCCACCATCAGCTCACACCGCTGTCCCAAAGGCACCTTGGCAATAAAAGCTGCTCACCACCAAGCACCCAACCCAGCCAGCCATGCTGAGACCTCCCTGTCCACTGCCTCCCAAACCCCTGGGGACTCGATGCTGGGTGCCCAGCAGAGCACCAGGGAAAAGCAGAAAGCAGCCCGGTGGCACGTTTGGGAGAGGGGAGAGCATGGCATGGGGGCACGTGCCCTGCTGCATCCCCTCCCAGGGGACACAGCGTGGGGCAGGCAGCGAGCAGACAAACCCCTTCAGCACAGGCAAGCATGGACCTGGGTGGGACAGGACCAGGCAGACCCTGCTCACGGTGTCACCATGGCCATGCAGGACATGTGTCCCCACGGTGCCGGGGATGACAGTGCTGTGACGGGCACAGCTGGCAGCCAGCCCTGCCGACCTGCTCTCGGGGCAGGCAGTCTGATTTTAAATACGTGCTGAATTATTCATGGCATCACCGTGGTTCCTGGAGCATAAGGTCCCGGACACCAGGTCTCTGCCGGGGATGCATGTTGACCTCCCCACCCACAGCAGCTCTCCAGGGGAGAGTCACTCCTCTTGCAAAATAAGGTAGGGGGACAGTCATTCCTCTTGCCCACCCTGCCTGCTGCATTGCCCCCCCACTGCCCCAGGCCCCTACGGCTGCCCCGGGTGCCAGATTTCCCTCCTCTTTGTTTCAGCTGCTTGTTGTTTCGGGCTGCACTGAGCAGCCCAGCCTCAAATCAAGGAAAACTGCAGCCTTTACATAAACAAATGCTGCTCAAAAATGAAATGCCGTTCCCCAGGAGCAGCCCAGAGTGTCGGCACCAGTTCCCACAGGGGCAGATTGGGGCCAGGGGTCTGCAGGGGGAAGGGAGCAGCCTGTTCTCCTCCTTCCCTAAACACTGCCAGGGAAGTTACACAAAAGCCCCAAAGCTGGTTGGGGACAAGCCTCTAACTGGACCCAGCTGCCACAGCCCCACTGCAGGGACAGAAATCTCCTAAACAGCCCCAGTGCCAGTGATCTGCAGAATTAGGGTCAGGCTAGAGCTGCCCCATGGAGGGACATGGCACTGGAGGGATGAGCACTGCAGGAACTGAGGTGCACCGTTGCTCCCCCAGCCATTTTGGAGGCAGGAGGACAGCCACATCACCCAGACCAAAGAACCTGGAGCAGGTATTACCACCTTGAAGCAAGCAGGACTGCAAGGCACAGGAGCAGGATGCGAGTCCTGCTGCTCTGGCCACCCATGAACCTACAGCAGGGTCATTCATGGCCGTGGCACAGAGAAGTGACCTTGGCCAGGAAAGCCTGCAGTGCCCAGGTCTTCAAAGAGCTGCCGCCCGCGAAGGCAAGAGCAAACCAGCCGCTGACCTGAGCCTCTGCAGATGCCTGACATCTCAGCTCTGTCCACTCAGCAGCCCCTGTCCCCAACCCGAGGTGGTGGGCATCGCCCCCAGGGTCTGTTCCTTTTGTCCAGCTCAGGTTCAACCAAACACCAGCCCCAACTCCCCAAATGCCCCAGCCAGGCTGCCCCAGGTGAAGCCCCCAGCCAAGCCCCTCCGAGGGGAAGTGCGGGTGCTTCTCCCCCCTCACCCCCCAGCCCTGCCCGGCTCTCCCCATCCCACCCTCTCCTTGGAGGAGCCGAAACCCAAAGGCCGGAAAGGACCGTCCTGTTCCCCTCGCCTGACTTCCCGTCAGCACACACTGTTGGACTGCGCCCAGCAAACGAAACAGAGACAGGATAGGAAATCCCCAGCTTGGAAAGCCGCCCCCGGCCATGCCCAGCCGCCCCTTCCCAGGAACGGCTCCTCTCCCACCAGCCATCTCCAGGGTGACCAGCCACCCCACTGTAGTGACCCCCAGGGGAAATGCACCCATCATCATCACACAGACCTTCAAACACCTTCAAATCATGCAATAAGTAAAAAAAAAAAAAAAGAAAATACTGCCTCTGCCCCTACCAGCCCCAGAAAAGCTGGGTTCCTCCCAGGACAGCAAAACCTCTGCAAGATGCCAAACAGCTCTGGAGGAAGGACCAGAGGCGAGACCCCCTCCTTATCACCGGAGATGCACGTGCCTCCTGCCTCATACCAGCATCGCCTCTTATCTGCACTGGGGAAGTTCTTCAGCTGTTACTCTGTGGGGGCTCCTGAGGACACAAAGCTTTCCCGACTTTCCCACCTACATCCTCCTGGCAGCCCCACAGTCATTTTGGGGCCAGTATCCAACCCCCACCCCACCTCCGAGGGGGCAGAAGCCGACCAGGCACCGCAGCCCCTGCAAGCTCCCTGGGGAGGAGGAGGAGGAGGAGTAGACCCACAGCAGCTCCGTGCTGGAGGAGGCCATTAAGCACCAGTACTCCATGCCCAGTAGGACAGACCAGCACGCACGGGAGGGCTGCAAGGTGGGGACATGGCAAGGAAGGGGACAGACGGCTGAAGAGAGGTGACAGAGTCACCAGCTCGGTCACGCAACACCCGCACGGCTCCTGCCACATCCACACCCCCAGTAAGGGCAGCGCCAGGACCAGACTCCGCTATCTGCCGAGCGCAAGGCTGCGCCGTCTCCGCCAGCCCGGCCCCAGCAGCAAGGCAGCCATGGAAACTGGACGTTTTCCACCCCGAATTCTTTCCTTTTTGGAAAGGAGTTTACCAATAAAAGGCACTTACTGCAGAATCACAGTCCAGACCCAGGCCACTTGAAAAAGAGCTAATTTCCTTCCTATTTAAGCAAAAAGCTGAGAACACATTCACCCCAGATGTTCCCTCCCTCCTGCAAATAATGGAGGGGAGAGAAGCTCATTCATGAGCTCCAGCTTCACTGTGTCCCTGCTCTGTGCAGCCTGCCCCTGTGGGGCAGTGAAACCCAGGCTGGGTCATCCGTGCCCAGTGCTGGTGACCCCCCACCAGCCCCATCTCACAGAATGATATGGGGTTGGAAGGAACCTCTGGAGATCTAGTCCAACCCCCCTGCCAAAGCAGGTCCACCTAGAGCAGGTTGCAGTCTCAGCCCCCCAGAAGATCACGAGACCCTCAAGAGGCACAGGAGGGGGGAGAGCGGCGTAGCCCCCAGCAGCCGATGCTGCTTCAAGCAAGAGCAAATGAGGTCCAAGGGACAGCTCGCCCACTGCTTTGAGACACAGCAGGGTCCAACAGCCACGCACAGACGGCTTTCCTCTGATGGGAAGCAAGCCATACTCACAGAGGAAGGTGCTCCCAGGGGGGCTGCACCTGCTCCCCCCCACCCCTGTGCCCAGTAGCCCCCACATGCCACCTGCCTCTGTCCTTACCTTCCTGCTGCCATGTGAGGAGAAGCTGTGTGAGTGCCGCTGGAGGCTGTCCCCGCTCAGATCCAGCTGCGGCTTCCAGACCTCCCCGTTGTCGCTGCCCACCGACTTGGTGGGCGAAACGTTGGAGTTCAGCAGGATCCCACTGTGCACCATCTCCTCCGTGCACGTCAGGCGCAGGCTGCACAGGTATTCGTCCGTCTCCTTGTCCACCACGAGCAAGCGAGTCTCCGACTCCACAGCTTTGATGCGCTGCACGACCTGGAAAGGAGAAGAACGACTGAGCAGAAACCCACGGACCTCTCGGGGTGGCAGGAGCTGGCCTCAAGGACCAGCAGCTCCCCCACTCTCTCCTACAGCTTCGGTCTTGCTGCAGGGTGCAAGTTCGCTGTCACTTCCAGCCATCGATGATGACGGAGAAGGGCACACCACAGCTTTAGGGGACCCCAAGGATGGAGTGCCTGTTGCCTGCAGCCCCAGGTGATGACGGTGATGGCTCTTTCCACCCCACACCCTGCAATCCACACAACAGCTCTGCCTAGACCACCTGGGATCACCCGCTCTGCTCAGACAGGAGCATTCACAGAGGCTGCTTCATTGCCTCCCAAGCACCAGAAACCCTCTGCCTGGTTTTGTCCCTCGGAGGGACAACACAATCTGTCACACCAAGCAAACCGTCTTTGCACATCCTCATTTCCTTGATCTGGGGGGGTGTCTTTCTTCCCCCATACCCAGGGTAGGATGGAGAGCTAGGGTACGCAGGGAGGCACCCACGCATGCGTTTGGTGGCTGGGCTGCCTTTGCTGGGTGCTCCACATGACTCCAGTGCACCTCAGCTACCCCAGGCAGATTTATGAAAGAAACAACCTGATCTGCATGTTCATCCCTGGTGTGTGCCAGGGGCCAGCAGAGATAAGGGAAACCAGTGCTGGGAGCGGGAGATGGGCCTGCCCCTACCGGGACCCGGCTCCAGGCAGCACTGAATGGGGACCATTGTCCTGCCACTGCCCAGCTCCTTCTGGGGATCAGTGACTGGCAGAGACTCTGAAAGGAGTTTGTGGTGTCGGCACAGCAGGGAGAGACAGGAGAAGCCAATCCCAGCTCCCAGCAGGGGTAAATCACACCAGAGCGGGCTGTGATGGAAACGGGGCAGACCCAGGACATGCACAGGAGCAAAGTAAAGGGAAACCACCTCCAGACTCCCTGCCAGCAGCCTCTGAGGGGTGGCTCAGCTGGGCCACCTACTCCCTGCACAGGCCTTCCTCCCGAGGAGGAGGAGGAGGGGTGGTATCACTGGAAACCCTTCTCGGCAGTCATCCCCAGCCATGGGGTAACCCTAAAGACCAGAGACCCATACCCCCCCATGCGTGCTGGGAAACCCCCGAAGCAGCATTAGGCTTCCTCACAGTGCTCCTGCTCTCATCTAGGTCACACTGGACGGACACACTGCAACCGCCAAGGTTATAAGTGACAAACAAGTCTAATGCGCAATTAGCTAGCATTTATTTACTCCCCTGCAAGCTCCATTCAAGGTCAACAGAGCCCGTATCTGCAAATGAAAAAAAAAAAAAACCAACAACAACCAACAAGAAATTTATAGACTGCAGACAAGGCTGCTTGTCCTGAACCAAGTAATGTACTGCAGGCTGCAGCCTCCATCTCCACGCGCCACGCCGGGCAGCAGCGTGCCAAGGGCTCCCATCCATAACCACCCGCGAGGGTGCTGTTCCATCAAGCCCCAGAAAATCCGTCTGCTCCCTTTCAGATCTATTGACACCCGACATCAAACGGCGCTGCCGATACCGGCGAGGCAGTGCCTCTGCAAGGCCACTTCTGCCGGAGGGGACCTGGGAGCAAACAGCCGACCCGCAGCGGTGACAGGAGATGCAGATGGGCAATGCCTGTGGGGAGCAAGCAGGAGAAACATGCTGGGTCCCGCACAGCGATGTCCCACAGATCCTACAGTTTGGATGCTCCAGGCATTAGGGCAGCACAGTTAGTCACTAGCAGGGATCAGGGTCCCACAGACCACAACAAAATGCAGAGGGACCACAAAAGCACCCTGACCCACCACAGTGCTACACGGCAATGGCATGGCAGGATGGGAGAGCTGCCCCCTGACCAGCAGGGAATGCAGCTGGGGCTCAACCCACTGCTGAGCTCCCCAAAAGCCATGGCAAGAGCAGTGATGGAGCAAGCATCCCCCCAGCCCTGTGAGTGCCAAGGGCTGAGCCAGGCAGGGATGGAGAGTGGGCACAGAGCAGCCCCCTGCTTGTCCCCACTAATGGGGGGAGAGAGAGAAGGGGCTTTCTATGACAACCCCACCAGGCAGTAAGTCGCTCTTGGGACAGAGCAGCGAGGTGGAAGGCAAAGCAGCAGCCAGGCACATGGCAAGGTCCTGCCCGACACAGGCAGAGAGCCCAGCACCCTACCCGTTTCCGAGCCATGGTCACAGCCTCCAGTTCGCAGCTTTTCTGAAGACGACACAGCCTCTCCTGTGCATCCGGCACCCTGGGACCTTCTCAGCACCGGTCCCAGTCGCATGATTTCCGCGGCTCCACCCAAACAGACTTTCACCTCTGGCTACCCCAGCACCAGCCCAGCAGAGCCGTCCCGGACCCTTCCACCCTTGCCAAACAACAGCTGCCTGGGAAGGAGACTCATGGTGCCACTGGGAACAGCTCAGTTCATCCCTCCCGCTCCGAAAGAGATGCCTCTGCCCATGCTGCCAGCCAAGGACCTGGCAGCACTCCTCGCTTTGGGCACAGGGGGAGGGCAGGAGCCCATTGCTCTGCCCCACGCACCCACTGCCCGCCTGAGCAAGGAACCGAGGAGCCAGGATGCAATTCCGCATCCAAAACATGAAACGCCCCGAGAACACGTTCTGCCTTTGCTCCTTGGGTAAGGCCAGGAAAAAACAGAGAACAAAGACACAAATGCCGCCAGCTTCAGCTCGAAACACAGTTACACCCAAACAGCAAGGCCTTGTTTGCTGCAGGCTCCATCCCACCGCAGCTTCACATGGAGAAGCGTTACTTACTCAAGGTCGGGGACCACAGCAGCGCAACGAGGAGAGACCATGGCGAACCGGCTGCTCTAACCCATCGGCAGGAGCCAGCGTCTGACCCACCATGGCATCGCCCTCCCCACAGCCCATCAGCGATGGGTATTTTGTTGGGGTGGAAAAGGTTCTTGTTGTTTTAAGGCAAGAGGAGGAGTGATCCCAGAGGGTGTCCTGGGGCAGGGCTGCTCCTGCTCCCACACCACTAACGCCACCACACCAGGCACAGCTGTGAGCTCTACGACACCCCGGATGGGACACTCCGTCCCATTCACTGCTCTGCAGAGTGCCAGGGCTGAATCCTGCCTCCGCCAGCAGAAAATGGAAGACAGGAAAATTGCTCCCATTTTACTTGACCCAGTGGAAAACCCCCGCACATTTCAAAGACACAGCTGGCTGCCTCAGCTCCGCTATCGCCCATCCCCAGCATCCCAGTTTCAGCAGGTAGTTCTGATGGCTTCCAACACAACACAGCTCCTTCCAGGAACACAGCCCTCCTTTCTGCTCAGCCAGATAGAAGGTGTGGATCTTCCTTCAAGGGTCTTAAAATCACATTCAAGACAAACGTTAACTTTTACACAGCTGGCTCAGATCATCACAACAGGCTCAGTTAGCAATGAAAACCCACCAGGCCCATGGAACGGAGTCCATGAGGTTTCAAAGGAGTCACCTGGGCTTGCCGTGATGCACTGGAAGGTTCTGCCTCACCTTAAGCACAGCAGCATCCATGCCTGCCTGCGAACCCACACCCCCCCAAAACACTGCTGGGTCCCCAAGCTATGCAAGGCACATCCCTGCTCTGCCCCAATAAAGTTCTGGCAGCAGGGGACCCACCATATGTTTTAAGTTACTAAAGCACTAAGCCCTGCAGAGCCCCGTGAGCCATTAGGAAAATGGGCACATTCTGCACTGTGCCCCTGCCAGGCTCCGTGTCTCCAGCGGGACAGGAGCAGCTGGAATCTCATTGCTTGTTTTTTTTCAGACTAAACTGTTTAGCAAACACAAGTTTCAGTGTTATAAGCAGAAAATGACATGGCCTGACGTGTGTGTGGCTTCTGCTACAGAGCTGAGAAACAGCTCGCTTGGATCCCCCCCAGTCACAGCCGTGGTCTAATAACAGCCATTATTTCCCTACAAGCCCTATCTCACTTAAGCCAGCCAAACTGCTGAACATCTGCAGAGCTTTATCAGTAGATTTTAAGGCATCCTTACACACTCTAGGCTGCATAAGCAGGAGCAGCTCACCCAAAGCGGCCGAGAAAACACACAGCAGAGCCGGAAATAAAGCCCGGGTCTCCCCATTCCTTTCCACCACAGATTGCATAACGCAGCGGTGCCCTGCCCGTGCCGAAACACCTTGGGCTTTCCCACCTCTACACCATTACAACATCCTCTCCCCAGCGGCGAGACAGACCACACCACGCAACCGTTCTCATGGGAACTTGGTGTCCCAGGCATGCAAAGCCCCCCTGCAGCCCAGGTCTAGGATTTCGGGGGGGTTGCACCCACCCCACCCCACCCACCACCAGCACTTGGCCAGGCCAAGGATGCTCCAGCGTAGATATTTTGGGCGAAAACCCAAACCCCAAGGAGGCTGGAGCTGAGGCAGAGACAAGCCGGCAGGGAAGCTCAGAACCGGCGCGTTTGGCCCAGGGGTGCCGCGGCCAGTTGCCCACCCCCTGCCCACCCCTTGCCCGCACCTGGTGGTGCGTCTCCTGCTCCACGTTGAGCCCGTTCACCTCGACGACGCGGTCCCCGGCCCTCAGCCCCGCCGCCTCGGCCGGCGAGCCGGGCTCCACTTTGCGGATGAACTGCCCGCTCTTGCCCTTCTCGCCGTGCAGGTGGAAGCCGTAGCCGCTCTCCCCCTTCAACATGCGGCACAGCCGCGGCTTCAGCTGGTCCTTGGCCATGGCCGGGGCGCCCGGCGGGCGGCGGCGGCGGCGCGGAGCGGAGCGGCGGGCGGGGGCGGGCGGCCGCGGGGCCCCTTTTATGCGCGGCCCGGGGCGGGCGCGGAGCGGCGGGGCGCGGAGGGGCGGGCCGGGGCCGGCGCTGGGGCTGGGGCTGGGGCCGGGGCGCTGCGCGGAGCGGCCATGCTGTGCGCTGCCCCGCGGCGCCGGGAGCGCGGCGGGCGGGGACGGGGACCGGGATGGGACGGGCCGGGCGGAGCCGGGGCGGAGCCGCAGCTTGGAACGGGGATGGGGACGGCCCAGGGACGGGGCGGGCGGAGCCGGGACCGGCACCGGCATCGGCAATGACACCGGCACCGGGACGGGCACCGACGTCGGCACCGGGCGAACAGAGCCGATGGCGCCCCGGGGCCGGTGGAGCGATGATGCCCGGGGCTGATCGCGGCCTTCCGGGCTCACGGATCGGAGCTCCGCGGGCTCAGCTCTGGCTCCGGTTGCCGCGCCCCCCTCCCCCCCCCCCCGGTGCAGCACGGAGCCCCCGGGCTGGGGCAGCCCCGGAGCCCCCTGGGCCAGGGCAGTGAGCAGCCCCAGGGGCAGCTGGCCGGAGCCCACCACCCTCCAGGCCAGCCTGGGGACTGCTACCGACACAAAGCCACTGAGCTGTGTCCCCCCCCTGCATCTGCGGGCCAGGCCCCCCATCCCCACTCTCCTCCGGGAAGGGGTACCTGGGCCAAGGCTCATCCGTGGGGGATGCAGCGCAGCTCTCCGGGACACAGGCAAGGACCACCCCGTGAAGGGGAGGTAATGGGGAGCAGGGCCTGAAGCAGAGGCTGCTCATCCAGAGAGAGTGCATCCCGAACTGATGGGATGTGCTGGGATGCCCCAATCCGGAGAGGGGAGGGTGCAGCCAGCCCAGCAGCTCCTCTGCCCACCCAGCCCCAGCCTATAACCATTGGGAGATGTGGAGCTCCTTGTGGGATGTCTCTGCCGAGCCAACAAGTCTGGCACAGACAGAGCTCGTGGGTTGATGTGCTCGTGAGGGAGCTCATGGATGTTTTGTGTCCCCCTGAATGCCAGGCCGTGTATGGGTTTCATTAGCGGGCAGCTCTGCCATTCTGATCCCAGACATTCCTGGTAGGGAAAGGTCCTACTCCATCCTGGGTGCCCCTGCAGAGAGGCCATCCAGGTTTCACCTGAAATGAGCTTGTTTTGATGGAACATGGAGATCCCCATCTTCACCCTTTTGCATTCCTGGTCTTCATTTCCTTGAAATCTCTTACAAGAAGGAAATGACCCAGATTAGTTGTCACAGCTTTGGTGCTGCGTGTCACATTCCTGTGTCACAGGTTTTCTAGCTCTCCTCTGTGGCACTTCTCGTTCCTCAACTGCTTTCCTACCAGATTTTTATAGACCTGAAGCAAATGCAGTGGCCAGCTTGAGGCAGTAAATAAGACTCCAGAAATTAATATTGATTTGCTTTTAATTTGTAGCCCGCTTTAAAAAAAAAAAAACCACACAAAAGACTTCCACTGCGGTTATACATAAAGTCATTCTTCAAAGCAAAGATGCTTAAACCAAAAAGATGCTTGGTGATGTGTCTCAGAGTTGCTATGCTGGAAAAAAATGGCATTATTTATCTTTGGCAATTCTGCCCACCTTCATTTCCTAAGGCAATGTAGCTATTTGGACATTGCATATAAGGAGAGAGCACGGCGTGGCTGTGGCTGGGCAGTAGGCACTGGCCCTGTGAGCGTTCAGTGCTGTCCCTCGAGGTCTCTGTCACCCCCAACCAGGAGCAGGCTCAGCCCAAGCGTGAGGTCCCAACAAGGAGGACACCGGCTGCCTTTGCTCCAAGGCTCCTTCGCTCTCTGTTGCGCTGCAGAAGCGCCGATCTCAGCACAAAATCTTGGGTGACACGAGAGCAGGCCAGAGAGCCGGGAAAATCGGAGACTGTTTTATTTGCTGAACAAGGCAAGTACTCCCTTGAGCCTCTTTGTGGAGCCCTGAAGCTTTTTATCGGGCTAGAGAAGTGGGAATAATTGATTTTTCCGCTCACTGGCTAAACCAAAAAACTGCAGGGGAGGGGGGGGGAGGAGAAGGAATTGTTTCAAATTTATTTGAACAAAAAAGTTTTTCTTTTTATTCAGTGCAATAAAAACACGAGGGAGAAAATCTTTTGGGTGGTCAGAAAGAATATTTTAACCCTTTTGAACGTCTTTTTAAAAGTACTGGTAGTTTGTAAAATAAAAAGAGGGGGAAGTATCATTTCAAAAAGGTGAATATGGGATGTTTGAATTTTTCCAAAATGCTTTTTTTTTTGACCACAAGCATTTTCTCAAGTGTGACCTGAATTTGTTGATTTTTTTTTCAACCCCGGTGTTCCCAAAAATCATTTTTTCCCAAACCCCCCATCTATTCATTGTAGAGAAATTAAGGAGGGTTGGGTACTGAGTGTCAGCTGTATGGCAAAAGGACGTAACCCAGCAGAGATGCCAGGATCTGCAAACCGCTCCAGGAAGGCTTTAGCAAACCTTCCAGCCCGAGCATCCCTGCCCATCTCTGCCAGGCGCAGGAGGTAGCATCATCACAGCACTTGCTCCCCGGGGGCATTGGGACCCCCGGGGAGCTGCTGCTGGGTCCCCTTTCCTGCAGGGACACATAGGGGACTCGTTAGAGCCTCAATTTAACAGAGGATTTTTACCTGCCTGATGCTGATCACACACCTTGTGAGCCATTTATTTCATGATCCCACTGCTTTGGGGACTGATGGAGCCATGCTGTGATTGTGCCAGTGCACAGGTCTGGGGTGTCCTGCTTGTCCTGGGATGCACAGCTCAGTCCATGCTTTGGCACAGACATGGCTCCAAGAGAAATGCTGTATTTTTAGACTGCAGCTGATGGGGAAGGCTTCTTTGTGTAAAGGAGCTGGAAAGAACTTCAAAATGCGGTATGCAAAGGTTCATCCTCACACGGTACAAAACCCCTTTGGTTCTCAAGGCCATCCTGCCATTTCCCATCTGTGCCCTGCTATAGAAAAACAGGGGAGAGCACAGGAGGTCTCCTGCACATACTGGTATAACAGAGCCGTGGTTAAATCCAGCAGATACTGCACAGGCAAGCTTTTTCCGTTTAAATTTCTGTGTGTTTTGATTTGGGCAGATACTTAAGTCCGAATTGTGTTGGCCCGGAGGCTGAAGGGAGTACATGGGATGTGTGTGCTTACTGGCTTGGAAGGGTTTGAAGCTCTTTTTGTTTGACATCTGCTTCCAATTCCTTCACTTGGTTGAGCAGCGACAGAGAATTACACCTGTGTCCTGAACCCTGTTTGCTTTGAGCCTGATCCTGTTGCGTCACTAATGCAAAATAGAGATGCTGTGGAAAGTTTCACAATTACAGAAATTACGCTTGACTGGCAGGCTCCCTGGTGTGTCAGAGGGAGGGATTTTTGGAGCCCATAAAGCCCATCTTCATTCAGAAACTGGCAAAACCTCGGCTGATAACCCAAGCTTGGTCATAGAATCATAAAACAGATTGGGTTGGAAGGGACCTTTCAAGGTCATCTAGTCCAACCCCCCTACAGTGAGCAGGGACATCTTCAACTAGATCAGGTTGCTCAGAATCCCGTCCAACCTGACCTGGAATGTCTCCAGGGATGGGGCATCTCCCACCTCTCTGGGCAGCCTGGACAGGTGTTTCACCACCCTCATTGTAAAAAAATTTCTTCCTTGTATCTAGTTCTGTTTACATCTGTTTATGTCTGTTCAGGCTGGCTTGTTTCTAAGGCAGGTGCTCATTGAGGAGGAGGATGGTTTGCTGGTAATGGAGTTGCTGGGCTGTGCCAGTGCTTCCAGAGAAAAGAGAGGTCTCACATGTGCCTTTGAGCCATCTTCTGCCAAAGAGGACACACTTTTTCAAGACACCAGGAGCCCCATGTCTCACAGGTAGCTCCATCTCAGACCTGCCGGATGGCTCTGGGCAGATCTTGTAGCATCTCCATTTCCCCCCTCTCCTGGGATGCGAGTGTCTCCCCTGTGCTTGTCCTGCTTGGGAATGGGAGCTTTGCCAAAGGCAGGGGGAGGACAAGGGAAAGGCTGGATGCTGCCGGACACCCCTCCCTTCGGCTTTCATGAGACACTGGTTTCCATCTCAGCCGTGGGAGCAGCTGGCAGGGAGATGCTCTTCCTCCTGCACAGCCTCCTCCTCCCCATCAGCGCGCTTTGGCCAGTGTTTATTCACCTCCCAGCCCCACACCCAGCTTTCTACCCTAGAGCCAGAGCTTGCTGGGCTGGTTGCAGCCATGCTCTGTGTCCAGGAGACATCGGCCACCCGTGGCACCTTCTGCACAGGTGTGGAAGAAGACCCAGGTCCTCTACCCAAGCTTGGGGACGTAACCTTGTGAGCCTGGGTGTTTGACGGTCCCTGCTGGGAGCTGCAGAGAACTGTTGCTACTGCAGTAATTAGCTCTGACTGTTAATAAATGAAGTCTTGGGCTTTCCACCTGGCATGGAATGAGCCGTGCTTATTCCTCTCTCATTTCACCGTCACCTACCATGGGGCTTCTGGGTCCCATCTGCTCTTGGGGAGCAGTGGCTCTTGCAGAGTGGGGAAAGGCCAGCGATTTATTTGCGCTGCTGGAGGAACTGGGAATGAGAGGAGCGCTCATAAAAAGCACCGTTTCATTTTCTCTAGGCCTCTGTGTGTGGCACTATTGAGCTGTAAACATTTTCCAGATTAGATTTATAGAGATAGAGGGAGAACTGATCATTAGGAGGATTAATAATACTCTTTATGGGTTGTGAAAGTCCAGAAAGTTCAGTGACTCTGCTGAGAGCTGGGAGATCCCTCTTGCACAAGCTGGCAGGTAGAAATCCACCCAGGTCCTTTATTATTTGCAACAGATAGCGGCGTGATAGGTACCAAGCTGGAGGCGGCCCGGTGGCACTTGGTGCTGAACCAGTGTGGAGCTGGAGAAGGTCCCTGGCCAGGCTGGGCGCACCCAAGACCTCCCACGTGCCAGCACACCCACAGACAAGTGTGCAAGCAATGATTCTGCTCCCACACCCCAGCGGCATTCACGTCACCCTGCTCCACACCCACCGGGACACTGTGGCATGGGCACCTCGCTGCCTGCGCCGTGCAGGATGACAGACCTGCCACTGACCACCATTTTACCCTAGAAGAGACAAAATGTCCCTAGAGGCTACAGCCAAACCGCACGGGTAATATGACTGCAAAAGGACTTGCTCCTGAAGAGGCTGGTGTTGGCACAGCTCGTTTCCTGAGCTGGGCACCAGCTGGTGCTGGTGCCACACTGATGTGGCACGGTGTCTGCCGCAACAAGGACGTGGATGTAAGAGCAGCACTGAGCCCTCCAGCTGGCACTGGGGCACTGGCAGTACCTATCTCTGAGACCACACATCCCCAGCGGCACCCATCCCTGGAAGGACCCATCCCCAGCAGCACCCATGCCCGGGAGTACCCATCTCTGAGACCATGCATTCCAGCAGCACCCATCCCTGGGAGTACCCATTCCTGGGAGCACTCATATCCAGGAGCACCCACCCCGGGTGAGGTTGGTGACAGAGCAGCACAGATGAGCACATCCACGGAAGTGCCAGCACAGTGGAGGGGACCTCCCTGGTCAGGAATCCACCCACGCAGTCCGTGCCAGCACCCGGCTGGTCTGGCACCGCTGCTGCCCAAGGAGAGCATTGGCATTCATTCGCGCCACGTTCCACCGCAGCCGCTTCCTTTCCTGCCAGAAGGAGAAGTGGAGTGGAGGCCCCACACCACCAGACGTGGGAGCTGGACCCGAGCCCAGGGATGGTGGTAGCCTGAGCGGGGAGCGGCAGAAGCACCTCAAGAGGCTCTTGAAGGGCTGAAGGTGGATGGAGATGGGGGAGGCTCCTGGCTACACCCAGTAGGGCCACCCCCTCTGCCAGCCCAGCCGCAGCAGCACGGGGGGCTGGGAGCGCAGCTGGTCTGTGCTGGTGTTTTATCACAGCCCTGCCTGGGTTTAATCCTACCATTCCATGAAAGTCCTGGGCCAGGCTGAGGGGTTTGGAGGCATCAGCTCTTCTGCTGGCATGTCCAGCCCTAGATGCCACCCCAGCGAGGTGCTGGGACCATTCCTGCAACATCTTGGCATGAGCAGAAGGGCTAGGACGTCCTCAGGGACCTTTGCTGGCCCCCGAGGTGTTTGCAGCAATTGACGGGGTTCGGGGAGCACAGTTTGATTAAGGGGCTGCTTCTCTCGCTGCAGCTGCATGGCCGGGCTGGGGCAGGACAGCTTTCTTCTACTGCCTGATGGGGCTGCAGCTGCGTTTTGCTCTCTCCTGCAGACAGTAGAAGGAATATCCACCAGAAAATAAGACAGGGCAAATGCTCAGGCCTGGGAAGGTGCCTGTAGCCCAGCATCTCACTACCCAGGAGGGGGTGAAGAGGGGCTGGAGGGCACCCCGAGAGGACATTTGATCTTTGCTGGCACCACCAGTGCCACTACCTCCTTTATCAGTGGCACCACCAGCCACTCCTCTGCCGGACCCAGCAGTGTGTGCACATCTCCAGGCGAGGGGCACGGGGTCCGGCAGGATGCCCAGGGAGCAGGCAGAGCTGGGCAGTGCAGGCAGGGCAGCTCTGGCACAGGTCACCTCTGGTCCCAGCGGCACATGCCCACGGCAGGTGAGGTGCCCTGACAAAGCAGTGCGGGTGCTCCCCAAATACAGCCCTGTGTACAGTCAACATGGGGGAGGCAGCAACTGGCACAGCCCTCGGGATGCCTCAGGGGAGGCTCAGGGGTGGGAGCATGGGGGCTGCAGGAGGGTCCCGACCTGGTGTTTCCCCTCGGGCTCCCCGGGAATACTCCCACGTCGCTGCAGCTCTGCCAGGAAGATATCTGCCCATGTCTCCAAGCCGCTGTCACCTTATCGGCGCTCTGGACAGCTTGGAAATAGGGAAAGCAGCAGACACAGAGATAACGTTATCTCCTGCTCTCTGCAGCTCTTTACCCCTTATCTCCAGCCTCGGTCAATTCCCTTGGGCAGCATCAGTGTGAAGGTGTGGACAGCCCGGCAGGTTGGGATGGGACACCTGGCAGACCCTGGCTCAGTACTGGGTCCCGCAACCACAGGTCTCTCCTCAGGTATGTCCTGGGCCATCACAGGGACCATCCAGGGTACCCAGAGCTGCCCAAGGGCTTTCCATCCCCAGCCACCACCGCACCCAACAGTGTCCATCCACCGACGAGGGGCTCAGCCCTGGCCCGGCTCAGCCCTGGCCACAGCTGCCTGCATCCCAACGGGGCGAGGAACAGTTTCTGGGCAGAGCCGACGATGGAGGAAATTCCTCGGGGAGTTTTCTTCCTCCTGGTGCGCACAAGGGCCCTGCAGCCATTGTATGTGCACGGGCCAGCCCCGGTGTGAGCTCACGCCGGCTCCCCCAGGGCTGCCGGTTCCTGTCCCAGACAGTGCCCTACCCAAAGCCCCCAGCCCCGGCGTGCCCAACTGCCTTGGTGGATGCTGCCGGTCCTCTGGGAGAGGCTGGGGAGCCGGGAAGGAAAGGGAGCCGCCCTGGGCTCAGGCCGGGTTGGGGTGGGACGTCTTCCTGCCCTCCACAGCCCCTGGGATTCGCCTGCCTCTTGGACTGGAACAAAATGCATGGCTGGCACGGCAGGATGGGTGACGACGCACCCCGTCCGGGAAAGCCTTGCTGCGTCAGCTGGCCCCAGCTCCGACCGGTGGTGCTGGATCTGCAGAGATCCCAGGCGGCACCTTGGGGATGGACCTGGACCAGGAGCAGAATCCAGGTCCAAACCCCACATGTGCTGCACAGGGACCCAGAGCCCGGGAGCAGCCCCATCCCTGGGCGGCCCTAGAGCAGCAGGACAGGCTTTAGCCCAGAGCTCGCATCCCCTCGTGGGCCAGTGGTCTCGGCCAGGGCTGTGCAGACAGAGGAGCACCCATGGGGGCAGCTCCCCACTCTGCAAGGGCGCAGGGATGGGGACATGGTGGCAGGGTTTGTCCTCACCCCTGTTGCAGCTTCCCATCCCTCCCCATCGCCTGGCATCAGTGTGGCCACAAGATGGCATGGCAAAGCCACCCGGCTGCTACTGCACTACTGCCACCCCCTGAACTCTGCCCAGCACCCCAGTGCCTCAGCCCAGCCTCAGTGACACGGCGAGAAGGAAGGGGTGATGTGTCCCACCGTTGCCTGGGGATTTCTAACCCCCCGTGTCTCCCAAAGCCCAAAAAGGTGCTGGGAATTGCCTTCCTCGGCTGCAGTTAACTCCTCAAAGCTGGTCCGCAGGGGTCAGGGGGCACCAGGACCCTGAATGGGACCAGGACCTGATGTGCTGCTGCAGCTCTGGGCCCCTCCATGATCTCCCTGAAAGCTTTTGTCCCCCCACCCTACTCCTTGCCGCAAAGCCCTACCGTGGTGGGCAGGGACCCAGCATCCTCCCCAACAGTCCCTGGGGCTGCATTTCATCTCAAGGCATCCCCAGGGGCCAGGACAGGGGGTCCCTGTGGTCCAGGTACACAGCCCCCCAGAGCAAGGGGGACAGGAGGCAGACCATGGGGAGAGCAGCATCTCCCTCGAGGACCAGTCTTTTAGAAGGGATTAGATTAACGTCCACCAGGGATGGCTGGGTCCTGCCCCAAGGCGGGAGAGGTAATTAAATGCCTTTTTAAGCTTTCTTCCGTTTTATTTGGCTTGTTGACCCCCAGAGAAAGCCCAGACCTCTCTGGAGAGCTGGGAGCACAGAGGAAATTATTTTACAGCCCTGGTGGGGAATCAGCTCGTGCTCCTCAACAGCAGCCGGAAAAATTATTTTACAAGGTGAGAAGTGAAGGGCTTGTGGTTAACTGAGAGTCTCGCTGGTTTTGCCCCAGTAATTGGCACGTACAAGTGTTTCTTTCCAACAGATGAGGGCAGACGCACACACTCGAGTCGAGTCTCTCATCACACCACCCTTCACCCCCCTTCTCTGTGCATCCCCCTGCACAAAGCTGACCTTTACATTTTCTACCTCATTTTATCACTTACCTCCATCAAGAACGGCAATCTGCCTCGGCGGCCACTCCACAGGCTGATTGGCACCCTGCTAGGTACACGGCCCTTTCAAGTGCTGCTGCCTAATGGGTTATTGGCAATCATGTCTCATTTGGCCCATCTGAGCCCCACGCTGCACTAACAAAGAGCAGAAATTGGAAAATCATGGTGGGGAAGGGAGAGGGGACATGGAGGAGACACCGGTTGGGAATAAGCTGGGAGAGAGCAATCCTTCATGTGTTACAGCACCCGAAATCCTCCCCGAGAGCCCGGGTGCTAGGGGCAGCACGGTGGGCAGGGCTCGGCATGTGCCTGGCTCCCCTGACAAACACCACAGGGTTTTTTCCCTTCAGATCCCAACCAAAGGCAGTGCAAACCCTGCTGTCCCCACTCTACGGTCGGCTGCAAGCCCTTGGCAGGAGCAGGCGGTTCATGCAAGGTGGGTGGAAACGGCTCTTTTTGCCAGATTTCTGGCAAAATCCACTAGCGCTGGCGGGTGCGAGCTTAGCAATTCACAGGAGCTGGACTCAGCCCCCAAACCCCAGTTTTCTCTAGATTCCAGATCCCACCCGCTCCAGCACACCTTTACCACACACTCCTGCCCGGCCCCGAGGCTTCTCCCTGCTTTAATGGGGAATAACATTTATTTTCATCAGCAGAGACATATATAAAATTAAGCTCTACGCAGGCAAATAAACAACTAGAGCAGTGATGACTCGCAGAGACTCAGCCAAGTCCAGGAAAGATTTCTGACTTTGTCATCTTAATTGACACTTAGCCTGGCAGTAACTCCCCAACGGGCAGTAAAAGAGATTTACTATAGAACTGCAGAAGAAACTGTGTCGAGGAGTTAAATCATGTCAGAAAAATCTGGGAGTAACCCGACCGCTGAAGTGCCTGCCCCGTGCAGAGCCATACCAGGTTTTGCTTTTTTTAAAAAAAAAAGCCCAGTGCAATGAAGCCAAAGTTTCCTTTGATCAATTCTCACTTTAATGAGGGCAGGTTCCTAGGAAGCAAACAGTACAGGTTTGTATCATATTGCAAACAAGCTAGTACAGAAATCTAAAAAAAATAAACAAAAATAAATATCTTCCCTGTTTATTTCTCCCCAAGTTCATAGCACTAGGTTGACCTGAAAACAAGATGAATTTACCACTGCGCCTGGACAGCGGCCACGAAAAATCAGATTTTTTGGAATGCAATTGTCTATATGGTTTCAGAGAGGTCAGAGTACCAGGAAATCCGCCGATGAGACTCTTCCTCGCCAGCTGGGGTGAAAGGTTTCCACCTCGGGCAGTCAATGCTCCTCCGGCACTTGAAGCATCTCTGCCAGGCCCCTTCAGCGGATGAGAGCCACGTCTTCAAGCGGGAGAAGCTGAAAGGAGACGAGGGGATGGGTTATTTCGGAGCCTCACCTGAGCATCTGGCTGCACACCCGAGTCCCACCACCACCTCCCTCCCCACGTGGGACCGCATTTCCCCTCCGAACAGCGCTTAAGCCACTGCTGCATTCATGATATTGATGGAAGTATTCTCCTCTGTGGGCTCAGATCCGACCCGTGGTGACTGCAGACTCCCTTTCTGCCACTGTGCACGCAGATAAGCCCTGTGCAAACACCCAAAGACTGGGCTTGGACCTGCCTGCGAGGCTCTCGTGGAAATTTTGCTGTGAAATCAGAGGGATGCACGCACGTACACAGGTCCAGAGCCACGACCGCGGCACCAGGACTGCTCTGCCCGCACACAGCCAGGCTGCGGGAGGTAACGGGGCAGCGCAGGGCAGAGCTGACCTGTCTGGGCTTTCCCAAAATGATACTAATCCCATATTTCCTCCAAAAAAAGGAAGGGGAGAGGGGGAGGAATACAGCTACGTGTTTCAGGGGCTGATCCAAGAGCTAAAAGCCTCCGTGGATTTCAGCTGGATGTTGGCTCCAGCTTTACATAAGAGGAAAGAGATTTAATGTCTGGAACCAGCCCCGAGCCAGTCCCACGCAGCCTGGCTGAGCCCCGAGTGCGCAGAGAGAGGGGTCCTGCCGAGGGGCCACGCCAGGAGAGCCTCGGCATCGCTGGCCTGTTGGCCCTACAGACACCTCTCTCAGCATCGGAGCTCGGTCCCACTGGGTGCAGGTTTGTGATGCACCAAAACGGGGGGCACAGAAATCATCCGGCTCCTTTTTCTGCCCTAGAGCCAGAGGGCAGCTCCTCCAAACACATCCCGTGGAGAGAAGGAACCACATCCCCCTCCTCCCTGCCCGCTTTGCTGGGTGTAACAAACCTTGTGGTTCAAGTTAAAAAAATGTGGCAGAGACTCAACTCACACAGTCGTGCTCACGCAGAGGTGACGGGCTGTAAACACCCCCGGGACCTGGACTGTCCCATGGGGTCACAGCTCCCCTCGTTCCCCCACACCCTCCCAGCCCAGCCGGGGCTGGGGTGCAGATGGCAGTGTAGGTGTTGGGGGGCAGTTCCCCACATCTGGGTGATGCCATGGGGCAGCCCAGCTCTCTGCTTGGGGCACCCCGAAACCCTGGTGTCTATGGGATGGGAGACCACAGCAAGGCTCCGTGCACCCCATTTACCTGGGGAAACTGCTCCATAGCTCTGTGCAGCCCTGTTACCTGGTAAGACCCCTCCATGCACCCCCATTTACCTGGTACCCCCCGCCCATGGTTCCGTGCACCCCTGTTACCTGGTAAAACCCTCTGTGCACCCTTGTTACCTGGTGAAACCCCTCCATGGCTCCGTGCACCCCCGTTACCCGGTGAAACACCCCCAGCACCCCAGGGTGCCACAGAGACACCGCAACAAGCCTCCTGCACCCCAGGAACGGGTGGCACCCCGAGCACCTCGGTGCCCCCCGGCCCCAGCGACACCCCCGGTGACACCCCTGGGCTCCACCGCCCCCTCCCGACCACCCGTCGGGGTTACCTGAGCTCCGCGGGGACCGGGCGGGGGCCGGGCGGGGGCCGGACGGGGGCCGCCCCAGCCCCAGCCCCGCCGGAGCAGACGCTGCAGGAGGCGGCCGGGACCGGGCGGCGGCGGCGGCGGCGGGGCGGGCGGCGGGGTCTCCCCGTCGGGGCGGCCCGGGGGCGGCGGGGCGGCGGCGGCTCCCCCGGGACGGCGGGGGGGCTCGGCCGGCAGCTCCCGGCGCCAGAGGTAGGGGGAGCGGCGGACGCCCATGAGCAGCCCCGAGGCGCGCCCCACCGTGTGGTACCGGGGGCTGGCGACGTGCTTGTACCAGGCGCCCGCCGGTGCCGCCGGCAGCATCAGCCCCAGCAGCACCAGAGCCCCCCAGGCGCCCCCCGACAGCTGCCCCTTCGCCATCGCCCCGGGCTCCGGGCGGGCAGGCTGCAGGCAGGGTGCAGGCAGGGGTGCACCCCGGCCCCGGGCGCCCCAGCGAAGGCTGCCCCGCGTCGGCGCCCCGCCGGTTTATACCACCGTCGGGAGGGGCACCCCGCGGCTCCGCCCCGGCAGCCCCCGGCCGCCCGGTCTGCCAGCCCCGGCCCCCCGCACCTCCTACCCGCCGCCCCCAGCGGCCTCCCGCCCTCCCTTTGCAACCTCCCTCCCGGCATGCCGGCATCCTCCCCATGGCCCCGAGCATCCCTCCCGTCCTTGAGCATCCCCCTGCAGCCTTGAGCATCCCCCTTCCTGCCCCGAGCATCTCCCCTGCAATCCCAAGCATCCTTGAGCATCCTCCTTGCAACCCTCAGCATCCTCTTCATGGCCCAAACAACCTCCCCGTGGTGCCCTTTGCAGCCCCGAGTGTCTTCCCCATGGGCCTAAGCATCCCCTGCAGCACTGAGCCATCCCCCCGCAGCCCCACAAACCTCCCCACAGCCCAGCATCCTCCCTGGCCCCTCAGGACCTGCTCAACAGCAGCAGGATTTACTGACAGAGGAAGAGATGCTGTAAGCTGGCTGCAAGTGAGGACCTTCAGAGAGGACCTGCACCTTCTCTCCTTCAGGTATGAGCCCCAGCCTTACTGCCTGGAGAGAGACCAACAGCAAGCAAAGGGACGTGCCCTGGAGGAATCGTAAGTAAGAATAAGTTGCAGTGATTTTCAGCAAAATTCATCCCGAGTGGGGTACCAGACGGAGTGTTGAAACCTCTTGGTGGGGATTTCACTCCCCTCTTTCTCAGCTCAGACTAATGTCCCACCCATGGTCTGGGGGTCCTAGTGCCTGTGAACTTGCCTCGCTGCAGGGCATTGTCATGGCTGCTTCAGAAGTGCAAAGTGGTGGGAAGAGATGAGACTGAACCCGGGGGGGGGGGGGGGGGGGGGGGGGGGGGGGCAGGCAGGTGGCTGCTGTGCTCGTGCACAGGAGATGCCTGCACGAATGCTACCCCTGGGGTCTCTGTCTGCTCTTCATCACTTTTCCATCCCAGTTAAGGACAGCCATCTGCCTGCCTTCCTACCCAAACAGCTGCTTCAGTAACTCCTGCTCTTCCACCTCTTCTTTAGGAAAAAAAGAGATGACCCAGGAGACGATGAGATTCCCATGGGACACCTCCCAACTTGTCTCCCTCTCACCAAAGCCCACTGCCTCCATAATCCAGAGAAATTACAGGACCTGGTATTTCCTGCTCCTTCCAACACCCTCTGGCACCACTTCTTCACAAACAGGAGGGCTGGGGATTCAGTAACGCCACCCCTGCTGCCTCCTGCTGAGAGCCACTTAAAGTTGCCTGATCAAAATCTTGTGACCACACAATGTTTTGCCCGTAGATATTTTGGAGGGATGCAAGGAGCTGGTCATTCTCCTGCGATTCGGGTGCCTGCAGTGGACAGGAGTGAGCAGCTGCTTTGCACTTTCTCCTGCAGCAAAGTGCTCAAGAGCATTTGCGGGGGATTTGTCAGGCTGCCTCCTCTCCTCTTCTGCAACTCAGTTCTTAAATAGGATATTACCGTGAATTTTGCTATTCCAGTCAGGTGACTTTTCCCCCCCAGATTCCTTAATAAAACCAAGCAGGTCAAATTTATGCTCATCGGGGAGCAATTCCACTTCCTCTTGTTTATTAGCCAAGTTCTTGGCTTTATACACTGAACTATGACTAAAGAATTTCTTTTTTTTTCAGGCCACACAGTAACCTGATTAATTTTATTCTCAGCCTTTTGCATGCTCCTGTGTGCCCATTTTTCCTTGTTATTATTTTAACATGCTCCCAAGGAATCTGTCCGCTCTGCTTCCCACTGTCAGGCTCCCCAGCTCTTTACGAGCATCCATCCAACCCCCATCTTCTCTCATACAAGTTCCCAGCGGTGAAGCTTTCTCCATCAGCCCAGCTTGCACACCTCGGCATTTTGTGACCCTCTGTTCTGGCCTGGGGACGTGTTGGCACGTTCAAGCAGGAGACAGACCCATGCTGGGGACCCCTCAGTGTGTGGGAGCAGGTTCTGCTCATCTTGGCCAAGCAACAACCTCCTCCTGTAGGAACCAGCCCCTTGGCCAGGCAGGAGCCAGAGAGAGCAGGGCTGGGCGAGGAGGCAGAAAAGTGCAAAGCAGCAATAAAACATGGGGAAGTGTAAGATGTTCATGGCATAAGCCTCATGACTTTCCTCTTCTGGGAAGGCTGGGAGTGAAATTCCCAGTTGGTAAGAAGGGGTTCCTGGCCTTTTCCCAAGCGCAGTGCTGGAAGTTACGTGTGTGCAGAGCACGACAAGTTTCTGTTGATGAACCAGACCCAGGGAGTCCAACTCACCCATGGCCCTACTTTGTGGAAGCACCCAGACTTACAGTAAGAATGAAGCCAGGCTCCCATCTCCCAGCGAGCAGATCATTGACGGGCGGGCTATTTTTGCCACGCTTTGAGTGCTCTGGACATTATGAATGGCTTCACCACTTTCATGTTTTAATAGAGCCATTAATGAATGGCATCGGTACAGCACACAGACAATCACATCGCATCCCTCCCTAGTCACCCAACCCCAGTTCACAACGGGACACGCGCTGCCAGGTTTATTTCACTCAATAAAAAGCCATTATTCTTCCTTCTCCCTGTGAGAGACGGATCAATTCTGAACGACCTGAGGCTCAGCGTGGAGAAGGCAGGGGCTTGTTCCTGCCTCTGCCCCTGTTCCCAAGCAAACAGGCAGTTTTGCAGCTTGTGTTTCGCTGCGGCACTACACCGACGTGGGCTCAACCTTCCCACCCAGGAGTGGAAGATTTTCTCATTCCTAGAGATCTGCCTGAAGTGTCTTTTATGTGTATTTTTGGCATGACTTGAATAACTTGTCACGCTGATAAACTCTCCGGGAACTGAACTGAACTCTTTCCTCCCAGTGCATTGAGTGATTCCTGCTTACAGCCAGCCTGTTGTGTCTGCAAAGCACTTTGAGATCCTTCAGCCTGATACAGTAAGGCTCCGGATCTCAAGCAGAGTGCGCATTTCCTCTCCCAAGTATTTTTAAATATCTTTCGAATGAAACAGCTGACAAGTAATTTGTCTTCTATTTATGTCTAGGTAACTAAAATATAATTTTAGGATTCCTATTCCCCTGGCAGAAGCTGGTGTTCCTGCAAACACCGTAGCACATCAGTGGACACATCACATCGTGCTGTTCTGAGGTGGTCTTTGTGCCAGGAACGCCTCCAGAGGAACAAAATCCTGGTTCATCTTGGTAGAAAAAAAAAAAAAAGCTTTTGAACAAATCCTGGCTCCTATGGAAGTTTTCTACAGACTTCCCTGAGATTAAGATTTCAGCCTTTTGAGTCACTTCTGTAAACTGCAGGTCTGTGAGCAGACTCCAGCTTATCTCAAGCCCTTCCAAAAATCCCACTTTTGTGTTTTCACTTAATAAATGCAATTATTAGCTCCAGCATCACATTTACCAACTACATGGAAACTGAGCTGAGACTTTGCTCAGGTTCCCCAGTGCTTGGAGGAACCCTTAATGATGTTATTCCAAATTTGCCAAGGTGAAGGGGAGTGGGATCTAACCATATGGCTCTGCTGCTGAAAGGATTTAAGGTCTTTTTCTTTTATTTTGGAACAAAATCAATCATTTTTATAGGAGGAGGTCACCGAGGAGGCAGCTGCATCTCCACATCCTGCTGGATGCTCGGGCTCTCCAGGAGGCACCTCCTTCTCCTCTGGACCAGCCACCTCCACCACAACTCTAAACTGAGATGCCAGAGCACGAACTGGGGTTTCAGTGTGAAAAACTGCACAGCTGGGGGGCGAGGAGGGGGAGCAGTGGGAAGCATCACGTCTTAAACCCCTGCAATAAACCCAGCCGAGCCCTCTTGTCAGAGCCCTGACTCTACCCAATTTAATGCCTGTTGTGCTCTCGCCTCCCACCACACACATTACTGCACCCATTCAGGATTTGTGGCTTTTGAGAATGATCTAAATGAATTTGATGTCCCAGAAAGAGGCACTTGAAAAATAAACCGGTGTGGTTTGATGATAGCATTTTCCACATTTTTATTATAATGACTCTGGTGTTTATTGGAAGGTTAGCGACTCAGCCGAGCATGAAAACAAAGCAATTGAAGAGGCCAGCCCTGTGATGGGGTCTCTGCACGCTTGGTCATTAATGCTCCTTCTATACATGACACTTTTTGGCCATTTGGTCTCTACAGCATCTCCCTGTGGGAGTGTGATGAGAGGATGGAGTCAACATCGTTTTGGATGAGGAGCTTCATGCGCGCTGGTACAGAGCCTGCCTCCTCCTCCGGCTTTGCAGCACTCTGCAAACTCACACCGCTTTCATTAATTGTGATCATCCTGGTTTTCAGGTTGAGAAACCGAGGTCCAGAGGGTTCAAGTGAGTTGCCAAAGACCATGTAAGCGAATGGCAGGTCCGGCCAAGTAATGGAGCCAGGAGCCTAATCATAGAATCATAGTGTTTGGGTTGGAAGGGACCTTAAATATCATCTAGTTCCAACCCCTGAGTTCCAAAATCCTTTGCCTGGAAACTGCCTGGCTCTGCAGGGCACAGGTTTGCCTCGGAGAGATGGGCACAAAACAGCCACTGCCGTGAAATCTGCTGGAGGAACAAAAAATGGCAAAGGAGCTGAAGTCAGAGGTTGCACCAGGGATGAGTTTTGCTGCCCATCTCCTACCGGGTTTGAAGCTCAGCATCTGAGCAACCTGGTACAGAAGATCCCATGTGAGAAGGTGAACGTGATAAATACCCTGCCTGGCTGCCCGGGAGGTCGGTGGTCTGGGTCCCCGCTGCTCCATCTCTGCCCGCACACCAAATTTCTGCAGTTTACCCTTCACCTACTTTCCCAGACTCACATCCCTGCTGCCTCTTGCATTACTTCAACCCGGGAGTGAGTGAAGTCTTAATGGCAAGGAAAAAAAAGAGATATATTCCCACACATGTGGCTTAGCAAACCCTGATGCTTTCCAACACACAACCCACTGCTGAGTTTTCTCGGTGAATCAGAACGAGTGTGTTTTGCTCAGGAGTGGGGATGAGGCACTTAGCAAGCGGGACCCAAGCAGGCTCGGTCCCTCGGGTACCGCAGTGACAGCACCCCAGGCAGATCTTCCCAGAAATAACCACCTTTGCCATTTTCTTGCATCTAGAGTGTGTCCTCGTGTAATAAAATCAGATTACGGAGCGATTCCTTTCACCCGTGATTCAGAACATGCTGATTAAATGCTATTTCTTTGTTCCTCTTAAATAAAGGAACTGTAGCTGATACAAACAAATTACGATTTCAAACTGTGAGGCAAGACACACCTTGACTCCACAATAAAGCTGCTTCGCATTTTGGTGTCTCTGAAGAGAAAGAGGAAACAATAAGTGGTGCTTCCTAATGTCGCAGATCTTCTTATTAAAGTGCACTGAATTAATTATTTTACCCCTAAGACACGTCAAATTCCTCACTATTTTTAGACTTGTGTACTATTTTAAGAGATTTTTTTCCAGGGTCCAGTCACATGGAAGTTAAACAGCAAGCAGAAAAGTCTCCAAAGGATAATAAACTATCTCAAATTACTTTGCTAATGGAACAAAGAGTATTGTAAATGTCACACACGATATAACAAGAGTGGTAGAAACCTTTACATGAAACAATGGATCCATTAGCACTAAGTTTTTTTAAAAAACCCAACCAGACTCGCGATACTTTTGCATAGTTTCATGGAGCTTGCTGCTCCAAGCCAAATGAACTTGTTTGTTCACTTGAATTCTGCAGCTGAGCTCACAACGTGGCATCCAGCTTACTAATCATGCACACTCTCAAGGCATCGATCATTTAGGATTTCAAAGCCCATTATAGACAATAATTAAGCCCCATCGCACCCAGCTGAGTCAGTGGAATTATTTCTGCTTAAAACTGAGGTACGGAGAGGGAATAACTGAATCACTGATTGGAGACCAAAACTGAGCCAAGGTACAGACCCAAGCCCTATCCACCAAACTCCACTAATTGGTCCTTGCCTATCCAAGCTTAATGAAGTAGTCCATCATCTTCCAAGCTACAGGCATGATCCTTCACTTCTTATATGACTCATCAACTTGAGAACCTGACTCTGATGGGGCTACTTGGGTGAAAGGATGAACTGTCAGAAACCATCACATCACCCATCCATCCAGCCCCATATTTTGCCTATTTTGCCTCTAACAACTGCAGTTGGCAGAATATTTAGCCTCTAAACATCTCAAAGGCAGAAGCAACGTCATCATAGAGTGGCTTGGACACGACATAACACCACCAAAGAATCGCGATGAAAAAAATCACAAGGATGGGGCATGACAGCATTGCCTTAGAAAAGCAGCAAGTAAGCAGCAAAGACAAAATGCAGGTAAGAGGGCAGGGAAAAAAAAGATGCCATCAGAGGTCTGTCTCTAATGCAAGCAGATTTCTCAGCCCCCTCTAGTCCATGATTCAGTCTTTCTCCTGGAAGTAATTTACAATAACGAAAGCGAGCTAATACCCAGATGTGTGAAGTATGGAGCATATTTGGCTCTGATCTGAAGCATGTTTACTGTAAGGAGGAAGAGTTGTGAGATGAATCTTTTCTTTGACAGCTCTGAGATCTCTTAACCAAATCCCACGCAGCCCCGAAGTGCTCTCCTATTTTCTTGAGATTTAATTAGGTGAGTCTATATTGTACACACAATCATATACGTGTAAGATGATTGGAGCGGAGGGCTCGAAGGTGTGTAGATGGGAACAAAATTTGTCTTCAAGCAAATCTGCACAGGTAGAGTATGTTTTGCTTGGCATGAACACTTTGCCAGATTAAGAGCTATATTTGTCAAACCCTCTGAGAGATCAAAAAGGAGGCACATTAGCAGTCCTGTTCCTGGGCCAGCACTTACAGCTAGAATTAAACATGCTACAACTGTGTTGCAAGAAGCACGATGCTATGACAAGAAGCCAAATTTCCTACACTGACCGCATGCAATTCTTACTGCTGTTTGTGCAGTCCCTGTAAGTGTGAGATTGACACACACACCCCCCAAAAAAAAATCTAGCAGCAGACACAAAAAATCAAATTATTCAGAGCAGCGTGGTTGGGCCGGCAGGGCACCGAATGGGGAGTCAGGAGCTCCGAGATATACTCCTGAAATTATCACTTATTTGCTGTCTGATCTCTCCAACTTTCTGAGCCTCAGCATTGCTGAATACAGAAATGGGGATGAAAACGGTTGTTGCCGTTTGAAAAGCACACCCTGATCACCTTGTCTTTGCCAAGAGATTGGATTAAGCGTGGTTAAGGTTTGGTCCTAGCCCGGTTCCACGGAGCTTCCCGCCCTGCCTAGAGCATCACGCCGTGCCCCGCTCCGGCTGCCCCGTCCCCTCCGACGTGCCCCCGCATGAGCCCTCTTCCCCAGTACGGAAACTGGGGCAGGAGCAGCAAGGGAGCTCCCGCTGCTTCGCTGCTTCGCTTCTGGCCACTGACGTTAGCTCCTGTAATGTTATTTGAAAATCGAGCTCTCTCGAGGTCCTCATCTTGTTCTGGGAATCTGCACAGCGGCGCTTCACCTTGGAAGCCTGATGCTGTTCCTTTGCCCCACTGTTCCTTTGAATTCCCGTCTAGGTACTACGTTTTCTGTGAGCTGCACTTACCCTGCTCTCATCCTCCAACAAGCTGTTGCTAAAGAAAACTCTATCGCTAGGCTAATGTCTATGAATGCCTTAAAATACAACCCTGCTTCCCAGCATGTGTCTCTCTTTAGCCTTTAAGGATGCTGCCCCTCCCTGTTCATCCTCCCCCTCTTTAAGGAATCACTGCTTTTCAGAAACGCTTGTATCACCAAATTACATTTTTTTTTCACAAATAAAGGTCTTGGAGGAAAATTCTCTCATCAGATCCGAAGTTGTGCGTTGCGCGAAGCGCATCGTGCCTGTTGATAAATCAAAGCACCACAGTATGCGCATGCCTCTCTGCAGCTCAACTTTTAAATAGAAAAACACGCTTTTGTTTAAAAAAAAAAAAAGAGGGTGAACAATTAATGTGATTTGTAATCACAGACTGGAATATTTCTTAAATGCGGGAAAATAAGCAGTCCCTACCAGTCCCACAGAGAGGGCTGTCAGTGTCTTCGATGCAAAACCTCGTAGGGTGTGAACCCCAACTCCTGCGCGTCCCGACAAGCCGCCGGGTGGTTTGGTGACACAGAGCACCCAGAGGAAGGGAGGTGGCGGAAGGAGGTAGCGCCTCCTCTCTGGGACAAAGAATGCTTATAGCAACCCAAAATGCTATTTTCAGCCTTTGACAAATGAATTCTGGTCTCTAAAGATTATGGATGGTCAGGGCTGAAAAATTTAAACCTGCCCTCAAATGAGGTACCTGCGTGAAAGCGCAGCTAATAAGAGTGTCTGAGACTTATTTTAAAAAAAATAAATAGTAAGCCCTGAGAAAATTATCACTTTTAACAGAAAGTTTGTCAAATGAAAGCAAATTTTGCTATTACGCACTAAGTATCTTGGCTGCAAATGAACTGCATCCGCGTCAAGCTGTGAATATGAAATTAATCTAAGGCATAACCTTTAGCTCTACACTTTGACAATGTTTTAGTGCTGAACTATAAATATTTGATCTGTTGCTCTTCTGAGTAAAATGGATTTGTTGTGCTCATCTGCAGGGTTATCAATTATTCCCAAGTATATTTATTGCTGATTAAATGACTTGAAAAGTGCCTTTTTCTTCTGATGTTATTATGTGATATTTAGCGAGCAAACATGGAAATTAACTATCCCTGCCATCAATATTAACCCTTTATCTTGGGGAGAAAACATTTCCTGTCTGACAACACACAGAACTAAGTACCAGCCAAGATATTTACAATACATGCTGGAGCCTAGTTAATTATATATGACTATATTTCTTTATGTTTTGGGGTCACACTTAGTGCTAAGATCCAGCTTCCATTTGCAATCACTAGAGAAATAAAACAGCATCCTTAAGGCATCAGCAAAGAATGATTCAATCCATTGAAAGAGTATTATAAAAAACCTCTTTGCACCATGAAATAAATGAATCTAAACCCGTGACTCACATATACCGGCAGGATGATTTTTCAGAACGATGAGTTGAAAACAGGCTTCGGTGAATAGTTTGAATATTGGCTTTTTAGCAATTCTTTGTTCTGCTTCCTGAAGGTGCAGACCTCAAGAAGGCAGGAGTGTCTCGCGATGATATCGACGTGGCACAAGAGGGGTGTTTTTTTGGCATTTTATACCCATGTAAAGACCTGGCCCAGTGCTGGAAACGCCGTGTTAGAGCAGTTTGCAGAAGGACTGTTCAGAGCCGCTATCTGGTGTGCCATGGTGTGAGGGCAAGAGCCAGGAGTCGTGGAAACCCAACCTCTGCTTCAGCAGTGAGCCAGGACCTGGGGGACTGGGCTGGTGTGGGACAGAGTGTGGTTGCACATAGAGGATGGGGCTGGATCTGGCCGCCCAGCCTGCACTGGAAGGAGTGAGTGGTCAGCAGGACTTGGGAGGTGATCGGTCCCCTGTACTTGGCACCGGTGAGGCCCCCCCTTGAGTACCGTGTCCAGTTTTGGGCTCCTTATCACAAAAAAAGACATTGAGGTGCTGGAGCGGGTCCAGAGAAGGGCAACGAAGCTGGTGAGGGGTCTGGAGAACACGTCTTATGAGGAGAGGCTGAGGGAGCTGGGGGTGTTCAGCCTGGAGAAAAGGAGGCTGAGGGGAGACCTTCTCATTCTCTACAACTCCCTGAAAGGAGGTTGTAGGGAAGTGGGGGTCGGTCCCTTCTCCCAAGACACAGACGATGGGACAAGAAGAAATGGCCTCAAGTTGCGCCAGAGGAGGTTCAGATTGGATATTAGGAAAATGTTTTACACTGAAAGGGTTATTAAGCATTGGAATGGGCTGCCCAGGGAAGCGGCGGAGTCACCATCCCTGGAGGTATTTAAAAGACGGGTTGACATAGTGCTTAGTGACATGGTTTAGTGATGGTTTTTATCAGTTAGGTTGATGGTTGGACTAGATGATCTTAAAGTTCCCTTCCAACCTGGACAATTCTATGATTCTGTGATTCTATGATTCTATGAACCTTACACATTCTTTGTCCCAAATAAACTTCCTGGATCTAGTTTAAAATTGAGGACTCCGTGAGAGTGAGGAATCTGACTGGTGTGAGCTTTCACTGCTGAGGGAAGTTTAGCTGCACCATGAAGGGACACGAAACTTCATTGGTTTCCCCCTTCAGATGCTGATTATAGTAAACAGCATCCAAGAAGCAGAAAATGCCCCAGCTGAGGAGTGGCCATCAATGCCGCCTGCCTCCAGCACCCGGGAAAAGAGCCAGCGCTTCCTTTTCCTGGCAACATCACACATGCCACCGCTGGGAAAAACCCACTGAAGAAGAACAGTGAGAAGAAGAAGAAATTCTTCCCAGAAGAACTGGGAAGAACATGCTTTGCAGGATCAGGTCAGCGCTCCGGGGACCCACGGGCAGCGGTGCCACCGGCCCGCTCCGACCCCCCCAACTGAAACGTGGAAAGTACAACCACCGGTTCTGCCCAGCTGCTTTGTCACCATGTTCCTTGTGATGAGTAATGTCACTTTTAAGCCTAATTATGCAGGTATATTTATTATCCTATGCTTGGCCATAGCGCTGGGGTACTTGCGTAATTTCACAGACGAGTGACACTTAAGACAGCACATTACTGTCAGCAGCTCCCAGCTCATTTCATGCTAATTGCTCTCCAAAATTGTGTGGTGCAGTTTTGACACAAAAACATTTTCAAAAGTATCATTAATTCAGGGGGGGGATGGGGTGGGGGAACATTTCCTGAAGTAATTACAGCCGACATCCTCCGTTGTTCCTAATTATTTAATACAGCCCCACCCAAACACACTTTAATGTTGATTATCAGAAAGACACGTATTATCTACTCTACTTTGAAGTGTGATAAATGGGTCTCTTTAGGAGAAAGTAAATATAACCTGTTGTAGGCAATGATGCAAAATGTTGAAATACTTCATTTATCTGTTTTCCAATATACTTATCAAACCTATAACTTAATTTATTTTACGGCACAGACGTTGTTAAATGATGCTGGTGTGGGACTACATAACATCATGAGACATTTTAATGAACTCACTATGTTTTATATCCTCCTTTCTCCTAAAATGATCATTTATGCCTCAAAGAAGATTAAGAGAATGTTAAAGGAGAAGCTGCTGCCTGAGCGTTCAAGGAGTCCACACTCCACCCAAGGAGTCGCACACACACCACCCCAGTCTGTCACTGCCTGGATCAGGGTCCTTTCACAGCGGGTGACTCCAGGGAGCCCACGGGTGCCCCTTTCCACTCCTCACACACGTACTCACAGGTGCGCTCCCTCCTTCAGGCTCAACCCTAGGTTTCCTGCAGCAGAGTCTCAGCTGTTGGATTTTATAAAAATAAATGATTGAAAGGTTCAGCAGGAGGGTCAGCCCGGGCTGGGTGTCTCCAGAGAGGGATGTTCACAAGAAATCTCTGGGCGATGACACCCGTGTGATCTCCACACCCTCCCCTCACGTGCTCTTCACGCATCTTTTAGTCCAATGGTGATTTTTGGTCTGGGGTCTTCTAACTCATTCTTGGATTCTTTTTCTGTGACCGGGCAGGCTGGCCGTTGGCTGCTCTTATCGTGATGATTTGCATTCTCTGCTGAGGGTTGTCCCCTCCTTATCTTCTGGTTTGTGCTTCTTGTGCACCTGCGCTCACTGGCAGAACACGGGGAACTGAAAAATCCCGGACTTGGGGAAAACACTACCAGAAGATCAGTGTGTTACTGACATTTTCCTCATACCAAATGACTAAAGACAGCACTGTACTAGGAAAATTACTAAGGAAATTAACTCTATTGCAGCCTAAAGGCTTCAGCAAATCTAGCTACTCATGCCAAGTAAAGGTAAGCAAACAGCATAAATGAAGCCATATTATAACCCTAAGTAATTTATTCTAACTAAAACTTATTTATTTAAGCTAAACAACTAATACCTCTCAAGAAGCATCTTTTATCTCAAATGACAAGGAATTCAGTAAGAAGAAAGCAGATCCGAATGATAAGGCTGCTGCTCATCCAGTCTTCCAGCTAGCCATGACGCACACAAGTAGATGCTAGGAATTTGCTGTACATTTTAATGTGTAATTTAACATGGTTTCTTTCCATTTCCCTTCCTAGAAAATTTAATTGGACATGTTTTGTCTTTAAGGGTTGTCATATCATGCCGGTGAGTAACCCAAGCATGAACCTGCTTCACCGAGGCATGGTGTGTCCTGGAATCATTCTTCCATCAGCTTCCAATACCAGCTCTGCAGGTGACAGGAGAAGCCCTTGAATAATCGGGCCATTTTGTCGTTTCTGTGACAGATGGCAGCCCTTGACTCAGGGGACAGGACTCCAGGAATGTTTGCCGAGCAGGGTGACGTGCTGCTCATCGGATGATGCATACAATGACATGGCAGAATAAGCGCCTCATGCCAAGATCTTGGGGTTTCTTGAGACTTTTTGGGTAGATCTAGAAGCAGAGCTTCTGCGTTTGACAGGGACCTGCTCCAATTTTTCACACATGGAAAGGGAAGTGACCTCACACTGGTCACTTAGTGGGAATCTGGGAGAAAAAAAGGTGTGAGATCCTAAAGTTTGAAAAAACTGTTTCGGCCTCTGTCTCTGTGCTGCCCCCAAACAAGCTTTTATGCCTTTTTACTTCCAGAGGAACATGGCTGCTGAGCCCCGCGTCAACGCTTCTCTCCGTGCTCCTGGAGCACCCTCTTCTGTTTGAGGAGCTCTAATTCTCCTCTCCGAGCCCCAGCAGCACAGACCTTTAAAATACGCAACCATCAGCCCTTAAAGCAAATGCGGGAGCATACATTTCTTTATCAACCAACCAGGCGTATCAATGATTAACTCCAGTTCACCTTAACTCGCCCTGCAGCCCTGGACAGCTGTCACATGCTCAGATACTGAATGCATGAATCACAACCTGCAGCACATACATGAAGATTTCTCTAACACACTGTGCTCTTAACACACTGACACTAACAGAACCCATTTGTGGTACCGTCCTAATGGATGCAATACCCTATTTTGCACAGTGTACACTTTTGAACAGTTAGTTTTTTCCAATCGCACCTAGTTTACACAGGCTACCAGACACCTGTGTTATAAAAGCAGAACAAGAGGCAGAACTGCAGGTCCAATGCATCCATTCAGGGGCTGTTTGCACCACCAGGGTAGGTGTTTGCCTTGGAAAAATCCCACTGAAATGACAATCCTGTGGCCTCCACTGCCTGGCAGGTCACCACCACTCTGCCACCTCTGTGGGACACCAATCCCACTGCACACATTGTGGCCAAACACCTTGTCCAGGTGAGAGCCAGTACCACCCTGCCTCACAGCCGCTCACCCGCTGCAGGGCTGTGGAGGGTAACACCCAGAGGTGCCAGGGAACGGGCCTGGCGTCCCCAGTCTCCCCACAGACAGGAGTACCAAGGCAGGGGTCTGGGGTCCCCAGTCTCCCAACAGCCAGAGGTGTCAGCGCAGGGGTCTGGGATCCCCAGTCTCTCCACAGCCAGAGGTGCCAGGGCAGAAACCTGGGGCCCTCAGTTTCCCCATGGCCAGGGTCTCCAGCTCCCTAGAGGAGCAGGCCTCGAGGTAACACAGCACAGGCCGGAGCCGCCCAGCACTGCTCGGCCTCTCCCAGGACCTGCTTCAGCTGCCACCGGGCAAGGGGCCGCCAAATGGCTCCCTCGAGCTACCTCCACCTGAGGGGAGACCAGCGAGAGGCAGCTAGACAGGCTCTGCCGCGTAGGCGCTCCGGGCAGCCCTTCTCTATGGTCAGAGGCCTGCAGGGGCGGGCTAGCGCGGCGCGGAGGCGGGGGGGGTGGGGTGGGGAGGGCGCTCTGGGCTGTGTCTCTATGGTCGGGCACTGGAGGACGCGGGGTGATGTCAGGTGGGCGTGGCACCCTATCGGTGGTGGGAGGTACTTCGGGGCGCGAGGTGCCGCTCTAGGCGGGAGACTCGATGGTCGCCGCGCCAGGGATTGGCGAGGGCGGATCTCTATGGTCGGGAGCTGGGCGGAGAGTCGCGTGCCGGTGCGGGCGGCGCTCTAGGTCGCCTCTCGATGGTGCGGGCGGTTGCTAGGCGGTGCGGGGCCTAGGCCGCGGCGGGTCGGCGCCGCCATGGCCGCCTCGGCCTCCGGCGCGGCGGCGGCAGCGGCAGCAGCAGGGCCCGCAGACGGGTCGTGCGTTCTGTGCTGTGGGGAGCTGGAGGTGGTGGCCCTGGGCCGCTGCGACCATCCTATCTGCTACCGGTGCTCGGTGCGGATGCGGGCGCTGTGCGGCGTGCGGTACTGCGCGGTGTGCCGGGAGGAGCTGGGCCAGGTGAGGCCGGGACAGGCGCCCCCGGCGGGGGTCTGTCAGCGTCCCGCGGGGCTGGGCTCGGGCCGGCTGCCCGGGGAGCGGGGCGTCGGGCGGGGGGGAGGCCTCTGGCCGGGCAGGAGCCGGGCCGCGGAGCAACTCGTGGAATCTGCTGAGTGGAGCCGGGGCGGGGAATCCTCCCCCGGCCGGCAGCTTTCCGGGTGTATTTGCCGGCTGCTTCGCTCCCGGTGGGGCGAGCGCCGATCAGAGGAGACGGCGGGGGCTGTTGGAGATAAAATATGAAGAAAATGGAATTTAAAGGGGATATTTTTTTGTTTTTTGAATCAGCGGGGCTTGCTCTCCAGAGTTGGCATTACGTGCTCGCGGATGACTCTACCATCCTGCCGAATTCCTGACTGATTTTAAGCTTGGGGGAGAGCGTGTTTTGTATTCTTTCAGGGCTTGCTCACGCCTTGCGTTACAGCACACCATGCTGCCTTTGCCCCCGGTTCCTGGTAGCGTGAGCCGTCTCTTGGGCGTATGCTTAAAAAAGTAATTTCCCCTCAGTTTTTAATTTTTCTGATAGATTTCTGTTCTCCTCATGGCCTGCTGGCAAGGTGCCGGGCCCAGTTGCAGAGCTCGGGGGAGGTCGCTCTGATGCTGTGGCTCAGCTGTGTGGAGGGAGCCGAGGATTCTGTGCAGCGGTGAGCTGCGGGAAGAAAAGTTGTTCAAGATTGTTTATAAAAACAAATACTCGTACTTTAATTTGTTTTTGCAGAGCTCATGCCGGGGGGGGGGGGGGGGGCAACCTTTAAAAAGAGGTTCTTCTTAATTTTAAGAAGAAAACAATTGGTACTAGTACTGAAAGAAATACACTGAGATTGTTTAGGAAATGAAATAAAACAAATAGATCAGGGGGAGGGGGCTCTCCCCTGGGCAAAAAGAGAGACCCCCACTTCAACTAAACTGTTTACTTTGGCTGCTTTTCAAGCTGTTCAAATGGTTGGAGGGATTGAAGATCTTAGGGTGCGTGCCGAAGATCCTCAGACTTTGTGGAGGCCAGAAGGGTCGATGCGGTTTTTAGACTGAGCTTACTGGCACACAAGTAGCCTCTGTGTACAGAAAGAGACTCTATGAAAGTAATTTTATCTCTGATCATCCTCTGAGGAGCTGCTGCTCCGCTTTTCCTGTCTTAGGAAGAACCGAGCTGTGATGTCGCTCTTCCTCCTTAAACCTGCTTGTCTCAGGGTCACAAATGGACTGTTAATCTTAAGGGATGTTCAATTTTGTAATATTACTGTATTATTTGGCCTGAACTTTGGTTCATTCAGCCGTCTTTCTCTCTCCTTTATTAACTGTTTAAAAAGATCCTTTTATTATAATTGACTGAGAGGCCATTTTTAATGGCTGTGCTCTTTTTTTCCCCTCCTTGTCTTTAAGTGCCACTATAATACTGTTCTGCCTGTTCACCCACATGCCCCAAGGAAAGACAAAAAGATACTGGAGTGCATAAATCACATCAAAACTGCTGTTGAATGAACTGAATGTATATGTAGGACGTAAAACTGGGTCTTTTAATTTACATAGTGTGTGTGGAATTAGCAGAGGCAAGTACAATGCTACCGAATCTCAGCTGGTGTCGTACAGAGTAGTGTAGACTGAACTAGTAAGTGTCACAGCAGAACGTACAAGGAAATAGAACTGTAAAGATGAGTCGCAGCACAGGACATGACGGAGGAGAAAGCAGGATATACTTGTTATGGTAATATGTGCTTTCAGTGATGTATAATTGTTGCAGCGAAGTTAGGAAGGATTACTTGCTGACCTGTAAACTAACCCTGACGTACACTTGGTTGAGGCTCGGAGGATCTGTCAGTGTGTTTGTTACAAATATGTGTGAGATTGCTCTTGGAATTGCTGTAGGAAATTATGTTGGACTCCTGTGATAAAATCTACTTTTCAGCAGTCCATTCCTCTCTTCTAAAACTCACTTTGAACTGAAATGAAACGTCAATACAATGTCACCAAAATGAATTTTTTTTTTTTAAAAATAATTGGAGTTAGAGGTAGTTGTCATTTATCCAACAAACTTAAAATTGTATTCTTTTTATTTTAAGCTTGATATTTCAGCAACTTGGTTATATTTTTTGTTTTGGTTAACTTAACAGTAGCTCCATTGTAAAGAAAGCTTTAAAAAAAAAAACCCCACCAAACCATACAGAAAAGACTTATTCCATGGTATTTCACCCCAACAAGGGAAGAAGAGTGATTTAACAAGACTAAACTACATGTGTATTATATAATTGAACGGTTTTATTAAGGTTGTAAGTAATTCCAGATGAACAGGTGATTACTCTGTGTGTGTGTCTCAGCCTTTCTGAGCTGGTGCAGCTGTTACATAAATGGTGTTGCTATCCCAGCACTTCCCAAACTGGGAACGTGTGCTGGAGCAGACCGGTTGTAGGTGGCCTCTGAAGAGGGATGTAATATCGTAAATGGCTGCTGTGTGAGACCTCAGCTGCTTGGAGGTCAGTGGGAGCAGCTGTGAGCAAGCAGGTTCCCTTAGAAGGGGTATGTGGTACAAATAACTTCAGAAGTGACGTAGTATTTTATTTCTCACTTTCCTGGTAGTTAGGGAAAGAAGAAACAGTGGTTTCCTAGTCAGACTCCAAGTAGTGTCGCTTTTTGCTTACAGACTCTAGGCTTCTGTGTGATCTCCTACCAGGAGACAGGAGGGAGCTGAGTGCAGGGCTCTTGACAGGCATTTGCTGCAGAGTGGGTTGAGTTGGTTGAAGGTGTTTACTCATAGCACAGCTGTGGTAGCAAAACATACCATAAAAGAGTTTCCTAACCTAGTTCAAAATCCAAAGACCGGGCTGGTCCCATCCACCTTTGTCTAAGCTGGCTCACTTGCTGGAAGCTGATAAGGAGCAGTCACAGTGGCTTTGCTGGCAGCTGTGGAGGCAGTCACTGGGGGTGGTGATGAGCAGCTGGGACTGATAGAGAGCGCTGAAGTGTTGTCCAAGCTTCAGGCTGCGGCGAGTTCCCTGGCAAACAAAGTTTGTGCTGTGGAGTTTAACCGGAATCCCAAAGCCTGCTTGGCCTCAATGTGCTCTTGCTGATTCTTGTGTTGTGTTGCCTGCAGGTTGTCTTCGGACGGAAGCTTACGTCTTTCTCCACGATAGCACTTAACCAGTTGCAGCATGAGAAGAAATACGACATTTATTTTATGGATGGAGAAGTTTATGCACTGTACAGGTAGGTACTGGAATCCTTTCTGTAACATACCCGGCATATTCTTATCTGCGTGACGTGGCAGGAAACGCATGCTTTGGTACAACTGTGTGGTTTTCTTCTGTGGGAACAGAGTGGCTGCCGTGCTGCGTACATTAGTCACCGTGTGCTGCAGGTGGCTTTGGTGGCACAAGAGGCTGGAGCAGCGCGGTTGGTGTGAGCGCTCGGCACTGCGGTCGGCAAAGGGAGCACCTCCTCGAGGCAGGAGCATTAGATTCACCGATGCATAATACAGGCGCGTTGCTTTGTTAGTAAAAGTTGCATTTTGCTTCTTTATTAACATCAAACTTGCTGAAAGGCTTTTCATTTATTGCGTGGAATTGGAGATTGGTAAAGACCGAATTACTGTTATAATTGTATTTATTGCTGTGCTGCCTAAGGACTAAGCAAAACCAATTGTATCATAGAATGGTTAGAGTTGGAAGGGACCTTAAAGATCATCGAGTTCCAACCCCAAACATTTATGAAAAGAAGAACAACCTTGTTTGCCCATAAAGATCTTGATTCTAAAATGGGAGAGAAAAAGGGTGAAGTAAAAAAAACTAATGCAGAGTAAAAAATGCAGCATCAGCATAATGTTCTAAAAATATTTTTCATAATGTGCTTAATTGAGGGGCTTTAAGATAATTAAAAGCAGTTAAAAGGAAAGAAGAGTGACAAAAGATGAAACCATGCAGGCATTGGTACCTTTTTCTTGGAGAACTGCACTATATCCAGCCTGATTTGGGCTAAGAATGTAGCTTTGCTGGTACCTTTACAAGTTTGTATGACTTCATATTTATGGAACTGGGCAATGGGTTTAGGGAGCAGAATCAGTTGGAAGCAAGTTCTGATTAATTACACACCAGCTCCGGGAATTGCTTTTGATGATACGATTTCTGGAGAGTTGCTGAGACTTACAGTTCCACGAGCAGCAATCAAGTGCAAGGGAGTGGGGTCTCCTGCTGAGACCAGTGCTCTGTCCTCAGCTCTTGTTGGGAATCACTGTGGGGGTTTTGTTTGTTTTATTCTCCCCCCCTGCCCCTCCCAACCTTTTCTGTTACAATTTTTTATCTCCCCCACCATATTCTTCAGTTTCTGACAGTAGAAAATGTAATTAAATCGCATGTGAATATTGCATGTATCAGCTGAATCTTCAATAAGCAAGAGGTTTGTGGCATGGATGTGTTACAGTCCATTCAAAATTTTATTCGTTGATTGTTCAGCCCTTCTCTTACAGTTGAAGCCTCTGTGTAATTCAGTTTTGTTCTGCTCCTGACAGATGACAAAGTATTCTTGGAGTAAGCAGGACGCTAACCTCATTACAAATTGCTGGGGGAGCTATAAAAATGCAGCCTTCTGCTACAGACGGAACATTTGTTTTTGGATAAAGGTATTGGGTTGCTGAGAGGGAATCAGATAATTTTTAGGAAACCTTTCTTTTCCCTTAGGAAGCTGCTGCAGCATGAATGCCCTTTGTGTCCAGAGGCGAAGCCATTCAATACCTTTGCAGATCTGGAACAGCACATGAGGAAGCAGCATGAACTCTTCTGTTGCAAGCTCTGTGTTAAACACTTAAAGGTGAGCTAGTTCTATGTTTTGGTGCTTGGGAAGGGGGGCTGCTTCCTAATATGACCTGCAAGAGTACTTGGGGAGGTGGGAAGAAGAGGGTGGCTGAGCAGCACAGATTTATGTTTGTGTTTTGTTTTTAAGTTTCATCTGTCTGCTTGCAGTGAGGCCAGTTGTTTTGTTTTAAGTCTTTCTTCTTCCATAAGCTAATTAATGAAGAGGGCCTGAAGATTCTCAGTGGGATTATATTTTAAATTAAGCACGACCATATTAATAACCTTCTGATGTCAGCTTCTCTGCCACAATGTGTGTAAATACCAAACCCTAACTGTCTGATAGGAAGTTAATCCTGAGTCATAGGCAGACTTTGTTACAACTGTAATGGTAGAGATTTGATGTCTATTAAGACTTATTCTCTTAATGACTTTACGAGTTAAAACTGTAACTTAAGAAAATAATCGGTGCCAGTTCAGAAAGCAGAATGCGTTGTGGAGTGATGGATTTATTTCTCAGATCAGAGCTAACGTAGCATTTACAGTTGGATCATGTACAGGCTGAGAATCCATCTTCTGGGTTTAATGAAATATAATTATATTTCATTATCTTGTTTACTTGTTGTTGTAGTTTAATCCCAGCTAGCAACTAGAACCATGCAGCTGCTCACTCAACACCCCCAGCGCCCCTAAGTTTGGATGGGGGAGAGAATCGGAAAAGTGAGGGGAAAAAACTCTTGGGTTGAGGTAAAGACAGTTGAATAGGTAAAGCAAAAGCCACGCAGGCAAGCAAAGCAAAACAAGGAGTATATTCACTGCTTCCCATGGGCAGGCAGGTGTTCAGCTGTCCCCAGGAAAGCCAGGCTCCATCATGTGTAATGTGTACTTGGGAAGACAAACACCGTAACTTCAAACGTCTCTGCCTTCCTACTCCTTCCCCCAGCTTTATATGCTGAGCGTGACGTCATATGGTGTGGAATATTTCTTTGGTCATTTGGGGTCAGCTCTCCTGGACGTGTCTCCTCCCAATTTCTTGTGCCCCTCCCAGCCTGCTTGCTGGCGGGGTGATATGAGCAGAGAAGGCCTGGATTGCTTAGCAACAATCCAAAACATCAGTGTTTTACCAACACTATTTTCATCCCAAATCCAAAGCATAGCACTGTACCGGTTGCTAGTAAGAAAGTCATCTTCATCCCAGCTGAAACCACATTTGTTCAGAGCAAATTTCCTCTGTCTTGTTGACTTGATTGGAAAATGAAACTCACTGTTGCCTGCAATTGAGGTTCCCTGTGTTTGATGTACACGCGTAGAACGTCACCACAGGCTGTTTTAAAATGTATTTTAAAACTTGCTAAAGATAACACAGTTACTGGAAAGCTGAGTTGTCTATTTCTGAAAAGGTGATGTGCATTGAGCCTTAAAACTACTCATTTTACCATCACCACCACCATATTTATTTATTTTTTTTAATCCCACCCAAATTTCACTTAGAAGGGCTGCTGTTATGTCAGGCGATGCTTTTTCACAGTCTGAAAGTCAGAGTTCCACCTTTCCCTAGAGCTAGAGTGGGTTTTGTATTTCTGAATTACACATTGGACAAAATCAGCAGTTACCGTTAAACGAATTCTAGGGCTGCTGACCTCTGTGTCTAATAGCCGTCAGCATTCCTTGTTGTAGGAGGGAATTTAGTGCACGACCATGTATTTTTAGAACTCGTCACACGTAGTTTTGTGTGTGTGTTTTCTCTGAAAGCAATTAAGTATCAAATCAGAGAAATGCGTTTATCCTGTGGTGCCAGTTGGTTTATGCCAGCTGAACAGGAGCTTACTGCTGCAAGGGACAGGATCCAGAAGTGGTCACCTTGGCCTGAATGAACACTAATCCTTCCCCCCCTCCCTTGCCCAGGGTTAGCTTTCAGGGAACTTTTTTGACTCTTTCCTGTGGTCGTGCAATCACTAGAGTTAGTTCAAGGGAAGTAGTCAGGGGAGGACAAAGCCACTTCTTTTGGTCGCTGTGTCCTTTGAGTTCTGGTAAAGAGCTCTTTCCATGGTCAGGTTAAGTTGCCAGCGCTATGGGAACTTGTTTGTCACTGTCTCTCCCAGAGAATTCACAAACAATAGTAGAACTTGTTGGCTTTTAATTTCAGAACACTGCAGGGATTTTTATTCCGCAGAAAAAAGGTTCCATATTACTAGTGCCCACTGAAAAGAAGTCCTTAAACTTGCAGAAGCTTCAGTTTGTCAACCCTAGCTAAGCCAAATGAACCTGTTCCCAGAAAAAGTTAACACTCCGTGTCTAGGCGAGAAATGAAGGATATTCTGTTCTCAAGGCTATGTGGATCTTTTTGGCATCTTCAGAACTCTTCCTACCAAAATAGCTCATGTGTTAGTAGGGACAGAAGATTGGCTTATAATGCAAAATTTGTTCTCTGAACTGTATCCTTTGTATGTAGCTATCTTGGGGTAGTTGCTATCTGAGGAAAGTAAACCAGCTCACTTCTGGCTTATGGACTTTTCTTAGTTTGAGTATGTAAAAAATGTATGTTCATGAATACATATTTAGGATTTTTTCTGCACCAGAGATTATATTAAAGTTTATTGCATTATCTTAATACACCCCAAAAAATGTGAAAGGGAAAAAGGTGGATTAGATCTGCTTCCAGTGCTTAAACTGAGTGAAATTCACGACAGATTTAATTAAGATCTATCACTTGATTTTTTTATTATTTTTTTTTTCCTATTCACTGAAAATTTTAGCTGTCGGTTATCAAATTGCATCTTTTGGAAGCAAATCTTCCGTTCCTACAAATGAACAAGTTGTGCACAGCCTGGCTTATTCCATTTTGTTCTCTATTCGCAAGAAGTATTACATATCTGTATTTTTTTTCTTCAGATTTTTACTTATGAACGGAAATGGTATTCTCGTAAGGACCTCGCCCGTCATCGAATCCATGGAGATCCAGACGACACCTCTCATCGTGGGCATCCCCTCTGTAAATTTTGTGACGAGCGTTATTTGGATAATGATGAGTTACTGAAACATCTAAGACGAGATCATTATTTTTGTCATTTCTGTGACTCTGATGGTGCTCAGGAATACTACAGGTTTGTGAATGCAGTTTATTTCTGTTTCTGTAGCTTACATTTGGAGGAAAAATTGTTTGAGTCTGCTTTGAATTTTGGGGAAGGTAGCGCTAGAAGACAGAGGGCAAGGATGTGAGCAAGTTGGCTGCGTCTCCTTTGTTCCTCAAACCAACAGCCACAGTAATCACTTTCTGTCGTGTTCATGTTTTAACTTTTAACATTAATGAAGAAAACTTTGTTTTGCAGCATGACAGCAGACGTCTAGTGTGTTGACTAATACTCTAAAGTAAATTTTATGAAATACATGCCTTATGTACAGCTGGATGTGATGAGTATCAGGCAGTAGGTTTAGTTTAACATCTGGGATCATGCATTAAGGTCTATGTTGACTGTACACAAGTGGTTTCAGCTGGAAAGCTTGCCTGGGGGATAAAGAAAGAACCAACCACTCGGGCTTGTCTTCACTTCATCTTCTAAAAGTAGCCATTAGTAAGGTACGTTGGGAAGGTTGCAGCTCAGCCTCTTCTCTCTCTCCAGTGATTACGAATACCTTCGTGAACACTTCCGTGAAAAGCACTTCCTTTGTGAAGAGGGTCGGTGCAGCACAGAACAGTTTACCCACGCTTTCCGCACAGAAATAGATTATAAAGCGCACAAAACAGCCTTCCACAGCAAGAACAGGGCAGAGGCCAGACAGAACCGGCAGATAGACCTTCAGTTTAACTACGCTCCCAGGCACCAGAGGAGGAATGAGGGTAAGTGTGGCTGAGGAATGAGGTGGACAGAAACATATTCATTCTTATTGCTTTGAGGGTTTTCAAGAGCATCTGGTAGCCTAGCCAGGAAGAAGCTCTTTAAAAAGAGGGTGGACAAGCCCTGGAACAGGACCCTGACATGTTGTAGTTTGTCCTTGAAGATAATCAGAACTTGACCAGACAGGGCCCTGGGCAACCTACTGTAGTTTCGGAGTTGGCCTTGTTTTGAGTGAGGGGATAAAGCAGATGACATCCAGAGGTCTCTTCCTACCTAAGTTGTTTTACAATTATTTTTCCCCCACGTGTGTATTTAATGATGATACATAATTTTAGAAAAACTGCTGACTTTCTTCTCCAATTTGTAATTATGTGAATGACTTAGATTGCTCTCATGCTCATCACTACTTTACATTAACTGTAGAGTAACGTATCCACTTAGGAGTGCAGAGATTAACATACATAGGAACTTTTCTGCTGTGTGGAACTGTACGTAGAGTTCTCCTACATAAATACAAAATTACTCAAAGCTCACATCACAGGTTACAATACACCCAATCCGTATACGGTAAAATGTATTTTAATTTAGCAAGGTTATATAGATTACTTAATCATCAGAAAGAAATCAAGTTAGATTTGTTTGTACTAGTATATTTTTGCTTTTTTCAGGCGTAGGGTGATGCCCGGATGAAAGAGCTAACTTTGAGAGTAATCAACCATCCCTCCTGTTTAGGTGTTATAGGTGGAGAGGACTATGAAGAGGTTGACAGGTATAACAGGCAAGGGAGGGCAGGCAGATTGGGTGGCCGAGGAAGTCAGCAAAACAGAAGAGGCAGCTGGAGATATAAGAGGTGAGTAGCACAACATTTTGTAGATTTCTGTTGCTGCTTAGTGTTGGTTTTGACTTGCCAATTAAAAATGTTTTGGTGGACCAGTAGGAAGGAAGTAGGTACAAAATTTGGAAGCTTCCATAGTAAATCCTTAGTTGAGAGTAGAACGAGCTTTCAGTCTAAGCCTGGGTGCCCACTACACGCTTGGTCAAAGTGAAATTATTTTGTGTGAAGTTGCGGCTCCCTGGACTTGACACAGGAAGCAAACAATGTGATCTTCAACTGTGGGTTAAATAAATTCAGAATCCTGAATAATTTTCAACAATTATTTTTATGCTAACTTTTCTGAATAGGATTTTCTGAAGTAAGTGCCAAGTCTTTGCAGGTTTAATGAACTTTTTGGTCTGGGTAATCATGAAGTTCCTGTTCTAAGGACCATGCTTTTCATTGAACTAACAGATCTCTGTGTGGCCAGACTGAGTGCTTTGGAGTAAGAAGAGGGTTAAGTATTGAAATGAAATTTTGCATTTATATGTCTCTTCATCCACACGAGACCTGAGCGCTTTGTACATACTGCACATCTATTTTTCTTCTTTTTCTCGCCGGACAGTCGGCTGGTTCATTATTGGTGATTTCACGGGGGGAAGAAGTCCATCTCTAAACACTTATATGTTGTGTCGCATGTGGATCGTGCATGTGTTGAGAATTCATGACAAACCATGTTTCCAAGAATTAGTGGCCTACAAGTGTGATTCCATATGTTTGAATGGGAGAGACGAGTGTCCCCATGCATCCTTGGTACCGTCTCTCCCAGTTCACCGCAGTTTATTCTGGCTTGGATTGTTATTACCACATGTAGAACTTGCAAATCCAGGGGGTGAATGTTGCCTGTCTCACCAGCCGGTGCCAGGGTGTATTGGAGTGGTGGGTTTGCTTTAGCCTTCTCAGCAGGTGGCAGCACAAGATCAGAGACAGTCATCTGAGCTGACGCTGGAGAGGTGAGAGCTGGAGAGAGACAAAGCTGCTGGGTAATCCTTTCTGTTTGACCAAGAAAATCTGCCTTGTCCTGTAGGGAAGAAGAAGACAGAGACGTTGCAGCAGCAGTCAGGGCGTCTGTAGCAGCGAAACGACAAGAAGAGAAAAAACGGGTAGAAGACAAAGATGACAGCAGCAGCAGAGGTAAAAAGGAGGACTTGAGGGATTCTGACATGCTCAGCTCCAAGCGTCTGCCCAGGTCTTCAAATGATGTTACAGGTTAGTGTTGAACACGTTCTGCAGCTGCAGGGAGAGGTGGTGGGTCTGGAGATCAGCCTGGCAAAAGTGGGGGTTGCCCTGTGTTGTTCTCCAAAGCTGGTGGACATGGATAGAGCTGTGCAGAATCGTCGTCCAGCAACATGGATTTGCAGCGAAACGTGTCTGAGTGGGCTGAGATTCCTGCAGCAGGTTATACTTGAAATGGAGCTGGGTAAAAATATCAAATGCAATTAATGCACAACCCTATGTGTGATGTCCCATCCAAATCAATATAGTCTAGGAATGGGCCGTTTCCTACTCTAGCATGCACAAACTGATCTATTGTGATGAGTTTCCCCTTGTTTGAGAACAAGTTATTCCCCGTAAAGGGAATATTGGGTGAAAGCAAACCTTTAATTGTTTTGAACCACATCCAGTGTGGGACAAATAAATATGATGCAGTGGTGTTTTGATATTACTGTTGCTCCACATCCATTTTCCACTGTTTTATTGCTCCTACAACAGGATTCCCCTTTAAAAGATTATACACTTTCATATTATGAACTGAGAGCTGCTGAGAGCTCTGTTTGGTTAATGGGTACAGCTCAGTTGGGGATGACAGGCAAGGTTATCTCCCCCAGCTGCGTGCCCAGCTTCTGCTGCATCCATGCCGAAGCTGTTACCAATCTGTCCATGAACTGCTCCAGTCCACAGCACTGGATTTGGATTTTAAGGCAAACCTAAATTAGGAATGAGTTATGTTTCAGTGTAACAGGACTGCCCAGGAGCTAATTGCTGAGCAGCTTGGGCTTCTGTGCAGCAGAGGTGTGATGGACAGCTTGGAGAAACAGCTTTCCAAGAGCAACAACTTTCCAAGTGAAGCATCAGCATTCCTTAGATGCTCTGATGAGCATCCTGACCCCGTGCGGGCGGCTGAGTGCTAACCTCGGGTAGAAGCCTGGAGCAGACAGCTGAGGGCATTGGCATCTCCGTCTCTGGAGGGTTCCCTCATAAAGTACTTGTGTTTTGCTCATGTGTCATGAATTTCCTGTAAGCTACAGCCAGTATGGGGTGACGTAATGGTGAATGCAGTTAATTGAAGGAAGGAGTGATGCATGATTTAAATTGTCCTTTTGGAATGTCACAGTTAGTGACATCATCAGCTGCTGAAAATAGGAACTTGTTAATGCTGCTGTCATGTTCATTGATAGCTTCCACTCTGAAATGAATGGATTTTAGTTGAAAACATTTCTTTGCTCTTTTTTTGTCAATACTCCAAAAGAAGCAGCTGCTAACGGCGCTTTAAGCCAGGATGACTTTCCAGCAATTGGTTCATCAGTGGGACCCCTACAAGGGTAAGTTTGTGCAAGGCTGCAGCAATGAGAAAGCACCTTTATTTTCTCCAGAAACGCAGAACATAAGTTTCTAATTTTACAGATTACTTAAACCACAAATGCTTCCTCCCTGCCCTGGCCCCCTTCTTCCTTAAGCTGTTTCTGTGCTAGACACCTGCATGAAGGGCTTTGGTTGTTGCTTCAGTTCGTGGCTTGATCTTTTGCTGGTGTAATTTCAGGGAAATTCTCAATATTCTCAATTCCACCCGTTTGTAATTTGATAGCTTATCTTGCAGGAGCTATACACTGTGAGTTTTAAAATTCATTATCTCCTGAAATGAGTGATGATTAGAATGGTGTCTCTGCAGGACGTGGAGCTGTAGAATGTGTGTGTCCAGCTTGCTGGTCGAGCTGTGCTGAGACAGTACAGACAACACAGCAAGGCTATTGGGACTTCTTTGAGGAGACCTATCCCAGACATAGTTTACAAGCCTGATGCGTTTGCATCCTGTCAACAGTTGGGGCAGTTGTGGTGCCCTCAAGGATAGTTTGAAGGGTGCAGACGGGTGTGGAGCTCCTCCTGCCTGTCCGAGTTGTGCTGCCTCTGCAGCACGGTTGTAATGGGCTGTGCTTTTCCTTTCTTGCAGCTCTGCCCAGCTGGCAGCGGTTAAGCTTAAAGAGGAAGATTTCCCAAGCTTGTCATCCTCTCCAGCACCCACCATCTCTTCTGCAATTTCTCTGACATATACAGCGACTGCAAAGAAAACAGCTTTCCAAGAGGAGGATTTTCCAGCCCTGGTGTCCAAAATGAGGCCTAACAATAAAACAATAACTAACATCACGTCTGCATGGAACAATGGTTCCAGTAAAAATGTGGTCAAAGCCATTAGCAACCCCTGTGTAAACCAGATAGCCAAAAAACCATCCTCCTTGAATAGCACTAAAGGAAGTAAGAAGAGCAATAAACTCTCTCAGTCAGACGATGAAGACAGCGGTAGCGGTTTGACAACCCAGGAGATCAGAAACACACCAACAATGTTTGACGTATCGTCCTTGCTGGCAGCTTCTACCTCACAAACTTTTACAAAAGTGAGCAAGAAAAAGAAGATGGGGGTTGAGAAGCAGAGACCGTCATCCCCCCACCTCTCACAGGAGACATTGTTGCCCAGGTCATCTACTGAAAAGCTGCCAGAAGCAGAGCGGACATCAAATGCATCCTCTGCTCTTCACGCCCCTGACAGATCCACAACCGTCATGAATGGTCATTCGGAAAAATCATTAGCGATCTGTAGTACACCCAAAGAGCCCCCTGGCCTTAAAAAGCCCACAGTGACTAACAAATGCCCTTTACCTCAGGAAGACTTCCCAGCCCTTGGGAGCTCAGGATCAGCTAGAATGCCCCCGCCACCAGGTAAGCACCGTGGGGCACAGCCAGCTCTGCTTGGAGGCAGCTTGGAGAAACATGGCACGTGGATGAGATGTAGAAACTGCTCTTCCTGGCTCTCATGTGAGGAGCGGTTTTGCCACCACGTGCTAGGTTAGCCTTTGAAGTTTAAAAAGACAGTCTGGGGGACACAGATAGGCTTGAAAGTCCTCTATAAGTCACAGTTGAAGTAGTGGAAACGTTGGGGACCTCTGCTCTGTGCAGCTGCAGGTGTTTGCTCTCTGGGGTGGCTCACAGACAAGCAGCTGGTCTTTACCTGTCACTGCTTTTCTGATGAGTCACGGCTGACACACATCTCTGCTTTTGTGCTTTAAGATCTAGTTTGGGAACTGCTGCAGGCAAAGGGAGTCTCTCTTTAGCTCTGACCTGTGCCTGCTGGTACTTGTCAGTTGGCTTGATTGGTCACTTTTGTTCTGTGTTTGCAGAGATTTAATGCCCTTGCTTTTAGTGGTGCCATAATCTTGTAGAACTGGACTAACGTAGCAACAAACATGACTTATAGTGGTTTTAATCAAAGTAACATCATGTTGGGATATGCCTAGCTGTTCTGCTCCGTGCTGCTCTGCAGCTAATGCTAGGTAGAGTATGCTACAAATACTATGCTGTTCTCACTCCTGGAGTGATTTCGCTTTAATAATGTAAAAGTGTTTTTTATTGTGAGTTTGAGTGTTGGGGTTTTTTTTTTAAGATTATTTTCTATTGAAAAAGTAAATGAATAGTTAAAGTGCTTTCTCTGTAAAGTACCATCAACCACTATGAAGTGCTTCTTGACCTGACTGTTAAGGCAACAGATTTCCACCTCTAATTTTTAGGTTTTTTCCAATATGGTGTCTGCACTGCTGACTCTTACTTCTTAGTGCCTCTGGAGAGTCCGTCACACCACGGGTGTTAATTTTAGACAGTGGTATGTGGGTGCCACATACACGTGCTCTAACTTCCTGCCTGTTCTATGCTTTCCTTTAGGCTTTAACACTGTGGTGCTATTAAAGAGTCCTCCTCCGCCTCCGGGACTGTCGGTGCCTGTTAGTAAACCCCCTCCAGGTTTTGCTGTTATTCCATCTACCAATATCTCTGAACCTGTCACTACATCTTTGAAAGAGTAAGTAAAAGTTCTTTGAGTTCAAGTTACTTTACACATTACATCTCTGTTATGTCATATGGGCTTCAAACAGCGCATGAAACTCTCTGAGGGGATTATTTTAAACAGTTGCCGCTGCAGAGGCCAGATGCTTCGTGATTCCTGTGGCCATTGCGGGCTTCTGTCTTTTCTAGATTTATTTGGAAATCTGCAGCTTCAACGTATTGCTTAACCCTTCCATTGATTTTGAGTCCCAGAAGCAAGGTGCAGAAGCACATTTTCCTTGGTGACCTCTAAATGCTTTTGTTGCTCTGATCTTTCCAGTAACTGGCCTCTGGTCAGGGCCCTTCGGGGCGAGAGAAATGAGTTTGTGCAAAAAAAGGAGTGGAAAATTTGTGTAAGTTTAATATAGGCATCTGTATTAATCTGTTTGGTTTTATTCATGGTGCGGTCTTTGTTGCTCACATGTTTTTAGTGAACCCAGCTTACAAAGCAGCTGGTCAAGACTATGTTAAACTTGCATTTTAAATGTTCTGTCTAGGTAAAGCTGGAATCCCACAGGACACATTTCGTCGTCCTGTCAAGATACCTGTTTGCCGCTTATTGTAATTGCGTGTGTAGTTGGGTGGGGGAAAGGAATCCATCCTATAGAAGGAATAACCATATGATATATATCCCACAGCATCTTTGTATGGCACAAGTGATGTCAAAATCACTCTTGGTCTTTTCAAACGCAGGCCAAAATCCTCTCACGGATCATACTTGATACCTGAAAACTTTCAGCAAAGGAACATTCAGCTGATACAATCTATTAAAGAATTTCTTCAAAGCGATGAGTCCAAGTTCAATAAATTTAAAACTCATTCTGGGCAGTTCAGACAGGTGAGTGGGCACGAACCTTCGGATAACCAAAACCTTTCTCTGTGCTCAGTTCATGTCGTGCCTCTGTCACTCTTTGCTGTTGGTGAGTGGACTAAATAGAGATTTTATTTATTTTCTCCTTCTCAGCCCCGCTGTTGCTCTTCTCTAGTGCTAAGGTAGCAAAAAAGCAGTGAGGATGGAGTGAAAGCAGTGAGGATGATGTGGCCTGGGAGAAAGTGAATCCCAGTGGGATTTTTTTAAATACTTTTTTTTTTTCTAATTATTCCAATTCTCTTTTCACTGAAGGGTCTGATTTCTGCAGCACAGTATTACAAAAGTTGCCGAGAACTGCTTGGAGATAACTTCAAGAAAATTTTTAACGAGTTGTTGGTGTTGTTGCCGGACACAGTTAAGCAACAAGAACTGCTTTCTGCTCACAACGATTTTAGAATCAAAGAAAAACAAAGCTCAAACAAATCCAAAAAGAGCAAAAAGAATGTTTGGCAGACGGACTCCAACTCTGATCTCGACTGCTATATCTGCCCGACGTGTAAGCAAGTACTAACTCAGCAGGACGTTGTCACCCATAAAGCTTTGCATATCGAGGATGAGGAGTTTCCTTCCCTACAAGCAATCAGCAGAATCATCAGTTAGCTTTCCTGAAGGCCAATAAAAGAGTCTCTCTCTCTCTCTCTATGAATATGCACTTTTGGGGATGAGGTTTGGCAGCGTAGTGTGGCTGAGAGCCGGTGCCAGCTGAGTAGTCAGGTAACTCTTTAGAGAGCCCTCTCAGTGCTGTTCATAAATACTGTGCAAAGGGATCACTGGACTGCGCCGTAGCTAATTAACATCCAAAGTCTGAGCTTCCGAAATGCCTGAGTAGAATTAGGCTGAAAGGGCAGGGTGGGCAGGCAGGGGGCCACCTTTCTCCTGTAACATGCAATAGCTGGGAAAATACTTTCTGATCTGAAGACTGACAGGGGACACAATAGGGGAATAAGCATCTGCTTTGGGTTTTTTCTTTTTTTTTTTTTTTTGGGGGGGGGGGGGATGTGGGGGAAGATTAAGAATCACTGAAATGAAAGGAAGCAAAAATGGCTTCCCTTATAATATTCTAATATTTTTTTTTTTGTGCTATTTCTGTGACCGCGGAGGTCACAGTAGTCAGGGGTACAAAGGTGCAGAAAAGATGCTACTCGCTGGTGAGTTAAGACCGTTACAGCCGTGTGTCTGTGAACATTGGGCTGCTCATATAGCAAAGAAAATTCCCGTCTGAACACGGAATTAATTCTACTACTTGAAGAATTGGACTGATCTGTGCGATTAGTTGACCGTGAGATTTGAAGTTGCCTCTGACTTTTTATGTAATATGTTCTTTAAAGAAACTTCTTTTGTAGAACTGCATGTAGAATAATAACATTAAGGCTTTACTTCCTGTAAAGCGCCCTTCACGGTAATTTTATTTAATGACTGCCATGTTTCTAATTTCTTGGATGTATTAATGGTGGTAGCTCCAAACAACAGCATCTTGGGACATTAAATGCTGCTGATCACTGACCGCGTTTATCTGCAGTGCCTTTAAGTGCGTTTATCTGTTTACAGTGGTCTGCACTAACAAGGATGATTTGTTCAGATTGGATGGAGCGTTGCCATCCTGTCCCTCTCCCTTGGTGATACCGGTCTGAAGTAGCTTTGCTTACGACGGCTGCTCGGCATCTCCAAATTCCACCTCTCGGAGACAAGAGGGGGATCTGTTCAGCAGCTGTGAGGTGACAGAGTGACCAGAGTCCTTCCCCGCCGTGCACTTCCACGGCTGCAATTCAGTCTCAGATTCTCTCCCATCCTGGCAGACCAGGTTTAGTTATTTTTAACACGTAGGAATAAAGTTGAAATTAATTTATGTAATTTTTAGTCACAAAACACTGCTTTTATATAAGCATCATTTCTATGAAATTGAGCTCAGAGTGTCGCTGCAGAGCTAGTCCTGGCTACACAAAGTTTTCCTTGCCTTATACCGTTTATTTTTCGCTTGCTGTCAGGCTGCAAAGTGCTTTTGGTTTCTTTTCCAAAGACTTAAGGCTGTTTTGAATACCTGAAGGTGTGGTGTTCAGCGCGGGGGCCAGGCCGCAGGCCCTGCCAGCGGGGCTGGGGAGGATTATTTGGCTGCATGGCTGTTTTTATAAAAATGCATGAATACGTGACGAGTAGTAACGCTTCCCTCTTCCTGCTTCGAGTCAGGTTCCTCCGGAGCAGAGCGGGGTTTAGCGCCCGTGACACCACCATCCCTGGATCTCCGGTGTCAGCTCTCCTCCCTCTTTCTTCCTTTGGTTTGTCAAGTTCCAGGGAACTGAAATGCACGTTCTCTGCAGGAACATCTTCCGTCTTCCTGTGATTTCAGTTAATTTCTCGCGGTAGCAGATAACGTGGTTCCCACCGGGCGGGCGCTGCTGTAAGTTTTTCCTCGAGGCAATCGATCTCTTTGGCCTGATGGTGCGGTTTCCTTGTGCTCACCTGATTAAATAAAGTATTACCAAATTTTTTTCAGGCCGCTACTATTCATTTTTAACTCTTTATTGAAAATAAGTTGCAGTTGGTACACGGACACCGAAAATACATAGTCACAGATTGTTCTCTCAAAAGATATTTTTATATATATAATATATACAAAAGTTGTAAACATTTTAAACTTATTTCCATACACAGTCCACTTTATACTACAATGCACGTAAGATTAGTGACAACTGCAACTCTTGGAAGCGGTCTGCTTATACAGAGGTATCTGCAGAAAAACTGAAAGTCGCAAACCACATTTGGTATCGGTTTGATATTAAAACTCTTAAAAGAATCTGAGGTTTTTAAATGCGTATTGCAACAAAATACAGGCAGCTGAACTTGGGTTTCAAGTTGAGACGGTGAAGGCTGGTTTTTGAGCCTCCCTGGTGCTGGGAGAGGGGCTTCTGCCACCCGCAGCCTCAACGTGCTCCCTAGAAAAGTACCGGGAATAAACCAGAGTGGAACTAGACCCATCCGCTCCCCCCCCCCCAGCGCTGCGGGAACACAGAGGTGGCTGAAGGAAAGTCTGGGAATATGTACAGCAGCTTGTGTCGAGTGAAATAACCCATCCCACCAAACGTAATGGTGTCATTTAATAACGAATACACAATGACCACAGTTAGCTTCGTTTTAAGTGACCTTAACGAAGAGCCAGCCATACACCATCTGGGGGGGGGGTTGGTTGTGGAGAGAGGGGGGGTGACAGTTACCCCTGTAAGGAATTGCTCATTGACACAAGTAGCAAAGAAATGCTGTAGTTGTCACTCGCTGTTGTAGCATGAACTGATGGGAAGCTCATCCCACAGTGTCCCAGCAGAAAAGCCTGTGAAACCCCAACTGCGTGTAGAGGGGGCAGCGGGAGGGCTCTGCTCAAGCTGCGTGAGACACACAAGCATGTAATGGGGGGAGATCTTTTTAACAACTATCATTTAAGCAAAACTTCCACTTCGCTAGGAACAGCTTAAAATTTTGGAAAAAAAATTCCAATTCTTTCAAACCTTTTAATAGGCTTAAAATAAATATGCAAGACCCGTGATGTGGTTAACTTGGGTGCCGAGAAATAGCTGTTGTCGCACCAGAACCTCCCGGAGCAAGGTGATGTGGCAGAACACAGCGCCAGGGAAGCTCCAGGGTTGCTTGAACTCTATTCTTTACACCCAAACTCAGTGCTAACGCTGCGCAGAAGCTTTCGGGACGCCAGCCTGAGCGCAGCACACTCCTGCCCTCTGCAAGCTCGGGCGAGCTGCTGGGCTTCCGTGCTCTCTAGGAGGACGGAGGAGATAGATACTGAACAGCTTGCGAGGACAGCGTGGGGGGCAGCGAGGGACAGTCACAGCACGGTCCTGGCGTGCTTTTGGGACCTGGTCTGGAGGGCTACGAGGAAAGCTGCGAGTGCCACTGTACACAGGGTGAATGAGCGGGGAGGGAAAAACAGGTGGGGGGGAAGAAGTATGAAGGATGATGTTACGAATACTTGAATCCCAAAGAATATACTACAGTTACTACACCCATGGATCTAATTCTCTAACCATAAGCCTGTAGGGTTATATTCAGCTACAGCCCACACCTGTACACACTAGTCTGCCTGACGAGTCGGGGACACGCCGCTGTGCTACAACAGTTGATGCAGGGCACTGCTGACAACCAGCCGCTGGCAGGGGCTGGCAAAAAGAGGGTTTCCTACAGCAGGCAGCACGGGGCATCGCTGGCTGGGCTGGGGGGGCCACTCATCCTGCCCCCAACACGTCTGAATTCAGCCTCGACGGCTGCCGAAGGGGAGCTGCACGGGCGTTCGGCAACAGCCTCGCCAACAAACCAGAAAATGGTTTGAGATGGGCAAATGCTCGTTCCAAGGTGCGTGTGTCTTGGGCAGTGCAGTACCACGTTAATTACAGCTTGTCCCGTCCTGCCTGGCTGACACAGCCTCGGCGGGGCGACTCCATACATAAACCCATCGCTAGTGCCTGGAAAAAATACGGCAATTGCTGGCTGCCTGCCCGTGGGTACTGCCTGCCCTTGCGGACCCAGTGCCACCCTGGCGGGGACATCCTCCCCGCCACCGACGGGGACTGACGTCTTTGGTGGCAGAGGGAGCAGGGTTAAGCTTCCTTGAGGTGTCTCTTGGTGTGGCTGGACACGTTATTCCTGGCTCCAGCTTAATCAAGGAGCAATCTGTCCTGCCTTCCCGCTGCCAGGAAGCCTCTCGGGTGCCCAAACCCCTTCCTCCTCCTCCTCATCCTCCTCTCCTGCCCAGCAAAACGCAGCCAGGTCCTTGCACGCTCACCGTGCCGACGGCAAGATAAAGGTAATACCGACTTTTGGGGAGCTGTAAAAAGCCGCTGACCTTGAGAAGAACAAGGGTGCCTCGGCCGGGGGGGGAGGTGAAGTCGTGCTGAAGTGGTCCCCGTTTCACCGTTGCTGCTCTTAAGGTTGGGGCTGGCGTGAGGGCGTGCGTGGGGTGTGCGTGTGTGCCCCTTCTGCGTCCCACCGCCGGGGGTGGGGGTGGGAGTGGGGGGGAGGAAAGAAAGGCAACGCAGGCCTCGGTGCGTACATTCAGATGTTGTAATATTGAGCATGGTTACACCAGGGGTCAGGACACGTCCCGCAGTCAGACAGAGCTTTAGGTCTTTACGGTTACAAGGAAACTCTGGAACAGTTATATAGTTAGAAAAAATACAGTGTACTGAACAAACATTATCTCACATACAATCAATTTAAACATTTAAATTGATTATAATTTTGCTAAAATATTAACACAAGTACTGTTTGTGCTGCTAAAATTTCAGTGTTCCCTCTAAGGAAAATATTGCTACAGTTCTACCGTACCCTGTGTTAAAAATCCTTTGCCTTTTTTTCCCAGCAAGACTGACTCTAGAAAAATCGCAAGGGTCACGTAATTAATTTAGGCTTATACCCTACTGGGGGTTGGGTGTCCCCGGTCTACTTAATGCAAGGATGTCTCACTGTTCACCAAGCCCTGCCGGCGTGGGCCACCGGCGGATGTTCCTTGGGTCACCTCTTCTTTGCTCCTTGCATTAGCCGAGCAAGTGACACCTCCAATAAAGCAGTGCAGCAGCATCCTGCTCGTGCTCCTGCCTCCGCTGCGGGCAGCAGGGCCAGGCAGCTGGACACTACGTACCCCAACAGTGTTTGGACATCAAAGTGGGTGCAGAAGTGTCCACATTGCCTCAGCTGGCACAGTTGGGCAAGCCCGTGGTGGGGACCATGGGGGACGGCAGGTCTCGGTGCCACCAAGCACCGAGAAGTGTCCAGGTTGGGAAACGCCGCCTGGAAAATCCCCGTGCAGCTCCAGGGGCTCCGGTGCTGCCAGGAGAGCGGGAGGAGGTCAGCAAATCCACGTTTTAACCCGGCCTGAACCGTAGGGGAGTCAGGCAATGCACTTTGTCACTGATAATGACTGCTCCTGATGAGATTTGCTGCTTATTAATTCATGCATTTATTTGCAATTTAGCAGCAGAAATGAGCTGTGTTAATGATGACAAAAAAAAACCTGCCGGATGGTTTTGCTACAAGGAGAGCTGGGGCAGTCCGGGAACTATTGCTTGTCACGAGGTCAGAAGGCAGCACGCAGCTTTTGCTGGCATAAAGCGGCAAGGGGAAACCCCGGCTCGCCAGCCCCCCCGGGAGCCGGGGACCTCTAAGGATGGAGCTGCCACCGAGGTGGTCGGGAATTCAAGTTTCAGCTCCTTTGCTCAGTCCTTAGTGACAAACAGCTGAGATGGCTGCCACCGTGCAGGCAGGCAGGTGGGGAGAGCAGGCAGGCTGCTGACAAGGATCTACTGGATTTTGCGCCTTGAGCTCTTTTTGAGAAGGCAGGAATTTTCCCGCTGAAAACCGAAACTCAGCCTCTCTCCCAGGCATTTCTCATTCACTCTCTTCTCCCACTATTTGCAAACACACGGGGCCGTGAGCCCCCACATGATGGACTTCAACGGCCTCTAAAGTCTCTGCAATTCCCTGTCTGAATTCCTCGTTTCTAGAGACCGTGGGGTGAACCCTACCTCCACACCTGAGGTTCTGCTGCAGCTGACGACAGATGGTGGCTGCTCCCAGTACAAAAATACAAGTTCAACGCCACTCCTAATTGACTTGGACTTTGAGTCGCTGAGACACCCACCCTTTTTGTGTTGGCAGCTCGGAGTTTGAGCGTGAGTAAGTGCTCAGCGCCGCCAACCAGAAACTACTTGTAAATTTGCAAACTTTCCCAACCCCCCCAGTGAAGAGGTGGAACTGCAACGCGCCGTATTTTCCGCTGAAAAAAAGGCTATTCCTAATTAGCAGCCAACTATTGCTGAACTGGTTTCCAGTCTCAAACGGTAACTTTTTTACATCCTCAACCAGAACCCTGTCGAAGCATAGAAGCAATTCGGATATTTAACATAACCCCCAACCCGCTGTGCCCGCCCCGATGCCGCTCGTATCCTAAGCTAAGTTTGAAACACCTGTTTGGATTTTTTTTTTTCTTTTGTACAGTAAATATATACAAATAAAAGTAACACAGACGCCACTTATTTCTTTGTGAATTTGGCACTTTCCGTGGAACGTGAACAGGAAAGCTCAGCAGCGGGAGGGGCACGGGGCTGACCTCCCCCGCGCCGCCCACCCACCCTCGCCACCACCAGATGGATTCTGTGTTAGCTCTGGAAGAACGAGATAAATAACAACTCCTCAGCTACTGTGTTTTCTAACAGGAAAAGGTATTCTGGGCTCTCCCAGGCGCTCAGCAGAACACAACCACCGATTGCCGGGCGTCAAGCCTCAGAGAGGGCATTTATTCATCTTTCGCCACCTGTAGGTGATGTGGTAGCAACCTTCCTTCCTTCCGACTTAGAGGGAACACTGCTTTTATAAAACCCTTGGACAGGTAAGACAAGAACCAATACCACTGTACAGAATTCACTGCACAACTAGCTAATAGTAAGGAACCCAGCACTGACTTGCCACATTAAGGAAATGGGACTGAATACATTTGCAATCAACCGGTTAAGTGTACTGCACCGTAGGACTCGGTCTCTTGGTACGCGGCCCTCGCCCCCTCAGTACGCTGGCACTTGGTAACCTTTTGGGTTGGCCTCTAAGGTCTCGGTGAAGGGGGGGCTCTGGTAGGTCTCTGTGCTCTCGATGCCGCTGCCGGTGGGGTAGCCGGGGTACGCCGCGTTGGGGTCGGCAGCAAACTGATCGGTGGCAAAGAGCGACATGTCCGTCCCCAGGCGGTATCTCTGCAGCGCCTTCACCGCCAGCACGACCTGCCGCCAGATGGAGGAGGGTTAGGGGGGGAAGACAGGAACCCGTGTCCCCCTAGGACCCCGTGTCCCCCCAGGATCCCACATCCCCCAGCTCACTGCAAAGCACCGAGCGCATCGCAGCGTCCCCAGTGGCTGCTGGCCTCACTCCATTACAGCCGAGAGCTAAAAAAACCCCGAACCACAACCCCTAATGCTAAAAATTCTGTTTCCATGTCACAGGTTGACACCCCCCCCCTCCCCAAAAGCTCTGTCTGGAGTGGGGGTCGCAGCCTGGGCTGGGGTCCCTGGCTGTGCAGATTTGGCAGCGATGGCACCAATAAACCCATCTGCTGCGGGGAGGGAAAGCTGCCAAGCCCCGGGCCAGCAAAATAGGTCAGTTCTGCCGAGGCTCCTTCACCCTCTTCCAGGTTGCCAGTATTCAGGTCGCAAACCCTGGGGAATGCAGGTGGCAGAGCTGCGAGCGCACCACGCTCGCTCTTATTTGAGGAGGTTTCATTAACAATTCAATTAGTTTATAAATGACAGGCTCAGGGGAGAAAAAAAAAAAATGCCCTGAGACACTGAGAACGGTTTCCCAACCAGCGCCCAGTGCTCGCTCCCCAGCGCTGGTTCTGTGCCCATCAAGCAGAGCATCTGATATTAACGGTACCAGTGGAGGGGCTGCCGGTGCCACCCCACAGCCTGGCCAGCCTCCATGCTGGTGGCAGGGGACTGGTGTCCCCACTGTCCTCCCTGGGGAGGGATGGTGTAGGGCAGAGCATCCCACCCAGCTCCCATCTCCGGCGGCTGCATTAAATGGGCAGTCGGGCAATAGAGCGATGGAGAAGAGCTGTGAGGGAGCTGAGATTAAAAGAGATTTATTTGGATAATAATAGAGCAGGGAGCAGTTAAACTGGCGAGTAACTGGAGGCAGACCTGCTGCTGGAAAGCCCCAGCCTGTCTTTTGCCCCAGTTCTTTTAAGGCAATATGGAATCACTGCACATCTTGGGTGCTTTCTGCCTGTGAAAAGCCAGAGGGAGGGTGGAGGTGACACAGGGACAATCCCTGCTCCTCCCTGTGCAGCCTCCAGAGTAGGAGCCTCCCGAGTGGTGCAGAGACCCCCAGGTACATGCAGGGTCCAGCAGGTGTGGGCAAGGGGCCCTGTGGGGTTTTGCAAACTCCTGGCAGCCATTCCTCTGCCACTGTGCAGCCCCAGGGATGCACAAAGCCTAAAAGCAGGAGTAGAGGGGGTTTCTGCAAGCCCCTGCCTCCGGGGTGGGCAGCAGAGGAGCCAGCCTGGCTTCCCCCCAGGGTGAGCTGATGAGCCTGAGAGCTCCCAAAATCCCCCTGCCATCCCGTGAGACTGGCTCATTGCAGTGATCTGCTTCCGGGGACTCATTCGCTTCCAACCAATCTGCTCTCAAGGGCCTAATGAGGCCCTGAAATGAAGGCAGCTTGTGGCTGGCAACACGTTCTTGATGGGAAAGCAACTTTCCAGTCGCAGGAGAAGGGGAAGTCTGGAATTCCCCAGCAAGAGGGGACCAGAGCTAATGCTTCCTGGTTAAAAAACCACAAGTTTCATCTGTATTTGGAGGGACCGCAGGTTTCCTCAGTACAGCCCCTTGCTGCCCACCAGGATTCACTTCTCCAAACCGTGCCCCGGACTCTTCCTCCCAGCCCAGCGCTGAGCCCAGGACAGGTTTCATTTCTCCTCTTCCCACCTTAGCTCCAAAGCTGAACTTACCCAGACGATGATGGAGAAGAAGGAGAAGGTGATTGCTGCCCGGGCGGCATCTGCTCCTTGCAAAACCCCTTTGCTCATCGTCGTCCGTTGCCACTGGTTTGCTAGGAAGCAGAAGGCTACAAACCACAGGAAGGACAAGAAACCTGAAAGAGAGCAGAGCTGGTCAGTGTTGTCCCTGCCCACCGTCTCCTCTGCTGCAAGGAACCCCTTTTGCTGATGCACAAACACGCTGCCGTCAAGATTTTCAAATAGCAACAGTGATCTTGGATGCCTTGGCCTGTGTCGTTAAACTTCTTATATCATCTTCACAGAATTGTTTAGGTTGGAAGGGACCTCTTGAGGTCATCTAGTCCAAGGCCTCTGCTCAAACAGGGTCAGCTAACACAGGTTGTCCAAGACTGTCCGGTTGTGTTTCCGTTATCTCTGCAAATGGAGACTTCAGAACCTCTCTGGGCAACCTGTTCCAGTGTTTGACCTCCATCACGGTAAAAAAAAAAACGTGTTTTCTTGTGTTCAGATAGAATCACATGGGTTTTAAATTGTGCCCACTGTCTCTTGTCCTGTTGGTGGACACTACTAGGTAGAGTCTGTCTTAAACACGGAGCTATTTTAAAAGAGGCTGATTTGCGATTGCCCAAAAAACAGGAATGGAAGGAACACTGAAGGGTCACCCAGTGTGTTACCTGCCTGAAGTTTAGCTCACCTACATTTCACCCTGATCTCAAAGACCTACAGGGACAGCACACCCTCTCTGGACATTTGGTCCTCGCAGCCTGTGGGATTTCAGCTCGCTCGCAGGCTTCGAGGTGCTACCAACTTGGTTCCAGCACCCCAGTGTGTTGACCCACCATTCCCTTTGTTCCCTGGACACCACCAGCTCTTAGAAACTTTGGGCTGGATACTGCAAACCTCACCCGGGAAGAAGCCTGCGCTCCTGGGAGCAGCACCAGGCTGCTCGGCTGAGGCAGGAGGTGGCTTTACAGCTGTTCTGCAATGGTCTATGCCTCGGTCCAAGGACACAGCTGGGGAACAGGCAAGGAACAGTCACCCAGGAATATGGACAGGCTGTGACTAACACTTGCTCTGAACATGGGGAACACATGAGTGACCTGGAGACATCAGGACTTTGGAGTCCTCAACACAGGAAGGACATGGACCTGTTGGAACGGGTCCAGCGGAGGGCCACGAAGATGATCAGAGGGATGGAGCACCTCCCCTATGAAGACAGGCTGAGAGAGCTGGGCTTGTTCAGCCTGGAGAAGAGAAGGCTCCAGGGAGACCTTATAGCCCCTTCCAGTATCTGAAGGGAGCCTACAGGGGAGCTGGAGAGGGACTCTGTCAGAAAATGTAGTGACAGGACAAGGGGTAATGGTTTTAAATTGGAAGAGGGGAGATTTAGATTAGGTATTAGGAAGAAATTCTTTACTGTGAGGGTGGTGAGACACTGGAACAGGTTGCCCAGAGAAGTTGTGGATGCCCCATCCCTGGAAGTGTTTAAGGCCAGGCTGGATGGGGCTTTGAGCAACCTGCTCTAGTGGAGGTGTCCCTGCCCATGGCAGGGGGGTTGGAACTCGATGATCTTTAAGGTCCCTTCCAACTCTAACCATTCTATGATTCTATGATTCTATCAGTGCATCCCATGAGCACATCAAACGAGCTCCTCGTGCGCCATGCCCAGGGCAGGGATCAGCAGGGCTGCCCACAGAACACAGAGGCACAGGGGCTTCACGTGAGAGAGCTCAGCTTGTCCCTGCCGACTTCCACTGACTGCGCTCCTGTTTCCAGCCTCTCGGGGCTCTGTGGGATTGAGCAAAAACGCTCTGGTGATTATTCCTTACTGGAACCAAAGCTGGCTGAGCAAGATAGGGCTGCAGCTCCCCTAATTCAATCACCAGCCAGCAGCACTGCCTGATGCCAAGGAGCTTAGAAAATAGTCAAGAAGCAAGCCATAAGCTCCCTGGGTAAGGAGCAGTGATGCTTTCCAGCACTGGGAAGAGGAGCTGCACAACCTGGAGCCTTCTATGATGCTTCTTTAAGGGTCTCCAGCTTTCCCGAGCATCCCCAGCACAAAGCTCCCCCCACCTGCCCATTCTGGGTGTCAGTGCACAAGGGGATGCTGAGCTACCCAGCATCTTCTCACGGAGGATTAGCACATCAGTATGAGCAGCCACACTGCCGGTCCCATGGGGCAGCCGGCTGCAAAGCACGGTCTGACTGCAAGGAAAGGAAAGAAGCTTCCTTTATTCCCCTTTATCTTGCCAGTTGTTCCTAAGTATGATATAAAAGGCACGAGTGCATCCACATCCAGTGTGAGAGTTACAGGGCGCATCACACACCTCGCCTTTAATTCAGAATAAATGCAGTTTAAGAAAACACACTTCTGTTCTCCTTCTCTTGCACAATGGGGCCTGGGACTTCCCAACCAGCAGATGCTTTTGTCTGCCTGGCCGTGCTTGATCCCTTGAACTGCCCTCGCTGCAACACAACCTCCAGCCAGGATCAACCAGGCTTTCCTTTCCCAAATTACAGACTAATACAACAGCCCCTTTTTGCTGAGTACAGCTAATGCCTGTGACCAAAACCTCCCCAGATCTCTGCATATATATTTTCACTTCCCTTTAGGATGATCCACTTGTCATCAGTGTTAAAAGAGACCTCTGGGGCTTATTCCTCAAAGGTCACCCTCAGGGACAGAGAAGCTTTCTAGCTCCCCAGCTCTGTTATAACGGGGCTTTACCAGCAGCTGCCCCCCTTGGGGGAAGCAGATCCAACCCCTGAATGTGGATACAGGAAGATGCACACCCCAGATACAGCAGTATGTGGTAAGTGTGGTGGGTAGTGGTCCCTAGGTCTCGGTGCAGGAGATGCTGAACCACATCTGCAGATGCTGCATTGCTGCAGCGCTCCCACCTCCAGGTCCTTGGGGAGCAAATCCCACGGCAGCTGGGAATACTGGCCTCCCATGCTCAAGAAGCAAGCCTCAGTCAGGAACTTCTCACTCAAAACCACATTTTCCTGGAGACAGCAGTGTTTGGAAGTTGAAAGACCTGAGATGAAACATAAGAGCAGCTCCCAACAGGTTAATTTGGAGCCACGCTGTGGGGAGCAGAGGGATGCTCAGGGACAAGCTCTGGGGCCATGCAGTGCTGGCACCAAGCAACACGGGTTCTCTCCAACAGGACTAGGTTGTGTCACTGGTTTGTAGAGGGTGAACTGGTTTGGGAGGACTGTTTCTTTGTTTAACACTCCATCTAGTGCTGGTCCTCCCTCGTACGCTCCTGGGCCGGACACTACCACAGAGCACGAGCCACAGCTGGGACACGGGGACTCTCCACTGACCAGTGCCACAGCCCGTCTATCACTGGTGCCTTCCAAGGGTTTCTAAGAGTTAAAATGACATCATGCACATCTCCAAACATGCGCCGGCTGTGCTGGGTATTGCAGTTACCGGCTTCCTCTGCAACACTGAGATAGGCAAGACGCTGACCTTTCCATTGCTAAAACCACCAGCTTCAGCTGGAAACCTCTAGCGGGGGTCACTTCTGCCGCTACCCATGTGGACTTCCCAGAGGTTTCACGATGCAGAGACAAGCCTTTCCCCTCCACATCCAGCTCTGCCTGGATCCCTGAGAAAAAGGAGGATTCCCTCCAGTGCCCTGGGGAAGCGGGAAGGTAGATATCACTGCCAAGGAGGAGAGAGGGTCAGGCATGGAGACATCTCCAGAAACACCAGCCAGGCGTTGCTCAAAGTCTGGAGGACTGAGACGTGCCTGCGTGTGAGATCAGACCTCCCAGGGAGCTCTGTGGGAACTATTTTTGTTTCTGTACCAGGGCTCATTTTCATTTGTGATCATGATCACCTTCTGCTAGCACTCCTTCGAGATGAAACTGTGCACCCGATAACATGAATCAGACGTGGAGGATTACAGCTGACTCCCCTCGCAGCCGATGCCTCACCGGGAACACGGCTGTGCCCTTGTCTGGCACCCACACGGTCCCGGTCCCATGGAAGGGCTGGCAGTGCCTGCACCCAGCCCCGGTGCACCTGCAGCACCTGGGGTGAGTGGGTGTTTTGGAGGTGTCTGTCGCTACTCACAAATTTTGAAACCCCACAAAGAGGGCTGGGCTGATGGTAGTGTGGTGAGGCTACGTGTGCTGGTCCCAGGTTTCCCAGCTGGAACCAGGAACAGGAGCAGCTCTGCTCCCTCCAACGCTGGGGAAAAGGAGAACACCAGGAAGCACAGCAAGAGCCAGTAGATAATTATCGTTTTAGGATCTGCAGACAACAGAGTGCAAACACCAGGAAAGACGCGTTACAGCCATAATTACAGCCTGGTCCCAAGCAAGCGCATGTACAGGAGCAGCTGTAAGAGCAGATGGAAGAGAAAATCGCAAATGCCGTTTGCAGAGCGGTGTGGCGCTGCCTGTGCCCCTCCCTGCCTGCACCCCTGCCTTCCTGCACCCCTGCCTTCCTGCACCCCAGTGTTACCTCCCAGCCGGCTCGGTGGCTCTGATTGCCCATTGATCCAACGCACAAGTCTTTTCTCCTTCAAGCGAAAGAAAGTTGCGGATAAACACTTTCATTAACTCCCTCCCCAGCCTCCCGAGACAGTAACTGCCAGTTGACATCTGCTTTGCTGGCAGCTGGCATCAGGCTCCTGGGTGACCTGGGCAAAGGGCCAGAAGCGACCTGCTTTTCTCACCGCCCCACACACCGCCCGGTTTGCAATGCTGCCTCATACCCGAGCATCTTCCTCACCCGGTTATCTCCCAGATGCATTTTCGGCTTTTACATCAAAACAAGCAATAATGCAGAGATCACATACGGAGAGAAAGGATGAAACAGTCACAAGGAAGCAAGAGGAAACCAAGAATCCCATCTTTGGAGGGGAGGAGAAAAGAAGGAGACAGCTTAAAAGAGTCCCACAGGGGAAGTCTCCAGGGGTTATTAACATGGAGGTAGTTAAATAAGGCAAATTACATGGGTCAGCTCCGCCTCCTGGCAGGTCCGGTTCCCAAGGCTGGTACACTGTGGTACCACCCCAGCGGGGTACGGTGGGCTGCAATCTCTGCAACTGGAAGGGCTTCACGTGCCGATAGAACCCTGCACTTCATGTATGCTGCGGGATCTGCCTGTATCGACGCTTATTCTGGGAACAACCAGCTGCCTGGCATTTCCGTGTGAGGGGGTGTTCAGGCTATGGCAGTAGGGCTGTAAGAAAGGTTTGGGGCAGCCATCACTTTCAAAAAGTGCAGGCACAGAAACAGGAATGGAATAAAATATGCCGGGCATGAACCCACCCTGACATCTCCTGCTGAAATGAACTCATTGCTTGTCCGTGAAGCAGAAGGGTGCTTTGCACACCAAGCATTCCTGCAGCTGACAGCTCATGCCACTGCTTGAATCACTGTGGGATTTCGGTGGGAAGGGGCCTCCGGGTGCCAAGTGTATAACCTGCTGCTCCAAGTGAGGTCAGACAGGGAGGAGAAGCACCAGGCTGACCAGTTCCTCCCCAGGGACCTGCACATCCCCTTGCGAGCCAGCAGGCAACTGTATGTCAGCAGCATCACAACGAATTTTGGCTTAGGAGATGTAAAAACCAGACCTAGGTGGAGATGTGTTTACCTGCAACCATGGACTTTGTTACAAGAGCCCTGGACAACACTCCCGTTTATACTGGCATCAAGCTGGATTTCAGCACAGCATTTGTTGGGGTGCCCTGTGGGAAATGGTTCATTAAGCAGGGAAAGCAGGATTGTACAACAGGAGCGAGAAAGGTAAGGAGCTGCTGGCAGGGAGACATACCAGGCAGCGTGAAGAGAGGCAATGCCGGGGAGCTATGGAAGACTGCTCTTGCAGACCCCAATGAGTGACACTGTGTTGGTCACAGGCTCACGTCCACACGACCTGCACACAAGCGATTTATTTGTTTTACCAGCAAGGAAGTAGCTTGCCTGTTTTCTACCAAGAAGCCCACAGAGGGGATGGCCCAAGGGAGCAAGATGCCCCTGCCCAGACACAGGCTGAAGACACGATACACCTGGAGCACACACATTGACCCAGGGTAATCCTGGGGTCATAAAGTGTCACTGCTGGCAGCACAGCTGCGTTGGGTGGATTTAATAGCGCAGAACTCTGGTGCAACGCCGCAGCCCATCCCCAGGACAGAGCACAACACCTGCACGGCAAAGGCTTTGCAGGGCAGAACCCATGCTCTCCAGCTTGCTGCTGAAGCCCGTGACAGGCGACGCATGACAAGTATAGAAGAGAAATGAGGCAGAGATTGAGAGCGGTACCATTTCACACATCCCTGGCAGCAGAGAGAATGGCCGTTATGAGGTGGAAGGCAGGAAGGCTCCCAGCCTTGCACCACGACATGCAGCATCAGCCAGAAGATGGATGTGATGTTCCCCTTCCATTTGAATCGAAGGGTTGCAGGCACCGAGCTCCACCAGAGGGGCTGTAAATATTGTCTAACGAGGGCTGGACACCGGTGCTCTAGCACCATGGAAATAAGCTCTCCAGCAAGAAACATCCTTAACAACAGGCAAATGCAGGGAGGCGATGACAGATGTTTTCATTTGGGACCAGAGAGCCATCAGCGACATTTGTGCTGGATAAATCACCTTCAGACTTTGTTAACACAAGAGCCTGGAAATGGAGAACATGAGCCACAAACTCAGCCAGGCAACTCCCACAGCAGCCGAGTGAAGGGTGGCCTCTCCCGGCTCAAGGCATCCCCCCTGCTCACGTTCACACAGATGAGCCCCAGGCCAAGGGGCTCAAGACAACGCAGAAGAGCCGTGCCAGCCCCTGGGAGCCCCAACCCACCTGCACACTGCAGTCCTGGAGGCAGCGGGGGATTACAGTGGTGTGTAGAAGTGTGTTTCTGCTTTGTTCCAAAACACACACACACAAAGTGAAAACAGGTCCAGATGTAACTGATGAAACGACATTTGCTTGAGCCAGAAACAGAAGATGTAGGAGGGTAAAACACCCTGTCTGGTCTCTGAGATGCCAACCACGAAGCCTCACTTCTCTGGGTAGCCTCACTGAACCCAGCTCAGAGAACGTTTCTGGTTGCAGAAGTGACACAGATGAGTGGGACACCCCAGTGTCCCCAGGCTGCCACACACCGGCTTCCTCACTGCTGCCTCTGAGCTCACAGCTGGATGGGACAACCCATCTGCCAGCCCTGCTCTCCCAGACTGAGGCACACAAGTCCAGCCATGCCATGGGAGGAGAGGGGAGGACTCAAGCGTGGAGCCGCAGGGCACAGCAACGACCCTGCGCTGCCCATGGAGCCAGCATCAACCTTCGCAAGCACAGCAAAACCAGAGATGTACCTGAAAAGCCAAGGTCCAGCAAGACGACCCGTTTGCGATCCTTCACGCTGCTGATCTGCTGGAAGTAGAGGTCCACGACAAAGAAGAAGATACAGCCAAAGAAGGCAATGATGCCGACGGCGATGCCATAGCTGCAGGCACTCTCATTCTCATTGAAGATGCAGAGCAGCTCAGGGTTCTGGCTGTCCTTATTCACATAGCACTCGTTCACGATGGAGCCAAACACCACGATGGAGAAGATCTGCAGAAGGAAGAAGAAAACACAACTTGCTGCTGTTTACATTTAACTCTGTTTTCCAACAGCAACATAATTGGATTCAGTCCTGTCTTTGACTCCATGGCAACATGGCATTTGTTAGACAGATCTCGACTCCCGCCTGGTTGGTGGCCCCAAGCAATGGGCTGGTGGATGGTACCTAGGTCCTCCTTCGCTGTGAGCCTATCTGACTTTCAGTGGCTTGGTTTGCAGCGTATTTTAAGAGATGTTGTTCTCCAGCCAGGCTAGGGAGGGAAAAAATAAATAGACGGGCCAGGTCTCTGCACAGTCTTTCCGCTTGTGCCGCTCTCCGCTGTCAGGCTGTGCTCGATAAACCCCCTTGTGTCGCTGCAGAGCGGGGAGAAATGAAGTTACAGAACGTAATTGAGTTGCTGAGCAGGCTGATCTAGGGAAGGACTGGATGCCCAGTGGAGGGGACATAGGACACGGCAGCATGGGGAGGTGGGGAGCAGCTCACTTGGGCGCAGAGGGGCAGGGGGAGAGGCTGCCCTGAGAACAACAGGGCGATTTTTCGCCTGGCTTAGCAGGAGTTGAAGGATGCAGCGCCTGCATCCATTATCCAGTGACCTGTTTTCGGCTCTGCGAGGGACAAAAGGGCAGGGGGGTTGCTGGTGGCTGCCCAGGTCCCAGCGCTGGGACCTGAGGGTGTTTCACATCCCTGCAAGCAGGGAAGGAGCCGGATGGCAGCACACAGCCAGCTGCTGAAAATAATACCATTCACCATGCCGCATGCTAAAGTAATTCCCTTATCCCTCCGACACCAAAGGCAGCCCGTGGAAGCCGTGGGACCAGCTCCATTACAATTCGCTCTGGAACCTGCTCCATTAGAGCCTGGAAAGCGCTGCACCCCCCTTCGGGTTTTGAGGCTGTGAGCGGGGAGGGAAGCAAGGTATGCAGACGCCTCTCCATCAAGCTGTGAACCTCTGATCTTGTCCCTCGCTGCCAGCACCAGCTCCCCGCATCCCCGCACGCCCCGCAGCCCCGCTGGCTCGCAGGACACAGCTGGAGGCCACGTATGCAGGAGGAGAGATAAGAGGCTCCTCCAGCACGCCCGGTGCGGCGGCTGCCCGGGAGCAGCTGGGGTCTCGGGGTGTGATGCAGCTCCCGCTCTGGACGCCCCGCTACATCTTCTGCAGTAACAGCACGACATGAAGTGCACGAGACCGAGACAGGCGACAGACAGAGGCAGCAGAGAAGAGCCACATGATAAACTACAGCCGGTGGCCTTTTCAAAGTCACCTGCGTGTCACCCACAGAGCTGATGCCCGGCCACGGGCTCTCTCCTACAGCCCCCCACTGCCCAAAATGCAGCGTTAGCAGAGCTGGGTGAAACAGAGCAGAAACCACCATGCCCAAACCATTCAGAAAGTTCTAACCACTCTTTAACATAACATAACATTGTGACACACATTTTCTCCCAAGCACTGGCCAGATAATCTCACTCTTCCCTGCCCCAAAGAATTTAATCCAGATTTCTTTCCTCCAAACTCCTTCTAGTGCTGGGGTGAAGCAGTACCATGGGGCTTCGTCTGTCTGAAGATACTTACAAACCCAAGTGTCTCACTAGCAAATACCTCTTAGATAGTGTCCACTAACTCTCCCCCAAGTTGGAGGGGACAATAAAGAAATGGACCTGCAAGGAATTGAATTACTAAAATGTGAAGGCACCAACACCAAAACCAAACCAAAACAAATGCCCACAACCACACCCCACCCTACCCACAAACAGACACAAACCAACAATCTCGGGCACTAGAGCATGCCCTGAAGTGCCATGTCTACACGTTTCTTAAATACCTCCAGGGATGGCGACTCCATCACCTCCCTGGGCAGGCTGTTCCAGTGCCTGACCACTCTCTCAGTAAAGTAATTCCTCCTAATACCTAATCTAATCCTCCCCTGCCGCAACTTCAGACCATTTCTTCTGGCCCTGTCATTATTCACTTGGGAGAAGAGGCCAACACCCACCTCTCTACAAACTCCTTTCAGGTAGTTGTAGAGGGCAATGAGGTTCCCCCTCAGCCTCCTCTTCTCCAAACTAAACATGCCCAGAATGTTTACTCCTACCTCCAGAAACCCACCAGCAGTACAACCGAGGGCAGGGCTCATCTTTAAACCCTTTTAGCCAGAGCTCTGACAGTGCCAGCAAACTCCTATTGCTTCTAGCACTTGAAATTCAGGCCAGCAGTGAGCTGGCCTGAGTTGGGTGGTGGAGATGCTCTGAAACCTGCTTGCTAATTTATCTGGCATCCCTAAGCTACCTGAAGATGTGCAGGAGGTCCCACTGCAGGGTGAGAAGGAAAGCAGAGCTCACCCCCACAACCCGGTGCTGCTGAGATGGCGGTGGCTGGAGAGGGCATCTGTCCTGCAAAATCCCCCAGGGATTCCCTTGAAGGTCCCGGCAGCAGCTCTTTGGGGCTCTTTCCATCAAAACATCTCATAGACCTCCCATTGCTGCCCTAGACCCACACCAGCTCTCTGCTGGCCCATTCCCTCCATGGTCTGCTCAGCCAAGGGGATCAGCATCTCCACCCCAGCAGAGGTAAGCACACGTCCCTGCCTATGTGACGCACAGCGGGGGGGGGGTTCTGCCCCAGAAACATGCTCCTCAGCCCCAGGAATTGGCCCGTTCTTGAATTACACCTTCCTAGAAATGTGGGTCTCCAGATGTGCATCTGCAAAATTCAGGTGCAACCCTTGATTCCCCCTGGAGCACTAACAGGGGATAGAAAGTAGGTACGTCCAATGGACCGCTCCGTGGCTGGCGCAGGGAGATAATCAGACCTTCCAGCTCTTCGAATTTAACCACTACCCGGGGTCCTGACCTCATCCATACCCAGCTCCTCTCAGCTCTGAGCACCAGCCACAAGCTCGATGGCAGCTCAAGTCACCCACTCGCATCTGCACCCTCTTCCTCGCGCGGGGCACTGACGGGAGCGCTCGGCTGTCACACCACGACGGGCACATCATCACCATGCAAGGAACAAGAGGGTTGCGTTGTAAGAAAGAAACAACAACAAACAGTAATAATAATTTTCCCAGTGCTTTGGCAGCAGCTGTAATATCAGCAGTTGTAAAAATCTGTTCATAAATAACGCAAAATTGTTATTTACCATTAGAAATAGCAGCAGCATTTATAAAACAGGCCCTGGAAGAAATAATGTGATTCTGGAAAACATGAATAATTGAGAACCTCTGATTCCATGGGATTATTTCTCTGGCAGGCCAGCGAACTTATACTCAGCTTCTCCGATAAGCGTTTTACTCGGTCCTTCTAGGATTAACAACCTGGACTACTTCTCTGTGCTTTCGGGTGCCAGTTTCAGTGGGTGAGGGAGGGCTGCCATAAATACAATTAAGGATATTACAGGAGAGGGTGTCTGGCTGCCTGCACACAGGTTTGCACACCTGGGACTGCCAATGGAGGGTGCCCAGGCACCTCCTTCTGGGATGGAGATGGAAAGAACCGAAATTTCTCTGCTTAACTTCAAACTCCAGAGGGTTTTGCAAAGCCAAGCATCCTTCTTGCTGCCGGACGACCCGAGCAGCTTCACCCCGCAGGACCTCCCCTTTGATGCAGGCGACATGGGACATGTGGCTTCTTCTCAGGGAGGCCAAAATAGTAATGAATTGCAAGCACACGTGCTTGATAGATGCGCTCAAAACATCAGCGCTGGCTGAAATACTCCTGTCAAAACATGGTTTTCAGTGAAAACAAGTCTTTCCATGGGTTTTCTCCCCCTCCCGCTGTGATTGAAATTTTATCGTTTTTCTTAAAAAAAACCCAACTGATTCTGGTAAGAGATTTTAATGAGAATAGATTTGGCATTGTCTTTCTAAGTATAGGTGAAAAAAAATTTTTTTGAGAAATTGTGGGTAGATGGGGAAAAATAAAACCCATACAATTTTTTTAAAGTTCAAGCAAAACAAGTGCCATTTTCCAATGACCTCTACAAACCGCACTTGCTCAAGACCACAACCAGTTCATCAGAGACTTGAAAGTGAAAATACACAGTCAGATTTTCCACTGTGAGTGAGATTTTAAGGGTCTGAGCAAGGAGGCAGGAATCCTGCTCTCCGGAGATGCTCCTCTGACTCCTCCTGCCTGTCAGGTCTGTCCCCAACATCGCTGTGTCCCCGTGACCGCGCAGGGCAGTGACAGCACTTGGGCCCAAGTGCCAAGGTCGCTGGGACACACGGCACAGGGGCATCTTGCCACACAAGCTGCTGTGTCCCAAGGCCAACCACCCTTCTAAGGAGGCTCTTCCATATCTCACAGGCTTTGGGAAGGAGCCTGAGCATCCACAGTATACTCCATTTTCCAGCTGAACAACCCAACACAACACGCCACAAATTTTGCTCCTGCTGGGTGAACCGGTGCAAGACCCAGTAAGGAAACCAGATTACCTCCAGTCACCCCAGTATGAAACTGCATCCTGCCTGCCAAAGCTTTCACATAAACCTGTTTGTAGCTCTGGGTCTCCTGGCCAGCAGCCTGGTGTGCGGGTTGCTCAGCCCTGGTTCTCCTCGGTGTCAGAGAGTGGCTGGGAGCCACTGGCACAGGATCCGGCAACTCCAGCAGCTCCAGTGGCACAGACCATTAGTGCTCCTCCCTGCATTCAGCTGCGGGGAGGGATGGGAAGGAGGAAAGCTGTCTTCTCCCATCCCTTCCATTAAGACTTGTACTTCAGCCACACAGAGGAGCTTCTGTGCCTCAGTCACACCCAGGGAGGGGGAGCAACGTGGGTCAGGGAGATGCACGAAGGGCTCGGACCCACGACAATGCAGATCAGCTGCTCATATAAGTGCAAAGGGACCTCACATTACACCAAAACCAGTGAAAAACCAGGGATTTGACTTCTTAATGAAAGCCAGCTGCCCAGTTCCCCCAGTTTAAAGCTTGCTTCCAAGCAAGAGGGGACACCTCACCAGGCCACCAAGCACTTTTGTAACACAGGACAAAGGGACAGGTCTCAGCAGCAATCAGTGACGGGATCTGGGTATGCCAGCCACAATGGACTCTGGAAAATGTCTGGTGCAAAGCAGAAACCAGAGAGGTTTTGAGTGTCACCCTAAAAACCTGGGAGAGCACCCAGGGACGCTGCTTCCCTGAGGCTGGAGGCTGCGTCTGGGCAGGAGTCTGCAGCTCCAAGGCTGCCCGAGGTATCCAAAGTGCTGGACCCTGATGCACATCCTGCCTGCTCCCCTTGCTTGCTGCCCACCTCCCATTTTCCCCACTCGCCATATTTTAGGTGAGACCCCTTGCCCCCTCCGGCAATGGCTGTTAAGCTCAGGGGACCGTGCCCGGTGCCTGGCGCTGGTGGATGCCCCAGCAGGGGTTGTGCTGGAGGGGCAGGGAGGTGACAGCACACAGCACAGACACGCAGGCACCAGGAGACTGAGTCAAATCTCATTCTTTCCCCCCCAAAAAGGGAAGGGGAGAGGGCAGGTTCCTTACTCAGCAGAGTCCAGGCACTCATGCCCGGGCTGCTGGACCCACAGCTGCTGTCAGACCCTCGCAGGAGCCCAGGGCGCTGGGGACGCCCGTGTCCCCCACGATGGAGACAGCATTCTAGGTGTGCATAAAGCTGGGAGACCCGTGGTTGCCTTCTCTCCACCAGATTTTTACCATCTGGAGGAAGGTGGCTGGCCAAGCTGGTTCTGTTATTATACTTTGCAGATCCACGTTCCCTCCCCGGGGCTGGAGCCGGCTGGACCCCAGGACACGCACATTTTTCATCCACGTTGCTTTTAGCCTTCTGTAACCCAGGCACCTAAAATGCGCTTCAGGAGACCTCGTGGTCTGAGCACGGCCATCGCACGGAAAACAAAAAGCAAATAATGCAAGAGAGCACAAGCTGAAAGCTTCAGTGTGTGAACTGTCAGCCATTTTAAGGTGAGACGTTTCCACTGCTGATGTACTGTACTTTGATTTGGGACCTATAAAAAACATTACCAGAAGGTGTGGGGTTGTTGGAGACTGCAAAACCTTGCTTTGATTACACACGCAAGCAACCATTAACGTCAACATCAAGGAAATTTAATGCACGAAGAAAAATAATCCACCGCTAATGTGTTCTGCTGTAGCTCACAGTCAATGGTGTTGGGCAGAAACTGTCTGTTCAGAGGGTCGGTACCAACGTCTGGGTGATCCTTCCTCACCCTAACGCGAGCATCGGTGAGAGAGATGCCACCCTGCTCAGCACCCTCCTCTCCTCGAGCCACCACCCAGCGAAAGAAGGAAGGATGGACTAGCAAATGAGAAGGGAAAATAATTAAGGTCAAATCAGCCCAGGCCAAATCCTGGCTAGCGCTGGGTGTTTTCCCAAGCCTCCGTGAAGCCTTTTCCTTGAGTCGCGCACGTACCTCCTGCAGATACTCCGCTCAGGGATGAGTTAGACCCTTGGCAGGGGGCCAGCCTCCTTCAACACCCACCAAGCTCAAATTCTGGGGGAATCGGGTCCTGCGTCCCTCTCCAGTTTATCTTTACAGTTGTCAGTCACCGGGAAGTTTCCAGCACAGATCTGCATAATTTATTGGAGGGTGTGAAGACTAAAGAACTACTTTAAGCACTGCCAGATCTCCCACGAGGGTCTACGGATACGACCACAAAGGAAAGACCTGACGCAGTTTCTGGCACAGAAAGAGGTGGTATGATGCTGGCCGTAATAGGTTTATGGACATGTCTACCAGGCTAATCAGCTTGGGGAGGATGCATATTGATGACCACATGACCGATTTTTACCGAATTACTTTTTCTAATGTGGCGAGAGATGCTGGCTGAAACACAGCGCCCATTCAAAGTTCCTAATCTAGTAACGCAATCTGAGCACATGGCAAGCCAGCAGCGTTTTGAACCAGTGATGACAGGAAAATGATAATTTAGCATCATTTTAAGCTCAGATGCAGTAAAACTTCTGTATAATTCCATTACCAAAAATGTTAAATTTAAATTCTGCCTTTAATCTACAGCCCACAGAAAAAGAGAATTAAGACGGAAATCTGGTGACCCTACTGAAAAGCAGCCAAGACCAGACAAAGTCCAGAGCAGCTAAGATCACACTAATGATTCCAAGCATCGCCGCGGGCTCCTTAAGTGCCAGACCATCCCCACCGCTCTTCGCTAAGAGCCCCAAGTGCTCAAGAGTCAGTGAAACCCCCCGTAGGAGCTATTCGGAGCTTGCAGCACCAGGGCTCCCACCCCATATTTCTTGCTGATTTCTCCTGGGGTGAGCTCGGAGCCACCTCCATCCGCGTCTGTAGGACACTTGGAGTGGGCAAGGCCAGTTCCAGTGAGGGAGCTTTCCAGGCTCCAACTCCAACCCTTAACAGGAGCTGTGTGTTGCAGCCCTGCAAACACAAACGTACACCCCACAACACCTCAAACCACCACTTCTGCAGCTTCCCCCCAGGTGTGAAACTCCTCAGAAATGCTCTGTCCTGAGGGTGCAGGCTAGGGACAGTCCTGCAGCCATAGTCATCTTTGCTGTTCCCTCTTCTGCCCCTAGCTTGACTTTTCTAATAAAAATAAACACACCTTTTCCCATGAGCACAAATATCGCCCTTTCCATCCCTCTAAAGAAACAAAACACACCTGGCCCAGGAGAGACAGGACATGCTCCCTGCCTCCAAGAACCACCACCTACTCCTGGTACATCAAACCATCACCATCTGCCTTGCTGAAAGACAATGATCTGCTGTATTATGGGCTAAGACCCATATCAGTGCAAAGCGGAGCACATAAAGACTTTGCTGGATCTGAGCCAAAGTAACCTCTGGTGATAAAAGTTGCCTACCGCATATCATGGGCCACAGGGACTGCCACTTTGCTGCCGTGCCTCTGCCAAGCAATCAGACTTGGCTCCCTTAGTCCAGTCCCTTCATAAAGGTTTTGCTCTTCAAAGCATAAGATTATTGCAAGGAAAACCCAGACAAAACGCTGGGCCTAATGAGATGTAGTACTGCATAGGCAAAGCTCTTTCCAGTGATCCAAGTGATGAACTACAACTTCGTTCAACTTTAAGAAACAAGAGATAAAGGCAGCAGATCAGGTCAGGCAACTGCCGACTGTTGGTGGTTGCAGGCAAGGTTGTCCAGCTGTGCAAGTCATGCAGCCAGCAACAAGGTGGGGGGGGTCACTGGAGGAAGAAACAACCATTTCAAACAAAATACTTTAGTATTCCTCTATGTCATAGTAAAATAGGTTCCCGATGTCCCACTGAGCTCCACAGAGGCAGAGGGAAGGGCTGGGTCCGTGGAGGGAAGCGAGAATGGAACAGCTCTTCTGAGCAGGCTGCACCGGTGGGACCGGGCACCGCGCTTTTACTGGTGCTCTTAAAGAAATTCACAGCAATTACTGAAAATACTTTCCAGAACTGCTGTTAAAAGTCAAACCTAAACCTACGTTAAATGTACGATGCCCCTGCAAACCTGCGTGGCCACTTGAAAGTCCAGCTGGTGCCGGCAGTCACAGAGAAAGGAACTCATGATTCTGCGGGCATCCTTCGTGAATATCGAGTTTGTTTCGCTGCGCAAAAAAATGTCTCAAAAGGAAACCACAAGAGTGATCACATCTTCATCTGACAAACTGCTTCAGACAGAGGGGGAAGAGATGAATGAGGAACTGTTAAATGGTTCTTTCCAGCTTTTGATTTTACAGCTCAAGCCAGGAGTGGGTTTTTTTCCCTTCAGATACTCAGAATTACTATATCTGTCAGAGAGAGGTTGCTGAGTGAGGCAGAACCAAGAATCCCCTTTGGCCATCAATTACATTTGGGGATTTCTACACTGAAGTCACTATTCACCTGCCAGTCCCTTAGATGTTCGCCAGCACAAGGTCTGAACCCACAGCCCCAAACCAACTATCAGAGTCAGAAAACAGAGCTGGACCCCCCTTTGGTGGTAGCTCATCGTGAAACCCCAGCGATGGCCATTGGCCAGATCAGCACCAGTGGTGGCTCTCCATCACCCATACTTCCAACCAAACCAGCACATCTCAGGCAGCTCCCTCCTTTTCTCACCAAAGGAACGTAACATACACGCAGCAAGGGTCACATCTCTGGGGTTTGAACCAACTGCACAAGTTAAACGCATTTAAAAAGACGCAACAACAAAGCACAGGAAGGAAAACCACATGAACAAAACCCACCCCAACACCTCAGAGCCTCAGTCCAGGGCTTTCTGAGTAATCATCCACACCATGGGGTGCAGGCACAGGCAGCTCGTCTCCTCCGTGATAGCAGGCAGGAAAGCCCGGGGAGGTTTCTGTTTGCTTTGTGAATCGGGGAGTGTTACGGCAGGGTGTTGGTCCCTGCTAGATGCTGCCGTGTCCCACAGCACTGCCACACACTCCCCGGGCAGCAGTTACAGGTGTCAGGGTGGAACAGAAAGGGAGCAGGGACCTCGCAGGAAAACCCTTTTGGCCACCTCCTCCCTCCAACATCTCCATCTTGACATGGGTCCCATCTGGCAAGAGCAGCAGAGGAACCACTCAGAAGGAGCCCAGGCACACACTGCTTTACAACACCTGCAAGAAATAGCAATGGCCATGCAGGCAGGTGGGAAGGAAAGCTCCACTCATAGCTTTCACCCAACTAAAGTCCTTCTCACACTGGGAAGGGGCCATAAATGCTGAATGGGTTTAAGACACAGGTAACCAGACTGCAACAGCTGAGCGAAGGTCAGGCAGGGCTCTGAACCCCCAAGCTGGAGCAGCGATGGAGAAGGGTCCCCGACAGATCTGGGAAGAGTGGTCCCAAGGGCTTTTAAGGTGAGTTTCCACAGCCTGATCCACAGCCCACCAAAACCAGCAAAAAAATATCCCTTTGAGCTCAGTGGGCTTTGGAGCCGACTCTCAACACTGCAAACATTTACGCTGTGGACAGCTCTGTGCGTACCCCACACCCATCCATGTCGGTGGGTCCCTGCACTTGTTTAGAGTTAAGCTGATGCGTTTCTGTACTTGTAAGCACTTGGTTTTCACAGATTCCTTACGAACACAAAACTATGAAACAAGTAACTTTGCCATCGAATAAACCAGCCAGGGAATTCATGCATGAATATTTTCTAATCTGGAATTTCTATTTTATCTCTATATTCCCTATTCTTTTCCTGCTTCCCAGCAGCATCCAACCCCCTTCTGTACAAGAAGGATGGTGAGCTCTCTGGTGCGTGGTGGCAGTTATATTTTATGACAAGCCTAACTCATTATCAGTTTATCTAACTGAGCCCAAAACCAACACCACTGCCAACAGTTTGCCATTGCCACTCAAGAAGGATACAGGTGGACCCTGACCAAGTTTTCTGGACTAAGGCAATGCTTCTAGGAAACAGCTGCTCCCAAGTGCCCTGGCCAAAACGCCCCATCCACCAAAAGCTGGATGTTCCGGATCCATACCTGCCCCCCCCAGTAGTGGGGTGGGGGGCTTTCTCAAAGCCCTGGAAAGTACACTGGCTGCCATCCAGCAAAACACTTAAGCGTGTGGTTTTACTTTACACATGTGATTGCAGCTGGAATTGCTCATGTGCCTGAAGATAAGCACACGCTCCCATGTTGTGCTGTACAGGGCCTCGGCCGGGGCACCCCACCCCAGAGCGCCCCACAAACACACCCGTTGTGTGGGCCGGCAGGAGGGCAACCGGAGGTGGCAGCACCTTCTCATCACACCTTTCCTTCACTCGCTGCCTACATTTGGCACTGCTGAAGGTGACACAGAGCCAGTGCGGGCGGCCGAGGGCCTCCATGCACACAGCAGAGGCACGACACCCGTGAGAACGAGCCCCCCAGGCCTGGTTCGGCTCAGCCGCAGCCTCCAGTCAAGCACCAGAGCCAGGAACTGTGGTGAGAGCCGGACAGACCTTCCCCATGATGGGCTTTTAGGAAGGGCCAGGCACTGCAGACCCCCCAGGGCCACGCACACTGGCAGATCTTAGCAGGCAAAAGCCAGGCTGGGGGAGGCAAACTAGTGGCTGCCCTCAGCCCTGGGGCAGCCATGGCCCCAGCGAGCATCACTGCGCAGCTTCCCCTGCTGCTTATTCACGGACCACGGGCGAGAGAAGCCTTCCCTGAGCGGCTGCACAGCATATTCCAGCTCCTGCTCTGCGCTCCGCCGCAGGGACCGGTACATGGGAAACGGCCAAAAAAAATATGACATCTTTCAGAAGAAGAAGGGGAGCTGGGCAGGGCTGGCGCTCGGGATTTCTTGTTACACACACACACACACACACGCATGCAGGGAGCGTGCAAGGAAGTAAAATGTCCTCTGCCTCCTCATTCGCACCCCATCCCCGTGCCCTTTGCTCAAGCACCAGGGAGGAAACTGGCAAGAGGCGGCGGCGCATCCACCCACCGCACCTTGCCCCGTTCCCGAGGGATCTCCCGTGGGAACCGGCCAGTCCCCCCGCCGCACGGCCGGGCACCCCCCGCCGCGGCCGCACCGGGCGACGAACGGCTGCGGAGGCAGCGCACACGGAACGGAAGGGAACGCCGCACGGTGCCTGCCCGCCGCACCGGGCACCGCACGGGCGCTGCACAATGCACCGGGCGCCGCATGCTGCAACGGGCACTGCACGTTGCAATGGCCACTGCACGTCGCACCGGGCACCGCACGGGCACCGCACGCTGCACCGGGCACCGCACACGGCTCGGGCACCGCACGCTGCAATGGCCACTGCACCCTCTCCCGGGCACTGCCCCACCGCACAGCCGCTGCCCGGTGCCCGGGCACTGCCCGACGCCCGCTGCCGAGCCCCCGCGGCCCCGTCTCGCCGCCCGCACGGCCGTTCCGCCTCACCCAGGTGATCAGCCGGAGGATGGTCTGCGGCTGCTTCAGGAAATCCACGGGGTCGATGGCCCCCCCCGCCCGGCCCGCTCCGAAGGAGGCTCCTTCCATCTTCCCCCGCCGCCCGCTCCGCTCCCAGACCAGCCCCGCCGCGCGCGCCTCGCGCCGGCCGCGCGCCTGCCCGCCCCCCGCGCGCCGCCCGCGTGGGCTCGTCCGCAGCGCCGCGTGCGGGCAGCGGGAGGAACCACCCGCCGGGCGCGGGGGGAGGGGACGGCAGGTGCGCGCGCCCGGCGCGCACTCCCCCCCCCCCTTCCTCCAGCGAGCCCACGCACCGCGCTGTGGCCGTGGGCACCGTGGGCAGCCGGGGACACCACGCTATGGCACCTTGCTATGGCTGGGGACACCACGCTGTAGCACCTTGCTGCGGCTGGGGACACCGCACTATGGCTACAGTCACCATGCTACAGCCAGGGTCACTGTGCTATGGCTGGGGACAGCATGCTGCGTTTGGGGACACCATGCTGTGGCAATGGTCACCATACTATGGCTGGGGACACCATTCTATGGCACCTTGCTATTGCTGGGGACACCGCGCTATGGCCACGGTCACCATGCTATGGCCAGGGTCACTGTGCTGTGGCTGGGGACACCACGCTGTGGCCATGGTCACCATGCTATGGCCATGGTCACGATGCTATGGCTGGGGACACCACGCTGTGACACCTTGCTATGGCTGAGGACACCGCGCTATGGCCATGGTCACCATGCTATGACCAGGGTCACTGTGCTGTGGCTGGGGACACCACGCTGTGACACCTTGCTATGGCTGGGGACACCACACTATGGCCACGGTCACCATGCTACAGCCAGGGTCACTGTGCTATGACTGGGGACACCATGCTATGGCAATGGTCACCTTGCTATGGCTGGGGACAGCGTGCTGTGTTTGGAGACACCATGCTATGCCCGTGGTCACCATGCTATAGACATGATCACTGTGCTATGGCGGGGAACACCCCAGTACGGCCAGGATACCTTGCCACAGCCAGTGTCACCATGCTATTCCAAGGATTACTGTGCTATGGCCACCGTCACCATGCTGCTTCTGGGGGTAGGGTGCTGTTGCAAGGGTCACCGCGCTACGCCAGCATCACCATGCAATGACAAGGGCTACCTGTGCTACATCCGGGGCAACCCCTGCGGCTGTAAGTACCTGGACCGTTGGCAGGAGGGAGATGCCATGGAGCGCAGGGAAGTCACCACGCTGCTCAACTCACCTCAGATGCACACCTTGCTTCCCCTGAGATAAAGACCCTTTGTCCGCCCAGCCCCGCTGGTGTCCCTGGCTGATAGCAGGGACAGGCAGACGTAATAGCTGAAAGGGCTGCTGTCACCTCTGCCGGGGAGCGGGACAGTCAGAGGACCCCGCAGCCTGCAGCACCGGCTCAGCACAGGCAGGGCACAAGGCAGGGTCCTCTGGTGGCAGCTGGCTGGGGGCCTCTGGCTGAGAGCAGGCTGTTGGTGTGGCAGAGGGAAGGGTTTGGTGGCTGCTGCACGTCGTTACACACCCATTAGCTGGTGTGAAAAAGGGCAGCCCGATGGGGCTGAAGCTCTTGCTTCCCTCGTGCAGAAAAGGAGGCACCCAGAGCTGCCGTGGGACGGGAGGAGGCCAAGCCCTGTCCCCGCTCCCTCCCCAGGGACAGTAGGAAGGAGGAAAAAGAGAGGAACCTTACAGAGGGAAACCCTCAATTACTGCAAAGGGAGTTCCCCCCCGCGGCTCCAGGACCATCTCCCGAGTTAGTTTTCGTAGCACCGTGATGATGATCCCGGTTCCATAGATACCGATGCCATGACAACTCTGACATCATCTCTGCTTCGGACGGGAACTGCAGGGAAAGTCGCAGGGAGGAGTACGCATGCACTGCTGGCACCGAGCAGGTCTCCCCTTGGGGCTTGGAGCTGGGGGCTTCTTGTGGCTCCACCACCAGCTCTCCTCCCGACCTGCCATCCCCTACAGCTCCGTTTCCCCGTGCAGGGTCCGGTGCCGCGGGATCACACGGGGTACGCGTGTAGCAGGTGTGTGAAGCCCCTTACATGCGAAACACCGTAAGAAAGCGAAGAATTCCCGTGCGCTGGGCCCCGTCTCCAGCTCGCTTTGGCCTTTTGCGGCTTTGTCGGTCTGTTCTTTCTGGCAGGTGGAACCAGGATTTAACTGGTAAAGCCCATGATGATGCCATTCAGTTTTTCTCAATTACAGGTGAGTCATCATCTCTCCAGATCTATTTCTGACTCGCAGCAGGAAAAGCAGATTTCAGCCTTTCGTTCCCCAATGTCACCAGCTCAGTAGAAATCACATTTTACTATGCAAAAAAAAAAAAAAAAAAAAAAAAGAAATGGCTCCAAAGAGAATGCCAGGTTGGTCCCTCCTGCTTTCCTCTGGCAGGATGTCTCATGGGGCTGACCAGCGATTGCACCCCAGTGAGGAGTGCATCACCGGCTCATCCCTGAATTGCAGATTTACGAACAAAGACCATATTTACTTTAAGTGCTTACCATAGGTGAGATTTTTTGAAACAGCTTCAGCAGCTTCGACGCAGCTGCTCCAGCGTCCTCAAAAATCATTTCTATGCTTTGAGAACAAACCATCCTGTATCCATCAGCCTGGAGTTAACGTAGGGAGGCAAGGGCAGCCCTGGTCCCTGAAGGTGGCCAGCGCCAGGGAGGTTCCCTTGTCTGGGTTGGGCTCAGCACGCCCCACACCTCACCTGGTGAGTGGGTGTCCCATTGCCATTGCCACGCGGTACAGCCCAGGTGGGGCTGTGCCATGTGAGCAGCTCACGGACATAAAAGGCTGTGGACAGACCCTCAGAAAACCACCGGCATTTGGAAAGCTGGGTGGCAGGACGTACGTGCAGGAGAGCAGCGTGCTCCCGGGGCTGCTGCACAGGGAATCACCCAGACCTCTGGGGTCTGCTCTGGGTTTTCTGGTGACATTGGGAAAGACACTTCAGTCCTCTCCCTTTCTAAAATCTCTTGCCCAGCTCATCTGTCCCAACTGGGACAGGCATATTTTGGACAATGCAAAGCACAAGGAACCGAGATACTGCTTGAATCGTTTAGATGCTACCGTAGAACAAACTGTAACCGTTTCCAGACAGATAAACGGTTTATACGCTTCAGGCCATGACCGTGATGCATCAGGCAAGATCCCCACTGAAATCCCTGCTTCTAAACTTGTCCTCTTTCTTCCAGGTTCATCTCTCCAACTTCTGCCTGTCAGCAGTATGTTTATACAACCGTTTTTCACATTATGTTGTCCTGGCTTTTTTCCTCCTGCTACAGCGCAGATAAAGCACAGCAGCTATCTCTACCCGACATGCAAACTGTATTTCTGTTTCACTTCCTATTGCTGCAAATAAGCTAACAGATACACCGAGGCAGCCAATAACCAGAAAGGATATTGCATCTTGAATATTCTTTCCCCATCAAATGGGGGAAAAGAACAACGTTTGGAAATGGCACTTTCCAGAGCATTTGCTCAGTTTGAACAAGTTGTGTCTGCGTTTACCATTCCCCCTGGATTTCAGTGACGGGGAGCAAACAGAGCGGCACGCAGACGAGTGACTGAGATGTGTCCGTGTTTTGATTTTACACGGTTTAATCAAGGGTAGTGGAAAGCATGGGTTTGCCTCCTGTTTCTTGTAGTCACGCCAACCTCTTAATCTTTGTCTCCCACAGAAAAAAGCGACTAGGTCTTTACCCAGGGGTAAGTATGTGGACACGACAACCTTGAGGAGACAAGACATGGGGCTTTCTCCTTCTTCAAAGCCTGTTGGAGTCAGCCCTACCCACCCAGCTAAGGGCTGACTTCAACTACCTCTACAGAGCTAAGAGCGGCGATGTTTTTCAAGGACATATGGCTGAACATAAGCAATTTATGAAAGCTTACCAAGTTACCTGTTGTCAGCTGAACGCTTTTAAGTGATGCTAGCGTCACTCTGTGAAGCAGAACATACTTGCAAAAATTTCCAAGCAGATGGCTGAGGCTAATGCACCCTTCTTCACAAACCCAGTGCTGGGATCACTGGATGGCCCATAGGAAGCCCAGTAATGGACAAGACGAGTTAATTCAATTTCTTTACCAGGATCGACTGTATTTTCTCTGTGGCAGAGGGTAGCAGTGGGATGCTCCTGATTTGGCAGGGGAAACAATCAGCCACACTTTCTGCTTAACTTCTCTACAATAAAATAGTGATGTGAAACTGCTCTGTTCTCAGAACAGCTTTGACAATGTATTTATAGCGAGGGCTGCCTCGGCTGAGCAATCTGAATAAGCTGAAAGCAGGCCCTCTGCGGCCCGAGGGAGCCAGCCAGGCTCCGGCCACGGTTTACAGCCCACCGGCTTCAGCAGCTCCGCGAGGTCTGACACTGCCTTTTGCACGAGCGTGGGCGGTAAAACAGCTTGCCCTTCACATTCCCTGGGCAGCACAGGAGAAGCAGTACTTTGATATATGTTCATTTATTTGTTGCTCTGAAATGCTTTGCTCGACATTCATTAGAGTTTGGCTAATACTGCTTTCAGCCATTAGTCTCTAGAAAAACAAGAGAGTTGATGGAAATGTTTGAGAGGTGCTTAGAAATTCATAGTGTTCACTGACAGAGAGAATGGACTTCCTGATTAGCAATACCTTAGCATGCTATCGCTAGAAAGCTACTTAATGCCCTCCACCCCAAGAGATCCAAAAATATCTGGAAAATCATTTATTAGCTGGTTAGTCATCCACTTCTGAAATGCAGCCATTTCTCAGGTGGGATTCAGCAGTTACTGTGCAAGTATAAACCCAAGATAAGTATGCTAGAAAAAAAAATGCAGAAAACTTTACTAATTGAAAGTGCCATGGGAAGATTCGGATAGCAGAATTCAATTAATTGAGATAGCGTCTGCTTTGAACAGAAGAGTTAATATCTCAGTACTTGCATAAAAACTGAACAAAAACCCCAGAGGGTTTCAAAATACTTTCCAGCAGTGCAATTGCAGGTTTGGTGTCTCACCTATTCTTTGCTTCTTCTCAAAATATTTCATAGCATGAAAAGTTTGGGGTTTTTGGAAAACCAGTAATCTAATCTGATTCAGTCCCTGGGTTGAACTCTGCCTATACAAAGGCGCACAACACCTTGGGAGGAGCTAGAGGAAAGGAAAATAAGATCCCTAGCTGTTTTCCACACTGACCTCCTTAGGACCACAACAGCGAGTCACATCATGTAGGGCCTGACCAACAAGTTGACTTTGGTGGTTGTCATCTGCTCCCTGCTCGGTGTTGCAGCTAAGCAGGTACAGTAACACCAGCAGGGCATGGGGCAGCCTCTGAGCAGCTCGAGCCATGCTCTGACACGCAGAGCTTCTACAGTTCTCATTTGAGCTACAGTGAGCTTTGCTGCCAACGGAGCTCTCCCAGCTCAGCCCTTTTGTTATTGTCGTTTCTGCTCGCGTTACACAACAAAGCAAGATCCACAGTGCAAGTTCTTGGGGAAATAAGGGCCACGATGTTTGCGTAATGCATGTGGCATTTGTAGTGATATACTGAAAATAAGAAATGCTTCGTTTCTTAACTGAGCATAGCAAATACTAAACAGGTCCTCGGATTCAAAAGACGTAACCTGCCATAAAAGAGATTTGTGGGATGGATTGAGATGAGTAATTTTATTATAGTGAACAATCTCAGGCCCAGGACTCTGCAGCACAAGCACATTAAAATAGCCTCCCTGAAAAAGATTTTCATCTAAATAGGAAATACAGGCAAAGGCTGCTGAAACCACTATTTTTCTCCCCACTTTGCAGAAGGGGAAGTGTGGCTACAGAAGATGAAGTGACTTACCTGGAGTCTAGCAAGAAGCTTATGACTATGGACTGAATTTTGATCTCTTGAGTCTGCAACCACATGCTCTAGCCATACAGACCTTGTCTTATATACCTTGTGTATCTTTTACCCCATCTAAGAAGCACGACATGAGGCACAGTTGCAGAATGCACTTTTTCACACTACTGGTAGCTTGGGCCAGATGTCAAAGATGAAAGAAGCAGGGAAAGCCCAACTTTGCCTGACTGTACTCAGCATTTGAAAGAAAACTCCCCATCCAGCACCATCTTGTTCGGAGACTTGAGTTTAGACCTAAAGCTTGGTGTTCCAAGAAAAATGCAGGCTTTGAGGGACTGCATGAAATAGCTGCCTGGTGTCTGCTGGGGGAAAGACATTAATTTAACTCAGCTGCTTTCTTTCTCATGGATCTGCTAATTCAAAGCAAGGCTCCCATCAAACTCTGTGGGATTTCTTCCTACCTCTTCCCGTGCAGAAAGGCTGGGTTGCTTCCCTGTAGCTCAAAAGGAACAGCTTTGCTGAAGTCATGACTGTCTTGTGATCTTCCTTCCAAACCCTCTTTTTCCTCCGTAAAGCATCCAGAGCAGATGACAACCATACCAAGTAAGTTTGATCCCTTCTCTGACTGAAAACGATGCCTGCATCATGAACGTTCCCCTCACCTCTGTCTGGTCTGTGCACGAGCCCATACGTGTCTGCATAAGCAGTAAAAAGATTGTATGTGGCACAACAGCATGGACCAGCTCACCTTTAAGCAAGGTCCACATCTGGCTCCCATCTGCTGTTGGCTCAGGACACAGGAGGAACAAAGCAAGCCACAGGAGCTAACCCAACGCAGCCCCTGCCACCAAGAGGACCCCTGAAGGCCAGCCACAGCTGAAGTCGCTTTCCTACAAGCAAGCAATGCCCTGCAGTACACACACGGTGCTCTGTGTAAGAAAGTGACTGTTACAAAACCATCAGATAAAATTCATTTGCCCTTTCCACGTTAATGACCTGATAAAAAAGCCAGAACTTATCCATATATGACCAGCTATGGGCTGAAGATCAGGTAGGAAACGTGCTGGAAATCGCATCCAGACAGTGTTTTATTATACTTCCAAGAGCCGTTTTTAGCTGCAGGCAGAGAAGTGACACATCCCTCATTTAGGTAATTATACAGGAGGTATTGCACACTAGTTTGAAAAGTAACTGAAGTCACCAAAATCTCCTTCCAAAACCACAGGAAAGGGACTAGCATGAGGTAGAACAGTTGGTATCTGGACAAGTCTGCGGTTCCAGAGCAGTGTGAGAGACAGGCAAGTCAACGAAACGCGTGCTTTGTTGCCCTCTGCTGTTTGCTCGCTTAAGATGCAAAGCGAATTTTCCCCGTAGCGAAGCACATTGCAGTCACAGCCAACAGGAGCCAAGCAGCATGATGGTATATGATGTAATGGAGGGAAAAGCTGGGACCAGGGAGAGTTTTCTGCATTAGGAATTCTCTAAAGTAAGCCCAGCAGCCCGCACTAGCACAACGCACAGAAGCGGAGGGCACCTTTCTGCAGGAAGCAACGCAGCCAGGTGATGGGAGGCAGGGGCAGAACTCAGCAGCCCCTGAGAGCCAGGGCCACCGTCTAAGTGCTAGACTGTGCCAGACTCTGCGAGCCCAGACCAACGCCGGTGTAACTTTCCAGGATGGATTGGCAACCCTTCACTAGCCCAGTATGTGCAGACAGGATTTTCACACATCAAGGGGAACGGAACAGTTTCAAAGCTTGGCAATTACACTAGTGCTGCTTATTACGACTTTACTTCTGGAAACATTAAGAATAATTAGAAAAATGAGGAACTGACAGCACTAACAGATACCCCAGCATCAGCACAGAGAAAGGTACCGAGTCCCATTTATCCTCACTTGGCAAGAGCCGCCCTTTGTTCCAGAGTTCTGCAAATTGTGGAAAGTTTTCTGAGGTGCAGTAGATAGATGGATGCTGCACGCCAGCTACCACCAGCTCCCTTGACTGTGAATTAATTGTGCATTGGTGCAGACACACCTGAACTGGCTGTGACGGGCAGCTCAGAAGCATCACACGTTGTTCACATACAGTTCCCTGCAGGACTTGCCACTCCAGGTCAGTGCTCCAGCTGACCACAACGGTGACCCCCATCCCCTCGGACAGCCCTTGGTGTTCTAACTGCTGATTTGCCTATACGCCATTAGCTGTGGGTTTCCTTTATTTGCTTTATTATATATTTCCTATTAGCCTACAAAATCAAGAGTTGACTTCACACAACCTTGTTGGCAGTTTCTACTGAAGTGTTTATTCCTGACTACACAAAATACTGACCAGCTCCTCTCCATCATTCAGACAAAAAACCTGAACAGCCACTCCAGGGAAAAAAAAAAAAAAAACAAACAAAAAAAAATCAATGCTGATAGGAGGAGGTGAAAAAGCAAAGCAAAACCTAAACCCTACTCTCTCCAAGCCTGTAAAACTCCCAACAGGAAGAAATATCACACACTGCCTATAACAGGCTGGAGCAAAAGACACATGCAAGCAAAGCGACTTTTGGGAATCTTACTGTAAACAGAAGACTGTGTACACCCAACACACTGCAAAGGAACAGCTAATCCCTGGAAAAATGTTAAAGACGTAGTGATACTTCCGCCAACACCTGCACTTGTTACTTGCTTAAACAACTCTGCCTTCTATTCATGAAGTGGACAATTCCCATGAGGCTCTCTGCTCTTTGCTTTCAGGGAAAAGAAAAGAAAAAAAAAAAAAAGAAAAAAAAAAGAAGAGGAAAAAAAAATTAGAGCTATGAATGCAAACCAGTCCATGAAAACAGTAAGTCCTTTGTGAAGCTGAAAGGTTGCCCAGGTGCCTGTTACACAGGAGCAGCCCTGGAGGAAGGTCCCACAGTCTCCTCAGGCAGCATCTGCTCCTGACTGTGCTTTGTCTTGCAAGGGATTCCCCTATTGATAGGAAGCTCCTTTCTAGGAAATGTGATGGGATGTGCATGCTTGTGTGGTCAATATGTAGTTAACAACTGTTGCCCTTCAGTAGATAACGCCCTGCCATCCTGCTCAAACTCAGCAAGATTTGAGCTACTCCCAACTGTAACGCTACCCTTAATGCTGTTAGAAAACAACAAGAAGAAAACCCCACACTTGAACCCCATAAAAAAATCCCACTGCTCCCCACATAAAACCAAACTCCAGTCTGACAGGGAAGGACCTGCTGTACAAAATCACTGCATTCTTGTAGCTTCTTGGCCCACAGAGAATTGTGTCAGTTTGGCAGCACCACAGAAAAGGACCAGTTGCAGCCCCACTTTGCCTGATCCATACACAGACAGAATCACACAACCTCAGCTGAGCAATCAAGCTCAGATGGAAACACATTGGCATGTGAAGGTTGGACACACCAGCACTATATGATGCCTTTTCCTAAGGTCTCATGCAGTAGAGAAGCCAGGAATGAACTCAGTTGCTTTATTATTTTCACATCAACAGGAAATATAACTTGAATACAGACATTTTTAAAACTAGATTTAATCAAGTGCATTTAGAAGAGAATTCACAATTTTCTGTACGCAAGTATCTTCAATAGAAATTCCTTACATAAGATTAAAACTTGAGATGTGGTACAAATGAGCAGCAAAAAAAAATCCTCCCCTCCCCACACACTCAAGTCCACAGAGATAACGATATGCCTGAGAAATATCTAAGTCAAAGCTCTTCTGCAAAGCCAGAAACATGAGAGAACAGAGTGCAAGCATAGATTTTACCAAATGGCTACTTAGCAAAATTATAAAGTGCCCTAATAACATCCTAAGAGCTACAGCTGGTGGCCTCGTTACTAGGTAAAGACACTGGCTTCAGCTTTAAGGCTCTTCCCCTACCCCTCCACTGCTGGCAGAAGGGGCTTTTCCTTCTCCACACATCTGCCACCTCCTTGAACACAAGGTGACAAAATTTTTGTGTCGCCACAGCTGCTCTCCCTGATTTTGAGCAGGATACACATTTACTTTCCTCTCTACACTCTTAATATGTGGACAGACACTGCAGTATGGTGGAAGGTTACCACGCACCTGCCCATCACCAACCGCTTGCCAGCAGAAGACAGCAGTGGTCCCAGGACTTGGCCACAAGATCAAGTGCGCTTGCACAAGTACGTGCAACTCACCGACCCAGCCCATTTTCAGTATTAAGACAAAAAAGGATGAGACAGGTGTTTTACCAACCTGCTCATTTACACTGAAGCAAATTTACACTGGAAGAAATCTCATCATCTGATCCATGGGTGATGAAATTGTTGCAGAGAATAGCTGAGGGCAGATTGGAAAGGAAGAACAGTAAAATCCTCCTCTAGAACAACCAAGTCCAGAAGAAAATGCCTGTCCACACCCCCAGCTCCTAAAACTACCCTGACAGAACTGGGCAATTCAGGTCAGGCCTGACAAAAGGGGAGGGCTACAGCCTTTCTGTTGGTCCTCTCCCCACCAGCAGATACCGATGTGCTTCATTTTGGGGACTGAGTTTATTACCGAAAAGACAAAAACCCAGGGCTGGAATTTATTTGTTCTAAGAAACTCAACATGTTAATAGGGCAATTTTCCGCATTGTACTTTCAAGTCACAAGTCAGATTGCTATCTTCATGAAGTACCTTGTCATCAGTTTTGTTGGATTTGTGTTTAGAAACATTATTACATTCAAAAAACTTCAACAATAACAGGTCCATAAAATTTGTCTCCTGTTTTAACAACTAGAAAGAACTTGAATACACCATAAAACGTTCAAATATATTTTCAAAGTTCTTATTGCTTTACTAAACACTAAGGAGCCCCACGTACACAGGTTTGAAGATCAAAGTTCTTAGATATGAGCTGTCATCACTCTAATACTTCTATAATAAGTCTCATTAACATTTCTAGGTAACGCTCTATCAGCAAGAGTAAATTTACAAACGTACTGTAGTGCATGAAATAAGGAAGCTCACTAAAACACGCAAGAAAACCTCAGCAGGAAGTACAGAAGGAAAAAGCCTACTATTGTCATGGGTTGTGCAAACTCCCGCAAACTCTTCACAGCCAGAAATGCAATAAGGGCATGACATCACTATCTACTTTAAGAACTTGAAATTATTTTGACTTTTTTTTGTAAGCTGTCTCTTTCTATAAAGAGACACGTTTATATGCATTGTGGTGTAAATCACGCTGCTGTTTCACTTGAAGCTGAAATTCACATTTATGTATCGATATACTGATGTGGTATATTTTACATAGGAAAAAAATATACATAGCATGGATTCTGACCAGTTTCTACAGAGGGAATCTACCCCAGGGACTCCTTTGAGTCCCCTGTGCAATAAATACCATGTAAAGCTGACATCACAGTCTTAAGCAGGACTCAAATACTGCAGGGGGCTTGCAAAGTCCTTTTGTTCTACAGAGATTTTTAGCTAGGGGATAACACCAGATCAGGGGATCGACCAGGTCAGCAAGTACCAATCAAGGATTTCAAAACTAGAGTGACATCTCAGAAATACTGTATGCTAAACAAAGCTAAATATGCTTCATTACAGGTATCAGTCTCAAGCTATTTTCACAACAGACAGAAGTTCACAGCAGAGACAAAGAGGTTATTGGCTTTAAGAATTTCAGTAGAACTTATCATTATACCATTTCTGAATACAAAGAAAGTTAGCAATCAATTTAAAACATTTGAATTTCACCTAGCTGATACTTCACTCCATTCATCAGATGTGGGGTTTTTTTTGTCCTGCTTTAGTTTCTCTTTCTACAATGCCCTCTTACATGGTAAGTTGAAACACAAACATAAAATGAGAAATGTGGACTCTATGGCTTTAGTATTTAAATTAAATGCACCTGCCTTCAGGCCTTTTATCAAAGGAACTGGATGAAAATTTAGAAACAAGCATTGAAGATATCGGAAAGAAAGATTCAGGGGTACAGACTTGGAGAAAACTCATGCTGTGTTTTGTGCCATCAGAACAACAGAAGTTAAAATTACAATTAATCAGATGCATTTTCTAAAACATCAGGGTAATACCTGCGGATAAATGTGAAATGCCACAGGGCAGCCCTTTACAACTGTGTTCAGGGAAAACAAGTTCTAGTCACAGAAATGCCCCTAAACTAATGAAATGTCATTATGAAAAAGTCTCCATGAGTTTGTCAGTGGCTTAATTTCACAGGTTTCTGGCAATTCCTGTGTCAAATGTAAGGCCTCAATCCCTCAGGTAATGTATTTATGTAATAATTTATCAAAATATTATTAGGCTAAAATTTTCAAAGTTACTTTTAGAATTGGTTTACCTTTATTTCCACAAGCCATATCAGTCACACACACAAGCACGCACGCACACAGTTATTTACTCGCACATCTCCCTGTAGTGACTCATCAACATATTGAGTTGGTCTGTTAGATTTCCAAAGCAGTCTCTACGGATTAATCACAACTACCATCTTTCCAACCATCCCGCCAGCGTTCATCCACACGAGAGCAGTCAAATTCAGATTTCCCCAGTTTCCTGTTCACTTCATTATGAAGAAGACACAACCACTGGGAGAAGTTATTTCTGTTGCTAGTATCAGGCTGATTTGTACGTAATCTGCAAACAGGGAAGAGGAAACAAATGTTACTTCTTTGCAGTCACCAACTTCAATACCCAAAGTGGGCACATAGCACACAGACAGCCAGAGTCGCCTTTTTTGCTATCGAGTCCTGAAGAGAACCCGGAAGAGAGCACAGAGAGATCAGTAACTATCCCCTATAAAATACTGATGGCTGCAATTGGCTTTAGTTTCATTCACTACCTAGTCTGGTCAACTGGAAGACACAGGAGTCAAACAGCTTATCTGTGATAAAAAGCAAGAAGTACTTGAGCTCATGGAAAACACCAAATTAAAAAAAAATAAAAAATAGAATAATAAATGAAAAAAACACTGAGCAGTTGTTTTGCCACATGATGCCTGCTAAGTCAATAATTAGGTTTCAGACTTTTTTTATCATCCAGAAAAGAGGAGTTGAAATTCTGAGAAAAAAGTCGACAGTAACAGGAGTAGAAAACTTTACCAAACATCACAGTCCATTCCAGTTTTTGCCTCCACTGCTGAGGTTGCCAATAAAGGGGATTTTTGGGGGTAGAAGAACACTCGCCTCCTGCAACCCTAATTATTTCAAGTCCCAGTCTATTTCCACAACTAAGCACAAGTCCAGTTTGAACCAGAAAATCCCAAGATCACCTCAGGGAGGTCTTGGAGGCAGCACGCAACCTAACAGCACGAGAAAAGGTATTTGTTTTCTGAGTAAGTGTATCACCAATTGACGCAATAATGGAAGAAATCACTTAGGTAGCTACAAACCCCAACGGCAGGAAGAGCTGCTGATATGCAAATAGCTGCTGCAGCCCAGCATTTCAGGCTGGCCCCTTCAACAGCAGCCACCAAAAAAAAAAAACAAACCCAAGGATGAAGCAACTCACCTTTCCCTCAGATCCTCAGCGCAGTGCTCGCAGGGGTAAAACTTGGAGAAAAGGTTGATGAACTCTCTCATCTCCTTCTGCTGGGCACCTGTGGGGCGGTCAGGGTAGTACGCTGCCATGGTGTGAAGGAAGGCCCAGGTGCTGCGGCCCAGCTGCTCACTGTCAAGGGGACAGTTCGGCGGTGGCCCTTTCTCTTCTGCAACTGTCACGTCCTGGAGCAGGAGAGAGGGTTGTGAGGGGGATGCCAGCGCTTGGTGTGGAAACAGCCCCTTTGTGCTCAGGTGGGAGATGGAGATGGGAGAACACAGGCCCTTCACACCCTCTGGGGGGGGTAACGACAGAGCCGCCCACCACACCCAGTGGGGAGAAGATGGAGGCCCCCTTCACACCCCCACACAGGGGAAACCCTGCCCCTGGCTCCTTCACACCCTCAGGAGGCGGCCACGCAGCCCCATCACACTTAGGGGGACAGGACAGAGATCCATTCCACGGTTCTGCAGGGGCTGGAGGTACGACAGCCCCCCCAAGTCCCCTGAGGTAACAGAGGGGGTTCCCCACGCCCCCCACTCTCCCCGGGGAAACCACCACCTCACCCCGCCGCCGCCCGGGGCCGCCTGCTTCCTCTGCTGTTGGAACCAGCTCTTGAAATCCGTGCAGGCTCGGCACGGCTTCTTGGACTGCTCCTCCGCCCCGGAGCCCGCGGCGCCGTGCGCGCCGGTGAAGGGGCCGCTCTCAGTGCCCGGGAACGGCGGAGCGCGGTAGCCCTGCCGGCCCTCGCTGGGCGCCGCCATCTTGGCGCCGCGGTGCACCACGGGCCGGGGCAGCCGCCGCGGGAGGCCGCCATTTGAATTGTCCCCGGTTCCCCTCAGGAGGGAGCAGCGCGGGGAGCCGGGGCCGGCACCGGGGCCTCGGGAGGGCCTCGCTGTACCCTCGGCCGGCCGCTGGCTCCAGGGACGGGGCTCTTCCTGTATGCAGATGAGGAGGCTCGGCCCGGGCGTTCGCCGTTAAACACCGAAGTGCACGTTTGTGATGTTTTTTGCCAATACGGCAGCAGGCTCTGGGTTTTAACTGTGTGGTTGAGGAGAACAGGGCAGGTTTCCCTTCACACAGTGCAGTGATGTGAGCCTTCTGCCAGCGCTTGTCCACCTGGCATCTGTGTGTATACATAGATATATACATACACATTGTGTGTGGCAGAGCTCATGGCACAGAGCAGCTCTCGTATGTGCCAGCACTGGCAAAGGGCACCCCGGCCTTATCTACAGCAGAGCGATACAGCTAACAGCGTGATTTAAAGAGCAAACAACAGGCTGAGACTCAGTTGGAGAAGCTCGGCCTGGAGAAGAGAAGGCTTTGGGGACACCTTATTGTGGCCTTTGAGTACTTAAAGGGGGCTTATAAGAAAGATGGGGACAAGCATTTTAGCAGGGCCTGTTGTGGTAGGACAAGGGGTAATGGTTTTAAACTAAAAGATTGTAGATTTAGACTAGATATAAGGAAGAAATGTTTCACCGTAAGAGTGGTGAGACACTGGCACAGGTTGCCCAGAGAGGTGGGAGATGCCCCATCCCTGGAAACATTCACGGTCAGGTTGGTCAGGGCTCTGAGCAACCTGCTCTCATTGAAGATGTCCCTGCTCACTGCTGGGGTGTTGGACTAGATGACCTTGAAAGGTCCCTTCCAACCCCAAACCATTCTATGATAACTCAATTCCAACTTGTACACCTATAGCAGAACACACCCATATAAGATTTTACATGTTTTAACACCTGGCTTATAAAACTATATTGAGGAAGGATTTATTCTTAATTTTTTTTTCTGAGAGCGTTTGCACCTTTTACACAAGGGCGGGTACATCGAAGAAGGAAGGCCTCGCCTGTGGCTGAGTGCAGCTGCTGTGAAGGAGAGCCCAGGCCTTGCCCTGGGTCTTTGGTCTCTGGTGGACATTCAGCAGCTCTCCTGCTCTCCTTTTACTCCTGGCAAGCCACAGGTTTTGCGAGCATGTGAGGATGGTGACCCAGCTCCGGTCGAACCTGGGTGATGGTCCAGCATGGCATCAGCTTCAGAGCTGGGTCTCTCACCCCTTGGAAAGGTTAATTCACTGCAGCTTGGCTCCTTGCTAAAAGTGCAGATAAAGCTTTTGACCGATTTCACCACCTGAAGTGCAAGGGTAGTTCTTGATGGGCATCAGAAGATGAAAAGTTGGAGGGCAGCACATATTTGCTCTTTTCCTTCCTTTTGGCTTGATGTTGTCATGGCGTTAGAGGTTTTGAGGCCACAGGATAAGTCTCCCTCTGTGGACAATGCACTCTAGAATGTGAATTTTCTATCCATTTCAACTTTTCACCTCTTCATGTCCTGCAGGTCAAGTGAAAAATATGATTATTTTGTCTAATACAAACAAATGTATGGCCTGGATGGAGGAGGACTAAAATATCATCTTAAGAAATCTCGTCTTGGCTGGCTGGGGTACGTTTTTGCTTCCCCTCCCTCCTGCTCTTCCCCTTCAGGGAGCACCAGCCCTTTTCCTGTCCCTTCAGGCAGTTGTGGCCTGGGAGCCTTCTCCTTAGCAGCTCCTGCCCCTGCAAAAAGCTGTATTTCTCCACATCCTATTCCTTCCAGGCTGTTCCATAGCCTGTTTGAAATGCATCTTGAGTCTTTTGCCTAATGTTAAGTGCTGTCGTGCCGCCAATTCTGCCAAGACACAATTTGTATGAAAGTTGCTGGAAAAATACTGCTCATTTTCAGCTGTTACCCCCTGATATATTTAGCACAGCATGGTGTAAAATGTTTAGTAGGTAATGCATCATTTTAGAGAAATGCTTCAAAGACTTACCTTCAAAAATATTTAACAACTTAGAGTGCTTTACATGGAAATGGCTGATCTGTTTCCTGATCTGTGTAGAACTGAGATGACGATCTGGATTTCCATCTTTGGGCCTCCTATTTACCAGTGCTCTGTATTTTTTTTTATTAGCAATTTCATGAGAACATTTATTTGCTGATATTGGTGAGGGATGGAGAAGAGACACGAGTAACTGATAGGATCTACTGAAATGGCTTTGTCTAAAGTTATAGATAGCTATATATCTAAATTTTACACGCAAAGGAAAGATGAAGTGGGGGAAGAGACATTCTTTGTGTTTGTTTTCTTTACCCACCAATAAATATTTAAATGATGGTGACTTTTTTTTTTTTTTTTTAATTGAGGAAAAAAAAGGTATGCTGGTTTCTGGAAGAGGGACCCGGGGAATTTCCTACAGTGTTTTATTGCTTAGCCTTCAAGCAATTAAATAGCTGCAGAGATGTTTCTAATTCAAAGCAATCTCCTTGTTCGGCTGTTAACAATCTGTTTGCTTTCTTGTTAGTGATTTAGTTTATTGAGGTCGTTAAAATATAAGCATGTTTTACTTTTATTTAAAAGGGAAAAGTTCATAACCTGGAAAGAAGCTGTTGCTTACAGAGGGATTTGTCAAGAAGGTGTCAAGAGGATGGGGTCAGGCTCTTCTCAGTGGTGCCTGGTGACAGGACAAGGGGCAATGGACACAAGCTGGAACACAGGAAATTCCATCTCAACGTGAGCAAAAACTTTCCTATGAGGGTGCAAAACAGGCTGCCCAGAGAGGGTGAGGGGTCTCCTTCTCCAGAGATATTCAAGACCCTCCTGGATGCATTTCTGCCCAGCCTTCTCTGGGTGACCCTGCTTTGGCAGGGGGTTGGACTAGATGGTCTCCAGAGGCCCCTTCCAACCCCAGCCATTCTGCAATTCTGTGATTTGTGCTCAGTGTTGCTCCCCCTACCCCTTTTCTGGTTGGCTGTAAGAGCAGAGCTGGCTCTTTAGGAAAAGGTGCTCCCCGTTTCCTCCATTTGCCCTCATGGCCAGCATTATCCAGTTTCAAAGCAGGCAAGGAAAAAAAAATGGGGAGATGCTCAGATTCAAACCAGAGAGAGGAAATCCACTTTCCTGTCTCTAATTGAATCCAAGTGCAGAGCCTAATTAATTCTGACACATGAGCTTGGTGGGATGGAGATCTGGGGGTGAAGGAACCCACGGTGAGCCCCGGCCGGCATGGTGCATGCTCCCACCCAGCCCTCTGTGGTGCAGGAGCTGGTGGTGTGGTAGAGCTTGTCACCAAACAAGCTCCTAACGAAGACCCCTCCTACAAGCAGCTGCTTCCTGGGGGGAAGGAGCAAAGCACAGCTCCGTCCCGTGCTGCCCGGCCGAGGCTTCTTCCATCCATGGTCCAGGTGCCTGTTGACACCTTGCAGCGCTCCTGGGCGCGGGCACTGCCAACAAAGCACCTATTTTTCAATTACTTATGTCTGCGAGACCGGGCTCACTGAAGTCTACTGCATCGGTGCCTCTTCCGAACAGCTGCGTAAGCTGTGACTGGAATAGAGTAACCTGCAGGATGGCAGTGACGGTAATTACCAGGAAGCATTAGCAGAACCCGCGCTCGAGCAAATGAAAAGGGTGTGTTTGCATTTCTCAGAGGAAGACTCCTGTTTGATGTTCTGCTCTTATCTTGGCACTCCATTAACAAGAGCTTGGGAACTGGCAGCTGACAGTGGGTGCACGTGGACGGAAGAAGAAACGGGCTGGCAACGGGAGATGACCCGAATTTGAGGCCAGACATGCATCCTTCTGCTCGCTCTCTAGCAAGAGGGTGGCACCTGGGGACAGACACCCCCTTAGGGATGGACACCTCCCTGGCGACGGACAACCCTTTGGGGATGGACCCTTCCTTGGTCCTCTGAGCCCTGTGGCACTGCGGCCAGAAAGTCAAGTCAGGATGGGCAAAACGCGTGGCACAGACATACCCAGATCGGGCTTCGGGTGAGGACAAAGGCCTGAGCTTAAGAGCAGCTCCTGAGAAAAGGAGGGGTGGCCCCAAGGCAGGGTAGCCCCAAGGAGAGGTGACCCCAAGGAAGGGTGGCCCCAAGGAGGGGTGGTGCCAAGGAAGGGTGGCCCCAAGGAAGGGTGGTGCCAAGGAATGGTGGCCTCAAGGAGGGGTGACCCCAAGAAGAGATGACCCCAAGGAAGGGTGGCCCCATGGAGAGGTGACCCCATGGAGAGGTGGCCCCATGGAGAGGTGGCCCCAAGGAGGGGTGACCCCAAGGAGGCTTCACACAGCTCTTTTCCCAGCAGTGTGGCCCCAGGCTACAGCAGGGTGCTCATTATGTATGGGTATGATTATATCTACAGAAAGGCTGCTAATTTTCAAGGATAACGGGCTTAAAGACCAGAGAGGACAAAACTCACTGTCTGCACAGCCCACTTTCTAGGATGCAATGGGATTGTATAGAAGTGTAATCCCCAGCGGAGCCAGTGAGCCCGGACTGCCTGCTGGGATGTGTTTCTCTCCAATACTGCAGTAAAATTTAGATTTTGACAAGAGAACAAGGAAAAATACTCACAAAGCCGCCGCCTTCATTTGGGAACATAAACACCGCTGACTTTTCATTAATTTATTACTATGAATTTATTTAAAGTTCTTTGGAAAATACCTCTCGGGATTCTTACCATGGTTTTTTTGTGATGGTTTTATAGACACCTCCAGTCAATGTAACTGTTGCCCTCTCCAAGGGAATACAGCAACAGGAAACTGATTTGGATTTACATGTAAAGATGTGAGCCTAAAGTCCAACCAGGTACAACGCCAGCATCAGGAATTAGTCATGCAGTTGTTTGTGAAATTACAGTCAACTAGGAAATAGCAGCATCAAAAAATAATGTGTATTTCCAGGTAAGTGAATCATATTGAGCAGTTTTGCTTATATGCAAGAAACGCATCGCCTGCAAAATTTCCCGAGGCATGAATTTGTCTCCCAGTTATCAGGAGGGAGCCTGCTGCCAGACTGACACGTTTCACTGCCGGGGAACAGGTGAGACATCGATCGCAGTTCAGATCCATCCAGAAGTATTAAAATCTGTTCAAAACAGTCCGAGGTGTAAGACTCCACACAGACTACACCGCGACTCTCCCTTGCACAAATCTGGGAGTCTATACCCAGGGACTGCATTATTTTAAAGTTTGTGCCGTGTGGATCCTCTTGCTGATTAAAATGAGAATTCCGAACTAGCTGTGTATATATTTGCAATGGCAGGGATAGGGAGAAAACCAAATTATTCTGTGCAGGATGCTACAGCCAGTGCTCTGACGCTTGTGCCGTGCTCCAGTCTCTGTCTCCTACATCCCAGACTCTCTCCGGGCATCCCTGCTGAGCACAAACACAGCACCATTGGGATTTTCCTTTCATGCTCTTGGAAAATAAAGCACAAAATCTTCACCCAGCAGCTCCCATCCCTCTCGGCCTTGTGAGGGGAGAGTCCTCTGCCCTCTGCGAACGGCAGGAGAGTTCAGGCTGGGCTCCAGTCCGGACACGAGCTTCTGCTGCTGCGGCAGAACCGACTGCGTGATAGGAGCACCCTTTGTTTTAGTACGGAGATGTTATTTGAAGTTCATTAAAAAATGTTGTAGGGTGGTGTTTCCCGTATGGATTTTGAGGGTCTTGCCTTATCAGCGTCTCCCATTTTCGCCTCCTAAAAATGAATGACCCTGTTGCTATGAGAGCTGTGCTTTCAAAATCGCTTGTCCTGTGGAAGGACAGGCACAGCTGGAGGTTTCTGTCTTTTTCCTCATCCATTTGCAGCTCTCCCTGGTTGTCGGGTGATTCCTTTTTCTAGAAGCAGATCAAAGCATGTGGACAGTAGTAAGTCTCAATCGCCGGTGGAGGAAGAGATTTCTCGGGTAACAATTGCTACGAAAATGTATTCAATCGTTAAGAATTAAACATTAATGAAACAAGACTTCTCCTTCCATGTTAGTCTTCTCCCCGCCAGGCTTTTGAGTGAAGATTAAATATTGTTCTCGGGGGAAGGAACGCAACGGTCTTGCCTTTGGTCTGAAATAAAGGTGGATTTTTAATTGAGCTCCAAGTGCTGATGGAAACACCAGGAGAGATAAGGCACTTTGCATATTCTGCTTATGGATGGCTGTGCGGAATGAGGAAGGGGTAAGAATAGCACGAGCACTTCTCTGACTAATCTGGGAGGAATACATCGGTGTTGTCTCTGATCAGGCTTTGCCATATTTAGCATGAGGTAAGAATAGATTTTGCCCAAGTGAAAACAGTATTTCTACGTGTTCGCCGGCACTTGCTCCGCTTGCCATGCCTGTACAGGTTGTGTCGCTGGGGTTTTCCCCTGATGGATTTTGGAGCGTGCGGGGCCTCCTCGAGGCTGAAACCCCTCGGAAACCAAACCCTGCCTTCCATCTCCCTTCGCATCCCATAGACAGGTCCTAACATGAACACCCGCCGCATTGGCCTCATACCATGCAATGAACTCATCAAACACCTTTTTTTTTTTCTTTTTTTTTTTTTTTCCTCTAGGAAATGATGCAGAAAACTTTCTCGTGCAGGGGCTTAAGTTACATTCTCCTCCTTCCTGCAAGTTTTCTTCTTGAATCACACTTTCCTCCTTTGCGTAACCTTAGAAAAACACACCATTTCTATAAAGGAGCTATGAAATTATTGCAACAAGTGCTTGGTTGTACCCCAGGCGACGAGCAGTTCCTGTGAAAGGCAGCTTTCTCCCTGGGCTGGGCAGCTGGATCCTGAGGGCATTTCAAGGAAAATTTGCTCTGTTGCTTTAACCCCTCTCAGCGAGTAGATGCGAGGTTTGCGGGAGTTTGATGTGCTGCTGTGATTTTACACCAGCCATCCAGCTGTGGCCATGGTATTAGTGACCCGAGGGTCCCTGAGGGGACAGGACCCACCGTGTCCTGAGCCTTGGTCTCCTGCACGGGGGCAATAACCAAGGATGCCCTGGGCACGAATCCATCACAGGAGATTGCAGATTAAAAGGAGTGGGACTCATGCTGAGACGGGAGGGTAGCAGAGGAGAGCAGAGCAGAGGGAAGAATGACAGCCCCTCTCCACATGCTGGCTAACGAAGCCGCAGCCATTGCATGGAGTTCCCTTGTGAAAAAGGCAGATGAAGGGCTTGTAGAAAATGAGCACTGCCTTTTCCCAGCACCGCGATACGAGGCCTTACTGGCTGGGACATTTTCTGAGACAGCTCAGGTAGCAGAACTTCAAAATTACTTTTTTCCTTCCAGCAAATGCTGCCTCACCATCCCGAGCTGGTGGAGAACAGAGAAACATGTTTGGCCTTAATGGATCTTTGGTCTCTGTAGGGGGAGAAAACTCTTATAAGCTTCAGCAATTCACTGTGATCCCAATGAAAACGCAGCTTGTAGGGATTGCAAAATGGGTTCTTGGTGCTGTGCACACACTGCACGTTCGTCCCCTGGAAAGGCAGGTCCCGCGCACAGCCCCGGTGCAGACACCTACCCTCCTGCTCCCCTTAAAGTACATCCAACGCCAGGTAGCACAGCTCTCCATGCTGGAGCCCTGCTTGTCATGAAGTAAATCTGCCCGTGAGTAGTTACTGAGCCCAAGGACGTGCATCTCCTGAAGCTCCGGCACTGCGGCCGCTTCTGGGGGTGGAGAAGCGCCGCGCTGCTGCGTGCGCTCGGAGTCTTTCTGAATTGGATTCCGCTGCCCACTGAAAAATGCGTCAGCAAAATTAGGAGGAAATTAAATACCTTCTTCTGGATTAGATATTGCAAAATCTCTCATCCCGGCCTGTGTGAAAGTTCAATTGCTTCCTTTGTTTATGAGGTGAAGGATGTTTTTGTCAACTCCAGTGTTTGATTTATTTATTATTTTTAAACAAGAGTCTGTTTCTCTATTTATTGGAAGTCTAAAAGCTCTTTGTAGTCTTAAAATCAGCTTTTAGCAGCTGGGCTTTTCATTAAAGGTGCTGATAGGTCATGTGTTATCGCAGGTGACCTTCAGGAACAACAAAGGGCAGGTTTTGATCCTGAAGGTGATGGTGGGAAAAGATGCAGCTCTCCTGCCAGCATGGTGCCAGCCGAGGGCCCCCCTTGGCTGTGCCTGCGCCTCCTTTCCACATCTCTTTCTTGCAGCCGTAGTATCTCAAGGGTGGTTGGAGGATCTTGACTCTCTTTGCCTTTCCCTGTTGAGTTTGCAAGAGGTCAGCGAGTCTCACCTCTAGCAGTTCCTTCCATTCGGGGCATGGAAAGAGAAATGCCTGATTTAGAGTCCGGCACATCTGCAGCCCTTGAGCGGTGCATGTCACTAAGCAGCCCGGACCTGGCTTCTGTGCGTGGTAAAGGCTGTTCATAACACGGCTCCTTCTCTTTTGTGCGTGTGTGCTTTTGTGATGCGGCCATTGCTTGTTTGACTTGGAAAATGGCTGTGGTGGAGCTGGAGAAAAATTGCCTGTGGCTACCTCCAAGCATCTGCATGCTCAAACTCTACTTCTGGCTCCCGTTGGATGGAGTGAGGGATTGGTCCAGGCTCTTGTCCCACCTGCTGTACTCCGGTTAAACACATCGGATTAAGTTATTCCTGACCCATACTGAAAGGAAAAGAAAAACAGACCCCAAGTGTTTATTTGTCATGGAGATTTTATACTCAGTGGAGGGAAGCTGGTCTTGTAATGGAAATAGCAGAGGGAGCAGCCCGGGTGGCCAGGGGGACTCCCTGAAACCACTGGATGACCTGCCCTGTCCTTCAGACCGTGGGCTCTTTTGGGGCAGGGACTCTGGTGTGACTCCCCATGACTATACCTTAGTCACTTTCTGTGACACAAACAGTATTTTGTGTACCCAGAGCAGCTGTTTATGGCAGTGGTGATGCTCCCCGAGGAGCAGGAGGCAGAGCTCCACCTTTGCCAGGCGTACGTGACTTTCTTGGAGCAGGCTGCAGAACGCCTGCAGTTATTACAGAGGGAAACTTTTGCTTCCTTGGTATTGTCAAACCTGGACAGTCCCCTCCTATATATTACTTGCTCATTTATGATCTCTTTTGTATCTTGTAAAACAGATAAAGAAAAAAGTGACTGCTGTCCTCGTAGCCTATGAAAATAAATACTGGTGATGAAATAGCAGCGCCCAGCAATACTGGCTGAGTGTTGCTTTTTCCAGGCATATCACTCCTACCTGTCAGTTAATAATTACACATAAGGAGGTACCAATTTATGGCAGGATGATATGGAAGTAGTAGAAGAGATAAAGTAAACTTGACGTAACGTCAGGGAAATAGTTTTGGTTTGGGGCTTTTTTGTAAGCGTGCTCAAACGTATCCAGCAAGGAAGTGGAATTAATGACCTCTTCTGATCAGTTATCCATCCTTCCCAAGACAAGCGGCCCTCACCTGTCAGGGTTTCGGGAAGGAGGAGCAGTAACGCTGTTGAGGAGCCCTTGTGCTGATCCAGAGGCAACCTGGCACAGCCCTTCCTCTGGTTTTGCGGATAGCGTCGCTCTAGGCTGTGTGACGTGACTCATTGGATCAATCTCGTGGGCAGTTTCTTGACACAAAACTCGAGAGCAACAAGCCAATGATACTTGATACTCGATGATAATAACTGCAGAGCCCTGAGCCGAGCTGTCTGGGATGACACCAGAGGTGTCATTATCCCTGAGTAGGGCCTGGCCATTCTTCCCCCCATACCTCTCTTCTGCATTGCAGTGACCTTTGCTTCTGCACTACACTTTCTCAATAACTAATTATCGAGTTTTGAGTAGTTTTGCTCATATTTTGCTTTATCTGAGATGCCTGTCACCAGCCAATCTCCCCCAGAAAATCAGCTCCCCAAACTGCACGGCTGGTTCTTCAGCCTCAGGTGACCTGCAGACCTCCACCTTTCACCTTCCTGGTGTAACATCTCATTGTATGTTTTCCACACCGCCCGTCTGCTTGAATTCCGAGAATGGTGAAATTCGGCAAAGCCTTTGAAACTAGCAACTGGCAATTTCACCGACACCCGCAGCACCTGCGAACGTGGAGTGATTTGCTGCCTTAACCTCCCCGGGCCGTCCCTCATGCACACAGAGATTGCAGCTCCTCTAAGATCTTAATCGTCTTTAGCCTTTCCTGTTAAGGGTAAGTATGTTCAAACCTTTACGGTCTTGGAAATACGTCGTGTTTTGTGTTTACTCTGAGACAGGAAACCAACCAAATGTACTTTGTTGAGTGTCTTGGTTCCAGCAATCGCCGAGAGCCACACGACAGAGCAGTGTAAAGGTGAGCCTGGCCCTGGCTTGGCTGCCGAGGAGAAGCCCGTGAGCGTGGACATGATCACAGGCAGTTGGCGAAAGGCTTTGCCGCCTCAGAAACCGCCAGCTTCTAGATAAGCACGATCGTAAAGAAGCTCGCTGGATGAAGTGATTTCTTCTCTGTCCGTAAAACTCTTTACCTTTTGAACCCGGTAGATTTAGCAGCACGTGCTCTTGCTGGACCCTTTGTGAACAGAGGGATGGAGGGTCTGATTCCGGGACAGTTGAGGGCAGTGAACTGCTTTGCATTGCCCTTCCACAGGGTAGTTCCTGCCTGGCTTCCTGAGCCAGGAAGTACCCTGGAGATGCCATCAAAGGGGTTTTCCCACCAAACCCGTGCACAGGACCGAAGTGCTCTCTGTACAACCTCCTCTTCCCAACAGAGGACAGACATCCTGCAGCAATAGATCAAACTGCCACAAAAACACTTCATTTATTGCCAGAAACTGCCATCCTGTTGTGTAGGAGCAGCCTCACGTGCTCATGAAATGCAAACCAAGGCCCTGCTCACCATATTTTCTGGCCATCCAGAAGGAATCTTCTCTGGCTTCCATTTCACATTCTGGGTTTTTTTTTTTGGTAGATGAAAAATCATCTGCACCTGTTGCCGGGGGTTTTGAGACACCAGGTGTAACTGGAAAATGAAAGGCTAAGCAGTGGTGAGCCTCTCAATTTGGGCTCCAATAATTATAATGATTCAATTTAGGCTTCATCAAAGAAGAGGGGGAGGGAGGACGGAGAAGGCGGTTTGATCACACAGAGGCCCATCAACCGAGTCATAATCTGAGGCACGCTGAAGGCAGCAGTTCAGCGAAAGGACAGGCTTTCCAGGGCTGTAATTACCGGTCCCGCAGTGCCTCCGGGCAGCGGGAGCTGGTCCATGGGAAGAGCTGCTGGTTGCTCTGGGTGGGGATGGACACCTGGCTTGATGCAAGACAGAGCACGGGGCACTTGGAGCTGAGTCTCCATCACATATTTATAGCTGAGAAGCTTTGGGACTTTCTCAGTTACAGCCCAGGGACGTGTTTGTTCATCCTTTGCTACAACAACATCAGCATCTCCCACCAATTTCTGAGAGCATGCAAATATTGATACAGCTACCAGAAATCCATTTAAAGTGAAGTATCTTAGCAGGTGGGACAAAGCAGTAAAGAGAAGAGATTTGTCACAACCAGCACACACGTCGAATTGTGCCTGATTTGTGCTTTACAACAAGCCACGTTCCTAATCAGTTTTTGGGACTGGTGCGAGCGCAGCCCAAGCTGGGGGCAACTCCATCAGTCACGTCCGTGCAATATAGCCGTAAACACAACGCGTCCATCCCCGGAAACAGACTTCAACGGCAGGTGTTGCTGCCCCAGTGACCTCCCAAACACCCAGGGTCAATAACCAGACCCAGCTGCTGGGCCAGGCTCACTTACTGGTATTATTCGGGTAAGGACGAGATAAGATAAGATGCTTCTCCTCCCCAGCTCTCTGAACTATGCCCCTCTGCACCCAGGAACATTTGCATGTTAAAAGCAGGGGGGAGCAGGTAAAAGGCACGCGGTAGTTTGCCAAATTACGGAATTTCTGCCCTCGTTAGTGGGCGGAGGAGGAAGCGCCCTGCCTCCAGCTCCAGCGTATTTAACTGTGGGAGTCATGCCCTGAGCCACATCTCTGCTCAGGCTCCAGCTGCCCTGGGAAGGAGGAACAGGCTTGGGGAAGATGAGCTCCAGCAGGTACCCAGTGGATGTAAAGGCTGTTGGCTTGATGCAATGTGGAAAGCAGAAGGTACTTTAATTATTTACATTTTTTTGTTCGATCTTTTTTTTCTTCTTAAATATTTACAAAATTGGGAAACTAGAGGGCTTTTTGAGTTACTCTTACAGGGTTATACTTACTCATTTCCCTGCAGTGTTGGGATTAGAGCCTTGTGATCTAGGACAGGGGTCTTGGGCTTGTTTTTTAATGGTCTTAATGTCATAAGAAAACAGTTATCTTTGGATTCTGCTGTCTTTCTGTTCAGAGTGTCATAAATTTCCACTGGTTTTAACAATGATTACCCATTTGGGGCCCTAAAATTAAGGAAATATTTTTGTAGGTCTAATATTTTGTTTAATTTTTTCATGTGACGGTCTTGCAGCCTGAAGCCAGAACTAAGCCACAGGTCCTAGAAAATGCTGACTGCTTGAAAACATCCAATATTGAACACTTAATTAAAAAAAAAATGCACTCTTTCCCTTTTATTTTTACAGAAATACATGATGTCTGTGTCTTGGTCAGATCAGAACAAAATTCTCATCTACCGGACATTTGAAGATTTCAAGAGTTTCCATGTAAGTGAATGTTTCCCTGAAAATGGGATTCTGGTCCTGGGAACAGGGGAAGGAGCCCAGCCGTGTGTCAGGGCTGCAAAGCATCACCATTGTCTCTTCTTCCTCACTTTTAGAAGGAGCTGAAGAGAAAATTCCCCATCGAGAGTGGCTCACTCAGGAGATCTGACCGGACAATACCCAGGTTTAAAGGTAAGGAGAACAAATCCCTGATGGACCAACAAACACAACAGACCTGTTGGGGACAGGCATAACTGATGACACAGGCTTCAGCCTCCGAGTCTGACCTTCCTCTGGAACAGATTAACAGCTCACTCCTGCTCGTGCCATGATACCGCTGGGTTACATCAACGTGCTTGGGTCTATTTCTGACTTAAAATAACCCAGAAAGCCTCTTTTAATAGATAATTGCACCTGGTAAATTAATATTACACTTTAAATATTGGCCCAGAGCTCTTTGCAACATTCATATGTGAACAAAGATAAATTCTACATATTAAAAAAAATTGTATCAGGAGCTATTAAAAATGACAGGGAGGCAGAGGCAGCTGCTGCCTGAGCTTCTTAGAATTTGGGCTTGTGTGGGGAAGGGTGGTAGGTGAGGGCACACCCCTGCTCAGGCAAAAGATGCTGCTCTCAAAGCATCTAGATCCCTTGTTGTCTGACACCAACTTTGCTTTTGTTATTTTAAAGATGTAAACACGAAGCACAGGAAGAGCAGGAAAATGAACTGGTGCCTGGAGATACTGAACCTGCTGGAAACTTACTCCCAGGAGCTGCTGAAAACAGAGGCTAAAATCTCCCAGGGTGAAGATGTGATTCGGTTTTTCAAGGCACAGACCCAGGACCTAGATCCCTCCTTTCCTGAAAATAGGTGTGAAATCATATTTGTATCTTTTGTTTGTATGTGTCTTCACGAAACAGAAAGATGTTGTTGTTAGTTTTGATGCTTAAGCTTTTCTTAGCCTACTGCATAGATGATTTTACCAAAACAACTACTAAACTCAACCTTCCATGTGAGTTTTCAGTAAACTGATATTAAACTTTGTTTTTCAGTGTTGTGATCATGCCATCGGAAATCGGAGGGGGGAAGAAAAACCAGCCAGGGCCGCAGCTCTCTATTACACGCCCTCAGGTATCCCAGAGCTACAGATGCATCGAAACCTTTGAAACCAAAGACACAAAGAACGAGAATTTCAAAGTCGCTGCGAAGGAAATTGTTGAAGTGTTAATCAAGGACATGACTGGTACGTTTGATAGGGATTCTTCAATTTCAGGGATGGATGGTGTAGGTTGATTCACAGCTTGGCAAACGCCGAGTCGGTAGCATCTGGGTGGGTGTCTGTACATGGGGTGTGTTTACCCAGAATTGCATGGGATCGAAGAACAAAGTGTCAGCACGGCATCCGTCAGGCACTGAGCTGCTCTGCACAGTCTGTCTCCTGTGGCAGAGCAGCCCCTACCCCAGGATTATGGTTACCTGTCTACCCTGTCTACTTGCAGGCTGTTAAAAAACTTTTTTTTTTTTTTTTCCCCCTGGTTGCTGCAGGATGGTGGCTAGTGGAAAACTCAGACAAGCAGATAGCCTGGTTCCCAGCCCCCTACCTGGAAGAGATTGATGCCCACAACGACATCCAGAATATCTTGAGCTCAAACGAGGAGGGTAAGTCTGTTTCTGCCTCCCTGGGACGCCACGTTCTTCTTTCAAAAACGAGTTCTGTAAAAACCCCACCGCTTTAACCGCTTGGAGTGCCCTCCTGAATCTCTGACCCTTCTGACCAGCTCTGCTGTTAGCTGTGGGTCAGTCACTCTCAGGGACACTTGGCCTGCAGCTCTCGCTTGCTCCCCAGGGCTGCTGAGCTGGTGGGTCACAGGGATGGAGGCATTTTCTCCCCAAGGCAAAACCAACCTCCCCTTCTCTCTGCAGGCAGCCTGTACTTTGTTGTGCGGGACTACAAGTCTCAGAAGGCAGACGAGTTCTCGCTGAACAACGGCGTCGTTGTGGAGGTGGTCAAGAAATCTGACAATGGCTGGTGGCTGATCCGGTAAGGAGGCTTTTCCAAAGCTCTTGTTCCCCAAGGGAGCCAGTTACCTGTTGCAGGTGCTTCTTGCCTGCTCCTCCCCAGGTGGGGAGCAGAGGAGCTCCCCGAGTTGACCACCGTTGGCTAGGGATGGTATTCCTCTTCCTCATGCCCCATGTACAGCATTGGGCTGAGTCCTCACCTCTTCCCCCAGGTGCTCTGCTCCCTCCCCTTGGCCAGAGCTGGGAGAAGGGCTCTTTTCAGTGTTGCTTTTCATCTTTCCCCCTCAGATACAACGGTTGTACCGGCTACATGCCCTCCGTGTACCTCCAGCCCTACAAGAATCCTCACCACAAGCTCCAGACCATCATGACCTCAGGGCTCAACATCTCCACCCCGAACCTTGCCTCCTCTCTGACAGCTCCTCAGCCCCAGGCTGAGGCCACGGGACAGCAGAGAGTACAGGCTTGCTCTTCCCTTGACCAGACTGAAGAGGACATGAGCTCTCTCAGAAGCAGATCAAGGTCTCTGCCCAGGGCCAGCTCCACCCCAGACCTGGAGTCAGACAGCTCATCCCTCAGCTCGGGGAGCAGCAGTGAGCAGGACAGCCGGCTAAGCTGGAAGCCTGAATTGTCAAGATCTCTGCCCGAAGTCGAGCAGGCCAGGAGCTCTCCCCTGGAGCATACTTTGGCCATGCACAGCAACAAGTCCCCACACCTCACCCACAAGGACAGGAACGATTCTGGCTTCGTGGAGTCATCTGCAGCTGATCTAAGTCACTCCCTCACTGATCCAGACTTGGCCACTTGCGTCCCCAAGGTGCCCGTGCGCCCCTCAGCTCACGAGATCCTCCAGAAGTGCAGCACCATGACAAAGCGAGCCGTGCAGAAGTCTTCCACCCGGCCTGCCCTCCAGACTCTGCTCCCGAGCGTGCACTAGTGGCCACAGGGAGGCATGGACCCGACCTTGGACCAGCACCACGACCGAGAGCCAGGCTCCCTCCTCACTGATGTCCCACAGGAGCCTGGGCAGTGGTGTGGGCAGCGTCAGGGCTTGGGACTTGTCGCTTTCAAAGGACACGGATAGATCCTGACAGAACTTGCGTGCAAACGTTGCTGCCCTGGGTAACAGTGACCGGTGCTGCAGCTCGCACCGGGAGGTCGGGGAGCCAGGAGGGGCTTTACTGGAGTCGGGGGATTTAGTGGTTTAACTCATCAGGGGAGTCAAGGCATTTGCAGATCTGGCAGCTCCTCTGTAAGTCAGTGGTCACTTTGGATTCAGTTCTCCCTCGGGCAGGTGTCTGTCCCGCAGTGCAGTATGCGAAAGTGTCACAATCGTCCTTGCGTTATTCCCCGCACCGGGGTAGCTGTCAGTGCTGCAGCCACCCTGCGGAGTGAAACCCAGGCAGCGTAAGTGACGGTCACCCAGAGCTACAACTACTGGCATGGGGTAGCGATGGGATGCTGCAGCCATTTGAATATCATTTATATGAACCACCTATTTTATATATTTTTTTTTTTAAAACTCTTTGATTTTTGGTGTTTGTCTGGGGTTTGGGGTGGGGGGTTTAAAGGTTAGATCATCTTGGGTAGCGGAGAACTGGCCGTCAAATATACGAACTGGCTGGATCTGCTGAATGGCTGAGTACAAAAGCCCTGTTGGCTGGGACCCTCATCTCTGACTATTCCCTACAGAGACGTCCGTGCAGGCACAGAAACAAAAGCGGGTGTAGTACAGCTTGTTTCCCAACTGGGTAAGGGGGGCAAAGCTCATTTTTATGAACAAAATATCTTCCTTTCAAGGGGGTCAGGTAGTTACTGAAACTAACAATTCTCATCCTAAACTCATTTTCTAGAATAGAGTTAGAAAAATAGTTATAGGAAAACTTAAGACTTTTATATAGATTTCTACCTTTAATTTTAGTTATTCTCCTAGGTATCTGTTAATATATTTGAAACAAGCAATTTTAACTTGTGAGGTGTTTATGTTGTTCTGAATTTCATATGTTTTATTACATTTATTTTAAAGACTAAAATAAAATACCTGTAAATATCTATGAAGGCTGCTTGTTTTTTATACTTCAAAAACTTGCCAGCTGGGGAATTAAAACTGTGATTATCTCCCTCCCAGGCGCTAACATTCAGGGCAGGCAGAGGTGAGAGATCTGCCTTGGCCCAGGCTGCATTCTGCCCAAGCAAAGAAAATATCCAGTGACACAACACTGATCCCTACACACTGCCTCGCTGGGCTCTGGGATACGATATGACACTGCCCATAGCGTCTCCCAACTCCAAAAAGTCTTTAAATCCCCAGCAAAGACCAGGTGCTTGTTCAGAGCCAGGTTCTGCCTTTTCTCCAAACTAAGTGCCTTTTAAGAGTCTGGGTGTGAAAATAGAAAGGGAAACCACAGCTTGGCCAAAGGAATGATCCCTTCCTCTCACCAAACCCCAAAGAGACTGAACGCTGGACTAGTTTTAGAAATTCAAACTTTAAAAATTTATTATAAAATACAGGAATAGTCCAGTTGCCATACCTGGTGGGAAGGCAGTTCAGACTTTCCCCTCCAGAAAGAGCAACTGGCAGGAGGAGGGTCACAAAGTCATGTCCTCCTGATGGGCTGCATCATCCAGCCGCATGTTTTGCCACATGAAATCGATGAACATGGAGGCCTGTAACAAACGGCTCAGTCTCTGAAAATGGCGCTCTGCAAAGAGAGAAACACAATGGTTGGCATCACAGAAAAGCTCACCAAAACAGAGAGAAAAACCTCCCTTCTCTTAAGATCAAGGCAAACGGAATATTCAGAGCACAGGAGATGTCGGGTCACAGCCCATCCCTGCAGTGTGACCCACCAGTGTAAGGCAGCAGGGACTCCACAGCAGATTTAATGCCCGAGTACTGCAGGAGGTTGTCCGGTGCTTCGTGCTTCAAGAGGGTTTCAAGGACAGCTTGAGCCTCGTGGCAGTTTCGAGAGTTCGTATTCCATGTCACTGAGAACACTAGCACCGCCTCTAGGAGGAAGGAAATAGTACAGGCCGGCTGTGCCGGGGTGCTGGCATGCAGGAGACGCCAGGTTCGAAAGCATCTCTTCTGTCTTACAGTGGTTCAGCTCCCACAGACCCTGACTGCTGAGCCCAGAGGGGCAGGACAACTCTGCACTGAAGAGATTCTTGAGCTGTCACATTGTCTCGAGCTGAGGAACATCCCAAACAACAGGGGGTAAGGCCAGGCAAAGCCACTCACACAAGCTCAAAGCTGTAGCACCATAACAAAGAGGGTGTTCTGCTTTGGGAGCTCATTGGTAAACACTGAGTCTAAGGAGATTCTTCTCCTTTTAATTTCAATTGAGAAAACAAGCCCCTCACCTGAATGGTTTTACCACTTTAAACCAAGTTGCAACAAACCTTTCTGATCCTTCCGCAGCCGAACAATGTTCTCTTCCAGGTGCTTCCTCCCGTCGGTTTCCTTGAGGATGGCTGTGGAAAAGAGAAATGAAGAGTCGATGCAGGAGTCTGGCCCATGCACTGAGAGTGTGGAGGCCATTTGTTATCAAGGGTGATTTCACTTAGGAAAACAGGAGTCATCAGAGCAAGGGAAAACTGAGGCTTTCAGATACTTAGACTTTCTAGACTTCGTCTACCTGGAAGAGATGTTCTAGAAAGCAGAGAGAGCAGAAAAACACCTTCAGAGCACAATGTGGACTCACCTTTGACCACCATCAACACCGTGTGCGGACGATCCAGAGAGATTGCCAACCCTAAAGCTTTGAGGTATCTTTTCTCGTGAAGCAGGTTAGAAAGCTCTTGCTCCCTGGAAAACAAATCAGGGTCAAGAGAGTGAAAGAAATATTTGGTTGGTGGAAAAAACTGCTATACAGAAAGCAGCGGATTTGGCAACAACAGTGCACAGAGGTTTAATGCCAAGAAGTTAATAGCGCTTGCCAATTAATGCCTCAGTGCCCTCATTGTGCAGGTAATTACCCTGGCACATTCAAGGGCTCCCTGAGCTATTCAGCGCTGGCTGAAGCAGGAGAAAGTGAAAGTAGCTTTTGGTAGTTTGACTTTGCTTATCTTAGCAGTGCATAAATAAGAAACTAATCAATTGTCGAGGTGACAGTATTATAGCAAGGCTTTGCAGGAACTAAAGATAAACTACAAAGAAGAGACTACTGTGCCCTGACAGCCTCTAAATAGCTAAGTGATGTGATATTTGGATTAGATGGAGCTGGATGGCTCCAGGTGTGGACAGTTTCACTGGACAGAGTTTGCCTTTCACAGCTCATTATTGCACAGGATCAACTCACTTCATAATCTGCTCCTCCTGTTTAGCTTGTGCCTCTTTCTCTTCAATTTCAGTGACATCCTATTAAAAAAAAAAATCCAGAATATGACTCTGTCAAATCTTGCTTAAATACAGATTAATTTTTATTTAGTCATCAAGTGATCAGGAAACCATTTTCTACAGCAGGATCTCCAGGTCAAGTAATTTTAGTGTTAAACCCAGCAACTCGTAACTTCCCTCCAAACCACTTTAGAACACAGCATTGGGCAGGCTGCTAAGGCCCATCTGCTGTTCCTTTTACAACATCAACTGGGGAAATACAGTACGGCAAAAGAAACCCAGCCCATACCTGAAGATATGCCTTACAGACCCAATCTCTAAATGCAGAAAACGAGGAGAGCACGTGTCATGCTGGAACAGAGACAGACAAGCCCCTGGGATCCTGAGCCCTCCAACTGCATTGTGATTTCTAACCCGGAGAGGAAACACAGGAAGACCCTGTGCTGTACCTTCCACAGCGTGATGCAGGAGTCACTGGACGCTGTCACAACCATATCATCTTGCTTGTTAGAGTGAAGACCCCAGATTTTATCTTCATGACCATCTAACGTTTTCACGCACTCATTTGTTTTAATTGTCCAGAGTTTTAAGAGACCATCAGAACCGCTTTTGGAAGATAAAGAAACACAACAAACTTAACTCAGAGAATCACTGGATCCATTCTTGCTCTGCCCCACCTCAAATATCAGACAAACTTGTCCCATTCCGATGCCTTTTAAACAGGAGTAGAATTAACCAAAAATGTGAAAAGAGCTTGAGAATTCCAAACAAGTAGTTCCCAGTATTACCAGCATTCCTTCAGGTGATTCCTTCTTGGAAAATCCTATTACCTACATTTCCTCATATGCTCTAGTGGTATTTCCAGGTACCAATAACTGTTTAGCTCTGGCTCTTTGACCTCAGCAAAGGCAGCAGGGTGAGACGCACCCCTGTCTCTGCCTAACTGTAGTGTGTCACCAACCCAGCAGCCAACTAGAATCCACAGCATAACTGGAGAAGAGGAATATCAGCAGAAAGCTTGGCATAAACATGGCATCTTCCTATTAGTCTTTCCAAAACTAAATCCACTGCACAAGGCTCTTCCCTCTCACTGCTGATATCAGCTAAGAGATTTCTCATCTGATTTGTTCTGACATCTTCCTCTCCGCTCCTGGTGTAGGCACTTACCTGCTGAGCAGTTGTGTTCCTCGGCTTACGAAAATGATCTTCAGTACAGACGCATCGTGACCTTCAAATGTCTGGAAAACAGCAAGGAAGCTCAAAAGTGTTGGAGTTATTGCCAGGCCTTTCAAGAAAGTCCTCTTTCAAGAGGATAATATTTACTCCTAAAGTGCAAATAGTTAAGTTCCAAAAGCAGCCTCTATCCGTGGGACTTTTACTGTAGATTAAAGGAGCAGTAGGAAATGACTTGTCCTCAGATCATTTCTTCAAACCTGCTTGCTTCAACTTGTTGGCCAAGGTCATATTGCAAATGGTCTGAATGGTGAGGTGAGCCACATGGGCTGTCTCCCCAAAAGGTCTACTCCCCTGTCACTGTAGGAAGCACCCTAGGAAGCAGTGAGGTAACACTGCTGGGCAGAACACGGCACAGAGTGGCACCTGCCTTCTCATGTTCTTAGTGAGACACTACTGGACTGGACAGTTCTATGAGGAGCGTGTCTGAAATTTAAACTTGTGTGGTTTTCCTCCATTGCCGCAGTGGTGTCAGGCAAAGCCAGCTTTCTTTCAATAGCGTGAATGTGCTTTTTCGCTGATTCCCCCAATGTTGCTCCCTGATTAGCTAGAATAGAAAGATCAGTTGAGCACTGGGCAGATGCTCTTGCCCTGGAACTTTTTATGTGGCTTACACACCCAAGATCCTGGAGAACAAGGCTAGACCTGGAGAGCTCTTCCTTCAACATGGCCACACTGCTACTTTTCAGCTGCACTGACCAGCACGTACTTTTTTGAAACAGCCTTAATCAACCCCCGTTGCACGCAAGGGTTGCCGAGAGCCAGGGGCAGTCTTAGTTCTCATTACCTTCAGACAGCTGAAGTCCCGAAGACCCCAAAGCTTCAGGGTCCCATCTGCTGAAGAAGTGGCCAAGATCTGATCCACTGGGGAGAACTGCACACACCAGATCCCACGCTTATGTCCAGTGAAGACACCCAGCAAAGAGCAATCAGAAGAGGACCACAGCTTGGCCAGCCGATCCTGAGAGCCTGTGGCAATGAGCTTGTCATTTGGAGAAACTGCCACACTGTTTATGTCCTAGAGAAGTCACACAAGTACAGAGAGTGCAAAGCAGTTTAAGCCTTTGCTCTAGCTGTTGGACAGGTGATAAATGTAGGGTACAACAAAGAAGAGAAAGGTTTAAGTACTAAAAGCATGTTCTAGCATCAGGTGAAGCTTTACCTTGTCATGACCCCTCTCAGTCACTTTTGCATGAAGGATTTCTGGACTGGAGATCAAGGCTGCTTTTGCTTTGGAAGTGAGGGATTCCGGGATATTCCAGATCTTGATTGTGCAGTCCTGGCTGCTGGTTACTATGAAGCTTTCTTTGAGTCTGAAAGGAAAAAAAGTGTCAAGTGTAAAGAAGCAAAAGAGTGGCTTCCCTGCACAGAAAAAAAGGCCGCCTTCTCCCCTACTGGGATCTACACAAATTCAGTCACTCTGCTGGGACGTGAAACAGAGTGCTTTCATGTTTTTTTCAAGCTGTCTTTCATTTTACTTAGGGAGAGCCTCTAATGATTCAAACATTATGCAAGAGCCCTGTAAATGAACTCTCTTCATTTACAAAGATCCACTGCAGCTCCCAAACAGGCAAGCTGGGCTTCCAGACTGTTAGACAGCACAAAGAAAGGTGAAGAGCTGACAAACAGACATGCTATTCAAGCAAGCACCTTTGTAGACACATTCCCTTCACTCCCCAACCCTCCTCTCAAAATCACTCAAGCTTTATCTGGCAACTTGTCCAGCTGCTGCTCTTTAAGGCAAACAGGAGTTAGATTAACAAAGAAATGCAAACTTTACAACTTAAGGAGAGACAGATTTGCATCCAAAAAAAAAAAAAAAAAATCATCCTTCCTTCAAACCCAGAGCACTACAACAAGCTGGGACCAAGAACAAGAAACAGCATAGCTCAGAGGCAGGCATCCACCACAACATCCACCCTGAGGATCAGCAAAGCAGCCATGACTCATGCTTGCAGAGGTAAAATCTCATCTGATTTTTATTACCTGGAGCAAGAGACAGCGCCTACCCCATGCGCATGACCCAATCCTTGGGCAACACAGATCACCCTTCCATCTTTGTTCATCCGCCAGACTCGAAGGCTTTTGTCCTGTAATGGGAGAGGACATAAACTGAAATGTTTTTTAGACAAGTGATCAGTTCTCCATGCATTCACCACATCCGTGAGCCTGACTATTCACTTCTTTTCAAGCTTGAACTTCTGCCTGCATTCGTCAGAGTGGGTGAGGGCAAACAGGGTGCCCTGCAGTCTGGGATTCAGCGTGGAAGTTTATTTCTGGGTGTATCGGAGCAGTCGGCACCTTTACATCCAACACAGTTTTTACCCACAGCTCCCCATCAGCCTCACACTAATGACACCTCTGAACTCTAACACAAGAGCAAGACACTTGGAGAATAAGACACCTCCTCTCAGGCTAATAAAATACAATCAATCACATTTCCCCAGGGACAACACTAAAAAGCGATAGTGGAAGAACCTTATATTTGGGGGAAGTAAAAGACAGGAATTTGGTCTGTCTGAACAAAATCCCTTTCTGGATCACCAAAAAGGAATAGAACTCTCCCCATAAAGATCACCAGAAATGAAGAGTTTCATTAAACAAACAAAAGTAACACACCTTAGCACAGCTGACGAACATCAGGCCTTTTCTGAAGACATCCAAAGCAAGAATTGTTTCTAAACAGAGGAAGAAAAAATAGTCGGATGCAAGGTAATACTGAAATCAGACAACAGAAATGTGTGAATTAATGACCCCATCACTTTCTGACTTGGGGACAGATTTGGGACACTCAGGAACATATCTGCACTCACTGCAAAGTGACTCATCGGTGTGAGTCTGTCACTTGCAGCCACAAAACTGCATTCAGAGCTCGCGCTCATGTACCAATTTAAACTGATCCCACCGCTAGTGAAAGGGACTGAACTAACAGACCTGAATAAAGTAAACTAGTGTTTGCAAAATCAGGACAACATAACATATACTCTCTCCACAACTCCAAAACTTTTTGTGATGCTGTTCTAGAGACAATTCAAGGACTCCAATCTCCACATCAGAGTTGTGAGAAGCTGGATAAAGAAATGCTTTCCCATCTCCCTCCCACCCACCCACATCAGAGCTGACCACACACACCTGTGTGACCATAGAGGATCTGGCAGTGTGATGTTGCCAGTTCAAACACTTTCAGCTGAGGGCTGTTGGTAGCCACAACAATGTGAGAATCACCAGGCCCAAGGAACTTCACATCCAGAACCTCATCATTGTAACCTGCAAGCTGGATGGCAGAACAGAAACAGCTTAAGAGGGAGAAGACAGCTTGTTAGAGAAGAACCAAATGGCACCATGCTCAGTGAGGCTGCATCACTGTTACTTTTCATGTAATACTGCACATAATAATCTTAGATATAAGCTGTAAATATAAGCTGGAGCACAGGAGGGATTTTTGGCTAGGCCTGTTCTGCTTTCTTTTCCTATGTCTGTGTAATATTCCTCCAAACAACCTCATCACTGAAACTGGATGTCTGGCTTGTAACCAAGGGACAGTTCAAGAACAGGCAGGAGAGGTGGGCACCCCTGGACAAAGCTTTCACCAGGAACAGAGCTGATCCTAAAGTATGGATAAAGGGAGAGGAAAAGGGAGGCTGAGGGTTGTTACCTGCTTCCTGAGCTGAAGAGTTTGAGCATCATAAAAAACAATGTTGTGTTCGACGGACACTGTGACAATCTCATTTCTCTCGGGCACAAGCAGGCACTGGGTGAGGCTGCGCTCACTGGCCTCCTCCTTCAACTCAAAGGGCACAGGCTGGGTATATACACAAGCAGCTGTGGCAACTTCCCAAACTTTCAGGATGCCTAAGAAAAATTATGATATAAATTATGTGTCAGAGCCACTGTTTTAGACAGCGATTGTCCAAAGAATATACAACAAACCCCAGCCTTGCCCACTAGATAAAGTTACACAGCTTTAAGGCAAGACTGTGAAGAAATCCAACCACAGCAGCAGGAAGGGCCACAAAGTTGTTGTTCTCCAGTCCAAATCAAACTTTTTTGCAGTTTGAAAACATACATAAAGCTCCACAGCACAGCTGACCAATCCTGCTCATCCACTACTGTTGGAGAAACTCAGGCTCTGCTCTCCAGCCCTCAGAGTTCAGCCCAAGGCACAAAGAACACACATCCCAAGAATAATGGCAGTGCAGCGTATTAAATACAGCCCTTCCTCAGCCTCCAAATCTGGCAGCGACAATACCAGGACACTCACCTTTGCTGCCAGCTGTGACAATGTGCAACCCTTGTTTCTTCACGCCCAGTTGAGAGAAGTCTCCCTTTTCAGGTAACAAGACGGCAGCTTCCACGCTCTGCAAGAGAGTTGGTCAAATACCAGCTGAGCACAAGGGACCAGAGTTCCATTGCAGCAACCAGTACAATGTACAAACAGGCACACACACACACCCCCCAGGCAGGCAGATACAACACGAGAACACATTTTTTCCATGACTGTCCTTCCTTCCTGCTCCAGCACCGGAGGCATATATTTCTGCAAACCACCCAGACATGATCACACCAGCCAAAGAGAGAAAGAAAATAAACAGCTTTAGACACAGAGTTTTAACGCCTCTGGAAAGTGAAAGGGAAAGAAACCTGACTTCACAATATATAAGAACATAAAGAGGGAGAGGTACCACATGAACCGTGATCTCAAAGGAATAAATGAAACGCAATTTCACCTCATAGACAGGGACGGTTCGTTTACTTTCTCTGGTTTTCAGGTCCCACACCATGCAGATTTTATCACGGCCAGAACTGCAAGTTAAAAGAGCGATTCCAGTGTTAAATTCATGCAACTCGGGCTCTGAGTGCAAATTTGGAATCATGAGAAGAGCCCCATGGGAAAGAAGGCACCAGCCTTCCACGTGACACCACAGTATATTGCCAGAAACACGAGTACTGAGACCTACAGTCGCTTGTATAGTCAAGCGGAGACTGAACACTTGTAACAGTCCTTGCCCTCACAGGACAGCCTTCCCAGACCCTACAGAAACACCCAGTCTCTGGCAGGGTAAACAGCAGAGAAAGGCTAAGCCCTCTGCAAGGTTTTACCTAACGAGCGTGTTTCCATCTGCAAACGCCAGCGAGGTGACAGCACTGAAGTGGCCGTCCAGCACAGCAACACACTTGCTGGAATTCAGGTCCCAGATGCGGATTTTGTAGTCAATTGAGGAGGAGAAGAGTTGCAGACGGGAGATATCAGGGTGGAACTTAACAAGGCTAGAAAGAAGGAGATGCACTTGAACATGACAGGAATAAACTATTTGGCACACTGGTATTAGCCCAACATTTAAATAAATACATATCCTACAGAGTTTGACAGATCAGTTGGTTATCATTTATAAGAGGACTTTGTAGGACTTCATTCCTCTGCCACCCACCAGAAAAATTTACAACTGATCTTTGCCAGTCTTTCCACATTCTTGAAGTACATCAGGTAGCAAGCACAGATATTCCATTTAGATCCCAGCCCGGCCCAAACCATCACACAGATTTATTGATCAAAGTTTTTCCTCTCTGGGCTAAAGTCAGTCATAGCCCTGCTCCTTCACTAGACATTCCAAAAATCAGGAAACAGAAGAGCCCAGAACCTGCTCAGAATTGGCCTTTACATTCCATTAACTCAAGGCGTTTCACATTAATCCCAGTGTCCAAGCATCACACTAACGCCAGTGAGTGACAAATATGACTTGTCCTTACTGTACAACTCCTGAAGATCCTTTTAGGTTGTGTGTGCAGTACTGTTTGATCATATCCCAGATCTTAATGGTGCTGTCACAGCCACCTGGGAGAAGAAGGGCATATATCAATGAACCATGGAGGAGAGAGACACCAAAGGTCCAACATATCAGAAACTTTAAGATTTCACGGGTTGCAAAAGCAGCAAGAAGAAAAATTAATCCAATAACAACCACCCATGTGGAGAGAAGCTCATGGAGCACCTTATCCTTTCAGAGAGGTGAGCAAAACTTGACTGTTCACAGACAAGAAACCTGGAGTACAATTAAGCTACATGTCATGCCAGCCCACCTCCATCTCCAAGCATCCCAGTTCTGCACTGGGATAACTACACCACAGTCTCATAGATGCTTGCTTTTTATCACTCTTTTACTAAGTATATTTTAGATATAAGATTGAAAGGATCCCTTGTTGTCTGTCAAGACGTCACTTCTACCCAAGTAAAACCTCTTCTGATTGTGTCTGAGTTCAGGAGGTCGCTACTGAGCCTGTGTCCAGCTGAGCTAAGTTACTCAAAAGCAGAAGGGCCACTCAATATCACTCCCATCGCGTGACACTGAAATAGGGTCCTACCTGTGGCTAACAACGTTGAAGTGGAGTCAAAGGCCATGCTCGCAACCGGCGCTGTGTGCACGGCTTTCCAGGTGCGAACACACTTGTTCTCCCGCCAGTTCCACTGCTTCAGCAACAGGGCTCGGCTCCCTGTCACCAGGATCTGTGCAAAAGCAAGGCGAAGGAAACGCTGTTAACCACTAATTGTATTTCAATTTCTTTCACTGCTCACACGCAGAGCGCAGAAACGCCAGTTGCTATGACGCTCCTGAAGCTCGGTCTCACAGCATTCCTCTGACTTGAGCCCCGAAGGGGAGACAGATGGAAGCGCCTGAGAAGATTCCGCTGGGATTTCTGGAAATGCAGGGCACTGCCAGGTGGAGCAGCCTTCAGCGTCCACTGGCTTTTATCAGGAGACCTAACAGAGCAGCAGACAACCACAAAGCAAACACATACCTCATCATCGGGGCTAAGAACAAACGAACTGATATCCTCATCTTCATCCTATAAAAATGAAAGGAAAAAACCCAGTTAACCCCCCTGTAGAGTGGTGTGCTCTTGGAGCTCCCTTCTCTACATGCTTCTGCTGACACTGAGCGCATCCAGCAGCTCCCAGCTGTGCTTGGGGACAACATAAATAACACCTCTCTGCGTTTCGAGCAATTCCCATCTTCCTCTCTCTTGAGAGCTTTAAAACAACAGCCAGCAAGAGTGGAAAAACACCTCAAGAGCCTTGAAAAACCCTCAGCAAACCCTCAGCAGTTTCACCACCAGCAGAGGCTGGATCTCACAGAACAGTTTAGGTTGGAAGGGACCTAAAAGATCATCGAGTTCCAACCCCCCTGCCATGGGCAGGGACACCTCCCACTAGAGCAGGTTGCTCAAAGCCCCATCCAACCTGGCCTTGAACACCTCCAGGGATGGGGCATCCACAGGTTCTCTGGGCAACCTGTTCCAGTGTCTCACCACCCTCAGAGTGAAAAATTTCTTCCTGATATCTAACCTAAATCTACCCTCTTCCAGTTTGAAGCCATTACCCCTCAAGCTGCAACAGGGTAGGTTTAGACTGGACATTAGGAAGAAATTCTTCACAGTGAGAGTGATCAGACACTGGAACGGGCTGCCCAGGGAGGTGGTTGAGTCATCATCCTTGGATGAGTTTAAGAGTCACTTAGATGTGGTATTGGGGGATATGGTGTAGGGAAGAACTTTGTAGAGTAGGGTACATGGTTGGACTCGATGATCCCAAGGGTCTTTTCCAACCTAGATGATTCTATGATCCTATCGCTACGTGCCCTTGTAAAAAGTCCCTCCCCATCTTTCCTGTAGCCCCTTTAGGGACTGGAAGGGGGCTCCCCAGAAGCCTTCTCTTCTCCTAACAGCCCCAATTATCTCAGCCTGTCCTCACACCAGACGCGCTCCAGCCCTCTGACCATCCTCATGGCCTCCTCCGTCCCTTTTCCAACAGGTCCGCGTCCTTCTTGCGCTGAGGACAAGCACCATCTCCTCACCTGCTGGAGGCTGTAGAGAGCTCCCGTTTCCACATCGATGACGTTCAGCTTGGTCCCACAAGGGCAAAACATGAACTTTCCATCCCGGTTTATCTGGCGAAAAGGGAAGGGAAACCAGGAACGTTACGGCACCGGGAGAAGGGGTATTCCCAACCCTGCCCCTCGCCGCCTCAGTACCTGCACCCGCCCTCCCTTGTAGAAAGGCTCGATCTTCCTCGACACGGCGTAGCTGGAAGGGAAAGAGAGAAGCGGGCAGGGAGCCGGTTAAACCACAGCCGCAGCGGCCTGCGCCGCCCCGCGGGCCCGGCCCCAGCCATCCCGGCCGCTCCTCACTTGCTCTTGAAGCGCACGGGGCTGGCGGGGGCCGCCTCCATCTCCCGCACCGCCGGGCTCCGCGTGCCGCCCGCTTCCGGTTGCCACGGGAGAAGGGCGCCACTTCCGGCGCAGCGAAATGACGTCTTGCGCGGAGGGAGACCCCGACCGCCCATCTTCGGTGCGGGAAGCGGACGGACCCGCCGCACCTCCGGGATGGCGGGGGTGTAACAGCCGGTGCCGCCGGGCCCGGAGCAGCCCCCGCGCTCCGAAGCGTTACCGAGCGGCTCCCTCCCTCCCCGCCCCAAGGAAGCGACTCCCCAGGTCCAACCGCAGGGAAAAGTGGGATTTTTTTAAGTTTTTTTTTTTTTTTAAGACAACAGCAACAACAAATAGAGAGACTTGACAAACGAGCTTTCCAATAATTAATCTTTTATTGCACATTAAAAAAAAAATAAATACAGAACCGAATCATTTCGGAGCGCTCCAGCTGTGAGTACCGTCGCGGCCCACCCCCGTTGCTCCGCACGGCTCACCGAAGAGACGGGAATCCATCTGAAGGTATCGGACGCGCACATGGCGCCCCGTACCCAGCAGCTCCGTCTGTCCGGGGAGGCCGAACGGTCCTGGGCCGCGCTCAGCACCTACTGGTAGAAGGAAAGATTAACTCTGAGAAACGGCCATGGCTTCAGCACACCTTATTCCCCCGACATCAGCTCAGTACAAGGGTTATGGGAACATGGGTTTCACTCCCCACACGTTACCGTGGGCAATAAGCTTAATGCTCCCTATGCTGTCGGCACAGTTATCTCACCAGGGGCCACGAGAGACCCGAAGTGATTTTCAGACTGCGCCTGGGTCCTGCGCGTAACCCAACCTCCGAAGCACCTTCCCAGGCTGCTCACCGAGGCCCTCCCGCCCCGCCCGACACCGGCTGAGACGGCACCATAAACACGCCCCAAGAGTGATTGATTTTTTTTAACGTTCAAGGAATACAGAGGAGAGGATACTCCACACTCCCCATGCCCCCACGCTTACCCTCGCCGCGCCTCAGACTGAGCGCTATGCGCGTGCGCACCTATTTATAGCCGGGCGCGTGCGCACGGCCGCCGGTGGGTCTCTCCGCCCCGCAACCTGTATAAGTGGGCGGAAGGCGCCGCTCTGCACCGCAGCGTATTTCTCATTCAGCGCGCGGGGCGGGCGTGCTCTCGCGAGACCCCCGGCGGAGTATAAATAGCGAGCGGTGGGGCGGCCAGGCCTTCTACTCTGAGAGAACACGTAAGTGCGGCGGCGGGCAGAATGGCGGCGGGGTAGCGGAGCGGCCTGCTCTCCATCCGCGCCCATCGGGGCCGGGGGTGGCCGCGCCCGGCCGCATCGGCCGTCTCTGGGCCCTGCGTCCCGGCTAACGCGCCCTTCATTGTTGTAGCAAATGGCGGACGACGCCGGTGCTGCGGGAGGTGCAGGAGCGGCCCGAGGGGGCTTCCGCGGCGGCTTCGGGACCGGGCTGCGGGGCCGCGGGCGAGGTCGCGGTAGGGGCCGAGGGAGAGGCCGCGGGGCCCGTGGAGGCAAGGCCGAAGATAAGGAAGTAAGTGGAACCCGGAGCTGGAGGGGGCTTGGACGGGCTATGTGGGGCCAACGGCGGCGGGGCTCCGTCTGCTGCCATCCCGGAAGCCGGAGGGGAAAGCCAGCCGGTTCCCCTGGGGGGCTGCCGCTGACCCTTTTCCCCGGATTTCTTTCTTAGTGGATTCCTGTCACCAAGCTTGGTCGCCTGGTCAAGGATATGAAGATAAAGTCTCTTGAAGAGATCTATCTCTTCTCGCTTCCAATCAAGGTAAGCTGCTGCGAATGTTAAAGTAATGCGTAGCAGAACCTTAACCTGAAATGCAGAGCTCCCAGGAGTTGCTGCGTTTACTGTTTGGGGTGCTCAGATTAAGTGCGTTTGAGTTAGAGGCGTTTATCAGTAGAACCTGAGGGCTACAAGTTGCATCATTTGTTGTGAAGCGTGATGGGTTTTGTGCGCTGCCTTGTCTGGGGATGGCAAAACGTTGCCCAAGTCTTTCTGTAATTGATTTGCTCAGTGATGGAAAAAATTTTTTAGTTTGCTGCGTTGGGTTGCCTAGCAAGCTAGAATAAGTTTGTCTGCAAAATTTAATATACTCAAGTACTTATTGCTTTAAATATATATGTATAAGATTGTTGAGCTCAAATTGTAGGAGCTTCATTAGCTGTGTTTGGTTTGTTTAAAAAGTGACCTTGTGTGGGGTTAAATGACTGACTCTTGTAGGAATCAGAGATCATCGATTTCTTCCTGGGGTCTTCTCTGAAAGATGAGGTTTTGAAGATCATGCCTGTCCAGAAACAGACCCGTGCTGGTCAGCGTACCAGGTTTAAGGTAGCCTTTTTTTTCTGCTTTCTCACATCTAAAAGCTTTGTGTGTATTGACCAGGTTTTTTTTTTTTGGGTATCATGTTGATAAACTAATTGAAATACTTGTATTTTCTTCTGTAGTACCTAGCAAATATTTTGGTTTGGAGATCTGCTTGTGTAGCTTACAAAGTTTTTGTTACTGACTTTAGAACCCTAGTAATATGTTTAAATGTTATTTGAAACAGCGCTAGCGCAAAATAAAGTTGCTTTTACAGGGGCTGTGGTAGAGAGAGGAGTCTTAGGTGTAGGGAAGGAATGCTGTTCGGGAAATTATTGGGACTTTTGATGAGTATGAGGCTGTATCATGAATTTGAATCCCAGTTCTTCAACCATAGCTGTTTTTTAACTGGAGGATGAGCTCTAAGGGGAAAAATGGGCTTCTTGAACTGTGGCCTTTGCTGTGCAAGTTATAGCTGGTGGTGTTTTGATTTGTGCTTGGAGAGAACTGAGACTGTTCAGTGCCGAGCACACACCTGGGGTTGTCCTTGGTGACAGACCCTGATGGACTGTGTTCTGCTGAGAGACTGTTCCCGTGCAGTGCAGCCACCGCTGAAAACTCTCCTTTCAATCCTAGGCTTTTGTCGCTATCGGGGACTACAACGGCCACGTTGGTCTTGGTGTCAAATGCTCTAAAGAAGTCGCCACTGCTATTCGTGGGGCGATCATTTTGGCCAAGTTATCCATCGTACCAGTACGACGAGGCTACTGGGGGAACAAGATCGGCAAGCCCCACACCGTACCTTGCAAGGTAAGAAGGACTTGCTGGGCCTGGTCCTGGTGGTGGTGCTATGGTGTGTGTTTTGGGAGCCGTAACCCGCTGTGTTTGTGTAGGTCACTGGCCGCTGTGGCTCTGTCCTGGTGCGTCTGATCCCAGCCCCCCGTGGGACAGGGATCGTGTCTGCCCCTGTCCCCAAGAAGCTGCTGATGATGGCGGGTATTGATGACTGTTACACCTCAGCCAGGGGCTGCACTGCCACCCTCGGAAACTTTGGTGAGCTTTAGCTTTTCGTGTGGTAGTTTAGCTGTATATATTGCTGTTCTTATAATTGACAGGGACCAAACGTGCCCATTTCTGTAGTATTTTTTAATTTGTGTTGAACCAAAACCTAGCAGTCCAGCAGAAGCGAGGACTTCTGCCGATACCTTTTACACTGCAGGTTAGCCCCGCTGTAGGTGGTCATGAAGGTCTGTAAAAGTTAATCGCAACAAATCGTCTTTTTATTTGTGCATTGATATTTAAAAAACAACAATCTCCCAATCTGCGCGATTGCACTTGTTGGAAGTAGTGCAATTGTCGTAAATGGAGAGAGAAAGAAACTTGAGTTTTGGGTGTATGTATCAGAGAGACCTTGCTATGGTCTCCCTGTTTCTTCCTAAATTCTACATTTTTGGAGCAGCCTGGCCAGGTACTACTGAGCCATTTCTGTAGCAGTGACGGGCGATGTCTGACTTCTCTCTGTAGCTAAAGCCACCTTCGATGCCATCTCCAAGACCTACAGTTATCTGACCCCTGACCTCTGGAAAGAGACTGTCTTCACCAAGTCTCCTTACCAGGTAAGAGCATTTCTGCACTTTGCAGCTCAAATCCTTCCCTTCCCACCCTGGAAAGTTCAGATGCCGTACCCAAAGAATTTGTAGTTTGGTACTGGGAGAGTGGTGCTGCAGTCAGAGCTGACTGCCAGGTAGTCTGTGATTATTTTTTTTTTAAGCATGCAGTTTTGAGTAATACTTGAAAATGGCATTTCATGGACAAAGGAAAGCTTTTGAAGTATTAAATAAAAATACAAGTTGTATCTGAACTGCCCTAGCCCCTGCATACACACCTTGTTGGGAAGGGATGCAGTGATGAGAAACTCACAATAGTGGCTCGAGAAAATAAAACACTGTTTTTATTACTTTTGCAGGAGTTCACTGATCATCTGGCAAAGACCCACACCAGAGTCTCGGTGCAGAGAACCCAGGCAGCTGCTGTGGCAACGACTTAAATGGGTTTTGTATGAGACAATAAAGTGATCAGTGAACAAGAAATTGTGATTGGTTTGACGGGACAGCTGATGCCTTAGGCAGATGGATTAAATCTCTGCTGGGGATTTGAGTGGGTTCACGTCTGCAGGCCAGAGCCTGAACATCTGCTGAATGAAATAGTATGTTACGTTACACTGATCCTCGTTAATCACGTATTAATCCTAAATGGGGCCTAGAACCAGCTCTGAAGATTATGTGCTGTCCTACATGTAATCTTTACCCTGAGGGAATTCTCCCCCAGGGCTGGGCAGGGCAGCAGAGTTTCTGTTGGTTGATGGAGGTGGGGGAGAGCTCCTGAGGGGAAATGCCAATAAGGCAGTCAGGGGGGCCTGGAGCGAGGGGCTGGTTCAGAGGATGGTAAAAAATCAACAGGAATGGGAAGAATTCTGTAAATATTTGCACATTTACTCAAAGAATGAGTCTAGATTCTGGTTGTATGGCAGGTGTCTGGGCTGTGCGTTTATTGTAGAGGTCAACAGCATCAGAGTTCAAAGAGGCAACATGCACTATATATTCCACACAAGCACCACACAAGGTGCTAACCATTTAGATCTACTGAGATGCATTTGCTTGTGCCTTCCTCTCCTCCATCATCCTGTGCTTCTGCTTCATCAGGCACGTCCTTGCATTTCCATGGACACCAAGATCACCATCTAGAAAGAAAGTAAATGTCTGAAGAGTGCCTCTCAGCAGCTAAAAAGAAATAAGCTGCTGTTCCATGTGAAGTTGTGGATGTCCCATCCCTGGAGGTGTCCAAGGCCAGGCTGGATGGGGCTTTGAGCAACCTGGTCTGGTGGGAGGTGTCACTGGCCATGGCAGGGGGATTGGAACTAAATGGTCTTTAAGGTCACTTCCAACCCGAACCATTCTATGATTCTAAGTCTGGGAAGTGGTTTAAGACCCCCTTTTCCCATGTGCAGTCACAGCCACAGCAGAGGTGCGCAGGGCTGTTGCTGTACTCACATCTGTCCTGGTAGGCCTTGGTGACCTGTGCCAGCAGCTCCACCTCCTTGGCACAGTTCTGGAACTGGTTGGGTCCTTCCCTCTGCTTACATGCGCCCAGCCTCTCCCGCACTATCTCCACGATTTCCTGATCAACCATCCTGTGGGGAAGATGATGATGGATGCAACCACAGCCAAGAGATGACAGAAAAGCTGAACACACGGCTATGACACCCTGTGGAAGGTGAGCTCTGGGTTTTTACAGGAGAGAGTGGCCTGTCCTGCAGCAGTGCTGTAGGAACCAGGAGGTTCCTACACAGGAGGATGTGTCCTAATGCCACCCAGCTCAGCTGTGCTGCAGGGGGAGCACAGGACTATGAAATGGGTGTTCTGTAATGGGGTGGGCAGGAGGTGCTGCCTCAACACCCCAAACTTCACAGAAATGCTGTGAGTTCAAGCCAACTGCTGCGGTTCCCAGGGCTGAGTAACCAGAGCGGTGACAGCCATACCTGTCCCTCCTCCACTGCGCTTCGGCCTCGAAGAAGCAGAGGTAGTCGCCCTCCAAACACTCGCTCAGGTCCGGCACGCGGCGAAACTTCTGGTGGTAATAGTAGAACTTGTTCTTGGCTTGTTGGCGCTCGATCCACTCTGCAGGGACAGCCCTGTGGTCAGTCCCCTGGCCAGCGAGGGCCAGCGTGGCCCCAGTGCCTGCTGTGGCCTCACTGCCCTGTCCTGCTGCTGCCTTCCTGGGCCGTGCTGCAGCAGCAGGGCCCATACGCATCCAGCACGGTGTTCCTGGCCCCTGTGTCCTTGTCTGTCCCCCATCTCCTCGTGTCTGTCCCTCTGTCCTTGTCTGCATCCCACATCCCTCTCTCTGTCCCCCATCTCCCTGTGTCTGTCCCAGTGTCCATGCTGCGTCCTTCTCTGTCCCTATGTCTGTGCTGTGTGCTTGTCTGTGTCCCATCTCCCTGCGTCTGTCCCAGTGTCTATGCTGGGTCCCTGTCACCTCCCATCTCCCCATGCCTGTCCCGCCGTCCTTGCGTCTTTGCCCCTGGCCCCCGTGCCATCCCGAGGCCCGACTCCCGCAGCCGTCGGGCACCGCAGAGCGGCGCTAGTGAGGAGGCCCGGCCGCCCCGGCACGGCGGGGGGAGCGGGGAGGGCCTCGGTCCGCCGGTACCTCGGACGAAGGTGACGGGCGCGTCGACGACATAGTTGAAGACGGTCTGAAAGAAGGTAACCGGGTTGGGCACCGACGTGGTCCTCTCGGAGACGGGGGTGCGGGTCGGCGGGACCTTGTACGCCTCCCAGTCGCTGTCCTCCGGCATGGTGGCGGCGGCGGGCCCGGCGGGCGGCGCGGAGAAGATGGCGGCGCCCTACACGACCCCGGCGGCGGGGGACGGCGGGGTCAGAGGGCGCCGCTCTGCGCATGCTCATCTATGCCTGGTGCATGCTGGGAGTTGTAGTCCGTTTCCCCCTCCTGGCGTGGCCGTGCCCTGCCCTGCGGCCTACCTCAGACGCCTCACGCCCCGGCCTGGAGGAGCAGCAGAGCCCGCCCTCACCACCACATCTATTGCCTTCGACCTATTTTCCAGTCAGAATCACAAAGTCCTTCTTCCCTGGGCTGATGGAGGGATTTTTAGGTTGTCTCTACCAGCTGCACCACTCTTGGGGTGCCCAGCGGTGTTGGCTGCTCTGGGTGTGCGGTGCCCTGTTAGGAAGCTGTGCTAATTCCTGCCATTCACGTTTAAGTTGTTTAGGAGGGAGAAGTGTAAACTGAGACACCGGCGATTGACCTTTACCACACCGCAACTGTTATGTCCAAACTTGCCAGCTTGGCCCAGCGCGAAATGAATATAGCCCCGGGTGAAGCAGGCAGCTAAATTTGTGTCTTCAGACCGAGAACCATCTCAAGTATTAGACAGGGGAGGCACTTACTGACAGCCTCTTTCTGCGGCTGAGCTGGGCTGAAGACGTCCCATGGTTTGTACGGCTGGGCTCTGCTACCTTTCGGTTGTGTGCGGAGGGACAGGCAGCAGGACTGGGCTCCCAGCCACGTTAAGTGCAGCTGAAATGGGTTTGAGCTCGACAGAGCTCCACTTGGGCTGGAAAAGACGCTTGGTGGAAAGTGCAAGCCGGTACCAGGACTGATGTTAGCGAGGGGGGAGTTGCAGTGGATGTAGATCTAACCCTTCGCTGCTTGGGCTGACCCCCCAGTTCCCCTGCCTTGAAGCCAGTTGTGTGAGAACTTGTCCATGTCTCTAAAGCGCTGTTGCTTTCCCTGTGCCTGACTCAGCATGACCTTGCGATTGGAGTTTATATATTTAGCTCTTCTAATTTAGTTTTCAAGGTGCATATGTAACCTGTGCATGTTCTTATTACTAATTCCTTTGGGCATCCTTCCCCAATTCTTCTGATTGTTAGCTGTGCTTGTTTGGTGCCATTTGCCTTGATGACACAAAGCCCATGAATTCTGAGCAGGCCCTTTTGGTGCTGCAGAATACAAAATAAGTCATTATAATTAACATCACAGAAGGGCAGACCTATTAAAGAACATATTTCTCCTTCAAAGTCCTCAAGCAGAAGAAGGGAGATCATGTTCAAGTTTTTTTTTAGTTAATTGGCTTCATATGTCCAGAAACTTACTAAATCCTTCCATGCACATGATGAAAACCTGAACAAAATCCCTTTCTGTGAGTTCTTTCTCTCATGTTGGGATTGAGGAAGAGCCCAGAATCCCTCCAGCATTCACTCATGTTAAAGGGTAGATTTCCCATTGTTCTTTCAGTCCCGGCATCTTCTGGGACCTGAAAGTGAAGCTGATCTTTTTTGTTCTTCCTCTCTGCAGTCCCACCGCAAGTTCTCTGCTCCCAGGCATGGCCACCTGGGCTTCCTCCCCCACAAGCGAAGCCGTCGCCACCGAGGGAAGGTGAAGACATGGCCTAAGGATGATCCCAGCAAACCAGTCCACCTGACAGCTTTCCTGGGCTACAAAGCTGGCATGACACACACTGTGCGGGAGGTGCACAGGCCTGGACTCAGTAAGGCTTGGCTGATGGAGGCGGGGAACCACATCCAGGAGGGACATGAGTGAACAGACTTGTTAGTGGGAAAGGCTGTTCCTGGGAATGGGTGGTGGAGCACACAGTTTCTGGGCTATCGCCTGTAATGCCGTCCAGATCTTGGATGGCCAAAGGCCAGCTCATGGCCAGCGTGGGCTTAATCTGAGAATTCCTGCGAAGTCCCCACACCATTACGGTGGCTGGTGGTTTGTTGGATCCTGCTGGCAGAAGGACTCTGCAGGGTAACTACCTGACAAAACCTGGGTTTGGAATGTCCTGCTGGGAAAGTTTATAACGTTACCCTCTGGGATGCCCACGGGATTGGAGCCAAACTCCAAAGTGGGAACCATCCAATGTACTGCTTCCTCCAGCCTGGGGAAGATGGTTTAAAGTGTGTCTTTAACCATCTTTAAACAGGGTCTAACCTGTTCCATGTCTGGGGGTCAAACCCTGCGTGGGATTCCAGCAGGGCTTGCGGCCATGGGAGATGGAAGGGCCGAGGCTGGTTGTGAGCGCAGAGAGCAACTTTGCCCCCAGCACATTGCTTGCTCGCTGTAATGCCATGGGCCATGAATGGGTCCAGGGAACGATCCCATCCTAGATGATGTTGACCACCATTTCCCTTTGCTATCTTGCAGAGATCTCCAAAAGAGAAGAGGTGGAGGCTGTGACCATCATTGAGACCCCCCCGATGGTGGTGGTGGGAGTTGTGGGGTACATAGAAACACCAAAGGGCTTGAGGAATTTCAAGACTGTTTTTGCTGAGCACATCAGCGATGAGTGCAGACGGCGCTTCTACAAGAACTGGTACGTGCCTCTGTGGCTGAAGAGGGTCCGTGGGACACTGCAAGTGGGGAGTCCCTCGCAGGTCTTCCCCACAGGCTCTCTGTGATGCCCAGCCATCGCAAACAGCTCAGCTACTGGCAGCTGGCCCTAAGGTGGAGTGAAACTGCTATTTATTTAGTCATGCACAGAGATACTGCAAACAGCTTGATGCTGGGAATCAGCATATGCATATGTAAATTTATTCTAATAGTTGAACTAAGTTAGCTCTCTCCACAATATCATATGGCAGCGCGTGCTGCAGGTTCGTTTTCCTTTGTGTAGGTCGGGCCCATCTACTCCCCATTAAACTGGCAGCAAACGAGGGGAGTAAAATCAGATCTGTCAGGGGAAAAATTGATGCAGAATGTGACCCCTGGCCCTTGTAAACTTCAACACCCCAAAATCCCACACCAGTGGAGAGGAAAATGGAAACATGAATTTCATAACTGTAGGAATCGTGTCTCCTGTAAAAGTGCCGTTGAGATCCACCCACCACATGCCTCTGATCCCTGTCGGAGCCTGTTTTCTCCTTTCTCCACTTAGCTCTGATTTTGCGCTTGTATTTTGATGGCGCTGAGCCAGTCAGTGGGAGACAACTGGATTCCTCCTGCAAAAAGGTTTGAATTACCAGCCCTTTTCACAGCTCATTATTCACTTTCTTCTTCTCACCTCAAAGCCCTGTGTCGTGGCCCCGGCAGCCGGGGAGGGGTTTGGGTACCCACAGGTACCTTGTGCCTCCAGGGAAGTGTCTGGCGAGGTCATTGGTCCCCCCACGCTGTAGGTCCCCCCACGCTGTACTGTCTCGGGGCACAGCGAAGTGCAGAAGCACTTCACCATTCAGCTCTGCTGGATGATAAACACTTCTCTTGTAGGCACAAGAGCAAGAAGAAGGCATTCACCAAGTACTGCAAGAAATGGCAGGATGAGGATGGCAAAAAGCAGCTGGAGAAGGACTTTACAGCTATGAAAAAGTACTGCAAGGTCATTCGTGTCATTGCGCACACGCAGGTCAGAGCCTCCCCCCGGGGGGTGTGCGAGGGGGGCTCGTGGTCTTCCTCAGCTGGGGAGCAAAGTGAGGGCCTGGGAGCTGGGATGACTGGGGTGTCTTGGTGGGGTCACAGAAGGCTGAGCAGGCAGACGCCGGTCAGAGAGTGTGGGACAGGGTGTGCAGGCGATGGGAGATGCTGGCTGACCTTTCCAGCTGCTTCCTGACACCAACACTGTTCCCTGCGGGGGGATTGCCAGAGGGGGCTGTGGCTCTGGTGCGCTGGGGAGTCCACACTCCCCGTGGAAGAGAGCAGACTTTGTGCGGAGCCTCAGCAGGTGGTGAGCCCGGTGTCAGCAAGGGACCTTAGGCCCCATGATCACCTCAAATTAGCAACTGGTGTCGAATGTTTGGGCAAAAATAACCCATGGGCAGGCACAGTTTTGCCAGATGCTGATTGCTGGATACACAGGGCCCATTTTCATACTGATCCCTGGAGTTAATGGCTACTTTGGAGAGCTAAGCTGGCTGAAGGTTTCACTTGTGGCTGGCACAAACCCTGACAGTCCCGTTGTGGTGATTTGGCAGGGGCTTTGCACAGGATCTGGGACTGGAAGAGAGCGGCGGCACCTCTTGGTGGGAACTAGAAATAACTACTCAGTCTGGGTGCAGAGGTGGAACATGACCAAAAGAGAGGCGCTGACTCTGGCTCAGAGCACAGAGCTGCATCCTGGCTGATGGCAGCCTCAGACGGTGCTCTGGTGATGGGCTCCTCTGGGGCTTTTACCATGGCTACTACTACTGTGCTTAACTCTTGGGGTAGGATGAGGCTGGCCTGCTCCTGTGCTCCCTGGGGAGAGGGTGTGCATTGGCTCCTGCCTTGAATGGGTGGGGAGACACTTGAATGTGCCTTGAATGGCACTGGGGTGGTTGAGCTCAAGGACAAGGAGCTGGGTCCAAGAGATGTGTAGGGCTGCTGACCCAGGATGCTGGCTGTTATGAAAGGGATTGACAGTGTGGCAGGGAGGAGTGCTGGCCCTGCTCACCTCCTGTGCCCCCCCCCAAGTGGTGAGTTATGCAGCCCTTCCTTCATGTTCACGCATGAGAAGTGAGGGACAACATTTTGCCCTAATGCACTGTCTAATGCAGATGAAGCTGCTCCCGCTGCGGCAGAAGAAGGCCCACGTGATGGAGATCCAGCTGAATGGTGGGACGGTGGCTGAGAAGGTTGACTGGGTTCGTGAGAGGCTGGAGAAGCAGGTTTCCGTGCATAACGTTTTCAGCCAGAACGAGATGATTGATGTCATTGGCGTGAGCAAGGGGCATGGGATGAAAGGTACAGAGCAGGGAGACCCTTGCTGAGCACTTGGTTCTGTCCTTCTCTTATGGCACCACTCCAATGTAGTTCTGGGGGAGGGGAGCGTTAGCCATGCTAAGAAAGCACCAACTTATTGCACAGGGAGTAGCAAAGAGCCTCTGGACCTCTATCATGACATGCAGTTCCATTGTAGCAGTTTGGTTTCCTTAATCTCAGTAAAGGCCATGTTTTCTGCTGTGCCCAAAGTCTTCCCAGGAGGCTCAGAGGCATTGTGAGTACGTTAAGCCATTGCACTTCTCACAAACCCCATGTGTGTGGAGGTGTGGGTGTTTCTGTGCGTGCGCGTGGATGTGCTCAGCAGGAACATATCACAGTCTGATCAGATCCATGGGAAGTGAGAACAATTCTGTGCTCTGGCCTCTCATGGTGGTGACAGCTCTTGGTCTCCTTCCAACGTGGTGCCTTCCAAGAACTGCAGAAGAGTGATGAGACTGTCCCCTCCCCAGCACTCAGACATCAGCCCTGAATCTCCCTGGTGTTCTCACTGCTCTGACCGGTCACACTTCCAGGGGTGACAAGCCGTTGGCACACCAAGAAGCTCCCCAGGAAGACGCACAAGGGCTTGCGCAAAGTTGCCTGCATCGGAGCCTGGCACCCGGCCCGGGTTGGCTACTCCATTGCTCGGGCTGGTCAGAAGGGCTACCACCACCGCACAGAGCTCAACAAGAAGGTATGGCCCAGGTGGTCTCCCTCAGAGCACCACTGTACCTTCTTGCCTGCCTTCCTTCTGTGCTGTCATCATCCTTCTTTGCACGGTGGCTTCTGTTCCCCCCAGCTTCTCAGATGTTTCCCTAGAGATCTGTAGTGCTGTTTTCTCCTTGTCTTTCCTGGTGCTTTTTCCATACTCAGGGCACACATCACAGGGGGACACATCTTGGTAGATAACGCATTGTCCCTGTGATGTCCCTCACTAAGGGGGTGGAAAAGTTGCCATCTCAATTTCCTTCCCTTTCCTAGATTTACCGCATTGGCCGTGGGATCCATGTGGAGGATGGCAAAGTGGTGAAGAACAATGCCTCGACAAACTACGATGTCACAGAGAAGACCATTACGCCTCTGGTAAGGGCTGAGGGGGTAACAGGACTGTGACTGCCCCCTGGCTACAGGAATCTGAGCCAGGGAAGTAATTCCTTGGCTGGAGGTCAGTGCATAGGAAATGATTTGAAGGAAATTCACTGAAAGAAATGCAGTGATTCTTTTCCTCATGTTCTGGACATGGAAACCCATCTCTGTGTGGTGGTTTTTTAGGCCTGTTGGTTTACCCCAACATTTCTTTTTCAGCTGATAACCTGGGCAGAAACTGACAACTTTGTTTAAAAAGAAGAGGAACAATACGTGACATCATTAAAGATCTGATACTTAACAGATAAATGTTTGTTACTTGGTTTAAAAATTCACTTTTGCATATAAAAAACTGCTAACGTGGGAGTCTAGCCAGTTCTGCTTGCTGTTCCCTGCATCCTCCAGGGTAGGAAGCAGGGTTGCTCTTTCCCCAGCTCATGAGGGTTGTTCCTTAGCTGGGATGATGCTGTCAGTGTGGCTGACATGCTCTGGTGGTCCTGAGCAGGCAACCTGAAGGGTGCAGAGTGTTGTTAGCTGGAAGGACAGTCAGTCACCGCCTTCTCCTTCCCTAGAAAAAGCCACCTGTGAACATGTGTGCTCCCCTCCAGCTCTCCTGCCTGCCAACCCTCTCTCTGCCTCTCTCCACAGGGTGGCTTTCCTCACTATGGGGAGGTCAACAATGACTTCCTCATGCTGAAAGGCTGCGTCGTGGGCACGAAGAAGCGTGTGCTCACCCTCCGTAAGGTGAGAGTGGCGCTGGGGAGAGATGGGCTGTAGCTCTCCACAAAGAGATTCACCACGTGGAGAACGCCACTGCCTCCAAATGTTGGTCAGGGAGACTGGTTGGGTTGCAGAGGGCATGTAGCACATGAGCAAGGTGCTCAGCGAGACCATTCCCAGTCAGATGGTTTGTGGGAATGTGCAGTCAGGTGTACTCTCTGTGGAGACAGAAGCTGGAAGCCTGTGTGGCTGCAATGGGAAACCTTGGCCATAAGCAGATTGTGAGGAAATGAAATGCTGAGTGAAGAGCAGGCTCATTTCAGAGCTGCTCTGCAATCCAAGGCATCACCTGCCACCTGGGCATTTCTCTGAGAAGGCAGATTTTCATGGAGCTATTTTCTAATGGATGCACCTAGGATATTTCAACCCTGCTTCCATCAGAGCAGATGTCCGGATTTGCTGTAAAGGTAAGCCTGATGCATTGTAACTCCTCTTTTCCAGTCCCTTCTGGTGCACACAAGCCGCCGGTCTCAGGAAGCCATTGAACTCAAATTCATCGATACTACTTCCAAGTTTGGCCATGGCTGCTTCCAGACAGCTCAGGAGAAGCGGGCTTTCATGGTGAGTTATGCTCCGTGCCGGCTCCAGCTCCCGGGCTGTGCTTGCAGCTGGGGTTGAAGCAACTGATTGACTCCAACCAAGCATCTGCTTCTCGATATAGCGACAGCCAAATGAGTGATCAGGACTGTCTTGCATAAAAGACAGGCATGAATTCAATTCATACAAGCAGATATTATGCTAAGGAAGACCACGATGGTTGTGCGAGTGATCCAAGACAACCCAACTAGCAAATAATATACCATATGGCCGACCAGTTTCCATTCACCACAGGATGTTTTAAACAAGCAGTTAACTTGGCAGGCCCTGCCTTGGACATATGGTCCCTTTCACCCGTAATTGTGCATTTCTTTGATTTGTTTGGAATGATTTATAACTTTAATGTTCTTAAGAGGAAAAGGTTGGGTCAAATTCAGTCACAAATTTGTGATTCTTTTGTCAGGAAGCTTTCAAAAAGGCTGAGCAGTATATTTTTCTTAAACCTAGGGCCAAAAAAAAAATATAAATTAAATAAATCCAAAACAAGCAGAGTTTCCTGCATAGTTTTGCAACCTACACCAGGCTGGTGCACAAGTCTGAATGTGAAATTGAGGAAGCGTTAAGTAAGCCAGGCCTTCAGCCAGCAGAAATGAAAGAAAACAACTCTCTGGATACCACGCGGATATAAACCGTGTCTGGATCTGGCCTGTCAGCTAGAAATCCCATGTGAAACTGGCTAAGCCTCCTGAGCCCTGGGAGGGGGGATTGGCTACGCGGTGCCTTTGCAGAGCTCTTTAGAGGTTAAGCTGTTTTCCTTTATCTCAGCGTTAGGAGCTTGTTCTGCATTCTGCTCTTGCTGTCGCTGCAAGTCCTGAGTAGCTGTGACGTGGACCTTAGTGACAGGAGGTGGTTCTACCTGGTTGCAGATGTTTTCTTTGTCCTTTTCTACTGTGGGGTGAGAGTTTCCCCCCCTGTACACTGGCAAAACTTTACATTTGGCTGGAAGCAGAGACACATAAGTAATTCTTGCCATCTGCTCCTGTAGGACTTACTTGGTCTGGGATAACCCCAGTTCTTTGCTGGTGGAAACCCCTCCAGCTCTGTTGAGTTGGCTGATGAGGATCTGTGCCTTTGGCTGTGGGAGGCCTTGCCTCCTCCAGGGTTCCTACAGCAGCTCAGAAGTGCTCCACCACAGTGGGCTCACTGCAGGCCAGCCCCCTGGCTCAGAGCAGGTCACTCATTGCCGCTCTCTGGCTGCTTTTGTGATGTCCAGAGAAACAAACCCCTTGTGCAAGGGCAACCATATTCTGCTCCTGATTCCTGCAGGGCTAGGGAGGCCCCGGAGGTGGCCAGTGAATGGTGGCACAGGGCTCCCAGCTGGAGCAGAGAGAAGGAGCAGCCTTGCACAGCAGAAAGGGGCGATAGCTGCAGTTCTGCTCCATGCAGCTCACATGCAGCCTTGTAGGCCACGTCTGTCTGCCACTGAGATCTCTCCTCTCTGCTATCTTCTAGGGCCCTCAGAAGAAACACTTGGTGAAAGGGAAGCCAGGAGGACAGGAAGAGCTATAAGGACTGAGATGTGCAAGGCTACATAACTGGGCACCTTCAATAAAAAAGCTTCAAGCCATGCCTGTTGCCTGTCTTCCTTCTGGAAGGGTGTCTTGTCTGTATTCAGTGCTGCCTGTGGGCAGCAGCGTGTCCTTGAGGCTCCTCAGCAGGTGAGGATGGGACAAATAGCACTTGGGGTTGGCCCATATGGACAGAGACTAACCGGGACAGTCTGCTCTGTCTGCTGGATCCTCCCTTTCCCTTGCTCAGTGAATTTTTTCCACCCAAACCACGGTGAAGACTCCCCTTCCTCTCTTCCAGAGGAGAGCAGAGCAGGTACCAGCACTTCTGCCCCAGTTTCTGCTGGGAATACAGGGCCTCCCTGTTACCTGCCCAGTCTCATTGACCACCTCTCACATGTGCACACCCAGACACTCCTTTTGCTGAGCTGAAAGTATGACCTGTGGACTTCTCTCTGCACAAAGCCCCACGATCCCAGCCGGCATCCTCAGCAGATGTGGGAACTTGTGTACGATAAGATGGCTGCGAGGTAAAACTGGGCAGTGATGGATTTATTTGGATTTTGGACTCATTTCCCACCCATGTTTTCCGTGCAGTCCAGCTGCGGGGAGGGTGAGATGCGTCTTGGAGCTGTGATGTCTTGGATCAGCGGTGATCACAACTCCTTCAGTGCAGAACCGGTCTGAGTGTCCTGTGTCCTTTTTCAGAACCAGACAGTGGGAAACCCAGTCCTCTGCTGGTCCAGAGCTGTCCCCTTGACCAGGAGTCCTAGGAACCTGGTAGGAGGTACATGAAGTTCTTGGGTCTCCAGCAAACCCCGGGTCTGGTTCTGCTCTGAACGTGTGCTTGCGGTGTTTAAGGAGGAGGCTCATCTACAAAAGTGCTGAGGATGAGATGAACCGAGAAGCTCAGACCCCACGGCATAGCCCTGGGTGCAGTCAGTGACCAGGCCCTGGCTGGCTCCGTGTCCCCATGAGGTCCCTGAGCTCTGTGCAGTGTCTCTGCCCTCCTGGTGGGGCTGTGTTTCAAGGCCTCTTCTCCCCCTTGGCTGGTAGGTCCCTGGGCAGTCCCCCAGTGGGTGGCTGAGGATCCAGACCAGAGCTCATGATGGGAATGATGAGATCATCCATGTTTGGCATCACCAAAATTTTCTGAAAAGAGGAATCCAGAATAAAAATTAAGTGGTTTCGAATACCACTACCTGACTGGTGACACACCTGCCTGGAAGTGGCCTTGGCAGGAGCCACAGGAGCTCAGGTCAGACTGGGACTGTGAACAGAAGGTCCTGGGCTCCCATCCCTGATTACCAGCTCTGGATATCTCAGGGTGGGGAGGAGCAAGAGCAGTTTTTCTTTACCCTGCTCACCTGTGGGTGGCTTCAAGGGGTGGTCACGGCAGAGGGCAGGGACCAGCACTTTGAAGCCATTCAGATGACAGCTCTTTGGGGGGATTTGGGTACCTAAATATCTATGGGGATATTTCTGCTCTTTGACCAGAGGTCTCAAAGTGAGAGGCAGAAAACAAACCAGTGGGTACCTTGTGATGGATGGTAATTCTCCCAAACATCCCCAAACCGAGTGAATGGGTGAATTCAGCCCTTCTTGGGGGGAATTTGCCTGGGACTTGCTGACATTCCTGATCCCCCTGCTTGGGGCAGGGCTGCACATACTGGGAGGAAACCCCTTTTCCTCAAGCAATCTAGTGCTCAGAGCACCAGCGCTTGGAGCTGGTTGCTCAGGGCATGTTTTTTGACTGTCCCAAGCTGGACAGACCAGGTCAGATGTTGGCTTTTTGTAGAGACAGCCCTAGCCCAAACTGAGGGCTGATTATCCCTGATGGCATCAATGCCTATGCTTCAGCAGGGTTTGCTGAGCCCTTTAATGGACCCAGACCTTCATGACAGGCACCTGAAATTCGTGCTGCAGCTTCTTCTCAATCCACTCAGTGACATGGAGGAATGTCACCTCCCGCTCACCCAGCTTTGGGCGCACCTTCAGCTCCAGCTGGGGTGGGACTCGGAAGCTGTACCTGTGAGGGGAAAGAGGCAGAAAGCATCATCTCCCGAAGCTCCAGAGCTGGCTCCTTGGCTGAGCCACCGAGAGCAGGGGGAGCTGGAGGAAGGAGAGCTGGTACCAGACACGGTCTGTCGGAGGCGGAGGGATGTTCACGGCCAAGGTGCCTGCCAGCTCCTGCACCTCCACCGTCAGCAGCAGCGGCGTGTTGGAAACCTCCTCGATCTTCTTTTTGATGAACTCGTTTTCTGTGGCCTTCTGGAAGTACTTGGACTTGGCGATCTTATCCACAAAGCGCAGGATCTTCCGGCTGGTGCTGTTACCGCTGATGTGGCTAAAGCGAGGGGAGCCGCAGCTCCGCAGTGGGGTGAGAGCCAGAGCCGTGTTGGGTTTTGGCACCCCCCAGCCATCTGCTGTGGGCACCCCATGGGGACAGGAGTCCCCCGTGAAGGGCTGCCACGATGTGCCGGGTGCCTGTGTGTGCCATCCCCGGGGAACTGGCCCCATGGTGTAGTGCCGTGCCTCCCCCAGCATCTCCCCATCCACCCCATGGCATGGTCCCCAAACAGCTCCTTACCCCTCAGTGCTGGGCGGTGGGACCCGCTCCCCCAGGGCTCCTACGGGCTCTACAGTGGTGATGTCTTCCTCGTCAGAGGAGCCAGCGCTGGATGACTCTGCGTCGCTGTCTGCCAGCAGGATCAGCCGTGGCCTGGGCCTGCAAGCCCCAGGGAGCATCATGGGGGTGCCCTGGGGCCAGCACCCTCTCACCTTGCTCAGGCAAGAGGAGGAAGAGGATGAAACCCAGCCATGCAATCTCCTTACCCCTCTCCACCCGCCTCTGCCAGGCTGCTCTCCTCTGCAGCGCTCTCCTTCCCCAGCTTGCAGAGGTTCATCTTCGTCTCGAGTGTCATCTGCAACGAGCCGCTGTAGGTGACCTCCATGTCCACCCAGAGCCCTGCCGGGGAGAGGGACAGGGTGAGCCCCTGTCAGCACCGCAGGGACTGAGGGCTGCTCGCATGCCTGCCGAAACCTCCCTGCTTTGGGGACCGGGCTGGCACCTCAATAACAGCTGCCATGGAGCCAGCCCTGGGGTTCCTGCCACTCTGCAGGGCTCTTACCTCGGTCATTGATGGTGGGGTTGGAGGCACTGAGGATTGAGGGGATGGATGTGCCCATGTCCAGCTCTGTCAGCGTCAGCTCATTCATGAAATATGGGAGCTGATGGAGGGAAACCACATGGGGATGGTCACCATGCCTGGCACCCTCCATAGGGCCTCTGGGATTCAATGGGGCTCCTCCGGATGCCATGATGCTCCTGCCTCTCACCTTGATCTTGCTCAACTTCTTCTGGATCTTGTTGGACACTTGCTCGGCCCAGTATTGCTCCCGGAGGAAGTCCCAGAAGATGCGCCCCACCAGTGCGTTCATCCAGGCCATGCACACCTCGCTGCGCCTGGCCGTGTCCTCGCCAGGCTGCGGAGGGACAGAAGCCACGAGCCCCTGGAGGAAGGTGACCCCATGAGTGGTAGGACCCGCTGGCTGGATGCTCACCTGCACTTTGGCTTGGCTGCTCAAACCACGGTGCTGGGAGGGAGGAGACGAACCACAGGACTGGAAGTGGCTGCACATGGGGTCCATCAGCCCCCATTTAGCCTCGTGTTCCACTCCCAGCGCTGGATTTGTCCCACTCACCTTGGTGGGCGTGGGGCTGCCCAGTGCTCCATGAGAGGGGCTCCGGTCTGGGCTGCCCCCAGCCTGCGCTGGCATGAATCGTGCCATGTAGGTGCTGTAATCCAGGAAAATCTGTTGGACGTTTCCCTCCAGGTCCTTGGGTGGGATGGCAGAGGGGATGTCCTCGGCGCTCCCTGCGCTGCTGCTGCCACTGCTCCGTGGAGCTGGTCCCATGCCTGGGGACATGAGGAAATGAGCAGATCAGGATGGCATGGGAGGTGTCGTGTTCTCTGGCCATGATGGACACATGGTGACGTGCCACAATGCACTTGTGATGACACCCCAGACCAGTCCCAGCACAGAGCAGAGGCCATGATGGCTGCTTCTCACCTGCCCTGGCTTCTCCGTGGCTGCTGCTGGGGGTCCCACGGGAGGCTCGCACGAGGTGCTGGTACCATTCCTCCTTCTCCCTCCCTGTCCGCCCGAAGAGGTACAGGCATCTCTCCTTGCAATCCCCCGGGATGTCCTGGCCCAGCAACTTCTTCGTCCCTTCATCCCTCTGCGGCTCCACGTCATGCTCCTCACTGCTCCTGCACTCCATGTCCACTGGGTCGGGGAGGAGGACACAGATGGGATATTTCTTGTTCCATGTCCGCTTTCTGGCCAGGCTGGGGGGGCAGAGGAAGACCTGCAACACCAAGAGTGGTGGTGAGGCCAGGGCACCAGGGGCCCCCACAAGGGCAAGAGTCCCCCACTCCCATAGGAGTCTCCTTGGCATCGCCAGACTCACCTTGGCATCAGTCAGGTCATAGTAGCGGTGGCTGATGAAGACGGCATCCAGGATTTCCTCCTCGAAGGTGGCTCGGCGCGGGATGTTGCTCTTGGGGTAGGAGAGCTTGAGGGTGGCTCCATCCAGCGTGGCGAGCACTGAATGCGTGAGCGAGGGGTGGAAAAGCTCAGGGTCGTAGACGTGCAGCTGGTTCATCCAGCCCTGGGTGGGAGGAGATAGAGCTGGCTGCTTCCCGCTGTGCCGTACAGGACAGCAGCACCCACCGTGGGCTCGGCACCCCTCAGAGTTGCACCCCAAGCCCTGGGCTCCCTTCCAGCTGCCACCCAGCGCCCCATCCCGCACCTCCCCTCTCCTACCTGGAGGTGATGAGTTTCCCACGGCTCGCCCAGGAGCAGCTCAGGGCGCAGGCGGCCCCGTGGTCCCCGTGCCACCGGTGGAGGCTTCGGCAGGAGGAGGAGGACGGTGAGGAAGCCCAGCACCAGCCCGCAGATGAGCCCCAGGCAGAGGCCAGCAGCGTAGGGCGGCAGTGGCAGGATGAAGTAGCCGTAGGCAAGGAGGGCAATGGAGGCGAGGGCTCTGCCCGGCACTGTGCCCCCCGGCCGTGCTGGGGGTGGCTCCTCATGGGGTGGCAGCTGGGACTCAGCATCCCTCCGCGCCACCTCCACCACCTGGATCACGTCCCCGTAGGAGCAGATCTCATAGCGGCAGTTCAGGGTGGGCTCCCAGGGGCTCCAGTCCCGTACCTGGCGTCCCCCAGCCCCACTGCCCCCCACCTGCCTGGGGCTGCTCCCCGTCTCCTGACTCCCAGTGCCTGCCTTCGCCCGGTGTATGGGGCTGCTCTCCTCGGCCATGAGGCGGCTGAGCCGGCTGAGGGGCTCCTGCACGGCCTCTGACAGCCGCCTCTTGGTGTCCTCCAGTCTGGCATCCCGCAGCCGGAGCAGGGCGGCGCGGCTCTCCGATGGGGAGACGCTGGGGGAGGATGGGGCAGTGCGGGACTTGGCTGGGCTCAGCCGGGGCTGGGGGGCCCGTGGGAGGTCGGCCAGGAGCATGCCCCCAGACTGGGGTGAGGGGAGAGGCTTCACGTCCCCATCCACGGCAAAAATAAGCCCACAGCCATCCCGGCTGCCACCGTCTTCCCTGGTGCTGGTGGGATGGGGCGTTATCCCATCAGTGTCCCCACACCGAGGTGAGCCCGGGGAAGGTGCCAGGGTTGGAGAGGTGTCTGCTGCCACTGCAGCCTGGTCTGCCATCGCTCGCATTGCCGACGGTGCCGGTGCTGCCGAGGGAATAGGAGGAAGCAGTTCAGCTCTGTGCCACCTCAAGGCACAGCATGTCCCTGCCCCAGTCCTGCCTTCCCCATCAGCACCACCATGAGCCACCAAGCAGGAGTGGGGTGCCCCTGGAGACCCCATCACCATGGGCTGGGCACCTTCCAGCCTATTTCGGGATGTCCTTGGGGCCACAGAGCTGCCAGCAGATGGGCAGCTCGTGGCTCTCCCTGTGCGTCCCAGCAGGGATGGGATGGAGAAGGCATGAGGGTAAGACGACCTCAATGACAGCGTGGGGGGAACCGCTTGTATAACAAGGATAAACCTCAACCAGGCAATTAGCAATGGGGCTTCTGAGAACCTGTAGCTGTGAGCCAGCCCTGCAGCAGGATTTTCCCACACCAGGGCATTATGTTGGTCCCAGTGCAGCTGCGGGGGCTGTGAGGAGGGATGCCACGCCAGCAGGCAGGACTCTCTGACTCCTCTAAATGTTTCTGGCTTAACCAACAGTGGTTTGGCCCTTGCTTAATGCGTTGCATGAACCTGAAATGAAGCAAGCCTGAGCTGTGGTCTCAGTTCAGTGTGAGGATGCTCTGGAAGCAGGGGGTCTGTAATCTCTGTTTTCCCTGGAGGAGCACAAAAGTTTTCCTAACACATAAAGTTTCTGCAGCCCTGAGTGTGTTCCTGGCCATGGCAAGTGTTGTCTCGTCCCCAAATGCCACCGTGTCCCTCCATTGCTGCACTCCTGCCAAAGCTGGATGGTGGCCCAGCTCCAGAGCTGTGCCCCCTGTGTGATTTTGGGAGGGAGGATGGAGGATGCAGGATGGGCTCTGCAGGGCCATTGCGGGGCCAAGCCCAGCACCCAGCAGGTTCGTGCGGTGCTCGAGCTCCACCACTGCCCCCTTCCCCTCGCAGCATCCCTGCGGCAGGAGCGGGGACACCGTCCCAGGAGAGCCAGGGCTGAGCAGGACCCTGCCGCTGGTGGGTGCTGCCCCTTGATCTGTCTTACACCCAGCATCCGCGTCGCCCTGGATCTTCAAAGCACTTCTCTGCCACGAATTAATTACAGGCTGTGCCGCAGCTGCCTCCAGCTCCATTTATATAATCTCACGCTTTGTGTCTCTTGCTTTGCTTCTGATTCGCAGGAGCCACTTGTTAACCCCAAATAACCAGTGGGTGGTTACCCTGGTGGTACCCAGCACCTGCAGAAACCCTGGCTGTGGGGCTGGTGCCCTCCAGCCCACCGGCAAGGCTGCTGGCACTGCCGGCACCACCGGTACCCTCCGGCAGACGGAGCAGTCCAGGGCACTGCGCAAAGCACCGAAACACCAAAACATGGAGCGAGCAGAAGAAAATGAGCGGTAGAGCTGCGCCTGAAAAGGGACCCCTTCCCTGATGCCACAGAGCCCCATACACCTCCCACCCAAGCACGGCAGGTGGGGGGTAGCTGGGACCCCCACTTGCCCCTCATCATGCTGTTTTCCCAGTGGTGCCGTGCCACAGCCATCCCCAGTATCTCTGGTGTTGCCCGTTGCCCTCCCCAGCCCTTGTCTGTGCCTACCAGAAATCCCCGGGGCTGGTCCTTGGCTGGTCCTGCCCGGCCACTGCTCCCTGTCCCCACTGGTTTAGGGGGACACCAGCTCTCCTGTGCTTGGTGAGGGCTCGGGGCTCCACTACTCCGTGCCTGGCTTTTCGTTACCACCGCTCCGGTATTTGTGGGTTTTAAAAGCTAAAAAAGAAAAAACGAAAAAAAAAAAAAGATGACTGTTTCCTGAGAGACCATCAGCACAGTGGAAGACGGAGATAATAATAGCCTGGGTTTGTATGGGAGTTTTCATCTGGCAGGGACGTCAAGTACAGCGGGGGCTATAGACACGCTGCTGAAACGCAGCCACCTCTGGGGAGCGTGGGTGGGGAGCACTGGGGACGAACCCTGCTGGGTGCCACAGCTGGACCACCAGCACCCTGAGATGGAGGGTCCACACGGAGCAGCCCTGGTGAAGGCTTTGCTGCTGGCTCAGGCTTCAGAGAGCAAATATTGAGCCCAGAGGTGCCCCAGAGCCAGTTCTTCAGTGCCAGCGCTGACCCGCCTTCCAGCACAGAGCTTGTCCCCAGCCTGTGACCACGGGGGCATGCAGGGCAGGGGGAATATTTTTGTGCTTTATAGGATAAATTGAATATGAAGGTTCTTGTGACTATTTTGATCAAGCGCTGGGGGTAAGCTGGGTGGGCATGGCTGGGTGAGGGAGCAATGGGGATGACAGTGGGGTCAGAGATGCCAGCAGTGCTCCCCAGTGTTAGGTCACCCCAGGGTGCAATTACAGAATCACAGAATTACCTACAAACTGCTTGGAAAGAAAAAGTTTCCCCACACTGGGATCTGCCCCATCAGTGCCCCGAGCCACTCACTCCCAGCTGGGCACTGCCCAACTGGCGTTTGCTTTTGTTGTGAAATCAGGGAGAGTTAATTGAAATGTTAACTTCCAGCAGCCCTCTCCAGTTAAGTAGAGGTGGTGGTGGCTGGAACAGAGAGCTGGTGCTGCTGGCGGGGACGGTGGCACAGCTCTGTCTGGGCGCAGAGGAGGCTTTCATCACCCAGCCAAACGAGCTGGAAATCCCTCATCTAATTATCTCCACAATATACTGCTACAGAAACCAAATTGCTGTGGTTATTAGCGCTGTAACTGGAGAGCTCTCTGTATTATCCTGTGATTAAGGAGCGTGGGGCTTTGAAGAAAGTCTCACTGCAACCTCCAGACATAACTTTGGGCAACGGATAGAGCAGCACAGGATCCCAGCTCCATATCTCACTCCCACTTCCACATCACATCCCTCCTTCTCAAGGGGTTTACTGGTGGATACTGGAGCGGACTTCATGCCACTGGGGGAGCGAGGAGCCGGGCAGACTTTGGCACTGCATGAATGGATCCAGGGCGGCTGTGCCTGCTGGGATGCTCAGAGCCAGCCAGCCCCCGTGCCCAGCCCCAGCACCTTGTCTGGTCCCCCACCCACTCCCAGAGCCTCCCCCCCACCCTGTGCTGTCCCAGGGATGAGCTAAGCCTTTCTACTGCTACGGACTTCGCTTCATCCCCGCATCTCAGCCCATCTCTCCTCTGCACAGAGGCTGCTGCTGCTGCTGACAGCAGCTACTAACGCATGGAGCAAAGGGAGCCTGGGCCATCCCAAGACCTTTGCTCCCTTGTGGCATGGCCCTTACAGCTCACAGGAGAGCTCTCAGCCCTCGTTTCACCAGGATACAGCCCCGGGGAAGGATCCAGCCAGTTCACCCATCACTTTCACTAGCACAGGCTTCACCTTATGAAAAGGCTGGGTGGACGATGCTGCCGAGACACAGGGTCCCAGCTGCTGTTGTGGCTCCTTCCGCCGGCTGAAAATCCGCCCCCCGAAGGTGTACACGTCCCTTGAGTCTATTTGGAGCCTTTCTCGACACCCCACTCGTCTGATCTCGGTGGATCATAAGGAAGGTGCTATCAAAACAGCACGTCACCTGTTCTGCGCGTAGTGACACGGCACGTCCTCGGCTCCCTGCCGCCCCTCGGTGCTGCAGCGAGAGCCCCTTCCTCCCCCTGCCCGGGTGCCTGCCACAAATCATCAATCCCCGGGGCTAGAGTGGGGAGCTGAGCCTGCCCGAGATGAAAGCCTGACCTAATTCAAACCGGCAGCACCCAGTGGGCAGGAGCACCGCCAGCGCTGGTCCCACACAGGGGTTTCCATGCCAGGCACAGCCCCGGGATGAGCTCCTGGCTGATGGACACGTCCGTTAGCATTAGGGAGCAGGGACACATCCAAGCGCTTTGCTGCGGGCCGCAGGGCTCCGACAGCAGGGCTGGCTCCTCGGGACAGTCCCTCGCTTCTGTCCGAAGGGCTCCAGCATTTTTGCTCCTGCATCAAAGAAGGTGTGATTTCTGTGAGAGCCCACTGGATGAGGGCTTATCCAAGGGTCCTCAGATAAAACTAGGGAAGAAGAAACTCGTGGCGCCTGTTTTTTTGGAAGGAAAAGGAGGCCGCATGCAGCTCATCAGCTCCTGGAGCCTGCCAAGAAGCCGGCTGCCTGCGGTTCACCTTCAAAGCCCTTACCTTGCCGCATGCTGGGCTGCTGCCTCCTCCTTCTCTGGGAGCCTCACGTACCCCAGGGAGGGACGCAGCATTGCCTCCCCGCACTGGCTTCCGTGGGGAGGGTCCCCACGGGTGACCCCTGGCTCTGCGCTCCTGGGGTGATGGGATGGGTGGTCCCCGCTGAGCCTGTGCCTGCACCCCATCCACTGAGACCCTGGCGTGTCCGGAGCGGGGGGAACCCCCCAGTTTGTCCCAAGAGCTGCCCAACCTCCATCAGCCAGCGCTATTGGGGGGGCTGGGGGTGCCCCAGCTCCCTGCCCCCGCCGATCCCCCCCTCCCGCAGCACCGGTACCTGGGACAGACGGGAGGTCCCGGTGCCGCCGGGTAAGGTCTGGTCCTAGTGCCGGAGAAGGACGACCAGTTCCGGTGTCGCCGGGGAGAAAGACTGGTCCCAGTGCCGGAGGAGAACCGGTGTCAGTGCCGGGGGAGGAGCAGACCCTATGCCGGGGCAGAAGAGCCCGTGCCGGTGCTGAAGGAGGCCGGGGCGTCCCGATGCCGGGATCGAAGGACTGATGCCGGTGCCAGGAGAGGAGGGAGCGGGGGAGCAGAGCCGGAGCCGGTGCCGGCGGCGGAGGGTCCGTCCTGGTCCCGGTGTCGGGTGTAAATGACCGGTGCCGGACTGGAGCTCGCCCCGCTCCACCCGGCGATGCCGGAGCATCCGCAGGACCGTGCGGGTTCCCGCTCCGCCCCGCGCAGCTCCGCACCGCCCCGCGCCTACCCCCCTCCGCGCATCCCCGCGGGGATGCCCCCGCCGCCCCCTCCTCACCCGGCGGGCGGGGGCTGCGGGGCCCGGCGTTTCCCACGGCGCGGGGGGGAGGCGGAGCTGAGCCCCCCCCGGGGTACCGGGACCCCCCGCCCCGGTACCGGCTGCCCCGCAGCGCCTCCTGCCGGCCGCGGGGCGGTGCAGCGGCGGAGGCGGGACCGGGGCGGGGCCGGGGCGGGCGGAACCGGGCCGGGGCGGCGGGCGCAGCCATGTCCTTCTGCTCCTTCCTCGGGGGCGAGGTGTTCAAGGACCACTTCCAGCCGGGTGAGCCGGGCCGGGGACGCTGGGGGGGGTTCCCGTGGGGCCGGGGGAGATCCCCCTCCCCCTCCGTGGGGCGGGCAGGGGGTGTCCTCGGCCGGGGTTGCGGTTCCCGTGGTGGGTGGGGAGGTGGGTGTCCTTCTTGTGGGGCATCCTCCACCCGTGGGATCTGGGCCGGGGGTCCCCTCTCTGCGGTCCTTGATAGGGGACCCCCCCCATGGGACCGGTGGGGGGTGATGGGGAAGACGCTGCCTGCAAAGGTGGGACAGGGGGGTCCCTGTAGGGGCTGGCTTGGACCCATCCTGTAGAGGAGGCCCTATAGGGGATGTGGGTTCTGCCCCATGTCCCAAAAGCTCCCACTCGCCTGCCTGGCCCTGGGGGTCCGGCAGCAGCAGCAGGCAGTGGCCCACGCGGGCAAAGTCCAGTGTGTGTCCCCGTGTCACCCTGCTGACATGTCCCCACCGCTGCCCCCCCAGTCACTGGCAATCGCTGCTGGGGGCTGGCTGGGAGCGGGGCTGGGGGGCTGCCCCCCAGCACTGACCCCTCTCCTGCCGCTCTCCCCAGGCATCTACGTCTGTGCCAAGTGTGGCCATGAGCTGTTCTCCAGCCGTGCGAAGTACGAGCACTCGTCCCCGTGGCCAGCCTTCACCGAGACCGTCCACGAGGACAGCGTGGCCAAGCGCAAGGAGCGGCCGGGGGCTTTAAAGGTGACGATTCTGAAACCTTCAGGAAGCAGCAAAAAAACCCCAAACCACGGGCTTTTTTTTTTTCATGAGCCTGTCTGCTGAGACAGACCGCTTGCTATCGAACCCTCTCCTTGCATTTCTAGGTGTCTTGTGGCAAGTGTGGCAACGGGCTCGGCCACGAGTTCCTCAACGACGGGCCGAAGAGGGGGCAGTCCCGCTTCTGAATATTCAGCAGCTCGCTGAAATTTGTCCCGAAAGGTAAAGGCTGTGGCTTGGCAGCTGTTTCAGCCCACATAGTTATTTTGGGGGAAGCTGCTGATAGCCCGGCCACGCTCTGTGCGATGCGCTGCTTTTGGCAGGGTGTAGCTGGCCGTTCAGATAAGCCAAGGAGCCACTTGCATCCTAAATAAATCTCATGTGCATCAGTCTGCTCGTCTGGTGTCTCGGTGGGGGCTCTCTGACATCCCAGGGTGAAATGCGGAGTGTCCCGGAGCTCCTGGATGCGGCTGCAGGTCTCAGCGTGTCCGAGAGGCGGCCGAGCTCTGGGAGGTTCCTGCTGGTGGTGCAAAGGAAGGGCAGGGAGCTCCTGCGGTGGCAAAAACAGGGCTGGGAGAGTTTACTGGTTCATTCCCCTGGGGAAATCAAGTGGGAGCTCTATTCAGAGCTGCCCTACGGGTAGGGAGTGGAGCTGTGGGGCAGGGCAGGGCTTCTTGCCGTGGTGGTTGTCGTGCTGTTTGCTTCCCCCGAGTCAGAAAAAGGCTTTGGGAGGCCGAGTTCATGGCAACATCCTGGCCACGACTCACTGTCCTGCTCGTCGGACTGCGATGCTTGAGAGATGTTAGCTGCACATAGCAAAATAACCCTATAAAAGGGGCTGAGGGTTCTGGAGCAAGAAACATGAGCCCTGATTCTTTTTTTTTTTTTTCTCCCCCTCTTTTAGGCAAAGCAGACAACGACCTGAAGGAGAAGTAAGCGAGCTGCTCTACTTGGCACACTGCTCTTGGGCTGATCCAGCGTTCACACCTTGGGGGGCACCCTCCGGTCAAGGGGGCTCTGGGAGCAGGAGAAACCCCGAAGAAGCTCCTGGTTTCCCTGGGCCGGTTCCCCCTCAGGGCTGCTCCGATTTGGGATGCCGGGAGGAGCACGGGGGAGGTGGGGGGAAAAGGGGACTGCTGAAGCTCTGCACTCGCTGGGTGGTGGGTTGTGTCACCTGTGCCTGAGGGTGTTTCACTCTAATTGGGGTGATGCAAAGGCTACAGCTCTTAATTTTACCCACCCTTTCCCCCTCCCCAACTGTCTCTTCTCCCCAGCATCCTTATCCCTGCCTGCCGGTAGCAGCTACTACTGGGTCCTTTCGGCTTTCTCCATTAAGGCAGCACACGTGCCTGCTGTCCTGCCTCTGCTGAGCTCTGCAGCAGTTTTGCTGTTGACTTCAGCCGAGCCAGGACACTCTCCAGACCACAGCCAGGAGGGGCCCATTCCGCCATGGCACCCATGCAATCCAGAGCGGCTCCGCTGGCATTTCCAGGGAGTAACGCTGGATTAGCTGAGGTCAGTGTCTGGGTTAATCTCTGGTGCTATTCTGGGCTGGGATCATGGTATGAATTGCCCTATATAAACCCTTCCAGGATGCTAGGGCAAGGATGATTTTATGATCCCGCCTGACAGCATCCAGGTATTTTACCCCTCTGCCCATCTTGGACACAGTAGAGAGAGTTCTAGAATTCCCAAGTCCTCTGGGCTTGATCCTGACTTGGCCTTACACCAGGTTTATCACTGTGCTATAAACTCCAGGGGCGCTAACGGTTCCTCCTTGCTGTACGCTGGTGCGAGGGAGGCCAGCGTCGGGCTCACGGGCCGCGCTTTTGTACAACTCAGGCTTTGGGAATCACACTGGCGCTCCCTTTGCGCTCAGAAGGGCCGTGGCACTGATTTCTCCTTAATTCAGCATCTGATTCGTGGCCTTCCCTCTCCCCACCCACAAACCAAATCCTCTTTGAAATCCGTACGCGAAGATTTTTGAAGATGGCAAAAATCTTTTGCTGACCCGTGGGTCCGGTGGCGCAACTCTAGTGCGATGCGTGGGTGGTTTGGTGGGGCTGCGCTGCTGCTGTTACGGTGCAGCTGCGCTTGGGGCATGAGAGGCTTTTCTCCTCATGTGTTTTGCCTCAACCCCACCATTACAAGGGCACCGATAAAAAGTGAGACGCACCAGCCCGTTACCTGGAGGTCACTGCTGGTCTTGTACCTCTTTCAGAACGGAAAATAAAGCACTGATTCACTGTGTTGGAGAAATAACCTCTTTTTTTTTTTTAAAAAAAAAAAAAAAAAAAAAAAAAAAAAGAACTGTTGATGGCACCCTGGTACATCTGGCCTGGGATTCCTTCTCTGCTCGGTTTTCCCAGTTCTGGATGCAGTGGTGGGATGCGTGTGAGGCAGGTACGAATGCAGGGCAGGTTTCCGTGTCTCCAAAGCTCTGGCCAGAACGCTGAGAGCAGGTTTCATCTCATGTCTCTGTTTCCAGCCACGGATCCAGGTCCCTTGGTGCAGCTGGAGTCTTGCATCCAGTGTGGTCTCGCAACCCAAAGGGTTACCCTGAGATCGGTGCATTTGGTTTTATCCTGAATCTGTTAGTGCTGCCTCAGGTTTTGCTGTGTGAAAGGGGGACGCTGATGCATTGGAGGCCTTTGGGCATTCCCCGGGGTCAAAACTTTCACTGGGGAAGGTTTCCTTTTCACTCCAGTTATCATTTTTGCCCAACTGAAGCTGATTTTAGCTTATTTCATAGTGTGTTCTTGGTACCTTCTGGGCTGGCAGGATTTTCTGGGCAGAGGGGATATGAGTTTTAGTGCTGTCTCACGATAGTTTCCCCACACGAAGCTGCCTGCAAGACTGGAAGCTACAACCCTTTCTGCCTCACAGAGGTCTCTTCACTCCCAGCAGGGTTGGATACTGGGTTCGTGGAGGCTGGAGACTTGAGTTGGACTTTGCCAGAGTCCAGGTCCCTCCTCCAAGGGGGTAAAGTCCGCTCTGGAGCGCAGGAGCCAGTGCCATGTCTCCCTCCTAGCCCTGCCACTGGCTCGTGCCCCGTGGCATCGCCCTCGTCACCTTCCCCATGCGTAGGTTGACCTCCGGCTCTAATTACTAATCAGGTTTCAGCCTGAAGGTTCAAGCTCCTTTTCGACCGATTAATCTCCTGATCTGCTGCTTTGCCCTGGGCCTGGTGACCTCCACACGAGCCCAGGAGGTCAGGAGCTGCCCCTTTTACTTCCCACCCTGGAGCACTGCAGGACCATCCATCCCTGGGTGACCTCCTGCTCTGCTGCCCCTCGCCCGCAGCACTGGGCAGGAAGGTATTTTTGGGGTGGTTTCCCCTGAGATGCTGCGGTGGAAGGAAATCTCTCTGAGAGTGCCAGCGGTGAAGGGAGGGCGATGATTCCTCCCACTCGTGGGCTGTCCAGCCCTGGGGGACCCAGCCATGCTTCCACGCTGCCTTGTAGTTCGTGGATGTAGGCACGGGAGGGTGCAAGTGCTTTTCCGAACCCTTTCCCAGGCTCTGCAGGGAGGGAAGGACGAGGTGGGGTGGGCAGGGCAGTGGCTTTGCCTTCCTGTGCATCCATCCTTGCAGCAGCGAGAAGGAAAATCACCCAGAAGCAAAAAAAACCCAAAAACCCAAAACAAAACAAACAAACAAACAAAATAAAAAACCAAAAAACAAAAACATCTCAAGACGGTTTAAAAAGGGATGGGACGTTTTCCTGGAAATCTGGCTGGAGGTGCTGATGCTAGCAGGGATTTTGGCTGGTGCTGAGGATGCAGGATGTGACCCTGCAGGGCGGATCCCACCCCTGCCCCTTCCCAGCTCCCCCGAGCACCCCCAAGTCCCTTGTCCTTCCCCAGAGCACTGTGGGTGCTTGGGGAGGGAGGAAACCTCCTTTGCCCTTTCCTTGGTCTGTGGCACGGGGCATCCCCATCACCTCCGCTGGGCTGCGGCCAGTCCTTCCCCTCTGCCATTCATCCTCATTTCATTATTACGCTAATGACAATTCTGGCTTAATAAGAGGAATTTGCTTAGTTGGGTAAAAGCGGCCCCACATCAGCAATGCAGGTTTAATGACAGAAATTGAATTACGTTACCAGGCCAACGCAAACTTCCCTCGTTGTTTAAAAAATCATTAATTTCCTCCGCCGTAGCCTCCAGCTGACCTCCCTTTTTAATTTTTTAATTTTTTTATTTGCATGCCATGAAGAGGACCTGCCTCTTTGACCCTCCTTGGGATGGCTCCGGTGGATGGCAAAGCAGCCAGAACACAGCGAGATTTAGATTAATTCTCCTAATAAAGATGACAAGCCTTATAGAAATTACGTTACACAAGGAAAAAGAAAATGACCTGGAGGCATTAGGAAGCTTTAATTACCATTATTCCTTGGAGCCAGTGCCTCCGTAGGAGTACGCTGGCTGGTCAGGCCGGCTGCTTTTACCTGAAATTTTCACTTGTACTTCAAGCCGACTGCCTGATCTTGAAGGGATGGCTCCTTCTTTTCTGTTTGCATCGTTTTATTTAATTTTACCCTTTGATCAACAGTTTTTCCCACTTCAGCTGAACCTGCGGGCTCCCCCGTGCTGGCAGGATGGCAAGCTGCAGGCAGGAGGGTGCATCAGGCTGTAAACAAGCACCAAGACCCCAAAGCAGCACTTTTGGGGTTTTGCACATTGGGGTATCCCTTGGGGCAGGGAGCACAGCCCGGTTTGGGTGCCCTTGCATAGTCTGGTCCTGGCAAATGGACAACTTTGGCCCCAGCCACAACCCTGAGCTGCACCGGTGATGGGCTCTGGAGCATCAGTTTGCTTAAAAGGGATTTTCTGAATTGGTTTTGGGGCTGTGAAAAATGCAGCAAGGGCCGGAGCTGGGTTTGTGTCAAATACAGAAAAGAAAGTGATGGTAATTAAGAAGCCACTACGCCCCTGATTTCCCTGAAACACAGGGGGCTGTCAGGAGGTGAGGTGCCTCCCCATCACCCGGCTCTCCGCTCTGTCCCGGGGAGCTCACCTGTCCCTCAGCACATCCAGCAACAGCTGGAAAAAATTAAAGGCTTATTCCACTTCGTTCACCGATAATAATTTCATCTCTCCCTATTCCAGGCTGCCTCCCACCCTGAGACGCTGCTCGCTGGGCAACCGCTGTCCTGGTTCCTGAGGTTTGTTTAATCCGGCTGAACCTCCCAGAGCCACGAGGTGGGGAAATTTGTTTTCGGTTTGTGGTGCACATTAATTAGGGACATAATGACTGGAAACACTCAGAGCGAGTCTGAGCGGGCCAGAAAAATGTTTAGCCCAAGGAAAATTTAAATCTTTCTTTTTTTTTTCCTTCCCCGGCTGTTGAGATCTGACTCTTTAAGGTAATTAGTGAGGGGTTATTTGTTAATCAGTCATACTTATATGCTTGCTTTGGGGTCTTATCTCACGCTCCCAAGTGCACATCGCTTCTAATCATGATCTTAATTTTTGATATGGGAGATACCTGTCCCGGGCCGGCTGTGCGTGCTGCCGTGCATGCACGCTCCTGTGCTTGGCAGCCAGGATATAGCGTGGGCTGACAGTGGTGCTGCCTTTCCTGTGCCTGAAGAGCCAAGTCCACCATGGTCTCCATCCTCAGCCCAAGAGCATCCCAAGTTTTTGGGGATGGCTTCCCCGCATGGATCTCCCAGAGTCTGCCCAGGGTGGGACGAATTGCCCCCATCCCAAGCTGTGGGTGCAGCCAGAGCTGATGCCAGCCTCTGAAATGGTGGTGCTTCTGCAGGGATGCCCACAGCATCTCCTGCCTTCAGTGCGCCCCGGCGTGGAAATGGATGAACCATCCCCAAAATACCCCGCTCCTGTGGTCCCCAGGAAAGGCCCCGCTGGGAAAAGCTGCTTTGGGCTGCGCCAGCTTCGGTCCAGCCCCGCACGAGCACCGGTCCAGTGCCACGGCTGCTCCAGTGGCCACCTCAATGGGCCACAACCCAAAACCGCACTGGTGGCAGGTGATGCCCAGCCAGGGCTCTCCTCTCTGCTGAGCCTCGTGGCGAACGCTTTTAAGCGATAGAGTTTACTGTCTACAATAATGATTTGTTGCTTGTAAAACCACCGTGATTAACTACAGTTTAGCCTCCTGGTTTCATGTCTTATCATGTTTCATCTCACACAAAAGACATTTACAGTCTATTTTCAACTTCAAAGCAAATGCTTCTTGCGTGAGCATTAAGGAAGGCAAATATTTAAGCAGAACCTGTATGGTATTAGCGTCCCTTGATGTTCCCTGCTGAGTGAGGATTGATGGCTGCCTCAAAAGGCAGGTTTTTCCTATTGTTTTATGCACTGGTGATTAATATTTCATGTTCCCACTGTTATATATTGGCTGGCTGGTGCTGGCCTACCCTGACAGTGCTTTCTTCATGTCTTACATGTCCAGCTTTTATGCACTTCAATATAGGAAGTGTGACTCTTGGCAGGGTCCTTTGGTCTTATTGAAGCCTTCTGCCTGACTTTTTTGAATTAAGTTCCTCTTGATGGGATTAGGGCTGATGGCATGTTCTCCTTCTCCACTGATATCTCTGTCCTGTCACCTCATGGTGCTCTGCCCCAGCCTGGACCCCTTTTCACTGCCCCAGCTTTTGGGTGGGTGGTGCAGGATGTGCCTCTCCCAGGGCCCTACCTGGCTCTGCACACACCTGGATGGGGACAGTGGGGACGGCACTGCAAGGACTGGATGTTGCAGCAGGAACAGGATGAAGCTGGATCCTGCCCTACATTAGCCCTGCGGAGTTGGGGGGATATAGATCGGCGGGATATGGATCAGGGGGAGACGCCGCTCCTGACCCTGGTACCACCTTCTGCTCGGTGCCTACATGGCACCGCCATCTCCCTGAGCCCATCTCAGTGCTGCCATCACCATCTGGCACCACCAATCCCATCCCGGCAGGGTTTCCACTCCCCAGTGCCGGAGGAAGAAATGCCACATTTGTACTGGACTCACCAGTGCTTCCTCACCACAATCCCCGAAACCCCCCCGAGTTTCCTGGCCAGCCCTGTCAGGGCAGGATGAAAATAGCCCAGGACCAAATTCCTCTGCTTTGAACACGATGACACACTGGCGTGCATTTGTCTGAATGCTAAACATATTAAGACCAGGAACTGTAAGGGACAGCTCTGCTTATCATCCAGCTCCGAGTTAATATAATTTAATTAGCATGAACAGTAAATATAGCTCGTTTTAATTTAGATCGAGGGGTTGCTGCAGCTCAATCCTTTAATTTCAGGAGTAGAGAAGCTGTGGGAGGACTGCCAAGAATTTCTGCAAAACCCACATTTCCTCCGGGGCTGCGGGCTCTCACTCCGGGTGCTCCGCAGCGGTGGCATGGAGGCCATCTCCGAGGAGCCCGCACGCTCGGTGAGCGGAACCTGGCGAGGGGCTTCCTGGAGGGACCGGGAGGAGATGATGGTTTTGAACTGCATTGTTATTAGATGCAAAATGAAGAGTGGGAAGCCACTGTGCGGGAATAAGTGGCGCAGTCTATTTAAAGAGGAAAAGATCAGCTCGGGAGAGACACTGGAGACATGTGTCTTCAGGGCTGTGCTGCATTCTTCGGAGATTATTTCAAACGCGTGCATCTTTTCTGCATCACAGTCTATCTTTGTTCCCCTCTGACGTCTTGAGTTGGGGCTGGTATTTTATGGCCGTGGCTGTGCCTGCCAGCAGCACGACAGCTCTGCTGGAAATTAACTTCTCTGCGCTTTAAAAAAAAATCTCACAGGCGTAAAATTCAAAGTAAGAGCTCAAACTAGTTAATCTCAGATTAATTTAAGCCGCTGGCTCTGGCGGGCGAAACTTCAAGGCTCTGACGGGGATGTGATGCCCAGGAAACGCTCAGGGCAGGCGGGAAGTGCTGCCACGTCCCGTGTCCATCCATCTGTCCAGATGACCTAATCCTGACTGCGGTGCTTTCCATTCACCCATCCCGGACGGCAGGACAGAAATTGGGTGGCTTGCGCTTCTCCTGGAAAGTCTGTCTTGAAGTGAACAGGGTTCATGGGTGCAGTGTGTGCACAAGCGTGCACGGGCAGGCACGTGGGGGGAGGTCCGTCACGGGTCACGGGCTAATGAAGCTCATGAAATACATCCTTCTCTGCTGGCGAGGCCAAGGGGAGTGTTTTCTATCATCTCTCCTGACATTACCGCATAACTTAGATTGCACTTAATTAAAAGAGCTCATTTAACTGATGGCTCCTAAGATGCAATACTGGAGATTGACTGTTTTTCCTGTCCAGCCCAGATGCAGCAGAGGCATGGCGACAACCGGGCACAGCCGTTCTGGTGGGATGCAGGGGACACCAGTGGAGACTGCCTGTCTGTGCCACTTGGGCTCCAATGGTGCTTGGATGAGAACAGGCACCGAGGGATCACGGGTTGGGTGCTCAAAGAGCTTTTGAACCTCCTGGGTTGTCTGGTACCTGGGGGATCAGAAATGGGGCACTGTGGGTCTGATCCTGCCTGCACAGCTGATGGGCTGGGTCTGGGGACACTGATGTGGCTGAGTTATTCCACCTGGCTCAGGCATCACCCAGAGCAGGGCTTAAAGGAGGGAGCAGACAGTCCTGCCCTTTCCTGTAATGGAATGAGCTGCAGTTCGGGACAGAGGCTGCTTTGGGGTCTCTGTTAATGCTGCAACACTAAAACCCTCCAGGCAGAGATTGCTGGAGCAATCAACAGGAGCAAACCCTCCTCTCAACAGCCCCATTTGGTGAGTGGATGCAACCCCAAAACCCTCCAGAGCCCTGCAAGGGGCTCAGCTGAATTTAAAGGAAAACCGTGGGAGCTGACTTGAACGTCAACCCTGAGCTGCATCCTCATCTCGTGCACTTTATTGTGTATTTAAAAAACTGAACAATAGATGTCGCATAAACGCTAATAAACACCAGGGTGAAATGTTGGCTGTAGGGTGGGAGCTGCAGTGCAGAGCCCCCAGTCTGGGTGGTGGATCATGGGGGGTGCTGCTCAGCAGGGACCCTGCACACCCTGCCCTGAATATACCCACAACCCCTAATGAACACCCTGTTTTGTGGGTGCATGAGTCTTCCAGAGGGCTGTGAGCCCAAGCAGGTCTTTGCTGGGAAACTTTATTACCGGAGCTTGTGTCCATCCCTGGTGGGACCCATGTGGATGGTGATGGGCTCCCAGGGGAGCTGGAGGCATTAGAAGAGGGGGGCTGCAGCTCTCAGCTGGATTTCCTACAGGAGGGTGGCTGCTGTGGTCCCTCAGGCTCTTTGTAAGGGAATTTTCCTCTGGACCACGGTGGTTGGTGCAGACCAGCCTGCCCACAGGAGGTGTCCCCAAGCCCTTGGGCTCCCTGGGGCGAAGAAGACTCCTCGCAAAGCTGGGACATTACTGGGGCTCCTGCGCTGTGCGGACAGGATGGGGCTATGGTTTGCTGAGTTTGGGGTTTTTTTTGCTGTCTGCCTTGTTCCAGGTTACCCTGGAGGTACAGTATTTGTTGGGGGAAAAGAAAAGCCCTGTGGCTGCATATTCCTGCATAGCCAGGCTCCCCGGGGCAGCACATCCCAGCTGAGCTGAGGACCAGGCGGCACAGACATGCCGAGACACCCGGCTGGGTCCGGGCTTTCTCAGCACAGGGGTTTGCACTATGGGCAAAGATAACCCATGGGTGTTTCTCGTTTCTAAGAGATTCGTTGGGAGCCGGGCTCCCTACGAGGGACGAACGCGAGGCGAACCCCTCTGCTTTGATGCAGATTAAACTCAGGGAAGTAACGAAAGGCTGTAATTTGCCAATACATGCTGAAGGGCGAGACAGATCGTGTCTTCAATTACAGCTGCTCACGTGCGTGAATTGCCAAAATATGCAAGGTATTCGTTTAATTTCTCCATTTGAGGCCAGCGCGGTATCCTGATACTTATCAAACCCATGGCTTGGATGTAGGCTCTGGGGAGGAAACGTGCTCTCGCAGACAGCCCATGTCAAGCCAAGGCACTGCTTAAATCTCCAAAACTGGGCCTAAATTGAACTTATATGTGGACTTGTGCTCCTGTTGGAGCAGGATCATTTTTACCCAGTATCATGCAGGATCTGAACTTCTGCTTCATATGACAGCATGGGGAAGATATTTCGGATGCTGGCATCCTGGGGAGGTGGGAGCACCCAAGGGGGGCTGTGACCACTCCGAGTTCAGCCTCAGCCAGGCTGGAAGTGCCTCCTGATTCTTCCCGAGTTGTCCCCAGCATCCTGGGGACGGGGCTGCGGCTGGCGCCGTGTGTCCTGCTCCACTGCCGGCACTGCTGCCCCGCTCTCCCCAGGGAGCTGCTGCAGAGCCATCCTGGTGCCCACTGGGAGATCTCTGGCTGCAGGGCTCCAATCCATGGGAAAGGTTAAATGACTGCAAACCATAAAGAAGTCTGTAAAATTAGCGGTTAATTAGCGGCGACTGTGATGTACGTCATACAGCGCTGCTGCTCCGTGTGGGGATGGGTGCATGTGAGACACGGTTTTGCTCCCCAGCCCGAGATATTTGCATTTGCTTGTAGCCCAGAGCTACCCTCTTGTAATTGCAAAATTAGGGGAAAACAAGTAATTTGTTGCTACAAGGGATAAGAGCAAATGGAAACACCTCCCAGCAGAGCTCTGGCAAGACAGACTTGTGCCTCCTGGGGCTGTGGTCTGCAGGAAGGGAAGGGATGCCCAGGCAGGACCGGCACAACTTGGTCCAGGCACCGGCAAAAAAGGACCAGATCTCAGGATCCTGCTCTGTGTGTAGAGCACAGCACATAGCGATGGACGGACGTGGGCTGGAAGCGGGGCTGGTGCACGGTCTGGTGTCCCCGGCCACAAAATCTGTCGTCCCCTGCTGCTGCACGGAGGGATGGGCTGGAACAGTCCCCAGTAAAGGCTCCCACCATCTCTGTGTTGCCGCTGATGATGCTGATGATTGGACACGGGTTATTTGTTGGTGAATTTGCAGGGTTGGCATTTTCCCTTCCCTCTGCTCTGGTTGCAGGCAGCCCTGAGCTGGGCAGCCGCTGAGGCGAGCTGAGCCGAGGACTGCAAAGCATTTGCCATAGAATCTGAAGAATTTGGAGTGAAACCCCCAAAGAAATTAAGGACAGATGGGTTACAGGGGAAAAAAGAAACCCGAATTCTTTCTGCTGCTTGGTGTCTGCCTCCAAGGCAGCCCCTCGTCCCCTCTATGGCTCTGTGCTGGCCATGGGGCTGGACGGGCACCCACCTGCATGCTGGCTGAGCCACCACAGGGACACCAGCACCTCTGCCCTGGGGACGATGACAAGTGGGGATGATGTCCCTGCAGCAGCCAGGGCCATCTCTGCCCATGGCCGACCCTCACTGCTTCCCCAGCAATGGTCCAGGAGGACTGAGAGCTTCCTCTGGAGAGATGCCACATTCCCATCCTGCAGCGGAGCAGAGACCCTGGTGAAGCACCAGCTCCTCGAGAGGAACAAAGCGCCATGGGAGACACGTGGCAAGAATTAACCTCCTCTCCCCTAATTAACAGCTCCCAGAGAAGCTTCGGGACAAAGCCAAACCCATGTGCTGCCCAGGGTGTGCTGGGGTGTGAGCCCCATCCCCACACCCGTGTTTATGGGCTGTAACTGCCAGGATTAGGGGCTTTCTGCTCGGGCTGGCGCTGGCATGCTGCCGGGCACTGTGTCATTCCCAACACCTGCGTGCTGACTTCAGCACCTCAAATATTTCTGATGCAACTTCTTTTTTTTTTTTTATTTTTTTTCCCTCCTTAAGCAAGCTCAACGCTGTTGAACATGTTAATGGGTAGAAACGAAGCATAATTGTTCCTTTGTGTAAAATCGGTCGGTAGAACGGCAGCAGCTTGGCTGCGAAACTGGAACTGCAAACAGGTTGTGGTGTGATCCACCTGGGCTTTGCTCCGTGCTCACCAGGAGAGCAAACCTTCTCCTGCGAGAGCTGCTCATGGGAGGAAAACCACCCGGCACAGAAAGAAGGGTTGGGAAATGGTGCGTCTTTTCCCCTCTGAAGGTGCTGTGGAAAATTGCTGTTGTGTAGGACTAATTTTATTATGGTGTGTTTGATACGTTCCCATACGCCAAGCCACGGTAAACAACATCCAGATGAAGCCAGCGCTGGTGCAGCCAGGACCGGGCTGGGGGGGGGGGGGGGGAGGAGGAGGAGGCAGGAGGAGTGTGCGCGGATGCAGCGCTCCAGATGCAAACAATAAGGCCAACGGATCTTGATTTCATCTGTCAAGTAATTGGGCTGGAAGTCTGAGCATGCTAATGACTCCACATCAAGCGGCTCGGTGCTCAGATGTGACCCATCCCGCTCTGCGGGGAGAGCGGGGGGCTGCAGCCCGCGGTGGCCGTGATGAATATCCCCCAGATGTTATCCCATAGGGGAAGCGAGACCCACATGTACGTTATTAATAATGCCAAAGATCTGAGGTTAAAAATGACCACGGGGCGTTCACATAAGCCCTGGGATGGCGGGTCCTGTGGGCTGGTCCTGCTGTGGGGGGCAGCGGGAGAAGGGCTGGGGGGGCCAGCCCCAAGTCCTGGCCCCTTGTCTGGTGCTGCATGGGGTGGGTGAGCACCGTCGGGGCTCCCAGCACTGAAGTGTCCCCTGGCACACCATTGGGCAGCCCTGGCTCTTTTGGGGAGGCAGGGGATGCTCCGAGGAGCTCCGATAGCTGCGAGAATTAAAGGTGGGGTTGACACAAGGGAGAGGGATGTCCTGGAAGTAGTGGCCAGGGCAGAGCCAGCAGGCTCGTCCCAGACATGTCCCTGTTCAGGGGGCTGTGTGTGGCCAGCCCCTATGTCTGAGCTCCCCCAGCTGCCCTTGGCTTGTTGTCTGTCTCGCTCTTCGGCCTCATCCTGGCAGCCTGGGATGCAAAAGCCTGGCTGTGGCTGTGTGAGACCCCCAGCAGGAGGAGGTGCCTGGAGAATGTGCTGGTCCTCTATGCCAGGTTCCTCCAGTCCCCTCCTGGTACTGCAGTGGGGAGTCGATCCCCAGTGCAGGAGGGATGTGCGGTACGGACAGGCGTCTGGCTGGGTTTCACCCCCAAGGTGCAATCCTAAAACCTGTTCCCAGCTTTATAGATTTATGGGTTTTCTTGTTGGTTTTCTCTGTGCTCAGAAGTTGGGTCAGGTGATGGGGGAGATCCAAGGTGGGGACATACATCACCATGTGTCAGTGGCTGTGGGGAGGGTGCTGCAGCCCCGTGAGCTGGTGGGGATGCTCCTGCACTCCCTATGGTGAGGGCTGTTGGCTCTATCTTTCTCCATGGGGCTCGGAGGGCTTATCCATGAAGTTCACATGGGGGCAGGGGCTGGTGCTGTTGGGATGTGGAGGAAAAAGGTCCTGGGAGAATGAGGCAGGGCTGGGGATGGGGGCTTCTGCAGCTGACCCCCATGGGTGTCCTTAGGACTGTGGTGTGGGGAGTGACAGAGTCCCGGAGCACAAGCAGCCAAATATTTGGATCAAGATTTGAGGCACGGGATGCTGGTGGGTACCATGAGCCCATGTGGAGTGATGCTGGTCCAAGAACCCCGGGGGTGTCTCTCCCTGGTGCTCCCCCAGCGGAGTTCTCGGGCTGACCAGCCTCAGGTTACCCGCAGCTTCAGTCCTGACTCCATCTCTCCCAGACACGGCAGAGCCTGGGTGATTTGCCTGAAAGCTCCTGTCGTCGGCCTGGCTCCAGACAAAGCCCCAGCTCCTTCCCGCAGAGCCAGTGAGCGCTGACCTGCCTTTTTGGGGAGGGAATGGGGCCCGCGGGGTCACGCAGCACATGTGGGTGCCTGCGCTATAGGAACCAGATGCCTACTGTCCCTGGGAAAGGGGATCCTCACCACCAGGAGGCTTTTGTCTCTAAATGGGGCTTTTTTTCCTGCTGTGTGTGAGCTGGGAAGGGACTGCGGAGGCAGGATCCGAATCCTATTGAAGTGCGTGGGCAAGTGCTTGCAATCCCCCAGCACCTGCAGTTTATTGGTGCGGGAGGTATTGCAGCCCCGGGGCTGCGGGAAGGTGAGTGTACCCTGCGCCCTCTCCCATTTTGGAGGCTTTCCAGCCTTTCCCTGCTGATTGCTTCAGCATGTGCATTGCAGATGATGAGAGATGAGCGGGACCAGCCCTCGCCTGCTGGGAGAGGCATGGCAGCCGGGGGCCGGACCCTGCCTTCACGCCGGCGGCAACTCCTGGCAGGCAGCGATGCTCCCTGCAGCTCCGTTCCACTCTCCTCTCCTCGCTCCCGGGTGAGACCCAAGCTCTTGACGGAAAGCGGGTGTTTTTCACCCGGAAAGCAGGGCCGTGATGTGCTCAGCACGCATGGCTCTGGTGTGACCTGTCGGCTGCTTGGGCTTTGATTTCAGCAGCTGTGATTCATGAGTGCATGTGATGCATGCCACTATTTGGGGGAATGAGCGTATTAGCTCGTTATGTTCATCACCCGATTCATTATCTGTTCATTAGCTGTTCTTAATGGTGCAGTATTTTGCTGTCGTAGGGGTTTTGCAGAATGAAGTCTGGAATAGACAATGAAAACAGACAAAGAAAATGTATTACCCCTATATATGACTCAAATAATGTTGGTGGGGCTGCTTGGGAAATGGAGCCTGTGTGATGCCCGGGGCACCTGCAGCCGCTGCCCTGTGCCAGGGACCAACCGGCATCAACTGTGGGATGCAGGGAGAGCTTTGGGCTGGCCCAAGGAGAGGGACCATTCCCAACTTGTGCAGGATAAAAGTCAGGATTCTGACCCAAAATCACAGCCTGATCCCTCTGCTGCTACTGAAAAACTTCTGAAATTCAGGTTTTATCGCATTAAGCTCTGTAATCTGTGTTGCCCGCAGCGGAGGAGTAGGTTTTGCTGGGGGTGCGGCTGGCCAAGGTTTAATCCAGTGGTTTTGCCTCCTCCTTCAACACCACACTTTTTTTTTTTTTTTTTTCCTGTTTCCAAAACTCAACCAAATGCCTGACAGAAGGACACTTGGGAGCCTGCCTCCCACCTCACCGGCAGCGGGGAGCCTTTTGAACTCTGCTTTTCCCGTCCATCCACTTAAGACATTTTCTTTAAAACTTCGCTTTGCGTTTCGTTATTGCTCGGCTCTGCTCCAGATGTTCCAATTCTCCATCCCACACCTTCCTCTCCCTTTGGCCACTGAATATTTGGCTGAACCAGAGCCAAATGAAAGCTACCCCCCACCTGTGCAAGGAATTAGCAGTGGGCATGCCAGAGCTCCGTAGACTCGTAAATGTGGCCATCTGTGCCTGGTGACATTATTTTTTTATAAAGGCAAACAAGCAAAACACACACCCCCCATCCCCAAATGGGTTTGGGTTTGGTTTTTTTTCAGAAAAAAAAAAAAAGAGGAAACTTATAAACCAATTTGCTTGAAAAAAGCTGGTTCCCGCAGAGATTGGGCACGGCGGCGCGGAGCTCGCCGGCTGTGACTCGAGCGAGTGGTGAGGATGCACCCCAGCTGTGCCGGCCCTCTGCTTGATTGGGAACAGCTCTGTGTGCTTACTGGCTGATTTTTGCCAGCGTTTAGGATACAGTTCTCCAGCTCTGCCCTCCAAGGTGACAAGCTGTGGCTGTCTTTTACAGCACGGAGCTGGCCCTGCCTGCCCAGAGCCCGGGAGAGCTCGGCTGGGCTCCAGCCCTCCCGGCTCTCTCCGGTGGGCTTAGGACCACGGAGCCAGAGAGAGAGGGCTCAGGGCTGGCATCCCTCTCTTGCCACCATCATTTTGCAGCATGCTGGAGCACCTTCCGGGCTCCCCAGTCCCACACCAGTGCTGTCCCAGTGCCTTTGGCGCAGCTGGCAGCCCCCAGCCCAGCAGCAAGGGGGAAGTGCAATGGGGGCATGACACAAATGGAGTCAGCTTCATTTTTCGGCTAAAAAAGGGGGATTAAACCATGCGGCAACCCTAATATTAGCCTGTTGTAGGTGTATTTTAAAAAAGAAACGAGGAACTTCAGTGTGACATGCTATTTTATCTGCCAAACTAGCCATGTTGCTACCAGAGCTGATGGGTTTGGGGCTGACCCTGGCGCTGCTGTGGGTCGTGTCTCACCCGCTGTGGCCAGGAGAGGTTCCCCTGTGTTCGCCTCCTCCCTCAGAGCTGAACTGATGCCACATCTCCCACTCCTCTGACCCAAATGGGATGATGGTATTGATTTAGACCTGCAAATGAGCACTGGGTGGTAAAACAACCGGCAGAATGAATACCCGTGTTCACATACATATTGATGGGCTGCTCGGAGCCTTTATTGGGATGCTTCCAAGCACATTAGAGATATGTCTATTTGGCATGTAATTAACTCTAAATGAGATCAGCAATGAACATATAATTGTGGTTCCACCGAGTTACTAAGCCTGTAAAGAGCAGGTAAGCAGTTATCAAGTACCCCTGGCTGGTCGGTCAGTCAACCCCTCGTTGTGCAGATTGATGTAGCGGATGCAGAAATAACTGCAGGGGATGCGAGGGATGTTGGAGAGGCTGATACCGAGGGGCTGATGGTGGGATCTGAGATCTTGCTCCCTCCCTGCCCAAGAAACAATGATATTTCACTGTCCTGCTGTATGGCATCACCTGCCTTCTTCAAAAGGAGACTTTCACAGCTGGAAATGGCCTTGTTGCCCCATACATGTAACCAGGGTAAAGAAATCCCTCTGCCTCCACAGACCTGTGTGAGCAGATGCTGGGTAACAGCAAATTAAACGACAACAAAAAACACCTTTGCTTTTGTCTTCCTCCCCATCCCTGTAATTTTTCACTCCCAGGATGATGTGAAACCGTTGTCGCTCTTGCGTCTTCGCCCAGGAGGGCACCAATAAAGGAATAATTGCAGCCAGCCCCGAGTTTGTGTTTGCATGGGAAATGAGAAGGAAAGCAGGGCCAGGGCAGAGCTGGGATGCTGTGCAGAGGATGTCTGAGAGCTCTGGATGGCAGAGTTAATAGCTGGTGTCCCGGGGACAGAGGTTTGGTTAGCAAAGAGCTGTCTGATACGCTGCAGCTCTGCCTGCTCTAATAAAAATCGCACATTTCATGTATATTATTTTTTAAATTGAAGCGTTAAAAAAATCAGTGGGTTTTGGCTGCTTTATCCCCTTATTGGGATTATTTAAATCAAAAGCAGGAGTAGGGGGAAGGCTCCTTTTGTAACTCCAGCTGGCCGGAAGCCAGTCGTGTCTGCGCTGCCATGTGCAGGCAGTGCTTCTCGGGCTGGCGAGGAGGCAGGGGGTGGCCAGGGGTCCTGTGGCTGGGACCCCACCACTGCCCCAAAACGCTGTTAGGAGAATAAGGTGGAGCTGTCAAATGCATGTCCCTCCTGTGCTGATGGAGGGAGTGGGGACCTGCAAGTGCTGAGAGCCTGGGAAAAGCCATGTCCTCCCCTTGGCGCTGCCAGCACCAGCTTTTGCTTTCTGTGAAAAGCGGTGTGGCTGTTCGGTGGCCTGCAGCGCTGCGGGAAGGCGCATCGTGCTGTGCAGCCCTGTCCTGCCGTCCCGTGGGGAGTTTTGCAAGGCGGCTGCCAACATCAGATGCTGCAGGCATTGCTTCCCCTGCCGAAACCCTCGCTCCTGGGATGGTGCTCCCTTCCCAAGACGGGCAGGAGAGTGGCTTTGCCCTGGTCCACACAGCCTCTGCCTGGCTCAGCCCCCAAATCCCAGTGGAGATCGGGATGGAGGGGGGAACTAAGGTGGCTGATCGTCCCAGCAGCGGCAGGGGACATCAGGCTTGTTGGAGCTGGTGGGTGTTTTTGTTGTGCAAATGCCTCACCTCCTCCCTGAGCGGGGCTGTCTCCAGCTCGCTGGTATTGCTATAGCTACAGGCAATTTTCTGTGTTCAAGTTTTGCAAAACCATATTAAGAAAAATCTCGCCCTGGTGCTGCTGGCTCTCCTCCAGGCTGGAAATTGCATTCCCCTGCTTGAAATTCCTCCCGGAGTTTCAGATGGAGAATGTACAACTTCACTTTCCATCTTGAGCTGCTGTCACACATTTTAATAACAGGGGCTGTGCTACACCCCAGAGGTGGCCACACGCCAGATTTTGAAGCAAACCCGTTGAAGCGGTTGCGGTCGGGATTTGGACGGCCATGGAGGTGCTGGAGATGCTACTCGGCCCCTGACTGGCCCTTCCTGCCCCCCAAGCCCGGCTCAGCCTCTGGGACCAAGGACGGAGTTTGTGGGTTAATTTTTCATCCTCTGCCTGAGCACGGTGATGAGTTTGTTGGTGTTTCTTTTGCCCCAGGTGATGGGAACCCTGCTGGGTCTGGGGGGGATCAGCTCTGTTGCACCGCAGCGCCTGTGATCCCAATTCGAGAGACAGGATTCATTTTTCCTCCTTGTGCTCTGCTGGCCCTGGTAAGCTTGGGCAAAGCCCTGGTGGTCTCATCTGGGTTTCTCCCTCTAAAACCTGCCTCTCCCCACTGGCAGGATCAGGGCATATCCCCCTGCAACATTACATTGAGGATGACTGGTTTTTTTTCAACAGTGGGTAAACTTCAAAACTTTCCAGGTCTCTGGGGAAAGGCTTGCGAATGTCACAGGTCAGCGGAGCTGACTGACAAAGGTGGCCTTTGCTGAGACCCTGGAGGGGACTACAGAGGGGCGGCATTGACACAGACCCTGGTGGCATCCTGCTTCTGGGTGATCCCAAGCCCTAGCTCCTGGTGAGGACAGCAGCTCAGAGATCCTTTCTCCTTGGCTGGGGGCTGTGCTGCTTTAGGGACATTCACAGGGCTGCTCTTCTAGCAAGGATCACTGTGCCTGGGGCTCAGGTATCCCATCCCCATCCCCTGTGGTACCCACATCCCTGGGGACAGGGACACCTGCATCCCCAGGGACAGGGATGAGGTTCGTCTCCCCTGGCTGCAGGCGCTGGCTTGCCTCTTACCGAGCTCCTTTTTATGGATTGCTCTTTGAACCCAAGGAGTTGTGCTGTATTTGTAAAACACACCACCGTAATCAGGGAAACAGCCTTCCTAATTGGATTTGAACGGCCTGGAGTAATTGGCTGTTTGGGAGCAGCCGTTTCGAATCAAGCTGTGCGCGCCTTAATAAGTTTGCTTGCCTTTATCAGCTTGGCAAACTCCACTGCGGAGGTGACCTGTTAAATGATCTCCCGTGTTTCTAAAGCATTTTTCATGCCCGCTGATCCCTTGAGCCCTTTTCTTTCTTTCTTTGTAATAACAAACTTTAGGAAATCCCAGAGCACCCATGCTGCGGCTCCTGCCTGCCTTCTGTGGCGGGCAGAGGGGAGGTTTCTGGCGGAGAGGCTGGGTCACGGTGCTGGGGTGGCTGGGCGGTTATCCGGGGTCCCATCCTGCTCAGACCCACCGGTTTTGGGGTGGGGGAGAGGACAGACGAGGAGAGCATTGAGCTCATGTGGTGTCACACTGATGTTGCTCTGTTTGGCCCTTGGTGGGGCTTGTCACTTGGCTGTCCCGGGTCAGGCACAAACCTCACCCACTCTGGGACCAGGATTTAAGCTTGTGGTGGGGCTGGCGAACCCCTCCACTCCGGGTGAGCCCCGGGATGGGGCACAGGGAGTTTCAGGGATGGCTGCCCTGGGAGCCTGCTCTGTCCTGGTGCCTCCTTCCTTCAGGGCTCAGCCACCCCGAGGAAGACTGGCAGGTACAGCCCTGCGTTCGGAGAAAAGAGGGCAGTGCGCCTGCCTGGAGGGAGTCCTCCTCAAAAAAAACCCCAGTTCAAACCACACGCATGTGGGCAACCATGTCTGGCATCGGGCTCTTGCCACTGTGCAGACACATGACCCTTTGAGATGTTTGCCAGTTGTTTCCAAGTGATGCTCTGCCACAAGATCTGCCAAGGCAGGCTCCAGACCCTGACCCTGCAGCCCCTAGAGTGGCAGGGGACATCTGCAGCCCGGCTGGGAAGCTGCACCCCCCATTGCCAGCCGGGGAGCCCCGGCTGCCTGCCCTATGCCAGAGAGGAGGGGATGCAGGGGCCAGGCTCCACAGGACCAGGACGCATCCCCCAGAGTGGTGCTTCCCCACATGTCCCCATCCCACCTGAGGGTCCCTGCTCACCCCCTCGGATGCCGCAGCAGCAGCACCCAGGCAGTTTGGAGGGAGAGCTCATGTCACCGCTGACCAAGCCAAGCTGGGTAGGGCAGGAGGAAACCTGTGGCCATCCCCAGCCCTTGGGAGCACACAGCAGGTGGCCCCCAGCAGCACAGGGACCCCCGCACCCAGCCGGGCTGGCCTCTCACCAACAAAAGGTGGCCCTGAGGCAAACTGCAAACCTGGTGGTGGGTCTTTGCTGGATGGAGCATCGCTGTCACTGAGCATCCTGCAGGCTGGGCCACCACTTGTGACTCCCTGGTGCCTTCTGCGAGCCCGGCGGCACTGACACTGGCCAGCTTCAGGCCTCTCTGCTGTTTTGTTTTCCCCTTTTGCTGCTCACCCATCAGTGCTGGGCCTCACTGCCGTGGGAGCTCCTGGTCAGCTTGGATTTGTCTCACCTCTTCCCCTTGGCAGCCATCGCGTGTGACTTTGGCCACGGTCCACAGAGCATCTTCCTCCACATGGCCACGGTGCCCCGGCTGCCCCTGGGCTGCTGGAGACCCCCAGTACCCTGGGGAGCTGCTGAGCCATCAGCCAGGTCATGGGGCTTCCCAAAGACCTGCTCGCTCCTGCTGGGATCCCAGGGGGAAAAAAATGACCCTTCTTGTCCTTCAGTGGAGACAACCGTCTCTGGTCTTCAAAGCACCCTCATCCCAGTCGGAGGGCTGAGACATCGGTGATATAGTAAGTGAAACGGCCGGCACTTGCATCTCATCAATCAGAGGTCGGAAACATGGAGGCTTCCTCCACATCCGCAGTGTCTGCTCGCCGCTCCCCGCCAGCGCTCGCAGCCCATCCATAACACCGGTGACAGCCCCAAACACTTTCATCTGCCTCTGCCAGAGCAGCCTGGTGGCTCCTGCGTGCCGTGAGCGGCCCTGGGGACCGGCTGTGCCCCAGGGGTGCCTGTGGGGCCACTGCTGCCAGCCTCCCTTGTGGCCGCAGGTGCCACCCAAAGGTGCAGAGAATCACAGAATGGTTTGGGTTGGAAGGGACCCTAAAGATCATTGAGTTCCAACCCCGCGGCTGTGGGCAGGGACACCTCCCACTAGACCAGGTCGCTCAAAGCCCCATCCAGCCAAACTCTCATCCAAACTCTTGTAAAGCTGCGTTCTCCCATAGGTTGTGTTATCAGAGCTGCAGACAAAGATGTACTAACGAAGGGAGAAGACATGCAGCAGATGATGTGGACAGGGAATCAGAGAGGCACCAGCCCTGCTGGACAAGGTTCACGTCCTGCATCCCTTCTTGGATAACCACAGAGACGTGAGGATGGCTGCTGCCTGCCAAGGGCACTGAGTATGGGGAACATCAGAGCTGCTCATTTCAGAACTCCTCTTTTTCTTTTTTTCCCCAACAAAATGTCCTAATTTTGTTTAAAGAATTGCACCTGAGTGCTTGTCCTTAATTGCCTGAGCTGCCGGCAAGGCAAGGAGTCAGTCCTTGTCCGGTGGGGTCTCAGCTGAAGCTGGGGACCCTCCTGCAGGGCCACCCGCTGGGGCTGGGGAAGCCTCGGGCACAGGCCAAGCACCCACAGAGCTCGATGCTTCCCCTCCTCGCTGCCAGACGCCTGGCCTCAGCAGTGAGCCCCAAGGTCACGTTTTAAGCCTTTTTCCCCAATTTTGAGGGTGAGGAAGAAAAAGATGCTGCTTCTCTGACCGTGCCTGAGCAGTGGCAAGTGCTGAGCCACGGCAGCGCCCACAGCACACGGGGGGAGCTGGCAGCGCCAAAAGGCACCGCCGCACCAGCTCGCCATGGGCAGCCCCAGCCCTGTACAACCCCCAAGGGATTCCCCGGTGCTGAGGATGAGGAGGGTGGCTGTGCTCTGCTGCGCTCCCCTGCCTGCCTTTCCAGAGCCTCCCTGGCTGTGTTTAGACATAAGTTTGTCAAAACGGGTATATTCTTGCCAAATGTTTCCATTTTGACAAATTGGCATTTTCCAACAACAACAGCCCCCCCCCAACCCAAACAGGGAGCTGGAGCAGTTCCCACCCGCTCTGGCCCGGAGTGAAACAGTTCCTATTTCTAATCGCTTACGTAAATCCAACAAGAGCTGGCAAGTGCCGCGCGGCAGATCTTGGATGGGTTTTTATTTATCAGACTGCTCCTGATAACAGATTCACTTCCTCGTCATAATCTTTCCTCCTCGTTTTTCCCTGGGGAACCTTCGCGTTGCGAATTGGAAGGGATCTCCAGTCACACTCGTGCAGCTATTTCCTCTCGTTGAAAAGCTACTGTGCAGGACGGGCCAGGCAGCCCCAGCGCAGCCTCCGAGCACCAGCCACGAGAGGGCACAAAGCCCCGTCCTGCTGCAGCCCTGCAGCCCTGTCACCCTGCAGCTGTGTCACCCTGCGGTCCTGACATCCTGCATCCCTGTCACCCTGCAGCCCTGCCAACCCGCAACTTTTCCACCCTGCAGCCCTGCCACCCTGACATCCTGCAGCCTTGCCACCCTGCAGCCCTGCCACCCTGCCACCCTGCAGCCCTGCCACCCTGCAGTCCTGCCAACCTGCCACTATCACCCTGCGGTCCTGACATCCTGCATCCCTGTCACCCTGCAGCCCTGCCAACCTGCAACTTTTCCACCCTGCAGCCCTGCCAGCCTGACATCCTGCAGCTCTGCCACCCTGCAGATGTGTCACCAGGTCCCTTCCAACATAGACAATTCCATGATTCTGTGATCCTGCAGCCCTGCCATCCCGCAGCCATGTCACCTTGCAGCCCTGCCAACCTGCCACCCTGCTACTCTTCCACCCTGCAGCCATGTCACCCTGCAGTTGTGCCGCGCTGCACCCCTGCCACCCTGCAGCCTGGCTGTCATCCAGCTGTGCTGTCATGCAACTGGGCATTCTTCCAACTGTGCCATCATGCAACCGTGCCGCCTTGCAGCCGTGCCATCATACAACCATGCAACGGTGCAGCTGTGGCACCACCCAGCTGTGCAGGAGCATCGCTGCCTCCTGATGAGGCTGTGTTTGCGCAGCTCTGCACCCCCTCTGGTCTCAGGCCACAGATGTCCCCCTCCTCACCATGCTCCAGCTCTTGGAAAACCCTGGGGATCTAATTATAAAAAGAGATAATTATATTAATAGGTTAATTGAGACACTGCTGGGTTCAGGTACAAAAAAGGGAAGGTTTTAGTACAAGATGGGAAATCAGCCTCAGTGTTTTGAGGTGTGGGGCAGGGTGGAGCCCAGGAGCATTTCGATGAAGCCACAGCAGGTCCCAGGTGTGATGGCCCCGTGGGAGCCCCCAGGCACGGACACCCTGGCTTTGGGTCTTGGCTGTTTTGCATTTGGTGACAGCACACACTGTCAGGAGGGCAGGAGCAAGCTGGGACGGTGCCATTGCCACACACAAAGCCCAGGCCTGGCCGGTGGCACCAGGGAACGATGCCTGCACAGCCACTTGCCACAGGGTCCAGCTCCCATGTGTCACCAATGCTGTGACACTGGACAGGACTTATTTAGCACCCAAGATGCACGTTGCTTTACGTCCTTGGGAATGGGGTTTCCCCAGGAGGAAAACTGCCTCATCCCACCCCACCATCTATTACACACATGCATGTGTAGTCACAACACCTAAATTGCTGCTTTTGGGCTTATTTTGGAAGGTGCAGGGTCCTGGGTAGAAACCCAGGACCGTCCTTCCCACCCCGGACAATAAATACACGCACACGGGGGTTGTGTTTTCATGCCTGCAGCGGGAGCAGCCTAATTAGCGCTGCCTCTCTGAGTGCTAATTGCGTGGCACTGTGCTACCACCGCGGCGATGGCTCCTTATTTCCAGCCCGGCGCCTGCCTGGGATCCCGCACCGCTGCGGAGCCGCCGCCTCCCCTGTGCGTGATGCGAGCGGCTGAAAACACCCCAGAAATTATAAAAACGGGGCGGGGAGGAAGGGGGGAGAAGAAAATCGGATGGAAAATCATGGGAAAACTCATCCTTTCCCAGCGCACCGAGGCCGGGAGCGTTTCCCTCCGCCGCCCCTCTCCGGAGCGGGCGGGAGGTGGCCGGGGGTGCCCCGGGTCGGGCTGGCACCCACAGGGGGGCTGCCCATGGGGGTTGAGGGGTGTCCCGCTCCCCCAGGGGGATCCCGGCAGTGCCCCACGCGTGTCTCCCCTCCCTCCCCCTCGGGGCGTTGCCGCCGCCCCCCCCCCCCCCCCACGCGTGTGTCGCTGCCCTCCCCCGCCCCGCGGGTGGGCGTGGGGGGCGGCGCGGGAGGGGAGGGGTCGGGCCGGGCCCGGGTGTGCGCGGAGAGGCGCGGAGGGGAGCGCGGAGTAGGGGCGGCCGGGGTGGGGGGGTGGGGGGGGGCGCGGCGGGCGGTGCGGGATGCGCTGCCCGGCGGGGCCGGGAGCGGCCCCCGATGGGATGTAGCGGGCGGCTGCTGGGACCCGTCGGGGGCCGCCGCGCCTCGCTGCTCCTCACCATGATCCTCTTCTTCACCTACTTCTTCTACTGCCTGCCGGGGCCCTGCGAGCCGCTGCCCCCCGCCCTCCTGCTGCCGCCGCCCGCCGCGCTCCCCGACGGCGCGGGGCCGGGGGCGGCGGAGGCTGCGGGGCCGGGGGCGGCGGGGGGCGGCAGCCGGCGGTTCCCGCAGGCCATCATCGTGGGCGTGAAGAAGGGCGGGACGCGGGCGCTGCTGGAGTTCCTACGGGCGCACCCCGGGGTGCGAGCGGTGGGCGCCGAACCCCACTTCTTCGACAGGTGTTACGAGAAGGGGCTGCGCTGGTACAGGTAATGGAGTGGTGGGGGGGGAAGCGGTGCGCTGGCCCCGGCAATCGCTAATTAAGCGCCGAGCCGCCTTTAATTGTCTCCTGTGCAGTGATGGGGTTGCTCTGCAACAGGCTGGTCCCTAGAGATAAAGGGGGTTCGAGGGGCTGAGATGAGAGAGGGGCGAATGAACGGGGCGGGGAAGGATGCGAGTCCCACTCGGGGATGCGAAAGGAGCCGGTCCCCGTGTGTGTCCCCATGTCCCCCATCCCAGGTGGCCGGGAGCGGGACGGCCGGCAGCAGAAATTTGCCTTTTTTAAAAAAAAATTATTCAGGCTTTGCGTTTTTCACCTTTAACGCTTTATTCTCAGCTCTCCCGCCGTGTCCCCGCCGGGTTGCTTTAGGCGTTATTTTATTCGAGCGGCTTATAAAAATAAAGGGGGCGAGGAGCTCGGCTCGCAGGAGCGGGCTCGATCCTGGCAGCCCGTTAAAAACGGTGTTAAGCGACGCGGGAAAAAAAGGGGAAAACAGGATCCCCCTGAATTCCTCGGGAGGTTTGTGTCAAAGGGCAGAGCCTTCTCGATTCAAGGGAGTTGTTTAGTTTTGAGGCTTTGGAGGGGAGTGGGACTCTCCAGGCGGTGAAGCCTCGGGAAGAGCAGCTACTGTGCATGTGGTGTCTATTAAACCCCCGTCTCCCGGCCAACCCCGGAGCGGCCGGGCCAAACGGAGCCGGGGCGCTAAGTCCCTTCAAAGCCGGGAAAGAATCTGGTCCGTTATTTTGAAGAGAGTCCAAATGTGTAGATTTATAAAAGCGCTGCGGTGTTCTCGGGGAAACATCTGAAAATAATAAAAGGAGTAGCTCTCCCTGTCCTTCCTGCTTCTCCATCCTATTTCCCACTCCCTCCCACCACCACCCCCAAACCCCTCCGGAATACTTTGTTTCTTATGTGCTCTTAATGTTTCTCGATGTTTTGGGGGGAGCTTGCAATTCAGCAATCCCCGCCAAAATAATGACCTGTGAAAATCAGCGTGTTTAATGGGAAGTGTAATTTTAGTGGTAATTTTAACCGCAGAGTTTCAGCTCTGTAAGACCACATCTGGACTGTAAAGTTATTGACTTAGCACACCTTCAAACACAGTAAGTAGCGCACTTATATTTTTTTATGACGGTATTAATATTGCCGTGATTTATTAGCTCATTTCTCGGTTCCATTTGTATCTACGCTGCTCTAGAAACAATAATGATGATAACTAATCTTTTTGGGTGAGGCTTACAAGATAGATCTCACTTGGCGGAATGGGAGTTTGATGACCATGAGCACATAATTAAAATGTGGAAGATCGAACGCTTTCATATCGCTCACTGGAGTCCGGTGAGACGTTTCCAGGATGGACCACAGCGAGAGAAGAATAAATAAATCTTAGTTTTGGATTGCTGTGTAGCGAGTTTTTAGTGCTGTAAGCGCTTGCAGGGAGCCTGGCCCGATACCAGCGAGATGTTTTAAGATGATTCTGCATATGGTTATGGTAAATTTGGAGAAATGGAGCGGGGAAGGTTTTCGGCGCGGCCAGATGCATGGCAGGGAAGCGTACGCTGTGCTGGGAAGAAGTTGCATCCTTTCTAGTGAGGGGAAAAAAAAAATCGGTAGATGTTTTGCTTTAACTCTGCATAGAGTAAGTGTGTTTTCAATCACACGCACAACTATTTTCCTTAGTTTCCTCTTCCCTTTGCCTCTCTTGTTTTGTCTTCTTAGAAGACCTTGCTATACTGAGGTTGGTTTTTTTTTTTTTTTTCCCGGGAAAGCCAGACAGAGCTAAATGTTTAAAGCTGGGGTGTGTTTGGAGTGGAGGAAAATAGAAGTTGGACAGAAGTTCAGGTTTTTCCAATGAATATCTCAAAGTGGTGTAAACATTTTTAAAATATTTGAACTTGCTAGGAAACCAAAATTACACCAACTGCTTCTCATGCCAAGCTATTTGGCCTGAAGGCACCTGTAGGTCGTTGCTTGTCTTAAGTAAATGTGGAAAAAAAAATACAAATTCCCTTGGAAATATCGCCACTGAATTATTTTGTTCTTTCTTGGTAGTTCAGTCCTGTTTCACCTCCCGATTTCACTGCTGTGGCAGGAGAATCTGCTTGTTTGGTGCTGAGTAGTTTACGTTATAACGTAAGTTACTGACAGAAACCATTTGTTCTTACTAGAGTGTTTTATTTTATTTAAATTTGAAATAGCCCAAAGTCCCTTTTTTGGAGTTGTGCTTTTTGCTAGTGAAAAGAAAACGTTCTGCACAAGCAGCAAGCATCTCCTATGAAATTCCTTGAGTTGCTATAGGTTTAGCTAATTATAAGAAGATTAAACACCTTTTCTAGACTGCAACATAAATTACCTAATGGATAATCCAAGCATGACGTGACATTTTATCCTAAAGCAAAACACTACTTTAATTTTTTTGGCACTCAGGACTGCTTAAAGTAAACCTAAATAAAAAGAAGAAGTGATGTTGGCGTGTCTACTCCTCTGCTCACACAGCAGCTTGGGGAGTGCGAGTGTCCTGTTTGGGAGCCTGGGGACCTTGCTGTCTGTCTGTCTGTCTGCTTTATGGGCGCGTAGGTGAAGGCAAAAGTAAAAACTTAATTGAATCAGAGATGTTTGTCGGTGATATTTAGATACTTCATCGCAAATACTTGAAGAGATGCTCAGCGTGACGGCGGGGGCCGAATCCTGCCCTTGCTTGTGTGAATTGAGGAAAAGCTGCAGTTGTGGGCCAGGTCACTATGAGGCGTAAGGGGTGTAAACCCCTCTGTGTCTGCAGAGCAGCGCTCGCTTTCAGCCCAGGGCCTTCCCCATGCAAAGGGAGCGGCGTCGGGGTCATAGGCGGCGTTTGGGGTGCTTGGGGTGTTTGTGTTTCATATGATGCCTGCGCAAGCGGGGCTGTGGGCTGTGTGGTCCGGTGGCATCTCCAGCGGACGCTGCTCTGCCCTGCTCTGCTGGCCGTGTTTTGGGGACGTAGATGAGATCTTTGCAAGGGATTGCGCCCTTTTTGGTTGCCAGAGCCGGGCTCGTTTCCCACGCAGCCACCTGATGTTGTTCAGAGGTTTGGACCACTCCGTCTGCCTCGCACCGTAGTTCGGCGCAGCCTCATCGGTGCTGGTGCTGTGGGGAACGGGACAGGAGAAGCGGTGGGTAATGGCGGGTTTGGGGCACAAAGGCAGTGCAGGGAATGGTCTTGGCAGATGCTGGTTTGCATAAAAGGGAGTTTGGGGGAATTCTTGTTGAGAGCACTCAGCATGATGCAGCTTATCCAAAGAACAGTTTCCTTGTCTCCATCCACCAAAACTTTGCAGCAACATCAGCTCAATACGACAGTTTTTCTCTCTCTTGTATTTCCTTGTATGATCTATGATCCGAGTCCCTCTTCTCCGTCTCCTCTTCCTGCTTTTTTCCAATAGCCAAAGAAAGAGTTACACAGAAACGGGGCCGGGCCAAGGCTCCCAATGACCCTTCACATCCCTGAGTGTCACACGCTGCAGGAAAGCAGACATTGGGGAGCCCTGGATGACGGTGCACATTGGATTTCATAGGAATTATAGACAATTCCTTATGTTCTTACAGTTTGGGGCAGAAGTAGTAAAAAATACTATGGGATGTAGTCACAGTTGGCAAATGCCTCCTGGTGAGTGGCCTGGCTGGAGCCCCACAGCCGGCTGCAGTGGCACACGGCAAGTGAACATCGCCACTGAGCATCCTCCAGTGCCACCGAGCCGTCCCAGAGCCCTGAATCTCTTGGAGCCTGAATTTAGCTTTTTTATTGTCATTTCCCCTTTTGATCAGATGCAGGGCATCCAGGCTTACGTATGGGGGGAGGAACTTTTCATGGGGTTTGTCATGCATTACCCTGTGCTTCTGTGCAGGCATTAAGTGGTGCTGGGGGTGTCCCAGCCTCAGGAGCGTGTGTGTGTGCCCAGGGGATGTAGAGCAGAGCGCTGCTACATACGATGTGGGGGTTTTTTTTTTCTTTTTTCTTTTTTTTTTTTTTTTCCCCTCCTTCAAATCCATTCATGGGAGCTAATAATGTTCTTGAAAGGCATCCAGGATTTCTTGAGCCAGACTTTGTTATCTCCGAACCTTGCAACCCCGAAGTCTTTGAGCGGCAGGGAAAGGACGCGGCTCCAGTGCTGCTCTTTTGACTTTTGCTGTGAGTGTTATTGGCAGTTGAAAAGTAGAGCTAAGTAGATGCCTTGAGGGGGTTTTTTGTGTGTGTTGTGATTGCACAGACAGATCAAGACACTCTATAGCACGAGCTGTTGAATAAAATCCCACGTTTCAGCTACTCTTCTGGAGTCACCAGGCTGCATTTTGGCACGGAGCTTGTATCCCCTTCCAGGGAGAGCTTTTCACAGTCACATTTAAGAAATACATAGGTGGGAAGAAACAAAAGGATCTTGTGAGGAGTCAGATGGCGATGCACTGAGAGCTGCTCCGGGACATTATCTTTATTCATTGACACCAGCTAATCTGTTCTCCTGATGGACTCCTGTTTCAGGGCTCTGTGGCTGAGAGTGGCCCTTGTTTTTCTTGGTACATTTGCAGAAACTCAGTCCTGCAGCAGGGTTCTTGGGTTTATTACTTTGTGATCTCTTCTTTCTTTTTTCAAACTTTTATTACAAAAATGAGGCCTTTCTGTGTCAGCTTCCCCTATCCTCACCCCCATGTTTGGAAAATAACTCCTAAAATGTGAAGAAGAAATGCAGGAAACCAGAGAAAAAGCTGTGATTTTGTAAATATGAAGAAGATATTTTGATGCTTTTACTTAATGCAAGATACTTTGGATTTGCTGTTGGATATTAAAAATGTGTCCACGTGTAGAGGGGTTCTGTGTCCCTTTTGTATCATTTGCTGTTTATTGAAGGTTTTAGTCTCAGCTCTACACTTAGGACAGGGTGTAAGCGCTGTGCATGTCTGTGCCAGCCAGCCAGGTCTCCCCGCCACGGTGTGCCCCCATTTTACTGCTCCTTAACACACAGCACTGCCTGGCCTTGGGAAGCAATCTGTAATACGTGCAAAGTTTGGTCTTCTGCAAACTGCTTTCACGTGGGATTAAAAATAGCTTTTGCTGTCATGATGAGGAATTAACATTTGAAACCGTTTAAAGGGATCCTAGGCAGATATTAGGGAGGGCAGGCGAGAGGGGCTGTGCCTGCCTTGTTTAGGGGCTTCTTTCCCACCAGCGCCGAGTCGGCGATGGGGCAAGGAGCATGACTTGGCCCTCCTGCCCCCCACTTTCACGCTGATGTTATTCCCTTGATTTCATGTGGCAGCTCCCGAGTTTTGTTCCCGATCCAAAGCCCGCCGAAGCCGATGAAGTGCTTCTTGCTGATACAAGCAGGTTTGCGAGTCGGAGTTTTAGCCTGGCTCAGCTGTGAGGCAAAATTGAGTTGGGTTATTCCATGTGTTGTTACATAGATAGTGTCAGGCTAAAGTGATTAAAGCTGCTTGTTAGTGTTGGCTGTGATTTTTCGGATAAAAGCTGTGACTTGCAGAGTGGAACAAGTCATGGTCTTCCCGTCTGAGGAATGCTTTCTCTGCCGCTGTCTCTTTTAAATAAATGGTGGTTTTATATACAGGCTGTGCAGTGGGGTGTGCAGAAGTAACCTGAGTTTCTAAAGGATTTCGAGTCTGCCAGTGTTGCTATCCCAGACTGATCAAATAAATATATAAAGCTGGGCACCTAGAAATCATGGGGCTGGTTTTAAAAAAAAAAAAAAAAAAAAAAAATCAGTAATATGCAAATCAGTACCTTTGGAAAATACTTCTTCATTCATGCCTTCTTTTCTTGTGCTCCCCTGGTTGCTCTTTTGTAACCTCAGGGGCTGAAATTTAAACATATAAACATGGACAGGTTTTTTATCACCTCCGTGTGACTCCAGAGAACTTCTGAAAAGATGTCAAATATCATGAAAAGTTCACAAACAGCAGTGAAAGCTGCAGGGTTTCTGTTAGTTGAATTATTGAGGGGCTGGAGAAATAGTCATCACGGAGTTAAGATGGAGTTTCTTCTTAAAAGTATTATGGGCTTCTTTTCCTAGATTATTTTTAGATGCAGTGACAGAAGGTGGAAAAGGCCAGTTGATTTAGAGGGTGCTTTTATGCAAGAAGAGACTATTACTTAAGAGAGTTCAAAGCTTATTTATAAAACAGTAATTACAATCCCTTGAGACGGAAGTGGGCAGCTCGCATCGAGTCAAGGAGGGGGTTACAATAGTTAATTGGCAAATATGCTTAAAAGCTTCTTCCTGACCTTTTAGAAAACTTTTTGCTGAAACAGGCTCGGGCAGAGATTGAAAACCTGACTAATGAAAGGCCAGGTTTAATACCAGGACTTAGCTCTAAATGGCTTTTCAAAGGGCTTTGGAAATCCGCCTGCTTAGGGAGCCGGCCGGCGTCGGAGGGATGCTCTCGTGTCCTGCAGGACCTGGAGCAGGAGTTGGGGGGGCTCTGGGAGCTGGGTGAGACGGGAGCCTGGAAGCTCCTTCCCTGCAGCCCAGCTCTTGGGATGGCTGAAGGGGCTTGGGCAGGCTGGCAACGCCTGGCCACCAGCCTGGATCTCTTGGGGTGGTCTGTTCTCCCCCACAGCTGGGTCCCGCGAGGTGTCCCTGCTGCTGTCCTCCTCCCTTGCTCTCATGCTACACCTCAGCTCACCAGTGAGGACCAAGCCGTGCACTGGGGGGGGACTGAGGTGCTCCAAGGTACAGAGAGCTATGCCAGCCGTCTCTGCCAGCCGTGCCCTCCTTGCCCTGCTCCAGTGGGCTGAAAAATCCTCTGCTCATCCACCTGGGGGTGGTCGGCAGAGGAGCCAGCGAAGCTCTCGGATCTCCCTCTGTGGCTCCCACCACATTTTTCTGGTGCGTTTGTTTAGAAATTTATGAAAGTGAGGAGCAGAGGGATGTTCTGGACGGCTTTCTTCAGGTCCTTGAAAAGCTCTTGGTTGAAAGTCTGGTCTGTGGCTGGGAGCCAGAGAGGTGGGAGGCCCAGGCTGGGCAGGTCTGCTCTGGCACGGGCACCACCGGGGTGATGGTTTAGGATGAGTTTTTCCTTGCAGGAGGCTGTACGGCTGGGGGTCACCATGCATTGCTCTCTCATGAGTCAGGGTTTGCAGGATCTGACTCGGATCTCTCTAGCACTGTCTCACCCTGGGCTTTTCCGAATTAGTCCCTCTGAGTGGGGTGGGCCAGCTCTGCTCTGTAATAAAGAAACGATGTGCACACAAGAAATAAATTGGAGCCTCGCACGGATGTGCTGAGGGTCTGGGGAAGTGCAGGTCCGATCCTGCACCGCCCCAGTAACTACTGGGGCTCTGCCTAAACTCCTGGGCACCACATGTCTGGTAATACAGCGTGTGTCCTAAGTCTCACCTGGGCTGTGCAACTGGGGGGGCTTTCCCCTTGGCAGGGTCTAAGATCGCGACGTGTCGGTGCTTCAGGCACGGTGTGTGCGCGGCTGCTCGGGTTTTACACGCTCACCTCTCGTGCTGGTGGTCCTGGGTGGAAAATCCACAGCAGCTCATTTGATTTCGCCTCCTCCTCCCTCTGCGCAGAGACAGCTCGCAGATCACAGGAGTCTAAACGTCTTCAAAATTATTCATGCATCTCTTAAGTGAGTCACTCTTGATCTGAAGAGTCGTTTGAAATGCAAATGGGGAATATTGCAGTCAGTCAGGCCACTGGGGCAGCAACTGGGGCGCAGAGGCAGCATGCCTGGCTAAACGAATTTGAACCCGTGGGTGATCCCAGGGCACGGGGCTGTCAGTGTTCGACCCCGTGTTCTGCGGGTGTTTGCAGAGAGCAGGGATGACTCTGCCCACAGAGATCCAGGCTTTCCACGTCCGAGGTGATGTAGAGCCACAGACCAAAAGGAGCATCCCTGTTCCAGCACGTGCTGCTGGGTTTGGGTCTGCTGGTGGCACAAACCACCCTGACCTGCAGTGTGCAGAGTGCTCCGTTTCAGACTGAAATATGGGGTGAAATGGCTGAAATTAGCTTCTCATAAGCAGCTGCAGAAAACTTTTGCTGTTTGGGCTATTAAAGCACCAGCACAGAGATGTTTTGGGCAGCTGAGGGGAACAGGAGCACTTTGTGCTGCTGGGTTCCTCCTGGGAGTGATTTAGTGATTTAGGACTGAGTGTGCTCTGCCGAGGAAACCCCATGGCCCTGTGGGGACATGAGGGGAATAAAATTCCTCTCTCCCAGCCCAGCCAGTGGCTCTGCAGCACTGGGGACCACGCAACCATCCCAGGCGGCCAAGACTGCTGTGCATTTTAACACACAAAATTGATTACAAGCAGGAGAGAATTACATTAATATAGTCACTTGTCACTGAGGTCTTATTAGTAATCTCCACTCATTAGTCTGGAGAGAATAAGGATGTGACCTTGTTAAGCGTCCTTGCTGAGGGAAAGGCTGACCACTTTGCTATTGATTTATTACTTAGTCCCTAAACAGCGCCTGTGTGCGTGGCTGTGTCTGTGTGACACCTACCCGTGGGTGCACAAGAGGTATTTCTACAGTCGGAATGAAGAATTGACCGTCTCCTCACCTGCTCCCTCCTGCACCCTTTGGGCTACCTCCGCCGGTGAATTAGCAGCTGCTTTCAGTGAGCACAGTATTGTGCAAAATATTAAAAAAAAAAACAAACCAAAACAAAAAAAACCCAACCCACTGGTGATTGATAGGAAGGGACAAGAAAAGTGACAGGTCCCATCCCTGGAGGCCACATCACACTTCTGCCTCCTGCCCAGCGCTGCGTGGTGCTGCTCGGCGGGGGCTGGCGGAGCCCTCCTTCACTGCCCAACTTCCCAGCTGCTCTGGAGCCCCCAGCATTCCCAAATCCCCGTCCTGGGGGGGGCCTGGGCTGTGGGCAGGGCTGGCTCCTGCCAGCTCCACTCTGTTCCCCACACCCAGCTGGGGGCAGGATGGCTCCTTGTGAGCCCGGGGATGCTTGCTTCTTGCTGCAGGTGAAATCAAGCCCCCAAAGCAAACCACGGCACAGTGAGGAGGGGACTCAGCAGCAGAGTCCTACCTCCCTGTCTCTGCTCATGCCAAAGGCAGAGCTGCCTCTCCACACTGATGGAGCAGGATCCTGAAATGCCTCTGCCACCTCGGCACTCCTACGTGTGATTATTTTATTATTATTTCTTTTTCCTTCCTCGAGGCTGCCTATGGGTGCTGATTGTGCCTCGAAGGTTTCCCCTGCCCTTTCCCACCAGATGCCTCGCACTGCATGCCATGCTGTTGTTCCTGATCCCTGCCTGTGCCGCTCAGCTCCCCTGTATTCCAAGTGACAATGCACCCCCACGGACACCCTGCCAGGGAGGAAACATCAATAAGAGTGGAAGCCAAAGAAATCCTCCAATTACCGGGAGCACGGACGAGGCTCGATAAGTGCCATTGATCAGGTGCTCGTCAGCGCAGCCCCTCATCACTGCCAGTTGTCAATAGATGCTGGGGAGTGAGAGGGGCCGCTGGCCACCCCTCTGGTCCCTGGCCGACGCAGCATCATCGTGGCAGTGATGCTTTGGGGCTGGGTGGGTTACTGATGCTTCAGCAGAGCTTTTCCCTGCTGCTTGGACCTGGCTGGATGGGACCTGCCAGCTCCATCCCTGCGAGTGACAGCCCAGCGGGGCACGTAGCTGGGTTGGGGGGGTGTTATTCTTCAACAAGAGCATCAGCTTCTCCCTCTGGCTGCTTTTATATTTCAGAAAGTCATGTTCCTAAGCCACACAAGCCATGAGAAAAATTTCAAGGGGCTGCTGCCAAGTACTTTCGGCTGAGAATTTAGGTTTTGTTGAGGGAAGGGATCATTTGTCTCCATGAAAAGCCCATTTTGGGGGGAGGGAGGGAGTTGAACATCCCCCTGCGGTGTCAGAGACCCAAGCGTGACAACCTGCATCCGCTCTGCTGCCACCCGGGCGGTGCGAAGCTGCTGCTGGTGCCTCTCCTTCACAAAGGATCTGTCGGGAAGGGGCTGGGCTGCTGCCGGAAAGAGAAGGGAGAAAGGCATCCCCAAGGGCTTGATGCTGCCCTGAAGTGGGGGCATGTGCTGCTGCCGGATCAGCACACACATTGGAGATGAAGGTCTGAGTGCGATGGTGGGAGCATCCCAGTGCACTGGTTCAGGGAAGGGATCATGTGAGGGAATGGGGCCAAACCTTCTGCAGCGGCACATGGTGCAGACAGCTCTGGGTCACTCCTGTCCCCTGGCTCTGTGATCATGGCTCCCTGGGTTCCTGTGCCAGGTCCCTTGCTTTCTTCCAGGCAGTGATGAAGGGTGTCCTCAGCTCCCCCCACCCCCTGGCTCTGCTGCAGGTCCCTGTCTCTGCAGGGTGCCTGGGCTGGTTTAGGAGACAACCAGGGACAATTGCTGCCTTGATCACCCAGATCTGCCCTGGACCTCGGGGCATCATGGCAGGATGGGCATTGCCCCATGCTGGGCATTGAGTTCATCTCTGGTGCTTCAGCCGCATCCCTCAGGGGAGCGGAGGTGGCATCAGAGCCCATCAGCCTCGGGGAGGAGATGGGGTTGCTGAGCCCGGTACAGCCCGCACGAGTCCCAGCAGGTCACCGTAATTAGCCCGGGCACAGGCTGCGAACGTGGCGTTCTGGCTAATCACCTGCTGTGCAGATGGGGAGGACACACGGTGCTGGTGTAACCCAGCCACCGTGTCCTCCCTGAGAGTGCGCTCGGTTTGATCCTGATCTTGTTACAAGGCAGACAACAAGGGATAACCGTGTTCTGATCTTGTTGTGTATATTAAAAATTAATATTTCTCTGCTTCAAAGTGTATTGGGAAGCATGTGAGGGCCTGCTGTATTCACAGGACTTAGGTCTCTGTCACAATAAGGTCTTTGCTGTGTAAAAGATTCATAAAACTTGAATTGCTGAACAGGACCCTTGAATGAGCAATTCCTTTTTAACATTAATCGCTCTGATGGCAAAAGACCTCTTCTAAATGTGGTTTTTTTCTAGGCAAAAAAAAGGCAAATTTGGGCTTAAATTATATACTGGTCCTGCCAAGGTTTGGTGACCACCTCACTCCAGCTGTGTCCAGCTGTGGGAGCCTCATGTCAGCGTTTCCATCACAGCCCAAGCAGTTGCCTGTAAGTGTTAACGTACACCTTGTTGTTAGTGGGTTTCTGGCTGCGTGACGTCATAGGCTGATGAATTGCACAATAGGCTGTGTTTGCGCGCTGTACCCAGCTCTGACCTGAAAACAGTCCCCAAACCCCTTGCTTCTCTTCGGGTGAAGTTGGAGCCAAGTTTGTGGATGAAGAGGAGGGGCAACCAGTGCCCTTTGGAAAGAAATCTGCCTGTGAAACCCTCCTGAGCTCAGCTGGGATGCTCCCAGTGACAGATCCTGCTCTTTGCATGGCAGCCAAACATAAATTTTTAAAGCAGAATCTGGGTGGAGGGCAGGGTTGGGAACTCTGTTGATTTTGTTATGAATCTCAAGAGATTTGGTGGGGTTTTTCTTGGAGCCGTAGCTCCTGGAGTCAGTGGAGTGGGGAGAGTCTCAGTTCTTGCTTGAAGCAAATATGTCTTGAAGACAAGAAAACTGAGGGCTCAGGAACCAGAAGCAAGCTATAGAGAACCGCGGTCCGTTTGTATGTGCAAAGCTGTATTTGAAGACAATCCCAATTTGAGTTGTAGTTTGGCTGAAGGTGGTTAGCGTTCTTCTCACCTACAACAAAACTTTGGCAGTTGTTTCTTGAAGAGTTATGAAACCATCCAGAGACAAGTCTACAAGCCCAAAATGAGTGCTGGCAGCCCAGTGAAGGATGGTGGCTCCACTGTGCTTTGAAGATCTCAGTGGATCAGAAGAAAGCAGTTTGGAGCAGTTCAGCATAGGATGGTGGTGTGACGTCCTGAAGAGACCTGATTTCTGCAGAAATCTCCTTTCCTCCAGGGTCTGGAGGAAGACCCTTGAAGCAGAAGAAGATGGAAGGACGTCAAGGCACTGGGCAGGTAGGTCCTGTGTTGTCTGAGTTTCCTTGTCCCTGGTCGGCTGTTAGTGTCAGACACTGCATATGCTGCACGTCAGCTCCCTGAGTCACCGTGCAGGACATAGAAGAACAACTTTAAAGAGTGAGTAAAACTGTTGCCACTTCAAAACTAGTCTCAGAATTGATGCCAGGACTCCAACAGACTGATGCTCCTTTATTCTCCTTTTAATTAATTCCTTTGCCTCCAGTGAATTTCCATCTTTTATTTCTGCTGCAATCAAAGGACTGTGAGCAGCAAGGCTCGCATTAGGAACAGACCGATCCAACCTTTTTTTAATCTTCCTGTATCAGTTACTTTTCTTTTTCTTGCGCTGCCACAGTGCATCTGAAGCACATATGCCAAGAGATGACTCGTTGAAGGGGAGATGGGGCACGCAAAACCCTGGAGTTTGCTCTCAGCAGGTCTCCTTTGCTGGCAACAAAGAGTAAGAGTCCAGATAAGCTTGCTCAGATGCACAAATGGGCAATTTTGTGGTCACCTGAGAAGTGCCTGATGATTTATGGCATTATTAAAAGGTGATGGTAAGAGTAAAAAAGATTTGTAATGTTTGCATCGAAAACCCCGGCTCTGACCCTCACACCCCAGATACCAACATATTAAATATCCAGACAGGCATTCAAGCCTACGGATTTCTTTGACAGAGATCCCTGCACATCTGGTAACACTTGGCCTGATACTTAAGACCCTGGACAGTGTGTAATTAAACGTAATTCACTCCTTGCCCTGTTGCAGACTCGAAGAGACTGTTCCCGCTTCAAGGACGGTCTTTGGAGGAGCCTCATGGAAGAGGAACATGGAGCCAAAGCTGATGTGAAGATGAAGACATGCTTTGCTGCGGGCTGGAGGGGGATGAGAGTCACATTGTGGGAAAGCAGCCATCTCCAGGTGGCAAAAAAAAACAGGGCTGGAGTTTTCATGCTTGGTGGAAGCTAAGCCTGATCCCAACCAACAACTTTATATTCTTGCTAGTGATAATTGCAGCTCTGAAACAGCCTCCGTGGGTCGTAGGTCTCTTCCCATGTCCAACACTGGTAGGCCAGCATTGGCCATCCTTGGACAGACTGCTGGATCTCATTCTCTTGCCCTCTGAAGACTGTAGAAGTGTGGGGTGATGCTGTTGGCTTGGGTGGTGAGCGCCTGCATTGCTGGAGCAGTGCGGCATTCCTCTTTCTCCCTTTCTATCCGTTATTTGCAGTTCTGGCTTCTCATCCCCCTGCTCGGATGCTCTGCTTATTAGAGGGAAGAAATCATAGCTGGAAGTGAAAGGTGCAAAGAGTGGGCTGATCGGAGAAGATGGTTTGTGGTGCTACACCTTGACGACAGGGGTGGCCTGGAAGTGTTAATTGCATGTGTTAGTGTAGAGCAGAGCCTGCGTGGAATCTGCCTCCTTGCTTTGGCATACATGTGCTGTGATATCCCCAGAGAGACACGCTCTTTGTGGATGCTGGTCCTCCACGCCTGCATAACTAGAGGAGATCTCTCCTTCCAGACCCTGGCAGGCATGAATCATAGGATGCTGTTGGCTTCAATGGAGTGATGCTGGTTTGCAGCAGTGGGGGTCCCAACTCGTAATTACGTCCCAGTCTGCCAGAGCTGCCTTGTTTTGGGCAAACACTGATTTTTAGGTACAAGTGGGAGAAATCTGTTGGTGGAAGTGGCTATAACAGGCATGTTCACTTGTTGGAAATCTGCACTGTGCCGAACTCACAGCCTCTGCTTTGTGCTGAGCTGAAAATGAGCAGAGAGTGGAGGATGCACATGTTTTCAGAGAACAGGGGAGAGCTGGCAGTGGCGGGGATAAAAGCAACATATGTCTGATTGAATAAATGGAGAAATGCAGGCCAGATGGCTGGAAACACTAAGAACTGTTTAATAATTTCTAAACTCTTTGCTCTCTGGAGCAAGATTATGGGCACTTGCAATCTCCTCTCTGCTCAATTTGCCTCCTGTGTTGGCTGCATTACTCTTGGCTTTGGGTAGAGCTCTTAATGTTGTTTGTGACCTTCAGATATTTGTGAAATTATTATCTGGGGTATAAATGTTGAGCACCTCTCAGGAAGCAGCCAATGATTTGTAAGGATGACCCCTCTGTCCCAGGGAGGTGGGGCTTTGGAAGTGCCTGTGTGGCTGTCCCAGTCCCATATATGTCATAGGGTTTGAAGAGCCCGGCAGAACTTGGGGGAGAGGCTGGTCTCTTAGTCTAGTTCACCCTGACCTGGCTGAGCCAGTTTGAAAACAGAATTATCTTTGCTAAACGCCAGCAAAATCACTGTCAACTCCCCGGAGCAGAGCACGAGTAGGTCCCTGGGGTAAGCAAGCACACGCTGTTCCAGCCACTGAATTCGGGCAGAGGTCTCATTTGTACCAGCTCTCCTCTGGCTCCTACCTGACTGTATACCTCAGCAGAGAAGTTGAGCTCAGACTGTTTGTGTTGCAGCAGTTGTCCTTCCTGGGAGAGAATTTGGAAACCAGGTCCTACAAGGTGCCACCCTGCTCCTGGTGGTGGGGCAAGCGAGGAGGGAGGATGCGTTTGAAGGGCTTTGGGGATGAAGACAAAGGTGCCTGAACTGGTCCTAGGGATGGGTCCTCAGGATAGTTTTCTGGTGATTATCCATTGCTGCGTTGTCCTCCCTGGAAGCTGGAAAGGACTCCGAGAAACTGGGAGGACCTTCCTTCAGATGTCCTGATCTTCTCTGTACTGCATCTCTATGGCCAAATTTCCCATTTTCATTACAGGGACGCTAGGAGGTGGTGAGCGGGGTGGACTGAATCAGTGCAGGAGGTGGACAGGGTGGTGTTCCAGCAGGCTTGGGGCATTATCAGGGCGGTGGTGTAAGGACAGGAGCCAGGCTGTAGCAGGCAGGAACCTGTGCGCTCTAGTCCATCCCGGTGTTCAATCTCTTGTGAGGTTAGTAACTGATTTTCTCCCCAAGTTTCTAAGAAGACCTGGAAGTGCCAAAATAAGATGGAAGATGCTGACCATGCAATACTGCTGGCCAGGACAGGAGAAGAGAGGTTTGCAGCGCCGAGGAGTTGTGCTCTGCTGTGACCAGCAGCCAGCTTCCCAGATGTGGGAGACTGGGATTGTGCAGACGTGCCTCTGGCTTTGCAAAGGACCCCAAATCACACCTTTCTGAGGGTCCCTGGTAATTAGAGGAGGTGCTTTTGTGTCAGTGATTCATCTCCTCTCCAGAAAAGCTTCTCTTTTTGGGAAAACACAAATACAAGCCCTTTGCAGGTCAGTGGGGAATTCAAGCTTTTATTTCTTGTGGTCAAAAGTTTAATTTTCTTCAAAGCAAGAGTTTGCATTTTTTTTTAAATACAAAGAAAGCGATGATCTTCCAAGTGAAATCCTGGATTTGGTCAGTGTTGATGTTTCAAAACCGGGGAGGTTTTGAGCAGAAAACAGACATTTGTGTTTTAGGGGAAAGGCTGATCTTTTTGCTACTTCAGAACCTTGTAATCAGCTGTGAAGTTTTTCTGTAGATGGTTGTAAAAATATATATTGTTATATTTTCTCTAAAATATTTGTTGTTTTGCTCCCAACAAATTGCTTTCGGGGTTGTCGTGTGGTTTCTTCAGGGACAGATCCTGCTGACGCCTGTGTAGGTACCATTGATTTGGCAGCTGACCCCTCTTGGTTTTCGTGTGCTGCTGGAAGGGCTGTTGTGCTCCTCCCCAAGGTGAAAACACTTCAGAAATGAAAAAAATTTATTCTTTGGGTGATCTTTATTTAAAAAAAAATAAAAAGTGTCCTTGGAGGGAAAAGGACAGAAATTGCAGTTATATTCCATTGGAAATTGTAAATAATCCAAAAATAATGCAGGTTGTACTTTCAGAAGTTGCTTTCTTTCCTTGCACAATGGAAGGGAGAAAAAAAAAACACTCCCCGTGAATATACCCTGTTTCAAGGAAACTGAATTGCAAATAAGAAAAACAAATTTGAGCTAATTCTTCTTTTCCAAGCACAGCTCCATTCAGTGTTTTAAAAGTCAAGGGATTTAGGGATCTGGAGATAGCGTCAAGTACAAACTGTAGTGGGTTTTAAGACTTCAGAAGCTGTTTCTGATTAGTATCTTTTCTTTTGACAACTTTTTTTTTTTTCTTTTCAGAAAAAAAAAAAGGGGAAAGGGCTTTTTGTAACACAGTTGGGCTAGAGATGGGGGAAAATCTGTTTGAAATATGCAGGGACCTGAAAGAAAATCTTGAGTGAATAATAAGTTTAACTGACCTTAAAATATCCCATTGCCATGAGGGATTTGAGAGTAATACTTCAAATGGATTTTTGATGAGGCTCTCCAGGCTGTGGGGAATTGAATATTTTACCCAACACGTTTTCTGATCTAAATTTTCACAATAACTAGGAAAAACTATTCTGAAATGCCTAAAGAAGTTTTTTTGTTTTGTTTTTTTGTGTTTTTTACTTTAAAGCTATTGCCGTGCAGGGAAAAAATCAATTTACTGGAAGGTGACTTTTCAGAACTATCTTTTTTCCCCCCAACATTAAATTCCATCCTAAAGCAGAATTCATCCTGGCTGCCAGCTTGTGTCCACATCCTTGGCAGGTACCCGCTGGCACAGTGGGATCTAGTACGGTGTTATCCTTGTGCCTGCTGGGTCCTGTCCCCAGCGGAGGCCAGTGTATGTCCTGTGCCTGGCACCTGCCTGGGGGCTCTGGTGGGACTCTGGTGGGGTGTCACTCTCCCCGGGATCCGCATCCTCCCCTCTGTTGGCAGAAAACCCACTCTGGTGGGGGGCGCAGGGGCAGACAACCTCCGAGAGAAGGGCTCTGAGCAGGCACAGCGTCCTTTGCCGGGGCACAGCAGGATCCCCAGATCCCAGGACAGACCACCCCTGTGGTCGCTTCTCTCTGAAGTGGAACCAGCCAGTGTTTTCTGGGCCACCTTGCTGTCTGTCCATCAGTCCGTCAATCCATCCGAGGGGCTGATTCAATCGAAAGCGAACAGAGGGATGTCCGGTGCCTGCAGGGGCGGTGGGGCTCTGCGATGGGCTCCGTTCATTTCCCCCGCCCTGGAAAACAGAGCACAAAGCAGCATTAATGCCCCATCCTGTCCATCCCCGTCCCCCCCCCTCGCCGTGCCCATCTCTGCACCGGCCCCTCTGATCCCGAGGCTTTCCTGGACCAGTCTCTGGGACTGGGATGGGAAACCTGCGGGCTGTGCCACGGCCGGCAGGAGGTCCCATCCGGGGCCGGGCACTGCCTGCCAGTCAGGCACAAACCCGCATGAATTAGGGCCATGCTGCCATGGGAGGGCTGGGGAGCCTCGCAGCGGGTGCCGCTCTCACCATTGAGACGTGTGACTGGGGGAGGCTGCGATCCAGTCGGACGCTGCGGAGAAAATGGGAGCTTTATCCTCTCTTGGCATGGGGTGACGCACGTGTGGTCCTTCCCTGACTTCGGCCAGTGTATCGCTCTTTTATGATTTTTTTTAATTATTTATTTTGTGTGTGTGTGTGTGTGCGCTATAGACCTGTGCAGTCCATGCTGAACCCATTCCTTGTGCTGAACCCACAGCCGCCAGCTTGGGCAATGCTGCTCGAGTGCCCTCCCTGTGGGCTTGTCCTCATGGGTGGCTTGTAGTCGGCAGGCAGTGGCTCTGCCCTGCTCTCAGGGCATTTGGTTACGTGGTGTGCTTTTTCTGCATGTTTTTGACTTTAGTGATGATGAAAACAAGCTCGGTGGACTTAAGCCGGGCAACCGCCCTGCCTCTGCTTGCAGATTAAAAAGAGATCTGTTTTATCTGCTAACAAAGTTTGAGTTGTGGTGTCGAGGAGTGGAACGGATGAGTGTAGCGAGTGGCATGAGTAAATGCAGCATCGCCATCGGCATCCCAGATATCCCCGTGGCCTGCGGGGCACCTGGGTGGGCAAGGGGCAGGGAGGGTGCAAGCAGCCACATCTCGGTGCCATCACACCCCACTCTCTCCCTCCACCCTCCACTTTATTTTACTTTTATTTTTCCTATTGCAGCCATCCCTGGGTGTCCCAGCCGGGTGACCTGCTGTCACTTGGCTCTGCTTGTGCCCCCTGTGCCTTTCCACAGAGATCAACCGTGGCTTAAAAGACATTTCCCACTGGGTCGCTCTACCCTGACTGCAGCAGAGAAGACCCAAGTGCCCCTGGTGTCCCTGCAAATGCTGCTGACAGCCGGGGGTTAATTTGGCATTGACAGCCTGGGGTTAATCTGCCATGTACTCCGCATTTCCTCCTTACGCGGTTGGGTGGGAAACTGGAGCTGAAGGAGAGGTGGCCCCAGTTCTTCTGCCTGTGGACAGGTCCCATCATAACACCGGCCACTGGTGTGCTGTGGGCTTATCGCTACTGCAGCGTCCTGGTGGTCTGTGGGTCCATGGGCTGGTGGGACCATGCAGATGGAGCCGCGACCCTGCAGCTCATGGGCGTTCAGCAGGATGCATCAGTGCAGTGTGCTCATAAAGCCGGCCAGCGGGAGCCCAGCATTGTCATCATTCATGGTTTCAGTGTGCCTCTGTGCGTGGCTTTTTTGGAGTGAGAGGACCTGATGGAAGTGTGATCTGACCTTGGGGACCTTGTGGCTCCCCACAGTGGGGCAGCTCCTGCTGCCACTCACCCCCAGAGCCCGGCTCTGCCCAGGCCCCTGGTGGGATTTCCTGGTGGAATTTCTGGCTGGATCCTCCAGCACCCTCCTCGAAACATCCCCTGCATCCTTGGAGGCTTTTAAACTGGTGCTTCCCAAGCTGTGGTCCGTGGCCATGATATGGAAGAGCGAGCCCCTCCAGCTGTACGGTCTGTGCCGATGCTCCCTGGAAGCTTGGTGCCAGCTTCGGGGCCGCATTGCAGAGTGGCACTGCTCCCTGATTTCCCCTTCCTCTTTGGCTTCAGCCACCCGAGGGGGTGTAGAGCCCACCCAGGAGGGAGTGGGGAGAGGTCTCAGCCTGGCGGGTACCTTTTCCACATCACCAGCTGCGGAGATGAGGACAAGGATGCTGGAGAAAGATGTCCCATGGGTTGGGGGGGCTGTGGTGGCACCCCAGAGGCTGAGTCAGCAGGTGAGGAGGCTCTGGGAAATGCTCCCGTCAGCTTGTAACATCCCACCCTGCGTGAGGCCAGCAGCAAACAAGCTCCCAGTGTCCTCCCTGCTTTTACAGAGCAGCGGGAGTTCCCAGGCGTGCTGGCCGTCGGCTGAACGTGCCTTGAGAGGAACGCCTCTTGGCCTCCCACCGCTTAACATGCTCCAAATGGCCCTGGCTTTTTCCTCTGCTGAATTCAAAAAGGGGAAGAAAGAGAAAATTGTGGTCCTGCAGCAGCCTCCGTGTCTATGGGCTGGGGGGCTTCCCCCATGCCTCCCAGGGCCACGAAGATCATGCGAGAGCCCTGCTCGCTTTTTGCCGGCATGGCTACCAGGAATTCATGCTCCCCAGGTCCCTGCTAAGCGGGTGATCCTGCCGGAGCAGTGGGATCATTGCCTTCTTCCTGGCTGCTGTAATGTTGGGGGTCTGGCACTTGCCCTGCTCATGGCTATTTTTTAGCAGAGATGCTGTTTGGTGTGTGTGACGGTGTGGGTGTAGCTGTGCTGCGGGATAATGTTGTGCTCGGCTCGGGCACCAGCAGCGCTGGGCTTTGTCGTGGACTGGTTCTTGGGCTGCAGTTGCTGGTTGACAGGATGGGGATGGTGGCAGGAGAGCTGGGCTGCTGGTGGGTTCATTTTCTGTACCTGGTGCTCACTGTCCCCATCAGTTGTGTAGGACGGGGTTTCCATGACTGCCACTGATGGTTTCTTAGGCTGGATGTTAGCAGAAAACAGCCCAAATTGCGCTGCTGTGCTTACTGTGTCCATGGCTGTGGTCTCCCCCATGCTTTTCCTTATCAGTGATGCTTCGTGAAGTTCTTTCACAGCAGGACCATCAGTCGCTGAAAGCCTTGATGTTACCAGTTGATAAATCCAGCCTGTCTTACTGGTTACATGCTCTGGTGGGGGTTTGGCTCCATGTGTCCTCAGGCTCTGCAGCCCAAACTTGCCATCCTGACCTCCATTGTGGACCCCAGCCCTCGCAAAGCCCCCGTCTGCTCCCCATCTCGAGCTGGGTTATTGGGAGCAGCTGCCAGGAATGCAGGGATCGATCTGTCCATCTAGCTGCACGCTCCCATCCATCGTCCCTCCACCCATCCATCATCACCCAGATATTGAAGTGTCTAGTTAAGGATACCAAAACAGTGACACTGTAGGAGATGAGGAATAGATTCAGACTCCTGGCTGGGTGGCATTACTGCTTTCTTTCTCAGCCAGGTACGCCAAACCATACCCAGTGCTATGTAACTGGGTAAGCAAGTGTCTAGATGTTCCTGTGCTCTGGGGTAGTGAGGAGCCCATGGGAACATGGTTCTTGCTTTTTAACGTCTCCAGAGTGCCAGGTGCCTGTGGTCCTTCCACATATCGCAGCCAGGTCTGACTCCCTTTGGACCAAGAGAGTTTTGTACTGTAGCAATTGGTCCGCAGGTCCTTAATGGAGGTGGTTGAGGTGGCTGCCAGCCTGTCTGCTGCTGGTGCCTCAAAGGAAAAATGAGCAGGTTCAAAAAATGAGCTGGATTAAAAGAATGAGCTGGGATCTCGCCTCTCCCAGGAGTTTCTGTGTGTCTGGCTGCAGCCCAGAGGAGACAGTGTCTGTCCCAGACAGCCTTGGTCTCTGCCGCTGCAGAATCACTTGCTCCCTCCCCGCTCTGCCAGGCTCGGAGGCAGGAGACCCTCTGGAGCTTATGGAAATGCTTCACTGCTGATAGATTTAGGGACAAAACCTACAGGCTGTGAGTAAACAGCTGAGGGCAGGGGGTAACATGAATGGGGCACCTCACTAGTGCCCTTGCCCCTCCAGTCTTGTCCTGGGAAGATGCCCTCCCAGGAAGGGCTGCACCTGGAGCACAGCCGTGTTATTAGACACCAGAGAATCCACACAGGCAGCCTCGGTATGAGCTCACCCACGTTATGAGATGTGAGAGAGCCCACATCAGGGGGTTGGCTGCTGTGACACTGTGGGGCTGCCTGTGCATCTTACCCTAAATCAGTCCCCAGGGATGAGGGGCAGCAGCACTTGGGGACCGGTTGCTTTTGGAGGAGCAGCGGCTGGGAGCTGCCGGTGTTTACAGCCTGAGGCTCCTGCTCCCACCGTGAAATGCGGCTTGAGGGCAGACAAGCATTTCCTCCTGCCCTGCCTTGGTGGTCTCGGTGAAGACGTGGTGGTCTCAGGCTCCTGAGGAGCCACCACTCTTGTAAAAGCGAGGCAGGGTCCCGTCCGGCTTTACAGGGCAGCTCAATGGAGCCCAGAGCATCCCTACGGAGCAGAAACTCATGTGGTCCTACCACCTCGGCAAACACCGGTGGGATGGCAGGGGCATCTCAGCAGGTCTGGGAGAACAGCCCTGGTTTGGACCATGGTCACTGATGGAGGCATTGCTCTGTTTGCTGTGAGCCAGGAGAGGGGTAACTCATTGGGGATGGGGGACTGGAGGTCTGGGTGCCCCTTGTTCTGCTGCTGAGGGCTGGGCAGCATTTGGGGGGCTCAGCTGCGAGTCATGGAGGTGTCAGCATGGTGGCACAGGTCTTGGGGGAAGACCACCTTGGCTGGTGGTTGACTTCCCAATTTTCAAACATAGGAATGAAAATCAACCTATTGCTTCCTGGAAGCGGATAAAAGTTGATGACTGGAAACAGCACAGGTTAAATTAAGTACATATTATCATCACTGCATCAATGGAAAAGGCGGTGCAAGATTTACTCCCCTCCTCCACAAGGGCAAAATGAAAAGCAGCTTTTTGCTTCTGCCAGCCTCTATGCTTCAACCTCCCCTGCTCTGCTGGCCACCAGCTTCTGAGGGCTTAAGACTGTCTCAAATATATACAATGACACGTAATAACTTAGAGCAAATAATGTAGCCTTTGAATTCCTCTTCCCTCTTTCCAAAGCCCCGAGCCTGGGGCTTTGCAGCAATGCCTTTTCTTTGCAGTGGCTTCTCGGTCCCGCTTTGCCAGAGCTGGCCGAGTCCTTCCTGTGCTGCCCTGCCACTGTGGAGGGGGTGTTTTGCCTGATCCGAGGGTCTCTCCCCCATCAGGAAGGGATGCTGTGGCAGCGAGACACACTATCATCGTGAGGTTGGGGCGTGCTGGGATATTTGCTCATTTTTTTCCTTATGAAAAAGGCAGTTTCGGGACAAGCCAGCAGCAGGCTGGCGTTACCCTGGGGTCAGGACTGTGACCCTTAGGACTTCTGGCCTGGCTGCTGTTACTAACTGATGCTCAAGACCTGGCAGAGTCTGGTCCCTGGCTCCAGGGAGGAGTTTCCTGCTCTGCCCAGTGTGGTGGGCAGGGACACCTACCAAAGGTGCTTCTGCCTGGGGAGCTTCTTAATGAGAAGATTATTAAGAGTCTTTCCAACTTCTGCAAATGACTTTGAGTTGCAAGGAGCATATTTCTCCTTCCTTCATGACCCTGGCCACCCAAATAACCTGGTACTGAGCGGGACCTGGAGAGCCTGAAGCCCAGCAAAGCTGGTGTGGACAGGGCTGCTGCATTTTGGGCTGTGTTAGAGTTGTCTTGCCCTGAGCCAAGGACAGCGGTCAGGGGCCCAGCCACCGCTCGGCCGCAGCTTTTCATGGAAATGTGCAAACTTCCTATTTTTGATCCTTGTCCTCCATCAAATCTGGCTGGAATCGGCCGGTGGGATCGGACGTGGCTGGGGGAAGACGGGCAGACAGCTGGGCGGACAGGCAGACAGACCGTGTGATTGCTTAAGCCACATTTCCTTAGGAAGCCAGGCTAAAAATAATCAAAATCCAGTCCTTTCCCACAAACAGCTCTGTTTGCCGCAAACCAATGCTTTTCCAGTGAAGAAATGTTTTCTTAGAGAATTCCCAGTTGTTCCTACTGGAGGGAGGGAGGAAGGGAGCACTGATGCTGGAGCGAGAGACCTGTGGGTGGAGCCCCTCCATTTCTGCCTGGGCACCTGGGGCTCATCCAGCGTGGATGATGGGGAGCTGGGAGCTTCCAACGGCTCAGCCTGGGCATGGGGCTGGAGAAACCCCTGGATCCTCTGAGCCTTCCCGATGCCTCCACAGCCCCTTTTCTCTAGAGCTGGAGAAACAGCTTTTTTTCCTTTTTTAATTATTTTTTGCAGCAAAGTGCGTAATCCACCCACGTCTCCCTCCTCAGCGGGGGATTTCCTTCGCCTGGGGACCAGCTGAACCGCAGCTCGAGGGGAAGGGAGGGGACAGGCTGCTGCCCCGCTGGGCGCCCAGCAGCATCCCCAGCATCCCCAAGCCTTGTCGTCCGGGCTTGGCTGGATTTCTGAGGCTTCTCCCTTATCTGCAGAGGAAACAGTTATTAGCTCCCATGTGATGGGCTGCAGATTGGGGAGAAAAGTCCTGCACACGCACGGAGGTGGCTGAGCAGGTTGTCAGGGAGAAGAACCATTTGGCAGCCGCCCCAGGGCCGTGAGCTGCGTGTCGGGACTCCTCTCCCAATTCCCTTTGCCCAGCTCTTACTGGTGTTTTGGCAGATGCCGCGGGACAGGATGGCACAGAGCAGCTCAGGCTGCATGAGCGGTGGTGGCTCACATCACTGCCGTGCTCTGGGGTGAAGCTTGGCTCTGCTCTTCACCAGGAAACAGGGCTTTTTCTGATAGCAAAAAAAAAAAAAGAGCTAAATTTGTTTCCCATCTTCCCCCAGGCTGTATTACAAATTTGACACAGATGGGGAATCTTTTTTGTTTCTGTGGAAAACTGGATGCATTTTCCATCCCAACAAGAGCAGCATGACGGCATTCGACCCGAGACAAACACCAAACAAACCATATTTCTGTTTTTTTGTCATTGACGGAGGCAGGGAGGGCAGAGGAATTCCTCCAGCTTGGAGCCGTCGTGAGCTGTAGGACATCCAGCACGTGCTTTGAGGAGAGCTGGGAGCTACTTCAGTGGGGATCAGCCGGGTGCAGAGATGGTGACCATGACAAGGGGGTTTTAGGTTGAAGTTTCCACTGTCAACCCCCAAAGCCAGGGGGGGAGGCTACAAACGGCAGCACCGTTGCAGAAACTGGGGGAACACAGGGTTTTGGGCTGATGGATGCTGTCATGACCTCTACTCTGGGAAAGGGGGAGACAAGGGGATGGTTTGGTCTTGGCTGGAGGCTCTTAGGCACCCTCTGGGCTTTGTTCTCCAGCTGCAGGGCGAATCCTCTCCCCTTTCAGATGCAGTTATGGCTCCTTTGCCTGCTTGGCCGGGGAAGGTGGCGAGGAGAAGGGCTGGGCAGCCCTGGCTCCATCCCTACCTTCTTGCAGGCAGCTGTCTTGAGGAGTTAGGAGTAACCATCACCTTTGGATGGGTTAACCTGGGGGTAACCTGCTGCTCCGTGGAGCTGCTGCCTGCTCTGGGCCATCAGGCAGCATGGAGCCGTGCCTCCTGCCAGGGCTGGGCAAGCAGCAGCCCAGCGACGGCCCGCTCGAGCTGTCAAAGGCGTCACAGCGGTGCTGGGGAGATGGGAACGGTCACATCCTGCCCCCAGCCTGGCCGAGGCTGGGGACTGGGGGGGTCTGCCATCGTGGCACTGCTGCCTCAACACATTTCTGCTGCCCCACACCTGCAACAGCTCCAGGGGCCGCACGCCTGCAGGACATCTGCTCCCTGCCCCAAGCCCCCCGGCAGCCCCACGGAGGGTCCCCGCGCGCCAGCCAAGAGCTGATGCTGCAGATGATGCTGCTCATCTGCCAGCTATTGAACCCGGCCCAGGCACCCGCCGAGGTTTGTCTAAACTCAGGTAATTGCACCAATATGGTGCTTATCCTCCCTCAGGCCAAAACCTACAGCTCATGCATCACTTTGGGCTGTTTGTGGAAGCTGCTGCTTGCTTGGAGCAGAGCTGGGCTGGTCCAGCGCCACACAGCGAGGGCAGGACTGGTGCTGCTGGCTCCCGTCACCCTCCTGTCCCCCATCTTGTCCCCCCTTGCTGCGGGCAGCCCAGGGCACCCTCCTCCTCAAACCCTGGTGCCAGCGGCAGCTGCTGGAGACGGTGTCCAGCGCTGGAGGGTTTTGGTGCTATGGGGCATAGGGTCCCCCCCAGGCAGGGGCAGTGTGGGGGGATGCTCCTGGCAAGCCAAGGTGGTGGCAGGCTGGGATGGAGGGTGGGGGGAGCCGGGGTAGGGCAAGGCACCAGCTCGGTTCTCCCCCTTCGGAGGAGCAGGGGGGGATCCCATTTGCAGGGGGATTGAGGTGCGCAGTCACCGGTGATTTCGGTGAGCGTTAGGTTCCCAAATAGCTTTGTGGATCCGGCCAAGTGAGCTTAAAACTGTCACTGGAAACTGTGCTGATGGATCCCCACGGGTTCGTTGCAGACCTCAGACCTGGCTCCAGTTCACGAGCGAGGACTGATTTATGTTTTCTTAGGTAGAAATGAGACAGTTTTGGAAGCGTTTCAGAATGACTCGTGGTTAGTTTAAAGCTGAGGCTTCGTGCAGGAGTCGGTGCTTGTTCAGCAGGGGAGAGCCAGACTGGGAAAGCTTTTTTTGCAGAAGCCTTCATGAGATGTAGTTGGTGGACTCGCCACATGGTCAATTGGCACACGGTGATGGGAGAGGCGTTACTCTGATGGCAGGGGTCGGGCTCTCGCCTCACTTGGAGCATCTTTGATTTCTAAGTCATCAGACCCAACCAATGCAATTTTAAACTGGATGTGAAAAGTGCTGTGGGCAGCAGAATTACATTAAAATTGCTTGTGTTGGATTTACTTGATTTAAAATGGGGACTGTGAACCTAGATTTTACTGCTTGATTTACCTACTGGAGTAGGATCCAGGGTCCTCAGCCAGGGAGACGCAGGAAGATCCCCAGCAGCATCATGGCAAGGGCTGCGCCCGCTGAGTGTGATCCTGGGTCATCTTCTCCCAAAGCCACCCTGAGAGGAGCCACAAGAGGACCCTCAGCTCTCGCTCTGGGCTCAGACCCCCTCTCTTCAGCCCTGGCTGGGTCCGTGTACCATCGTGCAGCTCTGCTGCTGGGGCAGAGGAGCTGAGCATCCCAGGGGCACCCCCAGGGAGGGAGTTTTTCTTCATCCCTTCTGCTGGTGGCATCTTCCACTGACTGTCCAGTTTGGAGTCCAGGATAGCTCTCCTTTCCACCCGACCCCCATCATTAATGGGGGAGACCCGATACCTGGTGCAGTGCTTGGGTACACTGGTTCAGAGGTAACATCTGGTTTATCTGTGTCAGACCATGGGGGTTTATGGCCAGTTTGTTACTTTGAAATGCATTAATTACTTTCTAACAAGCATCTGGCCCTTGGTGATGCCAGCAGGAGCCGGTGGCCCTGGCACATGGCTTCTGATGCCAGCTCTAGTCCAGCAACCAGAAAGTGCAAAGTTCTCATTTTTGTCTATTTAAAAGAGGAGGAAAGGTAAAAAAGACTTGAAAATGTTGGGGTGAGTTATGTTAAAAGTTGTGAGGTTGGGGGGATCTCTTCTCATCCCCAAAAGCCGCTGGGGGGTTCCTTCCTCACCCCTCAGCCTGGTGGGATGGCTGTGCAGGAGGTGTGGATGGAGGAAGGAGAAGAGTGTGGCAAAGGGCTCTCTCCTCCTTGGAGCACACACTGGAGGGGGACAGCCAGCCCTGCCGGTGGTGGCCTCAGAGAGGCCATCTGGAGAGCCCAGCAGCTCCTTCCCCATCGCTCTGAGCGGGTCCAGGCTGGGGCTGGGCGAGGTGGCGGGGCCAGCCCCATACTGAGATCAAATAAACACAAATACACTGAAATTATTCATGGCTCTGGGGACTTGTCTCGATGCCTCATCAGCATCTGCTAATCAAATCAAAGCAGCTGTCAATTCGCCGGCCAGCGGGAAGGTCTCGCTCTGGCAGACATGTGTGGATTCCTCCTTTCTTCCTCCCTTGCGTGGGCTCCCGCTGCTCCTGCACCTGCGACGGGGCTGGGACTGGGGTGTCTGATGTGGGGCTCCAGCCCACATCCCATCCCTAGGGCTGCCCTGGCTGCTGGGGACACCCCTCGCCTGCACCCCGTGATGGAGGCAAGGAGGGATCCCGGGGACCCCATCATCGCGGAGGGCAGTGCAGGTCCTGCCACCAGCACCGTGCCTGGGCTAATTAGTCTGAGCTAATTAGCTGAAAGGTTGTGGCTCAGGCCACCACTGCTTGTGGGCTGGGAGCGCTTGCAGCCACTGTCCCCCAGGACGTGGAACCACATGGCAGCAAAGGGATGGATGCGCTCAAAATATTGGAGGATTTTGCCTCAAATTTGAGTTTTGCAGCTCCATGGCATGGCTGGTGCCCACGGCCCTGCAGGCAACTGCAAAATTATAGATAACTCTTTTTTTTCCATCCCCTCCCAAAAGCAGCACTTGCCGATTCCCAAGCGGGCAAAAGGAAAAGAGCTCTAGTCAAAAAGCAGTTTCTAAGAGACAAATGAGAAAGCACGAGGTCATCGGGAAGCGGAAGAATTCCCATTTCTGCTGGCCATGTAACTTTAAACCTGCAAAAAATGAGATTTTGTGGGCTTTTTATGTCTTTCCATCTAGGTGGGAAACTGGGAACGATCAGCCCATTGCTGCAAGAGGATAATTTAGTGAAAACCAATATGTGTATTTTTTATTTGTAATTGAAAACAAAGACCTTAGACATACTTATAGCGGTCTTGGGGATTTTTTTTCTATTTTTTTAAACAGCAATAAATTTTGCCTCGGAATGGCCTGCCAGAAGCGTGCTGCCTGCCTGGAGTGCTCAGACTGGGGACAACTGGTCCGTAAAAAATAGCTGGCCATCGGAAGTATATAAGTATGCGTTAATCGTGTTATGCCCATCCAAGCGGCGTGTGCCTTCTCAGCACGGCGTTGCAATTGCCTGGGTTAGTGGGGTGCTCTCCCAGAGCAGCGGGCTGGGGGGGTCCTTTCTCCTCCCCAGGCTGTCGTGACGCAGAGCCCCCAGCCTGGCAGCCTCATGCAGCTTTAAGAGGAAATTTTCCTTATTTATTGGAGCGCCCAAGGATCCCAGTTACCAGAGGTATAAAATTTGTCACCGGTGCCTCTACTCTGGTTGCAGAAGAGTGTAATTTTTGTTTCCCTGTGTGCTCAGACAGCAAGTCAGGTCATAAAACACAAGATGCATGGTGAAGGGAGAGTGTATTTAAAAGGCTGATTCCGCTGAAAGGTGTAATAATCTGCCGGATTACTTGCCGGGATAGCTGCAGGAAAATTTACTGCCTTGGAAAGAGATTATCAACAGCCGCTGCTGCCAGCGGATTTCTTCCTTTTCTTTTCTAAGAGGAAGGAAGCTTTTCATTGAATTCCTGCTGCTCGCGCCCGTGAGCGATGCTCCCCCCCCCGCAGCCAAACCGCCCCATCAGTCCTCGCAACTTGGAGGGGACAAAAATAATCCAGATGATGCTAAATGTTATCCTTATCTCCCCTCTCAGGTGCGAGAGGGAAATTCGAGGCTGTATTTGAATTATGCTGGTGCTGAGCTGGCGGAGGGGGGTCGAGTCTTGCTCCAGAGGCATAAAGAGGAGAGGAGGTTTGTTCCTGGGTAGCCTCTGCCTCCCTCCCTGGTCCAGGGCCCCAGGAGCATCTCACCAAGCCCCAGCTGCAGCAACAGGCTTTGCACGGGTAGCACCGGGGCTACCTCTGCCACCAGCCCAGCAGAGACCCCGACCATCTCCTCCTGCGATTGGGGACAAAACCTGAGCATCTGCAGAGCATCCCAGGCAGAGCCGAGCTGGTCCCTGGCAGAGAATGGAGCCGGAGCAGCTTCCCGGGGCCACTCATGCTCCAAATTTGCAAGTCCTCCTGCAGTGTCCCCAACCATACGCTGGAGGGACCAGACCGGGGCTTGGTGGGGGTTTGTGTGGGGGTTGGTTTTGTTTGATTTCATTCCCCTGGAAGGGAGGAGGGCGGTGGCGGGCCGGGGCAGCTAACCCCTTTAATTGTGTGCAATGAAGGCTGACAGTGCTGAGGCGCAGCCTTTAAAAGGGGTACTGAACCTTTAATTCCTGAATAAATCATCTCCAGTCTGTTGCTCCTTCATCTGCAAGCTGTTTGAGCGCGGGTACATATTCACTGCTGGGAAGGGTCATTTGGAGATCAGAGCCCTCGATTGACCCGGGTCACAGGCAAGACACCTGCCACAGGCTGTCCCTGCGCCCCCGGGGCCGCTGGGACTCGGGAATCAAAGGGACACCAGGGAGTGAGCAGCGAGAAGAGGATTTCTAATTGCTGCTGTGCAGACGCACTTCATTCCAGAGGGATGGAGAGGGCCGTGCGAGCCCACTGCAGCCCTGCCCTCGCCTTACACAGCCCAAATCCAGCATCCCGCCAAAGCCGGGAATGCGTCAGCCCATGCTTTCCATAGGGTTTTTGGGGATTCATGTAGCTTTTCTGTTTACCTGTTTTAACCCAAGCAGTGGGTTCAGCTGCTTTTTCAGTGATGGTTGTTCAAAATACACCTTTGCTTGTCGCAAGTGAAATATTGCTCCTGGGAACAGGAGTTTGGTTTTGCTTCAGGTCCCCCTCCTGCAGTTGAGGGCTGCAGGCGGCACCGTCCTGCTGTTGTTCTGTCTCCTGGTGAACTCTGGAGGTAGCAGATGTCCCCATGGACTGTGGGGTGCCCAATGGTCACTGCTGCAGCCGTGGACAATGACTCCAACAGCAAACAGGAGTCCCAGGGAGGCCGTGGCTTTGTGCCTTGGCCAAGGGGCGCTGCCTTGGGCAAGAGCACGGGGGAGACCTGAGTGGTGCTGGCTCTGCTGGGTCCTTGGCAAACATCAGTGGGGACTTCAGCTGCTCTGCATTTTTGGGGTGATCATAGCTCTACAGAAGAGAAGGGTGAGGAGGGACTGTCTCCGAATCCCCTGGACGGTAACAGAGGCCAAACAGCCTCTTCCTCCAGCACTGCTGCTCCTGAGCAGGGAAGGAGCTGCGCCCTTATTAATTCTGGTGTCTGCTTTTCATAATCATATGCCGTTATGTGCATTCACCGGGAGCCCTTTGGCCTTAATGACCCTGCTGGAATAACCATGCAAAGAAAAAACCTTCAGGGCCTTGACTGCCCATAATTGCAACCCCCAGCCATAAACATGAGCACGATGGGGATGCAAATGCTGGGTGGCGGAGGGGAGCGGGTCTGGGTCTGCGTGGGAGCAGGAGTGGGAGCAGGGGGCTGCAACTGCCCCCCGGTGTTGGTGGGGGAATGGCCTTTTTCTCACCTTCCTGCCAGGCTTGGGACTTGGGGTGCACAGAGGTTTGGATAGATGGACAAAGCAGCCGTGGTTTCCTTAACGGCCCCCGCTTCTTATCGTGGTTAATAACTGGGTGTCGGGTGACTTGTGAAAGCAGCCACTCCATTAGAAATGCTAATGGGCTTCTCCCCTTTCAGTGTTCCACATCCCCCGGATCTTGATGCTAAATAGGTCGGGAAGCCAAACTCAAAAATCCCTGGCTCCTGGCCCTTCCTGGAGCCCCCCAACAGACCCCATTTCTGCCTCCCTTCTGCTTTGCAGCCCTTGCCCTTCCCAGGACAAAGCAGCCAGGTTCTGCAGCCGGCGAGGGGGCCCCTCAGGAAGGGTCTGTGGGGGCTCGGAGCACATGGGGAGCAGCCCTGGCTGGTGGCACCACCCAGCCCATCGCATCTCCCATCTCCCCTGAGCTTCTTCTGCAGCCTGGCCCATCTGAATCCCAGCCCAGGGATCCCATCAACTATGGTCTGGTGGTGGGAGAGCTTTGAGGTCCTTTGGGTTGGCTGGAGACCCTCCAGTCGTAGTCCTGGGCTGTTGGCCGGGCGAGATGCTGCTCGGGGGCAGGAGGATACACTCGGGGCTGTGCAGGGATGCTCCAGCTGGGAGCAAGCCTGGGCAAACCTCCGCGATGTTTCATGTATCAAACTGTAATTAGGAGCAAAGGGCAGAGGGGTGCAAAGGAGCATTAATAAATTATCTTCCTTGTTGTTAATTGACGTGTCTCAGAGTCAGCGGATCGTTGAGCCGAGGGCTTGGCTCCCCTTCCAGGCGCATCACAGGCTCGTTACTGCCATCATTAGCATATTCAGGTTTCCCTGCTTAAAGCCAATTAGCTCCTGGCCAGGCCTGATTGGGAAGCCATGGCCTCATTTGCACGTTTTTGAATCGGTGAAAGAATCAAAAATAATGGGGGCAGGCCTGGGATGGAAAGCGCCTGGGGGGCTCTGTCTGCTGGGGAGGCACTGGCAGGACCTGCTGCCTCCTCCAAAGGGGCAGCGGGGAAGGAGAGGGGGAAGATCACAGTAATTAGGAATAAAAAGGAACATGGCCTAATTTGCTCCCGGGCGGCTTGATGGCGAGTTCAGCCTTCCATGCCTTGCACTGAGGTTCAACAGATGCCCTGGTGCTTCCTCCAGGAAGAGGAGGTGATGGAGGGGGTTGGAGTGGGGAGTGAGCATGGCTGCCCACGCATGCCCCCCACCCCACTTTGGGAATATTGGGGGTCCAGCATGCCCCCCGGCAGCCAGGGTCTCCTTGGCAGAGCTGGGAGCAGGAACACGAGGCTGGATCTGTCCCTCTCGCTGCTTTCTTGCGCCTTGATTCCCAGCAAAGGTGCTGCTGTTTTAGCTGCCTTGAAGGAAAAGGCTGGTATCTTAAAAGTCGGCATAACTGGTTCCAGTTTAACAACTTCATAGCTGCTGTGCAGCCACAAAGGCAGCCTTGTCCTGCCGGGTGAGATAAGCCTGTTGGGGCGATTCATATGCAGATCCGGGTGGTACCGGGTGTCTGCTGGGAGAGGATAAATCTGTCCCAAGCCTTGTCCCCCTCTCCTGGTTCCAAACTGTTTTACATTTACACAAAAAAGGTTCTGTCCCCCATTGAGCCCGGTCCCGGGCAGCCTGTCACCCTGCCTTTGAGAGAGGAGGTACCCTGGAACCGCAGCCGGACCCCACTGGGTGCCCCCTGCCCAGACAAGGCTGGGCTGGGACGGGTGAGCGGAGCCGTCACCGGCGCTAAGCTGGGTTGTCCCGGCCGGTTTTGTCCCCCGCGTCATCCCATCGCCCATCTTATTGCTTTGAAAGAGTCACTTTCTTTGGCCCTGCAGAAAGCTCTCAACCATATCCCCTCCAGCAGAAATCCCCTCGCCTTTCACTTGCTTTTGTCGAGGGCTTTTTTTGTCAGTGCTGTTTTTTGTTTGTTTTGGGTTTGGTTTTTTTTTTTTAATAATAGAGAGGGGCTTTTTCCCCCCTTTTTCTCTTTGGTGATAACATAGAACCTGCAAGCCCTGATCCAGACTGTACCCATCACCCACGTCTGCATTTTATCTGTGGTTTCAGGGCCCCCCTTGACGTTCCTGGCACAGGTTGGACTCATGTCCGTGCTAAAGATACTGCCTGGCATTTTTTGGGGGGGGGGAATGAATTGTGGGTAGAGCCTGCCCCGCCGAGTGAGCAGCCAGCGTGGGTGCTAACACAAGGATGCTCTCGGGCTGGAGACTTATTTATCAGCGAGGTTGTCCTCCGACGGGCGCATCCATTACTTCATGCTCTCAGCTGGGTACTGGGAGGAGTTCTCCTTCATCTGCAACAAAATCATCCCGGAGTCAGGGAATCATGAACCAATTAACCCTGGAAAGTTATGTCAGCCCAGTTTTTTGAAGTCTGCTTTGATTACCTGCCTGCTATGGCTGTTAATCTGTATTTAATACAGCCTTCTGCATTTTTATCAGGGCTGTAAGTTATTGCACCTTGCTACCTCAACAGAGGAGGTAATTAATCTAAACGAGGGCCCCTGGGAGCACAGCCCTAATCTGCAATTTCCCATTGACTCTAATAGAGGGAACATCCCGGAGAGGTCTAGCAGCCCTTGGAAATACAGCTCGGCCGAGAGCAATTAGGGGATGTTACAGACGTGAGTTTGTTGGCTCAGCCCCTCGGTGACTGGTATCGGCAGCCCCGGGTCGTGGCTGGCTGCACAGTGTGGAGTACGGGGTGGTACAGCAGCCATCCCACAGCCCCCCCAGCGAATGGGTACCATGGCTCGGAGGGTGAGAGGAGGATGGGGATGGGTGACCGGGGTGGGGGGAAAGGAAAACTTGGTGAAACGATGAGCAAAACGGCTCCCAGGAGGCTCTGAAGTAGATGGTGGTGGTTTCCATCTCTCTCCATGATTTTTGTGTTTTTTTTAAGCTTTAATAGCTTCACATGGCAAATACTTCTACATAGGAAATCCCATTTCTGATGCCTCTCAAATGCCAGTTGTTTTACTGTCTAATTTATCAGCTTAATGGAAAGTTAAAAGAGTTTTATTTCCCCTCCTGGGCACAAGGTCTCCTCTTGAAATACAAATTCTCTCCAAGGCAGCGGAGGTGCTCCCTCGTTGCAGTGTTGCCTACTTGGAGGCAAAGCTTAGCATTCCCGAGGCGTTTTCTTAAGGTCAATAAGAATTAACTGTAAATTTAATTAAAGTTTCTAATGCTTGCACTAAAGCAGAGCATAACAGAAGCCTGGTCTGCTCTTCACCAGTTTAAGCCAGATCTGGAGGGAGACAGGGGTTATCAATAATTAACTGGGGTAATATAGGGGAAAGTATTAGGGAGTTAATGAAAATGTGAAATAGCATAATTATCTTGCAAGTAGCTGGGAGTGACTGAGCTGCTGAGGAAGAGGAGGTGTTGCACCATTTGCTTGGAGGCTGCCCTTCCTGAGGTGGTCCTGGGATGGCGTTGGGACCCAGGTCCTCCATCGCCACCCTGACCCCAGCGGTCGGTGACTCCGCATTAACCGAGTGCAGGATCAAGGGTTTAAAGCCAAACCAGCAGTGTCCAGCCCACAGAGAGTCTTGCTCCTTTCGACCTCATCAGAAACAAAGCTGTTGATGTGTTGGAGCCTGTCTGAGGGTCTGCCTCGGTAGATCTTATGGTTCTGATGGACCACCCCTGGGGGGTTGTGCATGGGATGTCACTGCCCCATTGCTGTCCCCAGTAGGGGACCAAATACATGGCCATGCTGGCAGGGGAAGGTCTTTGTGCCCCATCACACAGGAGCTGCTTGCTGCTGCTCCAGCAGTACCTGTAATCCCTGCCCTGACGTGGGCTTTTATTAAAAATGATATTTTAATTAAATTTTAATTAAGCCTAGGGTGGTGTGGTAGGCTTTAATTAAAGTTGGTGCTGTTCCTGTGTGCTGAGAAGCCCTTGGTCAGCAGGATGAGTGGCAGGGAAGGTGCTGGCACTGCTGGGTGAGGGTCTCCTGGGCTGCCTGTGGTGAGCGGGGTCCTGGGTGTCCCTCTGCCCCACAGACCCCTTAGGGATAGCCTTGGCACAATGGGGCTCAGCCTGGTCCTTGATGTCCATCCACGAAAAGGAAGAGGGGCGTAAAATGGCTTTTATTAAAATGTTTTAGCAAAATCTTTGCTGGGGGTATCCAGACTCCTGCCGTTCTTTGTGGTCACTGCGTCATTGCTCCCGGAGGTAGCACACGGGTTGCCTCTCTGGTTTATGTCCTCGGGAACATCGTGATGGTGACTGCAGCAAACCCAAACCATCAGGTTTTCCGAAAGCTGAGCACAACCATGAATTCTTGAGCTTGAGTTAACTCGGTGCCAATTTGGGGAACACAGGCTGAGAAAAGCAGTGTTTCTGTTTAACGTGGGCTCTCCAGGCTCCCGGATCACGTCATCCCGAGTGTCCGCTGTTTGATAATAAACATTTTATTGCCCACTGAGGAGAGGAACTGTTACAGGTCTTGAGCCCATGTTTGCTGAGGGAGGGTTTGGGGTGGGTGAGCAGCACGAGGAAGGAGCCGTTTTGCTGTGCAGGAATCCTGGTGGCATCCAGGGAAGCGCTGCAGAAATGCCTCAACAAGTCACCCAGAGAAGCTGCGTGAAGCAGCCTGGCAAACACTACGGCAGGTTTCTGGACGTAATTAGAATTAAACATGCTTTGCTGGCTCGGCTTGGGGCTGGGGGTGGTGGTGCAGCAGGTTGGAGGTGCGCTAAGAGCAGCATTACAAGATGTGCATATGGTTTTTGCTTGGCCCCAGGCAAGAGGGAATGGGGTGTGGGGTGCAAGGGCCTGATCCTGGTTTGGGAAGGATTCCCAGCAGGAACCCCAGCAGTCAGCCCCTCTGGTGACCGTGGTTATTTGAGGCAGGGGGAAAGATGTTGAAAAGTTTGGGGAAAGCACCCATTGCTGCCTCCAGGATGCAAGTTCCCCCTGAAGGGCATCAGGCTGCCAGGTGGGGACGCCAGGGACAAGAAATGGCTTTAAAAATGCTGGCACTGTCCAGAAAAAAAAAAAGGGGGGGGGAGAGGGGGAAGCCACAAGTGGCTTTTGCCTCTTGTTCGGGGGAGGGAGTTGTGCGGGGCCCAACATTGCTTGCAAATGCTTTTAATAAAGTGTTCTTTCCTACGTCCAGGGGAAAAAAACCCAAAAACCTCAAGCCTTTTCCCATTACATAAGGAACAGATGCTGCTGGGCAGAGCCCTGGCTTCCCCACAGCAGTCCCGGCTGTTGCGTGGCCCGTCCCCTCTTGCCGTGGGGACCCCGCTCCCCCAGGCAGCAGGATGGGGATCCCTGAAACACCCTGTCCTCCCCCAAAGTGCTGCTGCCAAAAGCTGGCCCTGCTGTGGGACACAGCTGCAGCCTGGTGGGAAGGTCCATCCTCATCCTCCTGCTCTGCCAGCCTTCCCGCAGGGATCCCCAAAGCAGGGTTTTGGAGCTCCCCCTGCCCTTGTGTGGGTCAGCTTGGCTTCAGACAAGCAACGTTAAAAAACCTTCTCCTGCGTGGGTGAGGGAGGAGAGATGTACGGGAACAGGCAGGGGAAGCTCCTGTCCCTCCCAGCGAGCCCCAGGGGACACAGAGTGGAGCAGCCCGAGGGGTGCAGGGGAGACCCCAGGGGGAACACCGACTTTTAAAAACAGAATTCTTCCAAGTTCAGGCAAAATGGAAAGTCCTTGTAGGAAAGAGTCTGTCCAGTCCCAACTTCTCTCCTTTCAGTTAAAGGAAACGCCTCAGTTTCTGCTTTGTTTTATCCCTTGTCACAGTCAATACTCGGGTATTGGTACTTTTTCCAAGAGGCTTCCTGATCCCTGGAGCTCACTCTGGGATGTCTCTGGGTGTTGAGCAGCTCGGGTTAAATTCCCATGTGTTTGCTGATTGATACAAGTGGTTTTGTGTTGGGATGGTGAATGTTTGTTGGCTGGCTGGATGTAGGCATCTACACAGCAGCTGCTACACGTGTCATTGGTTGGTGCCTCAGTTTCCCCTTGTAAACCAGCGCTTGCCTGCTGGGTTAAGTGCTCTGCCAGCTGCTAAGAAAAGCCCTAGATGGGAGCAAAGGAAACGCTTGTTCTGTACATGTATTTCTGTGTGCACACGGGCATGTAGCTTTTATTTCAGAAGAGCTATGGAAGTGGTTTGGTCATTTCCCAAAGTATTAAGCAAACCTCTGGAAGCCTCGCATCCCCTCCCTGCGGGAAGGCAGCCTCCTGCTTGGGACAGACCCAGTGCAAGGAGGTGGGGTGGGCAGCAGGGCTGAGGCCCTGGCACCGGAGCAGAACACTGCTGTGCTCCGAGCAGGATTAGCTTCCAGCCCAGGGCTTTTAGCAAGAGACTCCTCTGGTTTACGTGGCTGGGGAGGGGGAGCATGCATGTCACCCTGAGCATGATGGAGGGAATGGGGACCATGGCTTGTGACAGCACGGAGGAAATGAAGCTGTTTCAATGCCAGATGAGTCCCATGAAGAGTGAGCTCCGTCCTCTGCATCCACATGGGGTCCATCGGTGAGGGCTCCTGTGTGGGGTGCTGTGGGAGTGAGCTGGTGGGATGTGGCTGGGATGCAGCAGTAAGAGCTGATGGTCTCCTGGCACATCTGCACTGCCTGCCAGCAAGGGAAACCGTGGCTAGCAGCATTGCATGGCGGGGAGCCACACTGGTGCTGTGCCCGCAGGGACCTGTGAGCTGCCTCCCAGCCAGCCCCACAGTCTCAGCTCAGGGGATTCCATCGTTGGGGAAACCAAGTCTCCTCTTCACCAGGATGGCCTGAGGGGACATGTCCACCCCCAAGAAGAAGGGGACTTGAAGGGCTCTGGGGGACATGAGGGGCTCTGGGGCAGGTGCCTGTGCTGGTGGCAGGGAGGACCCATTCTGCAGCCCTTGGCTCTCCTCATAGGGTGACATGCCTGGGTAATTTCTCCGGCAATTAATGCCTCATTAAAGTGCACAAGGGAACAATCAGGGCAGTGAATTTTACACAGCACAATGGCTAGGCCCTGAAAGGTTTTCTGCTTTTTTTTTTTTAAAAAAAAAAGGAAACTGCCTTTTTCTGGCTTTAACTGCTTGCTGTCTGGAGGCAGGGGAGGTGGGAGCCTTGGTGGACATCTCCATCCCCAGCCACCGCTTGGGCTCAGCCCCGGTGGGTGCACACCCCCATGATGAGATTGACCTCTTTCCTCTTCCCAGCCCTGTGTGGCGAGTGGACACATCCAGGACATGTATTGGGTCTAGAGGCTGGGATGAAAACCTGTCCCAAAACAAGCATGTCGAGATGCCACCACTGAAATTCCCTGGAGGGAGGATGAGGCGGGGGTAGGAGGGATTTCCAGGGCTGGGAAGGCAGCCATGTGAGTTTGATAACCTGCAAGTGCTCTCTGGACAGTGCTGCTGGTGGGGCAGTGACAGGGAGCCCTTCTTGGGGGACAGACTCTGGTGGGGGGATGAAAGGGAGGCTGAGATGAGGTGAGCAAAAAGGAGAGACCCGGGCAGGGGGGCTCCTAGGAGGGCTTTTGAAGATGAGGAGGTGACCGGTGAGGTATGACAAGGCAGCCTCTGGGCATTTCTGGCTGGATTTTGGGCTTTGCTCCCCCTCGTGCCCATTGCGGCATCAGGTTGGAGCAGCTGTGCCTTGAGCCTGACTGTGTCCCTTTCTCTCCCCAGGAGCCTGATGCCACGGACGCTGGAGGGGCAGATCACGATGGAGAAGACCCCCAGCTACTTCGTCACCAAGGAGGCTCCTCGGCGCATCTACAACATGTCTCGGGACACAAAGCTGATCGTGGTGGTGCGCAACCCTGTCACCCGTGCCATCTCGGACTACACGCAGACACTCTCCAAAAACCCCACCATCCCCAGCTTCCAGGCCCTGGCCTTCAAAAATGTCAGCACGGGACTGATTGACACGAGCTGGAGCGCGGTGAGGATCGGGATCTATGCCAAGCACCTGGACAACTGGCTGCAGTACTTCCCCCTCTCCAAATTCCTCTTCGTCAGCGGGGAGAGGCTCGTCAGTGACCCGGCTGGGGAAATGGGCCGTGTCCAGGACTTTCTGGGTCTCAAGAGGGTGGTGACGGACAAACATTTCTATTTTAATGAGACCAAGGGCTTTCCCTGCCTGAAGAAGCCGGAGGGTGGCAGCAAGCCCCGCTGCCTGGGGAAATCCAAGGGGCGGCCGCACCCCAAAATCGACGTGCAGGTGGTCCAGCGCCTGCGGGAGTTTTACAGACCCTTCAACATGAAATTTTATCAGATGACGGGGCAGGACTTCGGCTGGGACTGAGCCATCCACAGGGCACGCTGCCGTGCGGGGACCTGGTCTGCCCAGTAGCATGTGGTGCCAGGACTGTGGTCCAGGGATGCCCATGGCTGCCTTGGTCCAGAGATGCCCATGGCCACCCCACCAGCAACCTCCTCCCTTTGTTCTAATTTATATCAGACCTTTTCCAGCGAGAAATGGACGTTCTGGAGTAGAGAGAAATATTTAAGAAATAAAACCACAGATGACCCCTCTCCCCTCCCCGACCAGATTAAATATTCTTCCATATAAATTTTGCTAATCCATATTAACTGTGACCATTCCCGGTGGCGAGTGGGAGCGTGTGAATGTGTGCGCGTGTGTGTGTGTGTGCGCGCGCATGGGGACGGCAGCTCTGCCATTCACAATAAAAGCTTTGGAAACCAGTTGGCCACTGGGATGTGCAGCCAGTGGGTGTTTGCTAAAGTAAATTCCGGTGCTGAGCACAGGCAGCGGCTGCCGTCGGGCGGCGGATGAGGCCGGCCGAGCAGCAGACCCCAAGCGTGGGGTAAGTTTTGCAGATAGAAAATACTCTGCAGGAATTTCCTAGTTAAGAAAAACAATTAACGGCAGTAGTTTTGAATAAATGCCAGGTCCAGGGTTAGGGAGAGGGAGTTGCGTACCGCATACCTTTTTATGTTCTTTGAGTAACCCAGATGATGAAGCAGGGCATTTCTAGCCCTTAGGATGAAAATCCCCGCTTCCCCTGAACTCACCCAAACTGAGCAAACAAAAGCCCCAAACCCTGACCTTTCAGTTCAATAATCTCAATAGATTTTTCAAATCTGCAGCCATAGAGGGCCATCATGGGAGGCTGCAGAAATTAGTTTAATCTGAATTAACTAGTTTTCCCTTAATTAAAGATGGGGAAAACATTTAATTAACCTCTAATATCTTATTAGTGACTTGTATTTGTCTCTTTAATGAGCTAATTATGTGTTTTCAAGGGCCCTCAGGCCCTGCATTGTTTGCAAATATGCTTTGGCTGTGGTTTCTTCCATCCTGCTGCATCCCAAAGCTGACCGTCCCACCAGGCGTGCCCTGCCAGGCGTGCCATCGCCTCCCCTCCTCGCTGCTGCCGTAGGGAGGTGATGGAGGTAGCAGGTACCGCTTCTCCTGGGATGCACAACAGGCGCTGGTCCCTTTCTTCCCCTGTCTGGGGTGATTTTACACCAGTGCCTTGCCCCACACAGCTCTCCCTGCTCCCGTGTCCCAGCCACTGGTACCTCCTTTGAGCCCCTTGAAGGTGACGCATATTTTCTGTACCGATGCTCCGGGCTGTAGCTGAGGTTCAGCGTGTTTGCCCCATTCAGCCCCAGGGTGCGCCTGGTCACTGAGGGGACAAGTGACATGTGCGGGGACAGGTTTAACGTGCTGTCAGGGTTCAATGCAAACAGTTGCTTGTTTCTGCGCGGGGAGCGGGCATCGTGGTGTCGATGTGTGAGTGGTGCCAGGGATGGATGCAGATGCCACCGCTGTGGTGCCGGAGCCTGGGGGCTTTATGGCTGGTATTAAGAAACTGGGATATCCTAAAAGAATAGTAAGAAGAGATGAAATCTGGCCTCGTTTTCTGCTGGTTAAAATCCCAGAGCTCTCTGAGCGATGCGGCCGTTGCTGGGAGGGACTCAGCACCCCATGCCCAGTGCGGGGTCCCCCTGGGACTGCAAGTGCCCCGGCCACCGACCCGCTGGGGTGGGATGTCGGAGCGGCTGGAGCCTGTTGTCAGCCTGGCTGGCAGCTCCGCATGATGGACTGCGCTCTGCTTGTTTAGGTTTTGTTTCCAGCCACGACATTCGACCAAATTATTCTCCACGAAGGGCTTTAAAGTTTCCCAAGTGCCTGTGAAAGCCTGGAAACGCTGATAGTGATCCTATTTCTCAGCTGAGTGACTGCATTCAGCCCCAGCCATATTGATATGCAAAACGTTTAGGGTCCCGGCTCTAAAGATGGTTTCTGTCTGCCCTGTGAAAAGGAGCCATACTTTTTTAAAGCCCGGGCCTTTCTAAAGCCGCACAATACCATATAGACTATGCCATTTAAAGCATCTGAAGCGACCCAAAATGTATTGAAAGCTTGCTTTGCAGACTCATTAAGACTACTCAATAGGTTCTGGCAAATACCGTGCCAGGGCTGACCGCACGGATTAAGACTTTTGAAGTGTTACACAAACCCCCTGCTTAAACTAATTGCTGCCCCGCAGCTCATGAGGTCAAGTATTTGTATTCATTGCCTCCGAGAGGAGCCACTTATGGGTCTGTCCAGGTGAAGCCTGCACTTCATTAGATCAAGACAATAAAAGCGGCTTTGGGTAGGAAGGCGGAAGGTGCCCGGGATGAAGTCTCCCAGCACAAGCTCAGGCTTATGTCCACCACAGCAGCATTTTGGGTCGTTTCTGTTGCTTTCCAGAGCCCCAGCGGAGTGATGCGCGTCCAACCAAAGCTGGTTGGTTCAGGATGGCAGCTGGGCCAGTGCTCCCCAGTCACCTGCGGCACAAGGGACACAGTGCCCACATCCCACTCGTGCTGTCCTGGGGTTTGGGTCCACCAGCGTCATGGGGGTTTCTGCTGGAGAAGCAAGTCTGTGTGCAAGGGAAAGGCTGGGGTGTGGGAAGGGTGGGCGTTGCTCGAGCAGTGATTGCTTGAAATTCAGTGTGCTCACCAAGCAGTTCTCCACCGTGATGTTTCGTTCCCCAGGGCTGGGTGGGTTCCCTCCACTGGCTGGATGCGGATCCCATCACGGTGCTAGTACAACATGTGTTTCTCCTGTCTATCCAGAGGGGAAACCGCTTTTGTCATCACTGCCTCATCTCCTAATTAAAAAAGGAGATTTAAGAAAAATCGGTTGATTTTCTGAAGGTGTCAGCTCGCACCTTGGCAGAGGGTCTTGTGCCGCATCACCAAGAGCAGAGGACTACTGAAGAAACTTTGCCTCTTTATTGTAGGTGCTTTGGTGGAGCTTATTTTGGAGCTCTTTCCCCGGTAATAGGCAGTGGGCGCTTAGGAAAATCTAAGCTCTAACCTCCTTTGCAGTGTCTTTTGTAATCGTCGGTATCAGCCTGTGGACCCTGACTTTGGGGCTGCTGCTGCTGGGCTCAGGCAGGGGTGGGGAGGGGGGGTCTCACCTGGTGGGGGCCCCACGATGCTGCCCAGGAAGCAGCACTGCTGGGGACCACCGGGCAGTGGGGCTCTGACTGCTCACCCCGGTGCGCTGTGGTCCCTGCGCAGGAGGTGCTGTGCGGACAGGAATCGTTCAGAAATGCCCCCAGAAAACTCCCACAGAGGCTCAGGGCCAGGCGTCGTGCTGTATCTTTCTGCACAAGACCTCTGGAAATAAAATTATAAAAAGATGATGCTGAGCTGTGCTGATGTCTTCTGTGTGTCTGCTATTGCGCACCGCTGGGGTGGGGTGGGGAGGGGACATAGTCCCACATGGCTGCTTTTATGACTTTCTCCCTTTGTGGGAATCTCAGATTGCTAAAAATCCAGAAACCTGGAAGGTGATATTTTGCCCCAGCAGGGCAGGTGCTGAGACAATGTCCTTGAAAATTCAGGCAAGCACCCAACGTCTATCCACTCCCCAGCCCGCTGCTGGTACTTCCTTGGGGAAGTGTTTGTAAGTGAGGTCCCAAGTGCGTTTGGGCAGTGGCGTGGCCATGTCTGCTTGCTCAGAGGATGATGGCAACATCCCCCGCGCTGCCAGAGCTGTGGAAATGCCTTTGGGGCACCAGGTTAAATGGGGGAAGTGCCAGAGCAGGAGGGTGATGGAGATGCAGCTTTGCTGCCAAGTGTGAAATGCAGTTTTCATCCTGGTCTCAGTTAAACAAAGTTTCCATTTCTAACCTCATTTTTGTTTTGAAAATCCAGCAATCCAAAGCATTGCAGTTCCTGTGCCCTGGGCCTCCCCCTCCATCCCAACTGCTGCGTAAGCCAGGAAGAGCTTTCCAAAATGTTTATTTACTTCTTTTTCTTTTATACCAAATTTAGGAGGACAGAAGGAAAAGAACAAAAATAGGAGAAAAAAAAAAGGCAGCTCCAAAAGAAAGAAATTAAAATTTCTCTGCCTTTGTGTAGTTCTGGAGGTGCAGCAGAGCAGCAGGGCTAATACATAATTACACTTTTCATCCTGACATGCACTTGGAACGTTTTATAACCTGTAACAGGGAAAGCCACGCTTTTCCCTGAAAAGGCCCCATCCATCCCCACCAGTCCCACGCCACAGCTCCCAGGTGGGGCTTATGCTGCCAGGACTGTGGGGCACCTGTGGGCTATAAATGCTGGGAGGGTGGGGGGCTGCAGCCTCCCTGTAGGAGCTGCCCCAGCTGCGGAGGGTGCAGAGGGCTGTCCTGGCTCTGGGAGCAAGAGCTGGCTGGTAAGGGGGGGGCTGTCAGGGAGGTTGGGCATCCTTTGTGCCTCTTGTGGGGGCTGTAGGGGCAGTGTGGAGTTTGGGGACAGGGCAGCCTGGTGGTGCGCAGCAGCGCCCAGGGAGCGTCTGTGGGTGCTGGTGCATCCTGAGATTTCCAGTGTTTGAGCTTGGGGTCTCCAAGAGGAGCTTTGTCTGTTCCATGGTGCCACCCTGCATCTCCCTGGGCATTTGAGTGCTTGCCCCTAAAGCTTCTTTAGCGCACAATGGGGGCTTCAGGGCAGCAAGCAGGGCTGGGCTGTCCCTGCAGGACACAGTTGTGCTTCCCAGTGAAACGAGCCACAGTGCAGAGAGCATTGCCTGCAAACCTCTGCCTTGTCCCATGCTTGAGGATGTTTGGGGCCTTGATGCTTCTTGCCGCAGGGTGCACTGTGGTGGCCTCCCTTTCTGGCCGGCACAAAGGAGAGCTTGGAGGAGGGATGTGTGTGTCCCCCCTCACAGTGTCCTGCCTTCCCGCGAAGCCACCCAGCACCACACATGGCCCTTGAGCAGCATCTGGGGCTGCCAACTCTGCTGGTTTCTGCTCTAGTTTCAATCTTGACATGATCTCAACACACAGCATAAACTCATGCCATATTCCCCAATGCCCATGCCGAGGGAGAGGCCACTGTAATTGCAACCAGGTGCCCGGTGGTGGCTTCCAAGTCATGTAGAGCGTGGACTGGATCCCACATGTGGGTGCAAACAAGCACCATCAGGTGTAGGCAGCTCCAGGGTACACGAATGTAAGGAAGAAAGCAGAGTACACAGTGCTGGTGTCTAATCCTGGAGCGAGCTGGGCTGTCTTGGTTTATCTGTGCTCTGGTGTTGGGTGAGGTTATCACTGGTTTAACTGGAGTCGGGGTGAATTGAGCACAGCCTGTGTGCTCAGCCCCTCTGGAAACCTGTGAGCAGACAGCGAGATGCTTTTAGGAAAATAGTAGTTACTTACTGAGATAATTAACCAAATTATTTATCTGTGAGCAACCTGCTGGAATTAGTGCCTGTCCGAACCAGGACATGGCATGTCCCCACTGCAACTGGGGGTCCTGCCGCAGGTGAGGGCTGAATCCCCCAGCCCTGGTCCCCACCCTGCCACCACCCTGGGTCGGCCCTGCTGCCTCTAAACCCTGTGGCTTCCAAGAGCAGATATGAAGGATATGTAAGTGGTGTGGCTGCTAGGAGGAAACCAGCTCCGCTAAGTTTATTTGCATTTCTTGGTACAAAAAAAAGTATTCTTTGAGCCATTTTGAAAACACAAGCTGGTCCTCTGTTCGGATTTTAAATCTTGCCTGCGCATTTAAATGGATGTGGTTTCCAAAGAAGGAGGGGTGCCAGTCTTAGCCTCCCCCTGTGCAGGTTTAACTCAACAGCATCCTTTTCCCGCTCCGAGAGCTGAGATTATGTGAGGTGGCTGGATCCTCTCTGGAGGCAGCGTGGTCCCACAGAGCTGCCCCGTCGGGCTGTGCACCCTCGCACAGGCTGAGCACTTCCGTCCGCTGATGCGAGAGCTCTGTTTTTTCTTTGATTAGAAACAGCAACAAGTTGCCTTGCATAATTAATCAATTCATATCAATAGAAAGAATAAACTGGTGTCTTTCTGGCAAGCTTTCCCCTGGTGGGAGGCGAGCCTCAGGCCTTAATCGTGTACCCCCCATTGCTTCCTATGGGTGTGGGGTAGAGGGAGACATGTGGGATGGGGCACTGCCATCACTGCTCCTTCCCTGGGGGCTACGGACACACGAAGTGGACAGGAGGAGATGGGGCATGGCCAGGGCACCGAGTGATGCTGCAGCTCATTACACCAGGGCTCGTGATAGAGATGAGTGATGGTGCTGGAGGGTCTGGTTGAGCCCATTTCTCCAGATTTACCACGGCTAGTGAGGGGTGGTGCAGACCACAGCCAGATGATGAAGCTGATGCTCCCAGTACCTGGGCAGGACCAGGCTGGCACAGCTTTTCCCCAGCGCTGGCATCCACTCAGGCAGTTGCAGCCTCCAACCATGCCCAAAAGTCACCAGGGAGAGAATTTTTCACTTTTTTTCCTTTTGCTATGAGTGGAAACTTCCATCTGACGGCAGGGGCTGATCTGGAGAGGCACCCTACGGCAGCTGCAGCACACTGCCGGCAGATGCCAGCGGGAAAGAAAGTGTGAGGGATGGAGGGCAGCAGGGGAGAGGCCGGGAAACTGGGAAACGCTTCTGGTGGGGATGGGAAAGGGGCTTGTGCAACAGCCAGCCTTTAATTAAGGGTCTTTAAAGCGTTTTCCCAGCTGGTTAACATTGCCTTGCCGTATTGGAGTGGTTTAGAAGCAATGTTCCTTGGGAATGACTCCCTTCCTGTCGGCCCTGTGTGTGAGTGACGGGTCCCCACCCTGCTGTCCCCAGTCCCCCATGCCTTCTGAAAAATGGGGCCATGTCTGGGTGGAGAAGGTGGGGGCTCCTCCGCAGTCACAGAGGGGCAAGGCAGGGAAGCAGCCTGTTTCTCTGACCCTGTAGCAGCACCCAAGTGTCTTTAACATAGCTTCTGCAGCACATGGAGCAGTTGGTGGAGGAAGCATGCTGGTGGCATTGCTGGGTGCTGAAGGGGGACAGCGTGATCCCTCAATCCAGCACGCAAATGCTGGATTGGGAGTGCCAGGTCTGGCTTTGGGGTGGATATTGGTGGCAGGAACCAGCCTTGGGGCTGTGGGGAGGTTTGGGGACATGTACAAGACATCAAAGCTACACCTGAAGTGCAGGAGCTCCTGTCCAGCAAGGTGGGCACAGTGAAGGTACGCAAATACTGTATCAATCGAAGTGGGCAAACCCTTCTGCTCTGTGCTGTACCTGTGTCTGCGCTGATGCTTTTTGTATTGCCTCTAGGAAAAAAAAAAAAAAATCTATCACATAAAACCATCTGAGTTGGAGACAGGTTGGTCTGGAGTGACCTTTGTGTGTGTGCCACTGAGCTGGTGCTGCAGAGCTGCTTCACAGCCAGCTAAGGGTGGGAGCATCCTCCGAAAACACTTGCTCCCCCTCGGGTACTTGTTTGTGCCTGGCTGCTTTTGGTTCTGTGCTGCAGAGCTGTGCTTGCCACGGGACGTGTCTGCTTTCTCTGCTGACGGTGCTCAGATTCGCACTGCACGTCTCTCCTGCTCTTCATACCTTGGTGCTGGGCAGGACTGTGCTGCCCCCAGGTCTGTCTTCAGGTCTGCCTTGTGGCAGGTTTTACATATGGTGATACGATCCTCTCTGAAAGGCTTCTGCTCTGATCTTGGTCTAGTTGCAGTGGGAAGAAGGTATTGTGGGGGGCTCTTTCTGCTGCAATTCTCATGCCGTTCCCCCCATGCTGTCCGGCCCCTCCTGCCCGCAGCCACAGGATGCCGGGGTACCACAGGGCAGGGGTGATGGGGACACCCAGGCGTCTGCTGGAGCCAACGGCTCTGTCTCATTTCTCCGACTGCAATAAACTTGCAGAAATGAGCTTCAGAGTGAAAGCCCACTGCAGAGGTGTTTATACTGAAACTGTTCAGGGACTTGTTCTGCCTTTTTTAAGCTTCATCTGCTCACCCAAATCCTCCCGGAGCCTTTCCCTCCTCCATCCCACGCACCACCACGAAAATTGCCTGTACAAAATCCTCTTGGAGGTGGGAGCTGAGATGCCCGCTGTCTACAAGGATGGTATGGGTACATGCTGTGATGTGCCATCCCTGCTCTGCCGGGAGATTTATTAGTGTAATGAAAGGGAGGAAAGTGCCCCATGAATCACAGTCTCACAGGGACGTTGCGATGCTCTGTAAATAAAGCAGGGAGCTGGTTTCAGCCGGGTGGTCTGCTCCGGCGGGCAAGGGTGGCTGATAGGGTGCCTTTCCTCTCACAATTAGGTTTAAGCTTCTGGCAGTGGGGGTTGAGGGTGCATCCTTCCTCGCCGTGGCCCAAGCTGCCCGCTGTTTGCAGATGGAGGTTGTTCCCTCTGCTCCCCCATGAGCTGGGCTTTCCCAGTGTTTCCAGGCTCAGCAGAAATCGGTGGGTGCCAAACCCTGCTGCGGAGCATGCTGCATGCAGAGCTGCCTGTGTTTAAAAGGCAGTTTTGTGTGTTTCTCTGTAATCCTAAACCTTTCTCTAGAAATGAGCGCAAACTGACAGTTGTCCCCTGTCCGGGGTTTTTCTCCTCCTGCCAAAGTTTCAGCCAGCAGCTGCATTTGCAGAGGAGGAAGTGATGCAAACCCGGCTGTGACTGGGTCGAGGGCATTTTGTTCAAAGGCAAAAATCCCCCTTTTCCAGAAAAACACCCCCTGACTGCTGGAGCCGGCAGCGTCGCTGCAGTCTGCTCTCCTGGTCACTTCTTCAAAGTTGGGGCTGAGTGACGGCATGGCTGAGCACCATCCTCCTCTTCCTCTGCACACCCCGGCCTTGCCACAGTGTTCCCAGCTTGAGGCTCCCCACTCTGTCAACTCCAATGACATGGTTAGTGCTGGGGCTCCCTCTACTTCCACAGCGCTCTTTTATCTTTGGAAAAAATCATAATAAAAGCTAAAAGGCGACTTCAATAGTGTAATATTAGAGAGGGCTGGAAGGGAAGCACAGGGAGAAAAAACAGTTCCTGGCTGGGGCCATGGCACAGCCGGGGTTCCCAAGCACGGATCCACAGCTGCCACTCAGGGATGCAGAAGTGGGGAAAAAAACACCATAAAATCAGCATTTTCCGGGCTTTGGCTGATGTGTGCTGATGTGTCGTGCTCAGGCAGCAGGAGGACTGACCCCAAGGCTGGCACAGCAGAGACTCCTATTGCCTTTAGGACAGGTATTGGGGTTATTTAGACCTGCTTGGAGAGGATGGGATCCTAGTACAGTCAGCGCAGGGACGGGTGCCCGTTGGTGAGCAGGACGGTGCACAACGAGGCAGCAAAATGTTGGCACAGGCTGAAGCGCTGCCCAGAGCAAGCGCCTGTAACCGGCAGAAAACGCTCCAAGTCCGGAGAGGCTTCGCAATAATTTCCACATTCTGTAATTTTTCTCAAGAGGGGAAGAGAGGCAAGCCTGAGATAATTACCCACACAAGCAGTCATTGAAATGCTCTTTACGGCGAGCACTGATCACTTACTGTATTTAACAAGACAATTTTGGCTCTCGGCACATAAAAGCAAGTAATGATTAAAGCTCTTGTTTTCAGGATCCATGAGCCAAAGCACAAAAGTCTATCGCTAGATCCAAGTCCGAGTTTGGCAACCAGCTCCTACCCAGGGAGCAGGCCAAGGTGGAGTGGCTTTGCTCAGTATTGGTGGGTTTTGGAGTGCTTGTCCCCTCACGCTGCTGATGCCAAATCCATGGGGGCACGTCCAGGAGTGGGGACTTGTGCCTTCAGCCCTGCAAGCGAGTTGGGTGTTTTCCAGGAGGGTGGAAGATGTTGCAGCTCCTTGGGGCTGTGAAAGGTTCCTTGGTGGTGGAAAGGGGAAGGTGCTGAGATCAAGGGCAGCTTGGGAAATGAGGCCAGTGTCATCTCCTTCTCTGTCCACGGAGCAAGAGAGGATATTTGGGGCGAGCCTGGGAAGGCAAAAAGCCCTGGTGTGTACAGACAGTGGTGCAAAGTGGGGAATCGGCAGGAGGCAGAGCTGTCCAATGGCTTATTCTGCATGGAGTCGGGGATCCCACTTTGGTCTCCAGGGTGTCTCTGACTGTGCTTATCCCCTTTAGGGCAGTGACCAACTCAATTGGAAGTTGTCCCCTGGTGAGAGGCTGTCAGGGTATCACATTCCCCCCAGGGTAAAAATTAGCAGAGCTGATGAAAGCACCCTTTTGTGCTGTGCTGTGTCCCACCCTGCTCAGAAACCCTGTCCTGAGATAAACCGGGATCAGCATGGCCAGAGCTCGCAGCATCGCTGGAGATGTCACTGCAACAACTCCATCGCTCCTGTCACACAGCAGAGTTGGGGGATGCTGCAAGGTGCAGGGCCCTTGTGTTAGCTGAGGATCTGGGGACACTGATCCAAAGGTGCTGCCACGGCTGTGTGTGCAATGTCAGCTGGGAAGGCAGCATGAGGGGGCCTGTGCATAAAATCCACTCGTGATCCGTGGGTTTGCACAATTTGACTGCTCCCCTGTAACCTGCTCCGGTCCCTCATCAGGAACCTTTCTGAGTCTGGCTTCGTGGCCGAGACATGAGTTTGATGCAAGATTGGCTCATTTGGGAAGTGATATTTTTTCAGTAAATCTGGGAGGACTTGCCTGTAAGTGCCCATTGGGATAGTCCCATATGTACCACATGGTGCTGAGGGTTTCTCCTCAAACCAGGCTGGTTTTAGGTGATGCATAGCACCCTGCAGTGATGGGCAGCTGTACAAAACCCAGAGGAGTGTCTGCTACAGCACGTCCCCTTCTGAGGGTCTCTATTTTACTCTGAGATTCTTAAAACTGCTGCTGAGGCAGGCTGTCGAGGTCAGTGGTACAATGTCTTGGTGTGAGTGTCCCATGGAATCTGATTGTTGGTGTCATGCCATGGCTCTGCAATGGGCTGCCGGTAGAGAGCTGGCATTGGTGGGATGATGCTCGATGCCTGGTGTGGACAGGCAGCTCCAGTGATGCTGGTGGCAGTAGGAGCTGGGCATGAATTCGAGCCTGAGAGACTGGCTTCTTGCTGGCATAAATCAACCTTGTTTGCTTCAGTGCAGCTGCATGATTGAGACCAGGTCAAGATCTGGTTCAGATCTTCCTACTTTGCTTGTTAAGCTCCTGTCCTTGAGGATGGGGTCAGCTCACCTTTGAGCTAAGATAAATGAGTCCTAATGTAGCAACACTAAATCTATCCAGCCTAGTGCTTGGCTTTCACGGGTCTCTCTTCTTGCTGCAGCACAGGGAGGGCTTCCAGGGAAATACTTGGGACAGCTGAGAGAGACAGTTCTGCATGGACAGCATTACGCAGAGTCCCCTGTTGCCTTTCCCCTGGAAAAAGTGCAAGAATTCAGACATTGAATAAATTCCACATACGTTAACTATGCTAATCAAGCAACTGCTTATACACAGGGCGGTTATGTACTGCCTTCCTCTTCTCCCCAAGCGTGGTCAAATCAAACCAAACCAAAAAAAATATCACTGCAGAGAGCTTTTATTTCTAGCTGTGGCCTCCTGGCTCTCCTGGAGCGTGTGGTGCTGAGGGTGCTGTGGTGATCCAGCTGCTGGTGTGACTGTGTCCCTCGGGTGCCTCTGCTCCAATGTGAATGCAGTCGAGCAGTTGCTTTTTTGTCTGTCACTGCCCTTCTGGCATTAACTGGGAGCAACCCATGGTGAGCACAGGGCTGCATCTTGTGTCCCCAGGGATGTCCTCACAACACTGGCCATCCTGTCTGGGAGCTGTGTGCCAGCCCAGGGCACAGCTGTCACTGGGACCCACCTGGGAGCTGTACTGGCTCCCTTGGCTTCATTTTGGCTGAAAAAGAACATTTCATGAGTGGTTCCATCAGCCCTGTGCTGCTGGTGCAATCCTGCCAGCCCTGGCAGGGATGTGCATGAGGCCCTGGCAGATGGGCAGTGTCCTCTGCTCGCTTGGATGAGTTGTACTTGTTGGAATTATTTACTGCACTGATCAATAAATACTATAGGCAGTGGGCTGTATTTCATGAACACAACACTATACACGTGCCTACTACTATATTTCAGGAGCGTAAATTACACCAGGGCATCAGCAGAAATTAAAACCAAACAGGTATAACTTAAAAAAATTTACACCCAGAATTTCTCAGCAGAGAGGGGAAGGAAGAAAGGAAGGAAATGACAGTTTAGCTTCAGATGATGCTCCTGGGCTGTGCCTCTCACTTAATTGGGCCTTTCTCCTGCCTCTCCCCAGGTGTGGCTGCCCAGCCTGGTCTGGGGGCAACCAGCACTCTGGCTTTGCTCCTGCCTCCAGCTGAGGTGATATTGGCCGTTTCCCACCAGCACGGGCAAGCCACCTGCTTTCCCCACATCCGCTCGCATGTGGGGACACAGTCCCAGGCTGGCTGCTGCCACGTGTGATTTGAGAGCTGCCTTTGGCGTGTCCCGCCTGCCATCAGCTGGTCCCGGTGGTGGCACACCAGCGTTTATTTTGCTAGTGAGCATATAGTCCAGCTGCATGTGCTGCAGTCGCTAGGTTGTTTGTTTTCCTTCAAAATGCAATATAGATCTAATTGTATGAAAACAAACTATAATAAATAGAGGGGTTATTCAGTGCAGCCCCCAAAGCGCAGGCAGCAAGCGCTCGATTCCCCTTCCCTCTGGTAGCATTTAAGCGTTTCCCCCGCATCGGTGACACAGACGTTCTTCATAAATCAGCGGAGGTAGGAGCACATTTGCTCCCCCGTCTTTGAAGAGGCGTCAGATCTCCGAACAGAGGCTTCTTGCTGGGTGATCCTCCGGGGCTGGTTCTCATTTCCTTGTAGGAGGTGGGTCTGGAGCCCATTTTGTGCATTTGGGAAGGCTTGGGGAGGGGGGGGAGCGGGGAGGAAGGGAAAGGAAAAGGAATGACTTTGCTTCGTTGACAAAAAAAAAAAAGCCTTGACACCATGAGCACTGTGCACCATTAACATCCTACTGACACAATTATTTACCAGAAGACGCACATATTGATTTGGCAGTAACCGCACACGGCAGGGCTGAGGCTGATGCTGAAAGACTCCATAAGTGTAGTCTGGGCTCACCACCAGCCTTGGCTTGGCCTGATCCTGCCTAGGTGCTCAGCAGACCTGACCCTGGCTGGGTTCAGCCTATGTTACTTTAGGTACTGTTGTGGCTTTTGCCCCTCTGGTGTCATTTCTGGCCTTGCTGAATGCCTAGACCCCTACAAGGAGGGCAATGGCACTAAGGGACATTATGGAGGTGGTGGGGAGCAGCTGGTGGTGGTGAGGGATGAGAGATGGCTGCGCTGCCCATCAACAGGTACACCTCCTACGGGCTCTGCTCAGCATCTTTGGAGACCTTTGTGAAATGTTAGCCCTTGTTATGGCTCTTTGCTAAGAATTGCGTGTGTAGCCCCTTGGAAGAGGGGATGGTGAAGGATGGAGAGAACATGGGAAGCCTGTGGGTCCCCGGATGGGCAGTTGCTGCTCACTGCTGTGGGGTTCCTGCAGTGCTGGGGGGCTCAGGAAGGGTCCTTGCAGTGCCTGGAGGGTCCTCATGGCTGGTCCAGCTGATGTTGGGGCTGGCGGGGGCCCTGCACTGTGTCTCCACTGTAGCAAGGGGTTGCCTTGCTGTGGTCAGTGCTGTCAGCCCTCGGGAAGAGCCTCTGGGTGCACCCAGCCTTTGGCTGCACTAACTCCCAGGTGGATTGGGATGAATGGTGGCACTAGAAAAGGGCAGCATCTCTGGCTGAAGGGGATTGCATCTTCCCTTGTGCATTTTAAGGGAAGAAAAACTACTTAAGCAAGGCATTGAAACCCCAGAAGCTTCTGGGGGTGAGCTGCAAGGGAGGTCAATGAGGGAGGTCTCCTGTTCAGCTCTACCCAATTTTGACTGTCTTGGAGCAAGGGTGTTAATATATGACAGCTGCATGGTGGCACAAGACATCCATCTCTGTACCCAACCACTCTCATACCCCTCCTAAATCTCTCCTGTGTGTGCATTAACTGGGAAAGACTATTAGAGATGTGTCCCTGCACAAGCTCAAGCTCCATATTAGGGCCAGGTTGTCTGAAGGGGGGTATAAGATGCTTTTCCTGCTAGCCCATCACCTCCTGTGGCAGCCTTGGGATGTCCCAGGCCTCTGAGGAGCTGGGCACTAAGGACAGACACACTTTGGACATGCCCTGGGAGAAACCTTTACCTGGGAAGGGCCTGGTTTCTGCCCCAGGAGAGCATCGCTGGCCACAGCCAGGACTGTCATGGTCATGCAGGCGGCCACAGCAGGAAGAAACTCCCTGGAAGAATTTTAAGGAATTTATCTGGCAGTTTTTTAAAGGTAATTGTAACACGAAGGTTGAGCTGGAACACTTCTGTCTTGCTGGGCTGTTTCCACTGAGGAGCTGGCAGCAGGCAAGCTGCTGAGTGAGGAGTCGGCGTTGCCATATGGAGCTCTGCTCTGGCTGCTTGCTAAAGAAAAAAATCATACGGGGCCAGGACTTGGCAGCCCTTCTCCACAGAGACCACTTGTGTGAATAAATGTTACTCATCGGCGTTACTCAGTGCTACAGGATCTGGCCCACATTCATAGGGAAGAACTGAATTTTGGCCTGGGTTCAGCAAAGCACTCACATATGTGCTCAGTGCAAAGCACACGAGTGGTCCCGGTGACTCCCTGGGAGAAATTTTGTGCTTAAACACACTCTTTGCTCGATCTGCGCTTTCATCTGACTTGACTTTTGTGCCTTGAGTCTCCCTTGGCTTTCCCGGTGGAGGCAACCTCCTTGTCAGCAAAACCTGCGCTCCTTCCATGTCTCCATCGAGCTTGGCGGAGACAGGAATTTTATATTTTATAAGGGGAGCTGGGGAATCGCTGAAGAAGGTTGAAATGGGGAGGCTGAAACAGGCTGGCAGGGCTACGTCTTATTTCTATTGTTAAGAGCAGGGAAGAGGGAGGAAGAAATTCACTGAAATTGGAACACTGGGCATTTAAAAATGATAAAGGAAAAACCAAACAGCCAAAACCATTTTTGTGTTTTATGCAAAAATAAGAGTGGGAACTTGTAGCCACAAGGTCCTCCAGAATCTGAGTGCAGAAGATGAGACAAAGCATGACATCCAGGTAATGAAGTCAGCCCCATGGCTGTGAGATGGGAGATGCTTTGGAAGGGAATCAGACTTGAAGGCTGGAAGTCACAAACCCACCGCTCTCAAACCAGCCCGGTTCTCCGCAGGCTCCCTGCTGCCTCTTTGAAACCATGGATTCATCCACGAGACACAAGATCCTGAGTTAGACGGCCTTTCATCTGTGCGGCGATGGCTGCTCCTCTGTTTCCCCACTCATCTTTAATCTAACTCAACCGACTGCAGCGGAGTTACATCAGGGACACATTTGGCCTCCAGTATTTACACATGCGAGTGCCAATTTCCCCTTTCGTTTCATAAACGGGTAGTTAAGTACATTAGCGAGCCACGTGAATCGGGACAGCGATCATACAGGCGAGCTCCAGAAAGGAAATACTAATGTATAGCAAGACAAGAACAAATTCAAAAGAATAGAAGAAACTCTTGTTAGATACGAAGCGCGTTGCCAAGCCAGTGAATCTGGATGTAGTTAGAGAGGTGTACAGTACACAGAAGAAGTCTGTAATATTTTATTCCAGGGATATATATTTCCGGGACAAGTTGTTAGATTGACCTCTAGCGTTCATTTTCTTAAGGGAAAATTTCTTGATAAAGTCCCGTTTTGATCAGGTCTCGTACCTTTGCACTCTGGACAGGCTTTTTGGGGGAGGTTTTGTTTTTCTAATGGATAAAAACTGAAAATGTCAGTGTCAGTCTGCAGGAATTTTCTAACGAGCTGGCTGACAGGCAGCCAGGCGTACAGTGGAAATGTTGACATATGATTACCTAGGAAGGGGCTGGATGCGGTCCTGGCTTTCGGAGGCAATGGGAGACTTGCCACTGCCGCAACCGGGCCAAGCGCTCAGCCAGGAGATCAAAGGTACATTTTTTGCTGGAAAGTTTAGCTTGGACGGGTCGTTTGGATTTCGCTGGTGCTCTGTTCACTGAATTCTGCGGTGGGGGAAAAAATTTTATTTACTCTAAGATCCCGGTTTTCTCTTACAGCCATCCCCATCTGTCTTTGAGAATTATGTCTCAAGTTTTCCTCCTTATGAACTGCTCGTGCAGCTTTAGACTTGGTTGGGAACTGGAGCAACTGAAGGTTGGAAGGGTTTCCCCCCGGTTTTGTTGCTGGAAAACGCTCATCCAATGTGTCCTAATTGGTATTGTTCAGTATCGTGAGTCTCAAACTGAAATCCAGATAGAATTTATTTGGTTTTGGTTTCATTGATTTGAATAGCTAAAAATGTTTGAATGGCAGCCAACCAATGCTAAATATCTTCTTTTTTTCTCCCAAAGCATTCTTGCCCAGTCTCAGGGAGTTGTCACTAAAACTATTTTTAATTGGCATATTTTTTAATTCATGATGTTTTGTTGGAAAATAGTCATCATTTGTTTGCTCATAGAGGGAGGAAGAAATTCTGGTCTTGGGGAAAGTGATGAAAATCCAAGTAATTTCACTGACCTCACTAAAATTATTTTGGAATTATGTGTGGGAGAAGTTATCCTCTATAGCCTGAATGCTCTCATGTCACTTGTAGGCTCCAAAAAGGAGCACTTTCTAGCTCTATAGTTTGAGGCAAGCTAAAGAGCAGGCTGAGGGCTTTAAAATCTTAGGCAATCAAGGCCTGATCTTCAAAAAAGCAAGGTAGAATATGACTGTGCAGACAAAGGGAAGTGAAGAAAAAAAGACCCGTGTCAGTGTTTTCAAGCAGCAAATTCCTGTACGGACATCTTATTCTGACTTTTTGCTAGAAAAAAGGTGGAAGGAATAGTTTTTGGCATACATTTCTTTGCAAACAATTCGCTTCTATCCAGAAGGTCTTAGATTTCAATTGTGGTGCTTAATTTTTGCTAAAATTCTTGGATGGCCACCTGACGTGAGCTGATTTCAGTGCACGGGCTGGCGCCGACGGCTTGCTTTCCTCTCCGGGTCGTGCCGGCTTGCCTGCGTTGCGTGACGTTCCTGCTCCACCCTTGCGCGAATGTTGCAGAAGGGATTAATTAGCATTGAAATAGTTATGAATTGAGCTTGCTGATGAACGGGCATCCAGGCCCTGCCTTGAGGAGCAAGGTCGCTGCCTTCCCCCAGCACGGACCACTGCAGAAATGCCATGCTTGCTGCATTCGCGCCCTGCGGATGCCATTCACTCCCTGCCTGCGGGGAAGGCTGGGTCTGTTTTTAAGCAGTTTCATGTGAATTCATCAGAGAGAACAGGGAGACTTTGTTGTCTTGAGAGCAGCTGCTGTTTCAAAACACCATCCTTCCTGGACTGCTGGAAAGGGCAGCACTTGCATGTCCCACATAGTTTTACACCTGAAAGAAAGATTTTTTTTTTTTCTTCTCTGCCGGCAACAGGGCTTTCCTCGTGCAGACGAGAGCTGTTGGCATCCTCACCCGAGCTCTTGATGCGTGGTCCCATCTGCTCACGCAGTCATTCGGTGCCTGAGCTGCCCACAGGCACACAAGCATCGTTTATGTTGCTGCTGTGTGGATGCACCAGCCTCAGGTCTCAATGTCTTCCCTGGACCAAAGAAGCCAGAATTAGCATGGATTAGGCAGGAACTAGCCATGGTTCATGTTCATTTTCATTTTAAAATAAAATGCCGTGTTGCTGCATTTTCCTGCGCTGCAGGAGGTCACTGTGCTGCTCAGAGTGAGGAAATCCCACTGAAACCGCCCTGGGAGGACTCCAGCACTGGGGACAAGGAGGGGGGAGACAGAGGGTAAAGTGAGAGATGAACAATGACTCCCCGTCGTGGTGATGGGCAGAAATTTAGATTAAATGTCCCTCAACACACTGAGCACCTGTTGGCTGCATCAGCACCTGCATTACTTCTGCTAAAGATGCCCATCATTACTCCATCAGCACTCCCGATTCGCAGCCAGTTCAGGTATCAGCCAAAGCCGCTGAACAGTGAATACCTTTAATAATTTGCTGCTTTTAAAGCATTCAGTCAGGCCAATTACATAAAATTACAGGTCTGCCCTTTTCATTTTACAGATTCTTTTTGTCCTAAGAATGTATAAATATTCAATGACCTCACTCAGTAAATGCTGTAGGCAGTGTAAAACTCAGAGAGCAAATATTTTCATATTGCTCTAGCTTTGAGGATCCTTTTGAAGATGATTTCTGAAACGTCCCTGCTAGTGCTGGACGGAGACTAGCTTCCCAGGCATGCAAACGATACTGATCGTCACGTAACAAATTGCTAAGTGAATTACGAAATGGCATTTGCACTCCTTGACCATGCCAATGAGTGTAATTTAAATAAATCCATTCATGAAGGCCTAATTAGCAGGGACCATGCAATTTGCAGCCATATATGGGAAGTCTCTGGTAATCACAGATTGAATCTGGCAGAGTGCTAAGTGCTGTTGAAGTGCTGGAGAGTTATAATCGCTCAGACCTTTCAGGGATCAAGCAGTAGATCAGGAAAATACTGAATTAATATTGTTGCCTTCCTGCAGGGGCTGGTGCTAGCACTGGAGAGCGGAGCAGGTCCTTGTGTGGTGCATGGCCCTCAGGAAACTGCTGCTGGTCCTTCTCTTGCCTCTGTTTTTCCAGCTGTCAAGGGGAGATAATGATGCTGATCTCTTTTAGAGACCGCTTTGAGGTTGATGGAGGAGGAAAGCTTGAGTAAAGCTGAGTACAAGTTGAGTAACTTTTGTTTTTGCAGGCTCTCTTCAGTGTTTATATTACAAATTCCTAACTTGGGAGAATCAGCTGACATGGTAAATTAGCAGGAGACATTCAGGTTAGACATTGGTTTATTATAAGTACCAATAAAGATGTTATTTGTTTACAGTAACTGCAGGAGTCCAAACTGCTGACTGTCCCCCATTGTGCCATGTGCCGTCCGAGTGGCAGAAGTCACAGCATCACTGTGAGACAGGTACATCAATCAGATGAATTCTCATCTCAGCATCTACAACTTAGAAATTCGGCATCTAATCACATCTTCCAGGGAAGTAACTCTGGTCTCATGTCCGCTGCCTTTCTGCCTGTGGCCAGATGGGTGCATCCCTTCATGCTGGCCCTGATAACATCTCCCTAGCAGGAGCTATCATGGGAAAGCAAAAAGCAGCTTTTTTTTTTTTTTTCAAAATGTAGATGCATTGAAAATGGGAGTGGAACTAAACCACAAAGCAAAACCACCCGATCATTAGACATCTGCTGAGGCTACAGGGACGGCAAGGAGCAGCACACAACAGCATCCTTGTTCTGGTGGCTTTGAAACAAAACAAAGCTTGTGGCCCTGGGCTGGGGATGCCGCCAGCGTTGGGTTTCACCTGCGCTTTGTGATGGTGGGAGAAAAGCAGATCAACCTGGACAAAACATAATGAAAGTGGTGACTGGGTTGGGCAGCAGTGCAGGATCCCACTTGGTTCAGTGAGGCTCTATTTAAGCAGGTGCTTATGTCCCACCAAAACCTTGCTGAGATACTAGACAAGCTCAACGCCTGCAATCCCATGGTCTGTGATCCTGCTTTTATCACCCTCTGCAGCAGTGGAGACCCCACAGATATAATTTCATATTTTTTTTTCCTGGTTTACCTTACAGTCACGGTGGTAGGAATAAGACCTCTACCTTTGCCATCATCTTCCAGCTACTGTACAAGTTCTCCTTCCCATTAGGTTAGGATCCCATCGCCATGTTTGTCTTCTGCTTGTTCATTAGCTTGAGATAATTAGCATTAACTTGAGATAATTAAAACAACAGAACTAATAAAAAAATTACTTCATTCTGTTTACTGGAGACTTCAAACCTATGGAACAAAGTTAGATCCATGGATCATACTGTATAAAAGGTGACCTAAAAAAAAAAGCCACCAACCCACCCAGGCTGTCAGTTCTCTGGCATGCCGTTTGTCATCAGCACAGTGTAATTATCATGGGCTTTAGTGACACAATAAATATGAGAGCACAGGTGGTATCCATTTTCAGCTGTTTAATTGAAGAAGTGAAAGATCCTGTAATATAGAGTCAACACAGAGAATTTGTCAGGCTACACTAAAAACTTCAATAGCCATGACCTTGAGGCTATAAAATTATTCATCAAGAGCAAAATTTTTTATGGTACAGAAGTGAAGTGTATCGATTTTATAAAAAAATAATTTTATATGCAATATAAATGGACAAAATGGCTCATTCCAGTCTTCTCCATGGCCTGAAAACCCAGGAATTCTGTGTACAAATCAATACAAATAATATCTTAAACCATAAATTTTGATTCATTTGTAAAATACAGGCTGCATTTTTTTTTCCCTTAGAGCTACCACAAAAAAAAAAAAAAAAAGAACTTAGGTAATGGTTACTCCAGAGCTTTCTGAAACTTACTTTGTCTTGCTGGTGTGTTGTGCATTTATAAGTGTAGCAGAATAAGTTTGACTTTAGACTCCAGGGCTGCTGTTTTGTCCAGCGTTAAGTCCAGGGACTTGAGACCTGTTAGCGATCCTGGTGAATGCATTTGGTTAGGAAGAAAATCTTCCGGGGCTTGCCACAGAGTAGCACTGCAAGAAAATACAGAAATTTTGTTAGAACAGTAAGCAAAAGATGCAATCAGGTGGTTTAAATTAACATCCTTCCCGGGAAACCTGGTGTGTGTGGGGATGAAGCTGCTGCCCCGGCGGTGGCGATGGGGCAGTGATGGCGGGGGACTCAGGAAAGCCCCACAGATCAGCAATGTGCCCTTGTTGCCAAGAGGGCCAATGGGATCCTGGGCTGCATAGGGAGGAGTGTGGCCAGTAGGTGGAGGGAGGTCATTCTCCCCCTCTACTCTGCACTGGTGAGGCCACAACTGGAATACTGTGTCCAGTTCTGGGCTCCCCAGTTCAAGAGAGACAGGGAACTACTGGGGAGAGTCCAACACAGGGCAACTAAGATGATTAAGGGATTGGAGCATCTCCCTTACGAGGAAAGGCTCAAAGACCTGGGGCTCTTTAGCTTGGAGAAGAGAAGGCTGAGGGGAGACCTTATCTATGTTTACAAGTACCTAAAGGGTGGGTTGAAGGATGATGGAGCTGGACTCTTTTCAGTGGTTTCCAGCGATAGGACGAGGGGCAACGGGCACAAACTGGAACATAGGAAGTTCCATTTAAATATGAGGAGAAACTTCTTTATGGTCAGGGTGACAGAACCCTGGAACAGGCTGACCGGGGAGGTTGTGGAGTCCCCTTCTCTGGAGATTTTCAAGACCCACCTTGATGCAGTCCTGAGTAGTGTGCTCTAGGCAATCCTGCTTCAGCAGGGGAGTTGGACTAGATGATCTCTAGAGGTCCCTTCCAACTCTGACAATTCCGTGATTCCATGATCAGAGGACTCACAAAAAGCAAAACCCAAGCTCTGCACTCTCGGCTCTCAACCTGATGCAGGGCTCACTGACTGAAACCGAAGCTGATGGTGCCGTGCTCTGAGCTGATCCCTCTGGCCTGAGCGCTCGTCCACAGGTACGTGAAAACCACAAGACTCTGAATTTATGGTGGGGTTTTTTTGGCAGCCCCAGGGCTGTGGCCGGTACCTGCCGCACGGAGCCCTTGCCACCCTCAGGCCTATGCTGTCCTTTGAAGGAGGGTCACTCACAGAGAGAGGGCATGGAGTCCTTTTCCCGCCCACGGCACTCACCGCCATTTTGTCTCCCCATCCCGAGCACCTCACCAGTTCCGTTCAGGGCACTCCTGTCCCGGCTGGTCTGTGTCTCCCCTGACCCCTCATGCCTGTGGTAAGGGCTCCTGCCTGCCCAGCCTCCAAGCTGATGCTGTCCCTGCCTGTGTAGGATGGCTGCTATTCATGTTGCTTGAGTTTGGGCAGGGAAAGAAATGAGGATAATGATGGGCCCACACAAGAAAAATCTCTTTGCAGTGTAGAGCTAGGCCTGGCTTCAGGGGTGCTAGCTCCTCTGGTGCCAGACACTGATTTGGGATGGAGTGGCAGTGCCAAAAGCTTTATACTTTTATTTATTGTGATTTCCATCTTGTCCTGTCTCTCAGGAGAAGGTCTGATCCTGGGCGGTGGTGAAGGTTCCTCAGCTGCTCTCAGGAGCTCATCCCCTGCCTCTGAGGGGTGAGTGCATGCTCCAACTTCCTCTGTCACGGCCTGTAGTGTTTTAAATCCTAAATTACCTCTCTAATAATCTTCCTCCAATACATGTGTTCCCAGTGCTGTTATCTTTAAGCTGATTCAGCTGTGGTATGAGGTATGTCATTTAACAATATTTAACTCCTTTTGAGGCAAGAATATTAACGTGCCTTGGAGGGATAGTTGAGGTGACTTTCCTACATAAGTGAACGTGAATTCTTCCATATAATGGGATGGGAATAGGTTTGAGGGCTCCATTTTTCAGTAGGTTTTTTGTAAGGCAAATTTGGGATATCTTTCTGTGAGAGTTTAGTTTGGAATGCTCTTTTAGAGAAATTGCTTTATTCTCAGATAAATGCTTACATTTTTGAAGTCTAGGTTGTCTTTTCTAGTGTGCTCAGCAGATCATTATACTAATGCCCAATGAAATAGTTAACAATTCTCACACAAGGTGCCAGGTATAAAGACTGTGAAAGCCATTCAGGACTTTTGTTATAAAGTTTGAACAGGCATCCTCTGAAAAATGTCAGCAGTTCTCTCATATTAAAGGTTATTACGATTTGGACAACTTGATGATTCCTTTTACAAAAAAAAATAATAAATAGAATCTGACAACTATTTGCTAAATATCAGTAATGTCTCTGAGGGTACCCATGAAATAATAAGAGGTATTCAGATGGGCTAACAAAGCGTCCATGGCCCGACTTTGGCATCAATAGAGAGGACCTGAGTCCTGAGAGTGCAGTAGCTCACAGGGATGGGCAGTAATGCTTTGTTGGCAGCCTGAAAATAACTGATTTTTAAAAATTTTATTTTAATAAATTCAAATATTTGCTACTTTGAGGAAGGAATGACTTCACATTTTAAAGTAGTTTAATATTAAGTCCAAAACGTCAATTAAGGTGGTTTGCAAACCAATGCTTTTCTTTCCTCCCATGTAAATGGCCTTTTATATACGAACTGCCTCATTAAATTCAGTTGGACTTCTCAGACAGGAGAAGGAGGGTAAATATTTTTCAGAGGCTGGTGCTAATGGAGTCTTTTAATGCTGAATAAATAAATAAATAAAAATTACAGACCTTTATTTGAGAAGCATAGGTAGAGTAGTTATAGTAAAATTCATAACTTACTTTGCCAAATACAAACAATAAAGAATTGTCTACTTCAGATGGCTTGAAATGCTTTTTATTGAAAACAGATGCTATTTAGGTCAAAACATTTATATTAAAAAATAACTTGTTATTCTCACTATGAATAGTTTTAAGTTATTTGTTCAGATTAAAAAAAAATATCTAAATTAGTTTTCTCAAGTTACAGATAAAGAATGGCTTATTCTAGTTCAACACGGGACTTTGTTGCACTTTCAGATCTGCATCCAAATCTTGCTCGTCCTGTAAGTCTCATAGACATAGTACTTTTGTTCTCAAATGAAATTGTATATGACTGTATTATATTACTGCAAAATTATGTAATTGATGTGTATTTAGATACTAATAGCATTAGTATAATTGTTAGATATAAAGGACCTTACCTTCTTTGTGTATAAACCAGCAAAATGAAAATTGATGCTGCTGTTGTCCATAGTATGTGGATACCACAATTGTAGATATTGACTGGACAATTCAATGTCTGAAAGTATCAGAGGCTTCTTTGTAATGTTTTAAATGGATGCTGAGTTAGTAAAGACATGTACAGAGTCAGCATTATGTAGTCACAATACATTTGTAACCTACAGGAGTCTTTCACTACAAGCTATGAACGTAGGGCCCAATCCTGCAGCCTTCGCTTGTGTGCTCAATCTCTCTGAGCTAAACATTGAAACAAAACTCTTGTTGAATGGTAGGGTGTTTTAACTGGATAAAAATCTCACAATTGCATGTCAGATAGGGTCTTTTCTGTTTCCTTAGAACAAAAAGCAGGTTTTGCAGTTGTCCGTTTGTAAGGAGCTGAGAATTTTGCTCGTGGGAGTCCAGGAGAGTAGGAGGAACCAAAAAATAAATAGCAAAGCTTTGTAGTTAGTAGATTCATATGCATGTTTGAGTTTGGTTTTTGCTGTTGTTGTCCTAATAATGAGTGAGGACCATCACCACTGGAGGAGTAACTGAACAAGTGAGTGTGCTGTAAAACTCAGTATTTTCCTCTTTTGGGTTTTAGATGGTTGAATAAAAAATAAAAAGTCTGGGAGAGTGCAGTTTTTCATTCTTTGCTCTCCAAGATGATGTTTTAATATGGGAGGGAGAAGGCTACATTGCTCTCTGTTGCAGTATTTCCCACTCTTCACTGTGTAGCCCAACCAGCGATAATGTGTCTTCCCTGCTGGGAGCTGGAGCCCGGAGAACAGCAAGGCAGCACTTCCACATGGATGCACTGCGGGCTGTGGTGCGGTGCTACAGCCCTGACTCTCCATGCAACGTAAAGTAGATGCTCATCTACAGAGCTGTATGCCCCATGCAAGTCCTGACACTTGTGAAGAGGGTGAAAACAAGTTTTCCTGTTCCTGCAGATTTTTATTGGGGGGGGGGGACACAACACAATTTAGCCCTTTTTTCTCATTTATTTTAAACAAGTAAAAGAGAAATCTCAGAAAAAGGATGAACTAGGAGAAGGAGTTTTATATGTTCTCACAGTGGTGTTGTATATTCATTCCAACTTTTTATAACTCCTGGTCTCCAGCAAAGCCAATTTAATCTGTGATTCACAGTTACTCTCAAATAGAGTGATCCAATAACTCAGTCAAAAGCTTTTATTTTACAAATAAAACTAATCTTGAGTATTGCAATTAGCAACACATAGTAAATAAAGTATTTTTATAAAAAACTAATTCACTAGTATTTCATGACAGAATGATCAGTAGGTGTTTAGGACATTAAAAAAGCTGAGCATGCATCATCCAAAGTATCAAAATGCCATATTTTTTTACTTTGTATTTATTCTTTAACAGTGAAATAGATCAAAGTCTCAGAGACTTGCAGCGTGTTAATGCTGTAGTCTTGTGATTTGGTTGAGTGGCCTTAAGCAATGCTCTGCCAAAAAAGGCAGTACAGCCGGCTTCCTCATTGCAGGCATGTTCCGCTCCTCCTCTCTTGGTGAAACTAGTGCTTGTGCAGTTGCACAATAAGCTGACCAAGGAAATGGAAGTTTTTCTATCCTCTTTCTCCCCCCACCCCACCCCCCAAAATAGTTTCCAGCCAGATCACTTCCTTCTGCCAGCTTGCTGTGCAGGCTTAGTGCTAATATGAGAGGGGTGACTACATTCGCAGCAGGGACAGGGGAGGTCTCTTTTGGAAACTGCAGATTTACACCAGCTTAATTCATGTGAAGAGTCATCATTAATGTTAGTTCTTCCGACTGGTGGTGAGATACAGGGTATGTTGTACTCTGATTTAATTGAAATGTTTGGTTTTTAAGAAACAAAGCCAAAACTAGAACACTAAAATCCTAATCTAAATTACTGCATGTTGAGGACAGATAGAAAACATTCTGTTAGATAGATTGGAAGAATTAGGATGTTACAGTGTTGTACACATACATCCTCTCAATGAGTTTGTTTCCACCAGTGTAGGATAAGACAGTTACCTTGCTCCATCTAGTGATTCAAAGGAAACTGGGAACATGAGATCTAATTTTTGAGCACGTCAGTATCATTACAGGGAAGTCAGTCTGTTTGCATTGCTTTGTGAACGGATGCAAAATTCAGCCTGTGTTGATTCTTAAATTGTTACACTGCCCATTGCTGCTTCCTGCTGGGGTTCCCCTGCTTGAATGAGAAAGTCGGGCAGTACTGTGAGTAAGGGCACATGTGAAGTGGAAGAGATGTGGGACACTCCGTGTTTTGAAAGACCCTTGCAGTATTGCAATGTCAGTCCCTCCTTCAGGTCCTTGCTACCATCCCAGCTTTCACTGCTTACCTCTTAAATTCCCAAACTAGCACTGCAATACTCTTCTCTCGCACTGAAGAGGACCATTTAAAAAAAAAAAAAAACAACAACACAAAACCAAACCAAAACACTACCACACAGCTATACTTTTTATATATATATACCTTCCTCTGTGTGTTTGCTCCTAGTAGTTGTGTTTGACAGCTGAGATGGGGGTACTTTTGCATGATAAAGGTTTAGTGAAGCAGAATAAGATAAATTTTGTTTTGAATCATCTAAAAAGTTCATTGCCTAAGCTCCCTTTGTAGTTGGTTGAGAGACAGACAGCACGAAAGCAGCACCTGTAGAAATGTACGTTGCTTAGATGAGGATAGGATAAATGGCCCTTCCTGTGGATGTACATGTGTGTATCTCGGTGCTGACAGCAGGGGAAACCTTGGACGCTTAACTGTAAAATAAATCCTGTTCAGAGTTTTCATGGTGCATTTAAGGAGATCTGAGACCTGTGTGGAGAGCGTGAAAGAAAAATATTGCTGCCTACCTGAGGAGAGATTGCTGTATAACAGCCAAAATTGTGAATGTTTTGGGTGAACTTTTGTCCTCCCATTGTCTTTAGAAACAGAAACAGATGTATTTCTTTTAATATTTTTATTAGTCACTCTTTTTTTTTTAAAGTAAAGTTGTATGTTTATGTTTTAGTCCTTAGTTCATATGGTACTATGGAATAAATAGATTAAAATGATTACCAGTCAGAAATATGTTTATTATCATCAGTAGAGTACAAGTCCATGAAATCTAATTCATCGTGTACATCTGTGTTTAATACTTGTATTCTATAATCTCTTTATTTTTTAGAATGTAATCGGTGTGGTTATTGGGAAAACAGATGTCAGAAGCTTTCCAGACAGAAAAAGTACAGTCCCTTTTAGCTATTTTTACTTCATTTTCTTATACAGTATAATTTGCCATATATGACTGAAATTAATATTTAAATGATAAACAGAGTTCTTAGTGTAAAATATATAGAATAAAAATGTGCGACAAAAAAAGAAGTGTGTGGCTAGAATCGAGATGAAAGAGCAGCATTAGTTTGGCTAAACCTTATCAATTAGAATTTCTTTGGAAAAAGTCAGTCATGGAAGCGTTGCAGGGTCTGAAGAAGATGATACCAATATGAACCTACTATCATATAGATGCTGCTGGAATAGGTTCTGGTCCCTTCATATTCATTCTCTCTTAAAACAGAACTGGTAGGGAGATGTCTTGGCACTGGCATCGTGCTGAGCTGCTCTAGTGGTGAATTTTTAAAGGAAGTCATCATCGTCACCAGAAACAGTTCTACATAGTCTGAAAATGTAGTGTTCGTATTTATGCCTCCGTGGAACTACAGTCAGACTATGCTTACTATATGCAGATCACTATACAGTTTTCATTGGTAATTTGAAAATAACATTGCATAATGCTATGTCATGGAAAGCTTTGTTAATTAGCTGTAAGAGAAAAGCGAGGACAGCATTTCTGAGACTTTGATACCCTCTTGACCATTAACTTTCCGTAGAACTGGAAACACTTTGTTTTATGCAGTTTAACCCCTTGGTACTATCTGGACAGTGACACTGCCTGTGGTCTGCAGCCTTTTGTATCATCAAAGCGGTCTTGTACACGGCCACAGCCATCTAAAGATAACCTACCAACTACAAAATTTGGGCTAGTATGTACATTCATTCATAGCGTTGCTTGATGCATTAGCCCTGTCTATGTGTTTGCCCATGCCTCAAATGTAGCATGGTACAGTTCTTTTATTTCTCTTGCGTTAGAGCGGTAAATTCATATGGTGCTACCTAAAGTTAAGTGATATATAGATGGGATGGTACAGGTACAACTACTGCGGGGGTTGTAGCCATCCCCATTCATGAACACCAGCGTGTTTACTGAACAGTCTGCTGACCTCTAGTGGTAGCCGCCAGATTGCGGGTAGTAAATTGCCAAAATCTATGAAAGCATCGAAATAATGGTTTTTATACTCGTATTCTAGATTGAAATCAAGCTGTACTAATGAATTGTAATAGTGCTCTTTATTTTTGCAGACATTGGGTCTGAAAGATACACCTTCACTTTTACTATTCGTGATTCACCGACTTACTTTATAAATGTGAATCCTTGGGGTAGAGAAGAATATATTAGATCACTTTCAGAAAGCTTTAGAGTTGGTGACTGTGGTAAGCCGGAGTTTATTCTTAACATGTTTCTGTTTGAATGTGTTTTTTTTCCAGTAAATCAGTGTTATGTGTTTGTGGTTTTGCTATATTTTTCTCTGAGGACTCAGAAAACAGTCTAATTGGAAACATCATTCAGTTATGTTAAATATAAAGAGGAAAGGAGTAAGATTTCAAGGATTTAAATTCAAAACCAGTAAATATGTCAACGAAAAGGTCAGATACAAACCCACTGAGTGCAGCCACCCAGAGCTAACCTATAGTTAATCAATCTAAATTCTTGCATTATATTCAGTTCTTATAAATTATGAAAAATAAAATCTTTGAAGTAGTTTGGTGTTTTTCTTTGTCTTCATTTAATGATAGATATGACTATGATTGTTCATCAAAACACAACAAAAATCTTGTATTTATTTACAGTATGTGCTTTTATCTTGTTAAATTAATAGAAACACTTTGCTCCCCTTGGTTGCTAGATCAGAGTGTTTGGGTAAAACTTGTGACCTCAATGAAGAGTATACACGCAAGAACTCAGCGTCATTTTGTTTCCATTCAATGTCTTGAGGACTCCAGTGGGACTTTGGCTATAATGTGAGCTGTCGGACAGATATGGTTTTCAGTATGAAAACATTTAGCAGTAGTTTCTGCACGTATCTTTTCCTTTCCAATATCAACCTTGAAAGCAACCATTTTTAAAAGCCACTTCTCTTTATATGTATCTGTATTCCGTTTTCTAACATTACTTATCAATGTTTTATTTTAGTTACAATTGAAAATCCTTTAATTCAGTCAAAGGAAGCGGAAAGAGAAGAAAAATTCAACCCTGTAACTCCTAGGTAAATTTAAAATATAAACTGGTAGATCTTTCCAGGATGACTAAAGTTAACACTTGCTTTAGTTGCCAGCCATTTGCAGCAGCATGCAATTGGTACAAGTATTTGGGGTTAGTCTGATGTAGCCCACCTTCCTCCCTGGGTTCAACCACGTACGGCCAAGTAATCTCAAAAGAGAATATATTTCTCAGAAAATGGTCTTTGGAGACTTGTCGTAAAGTAGTTATGCACTTTGTAACTAAACAGAGTAAATTTCATTCTTTGAGTAAAGCCTCCAAAAAATATTTGAAATTGATTTGATTTTGCCAAAGTGTTTTATCAGATATAACTGTTTTATGGAAGGTGTATTCTTATCAAAATCCATTCGCATGACATGTTTATCTAGAAGCTATTTTAATACGCTGTAATGCTCTTTGTTACTCATTTGGTAAAGTATTGTCATTTGTTTTGTATCATGCAATGTATATATGTTGTCTTTCAGTGTAGTCTCTAAAATGAACACTTTGAACATTGCAAGTCTTAATTTAGATATGTTTTAACTTAACTTACATATCTAAGATGCAGATGTTAGGTAAAGATAGCCTAATACACCTGTTCCTTAATTAGAGTTTCTTTCCTAATTGGTCATATTCTAGTACTTTTAATTATATGGCTGTTAAAGGAGAAGCCGCTGCCTGAGCATTCACCCCCCATCCAAGGAGTCACACACACACCACCCCAGTCTGCCACTGCCCGGAGCAGGGTCCCTTTCCAGTGGGTGACCTTAGGGAGCCCATGGGGGTCTCTTTCCACTCCTCACACATGCACAAACACGTACTTGCGGGTGCGCTCCCTCCTTCAGGTTCAACCCTAGGTTTCCTGCAGCAGAGTCTCAGCTGTTGGATTTTATAAAAATAAATAATTTAATTGAAAGGCTCAGCAGGAGGGTCAGCCCGGGCTGGGTGTCCCCAGAGAGTGACATTGAACAAAGAAATCCCTGGGTAATGACACCCCTGTGATCTCCACACCTGACCCTCACATGCTCTTCACACATCTTTTAGTCCAATGGTGATTTTTGGTCTGGGGTCTTCTAACACCTTCTTGGATTCCTTTATTGTGTCCAGGCAGGCTGGCCGTTGGCTGCTCTTACCTTGATGACTGGCAGTTTCTGCTGAGGGTTGTCTCCTCCCTATCTTCTGGTTTGTGCTTCTTGTGCACCTGCGCTCACTGGCAGAACACGGGGAACTGAAAAATCCCAGACTTAGGGAAAACGCTACCAGAACATCAGTGTGTTATTGACATTTTTCATATACTAAATGACTAAACACAGCACTGAACCAGCTGCTAGGAAGATTACTAAGAAAATTAACTCTATTGCAGCCTAAAGGCTTCGGTGAATCTTGCCACTTGTGCTAACTAAAGTTAGGCAAACAGCATAAATCACACCATGTTATAAACCTAAGTGATTTAAATGAATTAAAACTTACTTATTTAAGCTAAACAACTAGTACCTCTCAACAATGGCAGTAATAAGAATTTTGCATATGTGCACATTAAATTGGCAAGTTAGAAGTTTTGTGTTCTTGCTTGTTCATCATCTCTAAGCTTTGTAGCAATACATAGCTGTAGTTGTCTCGCTACTTACTTCCTGGCTAAACAGAAAGAAGTAAAAGAAAAAATGTCGGATATAAACTTCACTGAGGAAGAGAGATCCTCTCTAAATCTACAGATTTCATAAACATTTGTAAAATAAATTTATACTGAATACACTGAATGTATCTTATTTCCACTGGCTAATAGTACCTTATAAATATACTTAGGTCATCGGACTATTCCTTTTGAAAGCACCTGACAAAATCCAGTCTGACTGTAGTAGTGTCTTATTATGTCCTGATGCCAAATCCTAGTTACCTGGTTTACAGACATTTCAGAACTTATTTTATTTTTAGTGATTGATAAGGTCTGAAAGATTTACAAATATGTATTGTACATACATACGTTGCCAGTATTTCAATTCTAATTAAGTATAAAGTACACAATAAGTCTTCCTTAAGAGTATATAATTTTTAAAAAATAATTTTAGAACTAATTCATTCAAACTTTTCCATAGCTTTAGAGAAAACAGTAGAGGAATAAATCAACAGTTATTTTCTCATGTGAATTAACATTTTACGCTGTTAATATATTGGTGAGTGAAAGATTGATCAATGTGATTTGTTTTGTGCATATTACCTAGTTGCTACAAATTACTGCTCAGTGAAAATCATTCCGTGGTCAAAACTTCTTCCTGTTATGAAACGGACACCAAACTACTTTCTCTGTTGCATCTGCCTGTCAAGGACCCTCAGGATTATTATTCACTGGGTGATATTATTGCAAATGGACAAAGCCTCGATGGAAGAATCCTTAATGTGCTTGCAGCTGTAATGTCAGTAAGTGAAGAAGCCACAACAGAGTAGTGTTTCTCTACTGTACTGTGGGTAACTTAATTGACTTAAGTGTGAACCTTTGGGGACTGATAGTGGAGAGGAATCACTGGTTTTGTTTGTTTTCTTAGCTTGGCAGTCACTTCAGCTGAGTTACAATAATCACAAGAGCTATTTAAGACTTTCATCAACATGACGGGGGAAATTAAGGGAATGGAAATGTCCTGCATCAGTTGTCTTTTTGAAATCATGCATGTGCAAGCAGTAGATAACTTGAAAATGTGTAAACTGCAGATTTTTATAAAATAAAATATGTCACTTTTTCTTGAAATAAAATTACTGTTGTTAAACCTCTAGTGGTGTACATGGGTTGGGTTGGGTTGGTTTATTTTAGTGTTCTATAGGGTATTTTCCCCCCTTATTTAACTCTTCTGTTTTCTAGGTTATCGCTTTTATTCTCCTAGCAGAGGAAAAGTGACTGCTTCTCTTTCTCCTTAAAGGTTGGGGAACCAAAGTATTTTATGACTTCAGACAAAAGAAAAGGTCAGAGGTGTGAAGTAAAGCTGTATGATGAAACAGAGATGTCTTTCCCAATAGTATGGTAAAACGCTTTTTAATTCACTAAAATACACAAATTAATGCAAGAGTAGGTAAAGAAATTAACTATAATACGTACTGTTATAACAATGTCTCTTAGTTTAAATGTATTGTTATTCGGGTGGCAACTGTGATAAGGCAGCAATAAGCAACAGAGGCTTAAAAAAGAGAATCATTAGAGCGGCTGTATATATATTGTCTAGTTTTATGACTTACTGACAGACTGCTAGCTCATGAATGGCAAAATGCAGCTCAGTTCCAAATAGTTACATTAATGTGGAAATTTGAACTAATTCAGGAAATGGCATTTAAAAACAGCTGCAGAGGCAGTACATTTCTCCACAAACTTGGGAGGGGCGGGAAGAGGAGCATGCTTCATTTTTAAAGCCAAGCAGAATTAATAAGTAGAATGGAAATAGGTTGAAATAGTTTTTAAATGTTTAAAATAGCACATTTTGATATTACTTTGTCCGTATTTTCAAACTCTATCCTATTTACAAACATGACTACATCCATACCACTTACGCATGTAAACAGTGATTTGTTTACACGGAAACATTTGCGTTTTGCCCATAGTTTGTTCAATAAACTCGTGGCTTATCTACGTGCAAGGGTATGTGGGTATTCATTTGCACTGGGTTTGCCGTCCGTTGATCGAAATGCTCTTTGTTCCCTGGATAGGAGTAGCAGGATAGCATTGCACTCTGTGTCTTGAATTAGAAACTGTATTATCATTCAGTGTAATGTTTAACACAGTTAATGTATACACATGGACGCTAATAAGCAGCTATGGTGTGAAGTTTTCTAGCCTTTGAGCTGCCAGTGATGTTAATTTGCAGCAGCAGCTCTGATACTCTTGTTTCAGTGCTGGTAGGTCGTGATAGAGGGCTGTAGACTTCAGGAGTCCGCAGAAGCAGAGAGCAGGTGGTGTTATTGTGGCTACCCTGAACACTGCCTTTTGCGTTTTCATGGAGCTGTAGGTAGAGGCAAAGATTCAGGAAACCCTTGAGCAACAGCATTGTAGTGAAGATATTTCAGAGGCCATCAGTGAAGAAGCGGTTGAGCAGTGCTAGATGTAAAGTAAATATCTTAAATCTTTTTCCAAGGATTAAGGAAAAAAAAACCACCAGAACAAAACTGTTTTGGCAGTATTCTTGCCATCCAAACTTAGGAAGAACTGAATGAGATTTTATCAAGGGATCTAACCATCAAATTATCATTTTTGAGGGATACCACTGACCTCACTCTGGTCTGATCATCCTCAGTTACAAGGACTCCAGTGTTGGAAAGCCGGCGGAACATCTGGCCTAGTGATGTGAGCAATCAGCTTGTTCCCACAGAAAAGGCTGAGCTGATAAGCAGTTACTTTAACAGTTATTTGCTTTAGTTAGAAATTACTTTTGTCAAAGCTTTGAAATACGCACAGTATTTTTCCAGGTATATTCTGCATTTAATAATTTTGAACAATCTAATAGTCCTTTATTTAATCCTGTTTGGCATAGGATAAAATAGGGATTATATTAGACCATACATAAGGCATCCTGGCTGGCTGCAAACTGGATGCCTGTAGATAATACGTGACATTTCATTTGCATGTAATAAAGAAGTTGTGTCCCCTTTGACCAATTTAATTATAACTATATAATTTAGTAGTTTAGTACTAAACAGTTTGAGTGCTGTTTCAAAAATGTTTTTATACATGAACTTTTTTTTTAACTTAGTTGGGATAATGAATCTATCCAGCTTGCACAGACTTGGATCCCACGAGAAACAGGTATAATAATCTGAGTTTTATGTTTTTACTGTAGTTCTTAATGTGATACTTACTCTACAGTAAGAGGGTTTTGGGTTTTTTTTCCGCACAGTAATATTTGCATCAGATGTGAGAATAAATTTTGACAAATTTAGGAACTGTATGACTGCAACTGTGATATCAAAAACCATCATTACAACTAATCCAGGTAAGAGCTGTTGAGGTATTGCTTTGGTATTAGCCATCATTATAGGCTGGAATGCATAAATGAATCTAATGGAGGTCTGATTTCTTCTGCTCCTTGCTTCTTGTCTGTTACGTAGTGACCAATGCTTTTGGCCTCTACTTATTTATTTATTTATTTAATTTTATCTGAGCAGCCTTCATATATTCCATGTAGAACTAACAAGTAAAGCAAAGAAGGGAAAAACATCTCTTGGCTAATTCCAAGAGACATGTTAGCGCTCTCAGAATAAAAAGTTGTAAAATATAATTGTGCCGTTATTTTTACATGTTACATTTACTAATAACTTTTTAAAATACATTTTCAAGAAACAGCAGAAGCAAATGTTCTCTTCAGCTTCATAAAGGAGAGTGCTCAATTTGGAGCTTTGCATGATAAAATGGAGGAGCAGTCAAAAGAATCTGTTAACTGTAAGCATGGATCTAAACACTTTGATTTTATTTAACTGTATAGCGTAGTTTCATAGCGCAGCTGAACTATCAAGTTCTTGCTCTGTGTGTTCATAGAAACAGAACTAAGATACAGCTGCCTGGCTGAATATTTAAAGTTTGGACAGTTGTTACTGGGGCTACCCCTTATATTATCAGTTATGTATCTTCAGGGTTGGTGACTATGCCAACTTGCAGCCTGTCTGGCATGTTCTTTCTGTCTTGAATAAGTATGAAAAATGGAGAGGGAAAGTTTTTGGCAAAAACTTGTTTTGGGGGATACAAAGGTTAAAAATTAGATATTTTCCTGATTTGAGTCCCCTTTTATTTTTTTTTGTCCCCAAATGATAAGCCTGCTTCAAAAAGAAGGTGTGTGGGGCTTTTCTGGTGCTTCAGATGAAATTCTCTCCTTTTTATCACCTTAAGATCCATTTTGGTTTTGCTCTTCTGCTCTGTTTCTTTCTCAGACGCACTTAACATGTCTTTTAAATTTTCAGTGGAGACTATAGTTGATGTCTATACTGTGGAACAGCTGAAAGAAAAAGCTTTACAGAGTGATGGGAAACTTGAACCAGTCTATGGCATTATTTATGGCTACATTTCTACACTGGACATTGATGATAATGCATCTAAAGTTATTCGCAACAGATGGTAAGCCAACTGCCTGTTTTAAATTTGTATTAAAAAGTGCCTGTCCTTCTTCCCCTGACCCAAATTAGATAGAACAATATTTTAGTCTAGTTCCAGACAAGAAATAAAAGTCCTCTGGGGGATGCCATGTGGATTCCTATTGTGTAGACTTCCAGAAGTAGCAAGGAAGTGGGGTTGGCTTTATGAAGGACTTGCTCTTTCTGGTCCTAGAAGAGAGAAGTAGAAAGAAGCCATTTCATCTCAAACAGACTTAAGAGTTTAGAAGATGAAGAATTTTTTTTAAAGATGAAAAGTCTCTTGGGAAATCTCAGCCTAGAAAACAGTTTCAAGCAAGAAGGAATTGCATATATGCATTAATTGTCGTCTTATGTTTCAGTTCAATATGCCGTTTTATAGTGAATGAAATGTCAAACACATGCACTTTCTGCAGTGACGTCTCTTCAGATTTAAAGTCAACTTTTGCAAGCTTTGACATACTCGTTGATCTGACAGATCACACAGGCACTCTTTATTCTTGTTACCTCTCTGACTGTGTAGCTGAGGAAACATTAGGCTGCACAGTAAGTAGAAATAAATGAGGTTGTTCTTATTTGATCTGAGCTGTGAAGCTTGATGAAAATTACAAATATATGTAAATGTTCTTTGTATATATGTGTGTGTGTACATCAGTTAAAAAAATTGTGTATGGATATGGATATATACACATGCAGAACTTTTTAACAAGCCAAAAGTTAGAAGTCAGTAGCTGCTAATAAGAAGAAATGTGTTAAATGTAAGAGTGAATACCCAAATCAGAATACTGCTTTATTTTAATGAATTTACACTTCTCTGAGAAAATGGCTGCAATTCCTTAATTTTGATTCTTAAACACCCTGCAATATATTCTGATTAATCTGACTGTCTTGGTTACATATATTACACCAAACACTATGTTAAAGAGGTAAAATACAGCTTAGAAATGTATTTAAAAAATGTGTAAGATGCTCTTTTCATCATCGTTTTGTTGTGGAGATACTGTTATAACTCTATGCTGAAGAAGTGTTCTGTTATGTCCTGTAACTAACAGGTCCATGAGTTCCTCGCTCTAACAGGAGACAAGACGACTGCATTGAAATGGCAACTTCTTTTGGAACGAAGCAAGATTTATTTTAAAGTTAGCATTTAACGTTAATTTAAAACAGTGGCTGTTTCCCATTCGGTAGTATATTTAGTGCTGAAAAATTCCATGTCTGTTCTGCCGAACTTTTTAAAAATAAGGCTTAGTTTTTGTACATATTCTGAATATTCCAAGTAAATAGTCTTTGTCATAATTTCGGCATTAGAGGATGTCCCTGTAGGATCAGATACACAGGCCTCTTTCAGGCAAACGGTGAAAGACACAAATTGCTCTTAGCCAATACTGATTAAGGAGCTGATACTTCAAAGGCATGTATACATGATTTAGTTGCTGACTTGTGTGGCTGTAGGTTTATAACGAATAAAGTTATAACTATCAGTTTGCAATAATAAGGCCCAGTCAAGATATGTAATAGATTGTACGGTAGAATGGGTTTCCTAAGTATATTTCATAGCTACCTGTATTTTTGGAAATAATGTGATTAGGTATGACTAAAATCTACAATTCTCCTTAAAGCAACAACAATATTAGATTCACACACCTGGAAAAATTGTTAAAAGATCTGCTATTACTTGCAATGCTCTTCACTTTTTTTCATTGCATGCTCTATACTGGACTGGATTCCCTTTTCACAGAACTGCCTGTTCGAGGACAACTCTAAACTGACTCGCTTTTATAAACTTGCCCTTCTTAGCAAAACTGTTCCTACTCTCCCATCACCCCCACTCTCTACCACTATTTCCAGGAAAAAATGAAAGTATTTTACTTTGGTAGTGACAGGTATATAGCATAAAATATGTGTGCTCATACATAAAATAATGTAAAATACATATAACCAAATCTGTCAATTAAATGTGCTGTGTGATATTTGAAAATAATATATTTCGAAATGCTATACAGCAGTGAAAACAAAAACCCTTAATTATTTTTACAGGTTACTTTGTCACCCAGTTGGAGAACCGGACTGAAAGTGAATGTTCTTTCATGCAAACCGGCAGACCCTGCAGAGGCCAGTCAGAGTTTGTTGGGAAAAGAGACTGGAAATAAGAGATTACACTATTAATAACAGCTAGGAAAAAGACTTTCTTCACTGTATTATTAGAGGTAGAATGCTGTTGTCATCGTATTTTGCGAAGTATATTGTGATGGTAAAGAAGGAATTTGCAGTACTGATACCTGTAAGTGGGCGTCTGTGTTATCTTGTTAGTTCTACTGAATTCAACTCCTTACAAGGGGGATGGAAGCTTTCTCCACTCAGTTTAGAATATATTTGAGAAAATCAGAAAGAACAGAGTATAAGAGATCTGTTGAGCTTTTCTGTTTTTAACTGCCTTGCTACTTTTGTGTTAGTTCAAAAAATAAAGACCGGCTTTGAAATATTGCCTGGGTTTGTGGTGTACATTGGTGAGTCCAAACACAGAACTTTTGGCAACTGCAGGGGCTTGGAAATAGCCATGATGTTTGCGAGGCTGTTTTTCTTTAGGGCAGACTAAGTCTTATTAGCACAGAGTAATCAATTACCAGGGACCTCTCACAACCAAACCATCAAGCTAAGACTACAAGCGGCAGAGAAGGACGGACTCTTCTTCTCCAGGATAGTTGTTGTTAGGTGAACACAAAGAACCTAGGTATGTGCACTTTGCCCTTCTCCATGTCTTTTTTCCTATTTTTAAATCTATTTCTGTCCTTCGCTTCCCCTGCAGCTGGTGTATTTGCTACAGTCACCAGTCCTCAAGTTCTGACCATATTGGGAGTTGGCCTATTTCAAATGGTGGGAAGATGCCACAGCCCTTCTCTTGCAAAGTATTTGTTAGGCTAGAACTCCTTCAAGAACTCGGATCACCACTGGTTCACTGCCTACCTGCTAAATCGTTGGTTTGTTGCTCGATTGTTGGTTTGTGTCTGTGATTGTTGGTTTGTGTCTGTGTCTGTGGGTAGGGTGGGGTGTGGTTGTGGGCGTTTGGTTTGGTTTGGTTTTGGTGTTGGTGTTCTGGGATTTTTTGGGTGTGTTTTTTTTTTGTTTGGTGGGGGGTTTTTTGTAGGTTTTTTTGTGTTTGTTTTTTTTTTTGTTGGTTGGACTCGATGATCTCAAAGGTCCCATCCAAGCAAAAATATTATGTGATTCTGTGATAAAGCAACGTGACAGAGAGAAAACTACAGAAACAGTGAATTTTGACAAAGCACCACACCAAGACTGCATCCCCCTACTCATGTGAGCGGGAACAAGGCACTAAACGCAAAAAAAAAGTTGCCAGTGTTGGGTCACTGCGTCTCTCCTGTTGCAGCAATAAACAACTTGGGAGTATGAGCTGTTATGCCCAGAAAATGTTGAAGTGAATGTTTCCATTAATTTCGATCACAACTCAGCTCAGCAATCAATACACAGGGCTGGACACCAAACTTCAAATGATGCATTGTTGCTGCTGCCGTAGACGGTAATGGTTGAGAGGTGCAAAGAAATGGAAACGGTACAGGAAGTGAATTGAATTCTTCCTCTCTCAGAATTATTCACCCTAACTTCAGGCTCTGTTGGCCTGACTTCTCTGCCTGGCCCACCTCACGGAGTTGCAGCAAACTGAGCGCACAGCTTCCCTGCGGACAGAGGCAGGCTTACACCCAGGAGCGTTCCGACTTCTACGAGCAAGTGGCTGGCTCTGTTCAGATGTAATGGCTGAAGGCTTGTTTCAGTTGGCTTCGGTTCCTTGGGCTGCCTCTTGATGAAATCTGAATTATGTCTGCAGCATTCAGGCCTCGTCACACAGAGAACTTTTACATGTGCTTTCCGTCAAGTGGAAATGCAGTGAGATGAGACGTGTGCGTGTTTGCAGGACCCACTGCAGGTGGCGTGCGGGCGCGCAGCGCTGCAGACGCACGCAGCTGGAGAAGCAAGTTGCTAGAAAAATTTCTATTTTTTTTCTGCAACATGTTCTGCTTTCTTTTTACGATATGACTTGCAGTATCCTGCACCGTGCTGCTCTGTCACAGAGGTGCCTGTCTTTGGGCCACAGTCGTTTTCTCCGTAAGACTCTCCGAATGCACTTTTTAAAACAAAACTTTTCCTAGTGGTTATTAAGATCTGGCTCCAATAAATAGAAGCATTTAACTTTGGTGCTTGCACGTATGTAAAAAAATAATCCATCTGGTTTTGGTAGAAATTAGACAGTTCTGTGCAACCTTTGAAATTGTAAAGTCTTGACGTTTGAGGGGAAGGTTTTTAAATTATATTTTACAACTTTGTCACTCCATCGAATTGAAAGAGAACTTGCTGTCATGCAAACTGGTTAGAGAGTGTTAGATCAGCTGGAGCTTGGAAAGGGGAAAAGTCACACAGCACAGCTTTCCAACAGCTGGAAACAGTTACGAGCTCCAACTGTTGCGCTGCATTGTATAAGTAATGGCAACTGCTGCAGTTAAAGATTTTTATTAAAAATTTATTTAAATCAGTAAAAGTAAAGACAAGTTTACTGGTGATCTTTACCAATGAGCTTCTTTATTCTTGATCTTTTTGTATTATTTTATTTTTAGAAGCGTATTTAAAGCTCAGTTTGGGGAAAGAAAAGTATCTGCCAAGCATCTGGCACACTTCCTGCTGCATCATGGCCCTTGGAGTGGGAGGGAAAGCAATCCTCGTTTAATTTGTACATTTGAAAACGCACGGAGGAATCGTGAAACTAATCGAAAAAGCAAACATCTTTCTACTGTAGAACACCCCGAGGAAATTCTTTCTGAAGCTGTAATTCTTGATTTACTGTTACACACACATCTTTGATTTCACATAGCATGGGTGAGCTTTATCTCCTACATCACCATTTTAACGGTTCAATTTTTTGATTTTTATTTTAAGGCAATACATGGGCAAAGCTCAAAGCATCAGCAGAACAGAAGAGCACACGAGGTGGCAGCCAGCCCAGCTCCCCTCCCCAGCTGCCCGGCACCGGCTCCGTCCACAGTTCCAAGGTACGGTTTGGGTATTAACCATCTGCCCCAAGGCGGGTTGGACTCCAAAGTTCATGGCCTCACAGGAGACTGAAGCCTCCATGGAAACGGGGCTGTTTCAGTCAAATGCCTTTTGGGTCCACAGGTTATGTGTCTTTGATGCGTGATGTTCATTGGACGCTTGGGCCATGGAAGTGTTTAACATACAGGAGAGCTTGTGTGTCTCTTCGTTGACCAGATATTCCTAAAAGAGCTTCTTCTGACACAGACAGGGTCCCAGCCCAGCTCCTGGTTAGGATCCTCGCGTTTGCTGCGCCACCTTAAACCGCATGGAGAGGATGTCACTTAGCCCAGCCTCTATCTCATCGTTGGCCTGCACAGACCCAACTCCTTCGGGAGTCCCTGTCAGAATCAAGTCTCCTTCTTCCAGGGTGAATATTTTGCTGATGTAGCTGATCAGGTATGGGATGGAGAAGATCATCGAGGAGGTCTCCCCCTCTTGCCTCAGCTTTCCGTTCACCTTGAGCCAGATCTTCAGCTTGTGAGGGTCTGGGATCTTCTCCTTGGGCACAAAGTCACTAACCGGACATGACGAACCGAAGCCCTTAGCCAAGGTCCAGGGCAGGCCCTTCTTTTTGCACTCCTCCTGGGTGTCCCTGGCCGTCATGTCCAAGCAGAGGGCATAACCTGCCACGTGTTCCATGGCGGCCTCCTGGGAGACGGCCTGGGCTCTCTTCCCGATCACCACCCCCAGCTCCACTTCGTGGTGCAGGTTGTTGCAGTAGTAGGGCTGGAGGATGGGGGAGCCTTCGCGCACATAGGCCGAGGAAGGCTTGAGGAAGAAGAGGGGCTCCCGGGGCAGCGCGCTCCCCATCTCCTTGGCGTGCTCGGCGTAGTTGCGCCCCACGCAGACGATGTTCCTGCCCCACTCCCAAAAGCGGGCCAAGGGCTTGGAGGAGGCCATGGCCGCGACGGCTCTCCTTCCCTGGGGACGGCGGGCGCCCTTGGGACGACCTTGCCGGGCCCGGAGCCGCGCTGCCGCCGCCGCCGCCGCCTCTCTTCTTACCTTCCTCCTGCCCGCTCCCTGCCCGCCGCGGATTGCCCGGGGCTGCCGCCTGCCCCCCGCCTCCTTACCCGGGTTAGCAAATCGCCCGGCCCGGGCGTGCCGAGAGCGGCGGGGAGGGAAGAAGGGGGCCGGGCGGGCGCAGCACCGCCCCCGCCGCACGCCAGGCCGGGGCCAGGCCGGGGCCGGGCCCTGCCGGCCGCCTCCGCCGCCCTCCTCCCCGGGGCCGGCCGCAGGGCGGGGAGCAAAGGTAAACCGGGCCGGGCCTGGGCACCGGGCGGGGCGCGTCGCACCATGCTCGGCGGGGGCTGGCGGGGCCTCGGCACCGCCCTGGCCGTCCTGGGAGCTGGGGCCCTGCTCCGAGCCGGTACGTGGGGCGGGCGGCGCGGCTCGTCCGGCGCCGGGGCTGCACCCCGGTAGGACCCGCGGGGACGGGCAGCGCCTCCTCTGCCGCCGGGCCGGGCCGCGGGGGGCCGGGCCGCGGCCCCGGGCAGCAGGGCCGTGGCGTGGGGTGCGGTGGGGATGTCCCCTTGTAGCGGGGCTGGGGTCTGCGCGGTGACTCCCTGGGACCTGGGAGACTCCCTGGGAAGCTGGGACCTGGCCGGGGGCGGCGTGCGGTGCCCCCCCGTGCAGCAGAGACCCGGGGTTGGGGGGCATGCTGTGCCCCCGTGGAACCGGGAGCCGCAGGGAGCTGGGCGGCTGCAGGCACCCGGCCGTGGGTGGCCGGCCCTGGGGGTGGCGGCGGGGTTCAGCCCCGCTGGCAGCTCGGAAGTTTGACGGTGGTTTTTCTCTTCTCGTTTCCCGGCTCAGAGGTGCGCCGAGGTTTTTAAGCTGACTCACAGCCCCAAGTAGGTCAGTATCTGCTCAGCTGGAGCCTGGCTCTGTCGGTGGCTTTTCACATCGATAACCCATCTGGGAGGCTCCCGGGGAGTTTCTGGGCTGCCAAAGCGCTGGTTATTGCTATGGAAGGAGGGCTTGAGGGACAGGGGCTGGTATTTAAACTGGATTTGATGGATGGCAGAACATATTGGTAATGTAAACAACAACAAAAAAAAAAACCCACCAGAAACCAAAACTGTGTAAGCTCTGCATTTAAATGTAGGGCCTAAATTCTGAAAGTGTCTCCTTAGACTGGAGCTTGGGCTTTAGCTTCACAGCATCTCTGGGAAGTCTTGCCAGAGGCCTTTTGCATCACTCCAATTCTAAGACCTGGCCTTGACAACCAAGACTCCATTGGAGCTAACTGCCAGACTTGGAAACCCCGATGTTACCTTGGGAACAAGCATGTCAAACCGAGTTACTAGCAGCTCCTGAGTTCCCCAGGTTGCAGGGTGGGTGCTGTGCCTTCCACGCAGGCTTTGCTCCACCAGTGTGTGTGTGTGTGTGTGTCCTGCCCACACTGCCTGGACCCGGCTGTGATGCTGGCAGTGTGTGCCAGGTGAGCAAGTGAAATTGGAGTGGGAGTTGGACCTGGGCTTGTGGACCAACTTGCTTGGTATTGTGTGGAGCCACAAACTCGCTGCGTATCTAAAAAACATCTGCGTGCAGAGTACGTAAAGAGCGACTCTAGTGTTTTTTCTTATGAGGCAATACAGGGATGTTCATCTGGGTACGTGCGTGCAGGCATTTTTGAGTGACAGCCATGTTTGAAGTAGGAATTTTCCACTCTTTTCTGTAAGAAAGAGTAAACCAAAATGCTAAAGAGGAAATGTATGAAGCACCTATTTTCTGAGGGAACCTACTTTTTACACTGTGCTGCTGCCTGCTTGCCTCCAGTTTCCAGCATGTGTGCGTTTATATGATAACATTAACACTTCCCATCTGCAAACCCTTTCCTTTCGGCGACTCAAGCTGCACTAATGAACCATTCCAGAAAGCTGAAGCGTGTGATTCAAAAGCTGCTGGTGTTCTGCTCTCCCCAAGTCCTCTCTGCTTCAGGCATGAAGTCAGGACGGACGCGATACAAAATGTAGTGAAGATGAAGTCATTGGGCATTTTGGAGCAGACACGGGTGCATTACAGCGATCCTGAAGCGATCTCTGTTAGTCCTGGGCCAGAACAGGGCTTATGTATCGCTTGGGGAGCTCCCTTGAGCAGAACTGGCTCTGAGAACGTCCTTCTTGTACGAGCAGTGCTGGGCGTGCGTGAGAGAGCTTCTGGTCTGCTCGCCGAGTGGGCAGGCTGGAAAGGTGCCGCTTAGCTGCAGATGGGAATTCAGAATTAGTTTCATACTTAGTGGACGTTTTCTCATTCCTTTGTTTAAATTACATTTTAGAAAACATTTCCTTATGCGGTGGAGCTTGTTTGTTTGTTTTGCGAGAATTGCGAATTAAACATGCAAAGAGGCTTTGGGATGATGGCCAAGGTTAGAAATGGTTCATAGGAAGAAAGCATTTTAAGTATGTGAATAATTCCTTTGACTTGAAGCTAAGGTTGTGTTTTCTTTTGTTTGGTTTGGGGATTTTTTCTCCTAGTTAGCGTCTAGCATGCTAACAAACATGCAGTATATATAGCTCTTGTGACCGATAGCATCCAAAAAGTGCTTCGTGTTAGGGAGCAGTTAAAGAGCAATTGATTTTTTTTTTTTTTTTTTTTTTCCTATCAAGGAATAGTAAGGGATTTTTTTGTTCTTTTTTTTGAAAGGACTCTTCTGTTCCAGAGGAACACTCGGCAGGTATGGATGCTTTCCTCAATACTACGTGCCTTCACCATCAAATACCCAGTGCATGCCTACACTATCGTGTCTTGGGAGTTTCTTTGCAGCGCTGTGTTTAATTTTCCTACCATCTCCCCTTCTTATTCTCGTCCCTCATAAGCCACTGAGATGGTGGAAGCAGAAGAGGAAAAAGTCCTGTGCAGGACAATTGTAGCAGAGGGGCCTTAGAGCTCACGCTGCCCTGGGGCTGGGTTTGCAGCAATGCCATGCCCTGGTCGGAACTTGGATCTTGGTTTCGCAGCCTTGTTGGCCCCGTGGGTCTGTGGAGCGCAGGGGGGCTGTCCGTGTTGGCCGCAGCCAGTCTCTGGGGCCTCTTCTCTCCAAAGCAAGCTCTTATCAGGGGTGGGCAGGACTGACCTGTTTTGGGAGAGTGGGTCAGGCTGATTAGGAGCCTGGTGACCCCTCCCTTTGGCACCGATGGAGGTGACCAAGCACCGAGCGTCGGGAGCCTTAGGGAGAAAGTCTGTGGTGCAAAATGAAACAGCAACTGAGCCAGCACAGTTCAGACCAGCACAGTCACCTTCAGTGGTGTGTGAGGGCCTTGGGCGTTAAGACAACTGATTTCTGACTTGCAGAGACTTGATGCCTCTTTCCCTGCATGTATATGACCCAGGCCTGTGTTGCAGGGTCCCAGCAATGGAAGACCTTGTCCTCCTTGTTTCTTTTCTTTTTTTTTTTTTTTTTTAATGACAGAGCCTCTTAGGGCTTGGTTGCTTCTTTAAGAACTGCGTATCTGTGAGTTGAAGAGTGGAGCCTAAGCTATTTGCATCTGGAATTAGATTTGCTTCTTGGATCTGATTAAACATTTAACCAAAAGCAAACAGGGAAGCTCCACTGTTGCATCAAGATAGCCTGTGAGCAAGAGACCTGCTCGCAGTGCGTGCCTGGTGCCTGGCCAGGCAGGGAGCCTTGCCTTCCACAGAGGGACCCTGTCTTCTCTCCATGCGGGATGTGATTTCCCCAAGTAATGAACCAGATATTTCTGTTGTAGCAATGTGTGTATTTCTGTATTTCTCCTCTTTTTTTTCTCCCTCCTTTTTTGTCTTTTGGCTGTAACATGGGCTTTTGTGCTTTTTTTGCAAAGTCACTGTCCCATACTGACCTTTGTCCAGCTGTTCCCTCTCTGTTCTGCTTTCATGCCCCTTGAAATCTTCTCTCCAGTTGAGGTACAGCGCTTTCCCTGCATGAGCACATCTCTGGCAGCAAAGTATCTCGTCCCTCTTTGGTGTAGGGCACCAAGAGCCTCCCGTGCTGTGGGGCACCAGGTGACACAGGCAGACACTAAGGCTTTGTGCCGTGGTGGCCTCTCTCCTTTTGCTCTGAAGGAGGCAGGTTGAGCTGCCCATACCCTTCCTCTTGGGCCGTGGGCTGGGGGACCTGCTGTGCTCTGTCCCACTTGTTCCCCTCCCTGGGCTAACCTGTGGTTTGACTGTTTTGGTGTCCCCAGGCCCAGCGCAGCTGCGAGCTGTCTTCCTGCACACAGAACACGAGCAGAGGAAGTCAAAGACGGTCACACAAGCCGACATGAAGGTGGAATTGCTCCCAGCCCTCACAGACAACTACATGTACCTCCTCATCGACGAGGAAACGAAGGAGGCTGCAATAGTTGATCCGGTGCAGCCTCAGAAGGTAATGCTTTCCCCTGCACCTGTGAGCGGGGTGCTCACTGCTGCAGGCCTGGGAGATCCTTCCAGGTTGCCACATCCACGACAGAATTAGTCATGTGCTGACTCAGGCGTGGGGGAAAGGCAGGAAATACTGGCCATGCATAGGTACAGACAGGGCTTCACAGACTCTTCCGTGAAGACTCTTCTGTGCTTCTGGGCTCAGGCAGCTTGTCCCTGACTTCAAGAGTTATTGACCTGGTTTTGGTTTTTGTCCTTAGTTTGCAGTAATGCAGAAAAGAGGAAATTGGACTGAGGGCTTAGTCATGGCTAACTGGATCAGAGGCCTCGTGTCCTGATCTGTAACTATGACTTGAAGAGGGATGAGCTCTCTGTGGGCTTGCTGTCGTGGTGCTTTCAAACCTTGGAGCGGTCGTGTCCAGGTTACTCCAGGTGCTGTTAAGTCATTTCATGTGAGTTGTAATGCTCTTGCTGTGCCCTGTGCCTGCAGGTTTTGGATGCAGTCAAAAAGCATGGCGTGAAGCTGACCACTGTCCTGACCACCCATCATCACTGGTAACTATCTGCTGTAGTGGGATCCCTCTTCCTTCTGCATAAACACAAGAATCATTGCTTTTCTGGATCAAGTTGGTCTTTGCTAAGCAGGAGCTTAGGTCTGAGGAGAAGGATCAGAGCTCAGAAAGTATTCCCTTTGGCTCGCTATGATCAGATGCATTGTCTAGACTGCAAGCTCTGGGTGTCAGTGCCTCTAACCTTTAAAATTCTGACTTCTTCCAGGTGGCCAGTGAAATAAATGTGTGTGAAAGTAGCTGTGGAGCGTGGGAAGGAGCACGCTCACGCTGAGGTGTTAGGACATGCCTGTAAGGCATGCTACTCACAGTCAGCACTTGCGGGAGGATTACCTGCGTTGCAGATTAAGTCTGCCAGGGATGTAAAGATGAATGTTTTGCAGTTTTGCAGTGCTGAACCTGAGTAACCTCTCCCGTGGGTCATAGTGGAGCCACCTGTGTGGCTGGAGAGCCAGCCCTGATCTGGCAGGACCAGCACTGCAGCGAATGCTGAGCTGTTTGGACATCTGTGTGCCTGCTCCACGGTGTCTTGTGGGACACTGAATTACACATATCCCAGTTATCCCAAACTCTTCCTGCCGTAGTTACTGGAGAGTTGACTGTGAGCCCCTAAGGCTGGTGTTTTCTAACTAGGTATGAACTTGTGGGGGGTTGATCCTCTCTCTCACTGCCCTGGTTACTGGAGAAATGATATCCACTTGTGTTGATATGGCATATCCTTTGATATGAGGACAGTGTTACGTACTGGGAGAATAGTTGATCAGAAGTGATCATGTGGAAGTTACCATTGCAATATGAGTTAAGATGAATTTGTCTTCATCCCTACCCAAGTCCATTTTTCTGACCTTCCAGGGACCATGCTGGAGGAAATGAGAAGCTGGTAAAGATGGAGACGGGGTTGCGTGTGTATGGCGGAGACAGCAGAGTCGGAGCACTGACACAGAAAGTGTCCCACCTTACTTCACTCAAGGTAAAGGGAGTGAGCTGCAGGACTCAGCTGGGGGCGTCTCCTGTTTGTGTCACAGGTTTCGAGCTGGATCAGTGTGGGCCAACTTGAGTTAATATTGTGGTCGCAGCTTTTTTCCTTTCAACATCTCTTCGATGTAGTTGATAGTTTAAGTATAGCTTTCGCCCTTTTCCAGCCCTGTGAACCATAACTCCTCTGTCTTGATTTGGCTGGTGATACTTCATTGATGAGAACACTGGCACGGCTCAGACACCTGCATTGCTGGGTGTCCATGTGCTTCTGGACAGCTGCCTTACCTGGGGTGGTCAGAACCCACGCGTGAAAGGACAGGGCTTGTGCTCTGCTTAGAGCCTAGTTAGCAGCGAACAAACGCCAGTGGTCCTCTCTGAACGAAGGCTGGAATAGGGGGTGAAGAGGAAGCGGGCGAGCAGTGCTAGCTGCCTGCATTGCTTTTGCAGAGCTAAAGCAGCAAAACTTGTTGGAACCTATCTGTTTGTTTACAGACGAGCTGGCAGGTGACATGAACTGCTGTGAAATGCGCAGGTTGGCACGAATGTCACTGCTAGTCTTGGGGTGCGCTTTGAGGGGGGCAGCAGTAAAGAAGGGAGTACAGAAATACATGGGAAGGTGTGCAAATTAGGGCTGTGGGGGAAACATCTCCTTGGCCTCATGAATGTATTTAATCCTTCCCTTTTCGTGAGCGTTATCCACTTCTTCCCTTTGGCTTCATTTTTGTTTGGAGCTTTTTACACTTGATTAATTTTGTTTAGGATTTTTTGTTGCTCTGGATCTGTTTGCTCTTGCTGCCAACCAGACGCCGAGTCACTCTGCATGTAAATGAAAGAATCTGGCATTTCTCTTTGTCACAACACCTGCTAGGAGGAAACAGCTCCCTTCCAAGTTCCTGCCATAAAACTCTTTTGCTGGACTCTCCCAGGAGCAGAGCTGGTGTTTACTGCCCAGCTATGTGAGAATTTGCCTGTAGGACTGCTAGACCAATGTAATAGTTGCGATTCTTTTCTAACCGTACAAATGCTAGCAAACAGTAGCTTAAGCTCTAGTCTTCTGCCTTCTTCTCAGGTGGGATCTCTTAATGTGAAATGCCTCTGTACGCCGTGTCACACTTCTGGACACATCTGTTATTATGTGACTAAGCCAAATAGCTCCGAGCCACCTGCTGTTTTTACAGGTGAGGAGTTGGGAGGTTACCTTGCTGGCAGTCTGTGTTGCAAAGAAATAAGCTCCCCCTCTGCCTGTGTGCTCCTGACTCTGGATGTGCATCCATCCCTTACGGCCAGTGCAGCTGGTTAACATCCACATTATGCCCCCTTACCAAGTGCTACCAAGTAGTAGTTGTAGATGAAACTGGTGAAACCTCTCCGGGTTTGTAAACCATTGCTGGACACCCTGCAGGCAACACCAAGAGCGAGCCCTGGATGAGTCCTACATCTAGCATTTTCTTCTTTGAAACAAGAGCTGTTGGTTTACTGTCTCAGGCCAAACTGTGGCTGATTCCAAAACCTGTTGCTTTTCCATATGTTTGTACTCATGTCTGTAACAAAACTGACAGAAGAGAAAATAGGGGAGTAAGAAAGGGCTCCATCTCTGGTAGCCAGGTTCCGGATCCTGTTTTGGAAAGCAGGGTTCACCCTTCCCTGAGACTGCACCCAATCTCCCCAGGCTGCCATGTCATCCCTCTCCTGATGGGTGTTCTCCAGAGCTTGCACCAGCAGCAGGAGCAGCAGCATGGAAGAAGTAACTGCTTAAGCAAGATTTTAGGGAATACTGGGTAGAAAATGCAGAGGCAACTCATTTTTGTTCAGCTTCACAGCAGAGAGAACAAGTGTTCCTTGTCCACTCTAGAAAGGACAAGAGGGGACAGCAGACTGCCCACAGATAGGGAAGCGCTGGCATGGCTCGCCTGGCGAGGCTGTGGGGTTTCCTGCATTAGAAGTTGCATTTGCTGCGTGGGTTTATGTGTCTCTGAGCCCACGTGGGGCAGCAAGTGTAGCCTGGCTCTCCCTGTCCCTTCTGGTGAGCTGCAGTGAGGACAGCAATGGCAGGACTGAGCCCTCGGGGACTGTGCGTGCTCACGCTTTGGTGTGAGGAGCCTTGTCTGGTCCTGATTCCGTGTCGCACCTCCCTTGCAGGTGACACGCTGTTTGTGGCTGGTTGTGGGAAATTCTTCGAGGGAACCCCGGAGGAAATGTACAGAGCGCTGATTGAGATTTTGGGCAGCTTGGACCCCCAAACGGTACGAACCTCTCCTTTTGTTAAGTTAACCGACCAGAAACTACTACAGACATCAAAGAAACTGTCTTCCTAATAATACTGTTGTTCAAAAAGAGAATTTCTCATGTGTTGAAGGAATGAATGATTACATCAGGAATTGTCTTTGATGCTGAATAGCTGGAGTCCTCTGGGAAGGAAATACCTACCCCAAATACGCTTGTGCTTTGTGGGGAAAGAGTAGGGGCTGCTTATTAAAACCAAGGCTAGTGAGCTGGGATGCCCGGGCTTTTTCATTAGGCTTGCCCTTAAATTGGCAGATAGCACTGGCTGGTAACTCCTGGCACTTCTCCTGTGCATGTCTCCAGTGGAGAGTGTCGTGTGTCGTGGAGGGTTGCCTCTGTTGTTCCTGTTGTACCATGACATTGATGATGGTACCTGGCATTCCACCTCTGTACCTTCAGAGTTACCCGGTGTCACTTTTCCTTTCTCTTCCTAGAAAGTTTACTGCGGTCACGAATACACGATCAACAATCTCAAGTTTGCTCGACATGTTGAACCCAATAACGTCAATATCCAGGAAAAGCTTGCTTGGGCCAAGGTAAGCTGGTTCATCCTTTCCCTAGACTTGATGCTTTCATGGAGGCAGAGCCTCTGAGGAGTTAGAGGAGAGGAAGCAGTGTTGGGGAGAAAGAGAGGCTGAGGGAAGGGAGTTAAGAGCCAGGGGCTGCAATATGTTGTGTGACTAGGGGAGCGATGTGTTGGGGAGTAGGGTTAGTGTGTGGCCCAGTGTGTGTGTTTGCTGTCTGGCGGAGATGTGACCCTCCCTGGAAACTTCTTGGTATAATTACAGGTTGATGTCCACGTCTGTCTGGGAGGCTCAGCTCTGTCCCGAGTCTCTCTGTGTGTACCTCAGTGCTTGTCTGTCTATCTGTGTGGATGGCCCTGGAAAGGGCCTGGCCTGAGAAGCAGCCCAGGCAGTTGGGCGTAGCTCTAACCCCGTGTGGTTAATATACAGGACATTTCTCATTCACTAAAACATTCTTTCTTAAGCAGACATTTGTCCCTTGTTACAGGCAAAGTATGACAGTGGTGAGCCCACCATACCCTCCACCATTGCAGAAGAGTTTACGTACAACCCCTTCATGCGAGTGAGGTATGGAGGAGATGTGGGTGCGGGGATGGTCCTTGTGTTTGGAGGGGGGATGTGGGAAGGAGGAGGTCTCCAAAAAAAGAGCCATAACTGCCTTGCATATTCCTTTTCTGATGCCCTCAAGACTCTCCTTAAAATACACTCGCTGTCCTGGCAGACGCTTGCTACAGTGAAATTTGGAGGGTTGTGGTGAGCGTCTCTGCCAGTGCTGAGCACCCTGACTCAAGAGGAGAACAAGCTTCATCGGGTAGTTACGTTCCTTCATCAAGCAGCTTTTGGCAGACGGGCGCAGCAAAAGATGCTGTTCAAGGCATAAGAGTGTTTGCAATTTCCTCTTGCCAATGTTTAAACCAGAGGAGCTGATAAGCCTGTGCCAGAGCCCTGAGTCTTTGATCTTTAAGTGCAACATTTCCCCTTGATGCAGGTGAAATGTGACAGTAGTGGCTTCAGAGATGAGATTTTATCTTGAAGTCTCTGCATTTGCTGTCCCTGGTGTTCCCTCCTGGCAGGGAGAAGACGGTTCAGCAGCACGCGGGGGAGACCGACCCCATCCGAACAATGGGAGCCATCAGGAAAGAGAAGGACAACTTCCGAGTCCCGAAGGATTGAGCACTCTGCCTGGATCACTTTAATGTCAGTTTAAGTGTAATTTAGACTATTCAGATATTTTAGAGTTGAATCTTCTGTTGTGGTTGAGAGAGTCGTATTTAGGTTTTTATTTTTGTTTTAATTAAGAAAAAAAAGCACTTTGCCCTTGTTGAGATCTTCTACAGCATATTTATATTATGATGAAGAATATTTATCCTTCTGTTGCTGGCTCTCAAACTGTCACATGCAGATCATTTTACATATGTTGGTACGTGGCTCAAAGTCTGGGGTGGGGAAGGGTCAAACCTTGAGGTCTAGGAAAAAGCTCCTGTTATTTTTGTAGGAGCCAGATGCGAATGCAGACAGTGGGACTGGGGCCCTAGAAGTCTTCATTTAAAACAGACAAAATGCAGAAACTACATTGCCAGCTGAAAATTTGACCTTTGCTTCCATGCTGCTGCTTAAACAGTCTGTTGCTTCTGGCTCCACTAAAACCAGTTCTCGGCGACAGACCTGCTCTGCCAACGCCAGTTCAGGGCTTAGTTTGTGAAACAGGCAGGGTACTGGGGAGCGGCACACGCGGACTGTTCGGCTTTCCTCTTCTCTCTGACATTCCTTGTTGTGGACTGCAGTAACTTTTCCAGGCAGTGTCTCTGGCTTCCAGACTGCGCTGTTGCTTAACCCTTTCACTCTTAACGTCAGCCTCTTTGCACGTAGCTGCTTACTGCTCTTAAGTGTGAGCTGGATGTTACTTGTATTAGTACCACACAGACGAAGAAGGGATTTGTCTGCTGGTTCAAAACCCTGAGAAGAAACCCCTTACTTAGTGACTAACTGCTGAGCAGCGATGAGATTCCTCCAACAGATGCCTTGCTGCCGATAGCCGGAGCGGCTGCTTTGTACCTTGCCGTGAGTAATGTGGCAAATGAACATTTCTCAGCTGGGTGCCGTTCCCCAGTGAGAGAGCGGCTGTTGTGGGGAGCACTGGCAGCCCCTGCACTGGACCTGGGAGCCTGGGGGACTCCAGCTGAGGGGCCTGGCTCACAGCAGATGCTTTGTGCTGCTGGGGTTGATCTCCCACCCTGCAGCCTCTGCCTGGGCCAGCCTCTGCTAGAAAGGCCACAGTGGTGATAGAAGTGATGAGGGTGTCCACATATTGCCAGATTAAACAGGGCTCAGATCTCGGACCCTCTGAGAAACCACATTAGCGTGGAACATTTCTTGTTCTTGGTTGGTCCATGGGGCTTAAAAGCCATCCCTGTTCTCGGAGTTGTTCTCTGAGACCCCACTCTGCAGCCAGCTTGAAAACTGCAGGGAGGGAGCTCGCCCTCGGGCTGTCTTTCTCACGGGGAATGGTGCATCGAAGTGGATGAACAGGATAAACTTTGGGGGAAGACAAATCCAGATTTTTTTCAGTGAGTGGGTCACCCCCTTCCTGCGCTTCCCATCCTCCAGCTCGGTGGCTTTAAACAAGAGAGATGCGAGTGAAGGGTGGTAGGACCCAGCCTTGCGGGCTCAGCATCTGCGTTTTTGTCTTCCTCCTAGTCGTTATTTTCTTCCTTGTTTCTTGGTCTCGGCTGCGTACTGCAGCTCTCCTCAAGTACAAGACATTTTCAAACAAATGTTTTGCGGCTGAAACTAACAAAAGGTTAAAATGATTTTGGTTCCAGTTTCTCCCCCTCTCCCCAGTGCCTGTTGGTAAGTAACGCCACCGTGGAGTCCGTAACCTCCCGGGTGTCACCGGCGTAACTTTGGTCTGCTGTTCTAACGAACAGGCTGAATGGCAGCGTATGAGCGGGATTTGGTGTAGCACCATTTCTTTATTTGCTTTAAAAAAGGTACATTTTTATGTAGTTCAGAAAGAAAAGTGGTACCTAAAACTTTACTGCCTCCTTAACTTGAACGCTGTGCTGCTACAACGGAGCGTGACTGTACTGATGGCTGTTTGACAAATGAGCAAATAAATAATAACAGCTGTAAATCGAGCATCGGTGGGGTGGTATGGAAGAGGGGGGGGGTTCTTTATCTCACCATTTTAATTTTTTTTATTTTTTACTAGTAATCAAAGTCAACCAACTGGGAAACGTTTTTCTACCTAATCCCGGGGGGGAGCGGGTGACACTTTGAGATCCTCTGGGGCTTTATTCAAGGTCTTGTTACAACCGTGTTTTGTCTTCGAAAGAAGAATGGAGCGTGTTCAGCGCTTGTTTCCTGCTTGCGAGTGCTGTTCCCTCCTTCACAAGTGACCTTTGGGGGGACCACGGTCAACCCTGAAATGGGGCTTGTCCCCGGCTGGGACAGGAGCTGGGACACGGCTCTGCTCCTGCTCGTCCCCCGTTTTTGGTGCTTTTTGGGCTTGGGTGGTTCGGAGGATGAACCTGGAGCTCTGGCGTGGTGGTGCGAGACCCTCCCTCCTAAATACCAGTGCTAGTGTCCAGGTTTCCTCCAGACCATCTTGTGTCTCTGATGTCCCAACGCCTGGTGGGAGCCGGCACCCCCAACCCTTCCCGGGACAGGAGACCCTTGTCCCTCTCGCTCTATGACACTGGTGGTGGGAGTGGTGGGGTTCGGTGGGGATTTTTTTTTTGGGGGGGTGGTGCTGTTTTGGCAGCCCGGTCCCCCTCTTGCTGCCGTGACACCTGGTTGGGGGTGAGGGGCCAGGCTGCAGTTTTGAGGTCTGGGGGGGGACAAACACCCCCTGTCCCGGCTTTCCTCCTTGCCGGGCTCCCCTGCACCTTCAGCCTGGCAAGCCTGGGTGCTGGTGGGACCCGCTGCGTGAGAGGATGAGCTGTGGGGCCCCGCGAGTGGGCATGCGGATGCGGGGTGCCGCGGTGGAATATCGAGGGGGTGTTTCATCCCTCTGCCCCACACCGCGGGGGGGTGTGTGTGTGTGTGGGGGGGGGGTGTGTTCACCGGCAGCCGCGTTGCACCGGGGGCTGGAGAAGACGGGAAGCGCCCGGGCCCCGCGGCGGGGGCCGTGCGGGATGTCAGCCCGCCCCACGCAGCGTGACCCGCCCCGCACTGCACCGGCGGGGGCGGGACGCGCCCGCCCGCTGCGGGGAGGGGCTGCGGGCGGCGCCGCCCGCAGGTAGCGGCCGCGTCACGCGTGGGATCCGCCGAGGGTCGCGCTGGGGGCGACGCGGCGGGGCTGGGAGGGGGGACCGCGCACCCCCGCCTGTCCTCCCCCCGCGGCTGCGTGGGGCAAGGACGGCCCCCCCCATCCCTCTTGTTTTGCTGCGTGGAGGTGGGGCCACCCCCGTGTTTTGCTGCGTGGGGCCGGCCCCCCTTCCTCCTCCCCCCCCCCCCCCGCCGTGTCCCGCGGCCGGTGAAGGACCATGAAGGTGAAGGTGATTTCTGTCCTGGAGGACAACTACATGTACCTGGTCATCGAGGAGAGCACCCGGGATGCCATCGCGGTGGACGCCGCCGTCCCCAAAAGGGTGAGAGATGCTTTGCCCTCTCCCGGAGCGGTCGCAGCCCCACCACGTCCTGGGTGGGCTGTGGGGTCCCACTCGGGGGATGTGCCCGTGGTGGTGGCCCCACGTGGGGTTGGCATGTGGGGTCTTAGTGGGGTGCATCCGTGTGTGTGTGGAGCATCGGTGGACTCGACCCCTGTTCAATCCCCATTTGCACGACCCCCTCACCGTTACCTCCCAGCCCTCCCCATGCCCACGCTGGAAGCCCTGCAGACCCCAAAACAAGTGAGAATAACCTGAAATGGGCTGAAAAGTCCTGTTTTCCGGGAGGCAGCCTGTGGCCGTGCTGCTGGGGACGGGCAGGGGAGGTAGCGCCGGGGTCATTCCTCGCTGCCGTGACCCCTGTGTCCCCCTGCCTGGTGACCACCTTGTGTCACCCTCTGCTGCTGCACACCGTGGGAACGCTGTCGCGGTTTTTGAGCGTTTATTGTTGACACAGACGTTTCCTTCCTCTTTGAGGAACGTAATCAGGAGCAGCCGGAGGGTTTGTTAGCAGCAATGAATTTCAAGTTGGCATTAAGAGCCTCCTGGCAGCCGAGCCGTGGGGTTGGCAGCCCCGCACGGCCCCTCGCCGTAGCCGGGATGGGTGGCACGGCCACCGTCTCCCCACCGTGGCGATGACCCCAGGCACGGCCTGTGCTGTACCTCCCTGCTTACCCTGCAAAAGCACTGGCCATAAAATGCCGTCATCCCCGTGGGAGCAGCGTGTTCCCTTCCGCCTGCTCCACTCTGTGCGACGGGGTCAGCCACGGGGAGCCGAGCCTTCATCCCACCCTCATCCTCCCATTGCTCAGAGGTTGTTTCTGACTGTTTTCTCTGCCCTGGTCCGCTGGGCCTCTCGCCTGCGGAGCGGTGCCGTGCGGGACAGATCCTGCGCTGGCACAGGCATGGTGGGCGCTGGCTGTTCAGGGCTGTGCTGTGCGGCTGTAGCGGCTGCGGGGTGTGTGTCACCTCCTCTCCGTGCGCTCACTTCCTTCTTCTCTGGGTCCGTTTCAGTTGCTGGAGATCGTCAGGAAGGAGGAGGTGGTGCTCAGAGCGGTCCTCACCACCCACCACCACTGGTAAGTGCTGCTGGTCTAAGTGGGGGGCCGGGGCGGCTTTCCCCCGTGCGGGACCGGGTGCCCATTCCCTCCTCTGCTGGCGCAGGGACCACGCGAGGGGCAACGAGGAGCTGGCGAGGCTGTGTCCCGGCCTGCGGGTGTACGGTGCCGATGAGCGGATCGGGGCCCTGACGCACAAGGTGACCCACGAGCAGGAGCTGACGGTGCGTGGCTGCACGAGTGCCCCGGGGCTCGGTCCCCATGCAGGGATCCTGCCCCACGGGGCGGCTGTGGGGCTGGTGGGGAGCAGAGCTGGGTGATGGCGTGGTCCCACCGTGCTGGGAGCTAATGGGCTTGGTGCCTGGCCGGGGCCGTGCTCGGGCTCCCTGTGCCCTGGAATGGTTGTAGACGTGGCACTGTGGATTCAGGGTGGGATGGAGCTCTGGGAGGAGAAGCCCCATCCCATTCCCGGCCCATTTGGGATTGTGCTGGGGGACCTAACCCTCTCCTGGGGCCCCGCTGCTAAATTGGAGCAGACACGTGTAACCCAGGGCTCACCCAAATCACGGTCCCCCAGCATGTCTGCCACCTGCTGAGCCCTGGGTGCGCGATGCCGTGGGGCTTGGGGAGCTCCAGGGGGGTCTGGCTGCCCGTCAGGGACCCCAGCGAGGTCCTGACCCTCTCTCCCTGCAGTTCGGGGCCATCCGGGTGAGGTGCCTCTTCACCCCCTGCCATACCTCGGGCCACATGTGCTACTTCATGTGGGAGGACGGCTCCCCGGACGCTCCAGCTCTCTTCTCAGGTACCCCATCCTGCCCATGTGCACCCCATGGGTACCAGGGACACAGGGCACGCTGCCTGGGTGCCTCCCCGGCTTGACGCTCACAGGGCGAATCCAGCGCGTGGGGGCTCCCACCCGGTACCCCGTCCCTGGGAGCGGGACCAGGGTCCCCTCCGTGTCCAGACCCTTTTCCCCACAGGTGACACTCTGTTCGTGGGAGGCTGCGGGAAGTTCTTCGAGGGGACGGCGGAGCAGATGTACACCAACCTCACCCAAATCCTGGGGGCTTTGCCGAAGGAGACGGTGAGTGCCCCACATTTCAGCCCCACCCTGGGGAGGGACCCCAAAATCGGGAGGGGACTCAAGGCCGGCAGCGCTCAGGAGGCAGCACCCGTCCCCGGGGCTGGGGCTGCAGCAGGACCAGGATGGGTCGGACCCGGCACCGGGCGCACGTGTGACGCTGAGTGTTTCCTGCTGGTGTTGCAGAAGGTGTTCTGTGGCCACGAATGCACCGTCCGAAACCTCAAGTTCGCCTTAAAAGTGGAACCAGAGAATGAAATAGTGAAGAAGAAACTCGCGTGGGCCAAAGTAAGTGGCTGTGTCCCTGCTGGGGTGGGGACAGAGGAGGTGTTGGGTGCTGGCAGGTTTTTGGATGTCTCTGGTTCCTCGGCAGCAGCGGGATGATGAGGACTTGCCCACGGTGCCCTCCACGCTGCAGGAGGAGTTCCTCTACAACCCCTTCCTGCGGGTCACGTAAGCAGCGCCGGTGCCTTGGGGGTGTGAAGGGCTCCACAGTGGGTCAACCCCGAATCCAAGGGGTTGGTTGGTCGGTCCTGCCCCCAAACTCTGCTCCCCCTTCCTCTGCAGCATCACCCCTTCTCCCATGGCTTCACTAGCCGGTGGGAGATCCAAGCCCCAAGGGAAGGGAGGGTGCCTGGACACGAGGTCCTGCACTTCCCAGCACAGGGCACAAGACAAGCACAGACAAGCCCCGTGTGCCCCAGCAGCCACCTGACACGAGGATGTGACTCCCCCGTTGTCCATCCCAGTGTGCGCTGGGGTCCTAGTGGGGAGGGGTGTCCCCGTCCCGTCCCCTGTGGTCACAGCAGAGCTGGTCTCCTTGCAGGGAGGAGCCCTTGCAGAAGTTCACAGGCAAGACAGACCCGGTGGAGGTGCTGAGGACCCTCCGCACCGAGAAGGATAACTTCAAGAAGCCCAAGGAGCGGCCCAATCCCCAGGCCATGCTCGCATTCGACTGGGGACTTTTCAGCCCCTTCCTCGAGAAGAAGTGATCATCCGTGGTGGTGGCTCCCAAAGCGCAGCGTCCCCATTGTGGCAAGGGCTTCCTCCCGGGGCTGTGTCCGTCTGGCTCTGACTTAATCCCGTAAGACTCATTGGTTGGGAGCTGGTTTCTATCTTTAACCTGCTCGTTCCGAGGCTGCTCTGCTTTGCTCCCTCCGGCGCCGTGCCCGGTTCCCCCGGTCCACGGGAGCTTTGCTGAGTTCGGCCAAGCAGGTAAACCTGCGGGGATGTTTTGGAGGAGAGGACACTCCTGATGTTGGGGTTGGCGGGTGCGGGAGCTGCCGCCCGTCCTACAGCCCTTTTCCTGCGGGAGGGAGCCAAGGCTCCCTTGGGAAGGTGGGGATGCTCGGGGGATGCGGTGCTGTACCCCCCGGAGCAGCTGGCACCCTGCAGCCCTGCCACAGCTGGTGCTGCATCGGGACGAGGAGCGGGGACTTGGATGCACAAGAGGAAGCCGAGAAGAGAATTGGCATTTTCACTGGCGTCCGGCAGTACCTACTTGACTCCAGACCTGGGCTAACAGGAACCCTCATTACAGTGTATTTTTTTTTCCCCTTTTCCCCTTATTTTTATGGTAGGCCAACACAGAAAAATCGCGTAGGGATTTGTAACACAATCGCTGACTTATGGGAGCCATCCAAACCGCTTACACCGCACAGAGTACGCGCAGGTGACGTTCAGGCCTGGAGGAACGTGTGCTCTAACCCGCTGGCTGCGTGAAATGCTTTGAAGATGTGACAGTTTTCAGGCAGCAAACAACAATGTGCTGTTGGGCATCTACTGCTGCTGCTTTTTTTTTTTTTTTTTTTTTTTTCCCCCTCCATAGAAAACTGGAAAACTTCGCTGAAACTTCCCTTTCTGTTGCCTTTTCTTTAGAAGAAGAGCTGGGGAGCAGCTGGGACTCTTCAGCCTCTTCAGCCTTCAGTTGGTGCAAAATCAGTACTGTATTTTATTTTATTTTTAAGTCTGAGAAATGTGCAAATCTTTTATTGGCAGGTGGTGGGGAGGTGCATTACAAACCCAGTAAAGTCGTTTTCTTTTTTTTTTTTTTTGAGGAAAACATAGGGCTTGATGGTAGTGCTGTAAATAGCTGTGAAAAATCCCTTCGAAGGGTCTGGGCTCGGGCCGGTTGCTCCGTGTGGGACAATCGCACGTCTCCGGTTTCTTCTTGACCTCGGTGTGTGTGGCTGTCTTGGTGTTGCGGAGTTCTGCGGAGTTCCGATGAAAACACAGAGGTGCAGAGGGGTTGGTCCCGTAATCCCTTCCCGTTTGGTGTCACTTTAAAGTGTCGATTATGAATTTTGTAGCTCCTAACACTGGAATAGAGTTGACTTCAGGATCTTTCACGTGTGGACTCTGAACTGCATCCATTGCCACTGACGCCTGGTTTGTGCCCGTTTCTTCCCTTGCTAGGAATAGACTAAGGGTTTCCTTTTTTTCCCTTTTTTTAGTTATAGTGTTAGAATTTACTCTCCCCCACAGGGCGGGGAAGAATTAATCCTGCTGCACAAGTTGCCTCGGTACTACTGCCTCAAAGTTACTCAGTTTAAATGTAATGGTACAGTTTGTCCATGTTACGTGGGTGTTCCTCTGGAATTTTATTTATACTGGGAGCAGAGATGCACCCGTGTGTGTTCGGGGGGGGTTCCTGAACTGGCAGCGAGTGCTCACGTTGACAGCAGCTGAAAGGCCGGGAGGAATTCAAGCTGGTTCTGATACCACGGCAAGAACAGACACCCAGGAGCATCTGTAGGAGCCGAGGTCTCAGGGTGTTCTGAGCGGAGAGCCCTTTGACGGCTTTAGCAGGGTACACATTGGTAAACCCCCCCCCCCCAAGTGATTAATCTATATTTAATTTAGCTTTATTTATTTGTGCGCTTCTGGCCTGATGTGCATGTTGTCAGCGGAAACAGAATGGGTTTCTCTTGCACTGATGTTCATGGTCTCAGCACTTCATTTGGAATGATTTTGCATTAGCCGCGGTGTCTCTCGCTGCAGATGAAAATGCCCTGGTTTAGCACAACACTGTGTGATACAAATCTATGCATGGAAAAGGGCATTCGCTGAAACTACCGACCTGCTTGTAAAACGAATAGGGTGGGGAGGGGGAAGCAGTGGGAGATTCTTGCCTTATGAACACTGTGAATTCACTCATTGATCAGCAACACCTGAAAAATGTAAAGCTTTTAATTAAAACCATTTAAAAAAATGTCTTTTACACTGTTGGTTTACTTTTAAGAAAGAGTGGAGGAGGCTTTGAGAAGGACACAGGCAAGTACTGCCAGAGCAGCCATCACAAGAGGCAGCTCAAGGTCTGAGAGCTTTGCTTGTGACAGCCCTGAGCTCGGGGGGGGGGGGCAGGAACTGGGTGGGGGGGGTCATCTTTGATGAGGGTCCGGGCAAGGTTTCAGTCTGGGCTAGGTGCTGTAACCACCTCCATCTGTGTTTATTCTGAAGGACAAAGCAATATGGCAGCTTTGTTCTCAGTTCTCATCCACTTAACTCTATTTTCTGCACAGTCCTTCCTCCTCACACAGCAGGAACTGGAAAAAGGAGAAATATTGAAGCGATTCAATAACGTGATTCTTCGGTTCGTGTTCACTCACAGCTACAGCAGTAACAAGGAGAGGTTCCACATCTGCCCGTGTCCCTTCCTCTCGGGTTCAGGTACAGCTGTGAATCCTCCCACTGCTGCCTTTCCCTCCCCGTGCCCATTGTAACTCCAGCAAAAACGGTATTCACATTAAATAGACCAAAAGAGAGTTATTCATTCAGTTGTTTTTCTCTGAATAGTTCTGAAAATACCCGTATGTAGAAATCCAGACAGCAAGACAAGCACACGTCACCTCCAGTAACAACAGACCCAATCTGTTTCACATCCATCTGTCTTCTGGCAAGGCATGGTAACACGCTGCGTTAAACCAGATGTGCCGTTACTAACCTCTGGGATCGTCCTGCTAAACTGCTGCTTGTTAACGATGACATCTCACAGCCCCCTTCTATTAACTCTGGTAAAGTAACACCTTTCAGAGACACCAAGAACTTTGTCCTTCCTCGGAAAGAAAGCTGGCAATAAATTCTTACTTGGAACACTGTAAAAAAACCTGCTTTCTCTGAATTTAAGGATATTATCCATCAGTAAGCGGCTGTTGAGGATGGGGTGGATGTGACAATTCTGTGACTCTCTCTACTGTGTATTTAGGGAGAGAAAGAGAGATGTAATTGCCCACAGTTAGAGACAATCATTGTAATTAAAGGGAAAAAAAAAAAAATCACTCTAGCTTGTTCTTCGGAAACATTCATTCAATTCACATTTCAGCAGGCAATAAAACAGCCCTGGAGATGATGCTTCTCACGTGATCCCAGGCTGCTGGTACCCACCCCCTCTGACAGGGCAGAGAGACTGCAGCTGGGCCTCAAGGGCAGCCAGTCAGGGGCAGCGAGATGGAAAAACAGAACCCAAGGTCTAATTAGACCATTTATAACTAAATGAGGATGTCCCGACAGAGACAGCCATAAAACTTAGCCCTGTGACATACAGCGAGGCCTGGACCAGTAATACTGTCACGTAGCATAAAGTTCATCTCAGTGAGGCTACAGCAACCCACATCCTTCAGTACCTTGAATTCACCAGTTCTGGCAGGAACAGGGTGGTAAAGGGAGTTCCCATTTAGTCCTTAAAGACTGTGCAGGGGCTGGGATGCATTACTGCTTTTTTTGACGTGTTTTAAAGTAGTGTTTGGTTTTTATTTACATCACTTTGATAATTATAAAGCCGCAGGAATTAATATTGCCTGCCCATATGCACATTACCTTCTGATCCCTAATGAGAGTTAGAAATTGCCAACTCCCAGTGATGGCAGAGAACTGTAGCTGTCTTTTGAGAATCTTAAATAAAATTGAGTTTAAAAGGCACTGAGTATCTGTCTCTGGGCTTCACAGCATCAGTCCTTCACCATTTGATGTTAAATCCAGTGTTTGCTTTCTCCACAGCGTGGTACTCTGTATGCAAAGCTCTCGCAGCCTTCCCTGACTCCGCGCCCCCCAGCCATTGCTCATACAGTGCATTTACAGTCCGGTTCTTCTCGGGAATTTCAGTCTTAAGGGATTCGTACAACCTCTCGACCTGCTGAAGCTGGTCCTTGCTGGATTCACCATCTAGTTTGATCTGACCACCTCCATTTAAGCAGCCTGTGGGCAACAAAGCAAGAAAACATCAGAGTTTAGAAAGCCCTTCAGCTTTATCAGAAAAAAAAAAAACCTCAACTAAAGTTAATTTACTCTGCACCTGCAAACAGTTACAGAAATGACAACCCCATTATTAATTGTGGTTTACTCCCCAGTTATCTAACCCAGCAGGATGGGCTGCAGCCCTGGAGGGGAGCTTACTGGCTTGGTGTGCCCTAGGGCTAATCCAGGCTGCAGCCAGGTGAGCCAGGGCAGGCTGGGAACTGCCCGGAGATGGAGGCAAGAAGAAGCAAGGAGCTCTGGCTCTCAGATCCTGCCTCCGGAAAAGGGGCAGGACACAACCCTGGTGAGAGCAGCCCTAGAGTCTCAGCTGAAGGTAAGATAAACGTCCCTGGGGTATGTTCTGGGTTTGCTGTTGGGGTGGAGGTGGACTATGAGTCGAGTGTGTGGTTGCCCCAAGGGGGTGTCCTGTTGCTGAGCAGCCCCTCGGGGCTGGGTGTCGCGCGGACCCTTGGGGATAGAACAGTCGCTCAGAGTGCAGAGCGGCAGCTCAGCATCACTTCAGGCTGGGTTCAAGCTGCCTGTGCCTCTGCTGGCAGAGTTGGAGAGAAGCAGGAGGCAGAAAAAGGAAGGGCTGCACAAAGAGGAAAAGGGAATAAAATAGGTAGAGGCAGACTTTCTCCATCAGCCACAGCAAGCATTCTCTAAAAGCGTAACAGTCAGTTTTGGAGGAAGAATATTCTCATGTACCAAAGATCACAGAAAACCAGGAGGACCTCCTTAAAAGCACTAGTTATGCAAATCTGTGCAACGGAATTTAACTGTAATTACTTAAAACCTGAAGAATTAGTAGCTTCTAGGTAGGAAACATACATACAAACAACTTCGAAATTCTGCCACTGTGACTATCGCATCTCAAGAGTCTGAAGGCTTTGCCACAAAATCCAGGATGTTAGAAATTGCCTACTGTTCTTATAATTTAGGTATGGTTTCATACAGCTTTTTACATCCATGGACTATCAGTGCCATCCCTGTGCAGCCTTACCTGACGGGCAAGCCATGACTTCAACATAGTGATAGGGTGATTTCCCTCGTTTCAGCTTTTGCACCAAGTTCTGTATGTTTCGAAATCCATATGCCAAAGCAAACTGGAGCAGGACTACTCCATCCCTCTCCAGTGTCACCTCCTGGAAGTCCTTGTTTCTGAGGAACAAGAGCAGAGAAATTGTCTCATCCAAATTAACTTCTATTTTAAACTTCAAGGAGCCCTGTTCTAAAACAAAGCTTTTTGTGAAATCTTATTCAAGAAAGCTGCCCTAGTTCTTCTTTGCCACCCAAACAAAAGAGATGAAGGAACTGATCCTTTCCTAGTCTTGTTTGAGGACCTGCCACCTGAGCTGAGTTTGCTGAAGAACACCTGTGTTGAATAAATCCCCAAAAGCCAAGTAAATGGAGCCTGAACAAAAGTTTCATTGTGAGAGGCCTTCTGAGTTGGCTTCAGCCAACTTATACATTAGTGAGGCCACTGAGGAAAATTTTAAATCGTAGTGGGTCATAAAACCAGGGAGCAAACACCTATTGAAAGCTTCCAGACTCCTAAAGTTAGTGGAAATACCTGTTCCTGATAAAAGAATAAGTAATTTGATTTTTATCAAGTATTTCACATTGAGACTCGGGGGGACTGTTTCTTCTGCTTCCTAGACCAGAGAATCCTAAACATAAATATTGCTGATTAGGGATATAATTTATTACAAACGGTACCTTAATATCATAACTGAGAAGCTAAAAGGAATCTCAGCTGAATGAGCCTCCATGCCCAAAAAGACTTCTTGTCTTTAAAACAGAGCCCCAAAGCCCTGACACAACATTTTCTGTTCTCCGATAGCTAGATTCGTAACAAATCTACTTTACTGGCCTGATTGCAGGTGAGGAAGCCCAGATCCAGGCGAGCTCTGTCTTTTAAATTACTCTAAAAATTGTCTGCAACTTGATACTGGGAAAATCCATCAGGCCAGCATGAAGTGTGTGGGTGGTGAAGGGGCTCGAAGTCTCGGAGGGGAAGCTGCCTGGAGTGCTGGCTGATTTATTGCTCAGCGACTGTGGGAGTAAGAAGCCAATTCCCATGCCTTCAAGTCAAATGTTTAGCGTTGCAAAGAAAGTTTCAGCCCATCAGCAAGATAACAGCATGAGCAGAATTGCAATAAAAACAGTGTTTTCTGTAGGACTTTCAACTTCTTACTTTAAAGGTTTGTACTGAATTGTATCCACTTGAATTCCAAAGAGCTCCTTGGCTGCGTACTTGTAGATGTGCTCCAAATAGCCCCCAGAGCCACCTCCAGCGTGGCCCATGAGCTCCTCTTCTGCAGCACAACTGAACCTGGGGGAAAGGAAGAAATAAGCACTTTTAGTGGGAATCTTTGATAAAACAACCAGCACAAACACAAAAGTCCAGGGGACTCAAAGCCAACAGAAGAAGCCACATGACCTGCTCCCTTTGAGCTTCCAGCTTTTCCCTTTCTCCTGGGAACCAACTATTTATAGCTTCAGAGCTCAAGAGGTTTAACCCTGTGCTGCCCAACATCCTTTTGGTCACGCTCAGTGGAAATACCGTCAAATGCCACAGCAAGGCCTGACCCAGGCACTGCCAACTTAATCTTCATGTATCAAAAAGATGTTTGGGAATGTTTGTGTTACAAGAGCAATTACCTGATGTGTATTTTCTTAGCTTTCTGTTTAATATCTCTGCAAACATCCTGGGTTTATGCTTAGAAATGGAAGGAGGGAAATAATGAAGCCTTGGTGGTATGAGTCCGTGCAACCTCTGCTTCTCCTGGAGAACACAGCCTAGCAGAAATCCTGTCTCGGTCAAGAGACATCTCATCAGTGCTAAAGCTTTGCTGCAACATCAACGAAAGCAGAATTCATTCTTGAAAGCTCCAGTTCTGTGTTACGACACATTTTTTGAAACCAGCTACTTTAACTGTGGTTACTGGGATGCGAAAGGGCACTTCTGGGAGATATCAGTGGGAAGATCACAAGCCCAGAGAGGTGAAATGTGTCTTGCTGTGATTTCAGGTGCTTAAAGTCAAGTAACAAAGGTGAACAAACCTAACAATGCCAGGACATTTGCTCCATACACGGCTGTCCTTAACAGGATCCTGCTTCGAGTACAACACGTTTTTGGTGTTGAACAACCACGTTAACATGAGTCCTGTAATTCCAGTTCTGCACAGATAATGGCATCTCACTGACATGCCAAAACACAACCAACTATTCAGAGGTCAAGATGTTTCTTGAGAATAGCTCACCAGATGGAAGCCACAACAATAGCTTTTGTTATGAGGGAATAACAAGACGAGGGATCTGCTTGGAAACGCTCATCAGGCAGTAACACTTGCATTCTCCTCCTAACAGCTGCAGAAGGGAAAACACTTGAATTCTGGCCAAACAGTTTCAAGTCAAATCGAAGATGTTGCCTCTTCCAGATAAAATCTTAGGCTTTGGAAGAACTGCAGAAGGCAACACTTTAGCCTGCAATCGCCCTCAGAAACTATTTTTAATTTGATCTTGTTTACAGGAACTGAGCTTCATTAACAAAATGCTTGAGTGTGTCTGGCCTCACGTACCGCTACTCTCTTAAAATGAGGCTGCCAGTAAGCTCCAGTGCTGGCCTGGAGCAAACGGTTATACCGGCAAAAGTCCTAGGATTTCTGGCACTTGATCTCATTCTTGCTGCCAAATGTAATAACCTCTTAATGGGCTTTTCCACGTGCTGGAGGATAAAGCAGAACAACAGCCATTGGACTGCGTCTGTGAACGCTCCAAGTTCCGAGGAATACGTGCTGTTTGTAACCAGTCAATTTACTGAGTATGTTAAAGCGAGCACAAGGTTATAGAGGCACTTTATCACCACAAGCATGAGGCCTGGTGCTCAGAATGTACTCCTAAGAAGTTGGCCAGAGATTTTTATCAAGTAATTAGACATTCAGTTCTACGTTATAACTGACACTTCCATAGTATCATTTCCGAAGGGAGCCCAAACACTTCAGACTATTTTTTTTCTCCTCGGTGTCAGCGGTGTAACAAAAAAGCAGGTAGAACAGAAGTACTTGTGTACATCGGGACTCGACCGTGCAGACATTTATTTTAGCTGAGAATACTTTTCTTTTTTGATGTGAAAGCAATCTGTGTATGCTACATCAGAAAAAGACAATTAATCCTGGAAAAAGCGTGCATAAATACATCTGTGCTAGTAAAAGTGTTATGTGAAACCCACACCTACTGATCCCCTAAAATGTATTAGAAGGAAACTGAGGCTCTGGGCATGCACATTGTTTTAAATCTCTTTTTTTTTTTTTTTTTTAGTTAAGTATCCTTTAAATGGAAGTCATTGGATGGGAACAGTCTCTACCTCCCATTCTCCTTCTTTTCAGAAGCACAGGAGAGACCACTGTTTATAACAACTGAAACTAATGTAGGAAACAGGCCTCATGTAAAGACACTTCCCTTCACACCTCCGTGCACACACACGTGCTGAGCAGACAATTCTCGAGCAAACGCTGCCAATGGCCCTTGGTTGTACTACAAAGACTTGAAGCCTATTTAGAAATAAACCAAATTTCAAAACAAGAGAGGTACAGCTAAAAACAGCCCAGTGTCACATTCTACTCATGCCAGATGCTGCATATTTGGGGTATCAAAATCTCTCATAAAAACTTAAGGTGCCTGAGCGAGATGTATATTTTTGAACCATATGCTTAATTATCTTTTATAATTCTTTGAGGTTGCCAGACATGTAGCCTTTCTGTTTATTAATGTGCAAAGTGCTACAAAGACATTTCTTCAAACTGAAGCAAAGAATGCTTTGGTTTAGCATTCAGTGCGGAACCACCACTGCATGTCAATTTAGATGAGTAAAATGTGATTTTAATGTTTCTGTAGTTGCTTAGATCTCTGTGCAGTTGTCACTTAACCAGATGTTACTTTTCAGTTGAAGCAACTAAAGCCTCATCTGTTTTGCACGTTTTAGATCTCTTTTTTTTTTTTTTTTTTTTTTTTTAAAATAAAGACTCCTACAGATTAGGTGAGTGACCTAAATATTCCTTATTTATGCTTTAATTCTGGAATCCTTACAGTAGCTCTGATAACTAGGAACAGAGACAAATGGAGCACCGTGCAATAACAGGCTTTGTTTTAGCAAACTCTTTTATCCTGATTTAGATTCTTTCACTTTTCAAAGTTTGCAGGTAGATTTTTGTGGGATTCCACCACCTACACTGTGAGTAACAGTAACTGAAGTAAAAGACTGTCATGCAATTTGTACTGCTCTGAACAATTATTTTGCCATTATACTCTTACTGAGCTAATTGTAGCAATCCTGCTGATTTACAGTGAGAGCTGCTAATCCTTGGACTACTAAAATCTAGTTGTAGATTCTCCAAAATTGTGTTCTGTAGATTAAGTATTATAACGCACAATTGTACTGATTCAAATGACACAAGAAAAGAAATCAAATGCAAACACACAGTTTTGTGTAGAACAGTAGTGGAAAGGCAAATTCTGTTGAACTCTATAAATACTGGATAAGGAAAAACATGACTGAAGATGCAAATGAGATTTTGTTCTTACATGGTATCCAAAGGAGCGGGATCTACATCTGATAGAGATACTTTTTCTTGTTCCAACAGCTTTAGCACTTCTCCTAAAACAGAACCCAGAGATATAAAAAGTTCTTGTTTTAGGGATAAACGAAAACAAAATCCACAGACTGCATTTGCAATCTTTACCACAACATGATTTGAATTATTAAAGTGTAATTATACAGCAATATCCGTACCTACGTCCTCTATCAGAGACAAAGGGTTATTTAAACTAGCAAACGCCTTGCTCCGAGGCTTCCAGAAATTAGCCGGACTCCCTCTGGCTCTGCTCACCTGTGGTGATGACACAGTCCACATCACGAGTTTGGTACTCTTGGTTGAAAAAGTCTGGCCTTGAAGCCTCTAGCTTTTTGTCATAACAGGGCATCACTGTTACATGGTATATCTGGTCAGGCGTTAAGCGCTGGAAGAAAGACAAAGCTGTGCAGTTGGGTTGGCCAATATCAAACCTATCTGGAGGGAGACATTTTCCATGTACAAATGAGAATGATGAAACTAATGCCACCATGCCTCTGGAAATATTTCCCACTATTACTGAATATTTATTTTTATTTATATATACACATATACACACACTCATTTATATATACGTTAAATTATTTCTCTTATAAAACCCAATTTTAGTTTGTAGCAAGTGTCAGCAGGTCTTTTACACGTTTCCCCCCAGTTCCTTTTGCTAGTGCAGATGATCCAGACAAAGTCAGGCTGTGAAGTGAATTCCTAATTATACAGTCAGAGAATATGCTTCCTCCAAGCTACTAATTCCCAGCCCCTGATCTGGGAGTCAGACAAAAACCTCATGACCCTCCAAGAAACAAGCAGAGGCTGAGGAAACAAGTCATTGACTCAAGGCCATTGTTTCAGTGTCTTTTGCCAAATATTCTTAGTAGCTGCCAATTTTTGTAACAAGTATGCAGATGTCAGCATTTACTTAATGCAAGTGTTAAACCACTGCTCGTTAATGGACAATAAATCATACAATCAGAAGTGGTGCTTAAGTTTCTGACTGGACAAATCTAGGCTATTAGTATAACTCTAGTCTTTCAAATTTACATTTGGAAAGATTCCAAAGGTTAAAGACTGAGAACAGAACTTAGTCAAACTGAAACAGAACATTAAGTTGGGGACAAGCAAGTAATTTTTAGACAAGACATGATCTGCACGTATGCACTGGCTGAAGTTTTTGTCTTAGGATAATTTATTTTAAGCTGTTCATCAACTTTAAACAACACAAAAATACCACACATGCGCAAGATGGGAGCACAAAGACACTGAAAAATAAGTTTTTCTAGCCTTCCCAAATAACGGGCAAAGGTTTTAAGTAGTCCATGCAGCGTGCACTTAGTGTTACTGCCCTAGTTGCTAACTTCTCATTAGTTAAATTAGAAATGAGAAAGATGCTGCCTTTGCTGGCTTCTGCAAGGTAGTTTTTACCTTTAAACTCTAATGTGTGACGTGTAGCAAAATAAAAAAATATCAGCTTAAAGCGTTCAGTTTTAGCAGTCTGCCATTAAGCACAGTATCTTCAGACCCTCACCTGCTGTTCTGCAAAGTGGCCCTTGACCAAGGAGCCCATGACCTGCTGTGGAGACTTGGTGGTACTGATATAAGGAATGATGAAACTGCCATGGGTTTTCTCTGCATAGCAAATCCAACCTGGTAAGAGCGTAATTGGCAAATTAAATTAAAAAATACCAAGCAGCCCTTCGCTCTTCCCACCCTCCCCCAAACCCCAGGCTCAGTACCCATTAATAACCATTTTCAGCCTCACTTCAGCACAAAAAGCAAAGGACGTGCAACACGATTCATTTTAGAGATCATTAGGTAACTGTACAGACCACTACTGCTATTAACACCAACATCTCTTTGCATTGTGAAGACAGCAATCCTCTAAGTAAATTTATCCATTTAAACTTTTCTGACTAGCTTTTTGGTTTTTTTTTTTGTTGTTGTTCTAGTGTACTATTTGTATGCCATTTCCTTATTTCCATAACTAATTTAATGCCATACCTGGACAGGCAGAAGCCAGCATCGGCAAAGCCTTTTTGTCTTCAGATTGCTTTCGAAAGCGTTTTACAAACTCTTGTTGGCTCTCCAATAGGCTGAAGTTTCTTGAGAAAGTTGTATCAAAAACATAGTGCACACCTAGGCAGTACAGAAGCCGTGTTATAATTCACAAGAACGATACGACAAACTACAAGAAAAAGCCTCCAGTCAAACTGGGTTCAAGCTTATTTACATCTTATTTACAGGTAGGTCCCTGGGAGCATCTCTCTTACGAGGAGAGGCTGAGGGACTTGGGTCTTTTTAGTCTGGAGAAGACTGAGGGGGGATCTGATCAATGCTTATAAATACTTAAAGGGAGAGTGTCAAGAGGATGGGGCCAGTCTTTTTTCAGTGGTGCCCAGTGACAGGACAAGAGGTAATGGGCACAAACTTGAACATAAGTTCCATCTAAACGTGAAAAGGAACATCTTTACTTTGATGGTGGCAGAGCCCTGGAACAGGCTGCCCAGAGAGGTCGTGGAGTCTCTGGCTCTGGAGACATTCAAAACCCACCTGGACACATTCCTGTGCAACTTGCTCTGGGTGGACCTGCTTTGGCAGGGGGGTTGGACTAGATGATCTCCAGAGGTCCCTTCCAACCCCATGTGATTCTGTGATTCTGTATCAACCTCTGCAGTTGAGAGTGAGCCTTTTTCCCTAGCACATCAGCACAGTAAGACGAGCACAAGTGACAGGAGGACTGCAAATGTAAAATTTAAAGTTCCTTCCTTCCATCACTCCAAGTTTATTATGAAACTGAAGTTGCAGACAGTTTGTATTTTAGCTAATGCCAATTATGAAACATTATGAGTCTATGGGGAGGTTAAATCACATCGACCCTGTACACCCATAGCCGTTATGCTTAACGTATACCCCAGCAGCCCCCTCTGTGATTAACAGAACGCAACACCACTTGCCTAAACTCTTTAAGAATGAGGTCAACTTCTTTGCTGTTTCCAGAACACCCATTTTACATCTCGCAGCTAGTGAAGCTCTGGACTGTGGCGAAACAGAAACCACCACCAATTTCTGTTCGTTGGGAGCGGCAGTCTGAAAAAACAACGTTGTTCAGGCAATATTAATATGGCAAATGTGGAACTTTAGCACTGTAGAACACCAGAAAGTATCTCCCAGCTTAACTCTGACGTCATTAAACGACTACATTAAAGGTCCTTTCCAAACCCATGATTACTTTCTAAAAATCAGGAAAAGCACAACAGTCCACTGAGAATGTCCTCAAATCCTCCAGATATCCAAAAGGAATTTTTACGTGCACTGTTTCCGTTTCTGCAGATGCATCACATCAATCTATTAAGACTTTCAGACTCTGCAGCCTACCTGGCCATGACTCGTCACCTACCTTGTTAAAAGTTAGCATTTTGCAGAGCTCTTCATGGCTCTGTTGAGTGATTAAAACACTCTCTGCTGATGTAATGCAGCCGCTACAAGCTAAACAGTCATTCAGAGTAATTTTAGCCTTTTCCAGTTTTTGTGCTTCTCCATCCTGTAAAGAAACAGATTAGACTCAGTTCTGATCACAGTGTAGAATTAGGTAGCAGTTTTTCCCCCTTCACTAAATTTAGTAACAAAGATGTTGCCTTTTTTATGCTCTTGGTTTACCATTAAAAAAAAATACTTTTTATTTTTAGTATGATGATGAGGAAGACAAATATCTTTGAACTTTGCTGCTTTTAATAGGATTATTTGGCACAAAGATGCAGATATGCTGAGGAACTCCAGGAAAAATTGAGCAAGACCAAGAACATAACTTTCATCAAATACAGTGGTTTAGGCCACAATTATTTGTGCTATCACACATTGCTCCAAAACACTGAAATTATACTATCCCAGAAGCAAATAGGGTCTGTCTTGCTCAGTTTTCAAATTGTGGGTGGCTGAAGACCAGGATAGTGTGGCTGACATGCTACAGATGGCAGCTGCTGTTTTAAGCACAAAACTGCAGAGCACAGAGATCCTAAGCCTTTAAGCACCAATCTCCAGTGTGCATTGAATGTCACCCCAGGGAGAGCATGGAGCTTTGTCACCTCTGGCAGATGCTGCTCACGTTATTGAATTGTTCTGGAGCTGTTCCTTCACAGGAACTTGAATTTCGCTCCTTCCAAATAGATTGTGTAACCAGACTACTAGCTCGCTAACATTTTTAATTGATACTGAGTTTATGCAATCTTTCTGTGTGCAAAACTCGCATGGACGCCGATGGGAAAACCGTCTGGCAGCGTATCAAAATCAGTGTGTGGCTCGCCACTGGAAGGGAATATTTTTCATAATATTTGACCTGAATAAGTCAGTTTTCCCATGAGACTCTCCTCTTAAATGTCACTTCTCAATAAAGTCAGAAACAGACCGAGCAATTAGGTACTATTAAATTAAAATTTTAAAATAAGAAACCATTCTCCTTTGGAAGTGCTGTATCCCCCTTTCTTAAGTCAAAAGGTCATCATCTGTCTAAAGTTTAAAGTACCACTTCTAGATGAATTGCCAGCTTGGTTAACTAAGAAATGCTAACCTTTTCTTCGTAAATAGGAAAATCGTTCTGCAAAACTTGACATTAATTTTGGAAGCAGGAGGCTAATGAATTCTGCAGGCTATTTAACAAATACTTTGAAATATTATTAAAAAAAATCAGAGCAAAATTTAAGAGTATCTAATTGACTCCCTCAGTGAGTGATCGCTCTGCTGTATGATATAATGCAATAAGAAAAGACATTGTTGCAAATAATCTAGGACTTGCTAATACTTAAGTATCGGTAGCAAAATAGACTTCTCAGTTTTTATGTTCTTATATTGAAAATCATCACTAGTTAATGTCAGTGTTTCACAGCATAAAAGACTGACATAAAATCAGAATTACTGCTTATAAAACCAGGCAATTAAAAAGTTGGACTTTGGAAAAAAGATACGAGAATGCTGATAGCACTAGAGACATTTTTCTAACATCTTGGTCCTCTCTGAAGCATTAAATAGCTGTAGACTATTCAAATACTTAACAATACACTCATGTTTTCTGGATATTTTACACAATAATGAAGAAAAATCACACATACCTGATTGATCTGAAAGTAGCTTCCATCTGCTTCAATTCTGATCTTAGCCGCTGCTTTTCCAGGCTTTTTTTCCACTTTTACAGGTTTAATACATTCCTGATAGAGAAGTAAAGCCCAAAAGTGAGGAGATGAGCAACAAAGTATGGACGAGGTAGATATAAAAGAAATTAGAATGATCAAACCCAAATGCTAGTTCTAGAGCAAATGCCGCATACTCTACTCTCCCTTAAAATATGCTGGATTAATTTACAGCACCTGTAACCACCACGGGAAAAGGTAAAAGCAAAAACTGCCTACCCCTTTTTTACAGAAGGAACACTTTTCCAGCATCATACCAAAACCAGAGGACAATCTTGCTATTCTTTCTGAAGAACACAGCTATGTTTTACGGAGCCTTGCAAGGAGTGTAGTGTGTAGTGTAGAGCAGAGGTTTGCCTGCACAGTCCTCCTCTCTAAAATCTTACAGACGATCCTGCATTCTTCATTGCAAATTTTAACCGATGGAGGCGTGGTCACTAGAGTCAACATGTGCCTAGTGCCAATGAAGTTTCATTTAATGTTGAAAGGACTCTGACGACCTCAAATGGACTGCCTCCAGTTTTCTGTATTGTTCTGTGATGAAGTCTCAAGGGTGCTTTTGCATTTTGTGCAATTTTTGTTGTTTAGGCACCTTATCACTCCTTTGTCCTACTTTGGCAGCTAAGATTCTCTTTGCCCTTTACCATCCTTGCTCTGCCAACATTTTCAGTTTGTCCCCCCTAAATTAATCCAGCTTTACTACATTTTGCAAAATTTAGAGACTACCAGGAACAAGTCATTATGATTCTTCAGTTCTGCTGAGTAAAACCACAATCTCTACTTGAAGCAGAAAAGCGGGTTGCATTATTTACGTGAAAACTTCACTAGGAAATGCAAGTGCTGCAAGGAGAGCTAGTGGGCTTTGCTATGCCCCATTCCACTCATGTCATTTCAGGATAGTTTTTCTGTGTACTTGTCAGCAAATACATCCAGGATTACTATTTTGTACTTTTGCTAGTGCTTCAAGACTCCGAAAGGAACTGTCTTGACCCATCCTTGCTGCTCACCCCCACCTCTCTGCCACCCGCTCCTGTGCGCTGGCATGAGCATCTGTGCGGGTCAACAGCCTGGAAGGAAACTTGTTTAGGTTTAAACTTTCTTTTGGGGGAGCTCTAGATTAAGATTTAATAAAGCAGCTTCCAGATCGGGGTGGGAATGACCGACCGGCTCCTGGGCCAAGATTTCTCTATTCAGCTGCTTACAGGAGGTTACACCGACCAGCGCTGCTGCCCTCCCTTCCCTGCGCACTGGCTGGAGGAGACAGCGAGGACGTCTGAAAGGGCCGGTCTCGGCCCCTTTGCCGCCTCCCTCACGCTGCCAGGCTTTGCCCAGACCGAGAGCTGCTGTCGCGGCCTGGGGTTGTCACCCACCTCCCCTCAGCGCCATCTCCTCACCCTCCCCAGGCGGCGCTGGAGGGGCCCCCCCCGCGGCTCCCGGGGCGGGAGGAGGCTCGGGCCGGCCCCTCGCAGGGCCGTGGCCTGTCACCCACGGCCTGTCCTCGCCGCCCCCGGCCCACACGCACCTGTGAGGGCCCGATATAATCATCCAGGTCCGTCAGCTGCAGCACCCCGCTGAAGGGAGACGCCATCGCTGCCCGGCCGCCGCCGAGCGCGGCAACCAGCGCGGGGGTGGGGCTGCCACACTGTCGTAAAAGGGGAAACGCCACACTGCCGGAAAGGAATGCGGCGCGGGTGAGCGCGCACGCGCGGAGCGACCTGTGAGGGGAGGCGGTCATGGTGGTGGGTGAGGCAGGGTACTGTGCTGGCAGGCTGTATGCAGGGCATTTGTTGATTTATAGGCTACAGTGGGAAGTGTTTTAGGCTGAGGTAAGCTGTAGGCACTATAGAGAGGGAAGTATCATGGCCCTTGGCCTTATAAACAGTGTGAGGCCTGTGCTGTGCTTCTTGTTCTTGCAGAGAGTAAGTCCTAGCCCTTGAGCTTGTCGGGATGGCCTAGATACCTTCCTGAGGCTGCTCTTTGACCAGGGTTGCAGCTGGTGAGGTTCCTGCCTATGTGTCATGGGAATTTAAAGCTGTAAATCCTCCCAGAGCTGCTTGTTGTGTTCAGGCAAAAACATGATGTTTTGTGTATTAGAGGTTCAAAGCTCAGAGTGAGGAACGATTAGCTCTTTGAAGGAAACAATTTTATTGATGTGAGAAGCAGTGGAGAAAGTGGTGTAACAATTTTTCAAGATTGTAGTGGTGTCTCGCTGAGAACTTGGTGCCTTCTTGGTTGCAGACCCTGCTTGGAGATTTCCCTACATCAGTGGTGTTTCAAGGAAAGCCTTGCAAATTTGGGCTCTTGGAATACGCAAGCTAATACATATTAACACTTTACACTGTTTGTAGAAGTACCCTGATGGAAAGTGCCAAGTGCAGGGTGCTGTTAATCAGCAGAGCTGCGTGTCATTTCCAGGCATAGCTGTAGGCAGAATGCAAGGAGAAGCTGATAGTGTCTAGGGCCTGATCCTGAAACCACTGTGGAGTTTTCTCCTTGCAACTTCAAAAACTCTGATTAAGGTGTGAAGATGGGGCTCCAGGCAACATGCTTTACCAACAAATGCACCAGACTCTACAGATTTCTATGTGACTTCAGCATCCTGCAATTGCACCTCTAGATTATTGTTAAGAAGTGATGAGCTCCTAAGAAAGCAAATGCCCTTGTTGATTGAAGTGCTGCGTAGCTTTCTCTGTGTTAGAATACCTTGTCATTTAGGGGTAGGATTTAATCTTACAAAACAGTGTTTAGTAGCCAGAGGGGGAGAACACAGTAAAAAATCTGAAACGTGTGGTTTTTCATATATGTTGTTGCTCTTCCGGTTACAGGAGGTGCTGAAATAAATATTAAGGCACCTAATCAGTTCTGAATCCACAGAGATTGTCCACAGAGACAATGATCTGTTCAAGGGTCTGGAATAACTGTTTCACCTCCTGATAGCTTTCCCATAAGCCCATTTGGAAATGTTTTACTAGTGGAGTAGACTCCCAAGGGAAGGAGTGAAAGTCATCTGCAAAGTCAGTTACAATTAGATTATGCAAAGCACTGGGGAACATGGGCTGTGCAACGGTCCTGCCACTCCTTTGCAGCGAACTAAGTGTGACCCAGTGTGACTTTCCACTCGACTCCATACGCAGTATTCTGTGCAGGGATACAGCAGAGCTAGGAGGTTCCACTGCAAAATCTGGCACATAATTTCTTTCGTGTGATGAGATACTATTTTCTATCCAGTGGGAGAGAATCTGCTGTGAGGCAGCCAAGGAATAACCTTTTTGTATACTTTTGCTATGCAGATAGAAGCCTTTTGGGATTTGTTTGCATCCTAAGCAAGCATAAGAGTGTCAGCACTAGGGAAAACTTGATGGTAACTCCGAAGTGCGCTTTCACTCACCTGCTGATGGCTGTTGTGAGTATCCTTCTTCAAGGTGAAACCCAAAACTAGGTCCCAGCAAATCTTTCAGGCTCTGAGCGCTTAGTTCCTACACAGGAAAAATAATATGAGAATTAGATATATTCGTACAAAACGATGTAGCGTTACTGATTCAGTAGTTACATAATAGAGGCTTATGCTGAGCAGCAACGCCTGGATCGTGTTTGCTGTTCCCAGGCAGAGGGCACAAACCTGGCCCTGCTCTATACAGAGATGGTGGTGTCTCCAAGGCAGAGCTAGCAGCAGTGCTCAGTTTTACTATGTGCTATCTTAATTTCTTCTGGGTTAAGGCCGATGACTGTATTAGTGATCATGATGGGGTAGCTGGAGGCAAATTTGATGACATCTTGGGCTGTGATTTGGCTTTTGTGTAGGAAATTCTAATTCCTCTGAAGCCCAGTAAAACACATTTTTACCAAGAATGAACTATGGCATTGCTGATTACTCTGTACAGACTTTTAGCTCGGTACCTTAAATTTGGCATTGAAGCAAACGAGGTCTTGCGTGGAGGATTGTTGTATGAATTTCCCAAGATTTATATCAATCCAGTTTCTCATTCCTCTTTGGGTGTCACAGGCAATCCCTAGAAAGAGGAAATACCTACAGGTCTATTGACAAGGCGATGTTACAAACTAAGACAATCTATGTCCTTTCAGGGCAGCCATGATGATGCTAATGAAAGGCACAGAAGTAGGACACCATTCCTGCGGGTGCTGACTGTTTTAGATTGTTTGTTGAATTAAGAGACTATATCAGAGCCAGTTCTAACTCTGGGAAATATTCCCATGCAGTGGAAGTAGGACCCACAAACAGGACCAGTTCCAAGGAGATGAAATCAAGTGTGGACCTGCTCCATTCCTGCTCGGTGAAGTTGGCTCCAGCCACAGGGACAGCTGAATGAAGGTAGGAACCCATCACTGATATTTTGTAGCCTGAAAACAAACTCTGTGATGACTCTCTATCCTGTGGACTTTAGAATTATTCTACTTCTTTGGTGCTGTTACCTGTTGAATGTGATTGTTGGCTCAGGTAGGTTTTAATGTATCTGTTATATATGTCCGTTTTGGTGGAAGGTGAAAGAGACTCATAAGTGATGTTGAATCCTTTGACACTGGGAAATAAAAGAGGACATGTTTAGAAAGGAACTGCATTTGTTTGGAGTTCTAAGAAAGTTGACCCATTGTTTCCAACCTTCTGTGTGGCCTGGGTGGTGCCTGAGGCTGTCACATCTCTTAATTGCACTTAACAGAAGAGGCTCATGAATATTTGCATTTATATGAACAGAAAAATGTTTCAGAATATGTGGGACTTGCTCAAAGCTTTCCAACAGTGACAGGCAAATTAAGCGACCTGAAAGATCTCTATGCAGTTCCTGCCTAGGGGTTCCATATTTGGTTTCAGCTAATAAACAAAATGGCAAGGGAGTCAGAGCTCAGTCCTTCTGTCTTAGAAATCCAAAATATGGAGGTCTCAGCTGAAACACTAGCTTTTAACTGCAATGCTGTCATAATCCTGAGAGTAATGGCAAACTCACATTGCTTGATAGGAATCACAAGAGATGTTGATCCCCAGCCATCCCAGGTAGGTTTTGTTCATACCAGACAGCAATAAGGGCATCTTCTGCTGGAACCAGGTCGCCCAGCTTTCACTGGAGAAGTTTTGGAGTTCAGGTCTTAGCTTTAGTAGTACTGTCCTCAGTATCGCGTCTCTAACCAGCACGCTGGGTAATGAGGTCAGGTTTCCCTGTGGTATAAAGAAGAGCAAAACCATCAATATGGCTTGAGGCTCTGGATAAGTATTTAAATCGGGAGAGGCTATTTAGGGAACATCTGCAGCATTGTTGTAACAAAATTAAATTAAATTACCTGTCCCTATCCAGGGTTTCAGTCTATTTTCTTGCTCACTAGCTTGTCCCTTGCTGAGATCTCTCCTTATAAAGTTGTCTAGTATTTACCACTGCTCCTTTCTGCCTTTCAGCTCTGTTACGTGTAGACAGCTGCTACTGTATTCAGAGCAGAGTGTGAGCTGTACAGTGGAGGCAGCTCATTACAGCATAGACCTTCTCCTAGTACAGCAACATGGGAGTCGGAGGATACCTGGGATCCATTAGGACTGACCTGGCGAGCACACACATTAAACTGCCTCATGTATCTGTCGACTGTGTTAAAGGATCCGCACTCAAGTATTGCCAGGATTGAGAGTGTATCTTCCAGGCTGGTCAGTGTTGAGTTAACGGTCAACTGTGCCATCTCTTCTGGGGTATTGAGATCAGGAACTTTAAACTGAGAAGAAACACATGTAAAAGAGTTGTCCAAGGGCCATGTTTGCTTTTATGCCAAGACTGTGGCTAGGAAGTGACTCTAAAGCAAAGTCCTCTCCCAGGCAGTCAGGGAGAGAGAATGTTTTTGTGGTACTGCAGATGTTTGTGGGCAGTGCACTTTGAGAAGGAGAGAAAAATTAGGCTATGCTGGGGCAGATCCACATTTCTGTATGGAACAGTGAGGTGGGAGTAGTCTGGTGCCATAGCTGTTAGGAGGATAAGGGTGAAAAACCTTTCAGTTTTGTGTAAAGAGCCTTCCAGAGGAGAATGTCGGGTATCCCCCTGGAAATGGGCTGTTACATATGAGCAGAAGTTCCTTGCCTGTGAAGTGTATAGTTAGTTAATTAGTATAAGTAAAGTTGGTACCTCTTAAGCTTTAAGGAGAATCTGATAAAACTGCCTGAAAACCTGTAGTTGGTTAACATTTGTTGATTTGAGATCTGCCAAGGAATATACTTTTGGATCTTCAGCTTCCACTGTCTCTTGTGTGCGGCATCCATCTGCAATAGCCCTTTCGCTTCCACCTCATCACTTCCATTTCCTTTTTCCTCCCACCTTTCCCTGCTCTGTTTTGACCACTGTCTTACTGCCTTCTTTTCCACACTAATCCCTTTTGCAGGGATGCCTTGGCTGAGACCGTTCATAGGATGTTGCCTGCTCCAGTCTTTAAGACCCTAAATAAAACTGCCAAATAACCATCACCATGTTAAAAAGGTTTAGGTAAGGCTGGCTTGTAATTAGTGCTCAGCTCAATTGTTTCTAAAATTGAATGTGTGCTGAGTCTGTATCTCTCTCTGCCTGTCATATTAGGTGGTAGGTTTTTGTTCCAGGGATTCTGACCCCTTGTGTTAGCCCAGACAGTACTGTCTGTTCTCTGAGAATTTAAATAAAATGCATCAGGAAGCTGAGCTGTGTATTGCTGGTGTAAATTCAGCATCTTCTTTAGCACGGTAAAGATGTGGGACATTGCCAGACTGAATGTGTTTGTTTGTGTGCAGCTGTCTACACAGTTAAAAAGCAACCTTGTTCCCAAATCTGATTCTGTAAAAGTGGTGTTGAAGTAACATTACTATGTTGTCTTTCTCCTCCTATAAAACTGTTTATTTTGCTGAGGGGGGAAAGGTGCTTTTTCACTAGCTGCTCTGAAAAATTCACACCTAAAGACTTCCAGCAGTGTATTTGAGAGCAAAGCAGTCAATGCTAAACGGGTACAAAGCGCACCATGCCAAGGAAGTTAGAAGAATCGAGGCTTTCCCCAAGCCCTGGTGGGTTTCAGATCATGTGTTCTGATAGACCAGCATTCCTCACAGAATGAGGTAGATTGATGACCGTTCCTATTCTCTTACAAAGCAACGGTAAGAGTCTACAGTTTGCAAGCCTTTTTGAGGCATTGTTCGTAGACCAGAAACCTCTCACCAGGGCTTTGAAAGAAATTTCTTCTTTGCTGTAGTGTGTGTTCAAAGACAGACAGAAGTCACTTTCTGTAATGAAAATGAAGGATTTTTAATGTGGCAGCATTTGGCAGGGAACTTGCTAAGCAGAGGAGATGTCTGCAGGACACACATATCAGTGTTTCTCCTCTGAGAGCTTCAGCTGCAGAATGAATGGATATTGGATTGAACTGCTGTGGTGCAGATGGCAAATGGGAACACGGTCAAGTTATATTGCTCAAGATTCTGCTGGAAGTTGCTCAGATGTCGTGGATGTGGTAGGCTAAGATGTTTGGGGTAGAACAGTATGTTTATCTTTTGACTTGAGTTCAAGTAAATAAGGGAATTGTTGTGAATTTTGATAATGTTGGTGCTTAAGATAGTTGTCAGTTTCAGAATAAAAAATTTTCTTTATCAGTATAACTCCCTTGTAAAAGTTCTGTGTGTGTGCCAGGTATATGGCAATAGGGTCTACTTTCACTGTCTGTCTAAGGAGTTAGTGAACTGTTTCATGCTTTGGGATTATAGATTTTTTTAGTTTAGTTCAACCAGTAGCAACTAGTATATTTGTACCACTACCTACTTTATCAGTTTAAGTACCATCAATAAGACTGTCTGAAACAATATGAAACATACCAAGTGGGTTGTTCAACGTTACTTTTATTGATGATTGTATAGGTAGTGTCACACAAATTCTTTAAACAAAATCAGCATTTTAATAAATACTAGCATTGGCTCACGGAGTGTATGAAATTAAAACATTGTGTAAGGCATGTTTACAGCTGTGCAGGATTTTTTTTAGAACATCATATAAAGAGAAAATCTTTGTTTTTCACATGAAAGCGGAATTGTTGGATTTTCAAGTTGTACCTCAATTATTTCATTAATGCAATTTCTGTGTTTGCTGTGAAACCAATATTATAATAACATTTAGATACATACATCCCAATCGAATATTAGTCTAGCAGGATTCAATTCCTGTTGGTTTTTGTCACATCTTTTCTTAACACATCGTTTACGTTGTTGTAGTTACAGCTTGATATCATAATGTAGGCAGCTTGAAAGATTAATTCAGCGTGTTCTCAGGATGTGCAACCCATTGCTACTGATTAGACTAAACTCAGAGTACCAGAATGTATCCGATATTTTAGTAGACCTGAGAAAATAACTTCTAGTATTTCTGAAGAGAAAGTGTAATTTGAAGGGTCATTGTCTGGAGGAATTAGGAAAGGCAAATACCCACATGAGAAATTTTACTGTGATCTTTAAGCCAATTTGATTTTAAAGACGATTTAAAAGAAGTTCCCCTCACCACTCATAGTAGAATATGCCTCTCTATTTCAGACATAGCCAGGGCTGTGTCTTGGTTCTGATAATCAGTGATAACAATTAATATATTTCATCAAAGAGAGGCTGTGAAGAGAAAGGCAAGCAGCTGGAATGTGTATTTCAACCCCTGATGCTGCACATGGGTCATATCCGGTAATCTCTCCCATATAAACCTAAGGTGATCCCTGCTCTAAGAGATGCAGCCACTGTGTAAGGAATCACCTGCATCTTCCCCTTACTGATTATTCTAAACGCAAACCCCAGGAGGCGATCTGTTTTGCTTGGAAGCTGGTGCTAATTCTACTGTTGTTCAGTGCATAGACTAGTAAAACTTACTCCAGCGATGTCTGGGTAAAAGGTTTGAAGTTCACTTAGTTTAGCTACTGAACAGATCTCTCCCAGATTCTTTTGCAACCAGTCTTTGGTCCCAGTTGTTCCATCCTGGCACGCTGATCCTGTAACCAAAACAGATCCAAAGGGTTAAAAGCCACAACATATACTGAAGAAGGCATCTAGGGATCCCTCATGTGAATGATTAAGTATCTGCTAATAGCAGAATGGCTAATCTTCTTCCTATTGGAAGTGCAGGGTCTGATCTCCTGCACTCTGATTCACTTCCAGACTGGGGAAATGGTTAAACTAAATGGAAATCCCATTTCTCTGCTTTATATCCTATTTATTCTATAATATCATACCTCCTTACACCAGTATTCCCTGTAGCTTCAAAAGGAGAAGTGATTTCCTTTCCTCTTTCACAGGATTGTTTTGAACTTCCCGGGGTTGTAATGAACAGCAGGAGTGACTGACACTCAGTGTTGGGAAGATGTGTGATTGTTAGGGATAAAAATCTTCAATGTTTGGAACACAAAAGATGCTCCATACAAATACTGGTGTTTTACTGGGAACTTACGTGTAGGCATCTTACCTGAGTCTGTGAACTGGGCTGTCAAATAGTCCTTCTGAAACTCATACACATCGTGTTTCTTCCTTGCTGACAGCACTGGGTAGACTCCATCAATTGCTGCAATGCTGGGGAACAAACCATACAACAGATGATTTCCATGTGGATAAAGCAGCAGAGATCAGTGTAGTGGGGCGAGGAGAACTTCTTGATGCTGACAAACCAAGGGTGGAAGGTGCTAGTAGTTGGCCTGTAGCATGTGGGTAATCAGTTTTGTTTTCTGTCGGGCTGTATTATTTATGGTCTGCTTGAGATTAAGGCTTAAGATCTGGTATCCATCTACAAGAAAATGCCCCCTTTAAAGCAGAGTGATTGACTGATTTTGATTATACCCAATGCTAAACATGAAGATAAAAAGCAGCTCTTGCCTGATGAGTAACTAGTGATGCAAGAGTGACCACTGGTGTAGCAACACAAAGCTAAAGCAGCCCCACAGGCACTTACAGAGCTTGGTAGTATGGGCACGGCATGCTGAGGGGCAGCAGCTCCAGCACCGTGGCGTTCACATGGGGCAGCAGGACGCGCAGTCTGTGCAGCCACGTAGATGCGTCTTCCAGGGACATGTCAGTAATTTGTGGAAAGATGATCTCTGCTGTCATCATTAGCATGGTTTCCCGAACCTTAGTGCTTCCTAGAAAATCAGAGCTCTGAGGAAGAAATTGAAACAGGTGATGAGCAGAGCTGTTAGAAAGCCTTGAATATTGAAGGTAAGCCAAAAAAGTGGTGAAGGGAAAAATTGGCAAAATAACCACAATTTCTCTTCTTTGTTGCTCTCCTCCCCTTCCTTCCTCTCCTGTTTAACAATAAAAGTTGGAAATATGGCCTGACTGTGGCCTTGTTGGGGAGTTGACCTTGGCAATTCAGGTTTTCTTTTGTCAAGAGTTGGACAGAAAAGCAGCCCAGGTGCTTGAATTTCCTTTCCCTTGCACTCCCACAGCCACGGCTGTTATGGCAGTCAGCAGAGTGGTCTCACTGTGTATGGGGCGAGGCTGGGGCATGCTCAGGCTTCTCAGCTTGGCTTATTGTTAACTTGCCCTCAGCCCAGCAGGACTAGGGCAAGCGGCAGAGTCTCTTTCTCGCTCACTCACATGCAAGTGTTTTAAGGGATGTTAAGAATTTTAGGGGCCTGGTCCAGAACCCTTCATAAGTCATTAGAATATCACAGATCAGCAGTAGAGAAACCTTTACTGTTTATATCCTGGCTCCAGGTTGGAGTGGTGGGTGTGCTTCCCAAATTCCTCTGAGGAAGAACATTTTACACTGCTTTGTGCACAGAAGTTAAACCAGAGTAAGGGCTGGACAGAGGTAAGATCATTTTGGAGGAGGGTGAACTCCTTCTAGATCATCTGCCAGATTTATTTTACATCTGGCCATGAGAGTCCCAGAGTTGGAAGTCTGAAAGTTCACCTGTGACCTGTTCTGCTCCCCAGGACTCTTGTTATCATGGGCACTTGGGTTACTTACCTTCAGGACAAAAGTGTTGAAGTCCTCTAGGAAGACACTGAGATACTGGAGAGGTGCTTCCTTGTTCCCAATTACCTCCAGAACCGTCTGGATGGCTGAGGGGTTGTAGATGGTCTTGCTCTGAACAGTCAGCTGGGCCAGTGCCTCAGCTGAGAGAAGGTCTAGGGAGTCATGCTGAAAAAGACGGGGCACAGAGTGAGACCTGGAGACCAATCCACAGCATTGTCCTCATCATCATCTCTCTCTGCCCACCTGGGCTTTCACGTATAAGGAACATTAACTTCTCTCTGGACAGGGTTTCAGACAACAAGCAGTGCGCAGTGTTCACTGGGATTAAATTTAATAATAGCTGTCCTCTGCTGCTAGACAGGTGATTTGTGAGAATGTTCTCAGCAGACCATCTGTAATTTACTATCTGCTCTTCCTGTGTCTTATCAGCTACTGCTGTTTGGAGCTTGTCATTGAAATCCTTGCCTTCCTATGGAATTTATATTCTCCTGATAAGATGGTTATCTCCTCGAGGAAGTGCTTTTGACACTACTTTAATACTAAAAATTTAACAAGAAGAAACTCAATGAGAAAAAAATGGAAGCACATAGGAGAAAATGAGCAACACAAATAGCGAACTAATCCAGTTGAACTTTGTTCCTGTCAGCTTGTTTGATGGCCAAGAATAAAATGCCAGATATTTTGTATCTAGCCCTTACTCCGTGGAAGTTGCTCTTCAGCGTTGCAAAATCTGAGTATGATCCAAAAGCAGCGAATAAACCAAAATACTGTAGCAGCCATTCCCTGTCTGCGGCAGTGCCCTGGGTGCAGGCGGAGCCTACAAAAGGAAAAGCAAAGCTCAGAAGATACATCATTTCTTCCCCTGGATTGCAGAGGCCTATAACACTGTGAGTCCACGCTGGCCATGAAATATATATTATAGTTCATGTTGCAAGCTCCCTGTGGGATCCAAATGCTACCAGACAGGGAAAGGGGGAATCATTTAGCCTTTGAGCATACTGGGGTTGCCAGATTCCTTCCATGTCAGCATGTTCTAGTCTCAATTCTTGATACAGCTTCTGCTTTTTGACCTCAGCGTTCTGTGCCATCTGAGAGAGGTTTCAGTCCTCCAAAGAGGAGGATGGTACCTTTCTCTGACCGCTGTGAGCTGAAGGGCTAAGAATGTGGTTGAGGAGTGAAGGACGACTCCATTAAGAATTAGCAGGAGATTCAACACATTTGTCCTCCAGGGAAGCAGCTTATCCAAAGGCAGAGATGCTTCTCTTTGCTGACTTCAGGGGACCCTAAAGGCCTAGCACTGGTTAGGCAATTAACTGTCAGATTGCTAAAATGACTTTCCTGCAGAAAGAACAGGTCTGCGTGTCACCTGAGATCAAAGACATTTTATGAGGTGGCTGAATCTTTCCAACTTTCTGTGTTCCTGAATACCCAGAGACAAGCAGGCCCAGACATTTGTTACCTGAGTTCTCCAGTTGGAAGTGAAGAACTCTTTTTATGAAGGAGTAGATGTGTTCTGGATTCTCATAGGGCCCTTGGGCTTTGTGTTCATTCAGGATCTTCACTCTGCAGGACATGGATAGTCAGGGTAAGACAACCACAACCAAGTAATCCACAGCCAATGGGACAGAACCCACTGAGCTCCCTGCCAGTGAGTGGAAACATGTTAGGGCTGCATTCAGATGTTTCCACTCCCTTGATGCCAGGGAACAGATACTTCAATCGGAGTGTGACCCAAACTGCTTTTTCAGGAGACTAGGCTCTTTGGTTACTTTTATGTGAATTTGCAGGTATATGTGAGTGAAGGAGGGTCTCTGCTTAGGATCGTCTGTTTGTGGCCTGAAGTGTCAAACTGCAGTGGCTGCCAAGTAAGATCGTAATATTAATTCACCAAATGAGAATCTCAGGTTTGGGAATGGGTTTTTGGGCTAGTGGAACCTGCTCTCCTCACCCAGTGGTTGAGATTCCATCTTTACAGGCAAAGAGAGAAGTAAGAAGAGTGTCACTGAAATGATAATGGACTTGATACCTACATGGCTGCAACAGAGTCGCATGTCATATCGCTGGGTAAGAAACCAAGGTTCTGCGCATTGAGGCTGCTCAGAAAGAGGCCAAGCCTTCCTCCAAACCAGGCAACATAGTCTTCAGTAGAGAAGAGCTCAAATACTGTGCTTAAGTGACAGAAGATCTGTCCCAGGATGAATCGTCTCACGTCACCATGAGGAAGCTGAGATAGATTGCGCTTCAACCAAAAGAAAAAGATATTAAAAGTGCACAATTGGTAAAAAGGGGTCGTACCGAGGGCCAAGAAGTATGCTACACTTCTGAGATAACCCTGCTGGAGACTCATCTTAAGACAAGAAGATGTAATTAGTTTAATTTGCAAATGCAAAGATTGCTGCTGTGTGTGCAGTTTTGGTGATTTCTCTGGTCACTTGCATGTGGGTTTGCAATGACTGTCCATCCAGGGCTCGCCTCTCCTGGGTGGTTACGAGTGTATGTACCCAAACTGCCTGTGTGTCCTGCTCATCTCCAGCACATGGCCAGTGGGTACAGGATCTTGGGAGACCCTCTGAGGATGCTCATGGCGGTAGGTAGTGAAGGATACAGGGCTCTTACTGTTTGATGAAGGAAAACATAATACAATGCCTGTACAATGACTCCTTCGTTCTTTCCCTGAGACTTGTTAGTCTTTGTGAGAACACTGACATTCCTACTTGGTTAAAGAGTGGCTGTATTGCAGAGAACCTGTATCCCTACCAGGATGGGACCCAGACTGAGTATAAGAGTTGTGGCCTCTTTCTAGACTTGGAACCTCAGCTCCCACATCAGCATGCACTTCATGTGTGAACTGTTTTATTCCAGCCTCTTGAACAGGAGGTGAAGTTGCTACCTGCTTTGCAGCCGCATTGAATGCGTCCATGAAATCCCCAATGGTGTGAGAGCTTAGAGAGCTGAAGACCTTGCCTGCTTTGTCCATGTCACGCAGGACATTGCTAGCCAGTGTGTAAGCTGCCAGTTGCTCTGGGCTGAGTCCTGCCACAGCATCAACCTGTGAAATCAAGTGTTAAAATTACTGGCCTTGGCTTAGGGCAGGAGTGTTTGCTGGCTGTGAAAAGCTGTCAGGCAGGATTTGGGCATTGCACAGGGCTCTGTCTTGCAGAGTTACTTACGATGCTGAAGTCTGCATTCATGTCAATCAGGTCTCTGTATGTAGCCAAGGAGCTGAAGGAGCCCAGATTTGTTTGTAGCCAACCCAAGCTTCCTCTTGTGTTCTCAATGCATGGGCCACCTTTTAAATAAAGCATAATTCAAGGGTGACATAACCAGCAGTTCAGTTCCCCAGTGGGAATAGTATGAATGTGCTGAGACAGGAGTTACCCAAAATGTCTAGGTGCCTAGATCCCTCAGTGATAATTGGCATCACTGAAGTGACTAATGCCCAATGTGTACCTTTAGATGTGTAAGTACACATGGCTAAGCAAATAGCATTCCCGTACCTTTTGGCAAAGGCACAGAATGTTAAATTTGGGAGATTATCAGATATTGTGGTAATGGTAGCCAGAGAGGTACCAACAATGGTCCAATTCTCAGCTGGTGAGCTGCTGCTGTAGTAAGGGGCAATGATTAATACCAAGGCTTGTCCTAGCCTTAAGGAGAAACACAGCTGCTTCCCCAGATGCTTTTGTTCTCTGTCTCTCCTTGCTATAGAGCAAAAAGCAGTTGACATCTTCCAATTCTAATTGGATTGTGTTTTTCATGGGTAAATGCCCAGCATCCCGTAATTTTGTGAGTATGTTACTGCTTCTGACAGAGATGCAGGGAAGTTACAGAAGGGAGAGAGTGCAGGGTGTGTTCAGCATACCTCCCTGAGAAGCCTTAGCAGACAGGTAGCTCTTTGCAAAACTGTAAATGTCCTGGTGGCTGGCAGGGGACATCTGTTGAAAGCAGCCTTCTAAGCCACTCATTCTGTGAGAAGAGGGAAAGCAAGAGGTTCATTATAGCAGTAAAGCCTTGTTTTTGGTGACTGAAGACACCGAAAGTTTTTAACATGATTGCACACGAGAACTCTGCAGTCTATGGCCTGTTTTATCAGTAGTAACCAAACTTTTTTCATTAGATGAGTTTAGTTAAACAAGTATCATTATGCCAAAGTTGTAGTTGGATAGAGATGACGCGGCCCTGGTCAGAAACTGGAGCTGTGAGAGAATGAAGCTGTTGGGAGTGAAAACAGGAAGGAAGGGTGAGCCTGGGATTTTAAGAGCCACGATATAATTTTGTTTCTGTATTCAGACAGGACCAAGCAGGGCAATGGGAATTCCCTTGCTATGTGCAAAAGCTGAAGTAGAAAAAAGAAAGTGAATGCAGGCAATGAAGTACTCACATAATTTGGTATATTTTACAAGGTATGTTCCTTGGGATAGCTGCAAGGGCAGAGGCGTTTATGCTGCCGAGCCACAAGCTGAGCTTGTTCTGGAACCAGTCCTTGTACTGGGAGATGCTAAAAGTGGGGAACTGGCCTTGGAGTTTGTGAAAGATCGCACTGAACATGGCATCTCTGACTTGCATGTTTGCCAGGGATGATAAGCCTTCCTGCAAAACAAAGCAAGTGACAACACAAATCAGCTGTGACCTGATGCTGTTTCTCAGCTCTTGCAAGTGTGTGGGTTTGGGTGTAATAAAGCACTTGACAGGGAAACTGGCTCAGGGAAGATATTCTCTAGGTCCATATGGGCTGAAGCCGAATAGTTTCTGCAAGACACCACTCTCGCAGTTCACTGCGTGCTAAAACAACATCCCCATGCAACGGTTGGTATCTCACCTGAGAAGCAGTGGCCACAAACTCAGCAACAAAGGCAGAGATGTCCAGAGCTGGCTTGCTCTCCAGGGAGACCAGGAGGGTTTCAACCATGCTGGTATCATCCAGGACTCCGGGGTCAAAAAATACGTGGGCGATCTGAGTTGCGGTGAGATTGTCCCTTACACTAAACTAAAAAAAATCAATAGGATGTGATCAGAGAGAAGTAAAATGTTGCTGACAGGCAGAGACCTAAGCCATAGAGTTGGCTGAATTCCCTGCGTTGGGAAGAAGAGATCTGCTGTGGCTGCAGCAATGTCTGTTTATGGAATTAGATATCTAGGAGTGTGCTCAGCCTTGTGCGCGCAAGGAGCTGTAGCAGAGCAGGACCTGAGCAAAAGCAAAGCTCTCGGGTCTGAGTCAGAAAACAAACTAACCCCGTCAAAATCTGTCATTAATCTGATGAAATCTTCATAACGAGCGTTGGATGCGAATGCCCCCAAGTTCTTTTGCAGCCAGTCCAGACTTGTTTCTTGTTCCAAAGCACACGCAGAACCTGCAGCACAGGAGAACAAGAGAGCGTCACTTGACTCCCTCTGGTTTGCTAGAGTGCACAGGAATTATGAGAACCCATCTGAGATTTTGGCTCGTGTTACCTGTTACGGTGTGTTGGCTTTCAAGGAAGGTCAGCAAAGCACTACAGATGCCTTGCTGATTCATGGGCAACAGGGATGTGTATGCCTGGCTCAAGGAGGACACGCTGTGGAGGGAAATCACATGAGAAAGATTTAATTTCTGCTTTCTAGCTGGTGCCATGATGCTATAGATGGGAGAGAAACTCCAGCAGAAACAGTTTCATGAAATGGAAGAAAGGAAGAGGAAGGGAAAACTTTCTCTTTATGAAACAGCATGTTGCTTCCTTTCTTACAGGCGGTGATCTGTATGTGAAAGACTGGGCTGCCAAGGGCAGTTTGAGAGGTCTGTGCCCCAGGGCAGGATTAGCTTTGTGCAGATGTTTGTCTAGGCTGTTGTCAGAAGACCTTAGAGACTGTGACAGTACAGCCTCCCCTAGTGATGTCTTTGTGTACTTCCTGAATCTGTTAAACCCCTGAACAGCTCATGAAGTGGGTAATTAGCCTCACTCCCTGTGTTGCCAAATTCATTTCAGAGTGTTTTCTGAATAGCCAGTACAAACTGCTAGATCTGAACCATTTGCTATAGATACACAAGTCCTGTACAGATGCATAAAGCAGAGCTGTGCTGTGCCAGCCTGTAAGAATACAATTGTGCGAGAAAAGGGAAATTCGAGACCAAATGTGAAGTGCCTATTACGGGCCCAAACCTGCTGTTTGTTTTCCTGTGTCTTTCCTGGGTCAAAGCAGGGCTGTTGTTGGCAGCGTGGTCTTCCCTGCTTTGCCTGGCCCAGACACGACTGTCTGTGCGGTTTCCTTCCAGTGCTGCCCTTTGGAGTTTATTTCTTGGCTTAATCTGTTTCATTAACTGGATTAATTCCTCTCATCTCTTCCTGATATTTTTTCATCTTACCATTCCTAGTTGCAGTATTTTACAAAGAGGTAAAATCTATTTAGTAGAAATTATAATTGACTTTGTCCTGTATTAGCAAATGTTTTTATTTGCTTTTGCACGGTTTTACTTAAAGGAAGATCTGACCCTGGCTGTTTTGTGTACCCGATGGCACATTTCTTTAAATGATATGCTCTTGCACAGATGTTCTTCAGCACAGTGCTGCCCTGGCAATTCCTTACCTTCTGCTGTCAATCCCCTTTTTTATTTTGCACACAGAAAAGAGGACGCTTCCCTTGTGTACTTACAGAGCTCTGAAATTGTCACAACCAGAAATGTGGGACAGGAAGAGTTTGGTGTCCTCCTTGTCAGCACTTGGCAGGAGCAGAGCGAGTCTTGCAAACCAACGAGTCCATTCAGCAGGGCTGAAAGCTGGAAGTTCTGCCTCGATGTCTCCTGTGAACTGAGTGAGCATCTTTTTCCTTACATCGTTATTCTTAATCGTTGTTATTGCTAGCTGAAAGAGAGCAGTAATGAGCATCAGTGAGAAGGCAGGATTAAAAAGGGACCCCAGTGCAAAGCCACAGGGAATAGCATTGTAGAAGACGACTCTGAGCCACTCCCAGAGAAGGGAAGGTGCATCTTAGGTATGTCTTGTGAACCTGCCGTAATAGGCTGCCAACACCAAGGGGTACATGGTGCAGGGACACTCTGCCACTTCAGGGCTCACTGAAGGCACCATCTGCACATACAACCTCAGTGTTGCCATGAGCATGCACTTTGAGTATCATCCAACCAGTAAGTTTTGGGCACTGGAGTTTGAATACTTTGGGCCAGACAGCCATGAGGGGAGGTTGTACATGATATGCTTTGTTGCAGTTGTTCATACTTTGAGACAAAAGCTCAGAAACCATCTTTGAGGGTGTCTTTAAGATTCTGCATAGCTGAAGTCCAAACTACATGAGTTTATGTTGGACTTGCAGTGTTAATACCCCTACCTGGGCTGCCTCTCTGTTGAACTGGTCTAAATACTGATAGATTTCCTCTGATGGTTTGTTGTGTAGTTTTGCAAGGATCTCACACATCTCCTCTTCCTCATTAATGGCATCAGATGAAAGTGTCAGGGATGCTAGTTGGGATGGGGATAACTTGTCCAAGACATCCATCTGTGGAAAGGGACACAAAGCAGATAGCAACCTTTGTAAGCATGTGAGAGTGATTTGTAAATGCTGGTGCTTCTAAGAAGACTCAGGACAAATCTGCAAGGCTGGAATGTCTACAGGACTTGTAAAGTCCTTTTTCCATCAGGACATGTAGTATCCCATTTCTGAATATTACTGTGGCTCTGCTAGTGCCACGAGGCAATGAAAAGCAGTAAAAATGTTTGTGATGTTTGGACACTATTGCCAGAGTATTTTTTTTAAGGAAAATGACCCATCACCTCCCATGCTGTGTGGAGCATAAAGGCATCACAAATGCTGGCAAAGGAGTGTGTTTCATGGTGGAATTCCATCATGTTCTCACAGTGAATGCTAGTGGAAAAAAAAATATTAAAAATACTTACTCCCACAAAGTGTTTGTTCCAAGTAACTAAGTCCTGATACTCAGCATATTTGCTAAAATTTCCAAGATTTACTTCTAGCCAGTTCTGAGTACTTTGGGTTGCGCTGCCACATGCAAGACCTGGAAAAATAATGACACTGGGTATGCTGGGGACTACATACTCCTTCCTGATGTTCTGACTGGAAACCCTTGGTGCTCTTGCAAATTCCCATTAAACCTTTGCAGATAGCAGAATACTTTGAAGTCACATTGGTATGAGAGAGACCAGACAAGTAATGATGTTTTTGTGCTGTTGTCTAAATTGGGGCTTTTTCTTTAACAGTGTTGGGCAACCTAATGTTGTGGCTGGCAATGGTTAAACTTCCTAGTGAGCCATCCAAAATAGAGAAGGAGTTGTGAGAATCCCATCAGAAAGAGGGAAAACACCTTAGTGTTGGAGCAACAATGTAAGTATATGCTGCTTTTCCCTTTCTTGCCATTAAGAGCATCTCAGACATTACTACAGGAATTCCTGTATTCCTGAATCCTGCTGCTTCTCAAGCCCAGAGTGTGCTGGAAAGCTTTCAAAGTACATTCCCCAATTAAGACTTCTTATGCCCTTACCTGATTTCACTTTTGATGTCAAGAAGGTTTTACAGAATCCAAAAACGTGGGGAATGTTTTCTGTGGGGATGCCAGCATAGATTTTGTTGAAACCCTTCAACCTGCAGGAGGGAATGTTGGAATGGTCATGGGGAGTATTTTAATTTAATCAAATCAGATTTTTTCACTAACAAAACTTTTCTATTAGGAAAATTTCAACAGCTTTCATAATTATTCATTATTGCAAGACCTTCTCAGAGAGGTTCTTAGAAGTAACTGCAAAGTATCTTCAAATCAGACTGAACATAGCTTACCTATGTGATGAGGCCATTTTTATTTTTAAAAAAGTATGCTCTCTACTTGATATAATTGCTTAAGATAAAGGTCACATAATTGCTAAGGCTGCACTAATTAAAATCTTGTTGAGTTTCAATATATTTTGCATGCAAGGCTGAAAACGCTGAGTACTTTACTGTGGCTACTCCTGCTTTTCAGCAGGAGCATTACATTCTGCTTTAGGAATATGTGAATGTATTGCCAGAAAGTTGAAAAATCATCTACAGCGTAAATAAATAGAAATGCTCAGTTAAGATATGTGTATGGAGCAGGTGACTCACATTTGCTGATAGGAGTCGCATGAAATATTGACAGGTATCTCTGCAACAATCCTCTCATTCACTGTGTGCAACACGTTTTGTAGAGTATCTTGGAACCAGTCAGCAAAGCCAGCAGCTTTCATTTGGGGAAGACTAGGAGCTATTTTATGCAAGGCACTGCTTAGCAGGAGATGGCCAAGGTCGCTGCTCTGAAGCTCCGCCTGCAATCACAACAGTATAGTTGACATGTAATTTGTCATGCTAAGCTTCCCCCAATTTAAGATATTGTTCAGGATTATTTCATATCTCTCCCTTCATGCAGGAGAATTCACTGTAAAGGTGACTGAGTTAGTAGCACCAAGTTTTTTTTTTTGTTTTGTTTTGTTTTTGTTGGTTGGACTCGATGATCTCAAAGGTCCCATCCAACCAAAAATATTCTGTGATTCTGTGAAGTGAAGGACCCAAGCAGGGAGCTCTTAGAGTGCATACTGCTTGTTACAGGTCTCTTTTTCCTGAGCTATACTCAGCTATACTGATACTTCCCATCACATCCTGCTATGGCTTAGTATAGACCCTGGGAGGAAGAATAGCTTGGTGTCTGGACAGAAAAACAAAAGATTGCTGCAACCCCAGACCTTTAAGCTATCCAAGGATTTGACCTGTAGCCTCATCTCAGGCAGGTTTCCCTCCAACGACTAGGGTGAAGCTGTAGGATGAGCCCTTCTTTTCTATGGTCAGGGCTGGGGTTTGAGTATCAGGCAGTGGGCATTGATTCAAGTCACTGCAGTGTTTGGGTGGAGAAGCTTTGGAGCACAATAAGGGAAGTTACCGATGCCATGTTGTTCAGGGTGGCAAAGAACTTTGCAAGATCTGGTGGTGTGAGTAGGTTGTCCATAATGGTGATCATACTTGTTTCATCAGCCAGAGCCCCAGTTTCCAGTGTTAGTTGTGCCAGCTGAGCTGGAGAAAGCTTTTCCAGAGCTGACATCTGAAAAGGAACACAGAAACACCTCTATATTTGTAACAGGGATCACTGTCAGTGCTATGGCAAGAAGTTATGGATCAGCTGTGTTTATGTAGAGAGGAGCTGACAACGCTCGGATGTGACCTGCATCTTCAGTGTGTGACCTACCCCATTGAAATTTGGGTTGAGGGATGAGAACTCCTGGAGAGTGGCGTGGGCACTGAAATAGCCATAGTTGGCAGCTATCCATGTGCTGCTGTTTGCATTTGGGAAACAGGTGACACCTGAAACACAGAAGAACCCACATTCAGTAAACCAGTCAGCAGATTCCTGAGTTGTTGGTTAGCCTGGAAACGAAGCCTGTCTAGTGATAGGATGGGACGAACATCAGATCCACCTCAGCTGGATTCAACAGGGTGTTAGAGTGAGGGGAGCAAGCACAGTGCATCAGAAAGCATCTTGTCTGTTGCCTGTCTGATTTATGTTAGGACTCATACCATTGTCCATCACTGTAGCATTTAAGAGACTTAACATGTAAAATTAATTGCAATGACAAGATCCTAGTGGACTTCACAGAAGGTCTACACATTTCCCTTTTTTGCAGTTAAAGTGCTCTGGTTGTGTAGAGTTTTGGGTTAAAACATTGCAACCCAGGAAGTATTTGCCGAGCACAAAGATTAAGTTCTACAGTGGGAGAAAAAAGAAAAGCTCTTGAGTAGTGTGAGTGTGCTTACCTTGAGTATTATGGTAGGTCTCCAGAAAGTTGTGTATTCTGCGATGGATGGAGAGCCTCTGCTCATCTGTGTAATGCTCATACACTCTGTCCATTGCTTGCACACTGTATTGACACAAGAGCAGAAGTAGGTTATGGGCCAAACATCTGCAGAGAACACTTTTCCTTTGGAGGAAAAATTCAGGTCCATAGGAAATATGAGCTGAAAGTACTAGAGTCAGTAAAACTGAAATGTTTAATTTGGCCTAAATCAAACTGTTCCTTTTCTTCCTTGTTCCCTTGGTAACATCTTGAAAAATAAAATGAAGGAACGCTCAGACATTTGTGCTAATCTGATGAATGGTTTTGGCTGATGCGAAACTGTTGTGAAGCTCAGTACGCTAGAAGCTATAAGATGTCAGATAGTCTGGGGGAAGCGACCCTGTTGGTTTGACGGAGTAGCAAGAGCTTGGCCACTTTTAGGGAAGCTGCTCATGACTCACAGGTTTTGATGAGACTGGCAGTCAATGTCCAGAGGCAGGAGCTGCAGATAGTTGTCCTTCATAGCTGGCAGGAATAGCTGCAGCTCAGAACCAAACCAGAAGGCATATTCGTTGGCTGTAAAGGTGCTGAGGGGTAAGGATTTAAAAACCAAATCGAAGAGCAGCTCACGAATCCGGGGGTCAGGAAGGATAGTGAGATCCCTCTGGAAATAAAACCAGCACACAAAAATTGATTTTAGCAATTACTGCTTTCCACAGGTAGATTAAACTGCCCAGTAGCAAGAGCGGTTTCCTTTTCTCCCCATGATGCAGTTTTCAGGAAAGCCACCAGTGTTTTAGCGTGAATTCTGAGTTGAAGGAAAACCAAGGTACTAAATAAACATCGTGAGAGAAAATAACCTTTTTAAACGAGTAAGGTGTCTGCAGTGTAACCCATAACATAAATAAGAATGATCGCTTTGTCTGGATACTGCTCTATAAAGTCCAGGCATGTGAGCTCTGACCCAGCGGTCTAGAGCCCAGGGTTTATGTTGCTGTAAGAAGGAGAGTTTGTCTCCATTGTGGCATTTTTAGTGTTTTTGAGACTTGTAACAGGATGCAGTTCTCAGGGGTGGGAGCTTTGACTGTACCTCTTCTGCTGCAGCGTTCAGCTCCTTTATGAATTCAGTCAGCTCCTCAAAGGAGCGTTTCTCCATCTCCACCAAAATCTGGACAGTAAGGCGTTCCCTCTTAAATGCATTTGTCAAAACTGTCATCTCTCCTATTTGTCTGGCAGACAGAAGGTCGAGAACTTCGTACTAATGAGGAAAACACAGCAGAAAGTAAAGCCTAGAAAGCTGTTTGCTTATCTGCTATTACAGTTCTCAACCATATACGTAGTTCATTGTTTATGTTTCTGACTGATAATGACTCATCAGGGCCCTGAAGCCACCTGAATGTCCCCAATGGGCTGCACAGTGCCAAGGAGCCTTCCATAGCTTGAGTGGATAAAAACTGTAATACGTCCTAGCACAGAAGACAGGGTTATGCTAATCAGCAGCTGTTCTTGCTAACTAAAGTAATAGCCCTTCTATTCTCATTGTTAATCACACAACTTACTCTACTTCAGTATTAAAAACCTGAGTTCTTAATGAGTTCTACAGGGGAGTGGAAAGCGTTGTGCTAAGAAGTGCCTGTACTTGATTGTTACACTTATATAAAATGCATGGAAGAATCATGAACTCCATTTAATACTAAAAGCCTGGAGGGAGTCCTCCTGATTTCTTTCCCAAGGATCTTCCCTTGGGGATAGTTATGGAAGAGGATAATACCTCCTGGAAGTTCAGCTTGTGAAAAACACTCAAAACTTTTGATACCTTTTACAGAGCTGTCTGTCTGTGTGTGGAAACCTTGTAAGAAAAGGCTCATTTTGAGATTCTTAAATAGTCATGGGTTTGTCTTGGTTTCTATTCTTGGAGTGTCAGTGTTGGCAGAAACAAGGATAAAAGGATTATAAACTGTAGGGTTATGTCTGAAGGTTATAATAAAAAATTTCAGACAATGTTTTTCACTCACTGAAGTCATACCGGGACTGAAATACAGCACCAAATTTTCCAAAAACTGGTTACTAATTTTGTGCTGTCAGACCTACATCTGTGCTTACCCCATTAAAATCCTTGTAGAAGTCAGTGAGGTCACTGTAAGGAGCAAAATGTAAAAATCTGTAGAAGATAAGTTCCAGGAAACTTCGGCTGTTGTCATACGTGCCAGGAAATACCTTTTCTGAGAAAGTACAAGAAGTCTGTCAGTAGAGCGTGATAACTGATCTGTTTTGTCAGTGTTCCACAACGTGGCTGAAAACCAGGTCTGTGACCTACATTCTCCCTCAGTTCCGAGCAGCTGCAGACCATGGGGGATTTGGTGTGGAGAGGGCTTTGTGGAGCTGTGGGGGACAGGCGGGGCTGGGGGTCCCCAATGGTTGTGGGACTGGTTCGGGCACAGTGAGCCACTGTTTATGGTGCAGTTCTGGCAGGTACCAGGGGGTTTCTGGTAGGGTGTTACTGGGAGAGCCATGGTGCTGAGGCATCATGGAAGAGAACAGATGCCCGAGTGTTTTAGTTCATTAATTATGAGCTGCAATCAGTATTTGATGTTTCGGGGGAAAGCCAGTACTCTGTCCTGGGAAGCCCAATGACTGAAAGGCTTTGGGCTTCCTCCCCATGCTGTACTTGCTCCTGCCAGTGAATTCCTCTCTGACCCAAGGAGGGACAGGCAGTTGGCAGAAATTTTAGTACAGATGTGACAAACAGCTGCAATTCAAATATGCCACGGAGCATTGCCAAAAGCAGACCAGTACCTGAAAAAGTAAGTTGAGATCCCAGGATCCTTTTGATGAAGAGGTAGATAGCATGGGATGTGTTTTGTGGAAGCTCTGGAAAGATGTTATCTAGGCCTTGCACTCTGCAAGGGTCAAGAAATAAGATATCATCAACCTGAGACTGTAGAGAGTTGTAATAAATAAAGTAATAACATTATTTATGATAATATGTAGTGTAAGTCTTGCCTCAACTGTAAGACACTACAGCAATAATGGCAATAACAAGAAGTGCGAAAGGTACGGGCTTTATAAGGCGTGGGAGAGTTGCGTACACCCATCTCATGCAGAGTATGCTGTTCTGGAGCACGGAACAAAAGGGGTGGAGGGTAGTGGAGACACCAAAGCAGAGCACAAAATTCTACCTGAATATGCTCTACTGCAAAAATCAAGTTGACACTTTTTTTTTTTTTGCTTTTCTTTTTTCTTTTTTTTTGAAATCCATGTGAAATGCTAGCACTTATGCTGGGAAAGAAGTTGCTAAAGTGTGCGCTGCTTCCCCTGCCAGAGGTTTCCTGCGGTGTGAGGCTTGCAGGCAGCGCTCCTCAGCACATGGTACTCACATGGCCGTGTAGGCTGGGAAGCTGAGGTCTCCTGGGATTAACTCTAGCAGATCTGTGTTTATGCTGGGCAAGAGGAATCTTAAGTTCTCCAGGAACCAGAATTCATAGTCAAGGTCAGCAAATTTATAAAAGTGCTTGGAAAGGTCTGTGAAGAGCGTTGTCAGCATTTCCATCCGTACTTCATCATTTCCGATACCCGCAATGCCTTCCTGTGGGGAGTGGAAATGTCTGTTACTTGGGAGCTGTTTGGTGGTGGCACAGTGAGGGGGATGATGGCTCCCTTTCATCAGTGTCCTTGTTTCACTTGGCACCATGAGCAGGATTTACTCACGCATGAAGTGCCTGAGAATCACTGCCTTTTTAAAGGGGAAAAATGTTTATAATGGAATTTACAATACCTGTGTCAGAGCCAGATTGAACTTCATCAGGAATTCACTTATTTTAGGCTCTGAGATTTGGGGATTTTTAACCCTCAGGGCATTCAGGACATCCTGCATTGTGGTCACATTGACCAGGGCATCAGAAGTCAGAGCGTATTCCACCAGCTGCTCGATGCTCAGCACATCCAGAATTTTGGCCTAGGAAATACTAATGTCAGCCACTGAAGATCAGCTTATTCCCTCTTCACTAGAACTAGCTGAAATATTTTTTTCACAGTTTTCACACTTTTATTTTTGCAAATTGTGTGTGCGTGTGATGATTTGTAGAGGTTTGCTTATATCCTGAAGTTATTTCTCAGATCCCAGGCAAAGCTATTTCAGCACTGGGAAGGGTTTCAAAACACTGACATGTATTTTTGTGTTGACTGTCTGAGGGTATCCATTCAAAATTGGAGCTTCTTTCAATGTTCTGCTAGTTGAAAACATACTATTGTTTCTGCTTTTGGAGTTGCTGCATAGAAGTGGGAATATATTCTATTACAAATCTTGAAATGAAATGCTTTAATGCTCTCTATGATAAACATTTCCAAAAGCCCCAGTTACCCATATGCACTTAGTATAAGAGATCATACGTACAGGGTCAAAGTTGTTGAGGGTTGCTATGGCTTCTTGAAGGGCTATATTGTGGAAGAAGGATTTCCAGGTGACTTGTATCCATTCAGTAGTGGACTCGGTTGGACCATCTAAGTGGGGAAAAAGATGCAGTGACTCTCGGGGAATTATCCATCACAGTGTGTCCTTTTTAAACAATACAGCTATTGCAGAAAACTGGAAAACTCAGATCCCAATTGACTGAAAAGAGTAGCTGCCTGTTTACCAATACATTGCAGGGTCACTTCTAGCTCAGGTAAAGTCTGAGCCGCAGATGACTTGGATACCAGTGAAAAGTAAAAGGGAAATACCAGATTATGCTGGTTGGGTACCTTTACTCCTCCCGAGACATCCGTGCCTGACTAATGCTGGAATACAGGATGCTGGACTAATGGGATTTGTGTTTTTTCAGAGAAAAAAGAGACTTTGTACCTTGAGAAAATAAAATCAGTGTGTGATAAATAGCAATAGAGAGAGATAAGAAAGAAAAAAGGATCCTCAGATCGGGCTGAGATACCAGAGATATCCCTTAATATTTTTTTTTTTCCTTACAGTTTCCAGGAAGATACATTGTATCTTGGGACAGTCACCAGAGATCAACAAGGCATCCTGCTGTGAGGTACCATTGGAAATACAGCACTCTTTCACTTGGACAGCCCTCTAGGGCTCTCTTTTGTGTACAAGTCTATACTGGTGCTGTCTAATACATCCTGGGAGTCTACCAGCTGAGCCCCTGGTTTCCTGGAAGAATCTGTTAGCTGGAATGTGTGGTTTTTCAGTATTACCTTTCAAGACCTGGAGATTCCGTGCAATCCAGAGTGCTACATCTCTTCTAGAGGACTCAGTCATGTGTTGGTAAGTGTTATCAAGCGCAGTAACACTGGGTGGACAAGAAAAATGAATACATAGATGATAGATTCTGTGTAGCTTCCTCTAACTGGAATCTAGATCAAGAACAGTCTTTTCTCCCGAGCTACTGTAGCCAGTTCCTTCACCTTGAAATTTCTACTGAGGAACTTGTAATACTCCCCTCCCTGTTGTACAAATAGCATCTATGAACCAAGGCCTAGATTTTATATGGCCCAGATTTATAACTTCATCTTAAACTTCTGAGAAAACCACTAAGTTGTAAGAGCTGTGAAAAAGTACCCAGACCAGAGCCATCCAGGCTTGACAGCACATCATCTGTCTTTCAGGTTTTAACCTGACTCCGCAAAGAGTGTTGCCCTGTTTACTGGCTGAAGAGAGATCCCAGCAATGCCCAGGAGACTTACACAGCAACTAAGGAGTCATAATCCTGTGGCACGATGAAGGCGAGGGTTGATTCATTGATGACAGGACACAGGAAATACAGCTCATTTTGGAAGGTGATGTTCCAGTCAGCGGCAGTGAATGTCTTCATTTTCTCAGACATACTGGTCAGATACTGTAGCAGGAGCAGCCCAGCAATGTCGTCATTTGGCAGGACTGTGATCTTACGCTGAAACAAAATTATGTGGTGAACACATTGGTGCTAGGGCAGTTGGAACTGCAATGCTACTGGGGAGAGACCTCTATAAGTGGTTTTCTTGGCCAGAATTTTGATGAATTCAAAATGGAAATGGACAGTGCTCTAAAGATTCAATCTGTGTCACTGAAAGGACCTGATAAGTACCGATGTTTGAAGATTACTGTTGTAACAATGTACTTTCAAAATCATAGTGTTTACAAAGCTGTTTTTTCAACTAGTAACTTAAGATGGCAAGTATCTGCAGGGGAAATGGAAATGGAGATTGCAGAGAACATGGGTAGTATCTACCGTGCTTGCAGCTTTGGTGAACTGTGTCAGAATCATCTTAACATCCTCAGCTTCACTTTGCTGGAAGAACTGGACAAGCTGGACCGCTGCATCCATATGGGTCAGTGTGTCCGAGTATACCATCATGTCACCAATCTGGGTGGGAGTGAGGAGGTCCAAAATGGCATACTGAAGAAAGACAGAGGAATTGAATTCGGTTACCTCATACCTGGGCAATTTCATTTCCATCTTTTCTGGCACATCCTCTCTTGAGTGCAAAGATAACCTGGGTATGTACAGACTTACCGCATTGAAAGGTTGGTGGTAGAGTGAAACCAACTGAGTGTAAGGTGCTTCTGTGCAGAATTTTCCAAAGAATTGTAATAACCAGTCTCTAGTCGTGGCTTGGGTGGAGCAGGCAGGACCTATGGTGAGGGCACAGGAAAACAGGTAACATGGGAGAGAAGATTCAACTACACATCAATATCCAGGATTGCCAAAGCTCCTTGAAGGCAAAGGAAAGGGTTGAAGTCCCTGACTTTGGCTTTTGCATCGGCCCTCCCCTGGTGTGCTCTGCCCTCTTTTATTTTCATACTGTGAACAGGAATGAGTTCTGAGAAGGAACTCCTCTTAGTTGGGCAGTTTTGAAGGTATTGAGCAAAGCAAGAGATTGGTTAGCTCTGTCCCACAATTTGCAGAGGGTGACAGGGCTCACAGAGAATTAGCTGAAGCGATAGGGATTACCAGTGAGCTCAGACGGCTGGGTGAGGAATGCCACAATGTAGTTATACACATCTGTTTTGCCAGCTGCAGGGATTTCAGAGAAAACTGTATTGATCCCGGCAATTCTGTAGAAGAAAGAAACTTGGAGTAAATGAAGGACTCTTGGGAGCCAACACAATGCTCAACAGCTCTCATGAAATATTCTGGGGTTCTTCTATTCTTCTCTCTGGCTGTCCTAAAAATATCACGAGAATCAAAGTATGAAAGCCTGGCTTCATTTGTTGCCTGGGAAGTTTGTTATTGGTTTTAGTGGAATCCAAATGGACGTCTTCTAAATGTCTTGTGCCAAGAAAATGTTTGAGTGCAACTAATACCTGGATTTAGCAGTGTGTGGGCTAATAAATAAAGTAAATAAAAGCCAAATAAGGTGACTTGCCAAGACATGCAAGACAAATGAGTGAGAGGAGTGGGAGTAATTATCTTCTGGCCTTTTTCTGTAGCCATAGCACCTCGTTCATTCCTTTTGCTGTTCATCCACTGGATTATTCTTTTAATAAATGGTTTAAATCTCAGGCAACGTGGAACAGCCTCAGGCAGGGTGACCGTGACTCACAGAGACTTGTAGGAACTGCAGGACATGGTGTTGGGGATGTCCTGAAGGATGGTGGCATGAATGCCTGGCAGAACAGCCACGAGCCTCTTCTGAAACCAAAGGTGGTAGTCCTTGTCTGTGAAGGTGGGGAGCGCAGAACGGAGCTGCTCTACTGTTCTTGCCAACATGGTGCGCTTCACCGCCATGGAGATATTGAGGGTGTTGGCAAGAGGCTGCAGCAGGAACACAAAATGCAACTGTAAGACTCTGGGAGGATATTCAGAAACTGAGAGGAATATTTCTGGGTAATGCAGTTCCTATTTCTAACCCAAAAGTAATAGCAAATCATGCGACATCCATAAGGATTTACAGCATCGTAACAGTGCAGCCAAGACCAGACTAAATTACTTCAAAGCATCAAGTTACAAGAAAAATTTCCAGCAAAATCACCATAGAAGAATAGATATTTTTTTTGTGTGTGTGTGTCCCCACTTTAATCTTCTGCAGCAGGGAAATGTTTTGAAACTAATTCAGCACAGTGGGAGAAACAAACTTTAGTGTTCTCCTCTAGACATTCAGTTTTCAGGAATGTCACTCTTCTCTGTTTGGGAGTTGCCTGAGGCAGCCAAGCCGGCATAGCTCCTGATGCTTATACAAGATAGAAGAGGTTTTCTGAATTACTTTTGATTTATGATACTAAATATATTCCTTGACACCCCAGATTCTTTGCACAAGTCCTGTATTTTATAGCACAAAATATATGCTATATATAGCTATTTTATAATTCAGTTCCTACTGAGCCTCAAAAAATGGTTTGGTCAGCTCTTTTCTTTGCCGGGTGTGTTATTTTCACTGTCAAGATTGTTTTATTTTCTAGTTTCATGGTGTCGTTGTTCAAGGGAGAATTACAGGTCTGGCTCTTGCCCCTTTGTTACTCTTCCAGGTGTCACCTGGTGGCTTCTGCACCTTGTATCTTGGTGCTGGCTGTCGGTGGCCATCAGTGGTAGTTTAAGTGGATTTGCTGAGCTAAGAACTGTGACACCTGAGAAACAGGCATACAGTCCTTTCTGTCACCTCTGCTGCAGAGCCTGGAACAGGACTGGGGATACCAGGTATCGCTTGCTTTCAGCTCTTGTTGAGCTTTGTTGCTTCTCAGAGAATGCTGAGCACTCTGCAAAGCCAGGCCCCAGGGGAGCTCTGAAGGACTCAGCTGATGTGACAAAGCTGCTAAGTGCCTGAAGCTCCTCCTGCCTCCAGGAGGTCCTTCCAGTGTCCCTGTGAGTACAGCCCGGATGAGACTCTGCCTCCACACTAGACTGCTGCTTTCTCATCAAACAAGGTGGGAGCAGCTGGATTCTAAAGGGTTTCATTGTTTGCTATTTTAAGCGGGGGGGGGGGGGAAGATTAACCATTATTATTTCTGCAGGCCAGAGGCTAGCTTTGTACCATTCTAGGCATGCGCTTCATCTTCTGAATGAATGTGGAAAATTAAAAGCAGTTGCTCTGGTACAAAGCTAGCTTTCGTAGTCCTGGGAAAAGCTGAGTTAGTCACGATGCCATAACCCAGTAGCAAGTCTTCCCTCTGCCATCACATCTTACCTGAGGGAGAGACCTGCAGGGTCTGAGTCTTGCAGACTGAGACTTTGTATATCTTCTGTTGGCCTGATGAAAAGTATTGGGTTTACAAGAAGCCAAGAAGGGCCTTTAGCTAATTATTGTATTAGAGGAGTCTCAGCAAATAATTGGCACGGGGTGTACAGGCAGAACTGTGTATGTGGGAGAGGAATTACTACAGCCTAAGAAAAATAGTAGAATTATGTGAATTAATATGATGGGGCTTCAGGGACCTCTTTAAGCCTTATTCTTTTACAAAGGCTGGAGATCCGGCCTCTGTCTTTCAGGCAGTCTGAGGTGGGAAGGGGTTGGTGGGAGCTGTGTCAAACCCAAGCACAGACTAAATGTGTGAGGAATGCAACATGCAACAGCATAATCTCTTTCTTGCCTCAAACCTGCTGCAAGGTTCCCTGACAAACCTGTTGTATCACCTTTTACTCCAAGTTACTGCCCATTTACAGGATGTACAGGAAGGCTTCTGTCCTCACAGACCTCTCCCACTGAGCCCTGTTAACAAGCGGTCTGCAGTTACCTCTTGTAAAGCAGAGTTAAGCTCATCCCAGTAAGCGGCCAACTCGTGGAGACCCGGCAGCTTGGTTAGTCTGTCAAAGATTTGTTCAACGTTAGCAACAGAGCTGAACACATCTTGGGACAGCGTTAACTGGGCGAGCTGGATGGCAGTCAGCTCCTCCAGGAGCGCCAGCTGGAACACAGACAGAGAGAATTAATTATAAATATACATCTGTGTTTGCTTGAATTGATGCTGTTGATGTGTGTGTCTGCAGCTTTCCTTCATGCCTTGTCCTTTAGGACAAGGACTCTTTCTCCTCTGGCAGATACAGGTTATGATATTTCATGTTCGTGATGGAGCTCAGAGCTCCTTCTCTTGTTGGGGTGAGAGTGAGACAAGCCCCAGTTTAGGCTTCTCTGATACACTCCATGGAAATATCCCTTTAGTGCCCGTGCCATGGGCTGCCATGGAAACCAAACCAAGGTGGCTGATAATCAGCTCTAAACTCTTCAAAGTCAAACAGAGAATCTGGATCAGGTGTAGAGATCCTTTGGCCCCCGTGCAGGTGCTCTAGGTGTGCACCCATCCTTTCTGCTGGGTGTTGTCTTAAGGTAAAGTGAACCAACTCGCTGGGGACTGTTGGAACTGAAATGCAGGGGAATAATCAGAAACTGTAGTTGAACTCTTCCTGTGGCAGAGGGCAAAATCCTGGCTCTCGTGAAGAGGATGGAAAAATTTCTATTGTTTCTAATTAAGAAGGAAAGGGCAACGTGTTTTTATTTCGTGTTTGGTGTTCAAACTATTTTTAATATTCTGGCTCACAGGATATAAATCCTACTATGAATAGTATGACTATCTAAAAAGGAAATAGAAATAGTTCTGTTCTATGGTAGCAAAATGTCACAAAGTGACTAAATCGGTAGTCTTACCCCAGTAAAGTTTTCACAGGCAGCAACAAAGTCTGTGATGTTAGCCATGGAGCTGAATCTCCGGAAGTTGAGAGTCATCCAGTTTTCATCCATCTGGCAGTCTAAAATGGAGCAATAACAAATTATTTATGTTTCAGCTTAAGACTTGCAAAACCTAAGATCATTCCAAGGTATTTATGGAAATGATAGAGGAGATATTTCCACTTATCATATATCTAAGCAGTGAATCAACCTGGCTCTAACCAGGTTGGCTCATGTTGGTGCAGTTCCTGGAAGACTGTCACAAAGTAGCATCTAGTAATTTCATGGAAATCAGGACTCTGCTGCTTGGTTACTTTTCAACTTTTATTCCTTACAAGCTTTGTAAGAGAAGAATGTTGAAAAGGAAACATAATTGAATGTTTTAGTAAGTCTTAAAAGCAGTGTGTGCCTGTAATAAGACCACAGTTAATTTTTTATATATTTTTTTTTTTTTTAAATTGCCCCTCCCTTCAGTCAACAAGAAAATCTGGTGTTGCTTCTTCACAGGGACAAGGGCTGCTCTCCATTTCATATTGGGGCAGCTGCACTGAGATAGAACTGGCTCCTTGGGGCGTAATTGGGGTGCACCGTTTACAGTCTACAAAAAAGCATGGCTCCAAATTATTGAAAGCTCCTAGGCACAGGAGAAATCCACGTGTCAGTGAGGTCTGAGGGACACCAGGGGCCTGAACAAACTCAGTGGGAAGAAAAGGCTCACCTAAGCGAGAAAGAGTTTGAACAATCCATTGGGTTATGTCAGTCTTTGTATCTGTTGTCATGTCATCAAATGCGTAGTCCAGACCTCTCACTCTGCCAGACAAGGAGAGAGAGGGCACATGTCAGCATCAGTTATTTGCTGTGGTTTTCACAGATCCAAGCTAATAATCTGTTTTTATCACAGCCAGCCAGAAATGTCTTCTCTGATGGGACAGACGAATTCACAGCCATTCTTCTCGCTTGTCAGTCAGATCCCTCCCCGTAGCCACAGTGACATTTTCCTTTACAGTGCACACAGATGAGAAACTGAGCTGAACTTATACTCACATCACTTGTAAGAGTGGGCAGTCGCTGATAGCAGGCAGTGTCATTAATTCCTTGTGAGTGATGGAGCCTAGATACAAGGTCAGAGTCCCGTTGAACAGAGATTCCAAATCTGTTCTTGTCATTGAGGCAAAATGTGGCTTCAGGATCTGGAAAATGCCTTTGAGCATTATGTCACGCACTCCAGTGCTCGTTATGGTCTCCATGTGCATCTGGGGAGACGAATAAATGGGAAGTGATGCACTATTGGAATGTGATGAAGATGCTTATCTTTGGGTCTCAGCCATTATGTGTATTAGTGTGGCTTTGTTCTTGCAGCAATGAACAGCAGATTTCACGGGCTGGGCAGCGTCAATGAAAATATACTGGATGTTTTGCCTTTTTTCCCCCCCTTGCTGCTTAGACGGAGAGACTTGATAATTCTGCTTGTTTATCATATCATCATATTGTTTTATAGAAATTTGCTTTGGAGAAGTCTAGATGCTTGAGCAGTCAGGAGCAAGAGCAAATGAAAATGAGACCCAACAAGAAGACGGATGGTGCCCGTAGAAAATAGAGTCTGCAACTGGAGGAACTCTCTTACCTGCGCTAGGAGAGAATTAACTTCATGCAGAAAGGTGTGTAGTTCAGAGACACTCCGGGTTTGGAGGGTTTTCATGATCTCTGTAACGTCTGTCTCTGCGCTGGCCCTCGTGTTGTCGGTTAGGATACAGGAGGTGATGAGTAGCTTTCCTAACTGCACTGAAGTTAGCAAATCTGTCACCTCAAACTAAAAAGGAAAGGAAAAGAATGTCATCCTCGGGGCGGTTAAATGCTCCCCCCAGCTCTTGTCTTTCTGCATGTGAGTGGCCACTCAGAAGCTTACAAGTAACCCCAGGCCAGAGACAGTGCCCAACTGCCATTACAGAGTGACACAACGGAGCAGCCTTGTGGAAATCCAGTGGGAGCTTTGCTGGGTGTGATACCTACTCCGTTAAAGCTGGGATTGAGGCGGAGGAAATCACCGTAGTCGGTGTAAATACTAGAGAATCCAAAGTTGTCCTCTAACCAGTCTCGGCTGTTTGAAGTGGTGAATGTACAAGCTACTCCTGCAAGAGATAGTATGTTGGATGGTCAGAAGGTAACGGAGCCTCTTGGCAGGAGAGAGGGGAAGCTTTGTCTAACGTCTCAGACACTCATCGATGCAAGACAGCCAGATAAGTGTATGCTTTTGGAAAAATACCTCTCTATAAGAAGATGAGGTAGAAATGGTGCTGTAGCCACAGCTGGGCCTTGAAAAAGCTCGGAGTGGCTGTAGGGAGGAGAAAGCAGTGCTCAGGAGTGCCAGTCAAGAGGCTGAAGTTTCTTTCCAACTTCATATACTAGAATCATTCCACCATTCTGCAGTTTACCACAGAGTGCTCCTGGGAGAGTTAACCTAAGAGAGCACACGGGGGTCTGCCTGGTTTTGTAACCTGAAATTATGAGTATTATTGCTCAAAAGTAGTGTAAGGTTTTGGTATTCAAGTGCTTACAGGATAACAAGAGAAAGTAATATACAGTCATCTGTTACCTTCTTTTGCTGCTTGTCCATTGAGAAAATCCATTCTGGCCTGGTATACAGCTCTCTGTGTCTCAGGATCTAACTCATGGTGCACAGAATTCAGTCCTTTGTAGCTGTATATTGATAAAAATGAAAGTGATTTCAGTGTTTCATATCAGAGTATTTATAAGCCATGCAGTACCAAAAAAAGAAATATTTTTTTAGACCTAAGATAACTTTAGCCAGTGAGAGAAAAGTGAAATGATTTTGAGCCTTGCAGACAATTAACATTCACTTAAAGTGTTCAGGTGCTTTGTTCATGTCACCTGTGCAAGTTCAGCCATTGCTAGTAGTTATTTTCATTGTGCTGTACTGCGAGAGACATAACATTGTTTATCTTGAGGTCATAATCTAAAAATTATAATTTCAAAATCTCCAGGGCAGCATTTGATAATACGGTAAGAGAAGTGCTGTAGGTTCGTTTTGATAGTAGCCTTAGCAGCAACAGGCTATAATGTTTAGCAGTCACAGAGTTTGCCGTGAGGAGCTGTGCTTATGTATTATCTGTTAACTTTGTTTCTCAGTAAGTGCAGGTGACAGGTATACTCACATATCTTGGAAATCAGTGCAGCCTATTTTCGTCGGGAAGAGCCTTAATATATTTGCATCAGTAACAGCCAGCATCCGTTTCAGTTTCACCTGAAACAAGTCTTTCAAGGAGGGGGAGCACAGATCGGGGAAGTTCTCTCTGACTTTGGTTAGAATGGTCTCCAGCATTGAGTACATCGCACTGTGGTCAAGGGGAGGAGTCAGTGGTAAAGCTGATAACTCGGCCAAGTAGTCTTCAAGGTAGAGGATGTTATTGGTGCTGAGGACTTGGGTGATGGCAGCAGGGAGGCTGCTGTTGGAGAGCACGTTGCTGAGAGCTGTAAGCTGGGCTAGCTGGCTGGCGGTGAGGACATCGAGAGCTGTAAACTGTGAATAGATAGACAGATAGACATGACTGAAGACCCAGTGCAAGAGTTAAACTGCTGAACAAGTTGCCACGTGAGAGAAAGTCTTCCATACAGCACTGTAGTCACCAGATTGTTGAATATATGATGTAAGTTTAGTAGGCACCATGTGGGTGTGACTGCTGAAATCTGTTCACTGACCTGTAGCTCTAATCACCGATACTGCAATCCATAAGCAAGTGGAAGTTTCAGTCACTTTATCCCCCTGCTACTCTAGTGCTCAAGTTTTCACATCCTGCTGGGTGAAACAGCTGAAGGAAGCCCTATTTTCAAAGTGATTTCTTACCCCATCAAAGCTGCTCCAGCAAGAAGTGAGATCATTATATGATGCATAACTTTGGAAACTCTTCCAGTTGGTCAGCAGCCACTCTTTTGCTGAATTTTTTTCACAAACTGAAAACATAAAATAATTTGTTATTTCTTGATATACAGATAAGGATGCGTCTCCTTTGAGACCATGGGGATGGAAACGGCTTGGAGGAAGCGTACTGGGAAAAATGAAGGTGAGTTTGACCCAAAGAACATCACTCTCACTGATCTCCTCCAACATAATTTGACCTAAGTTCAGAAACGCTGTTTAAATGATCTCATTGTGCTGCAGAAAGCACAGGCATGTTACTGAATAATTTTTTTAGAGTCCTTTATCATCGGATCATCTTAGCAGCTAATTCTCATTCTGCGGACAATAGATGTTAGTAGTTTATATGGGGATCTGTTGAATCTATTGCAATTATACCAGGAAAATTTGGACTGTAAATACAGATCACTAACCGTATGTGGTAAGGAATCTTCTAATCCAGTCAGCTACCAGTTGCCTTGTGCTGTTGTCCATCTCGGAATAAGCAGTGTCCAGAGCTTGAACCCTGGAATTCAGAAGGGATGGGTGAGACAAAACCAGTTGCCAGCTGCTGGTATGAATAACAATTTGTTAGCTCATATTTCCCTTCACTTCTTTAAGTTGAACATTAGAAATTCTCTTTGGGTGCATGATAGAAACTGAGATAACCCTTTGGGTTCTAAGGTGAAGTTGTAGAGCCCTGTTCATATCCCAGCTAATTTCTTCACATCTCCATCCTACTTCACGTCTTCTTCCAAATTTCTACCTGACTCCACTCATCTCCTTCACCAGCTCCTCTCTCTGGGAGAGGTCCCCAAGAGGCACAGAATATAATAGTAAAAAATGTTATTTATAATAACATATATGCTAATAAATATATGTTGCTTTCTTACATGGCTGGAAGAGAAGCAACCATGTGACAGTGATTGCAGTGATCACACTGCACTGTGCGGACAGTGTACTGCATTTCTCTTGTTCTTTGCTGGCAGCTTTCACACACTGGGCCCCGAGATCTCATTCTGAGTCTGATTTTTTTACTGTTCTATGGATTGATCTTAATAAGACAAATTAGGAACGGAGATAGCTGGCAGAAAAGACATCAAAATTCAAGTTTTAAAAAGTACTGTTTGACAATGCAATGTATTTCCTGGTTCAATCAAACCACAGGCACGTGCATACCATCTAATTAGACCCTGAGCTTAGATCAGACATACACTGTGGCCAGGCCATCGCAAGTGACTGGAAGCTGTGCCATGCAGTCCAGGATGCTGGTGCCAATGGAGGGGAGGTAGGCATGCAGGGTCTCCTGGAACCAGGACGCCAGGAAACCTGCGTTTGCAACTTTAGGGTCAGACTTCACGACTTCCCATGCTGCATTTAACATGAAGGCTTTGGTGGCTGGTGCAATCCGGTCACTGCGGACCTGAAAACGAGACGGAAAATGCTGAAAGTATTGCTAATTTATTATGGGTATTATTGCCATGCTTTGGGGTATTGCCAAGATGAGAAACTCCTTCTGGTAGATTCTGCACCATCGCTGGGACAAGAATGCTGTCCCTTTCCCAAGATCTTCAGGTTGGTTGTTGTCATACAATTTGGCTCTTCTTGAGAAGATACAGAAATTGCCTTTGTGCTTTTAATCCCCATATGTAACCTCAAATGAGTTCATCTATACTGCCTTGAAAATTACTCCTCAGAGTAGCTTGAGCAAACCTATTTTCCTTGGTGCTGACACTGTACTAGGAGCGTGGACATGGCAAGAACCATGTCTGGGCTGAAAGGTACTAGCTTGTTTGGGTAGGCTGTGCTCTGTTCAACAGAGAGAAGTAGTAAATGCAGGTAGAGAGGGAGAATGAGGGAGGTGTTCAGCTGAGTAAGAAGTAGATTCATCGCCTTGGTAGCCAGACTCCTCTCCTGTTCTTGTTAAGAAGACTAAAATTTTGAGGAGGATTTGGAGGGGAAGAAGGGAAGAGGATTTGGAGGGGAAGAAGGGAAGAGAAGACTGGTTTGTACTGAAACTTGTGCTCACATTATGTTATTGTAGTAACAACATACAAGAGACAGGGCTGTAGACTCCCCAGGTAACTATTGACTAGTCTCTGCTCACATAACAGCATGGGGAAGAAAACCAGTCGAATACTCAAGCAACCTTGGATGTAGCCCCTGTGTATGGTCTGAAGAGGGAGCTGCTGGTGGTCCTCCCCTCTGATGCTGGTATTACCTGCACACTGATTTCATTCAGAGCAGTTTGCAGCACTTCACTGTTGACTTGTTGAAACAAGAGCAGGAAAGCCCCTTGGTCCAGAAGAGCAGTAGGGTCTGTGATGTAGCACGTGAGGATGGAGTAGAGTTGCCTTGATGTCAGCTTGATGCCCTGAGACACACACAAGCACGTTACGTCAGAAAAAGGGTAAAGATCTACAAGTGCAGGGTCAGAGTTTGCAGTTCTCTTGCTCTCCTTGTTCCTACAGACAATCTCTAGGGAAAGAGGGGTGGCCAGGCTTGCTGCCTTTTGCCTGATGGGAGTGATTTCAGAGCAAGGCCATCTGTGTGGCCAAAGAGGGGAAGGCAGATCTTACTGTGAATGTCTTAAAGAAAGGAATATCTGGGGAGATGGTAGGAGAGACCTGTTGGAGGTGACTTACCGAGGCACAGGCGTACTGCCGGAGGGAAGGGCTGCACCAGTCACCGCTCTTCAGGATGGAGCTTAGATTTGAACTGGAAAGGAAGCAGGAAACATTGAGCATTTTCCATTAAATGTCTGATGAGAAAAGGGATTGGTGGGCTGCAGAGGGCTCAGGTTCTCTTGGGGAAGCTTTTGGGAGATGGTATTTTAGCACTAACATAATCTCTCCCAGGCGGTGTGGATACCAGTTCCCGGGGTGCCTACCTGCTTTCAGAGGAGCAGTATGTTGGAGCTGTGAAAGAAGAAAGAAATGTATGACACTAATATTTTAGTCCCTCCCTTTGAGGATACGTATGATGCTTTCCTTTGGGTACAGAAAGTATTTAGAGTCCTTCCAGTTCCACGTTTGACAACCTCTCCCTTCAGCTCCTTGTGTTTGCTATTCACATTGTGTGGGAAATTATGGGTGGATAATAGTGAGTGTTTCTTTTCAGTGCTGGTCTAAGACTGCTGAAAGGCTCTAAACAGTCCTTAAGTAACTGATGCAGAAATTTTACATGGTTTCCATTCAGGGACATTTCCTAGAGGCATCAACTTTCCTGATACTTCTATTCTGCTTTTTTGTGTGCCTAGAACCTGTCCAACAACTCAAGTGTACAAATGGTACCTTAGATACAAACAAAATTTCACTTACACATGAGGAATGCTGGACACTGGGAAAAGAAAAGAGAGAAAGCAGTGGTTAGGACAGAGTAATCACGACATGAAATAGTGTGTAATTTACTAAGGCTGCTAGCTACAGAGCAATGACTCCTGTGTTGCCTTCCCCTGTTTGAATCAGGCAAACCATTGGGATGGGTTGAAAGCTGCCCAGTACCACAATGCATCCACTGGTTAGACTGGTTGCTCTCAGGACAGACCGACCGGATTCTTGGCTGGTGCAGGTCAGTGTCCTGGGGGAGCTACACTCTTACTCCAGCCAACAGATCAGCTTTAAAGCAGGAATCCTCCCTGGCAGCAGTATTATACCTTCTCTCCTCCAGCTCATGGGTTTGTGGAGCTCTGGGAAGTATTGCAAGTGTTTATTAGTGACCTCATGGAGGTTCCCTTGCATTAAATTGCTCTTAAGCAGCTGTTGCTGAGTGAATAAGATGGGATTATGACTATTATAAGTGACTATTACAGGTAGCTGGTGTTAGTTTTAAGTGCCTGCTGTATGATTGATAACCCAGAAACAAAGTGATGTTTCAGACATACCTGATTTAAACTTCTTACGCATGGCCCTAAAGAAAAGAAAAAACACAAGTGGAACAGTTAGATGAATGGAAATAAACAGATTTTCTTCTAACTATCACAGGCCCCCACAAAAATGCAGGAACAGAGACAAGGGAGCATGAAATGAAGCTCATTTTTCATCCTTCACTGGTTTACACTCATCTTTCTTATGTACTCAGCTACATACTAATACTGAGCATACATCCTAGTGATTCATGCTATTTTTGTTACATAGTACTCCGTGTTCAGTGTTGGAGCCCAAACCATGCTCAAAGTCTTGACAACACCAGAGACACCTTGCTCTGTTGCTCTAATCAGTATTTTCAGCTGTGTGGAAATCAGCCCTCAGCACGTTTGAGGAGCTGAATTGACTTACCTAAGATGAGTAAAGTTAATGCAATTAAAAGTGGTGGCCTTTCTTTTCCCTTCATTGTTCTTCTTCTCTTGAGTGGATCACCTTTTCAAACCTAAAAAAGCATAAAAGATCTGTGAATTGTCTCTTTTGAGTACAGATACTCTCCTGAAATTCTGTGGAAATTCTCCTTACTGCCCAGATTGTCAAGCCCAGCACTCTGCAAATGGAGCTGGAGAACTGTGGAATGCTCCGAGCACATCCAGTCTGGCTGTAGGCTTCCTTACTGCTCGCTGGAACCAGCTCTCTCTTTAATTGCCGTAAGGGCTTCCAGCCTCTTCTGAGGTGCACTGAAGGGCAGGTTATGGGTCCCTGCAGAGCGAATGGAAGCTCACTGACAGCAGATGTACTTCTGGAAGTTTGTCTCTGGCTGTATCGGGAAGCTGCTCTAGGTTTGTGCATGCTGCAGCGTGGAAAGTCAAGCTGTATGGCAGAAGATTCTCCTGGCATCTCTGCTTACATCCCTTGGAACCAGCAGCAGCTCCATTATGGTGGTGGTGACCCTTGGTTCGCCTAGGGTGGTTGTTAATGCCAAGGAAATTTCAGTGCCCTCAACACTTGCGAAAGGAAACAGACTGAGCGATGGGTGCCTTGTACAAATAGTCAGAGCTGGTATTAATCACCAGTGAACAAAAACATTTTTCCAGCATTAAAAGAGACTCCTAGGATTTGATTGTATTTTTTTATGAGATTATCTTTCTAAGTCATTACTTTTTTTTTTGCCTGATGACCTTTCTGTCAGTTATCACCTTCTGCTTGATGACCAGAGAGAGTCAGATCTTGCTTATATTAGAAAGTCTAAAATACAAACGTAATGTTTTTCTCTGTAACAAATCTCACTGCAACACAGCACGGAGCCTGTGCCACAGATCCCTCCAGTCTTTCAATCAGAGCAGTAAAACTTTGTATTGACAGAGCAAAGTTTCAAGTATCCTGTGTCCTAGAACAGCCACAACCACTGACAAATCACTGTTTTGAAATTGTGTCATATTTTACCCATCTTTTTCACTGTACCTTTCTGTCTCTATCTTTTCTCTGAGCTTTATTATTCAAAAAAAAAAAAGTGATAAAGAAATGGCTGGAGTTTGCCAAGGACAACATCCAGTTCAACTGGAGACCAGTTGCTCTGCTAAATTATGTGGAAGAGCAGCAACATACACGTTCCTACATAGAGTACCAACTTAATAATCATTAATTTAATTATTTAGCTGGAAGAGAAAGTAGCCATAGCTCCCGAAACTTACTTTTTCTCTTTCCAGAACCTCCTGAATCCTAGAAAGCAGCATGTAGTCCAGCAACTGACTGCGGGAGTAGCTCTTTCTCCAGTGTCGCCTTTTTATATGGTGACATCCAGCTGATCGCAGGGGACATGGTGAGTGATGCCAGGTGACTTCTTTGACTCTGTTCCAAGGAGCAAAGGCCCAGCCCTTCCTGAGGCATCCTCAGGTGTCACATAACTTGTGTCACTTGTTAAAAAAATTGGACTCCAGTAGTAGTAATCTCTGTCCTTCTCCACCCATTCAGGATGGAAATGGGCTGCATTAAAGTGAGAACAGCTTTTAAGGGGGAAAGATCAAAGCACTGATGAAGACTTGAGAGTGCAATTGCATAGAGGATTGTTGTATTATTTTCCCAAGTAGGTTTGTGGGAGGAAGTTTAGCATCTCCTGGAGAGCTCTGAACCTGGCAGAATTAGAGCGCTCTGTAGTCTCATGCTGTTGAAGTTATGACCAGCCAACAAAGAGGCACCACATAACATTGTTTTCGTAAACTGCCACTGCAAGTAAGGTTGTTGTGCACTTATTCTGCTTATTGGTACAGGAAACATTTCCTTATATAGTAGTGTAAAGAAAAGGCCACCTTCTGACTTGGTTTATGGCAAAGGCTTATTATAGACCACCTCTGTCATCTCCTTTGGCCTATTTCAATCCCTGAATTTCTGATGACATTAAGGGAGTAGCTACATGCTGCTGCTCTCTCCACATGCTCTTCCAGGCCATTTGCTCCAGTTCCAGGAGGTGTTACATTCCTCTGGGACTCTCACAAGGAGCGAGGCAGACCTTGTCCCTTGCCAGATGATAACGTTCATGATGTGTCTGCTTGTGGCTGCAAAGAGGTTAATTTCGAGGGGTGGGTGGGGGCTTTTGTGCGATTGCTTTTAATCCTACTTACGTCCCCGTTGATCTGAACTTACTTCATGCTTGGAAAGACCTCACCTTCCCCCATTGTTATGTTGCAGGAACAGCAACATTTTGCTCATGCGATGTCCACGTGGGTGCAGCAGGAAGGTGTGACTGCCGGGCCTTGGGGTTTGGCTGAGGGACTCCACACATCCCTATTCAGCAGGAAATCCTCCCCTCAAAAATGCCTGAGGTAAGTGTATCCCAAACATAAGCCTGGCACACTGCCTGCGTACCCCTGCGTTCTCTGGGGTATCGTGAGAGGTGACATTTGAGCTATCAGATATTAGGGCTACGGTCTTCCTACACGAGGTTGAGGATATGAACTTTCTTTAAATGTGCAATCAGTCCCACGCTTGACTCTGTGGTCACTGAGTTATCAGTGTCTCATGCATTACTTCAGAGCACAAACATGTTCTGTAACTAAGGCAATAAACCAGAGAGCTGTTACATTTTTAGTTGCGTTAAGGTAAACTACATAGATACTATTTGTTGCTTTCCTTCATAGAATCATCTAGGTTGAAAAAGACCCTTGGGATCATCGAGTCCAACCATCAATTTCTTCCTTATATCTAGCCTGAATCTCCCCTCTTTTACTTTAAAGCCATTACCCCTTGTCCTATCACAACAGGCCCTGCTAAAAAGTCTGTCCCTGTCTTTCTTACAAGCCTCCTTTGAGTATAGAAAGGCTGCAATAACGTCTCCCTGGAGCCTTCTCTTCTCCAGGCTGAACAACCCCAAGCTCTCTCAGCCTGTCCTCATAAGACATCCCTCTGATCATTTTTGATGCAAAAGTCTTCATCCTGTAGGATGTTTAATATTTGGCGGTGTAACTTACCTCCTCCTCTTCTGTTGGTGAAAGGAATTTTTGAATTAAATCCCAAATTTAAACAAATCTTGCCCTTTACAGCCATTTTCTGTTGGGGACAGGTATTTTTCTTTTGTTCTGTTTTGTTTTTTCTAGGCTGTGTTATCTATTTTGCTTCACACATCATCTTAGATGTGAGAGACTTGGAATAAAATACCTGCTTGTTTCCTTCTGAACATTAAAACTAGCTGTAAATATAGACATGAACCTGAGTTTAACCATCACGTCCCTGAAATGGATCAGCGTGTGTTTTTTTGCGGTACAGCTTGCGTGTACCGAGCTGATGCTCAGAGCTCCTTTCTTTTCAAGAGGAGTGCCCGTACCACCATGACCATCGCTGTTCTCGGTGGACATTTGTGGCCAGTCCTGCCCAAATGTCACAGGGGCTCAGCAAGGCTGGGGATGTTTTCATGTGTCTCCTGCATTGCACCCTGCCAGCTAAACCACTGCCTACAAGCACATTGGTTATCTGGAAAGGGTGTTGCAGGGTGTGCCTGCACCGCAGGTCCTGTTCTGCGCCTCGGGCAGCACACACAGGTGACTGCCACCTGCTTCCTGGTGGCTTTTGTATGGAAACGAGGACTGGGTGACTTCCTCAATGGCAGCAGCTCCTGAGGTATGGGGCCCGCAGCCGCCCAGGTGAGAGTCACCTAGCAGTTCCTGCATTAGGGGGTCAGTACTGGGATGTAGCTGGGATGTAGCCCTCAGCTGCTCCTGGGGCAAGCAAATGGCAAAATACAGCCACTGTATTGACTGTCTGCTTCATGGGGGTCAGACCCTCTTTTCCAATGGGAAGGGAGTGTAATGGGATGGGGATTACACCCTAGAGCATATCTACTCGGGGATTAAAACCGGTAGCAAAGCTGAAGGACCCTGCAGGTGATGTCCTCATGGATATGCTGCAGTAAAACAAGACCGCTTGAAATTCTCACTTTACCCTAAGCTGGCCCAATCCTTCTCATCCAGCCAATCCTTTATCTCCAGGATTCAGCCACCACCATACGTCTGAGAGGGATTGTGTCAAACAAGGGGCTGAAAGTCTCAGTGAAACAGAGAGTTATGGTGTGTCACAGACCATCTGATGGGATGAGGGAAGTGGAGGGAAGGTGAGCATAAATAACAGCACAGTTGGAATTAATTTTTGCTTATTTATTTCTCAAGAATGAATGACCTGGGAAAAATGTTCATTGCTGAGATATTTTGTTATGCTTCATCTCCCAAAGCATTGTCAGCCTCACTGCTGCTATGCCATCTATCTGCCTTGCCCTTTTTTGTTGATAACAAGACAATACTGTGACAAAATGGTCCTTCTTTGTGAGCCTTTTGTGGTGGCAGTGGAACTGGTTAAAAAATAAAGGATCTGACTCTCATTGCCATTTATTTTTATGTGAATCTGGACTTATACGTTGTGACTTATACGTTGTATCTCCCCAGTGTGGCCTGGAGCAGAACCTATCATACCTCCTTCATTTCTTTCTTCCCTGTGAGATGCCGTGTGCCTTGTCTGGGAAGTTAAGCCAGATTCTGTTTTCTGCAGTACTGTTTCCACACATAGCCCAGGATCTCAGCAGCATCGTTGTCTTAACCTGCTCTTTCCTTCTGAGGCTCTTTCCATTTTGGATTTGTCTCCTGGCATGTTACTCTCCTTGCACTTCAAATGCAAGTCAACCTGATTAAATTCAACAAGGGCAAGTGTAGGGTACTGCACCTGGGGAGGAATAACCTCATGCACCAATACAAGTTGGGGGCTGACCTGCTGGAGAGCAGCTCTGTGGAAAAAGACCTGGGAGTCCTAGTGGACAACAGGATGACCATGAGCCAGCAATGTGCCCTTGTGGCCAAGAAGGCCAATGGCATCCTGGGGTGCATCAAGAAGAGTGTGGCCAGCAGGTCAAGGGAGGTTATTCTCCCTCTCTACTCTGCCCTGGTGACGCTGCATCTGGAGTACCGTGTCCAGTTCTGGGCTCCCCAGTTCAAGAAAGACAGGGAACTGCTGGAGAGGGTGCAGTAAAGGGCTACAAAGATGATTAGGGGTGTGGAGCATCTCTTTTATGAGGAAAGGCTGAGGGACTTGGGTCTTTTTAGTCTAGAGATGAGAAGGCTGAGGGGGGATCTGATCAATGCCTGTAAATACTTAAAGGGAGGGTGTCAAGAGGATGGGGCCAGTCTTTTTTCAGTGGTGCCCAGTGACAGGACAAGAGGTAACAGGCACAAACTTGAACATAAGAGGTTCCATCTAAATATGAGGAGGAACTTCTTTACTTTGAGGGTGGCAGAGCACTGGAACAGCTGCCCAGAGAGGTGGTAGAGTCTCTGGCTCTGGAGACATTCAAAACCCACCTGGACACATTCCTGTGCAACCTGCTCTAGGTGGACCTGCTTTGGCAGGGGGGTTGGACTAGATGATCTCCAGAGGTCCCTTCCAACCCCATCTCATTCTGTAATTCTGTGCCTAAAGGTTAGCTCAGTTTCCTGACATACCTCAACACACAGAGGAATCTCAGTGAACCATAACATAAAAGAGCATCAAGTGGCTTCAGAATTATTGTGCTGTTGAGAAGACATTTGAGTTTCATGTCCTTGCCCGTCTCAGGAATGCTCTAAATCACTTCAGGAGTAAACAAGACCACAGAACAGGCCATTTCTGTTCACTAGTGCGTAACTGTGGAGGTGAAAATCTCCAGATGTAGCAGCTGAAGGTGAAAAAGCAACAATTTTTAGAGACCATGGTCACAGGCACTTTAGGAATACTTTTGGATGGATAAAGCTAGTTACCTGCCACCACTGCCTAATTGCCCTCAGTGCAGAGATGCTAGAAGCTGATTTTGGCTCGTATAACTGCTTGTTGGTCAACCTCTAGCGTAGCCTACTTATTCTGGGATCCTCTGTGTTTCACTCGGAGTAAGAGAAAAATCCCTGTGATGGAACTGATTTATTCTTTTTCAGTCTTGTCTCTTGATAGCTCTTGGACTCACAGCATCCCAGTAGGGCTTTTGTTTGAGGAAAAGTGTGAAGAATGTTTGGGAGAGGCTTTTGTTAGCTTTAAAGGCCTTTAGCCATTTCACAAATCTGTTTTTTTTCAGTACTGCAGAAACAATTTTTGGCACTTCTTGGTCTTAAGGTTGGCTGCTATTTACAGATCATGAAACAAGAGCAAAGCAAAATTCACGTTATATTTGAGTGAGAGTCATGTATTCCTCTTTGGTCTCACTTCAGACTTCCCAACGTCAGCTGGAGCAAAGCTTAGCTCCTCCTTCTCCAAAAAGATAGTGTATTATATTGTACATGGAGGCTCTCCACGAAGGACTGTGATGCCCAGGTCAGAGCTTTTTACCCGGGCTGTGGGGAACAGTGACCGTGCAGTCTACGTTTTGTGGAACGGGATGTTTCCAAATGATATTCACTTAAAGTTAGCAGATAAAATGGACAAAGTGGACAAATCCACGTTATAACCCCAGAGCCCATTGAATTTATGTAATTAATAAAGCTGAATTAATAAGACAACACTTGGGAAATATGACACGTAGCTCTGTTACGTGATGATAGCCCATTACACACACACACAGGTGTTTCTTTTGCATTGCTGGAGATTAGAACAAAAGCATTTGGGATTTGGAATTTGTCAAAGTTGTATCTATGTTACAGGATCCAGCCCTTCATGCAGACAATATGGCCTGTGGGATCGCAGGTTTGGGACTCGGGTGGTCTCTTCCCTGCTTTGCAACTCGTTGTCGTGCTATAGCAAAATTACTGTGCTGTGAAGGTGCTGCGTGCTTGTGAAGCCACCTTTGGGTGTGGGAGACCTGAATGAGTTCCTGCCATGCAAAGGCATCAGTGTTAGACAGGTGTGACACAGAACACCCTGCCCAGAATTAAAAATCAATTGATGACTCAAATCTGGATCCAATCTACTGAGAAGCAGTTTCCCACTTTCAAAAAGGATTGGCTAAATGTGGCTATGAGTGGCCAATTTCTGAAAGCCCCCAGTTGCTCAATTTCTTGTGAACTCATCCAAACTGGTGTTTCCTAAGTTTTGTGATTAATTGGTCAATGTCTGATTTGCTAACTGACTTTTTCTTAGACCACATTCTCAAGACACTCAGAGACTCTTCCCAAGCAATGTTTGATTCTAGGGATGGAAAAGGACTTTTTCTTGGCAAGTCAAAGGGCAATGTGTTGTGAGATGTATGATGTAAGTACATAAAACTAGAGGATAAACAAGCACCATGGAAAGATTTACAGTACAGACTGAAGAATCACAGTATTAAGGAGGCTAAGTCAGCAATAGTTAGAGACTCCTTTTCCTTCTTTTTTAGTAACAGTTATATCTTTTTTGGAAATAGCTGTTGCAGACGTTACTTTCCATGTCTAGGTTTAAGTCAGCTTTGACAGTAACATCAGTCCATCCCACTTAGTTTCATATATAGCTGTTGCTCTTGCATGGAGACAGCCATGGAGGCAGATTTTTACTTTTGTTCATTTGATAAGTCATCAGCAGATACTCATAGAATGGCTGTGGTCATCTGCCTAGAGGGAAATAGTGAGGGCTTCACGTTTCTGTCTGTGAGGAAGAGTCACAATTCAAAAGGTGGGTTTTGTTCCGAATTGGATTGAAATCAGAAGTACAAGAAGATATGACTGAAAAAAAATAACAGAAATCACTAACCTTCGTCTTGCATATTTTCCAGTAAAGTTTCCAGAAGAACCGATACTATTTTGTGAAATCTTCCAACTTGGTTAAAACAGCTTCTTCCCCGCGGCTTTTTTCCCCAGGTAAGTGACAGTAGAGACCTCCAGCGGCGACGGGAGAGACTCCCAGGAGAGAGCTGGTGGGTGAGCAGGGCTGAGCTGCTGGTGCCCTCTGGTGCTTGCATGTTCCTTCTGGCAGCCTGGTCCCAGGGACCTGCTGGCGGAGGGATGTCCTGAGCCCACAAAGCAAGGAGGCAGCCGGGCTGTGCACACTCCGCTGGCTCAGTGCAGTGACCCTTGTGGGTGAGCATCTGGAGGGCTGACAGGTCGCAGGAGGCAGGAACAACAAGAACTGACCCTGCAGTGCTTTCCTTACTTTCTCCCTCCGCAGTTCTCTCTACAGCTCTGACCTTGCCATGTAATTTTGAACACTTTGCTTAATGTCCTATATTTCTCCTGCCTTTCCTGTCCTGGAAAATAAGGGCACAGCCAGGCAAATTACCTGCTTATGGCCCCATGTGCTGTTTTGAATGTGATATTCAGACAGGGTCATTGATTGTCCTGCTTGGCACATACTTACTTTTCATCAGACCCATACGTGCAGCAGGAAGGGGTTAAACATTCCTTATCTCACCCTACAGAGCAGGTCACTGCAAGGGGCAGGACAAAGCTGGATGCCCTGAGCTGAAGTAAATCCCTTGCAGGTGCTCAAAGGTGCAACATGGGTGTGGGGAGGAGGTACTTCAGGAGAGTGTTTAGGGCTGGTGGCCTTTGACTGATGGGGGCTTAGGGAGAGTGAAAGATGGGTTTAGTCCTGGCTAGACAATGAGTTAGGCTTTCCAGTTCATGAGCTGTATCTCTGACTTTCATAATGTGAGCTCTTTCTTTTTCCCCTCTTCTGTCTTAGGGCTGTGTATGACCTGTCACCTGCTATAGGTGACTATGCGCACACGCATGTGTATATATATAGTTTTATATATAAAGGAGAGGGCAGGTTAGACTGCTCTGTTGTATCACAAGGTGTCAGCCTTGCTGGAAGGAGAAGCAATTGAGAACACGCAACGTTTCTCAGCAGGTGGCTGACTCATATGGAAGATTGTTTTCTTGAAGCTATGAAATACAGAGGCAGAGCTTCTTTGTACTTGAGAATAAGGAATGCCTGTCAATTATAGCTATATTTTGCTGCACTTCAGTGTATGGTAGAGATGTTCAAGCGCTGACGATACTCACAACAGAGCCAGAAGGGGTAGGAGCATTGCTGGGTGCCCACAGCACCTCACCCTTTCTTGCCTGGCCCTCTGGAAGGTGAGTGTGTGCTTTGGGAGGACCCACTCAGCCAATGTGGGAGTTGTGAGAACACGGCACAGCAGCTAACACCAGTAGCGCTGTTCCTGGAGTGCTGGGTGCCAAGTACTTTTAATGCTGTGAGCACCACGGTACAGCCAGAACTGATGGCTGAGGGACCAGTGTCGTGATAGCCTGATTCTTCCTGAGCAGCCGTTCAAGGCTGGGCTGAGTTTCTGGGAGCATGTGTCAGCTCTGAACCACTCCTCCTGCTGAAAACTGGTCTTCCAATAATGTAAGTGACCTTAAAACTGGTCATGCTTCTTACTCCTGGCTGCTTATGCGTCAGGAGCATCTCCAACTGGCATAGCCTCAAGACCCTGCCCTGATGGGGTAGCTAAACAGGTAGGGTTAGGGCAGTGCTAAACAACACTTCTGCTCTCTAGTGCAGCCAGTTGGTCACCAGCATGAATAGAAACCTTGTTGAGAGAGGAAAATCAGACGTCAGATTGATTACCTTTTTTTTAGCTTGGTTGGGTTTATAATTGAGGACAAGGTTTGAGTGTTAGATGTTGGTGGCTTTTGACTTTGTGCAACACAAACATTACAGAGGAGATTACAGAGGAGAGAGGGAAGTAGAAAGCAAGCAAAATCTCTTGTGTAAACCTCTGGGAAGGTGTAATGTGGTGGTTGTGTTTTACTTCCAGCTATAAACTGATACTTGATGCTGTCTGGCCTTTTTATCCTGTCTTAATCATCCCTGCTGCCTTTGTATTAGTCTCCGTGACACGACTTTAGCAGCGTGCAGACAATAGCTCTGGGAGTGTCGTGTGGCCAGAGCAGGGTTTGCTCTGGAGTTACTACAATGGGATAAATCAGGATTGGGTTTTAGTCCTGAGTTGACCCAGGATTTGGCATGTTTGATGGTAGGCAGGTCTCTGCAAGCCTTAGCTTTCCTCTCTCTTCCTTTGCAACTTAGAAGCAGCCTCAAGTGCAGGTCTGTTAGTGCAGGCACGTGAGAATAGATGGTCTTGCATGAGCTGTAAAACACAAACTTTCACTGTCGAGTTCTGGTGGCCCCACTGGCATTTGTAGGTGTGGACGCAGTAACATCTGCAAGCCAATAACGTTTGTTTTCATATATTCCCTGCTTGTAACTGAATGCTTAAGCAAACAGAGGTAAGAGAAGCTGCTTATTGAACCAAATATTGCCTTGTTTATAAAAATCTCCCTAGGTGACATTTCACAAGCAGGCATGTAATGCCACGCAGTCACATAGATGGATGTGACCTGTTCTCTTACGCATTCTTGTAAAGATCTACGCTGAGATAAGAATCAGCCCTGTTAATTTGAAACTATACTTGCACTGATAATAAATCTGAGGTTATAATTTTTGCGCAGTTACTTTCTGAACCAATGGCCAATTCTAGTATCTGCCAATCCTTGAGACAAAGCTGTGCAATTTAAATGCCTGTGTGGAGAGTCCGCTCCTTTTCTGGTCTGAACTATCCCTTTGGTCCTGTGAATCCATTGGTTTGCAGAGAGAGTGGCTCTGCAGCTGAAATGGGCCAAAATGCTCCATGCTGCAAAGGCTTTGATACCAAACATCACAGTTGCCTGTTCGTGCTAAAGCTCTCTTCTTACCAACACTGACCACAACAGTATATTCAAGAGGAAAACCTTTTTTTATAGGTTACCTGCAAGGTGGGGCTTTCAAAAATTGCATCTTCTGCCTTAACCCAGAACCTTGCAGACTGTCAGCCCAGAACATGGCCCCAGGCAAAGCGGTTGTAAGACTGATCCACTCTTAAGCCAGGAGATGTTCTGATGGATACCTGGAGAGCCCTCTTGACTGTCTCTTCTGCGACTCTGCAGGTAGGAGACAGTGGTTTTGTTCCAGAGCAGCAGGAGCGAGGGCAGGACTGCTGTGCAGAGGAAGCAGTGATCCATGGGGCAATGCTAGTTGGTCCATTGCCACCAAAATCACAGTTCTGACACGTGGGAATTTTATTAGCAGTGTTTCCTTGTTTGCTTTTTTTGAGAGATAAGGAGGGGAGAGGTTTCACACAGCCTTGTTTCAATTACTGAGGAGTCTTCCTTTGTGTGCCAAGTGCCAGTAAGCCTGAGATCTGTACAGAGAGGATAAAAGAAGAGCTAAGTGCAAGTGATGACTCTATCATAACACCATTTTTGTGGGCTTGGAGCTGTTTATACCTTAGACCGCAGATTTTGCATCACTTCTGTCTTTGTCCTCTTCTGTTGGCTCTGGACGCAACCCTTTGTAGGGGGCTCACACAGCTCATTCTAGCTGAGTCTAGCAGCAAGCCCAGCTGTTTCTTGCCCCACCAAAGAGAAGAGGTTTGTTCTAGGCTGATGCTTGACCTTCATGTGTCTCTTTCCTTCTTTCTGGTTCTCTGTCCAGTCTCCTTTGGCAATCGTCCTAAAAGCTGCTGTTGTGCCTATCATCTCCTGACCTGTGGTCCAAAGGGTAATTCAGGCAAAGGGTTGGACACTGCAGCTGTGTCATGTTGTTCTCCTCCAGGACTCTTTGATGGAGCCTACTTTGTCTGGGCGTCTTGGTGTGATTTTGTTCTGTAACCTCTTCTGTCAGTATACGTATATGTATGAGATTCATTCTTAGATGAGTTCACGTAATGAAGGGATTTAGTGTGATGGACACGGAAACAAAGAATGAATTTAGTTTCCCTTTTAGAGCTGTATGTCTCCAGATCCTCTTTTTATAACTGATTCTGGGACATGCCCTGTATTTAGGGTTAATGGAAAGGAGTGTGCTGGTGGGGCTGTCTGAACCCGGTGAGTCTTGAAGGCCCTTGCAAGGTTACAGAGGAGCTTGGCTGTGGTCTGACTTATGTTCGTAAAACCTGAGCCCCATCCTGTATATCCAGTACCAAACCCACGGTGAAACTTTCTGTATTAGCCCCTCTGGGGTCCTGCTGTCTTCTGAGGCTTGCTGGTCCTTGGGCCCATGTTTGATGGGGTTTTTTCACCTGTGGTGTGAGCATGTGTCTCCTTAGACAGTGTAGTCTCCGGGGTGCTCTATCGAGCATAATGGGAGACCGGGCTTTTCTGAGAAAGCACAAAGCCCCTTTTGTTCTGGGTGAAAACCACCGGGAAGTACAATGACTTTGGGCTGAGCAGGGCGTGTGGCGTGGTGGAGATGGGATAGGGAAGGATTTATTTTCCGTTGCCACACCTGGCTTAACATGGCAGGAACACCTCGGTAGTCAATTGTACAATTTAGTGTTACTGAAGAACACTTGAGCCATACTTGGTGCTACACATGCACAGTCAGGTCAGGTGAGAAGAGGGTTATTATGGCACTGACTCATTTTCCCGTGGTACAAACCACATCTCGGACCTGTCCCGCTCCTGCCCACCCACTGCAGATTTCATTGCCTCCCCTCCTGCCCTCGCCTCTCAGTGTGTGTCTTGGAGATCATGATGCAGAATTGGGCTTCACTCCCCACTTGCTACCACCAGGAAATTCATTCATTTGAGAAGAATGGGAGGTGACATGAAGACATTAGGGTTTTTTTTCTAGTTTAAGGAAAAGGAAACTTGCAGAGAGGGAGGGATGCGAGAGGGAAGGGAGACAGAGAGAGGTCTCCTGTGTAATTGTGTTGAGCTAGAAGTGATTGTTACTACACCTGAGCTCTAAAACCACCCTCAGAAGCCTATCCAAGGGCAGGCTGGGTGCACGTCTGTCAGCCTAGGGTAGGTACAATTGCATCATGGTGCAAGGGGTGGACTGGGCAGTCTCAAAGTCCCCTCCCAGCTCTGTACTTCTTGGATAAGAGAAAATCTCTAGTTGTCTCACACTGAGAGCAAGTTTTAGCAGCGTTCCTGTTACGTGCTCTGGGTTCCCATTTGTCTGCAGCTGAGAAGCTTGATGCTGCAAAATTAGAAAAGTTCATAAAGGGTGGGGACAGCAGTGCTTGGGAAGGGGACATGGTGCAGATGAGACTAATGACAGGGAGAGCTCTACTTCTGGGGAGGTGGTAGCTGAGGGTGTGCTAGGCTCTGTCCCCTGAAAGACTTGTCTGTCCAGGTGTGCACTGTGAATATCTCTGTATGCTGCTAAGGATATTCAGATAATAGGAATAAAGCTCCTAAACCATGTCACTTCTGGTTAGCGTGAAGGTTAGTGCTGAGTTATAGGCATAAAACCTGCTTCTTCAGAGTCGTGTCACTATGTGTGAGACTGTGGTCTCCTCTCTGGCTGTCCATCAGGGTGATCTTACCCTGCTCTGGAAACTGCACCGAGGTGCTAAGCAGTGTGAGCCTCCTGTGGTACTGTGGTTGTGTCCTTGGGCTGTGCCAGGCTGGGATCTGGAAAGTGCAGGAAAACCTGCCACAGGCCAAACTGCTGTTTCCAGATTTCAGTGCTACAAAGTGGTGAAGCTGGATATGGCATCACATCCAAAAGGTAAAAATCCTCTATCTGGAGGCGTCTTTTAGAGAGCTGTAACTCTCACTTAGGCTTCCTTGAGCAGATGCAATACCATAAATCAGCTCCAGACTTAATCTCTGTAATTATCAGAATTTTGCTTTGTCATGACGTGTGCAAAAACGGCTCACGTAGTGCTGTGTTGAAACCATTGCCTGTCGTCTTGTCTTTGAGCTCATCTGTCTGACTTCATCTCCTCAACTGTATGCTCTTGGAATCAAAGACCTTCTTGTTCATACCACACCTGACACTCTTGGATCTGTGCTTATGGCTCATTGGTGCTAGAGGACGAGTGCAGGTGGCAGGTATCGGATGGTTCTGCTTGACCACCCTGCAGACAGACTTAGGAAAAATATCGGATTGTTTGCAGATGAAAGTTCCTTCTTGCCTTTGTGAACTCTGGTTTCTCTCCCCATAAGGGGGGTGCTCTGCACACCCTTTAGGTATGCATGACTTCCTGGCTCACGCGAGCAGAAAATTCTGACTCTTTGCATTGCCCCCTCCCATGGTTTCCTCATCCATGGCTGAGGCTCAATATTGTTTTTTCTGCTTTTTGGATCTGTCCTGTTCTTGCATTTCACCTCTCAATGCCCTGAGGAAGAGCCGTAGATCTGGCTGAGGATGGCAGAGGACTTCTGTGCCACATGGTTTTTGTTGCCGTCTTGATTGACTCTTATACGGACATGCAGTTTGTCCAGCAGCATGTCCAGGGCTCCCCAGCAATACATACCTATCTGACCCTCTGTCATGCTCAGCCTGCTTGCAGTGTTGAGTTTCCAAAAGGTGCAAGATGCTGAAAGCTTTGCTATTTGAAACCTGATTGAAGGATCCCCATCCATCTCAAGGACACCTCATTTGGATATCCTGGAGAAGGGGCTTTTTGCTTTGAACTAGGAGTCCGTGAATCTGACTATTTACAAAATGATGCATTTCAAGTTTATATAGATTTGGGTCGCTTAAGATGGGTGTTGATGGGGGTCATTGGGCATCTTATGTACTTTTCTGAGTCACACAAACTACATTTATGAATCACTGTGTACACTAGTTCCAAAATAGCACATAAACATGTTAAGTGGGATAAGAAAACTGGGAGTATGGAGAGAGCTGGGGTTTGGGTACATGTTTTGATGTTGTGAGTCAACACTGGCTTTTCTTGGTGTTGTCACAAAAAGATGAGTTATAGGTGGGCACGATGGGGCAAGCCTAAGCCTGGGACATTACTGGCTTATGGAAAAAACTTCTCTTGAAAAGCATCCATGAAGTGACTAAACAAAGATTGTTCAAATCTGAGGATGCAAAATTACTCAGACCATCAGAGGAGCTGCCATGTGTTTTTCTTGCGGGTTTCCCAGGTGAAGACGACTTGGGTAAGCAGAAATTTCAAGAAAAGAGCCAAATATTTCAAACTCCACTGAAGCAAAACTCCCTGACGACAAACGTTTCTGCAGTAACTAGAGGAAGGTGGTCCCAGAGTAGCTCTGTCCTGGGATTTGTTGCCTCCTGTAACTGGCAAACACGTCCTGCACAGGGCAGGGAGGGAACGTACCTATTCACTGCTCTCATCCTGCTCACTCGGTGCAGCCTTGCTTCAGGCTTTGTTTCCTACTGTATCCTAGGAATGATGAGCGTTAACAAATAGCATTTATTTGTACTGCTAAACGTTTGTATTCTCAAGAACTTATAGGTGTGTCCAGTGCTCCAAATCCATCCTGTAATTTCAGATGAAGTTTTGAGAAGCCACAGACACACCCTGGTTTGCTCAGTGAAAAGGAGCCCTCTACGGATCGTAGCCCCACACACCGAGTGCCTGGGACTAGCGGCTCGGAGGTAAGTGCCACGGTTCACCCTCCAAGCGGGGTTGTGCAACCTCTTATCCTCCTCTGCCAGAGGGGAGCTTGAGTTCAGGGCATCGGTAGCAGTCAATATAGCTGAACTAGCTCTGAATTCTCCACATGCAACTCCAGGCTTTCCCAGACGTAGCGGACCCTCAAGAGTTGGGTTTTTTTGGTGTGCTTTGGGTCTAGTTTCAAGTAGGTTTTGTGAAAGGTGTTGGCATGTGTCAATGTGCTTGTGAGACAGTCACCTTTTCACTTTCCTATTCTGAGTTTGATTTTGCAATTAAGTATTATTCGTATTTATTTTTCTTGGCTGAAATAAGGTGATTCCTTGCATTTATGGGTGCTCTGAAGACCTTTGCAGAAATGCTGCCTTTACTCCCAGGGCTGGGCTTCCTTCTTTTGGTTGGTGAGTATTACCATGAGGGTGACGGGTGTCCTGGGAGGATTTTCCATACCAGCAGCTGTAGCTGAGATAAAGCTCAAATGAGAAAATTGTGCTGAAAGACCATTGAACGTTACTTTAGTGGTTGCTCTAAATCTCCAGCCTTTAGTTATGCTTGTTTATCATTGTATCTGTAAACCAAAATATATTAATTTTTGTAATAAACAGGGTGGAAAGACAAAACTGGAATGAATTCTCTTCCTGTCATTGCAAAGCTGTCTGCTCACTGCTCCTTTTGTTGGAGTATCCGGGTGGCTCTGGGAAAGCACTTAAGAAATAACCTTAGCTGAATCTGATTATCTCTATATTCCCTATTTTCCCTCCATCTGTTTTTTTGGTAGTAAGGGATTCCAGAATGGGATCTTTGTTTCTTTCAGAAGGTGTCAGCGCTTTATTCTTCCTTCCTCACAAGACTTGAGATAGTGTTTGCAGTGAGTATTGATGAAAATAGAATATGAACTTGTAACACTACAAACAATCTAATGAACCACCAGCTGGGGAACAGCTACATAAAGAGACCATCAAGAGTAGGCTTAGTTATCAGTACTAAAGGAAGGAAAACAAATAAACAGATAACTTTTTTCTTTAATTAAGTAGTTGTTGCTGTTCAAAACTGTTATGGACACCCTGATGAAAATGTGGTTATTATTTTTTTCTTTCCACTTTTCTATTAACATCCTGTACAAGGAGGGATGTCCCTGTCCAGCAGAAATACATAGGTTACTTGTAAAAGCAAGGTCCATTCCCAGAGTGTTGTTTCTGCCCCTTTCCCTGCCTTTTTCTCTTTGGGGACAGAGGTGCATGCACTCTCTTGTGTCATCTGAGACACCACGTTTCTGTCCTCTGCCAGTCTCACCTGGCATGGATAGAGGAGTACCTTCTGTCTGGATAGAGGAGACCTCGTGTCTGCTCACCCAGTCAGCTGTCACAAAGTCAAAGAGAAAACAGCAGGAAAATCTGACAGAAATGATTTTGTGAAATACTGTGTCAAGAATGAGGAATAAAATAATGTAGTGAGATGAGTGATGTTCAGGATCTGTTAAGCCAGACAGGGGCTGGACTGTGGGAAGAAGTTTTGTTCTGGATTTGCCGCTAAAATCATGGAACATTGTCTTCCAGGTTGGCAGGCAGCTGCTGCAACCTCTGCTGGGACACATCTGGTAAGGCAAACTTGCATCTTTAAAATATGTCATCTGTGTCTTGCAAAGCATGTTAAGGTTGGTGGTCAGTGTGTGCCCCATCCTGATAGCAGTGCATTGATGGGAATCGATTGCTACAAGCCAGATCCAGTGTGTTGAGCATGGAAGTGGATGGTAAATGTCCTTCCCCTTCCTGTCTCCCAAGCAGTGAGTGGAGTGGGGATGGCTTCTCCAGGTCTCTGCAGGGCTTCAGTGCAAGCACATCACCAGGCAGTTCAGTGAAGGTGACACAATTGACTACACTCAAATCATCAGGAGAACAGTCCATCCCCATTGGCTCTCATGCCTGAGCAATGGGAGTGATGCATGACCCTGAACTTTCCAGCTGTTTGAAGTTCAGAGCCAGTACTGATACGAATTTTGCAGACGGCAACTACAGAGCATGGCAAGATGAGAGCTCTGGGCCTGGGCACTTGCGTGTTTTCAGGCCAGATCCAAATACAGATGGTTGCAGCGAACATGCTTGTCTGTATGCAATGATCACAAATAATGTTGTGCTACCATTGTAACTGCATGATAAGGTCATCTCCTGTCTTTCTTTCTCCCGGTGCAGTGCTCCAGCTCCCCTGTCAATGGTGAGTTTCTTACCAAGTAATCTCCGTAAGGAAGATTCAGTCACAGTTCTGTATACGTGTTCCTATCACAGTTCCCTTACCTTTGTCTGTCTCTCTTTTTTGGGGAATCAGAATCTGCCGTGTGTGCTTCAGTGGAAAGGTATGTGAACCGTCAGCAAATCATCTTGGCAGCATTTTCCTTGGGAGTGATACTGGATTGTTGGGGATGTCACTTTGGGTAGCAGGAAGCCTCTGAAACCAGGTGTAGCATCTTTCTCCCTACAAAGTCCCAGGATTGCCTGTGGGCAGGGAGGGCTCTAATTGCACTCACTGAAACAGTGAAGGGAAAATGCCTTCCTGGGACTCTGTGTCTGTGCAGGACAAAGAAAAGCAGGGTAAGTCCCTGGTGTGTCAGCGAGCCTGACATGGTGGGATTTACTGCTCAAAGAACCTTAGCATTGGTGCTGAGCTCAGCTTGGCTGGTGGTGGGGACTTAAGACTCAAACAGGTCCTCTTCAAGCCTTCATTGAGCTTGATTTCGACCTAAGGGTCAACGATTTACAAGCACCCTCTCCCTGCTCCCAAATGGTGCCAGCAAATAATTCTCATCATCTGTGTAGTTGTTTGTTTGTTCTTCTGTATTTATTCTGGGGGCTGTACCTCGTCGTTATGGCTGCCTGGCATTGCTCCTCTTCCTTAATGGCTGGGCTGGACCCTTCACTAATGGCTGTCCCTGCTGCAGATGAACAAAACTCCAATGAATAAAAGCATGGGGTCAGGGGTGTTCACACGCCTTTCACTGACCCCCTGGGCTCGGACATCTCTGCTCCACGTCCGTGGCTGCAGATGGAGTCCCAGCTCCCGGCCAGTTCTGTCCCCAGCTCCCAGCTCTGGGCAACTGGCATGGAGGTGATGTCTTTGCTTTTTTTCCCCACCAGTGTCAGCCAGGAGATGGTTCTTGAGGTAGCCCGTGGCCAAGCCTCCCCCTGCAGCCTCACTTTTGGTCAATACGCCTGTGCACAGGTAACATCAGTCTCCTCCTTTTTGTGGGCTGGTGTTTTGTTTCCCTTGACAATAGTGCCATTTCTGTTGTAAGAGCAGTCCTGCTGTTGGCTGTGAATGGAGTGGCCGAAGTGTCATGCAGGCTTCAGATCTGGGTTGTCAAGGTTTCCCTCACAAGACTGAGAGAAGGGGTGGGGTCAAACACACAGGGACCATCCAGAGCACTGAGATGTGGCAGTGTCACCTTCTCAGGCAACACCACCATAGAGGCCTTTCTGGGGCTGTCTGTGGAAGTGGGGATGCTGTCTTTCCCAAACCTCTCAAATGAGAAGGTGGGAAAAGGGAGATTTCCAGAACAAATTGGCTACTAGAAACTGGCATCATAGTGTTGAAACAAATCTCTGCATGACAGTAACCCATGTCTGTCAGGGTAAAACACTCATGAGCACAATAGAAAGTGGTTGCAGTGTGGAAAATGTCATCTGGAATATTTCAGGTTTACTTCCCTTCCTGCTTTTGTCATTATCTCTAAGTTGCTGTGCTGCCACTAATTGCAATAGAATTGACAAATATTTGTATTTTCCCGTAAATGTTTCTAACAAAAAGGTGTCATTTCTTCAAATATTTGTTGGTGGATTTTTTTGCTTGGCTCTTTTTTTCATTGAAAAATGTTTCTGGAATGAGGAAGTTTCTCATGGAAGTTTCTGCTTTGATCAACTGGCCTTTTTAAATTTTTGGTGGGAAACCATTTTGATTAAAGTTTTTTTTAAAGCCACTCTTTTCTTGGGGGGGAAGCACAGATTAGGTAACAGAAGGATCCAGCATTTGGAACTGGGCATGTTAAGACTTGCTTCAAGTCAGTGTAAGCTGGACTTTCTTCTGACTCTCCTGTCAACAGGTTTCATCACCCTACAGCGCTGAACGCTCACGTGTAGGTGAGCTAGTGAAGCAGACCTGAAGATGGCGGCACACTGCAGCATCTCCAAATATGACACACCTTTTGATATTTCTATATGGATTTCCCCTTTTCCTTTTCAGAGTGCTTGGCTCCAGGACCTTCAGGATGATTTCCTCATATCCTTATATTCTTGCCTTACCCCTAAACCTGCCAGTGTGATGGATCCGCAATACTCCGTTCTGTTCTTTTCCAAATATGATGCCAAGAAGCTTGTAGCTGCTCTGACTGCGTTCAGCCAGCGGGTGGGTATCACATATCCAACTAGTTGTTCACTTGTAACATCGATGCCAGTGGAAGGTGTTAGTTAACATTACCTTATTTTTTATCTTATCGTTACCTTATTTCAATCAATGGATCGCCACCAACATAGTAGGGTTGTGTGCTGTTAAAAATAGCTGGGAAGACAGGAATAACAACTATGAGTGCCTGTAGGTTTGCTGTTGCTGACTGCAGTGGCAGCACAGACCTGGGGTTCCTGTGTGAATTACAGACCAACTGTGCTTGAATTGCACAAATATTGCGATGATGAGAGTCGCTATCCAGAGAAGGGATTATTGCTAGGGGTGATTCTGTTTATAATGTTCAGGTTCATGTGGATTTATGTTAATGTTTGTTCATTAGTCTGTATTCGCTTGAATTCATGTGTTTCTTTTCATCTCTTGCCTTCAGTTTTCTCATGTGCCTCTTTCTCTTGAGTGGAACATGATCTTCATTAATGGCCTGTGGGAGAAGATGTTGCAAGTGCCTGATATTGGCAGCCCACCTGTTTTGTCTCAGTGGGTCCATGAGGGGCTTCAGCCATTCCTGGTCGAGCCTGAGGTCTTTGCCTGCCTCCATGCCAAAAACGTGTTCTGTGAGGCGTTTCAGAAGATGTAAGTGCTGAACACAAGGATTGTTCAGTGCCATGTTGCTGAGATAGGAAAGTGGCCCTCACTCCAAAACAAGGGGCTAAGTCCTGCAAGTGCTGTGAACTGCTGGAGGCCTGGGTGGGGTCTCTGAGAAGCTCTCTCCAAGGCTTCGTAACACTCCTGCTGACCCTGTAACTGGTCCTCATCCCCCTAGATGATCATGGGGGCTATTGTGAAGGGAAATCACAACAGTAACTTTGAAAAGGGATGTGATTGATAGTAACAGCCACTTCTGTGAGAATCCAACCCTGCCAGGTTTGGCTTCATCTGTGTTTGAGATGTCTGCCTTTCTTATCCATCTTTAGAGTCACTGCCCTGAATGGCATATATTCTGACCTTCCAGCGGAAGAACAGAGGAATCTTTACACTGGGATCAAATACTTTCTCATCCAGGACGGTAAATGACTCAATTTTCTTTAAGAAACAACAGAATGCTTTAAGCCACTGCTACATGCTACAACATTAGCTGCAATCTGTCACAGGGATGAGGCTTCACAGGGTTTTTGGTGAATTTATATAGTCTCTTCAATAGAAATAGGCTGGAAATATGACAGTGATAAGTAGTATCAGGAATCATTTCTCTGCCTTGAAGGCTTTATTAATCCAGGGTTTTATAAATCAGCACAGTCAGTCCTATACTGACTTACATCCTGTGCAAATGGCATTGACTGCTTTTGTTGTGAAAGAGCAGTGCAGGGTTTGCTTCTGAGAGCTAAAGAATTCAGCTCAGAAGTAGCTCAGAAAGGGTAAGACCCTCCCCTGTCTCCAGGCAGTAAGCTTGCATGCAGAAATTTAATGTCCTGCAAAAAGGTTTTGGCAGATTTGAAGGGAGGAAGAAAGAGACTGGTGATGAAATATTTGGAGGGCTGTGCAAGAATGAGGCATCCGTCCTGTCCCATGTGTAGGGAATGCACAGACACACAGATTTGAGCATAAATGTGTGACCAGAGGCGCTTAGGGAGCTCTCTGCTGGCTGAGTTCTCTGATAGGCCTGTTCTGCATTTGGAAATCTCCAGTCTCCACTCATTGCCTGATACGGTGCAAGTCTGTAGTTTGATGGTGTCTGCCTGTTTTGCAGGATCAAACCAGAAATGCTACAATGCAACCATTCCAGGTCTGAGTTCCACTGCTTGGTTTGAAAACTATCTTGGATCCTTCTTGGAGCATGCTACTGTTGGAGACCTGCAGCTTTTTGGTGATGAACCGACAGTAAGTGCAGGCTCATCGTGGTGATGGAGAATATGCAGCGTGCAAAATACTCTGTGCCTGGGAGGTTGTCTTCCCGCCCTGACCAAAATTCATGGAGGTGCTGTTAGCAGGAACATTTCTCTTGATTATTTCTGGTGAACAGTCACTTCAGTTCTTATTTTTCCCCTGCCCCATCACGATTTCTTGTGATAAGAGGCGTTTGCACAGAAGTTGATTTCCGGTAGGTAATTCTGCAGAAGGCAAACTGGAGTCAATAAGGGGAGCAAACCCAGACTTCATCTCAAGACTGGACCGATACCTGGGCTTGGTTTGGTGAAAGACTGTACGTGTGAGCGATGCTGTAGGGGCAGGGCCACATCCTTTAGCAGCTCTCCTACCTTTGTGCCTTACAGCAGTCATAGAGTGAGAGGCTTACCATGCCCTTAGAGTGCAAAGATAAATAAAACAAGGTCCCAGTGTATTACTGGAAAACAAAAAATAAATTTCCTCACAACTTTAAAGCCAGGTGAAAAAAACCTTATTGCTTGAACTGAGGTTTGTTCAAACTGTCCCAAGTGACTGTCATTATTAAAGCATCCATCTAAATTACTTTTGGGTTTTCTTCCCCATGTCAAAACCCTCAGCTTCAAAAATTTGCCAGGGATCCAGTCAATATACAGATGATCAGCAACCTCACCTTGCTCCGGGAGACAGCTGTGTACTATACCTCGCTGCTCACCTCTGGACCCAGTTTTCCCTTATCAAGGTATAGGACCTGACCTGACTTCCTGCCTGACTTATGGTTTAGCGTGGTGCTGTGACTTAGCAAAAGTTTGCTGAGCAGGGCTTCTGCTGGCTGCTTCCATGAAACCTTTAAAGCATTTTTCTATTCCTCAAATAATTGTGTTGCACTTGATCTTGGGGTGGGCCAGACCAAAAGTTCCAAATCTTGGGAAATGACTGTCATGTTTGTGCAGTTTTGCCTGACACAGCAGTGCTCTTTGTGAACAGGAGCATCAGCATTGTCAGAGCTAAAGTGAATCCAGGGGAAACGTGTACTGGAAAAGAGCATCCTTTAGGAAAAAAGGAAAGATCCGTCAGAGTCCCTGTCTATCATACTGGCAACCTCTCCTCCTTGTCTCCCACCTGCAGTCTCCCAGACAGATTTGTTTGCTACCTGAGCCCCTCAGCAGTGAGCAACCTGAGCAGAGATGACGCTTTGAGCTTGGCCCAGAGGATCAGTAAGAACTGCCCATTGAACCTGACACACGGAGGAGTAAGGAGAGAGAGATCTCCCTCCTGCATGACAACAGAGGAACTGCAGGTAATCTCCTGTCCAGCCCCGTGACTCAGTTCTTTATTCACCTAGACAAAATTTGTTAGACTTGAGGGTCAACTCTAATGCCTCCTCCTGTGTACACTCCTGTAGGCAATCTTGCTTTTTTTAATTGTGGCATCTGGCTGGTGTTTCATGATGTGCAAAATTGTAGTGCGGGGAGGCAGTCCATCAACAGGCTTCATCACACAGGTTTGAGGCACAAAGTCCGGTGATTTAAGACATCCAAAGGCCATAGGATCCCATAGGCTCACTTCATTGCTGCTCTGACCTTCTTTTCTGTCTGTGTGGGACATTTTCAGGTTGCATCCTCTTTGGTGAGAAAATTTGAGCATTTTAACCCTGCAGTCCTGCGTTCATTGGGCCAGGCTGCAGTTGGGCTGTCCGTATCCGACATTGAAAATAGCATCAGTGATAAAGACCTTGAAGCATCTATTCCTGCCCTGGGTGACGTTTGTGGCTGGAACGCTGAGCAGTCCAGCGCTATTATCAACAAACTGCTGAGCTCTGGCTATCAGGTATAAAGGATAAGATCCACGTAATGCACCTCACGCCGGTATTCCTGGCTGGGTATAACTAGCTGTCAGCAAATGATACTTGGCCCTTCATGTTCTCGTGCCTGCGTGTGTTACCTTTCAGATCTCAAACGGACAGAGCCTGGCAAAGCTGGGGAGCTTGGTGGCTGGCCTCAACAGCAGCACTCTTCGAAGTCTGTCTCCGGAAGTGATCTTGGAAGCCATTAAGTCGCCTGAGTTTGTTCAGCACATGGTGACCCTGCCCTCTTCTCTGAAAAGGATATTTGTGGAAAAGGTGATGTTGGTTTTCTCTTCAGGCGTCATAAGTTAGCAAAGTTCCAGTGACTCACAGCTAAGAACACTGGTCACCTGGGGCCTGGCATTGACACACACCCGCACACCCAGACAGCATTCCCTCGGGGGTGTCTGCCATTGCCAAACAGAGTGTGTAACAGGACAAGCATCGCAAGTCCCTATCACCTTGCCTGTGTAGATGTCCTTGGCAGCCAGCCACTGTGTCCTGCTGAGCCTCCTGGGGACAAGGGGAGAAGAGACAGTTGTTTTATGGGGTAGTCCTGGAAGCTACTCCCCATTGACTTGAAAAGATGCTTTCAGAGGAAGGATACTGTTGTGGTTTGGAGTGAGAACATGTGAGAAGGGAAGGTGGCTTAGAAAGCCCCTTTTAGGGTAGACTGGTCCTTCAGCAATGCAGTATTTCATCTCCCCTTGTGATTGTGTAGGATTTAGACACCTTTTTGCCTTTTTTTCTCACAATGTCTTTAGCCTTCAAGTGCATGTGTAGCATTCGAGTTTGCTGTTATTCATCTTCCCAACTCTGAATTGTGTTTTGCACCAGAGGCCCTGCCTATAGTGTGTCCCAGGTCAATGGGGCAGCCAGGGCTCCGTGTGAAGCATTAGGGAAATAACATCTCATCATTCACCACCGGATTGTTCTGCAACGTGCCCTCAGAAAGTTGAGACATTGTTTGCGTTGGCAGAGAGGAAAGACACGTCCCTTCTTTCTGGCCTGTTAAACCTTTTTAGGGCATAAAGCCAGGAGGTGGGAAACTGATAAGAGACAGAATCGTTCTGATTCATCAGGACCCCAGGTACTAGCTCCAAACAGCTCGCCTCGTCTGATGAATATGTCAAACAGGAAATATTTCATAGCGTTGGGTCTCCAAGAAATGCCCAGATCATCATCAGGGGGGAATTTGCCTGGCTTCTTTACAGTTTGTCATTTCTTCTCCAGCAATTGTTTATTTTAGCCACAGTGTTTGAATGATATGTTTTGTTTTGTTTTGTTTTAAGATTTACTCCAGCGTAGGCCACCCTGTTGACCTGGTTAAATATGTCCCTGATGCTCTGGCCAGTTACATTCCAAAATCATTGCTTGTTTTTGGGGGAGAGAAGCCCAATATTCAGGATCTCAACAGTAAAATGTGGACCCGAGAACAGGTAATATGCTGGCGGCTTATGTCCTTCTTACCCCTCAGTGTCAGCCTTGGCCTCTACAGAGCTGTGTGTCTGCTCTGCAAATCTGCCTGAAAATACAGGTGAATGTTGCAGAAGAGCACAGTAAACTATTGACGCTCTGGCTTTGCTTCACAGGCTGCCATGTTTTTCAGTGATGCGATAAAGACAGAGCCTGACTTCAGCAGGTAGCGTTTTTCTTCTCTCCTTCCATTTTCCATGCTTGTGTTTGCTTTGATTGTAATTTCCGTGTTTCCTTTGGTACGTATGGGAGACCCACCGTATTCAATCCATAGCAACAGATGGGAAATATCATGCAAACGCAAACAGAGGCTTGTAGCATCAAGATTTACCAGGCTGACAGCTGCAAAATATACCCATAAACCACACTTGCTTTCTAAAATGATGCTGCTGGCTGAGACTGCACCTCGAACCCCACTTCTGATTGCCTCTGTGGGAGGGGTTTCTAATCGGAGAATATGTCAGTCTTCCACAGCGCTATTCCAGGCATTAAATTTAGCAGGGCTGATATAAGTCTTTTGTCAGCTCTCCTATCTGAGATGAAAAATTATGAAAACCTTGATACATATCTGGAAAAACAATGGAGTCGACATCAGTGTCCTGCTGATTCCACAGCGAAGCTTTTCCATATAGAAAGTAATCAAAATTTTAAGGACTTCTCCCTGGGCTCTTTCAGACTGTGCAAACTATGTTCAGTGGTGAGCATCTGCACAACTCCTTTTCACTTTCCATGTGTGGCATGTGCTGAAAACACAGGGAGGAGACTGATCTTGTAATTCAGGATACAGCAGTAATTACTTGGGATGGAGAGTTTGTCCCTGCATTTCTACTTCTACTACGAGTCTCTAGGGTATGTTTGTTTGACCAGTGATGGCTTCTTGATCTCCCACACAGGTCAAGACTGGCAATTTTGAGGGCATGGAGTTTGGAGAACGTTAAACTTTGAGAATGGGGGAGGTTTGTGCTTGCTGTATTTGTCATTATATATGTGGGAGATCAGCACTGAGTTTTCTCCTGAAGTCCTTGCCCTTCTGATTTGCCTTCCGTCAATATTCAGGCTTTCCCAGTCAGTCCTCCAAGGCTTCACATGTGCAGCTGCCAATGAGATGGAAGCAGAAAGATTTCAGGAGCTGGCCAAAGTCATGAAGAAAAAGAATGTCAAGCTGGGAGGAGGCCGGGTCAGTTCCCGTATTTTGAAATACCACGTTTGATGGTATCATGAAGGTCGCAATGAGGATTGTTCAGCAAGAACAAAAAACTTTCAGCTTGAGGGACTGGAACAAATGTAACTGGTCTTGGGTCTTCATCCCACAGTTCTGAATTTCCCCAAAGAGAGAAGTCAAAACCCAGTTGACGAGGTTTCTCAGGAACCAAAACCTCTGATTTCTGTCTTTTCTTTTTACTCTGCTCCAAAGTAATTTAAAATCTTTATATAGGTTTTATTTTTTCCTTATGTTTTAATGCTGTTTTTTTTTCTTTCATGTAAACTGTGGTGTCCTTTCAGCTGAGTTGCTTAGTGAAGGTGGTGACGCTGCATGGGATTCCCAAGGATTTAGACAGCTATCCTAAAGACCTCTTGCTGTTTTTAAGGTAACTGTGCCATGGTTTTCATGTTGTTACCTTAGTGCTTAGTGGGAAAAGGAGGTATTACTGTATAACCTAGCTGGTAATGACTAGTTTGTGTTTGATGTGTATTTCAAACTTGCTCAGGCTTCCTTAAAGGGGAAAAAAAAAAAATCAGATTGCAGAAAGCTTTCAAAAGTGCTTGAAGGTCCTTTCAGATTCAACCATGCATCATATTAATTTAAACACTCTGAAGCTCTTTTTAAATATGTCTGTTTCGATATGAAACCAGTATGCAGTTTTTGTACTTTCCAGCCTCTGTGATTGTGCTTTTCCCTTACAACATCAAAGAAAACAGACAGTAGAGTGGATTTATGTGTTCCAGTAGCTGCCCGCTGTGGTTCTGTATCCAAATCTTATGCAATTTTAAGCTGAGTCTCACAATAGATTCCTTAAGATGAAAATGAATTTTTAAAAAATGTGGACTAGGATCTTTGGGAACAGTAGCTGCATAGAGTTTAGTCTGTGGATATGGAAGATGCTATATTGGACTCAGTATATGTTGAACAGCCTTGAACCTGTCCGACTGGTTGATATCATTCACCAGAACTCATGGAGTATTTGTCTTTCTAGTCCTTCAGACTATGCAGCGACAGGAAGCTGTAGGCAATACTTTGCTAATATCGGGAAAGCAAATCTTGATGTTCTGCAAAGGGAGTCATCTCAGCGGAAACAGCTGCTCGTGGAAGCTTTGGCATGTTTGGTACGTGGTCAGGGACTGCTCTGCACAAGGCTGGAGAGAATTTTGGGTTGTCAGCCGTCAGCAGGAGCAAGAGTGCTCTTCCCCAGTGGCATCCAGTTCTATTTAATGCCTCTGTATTGTATTATTTCAGAAAATTTCTAGCACGCAAGTAAACGAGGAACATGCAGAGATTCTGGGACGTCTGGTCTGTGACCTGGGTGGAGAATACATTAGAAGTTCTGGTGGGAATTTGCTGAAGCGCTTAAGCCAGTGTGACTCTTTCCTGCCTGATCAAGAAGAGGCTATTAGGAGTGTCATCAGCAGTGGTAACACTACATTTGGGTATGAATTTTTCCTCTGGGCATCAGCAAAAGAGTTCTCTTAAACAAAACGATTGTCCTATTAAGACCTGAGTGACCTCCAGGCAACCAGCTTGATCAAAAATTTGAATAATTCGTTGCTTTTGAATTTCGCATTGGACATTTACCATTGTTTTATTTGAACTTCAGATGAAAGTTTTGGCTGGAATTCCACTGAAAAATACATTGTCGCTTCTCACCTGCTGTAATTATAAAAGCCTTTCCTCTGGTCTGTTTTTCATTAACCAAACTTCTCTGAGACTGTCCTGATGAACACAGATGGGCTTTAGCTGTTTGTCAGCCATTCACTTTCAGAAAATACTCTGTTTCTTCCTGTCAAACTGACAGATGCTTGATAAATCCCTGGCTGTATCTAACAGAGACGTTGTCCGGGGAGGGAAAATATTTTTCCTTCCTGTGTCAAATGCCCTGAGATCTTGGGCATTGAATTGGGTGATAGTAAGCAATAGATATTCTTTGGGTTTCGTGCTTAAGAAAATAATAACGTATGTCTTAAATGCCATTTTCCCATCCAGCTGCCCTTATTTGTGTTACTAACAATTACTCCTGCTCCAATGGAATGAAGTTCTGTGTAACAGGAAGTGATCGAGATAGGATTTAAATCTTGTGTTTTCTTAACTTCAGATGTTACGAGGACATAATCCTGGCAGCTTTTAAAGTAGGTTTTTTTGTGTTGTTCTTCCTTGAAAGCTGATCCCTGGTACTTTTTGTATGCAGGCCTCCTGTAGCGTGGTCAGCTTTTACCTTGAATGAGCTCAGTGGATTGATTCCTGTGTTTGATCACAGCATCTTGCAGAAGATCCCCAAGGTGGGTTATTCTTTGATGTGTGGGGAGTTTGGGAAGCACTTCTAGGTCTTGCAGTGTGGAAGAAACATGATGGGAGTTGTTCAACCGGTATGTTTTCAGTACTGTCTTCATTTAAAAATCGTGGTGCCAAAAGGGATGGATGGTCTATGAGAAGTGAGGGCTGATCAAGGTGACAGCGTGGAACTGCAAATCTAGATCGTTGTCAATCCTTTTCCTGTAACTGTCAGAAGAGTACCAGAGGTGGAAAGCAGTAGTAACTGGTGCCAATGCTTTGTGAGGAGGTAAAATAATTTATGGGCCATGGGATACGATAGAGTTTAAGCATTAAGAAATTTGCCTGTGGCTCACCAAGGAAAGATCTCTAGGCTTATAGCAGTAGGTCTGCTGCCCTTAGTCCTTTAACAGTGAAGTTCTTGTCTGTGTGAGTAGCAACTTGTTATGCTGGTGGTATGCCCAAAACTGCAACGTCCCCCTGATGAAACCTTTTCCTTGCAGCATACTTTAACTCTTTGGATGAAAAACTTTGCACGTGATTCACCTCTGTCAAGGGAAGAGCTGGCCACCATTGTTGAAGAACTCCTGCCTACTAGGCATAAGCGTGCTGATGGTATGGGAGCTTTCTCTGATCCATAATGGCAACATTCCCTCTGGCGTCAGGGTTGACCCTAGTGCTTGTAGGTGTCTCTAAATGTTTCTGAGTTGAACTATGAAACACTCGGTGGCAGGTCACCCAGGAGGAGGGTGGTACCATGATTCCATAACTGTCTATCTCCAGCAAGGGAGTATTCAAAACTTGAAGTAAAAGGATTTAACACTGAGCAGATTTGGTAATTGCTTCACAGGTTGCCCACCTGACAAGCAGATAACAGAGATGGTTCTTAACAGTGACTTGATGCCTATTGACTACACAGCCGAGCAGTTACATACTTGCCTGAGGAATGTCTCTCTGGATAATCACCTCCCTCAGATACTGACCTATGCCTTCAGTATTCAGCAATTAGCTGTGCTGAAGAGGCATCTGGATGAGGTAATGCCAGGCTGAAGAATGTCAAATTATCTACTGATGAGATTGCTCAGGGACTTGTCCAGTTGAGTTTAAGTGAGACTCCGTGATCTCTCTGAGCTCCTCTTCCAGTGTTTGACCACCTTTACTATGAAAATATATATTTCTTAATATCAGAATTTTCAGTCTGTTGATCCCTATCCTTTCACTGTGCACCACTGAGAAGAGTGTGGCTCCATACTCCCTGTAATTTCCCATTAAATAGTTGAAGACAGTAATAAAATCTTTGCCTAGTCTTCTCCAGACTAAAAAAACCCATCTTTATCAGTCCCACCGCCCTACTTTGTATGTTGTGTGCTTCTGCCCTCCCAACTGGTGTGGCCCTCTGCTAGACTGGCTAATCTTTGCTAGACTTTGTCAAAGTCTTTCTGGACGTAGTATCCAGATGGGGTCTCGCAAGTGCCAACCAAATGGAGGGGAATAATAATTTCCCTGGACCTGCTGGCTGTGCCACTGCTGGGGAAACCCACCTTTACCACTGCAGGACAAACTGCCCAGTCGGGCCCCTGTTGAATCAGTTCACAGTGCTTTGGGTTTTGTTCCTTGCCTTGGGGCCTGCTTGCCTGAGCTATGAAGCAGAAAACGGACAGATGTGTCATGGAATCTCACTGGCTTTGGTTTCTTATTCTTTGAAGACCTTTTGGGCTTTTCCGCGTCAATTTTGCAAAAAGCATAAATTCAAAAGCACAGGCATGATAATGAGTGTTCATAGCAATAACAACAGTCTTTCCACTGTTCATCAGACATATCCTGATGGGTATCCTGAAAGTCTGCTCCCCAAACTGGGTCCCCTCATTTCTTTCATCACCCCTGAGGATGTTTCCAAATGGCAGATAACTTCAGCTGATACACTGGCTGACTTGCTAAAATACCAGCCTGCTGATGCTCAGGTAGGGATTTGGGTTTGCTTTCCTGCTTGTGTTTCCTTCCTGGTTTGGGAGCTGCTGGTCTAGGACTGGCTTAGTGGGTTCAAAGATGAGTGGCCCATCCTTGAGGTCCAAACAAATATATTTCAAATGATTCAATTTTATTTTTGCGATGATTGCATTTGTTTTTCTTTTAAGGGTGAAAACATAAATTCTGATTCAGGTTAACTTTTGAAAAAAATATTAAATGTGTTTCTAGGCTTCTGCAATAATTAGAAGATATGTTGGCTTGGGAAATGCCTTGAACACCACTGCACTGAATGCGATTGGTACGAGATACACATGCCTTCTAAATGTGACCGAGTTGAATATGATAGACTCCAGCAGCTTGAAGTGAGTCAAGTATTGTGATGCTCTTGGCTTCTTGCAACAGCGCTTTCCCATCAGAAAATGCATTTTCCTTTTCTCTCCACTCAGTGAAAGGAAGTCTAGGAAGCAACTTAGTACCCACCCTGTGTCCAGGTTTAAAAGCCTGCTCTTCTCTATCCTGCCAGGAAGGGCTCAGATTTGCAATCACACTCTCTTTATTGCAGCTCAGCTGTCAACAGATAGGGTTTGCATGCATGCTTTTGTCTTGAGCGAAAAGAGAGTTAATTAAATTTAATTTAATTTAAATTTATTTGAAAGGCTTCTAAATGAAATTAGTTAACTACATCTTTGCAAATGCAGAAACTTATCATGCACCATCAGTCATCATAACTTAGAAGACATATCATTTTAAGCAAGAGACTGAGCCATTATTTTTTGTTCGTAGCTTCTCTCTGTACCTCTTCTATTTACTGGGAAGAAGGAGTCACCTGTCTTATGTAGAGAATCCCAGAGAATTACTCAGAATAGTTCAAGATTTGTTCAGGTTGAAGATAATAAAAACTTTTCTCTCCCTAAATCTTCATTTTTCTGCAGACTGGCATCTCTGAATCTTTCAGCCTGTTCACAGACTACGAAAGACATCTTATATGCTAAAGCAAAACGTGCTTTCTCAGACCAGCACTATTTGCCTGCTTACTATGAGCTTATTGAACCATATCTAGGTATGTAAAAGAATAGTGTATTATGGGGAGAGAGGTCTTAGCCAGAAGCTGAACGGGTATCAAATACCATCTAAGATTTGGGAATTTTCAAAGCCGGGTTGTTAAAACTTTCAATTTTTTCCAGCTTGTAGATTGCTGAAATCAATTGTCAGACTATCACAAAGAAAATCAAACTCATGACTTCTGGGATGGATAAGATCTGCGAGATCCACAAGAAATCAAGCTGCTAGTGCTTAATGCATATCTCATAGCCCCTTTCCGTGTCACACAACATAGATTTTTCCCTGTTAAGCCAAGAATTTATTCACAGCCTGAGCAAACTCTTCTTACCCCTCTGTCTAGCATCTGGCATTGTCACAGGGTGGTTTAACAGCCAGCACAATAATACCTCCCAGCAAAATGAAGTAGCATCCATATATTTTGCAGTTGGAACTCACTCTGTGAGCAGCCCCAGCCTAATAAACTTTGGAGGCATCATTATAGCTCTAGCTTACACAGTTACACAACACTGCTCATTCGAGGGCTGTCCTCCATGCTTTGATATACTTTCTCTTTTTGGTCCCAGGGGGCGCACCTGGTGTGGATCTCAAAGCTCTAAGCAAGGACGGTGTGAATATGGAAGTCAGTACTTTAGCACAGTTAAGAAGAGACTCTTTGTTGGTGAGCTGAATCTTCAAATGGTTTGATTCCTTGCATTCGTATTATGCCAAGTAGTTGGTTTTGGTCGCATTGTCCATTGGTGTAAGTCAGGAGTCACTCCATCAAATTCAGAATTATGCTAGAACAGTAGAAAGTGGAGAACTGGCCTGAAACTTCTTAAAAAATGTAATTTGGAGTCATACTTAGATGCTAAGCCAATCTTACTGGGGAATTTCTTTAGAGCAGGCTCTCATAGCAGTAGTGGCAGGAGCAGAGAACGGGCATCCATTAGACTACGCTCCACAGCTATGTGACAAATCTTCTGACAAGTGTTAGCAGTAATATAATCAATTTTGGAAGAAAGCCCAGTGATTTGGGCTCCCACTTGAGCGTAGTAGACTTGTCATCAGAGGACAACAGAAGTAGTCTTTGAGGAACCTTCGTGTTCATTCCCCGAACCTAAGGGAAGATTGTCCCAGTTGAAATCACTCACCAGAAATTTGTCTTACCTGTACTTCACATTTCTGCTACTAGAAACCTCATTGGTTCCTTGGTCTGAGGTATTATTTCCATTCCTGCATTTACATCTGTGATTCTCGCGCTCTTTGATTTCTCCTAGAGCCTGACGATTCCTGAGGTTCAGAACTTGCTGGGGATAAATATTCGTGATCTGTACAAATGGCAGAACCAGTCCCCCATCAAGGAGTGGGTCCACAGGCAGCAACAATCAGAATTAGATAAATTGAATGTTTCTCTCACTGGGGGAACACAAGAAGGCTACATCAACATTATCATGCCCAAATTTTAGCGTATGTATTATGTTGGGACCTCTGAGTACTGTGCTTTAAGAAGTCCAATCGTTGATTTCTTTGCACTGATGCTCCCTCTTTTTCCTCTAGTGCCATCCTCAGCCTCTCTGGGTACTGTGGCCATGACACTCCACCTCCTGCCTGCTCTGCTTACCAGTTCCCTGATGACATCTGTCTTGTCTTGAAAATCTTCCCTCAAGAGAAAGCGAGAGGAGGAGGACCAGCCTGTGACCTGCTCTGAGGCCTGTTGGGGACAGCCACGCCTGGGGGGGTGAGGGGGTGCTCAGTGCTAGCAGGCAACTATTATGCAGCCCAGGGTTCACTTTTAGGTTCTTTGTCTTTCAAATAACTCAAAAAAACTCCCCGTGTTCTGTCTGAAGAGAAAATTTCAGACTCTTCAGAGCAGGATCTTTGCCTTTTGTACAGACCAAGCCCAGGTAAGCCCCAGCCATATTACTGCAACACAAACAATGTCAATTTTTTACTGTCCAGCCCTGGTGGGTTTAAGGGTGAGAAAATTGGTTGTTCTGCATGTTAACGGTTACGTTTCTCAAAGAGCCTGGTCTCTTGATACTGCCAAGGCCTCTGAGTGGGAGTGAAGTTTTCCAGCTGATTCTAAAGAAATAATGGAACTAAGTAAAAAATGCCAGAAGCAAATTGATGAGTTGCTGTCGTCGTCTCTTCATTCAGCCTGCCCGTACCTTTGTGTCTGCAGGTATCGGTCCAAATTAAATGGTCAGAACCCCCAGATATGCCTTTTCCTTTTCTTTGGTGTTGACTACTCAGCAGTAAAGAGCTGAGGCTGTTCTCAGCTTCCTCAGAGGAAAGGTATAAGAACTTTGTATAAAATTTTCAGCACTCTTTTTTCCACTCATTGGGAATTTCTGTCAAAAAGCCTCAGTACAACCTTCATCCAGCCCCTGAAATCCCCCTTTTCCTCCAGGAGGAGAGCCTGTCTGGAAAGACATTACAAATGTTTATTGTCCGTGCTTTACAGAAAGAGAGCAGGAGAGCTTGGTCTGTCCTTCATGCAGACTTCTGGGTGGCAAGAAACACTTCCCCACTGCCTGTATCCTGGGGTACTGGGTGCAAAGGGTGGGAGAGAGCCCACTGTAAGTAAGACAGTCTGCATTTTTTAACAGCATCGATCCCCTGACTAAAATCTTGGTTTGTTTCCTTGTGCCTTGATTCACTCTCAACAAATGACATGCAAGAATCCCTTCAGCCCATGGAGGATAAAACTAGTCAGTGGAAGATCTGCAAGTTGAAGGGAGAAACACTCTCTTGTAGTAGAGCTATTGGAGGAGGAGACCCTGAATAATGAACGTAACGAAGAAAGTCAGAGCAAGAGAAGTAGAAACTGTTTAGATTTAAGCTAGCTAGAAAAACTACAACACAAAGCACTAAACACACCAAAGACACATTTGATTAGGAAAAAAAAAAAAGTTTATTGATGTTTTATTATATAGCATTGCAACAGTAATCAAGATAAACTATCCTCAGTTAATCATCCCTCAAACTAGGCTTCGCGTACTTTGAACAAATCTTGATCAAAAGTCTCATAAGTTCATAAACCAAGTTAAATGTAATTTAGTGGATCTCTGAACTGATGTTGCTGGGCCATATTCTGCTGCTTCTGCAATGGCCGGTAACTCAAATCCCTGAGTTTGTCCCACTGTTTCAACAGATCCCAGTAGGACTGCTTAGAAGTAAAAGTGCGAGTCAAGCTGGCAGAACTGGGCCCACTGTCAGCGGTAATGCATTGTCAGACCAGTCAGTGTTGCTGGTAATTGTACTACAGAGAACAACTAGCTACTAAGTACCTGTTTGGCTTCTTTGGGCAGGAAGAATATCTGTCCTCCTTTCACTGCCCAGCCTCAAAAATAATAAGCAAATTCTGTGCTGGTATCAAATGGCTGAACTCTATTCCTTTCCTGGGTTTCTGCTCTTCCGCAGGGAATTTGCCAGCACCGTTCTTTTGCAGGATGGTGAAAAGGAAAGGAGGGATCTCGTGAGTTTGGGGCTGGAGGTGGCCGTGTCAGAGAAGCCCTCGCAGCAGTGAGGCTGTCATCAGTATGGGCACCAGGCAGGAGGAGAGTCTGGATCCTGATCCTGGGTGGAAGAGACAGATGAGAAAGAATTGGATTATCCAGAGAAACACCACACGTGAGCTGTGAGGGCAGTAGAGCTGCTTTGGGATTCAGGTACCCCAAAGGTTTGCATGTGTCAGGACAACACTTTCCTGCCTTTTGTGACATGGCCCATATCTGCACCCCAGTTACAAACGTCACCTGGCCGTGATAGTCAGCAGGACCAAGTATTTTCTTACTTTCACCAGCGTAAAGCAGGAGTAAATCTGTTGAGTCATTGAAGCTACAGATGTAGCTCTGCCAGGTTAAATGACTTCAGATTTTAGCGCTTTTACAGCTCTGCCTATTCAGAGACACTGAAATATGGAAGGCCTTGGGAAAAACAGTGCAGTGCATTGGCATTAATGGGATTACTCCAGCTTTCTGCAGAGCGGTTGAGGGGGGCTGTGCATGGTGAGACATCTTAAGGTGCACCTTGCCGGACTTGCAGAGTACATGGGATCTGAAGAGAGTGTGGTCCAGATCCAGGGGCTGTGAAACCCTGGAGAGCTTGGAGACACCGCTACTTGTCTAGCCAGTAGCTACTTGGGGTTTCTTGTGGAGAGCCGCACACCTGATTGAATCTGGCCAGGAAAAGGGTGGATCAGCTACCGCTTGTCTCTGAAGACTTCTGCCTCACCATTGGTTCCTAAACTTTTCCCGACTTCGGACATTCGCGCCTTACCAGCTTCAGGTTGCAGGTTGATGTATCCGCCGGGTGTTGGTCTCGGTGGGTTTGGCATGCCTGTGGGTGGGTTTTTAGTGGTCTCACTGGTGGTGGTGGAAGAGGAGCCAAGAAATGCTGGAGGGGCACTGATCTTGCAAGCTAATGTTGTAGTCTTGGCCGTGGAGGAGACGACACTCTCTTGGGTGGAGACAGTGGAGTTGGGAGATGGGGAGGGCTTGTGGGGAGGGAGGTTCATTTCTGTGGTTGCGGTGGCAGCGGGTGCAGAGGTGGAGTTAGGGACAAGGGTGCTGGGAGCACTGTGGGTGCTCGGTGTGGTGGTGTTACGGGTGGCAGGAGCAGGGTTGATGGTACCCCCAGGTGCTGGGGGGTTCACGGACACCAGTGGGGTACTGGTGTTGCGGGTGGTAACAGCTGGGTTAGTAACAACGCCGGTGCTGGTGGTGGTGGCCCCATGTGTGAGAGCAGGGGGTGGGACGGAGCTGGGAGACGTGGCGTTGGGGTTGACAGTGGCAAGGATGGTGGTGAGGAGGGTGACAGCGGGGGAGGTGGCCTTATTTGAGGTGGCGGACTGGTGGATGGAACATGGGACAATGGAGCCGGTGGTAGGAGCAGGTTGGGTGGTGGAGGTGGTATGTGGGCTCCCAGCAGAACTGGGGGCAGTGGTGTAAGTGCGTGGGGGAGTGCTGTGAGAGGGGGTCGGGCTGATAGCAGTTGGGGTAGGGGCCTTGTCAGGGATGGTACTTGAATTGGTGGAGGGGAGGCTGCTGGTGGGAATAGGGGTGGGGACAGTGGGGAAGGTAGTGGGCACAGAGACGGTGGCTGTGGGGGTGATACTGGCCGAGGCGGTGGGGTGAGGAGGGGTGGCCGTGGGGCTGGGCTCCCCCGTCCCCCCTTGCAGGCCGATTCCCAGGACACAGTCCAGTTCCCGTTGGGACTGTCTCTTCACCCAGCACATCACCGAGGTCTCATTTTCAGCTTCCTTCAGGTAACGGAGGTTTTCCCCAAGCAAAGTTTTCACATCCATGACACTGAGTTTCTGCAACACACGTACAACAACACCTTTGTTCATCCTCACAGCTGGCCTCACCACAAGGCGCTCTTCTAGTGGGACTGTAGAGCAAGTAATAACTTCCGAAAGAAAATGTAAAAAGGGAAAAAAAATAGAGACTTGGTGGTCTGATGGGGCTGCAGCCTCAAACCCCAGCGCTCAGCCCTCATCTAGCCCTGCCCTTCAGCAGGGAAAAGAGGAGCAGCGCGGTGGGGACGTACCTGCAGCTCATCGGGATTTAGGGCAAGGAAGGTGTCTATATCCATATCTATGGCAACGCCAGCTTTAGCCAAGTCTTTCAGGTCCTTTGCTGGAGCTCCACCTTAAAGAAAGCGTACGGGGCACCTAGACACGTGCAAACGCTTCCAACGCTTTTGGGGGAGGGGGGGTCTGGAGACTGCTAAATGTGTCTCTAGTGTGGGTAAATCCCCCCGGCCGAGGAAGAGGTACCCAACCTCTATTGCTGTGGGAAGGAGGGTGAAGGCTGAAATACCTACCCAGGTACGGCCAAATCTGGCAATAATACGCCCTGGTGGTGCCAGCCTGGCCAGCAAAGGCCTCCTGGGCTTTTCTGTAGAGCTGGTCTTTCTTGGTTTGAGAACAAGAAGAAATGTCTAATTGTCCTGCAGTCCTGGGGAGAGGGAGGGTCACAGGTTAGAGCTGGAGACACCACCCCAAACCACAGCTAAAGCCCTGTTGTTGGCAGGGGAGATAAGTGTCTATCCCTGCCCGCGGTGCCAGTGGCTCAGGCAACAGCTGGAAGCAGGACGTGGCCATGCCACCATGCTGCCTGTGAGTGGGCAGAGCTGAAATGGAGGTGGGAGTCTGCCATCCCACCATCCACTTCTGTGGTCCCAAGGGCCTCACAGAACTGAAAAGCATCCCTAGAAAGTGGCTTACCTGATTGCTTCTGGAGGTATGTGCTCGATCTGCTCCTCCTGCAGGTTACACAGGTTTCTCCCACCGAGTTCCCGAAGCAAGGACCCAGTCAAGGTGCCCCCTAGGGCCTGGTACCTGCTGAGCAGCTGCTGGACCTGGGAAACACAGTTGCCGTGGTTGCACACAGGCAGGGAAGGAAGATGCTCCCAGTATAAGTGTGTGTGCTGCAAAACCGCCGAGCCACCCTCAGGCACTGCCCTCGCCCCGAGCTGGGCTTGGGCGCCGAGCGGTCCTGGTTCGGGTTCACCAGCCCCCGTGTCCCACTGCTGCCGGGGCTTTACCTGGGGAGCCTTCCACTTGCCATCTGAGGGGTTGAGCAGGGCTGAGAGCGTGTCGTTGGACGTCACCTGCCACTGGCTGATCTCCTCTGCCGTGTACTGGCGGGACAGTGGCCCCAACAGCTTCAGCTGATCCTCTGGGATCCCCGACGGGTAAATCTGTAGGGCCCAGGCCAGTGGGAAAGAAAAGAGGGTCAGGGAAGGGAAAAGATGGCAGAAACAGGCACAAAGGACCCACTCGTGTTCCTTCCCCACCGTGGCTGGCGATACCCTTCCCTGTCCTTCTTGAACAGTTCTGGGCTCCCCAGTTCAAGAAAGACAGGGAACTGCTGGAGAGGGTGCAGCAGAGGGCTACAAAGATGATTAGGGGTGTGGAGCATCTCTCTTATGAGGAAAGGCTGAGGGACTTGGGTCTTTTTAGTCTAGAGATGAGAAGGCTGAAGGGGGATCTGATCAATGCTTATAAATACTTAAAGGGAGGGTTTCAAGAGGATGGGGCCAGTCTTTTTTCAGTGGTGCCCAGGGACAGGACAACAGGAAATGGGCACAAACTTGAACACAAGAAGTTCCATCTAAATATGAGGAGGAGCTTCTTTACTTTGAGGGTGGCAGAACCCTGGAACAGGCTGCCCAGGGAGGTGGTGGAGTCTCCTTCTCTGGAGACATTCAAAACCTACCTGGACATGTTCTTGTGCAACCTGCTCTCGGTGGACATGTTTGGCAGGGGGGTTGGACTAGATGATCTCCAGAGGTCCCTTCCAACCCCATATCATTCTGTAATTCCCATTCCCGCAGCTTGTCCCAGAGTGTGCCCATGCTAAAGGGGGGCTGTGCAGAGTCTCCCACCCTGTGGCACCCATCACCTGCTCCAGCTTTTTTTTCACGACTTTGAGGTACTGCTTGGGGAGCGGCTGATCCAGCAGAGGCTTCAGGTTTGCTTTTAAGACCTCATTGCTCAGGCAGAGGTCAAGCTGCTCACTGGTGCTGTAGTCAAGGACTAAGAGGGAGTCGGAGATGGTGCTGGCCGTGATGGGGGTGGACAGGCAGCCTGTGGACAGAGAGGGCACGTCAGGCAGATGGTATTTTCTCCCTCCTGCCTGGCTCTGGTCCTGCCACAGGGTCCCAGAGCCCCTCAGAAGAGCCCCAGTGAATGAACAGGGAATCGCAGTAGCAACGCTCAAGCCATCCTGCCAGGTGAGACTGAGAATCATCCTCCCGTCCCCTGGGTCCCCAGCCCATGAAGGTGCCTTATGTGCTTTCATTCCTTAAAGTTAAACCTGGTGATGTTCCTGCAGCCAATGTGTGCTTTGTCCTGTTGAAGGCAACTAAAAATGAACCCTTTCCCACATCACCCTCACGAGCATCCTCCAGTCTTGCAGCATCATCCCCTGGTGCTGCTCCCACCCAGCTCCAGGAGTTTTCTGTCCCCGCTCCAGCTCCTTCCCAGCTGCTGCTGCCATATTCCTGCTCCCAGGTAACAGCAAACACCCCAGTCTGTTGCAAGGACATCTCTCCCATCTCCCCAGTTACTTCAAGGGTATCCTACAGCTTTCTGCCTGGTCCTGTCCCTCTCCCTGAGAGCATCCAGATGCCGACCAGCCCAGGGGCATTTTTCCTTCCTCCAAGAGCTCTGAACTGGTCCAGTCTGGCCACAGTGAAAGGAAACACTCACTGTCTGCGCTCCTCTTCAGCCTGGGATGAGATGAAGCTGACACTGCCGCAAAGGCCCTGAGGAGGATCAGGGACTTCTCCCGCTGGGAACGTCCCTGGCTGCTGTACGTGGCTGCGATGCTCCTGCCAAAAGCCTCCCGTACTGCCTGCCGGGAGGGGGCAGAGGGTGCTGGGTCCCGCAGCCTCAGGACTGGCCTGGTTGATGGGCAACTCGCCCTGAGGTCTTGAGGAGGGGGCTTACCTCGGCCACCAAGCTCAGTGTGGTCTGGTTCAAAGCCAGCACGAGCGGCCCCAAATTTTGCAGAGTCTGTAAATCCCAGCTTGAAGGATCCCTGCAGCCATCGGGAGAAGGACCAGCTCAGCATCCTCACGGGCACACTATCCCTCCAGCTCATTGTCCACCCCGTAAGAGAAGGTGGAGGCTCCTTACCCATATACTGTGCCACCTCCAAGGAGCACAGCATTAAGGGCATCCCTCTGGGCCCCTGTCAGCACTGGGCAGAGCTTCAGGTTCTCCAGGATGCTGGGGTCCGAGGCTGTGATGGTCTCAGGCTCCATGTCACACACCAGCGCCCCGAGGCTGCTGAGCTGCTCGGGGTGCAGGCGGCTGCTTCTCACCCCCTGGGAGAGACAACCCAGCCCTCATCTAAACACCCAGTGAGGGATGGCAGGGACCCTGGCCACCCCTGGCTTGGTCCTCACTCACCAGGCAGGCCAGTGCCCTGCGCAGCAGCCCCGTCCGCCGGGATGAGCCCCTGGGCAGCAGGTCCAGGTTCCCACGGGAAGCCCGGGCGTAAAACTCTCGGCAGGTCCCACTGCTCACCTCAGCCGAGCTGCGGGGAGCAAGAGTAAGCGTGGCAGGGAGGAATGGGGCAAAGGGCTTGTCATGTCCAGGAAGGAGATCTTCAGTGTTGCTTTTTGTTGGGGGAGCACGGGGATCCCTTCCGAGCAATGAGCTGTGGACATGCACAGGGCTGGGGGGGGTCTCCTCTCACCCTGAGGAGGACATCTCGGGCACAGAATGGGGGCTATCCAACCCCATGCATCCCATGCCATGGCCACCATGGCCCCAGCCTCAGAGAGGAGAGGGGTGAGGAGAGGACCAGGGGGTCTGCAGGGCTGGAAATGCCCCGTGTGGGTCTGAAGGTGCCCGCAGAGGCAGGCATCGCAATGCAGGTTTCGTAATACTCTTCTCCCACACGGACCTCCTGCGTGCCCCGGGCTGTGCCAGCCTCAGTGACTCGGCACCAAAACCGCAGCTGTTTGCTGCCCTCGATACTCACTCGAAGAAGAGCAGCAGGTCCGGCGGGTACCTGCTGAAATGGGCCGTCAGGTTCTTGGCAGCGAGCAGCCTGGCCAGGCAGGAGAGCTGGGCAAAGAGAGGCTTTTCTTGACAATGCCAAGGTGGTGAGAGCCCCTTTTCCCTGGCTCCCTGCACCCCATTGGGCTCAGTGGGGTCTGTGGCCCTGGCCCCAGCCCACCTGGGCACCGCTCAGCTCCGCTGTTTCATTTTGCAGACCCTGGGCAAAGGCGAGGACGTCGGCAGCAGGCAGGTTGCTGGCTGGGGTGCACTGGAAACCTTGCAGGACCGAGGCGGAGAGGCTGCATTGGGGAGGCACAGTTGCATTTCAGCCTCCGCTTTAGCTCCCCGACACCCCGTGGAGGAAGAATCTGCTTGTTCCCATGGGAAATCCCCCTTCACCCTGACAGTGGGGTAAGTGGGAATAACATGGGTGTCGTGAAAATGTCCCCCAGTCCTGGTACCGTGGTGGTGCCGAGGGGGATGCCCTGCAGCCATGAAGGTGCCCATCCCCATGGCCAGGGGGGTGGCAGAGGTGCCAACCGTAGCCTTGGCTTTGGGTGAGAGAGAAACCAGCAGAGCCTGGATTTTGGCTCAGGGGAGGCTCCCGTTGCATCTGCGTCATCCATAAAGGAAAGGAAATTCTTGGTGTGTTTGTGCTATAACAAAAGCCGACGCAGCTGAAATCCCAGCCTTGGCGCCGGCTCCAGAACCGGCTGTACGAGGCTCTAAATCCTCCCCAGCCCAAGCGACCTGTCACAGCAGCCAAGACATGGATGTGGGGAGAAATGCTACATCCACGCACGCTGGCCCCACTGCCTGTGACCCCCGAAACCCTCCCGCTTGTCAGAGACCCCAGCTGGGGCTGGTACTCACTCGGGGTGTTGCTCGGTGGCAGACAGGACGGCTCCGATGATCAGGGTGACCTGGGGAGGAGGACAGGGGGACACTCAGCGGCAGCAAGGAGCAAAGGGCTTTTAAACACAGGGACCAAGTGGGGAATGGGGTCTGATGAGGTCGCAGTGCCCAGACTGGCTGCTGTTGCCCACAAGCCTCCGAGAACGGCAACAGACCTGAGGTTGCCCTGGGCTACACGTGGGGGCAAAAGCCACCACAGCCACTCTCAGGAGTGGGGAGTCTTCAACAGCGAGTCTGTCCCTGGTTCTCCAGTGCTGGGGGGAGCGGGGTGCCCGTCAGGTTTAGGGTCCCAGCCCTCGGTTTGGGAGCAGGGCAGGGAGGATGCTGGGCAGTGGGTGAGTGAGGGATGGGATAGGATGGGACAGAATAGGGACAGAGCCATGGGCTGCACAGGGGACCAGCAGGGCGGTGGTGGATTTGCCTCCCTGAAGCTGGGGATCGGGGGAACTGTAGCAGCTCTGCCACTCCTGGCACCGGCTGCGATGTTTTGGCAAAGCCCTGGTGTATTTGGAGCCACCGGAGCTGCGGGCGGTGACTCACCACTGCTGCTTTCATGAGGTCTGCGGAGAAACCTGCAACAAAGTGGGAGTGGGTTATAAAAAATCCCTGTTATGAAACATCCATGACCGTATGCGCGGGCGGTCAAGGGCTGTTATAAAGCGGCTCCCGGTTTAAAGTCTTGGAAGAGTCCTTTCTTTGTCAATTTAATAATATTTAGTAAATGCTGGTGAACGCTGTGCAGGGAGCAGCCCCTGTACCACCCTGCAGCCTGTGCCAGCCCGAGCAACCCGGGGTGCCTCGGGGTGAGTCTGGAAGGCTAAAAGTGATAAATCTGCCCCTGGGAATATGTTTGTGCAGATTTCTAATGCACTGCGGCTGGGAAAAACTCCCACCGCCTGTGGATGCTGATGGGAGCAGGAGGCAGAGCACAGGGAGCACCAAAGCCATGTGGGATGGGAATGAAAAGCACCGTGGGCTGGAGCATCCCCAGAGCCCAGGGTTGGAAGGGGGGTCCCGGGGCAAGGCCAGCTTTGTGGGGATAAGACTTATAACTCACGGAGGCGGAGAGCGATGGCTGCTGAGGCTGCCCACACCATGCTGCCTGTGCCGGGGCTTTGTCCTCGGTGCAGGTCAGACGAGCGCAGAGCAGAGATGGGGAGCCGCGTCCTGCACCCTGGGAGGGTGCTGGCTGGGCTGGGAATGGTCCTGCAGCCGATTCCCTTGTCTGACGCTGGGGCTGGAGCCACGGGATCACAGCAGGTCAGCGTGCCTACCTGCGCTGTGTGAGTTCCCGCACAAACCTGCCGCAGCCAAGGGAGAGATTTTAAATCCTATATAACAGAAAATAGAATTTCATTCACCATCTGTTATTAAAAGAAACTCCACCATAAATTGTCCTCTCTGACACCTGGAGCCCTGATCCCATCTCAATCCTGCAGTGACAGGGTCCCGCTCCATCCCTCGGCTCCTCACAGAACCACACCAGCACGGACCGGGAGGAACCCAGTGCAACCCAGTGGAGGAGCACCATAAGGCATTGCCTTCCCCCTGTACCCGACTCCACACCCCTCAACTAGAAACCCCCGATAGAAAATAAGTCCCCGCTCTAGAAATGCCATCGATGGGCTGCTCAGCGCTGCCCAGAGCAATTAGCTTATTGCCCTTCGATCTAGATGCGCATAAATTTTCCGCCAAGTCTCATTAAGTTCCCTAAATCCCACCGGCGGCCTTGCCAAGTCGCTCTCTGTCCGGGGAGGATTTGGCTGGGCGATGAGGATTCGGAGCCGCTCAGCCGGGGAAGGTGTCCGGGGCTGGGCAGCGCCGGGGAGGGCTCGGCACTTATCTGCTGCGGGGTGGGGATGTTGCTCTGAAAAACGGGGTGTGACAGGGCAGTTTCTCAACGGTGTTTTGTAAAGCTGCTCCCTCTCTCTCTCTCTCTCTCTCCTGGTATTTTTGCCTTTTTTTTTTTTTTTTTTTTTTTTCCCCTCTTTGTAAAGGGTCACTTTGAACTTTGGGGCACATGAGTTAAATCCTCTGCTTTGGTGGTTTCTGTACTCCTGACGGAGACAAACGTCCTCCCAGTTCGTAAAAAACCTTCAAGCTATTCAGGGGTATATTTTATAGGGCAAAAAATCTGCAGAATAGACGAGTGGGCTCAGCACCCCTCTGGGAGGTGCTTCCCTCGCACCCGTCCTTTTTGCCTTGGCCATGGACGATCCTGTTCGCCCTTTTACAGCTTTCTCCCTGAAATTTCTGATCCCACTCTGAAATGCCATGAAGAAAGAGACCAAATGGCTCAGAATGTGCCATGAAGAAGGAGACCAAAAAGAAAGGAAGCAAAGCCTTTCCGAGGCTGTGTGACGAAAATTTGGAGGAGCCCGATGCTGTGTGTGATGAAAACCCAGAGGACCCTGATGTTCTGCGGCAGCAAATGTGTTATCTGTGCATTTATCCTGGGAAAAGGGAAGGGTGAGAGCGGTCAGCAGTGCTCAGCTGAACCAGCCGTCCTGGCCACACCACTTGCTCGGCCAGTTTTGGGGACATCAGCCTTCGAAAAGGGTCCCTAGACCCACCAGTGCAGTGCTGAGTGGGGTTTGCCATTCCCGGTGCCCCCATCCCATGTCCCTGTCCCCATCCCCCGCCGAGCAACCAGTCCTGCAGCACCAGGGCTTGGTCAACCGCCCACGGGTGCTTCTGGTTTCTATTTTGGAAGGACTTGCTGTAAAAATAGCTTTTGTCGGAGTGGTAAAATTACAGAAACTCGTTTGCTATGAGGCTGCTGGTGGGACACAGCCCCAGCCCCAGGCTTGCTGGCCAGAGGTGGCTGGAGTGGGAGGGCAGAGGCACATCACAGCCCCTTTGCAGGTCACCACATCCACCGTGTCCTCGCAGAGCTTAAAACTGACCCTGAAACAGCCTCAGGAGGAGCAGGCACAGGAGTGTCCACCCCAAACAGGAATGTGCTGGGAACCATCAGCTGAAGGCCCTTCTCCCAGGGGCCTTGGTGAGTCGGTGATGGGCACCGCTGCTGCCACAGGCAGCGAAGATCCAACCCCATCCCCCTCCTCTTAACCAGCACCTTCTCCCTCCTTATCAGGTTTATAACCTTAAAAATCTTGCAGCCTGAAGACTGCAAGTGATTCCTTTGGGAATCCTTTCACTTTTCCAACTGCTCCAATCTGAGGAACGACTGCTGATGTACAAAAGTCATATAGAAATCACGTGTGGCAGCTGCTTCCCCTGTGCACCCCCTAAACATCGGTAGCCCTGTGGCTGCTCCCCGGTTTCCCTGCCAGGGAGAGCTGCAGTGTTTCGAAATCAGTTTTTCTTCTGCCTCTGCTGTTTGGTTCGGGACAATCCCAGACACTGGTATTGGACAGAGTGGGCAGCAGGCAGGGACAGGCAGGGGAAGGGCCGGGGCAGTGACATGTGCCCCAGCCACCCTGGGCATCCTTGGTCATCTGTGTCAGAGTTACTAAATCTGGGAGAGCTTTCGGGTAGATAAACCCGGTGGTTTCGGCCGGGGGGAATTTCGGCAGGGCGAGGATGAGCGCCGGTGTTCAAACAACCCGTTGGCCGGGTCGGAGCCCTGGGGCCAGTCCCGTTGTGCCGGTCCGGGCTCATTCCTGGAATCTCCCGGCACCGGCACCACACCGGCCCCACTGCAGAATGTGCCATCCCGAGCAGCGTGGCGTGGACTGAGAGACCAGAGGGGGAACTGCAGGGTGTACAGGTAATGGTTTACTACGGTCATGTGCAACAAGAAATAAGGGTTATTGCAAGCTGTACAGTACGTCACGAGACACACACCCCCATCACAACCCCCCCCGGACCGAACGCAGGAGTGGATTCACGCAGGATGCATCATATGGCCCCGCGGCAGTGATGGCAGAGAGGAGGGAGCAGGGCTGGACATGGCGCGGGGGGGAAAGCCAGGGAAGGATGCCTGGAAAACACCTCTCTGCAAGGTAAGGAAAATATGTATTTATCTGTGGTTCCTGCAATGTTGGGTAAAAGTGCAACGCACGAAGGCTGACGGGAGGTGCAGGGGCTCCTCAGTGCAGATGGCAGGGTGAGTGATGGTTCCTCACCATCCCCTTGTGTGCGGCGACCGGCGCGTCCCCACATATCACCCTCAGTGACTGCTGGCCCCGTGGCCTCGTCCTGGAGGTGCAGCTGCAGGACGTGTCCCCCATTGCACAGCAGGAACCGTTCCCATAGAGGGGCCCGTGGGAAGGGAAGGCTGCGCCCCATCTCTGATGCTGCAAGTCCAACCCATAACTTTTCCTGTGCACGTCACCCACATTCATTCTTTGGCAAACAAGTTCATGACATTAATTTACAGCTTCAGGACCTGCCTGTGGCTGCCTCTCCCCTCTCTGGCCACTCCTGAGAGATGGGATGGGCAGGGACATGGCCTAGGAGGAAGGAAGTGAATCTTCTCCTCGTCCAAACTCCCCTGAGCCCTCTGCCACCAGCTCACGAGCCTGTGGTCTCCAGTTGGTGCCCAGGGCTGCCGCCTGCAGAGCCATGAGCATGTGCCCACCCTGCAGTGCGTGGCAGCACTTTGTGCCAAGCCACCAAAGCAAGGTGACCGCCACCTTGTCCCCAGCCATGCACCACAGCGCAGTGAGCTTGGACCCACCAGCCCCCGGGGACACAAGGGACGGGTGATGCAATACCCCATGGGGTTTCGGTGACCGGCACAGTGCGTTCACCCACGAGGAGAGGGCTGTGCTGTTTTATTTCCCCTCAGGGTAGGAACATGAGTTACGTGAAACCACTGTCAGGTGCATTTTAAATGGGACAGGGCCTGTGAGGTGACGATAGCTCTGGGCACATGCTGATGTGGTGGCTCAGTGCTGAATACCCAGGAATCGGTGCTCTCTATGCAAGGGGCTCCAGCCACCTGTCTCTCCCCAGCCTGCCCCAGCTGCTCTGCTCTCTTCATTTCCTAAATGTCCTCTACAGACTGCAGGAAAAACTCCTCTCGGTATCTTGCATCTTGCAAAGTTTCCAGAGAAACTCCTCTCGGCATCTTGCAAAGCTGAGCTCCAGCATGAGACGAGCTCCTTCCCACTCTTCCTGACAGTCCTCAGCCTTTCTTTTAGCTTCAACCATTTCCTCGGCCACTCTCGCTGCTCCAGAGCTCTCCCAAACTGCCCACCCAAAGGCTCTGCCTGCGGCACCCTTGGGTGCTGACACCCACACAGAAACCCGCCAGCGAGGAGCCACGCCACGGATCAAAAACTGATTCCTCCTCGTCTGGGCAAAGCAGAAAGGGGCTTGTGTCTTCTGACCTGCCTCAGCAGGGGGTACGGCCACATCCAGGATAAAAGTGGGCGCTAAGAAAAGGCAATGCTAGTAGAAGGAATAATAAGATCTATTAAAAAAGCTTTGGGCTGCTGGCTATTCTGACCACAGAAATATTAAAAATACACGCATTTCTGAGACCACCCGTATTTCAGAACCCCTAAAAGACTGGATTATTCTCATAGAAATTTAAAAAAAGTTTAAAATCCATTCGTATCAACTCACTCGCCTTCAACAAACCTTTAAAAAACCCACACGAGCTGAGGCAGGGAGGGAAGCGCGAGGGCAGGGATGGGCAGGCAGCACGTCCTCTGCAGCAGGCAGGGACCTCTCCTGCACCCATCGCACAGCCCCGCTCCATGGGCAAAACACCCGGGAGCAAAGGGAATGGGAATGGGACACACACACCCTGAAGCTGCACCCAGCGTGTTCTCTTCCTTTGCTGGGCTGTACTTTAGCATCCAAGCACTGAGGGTTTGCAGATACGTCCATCGCGCTCATGGTAAAGGCAGGACTGGTGCTGCCCCGGCTGCGCCTGAGCCCTGGGACAGGGACCTAAAGCTTTGGGGTCACTCTAAGCTGGTACATGACACACTGACTCTGCTGCTGAGGCCCAGAATTAGGAAAGGGGCATCCACTGGCCAGATGGATGATGTGTACATTAAGAAATAAACCCATCCTAATCCCTAATCGCTGCTAAAATCTGTCTAGGCCCAGCCCCAGAAGTGAGGGAAGCCACGGCATACAGAAAGTGCAGATGTGGAGTCAGCGCTGGGCTCCGCGGGGACCCACTGGGACGAAAATGGAGCATTGGGCTGGAAACGCAGAGGTGTGGTTTGTGCTCACTCCAAAGCCCACTCGGCCAACCACTGCTCACACTGGGCTCGCTGCTCCTCTGTCTCCGGGCTCTTGGCTTCATGCTGTGCCTCCTCTCCTCCGCCACCAAGCATGGCTTCCTGGCTCTCCTCCTCTTCTCCCTTCTGCATCATCTTGTCCTTCAGCTCTTGGATGGTCTCATCCAGCTGGTGAATGACGTGGTGGGGCACCCAGTTGCTGTCCATTGCGGTGACGAAGGGGTCGGGGGTGCAGACCTCGATGAGCTCCTTGCCGGTGGGGATGCGCAGGTAGTAGGCATGGAGCATCATCCTGTAGGGACTGCTGTCCTTCTTGTGGCTGTAGGTGAAGTCCCCCACGATGGGGTGGCCGATGGCACTGCAGTGAACCCGGAGCTGATGAGTCCGCCCTAGGGGGAGAGCGGGAGTGGAGGAATCAGGGACACCGTGCTGCGAGACGACAATGCACCAAGTGGCATTTGTCCCCCCAGTGTGAGAATCTCAGTCCTCCGTGAGCTGAGTGTGGCTCTCAGCTCCACTCAGCCCCTTCTAGGCTTTGTTTTTCACTATGTCACCAAGCTGCAACCGAGGCCCAGGGCTGCACAAGCGCAGGTCCTGCTGCAGCACCTCTGCTCCTCTGTCTGCCCAGCCTCACCAGCCCCGCCATGCCCACGGTTCCCTGAGCTCTCACCTGTCAGCGGCTGCAGCAGCACTTTGGTTACAGGGTCTCCGCTGTAGGATCCATGTTCAAGTACGATCAGCTCCGACTGGCAAGGTTTGGGATTTTCACAGCCTGCAACGAGATCCAGAGGAGGGTCAGCTCCCCCCAGCGCGGCCCAGGTGGTCTGGGCAGCACAGGCAGGGCGCGGGAGCCGCTCACCCTCCGTCCCATCGATGCACATCATGTGGGTCATGCCCTCGGTGGTGTTCTTTCCTATGGCGTAGCGGATCGTCATTCGGCTCTGGCTGACATGGCCCCTGACCTGCAGGGCAGAAAACCGGTTTGCAAACCGAGCCCCAGCACTCGTTCTTCACCGACACCAGGGCAGCAAGAAGCAGAGGCCAAGCTGTAATTTAGTAAAACCAAAAGGTATGTCCAGAAGCAGGACCTGGTGGGGTGTGCTTACCAGGGCAAGATAAGCTTTGGTCACCAGTCGGTCTTTAAAACACTTGTAGGCGCTTCCCGCCGCTGCTTTGTTGAGTGCGACACACAGGGCCCCGCTGGTGGAGAAGTCGAGCTGGTGGCAGAACCTGGGGAGGAGATGGGAGGCGGAGAAGCATCCCTGGGCACTCGGGCAGTGTCCCTGGCCAAGGCTGGTTCGGTGGCTGGGCAGAACCCGTTTTGGTCCCTGGCTGCTCACCTGAAGCCGTAGTAGGTGTCGGGGTCGGCCAGCTCGGGGAAGCGGTACTTGAGCTGGCTCTGCAGGGTCAGCGTCTCGTACCACATCTTGCTGTCGATGCGGATGTCCCAGTGCTTGTTGACCACGATGAAGTCGGAGCTCTGGTACAGGATGGACAGGTTGTCGATGGTGCCCGGCTCCATGGCCAGCGCCCTGCAGGGAGTGGGAGCCGGGGTGAGCCGGGTGGGAAGAGCCCTCAGCCGCAGCCTGGACACCCCCGGGGACGGGCGCAGCACCCAGGGGCGCGAAGGGACCCAGTGAGAGTGGGCAGGGCCCGGGGCTGGGGTACCCCCAGTTGGACTGGAGATGTACCAGTGTCACACCACACGGGTCCCTGAGGCACACCGACACCGGTGGCATGCTCTGCGGGTCCCACAGCGGTACCGGTGCACTACAGCCACAGCCATACCAGTGTCACGCCGTACGGGTCCTGCAGCCCTCCCGCCGTCCCGGTGTCACGCGTGGAGGCCCCGCAGCCGCACGGTGCTGGGCCGATCCAGCCCGTCGGCGGGGCTCGACCTCCCTCTGTTCCCACTTACCCCCAAGCTCCGGTCCCGCCGCCCCTCCCGCTGCCAACCGGGGTCGAGCCGCGATCTCAGCGGCTCCGGCCGGGACAGCACGCCGTGGCGCCCGGCAGGGGACACGCACGGCGGAGGGCACCCGGGACACGGAGGAGGGGACACGCACGGCGGAGGGGGACGGCGGCGACCCGACTCCCGTCCCGTCCCCCCCCCGCCCCGGGCCGACCTGCAGCGCTGTCCCCGGGCCGGGCCGGGCCGGGCGGGGCGGGCGAGCGGCTACATCGTATCCACCGGCGGCGCCGGGCCCGGGCCGCGCGTCGCGTCCAATCAGCGCCGCCGCCGCCGCGTCTAGCGTCGCGTCGCGTCCAATCAGCGCCGCCGTCGCTTCCGGCCGGCGCGCCGCGTCCAATCAGCGGCGGCTCGGCGGCGGCGCGGCGGCCGGAAGCGCGGCGCGGGCGGGAGCGGTGCGCGGTGCTGCCCATGGCGGACCCCGAGGAGGACCCTGAGGATGGCTTCTACCAGCGGTTCGCGGCCGAGCTAGAGGTGTTGGCAGAGCTGGGAGGTGAGCGCTGCTGAGAGCACCGTGGCCGGTACCGGGGGGCGGCGATGGAGCGAGCGGGCAGGACCGGGCAGGATCGGGCTGTGCTCTGTGCGCCGTCCCACCCGTGGGTCCCCTCCGGTGAGCGGCGCCGTCGTGCAACGCCTCTTGCAGATGACCCGTTCTCACCCGCTGGCCCCAAAATCTCCCAGTTCCGGAGCAAGAGAGAGCCACCGGAGGAGCCCGACCCTGCCGTGGACCCAGTCGGGGACACCAACCCCAAGAAGAGGGACCGGGGCTGTGACCCACCCGGGTCCCCGTCACCACCCACAGCCCACAGTAAGTTTGGCCCAAGCCGGGTCTGCAGCCCCGGTGGGTCCCTGGGTGCTGCTGACCCCTCTCCCCGTGTGGTGTGGGGGTGCTGCTGGAGGACCATCCAGGTACTGGTCAATGATGCTTCTCCTCTTCTTCCTCTTGCCCTGGTGTCTCATGCAGCACCAAAGCCAAAGCGGCGGCGCCTGGAAGCTGTCAAGAAGCTCAACTTTGGTGCGGATGATGAGTTTGCTCCTAATGGCCTCTGGGATGCTGGCCCAGAGGCACCTTCTGCTCCCCAGACTGCCAGGTTGGCCACCTTAAACTCCATTTTTAGCAGGGGAGAGGGAAAGAGCCCTTGCTAAAGGAACCTGGTGTTCTCCAGCTCAGGCCACCTGGAGATGAGCGGCATGGTGCCTCTGCAGACCACGCCACCCTCCGAGAAGAAGCGGGTCCTCAAGCGGCCACCCATCCTGGAGGATTACATCAATGTGACGTCCACCGAGGGCACCAGGGTCTTCATGGTCGTGAGGGATGATCCCTCCAGGACAGGGGTGGAGGTAAGGAGGGATCTGAAGGCTGGGCTTACTTTTCTGTTGACCTCCATCCAGTTCAGGAGGGGATCTTTGATGAAGCACGAAACGTTTGCTGAGCATCAGTATGAACATTGGTGTGTGTCCTTTGTTCCCTGAGCTCCCAGATTCCCTGGGCTGGAATGCACGCAGGCCGCTCCACTTGCTGGGGGTGCCTTTCTCCTACCTGAAGGAACAAGTGGATGAAGAGGTACCACATCTTATACTGACCATCATGTCTACCCCTGCCACCCCTGGGTAGCCACAGCGTTGGCTCCTGAATCCCTGCTCCCCCCAGCTGCGGGTTAGCAGGGTGTCTCTGACCCCCCTCTTGCCCTCTTTGTGCTCAAGCGTCGGAGGCATGTTCTGGAGGCATCACAGCAGTTGACGGACATAATAAATAGGTGAGATGTTGGGATAAAATCCCAATCCTATCCCTGCTGCGCTGTCGGATGCAGCTCTCAAGATGTTCTGGTGGGACCCAGGTTTTGGGGACCTCCAAGCAGAGAACCCTCTTTGCCCTCCGTCCCCAGCTTGGCAAGTCTGGGTGCAATTCCCAGCCCTGCCCTGTCTCCCTGGGTGGTTTGGGGCAAGTTAGTTCTTTCTTGCAGTTGCCTCGAGAGTGAGACCAGCACCGAGAGCCCGGAGCCCAGAGGGGAAGCGGAGCCGGCAGACGAGGAGGAGTCTGCCCTGCATTGCCTCTGGGTGGACAAGTTCACTCCCCGGCGCTACATGGAGCTGCTCAGTGATGATGTGAGGTGCTAGGATAACTGGGGCCTTGGGGTTTGGGTGGGTTTGCCACTTCTATAACTCTTCCTTAATGCTGTGGGATCAAGGTTTTATGGTGCTGCCTTTGATCGTGGGGCTTTTGGAAGCACCAACTGGGGGATTCTGTCCGTGCCAGCCCTGCCTGGGTGCAGTCCTGCTGCCGAGAGCTTGGCGTGGGGGGTTTTCAGCTGCAGATTGTGGACCTTCCAACAAATCCCTGGAGGTATTTAAAAGATGAGTAGACACAGTGCCTAGTGACGTGGTTTAGTGAAGATTTTTGTTAGAGTTAGGTTGATGGTTGGACTAGATGATCTTAAAGGTCCTTTCCAACTCAGACAATTCTATGATTCTATAAAGGAGACTGTGAAAGATGACCAAAATAAGACAAAAAAGATTGGGTGGACTTTAGCCAGGAACTGTTGGCTATTTTGATTTTTTTTTAAAATTAGAAGTTTTGTAGGGAATTGGAAATTATGGAAGAGCCTGAGAAGCGCTGGGTTGAGCCAAGACAGACAAGGGACAGCAGAGTTGCGGCCACTGTGACTTGTCCTCGGTTGCCCTGTGGGATGGATGGTGGCCGAGTTGGGAAGGGAAACAGCATTCCCATGCTGTCCCATACAGATGCCAGGTGGAAACCTGGGCAGCATCTTCCATGGTGGAGGGTGACGTGCTGCATGCTTGAGGTCTATTGGGCAGACGCGCTCCGTCTTGCCTCCTCGGGCTTGGCTCCTTCCTCTATCGCCACGGCAGTTTGTAAGCAATGCAGCAGAGGGCTTCCTCTGTCCTCAGCCAGATCCTTCTGAGGTTTTACAGGGTTTGCTTGCTTTCTTGCCTGACGTGCAGTACACAAACCGCTGCCTTCTGAAGTGGCTCAAGCTCTGGGACACTGTGGTGTTCGGGAGGGAGAAGGCTGCCAAGAAGACCAAGCCCGGCACTGAGACTCATCCTCCATTCAACCAGCCCAAGGAGCAGCAGAATAAGTGGAAAACAAAGATGCAGCTCACAGAGGAGATTCTGGAGGCTGAGCTGGACCAGCACAAGAGACCCAAATACAAGGTGAGCAAGACAGGAGGCTGCTGTGGTGAGTCTCCTCTCCAGTCCCCTTCATCCCACCACCACGGTGAGGAGCAGGCTCTTCCAGTACAGATCCAGGAGAAGTTGGATTTCTTGATTCTCCTAGAGAATGTGGGTTTTTTTCATTTCTCCTTCTGTTTTGACTTGGGTAATGTGATAACAAGGAGAGAGGAACAGACTTTCTCCAGCCAAATTAAACGGGCTGGTTGAGGAAAGTCGCATCCTTTTTAGCAGAGGTTGGTCTTGACTTTTTTTGTTCGGGGCAGATGTGACATGCTATTGAGCAAGAGTTTCTGCATCCAGAAGAGAGCCATGATGCTCAAGTGGTAAAGGGAGCAAAGATAACATACCCAGGCCAGCTAACCAGCTTCAACCTGTCCAGTGAGAAGACATAAAAAAGGGGAAACAAAACCAGATACTAATAGCATTGCTTCTCAGGAGTGTAATTCTGGAAGATGTTTTGTTCAGCCTTCTCTATCTGTTGCCCTGCAAACTTAAAACATACGCATGAGAGATGCTGCCAGGGTGACTCTGTCACCTCTGAGAGTTTCTGTTAAAATCTCCTTCTTCCAGTGACTTTCCCTTCTCCCTGTGTGTCTACAAACCAGTGCAGCAGCTCCCAAGACCATTTTGCAGGCTGCAGAGACTCGTCCCCTTGCATGGTGGCCTTGGTGAGTGCTGGAGGAAGCCCAGCCTGGCTGCCTGCCGGGCTGACGTTACGTCTCTGCCACAGGTAGCCCTGCTCTGTGGCCCGCCCGGCTTGGGAAAGACCACGCTGGCCCACGTTATTGCCAAGCACGCGGGGTACAACGCTGTCGAGATGAACGCCAGGTGAGTCTGCGATGACTGCCCAGCCCTGCCCTGCCCCAGAAGCTGGTGGCAGTGGTGCCGTGCTGGAGGTGGTGCCATGCCAGAGGTGGTGGTGCCGTGCCGGAGGTGGTGGTACCGTGCCGGAGGCGATGCCGTGCCACAGCAGCCCGTCGCCGGCTTGTCTTGCAGTGACGACCGCAGCCCCGAGGTTTTCAAAACCCGCATCGAAGCTGCCACTCAGATGAAGTCCGTTCTGGGCGCCGACGAGAAGCCCAACTGCCTGATCATCGATGAGATAGACGGTGCACCCGCGGTAAGCCCAGCCTGGGTCTAGGCACCTTATGCGTTAAGTGCTTAATTATTGCCCTCTTAGCAGCTCTTCCTTTTTGGGAGTGGTTTCTTGCCACTGTGGTTTCTTGTTCAAGTTCTTCTTGAACAACAACAATTCATCCCTTCTGTCCTTTAATTTTTTTTCTTCCCCAAGGCATCTATCAACGTGCTGCTAAACATCATCCACCGTAAGGACGTGGAGGGCGAGGCGGCGGCCAGCACGGGCCGGAGGAGGCGGCGTGAGGGTGGACTGCTGCTCCGGCCCATCATCTGCATCTGCAATGACCAGTAAGTGTCAGCTGCATGTCTGGGGAGGGATGGAGAGCTGAGACCCCTGCCCCAAACGAGGAGGCGGCTGCTGTTGCCTCCAAGCCAAAGCCTTCCTGCGCCGAGTTATTTGCCGTCCGACCCTCGGCTTAGAAGTAACTTATGAAAAGTAAAATTAAAACATGCTCAGCTTTCCTGAAACCCCCCTGGTTTTGTATCCGCTGGGGTGACTTGTAGCTAGGTGTGAGTGTGCAGTTGTGTTTGTGGGTGCAAAAGCGTGCAGTGGTGTGCAGGGGGCTGCTAAATAACCTGTCTGTCTTTGAGCGGAGCATTAGGGGCTGGATTTGTTCTTCTGCTCGGGTCGCTCAGAGACCCTTGTGCTTCCCTTTGCCAGGTACGTCCCTGCCCTCCGGCCGCTGCGGCAGCAGTCGTTCCTGCTGAACTTCCCTCAGACGGCGCCGTCCCGGCTTGCCCAGCGGCTCTGTGAGGTGCGGCGGGGCCAGGGGTTCCTCTCACCACCCCCCCGGGCCAATGGGCCCTCCCTGCTGACCCCCCTCTCCTGCAGATCGCCCTGCGGCAGGGCATGCGGGCGGACACGGGCGCGCTGCTGGCGCTGTGCGAGAAGACAGAGAACGACATCCGCTCCTGCATAAACACCCTGCAGGTACTGGTGTCACCGGGAGGGCTCTGGGGGACACGGGCTTGCTGCAGCTCTTGCCTTGATCTGGGCTCAGATGGGGATGGAGGGAAAAAACCTGTCCCGGGCAGATCCCTAAATTGTCCAGCCTGTCCCCTGGGTTATTTTTAACCTTGATTCCCCTACAAAGCAAGAGAGAGAGGTGCCGCTGTCTCTGGCTTTCCAGCTAGCCATTGTGGGCATCCCCTCCCTCCCCACGGTGCCTGTCCCCCCCAGCCCCTCATCTGTGTTGCAGTTCTTGCACGGCCGAGGCCAGAAGGAGCTGAGCGTGCAGATGGTGCAGACGATGAAGATCGGCTTGAAGGACCAAAACAAGGGGCTCTTCTCCATCTGGCAAGAGATCTTCCAGCTCCCAAGGGTCCAAAGGTAAAAGAGGGGATTTATTAAGTTCTGTCTGCTTAGGACCCACTGCTTTGTGTTGTCCCCTGACCTGCTTGCTAGACTGTGTCCAGAGAAGGCCAACGAAGCTGGTGAGGGGTCTAGAGCACAAGCCTTATGAGGAGCAGCTGAGGGGACTGGGGTTGTTCAGCCTGGAGAAAAGGAGGCTGAGGGGAGACCCCATCGCTCTCTGTAACTACCTGAAAGGAGGGTGTAGCGAGGTGGGGATTCATCTCTTCTCCTAAATAACAGGCAATAGGACAAAAGTAAACGGCCTCAAGTTGTGCCAGAGGAGGTTTAGGATGGATATTAGGAAAAAAATTTCGCTGAAAGGGTTATCAAGCATTGGAACAGGCTGCCCAGGGAAGTGGTGGAGTTGCCATCCCTGGAGGTATTTAAATGACGTGTAGACATGGTGCTGAGGGACATGTTTTAGTGGTAAGTTGGCAGTGTTTGTTTAACGGTTGGACTTGATGGTCTTAGAAGTCTCTTCCAACTAAAATGATTCTATGATTCTGTGACCTGCAGTGGAAAATCCTGAAAGGTCTTGGAGAGCTGCTCTGCCCTGCAGCAGACCTGGCTCCATCAGCAGATTTGTGTGTCCAGATGCTCTTTGGCCGCTCTCTTTAGCGCCCAATGATTTGGCATCGGTGTTGCCTTCAGTCCAGTCTGCAAGGATCCAAATACTCATTGCTGGTTCATTCTGTGCCAGGACACCCTGAGCTCTTCCCTTTGCGCCCCCCCCCCAGGCACAGGATAGGAATGGATCTTGCTTTGCCAGCCCAGCTCCTGGTGGGTGATGAGGACCTGGTGCACCTGAAGGGGACAGCTGGCTTCAGCACGTCCTCCCACCGCTTCCACCGCATCCTGCACCTCGCTGTCTCCTCGGGGGAGCAGGAGAAGCTCGCCCAGGTAGAGCAGCCAGGGAGGGGGAAAGAGCTGGGCCCTTTCCCCTGGAGCAAGGGTGGCTCCTGATCCTGGGGGGTCGTGGCTGGGAGGTGCCTTGGGAAATTCCTCCCTGCAGTAGGATTGTGCTAATTTTGGGTGAAGTTTTGGGATGTTGCACTGGAGTTGGACTCAGTGGGATGCTCAGAATCCCAGCAGCATGCTCTGACGGGACCGTCTACCCGGCCTTGAGCCATCTCTAATCCTGCATCCACTTCCAGGGTCTGTATGAGAATTTCCTGAACATGAAGCTGCGGGACTCCAGTTTCAGCTCGGTGTGCTTGGCCCTGGAGTGGCTGGGCTTCTCTGACCTGCTGAGCCGAGCTGTTCTGCATGGGCAGAGCTTCCAGCTGATGCGGTACCTGCCCTTCCTGCCCGTGGCTTTCCACCTGCTCTTTGCGGCCACCAGCATCCCCCGGCTCGCTTATCCCAGCAGCCAGCATGAGGCAAGTACCTGGGAGGGCACGATGGCAGCGTGGCTCCAGCTCTGTCACCTTTGGGGACGGCTATGGTTGCAGCCATGGCTGAGCCATCCATGCCCTCTCCACCCAGGCCCTGGCCAAGCTGAACTACATGCAGAACCTCGTCATGTCCATGTTGTCGGGGATAACTCCCAGCGCCCGCAGCCGTGCGGGTCAGCAGTCTCTTGTCTTGGAAGTGCTCTGTCTGCTGCTGGACATCATCGCCCCGAAGCTCCGACCGGTGAGTGCCTGCTGGCCCCCTCTCACTGCGGTGGCAGGAGTCCTGCACAGGAGACGTGTCCCCTCTGCAAACCCCCCATTAGGAATGGGACATGTCCCCAGCGCTGCGTTGCCCAGGCTGAGCTATCCCTCTGTCCCAAATTTGGGGCGGATTTAATGTTGCAGCTGATGCAGAAGCCAGAGGGAAGCCGAGGACATGTCACTGAGATACCGACTGTTGGGTGTCGGGGGCGGGAGGGGTTGTCCTGCACCTCCTGGACCCCTGCACCCAGGGGTGGGCTTCGCCTGAGCAGGAGTTTGGGGGACTGTTGCAGTCCCCTTTCAGCAGCTGGTTCAGCTGCACGCAGGGTTGTGTTGGGTGCATTTAGCCTTCGGGCCATTGGAGGGGACTGTCCCCGCTCTGTGAAGTTCGTGTGTCCCTAATAGGAAGCTAAACTTGGTCTGAACCTCGCGCGTATTAACTGTCCTTTCTCATATAGAGACAAAGCCCGTGCTTCAGGTTATTTTTATGTTTAGAAGTTATTATGGATTAGTGATGCCCTCCCCTTGGCTCCGTTCTCCTCCCCAGGTGAACACCCAGCTCTACAGCCTGAAGGAGAAGCAGCAGCTGGCAGACCTCATCAGCACCATGCTGGCCTACAACCTCACCTACCACCAGGAACGCCTGCCCGAGGGCCAGTACATCTACAAGCTTGACCCGTAAGTCCTGAGGGTGGGGAGGAGGCATAGGCGTCCAAAATAACAGCAGAGAGCTCAGCAAGGAGCTCGAGCCCAAAGGCATCATGGTGTTGAGTTGGTTTCTTGCAGGTAGAGGCTGCAGCCTTCTCAATGCCAGGTTGGATGGGGCTTTGAGCAACCTGGTCTAGTGGGAGGTGTCCCCGCCCATGGCACTGGGGTTGGAACTAGATGATCTTTAAGGTCCCTTCCAACCTAAACCATTCTACGAATCTGTGATTCTCTGGTGATGGCAGCTGGGTTGCGAGCTGGTGTGAGCTGCCCAGTGCAGGGATGGCTGCAGGGAGCCCACTTTCTCCGATGGCAGCTCTGTGGGGATTATCTGCTTTTTTTTCGCCTTGTTTTTTTTAAAGAAGGAGCCCAGGAGTCCTAAGCAGGGCTGGCTTTGCTTTAATGGGATTAAAGGAAAGGAAGCAGCTGCCTTTGGCTGCTACCAGAGCCAGCAGAGGAGGGACCGAGGCTGCTGGAGGCTTGCAGCAGCAGGGGAGAGCAGGTCCACCTAGGCATGTTGCACACAGGAGGTCACTGTAGCCACGATTAATTTGTATATTAACAGCTGGCCATTGCTAGACGTGAGTCTCACTGTGCTTTAAGTATATACAGAGCCGTAAATGCTCCCGAGGCTTCGGTGAAGTCATACAGACCCGACCACAGCCAGGAGCAACGCTAATGTCTTCCTGGTGCAAAGTTAATTACAAAAATTAGCCGCTGTTAAATCAAGCAGCTGTATCTAATTACAGTGAAGCGCTTTTTTTTTTTTTTTTTTTAATTTTTTTTCCCTCACGGAAAGGCCTGTGGGAGCTGCAGGGGCTGCAGGGAGCCTCCTCCCCTGCCCTCCCCATGCCAGGCTGTGCCACCGAAACATGGCCATGGGAAAATCAAGAGACGTTGGGAGCCAGTGGCGCAAGCAGTTGCTTTGCTTTGCTCCACTTTTTTTGCAAATTCTGAGCCTGTTTCCTGGCCATGCGCAGCAAGGATGGGGACCACAGGGGTGTCATGTCCCGGTGGCACCTGCGAGTCACATCCCAGCATCTCTCTCGCAAACAAAGCTGTTGTTGACAGCGAAACCTGTGTTTTCTCTTTAAAACCTTTTAAATCGTAGGTTTGACAGCTAATTTCTAAATGCCTGCAAAGCCATCTGATATAGGACTTTGCTCCCTTTACTTTAAGGGGAATAATATTGAATGTGAATAAAGTGTGAGGTATTTACAGCTGGCAGAGGAACTGGCCCCTCTGGCTCCTTGGTGCTGGGACTGCGCCTGGGTTTTCGCTGTACTGCAAGGGGCCTGCCTCCAGATCTGGTGCACCAGCCTCCTTAAGAATGAAACTGCTCTGATTAGCCAAAATTACTGCTCATGGCCATATCTCAATTAAACGGCTCCCCGCAGGCACCTCGGGATTCATGTGAAGGGTCATGGAGCTGCTCGTGCCCAAGCTGTGATGTGACTGTGGCTTTTCCAGGGCAATCTGTTCGGCACAGACCTGCCTGCAATTTCCTCTCTGTGCATTAAAACCAAGATTAAAAAGCGCATAATCCCTCCTGAGTTCCCATTCAGCTGAGATGCCCTGCAGGAACTTGGCTCCGCACGGCCGGCACCGCTCGCTGGGCATCTTCTAGTGCTGCCATTGCCTGCGCAGACTCGGAGAGAGCAGTGATGGGGAAACTGAGGCACCGTGGCCAGGATCATACTGAGAGGCTGGTGGGGACAGGGCTGGGAGTCTGGTGGGTCTCCCTGTGCCTGTGTCAGGCTGCAGTTTGCATAATGCTTTTTTTTATTTTCAGAATTGATTTATTTTCAGTAGTGATGTATTTACTCTCATCCCCTGTTCTCTGCTGCAGGAACGTGGAGGATGTCTGCCGGTTCCCGGACCTGCCGGCTCGCAGGCAGCTGACCTACCAGGCCAAGCAGCTCATCGCCAGGGAGATCGAGCTGGAGAAGATGAGGAGGACAGAGGCTTTGCTGCAGGCACGAAACCTGGGCGAGGTATGGAGGGCTCGCAGTGTCCTGAGGTTTTGGGGGCAGGGGATGGGTCCCTCAATGGGGATAAAGTCCTTAGGACTGGTGTGGGGACCTGGTGTTTCCAAAGCAGCCGGTGGCTTTTGCTCTGCAAGTGGAAATCCAGGATTAACCCCCCCGAGCCACAGCCGTCTGCCTGCACATCTGCCTGCGGGCAGCACATCCGCGCTGGGATGATGAGCCCACAGGGCTCATCTTTTTGCAGGAATTCTGGAAAGAAATGCTTGCTGTGAGTTAAGGCTTTAAACCCTCTAATGAGGGTTGTGACGAGATGGGAATTTTAGTTTGTCTGGCTGTGATTTGTACGTGTCCATGGGGGAGCTGACCTGTGCTCTCCTGCCTGCACGTTCCCTTGCTGCTTCACTTTGATCCTCCCAAAGGTCCCAAAGCCCCTGGGAGGAACAGAGTTACTCTGCCCACTGCTGAAACCCCCATGGAGCAGCAGGCAGAAAGCAGGAGAAGGTGGAGATGGGTGGAAAAGGCTGAGAAACGGTTCAGGTGTAGCTGGTGCCTGCACTGCCCTGGTGCCACAGGGATAATTAATCCCAGAGAGCCCCTTCTTGCAGCAGAAGGGCTTTCTCAGGGGATGCGTGAAGCAGAGATGCTGCAAAAACATCTCTGAAGGCTCCTTGTTTACACAGTGCCAACTGTGCACGTGCCCAAAGTGCTGCCAGGGTTAATCCCATGTGCTGCTGCAAGACAGAAAAGGATGAAAAAATAGTCACCGGGTCGTTTGGATATTGTAATCAAACCTGGCAGCAAATAGGTTGCCCAAACCTCCAGGCCCTCGCTTAGGGCTCCCTTCCCCACAGGAGCCCGGGAATGGCCTCGGCGAGGCGGGGGAGCAAGCAGACGTGGGGCCAGCGGAGCCCCCCAACCACCAGCAGCGCTTGGAACACATCGTCCGGAGAGCGGCGGTGGAGGACAAGGTGAGGCAGCTGCAGTTTGTACCTAATTTCCTACCAGCGTGTACGGTGGCTGCTGGAGACTGGCTGTCTCCATTGGTATTTATTTATTTTTAGTACAGGTTCTTTTAATAAAGCGGTTGGGCACCACTCGTCCCGTAAATGCATCGCTGGGTTTATAGCATGGGGATGAATTAGATCTGGTTTCAAGGGTGGGGAAGGAAAGAGATGTGGATGTTTGGGTTCAAATAGCCGAATTTTGGCTTAGTGGAAGCTGGGGAACCAGGGGGAGAGCTGCTTGTGGGGTGGGGAGGTATGCACGCAGTTTGGGAAGTTTTGGGGACATCAAGCGGGTGAGCTGGGCTGGTCCCACCCTGGGCATCCCAGTATCAGCCAAGAGGAGCAAGAGGTGGTCCCCTGCCACCACGGGCTCGGCTTTGAGACCTTGACTGTCCATAAACCCTGCTTTTTTAGCATGATGAGCCTTAAAGTTTGTCTTTCCCACCCGATTTTGAATGTTCTTTGCATTTTACCAAGGCCGCTGGCCCTTTCTGCAGGATTTGCATTCGGCTCCCACTCGGCAGCTCCCTCCTGCCCCGGGTGCTTGAAGGGGGACGGGGCTGTAGATGCAGGCGCTGGCAGAGCCATGGTCACCTTCTGCTTTTTGCTTTTCGCAGCCTGAGACCGACTTCTTTGGGCGGCCAATTCGGCAGCAGCAGGCGGCCGCAGACCCAGGTGGGTGGCAGAGGGGCGGGATGGCAGTGGGCAGATGTGGCACTGGGCAAGCGGCAGAAGGACGAGATGGCTGTGGTGGCCCCAGCCCTGGGTGGGCAGCAGAAGGATGGGGTAACTACAAGTGGCCCTGGTCCTGGGTAGGTGGCAGAGGGATGAGGTGGCTGTGGTGGCCCCAGCCCCAGGTGGGTGACAGAGGGATGGGGTGACCATGTGCCACCTAAGCACCACCTCTGTCCCTAAGCACTGAGTCCCAGGGGACATCTATGGGGTGGGGAAGGGATATTGAGCAAACTGCCCCCGATGCAGCAGGCAGGGGGATACCTGGGGGCAGGTCGGTGGCTTCTGGCAGTGTCCAAAGGGCCAGCAAATACACTGAGCTTGGAGCACTGCTGTGGATACCTCTAGTGTTTGGAGGATCCAGGACACGGGAGCATCAGCGCTGCCCATCCAAACCCCCCCGTGCCCTCCCCGTGCAGCCCGGGAGCAGGTTGTAACTTTAAGATGATGAGTTTCTGCAAGTTTTTGACATGGATCTCCCTCTCCCGCAGCCCCTCAGCTTTCCAAGGAAGAGTCGATCGAGAGCCAGATGGGAAAGGCCGTGGGGAAGAGCGACGTCTGGTTCCGGTTTAACGAAGGGGTTTCCAACGCCGTCAGGAGGAATATCTACATCAAGGACCTGCTGTAGCAGGGCGGAGGTGACGCCCAGGAAATTATATAGATGGAACTGAAAGGGATAAGCTGACTTGACTTTCTAACCCATGGATGGGGGTGTGTGTGTGCGTGATTCTGATTTGTTTTGTTTTTTTAATACCCACTTGTTTTGTTAAAAAAAATAAAATATATATAAAAAAAATCATGAAGTATTGTTCTGTTTATTTCATTTATAAACCCTTAGTTGTCATATTTTGCCTGTTTTGCTGCAAAGTTATATCCTACAATATACAAAAGAATATTTAAAAATCACTGAAAATGTTTTATAAAAGTTTTGTTGCTTTACAAGTTGAAAAAGCTGTCGGCTTGATGGCAACGGTGGCGGAGGTGAGTGGAGGTCTGGGACTGGAAACTGCAGCCTAACCCAGCAGAAACCTTTGCTGCTTATTCCCCCCCCCGGCCCCCGGCCCTCCCACTGTATATTCCCTCCTTCCCCACCCCCCCAGAGTATAAAAAACACTTTCTACTACTAAAAATAATAAGACAAGATGAGGGTAGGGTTTTTGTTCAGGTAGTCATATTAGGGAGTTAGCTAATAAAAAAGTACATTCAGTGGGGGGGAGCGAGGGGCAGCAGGAGCCGATGCAGCCGGGGGCGGGGGGGTGACCCCTCAGAGGATGGTACATTTGCCTTTCTCCACCCAAGGGTTGTTTTTCATCAGCTCCGGGTTGAGGAAGGGATCTTCGGGAATGCCGTCCTCGATCCATTTCACAAACCTGCGGAGAGGAGAGCGAGCGGAGGGGTGGGCATAGACCCTGCCTGGCGGGGGGTGGGGGGGGGGGGTTTGCCATGCACCGAAGTGTTTTGCAGATGTGGGGGATGCAGGCCAGGGGCTGTGTGGCCGTGCCTGGGCAGCTGCAAAATGGGGGGAGCTGGGGGGGGGTGTGTGTGCTGCAGTGCCCAGGATAACTCCTGCACTGGTGGGGAGCGATGCTGGGGTGCACCCTGTGCTGGTGCCTGAGTTGTATCACTGCCGGACACCCCACCACCACCCCCCCCCCGCTTTCAGACAGGGGAGCTAAACACAAAATATCTTTAATAAAAGCCTTTTGTCCCCCACACAGCACAGGGACAGCCTTTGTATTGTTTTTTTCTAAAACTTATTTGCTAAAGTTTTCTGTCCCCCCTCTTTCTAAGAGGCCAGTGGGTGAGGGTCCGTGGGCCCATGGTGAACTGGTGGCATGTCCCAAGCCCCTCCATGGTGAAGAGCAGTGAGGCACAAACCAGGGAGGGGAAAATACCTTTCAGTGACTTTTTGTTTTAGAGGTTTAAGTCTTTTGAGCTTGGGCAGCTGGAAAGGAGCTGGCACGGGGTGGGAGGAAATTGCAGAGAGGAGCACGGGGGCTTTGTGGACACCAGCACTGGGGCTGGTGGGTTTCTGCCTCTGGGGGGGGCTTGAAGAACTGTAAGAGGACTAAAAAAAAAAAATAAATCTCTAAACCCGCCTTATTTTGGGAGCCCCCAGGTGATTTGGAGGGGGACGTGGGTGCTGGCTGCAGAGTGGAGAGTAGCTGGCGCTGCTCCTGGCTACGCAAAGCCATATCCCTCTGCTGGGCTGGGCTGGGGGCATGGTGAGGGGCGGGAGGGGACGGTGGGCACCCACTCACTCAGGTATTGTCTTGGAGGACATCTCTCGTTTGTAGGCCAGCTGGTACTTCAGGCTTTCCACCTCCTTCTTCCACTGCGGGAGATCCCACTCGTCCATGGTGGCAGCCGGGTGCCCTGTAGGGCTGAAAATAGGGACCTTGGTGCTGTATCCCACGACTTCATCCTGTCCTGGACACCACCCCCACCCCCCCTTCAGCTCTGCACACACACACACACACACCCCCCCCCCAAAGAGGGGATCCCCCAGGATGGGGACAGCGTGCCACCATCCTCCGGGGAAGGCTTTCAACCCCATGGTGGAGCAGCCCAAGACTCCAGGAGATCTTTTGGGGTTGTTTTCGTAAGGCAAAGGCTGCACTGACCTGCAGAGTGCTGGGCCAGCCTGGCACGGGGAGGCTGCCTGGCACTGCCCTTTTGTAGCCACGCTGTGCCCACAGGCACATGCAAAACCTGAGGACCTGGCCAGATTTGACTGTAATTTGGATGGTAGCTCTTGGGGTGGAGAGCAGCAAACAGCAGCTGGAGGCTATCTGGGGTGATGGAGGGAAGTCTGTCCTTCTCTTGCCTGGCCATGGCCCCAGGCAAGGCCAGTAGGGATTTTGGGCATCCGTGTGGCTGTGTACAAAGCTCTGGAAAAGGCTTATGTGGACAGTCACCTCTGATTTGGGGGGCAAGATCTCCCTCCCACCATGGACATGGGTATTGGCTAATGGTAGGGATGTGCAGGGTGGGGAAACTGAGGCACAGCAGCTGATGGGGCACAAGCCATAGTTGCATGAGACCTTCTGCAAGCACCTGGCTCCCTGTGCCACCCCAAGAATTGGTGGCAGAAGGGGAACTTCCCCATGCCCGTGACCATCCACGACCCCAGACCCTCCAGCCCAGGGCAGCATCCAGCAGCACCACCTTGCACCCCGGGGGGGGGGGGGCTGAACCACAGGGACACCCACGCTCCCCATCCCGCACCCCAGACCAGGCTGCAGCCCCCGGCTGAGGGGCAGGGAAGGGCTGGGGGTGCCGCACACCGGGGCACAAAATCCAGCCGCGCATTGGCACTGCTTAAATCCAGCCGCGCATCGGCACAGCTCGGCAGCCGCATGGGCTTCTCCGCAGAGTATCCCCGGGAAAAACAGCCAGGCGTGGGAGAAGGGCGAGCACCCAGAGCCCAGCAACCCCCTGCACCCACCGTCCGGCCTCCCCGGGGTTCCCGGTCCCTGCCGGCGGCTCTCCCAGAGGCAGACGAGGACCAGCATCCCCATCCCCGCTCCAGCATCCCAGCTCCGTGGCCAAACCTTCCACCTACCTCGGCTGGAAAAGGTGTTAGCGGGGAGCGGGGGGGGGCTGCGTCCGTTCCCCGCCGGATCGCCCAGCCCGTCTTGGCCTTGCCCGCGCTGCCTCCTGCGAGCGCTCCCCTCGCCGCCTGCGAGCCCAAATCCTCTGTGTAATCTATTAATGCACGGCCGGTCCAGCTGCCTCCGACACAGCAGGAGCCGGATAATGGAGCATCCTCCTTCCCCCCCCCCTCCTCCCCTCCTCCCCCCGCGCTGCTCCCGGGGGATTTGGCTCCGCTGAACGTGAGTGCCCGGGCTGGAGGCAGCATCCCGGTAGCCAGCAGCTGAGCTGCCGAAACGGGGTTACCCCACCCTCCCCCACAGCCCTAGGGGACAGAAGGGCCCCGAGGAGGAGGAGGAGGGGGGGTAACGCGTGGTGGGACACAGCGGCACCCCAAGGAGGCCTTTTTTCCTGCCTGCATCCCTGCGAAAGCCAGCCCCCTCCCGGCTTTCCCCCAGCTGCTCCCACTGCTGCTTCCCCTGGATTTTTGTGTTTCCTCCCACTTCCCCCGTGCTGGCAGGGCTGGGGGGCAGGGAACACCTGGGGTGCGCTCGGAGAGGGGCTGGTTAAAAAAAAAAAAAAAAAAAAAAAAAAAGATAAATGCAAAAAGTGAGCAGTTTGAGATTAAACATACGGTGGGTGAAGGGGCAGCACAAGGGGAAAAGTGCAACAACATTAAAATATAATAATGTTTGACTTATGGGGAGGGACAAAAGCCCAGTAACAGTTGTTACCTGATTAAAGGCTGTGTAACCGATGCAAAGGCAAAATCACAAAGTCAAAAAAAAAGAACACAACAACAAACCAAAACAACCACCTGCCACCTTCATTAAATAACCAGTTAAAAAAAAAACCTTAGGTAATTATGGTGGCAGCAGCTTTGCGCTTAGAAAAAAAAAAAAAGCAAAGCAAAGCAAAGTTTCCACAAATAAAAACTGCCCAAAGCCTACCTGAGATCCCTCCTTCCCACCCCTCTGGGGGCAGGGGGCCCAGAGCCTATGGCCGTACAAGTGGCTGCTTGTCCTCTGTAAAGCACACCTGGGCCCAATTCCTTCAGGTAAACAAACCCATAGGAATGCCTAACACACACACACATTTAAAAAAAAAAAGAAAGAAAGAAAGAGCGTGTGTGTGTATATACATACATATGTTCACACATACTTACACACACAGATATGCACATATCTTGTGTGTACGGAGGTCGAATATTCATATTGCGTGTGTGTATTTATAATTTATATAATTATTATATTATACTTCATCACATTATATTATAATATTATATGTAGTATATGCTATATTATATAACATACATAAATATAATACATATATACACATAAAAGATATAAATATATAGAAAGAGAGAGAGATACATAATCGGATAGCTTTTCTAGTAGGCAGAAGCCTTTATAGCATTAAACCACGGGGGCCTTTTGTACCAAGCAGGAGGCTGATGCCCGGCAGCACCGAGGTGGGCAAAGGAGAAGCCCCGCCAGCCCCTGCCCCGAGAACGCGCCGAGAGCAGGACGGCAATGAATTCATGGGGCCAGGGCCAAGCCAGGCTCCCTCCCAGCCCTCATCCTCTGCGGACGATCGATAGTGATAAGAGCCTCCCCGGCAGCCTCTCGGAGCCACCGGCCCTTCGCCCTGCTCCGAGAGAGGATGCTGGAGTCTGGGGCTTGGCCAGGGATCAATGGAGTTATTTGGGGCCAAACCCTGAGCCCGCTGCAGCCACAGCATGAGGTTTTTCACCCAAAGGAAATATTAAATATATCTCTTTTTTTTTTTTTTTTTTTTTTTTTTCTATTGCAACATCAATGCTGGGCTTTTCTTCGTTGCAGCTTTTGGGGTGGCTGCGGCTCAGGACACGCTCCCCACGCTCCAAACGCCACCGGTGCCTATTAACGAGGTCAGCGATACCGAGCGCTGAACCGCAGATTATCTGGCTGTTGACATCAATCGTAATCTCCCTGCGCTGCCTCCAAACAATTATGGGAAAGGCTTGGGTTTAATGATAAAATGACACTGGAGACGGGTTATTGGATTTCCGTGGACGTTCCGCAATCTGATGGCAGCGAGGGCTGAGCAGGGCCAGCAGAGCCGCCCGGGTGCAGGGCAGCGCCCAGGGAATTTAGGAGCCACCATTGACACCAGCCCTAAGTCTGGTGGGGTGGTTCATCAAGCTCACCCCCCCCACACGGGCAGCGTCTGCCCAGCAGCAGGCTCCCCTGAGGCAGGCAGGGAGCTGTGTCTTGGCCAGGCAGGCAGGACTAAGGCCAAGTCCATCAGGCCGTATTGGGGGGGTCTGGGAGGGACCCAGTGGCAGTGGGTGGGTGGGCAGCAGCCCCCAGCATGGCAGATTGCAGGGCCCGCATTAGCTACCCCCCCCCAGCTTTGTAGATTAAAGAATTATGAACTCCTGAAGTTTTGCAATATTAATGACTGTAGCCATCTGTTAATCTGGCATCGAGCTGGTTTTTTACTTTGCTTAGTCCAGTTATTAAAACTGAGCATTTTTGGTTTGGCAGGCAGCTGGGGGGGGTGTGACTCCTTTGTGTCCCAGGGTGGCCGTGTGATGACTTGTGATTGATGTCCCCACATTATTTAGGTGCAGCATAGGGGAGAGGAACTCTCTCCCTTCTGTGCAGGGAAGGGGATGCTGCATGTGACAAACACAGCCTGGTCCTACACTGCACATGACCATGGGATGTTGTCCGGGGGTGAGGGACCGCACCAGCAACAAGACCACAGCCCCCAGCCCCTTGCCAAGCCGTCCCTGGGAAGCAGGGGGGTCTGCCCTCAGTGCCAGCTGCTAATTATGGCTCTGTTTGGGATGGTATTTTAGATAACTCAGCTCTCTGGTGCACACTCCAAAGGGATAAACTCATTTAGCAGGTTAATTAGTGTCCTTGGTAAAAAGGGTATCAGCACTCCCCCAGCCCAGGCAGCAGCCGAGGATGGGAAGCAGAGAGAGGCAGCATGACGGGATGCTCATCGCCTCCGGCTCCACTGGTGCTGTGGTTCAGAACTCAGCCCCTGACAAAGTTATTGTCCAAATCCACAACCCCCCAGGAGACTGAGAGGATAAAGCTTCTCTATTCTGATGGAGGAAGGTCTCAGCCTCCTTGTCCAAGCTCACCCTGTGGGGATGTGCATCACCATTCCCCCCACAAGCAGCGCTGGAACAGGCATGCAGGTTTACCGGCAGCACTGGGGCAGGGGGGAAGGTTGTTTATTTGTTCTTAAGTATAATATAATACTGAGAACACCCTCCTCCAGCCTGTAAACGGTTAGTTTATTAGCAATGTATTTCATAATCCATGGCCCTGCACACACTCACACAGGCCTGCTCACTGCCGACCACGCCACGCAGCCCCTTGGCCCACAGGTACATTAGGCTCCCAGGCCAGACAATGTTATTCCCATTCCAGGCTCTGAGAACACAAGACAATTTCACTATTTTCAGATGAAATTTTATTTGCGATACAGGCACTTACTTGCAAATGTTCTATTTATTGTTTGGCAGTATCAGCTGTACAAATACTTGCTAAAACAGCAGAGTTCTGTTCGTTAAAATACAATATTTGGATGCCCATTTTCCTCTCTAAACTATGCATTTCAATTTTTAATGAGCTCTGTTCATCTCAATTATACCTGGAATAAAGACGAGGAGAGCAGCCTTCAATTTACCTTTGGGGTTATACTAGGCACAGTCTCAGGGTACCGGGAAGATGTTTTCTGCTGTGGTTGATTGTAACGACTCCCCCTGTCCATCCAGCCCACACCCAAAGTCAGTGCAGATCTTCAGAGAAAGTCTTTTTCTCATAACATAAAAGATTTTGTCATTATCTATAGTATAATCCTCACTCTAAGGGCTACTATAAATCATTAAAATTGAGAAGTAGATAAATAATGAATAGATAATGCTATTTACTTACAGTACATAAGCTGTTCCTAAGCTTTCCTTGTGATGGTAAATCCAGGCTCGAAGGGGTAACAGAGCCCCTGCTCTCGCCCTCTCCCTCCTGTCCCAGCTCCGGCAGCGGACATGGAGACATGGAAGTCCTCACCCTGTCCAAGTTCAATCTGACATCAGCGCGTACACAGCTTTGCTGTTGTCTTTTTATACCCACGGTGAAGTGACAAAGCAGGATGTAGCACCCTACTGTTAACACGCCCTGGGACTGACAAAATGGACTGTTTTGGAGGGTTCAGACCAAGAGCGTTGAGGGCAGGCGGCTGCTCAAGGTCTCTGCATTGCTGGGAGAGCGCTTGGAGCACTGCAGGTCAGGAAGGGAAAGCTCTTACGCCAAGGTAAAGCAGAGAACGTGGATACAACGTCTATGAAGATAAGTTTGCAGCTTCCTTCCCCCTCAGGTGTAACAGGAACCTTCTACTACTCAAGTAGATGAGATGAGAAAGACCACGTTATTAGGAACATGCAAGAAACACCTCTCTTGGAGTCCGGGATGAAACAGCACAGTGTGTCTTAGGAGCAGAGCCCAGAGGAGACACCGTGTGGCTGACAGGCAGCAGAACCAGATTCCCCAGTGTCAGGGGACTTTGATGACCTCTGCATGTCCCGGCTGAACTTGGACAGCACGAGATAAAGGTACAGCAACCGTTTAAAAAACAAAAACCAGACAACCAGAAAACCACCTCAAAACAGAACTGACAACATAAGGACAGAATTTCTATGAAGTTTTACTTTACATGTACACTTTTGTATAAAACTTGAACCACAGTGTAGCCAATTTCGGATAACAAAAGCCACTGAAAGCCTTAAATGTGCAAAATACAGTTCATCACATATTAATATTTGCCCCCCACCCCCTCCCCAGCTGCCAAACCAATGCAGACGGGTATCACAGCGGGGCAGAGAAGGGTATAAACCAGGCTAAAAAGTATTCTCTATTTCCACTGCCACAGTTCCAAAGTTAACTCTTAAACTTACCACTAAAATAAGGATGTGAGAAACTCCGAGAACCATCAGTCTAACAGTCACCTATTGTAGAAAATAAAAACAAAGCCCCACAACGGTAAAACCCTGAAAACTAGATATATTTTTTAATTTACAAACAAAACAAGCTATTTACTGCATTAGGCCTTCCTGAATCTGGTTTCTTGAAGCAAGAAAGTTAATGTCCATCAGCCTCAAGAGGGGCTTGTTTTTTATAATTATACACGAAACAAAAGGGGGTGTGCAAACAGCATTTTAACACGCACTGTTGTATACCAGTCTTCCTTTTTCAGACTTCTGTTCTCAGCAGTTGTTCTGCTGCCACATCTCACCCACAGTACCTCCGTGCGACACAAGAGGAGTAAAGACCTGGGGTGCTTCTACTTCATCCGTGTTTCCTCCCCTTGTCCCCCCCTCTCCAATCAGCATCTCTCTGTAGACTGGCTTTTTTAAAAGAAAAACACATCTTAAAGCCACTGCCGCTTTAAACGACTGCTTAACAGATGGACCTGCAAGAAAGGAAATTTCCAGAGTACGTCTGCTGAAATACAGCCACCGTTCACCAGCTCAACCCAGGGTCTCACTTTTGGATTTGTCTGAAGTCAGTTTTTAGCTGAATGTTTTTGGAGATGAGAACCACAGCTGAACACAAGGGGCTCCAGAAAGAGATACCTCAGTTTAAGACAAATTGGAAAACGTTCCTGAAGATTTTGCCAAATTACAGTTTTTCAAAAATGTTTATGAACTTCGAGACTTCACGATGAACCGTGGTGCCAAGGGGCAGGTGCCTTAATCCCTGGGCAGAGAAAAAAAAAATTTGTTAGTATACGTCAATAATTTTTATAATGATGTTATAATAAAAGACATTGACATATGAAATATTTGATATACGATACATCAAATGCTATATTTAAATATCTAATTGGTAAGTAATATAGTCGTCATCGACATGCTTTGTTAAATTCTAAAATAAAGAGATACTCACTGCATTGTGAAAGAAGTTGCAAAGATGCTTTGCCCACGGACACCTGAAAAACAAAGAGATTCTCATTCAGTTTTCTCATAGGGACAGACCCGCACCCAGTCTCAGCCACTCCAAGTTTTGCATTTCTCAAAGCTTTAGAGGAAGGTTGATCCAACAATTCACTTGAACTTCCAAACGGAGATGATTTCAGCATCAGATGTACGGTAAAATAAGTAAGACAAAGACCATAAGAATCAGGATTTGATTGGATTCTCTTGGATGGTTGCTAGAGCACACTGTAATGCCTCACAAAACAAAAAAAGACAATGGAATTGCAAATTTGTTAAATACAGCTTAGCTCACACACAACTGAGTGAAATTAGGTATTTTATTTTCTCAGCTGCACACAGCAAAGGCTGGAGAGAAGAAACAGAAATATTTCACAAAGAAGGTCAACTTACACATCCACGATTTCCACTTAAGACAGTAACTAAGAGGTGAATTCTCAATATTACTCTGCTGCCATCAGTGACGTGTGAATTAAAAGTGCCAGAGCAGGCAATTACTCTGTCTTCCAGTACACAACCACAGAGTCAATTAATTTGAAAACTATTATGTCAATACATTAAAGTCTATCACTAAAACCTGTAACGCTTTACTGCATAACGCAGGAGAGCAAGGATTATAAACAGCTAGTGGTTTCCAAATGATACATCAGAGTTTTATTATCATTTGTAATCTAAATTAATAATTCGGACTTTTTCAGAACTGTTTTCCCCACCCACTGAAGGTCTGTGCTCCTGCAGAGAACGTGGTCTCTCTCCTTTTTGAAAGGGGATAAGAATGACAGACACAATCCTAGTGCTGTCCTCAGTTTGCATCACAGTGCACGTATATTCTTGAATCTTTAGTTTTTGGTGGGGATCTACTCCCTCACCACCATGTGAAGTGCTTCTTACCAGTTTAAAACAAACGTTGACATCTGTACACCCATCGTATTCTTGGAGATACACAATAATATACGTTTTGAGTTACTTTCAACTATTTTCTCTGAATAAAGTCTTATGCCATATTACGCCTCCTTAGAGTCTAGTAACTGCTGTAAGTCCTAATTAAGGGTTTTTTTTTGTTGTTGATGACAACGATAGTTAAGTAATAGAGCTGGACTGTACCATACGTACTCTTGATGACTGGTCAGGGCTGCCTGAGCAGATAACGTGTTTCCACGGCACTGGGAAGCAAGAAAGCCATTTGGGTGCAACAGGTAACATAGAACAATTTTAAATCTACCTAAAACATCGCGTTGAGTATCTTTACCACTGCTATTAACAGGGAAGAATAAAAAACAAGGATGAATTGCAAGTCAAGACTGTTAATTAAAAGAAAACTACCATCAGTGTTGCAACACAATGATTTTCTATTTGGCTACAATGAAGATTCACACTTACATATGCAGGTTCTCTGTAATAATACTCAGAGTGAAGAGGCCAATGGATTGCATCTTCTTATGTCTGCACGTCAGGAACAGGCAAAGGAATTCACCCACATACTGGGGACCAAGGTTTTGCCACCTGAGCGATATAACACCAGGAAACAGAACACAGCTGTTCAGAGACAACTTGCCTATTGACTCCAAGCATCTTATTTGCATTCTTGACTTGCCCAAAGCACTGGGCTGGCTGGTTTCAAAGAGCTAAGGGTTACATCGTGCTAAACATTACTGCTGCGGGACTGCTCTGACTGTTCCATAAACAAACAGACTTCAGGGAGCAAGTGTTGACTCACAGTTTTAGCATTGTTGCTTTCTGACGATTTAGATCTCTCAAAATCAGGTTGACAATGCCATGGAGAATGTGTTCTTCATAGGAAAGATGGTCCAATAACAGCCTCAGAGCCCAAAAGTTATTCTAGGAAGAGAAAAAAAAATAAGACCAGTGATTTAATCTAATTGCCAATGGTTTGGGTTGGAAGGGACCTTAAAGATCATCTAGTTTCAGCCCCTTGTCCTGGGCAGGGATACCTCCCACCAGACCAGGTTGCTCAAAGCCCCGTCTGAGCTGGCTTGAACACCTCCAGGGATGGGACATCCACAACTTCTCTGGGCAACCTGTTCCAGTGTCTCACCACCCTCACAGTAAAGAGCTTCTTCCTAATATCTAATCTAAATCTCCCCTCTTTCAGTTTAAAACCATTACCCCTCATCCTATTGCTCCACTCCCTCATGAAGAGTCCCTCCCCATCTCTCCTGTAGGCCTTTTAGGTACTGGAAGGCTGCTATGAGGTCAATAGCTTCTTAAAAACCAGAATAAATTAAAGGTCAAAGCTAAAGGGGAACAAAATCCAGTTAAAAGTGTCAAAAATCTCCAAGCTGATAGTGCACAGATTTTAAATATAATTTGCTTTAATCTCTTAGAACAGAAATCAGTATCTAGGACTCACCCCAAAAGCCAGGGCTATCTCTAAGAAGGAAGTCAAGTATGGAAGATCACAAAAAAGCATCTGTTGTACTGCTTGCACTGCGAGAATAAGACAAGCCTCATGGTGCAACTACAGGAAGAGATATCAACAAGACGACATATTTAAAAGCCCACTTTCCCACTACTTGTATTTCATATCCAGTCAAATCAGCACTAAGTTACCACCATTCCAAGCAGATAGGTTGGACGTCAGACATGACACCCACAAGAATTTTATGAAGACCAAAAGAAGGGGGAATAGAACAGGTACTTCTATTTATATAGAATCATAGAATATAGCATGTTTCACCCGGCGCTCTCAAAGCCCTCACAGAAACACAAAGTCCCACACCATCACAGAAACAGAATTAAGGGAAAAAAAATTCTGGCCCAGCAGTCTGTATTTGGCGAGTAAGCTAAATTTAATTTCCTCAAAAGAAGTAAAAAAGAATAAGATAGCTTCTTCGATGTATCGACTGCATTTCATACAGAATACATTTCAAGCTGTCTTTAAACACGTTGCACTACACTTGAAACCATCATTCAAACAAGTTTAGAAATTCTGAGGTTTGAGACAAACACGTTGTCAAATCTCAAAGGACAGTCTCTAGTTTTAATCAAACGACACAAGATTACCCTGTGAGAAGTTAAGACAGAATCAATTATTACCAACTCTCCAGCTTTATAAATGCATAAATTGGGACAGTGATGAAGTAAGACTTGTCCTATGTTGAAGATGGTCAGACCAGAACAGACCCCAATAGTTTTGTTACCTTCAGATATCTACTGTAGCCTTTAGACTGTGCTAAAAACAGTTATGCTGATTCCCCCCCAAAAATCTTCAAGCCCCCTCTTAAAAGCTTTCCACAATAATCCAACTGTTTTCAATACAGCTGTATCTTCAAGCACGATAAGACAAGCAGTAAATTTCCTTATCACACACTTACCTGAGGAGAGAAAATATCAGATGGTAAAGAAACATTCATTTTTGCCTTCAATTCCTCCAAAAGGTCACCACTGGCAGCAAGTACCCCCTGAAATAGAAGTAATGAGTCACAAGTAAAGGGGAAGGATGTCCAGATCCTCTACAAACATCAAACAGTGCTCAAGATGGTTCTTTAACGAGCTTTTACTTATTTTTTCAGATTTTTTTTTTCCACAGCTGCGGTTGACTGTTCAACACCATACTCAAGAGAAGTTGAGGTTCTACAGCACTAACCAAACTGTATCTCATAACTTCTTCAGTTTAACCTACTACGCTTAGCAGACGGCTAGTTCTGTTCTTGTGAAGAAAATATCCAGATACTGGCTCTTTAGGACCATCTGAACACATTTTTCTTAAACTGCTTTCCTAGCCATTTTGTTATCTGATTCACCTCATCTTTAAAAGCTATAGAATTAGTACTAGGCATTGGGCTGCAAGCAGAGATAATCTGTTTACTGTTGCATTTAACACTCCTGAATCACAACATTTTGCAAAGTGTTACATTTGGCACATACCGCAAGAGTACTTGATGAGGCACTGTAAAGTTAACCTTAGTATTTAAAAGAATGAGCCAGTGCCCACGTCAAATGAAGACTTGTACAAAACCAAGACCACAGACTCTCCCACTTCCCAGTACTCTTTCAGTTACCTTTTGGAAATCAAGCGGTGGCTCTTTCAGGGTGAGGGGATGCAGGTGCCCATTTTTTTCCAGCAGACTGCTACTGCCCAAGATCATGATGAGGGAACTCCAGCATTTAGGCTGAAACACAGCAGAACATTTGTTTTACAAAGTCAAATCCCTTCAGAGGTATAAACTATTCAGAGAGGAAAGTGTTCTGGTTATAAATCCTTGCATTAAAGAAGTGACTGGACAAAACAGGTAAGACAGAACCACTCCATGGGCACAGAAACAGTTTTAATACAGACTCACATTCCTGTATAGCGACACATTGCTGTAGAGGAGTTTGAGTGCCTGCTTAATTAGAACACCATCTTTCAAGGGAGACCCTGCAAGAAGAAAAAGAATCCAAAATATATCTTATATCCTCTGATTAACTATGAGTGTGAACACAAACAAGATATTAACTCAGTTACAGATACATTTCTCTAGAAACCTATCAAAAAGAAACAAGCAAGTGATTACAGCTATTTTACAACATTTTGTAGGTTTTGAATAGAAAACAAACAGCAAATGTAAATCGCTATTCTCGAAAGCTGCAAAGAACTGAATGCAGATGATCACAGTTATCAGCGGCTAAACTACTGACAGAACGTAATACAGATCATGAAACCCTTTCCATCAGGAAGCTTTTATTCTCAAGGTCACAGCTGAGATATACCGTAATGCTAAGTTACACACTGCCACTGGTAATGCCATGATGTAAGAGAGAGCTTTGTATTTCCTTTTAATAGGTTGCTTTCAGCAAAACAACTTCACAGTTGACAAAACCAGCTCTTTGCGTGAAGTGTACTAAACAAATTCACGCTCAAATATAAAGACATTCTTCCTGCCCAGGGTTATGTACAGACAAAGTCCCTCAGCATGTTACTAGATTTAATGAAAAAGTAAAAGCTGTAATTAAGTAAGATTCTGGACATATGTAAGCAAGAAATCACACTTGCCAACTCTGATCCATGGCCCAGGGTCGAGCATATCCTTTCCAGTGGGGATACTGCCTGTTCTGAATATCTTCAGGTAGACCTCAAACTGAAGAGGTGATACCCGGCAGGCGGTACAGCAGGCCAGGCTATTGACGGGAAACAGCAGCGAATGCATAGCGTCGATGAAGTCTCCAGTTTTACACAAATAGAATGGGATTTTATCTCGAAGGTCTCTTAACCTGGAAAGAAGGAAGAAATGAATATTTGACTTTCATTAACATGAAAGTTTTACAATAGGTATGTATAGATCTGGTTATGCTTTACCACTAGTAAGACCACTTCTGCCACCATCAGATAAGGCAGAAGTCAGTGCTGCTTTCACTTAGCAAACAAACAGCTGCCAAAATCCTTCATTCTGCCAGTGTATTACACATTGAAGAAACACAGCCTGGAACACAATCTTAAGGCAAAGAAACAATTAAAAAAGAAAAAAAGAGGTAAAAAGCTATTTACCCTTTGGTATCATTGCATTTCACAGCTCTCAGGTAGCGAACAACTTCTTTATAGCTAGAGAGAAAAAAAAGAGGGTGAGTAGGAAGAGGAAGGAAGTGCAAAGCTATATACAGGTCAATCAAATATTTACTACAATTAATTAAGCAAAACAGTAGACCTTCCAACACACGAGACATTGCACGCTAGGATAGAAATACAACTGGCAGGAAGAGACAATTGGAAATAAGTTGCAAGAAGCTATCTACAGATTATCTCCGTGCTCTGGCAAAATAAAACAGGAGGTTGCCTTTCAATTTAAGTCTTTAAGTAGACTGTATTCTTTTGAATACAGACTTCTGAAGATCTAGAGACCAGAACGCACTTTTTTGCTGCCTTACATCTAGTCACCTTCTGATGAACAGAATTTGTTTTAAACATCAACATCTAAAACCTACTGGGGTTATGGAAACAAAGAATTTATCCACTTCAACATTCTTTTCTGGTCCTGAAGCGTTCAAAGGGCTTGATTCTGCTTTGAAAACACTTCAAAAAGCTACTGGCCTCTTGATAAGTAGCAACAGGCATAAAGAGCTTCAAATAGGTCTTTGATTTGTATGTTTCCCCATTATATGAAACTACTGCAGATGTCAGGAAAACACTATACTAGAGTCAATACCATGCAAAATGTAAAAGCTGAGTTCATAATAAGAAAAATCCAAAACAAGACCAAACCGATCTTACTTCTCTTTGTCCACCAATTTCTCCACTCGAGCCTCTATAACAGGGAGCGTTTCCCACAAAAATACTTTTCTTCCTTTCTGTGTTCTTTGACCAGTGATGTTCTGGCCTTTTAAAACAGTAGTCAGTAATACATGGTCCCATGGCACAACATTCAAGCTGCAAGTACAAAAACAAAGTCATTTTTAACCATGGTTTGTTTGTACACCACAATTTATTTCCCTTAAGTAACATGATTTACCAATAAAACATTTTGAGGTTTACTCACTTCTGGGGAGTGGGGAGGAGAGAAGGAAAAAAAAAAAAGAAAAAAAAGCTATATGGACAACATTCTCACATTCCTGTAAAGGAAGTTTGTAAAGCTGTAAAGAAGTTTGGGCGCCTCCTTAATTAGAACATCATCTTATGCTTCCCCACAGCATCAAACAGCAACTGTTCCTGTAAGGTCAGAAGAAATACAAAGCAGCTAATACTGAAATCTTCCGATAAAACGCTCACACCTAACACTAGCAGTGAAAGAAGCGTTCTATATAGCTGTTTTCAGTTCAGGCAACTGTATAAAAATATATTCTGTAAACAAAAAGATAAAGAACGTACCTATTTGAGAAGCCAAAACAGTGACACGGAAGTGAGATGGACTGAAAAAAATTAACAAACTTTTCATACAATTTTTTTGGAAAGTCACACAACACCAGCATCCTCTGAAGTTGTGTTGTGATCCTATGTTTTGAAAAGAAAAAAAAAAAAAAAGAAAAATCAAAATCCCTTAAAATTGTGTTAATTACTAGGAAGTTGTGTGTGGTGTTTTTTTTTTTAAATCCTATGGGAAACTCTTCTACAGAAATTTGGGTTTTGGTGTTTTATTTTTTGTCATTAAATGTCAGATAGACAGGATTTGTAGTTAATAACAGTATTGCTCTTCTGTTATTTTAACACCAGTGCAGACAAGGTTCTGTGGTCTTTTTTTTTTTTAAAAAGAAAGATCCCCAGTGAGTATATGCGAGAAACACTGCAGAAACATATGACGAGCCCAATAAACAACCTGATCAACCTGAGCAGCTTCAAAGCCAGTGAAACCATTTTTGTCTTAACTGAAAACTGGAGGTAACACACTGACACAAAGAAGAGTTTACTCTTAAAACTGTAGGAAGGAAACAAAAAATTCCTTTTTCTGTTGTTTTAAAGCAAGAATTTAAGAAATTCAAGAATAGTAATTTAAAATGAAAACCGAGATAGGATTTAGGTTATGCCTGTCACTAGTTTCAAATAAGAGGTGAGAATATATAATTGTTTTTGAGTGCTCCTGAAAAAAGTTAATTCTTAATTCATTAACCTTCTGTTGCAAGTGAATTTCGGGTTAAAGGTGAAATACAAAGCTAAAATGAGAAATGAATTAAGCCAAGTGAGCTAGATGTCCTCATTCAGTAGCCTCTGGGGGAACTTTACTATGTTACATCCCTGACTACTCCATCCCAGTGGAGTACAAACAGTACAAGGCTGCTGTTTTGATCTTTAACAGACACTATTTACTCTTTAGTTTAATAACCACAAGTAGCTACCTGACACCACCTTCTGGTCTGGTCTTACAGAACACTCCTAGACTACAGTCAAAAAGTAATCCATCTTCTTGGCTTTGAGTTCCCCATTGAGTTATTCTCCTTTGAGGCAGAAAGGTTTGAGTGTTTATGTGGCTCTAAATACGGCAGGTATTGCCCTTGTCCTTCCCAGAAGGGTACCAGCATTACACAGAGCTTCTAAAAGTCCCAATTTGCAGTGTAACTATAGAACCTGAGAGCATGCTGAAGTCTTTGCTCATTAGGCTGATTGGTGTATCTTGTTGTTTATATTCCGCCCGTCACTATCCACCTGCAGGCTACACACAGGCAGCAGTGGGCTATTCTTGCTCTGCTCGAAGAAAGCCTAAGGCAGTACAGTGGGGTCCTATTCCCTGATAAGGAGTTCCTGATGCTACAGAACCATAAGATTATACACCTGTGCAAGGTTACCTTTGGCTTTTAAGAGCTTTTTTTCTTCATGTCTTTGAATAGAAGTAATTTTAAATGCATTTTAAACGCCAGCAGAAAGTTTGCAGCCAGCAACCATTCCATTGCCATCTCAATATCATGTGATAAGACAAGTCTTACCTTTGCAACAGACAAGGGACAGCAATCTTTAATGAATCAGTGTGACCAAGGTTCTGCCAGCCTCTAAGAGCGGACGAAAAAAAGCACTAATTAATGTGTAGCTGTTTTTTCTGCCTTTTCCCCTTCTCTATACTCAATTGTTTAAGAAAATATTTTTGTTCTTAGAAAGCATTGGGAGCTATCATGCTAGTAAAAATCATTCTAAACAGATAAAAAAAGTGCTCCAAGTATAAAACACTTTGTAGAATTAACACTGCTTTACAGCAATACCTAACCAACTGAAGCACATCTCCCCCTCGATCCACGCAGAGTAAAGTGGTACCAAGCCTTCTAACCTGCCGTATTAGACCATTGTGGGCACATCTTTGCTTTCACAGGGCCTCTGAAGGACTGTATATTATCATCCCACGGGAAGGCCACACAATAGCCCATGTAACTGCAGTGAATTCTGCAGGACTCATAATAAGCGTATGAAAAGAGACCTACCCAAAGAACACATCAAGCCTGCTCCTTGCAAACCTTGCCAGTTCCTCAGAAAGAACTGCAGAGGAGCTGCTGTTTCTAACCTATCGAACCAACCCAGACTGTGTTTACTTCTCCTTTATTAAAAAGCTTTGAATTTAAGCCTGAAAATATATAGGTTTTGCAAAGCAAAGCTCTGGGGCCTTGCTCAAGCTAGACAGTGATCCAGGATGAAGCAGCCATGACATAAACAAGAAAATAACCAGCACAAATAGTAAAGACTGAAATATGTAGAGTCTGGTTTTATTTATTTATCATGCAGTCCTTCCAGCTGACAGGTCAGCCTCCAGACTTACGGGAATCATCTAAAACTTATTACCCAAGGAACATCACATCCTCTCTCCATTCCTTCCAGGTCAGGAGCAGATGTTTCTTTACACAATGCAGCTTGTGCACTCTCCTCTCAGGAATGCTCCCCTGCCCCTGTACCTTCTCCTGAGGAACTGACCCCACCTGCCATCATCTGCTGTCTGTTGCCCTCCCTCCTCCCAATTCCCATCTCAAATTCACTCCCGTCGTTGGAGATCATCTCCCCCCTCGTGACTCAATCCCACTTAAGTACTTCCTCTCATATCCAGCCTTTAACGTTCTCTTTTCCCCAAAATCCCTCCCTGTAACCAATCTCATTTCTCCCTCAGGTCTATTCATTTTCCTCTCATTGTGCTGCCACCAGGACTGTGATCTTTACACTCATCCTGCCCTTAATAAATGGGAAACCAGAACTCTCTCACTTGGTCTCCTCCCTTTGAGGAGCTGTCACGGTTTAACCCCAGCTGGCAACTGGGATGACACAGCCATTCACTCACCCCACTACCGCCCGCCCCAGTAGCATAGGGAGAAGAGGGAGAAAAAGGAGGGGAAAAAACCCTTGTGGGCGGAGATAAAGACAGTTTAACAGAACAGTAAGGAAGAGGGGAAAAAAGATGGAAAAAAGATAAAAGAATATACAAATAAAGTGATGCAACACCAATTACTCTCACTACCCAAGGATTGTCAATCCCTGCTGCCCAGAATCCCCCATTTCTATACTGAGAGCATGACGCCTATGGTATGGAACATTCTTTGGCCAACTTGTCCTATCTGTGCTCCCTCTCAGCTTCTATGGGAAGCTGAAAAAGCCCTGGACTGTAAACATCACTTAGCAACAACTAAACCACTATGTGTTATCAACATTACTCTCATACTAAATCCAAAACATAGCAGCTACTAAGAAGAAAATTAACTCTATCCCAGCTGAAAGCAGGACAGAAGCAAATGAAGATTACATACTATGTGTGGAACGGGGTACTTACAAAGTAGGATCTTTATGAAGTGCTATCTCTTTAGCTGCTCCCAGCAACATGACAGCAGCAGCTTTAGGACTCTCTCTTTCTGCTTGATTTAAAAATCTTGTTACCAGAACAAAAACTTCAGAATACCTAGAAAAGTTAAGTAGTCTATAAGATAAAGTGTCTGCAATGATGTACATCGTAAACAAATGGCAATTATGACCATTCTATAGTGTGAGAGTAAATTGACTTGCCCTTCCTTGAACAGCATCTTTAGTATAGTGAAAAGGTATTTGCACAACCATGACTTTAAGCATTTCAAAGGCACATACCAGCGAGTAAAAGCTGAACCCCAGCCTAAAAAACAAATTAGTAAAAATACAGGCTTTACTTTCATGCTTTCCCAGCTTATAATATTGAGGGCCATTATTAAGTGTCTTAGTATAGCACAAGAAATGTATTTAAAATTGTATTTAAAGATGTGTTTAACAGTGTATGTTTAAACTACATCCAAGCAATTTAATAGCTTGCTGGCCAAGTAAGCTCTCTCAACTATGTTTCTGCTACATCAGGTGCCCTGATTCCGATTATCACTTGACTAAAGGAAATCAGTACTGCACTGACCAGTACGTACTGCCAGTAGCTGAGTTCTGCTGTCACTTACTTGTGCACAACCTCCAAGTTGCGTGATTTGCAGACATTGCATTGCCCAGGAGGCAATTTTGGGAGACAAAAGCACTCACGTTGTGTGGGAGGCATTCTTTCTCCAACCAGATACTTATTATATTCCACAGAGAGTTCCTGGATAAATTTTATTAGAAGACTTCCTATGAGAGCAGACAGATGTGAAACTGTTAGTGCAATTTTCTATTTTTTTTTCCCAAACTAAAAGAAACAGAAAACCAATCTTAAGTACCCCATGTAAAATATTCAGCAAGTTGCTCTCACACAATCTTACTGACCAGGAAAGCTTCGTCGCTTCTTCCAGAGGGAAGCAAAATACAGAAAAATACAAACTGGACCTGCAGAGACCTGTGTCTGGTTTAAGTATGGTCCAGAAAGAGAGTGGCAACATTAAGCTGCTACCTTAAAAATTCATTGAGCCTTTGCAAGGAGAGTTGAGGACCAGATAAGCTTTCCATTAAGTCACAGACTGAGTAGACACAGTGACCCACAGGTCTCTCAGGACAGCACGAGAGCATAACGCTTACCACCATGCCGAAGGTCTGTGTCTATATCTGTGAGCTCCAAATTGAACATTACAAGAACACCAGCCAAGGCAAAGTCACGCTGATCCTTCCAGAATTTGCTTTTGTTGTGTGCATTGCAGTGACAGAGGGAAGGGGTCGTCCAATTCTCACACTATTTCATGAAATGTGAAAAACAGGGAAAGGTTTTTGTTTATTATTATTATTATTTTATTTTATTTATTTTCTCTCTTTAGTTAAGCAAATCAAAAGTTAGTTCCTCTCCATGAGGAAAGTACTACAATTCGTTTCATCCTTTACACAGCTAGACAAAGCTGCATTGAAGTATTTTGACAGCCAGGGCAAGAGACCGATATGCAATACCTCGTTACTATGGCCTAAAAAGAAAAAAAGAAAAACCAAACCCTCATTCCTGAATACCTCATAGAGACACTTAGGGCTGGCACCCTCCCCACAGTAAATTAGTAACAGAGAGCTATCTTTGCACATTGACCCTAACTTTGTTCAAAAGTTCAAAAGTTTTCTGAATTCCAAGAAAAACCCAAACAAATTGCATACACCCAACGCCTCCCCCTCTGCTCCTTAGGATAGAAAAAACTAAAAGTTTGACATTTGCCTAGTGCAGTGAGAGGCAGTTCGATATAGTAATCTGATTCTCCGAAATACACACTGTGCCTACGGCAAACACAAGATACATTTGCTTAACCCAAGTGAATGTCTATTCCGAAAGCTGGCTGGGCTACTAGAAATAAGCCCAGACAGTGACCACATTTTTAGTAGCATTGTGAAACAGACAGATATCAACATTTAGGAGAGGAACTGTTAAAATAATTAATCACTTATCATTTATTCTTTCAGTGTGCTTAAGAGTGATTTCTTTTAAAAAGACTGATGAGTAATTTAGTTTACTCTAAATTGTGTGTTTTTTGATTACAGCTCTTCTTACCTCAGAAGCTAGTTTATCACAAATGTAGCAGTAGCACTGATTGCAAATATCAGCATTTTTTCCAAGGGGTGAGCAAGTATCACATTCCATTCGCCTACAAAGTTGAAAACCAGAAGGTTATTTATGAAACAAGTTACATGCTTATCCAACTCTACTTCTGCTTTCAGCTGTCGAAACGCTAACAGGGTTAATTAATAAGATGGACTAAATGTGGAAAACGAACCCCCCCATATTAACCTCCATGTCACTGAACATACTCAAACGGGTGTGTTGTACAGTCATATCTTGCATGAGGCATCACTTTTCCTTGTTTACAGAAAGTAACCATTAGTTCACATTCCTCATCCACAACTGCTTCAGATTTCTTCTCTTCCAGGCCAGATTTCTCTGTAGAAAAGAGAATATCCAGTGTAAATCAGTATAAAGGTAACTACAACTTCATTACAAATTGAACCAGCTATTGACATTTATTTTTTAAAAACACTTTAAGGTACAAATTTTCTTGTGATTTCATATGGTGCCAATACGTATACTACAGTGGGCTGGGACAAAAAACTTCCACACACTATCAAAAGAGAAGTGACGTAATCGAAAAGGATCCACCTGACATTGAAAAGGCCCAGTCTCAGCTAAGTTTGTGGTATTTTGAAACTGCACAGCAGTATTCTTTAGGGTAGGTACTGCCATCAAAGAAATCCCAAAAGTTACAAAATAAAGGCCGTTCCTCCCGGTTTTATTTATTTTTGAAGTACTTTGTTTTCCTAGCAGCAGAAAGACACATTTCACGCATATTGCATAACATTTTACTTCAGAAGCTCTTTACAGAACTTCCGCGACAAGAAGAGTACAGTACTCACCCAATGGGTCGACTAACAGAACTGAATTCCCAAGTGTGCTCTCAGCTTCATCATCGCTGATCAGGATTATGCTCTGCTCTTCCTCTTCTCTTTTTGATGGCCCCATGGCTACTGAACTCCAAAGGAAAGGAACTACGTGGCAGCTAATAGGACATAAGGATAGTTCCCACTTTGAAGGTCCTCTCCTCAGAAAGGGAAGAAAAAGACTCCTCCAAGACCCAAATCTTCATCTATGTTGATTAAGTTATACTAGGGATGGAAACATTCAACCCTTACTGCAGCCAGCAGCTCAAAAAACACTGCAGTTTCCATCCAGAGCTGAGAGAACCCTAAAAACAGGGAGGTAGGAATAGGAGAGAAGAAAAAAAAAAAAAAAGGAAAAAAGAAAAAAGAAGAAGAAAAAAAAATATGAGAGCTAGCATTCCTCTGGTGGGACCACCCTTGAAAGAGCCTTCTAAGGATAACAACTGGTGTTCACAATAACTTGGCTGTCCGTGCTCGATGCACCAGAGATGCACTGCGCAGACCCGCCTGCTCTCCCTCCCCTCACACTCCCAGCTCCCCAACATCAAACAAGCACATCCCCATCTCCCCTCACCTCATAACCCCCCCTTTCCCTCCCTCTCCCCTGCCCCAACAGCCACCCCAAACCAACTGGACTCACCCCCTCCCCACTCCAAGCCCCACGAAGTCCTTCGTCCCCCTCAACGGCCTCCTCACGCCCCCACCAACGGCCTCCTTGCACCCCCGTCGGGCCGAACCCACCCCCCAACCACCCCCCAACCGCCCCCCGCCTGCTTCCCGTCGCCCTGCAACCCCCTCCCCGCATGACCCAACCCCCCAGGCCCTGCCTGCTCCCACTCCCAGCCGCTCCCCCTCACCGTACGACCCCCGGCCCCGCTCCCGCCCCGGTGGACCCGAGCCGCTCCCGCCGCTCAACCCCGCCAACTCTTTGAACGAACAAGTGCTTCCGAGGCGGCGACCCCGGAAGAAGTGTGCGCGCGGTGACGCTACCCGCGCTACTTCCGCCCTGGCAGAGGGGCGGCAGATGCCACGGCGGGGCCGCCATTTTTGGTGAGGGCAGGGGCCGTGCGCCTGGGGCCTGGTGCGGGCCCTGCTACTGCAATGATTAAATAAACCCTTCATCTTCCACAGGCTGTAGAATGAGGGAAATCGGCGTCAGCGAAGGGTCCTGCGGGGCCTCCTGACGCGTGAGGCCCTGCAGGAGGGAAAGAGGTAGGCAGTGAAGCCGCATTGCATCTCCTGTGGCCTTTTGGGGGGCATCTTAGTGGCCCAGGCCCCATAGCTGACAACCACGCCTGGCTCTGTGGCCCCACACGCCTTCCAGCAGCCGGGAGAGTTGCTTCCCTTCCAGTCAGGGTGGGATATGCTCATCCCGAGCCACCATTGCCAGGACAGCAGCTGCTGGCGGAGGAAATGTCTTCACTACACGTGGGCATCCCGAATTGCCACCTTCTATCATTCTGTCACCACAAGCTTGTCCTGCTGCAAACCCACCTGGAGGTCAGTGAGGAAAAAGGCCACATGCAGCCAACATTCAGGATTTCCCCAGCAACACTAGATGGTACCAGAGCTCCACACAGGCTCAGACAGGACCCAGCCAGACAGAAAGTACCTCAAAAATGGAAATTCTGAAACATGGAAAGCTGAAGATGTAAAGCTGCAATATATTAATATGCTGTTGGCAAAGTAATCACTTTTTCTATGGGAAAAAAGCAGACAGGGGAGTTGTGAATAAAATGACAACATTTTTCTGGTGTTCAGGGCAACAAATGTAACGTAGTGGTTAAAAATTATCAGCAAAGTACAGTATTACAGCACCTGGTCATGAAGCATTTGAAGATTAATTCTCAGGGAATTTTTCATTACTAGTAATTAGTTAATAGTTAAGAAAAATCTAAGAAGTATTTTAACTTAAGCAGAAACTGCCATTAAATCATATAAATGAGGTGCACTCCTGGTATCGTTAATAGGAACTATTGAAACAGCGCTCGGAATATGATCACCTTTTTCTGTAAGGGGCTCCACACATTGCAACACGCTGCCTGAAATATTCATGCTTTAAAAAAAAAATGTCTTCCTGCAAATGAATATTTATTCCATGAATAATCTTTAATGTCTTTGCAGCTTTCAACACATTTGTGCAAAATGTTTCAAGTTTCTGTACTTACAATGAAAAATCTAAACTCGACACCTAAATAGGTGGCCTGATTTCAGCAGTATGGAGCACTTTCAGTAGAGACATCGTTTCCTTCACATAGTTGCCTCTGTAGCATGACAGCATTTTAGCAGCCTCGAGTAACTCAACGCAGCAATTTAGGTGATGAAATGAAGTATTGAGATAGCAGGGAGAAATAATAAAGGCAGACCTGGCACTCAGCCAGAATAATTTTTCCAAAACTCCGCTCTCAGGCAGAAATCCTACGAGATGATCTTATGGCTAAATATGGTCAAGACTTCAGTGCTGTGCCTCATCCAAAACACAGCAACGCTGGTGTTTCCTCTCTTTCCAGATGAAGAGTTGGCGTCGGTGTCCTATTTTTAGTGGTGTGGGTGTAAAATATGTTGGTTAAATTTCACATCGCCTGAGCTCAGTCTGCTCTGCCATGTCAGGTTTCGTGCCCAGACCCAGCAAAGCTCAAGGTCTGGGGTTGACATGATAGGCTCCTGCTTTGCGGTCCTCATCTTGTAGGTCAGCGTCTTTTGCATTTAGGATGAAGAGACGGCTCTCCTGCTCCTTGAGCCTGTAAGTCAAACATACCGTCCTGTCCAGAGCCACAGGTTGTGTCTTCTGCCACTCTCTTGGTTTGTTTTACAGGAGAGAGGCATGGAAGGGTCCCAGATTGGTGGTCCCATACCCTGGACCCACATCGGTGCTTCCAGGAGGCCCAACAAGGAGCAGTCTGGACCAGGTTGGGACACTAACTGAAAATGCGGAAGACTTCTGCTCCCTGGGAATGAACAGCTGAGGGCTGGAGGAATGGGTTTCTATCCACCAGCTCCTGAAGCAGAAAGGGAATTTCTCTCTGAACGCAATCGTAGAGCCATAGAGCAAACAGACCATTAAAATGTCCGTTCAAAAAAAATTTTCACGTCCCATTTATATTTACTGCTGCTTCATTCTGTTGAAAGTCAAAGGCCAGTTTGTACCTGATGAAAGGCTTGCGATAGATCAATTGACTGGAAAAGGCTCTGAGGATTGAAACCTACAATTCCATGTGGACAAGCGCTAATCCATCAGTCTGCTGAGCCCAACCAAGGTGCCGTAGGTCTTTCCAGGCACTCGGAGGCCCAAAAAAGGATGTTCAGTGCTGGAACTGTAAAAGAGATTCTTATAACTGAGCTTCTGGGGAAAGAGTTGTGGTCTTTTCTAGATACCTTGGGCATCTCTGCAGATTCATTGCTTCTGTTAACGGGCAAACTTTCCGTTGTGACACGAGGGCAGGTTCCCCCCGACTTTAATCTTTGAAGTGCCTCCTAGTGCATTGCAATGGGCTGACAAAGCGTCGTCTGCTGTACGGAATCAGCTTTGCTTAGGTTTCATAAGGAAACAGGACTTACGTGATTATACCGTGTGTCTGAGTGAATGATGGGCCCTGTTTGTATCCTGATGTTGCTGAGATAAGAGAAAAAACATCTTTGGTTTCCAAAAACCAGGATCCAAGAGGAGAAAAACACCCCTCACTGTGCAGGAGGAGAAAAACAGTAGCAGAGCAAGGAAAACGGGTCAGCTCAGGGCTTGCCTTAGTGGCTCTCTACCTCCATCTAAATAAGAAGCAAGCTTTTCCTTGAACCCTGACTTTGTGAGGAAATGAGATTCATGTGGTGATAGCCCATGTATAAGTGCATGTTTTCCTCACAGCCCCAGCCCCTGGTAATTACTGAATTCTGGTGCCAATTTCAACCAAATGGACAGCAGGTAGAAATCCCAAAGGTAACGCATTCCTAAAAGTGTTAAGAGATTTGTGTGTGTGAGAGAAACCCTCCATTCCTGCCTTCTCTGAGTTCAACCATGGTCAGAAAACTACAAATCCAAGAAAAGATGGGACAAAAATTCCCAAGACATGGAAAAGCATTCACACCTATGAGACACCAGAGAGTCCACACAGGAGAAAAATGCTTAAGAAGGGGACTCTGGGGTGGCTGATCAGGCAGGAATAGCTCTGGGTGAGGTATTCATCATGTCTTTTTTTCCCCACGTGGCTTTTTTGGTGTCTAAGAAGGGGTGAAAGCCTGCCACAGCCCCAGGACAATTTGATTTAAAAGTCCATCAACCATGAGGCATGAATCCATTGGAAACCAGGCTTCACGGCTTCCAGAGCTCACAGGACAACATGGTTTTTAAATGCTTGAAAGAAAATGCTTCATTTAGCTCTTTCCCCTCATAATTTCTTTCCTTCCCCAAGACCAAATAAAATCGAAATGGGATGCCGTGAGAAAGACTGTTCTCAGGGTATTTCAGGCCCTGTAAAAATGGTCTGGTTTGTTGGCTTTTCTGGGGGACAACAGCCGGGCCAGGGCAGGAGAATCACAAGGACCCACTGGTGCTAATTCGCCTTCGGCTACGAGCCAGCCCGCGTCCCGGGCGGGAGAGAGGAGAAGTGGAGATGCTCCCTACCTCGGCACAGCGGCAGCCAAGAGCTCTCGATTTAAGAAACAGATGAATATGAACCTCGTTGGAATGCCTTCAAAAATCTGCTAGCACTCTCCTCCCTGCCGAAAGCCGAATAAATCCCCTTCGTATTTCAGGCTCCTAGCGAGACCCTGAAATATTATCAGTGCTCTTTGACACTCTACCTGCCCCTCATCCCACCTGGCTTTCCACAAAACACATTTCCTCTGCTTTCAGGGGGAAAAAAAAAAGAAAAAGTCAGGTTCATTCAAACCCTGACACTTCTCTAGCACTAGGGTGATCAAGTCTCCTCCGTTTTATAGTTGGTATTTTAATAGGGTTTCCTTTTAGACCTTTAATGAGTTTTTATTCCCCTTTGTATATCAGACGCTTCAGTCCGACCGACAGTTTTACTCACCCCATGTGGAGTAATATGAACAGCCAGGACAACCTTTTATTCCTGTGGCAAGGTTTGCTCTGCCAACATTTTTCTTTTGCTTGCAGTCGGAGGGATGTGTTTTGACCCTTTCCTCACCGCCATTTCACCCATCTCCCAGCCGTTGAGCAAGGACGTTCCCCCCCTGGTGCAGAGGCAGGAAGGAACCCGGCCCTGCTGTCCACGCTCTCAAATCCTTGCAGCTCTGTATCAAGGAAAGAGGGGAAAAAAAAAAAATCACCAAAAAACCAAAACCAACAGCGAATGTGGGCTTTGGCTCATCTGAACAGCTGAGTTTTGTTACTTCAGCCTGAGCCCAGACATGCAGGACATTTTATTTCAGATTTAGCAGCAGGTGAGGCTGGGGGCTGTCCTCATGCCTCCGGGGAGCTCAAGGCCCATGTAGGTTTGTGGCTCTGCTGGGGAGTCTCGCCCTTTACACAACACACAAGACAAGAACAGGGCAAGCTGTGACTCTGCCCCATGTATTTCTAACATATCCCAAGCCCAGCACAGAGAGAGAACAAATCTCGTCCTCCAAGACATGAGGTGCCTGGGCTCACGGTCATGCTGCGAGACCAGCAGGAAAAGATGTGTGCCCAAGCTACTCAGGGGACGAGGCAGTCTCCACTGGTCCTGGACCAAGTCAGGAGGTACCCAAATCCCATTTTTTTTAGCCACGGATGGCAAGCAGTCACCGACGCCACACAGGAGGGTTGTTGCAGGACACCTGGCTGGAGTTATAAAGGATTACACACTCCGGGCTGGGTGCTGTGCAAATAAAAAAATAGGTGTCAGTCCTGGCCCCCAGATCTTGCTGGACAAACAGGGAGACGATGGGTGATGTGGATGGAAGGAGTGCATGAAGGAGGGGGAAATTTCTGTGAGAAATTGAGGACCCAAATTGGCAGATGGGTACGGGCTGGGCCCCCGCTCCAAGTGATGTTGGAGTGCTCCAGCCACAGGGATTCATGGCAACATTTTTAAAAGGCAAATTTTGGGGTAGAGAAGATTGACATGCAAATCTGTGAACACTTTTTTTGATGTTTTATTCTGCATTTGGGAGCGGGGGACTATCTAGGTGCCTTCTGCCCTCTGCGAGGCAGGCAGAATGGTTTCAGGCATTTCTTGCGCTTAATTACACAGGTCCAATGGAATCATATAATTTAAAAACATATGCCATTAAAGGTTACATATTAAGCATGGTCTTGTTTTTTTGATGTTGCAGAAGGCTTATACTCATCTGCTGAGAATTAGGAGGTTATTATTCTGCGGAAGCTAATCCAAATTGCCTGTTATCCATAGGCAGAAAATTAAAGGAATATTTAAGCCCATTCCACAGATTACAAACTTGGTGGCATAGCTTTGCAACCAGTAGTATTAGTATCTTGCATTTGATAGTTGCCAATAATTTAAGTCAACTGTTTAACATCTGGCATTACTATATAATGTCTGGCTTAAGCTGTAACCTTTTTTTCCCCCTGCTTTTAGAAAAGCTTTTTCTGCTTTGAGAGAATTTTGATTACTAAAGCCCTTCCCAGGACAGATTTATCCTGTGATTTAACATTTTGTGATGGAGTCTCATTTTGAATCAGTTGAATAATTGGCAGTGACTTTGGTATTAAACTGATTCATGATGTACATCCAGGCCCTTAAATAATTTAACGTTATTGTCTTTATAATCGAAGCCCCTTTTTGCCCATTAAAAAGTATTGGAAACAGTCTAGTGATCTGCTTTGATTAAAAATAAAGTGCAGAGGATTGGTAATGATTAGAGATGGTCAGCCTTCCCCTCTGGGTCACCCTCAGCTGAAAGGCACTGCTTGGCTCCGTGCAGCACCAAGCACGAGCTGATGGTCCTGGGGGTTCCTGCACACGTTCAATAACCAGCAGTAACTGGGGCTGCATGGCCTGTGTGCCAGAGATTTGAATGGTCTCCATCCAAGTGATGAACAGGAAAATACACCTACGACCCCACCAAGCACTGGCAATACCTCTTCCCTGGCTGAAAAGTCCTGGTGTTGGGTAGGAGCAAGGCGCGTGGCCGAGGACACCACGCAGCAGAGCTGCAGGTGCTGCACCCCTCGCCAAGCCCCTCAAGTAGCCAGGGTGTCCTTCCCATGATGGTGTCCAACAGCCGTCGCCTCAATGCAGGTTCTCCACTCAGTCTTGGAAGAAATCGCAGTACAGAAAATAGTTTTGTTCTCTTCTTTTGCAAAGCTCTTAACTACAATCAATAAATCTGGGCAAGAAAGAGAGATTACATTAGAGGACATTTGCGGCTCTCATCACCACTGAGGGACTAATGTAGGGTGAACAAGGTGCTTTGGGTAAAAAGTAAATGTAAATGGGCTGAATCTTGTCTCTTTTGAAATCAACGCCACAGCTGCCATTGCCGGAGCCCGGCTGTCACCCGGTGAGCTGATCCCCAGTGGGAGCCCACTGGACGAACAGCCGCCGCGAGCCCCGAGGAGTCCCACTGCCGCCACCCGGGAGAGGAAGGCTCGGCGCTGCGGAGCCTCGGCACGCCAAATTAAAAGCTGTCCGTTTCACACTCCACTCTTCCCCGGCCTTTGGCAGGGGCTATGATATAACAGGTTTTGCATAGCTGCTAGACATCTTCCTAATAGTATCCCCTGTGAATTCTAAATTTCAGTCACAGCCTCTAAATTTTCATTAAGAGCAGTCACACAGAGAGAATGATGGATTAGATTTTATTGTTGGAAAATCTCCAGATAAAATTAAAGTGCTTCTTTCTTTTCTGAAACCTTTACCTTTCCCCTGTGGTGCCCTATAAATAAGGTATCAAATAATGTTTATCCTTTTGAATTCTGCAATCTTACATGTTTCATGCTTACTCCTGCCCACTTTCTTGCCTCTTCAGAGATGTCACTCTTCAGTCAAAGCCCAGGAAAAGACACGCTACCGCACAGGCTTTGCTTTAGTATAAAGCAGCCTGACTTTGTGTCCCAGCAGCATTTAGGAGACTTCACTTAAACCCAGATACATATTTGTAAACAGAATGTTGTCTCCTTCACTTTCCTGGAAGTCTTTCTTTCATTTCCTTCCTCCTTCCCATCCAATTCCCTCTATCCTTTTATTTCTTCCCTCGCTCTCCCTCCTCTCTGCCTATATCTAATCTGCCCAGCTTGCAGACAGATGAGACACCGCTCGGTAGACGCCACGATCACGGGGCTGAGGCACTTTCTGCTGGGAACCAGCCGCTGCTTCCAATAGCCAAACCGTGATAAGTGGTATCCGCTCCCACTGCCCCTGGCCAGCAGATTTTTATAGCAGATGTTGTTTCTTCCTACAGTGAAAAGGAGCGAAAAAAAAAAAAGAAAAGTATTCTTTTAGGACAGAGGTCTTAAATAGTTTTAGATGCTTTTAGTCTTCACTTTAACTAAAGAAAGCAAGAGCCCTGCAGGCAGTTGGTAGGAAGTGTTCAAGAGCTGGTAATGCTGGCATGATTCATACCGGTGTCAGCTTGTTTAAATTAAATTCCACGGGGATTTATCCAGCAAAGACTCCGAACAAGTTTTAGACAGCATCCCCCACCCCCCTACCCCTCTCACTTCACAGCATCTTAAATTAATACAGTGCAGAAAGGCCAGGACTGTACCAAGACAAAGCGTTGGCCAAGAGAGGAGCTTTCTGGGCTCCCAGCCGGAGGGAAGGGTCCCCGCATCCCACCACGAGTGCAGGGAATCAACAGCCACACCCAGGGGAGAGAGAAAAGCAGTTTTCATGCTGAAGTAACACAAGTCAGCATTGTCAATGGGGGTCACTGTCTTGAGTTGGAGTCGGGGTCCCACTTGGGACTCAGCCTTGGGGGTTATGTGACTTACCGGACCTCAAAGGATGTTCTCAGCCCCAGCAGGGCTGCAGCCAGCAGCAAGGTTTTCCCCATGCCAAAAAGCTATGGCTGGCCCCATCAGCATGTTACTCCTTGGGCTCATGCAAACCAGCAGTATACTGCATTTCCAGGCTGGCCGGAGCCCTGGAGCAGTGTCAGGGCTCCCTTGACAGCCTCCCAGGGCCTCTCCTGCTGCCATTCCCCCATGGCAAAGGCTGTTCTGATGGGCTGATGGGTCATTCCCACCATTTCAGTACTTTTTCCTCCCAATTTACGCTGCTTGGGTAGGAAGATAATCCATACTACTGGAGAGCTGAGCCAGTTCTTGTCTTAGGTCCTCCAACCCACATGGCTTGGCCAGGGCTCAGGTCCCTTGATGTCCATCCTCTCTGCACAGAGAAGGTGGAAGGATTTCCAAGAGGAACAACTTGCCCTTCTCCTTTTCATGCCTTTCACCAGGAGCATGCAAGGGAGCTATTGGCATAGGTGATCTATGGATATCAAGCTTGTTGAAATCACAAGAGTTTGACTAATTTGCACCAGCTGGGCATGAGCTCCTTGGGTTTTCACTCCAGTTTTGATTCGCCACCACTGACCTAAGGGCTGGTTAACAGAGTAAGGACCCCAGGCTGAGCCTGCCGGCACCCATGGCAGTTGTCTATAACTATTTTCCCTTTTAAAAAAATTCTCAGAACTCTTCTCACACCAGTGGAAAAATCATACATGGGCCGGGAAACAAACAGAAAAGAATCCGAGTCTCATCCTCTCTGCTATATTTTAATGTCATCCCAAAGGAAGCGGCGCTGCCTTGGCCACTTGCAGCAAAGGAAAGAAAACTCGCCGAGTTTATTGGCTACTTTTATTGGTTTGTCTGTGCCACGTTTCGCAGGCAGCTGTGCCAAAAAAACACCGCGGCTTTCCAGAGACGAGGCCTCGGAGAGGCAGAGGTAAGCCCAGGAGAAGAGTGAAAAGCTGGAAAGAGGAATCTTGTAAATTTGGTACCAGCAAGGATGGAGGGGTGCCAAAGCTGACCGAAATCTGCCATGAAACGAATCAGATCGCAGCCTTCCCTTCCCTGCGCAGAAGTCACGACGCCCACAGCTGGGAGAGCGGCCAGTGTTATTTTTGGGCAAGATTTATGCAAGTTCCAAGCAGAGTCTCAGCGAAAAGGAAGCGAGGGGGAGAGATGGAGGTTTCTTTCTAACAGAGATGTTGGAAAGGCATAGGAGTCATGAGCAAAGAGCTAGGGCACCTACGCTGGGGTTGAATACCTCTGGGCTGAATAGACCAGGGACAGACCACCACAGACCAAACATGGTTGTCCCCCAATAGCTCCTGAGCTGCAGTGACAAATCGGAGGGACAGATAATCCAGGCTCCCCACTGGACATGTCCCCGGGTCCTGTCCCGGGTCCCATTGCACATGCTGAGAGCAGGATCGCATGGCCGTGGTCCTCTGCAAATACAGTTTATCTGAGGAGAGGAAGAAGCAGGATTGCTTTGGCCACTTCCTAAAAGGCCACTCTCCGTGGCTCCGCTGTGGGACGGGAGAGAGAAAGGGGCAGAGGGAAGCCCAGGACCTTTAACTCCATTTTCATTTGGGAAGGAGGTGTTGACTTTTTAAATGTCACGAATGATAGATTATTGGCAGCGTCTTGGATTCATGAAGTCACTGAAAAGCAAAAAAAAATCCCCTTTTTTGATTGGTAACAATCCAGTATTGGGTTATAAGTGACTCAAGCGAGGATGGCGCGATGGCAGGGCACGTGCGGGGCCGGGAAGCTTGCCCGCGGGCCAGCGAGCTCGGCAGGGTGGGTGTTTTGCAAGGATCAGCTGGACACCATCCTGCCCTCGCATTGCTGGTGAAGTCATCGTGGCTTTTTGCTCCCATCCTCGTCCCGCTCCCGAGAGGACGGGGTAGAGCAGCTGTAGCTCAGCATGTCAGGCAAAAAAATCATCGTCTTCTTGCCTGCTGCCTCTCTGGGGGCCCGATATCAAGGGCATGCGGAGGAGAGGTTTGCTCTGCCCGGGCTGAGCTCTTCACCTCCTGCCTTGTGCCAAGTATACACAGAGTCGAGCAGAGGAGCTGAGCTGAGAGAATTTCCTTGCTGGAGGATTTTGGGATGAACGTCTACAAGCGGGTCCTTCTGGCTGCCGATCGCCCCTGCATAGGAAAAGCAGAGGGACCGCAGCTCTGGCACACACTGCGAAGGTGGGATGTCTTATGATAAGAAGGAAGCACTTTCTTTTTACTACCTGGTTGTTCCTGGCATTTTGCATCTGTTAGGCACATCACCTCGTAAAAAGAGGAGTGGACCAGCCGCTGCTCCGTGGAAATCATTACTGGGGTCTGCGTGGGTATGCAAACCTCTGCACCTGTGTGGCTCTGCACATCAAAACTGCCTCATGCAGAGGCTCAGTTACTTTGAAACCATCCCATGCTTACAGAAAGAGACCCAAACTGACAATTTCAGAGGCTTTGTCCACCGACCCTATCACCTGGACCATCAGGATGGCAGCCTAGTGGGGGTAGGTTCACCATATACCATTCATCAATAAACCGTGGCTGCTGTTGACCGTGTCGTTGCAGCGCTGGACCCAAAGGCCCTGCGTACCCCACGCACTCCATCCATCATCAGCTTGGGTCCTCTGCCCACCTGCACAACACCACGGCTAGAAGACACCAAGGAAATGCTGTCCCTACACAGAGAGGTGCTGGGAGCCTCAGGAAACTGGTGGTGGTCCCTTCTGGGAGCAGGATATGCAGGGTCACAGCAAAAGTCCCAAGAAATTCAAACCCTGGGGATTATGAAGGAATCTGTATGTTGTTTTGCCAATATACCCTAATTTTCTCTTTCTCTGGCTAATTCTAATCTCAGACACACTCAGATAAGCCTCAAGACATTACACTGAAAGAAACAGCTAGCTCAAAGGACACGTGTGGCCTTATCTTCTCCATGCATTCATTTGAATAAATCTGTTCCAAAGCTACTTTACATAAACACATTTAAGGACAAGCCCTGGCTGAGCTCTAGGGAGTTTGTGTTATCAGTGAAGTCTAGAGGAGGCTTTTAACCGACTCAGAAGGGCACCGGCGTTGCCCTTAGGAAAAGGCACTGAAAACTGAAACCTCAGGATGCTTTTCCACTCACACTCTACCAAACCATCCCTCCTCCTGTGCTCAGTTTTCCTATTCATAAAACTCGAGTAATTAATACTCAGTAACTGCTGAGGGATTTTACAAGTCTCGGTGAAAGATCTGTTATTTACTGAGATGGGGAAGTTTAACTTGGAGAACATAATGTGAAAACTTTGCGAGTGCAAAGTTGTAAAAGCATTTTTATCAAATTGTAACTAAATGGTTTGCAGCAATAAGAAAAGTATCTTTAGGAAAACCCACCACATTGAAGTTATTCCTAGGTATTAGCCGGAGCAGATATATTGTTGTTTTACTACGGAGATGTGTATGAACAAAGAGCAAAACTCAACTACGTATCCATATGTCAGTAAGAACAAATATCTTTGCTAGGGAACTTATTATGGAATTTTGGAAAGAATACCATTTTGTGGAAAACCATCCCAAAAATGTACTTCTAATTTTTTTTCTCTTCATCCAAAATAAGGTTCTGATTTTTACCAACAACAATAATGTTAAAAAAGATCTGGATTAACTCGAAAGCTATTTCACTTTCACTCCATTTCTTTTGCCCCTCCACAGGGAAATCCTCAGTGCACAGTTTCCAAATGTTAATGAACAACAGTCCTTTCTCTGTACCTTTTAGGGCCTGATTCACCATGATCATCCATAAATATTACTTTAAAAACTTTCCTGAGGAACTCCCGGGGGCCGTGAGAGCAGCCGATGTCAGGAAATGTCAGATATTTCTCCTTCTCCTCCTTGAGACGCTGGTAGCGTGGCTGGAAAAGAACAGATGCGTTAAATGCTCGGAGATTTACAGCACCCCCCACACACGGGAACCATAAAACGACAATTTGTTCAATTTCAAAAGCAGACCTCTGCCCGTTGCAGGACCTTTCATCACTGTTTATAAAGCTGGGCTTAAAAAGCCCGGGATTTTTTATGATAAAATGGACACAAAGTTTATTTTTCAACCGTTGCAATTCCTAAAACATGGAGAAGCGTGCGGCCGGAGGGGGGGAAAGAGGCAGCCCCTCACTGGCCAGATCCTGCCCTGGGCTTGCTCCTGTCTCTGTGGCATGGAGGTGTCCCATAGCGGGCAGGTTTAAGGTAACGGGGACAGGAGGGGTTGGAAAACCTGGTTTAGCAGATTGAATGCCATACGAGGTCCACTCCCAGATTCTCCGTGTGAACCTTGGGTGACCACTGATGGATCTTGTACCTGTTCCTGACCTCCAACAGGCACTGGGAGGATAAAAATCCATTCACAACCGAGAAATGGTTTGATGTTACAACATGACAGTGTCAGTCCAGTCTATCAAAGCCTGGCCTTGACAAAGGTGTTTGCACAAACAGCTGAAGATCAAAATCACTGTCTTGAGTCTTGTTATTGACCTAGTTCCTCCATCACCTCCGCATCTAAGATCAGCCCTCGGGTAGCCAGGATGCAACACCTCTTTCAAGAGCCTGACACATCACCAGCCACAGAGCAAAAGGAGATTTTGGCATTTGACTCAGATGGGTTATTCTCCTCCACAGAGCCCACAAGTACTTACTTTCAGCCTCAGACTCAAGGTGGCCCCAAACCAAAGCACTGGATCACCCCACCTCCCTACCAGAGACCTGTGATCTCCGCAACACTGATTTGGCTTCGAATACTGGGCTGGGTCCTCGTCTGGCATCCCAGCCCTGGAAACCAAGTGAGGAGTGAAGCAATGTTACCCACGTAATGGATGACTAAGAGCAGACTTCTGCATTTATTGCTTAAGTAGTTGGAAATGATTGTAATGCAGCCAGATTTATTTCTTATATACAGTGGTGGACTTATTAAACCTCCAAAGGAGCTCTTTAAGCTGTCATTTGGGGTTTAATTGCTGAATGTAACTACCTGCTTCTAAAAGGCTGCTGTGGAACAGCCCTCCTTCCATGCACCATCTTCTTCTCCGCAGAAGAAGATCCCCCCCAAAGCACAAAGGGTTAAAGCTTTGGTCTGCCTTGTCCAGTCCACCTCCTCCTCCCCCAGTTTGCAAATAGTAGAAAGGAAAGGATTAGAGGGGAGAGATTTATGGACTAGCCCATCACAGAGCCTCAGTTCGCACTTTGATGATGGGGGAACAGCCCCGCTCTAACAAAGGGGCTGTAAAGCATGCCCACCAGTAAACTATCTATTGGGGGGAGCCAAATCCCTCCTTGGATTATTAAGGGCTCTGCGAGTCCTTGGAAAGAAAGGCTGCACCTTTTTTATTGCCGCATTATTAATAAAGAGCTGGTGAAATACTTACTGCTGCTCCGTAAATCTTCCAAGGGCAGGACTAGGTTGCACAGACGCTTGGGCTGGAAGGAGAGAGAGGGGCTGTGGGCCTTGACCTACATCCCCTATCCCAACCATGGTGAGTGTCTCTGAAGCAGGGACATGGCAGGACCCCATTTCTGCTCCCAGCGCGCCGCAGCATGCACTTGCCTGTGGGGAGGGAAGGTCTGTGCCCTGAAGTCCCCCGAGATGTCCTCTGGCTGCTCCATCCCCAAGGAGCTGCAGCAGAAGCTGTGCAGGGAGAGGTCTCCAGCCTCGAGTCATAGCTGGGCTGGGTGGGATGGCCCCACGTTGCTGTTCCCACCAACCCAGGGGTCTTTCAATATGTCCCGAGGGCTGGGGAGCAGCAAGGGCTGTGGGGACAGATCCTGGATATACCAAAGCACCTTGCCAAGGTCCCACAAAAAACCAATACTGTAATTCATAGCTATAACTTTCATCTAACTCTATGCAACTCTTCTTTTAACACCTTCAGATATAGTAATTCCTTAGGCTCACTATGGCTCACCCAACAAGGAGGGACTCAGTGACCCTTTAAAACTTTTTTTTTTCACTCTTCCATATTTTTTTTTTACCAGGGGAGGGAGGAATTAATGGAAAAACAGAAGTACTACATTTAAAGTGAGAGATGGCAAAAAAAAGGTCTGCTGGCACTACCCAGCCAACAAGCGGCTGGTGTTGAATACAGACTCAGACCAAGCTATCATCCGTCTGATCTGGATTTACAGGGGAGGCTGAGAGGAGGGAATAGCTTGCACTTTCACACGGTTACTTTGCTGACAACATGAGACTGTTCCAGGCCAAACACCCAGGACGTGTGTCCCATGCAATGAAACGCATTTGCTCTCTCCCACGCATATGTCCTGTTCCGAAACAGCCATGAAAACCCTGCTCACTCGAAGGCAACCCCAGTAGCAGAGGGAGAACATCACCCATCCCCTTGCTCTGCCCAGGGCTCAGCTTCCCCCACGTTAGCACCTGTTTGGAACAAGCATCTCCTCAAAAAGCCCAGAGTGCCGAGACCCGGAGGAGTTGGCTGCGCTTTAGAAAAAGCAAAAATAAACAAACTCTCCTGACTACCAACAAAATCCAACCCACGACAACAACAACAAAAAAGTTTCCTTCCTAATTTCAGCTTCTGGTCATAAAATTTTACTTTCATGTAACAGCATGAAATCTGCACAACCGGAGCAGGGGTTTTTTAATAAAAGGCAGAGTTGATGTAATATCCAAGCCAAGGTGTTTTTATAAGCCAGAAGAAGAGAGACAGAAACACAGAAGGAAAATAATTTTCTTGAATTCCTTCCAGAAAGGAATTTTATTTAGATTTCCTTTAACCATGCTGAAATTCTCTTTCCTCTTCTTGCATGGGTTTTCCCCCTTAAAAGCTGTCCCTCTTAACCTGTGCATTAATGACAGCAAATCCAAGCCACTCATTTCTTTTTGCATCTCAGCCCTAATCCATTTAAAATGTTTGCCCACCAAGGAACACAGCAATTTTCAGTGTGCATTAGGCTCCATCTTTCCCCAAAGCCCAAATCACTGTGGGCCCTGGCCTTGGAGGAAGGTGCAACGTGTCTTGCACCCAGGATAATGCTCCTCTTCCAACACCCACGAGGATGGAGGCAAAGCTCTTCCCCATGTCCCAAACTATGAGGTTTGAGAAGAGAATAATGTCTGCTAAAGGGCCAGAAACAGCTCTCAGCTCAGTGAAAAATGACTTCCAAATGCCCCCTGCTCTGGGGATTTTATAAGGGAAGATGGATCTTTCTATCTGTTTTCCTTTCTTCTTCATTTTTCAACTCTTGACCTACACTGTGAGCAGAAACCTCCCGGGTGTGAGCCTTCGGCAGAGGAAATGCTTCCTCCAGTTCATTTGTCTTCGGTGGTCTGCGCAGCTGAAGAGACGCATGTGGCTGAAGAGATGCTGTTCCCAGCCCTGCCCATCCTGCCTCCTCTGCCCCGGGTGCCGGAGGGTTGGATTTGCAGCTCCGTTAGCAGGGATGGTACCAGCCATCCCTTACTGGCCCTTTGCAACTAGGAAAACAAGAGTCAGAGCAGCCTTGGCCCCACTTTTGGGCAGACATGCAGCCCAAGACAAAGGGAGGCTGGTCTATTGCAAAAAATAAAAGGTTTTGGTATTTACCTGGGCATGAAGGAGCAGATCTTAGAGCTGGGAAGGGTATCTTTGGGCGCTGCCTCCCAACTGCTGTCCCCAGGCAGCGGTGTGAGTCCCAGGAGAGCTGGTCTGGTTAACTCGTGCAGCCACCTCGGTTGAAAGCATCCTTCTCTCAGGTCAGAGCATGACATGAGTCACAGATTTCAGATGCAGATTTCAAATGCCTTAAAATCCCCGATTCCCAACTCAGAGTTCAATGGCAACATATTGCTACAAGATGTTCTTGCTTCCAGCATCACTCATGGTCTTTGGAAATCACCATCACGGCACTAGACCCAACAGGGAAAGGATGGTGTGGCTTGCAGCACCCAGTTTGAGAGATAATCCAAGCTGGATGACTGGGAACCAGTGCCTAAAGATTTCTGCATAAGCAAATTTCTGCTTAGCACATTATTTATATTTAGGGTGGGAATAACTAAAAGCTGAGGATCCTGTATAATTCAGACCTATGGGAGGTTCTTTGCTGCATCTTAGACAACCCCAAACACACATTGCCCTAGACATTGTCCTCCTCCAGACAGAGAGCAAGGATGGAGCAGGAGGGGAGGGGAAGAAGGAGTGAAAAGGGGGTGCCCAGGTCTCCCCCCAGGCCTTTCCCCTCTCTTGGTTTGAACGTGGGGCCCTTATTTTCTTACTGTTTTTCAGAGTGTCTCAAGCATGACCACGTGGTCCCCAAGAGGTGGGGACCTCTCCCCAATGTCCGGCAGAGCTGTTCCACGCAGGCAGCCCAGGCGTTGGCTGGAAAGCGTTGGGAAGCGATTGATCTCCAGGAAAGTGATTTATCAGCAGCTGGTGACCTGTGGAGCCGAAACCCCCGGCAGCACTTGTTCGTGGGCCACGCCACGGAGCTAATGGCATAAGCAGGGGGAAGCACAGATGTGAGCAGCACAGCCACCGACAGCAAGATGGATAGTACCTCAGGACAGGGCTGATGGACCTCTGGCTGTCTGGGACACATACAGCATGACTTTCAAGCTAGATGTGGAGAGGAAGAGGCTGGGGGGTAGCAGTTCCCATCCTCACCCCAAATTACCTTCTCGGGAAGATGGAGGTGAGGCTGGACCACATCCTTCAAGTCTGGTACGTGGGCCAGCAGCTCTTGTCCCTCCTCAAATGTTCTTGCAAGATTTTCTCCTTTGCGACAGTTGCTGAGAGGTTGTAAGAGATGGGGCTTGGCTAAGCCCACAAAACGGACTTTCCACAGCCAGGAAAAGGAGGCTTCAGATGCAGATTTAGGGAGGGTGAAAGGCAGACTCTGTAGACGCTGTTAGAAGTCGTGGCACTGAAATACATCTTGGACTTTGCTGTCCATTTGAGAAGTAGGAGATTTTAGTCCCCAGTTTACAAGTTGGGCCTGTCTCCTTAGCAAAATAAAATTCAAGAAAAACATTTTTATAGGACAATTTGTTGCTCTCCGTGAAAGCTTGAGAAAGCCAAACTGCACGGCCTGCAGGGCTGCAGCTCTGGTGTGGAAATGGATATGGCAGTGTCCCGCCTGCCCTCTCCCTCTTTCAGCGAGAAGTTTCCCTTTGGTTTACAGCAGCCCATGCTCCAGGGGAAAAAACAACAACTGCTGCTGTTATTCTTTATGAAGGCAGCAAGAGGGCTGAATAAAAGAGGCTGCATCCAAGGCACAATATGAGATGAAAAAGACATCCAAGCTCCATGGCGCTAGATAAAACAAAGCACACACAAAAAGAATCAAATGCTGAAATATGTATTTCTTGTGGGTATGAATAGAACTGTCTATGTTTGCCTTGGAGACAGGGGGAAGGAGGCCAAACGGTTTAATCTCAGCAGGTATTGCTTTTCAGTACAGAGACATCGAGCAATGTAAAGACCTCCTGCCAGGCCATTTCAGCAGTCGCACAGCCCTGCTCCTCCGAGCTGCTCGGCGCTGGCCTGTGGAAAGGTCACCTCTACTCTGCACCCTACAGACAGGTAGATGCTCGCACACCTCCTGCCCTCACACAGACGTTAGCAGTAAGAAAAGCCCAGCAAGTTCGAGGCAGCAAATCAGCCACCTCCATGAGCTTTATCCAGCCTCTGCCCTGCTCTCCACAGGCTGGGTCCCATCACTGGGCCGTGCCAGACCATCTGGTGTGTCCTCACTTCTCTGAACTCGGGGACTTTGGACTGGAGGGCAGGGAAGTGGGGTTTGTTCTGGTGGGCTGTAAAGCACCAGAGCCGGAGAGAGAATAGCTGTTATCACTGGAGCACACTGGTATCTCTAGGAGTCCCACAGGAACACGCAGGAATCAAGATACACAGATTTATGTCTTCATAAAGCCACGAAACAAACATGAAAAAGAGCTGGGTTTTCACTCAGGATAAAAGTTGTTGTGGACATGATAAAAAAGATGAAAAGCTCAATTTTTCAAGATGATTTCCAGGCTTGGAAATCCAGTGATGCTACAGCCATCCTGTTTTCTTCCTCCAAAGGACCTCACCCACTGCCATCCTGGGGCTGTGTGTGAGCACATTTCCCTTTGTGGCTCTGATCTTGCCCCAATACTCTCCGTGCACACAAGCATGTGCCAGCGTGCCCGGCACTAGCAGGTGCTCGAGCATTTTCCAGGCAGGTGCACGCTGCGCCAGTGCGGCGATGAAACCATCCAGTGCTCTCGTCTGCTGAAAAGGCAGGAGGGACCCATCTGGTGTGGCATGATGAGCAGGGCCAGAGGAGCAGGGCCAGGTCCCGGAGGCGATGAGTGAGCGCAGCCGATCGTTCAAAGAAGTGAAGGCAGAAGGTCTCCAGGTGTGAGGGTGGGGGAGCAGGTGCCCTCCAAATGTTTTCCACGTATTTGCCTGGAAACTGTGATGAGCTCATCTGAGAAGAGCCCCGCAGATGCTGAGCGCGCCCAGCCACTCGCTGGCAGGTTGGTCATGTCAGGAACTCTGATATGCTGTGCCCTCACAGAAGGTGCATGGTTGGATCAGTTCACCATCGTTTGCATCCTCTTCCCTCACCTCAGACCATGTTACCATCTTCTCTGTCTCTGAGCAGCCCATCCACGTGCAGAAATTCAGTGCCTGACAGTGATGGAGAGCAGAAGCAGTTGATGAATGACATTAAGCGCAGGAGGAGGAGGGAGATGTTTCCTAGCTAATCTGTTCCTCCTGAGTGTGGCTAGAACTGCTCCGACGTCTCCTCTCTGGTGGTTTGGGCCAGGCTGTTACCCAGCCCTGTTGCTGTTCATCTCCACTGAGAAGCCAGGTGGTCTGAGGAGCAGCCCCATCCTCTGCAGGCATGTTGCCTGAAGTACCACCCACCGGTTCCCTCATGCTCTGAGGCTGAAAATATGGTTTTAATAATGTGTCCATAAATCATTTTGTCCATAGCAGCTGACGTGAGCAGTGGTGCTGGGAATAGGCCCAAACTTCCCAGGTGCAGGAAAGTCTACACAGTCAACCCCAGCTCTGATGCCGTGAACGGTGGCCCCTGTTGGCCCATGTCTCGTGGCATGAAGGTGGCCACCAACAAGACTCAAGGGCAGTGGTCACCACTGGGTGAAAACCACCCTCCAGGGAAGCAAGGGTGGGATTCAGGGCTCTAAACAGAGGTATCTGGTGCTATGTGAGATGCTCTGGTGTCTCAGGGCAAACCATGGGGCTGTGAGGACCTATGGGAATCTTGAGCCTGCTGAAAGAGCAGCTGGAGGCCAGCTGGGGTCCTACAGGGCACCTAAATGGCACCAAGCACCTACCTTCAGGGACCCAACGTGTGTCCAAGGTCTTGACGTGGAACCTGGGTGTTGGCCATGGCATCAGCCACTAATACCACACGGGGATCACCCTGCTGCAGTGACTCTACCTGTGCATCCTTGGCCACCAACAGACCAGTGCTCATGGGTGTCTGGGAGGATCGGCGCTGTTATAATCCCTCTTCTGCAGCCGAGGAACTGGAGTGCACGGAGATGAAGTAACCTGGCTACGTTCCTGGGGGTCTGCGCTGTCTGCGCTCTGCCACAGAGCACTGCACCAACAGTGTCTCGTCTCCGTTCTCAGGACCACAGGACAATCCTGCTTTCCCAGCAGCAGCAAGAGCCACAGGGGAGATGCTGGTTAGCAGAGATGGCACGTGCTACCTGCGGTGGCAGCAGAAATCACTTAAGGCTGCCTAAAAAGAAATGTCATGTCAAAACGACAGCATCAACGTGCATTTTTTACAGCCCTCCCTAGGTTTTTGTCATGGATTCCTCCAACGGAGCCACGCTGGCCTCTGACAGATACAGGATATGTCTCATGACAGATTGGTTGTTTTAAAAGTATCCTGTTCTCCGGCTCTAATAATTTGGGAAGCTCATTTGCAGCCTTGAAAGCTGTTAGCCAGCAATCCTTTGAGCCTGCACAGAGTTTGCAGCCTGTCGGGCTCCCCTGTCCCCAGGCATCCATCACTCTCACACTTCACTCCTGCACCGACGCTGAAATAACAAGGGAGATCCCGCACGGCTGCGAAGCACGCTCCAGAGCTGGCAGTACCCCCGGCTGGACATTAGGACATTTCTCCAGCAAATACACTTGTTGGGATGACCGTTTTCCTGATCTCAGGATGGATGATTTCAGATTTTGAGCATGGGTTGGGTTCATGTCAAGGGCTGCCGTGAAGAGCAACACCACATCACTGCTGCCCAGACTTACCCATTCACCCTGTTCTTTCCATCCCCTCCTTGCACTCAGCAGTGATGAGATTTTTCTAGCAAGAAAAGTAATAAATAAATGAAAAAAAAATCACATAAAAGACATATACCTGGGCCACAGGTTTGGAGCAAAAGGCCCGTTTGCTGCTTGTAAAGACATTTGAAGGGAAGAAAACCTCACCAGATCGAAGGCTTTGACTCTTCCCAGCCTGTTTCTTTGTCTCTGGCGTTCAGAGGAGCGACGGGAAAAGCAGCTGGCCAGGCGCGGGGTCTTCGCAGTGGGACTGTGCCTGATATCAAGGCAACAAGAGGGGTTTTCACCTGATGCTGGAAACAATGCCATCCATAGAAGCCCACATTGTTACCTTGACATTTGGAAGCAATTACCTGCATGTTATGTAAAACTTTTATTAAACGACTGGAGAAATTCGGTAATGTGTTAATCATTGGTTGAATGACATCTGCTTAATACCAGAGATTTTTGAACTGCAGGAGAAGGGTTCAGCAGTTCAGAATGATTACCAAAACATATTGCTCCTTTTTTCATTCTCCTACGTGTTAATTTTTCAGATTTATTATCTTAGGCTCCTGCGTCTAGTATTTTCACTACATGTCAACATCTGTTATATCTCTGCATTTCGCAGCTCTTTAGTCTTTGCCCCATGAAGCCTTAGGCACTCGGATGAGAGATGCAGCCAGCTCTAACCCAGGGCTTATGCAATTTTCCAAACTAATCCAAAGGACAATTACCAGGGAAATTTGGCTTGCGGAGCCATTTCTGGCATCAAAAAAAGGGATCGGTAGATGGACTCAAACCCAGGGAAACCAGGCAGGTTTAGAGGCAAACTTGGCTGTCAGGACAAGACTTGGAAAGTCTGGGGCGCTGCGAGTCTGCTGCTCTTTGAGAAACATGTGGTGGGTGGAAATGTGTCATGGAAAGATGCTCGGTTCGTTCCCACTCCTTTTATTCGCTCATGCAGACCTGGAGTCACTGTTCCTATGGCAAGCCATAAAATCCTCCTGGGACCGCTCATCCTTTTGAAATGCAGAGCAAGGCAAGAAGGGATGTTCTGCACAAGCCATTGAGGCCAAGGAGCTCTGGAAGCCCTTGGTGCAGACACATCCACTGAAATCTGGGACCTGGCTGGGACCTTGGGCTCCAGGCTGGGTACAACCACTGGCACCTGGGCAGAGGTGGGGGACTGGGCACTGCCCATAAGAAACTCACAGTCCGTTAGGGCTAGGATTCATTCTGCTTTCTCTTTTTTTTTTTTTAACCTGTACTGGTACTCTCTTTACTGGGTAAAAGTTGGTGGCCCCAAGGGGCAGCGCATTAATGGCCCAATGTCCCAGGGACCAGCACCCAGTGCTGCCAGATGGGTGCAGAAACCGGCAGCTGCCCGACAGCCAGCAAAGCCTCTCCTAAAGCCATGAGGAGAAATACAGAGCATCCCATCAGGCTCGTATTGGGCTTAAATCATGCACTGGCCCCGCACGATGAATTTCACACTGTCTGTATTAAATAAGCAGACAAGTTAACCCGGAGCAGCTCAGCGTGGGACAGCCGAGCGTGGGCAGGAGCTGTGGGACGGCTTCAGGAGCGGTGGGAGGCAAAGCGCAGCCGCCCCTCTCGGGGCATCGGTCGATGGAGCCGTGATAGAAAAAGTTCACCCTAAGACGACTTAATAGAAAATCTTTTTGCAGGTAATTTCCATGCACTGCTCTGGATCATGTTCCAGAAGAAACTCACATTATATACGAGCCAAACGCTTTCTACTCCCAACCGTCAAGCCACGTTTCTAATTTATGCTTTTTTTATTATTTTGTTCCCTCACCCGTGATCTGCCTACCCCTCCCCAATAAAAATTACAGCTTCCATTTATCTTTTTTTTTTTTCTGAGGGTTGCTATAAATTCAGCTGTGTCCCATCTCTCCTGTTTAATGCAACACAAACTTTCCGTCCACCTCCCTTTGTAGGTTGTGTTATTTCTGTAACCTTACACATCTCCTTTCCGCATCCTCTTTTGGTGGGGGGGTGTGTGTGTAAAGAATGAAATAACCCCCAAATCTTTAAAGGCCATCTCCAAAACCGCAGAATGGCTGGTATTACATGCAAATAAAACTTGCAGTTTTTAATGGAGAAACTTCCTGCTTTTTTTTTTTTTTTTTTTTTTTTAATAAAATGCTTTCAGTAATTGGCAACAGCTTGGAAAGGCAGGCAATGACACTCGCTGCCCTCTGAGCCTGTGGGACCAGGGGTCACTTCAGGAGGGCTCCTGCTCATTTTGCTCCCGAGCTGTTTTGCAGATTTAACTTGCAGAAGGTTTGCATCTCATTTTGGAAAGCACACGGAGGAACGAGCATCCGATGCTCTGCTTCCCATCGCTGCAGTGACATGAGCCTGAAAACACTTAATCCTTCTAAACTCCCGCCTGGAGTAATTAAAAGAAATCATAAAAATGTGGGAATGGCTGTATTTCCCCCAGGCTTGCAGTCCGGTATCTGTCCTCTGCTGGTGGCCAGAGCGCTTCAGAGGGAAGCGGAGACGACCCCCTGCCCGGGGCCGTTCTGGGATGAGCTTCTCCACGGGAACTTCTGCCTCCCCTCGAGCAGAGCCTGGCCGGGGTTTATGCTGACAGTTGGCCAGGAACCGTTCCCGTTCTCCGAAAACTGCTGATGGAAACAAAAGATTTTCCTGCTTGTTGAGATTTGTTGCATTTTGTCAAAAAATCCTCCTTTTCCTCCGTCTTGGAGCACAACTTCTAAAAAGTTCTTCTGTGAACAGGAGGAAAAAGGTCAAATCTAGAGCAGTCGGTACCCATTATGGGAGTTTTTAGGCCTGATTTCAAGAAGGAAAAGAAGGAATTTTTGCAGAAGACCATGGCAAGCTTCTTCCAAACGTGAGCACAAGGAGCGAAGAAGATTAACACTGACATGAAAATGTAACCGATGGGCAAGAATTTTTTGGAGACTCTAACTTCAGTCTTTCTTCTTAAATCTAGTACCTAAAGATGCTGCTCTTTACTTAAACATGATTTTAAAGCGCTAAGCTCTGGCAGTAGTTCTCCTACTGCACAAATGTGTGACCTTGGATGACACCAATCTACCAAAAAAAGAAAGAAAAAAAAGGTGTTGCTGATATTTATTTATTTTATGCTCTGATTCCTCATTCATCATCAGGTAAATTTGCTCTTGGCAGCACCAGCAACTTCCTCAAACGCAGCCAAGGTGACCACTAAAATTAGCATCAAATCCCAATAACACTTTATATCATGTACACGTTATTTTTCACTGGACATAAATTGTGAACCGTTTCACTTTTGTTTTGAATCCCCAGGGGGGGCCGGTCGTTGCTCCAGGCATCGGTCCATGCCGGGGACGGAACCGGCCGATGCAACCGACTCCAAATGTGGAAGTTAAATTTTTTGTTTCACTGGAGAAATTTTCTCAGTCCTTGCCAAGATGAATTACTAAAACGTCTGAAGAAACAGCACTGACCGAGACCTCAGACAGTAAAACACAATTTTCATCCTCTCTCATAAATTTTTTGCTTAATGAAAAGTCCTCGAGGAGCACATTTCTCTGTCAGAGCCAAGGAAAATAAACGTGTGCGTGGTTAAACAGCGCCGATAGCCATGAACGCTAACGACCCTGCCCGCGTCCTGGTGTTATTAAACATCTGCATCTACATCCCTGCTGGAGACCCCCTCTCCTCCATCATCCCCAGGTAGGAGAGCAGAGGGATGCTCTGGCAAAGGGAGTTTTTGCATCATGCCTGTGCCACGCTGGGAGCGTTCGGTCCCCCCTCCCAGACTGCTTTAAGAGAGAGCGAGGCATGAAACGCAGACTTACCCTCAGCAGAATATAATGTTCCTTGGCTGAGGTTATTGTGAAAGCCCCACAATGAGCAGGACGGCATGGAGTGGGGTGGCCGTGGGTGCCTGGAGGTCCTGGACAGACAGCCATGTCCCTTCTCATCCCCAGGCAAAATTTTGAGTTAGAGAAGTGAAGCAAGGCAGGTAGTGCTACTGGGAGGTGTAATTAATTAAATACTTGTAAAGGCGTAGCATCATCCAGGGATGCTCACAGTTCACCAGGCCAGTGTCCTCCTCTCCAGAGCTTGGAGAGACTGAGGGTGAGGGCAGGTAATGGGGCATCCTGGTAGTGCCCGAGCCCGAAGAAGGGGGGTCAGGACTTGCTCCATGACTGTGTAGGATCTGACACGCCACAGACCTTGTCCTCCAAGGAAGCCACAAGCACAAGAGTGGGGAAAAAAACCCATCAGCAATGGGAAGACGGAAATTCCCTGCAGGGATAGCTAGCAGGGATAACACCCGAGAGTCCTGACATCTCCAGGCATCACCCAGAATGATGGGTTAAGATCATAGAATCATAGAATCGTTTAGGTTGGAAAAGACCTTTAAGATCAGGTCCAACTGTTAACCTACCACTGCCAAGTCCACCACTAAACCATGTCCCTGAGCACCACATCTACAGATCTTTGAAATACCTCCAGGGATGGTGACTCAACCACTTCCCTGGGCAGCCTGTTCCAATGCTTGACAACCCTCTCAATCAAGATTTTTTCCTTAAATAGCCAATCTAAACCTCCCCTGGTGCAACTCGAGGCCGTTTCCTCTTGTCCTGTCACCTGTTACTTGGGAGAAGAGACCAACTCCCCCTCGTTACACTCTCAGATAGTTGTAGAGAGTGAGAAGGTCTCCCCTCAGCCTCCTTTTCTCCAGGCTAAATCACCCCAGTTCCCTCAGTGGCTCCTCCTAAGACTTGTGTTCCAGACCCCTCACCAGCTCTGTTGCTCTTCTGAAGGAAATTCTGCTGCTCTTCTAAAGGAAGATCATCGAGTCCAACTGTAAACCTAACCAATTTTAAGAGGCGCCTCAGCGGGTGCCTTTAGCTGAACAGAAACACCGGTGCCAGCTGCGGCGGGGTCAGGATTTCATAAAAAATGAAGTGTGATGCTGAGGATCCTAATTTTTTCCAAAAACAAAGGAACCCCCAGACAGCAGGCGAGGGTGCTGCCAGCCGGAGCGTGTGGGCAGGGGTCTGCCACGCACAGGGCTCTGCCCATTAAGCTGCTGATTTCATGGGGCTAAAGGGGGCCGGGAGGGGGGGGCGACAGGTCGCGCTAGAGGGCACTGTCGCCTGCGGATCGCCACAGGGGAGACGGAGGATTTTTAAAGGTGCCAGGATATCCCACCTTTGCATCGCGACCTTCGCTGAAGTGATCAACTAGGCCACTGTTTTAAAAAAAAAAATAAAAAAAATATATATATTGCATCTGCTAAGGCTGCTGCATGCAGTATCCAAACCTTTGCTCTCTGAATATTGCAATAGGATTTTTTTACATGTTTTGACCCAGAGACACTCATAGAATCATAGAATTGTTGGAAGGGACCTTCGAGATCATCTAGTCCAACCATCAACCTAACTCTGATAAAAACCACCACTAAACCATGTCACTAAGCACTATGTCATCCCGTCTTTTAAATACCTCCAGGGATGGTGCCTCAACCACTTCCCTGGGCAGCCCATTCCAATGCTTAATAACCCTTTCAATGTAAAAATTTTTCCTAATATCCAATCTGAGCCTCCCCTGGAGCAACTTGAGGCCGTTTCCTCTTGTCCTGTTGCCTGTGACTTGGGAGAAGAGACCAACCCCCGCCTCTCTACAACCTCCTTTCAGGCAGTTGTAGAGAGCGATAAGCCCCAGACTTGCACCGGGTCTGAATATAGCCAGGGAATTTCCTGGGCTGGAGATGGTCAGATCTCTGGATTCCTCCTTTGCAGGTGGGATTTTGTTTGGGATTTTGCATCAGAGCGACAGGCTGCACCCTGGGAGGGGAGGGAGGCAAAAGCAGTGGAGTGTGTGCTCACAGGCAAAAAAATCGCTTGTTAAAGAAACCAAATGAGCAAAAAAGCAAGACCTGCCCCTGCAATGCATCTTTCCCCGGGGCAGGGTGCGGAGGCTGTTTCAGCGAGTGCCGTGGTGCGGCGGGAGCAGCCGGGATGGAATGGGAGCAGCTCTGATTTCCACAGATGGAGCTGCCGGGGGGGACATGGAGACCGAACACGAATTCCCCGGCTGGAGTTTGGCCAGGACCCCGGGGCTCACACTCTGGCTCCGGCTGCAAGTGCCACAAGACTCCTAACCACGAGGCGGTCAGGATTTGGGTTTTACATCATACCTATTTGTAGAGGAAAAGATTAAAGGCCTTGTGGACTCTTATGAAATCCCCGGTAGCAGCAGCTCTGGTGACTGAAATCAAATCAGTTCCAGACTGAGACATTCCATTAGTGGAGACTATTTAGGGGAAAAAAAGGGAGAATATTTCATTTGCCTCTCTGAAATGGTGATTTCTGAGTTCTCGGCGCCATTGGTGAGGGTTGGAGAGGGGTCCATGGGCTCAGACACATTTCTGAGCAACCTCTCTCATATCTTTCACACCTATCCGCAGCAGTCGCCATAAAGGCCAAAGGGACAGAAAAAATCCTGATTTGCATCCTGTAGACATCCTGTCTCACCTGAGCTGCACCTCTGGAGCGTGGAGCCACCAGGAATAGCTGTAGCTCAGGCTCGTCCGAATTTGAGGTCTCCCTGAAGAGCTTGCAGTGTGAGTGAGGACCTGCTCCCATGTGGATCCAGTGGTGGAGCATCCGTTGAGAGACCACTGCTGCCCAGAGACCACACAGCCCCACAGCTGAAGCCAAAGTCAAACTTCCCAGCATTTGTCCTGATTAAATGCCTTGGCCGGAAATAAACTTCCCAACCACCTTGAGATACCTTCAGAAAATGCTGTTTTCAAAGGGAGTAATGTTAGCTGAGGAGCACAGGCAGAAGAAGGTACGAAGTCTCCTTGGAAGCCACGTGCTCCTGTTGCTGGTTTGAGACCCAGCAAAATCAGGAGAAACAGCTTTTTGGGGAGGAGACCACCAAAGGCATTAACTCCTCATGCCCCTGGCAGCCTGGTGCACCTCTCCATCCCCACAGAGCAGATATTATCTACTAGAGATTTATTTCCAGTCTTCTTTTCAAGACATGATGTCAGGATTATAATAACCTGACTAAGGCAAACCCTGGATGGAATTACTATTGTGTTTATCAATTTCCTTTTTCTTTTCTTTTCTTGTCTCGATTAATCATGGAACAGCACGATGGAAAAGTCCTGTTAGACCAACCTGCCTCCCAGCCAAGGCAGGACTGATCCCTGCATCCACCGTCTTCTGTTTCATCCAGTCTATTTTTAAAAAATCCCTAGTGACAAGACTTCTTGAATCACAGGAGCGAGAAATGGAAAAGACCTATTAGATCATGCAGTCTGTCTCCTGGCCAGTGCAGGCTGTTCCCTGCAGCCCAGTTTTTAGCGTTTCAGCTTCCACCTTTCTTTCCCTCAGGAGATTATCCTGCTGGCTAACAGCTCTCACACTCAAGTTTGCTTGATGTCATGCTGGAAAGCAAAAATGTCCAGCACTGGCCTCAGCTGACTGAAAGCACTTTAAGCCTGGTCTGTACCTGATCAACTGGTACTGCCCTGCTTGGACCCCTGTGATGCTCCCCTGGGCAGGGGTACGTGGGACCCACGCTGCTGTTGGACCAACCAGTCCCAGCATCGCTCATCTTGGCTGCTGGGAAGGGACCTGTCCTGCTCCAAACCCTCATGTTTCCCTATACTGGTGCCATGCCACCTCAGGAGCTTATGAACAAGATGGACAGACCAACCTCAGACAGGCTAATTAGCTCTGTAGCGTCACTGTGAATTGTTTTTTCGGCAGCAATGGCACACACATCTGCCTGCAAATATTCACCCCAGCCTGCCCGCAGCGCACGTGTGCCTCCTGCCTCCTGCACGCCCCCCTGGCACACACCTGCAAAACCCCAGGCAAAAATCCCCAACCTGCTGTGTTTCCCCCAGCACGACCCCTCGGCACCAGGCAGGGGGCTCGGATGGGTGCTGGGGGCTCCCATGGGTGCTGGGTACCCGTGACCTGCCATGGAGCAGCACAGCTGACGTGCCCAAGCCACAAGATGCCCTCGATCCCTCGCGGCACGTGGTTTTCGGCTCTATCCCAGCCTTATCTGCCTCGAGTAATCAAAAATAATTGGTTGCTCCCCAGTGGACTGATCTAATAGCACTACGAATAAAGTTATTTTGAACAGTTGTTCATGAGTTCATCTCCTGGAAAGCCTCAGCCCCAGCTGTTGCTGTGCTTTTGATTTAAAAAAAAAAAAAAAAAAAAAAAAAATTAAACTCAAACTGGGGATTATCAGGGCTAAGCACGTCTCAGCCCTCCCTCCTCCCCGTGTCAGGTGCCCGACCGGGCTATAAACCGCTCTTTGTGTGCGGCTCCCTCACCCCTTTCTCTCTGGATTGGCACCAGCGCGGCTGTGATTTGGCAGCTCTCTGGAGCGCGCCGAGCGCGGGATGCTGGCAGCGCCGGCACGGCTCGCGGGTGCCCGGCTGGCAGGCAGCGGCGGCAGCAGGTTCAGCATGCAAATGGTCGCCCAGGCCTCCAGCCAAGTCCATTTGTTAATGGTCAAGCTATGGAGAGCCGTTTGGGGAGAAGCAAATTGAATTAGGCACGAGCGGGGAAAAAGGGAGGGTGGGAGTGGGGCTGGGGAGGAACCGTGAGGGTCTCTGATGGCCCTCCAGTCTAGCAAAGTGTGGATGTTGGGGACGGTGAGGAGGGTGACTGGGGACAGCGTGATGGCGGGGGACCCACAGCAAACATGAGCACAAGTTTGGCCCTGTGCAAGCCTGGGATGGTGGTTGGGGTGTCCTCTCGGGGACAGCTGAGCCTCCCATGCTGCACCCATCCACCCACCATAGGCCACCAGTGGAGGAGCCGGGCAGTGGGATTTTCCCTGCAACCACTGACCTGCAGCCCATCCCTCCAAAGCCATAACCACCACTCGTGCTGACCCAGGCAGGTCATCCCACACGGGGCACCCGGGGACCCTTGTGTGACATATTCCCGGGGTCTGCAGACGAGCACGGAGCCCAGCTCCTCCTCCCACCCAGCTCCACCATATGGTTTGCTGCTCCGTGGCCGCCTGCCACCGCAGACGGTGAATCAGCTTTGTCGCTCCAGCAGCACAACCTTTGCAGGCTTGAGGCTTTGTTTTTAAAGCATCCCCGTCTCTGCCCTAATCCCTGGGAGAAGGCAGGAGAATGCAGGACGGAAATGTCCCCTCTCCCCTCCGCAGCGGTGGCCACGGGGCCCTGCTGCTGGGATGAGCCCGTAGCCAGGCGTGCGGTGCGAGCCAGGGCTTGGGCTCCCAAAAGTCAGCGCCGGAGCGGCTCATCTCACTCGTCTGCCTGCCAGAGCAGAGACGAGTTCAGTTCCCAGGGTTTGGCCAGGACGACCTGTGCTCTGGCAGCAGCAGGTTTAGGACGGGTGGGAGACGGTGCCTTGACCCCCCTCTGCCCAGGACAGCTGGCACGGCGGGGGGACAGCAGTGCTGCAGCTCTCCCCCCCTGCCATCAACATCTGGGTGCGCTCTGGCTGGTCCCAGCCCCTCTCTCCACCACAAAATCCAGCTGGACACACGTCCCGGCAGCTGGACAGACACCGATGAAGTGGGGAGGCGCGGGTGGGGAGAGGTGGGGGGTCACCTCCTTCCCACATCAGCATGGGCTTTGCTCGGCTCGAGCTGACTGCGGAACCCCACGCTGAGAGCCCTCTGGAAGGGATGGATCAGCAGCTTGGACATTTGGAGAAATTCTTGCTGAGGCAGGACAATTAGAGCAGGACTACAGACTGGACATTCGGGGACGTTCTTGCTGAGACGGGATAATTAGAGAGAGGATACGGACAATAAAGAGGAGTTTCACACTTAACTTTCCTTGTCCAATCAATTAGGTAATAACAGAGTTATTCTATACATCCGCCTAAGGAGGTCCCTCCTCCTTCTGAATAAAGATAATTTTAAAAGCAGACCGATGAACTCACACCAATAATTATCCCAAGGCTGGGAAAACTTGGGAGCAATGAGGGAAAAAAGGAGAATCAGATCAAAAGGCAGAAAACCAAAACCTGAATACATGTGAGGCTGAACGCGCATATTGTCTTAAAGCTAAACTACACAGTTGCATGTAAGGAGACAGGCAGTTGGACTAATAGTCATCACTATATCTACTGAATTAAGATATTAATTCACAGTGTTTACATCTCCTTCACTAATTCTCTTCCCTGCCTCAAAAAGAAAGGCACTGTACCCAAAGCAGGGCAGGTTTCTAGAAGCAAATTTCACACAGCATCCCCACTCTCTTGGCTTTCTCGCCATGGCTCTTCTTTTCCTTTTCAGCATCAGCATCTAAACATCTGGGTTGTGGTGGAGCTTAGAGCTGGAAGCGACACAATATAGTGAGAAAGGATGTTTTTGTGCTATTTCCAACCTTCCCAGAACAGAGAACTTCAGAAACCCCTTTACAAAGGCTGCTTTCTTCCTCCATGCTACTTTGAAAAGATGGGTGAAATCCTCAGTTATCTGCCTATACCAGGGTTGTACAAGACAGAGACGATCAAAAAGGAGGGGGGAGGGGATGACGAAAAGCACGGCCAAGTGTTTTTTTGTTTGTTTGTTTTAGCTTCTTTTGGTTAAAACTGCAGTTTTGGAGCAACTCCAGCCCCTTCTGTACTTGGGGAGGATGGAGGATCTGAAGGATTTACTAAGATCCCCACTAACATTTTTTGCTGGTTTTTTTTTACCCCTACTAAATTTTCAGTTTCTCGCTGAAATGTTAAATTTGAATAAATTTTCAGGGGTTTTAAAGAAGCTTCACTCCTCAGCACACCCCGGGCTCACCTGGCCGGCAGTGCTGGTTGGAAAAACCAGTCCCTCCGAGCATCCCTGCCCAGCAGCTGAAAGCTCTGAGAGGGCTCAGTGGGCACCAAGGCTGGGTCGAGAACAAGGAGTTGTCCCAATTTCCCTCCTCCATCCGGAAAGGCTTGTGAAGGAGCATTAAGGATCACACTAGGGTCTCCTTGAACTCTGCACCCAAGGGCAAGGGTGATACTCATCTCGATCCCCCTTTTCCCACCCATTTGGGTGCTCCTGAGGGTGTTGCACCTGAGGCACAGACCCAACGCTGACACCAAAAATGATATGGGTCCTGCTGCCCTCCTCTTGTCCCCTCCTGGGGTGAGCGGTTATTCTGGCTCTATATGAGCTCAGTTTTGAGCCTGTTCAGGAGGGGGCTGCCAGATGGAGCAGGGCTGCCAAGCCCGATGCAATGCAGTTGTTTCAGGAGGTGGAGTCTGTCTGCGGAGTGCTGGCCTGCGAGATGCGTTGGCTGGCGCTCAACTATGTCCCTGTGATCTTGACCGAAGGAAACCCGACGTTTTACCCCCTTCCCCAGATCCCCACAGCTAATCCCCAGCTGCCCAGGGGCAGACCTCCATTTTCCAGCTAGCCTACAATTTAAGAACTGGATCCTCTTTGCCTCCCCCCAGCCTGCTGGCAAACACTTGTGCAAAGCAGCTTGTCCCCAAAAGGACAGCCCCTGGCCTGCTCTCTTCCCCCATTTTTGCTCCTGCATTGCACACAGAAGCCGAGGTGCAGAGCTGATCAGCAAAGTCCTGCTCTGCCTTCCCCATCCCAGCGCTCACCAGTCCCCGTGGGGCTCTGGGTCACTCCCCCAGTCCTTGGCACATGGGGGGCTGAGCTCCGTCTGCTCCTCCAGTGTGGTGGGGCTTCCAGCTGCACCCTCCTCTGCTCCTTCTCCCACCTCACTCTCTCAGGGTAGAATCCCACGTCAAGAATGCTTGAAAACGCCAGGTTTTATCACCATACAAAGCTGCATCCCACAGCTATTTAAACCATCACCCAAACAGCATGAGCAGCCCTAAGGAGATATAGACAACGTGGAGAAAGCCATCCTGGCCAAACTTCTTACTGTTCAGAGCACCCTTACAGTGGTACCCCACATATGTAGAGCCAGCCAAGCATCCTCATCGCTCCCCAGCCCCTGCCGTAGCCATGGGACAGTTTCTGAGGGTGCGAGACGCCCAGCACATCCCCAGAGCAGCAGAGCACAGAGGCTCGGTGAACCCGAGTGGGGTAGTTTTGACCCCATTTAGCAGAAGACAGCGGTGCACACACCTTGTGACCCAGGGCAGAGGGGCTGTGCAGTTTCTGCCTGCAGCAACACCAGGTACCAAACCGGGCAGGGATGCGGAGAAGGGGAGCGAGCTCCAGCCCAGCCCCATGGCTGCCTCAGCACACAGAGCTGCCAGTTCCCAGGTACTGGAAAATCAGGCGACGTCGCTTTTGTAGCACATCCCGAGAGTCAGAAGAACATATTTTATCATATACATAATCTCGAAGAAAAAAAACCAAAACAAACCCTCATCTTCTAGATTCCCAGACAGTACACTCAGCATCCTCATGCTACTGATGTAATCCTGGTGGAAGGTCCCCTGGGCCCAGCCTCGCTAAGCTGAAGCTGCACCGAACCCTCGGCATCAGGCCCTCGCCTGCGCATGGAGGTGGGCCAGTGTCCCCGCAGCCCCTCGGTCCCGTGCCGCTGAGATACCTCGGGCACGTTTTATGAACCTGTTTGTACACTTGTTGAGTGTCTAAGTTCACTCTGCACCCACGGGGAACATTAATAGCTCAGTAAAACACTTTACTAATGCTATTCTTGCTGTCCTTTGTGTTTAGCTGCAGTAAAAATTAGCCAGGAATAAAACTGACATCATAATAAATATGAATAAAACCAACACAGCAGATTCCTTAGGTAAGTCTGCGTAAGCAGGTACCCACCTTCAACCCCGAAGACTTTACTGTTAAATAAAAGCAACTGCAAGGCAACCCCTGAGCTGAGGTACAACAAGTGAAACGCAAGATAAGTTGGTGGCGCGACGCCAGGGTGCATATTTGACCCAAATTGCTTAAACTACAGCTGGTTGAGTGATTCACTGCATCCAGCTCCATCAATGGGCCTGGCCGGGCTCTCTGTTTGTGACTTGTCTCCGGAGAGACGGAGGGTTTCTTTGTTTTGTTTGTATGAACGCCTTGGTTATTCAGGGAACCGTGACACACGCTGTGGGAACATTGGCTGGCTGCTCCTGGAGAAGATGCACATGGTGGATCCATATTTGGACCTGGCTGCTCAGCTCCCCTGGGAACCCTCCTGCTCTTGCTTGACCTCAGGAGCATCACTCATGTCTTCGTGTGACCCATAACTCTGTCCTGCTCCCCAGCTCACCTGGCACAAGGAGGGCTACGGCCAAGAGAGGTCTATGCGATGCATGGGGTGTGTAGATGGAGGAGAATGTAAGGACTTGGCTGGATCCCAAGCATCCCTCTAGCTCAGTGTCTGGTCTTTGATGGACAGATAACACTGGAGCACCAGGAGGGAACAGATATGATGCCCAAAGCTGGAGAACACCGCTGTGTGTTTAACAGCCCTTGGTGCTTGCTCTCCCTTGAACTCCTTGTGCCCCCCTTGAAGGAGGTGGGTAGCACAGAGTGGGCCACCTGGTCTCCTCATGGGCAGGCAGACTGGGGGCACAGAAGGAGCTCTGCACCTGAAAACATGCACCCTAAGGCAGGTTAGCCCCATATGGACTCAGACAAAGGAGAAATGCTGGGAATCTCCCCCCCTTCCCCATCTCCCACCGCAGTGTCTCCTGCCACCCTGCCCGGTCGTGCCGTCGTTAAGCCACTTGAGTTGGAGAGGGAAAGATTAAATAAACAGAGCCAGGCCCTTGGCTGCCCAGCTGTGATGTTGCCCGTGCTAAAGAGAAACATGCCCCAAATAGTTGAAATATAAAAATCTCAACCTGGGATCAATTTTTTTTCTTTTTGAGCCAATTTGTGGGAAGAAAAATCCATCCAACTTTAGGAGCGGGCGGAGGAAGGAGATGAAAACAATTAGATACCATCTGAGCGGCCATTTCATGCCCTTCCAGGCTGAAATTGGCTCCTATCTCCCAATGAACTTCACAAAACATCGAGTACTGCCTTCAAGGAGTTTGGAAATACCAATACCAAATATATTCAGAGCTGCTGGAGTTCCCCTGTGTCAGTAACACCATTCCCAGCCTGTGGGATTCCTGCCCCCAGCACCACAAAATGTCCTTAGTGACAGATTTACAGCAGGACCATCTCCAGTCCCTCCTGGGGGTAAGGCGCAGATCAAGGCATCCTTGGTCCTTCTCCTTCCAAGCATGTTTTCCAACAAAAAACCACCTTTTTTTCCTCAAAATGGGAATTTCCCCAGGAAGCAGCTAAGGTCCGTGAAACTCTTCCTTTCTCTTTGCTATTCAAACCAGCTAAAACTGCACATTTCATTTTCGTGGCCAGTAAAACCAGAAGCCAAACCAGCATCCCTGCTGCCATGCTGGCCATGATGGCAAAGCCTTGTCCACTCTGTGGACTCCTGTGGCCACCATGGAGCTGCTCTGACGGCTTTGAAGCCGTTTGGGCTTTGCCACTTCCACGGACATGGGGGTTAAGTCCCAACAGGTGGGGATGGAGGAGAAACCCAAGATGCTCTCCCCATCCAAGCGTGGCCAGAGCAAGAGTTTAGGACCCATGAGTGGGGCTTGTGGCTGTGGGTTGAGCAGAGAAGCTGATGGGGAGGTGAGGATGGTGGTGAGCCCCAGCCTGATCCCAACTCCATGTAATTTTTTGGAGGGACACACACAACAAACCCTCCCTCACTTTGAGAGGGGCTCAGCCTTGCCCCTGGCAGAGCACAGCCGCCTTCCAGCCGCTGGGGCAGCAGATGGCAAATTGACATGAAAAAATGCTGAAAATGAAAATGCAACAAAATGCTACACAGTTGCCTGTCCCTTTCGATTCAGTTTTTGGTCAACTAAATTGTTATTGAATAAGGCAAGCTGCGTCAAAAATGTACTTTAATGAAGTGCAGCAGGGGCTCTGGCATTATTTCCCAAGCTCCGCTAAGGTTTTAATCCCCTGGCTCTCTAAGCCACTGCGCGACATATGCTTTAAAGAGGATATTTTTTGCTCCCTGGTATTTCACGCATGTTATATTTTAAAGACTGCTGCCAGTTTAGTTTAGGCCCAAAATGCTGGTGTCACTCGGGGGATGGAAGAAGGGGGAGATATTTCACCAAAGTGATTAAATATAATCCCAGAGCAACCTGGGAGGAGGGCGACCTGCCACCGCCACATGGCACACAGCCCCAAGTCCCCTCGTGTCCCTGCCAACAAGTCTAGAGGTGTTCAAAAAAATTTGGGAGGTGTCCGAAAACGTCGGTGTGGGTGATGGGTATCCTCCACACCCAGCCTCACCTTCCAGCCCAGCGCTGGTCTGGCCACCGAGGATAATCCCAGGGGACTCTCCAAGCACCAAGAACGGACTTTGCTAATTAGTCCTGGCTTATCTCAAGCGAACTTTCTGCTCTGTTTGGTTAAGACTGGCCTGGAGTGACTAATATCTGCAGCAGGGAGGAAAAGCCCTCCTGGCATCTCTCTTCTTGCCTGGGAGAGCCTCGCTCGGGGAGATATTAAAGGCTTTTGTTTCCAGGAGCTGTCAAACCCCTCACCTTTCACAAGCACTAAAACGGCCAAGGGAAAAAATATATGCGAGTGGAATAATAATTTTTAACTCATAAATTTGAGCTTGTAAATCAAGGATTGACGGAGCAGTCGTTGTAATGTCTCGTGAGTTAACATTCAAGGTTTTCTTTCACCTGAGGAAAAGGAAAAAAATACCCAAGTCTCTGCCCTTCCACTCCAGAGATTGCTATAAATCACCTTAATGTTACACTCTTACTCTTAAATAGACCAAAAGCATGAGCACAGGGAACAGATAGTGAAACTGGGTAATTTAAAAAGTACAGTACGGGGGAAGAAAGCGTTTCTTTTTTAAAAAAAACCACCAACAGAACCAAACCAATCCCTCTCTGCTTTTAAAAGCAGAAGGCAAATCCTACACTCCAAGAAACACACCCCTGGGAACCGAAGCTGAGCCATGGTCCTGGTCCTGCTGCGGTGCTGAGCTCGGCGAGGGCACAGGGACAACTTGGCTGCTGCTGGCAAACTGCAAAGCAGGTCACCTGTCTCTGTGGGTTTGAATTTGGGATTGAGGAAAACAAGAGAAAATAGAGGAACGAGGAGAGAGGTGTCACACGCGTGTGAAAGGGATGGGGGTAGTACTCGCGTTGAATGGAGAATCTGGCCACCCGATGTTCCCATCTGTCCTCTGCCGAGCTGGGAACATCACCACAACACATGCCACGCATGCACATCACAGCCACCCACCATGAGCCACCACGAAAGGGAGAGCAGCACAGAGCAGCGCATACCCAAACTGGGGGCACCCTACCCAAACTGGAGGACTCAACATAGCCCAACTGGAGATGCAGCAGCTACACAAGATGGAAGGTAACAGAAGAGGAGTCCACCATGGCCACCCTGCAGAGGGGACATCTGCAGAGCCGGGGCCATCACCCACCTGCTAATGATGTCCCACCACCACAGCTCCTCTCCTGGGGGGGGGGCTATGTGGGAAGTTGTGAACATGATAGAAAAAGATGCAGTGGGAAAAAAAGTGCCCAGTTGGGCAGTGGGCTGTGTCCACATGCAGATTCTGGCTCTCCCAAAGTTAAAAAATGTTGGGTTTTTTCCCCCCACCCTGGGATTTCCTATGTTATCTGTTTTGGATAAGAAGGATGAACCTCAGCAGATCTGAACCTTGTTCCCAAATGCTGAAGGTGCTTTGACCCAGAGGTCCTTCCACCTCCATCACTGCTGTCCCTGGTCCAGACAAGAGCCGATCCCCGCTGCTCCCACCCAGGGCCCTGCAGGGGCAGCAGCCGCTGGCTTGTGGGGCTCACACCCCCAGGGCCCAAAGGGTCTCTGCCACCTGCCACCCCCGGGGCTGTCCCCAAACCGGCAGTGAGGAGCTGGTGCAGAAGTTGCTCAACGGACGAGATGTCGGTTTGGGGAGGTTGTGGCCACATGGCCAGCAGAGCACCGGGAGGAGGAGGAGGAAGAGGAGGAAGGCATTGGCATGCAGAGCACAAGTGCGTGCGTGGCACTCTCCTCTGCCTAATCTGGCGGGTTCAAAGCTGCCGGGTGGTGCCGGCTGCAGCTGCGGCGTCTGAGCTCCAACAGGTGACGGCTCAGCTGTCCCCCCCCAAGGGGCTGTTTGCACTGGAGGGGGGCTGGCCTGGGGGCCAGCGGGTCCCCAACGCTTCAGCCGTCTCCATCCTGCCCTCGGGAAGCTACCCGCACCTCCTCGGCATCTGCGTGGGTCTGCGTGCAGCTTCAAACGGCTCCCTCCCCTCCATGCCCAGGGGGGCAGCACATCGCAGTGGGATGGGGCACGGCTGCTGGGAGGCATTAATTGTGCAAAATCCTCCTAAAAATGTATCCCATTACTTTTGGAAACCCCTTTGCAAACAGCATCCGTCAGTGCGACTGCCCCTGGACCCAGTGCATCCAACAGCAGGTCCGGGAAATGCTTTTTGGGCAAATCCAGCCAAGCATCCAGGGAAGCCGGAGGGATTTTAATTTCTACTCCCAACTGTCTGGTTCCTCTCCGGAGGCTGCACCAGCAGAAGAGACCATCTGCCACCAGCTGGGTCAAAACGTGATGGGCAGGGGAGCGTGGCAGAAACACTTGGACCTGCCTAGGGCATCCTGGCTAAAATCTGCATCCGTAGTGGCCGGGGGTCATCACTGGACTCGGGCTGGGACAGTGGCACAGGCAGAGGGGGGCCGTGTCCATACTTGGCCTCACAAGAACTGCAGCATCCCAGTGACCCCATCCCCACTGCGAAGGGACGCCCAAATTTCCCTCGTTTGTATATGAAAATAACAAAGCGTGACTTGAAATATTTCCCCACCAGCTGCAGCTGGGCACAACAGGTCAGATAAACGGCTCGCTCATCTCCTGTACGCAAGAAATATCGATTAAAATACTAAAAAGTACCCTGAGCCATCGATTTTCTGCAGGCTGCCATGCAGGTGCGGGGGGCAGGTCCATGCACCCCCCCAGCCCCGCAGAGCCGCCGGCATCGCCAACGACCCGCTCGAGTCCTCATTAAGTCACTCGAGCTGCCATCGTCTGAGCAGCACCATTATTCACGCAGGCTCCAGACCCCGTTCCCCACTGTTAATTTCTACTTATCTGCATATTTTATTGAAAATTAAAATCCTTTTGCATTTTTCCCAGGGCTCCGTCGTGAACAATCTTTTCTCGCAGCCCTACTTGACTCCAATTAGTTGGGATAACAAAGCTGCCGCTGTTGGAGGATTATTGACAAATGCTCAAGGAAAAAAAATGGCAGGAGAATAGTCTATTAAAATGACAGCTTTTTAAGCCTGGAAACAAAACCGCCTGGCAATTAACAGTGCTGGGGAGGCACAGAAATTACCAATTCTTAGTTTTTTGATGGCATTTCAATTGATTAGCCTGCTCGAGCCATTACTTTGTGTCTTGCCTCTAGTTAACTGATGGGTCACCATCAGCATCTCTCACCGAGCGCAACACCACTGTCTCCATTCCCCCCGGGGACCACAGGGATATCGGCACCAGCCATGGCTCCGCGACAAGAGCCTGGGGAAGCTGGGGGCATGGAAATACATCCCGTACAGGAGAGGCAGCCCCTGCCCTGCCCGCCTGTGGGGATGCTGCCCGTTTCCCAGGCCTCGTGCTCGCGCTGAGCTGCCCGTAGATACAGTTCCCATGGGCGCCCGTCGGCGCTGGGCTCCTGCCCCTAAAAACCTGCTCGATGCAGCTGCAACTATGGCACAAAAGGACTGAGAAGCATTGAGAGCAGCACAACTCATTCACTGATAACTCGTTAATGGCGTTTCATATTTTTTCCCTGGCATTTTTTCTTTTTTTTAAATAAAAGAATGGCGGGGGGGGGGAGAGGTAAAAATGAAGCATACTTGATAAAGGGCAGTAAGTGTTATCCCTTAAAAAAAAATAAATAAAAACCTCACAGAGCTTTTTTTCTTTCATAGGTGGCTCGGACAGCTGGCTCTTTAAATATTAATCAGGGGCTCATTGATATGCAAATATGGTAAGAGGGAATAATGCTCCCGCAGCTGCGCAGCCCCCAGCAGCCCCGGCCGAGTGTTGGCCTCCTCTCCACCATGAATGGAAATATCTGAGGACACAGGTGCAGAGAGCCGACCGTGAGCAAGATCCTGCTTAATAAGGTAATTTGTGAGCGATGCTCTATAGAGACGAACCGGAGCAATCTTTTACCACTTGACAGTATCTGACCACTAAACAAGGTGTTAATCTTATAATTGTGGTGTTGACTGTTCCCTAGCACAGCGTTCCTGGCCTTTTGCCCTGACACTTGGCCAGTTAAAATCAACTTAACTGACAGGTCGGACGCGCGCCAACCGATCGGCGATAAATTATTTATTGTTCTATTTCCAGAATAACAAGTAAACAGGAAAGACAGGGCATCCCACAGAGAGAAAACCAATTTGGATGCACATCATTGGACCAAGTCACGTTGCTCCACGTGTGCATCCCTGTTCCCTGTCCCCTGAGAAGCCACGCTCCCCGATTCTCACCTCTTTCTGCTGGGAAGGTGACCACATCCCATCTTGCAGGAGCAAAGCCATCTCCACTGACAGGTCCAGTGGTGGCATCCATGTCCAGGGTCCTGCAGGTGGGGTTCTGGGGCCTCCTCTTCTGGGCCCAAGAAGAGAGACAGAAGCAATGTCAGAGCCTGCTGTGGACATCACCGTTGGGTGTCTGCTGGCTTCCTCTGCTAGATCAAGTGATGACTGGGGTGGTAGACCAGGTCATAGGTAGTAAACTTAAACTCCCTAGCCAGGAGACCTTGGCCCGTCACTGTGTCCTTGCTCCAAGGCCATCCATGCTGTTGTGGTACCCATGATGGAGATCATAAATTGCTGCACGAGAGGCAATAGGGACAGTAGGTCAGAGCCTTCAGCAGCATTTCACATAACCAGAGCCAGTGGAGTTGGATGTCCATAAGCACCCTTAGGACTCAACTCACAATTTGCTCTCTCCTGCCATTTGCCATTAGCACAGATGGGTCTACAGACCAGGGAAAGATGATAAGGAAGGGCCTCTGTGAGAGTACCAAGAAAGGAACCCTCCACCACCACCCAACGTGCTGCGTTGCTTATTGAAACGCTCATACCCCCTTGCCACCTTTCTTGGGAAGGGATGCCCTTGCCCCTTCCCACTCCCACCTCTCGGGGCAGAGCTGGCTCTGGGGCACAGTCCATTCTTCCCACTGACGGGCAGGACCAGCTCGATGGAGGCACATTGAGGCATCTCCATCCCACTGGGGACACAACGGACGCATCCTGCCCTTCTATAACAGCAAGAGAAAACAAGCTCCGAGGCTGCAGATACAATACCCGCTGTCGCAGAGTATTTTTAAGATTTGCCTCCTGTGGTTGCCGTCCTCCTTTTCCCTGCCAAGCTTCCTTGCCCGGGCTCCTGGTGATGAATGACCTCGTCCGGGTACCGCCGGTACCAGGCGCACGCAGCTGCGAGGCATTTTTCCCGGGCGGGCGCTGCAGATGGCTGCTCCGCCGCCGAGCCCACAGCTGCACGCTCCCCGCTCGCCCGCGCCACAAAGGGACAGAAAACGCAATTAATTAGAGAAAAGGAACGAGCGGGAAGGGATGCTGGGATGTCTCAAGGAACCGACCAAGCTACCCGCGGCTCGCCCTGCCACCGGCATGTCCGGCCTCGCCACGGCTGGCTCCAGCTTTGGCAAGTCTCCGGCTGGGCAGGCTCTCGGATCAGCAGAGAGGTCTCGGGGCAAGGGTTGTCCACATGGTGCAGTCATTTCCAAAGGAGCTGAAGGCCTTCCTGGAGACAGGGAGAAGCACAACTTCCCATCCTTGTCTTCTGGCCCAACTTCTGACTTTTCCGGGGTCGGTTCTTGGTCTCCAGCTCCCGCTCCAGGGTCAGAGCTGGGCTCCCGCTGCGCTCCCTTGCAGGCAGAGCTGGATGTGGCTGCCACAGCCTGTGTACCTACGTGGGTGCTACAACATTGTAGGTACCGGCAGCATCTCCCCTCTGTCTGGGGACAGACAAGATCATCTCGGAGACTGAAGTCATATAAATTCAGCCACCTTTTAATTTGTTTAAAGTTTTGCAAAGCTTTCTTAGCCTGTATAAAAACTACTTTATTCCAGGAGATAGGAACAATTCTACCTACCCTTACAGATTGGCCTTTTGTTTCCAAAGTATATTTATCTGCCTTAGTATCTCAGCACTTGCATTATTATTAACAACTAATGATTAACAATAAATTACTACTAATAATTATTGTTATTTTATCTATACGGGATTTGCCTCTTTCAACACTTTATTGAGAGCAAAATTGGACCTATAACCTGGAGTGTGGAGATCCCCCTCTCCCACTTACACCCCACTTTCCATCACTTCAGGGCAGCACCTGGCTCTAAAAATTTGGCCCAGGAGACAAAAATTAATTTGCCAATTAAATGTACCAGCCCTGGGGCAGCACCCGGGGTTGCTTATGCCGTACTGGTGGGGTTAACACACCCAGCGCAAGAGCCTTACATCGGCTGCCAGAGCTCGCCCCGCAGACACAACTCCCATCCCTCCGAGTTGCTGCCGCCTTCTTAAAAACATAAAACCTTTATCCGAGTTGACGAGCAGCAGGGCTGCACCGTGGTCCTCAGCTGAAATAACCCCGAAGGGGCCAAACTCTGCAATCCTGGAGCTGCTGTGGGAGGATGGAGTTTTCGTTGCCGGCCGGAGGAGGATGCGGCTGTGCCGACACCAACCGCCCCTCCGGCTGCACCGGGACCACGCGCCGGCACTGCAGGCAGCTGCCGCAGAGGTATCTTTTTACCCTGGACCTTGTTAATGAACAAAAGCTTAGGAGAATGTGGGCGGCTGGGCTAGACGGAGAATAAACAGGGGATTAGCAGCACATAGCCCCCGAGCGAGGATTGGGCTCTTTTTTCCCCTGCACTTGAAACCCAACTCCCCACCGTGGCACCAGCCAGAAGCATTTCTTCCCCTCCCAGTGCCGCCACCATCCATCGTTAGCCGGGCAAAATTAGCTTTTGCAAGCGTTTTTATGCCGGCTGGGCAGCTAGCCCTTGGGCTTCTATTTTTGGTTCTGTTTTCTTGTGCATGTGGAAAGTCAGAGGCCGGGCGATGCCTTCGCCACGGTGCTCCTCTGCCCCAGCCCGCCTGCACCGAGCCGGGAGCAAACACCTACCCGGCCAAGCTGGGATAAACTCTCCAACGTTCCTCAAACAAACCCACACAAGGCAACTTGCCTGCAGCCACGGCACGGCCTGGTGGTATATGACCTGTGAAAAGGGAAAAAAAAAACAACAACCAAAACCCAAAGGGAAAAACAAATTCCCTGTCTCACCCACCCACGCACGTAGACGGGGAGCGGCACGGTGAGGGCACACAGCAATAAACAGCTCGTTCCCAGCCCGAGCTGAGAGGTGCTGCCAGCCCGGCCGTGATGTACATTGTGCGTGTGCTTTATATGCACATCATAAAAATAATGCTTCATGAAGGATATATAAGCATCCAGACCAGGCAGGGCCAGGCAGCTGGGAGCTTGGCTGGAAGAAGCGCAGGCAGCGGGACCCAGCCAGGCTCTAGCAAAGGGGACACTGGCGGCTGCTCCCCCTGTGGCACGATGTCCTTGTGCCACCTCCGAAGTAACCCCAGGCCCAGAGTGCCTGCAGGATGGCTCACTTTTTGCTTTTTTTGCTTGTAAATCTCTCCCTTTTAAGCAGGAAAGGGAGTGAGCACACCGGCAGAGCAGCCCTTCCCAGGGAGCTGCTCCATCTCTACATGGACGTTAGCTCAGGACAGGAGCAGTGAAGAGCCAATGCTTCTTGTGGGGTGGAGATGACTTAAAAATTCACTCAAAAGCATCATGCTTCCGCTTAAGAAATAGCTCCAAACAGAAGTTACATGAAACGATGCAATCCATGCTTTTTTTCCCTTGTAAAACCAAACATTTCACCTTAATACAAGGGGAAAGAAAAAAAAACGATAATTCATTTGAACTTTCCTCCCTGGGATATGAATTGGGGAATGCCCCATTCTGCAGAAACACACAGGCAAAACCAGAGTGACCCATCCTGCTGCTTATCCCCCGGCTCATCCGTAGGGTTTCCGGAGCTGCCGCATCCCTGGAGCAGCCCACGGAGCACTGGGGATGCTGGGTGGGGTGCTCAGGTTGCTCCTTCCCCAGAAGTAATCCCCCGGTGGCAACTCCTTATTTTTGTCCCCAAATGAGGTAAGGTTTTGCACTAGACTAACACTTAATAAACGTTTGCATCAATTAGCAGAACATGACATTGCACAGCCTAATTCCTCACTGGGAGCTGCCAGCCCGGGCTGGGGCCGGTGCTGCAGATGGAAAATGGAAGGCCATATGGTAAATACTGGAAAAAAACTCTAATATATACATCCCTAAATGCTTTTTCAGCTGATCAGATTTTATGTGGTTAATCAAAGTTTGTGTGATAAGCATCAGAGCCCCAGGGCTCCAAAATACCCAGGTGCCTACGTTTGGTCCCATCCCTCTTGTCCCCCCGAGAGCATCTCTCCTTACCCCGAACACAGGCACTGGCGCGGGTAAGGGTGCTCTGGGCCGTCAAATAGCCGACCAAGCTCCCCTGGCCAATTTTCCTAGGACAAAATGATGCTCCTCAAAGTAAAGATCAAAAAATGCCCATTCAGCCCTAAAGCGTGGCGTGCCCCTGCACTTGTCAGCTGAACACTAGAATTTCCTCCTCTACGAAGCTGGAAAAGTATCCGGTCCAGGTCGCTCCATGCTCTATAACGAGCAATTACTCCTTTCAAAAGTAAGATGAAATAAGAACCATTCCCATAATCACCTACTGGATTTTATCAGCATGTTTGGGTTACGCTTTTGCCCCTTTGGCTAATACCTAATTGATTCTTTAATCTCTACAACTTTTTTATTGACTGATACAAGAGCTATTTAGCCCATCAGCGGCAGGAAAGCAGCTTGCAAACCCTCCGAGACCCGCGACACGGTGCTTGGATGACCTCATCTGAAGCCAACGCTTTATTTGATAATCTATCACTTATTTATTATTCTAACTAACTGCTTGCAGGTGGTGTGATTTTAGTATAATTGTCCCAGCAACAGGCACACACAGGGAAAAACTCAGCAACGTGCAATCTTATCCGGAGCTGCTACTGCGGAGGAAGCAGGCTCCCAGCCTCTGCTGGGGGAGACGGGGGGGGGGAAACCCAGCATTTCGGTGACGTGAAGGGCATGGCGAAATCCCACTGACTGTGGAAAATTGAAGGCAGGGGCTCATCCTGCCCGCCGGCTCGCTGGGGGAAGGAGGAGGCAGAACAGGATGGAAAACTCCAATACCACAGGGGGGGAACCTGCACGGTGTCCAGCATCACGGCTGGGGCACAACTCGCACAGGGACGATTCGGCACCACAGCTCAGCTCCTTCCTCCCTACCTGCCTGGGTGCAAAACCTGAGCAAACTGAGGATTTTAGGCAGTGACAAGGTACCAGGACGTCCCCACAGAGCCTTGCACTGGGCTAGCACGGTCCTGGCCCCACAACAGGTCAGTGCTGGGATCACCTACCGGAGCAGCATGGATGGCACGTGGACTCTAGAAGGTTTAGGCCAGCACATCGAATGTAAAACCCTGCATAAATAGAGAACGCGGGTTTGGCGTTTATTGCTGGACATCTCTGTACTGTTTTTTCCCTACCACAGCCCTGGGGCAGGTTGTCATCCCTTCGCCATCCCACCTGCAGCAGTGTGGCGAGGGGGGGTGGATACCCCAAAGAGGTGCCTTCAACCCAGCACTGGGGAATCCTGAAGCCACCCTGTGACACAAAGCTGCCACTCCTGCCCAAAGGACAGATCCCCCAAGGATGTCCTTGCCAGCACAAAATATGGGGTTTGCTGCCTTCCTGGCTCCAGGGGGGGCTGCTCCCGTTGCCCCCCCGCCGCCAGGCTCTCCAAACTGGAAGCTGAGAGGCAGTGGCAGAGAGAAACCAGCCCGTGGATTGACAGCAAGACTCCGAGGCATCCAGCAACGGGCTTTTAAGACCAATTAGTCCCGCATTAGTCTCCAAGACTTTTGAGCTAGAAATCCCCCCAGGATTTGTGCCACTTACAGCGTTTTCCCAGCGAGGGAAGGGTTTGAGGATGAGGAGGCCGGTACTGGGAAGCACCGCTGGGAGCAGAGGAGGTGCCTTTCCGTGTTTTGTGCCTCCTCCTCCTTTTCCCCAAGCTCTTTCAGCCAAGCCAACGGCCTCAGCAAAAGAGGAGAATGGCATTTTGAGTGGCAAGACCCCGTTGTGGCTTCAGTTTTAACCCCGGCTGGGGGAAAAAAAATAGCAGGGGGTTGAGAGAATCATTTTTTCATTAAAATAAAAATTGATCCATAATGAAAATAGACTTCTAATGGGAAAAGTTTAGCGCAAATGGAAGCTCTTAAAAATTCTTTTGACTGACAATAACCTGAAGACCCTCCAGGAACTCCAGCCCAGAATAATCTGATTAAATGAAAACTAATATACAATCCTGAAATTCATCCCATGCTGGTCTAAACTTATAGCAGCTGGGTAATTTAGCCTACAGGTTTCTGCCTCATGCCCAGCAGTTCACACTGAATTGTTTAGCCAAACTTAATCTACTGGGAAGGAAAAACGCTCTTTCCTTTAATATGTGTTAAAGTAAAGCCAGCTTCTAAAAGCAGCTGGGAGCAGGGAAGGTATACAAATACACATATTTTCTACGGGAACTCCCAGACTGAAGGTTGGCTACTTTAAAACAAATAACTACAGTTTATAAATGACCCAGAAATAAGGAAATCTCTGGGTTGGTGCATTGTAGCTGCTAGAACGGATAATAACAGCACTGCACCATGAGCCCTGCACAAGGACATCGCAGAGGAACAAGCTCACATTTTCCAGCAGCTCCTCACCACTGACCCCGCTGCAGGGGCCACGAGCCCAAACACAAATCAAATCCACACTTTTATCCAGAGAAAGGTTTGAAAATACAACCTGGGTGGATCTGAAAAAAATCAAATGGAAGGAATGACTTTTTCCCCAAATCTTAGGGGTTTTACACCAACCCTAGAGGTTTTTTTTTTTTTCAAAGGAAGTCTGCCAGTTCCAGGGGTTTGGCGAGGGGAAATGTCCTCCCAGAGCCCAGTGACCACCATGATGGTGATGGAGTTGGGAACCTCTCTGTGTTCCTGCAGCAGAAATAAACCCTGATGGGAAAACAGAACTTCCAAATACAATTCCATCCTTAATGGTTTTCTAGCTGAATCTTAAATGCCTGTGGGAGAATAAACATGCTGCACAGTAACACACAGCACAGGTTTCCATCTTGCCACCAGAAGACAGCTCTCCTAGACAGCTTGGGCCAGGTAGATGACCTATAAAGCCTTGAATGCCCTTGGAACTTTATAGTCAATGAAGTTTGAGCCAAAGCCTTACATGGGGGGCAGGGTCATAAAGTAACCAAAGAATCCAGCCCCAGTGGGGACCCCTGGATGGTCTGATCCAGCCTCCCACATCTTCTCATTGACCTGGGCATTGTTCTTTCCAGCTCACTCCAAAAACCACTCTGCTGGGTCTTCCCAAATTATGCAAGCATGGATCAATTTAGCCATTCCCCGTGTATGAAAGATGAGCTAAAACCCATCTGCCCGTATATATTCACGTTGTGTTCCCCAGCAGCAACAACAGGAATAGATGTTTATATGTGGTAATAAAAAAACAAAAAAAGCCTGAGGAGGCTTCCTTTTTTCAGGGGAAGAACAGCCCAGATGAGCTCGGCCAAGGCTGTGGGATCCAACCCCACCGCAGCCGGTGGCCAACATGGGGAAATACAAACCCAGCTGTGCTTGCTAGGGGGTCTCATGCTTTCAAAACGCTGTAATCTTGGCAAAAAGGAAAAAAAGCTGGTCCCATCCTGCAGCCTGGACCTCCTGCCAGCTGGCATCACCGGGCCAGTACCTGCCACGGTGGTGGTCACCCCCAGGACTTGCCCTGGGGACCCCTGGCTTTGGGTGTGCGGCAGAGAGGGTGACCCCGGGACCTGGCAGCAGGTCCGAGCACTGCAGAAATGAAAAAAACTTGCAAAGATGTCAGGAAAAATAAAGTCCAAGCAAGGAAACAGCTTGCATCTACAGCTACACAAAGCAAGGCTGAAGGGGACAATCTGCCCCTAGGGAGTGTGCCCGGGAACTCCTGGGTGGGCTGGGGCTTGGATGTGCAGAAAATTGAACCTGTTGTGTTTGGTCACCTGCAAAGAGAAACTCATCTGTCAGCAGGGCAGGACCCCGGGTGCAAGCATCCAGCATGGTCCCCTGTCCAGCATGTCCCCACCATGTTCAGGGACAGGAGCTTGAGCTTCATTGCAGGTTAAACACGGGCATCCTCAAGCCTGTGACTCCTCTCCCCAGGAGGACACATAGGGGCCACTCCAGCCTTTCTTCTCCAGGGTGAAAACGCTCCCCCCACCCCGTGTGGCAGCAGGGACCCTCCTAAACCCACAGAGGTCACCCAATCACATCCATCGTCACAGACAAACAGCCCCAGGGCCGGGATGAGCCAGTGGGCAGGGAGCTGGGGACACTTTTCCAAGCTGAGGCCATTGCCGAGCGAGTATTGAATGCAGCAGTGTGCTCGGGTTTTGGGGAGGGAAGGCAGCCAGTCCCAAGCCCCGGCCATCCCCGGGAAACATGTGCAGAATGCATTTGGAGGGGCTGAATGATGCCACCGTCCTCTGTGCAAACACCGAAGCATCCTCGCTGGGGGCTCCCTGCGGCCTCGCTCCCCCTGGCATCACCTATTCCCCATGGGGACCCTGCCCAGGAGTGGGGGAGGAAAGGTATCAATTGATTTGTGTGCACACAGGGGTCTCTCCCGGCTATTTCCTCCCTACCTGAGATTTTATGGGTGATGTACTCGAGGAAAGCCAGCTGCTGCCCTGCGCTGAGCACCGTGGAGCACCCAGTGCCACCGCAGAGCCACCAGGGCCACACACAGGGACAGGGGAGCACAGCTTACAGAAGATGCACTCGTAATAACCCCGAGGGTCAATAACTTCCATCTAGGAAAAGAAAATTAAAGATAAAGCTGCTTATTTTTGATCTGACAACGTCCCCCGAGATGCCCCTGGCTGCAAGGGGGAGCCTGAGCTGCCCAGGGCTGACACAGGGCGAGCACCCCCCTGGCCACATCCTTCCCTTCTCGGCACTAGTGGCTCTGGGACCTAGTTGGACCTCACAGAGAAACAGTAGGAGGGAGCGGGATTAGATCAGGCTCTGGATCAGGGGATGAGCTGGGAAAACACAGCTAAGAGAAGAGAGTTGTCATGGGGAGGGGTTCAGCTGATCGTTGCTTCGACTGATGGACCCAAACCCTGCCCCCGAGAGCCGGTGGAGTTTATGTCGGGACCCTAATCCCCTCTGCCGGGTGCTTGGTGAGTGTCCCCCTCCCATCTTCAAAGGCGTCTGAGGAAGAGGAGCTTGGCAGGAGCAGACCTCAGACAGAGTTATCTTTCAAATGGATTTACAGTGCGGTGACTTGGGAACGCCACAAAAGTTTTACTTCCAGTACATAGCTCAGGGTAAAAAAAAAAAATCTCTGCAAGAAAACTTCTACTCAACAGATAATACAATGTGGTTCCGATTTCCTCAGCCCCTCTAAATAATTGTTTCTTTTCTTTTTTAAAATTTTGTCCCAGGGAAACGTTTCTAATTTAATCCCCTGCATGCACCTTCCTCACTGCCTTTGAATGTGTATTATCTTCCAGCCAGTGCTCCAGAGCGGAGCGCGGATTTTTGATTTTAAAAAAAAAAAGAAAAGAGAGAAAAGAAAAAAAGCTTAACAAGCACAATGCGCAGCAAACAGGAATGGAAATACCGGTCTGGGTTCCATTATCCCTGACCCAAAGGTTGGAAACCAAAAGAAATTAATTAAATTGGGAAGGGGGTAGGCCAGCACCGTTTGCTGCTGGTGACCAGCCCGTAAGGGATGCCCAGGGGATGTCCGTCACCCATCACCCGTCACCCGTGCAGGGGGGCACCCTCACGGTGTGATTCATACTGTTATTGAAGCTGCCAGCACTCACGGAGCCCATGGGGCTGCCCGCCTACACCAGCGTGTTCGCGTTAGAGCCGAAGGACGGATGGGGACGGGGAGCAGACAGCGTGGCTGGGGGCAGAGTCACTTTTAACAGCGACTTAAAATCCCCCCGCTTTGCCTGGAGGACCCCAAGGCAGGGACCCCCAGCAGAGGGATGCGTGCAGCTGCTGAGGTGGGATCCTAAATGGCTTGCATTGCAGCAAGCCCCTGCCCGGGAGCAGGGTCCTGAGCGGGCAGGGACAGTGCTGGTGGCAGGGGACAGCGGGGCATGGGCTGAACTGGGTGCTGGGAAGGTGAAAAGCGCTTTTTCGTGGGAAGCTCCATAATCCCGTCAAGCCAGAGAACACATGGACGCGTGTGCTGCTCTTGGCCAACTCACCTCCCAAAAAAATCCTGCCAAGTGCCCGACTGCTGGGGGCTGCCCACGGTGGGACAGGGTCATGGGACAGGGTCCAGCCTTGCTCCGTGGCTCCATTCCCTTGCTCTCCAGGGCTCAATTTCAGCCGTGGGAGAAGAAAATTGAAAAATAAATAAAACGCTTCAAATAACATCTGGCAAAGAGGTACGTGCAGACATCGCCCGAACTCACATTGATGGAGATGTTCAGTGTGAACCCACGCCGTTATCTCACGTGCCCATGGCGACATGAACCCCCACCCATGAACTACTCCGATCTTAAGGGACACAACCTGGCTTACGTTGTCCCCAGCCCCTCGGGCAGGTTGGCCAAGCCAGCAAGGACGATAATGGGAGCGAGATGCGGGATCACAGCGTTTGCCCTCATCCCTCCACGCGGTAATCGGAACAAAATGTTCTTCCATTGTTCGCAGAATAGCGTTGGTTTCCAACTATGGCAAATATTTAGAAAAACACAATTGAGTCATAAATGTTATTTACAATTTGGAGCGCCCTATACATTGCTCCAAGCCCCGCAATTAAACTATTTGTCTTGGTTTGAAAAAGACCGGGTAACGATTAGGACTTTCCCAGTCCCTGGCCAAGACTATTAACATCTTGCAGAAGCGTGGTGGCTCCAAGTGATGGGCTCTGCACCTCCACTGCCATCACGGCTTTCCCGGGTGCCAACTGCCAGCCATTGCTCCCTGCCCGCTGGCTCGTCCCCAGCAAAGCTGGGCACCTCCCGGCTCCCCGCAGAGCCAGCACCGCCGGTCCCCCAGGACCTTAGAGCCTGGAACAGTGATCAAACCCCCAGACACAACGCCAGACACTCCCTCAAACGTAAATAAGTGCCGCGACACCCAGGACTCACCTTATTTATTGCCTGTCACCTCGTCCCTGTGGGAGCTGGCATGTCCCCCAGCGAGCCACATCAGGGCAGGCACTGGGGGACTGCACCCGGGGCTGGGCTGCCCCTCCGGGGCTGCTGCCGTTTTACCTTTTTAACACTTTTAGAAAAAATATAAAAAAATGAGTGGAGCTCCCTCTGCTTATGCAAGAGCTGTTTGCTTTAATCCCTTTCCAGAAATAAACTCCCAGGGGTGCCCATTCGGTACACGCAGTCAAAAAGGGGGGAGAAATGTGTGAAATGGCATTTCTGTGCCCGCATCCATAGCCCGCGCCGCCCCGTGCCGGTGCCAGAGTTACCTGCTGGTTTGCTTTTCCCACTTTGGACTGGGTTTTCTTTCCAAACCACATTCGGCTGCTTTTGGCACACCTCACACGGGATGGGATGGACTCAGCTGGATGAGCCCCAGGGGACAGGGGCAGAGACGTGGCCACCGCCTCTGCCTCCCACAGCGCCCACTGGTCCCTGCCGGGTTGGTGGCCCCTGGGGAGGGTGGCTCTTCCCTGAGCACCGAGCTGCTTCAGAGCCTGGCACACACACAGCAACGCTTCTCCCCTTGCATGTGGCTGGGGGCTGAATTTGCTCTGGAAGGGTGAAAGCCTTATTGTAAGCTTTCCAGCCACTGGAATTCCTCCCCGGGGAGCCAAGGTGAATGTCACAGCACAAACCCAGGGGGAAAAGCCTGGCGAGCCCCTTCCTGTGCTTCTCCCCATCCTCTCCTGCTTGGGTGCGTGGTCGTGCAGCCGGCGGCGCTGGACCATGCCCGTGGGATGCTCAGCTCCTCCCGAACACTGGCTGGTCAGACACCTCCAGCACCAAACTCCGTCAGCTCCCCAAACAGGCGGATTTCAGCCCCGGGGCCGCTAACAAAAAGCACCAGTTATAAAAATCCCAGGTTAAGCAAACAGGAAGGCGCAGCCCCTTGCGTCTGTGCTGCCAGGCCAGGGCCCATTAAAACAAGACCTGTTTAAAGGTGGTGGGCCTGGCGGCAGACTTGTTGACTCCCGACGCCTTTCCAACCTGGCCACTGCCACCCAGGCGACCCAGGAGCATCGGCAGCGATGGGACACGGGACGGGGTGGCCGCACAGGGCTGCGCTTGTCCTCGGGGCTGAGTCACCGAGCCCACACGGCAGCTCCAGTGAGGAGCTATTTTGGGTTTCTCAGTAAACCTGCGGCTTTCTGCAGGCAAGCCCTGATACAACAGGGGTTTATGCATTACACAGGTTGCTTTGATCTTTTTTTTCTCCCCTGCAAGAAGAAACGTGTGCAGCAGAATGTGCTAACAAGCAATCGATTATTATAAACTACCTCTGCCAGTTGCTGGCTGTTTCAGACACCGTCCATGTTTTTGCTCTCACTCTCCTCCCATCACTGTGATTTTGGGCTCACCAAATGGTGGGACAATTTGGAGTGATTTTAAACACAGACTGCGAGGAGGGGAGGCTCGAAAGCGAACAGGAGTGACAGGGGAAATTCAAGGTGAGGTCCCTGGGTGTTTTCCCCAGCCTGGGGCCACTGCCCAGCCCCAGCTTGCTGTGCTGCTCTGGGGACAAACTGCGGGACAGCCGCACCATGCCTGGCGGGCAGGACACATAGCTCAGCCCCATCATTAACCTGCGGTGAGAAGGTGGTGACCGGGCCCTTCCCAGGGTGACAGAGAGGGCAGCATGGGGACAACTATGTTGGGAATAAAGCAGCTTTGATGGCTCAGCGCTGGCAGTGCACGTGGAGATGGATGGGATGGGATGGGATGGCACGGCACGGAGGAGCAGTGCCCCATGCTGCGCCAGCATCACCTCTGCATGAGGCAGATACAGAGCAGGACCCGGCTGCTCTGCCTGACGCTGGGCTCTAGTGAACCTGTGAGCACTGGCCGAGGCAGGAGACCACCCCAAAATCTCACCTTGCACCTCTACAGCCATCACACAATGTAATGGGCCAGGGAAATTAACACCAACACCTCCCCAAAACTAATCACAGTATTTGTTCACCTTTTGTCCAAACTCTAGAGCTGAGGATTTCTGAAGGGAGCAGCCTGGCAAAAGAAATCAATCATCAGGCAAGGCCACGGTGAGAAGGATGCACAGAAAGAAACAGAAAGATGAGAAAAAATAGACCACAACAGCAGGTGAACAGGTTGGCGAGGAACCTTCTGTAAAATATATGTAAACAAGAATATGGATAAAAAATACAGAGAAAGGCAAGACATGTAGTTTGTAAGGGAGCTGACTACTCTCCCTCTTCCCCAGCTGGTCCCTCTTGACCTTGCTTGTCCTCTTCCATCAGTCCCGCACGGGGTACAGCCAGTTCCTGTCTTCATAAAACTTCTTCAGGCCCTGGAGGTTGACAGGGGGGAAGTAAGGGCCGATCCTCTTCCGAATCCACCACCTCCCCTCACTGGCGTGCTTTCCACCAGGTTGGCTGAATTTGTACTTGAAGTGTTCCCCTCGGATCCACCTGCAGAGAAACAAAGCACATCCTGCTCAGGAGGGGCTGGCTCCGCTGCTGGGTGGAGGAGAAAAGGCATCAGACCCTATTTATGGTCCCCTGGAAGTGGAGTTTTTGAGCCTTTCCGTAGATGGATGGAGAAATGAGCGTAAGGGCACTCAGCCTGGCTGGCTCCTGCATCCTGGTGCTCCATCCATCCCTGGGGTACTCGCAGCCAGAGGCAGCAATGCAGCAGTCCCTGCTGGAGCGAGGCATTGGGAAGCTCTCAGGCTCCTCTTGATGCATTTTCAGAACAATGCACAAGAGAAGCTTTAACACCCCTGCCCAGTATGCTCCCCACCGCACCCCACATGCCTCTCTACAACCAAGTTTGAAAGAATAATAATAAAACCAGGAAAACTGTTTTGTTTTGTTTTTTTTTTTCTTTTCTGAGCGCAACTATGGAGTATTTCTGCCCGGGACATTTTTAGGTACAGAGCCCGACTGCTGCCCCAGCTCCCCCAGCATCCCTCTGCCCCGGCCAGCGGCTGCTCCTTCTGCTCCGCAGCTTATTAGCGGGGCTACGAGCGCATCTGTTTTCTGGCCGCCCTGGGAGTTGACAGAAAAGGAGATTTTAAAACAGTGCAGAAAGAAGCATTCATCAGTGTCGCGAAACACATTCGGAGGCTAACCATGCCGCGGGGTTCGGGAGGTTTGGTCCCGCTTGATGTAGGGCATGCTGACAAGAGAAGGAGTAACACCCTGGTCCTCCAGCGTTGTGGTCCCTGTTTGCAGAGTGCATCGCCGCATTTGCTGGATAAGTTCATAAAATAACCCACAATATAAAAATGTCAAAGTCATGTCAATGCTCATTTAAACCTGCTTTGCTTCGCTACTAAAATACAAACCCTGCTACTGAGCAGGGCACTGCGCTCCTGCAGCTGCTCGCTCCTGGGGCTGCACCTCGGGCAGCCGTAAAGTTCCTTCCTACTGCTAAAATAATTAGGGACGACTCCTGTATATTTGCCATCAGCGCTCACCTTCGTAACACCAGCACTCCGACGGGAAGCAGGGGAGATGGCAGACAACGGATAAAACTGCACCCAATTAAAAGGTCTGCTGCAATCACAACTCGACAACTCAATTTAAATCTTGCTGGGTACCCAGATGAGCAATACAGAAACGATTCTCCTAACAAAACACATTAACGTGGGGCTGTTCATCACACCCATCACTTGCTGCTGACTTTTCCGATTGTCTCCTGGCTGGAATGAAAATAGGACAAACATCTCCATGTTTCCCCCTTCACTGAGGATGAAGGTGGGATCCAAGGAAGCCCAGACTAAAGCATTTGGAGCTACACTGGGACAGCTCTAATTTAAGCTGCTGGTAGGAGCTGGGTGCCAAGGGAAGTGTGGGAATGGAGGTGTCCCCCGATGACATACTGCTCCGTGGCAGAGCGTCCTGGGCCACCCTGACTTGTTGGTGGGGGGCTGCAGGGAGGCAGGATACCAGCCCTCAAATAGAGGAAGGCAAATGGGGTAAAGAGGAGGAGGCAATGCCACAGCCCCGGCTGGGGCTCGGGCTGCACAAACCTGCATCTCATCACCATAAATGCTGCCCTGCAGCTGCTGGCTTCATTAGTCAGGGCCACTTCTACACCCTCTCTCCCCCCTCCTTTTCTGAGGCTGGTAAAAGTCAAACGGGGGCTGAAGTGTTACTCCCACAGTGTTTACTTCGCAGGAGCACAAAATTTCCTGTTAATAATTAGAACACTACTGAACAGCAACGTTCCCGCGGGTCCAGGTAGCCTGCAGGCTCCTGTCCGGGATGGATAGAGATTTCCAAGCTGTGCTGCTTGATTGCTTTCTTGAATTCAAAAAACATATCCACCTCCCAAAAAAGCTTCAGTGGCTGATTTTATGTCAGTCCCTCTCCAGCTCGAAGCCTCCCTCTGTCTGACACTTCGGGGCTTTTGGGTTTTTCCCGCCCCAAAAAAACCCGTCTCCACGTACACCCACAACATGGGTCTAACGGGGTGCCCCACGCTGAAGGAGCGATCTGCAAACCCCCTCTGGCAAAGTTCCTATTTTCTAGACGGGCACACAGAGAGCAGAGAGCAGTTGACTTATCCCAGGATAGACCTAGGAGACCTCAGGAGATGCCAGCTCTCTCTGCTCAGACATAGAAGCACCTTCTCCCCAGCCTCAAGGACTGTCCTATAACCCCTCTGGAATGAGAATTTCCTTGTCCCTTTCGAATGGGCTTGCCTGCCCAGATTAAATAATATCTATCATCTGATTTGGTATGATTTTTCCCATATGTTCTCTGTCTATTAAAATGTTTGCTATCAAAGGGATCGGCATGTAAAACTAGAACCGTGTGAGCATTAAAGCGACCACATGCAATTGAAGATGCATTTTTGTGGCATAAAGTTTGCGTTTCTATCTGACTATGTTTCAGGCTCTTCTCTTCAGAGCCTAAATCAATCTGAAGAGTCCCCCAAGACCCCCGAACCTCTAAATTCAGCCACCCTCTTGTCCCAGCCACGGTCACTCTGCTTCCCCCAGCCTGCTCCACCTGAGCCATGAGCTGGAGTGTTGGGATGCGCAGTCCATGTCTGGATGACAAGATCCATGGAAGAGAAACCTGCACAGCTCTGTGGGCTGTGGAGTTTGTAAAGTCCATGGAGCTGAGCTCTTCCAGGGGCTGAACCACTCACCCAGTGATAAGCTATAAAGCCCACACCACAGCCCATGGCTCTTCACTGTCTTGCACCACCAGTGCTTCTCTGGGATGCAAGACTTGAAGGTTTTCATTCTGGTCACTGGAGACACCAAAGAGCCTTTACCCGGCTGCAGCAGCCAACATGTGCTGCAGGATGGAGGAACTGCAGCAGGAATACCTCTGAGCATCAGAATATCTCTGAGCATCAAAATATGCTGGCAGCATCCAGACCCCACACTATCAGTCTTCTCCATCATTCCTGGGATTAGGGGCTGTGGGAGAAACATGGAAAACCTGTAACCCGTGGGAACCTTTCCTTGCAAGGCTCATGGATGCAAAGGCTGCAGAGTTTAATACTCACTGGAGCTCCTCGTTTCAGGCCTCATAGAGTTTACAAGCTACTCCAGTATTTATAATCTACCTGGGTGCCTCAGTCCTGAAGTTACAGGATTTGGAAACTCCTCCGGCGCTGCCTCGCTGGACCTGCTCCCTCCTCCCGGGATTCCGGCAGCGAATGCGCTCCTGCACTAACAGGGCTGAAGCATTAACCCCCCAGAGTCCATCATTTCAGGGCTCACAGAGTTTACAAGCGTTGCTTGGAGCCCTGGAGAGCTTGTAACTCAGGCGAGACACACACATGTGGTTGCCCACAGATTAGGAAACTGCTACGAGCTATGGATCACCTTATCAGCAATTGCTTGTGATTTTTGCAACTCTGGGGCTTAGGTGAAGACTTTCTGGCTGGTGGAAGGGATCCACAGGTCTCTGAGCCCTCTCTGATGCAGGAAACTGCTGGCATGCGTGAACCTTGCCTGCTACTCTTGGAGAAACGGGAACATCTTCAAGGAGGTCATGAAGCAGCTATCTGACTTCATCTTCATTAAAAGCAGTCTAATGCCACAGGTGGTCACTCACACTTGGAGAAGGATGAGCAAGACCCATGTTTCAGAGGGGACAGACAGAAAGGTCAGGAAGGAGAATCCTGGCTGCAAACGGTTTCCCAGGATCTGCTGAGCAAACACAAGCCGGCAGCTTCTCCTGGCTCCCTGGGAAGCACTGGGCACCAGGTACTGCAGCTGGATGGGGAAATCAGGTTGAATCAGCTGAGACCAAGTTAGGTCCATTAGGAGACACAAGAGGGCAAAATAATCACTTGAGAGGCAAGAAACAAGATAGGGTCACATAAAGCAAGTCAGAAATTTCTCTTCCAGGACATGGAAAACCCTCTCTGCTATAACAACAATAGGGATGGAGGACAACAGACAGAAGTGAACCTTTGGCAGCTTTACTCTCGAGCCCAATGGCAGTGCTTGGGAGGTGCTGATCCCAGTGTGGATGGCTGGAAGAGGGAGGACCACCGAGACACCCAGAAGGACCCACCACCCCACACGGGAGATGCCAGGATCTGCCTGCCACCACCCTTCTGGGCAAGCACCCGCTCTCCATCACCACCCAGGTCAGGCAAAGCTACAGCCTCGGGGAGGGCAAAAAGGCTAAAAATAATAAGCATTATTTTTTAAATCAATATATTCATCCCACCAGATGCCCGGTAGCAGCTGCACTGTAGCACTTTTAAGATTCAATCATATATCAGCCCATTATGACATCTTCCAACTGTACGTGTTAAAAATTAGCAGCAATATTGGACTTGTTGGGATGGAGGGCTAAATCTCCCAGACAGCTGTAATTAGTTCCAGAGGGTGCAGCTGTCTCCCTGCAACAGCTGAGGGGTTCGAGGGAAAAAACCAGAGCCGGTGGTTTCTGTTAGAATTAATGGCCTGACAGGGCAAGGCGGGGTGGGAGAGGGAAGAAAGAAACCAAAACACGGGGCGTCTTTTCGATTTGGGTTTGGTTTTTTTTTTTTTGTGGTGGTGTTTTTTTTTTTTATCTTAAAGTTCCCCACTCCATTGTAAATCAGGGAGCGAGTGGCAGTGGAAAGTACAAATTCATTACAGTAACAGAGCCTCCATCATCGGCTTTCTTGCTTATTCTAGCCCCGTTAGCAGGAGGGATCGTAAATTCATCTTGGCCCAGGTTTGCAGAATAAGGGCAGTTTTATGGGTTGTTTTTCAATGCCACTGACTTCTCTTTCTCCCAGGCTCCTGCAAGGTCTGGCCCTGCAGAGCCGGAGCATCCTCAAAACTTTCTTGGGAGATGGGAAAGTGGGTTTATTCCCCCATGGACAGGTTAGAAAGGGAGGCTCAGAGGCTGGATCTCTACCGAGGGCAGAGCAAACATTGGGGGAAGGAAACCTGGCTCTTCCCGGGGCTCACAGCACGGGTTGGGATTACTTTTGGCACAGACAGACCCAGCATGTGGGTTTCAGTTCAGTGTTTCGCAGGTGTGAAGGGGATGGGGCCGATGCTCCCCATGGAGCCAAGGCAGGAGCTGCCCTTGCCAAGGGAGATGCCTCCCATGGCCACAGGACACGTGGCACAGTCCGGCCACAGTGAAGCTGCCCCACGGCTGCATCTCCCACCACTACCAGTGGTGGCTGGAAACCAGATTTCCCACCCTGGGGCAAATCCAGACGCTTTGAGATGAGCTCTGCCCTCCCTGACAACACCGAAAGGCTGAGGTTGTTTCTACCAAAAGAAAATCCCTTACACTTTCATTCAGGACAGTGGAATCATTTCATTCTGATAACACCAGACGTTATAATGTTGATGATAAATTAAAGATTTTCATTTAAATTATAGTACATATGGAAGGAAGAAATGAACTGCAGTATAACATTTCACTGTGGCGAAACCCAGTGAGAAAGCCAAATGAATGCGTTTATACTTTTTCACCTCTGAGGATCTTGTCACTTCCCAGGACAGTTTCATTGCTGGCAAAGGCATTTTTCAGTGAGAAAACCATAAGACATATCTTCTCTGTGCAAAAGGCACCCGCGCTCATGGGAGAGGCTTTGGGGACTCTGCGGACTTACATTGCTCCCTTACGCTGTCACATTGTGTGGACCACATGGATACCTGGAGGGAGAGTTGTCCCAACAGGAAAATGCCTCGGGGTGAGAGGAGGCACTTGGGATTCAGCAAAACCATGTTCAAACCCCGAGGGACTCACATCCCCATGGAGCATCCCATGCCCATGAGCACCGCTCCCACCTAAAGACTTCTGGGGAGAGACTGTGAAGAACAGAAATGTCATTTCCACCTACACCCCAACGCCAACGATGCCCGTATTTTCCAATAACCCCATAATCCCTGCCTGCTCCCAGCACTGCTCTCAATAGCTACAGATGTACCTTTACCTCTTTTGGGGGTGTCCAAGGGAGCAGCCCCTAAAGTGGCTTCTACACCATGAAAATACGACAAAGCCCTTCCCATGGTGTGGGCTGTACATCTCCACAGGTCCCATGGGAGAGCACCTACACCTTCTGCCAGGGTCCATGGTGACTCATATGGCCTGAAAATCCAGTCCAACATACCCCCAGGTACAGAGCCCAGTAGCTGTGACATAACTGGGAAATAAATGGGGAATCAAATTAAAAAAGAATACCAAATGCTATATTCTTCTTGCATTTCTGCAGCCAGGTAGCATCAAATGGGAAGCGCTGCCTCCATAAATAACAGCACCACTACAAACCCAAGTCTTCAGCTGCATGTTGGGGCTTTTTCAACACAGTGCTACTATAATTGGAATAAAAGTCCTGAAGTGAACATGATTTAATATCAGAGACACCGAACACTTCAGTCAAAAATAAACCTGATTTTTTTTTCCTCCTTCTGTAGGCAAAATCTGATTTTTGTTTTCTCTCATTGTTGCAGTCTGTTTCCATGACGGTGTGTTAAACACTTATTAATTTCTCAGCCAAAGCCCTACCGTTCAGATTTATGATGGCTGGTGTTTTATGAACTATCCGCTGCACAATAATATTTTGTAAATCCACATTCCACAAACATCACTGTGCTTGAAGTAAAGCTTCACACTCAGCTAGGCTGGGCGCTCAACAATACCCTCATTTTTAATCAGTCACCTGTTTCTCATTTTAAGTTTATCACACTTGAAAAAATACTATAATTTCTAGCGTTGTAAAGAAACCTACAAACTTTGGTCTCAGAAATTTCATTTCGAAGGCATTAACTCATTTTGAAAGTCCCTTGGCTATTTAAGGTGTAGAGTTTCCATTAACAGAATAAACTCCGTGGAGTATGGAGCGTAATGTTCTTAAGGAAAACAGTCCCTTCCCCTAATTATTTAGTCTAGCAGGGAATGAAAATAATTAAGTCTCAAAATTCCCTTTAGAGTGGATGGGGGGGGGGTGAGTGGGGTGGAATATGGTAGCAAAATTAGCTTTTTTTCCACCCAGCTACCGAAGGGAGCCGAGCTGTGCTGGGCACAACCCTTAGCTGCAAGGTGGGAGCGAAGGTGTCTCCAAGGTTTGCAGCAGCCGCAGGCGGGCTCCGGCTCACGGCTGAGGGCGCAGGGATGCCCTTGGGAAACTGTCACGGCTACAGCCACCCTGAATTACCTTTTTTTTCCAAGTGTTACCACTGAGGCTTAAATTTAAGGCTTTTGTTCACAACTAAAATGAAATTATAACAAGAAGGTGATCACTGGCTGTAAGAGGCTGCCAGCATTGAGGATGCCCGCATCCAGCACTCAGTTAATAAAAGGTCTAGATTAAAAAAGTCGGTATCCTGCTCACTGCCTCTTCTTACACTTCTTGCACCCAGATCAGCGGGCACAGTTTGATCCCCCATGTTCTGGCCATGGTTCTACCATGGCAAGGCGCCCGGGGCTGTGCAGGGTGCAGGGCGCTTGCCAGCCCTGCTGGGAGCTTCAACGTGCAACAAGGGGACATTTAAAATTAAACGAAGAAATAATGTTTTTGAAATTTAAAGGAAAAAGACGCAAAAACTGAGCAGGCGAGCCTACCTGAGCAGAAATAATGCTGAGTGAAAAGCAGCTGATGGAGCTGCTGTGCCTACGCCAGCTGCAAGCGCAAGTGTAAACCCAGCAGAGCTGGGATGGGGCACAGAAACTGGGAAAAAAAAGGCAAATGATCACTTCCGTTTCCTTACACGGGCAAAGCGCTAGCGGCAAACACGCAATAACCAAAGAAACGTGAATAGCAACAGGAACGGGTGACTAACGTGAGAGCCCAGAGCAGGATGCGACCCCGACCCCGCTGCCCCACTGCGGGCAGACGTGAGCACCCACCCCGGCCCCCTCGCCCTCACACCTGGGTAAAAATTCGGATGGTGCCAATGTCCCAGGGGTTTGGATATGGCTCGCTAAAACCTGAAACGTGACCCACAACCTGGGATCCTGAGTGAAATGGGGTGTTGGATTTTGGTCTGAGCCAAAATGAGCATTTTTAAATTGTTATTTTTATTTTACGCCACCCAAAAATACACTAGACCCATGAAAAACTTTTAAAGCAAAGCTAATGCCAGAGTAAAGGCAGCTGACACATAAAACCAGCGCTGGATCCTGATCTTTTCCTACTATAAACTAGCTGCTAAAGAGTGAAAACAGAGTCTGTGCTTTGGTTAAACCAAGGTAACGCATGAATCAAGACCCTGTTCAACAAGATCTATAGCGCCGTGTGCTCAACACAGCATCCACGCTGCTGTGGAATTACTTATTGGACCTGCCTGTATTCCTCCGTGCGCTCTGCAATCGTTATCCTATGAAAACTAACACAGATAAAGATTTGCTTTTGGTTTTGCTTTAAATTCCTGAATGTTTCACTTCCTCACCTGTTACAGAATACAATAAAAAAAACCCTATTCACCACCTGGAGCAATGCGGTGTTATCCCAGCCACATCTTCCTTCGTTATTTTCATTTTAAAATGAGTTTCTGTGTTCAACTACTTATATTCTAATTCTTTTAACACCACCGATGCTAGGAAGCACAGAAGAGATGCAGCCTGACTATGGCAAATATCGGAAGGCAAGACAATATATTTATTTTCTTGATTTTTACTCTGTTATGATGTCTTGTTTTCAGCCTCAGTCGTGGTGAGTACCAGGAGCAACGTTTAAGGCTCTGGGGGACACGTGGTAATAAACAGCTCTGGGATTATCAAATGCTTCTGTCGCTCCGTGAACTGCGAGAGCCGTTTATTGCCAGCAGCCACCAGATGGTCATGGCTTCTGGCTGCTGGCACCAGGGGACACCTAATTCAAACTGGTGACTTGGTGTCTAAAGGTCCCAGGTTCTGCTAAAAACCCCCGGGGTCAGCGAGCACTTAGGACTGAATTTCTTTCTTCTGTTTTTTTTTTTTTTTTTTTTTTAATAAAAAAAAGCAATGCAAGGGAATGCCCCGCAATGACTGCTGCTTGGTGAATTTACAGCCCTGAGCCTCAGGGACACGAGCAAAGTTTGAAGAGACTCAGTTGATAAATCCACCCGAGACGGAGCTGACGCAATGCAGATTCTCTGGTTGCTCTTCCAGCTTGGCCTTGCAAATGATGCCCCGATACCATCTCCCCAACAAGGAGATCCCATCTGCCGAAGGACCCAGCTCCTGCCGGATCCCAGTGGGTGAGCCATTCTCACTGGGCTGAATTTCTGCCTGCTGTGAGCTCCAGCGTTCGTTAGCACCCTAACGAGGTACCCACCACCTTTGCCTGCCATGTGAGTGGTTGTGCAGGCATTGGGGCTGCACTGTGCCCGTTCCCTGGCCATCAAAAAGGTGCCACCTCCCTGGGGGCTGAGGTGCAGTACCATCAAATACAAAACCCAATCCACCAACAGAAACCACCAGAACCAATCAACCAGCTCCATGGGGGCTGATCAGCCCCCGAAAAGGAGGTGGGAGGTGGCAGGGAGCAGCGGGGAGGTCCATCTCACTGTCACAAGATGCAGACCCTACATTGGCCAATAAATGCACGTGCAGTCAAATGAAGCTCCATAAAAGCAAAGACAAAACGTGGCCAAAACAGGAATACAACCCGTAGCAAAGAGGTTTTGCACGTGATGGGGTGCTCCTCTCAATGCCACCAAGCCAGACCAGCTGATCGTGCAGCATCAACGTGCTGCTCCTTGCATGGAAAGCCAAGCCCAGCACAGCTAATCAGAGCTAAAACCCCTCCATAAACGTTATTAAAGTTGTATCTGTCCGTGGCAAGGGCTGTGCTGGTCTAGCCCAGCACGCCTTTTGTAGCAATAATTAATAGAGGTTCCCCAGAGCCCTCCTGGACCGGAGCCAAGGCGTCATTACTTGTGTGTAAACAGATCTGCTGCTTGTGTAACCCAACAAACGGCGACACCACCCTGTAACGCGTCCTGAGCTATAAACCATCATTTATGGGAACCCCAGTGTGGTTGTGAGTCTCTGTGCTACGGGCAGGATCCTGCCCCGGGTGCCGGGGGCGCCCACTGGCTCACTCTGAAATGCTGCACTGACGGGAAAACCGGTTCTCAAATGAGAATATATGCAACCCCCACCAAATAACTGCTCTTACAGCGGTCTTGGCTCCTGTACGTGGAGGGAGTATGTTCCCATCAGCCTGTACTGGCGCTCTGATAAGGTGCCTGGGCACTATGACAGGGCTGGATGCCTGACGAACCCCAGAAACATAGTTATTAGAAATACTCAAATATGATGGTGGGAAACTCACTTTGCAGTTGCATTCCAAGCTGTGTGTCTGCTCTCTTGTTTTCCACGCTATATACAGATACACGGTCAGCTCAGAGTACAAACCATTTTGGGTTTATAGATTTATACCATCTTGGGATGTACAAACCATCCCAGAAGAAGCACTTTGGTAAAAGGTGGATATTGTTAAGGTCTTAGCTGGAAAAGGAGTCTCTCCTCAGAAGATCTGAGGGATGCGCTGCGCTAAAGCTGAAAAACATCAGCAGGGTTCAAGGGGAAGTTCATTTCACACGGTGCCATGAACCTTCATCCTTGTTTGCAGTGCATCTTGAGAGCCTCAAATGGAAAATATTAGCAAGAGCATAAAATTACTTGAGTTGATCCAAAAATCCCTTAAAATGTTTTCTCAGCTAAAAATAACTTCATCAACAAAATAGACACTTTTGTGAAAAATATCCTTTTGTAGAAAACCTTGGGGTTTTCATCTGTGCCTTTCACTTGTTGATGTTTGCTTTGTCTCTTCATTGAAAATGCAAACACTTCCAAGACAAGTGTCCACAAAACCAATCGTTTTTGCAGGACTGTTTTGTCTTTGAAATACCTCAGTGGGCCGGTAGAAATGGTGGTTTTGATCTGAGCTAGCAAAGTGATCATGGCAAAAAATCTAAAGCTGTCAGGCAGGAAACCACTTCAGCAGTCACGATTTCTGTCCAAGAGAAGCGACGCCGAGCCCTTCACAGACCTGCCTGGGAACGGGCTCAACCAAAGGGTCCTTGTGTCCCCACCAGGAGAGCATTCCTTGTCCTAGAGGACAAGGATGATCAGCTCAAACATGATAAAAGATGACCTAATTATGCTGAGAACACCAGCTCTTCGCTGTGTCCTCATGTTAAACCCCCCTACTTAAAGACCACCCAGGTACCATCAAATACAAAACCCAATCCATCAAAAGAAACCACGTGTGTACGTCCAAGATGGAAACAACACTGAGTCCAGGTACTTCCAGCTCAAAACTCAAAGCTTACCTTGGGGGTGCTCTGCCCGCAAATGGGTTCGTTGCCATCAAGGATATGGCCTCCTCTTCCTGAGCCAGCAGCTTCCCAGCCAAGTGGATTATCCATTCATTCTGTTCATAGGTCTTAGGGAAGGAATAAGAAATAAAGATGTTAGGCAGTGACGGGCTTGTCATGTAGTGTTATTAGTGTTAAAAACTTCTGCGTGGTCTGTGGGGAAGGATTACAACCAATTTGGGGAGCAAACAATGGATTTCCTGGTGTTGCAAGGAACAGAGCCTATGGGTTCCAACACCTTGAGGTCCAGACCGAGACCCTCTGGCCTCTGCTGGGAGCAGGGAGAACTTGCTGAGCTTGGTTCATCTGAAAATCACTCCCCGAGGGTACGGCCACAACTGAGGGTGTGCAAGTCACAAGAGTTTAACGAGTTGTTTGTTGGCTGAGCTGGAACGGCTCCATGCCCTCTCCCAGCCTGCCCCAACTGCAAAGTAGTGTCCCCCATCTCAAGCATACTCAAAAGTTTTCACATCACAGCTAAGTGGGGTGAAGAGCATGCCCACAGGCAGCAGCCACAGCTCAGCTGATGATCAAAGACTAGATGATGGTCAGGGATGCATCTCCACCTTCACCCAGCCCAGAAGTGACCTCTGCTCAAGGCGTGATGCCTAAGGGGGCATTTCTGCTGGCCCTGAAGCCCTGTCAAGCCCATGGTGCTGCTTTGTCTCGGTCCCAGTGAGAAGCCTACAACTGGTGCTACCAGGAAAGTCCGGTGCATCGCTGGTCCAGGAGATGTGTAGCATACACACATCCCTTCCCTGGGTACGGGGCACCCACCACCTCCTGTTCTCCCCACTACCCATCAGCTGTGGCTCCTCCTATACCTTGGATCACAAATCTCTTTTTGACTTTACATGTATCTACCATAGCTGGAGGTGTTCTTGCCTATTCTGCCCTCTGAACACTTGATTTTAGTAATTTCTGTCAGCAGTTAGCTCCACAGAGGAACAGTAATGGCACATTTTGAAATGACGAACCATCCATCATTTTAAAATAGGTTGCTATCCCTTATTGTGTTATCAGAGACAAAACAGAAGAAAGTGACTTCTCTATTCCTGATTCCTTTCTCTTGCATCCTCTTTAATTCCTTTCATCTGATCTGTCCTCTTTACATCCTGTATCCATGCCATTCCCTTAATCTTGCTGCCACTGAAAGGGAGCAGATCAGCCCTGGGGAGCCGCCGTCCAAGCTCCAGTGGCAGAACTTGACTCTGCATTTACCTCCCTCCAGGAACCCATGCATCTCATGCTCTTCGCAGGGATTCTTGCTGAGGCTCCATAAAAAGCATTTCCCCTTCTGGTGACTTGCCTTACAGTTTCATTAAGATTTTTTTTTTTTTCCTCCTTTTTTAATGTGTACCTAAATGGATTTTTTAATGCAAGCAGTAGGGGACACTGTGGGAAAGCGAAACCCGGCAGCTGTACCTGCAGGGCTGTGACTAATGCAGAACATCAAGGCAAAGTTACTCTGCAAATCTTTTCTAATGGTAAAGTTTGTTATTTCCGTTGCTAAGGGAAACAGAACAGAGGAGAGAAACGAGATGGAAAACACCAAACACTGGTGGAAAGGCCCATCAAGCGGCAGCTCTACCTCGCAGGGCTTCTGACCCGTGCTCATCACAATTTAGAGGAAAACCACAGTTATTTAAGCCAACAACTTTTTAAAGAAGATTATTCTCCCCATCTGCCTTCTTCTGTCCTGCCTCACCAGGCTGCTCGTTCCATCTGCTGTCCCGGCTGCACCACCAACACGGATGGGTGGCAGGGCCAGGGATGTTTCCCACCGCCAGTCCCGTGCTGTGCTCTGCCCACCCCAAAGCAGGTGGGAGGGTTCCTGTGTGTGAACTGGGGAGAAGCTGGGGAAGAAGAGAAACAGAAATCACCAGACTCCTAGAGATACAGCTTCACGGAGAACCCCAAATCTTCAAAACCTGATTCAAAACCACGAGGCTCTGTAATGGTGGAATCGGCTCCCGGGCTCACATGGTCTCCAAATTGTTAATTAGGAGCTCTATGCACATGAGAGGTGGACTTCTGGTTTGTAAAGTGTTTTTCTTGTAAAATTTACAACATGTCTGGCCCCAGCAAAGTCTGCGGTGAGAAATTTCCACCCGCTGCAGCCCCCCACGCTCCCCCCAGCACAAAGGCTTAGATATCGGGCACTGCCGATGCTCGGAGCACGCAGGAGCCGAGCTGCGCTAACGACCGCGCTGTTTAACTCATTACTCTGTAAAGTGATATGGTGGCAAAAGCAGGAAAAAAAAAAGAGTCCAGGAGATCTGGGCTGCGTCCAGGGAAGCATCACAGCACAGGGTGGGAAGGTGACAGTTCCTATGTCTGTGGATCCAGTGAGACCCAGACCCAAACACTGTTTGGAGGTCTGTGATTGTCAGGGCAGGAGCTCGGAAAACAGTAGAGTCAGAGCATGAACCACCCAGTAGATTAACCAAAAAAAAAAATATCAAACCAGGATAGATGCACACATTGCTTTAAGGTGGGCATGCACACACGTATTGGGTTCATCTTTTGCTTTTGGATCTTCACCGAGCACAAAGACAGGCACCTGGGGACTGACCCTGCACCAGCAGGTCCCCAGGCTGCTTTGTCTCCCTGCTCCTCTGTCAAGACACGGTCACGGACCGAGACTCCCACACCTGCCTCCTGACCTCCAAAAGCTGCAGCTCCCCTCATGCCACGCAGAGCCCGTGCCATACCCGTGCTGGGATGACTGGGGAACCAGTGACCAGCACAGCCTGCTGCTACAAGCTGCCGGTTAAAGCCGAAATGTGCCACAAGCTCCACAGCTCACTGTCTGACCCTGAGCACAGCATCCCTGGGGAGGTGCAGCCCACCACGGATGTGGACATGACTCCCTCCTTTATCTTTTGAGAGTTTTCTTGCTGTTTTACCATAGAGAGCAACTACAGAACCTAAAACCACAACTCAACTAAAATACAACTCGTCATCAACTCAACTAAAATGGCTGGGAAAGGCAGCTTGGGCAGAGGTTAAGGTTCCCAAAGCAACGCTACCTTCACAAAGCCAAAGGCTTTCTGTGTTCACGGACAGTCCATGCAGACCGACAGAAATGCAACAGGAGCAGCTCTCCAGCAAGCCAGATCATCTTTACCTGTCCTTACAGCTGACACCAGCACTCAAGACCTCCGAAAATCAGGTTTTAGGTATAACACAGTGGAATAACAAAGAGAACCTGGGACTAGGTCTTAAGACCCCATGAGCTTATATTTCCTGACGGGCTTCAGCCTTGTGTTGCGCTTGGGCAGCTGCTTCCCCCTGCCTTTCCCACTGCCTACGCTGTGCTGGGACGGGGGTTTGCTCCTTCTCCCACCTGCACATGGCCCAGCACGAGGAGCTGAGCATCACTGCACACCCCAGGTACCATCACCTCCCGGGAGCAGCGCGGCCCTGAGGCTTCTCTTCAACTGTTTATATTCTCTGACCTCTCCACTCACACGCTTTGCCAGCGCACAAACACAGCGTTCTCACCTTGAATACATTAACTTGTATACAGAAGTATTTAATAACTTTACAGAATTTAAAACCAAGTCACTGCTAAGTCAGGCACCAGCAAGGAGCTGGGGGCAAACCAGACGCAGTAGCGACAAAACTCCGCGGAGATAACAAAGTAGTAGAGAGTATAATCATCACAAAAAATACGTATAAAAACCACCCGGCGCTACAGGGAACATGTTCCCAACTGAAATAATAATAACAAGAACCCTTTTCCTCTAGCTTTAATTGGTCATTTAATGAAAAAGGACTGCGGATTAGTGTGGCATTTTATTGAATCTCAGTCCTGGCACAGGCACCCGGGAGGAGGTAAGTATGAGATGCACATGTGGAAACAGCTGGAAACTTGGCACAGGAGCCCAGCATTATTATTTCACATGGTTGGGAGCCCTGCACGGTTTCACATTGGCGTCAGTGTGCGAGGGTGGATGACAGAGAGGTAGGGGAGGTTTACATTTCCCGCGCTACGTCGTAAGGGGCATTTTTCGCGTCACAGCCTACCCTCTTTGGGGATGTAAAGCGGTAACTCCACCGTCCTGGATGTTTTCACCCAATATTCACGTTGCTGTTTACACTGCTGTTTCCACTTCTGCAACTGAGCGCCTTTGACTGTTGCTGTTGAGGGAACTCGAGCTATCAGCTGGAGAAATAATCCATCTCCCACAGGAAAGAGGGCATAACTCATGCAATCCTTGGCTTTATTATAATATTCCAGCTCACCAATGTTTGCTAGCATCCCGCTACCCAAGCGACTTAACCAAGGAAGGTCAAAGGCTACATTAGGTCACATCACTTCTCATTATCTGCAATAACCACATCCCCTTCTTTCTATTAGTTTCCCAAAGGTTTCTCCGCAGGTCTGGCTCAACGTATAATAATTTCAGTGGGGGCAGTTTCTCAAGCCTCACTAAAAGCCATCCCTTAGCCCGTCCTAGGAGAAAATGCTTGGGAAAGCAGCAGTGCAGAGCACCCCAGGTTTGGGCTGAGGAATAAAAGGCAGAGCAAGACTTTGGGAAGTGGCTCTCAGACCTTGCCTTTCCGGGGAAATCGCACACCTGGCATAGCTCCCGTATCACCTCTGTATTTGGAAAGAAAAGTCACTTTGTTCCAGAATAGAGTCTAGCCAGGGAGATACAATAGCCACTGTAGACAATAATCATTCCCTGCATAGACAAGGTCTTACTCTGTATTTATACAGTCCGTGGCATGATAGGCTATCAGTCTTATTTGGGTTTTTAGGCACTTCCATCACAGTATTACTGCTAGAGGTGAGTGTGCCCGTGATCCAGCCTGCAGTTCGTCTACACGCAGCTTGGGAGTTTGAAATTACTCATACTCACAGGGAGACAAGTAATCACCATTAAAAGAAGAAAATAAAGTTCTTACATGCTGAACATGGACCAAAATGTATGAATGCTGGAATGGAAAATGGAAGTGAATTGAGGCCTGTATTTTCAGAAGGGGGAAGAAAGGAAATGTAAAAAGCTGTGCTTAGTACACTGCACATGAGGTTTAGGTTTTATTACGTTACACACACCTCCTCCTCCATTCTGCTTGCTGTGAAGCTTTTTCCTGTAAGCACCTTCTGGCTGGAAGACCGAGATAACAGAAGCTTGAATAGAATACTTCACAAAAATATTAATCTGCCTTCTCTATAAATAGGGTAACATTTTCTCAGCTCTTCCAGTTTGTGTGTGATAACGTGAAGTCTCCACCACGACTCCCTGTTACCACCCAGGGGAGATCCTCAGAGCATCAATCCCGTTGCTGAAGTTTCTCTCTTCTCTTAGGAAGGCAGCTGAAGCTTATAAATAAGCTCACACATCATATCTGGAAAACACATACTGCTTCTCAGTGCATTGCAAGTGCTGCTCTGCAGTGGGTCTGCTGACGGCCTGCAGAGCCCTGCAGGACACAGCAACGTGGGCCACCAGTCCGAGTGGTTTCTGTGCCAGTCATGATATTCAGAGACTTTTGGAGCATCAAGGTACAAAGCAACAAGACACGGAGTTTTAAAAATACAATATGAAGATGGCATTAACTTTGTTATTTTTTGAGTAGTTATTATTTGGTAAGCACCAAGAGCATGCCTTCACATTGGCCAAAGGCAGACCCCAAATAGAATAAATAACCTTCACGCCATAGTAAGGAGGGGAAAAGCCTTCCCTTTGATTTTCTTTATTCAGAGCGCTGAAGGCTTTCCACTGCTGCCCACTGGTGAAGAACAAATCTTTGGTACGATAAACAACTAGCTTTTGTAAAGTCCAAGACATCCCGCTACCAGGAAAAGTGACCAACTTGAAGCCCCAAAACTATGAACAGTATTTTGTTTTCTGGTTGCTATTTATTAACGATGCTGAATCCACCCACAGCCTGCCAAAAATCTGTCTGTAACACTTTTTGTACCAGCAGCACAGTATAGCTCAGTTCTGGGTTGTGATGGCTGGGCTCCTTCTACAAATGCCCACCATAAAGAAGTCAAATAATTACAGGAGCGCTGCCATCAATAGCTGGATTACAGACAAAGCTTTAACAATTTGTCTCCAGCTCCTGTAAAAACAGGATGTCTTTGCACTAACACAATAAAGTGTCAAGGGGTGAAAAGTTTTTCCTAATGCTTAACCTGAATTTTCCTGAGATTAAATCATATTCTGCCATTTCATCCATTATTTCCTCCCTTCTCCACAGGGACACAGAAAACAGATGGCTGCTTTCCCCTTTGCAGTAGGTTTTCACCTATTCCAAACCTGTTTTGACATCTGGACACCCATGCACATTTGTTTGCTCTGCCGCTGTGGGAGAGGGTTTCTGCACCTCTGCTCTTCCTGCGGGTCCCTCTTCTGCACCCTCGCCCGTCAGCTGCATCCTTCCCGAACTGGGTGCTCCGCTGAGCGTAGTGGGAGGGTGACACCGTGCATGTCGAATGCCTGCTCGCCGGTCCCGGTATCCTGCTGGCCTTTTCACTGTGCCTTTTGCTAAGTGTGCTCATCTTGTGATGTACACTCAGCCCAAGAGGTTTCTCCAGAGCACAACGCTCTGCTCCATCCCACCCTGGGGCAGGTGACGGGTCCTGCCCATGTGCAGCACTGCAGACGCCTCTCCTGTCTGCTCGGACCCAAACCAGCAAGATTGCTGGGCTTTTAGACCTTGTCCTCTATTGCACTCACAACTTGGTGGCACCTGCAAATGCAATGAGCGCATCGTGCCATTCTTTCCAATTAGCAGTAGCTCCTCTTAAAGACGTGGCTCAGACCTTGGTTTAAATTCCTGCGATGGAGGTAGGTCATCCAGAGTGACCGACCTCAGCAACAAGCACCTAAACATCAGCTCCTGACCGAGAGACACATTATTTTTTGGTGAGACGACCTCAGCCCACTTGGCACACAGGTGACCAGGGTATCAGCTGGGTGATGGAGCGAAGGGCATCCCATCCCAGGCGGCTGCTGAGACACAACTGAAAAGGGTTCTGCACAGATTTCTGCACGCTACTGCCAGTTCGTGGGAGATTTTCCCCTTCTGCAGACGGGAAGAAGCAATGCAGACATGTTTCTGGACGGGTTATGTCCCTGCCAGAACTAAATGAAGGGCTTCAATTCAGAGCTACAGCACCCTCGGGATGTCAAGACATACAAAACAAAGAGGGGATTTAGAAAACAAGTGAAAAGGCATATTATATTTAGATAATAAAATTAACATCCCGAAAATTGTTTCCTGGAAAATAATGCCATGTTACATTACATATAATTATGGCACTACTGGAATGGTAATTAAGAGGCAGCCAACTAATAAATTGCAATTCAGAGGTGGAGCAGCATCGTGGCTCCTCCCGTTCCCGCGCCAGGACCGTGCCGGCGGCTCCCCCGCTGTGCTGGCCCACGCCGGCCATGCCAAGGGCCTGGCTCTCCCATGCTCCAGCTCTTCAAAGCGAATCCTGCAGCTATAAGCCAAGGTGGAAAGTTTTGCAGGAAACCCCGAGAGGAGGAAGGCGTCATATGTCAAGCGGTGATGAGGTGCAAAGAGGAACCTGTCACGAGCCGCACAAAGGGATGGTAAATATCTTCCCCCCAAGTCCCCGGCTTTTCTGCAGCCTGTCAGAGCTGGATATGTCAGCTCCTTACCTGGCCACCACCAATGAACTGCAAAACCAACCCTGCTGCTGCTTGCTTGGGAAGCAATGGGGCAGACAGTGAGCAGTGGCGTAGAAAAAAATCCAGAACTTTTAAAAACAAATTAAATCTAATCCAGAGGCTGAAGTAACTTGGTTTTACAGACTCCATAAACTACTGTATGGGGTTTGCAAAACTTGCTTGGCTTCACGAATTTCTTCTGGGGTTTCGAATTCTGGTTTCTCATCCCTTCTGCAGCTCTGCGTGACTCAAGTCTAAACAACAATCGCACAACGGTGACTTCTCCTGGCTGTGGCAGTGTGGGGACGACGGCAGCACAGCCAGCTTTCCCAGGGATGACAGCTGGCACCAAATAGACAGCTCACTGTTTTCAAACAAACATTCGGCCACTCCAAATGGGATTTACTTCCATGCTTAAGCAGGTATTTAAATTCCTGAACATCCAGATTTGAAAATGCTTGCTGCCGAGCCTAGGTTACTTGCCTTCCTGTTGTTTTCATCAAGTCACCCCTGCTTTTCAGAAGATTTTTTTTCTCCTTTCTGCACCTTTTGTTAATCAACTCTTCTAAGCATGACCCGAAATTGCTTGACAGAGATTTGTGTGCAATGGGAAAGGCCCCAGCGGCAGGAGGGGATGAGGGAGCACTGCAGTGGGCACGGGATGCACACTCTGGGATGGCCGGGAAGGGCCAACAGCCCCATTTCCACCCGGTGCTGCCGTAGCGGGGAGGTGCCGGACCCGCTCCAGGGCTGACACACACCTCCGGCACGCACCCACCCGAGTGGGAGGTGAGCACCCTCCTCTTGCCCGAGGACGAGCCCCGCAACGCTAATTGCTGCTCATCAGCCAGTGGGGCAAGCTGGAAAGAGAAAAATCTGCTGGATAGACAGGTTCTCTGTAGCTTGACCCATCAGGATCCAACTGTACCATGAGGCCATTGGCTCATGTTGCCATGTTGACTCTCATGAACTAGCATTTTACATTACTTGAGACAAAAACAGTATCATGTTGTGTCCCCCTGTCCTCCTTTGGTTTTAAACCTGAGATCACTCTGTGTTTTAAAGCCTTTGAGATATTCCTGTCTCGGGAACAAACAGCCTTTCTCTGATCTCAGAAACAACTTCGCTTGGGTGAGCTGGATTTCTCCTCCACTGCTGGAGCCCTCCCAGAATACAGTCAGATTTAAACCAACAGCTCCCATTCAACCTTCTGCACCTTCATGTAAAGCTGGGCACCATTCCTGGCTTGAGTTTTAACCTTTGCTGTCGTCTTGCTGAGGGATAAGCATACCTAATGCAGATTAAATGAAATTCCAGCACACAAAAACTAGCGGGGTAAATATAAAACCATAGCCAAAGAGCGATGGTTATGTCATCGCTGAGGAATCCAAAAGGCGCCTAAATGAAAATACCACAAAGAAAGCAAACAGAGAAGTTTGGGGCAGGGGGAGAGGAGTGAGGGAAGAGGATTCGCCGGGAGAGGATACAAGAACAAAGAGAAAAGCCCGTGATAATCTGAGATGGGTTTGCCTCATGCCACCGCTGTAAGCCCCTGTTCTGTAAAACCCGGTCCAAGTTCTCGAGCTCATGTGAGTAAGATTTTGCAGAATACACAAAAGATATCCAAGAACTAATTGTACAAGTTTCTCCCCCACTTCTCTTTTTTAATTTATGGCTGTCACCTGTTTGCTGATACCATGTGGGGAAAATATTTTGAGGGACCCTATCTCCTTACCGAGAGAGGTGGGCAGTGGAAGCAACTGCCGGTGTCCCCAGGGGTGTCCCCAAGAGGGATGGGGGTTCAAACTGGTGGGCAGAGCATGCAGCTGGGGATGCTGATCCCTGCTGAGTCCCGGGCACCCTGCGAGGCAGCTCCTGCCCCATCGTGCCACTGCTTTGTGAGGCAGTTGCAGCCCAGGGACTTTCACAGTGTCTTTAATTCTTGTTATTGTTGGGAAACAATTAAAAAGCCTCACATAAAATTTCCAAGAGTTTCATTACACTAGTAGCAGACATCCTTTAGGAATACAACCTTTTTTTTTTTTTTATTTAAACATAATTAACTTTGCCAGAGCTTTAAATATTCCCCCACCCACCTCAACACATAGTAAATTCACATAAATTGTTTTTTCTGGTCAAGGGACACTCAAGTCTCAGAGCACCCAAAGGAACATACCTGAAAGGCAGCGAACCACATGAGCCAGTCCAGGCGGTAGTGGTAGGGGGTGATAAAGCATGGCCTCCTCTTCAAGTCCCCAGGCTTGCATTTGAAGTCATACTCCTCCCAGACAGCAGTGGGGTCATTGGGATCCAGGCTGGATGTCCCCTGAAGGATGACTTCTGTTCTCTCCTTGGTAATGCTGTGGGACACAACATGATACTGTTTTTTTGTCTCAGGTCATGTGAAATGCGAGTTCATGAGAGTCAACATGGCAACATGAGTCAACGGCCTTGTGGTACAGCTGGATCCTGATGGGTCAAGCTACAGAGAACCTGTCTGTCCAGTAGACTTTTCTCTCTGCAGCAGCAAAGTATAAGGAAAACTTCAACTTCCATGCCCTCCCAACGCTCCCCTCTATCACACTGCAGTTGTGCCAGTCCAAGGAGGACTCTGGCCCAAAAGGGTGATTCCTACTGAAATGGATGGGTCTGTCTTTCTAGATCAGAGCCTAACACTTGTCCAAGACGTTGAGAGAATATAGTGAGTGTTTCCCAAGACCCACATAAGCATCTTCAACGTGCACCAGCTTCTTTGTCCCATGTTTCTGAAGAAAACCTTTGTTTCTGTTACTCTGATACAAGATCTCTCTGACTACAAGCCTCTGATGATATGAGAACTCAGAGATGAAAGATGGTCACAAAGCATAGCTCCATCTCCAGGCTTTTACCATGCACCATGTGCAAAAATACAGGCTTGTAACTGGCATGTGCAGCTGCCCCAATGGCACGGCCACCAAAGATATCTGCACAGGAAATTTCATAGGTGATTGTGCACAGATACCCTGCTTCTGCGTTTTTGGACACCTCCAGCTGTGGGATCAGCAGAGCAGCTTCCAGCTGGGACCACTCCAGTATCCCCTTTGAAAGCCTGGCTCTCCCTGCAGTGCCACTGGCCTCGAGTGCTGAGCTCCAGCTCAAACCTTGGCCATGGGAAAGGGCAGGACACGCTCGCAGTGAGCCCAGGTTAACTGGCTACAGCTGCCTGAGCTGTGGGGAGGTGGTTGGCCCCATATGGAGCACCCCCCAGGAGCTGACTCTTGGGGCATCATTAACAGCTGTCTCTACATGCCCAAACATTTCACTGTCCCGGCTGGAAGACAGGTCTCATGGAACTATTACTCAGCAAGAGGAGGAGAAGGTAACGTGTGAGCCAATGCAAACCAAGCCAAGAAAAGCAGAAAATGAAAACAAAAAAAGCCCCCCATAGCCAGTTGATATATAGAAACTTGGTTAAAAAGCACCCCAGCCTTAACGGCAGGTCACGCGTATTCCCTTTGCTGCTTGGCTGGACTCTCTCTACACAGCAAGGTGGCAGAGCAGCAGGGATGGATGGCAAACTCTCCAGGCCACGGAAAGCCCGTGTGAAAACACCATCATCAAGTTCTCAATGACCTGTCAGTGACGCTTGCCTACACTGGAGAGCTGTTTTCCATAACGAACACATAACTGCGTAACTCTGCCTATCAAAGTTGTCCAGCTCCCAACACCCTTTTAATTTTTTACTACTTTGGTCCCTCCTCCTCCAACCCAAGAAACCGAAAGTTTGGAAACACACACAGCCTCCACCTTCTCCCCCAATGGCTTCCAGTGATAGATGCTTACAACCCAAGGAATGCTGTACGTCTCCGCTTATAATTGTTACCTACATTTAATAGATTTCTGGATTCTACAGCCAAGTTCCATATTATACACTGGGCTGAGTTATGAGCCGTGGCCAGCTGCCCAATGGTTAGAAACACACTGTAAATCAGGGACACCAAATTACTAATAAAAGTATGTTCCTACTGTGTGATTCAAAATATGTCAAGTTTCACATAATCGTATATTCATTATAAGCTGCAATCCTCTTTTTATTGGTTTACATAGGCTGGAATTACAAACATATTACAGCAGCATTTCATCACATGCTCTTTAGGTCCTGGTAACTGTTGAAACAGAAACCATAGACTGAAGAAGAAAAAGAACAACAACCCAAAGAAAACAATCTCCCGTAGCTTCACCACTCCAGCCTTCAAAGAGGTTCAGGGGTTATTTCTTCCTCTCTCAAAAAAAAAAAGAGGAACTTCAGCATTTTTCACAACTAGTGTTGATATTTTTAATCATGTCTTTTTCTAACTTTTTTATTTCCACGGAAGTTTCTGCTATTTGAAAAAGTGGGGAAAAAACATGATGCTAATTTGATGTGCTCTGGGTGTCCTTTGCATCTTCAGTACTCACAGTGAGACCCTGCTCCTCCCCTTCCCCATCCACTCAGCCAGCCCTCTCAAAAGCCAATCGGCTTCACCTTTTATAAACCTATTTAATTACTGTTGGCTTCTCCTGTGGGACCTTGTCCAGAGCGCACTAACCCAAGAGCTGCCCATCCCACTCCTCAGTTCAGATCTCTGGGGAACATGCCATGGCCACCACGGCAAGGTGGTGGCAAAGCCAGAGGTCCATGACTGACCCTGTTGTTGCCCCTGGGGCAAGCTGTTCTGATAAAGCATTTTCTCAGTTGGAAGAGGCTGGAGGCCCAGCACACAAGAATGGTTATGGTGAGCCCAACTGTGGCTCACCTAAGCCTGGTGACCTGTCCCCAGAAAACCCAGACTCAGATGCTTCAAAAACAACCTGGTTACAAACGTAACTGGAGATTCTTCCCTTGTCCAGTCCCACCTTGCAGCCATAAGCGGGATTTCCTGAGCTGAAGGCAGCAGCCAGACTGCTGCTGGGCCTGTCCTCTCAATCTGCCTTGTTCTTTTTTGAGGCCATTTATACTTTCGTCTCCACAGTTTCCTGTAGCAATGAATTCCCCAAGTCACTCATTGGAAAAAGCACTTCCTTTTGTTGGCCTTCAATCTGCTACCCAATAGCTTATGTGAATATTTACATGAGGGAGAGCAAATGCACGCAGGGGAAGAGAAGTTCACCATAAATATAGTGGGCTGGTGATGGTGAAGACTATCCACTGGATGAACTCTCTTATGGATATTTTCATCCTGCTATTATATTTGCTACATCAATATAATAAGCTAACTAAACGTGACTCAAAGAAAATAAATTATAATTCAGTGGGAAAGAAACCTGCTCCTTTGCTCCTTCTCTCTCGTAAACAGATATTCCATAAATTAGAATTCAGTGGGAAAAAAAACGCTACTTTTCTGCTTCTCTCTCATAAACAGATATTCCAAGTCTCCTGGCTACTGGAAGGATTTCTAGGATTTTGGTTAGGTTTAAGGCACGCAGACTGGTTATCAGACTACACTGGAGAGAGGAGCAGAGCCATATGATGTGCCATGAAAATACACATACCTCCCGAAAGCTCCGTAGGTGTTCACTATCCTGAGCGGGTTGAACGAGGTGTTCATCACTTGTCTGGAGTTGAGCAGGTTCAGGACAACTGGGATGCTGAGATAAGCAATCAGGATGCCAAAGGAGATGTTCACCACCTTGCGGACATAGCAGCCTGTTTGGGACACAAAAGCAGACCAGGAGAAGGTGATTTCACGGCTGGCAATGGGCTCTGCTCCCCCCGTTCCCCTGCCTGACGTCCCCATGGTGGCCGGGACCCTGCCTGGGTGCTCACAGCTGCTCTCAGCCGGGGCTGACAAATGTTCCACCACAATCAACGCGACCTTGCCGAGGGCCATACGCTATCGCTCCAGAGATCTGTCTTTCTCCAAATAGTCTGAGAAAGGGCTAAAAAGAAAAATGTCTAAAATGTAAGATTAATCATTGCTTTAATACAGGGGGAAAAAACACAGCTGGCACTTGCACCTTGCTCAAAATTGCCCTCCTGGTGTGTAAGCCATGTGTGGAGAGCCTCCAGCTCCCTGGGGCTGCCTCCTCCCTGCCATCCCACGCTTTCACCACCCAGATTTATTTCTTGCATTTTCCTCCCATTTGCTCACTAGCTCCGTTCAAACCTCATTTTCCTTTTGCAAACCTCTGTTGCTTATCGTTTGTGCTTGAGACGTGTGCTGCTTCGCCAGCGCTTTGGTATTCGGTTTGCAGGAGCCGCGCAGGGCTGTGCTGGGTTTCAGTCTAAGGAGACACCTACTGCAATCAGACAAATAAGCAGACCTGACCTCTCGGGGGTTCCTACCCTTATGGCCGTTTTAAATTTGTTTAACGTTAACAGCCAAAGGATCAGATTCAAAGCAATTGCATGTAGCTTTTCCCTTATCTCTGCAGGAGAAGGATGTTTATTTGAACCTCTCTCAGAAGCTATTAATAATTGTTTAGTCTGAGAACATTTCTGGAGAATGATTTGATTTGGGAAGGAGCTTGCCGAGATGCCTCCCCTCATCCCCTGTGCTGCTGCGAGAGCAGTATGAGTCCATCAGGCATTTTTTTTTGTCTTTTAGATGGGCTAAAAGTTCTAGCCTGTAATTAAAGAGCAGGTACAGAGACAAAGACCTCCACCACATGGACAGCATCAGCAGTTCCTCAGGTCACACTTTATGGCCGTGCACAGACTGCTCGCCCTTCAGCAGGTGGTGACTGTCATCATGCCCTTGGGGTCACAGCTACTCAGTTGTAGAGAAAAAGGGTTTAATACAGAACATACACACCCCCCCCCCCAAACAACACAGCAAGAATGGAGCAAGACTTGGGGAAGGAGCACGGGACACGAGCCAAGGGGATCTGGAACAAGCAGGCAGGAGCTGAGCACTAGCAATGGGAATTCGAGGTCTCAATAGGGATTACACTGACACCCTTCAAGGATGCGGCCAGAGCCTTGTAAAATCAGGTCATGAGTGGGGCATGGCTGGGTACCCTCCTGTCTTCTGCTCCGGTGACCCAGGTGTGAGGTAAGCCTCTTGCCACACAGCCCATCAGCACCAGCTCAACAGCCTCTGCTTTGTTAGCAGAAAAAATATGCAGAAATCCAAGTTCACCCAGACCGTTACAGATACCCTACCCTTTACTTACAGATTCCACCTTTTTAAAAGCCCAGAAGAGGGACACATCTACACTCCAGAGTGGTGGTAAGTATGGATGGCTCTCCTTGCTTGGGGACCCAGGCTCAGTAAGGTTTTCTGGAGAACATCACAGAAAAGGATCAAGTTCCTCAAAAAAAGGATCTACCTGGCCCTCACGGTAACTCATCAAGTGCCATAGCAAAAGGGCGCCCTTTGGCTTCTCCTCCAGAAAGCAAGGTGCAACTTGAGTGTTGTTTGGGACTGGACACAAAAATACTGTTGTAGGAAAGCTCGAGGCTCTCACAGCCTCTAAAGCAAAGCTACGGGAGGGGAAAAGCTGTTAAAGATTTTTTCCAGCAAAATATGTAAGATAGGAGACACAGAAAGTGCATTAATAAAACAGCATTAGTCTTGCTAGAACTAACACTTCTGGTTAATAAGCTGTTTCTTGGTGAATGAGAAAGGACTAGAGACAGATGCTGTGTCTTGTTGACATTTTTCATTCTTCTGACAGATGTTTAGTATATTTTAAAATGAGCATCTGTGATTGCTGTTGATATTATAGGCAATTTGTTGCTTATATGCGGTTTATAAAAATGCTACAAACACAACTCTACATCTGTTACACAGCCCCATGAAAAATATCCCAGTGTTGCCTGTTCAGGCGATCTCCTGGAACAGGGCTGCGTGAAAACTGCCTTCAGAAGGAAACATCAGCCACATTGATCCCTTCTGTTCAGTTACAAACCCCCTTGTATTTGCTTTTCAGAATTCACAGTATGAACATGAGTTCACCTCCTCCATGCTCGGGGGAACTCGTTCCAGGCTGTGGCAGTGCCCACGCTGCCAACAGTGGCCAGGAGCATCTGCTCCTCTCATGTTCTCCAAGCGGGACACTGAACAGGGAACGGCCACTTTGCCAGCAGCCAGGTCTCCTTCCCAGTTAGCTAAAGATTTGTTGGACCTACAACGGATCAACAATCGATCTGGTTCTTTCTGGAAGTCTGGCCTCATGTCCAGTTATTTAACCAGAGAAGCAGCGTGCTCGTGCTGCTCTAGCACCCTTCCAGGAGGGCAGATGGGTCACAGGGCCACCGTGCCACAGGGGAGAGAGGACAGCAAACACAAGAGCTGCTTCTGCACTCCACTTCTAACACCAAATCCTCACCCCAAACCATGCTCGATGTTTCATCCTTGACTTTAAACAGTCAAAATTAAAAAAAAAAAAGTTAAAAAAATAATCAGAAGATAAATTGTGCAATTCCATATTGCTTATTTAGGGTTGGCGTCTGATGCTCACTGGGGTGCGAGCAAGGAGGACTGACTCTCAGGTGTCACAGCCACAGCCGTCTCCACTCGCTGTGGATGCTGGCCCTCCATGGAGGATGTGCAGCCGTGACCCCGCGGCGATGTCCCTGCAGGTGCTTGTAAACCAGCCACCGGCTTCACGCCCACCGTCCCCAGCGCGAGGTCCAGGCGCCCTCCAGCCCACAAAAGAGACATCTCCCTGCCCACCTGTGTTTGCTCCAGAAGGAGATGACAGCTTTCGAGGTACGCACACCAAACACACCTCTGTGCAACTTCTTCCCTGCTCGGGGAATAACTCACCGTATGGCAGGGGAAGCTGCTCCCCGGCTGCCTCTTTGAGCTGCATCTGCGCCGCCCGCTCTTTCACCCCTCCTCGCCGGGAGCTGAAGAGGAACCCCAGGCTGCTGTCGTCGAAGCAGGCGATGCTGGGCACGATGGTCAGCCAGTTGAGGAAACTCAAGTTTCCACTTATGATCAGAAGGATCTAAACGGGAAAGAAGGCAGCGGAGGGTGTTGCATCTGCTTCACTGACACCAGAAAAGCGCGGTGAAGGAAATGCCGGGTGGATTTTAGCACCCAAGCACATACTTTGCTGATCTTCCATGATTGCAAGAGTGACGGCAAACCTCTCCCTCCCTGCCCAGGCTACAGCCCAAATGTACCCCACTGGCTTGCAAGGCGAGCTCTGCCCTTGCTTTCAGCAGGAGAAGGATCAGCCAGGGTATAGTGTGACTTGATTTCCATAGTGCTCCCGGTGACAGCGCAGCAGCCTGGCCCCAAGGGAATTGTCTGCTTCCTGCTTATGCCGACGTATCTGTGACAGCCACATTCCTGAAACCCTTCAGGAGGAAATATTGGACCTTCTAATTAAAAAGCAGCATTAAATATAGAAGTGTGGGGTTTTTTAAGAGTTTTTTTTTTTTTTAATTTTGGCTTTTATTGGCTGTTTAGGAGACTGTCTTGCATGTGTAAGGCAGAGAAAGTGGAAAAATCTGCCAGCCTTTGGAGAAGGCTCCATAAATATTTGTACACATTGGAAAAAGCTGTTTGTAGGCACGTGTTATTTTTTGTCTTGCTCTTACGGTGACTTGAAAAGTATGAGGAACTTTCTTGCAGTTCTCCAGCAAGTCCTAATGAGCATCAGGCGGTTGTGTCTGGGCACTGCCTGTTTAGCCTTGGTCATGAATCACTTCTTTACAGCACACGGCTTCGTTTTGCAGCTGTAAGACATCACCTCCTCGCCATGTCCATACCTCAGCCATGGGGAAGGCGCAGGTACACCCCTGCTCAAGGTAGGCGCCAACCCCCTGCCAGAGCTTTTCACTAGAGCTTCACATAACCCTGAATGCACAGAGCAATTTCTGCTTCCTCACAAGCACTGGTTTTAACTTCTATTTTTCCAGCCTAAATTTACTGAAGTCCAACTTATACTTACTCTTTTTTTCCAAGCCAGTATTTTACCTATTCATAGACCCCCCTGTGTTTCATTTGCGCAGTTACATCCCTTCTCCTCTTTTACTTTCAAGCAAGCCAAACCGCTCCGGTCTCCTCTCCCAGTGGACTTTCTTGCCTGCTTATCCCAGCAGCCATGCCCCCAACCCCAGCAAGGCTCAATCAATCTTTCTGGGTGTTGACAAGGACCGTGCGGAGGATATCAGACAGGTCTCACCAGGAACTTGTACAGCCATGCTACCATTTCTCACGCTCAGCCAGAACCACCCCTCCCGCTGTGTTTTAATGCCACATTTATCTTCTCTGCTGGGGTGTCACGTTCATGCTTGCCAGCCCGTGCACACAAGTCCCTCTACACAGAAGCCATTTCCAAATACGTAGTTCCCAGCATCACACTGCCATCTCTGCTCCCAACCATGGTGTGTCATCCCGTGTGTCACACAGCCCAATTTCATCCCATCTGCCCGTTAACCTTTGGAAGGCAGGAGCCCAGGCTGCATTGAAGCCACCAAGGATGCTGAGAACTGATGGACTCAAAACCTCATTGCTTTGCTCTCATACACACCGTGGTTTTTAACCAAAAAGTGGTGGAAGCACTGAATTGCTCCACGTTTCATCAGAGACGACGCTGCTGCCAGCCCAACCTTGCTGACACCAGGACTTGACCAGATGCAGAACAGACGTGAACTTGCTCCAGTGCCAGCAAAATGATGTGTCAAACCAAGCCAACCCCAGGGTGGTGGCTGTGAAGATACATCTGGGTTTCCCTGGGGATGCCCAGCCATCGCAACAGTCACAAAGGAACGTGTTAGGAGCGATTTAGAGTATTGACATAAAACAATATATAGGAATTCACACTCACAAAGACAAGAAGAGAAAAGCAGCTGATGCCTGCTCGGGACTATTTGAGTTTTGAGGTTGATTTGGATTCTTGTCTCATTAGTCACATTACTTAGGGTTTAGCCCTAATGAACTAGCTGTTCCTCAGACATGTTAGAACAAAAGAGGAGGAAAAAAGGGAAGAAAAGAAAGTAGTTTCACAATATTTCCACAAAAACTGAAGGTTATAAAGCTGACTTAATGTATTACATGTTGAAAAATAATGCCCTGATGTATCAGTCATTTATTTTTCAACCTTCAGACCAGCTAATGAGAACTTCCCCCACTTTCCAGCTGGGTTGAAAGCTGATTGGCACAACTATTATTTCATTTACAGAACACTCCTCCATTCACAGAGCTGAACTTCATCCTCCTGTGAACTGTTTACTTACAGTTTTTAGCACATGTGGCCAAGGAAGACTTTCAAGACAGTGCAAGAACAAACACACAAATCCACGACACCCCCAGAATCCCACCACAGGCAGAGGAGCTGGAGTGTGGACCACACTCCTGCCAAGTTAACCTCAGCCCCCTCACTGGTCTCCTCCTTTCAGTGAACAAGTGATGAATCTTTCAGAAACCCTGAGGAGATGCAGAAGCTGAAGGACTGACCACAGAACCAAAAAGCACAGCTGAAGTTCTCCATTGCTCCTCCAGCCCATGTCGCACCTGAAGACAATGGGTCTCTGGAGGAAACCCAGCTGCCTTCGAGAGCCGACTCAAGTCAAACAGAAGAAGACTACTTGGGAGCTGGAGACCATCACAAACTTCCCACTCCCATGCCAAAACACACCTTTGGGTCTGCCTTCTTCAACATATACAAAAACTCGACAATGAACACCAAAAAGTTACATCTCAAGTAAAGAGGAAATCTTAGTGAACCTTGCAGGTTCTTCTCTGGCCAGGACAATGAAAGCTCAGACAAGTACTGGCAGATACCGACCCCACTGTGTAATGTATCATGTACCACTATCATGGTAAAAAATGACAGACCATTGAATGGAGCAGGTCTTTGGCTAAATCCTGGGATGTCTAGGAATGCTGCAGTGTATTTTTTACATATTTCTTCAAGCTGCCCTTGGCTATTAGAGAGGTGTCTCTTGACCTCACTCAGAGGCTACCAACTTCTGCTGGGGCTTGTTCAAGAGTAAGGTCTCCATGGCAGTGTCAACCATACGGGTGCAAACAAGGAAATGAGACCACCACCTTATTTCATAAGCAGCACACTTCATTTGTTTTCAAGGGCTTTTGGGCATTATCTGGGGGGTTGTTGTTCGGATTTCATTATACTCACATAACACGAGGAGGCTCCAATTGCAACATGGACCTGTTTGGCTTGGACTTGCCAAAACAGATGGTAAAAGGACAGTTCCTGTCCTGAAAAAAACTAAATCTAAACATACCGGACAAAGTTAAATCAAAATTAGAATGTATTACAGCTGTGTTACAGGCAGAGAGTGGAAGTATTTTGGCACCTAATTCTTATTTCAGCAACTCTCTCCAGGGATATCACCTTAAAGAAACTTGCTCAGCATCACATAAGGAGTCTTGCAGCAGAACTTGAAATAGGACCAAAATCTTCCAATTACAAATCCAATGTCTTAATTACAAGCCCCCATGGGAAATACCTGCGTGTCCAGATGCTGGTCCCTAGAGTTTCCCTACGGTTTATCCTGGAGTGTCCCCATCCAGCATGCTCCCTTCTTCCCTGAAACAGGCTCCCTAGAGTTCTTGCCCTCCTGCTCAAAAATAAGAGGTGGTCTCCCAGAATACTCTTCCCCAATGCAAACATCAAGAACATATGCCCAATTTTGGTCTGAGGACTTTCAGCCAGTGTCCTGTTAAAAAGATGTATGTTTTCTCATTAAAAACAGCAACAAATAAATATTAAAAACATGTCACTTCGTATTTTATACAATTGGCACCATTTTTTAAATACAGTGACTTGCAAGTTACAACTTTCAAAACCCCAGCAGGACTCTTCAGTAACAGATTCACATAATCTTAAAAAAAATGAGAGATCTGATCAATTACAGCAAGTAACAAAAGTCCTAACTATTATTTAGTTAAAAAAAATAATTACTTATTTATCCTGAGTTGGATAATTACCCAGAATTATGAGGGGGAAAAAAGCATTTAAATCTGAATTACATACACATGTTAGGTCCTTGAATAGAACATGTTGTACTCCACGTTTGGTGCTCCCCCTTTGACCCGAATGTGATTTAGTTCAATGCATATTAATCAGCCTGTATTCATTAACGCACTTCTCACTTAGCTACTTTGTTAGGAAACTCTGATCCTTTTCTGATGTGATTTGCCTCGTGCGATTGCAGTAATATTAAGAAAATAGTTCTGCACTTTGCCACTTCTGCCGAGGCTCATTTTACAGCTTTGTACGGAGCAACTGGGTGGTCCATGGGAGTATTTTTTTTTAGTGGTGATTCACCTCTCTTTATTGCTTGGAAGTCAGAAGCAAGATATCTTATTTCCACCAGCCCTTAAAAATCAGGGGATTCAAAAATAATACAAGTTTGGCGTTTTCTGCTCTGTGGGTGGAATCACGAACCTGACACATTTTTAACTTCAGTTATTCTGACCGAGTCTCGATGCTCACGCCAGCCCCTGCGATTGCTGCCCAGGCACCGCAGAGGATTCAAACAGGGGTTAATATTATACCCAACCCGAGGGGGGCTGAGCACCGCGGACCCCTTGGCTTTGCAAAAATAAACCTCAAAGAAGCTCCTGCTTCAAAGTCAATTAACAGGAAAACAGATAATTTTTCAAAGATCCCGACGGGTGCCTGTCCCAGCAAAGGCCGTTTTAGCACAAAGGCCGTTTCGTGGCCGTTTTAGCACAAGATGTATGTTTCTTGACCGACGGTGTCTGGCCAGCATTAAGGGTGGCACTTGGTCAGGTGAGCAACCAATGTTTTCTGCAGCACTGATCCTGCCAGCGCAGCATCCCCTGGGGTTGGTGGATCCTTCATGATTCACACTAGTATTTGCCTTGGCAGGCAGCGCACATTTACCTAAATCCTTCCTTTTCTGCATGAAACCTCCTAACTTGCCGTGCCCTGCTCTCCCTGCCCTGGCAAAGCAGAGCCATGCTGGTTCCTGGCAGGAAGTTTAATTTAAGGTGAGTTTCTCAGGGCAGTGAGGGCAGAGATCTCTGATCACCGCGTGCTCACCTCCTACCCCAGGAACTGAAGGAGCTGCACGTCTGATGCTGGCAATTTGAGGTAAGCCATCAAACTTCCCAAAGTCTTATTTCACCCACATTCAAAGCAGGTGTGTGGGCGCCGGACATCCTCTGCACCCATGTTTGGGGGCAAGGACACCAAACCCCTCCAGGAGCTGGTGCTGCTGGTCTGGCAGAGCATGGGGAGCATCACTGCTCCTTCCCCATCGGCCACAAGAGTTTGTTGTACATATCTCACGGGAATTTCAACCTTTGTGCCATGCCAGGCTTGGCCCTTCTGTGCTCCTACCAGGATCACAACTCAACCATATCTCCATATCTCCACCCTCCGGACCTCTGCCGCGGTGGATGGGCTGTGCCCTCCCTACCTTGGTCCTGATTTGTGTTTACTGAGTGTCTTTCTCTTGCTGGACAATATTTAAATGCACAATTATAACAAACAGATGGTATCAACCCCTGTGGTGATTTTTAAAAAATTTTTATTAAAGCACAGTATTAATCATGGTAATTGGGTAGGAACTTTAAGGTTATAAAACTACAGCATGTCTAATGAGCGAGCTCCTTACAGGAGGAACTGAGGTTTTTAATCTAATAATGTCAGTTTTATGGATTATGACTGGAGTTTTATGAAGTGTGATATGAAATACTGTGGATTCATGGCTCTCACTGGATTAATTTGGAAAAGTAGTTTTCCTGGTTCTAGGCCCAAAAACAATTATTCCTTACATTTCTGTCCCCTGCACTGTTACCAAACCCCTCTGTCAGAAAATGGGCACCTACACCCATAACTTTTTTACAGGTTAGACTTCTTTGTTTGGCTGGTTTTTATTTTTTTTTAAATCACAGATTGTTACAAACATACAGTAGGTAGGAGAAGCTCATATTCTGTGTAGCAGACTGTATATTTGTCCAGAAGGAACAACAACAGGCTGTGAACTCTTAAACATGGTCGAGGGCTGGCTGGAGCTTGCAGGCTCCGAGCATGGGGACACGGTCACCGTGCAGCACTGGAGCTTTCTGATATTAAGTCATTGACACAGAAGAGGCAAAACCGGTGTGACCGGAAGAACTATAAATTATTTAAAGAGAAAAATGTAGGAGCAGAGGGCTGGAAGAGACCTCAAGAAGCTATTTGGTCTTTCCTGCTGCCCCAAGGTAGAGTCATCTCTATCTGCACCATAGTGTGTTTGTGTAAACTCTTCCTAGAAGTCCCAGAAGTCCCAACGAGTGATGGAGCCAGGTCCCTGCCCTTCCTGCTCCACTGCTTCACTATCTTTATATTATTCCTAACATCCAGCCAGACTCATCCTTGACAATATTTAATCCCATGACCCCTTCTCTGCTCACTGGCATCAAAGACTATTCTTTTCTACCTGCAACGGCCTTTCATACAGGTGAAAACTGTCCTTTCTCCACTGCCTCTTCCCTCTCAGTAATGTTCTTGTTTGGATTATATGATCCCAGTTGGTCCAACCCTGCCTTGTGAAACCAGTCTCTAGATCTCTGCTTATTGTCATCGTCCTCTGGACTTTCTCCAGCTGGGACATCTCTTTCCTGAAGGAAATGCCCAAAACTGAGCCACGGGTTTTAGCTCTAGCCTTACCAGCCGCAGAGAGCAGGAAGGATTTATATACTCGGAGCACAAAGAATTTAAATATTCCAGTAGCGCATTTGACCTTTCTGGAAGAGCACAGCCCTGCCGATTCAATCCCACTGCCAAGATTATTCTGAATACTCATCATGTGGGCCAACACCCTTTACCTGAGCATCATCTACTGATATTAGACAACATTAATGAAAATCCTGAATATCCCTAGATAGACCCTAGGGAAGCCCCCTTGATATATCCTTCCCTCTGACACTGAGCCATTGATAACTGCTGAATAGACTTTCCAACCTGTTTTGTCCGCCAGACAGCACTTCCTACTTTTTACAGACCCCATTTTCTTGGGTTGTTTATGAGTTTTTATGTGAAACAGTTTCAAAAGCCTCAGTAAAAGCATATATTGTTTATCCTCTATTCATGTGCCTTGTTTTGTCAACAAAGGAAAGACGACTGCTTTTACATGGTCTGCTCTTGGCAAAGCCACGACAGCTGTAGTTATCCCCCTTGGTTTTTGGAGGTATTTAGAAATGTCCTGTTTCATCATTTTTTCCCAGTATTTTTTGAGTAACGGCTCTGTAACGCCCTGGCTCTTCTTTTTTTTTTTTTTCTCTCTTTAGAGGACAGGTACTTTATTAGCTCTTCTCCGTTCTTTCATTACTTCACCTATGTTCTCTGAATTCTCAAAGATAATCACGAATGCTGACAGGATTTCAACAACCAGCTCTTTAACAGCCCCGGGATAGATTTCCTTAGGCTCAGATGATTTGAAAAGATCTAACTTACCTAAGTGCTCTCCAGCTCTCCCCTGCTTGTGGCTGAGGTCATCCTGCTTTGTTACTGGTATTAATTATACCAACAGCCATGTGAGATGTGACTTTTTAGTGATGACTGTTACCAAAAAGGCAGTAATCATTTCAAGATAAATCACAGACCAAATGTATCAATTAAAAAAAATAAATTAGGATGAGTAAAAAACAAAAGCAAACCTTCCTTGCACACAAAATAAACAACCGCATACTCACTCTGTGCTAGTGAAAGCTGGAGAATAAATAGCCCGGCTCATCTGTGCGCTGTCAAAACTGCAGTACCTGGGTCCCACATGGATCTTCTCATGGCAGATCCCCAAGAGTCACACACAATCAGCTCAGCTGATTGGGACAGCAAAGACCACCTGACGGACCTGCTGCTGGATCTCCAGAACTTAAGAACGCTCCTCAATGGACTTTGCATGTCACCAAGGAAAGAGGAAATCAGTCTTTTAAGCTGGATTTTAGGGATCCTTATGAAGGAGCCAATGTGAGAAGGAGCGCACGTCAACACCCAAGAATGTGTGTGCCATGCTCTCTGGAGCTACCAGGGAAAGCTGTGGCATTTGACACCAGCAGGACCACCTGGTTCCCATCCCTTTCCATCCCACGTGTGACAGCAGTCCTATTCCATGGTGACGCAGGGCTAGTGGCAACGGTCCAGACTGAGAGGAATGCCTGCACCAGACTGATCTCCCATGGTTGAGCAAAGGCATTACAGGCTGCTTGGCTCCCCGTGGGAACCAGAGAGAAGTAGAAGCTTGGAAATGACCCAACCAGGCCGTGCCTTAGAGCAGAGAGGGACAAATCCTGGTGGTACACATGACACCAAGGGAAAGTGAAGTTTGCCATCACCCACCTCAGTCCCCCAGTGTCACTCCTCGCTCCTCTGCCGGCTTGCTCTCTTTCTGGTTCTCCTCTGGGCACCCAGCAGCAGGGCTGGGTGAAAGGCAGATGGTGGCACACTGGTGCCACTGGATTGAAAGCACAAGCGCTACCGGCTGCACTGGGGACACTTCATCACCCACAGTCTCTGTGCCATCTCTGCCTGGGATAGATCTTTAAAAAGAAAATACCAGAGTTCTCCGAACAGCCATACAGAGCTTTGGTTTCGGTTAAGCGGTTAACTCTGCTCTTCTGAAACCTGCGGCCCCACTGCCAAAGAATCTCCTACTCTTAGGACAAGCTGAAACTCATAACATCATAAGTTGGCCCTTCCTGTAAGAGATAGGAAGGACAAGCCTCAAAAGCCAAATTTGATTTTAATGTGCCTCCAGTTACTTGCGTACCATGAAAACATAGCCTCCCACAAAGAAAAACAGGCTATCATTCCCCCATCTGGTTTCAGTTTGAAAAATACTTATATATGTAGTTTTTCCCCAAAGTTATTGTAGGCACGGGCAAAAAATTCCCATTAAATGACAACAGCAAGAACGTTTAATTTTCCCCTATTATTAATTTAATCTCTTGTTAACTTCTCAACTCGGCATTTGCATGAGGATTTAATCTCTGCTTTGCAGAGCTATTTAGTGCAGAAAAATCATAGGAAAATAATTACCTTTGTCCACTTGCTCTGTTACAGACAGCAGATAAAACAGTTCTGTGAATCCCACAGAAATTCAGAAAGGTATTAGAAGTTCCAGGATAAAAAGGAGCAAAGTCAGTTGTGCCAGTAAGATCAGAAAGAAGAATGTGACTTGACTTCAGTTTACTTTTGGACACACAGTCAATTAGGCAATCTCAACTTAATTCACATTACAAAATGCAGCCCACAAGAGAAAGCAAACTCCCTTTCTCCATCCCTTACCTGCTGTGGGGACACCTGATATCGGGACACCTGATCTCAGGACACCTGGATGCTCCTCAGAGAGCTCAGCCCTGAGTTTCCAAAAGGGGTGGAAGCACCTACTCAGCTCACTGGGAACATCGTGGAGTCAGGAAATAGCCCAAATTTGGTATCCAAAACATGATTTCATAGGCAAAGGCTGATTATTTCCTTCCCACAAGATGACAGGAGAGAACCCACATATTATTACCACATTTAATACAGAAATAAGAAAATAATAAACCTTCAGATGCCCCTTACACAGTTGCACACATCTGCTGTGCACCTCTAGTTAGCGAGGGGTCACTTGGACATGACCAAAGATATGAAAATGATTTTAGAGCCAGAAGAATTAGCTGGAATTCAAAACATTTCATAATTCACATGCTATATACAGATTTTTGTTTGCCTGAGTAGCACTGTGTTAAAAAAGACCCATATTTATCCCTAAAAAGCAGAGGGCAGTATTTAAAACATTTATAAATACTTGTCTAGTTAGAGGCTCCACATAACTTATAAATGTAGAATGAAAATATCGAGGAATAAAATAACTATAGATGCACAAATGCAACTGTGCAGCAATCTGAACTAAAATTTGTCCTTGAACTGGGCCAGATTTTGACACATTACAAATTGCACTGTAAGGCTTTTGCAAACCCCGGTCTAAGGACCTGGTCGAAAGTTACAAACAGAACTGCGCTAAAGCAATAGGGAACCAAACCCTTTCCATTCCCTCTATATACCCGACATTTGTTCTCGATCTAAATGTGAAGCAATATAAACGTCTCGCCCCATACCCATTTTTAATTTGTAGCTATATGAACCACCTACTGTAGTTCCCACAGATTATGGGATTTGACTGCGGAGCGTTTCTAGGGATAAGCACAACTTCCAGAATTTCAATGGAAAAAAATTTAAAGAGAAGCAAGAGAGGGAAAGTGGAGCGATTATGGGTATGTGTATATATATATATATGTATATATATATACATATATATAAAAACAAATAAATCTCACGCTTCAGCACTCCAGCCGACCTCCAGTGACGAGTGGTCAGGAGAAGTACGGACAGCGGCTCAGCGCAGGCTGCCCCTTCTGAAAACAGCCAGGACTGGGGTTGGGCTACTGGGATGAGAGACAAGCCCAGTGCCGAAAGGGTTAAACTTAGTTTCTTTTATTTATCATGTAGCCCAAGATGTCGCAGTAAGTATTCCTATTCCAGGTAATTCTATACACTTAACTCGATTACCAAAGTATTGCGTGTGAATTTAGGATCGGTTGCTCACTTTGGGTCTGAAACACAACCGGTCCCCCCCGTCCTGCTCCTGCAGAGCCGAGATACGTCTCCGCATTACTGACTTTGACACATTTATTCTGCTCTGAAGCTTTGTTATGTAAAGTACCTCTTGGTGTTGCTTGATCCGTTGATTCTTTTGCTAGAGGCTACAGTGTTCCACATTAATATATTACAGGCTAAATAACTGCCGAAGGACTGTTTATGTAAAGTGTTGGACCAACATAAAATGAAAGAATAATTTTACAGAAGGAAGGAATTTTTTGCTACTCTGCTCTGAATTATCAACATCTTTCCATCCCTGATGGTAAAGTTACTTCCTAAAGGGGGAAGCTGTCATGAAGACACTTAACGGCAAAAACCTTTCAACACCTTATTTATTTTTTTACTAAAGACCAAAGAGAATTTTCACAGACCAGCAAATCTCAACAAGCTTTACAGCAGCACCCTACATTGGAGGACCAATTTCAGATATTTTCTTCCTGATTTTACTCGAATTTGCTCCAAAATGTTGACTTTAGTGGCAGACCTCCTAGACTAGGATGCTGTTTAAGGGGAGGAAGGCAAGTCCAGGTAAGACTAAGTCCTCTAACTTTGGGACAGGGAGTTTCTCCATGAAGAACACACCGGCACGTGAAAAGAGGGTGGCAAAAGAGTGAGGGAGTCCCTCTCTACAGACCCTCCAATTTTGAGCCCATACAGGGATAATTCAGAAATAATTCTAGCTGCTAACTCAAACCAGCCCTGCAGGCAGGTAATACCCACGAGGCACCGACTCAGAACACTAACCATCAGCAGAAGACTTGGCAGGTCACCACCAAAACTACTGTTGCTGTCAGGAGGAGGTGGAGCAGGAAGAGGCAGAGCTACTGGAGCAAACTACCCCGTTGGTTTGTACCAGCGTGAGATCAGGATCTGGCCCCGATTTAGTCCTGAGAAAACCATATTAGCATGTAATTATGGGGCCTTATGTGGACTTTGAAACAGGATGTAAAACTGAGTTCCTGATTACTCATGGTCATAAAAGAGACCATGGAATTTTCTATGAAGGCAGGAGAAGCAGGATGCAAAAGATCTCAACCCAAACTCCAAGGCAGGTTGTTACAACCAGATCACTGCAGCCCTTCCCGGCATTCCCGCAGGACACTGCGGCCCTGGCATCTGCTCCCTCCGGCACAGAGCTGAGGAGGGGTGATGTCCCACCGCCTGCACGGAGCTCCAAACGCGCTGTTTGCAAAATGCCTTAGGATCCATCCACAGGACATTGTTCCCCCAGAGCTTGCCTGGGTTTCTTCACTCGCGCGAGAGCAGCACTCGTTCCGATTAGCTCATTTCATCAATAAAGTCAAACAGCACGTTAAAAAAATTCTACATCTATTACTGGCCCAAGTGTTTCACTAATCAGCTCCATCTCACTCATTAAAAATACTTTTACAGCAAATGTAGAGTCAAAGTCCAGCAGAAGTGCTCTGCTTCAGTGATATCTCCAGACGGGTTATGTTGGAAGGAGCCCCAAGCCACGCGCTCCAGAGGGATGTCAGGCTCTGCCTTTCATCTGCCTCGTGCACAGGGAGAGCAGGTTGGAAAGGATTTTTTCCAATCAGGATTTGTGGATTCATCAAAATATTACATGGGTCAGATCCTCCTCTGAGCACCTTCCCTGGGAACCTTGTTCCCCTCCAGGATGCTTGAAGACCATCATTCTGATTTGTGGGACTCCATCAAATCTGAGCTTACAGAACTGACGCACAAGTGGAATTGCCATCATAGGATCATAGAGTGGTTCGGGTTGGAAGGGACCTTAAAGATCATGGAGTTCCAACCCTCTGCCATGGGCAGGGACACCTCCCACTAGACCAGGTTGCTCAAAGCCCCATCCAGCCTGGCCTTGAACACTTCCAGGGATGGGGCATCCACAGCTTCTCTGGGAAACCTGTTCCAGTGCCTCACCACCCTCAGAGTGAAGAACTTCTTCCCGTATCTAATCTAAATCTACGCTGTTTCAGTTTGAAGGCATTACCCCTCCTCCTATCACTATGTGGCCTTGTAGAAAGTCCCTGTGTCCCATCCTGTGCCTGATGTTTTCTTCTTGCAGTAACAGCAGCAGTGTCAGGCTATGGACTCCTCCATCACCCGCCCTCTCCCCGTGCACAGCCCCAAAACGCAGACAGTTCCCAGCTCCCAGCCCCTGCAGCCGGGACAGACGTGTGTGCTGGGTGGCTTGGATGTCAACGTGGAGCAGCTACGAGGCCAGGTCTGTCACCAGCAGAGACAGCCAGACACAAGACAAGGCAGATCAATGGCAAATAAGCTAAAATCAGTTACCTGGCCATAAAAAATGATAAACTGTTTTTCTTTTCTTGTTAGCATGGCAGTAAGGTCTGAAAGTGCAACAGCAGCAGCCTTTCATGACGAGCTCTTGCCTGTTTTGGTCAACAACCAGGAGCTGGTTTGTAGTATCAAAACCAACTTTCTCCTGAAAAGCGACTGAAAAACACACCCGTGAAAAATTGTTTCACAGCTTCCTTTCAAGCCCGTTTCCAATTTGAGCTAGACACCTAGTAAATAGCGTTACAGCCTTAAAAAAATATTCCTAAATATAACCATGTCTTTTGGACAGCACTAGCCGGACTGGGCAATACTTGCCTAGTCAAGTTGTTCTGGGAGCATTTTGCTGCAGGTTTTTATTTTTCCTCTCTGCTGAGGTCTGCTACATACTCGGATATTAAGACATCATAAGAAAAATTCCAACATGGCAATTAATCATTGACTGTCATAGTTTTCCATAAGGTGCAAATTTAAGGTTATAAAACTGTCAAAAACCTAAACAGTTACACGGGCTGCTTGTGCCGTTGGCTGGATGCGCTTCTGGAAGCGGATGCAGACAAATCCCTGCGGTGCTGTGGGCTGCAGTGCCCCAGAAGCACCCCCACGGCAGGGGCTGTCCCCGTGGGAAACCGTGGGGCTGCCAAGGGGTGGTCATGGCATGGTCCTGCGCTGCTCACCCAGCTGGACCTCTGGCTGGTGGGTCATCCCTGCAAAACCACCCACAGTGGCTGTTATTCGCAATGCAAAGTTCAGTAGGAGCCCGCTGGACATCTTGTCCACAGCCTGCGGGCCACACTGGAGATGAAGCCTTTGGTGAGCCACAGTGCACGTGGCTCATCTTGAGCAACCTGGTCTAGCGGGAGGTGTCCCTGCCCACGGCAGGGTGTTGGAACTAGATGATCTTTAAGGTCCCTTCCAATCTAAACCGTTCTATGATGCTATGATCTTCTAGTGGATAAGAAACAAGGAGGGAATGTCAGAATTGAGATGACACGAGGATGTGGGAAACCCTCAACAGAGGAAATACTGCCTTTATGTTGATAGATTATACACCCCCTTGAATGAGAGGACCTTAGGGTCCTCTGGAACTACAGAAAGTCACTTCCACGTGGTGGTGGTGTTCTGAATTCAATTGTGTGCAAAAAAACCCAGAGAAGGCCACTTACTGAAGTGGCAAAATTATGGGTCTTTAGCCTTACACAGTAGCAGGGATCAAGAACTCCTCACTAGGCATCCCTAGCACCTTGGTCTTTCCCAGGAGATACATGGGTTTCAGGCACAGCAGCTTTCAGGGAACCGAGACCAGCGTACAGCTCCTTGGGGCCTTTCCCACCAGCTTCAACAGGACCAAGACACTGAAAGGACAAACCAGTGGCTTCATTCACGAGTGAGCACCGTTTCATTTGCCATTTCTGCTTCAGAGCAATAATATCTCCTGATATTAACGTACAGGAAAGGAAGTATTCAGCAAAAGCATTTTTCACCCTAGTAGAAATAATCCTTGTTTGAGGTCTATCCTGTTTTAATTGCAATCTGGAATAGGCTGTCAATAGGCATAAATCAATAACTCACCAATTACATGGCAAAGCCCAGAACTCCACTCTAATAAATGCTAGATGACTATTGCACCATCAATAATAAAGTAGAACACTATTAAGACTGGAAAGTGAAAGTCCTTTTTCCAGAATATCCTTTTCTCTACTAATTAGGACATTCTTCACTGAGAGACGTGTGGTTCAAAATTCCCTCTGCAAGAAATGATGTGAATTAAACCCTGCTCTCTCAAATCCTGGATCAATCTGAAGTCACATGGAACTGTTTATATTCCTTGATTGAAGGAATGCTAAAATACTTCTGGCGAAAATACTTCAATTCCCTTTCCACATACAGTCATTGCAGGCTCCTTTGAAATGCACTTTTTCTACAATATTTAGACATATCTAAAAATTGCCAAAATAAGAGCAAATCCCATTAGAGAAGGAGAACATATCAGAAAAAATCTACTCTGATAGCAAACTTTTTGTCTAGTATCTGTCCAGGCCTTGGTAAAATTTAGATTAAATTGGTATTAAAGACAGAGTAGGGAGAAAACAATGTTCTTTGGAATAAATTTAGATGGGCAGGCTGAGTACCTCAAATCTCAGACAGCCCTGGCATAGGGAAATGGGATCTGTGTTACGAATCCCTTTCAAAACAATTCAAGTCCAAGGTTTTGGTTCGACCAATTGTGGAGACATAGCAGCCAGCTGTAAAAGCTGGATTGGGACTCCGCTTCCCCAAATTCACTGGCATTTCAATCCCAACGCTGATTTAAACTCATCTTTTCCTCTTAAAGTTAAAAGGAAAGGACACAACCACATCCACAAGCAGAAGGAAAATGCAAGGAAAAAGTAAAGGGGATGTCACATCTGATCAGCGTGACACTATGGTGGAAAACACTGGTGGCTTCTCTGATTTATATCTTTCTGCAGCTACTTTCCTTGCCTCATTAAAGTACATAATTTCAGTAACTCTAAGCTCTTAGCAACATCTGCAGTAAAATATTTAACTTGGGTTGGCTACTCAGTGTCACTGAAAGCCAAGGCTGGGTGTATTTCAAAATCCAGGAGGATGACCTGGATTTTTCCACCAAACCAACCTCTTCCAGCACGTTCGGAGCTAACACATGTAAGAGCGCGGACCAGAGCTGTCGGCCCTGGGCTTCTGCAAGCTCGGGAGAAATAGAAACCAGTTGTGGTGTGAAAATGCACCGAGAAAAAATAATCCGGTGCCTTATCTGGGACTGGTTACCATTTGATTTTCATAAAGAAAGCCTGTAAAAGCCACAGGGATAAAAAAAAATGAAATACTGAATGTAAAAATTTTAGTAGAAATGCTATGCGATTAATTGAAATTTTAATTAAAAAAAAAAAAGAGGAGAAATCTGATGAAAGTGCAGAACAGTTACTGTGCCGTAGCATCTCTGTCGGTGAAGAGCCTTTGCAGCAGGTGGCAAAGCACCGGCCGCACTCCCCTGCGCTTACCCTTAGCCGTTCCCTCCACTTTATTAGAAAACGGGTTGAAAATTGTGACAAATATATGATGTAACCGGCCAGCTCGCTGACACGTTACGCTGCATAGTTAAAATACAAAATGCCCAACCAGTGGACATAAAGCCTTTGTTAAATTTTCCAAGGTGAAAAGAAGAAGAAGGGAAAAAAAGGCATTTTACTTCCATCCCAGATGGTAGCTTAGCAATCCCCAAGCTGTCAGTGGCGGGGACTTAAGTAAATAGCAAATGAAATGTACATTGGGCAAAACCAGATATGCTTAAGAAAACACAAAATGTGTTAAAGAACACATTTTTATGCTGCCATCTGCAGCAGTTTCTTTTCAGTGTTGGGGCGCCTTGCTTGTAATTTAGCTTACAATGGGAACGAGGTGTAAATTATGAAATGATCAAAAAAGGAGAACTTTCAGCTCTTTCCCTCCCCTCCTTGAGCAGTTCCCTCTCCATGGGATCAAACCATGCCTGAGGATGGCTGGTGGGATGGAGCCAGAACACAGGAGGACCAGGACGCTCAGCATAGCTCTAGCCTCGCTGCGGGGAGCTTCTATTTTATCCGTGTGTTCACGAGCACATTTATTTGCCTGTGGAAAACTGAAATAAACCTTCAATACAGGAACTGATTATGTCTGTTTAGCACTAAATAGAAATACAAACATTTAAAAGACGCTAAAGCCCTGCATTTAGGTTTGCAGAGGAAGACAGAAAAGATAAAGTGCTCTGAAGGGATAGACACAGAAGAATAATCTTTGTGCAATTTATCTAATAGGTAGCTGTCTGCACACACGGCATATTACGGTTTCAAAAGCTGCCTAAGGAGCTTGTCTCCTACGGGGAGCTTTGAAGATCTCGACCATAAAGAGGTTAGTGCAGTGGGTATTTCCTGGTAGTATCGTACTACTTTTCCCAGCACAGATTTGGCCTGTGTCAGATGGGATCACATGAAATGTAGATCCCGGAGGATGCTGGAGAGGAAGCAGAAAATGCCACCCACTTTCAAGGTCACAGCTGCAAGGAGATCGCTGCTCATGCTGCTGCACTGATCGCTTACATATGAGATGAACCTTGGAAGAGGAGTGAAAATATACGTCTATCAGAATATTCCAGGAAGAACTGTCACCAGATAGCCTGACTGCTGGAGGAGTAATGCTGCAATGAGCCCTTGCATTGACAAGAACCTAACGGCAGCTGCACTGTTATCAAGAAGAGATGCACTCTTGGAAAAAAGCTGCACAGGGCTTGAGGTTTTCCAGCTCAAAATAATCTCTAGCAGAGGATGAAATACAGCTGCCTGTCCATGAGTAAGTTCCTATGCTCCAAAGCGAGCGTGTGACTCATTCAACAAAACCCAAGTGCATCAACATCAGCCACGGGGCTGATTTTAAAAGGTTACTCATTATTCACCAGCAAATTAGATTTGTCAACAGATGGAGAGAGCAAAAACTCAGTATTGCCTGGTTCTGTGACTCAGCCTCATCCAGCAAAGTGGAATAATGAGCTCTTCTGAGCCAGGTGACAGCTAGTGTGACATTAAGACAGAAGAGGGGGAACAAGACACAGAACAGAAGAGCCCAGAACTTGCCTGGCACTGACTGGTGCTGCTGCCGCCGCGTTTGAAACGGCAGCGACCACAAGGAGCGGGGGTCTGAGTTCCCCCAGGCTGCTCCACGCCAGCCCGCAGCTGGGAAAAGATGTGAGGAGCTTTGCTGGTCCAGTTTTCCTGCACTTCAACATCGTGATTAGCGCTTTGGCAACGCAGCTGCATGTGAATGGCTGGTGCCAGGTTAGAGCAGGACGGGACCAGCAGGAATCGCACTCTGGGAGCCCAGAGCCGGGCAGCAGTGCTGGAGAGGTCCAACAAGGAGAGAACCTGGTCCATATCCCTGGAACGTCTTGGCTTGGGTGGGCATCTGGACCTGGACCTTCATGCTACGGACTTCAGTCCGACGTTGTTTCGGGAAGTTTTAGTATGCCTTTGTAGCTTAATTTCTTCTGACAGTGAGAAGGAACCCTTAAGGTTTCTGTAAACCAGCATGTTTACAAGCGAGTGCCAAAGAGAGAGCTGGGTCCAATGTGGCCTACGAGCAGCCAGCCCCACCGCTGCAAAATTACACGATAGAGCACAGGACGTGCCACAAGGCATTAATCTCCCAACGCACAATTTTAGCCTTGAAATCTCTGCGTGACAGATACATGAGCAGCTCAGACATGACTGAGGGAAGTTTAACGAAGCAGCAAATTACAGCTCTGCCCAGGATTTTCCACCCGAGATACCACATAGGTATTTCCCAGTACTCACTCATTGGCAATTGTGGTCAGAGCAGCTCCTTTCTGGCGTCTTGTGGTGGCACCGCTGCTGTCATGGTGCTGGTGGTCATGGGTCCCTGAGCCACATCAGGGCACTGTCACCAGAAAACAGATGAGCGGTGCCAGCCCAACACAACAAAAGGTATTTTTGCGCGGACACAGCGAGCTCCAAAGGAGCCCTTTGGTACCTGCTTGGAGGTGTCTTGTGGGACAGCTTGATCCTGAAGACCTTCGGGGTTCCCTGTTTTGATCTTGCCCTGGCCAAGGAATGGTCATTAGTCTGTGAGCTCACGAGCGTTCATCATCAAATCATGAACATCTGGGACTTCTCTCATGCTTTGCTTTCAGGATCTCCACGTGCTTTCCATACTCAGGAGAGCACAGATGGCAAGACAGGGGCAATAGCAGCAGTGCGAGACAGCACCTATGGAGACAGGAGCAGGGAGCAGAGCCCACCTAAGGTACATCCAGGGGATGCGGTGGCTGGGTTCCCGCACCAGGGAAGAAAAGCACCACAGAGAGGAAAGCAGCAGATCCACCACATATATCCCTGAAGCATCCTCTGACCAGGGCATCTCCACCGGAGCATGGCCAAGTGCACTGACTGCCCAAGCAGCCAAGGAAAACCACCACAAGGACTCTTATCACAGTACTGGATGTGTGTGGAGTATTTAATTTGGCACTCTTTGGAGCTCTCATAATCTTTTCCTTTATGATTAATATTAAACAAGTCATATTCCTTACGGAATTTCCTAACTGTGTCTGTTTATATTTTTCTCTACATCATAGTTAATATTTTAAGATTGCCTCTCTCTTTTTTCTCTTTTATTTCACATTCATATGTTTTCCCTCATTTTATAAATTAGGTTTCTTGTTTAGTAGTCATGACAACATCTGACTGTGGTGGTTACACCACAGCCTGGGGCTTTTTTTCCTCTTTTCTCCCCCCAAGCTGGCTTAGAAAAAATATCCTTTAAGTGAAGAGAAGCATAAAATGAAAGGCGCAAGTTCGGTACTGACTCCTCCTCCTTTCCCTCCAATGACCCACTTCAACAAGACTTCCCAGCATGGTGGGTGAGGACTCATTTGGCTTTAATCCTGCAAAGTCTTATCCACTTAGTTAACTTCAATGGGAATACTCAGAGCACATCAAGTGAAACACATATGTAAGTCTTTAAAGCCTTGAGGTCTATGCCTGAAAGGCAGAGAGCAAAAAGCTGGAGTTGCATTTTCCTTCTGGGCGTTGATCTTTGCACAGCAGCTCAAGGGTTGTGGTGCTATGGGGTGAGCACAGAGATGTGCCGCTCCCCGGGGTGAGGATGGGGTGACTTTCACGAGATGCTGTTGTTCAACAGTATCTTCTGAACAGGGACCCACATGGACCACCATCAGACCAGCGACTACAGCTCCTGCACAGCCACCTGATGGCTTTTGCGTCTCTCTCTTGCTCCACACTCTCAACAAAACCCAGCGGCTGGAGGCAGCAGGACCTGCCAGCTTCCACCTCTGCACTCTGCATTTCAATTAGTAGATGTGGTGATTAAAGCCTGCCTGTTTATCAGGGCAACCTGGAGATCAGGCAAAGGAATTTCAAAGCAAAGGGGCATCATACAAACAAATGTATTTTTGTGACCTAGGGAACACTAAGGGATAAGTTTTTTAAGTGAACATTGTATTTCAGTCTTTTAGGATGTTGGTAACCAGTAGCTTAGAAGGAATTTAGGCTTTTGAAAAAACAGGAGCACATTTTATTTTAGACTTCTCCCACGAGCACAGTAAATGGCGATGGGTTATGGATCTGTGTTTACCCATGGCAAGGGATAACTAAAATTCCATGGTGTCTTTTACATACTGAACATAAAATACCAATTACATAGACAGCCAGCCACACCGAAAGCAACGCTGAATCAAGAGGAGGCAACAAGGAAGGGAAAAGGCCTGGAATTTAACAAAGGCAGATGAACCTTTAATACGGCAGAACCTCTGGGAGCCCTGAGACACTGAGTCCAGATGTTCAGAGGTCGATGTAACCTGACTCCAAGAAGGAAGAGGATGTATTTCTTAAAATTCCCTGTTGTGCTTTAATTTACTGCAGTCTTGCAGAGGACGCATGTGGTGATCACAGGTGGAGTTTCAGATTGACCATAAACATGAAGTTGGGGGCAAAAGACTCGAGCCGTTTCAGGTTTGGCTGCCAAGACGGTTGAGGTACAGATTTCCATGAAAACATCTCCCTCCCCTTCCCCTGCACTGCAGTAATCGGTAATGGGGCCAGAGGAAAACCCTCCAGCAGAGATACTGCAGGCACCAACAACCCTTTTTACTGATGGGAACCGGGACCAGAAGCAGGCAACAGCCTGAATGGAGGCTCTCCAGCTGGTGACCACTTCTTCTCTGGGTGGAGAAGGGGAAGGAACACAGGATGGATGGCTCCATTTCTTATCTGTGGTCACATTTCTTCTAAACAGTCCCAGGAAAATGATGCCTGTTCTTCTTTAGGACCCCACTGTCTGCCCCTGAACACTTTGTGGGGAGGAAAGAAAAATATTGGCCCCGTAGTGTCTCTGGCACCATCCCATCTGCCCACTGAATCAGAGACAGAGCTGGTTTGGATGCATTGAGTTTCAGAGTGCCCCCTCCCCCAGATCCTGACCCTTTTACCTTGGCTTCTCTCCCTCTGAGGTTTCTGGCCTGCAGTAATGATCGGCGTTTGATTAGGAGAACTGGCAGATTTGCCGTTGTTGCTACAGAGGGATTTGCATGGGGATTAGAGCTGGTTTTCAAGGGTTGGCTATGGAATAAATGACATTATTGATGCAATAAAAGCAATCCCTGTCCCTTTCCCATTCTCCACTCCTGCCATACTAATTCCTAACCCTAATGCAAACAAACAATGCAGCGTGATTGGTTTTTCCAGATGAAATTTTTAAATTTATGTTGACTGTGCTCTGAGTTTTCTACTGCCCCTGTATTTCTGTGTCTCTCCACAGCAACTAGCAGCAGGAGCTGGCAGGTGCTCTAAAGTAGACCAATATGTGATGGTTGACTGGTGGACGAGAAACGATTGTCCTTCTTTCTCTCCCAACCTGTTTCATGCTATAGGAATGCAGAGTTCAGCAAATTCCTTTTTCCCTAACCTCTTACTTTGCTCAGGAAGAATGACCTGAGATTTCATAATTTAACCTCTTCCAAATTCTACCATTTCCTCAAGGAAGGAGGATGCAGCTGAAGGAGATACAGAGGAAACTCTCACCTTGAATGCTAACCAGCCTCAGGACTCCTGGCACAGGGCAGCACGGACCCAAGCATACAGGGAAGAATTAGCAAAAGACATTGGAAATTGGGTTAAAATAGGTCCTGCAGAGGAACTGGTTAAGGTAAGGATGAAAATAAATTCATCAATCTCTTTTTACCAGGAAAAAGATGAGCTTCACAAAGAAACAACTGGTGCAGTTATTGGGAGTTGTCTGTGCCTCCCAGGCACTAACACTTCAGGCACTGGAAAACTCAGGCAGGTAAGAACAACTCCTTCTGCACCCCAGGAGGACGCAGAGGCGAGTATCTGAGTATATGGGAAAAGGGGTCACTTCCATTCCTGTGGCTCATGACCTGAAACGACAGCAGACGAACAGCAGCCTCGGGTGCTCCTCTGACTCTCAGAGCAGACCTGGGGCTTTCACACCTTCAAAGGGGAAAAAGAAGGTTCTGCTGCACCCTGGGGAGAAAGGTTCAGGAAGCACACACAGCTGTGAATGCATCTTCATGCCCACCTTGAGCTGATGGTGCCGAGCAGACCAGAACAGCTACAGTTTGGGCTGTGGGCACAAACTCAATGCAGAGCATTAGCCAAGATGACACAGGGGCACTCCAGAAGCAGGAGGGGGAGCTGGGCAGCAACTTGCCATCGGAAGGAGAAAGGCTCCTCTGAAATTCCTGACCCTCTCCTTCTCTTTGCTTGCTTGCTCATTCGCAAGGTGCAACAAGTCAATCCACATGTCCCACCAACCCTGACTGCCATGGCACACAGGCCAGAATCTGGTACTAAACATTCCAAAACTGCTCAAAAGGATTTACTGCTTATTTTGTGACCTTTTCTGCTAGAATTTCTCCACACTCCCATCGCACCACCTTGTATCCATAATTTGTACAACAGGGAGAAACCCGTGCTATGCACATGTAAATGTTTCCTCTAACACCAGCCTGAGTTCAGTAATGATATGCTTCATAGAAGGGAACCAGCTTTTATAGGGCTCAGATCCTTGGATCTTTATTAGCCGAATGAATCAGCTGCATGGCTACCAGAAAGCCTCTGGGATTTCCTCTTTCATCTCTCCTCTCATCAGCACAAGTCACGAGAAGTGCCGATGTGATGAGTAGGGAACATTGTTTTAGGCACTTGTTTTCTCAGTCTTCGCAAAACTGGCACTGATTTAGGGTTGCTCGGTGCTTGCAAGTTTTTCTTATTAAAGTGGGTTGTAAATTTAAAGTGCCATATCTCTGCCTGAAAAGCTCCACATGCAGACATCAAGCCCAAACCAAACCTATGTTGTTCCTGTTTAGCTTAACCCACCTTCAAAGTGAGTTGCCTGAGTGTAAAATGAGCAGTTAATCAAGAATGGCTCCCCTGGACAGACAAACCACCAGTGTGCTCCTGGGAGAGATGAAATGAAAAGGCAAGAGTCCCTCACACAAGAGAGGTGAGACCTTGTGCTACAAACACTGGCCTGGAACAAGGTATTTTGGGGCTCGAGGCTCAGCTGAGGCTCAGCCACCAACTCAGTTTATGGCAGCAAGAAAAATCCATTACCCTCTGCAAAATACCAACATTACCCCAAGGAAAGGAAAGGTAAGACTTGGAGTTTGCAAACAATTTTCCGGGTGAGGATCACCCCCGACCATCGTGCAGTGTCTCTGTCCCAGGGGTGGGTGGTCGGTCACGCAGCCCGGGAAGAGCCGGGCACCGCTGCCTGTGTCCAAGTGTGACATTACTCATCTCAGCCAGCGCCGCAAACAAATCCCAGCTGCTCCAAGAGTATCTTGCACTAATCGGCGATTTCTCTGAGTCACCGGCTCCAAGAAACCCCAGTTTTTATAGGAAGATGAAAGAAATGAGTGACACAGGTTTCCTGCAATTTCTAGCTGTTGCATCACCAAAGAGATAATGCCTTTGGTGGTGCCTGGGGAATCGGATGATACAGCTGTGTAAACTGCGTGTGGGCTGAAGTATCTCAGGGCCGCATCCTCATCCCAACACTTCCAAATCAAAATAAAACCTCTCTGGAGGCAGCATCATTACAGAGAAACATTAAACCCAGCAACTTGGCCCAGAACAAGCAAATGAGTTACTTTCATCAAAGCAGGACACTACAAAATCCGTCTTCACCTCTATCCCTAAGCAGTTCCACGGTTTTGTATTTACCCTGAAGCTACATGGGATTCATTTTAATGGCTTTAATTAAAGCTATCCAATCTGTGCAAGGGCTAGTGGTAAAACCTGCAACTCTGATCCATCGGTAGTTTTACAGATGTACATTCAGCTGGCACAAGGTGTGTTTAAATCCAGTTACCCACACGCTTAAAAGATGCACTAATTTAACTTGGCACTTAATAAAATATGTAAATTAATAAAAAAACCTGAGTTGATCACCTGGGAGGACAGCAGTTATCACTGGGGCACACAGTCTGAATGAACTTTGAGTTACCCTGATCACACCAAATGAAGATCCAGCCCACGAGCTGGTACCTGCAGCTCAGGTCTTCTTCGCCCACCAGGTCCCAGCACAGCCGAGGCGTGCACCCCAGCCAGGCACAGCCTGCACTGGCCTTCACCCCCAGCACACCCCTCCCTGCGGAAACAGCCCCGAGGAAGACTCCTGCTGGTGAGGAAGATGTGTAGAGATACATCTCTGCAGGGAAATTTGGACACAGATAAGGACAGAGTCACCAGAGTTAGAATTTCAACACATGTGGAGGGTACAGCTTGTTCAGAGGAGCTCTGACCCACTGGGCTCTCTGGCTTTGCTGACCTGAACCCAGAAACCCAAGGTAAGGGCATAATTTAAACTGCTCCGACAAGCCAGTGATACCAAAAGAAAGACTAAAGAGCAGTAACGGTAGGAACCCCTCATTTCAGCCAGGAGAGCTCGCTGTAGCCTTTAACTGCAGCAAAATCCTCTCCTCGCTCCCAAGAACACGGCACCAAAGGCAACAGCCCACTCCCAGCCCCTTCCACTCCTCGAATGGGCACATTCTGTCTTCACACGTCTATATCTGACACTATTAAATGATTCTCTTCATCATACATGTATAATAAATTCCCTTTAAAAAAAAAAGTTCATAATCTGCCATCTGTTTCCAGTTAGGCTGTTCTGATTTCTTCTTTTTGAAATGGAATATAAAACATTATTCAAAGGTCCCGTAATCTAGATGGTGGGAGGAAAGAAACCAAAATCCAAGTACCACCACCACGTCACCCTGTCGAAAAGCAAAGACTTGGTGAGAGCCAAGCGCTGGGAAGATGCAACGTGACCAGTTCAGATGAGGAATAAGGTACAGAAAATGCGATTAAACTTGTAAGAGCTTTACCATCACTTCAAGCCATTACACTGAAACTGGATAAATCTACAGCTCAGACGTTTGACACGTATTAGCGGGCGAGTCATTTGGCTTGGGCAACGTTAATGGCTCATAATGGTTTTAGTTAGGTTTAGTAGCTACACCTAAACATAAATAAATAATCATCACTGGAAACATGGTAACAGTCCATGTTCAAGATCATGTCATTGACTCTGGTTTATAGCTGGTCTGGCTCTTATTAGACATAATGTTTTATACATACACTTAGACATACATGCAATCACATGTGCAACACATACTTCATCTCCCATCCTTGGTTGGACCCAAATGCTGCAGCAAAGCACCGAGAGAATCACATCTGGAAAGTGCAGATGTTTTGAAGCTCTTGCAGCCTCGCCAACTCATATCATTTCACTGACAACATCGTCGTAATTGATTTTTCTCTTCAAGTCCAAGCACCTGGAAATTCTGCTAGAGGACTGCAGACACAAAAGTTCTGGATCGCAGAGAAATCTTGAAAATCAAATGCAAAATTAAAAAAGGGGAAAAAACCCCACCCCAACCCTGCCCCACAGCCCTAGGAGCCTAAGCTCTACAACCTCTTCCCTTGGCAAAAGAAGGACCACACGTGGTGGATGTCAGCCATGTCATTTCATACGGCTTTGGAAGGTGTTCATGTAGTGTGAAGAGGAGAGCGGTGTAAAGCCTACATAGAGCAGCACAGAAAATGAGACTTGAGAGCACCCTGGAAGGCTGTAACGCAGAAGAGATGCCAAGGACAGGCAGAGTTGTTTCCATTTTCACGATACTTAAGCAAATCTTGCAATTTGGGAATCTAACTTGCCATCTTTGAACCTCAGTGCTTAGCAGTATGTCCAAGGACATGGGGCCACCGGAGCCGACCTGGTCCCTGGGTCTCCCTGGCTTGGCCATAGGGGCTCCTGTGGCACAGAGATGATACTGATGGCACCGAAACGGGCCGCCACTGCAGGGACAGCCCCGACACACGTGGCACCTTCCACCATGAACCTGAAACTCAGCTGGAACTCATCCCTCTGGCGCGGCCGCACACTCCCCCCCCTCCCTGCCACCGTATCCTTTCGCTGTATGAGCAAATATATGCTGCTCTGAAACGAAACCAGTGCTCTTGGATGGCCAAACTCTTCCTGGCCCCAAAACCAAGAGCCCCAGTCAACAGTGAAAATTAATACGGACCTTCCTGCTGCGTTTTTACAGCCATGGCAGCGCTCTGCATCCTGGGGGCCTCCCGTGCAAATCTGATTTCATAGCTGGGCATAAAATCTCGCTCTCGGGTTTAATAAGCAAAACCACTATCAGTAGCAAAGGTGAGACAACAGGCATCCCGGCCTGGGACATCTTAACAAGATGCCTCCAAGACACACTAGACCCTCCTCCGTGGAAAACCAGCACGTTTCAAGTCGGACAACCAAACGCGGAGACACCAAAAATCAAAGGCCGACAGTGTCCCAAATAACCACATTCTATTTTCAATTTAAAAAAAAACAACAACCCGCAAACCCAAGGCTGTGGGATCCCTCCAAAGTTTCCCTCCGCGTGCCAGCAGGATGACTGATGGTAAATCACACCAGCTCCAGGGCTCCGTCGCAGACTGCTGCCAGGCGGCTCCGCCTGTTGGAGTCACTGACGGTCCCCTTTCCAATTAATCAAGTTCCCATACTGATTAACAGCATGATTCATGTCTCTCGTTAGGCGCATTCTGTAACAAACAAGGCTGTATTTCAAGGCCTCTGGCTTAATGGTTAAAATAAATACCTTCCAAATTTCTATTTTCAAGTAGCTGAACCTTTTCCACCTTTACAACTAATTCAGACTTCCTTCAAATTATTTTTCTAAGTAATATAACAATTTGTTTTTCATTAGAGCTTGTCAAAGCCGGACTTTGGTTTATTTTGAGAGAAACCAGCACTCTCCAGAAACTGTTTAGTACAATTTGAATGACGCCCAAAGGGGTTATTGCAGCCACAATCAAAATAGAGTTTACAGCACTGGCTAGGGGTGACACTTTATTTAATGATTTAAAAAAAAAAAAAAAAAAAGAAGAGAAAAAAAACCCCAGCCCCCTGAATCAGAAGCTAATTAAATGCACTCCTATGGCTAACAGTAAGTGTTTCTAAGTCACTCTGACTACTGCAGAATGCAAGAACTTAACTTGTTGCTAACTAATACCAGACACCATTATACGAGCAGCGTTATTTACTGATTTGGGGTGGTATGTGCTGGTATTCTCGTGTCTGGCACAGCAGCCTCGCCTCGCAGCAGATATTATCAAGCTGGATGTGAAATCAAATATAGGAGTGATTAAATAGTTTGGGTTCTGCCTGCTTAAGTTGGATTTTTTTTTTTTTTGGGGGGGGGGGGGGGGGCGTGTATAGCTCGGTTTTTAATTTAAGGTGGCTTAGATGTAACAGAAAATCTACCCCTGTAACTCCTTTGATTTCACATTCCTTTTGTTTTGCTGTCGAGCAAAGCCGAGCTGGAGCCGCGCCAGGGCTGAGGGCAGGAGGATGGAGGACGAGCCAGGGGCAGGAGGACCCCGGCCACCCCTCGCCCGTGGGACCGGGATGGGTGCGCGGGGCTGGCCCCAGCGACCCGGACGCTGCAGCCGTGATGAATAATCTCCATAATCCCGGTCCAGTGCTTCAAGGGTCCCAAACAACCTTTCAAAACACTTTCCCTGCATCCTCCGTCTCGGACCTGAGTCCAACGCAGATTTTTAAACAATTGAGCTGCAAAACTATTTTCCATCAGACCTAACCCCCCTCCCCGCCCCCCCCCAGCAGCAAACTTATGTTCTGCTGTTAATTTTCCTGGGACGTTCTCCGTTTGTTGGGTTTTTTGGTTGTTTTGTTTTTTTTTTCCTAAACCACAACAAAATCAACAAAATTTGGACTTTTGCGAAGGCTGAATTTCCTCTTTGTTTGCGCAGGGGAAAGGCCACGCTGCCGCCCAGCCCCAGCAGCGAACACCCCCTCGCCCGCACCCGCCCAGGGATGCTGCTCCGGGGGGACCACGCTCCCCGCATCCCACCTTGCGGTGGGATCTGCAAGCGAAATCAGAGGCTGGCCTGGGGATATCGCCTGGAGGAACAGCATCTGCAGTCTCTTAACTCAAGGATACTCATGGTGCCGATCTCTACCGGAATAGTGCAGAATGGATCCCCGGATTTTCTGGCCGCTGCCTCCCAGCAGCCCTGGGGCGGCTCCTACGGCGAATCGGGCAACGGCTTTACTCTCACGCACAACACGTTCAAAAGGTAACGACACTACTCTGCCTCGATAAAGAAAAACAACGACTTGAGCAATGCAAATGTCCTATAGGTGCATAATTAAAGCACAAACTGCGGGCCCGATCCCTCTGCCACAAGCCTGGGACTTGTGTAACCCTGATAATCCTCCCGGAGACACATCTGATTTACACCAGCATAAGAAAAAGAACAAAACCGAGCTCATATCTGACAAGTGAAAACAAACACTGGATTCAGACACTTTCTGCAGGGAAAGGGGGAGCTGTTTAATTTTTGTTCCTTCTCTCTGGGCTGCTGCAGTGACCTCTGCTACCTCTTAAGTCAGCAACACAATATGTTGCAGCTGTGGCACTGCAACAGCATGATTCAATTTGCATGTGTGTGGCTGGAAGGGCAGTTCATCCCTCCAAAGTCTTGCGGCATGGCAGAGGCAGCAGCGGTGGAAGCGGGGGGCTTGGTCCTCCCTTCCCAAAAGGTGGGGGGGGGGGAAGCCCTGCTTCACCTCCCATGCACAGCTTTGGAGAGGAGGTGGGAAAAGGATCAACTAGAGGAAAATGTCCATTTCCATCAAAATTTTTAGGAGGTTGGGGTTTGTCCAAGACAAGGGAAAAAAAAAAAAAAGGGTAGAAAATATCTATTCAACGACTGTTTTCTGCTTAAAAAAAAGAAAAGGAGAGGAAAATGACTTTGCTGCCCACTCTCCCATGTGTTCCCAGCTCCCAGGAGCACAGGGGCTGCGTGTCTCCAGTGTCGTACCCGGCCAGCCAAGTGTAGTGCTCAGAGCTTGTTTTCCGAGGGAAAAGAGCCGGAGGTTTCTGCTGCAGGAGGTTTCTCCGCAGCCCCCCCACCCCGGGGGCTCCCTCTCAGCGGGTCCTTCCCCCCTGGCCCTCCACCAGCTCGTAAAGCTGCCGTGTTCCCGCGCAGCTCCTTGGCCGGACCCCGAGAGCCGTCTTGGGAGCTTTTCTTTGTCAGCGCTCTGAGTTTGAGGGGGTTTTGGCTGTGGAGGTTTTATCTTTGCCTTCCGCAAGGCTGGAATTCAGCTTCGCTCTTGGCATTGTCATCCCTCCGCTTTACATACAGCTCCCGCCGAAAAACATCCCGGGACAGCCCGAATTTAAAGCCCGCTGCCAAACCTCGGCGGGAGGAGGACCCGGTGGCAGTGAAGAACTGGCAACCTCAAGGCTTCGCCACCCCGGCTCCTTTGGGGAACTTCTGTCCTGACGGGTGACACTGGGGGCTGAACCCATCCCGGCCACCCTCTGGGAGCTCCTCAGCCACGAGGCTGTGCGGAGGATGCTCCACGCAGGAGGAGAAACTGGAATTTTTCAGGGGCCACGCAAAGGAGTGGGGTTCCCAACATTCATACATATCCGGAGGGATTTTAAGGTCTAAAACTCTCCCCTCATCCTGAAAATCCCAAACCGTGCCTGTATGACTACAACCCAGAACAGCGCCGCGGAAGCAAAGGAACGACCCTGCCTTTCCAACAGTGCTAGCTTTATACTTTCCATTGACTTTTTATTTATTTATGGATTTTGCCTTTGTGATACTGAAGCTCCTTCCCATCTGGCACAGCCAAAACCACCCTCTAACTGTAAGAAACCTCAGCCCTCTCCCGCGTGGGCCCTGCAGCCTCCTCGCCACGCTCCCTAACCCAGCGCTACCTGCCAGCTCGTAGGGGCAAGGTGGCTTTTTCCTGGCTTTTTTGGCTTTCCTCTCGCTTCCCCTCATCAACTCGTTTGCCAAAGCAGTGTAATTTTACTGCCTGGCTTAAGGAGCCAAGAAATACGTTTGCTGGTGTAAGCTGTGCATTAGACGTCGTGAAAAACATGCAGCTTCAGGGTTTTAGGAGCCAGCTCTGGAGAAGAGCGAAACACCCACAGAGCAGCAAGGCCCTGGGTTTGCACCCTCTCCGGTTTCACTCACGGACGCTCAAATCTCTCCGGCCGTGGGTGGTTGAGCACAGGGATGGACCTACGGGCATGGAAAGGCGACCATCTGCGCACGGGGGATGGAAATGTCAGCGGGGAGAGAGGAGAGAGAACGCAAAGCTCTCATGGGCGGTGTGGTTGGAAGGGGTCCTGTGCCACCAACCTGCAGGCAGGGGACAGGACTTGTCTTCCTCACGCAGCACTTTCATCCTCCCTCCCCCTTAAAACCACAAGTTCCTCAAGGCATGGACATGCTCTGGGGCTTGATGTTTCTACAGAACCAAGAATAACAGGGTCCAGACCTCACCTCTGATCTCCAAGACCCTCTAAGACCTCTTCTTCCACCCCCAGACACTAACAGCCACATTTTTGACTTGATTTCTCCTGAACTTTGGGGTGCTTCAGATCTACATGTATATTTTTGAGGCTCAGACCCCAACACTACTACAAAATCAGCCAACTGGTACCGTAAGACTCAAAATGCAAGAATCGCTCATCGAAGTGATTTGTAAAACACTGGCCACTGCGATCCCCTGCAGCTGGATTTCCATCCCATTAAGTGACCATCACAGTCAACAGCCATCATCAAGAGACATTCAGTGAAAACAACCCCATTCTGACGAATTAGAGAAGGTGTCCAAAACTGTAAGCACAGAGCTGGAAGTTCAAACCATGTCCCTGCTCCAGCCACGAGCACGATGGTGAACACAGTCCTGCCTCTACATGGCAGCTAAAAAACGTCTCTTTACTCCCCAGGAAGGATGACAATTAAGTGGTAGCAGAAAGCTTTCAACATTTAGCGAACACTCAAAAACTCTTAAGGACTCTCAGATAAACATGAGCAAAGGGCAAACTCCACCTCAGGCTTATTTGGAGGTTTCCGTGGCTCAGACTGGCCATTTCTCACCAGCCTGTTTTTACAGGGCTGTAGTGCAGAGCTGAGCTGGGAAGGAGCTGAGTTACAAGTCTCTCCTCCAGCTTTATTCCTGGCAGAGACAATTTGCAGCAGTGCCGCTCGGCACGTCAAGTCTGGCACCTGCTTACAATAAATCCCTAACAAAGCTGAAAAGTTAAATGTTCATTTACTTTAATTTCTGTTTTAGATTTGGATTTCTATGTACCGTAAATGCTAGAAAGAATGTTTTTTTGAAACAATGCTGCATATTTACCTTGGATATCCTCTATAATTGGCAGCCCTTCATCTAAGATTTCTTTCTAAATGCAAAAGGACGCTCTCAGCACAGACTGTCTAAAGGGAAGGCTTTGCCACCATCACCTGCTAATGCTTTCATGCTGGCTGAGATCTTTCTAGCAGGCTTCCTTGCAGGTGGTGTGGGTTGATGCAATACTTCGGGTCTCAGAAACCCAAGGGGTTTGAATCCCAGCAAACAATGAAGGAAGAAAAAAACCTCATGGGGTGATGTCAACCTGTGCAGACAGGAACGTGGGAGTCTTCGCTTTTGGGACACGTGTGATGGGAGAAAGTAAGACGGGCACAGTCAAACTGTTTGGTCCCGCTGAGCACAAACCTGCCTGTTTGCTGCACTGGCCGAGAGAGGCTCCTCAGCCTTGGAGGTGCCATGTCCCAGAGCTTCCCCCTCCAAAGCCATCTTTTCAGTGCAAACAGCTTCCTCAGGATTAGGGTTTCACGCAGAAATTAATGAGAAGGTTAGCTCAGCCCATTCAAACCTCTCTCTTGGGAGCAGGGAGTCACTGGTGTGGAGAACACGTACCCACTCTTGCTGTCCCTGGCGTGGATGAGACGGGAAGCCTGGTGGGACCCCGTGACACACCGTGGGGACAGTCCCCAGCCCTGAGCCCCTGGCCAGGACTGCGAGCAGCTGGGCTGGAGGCTGGGGAGCTCTTCCGCAGCCTGCCCGGGGGGACGAGCGGCTGACGGGGCCTGGCTGTAAAACCTTGGATGACATTTTCTCTCCACTCACCTTTGATCCTGGCAAACGTGCTCTGGGCGCTGCAATCTGATTGAAAATCTCTCTGTGTGCAGATGTCCTGCAAAAACTACACCCACAGCTGTACATCACAAAGCCCTCCCCAATCTGGCGCTTAGTGACAATGAAGAATGATTTTTCTAATGGGAACTGGCCAGCATTCAACTCACTCCTTGATTATTTTATTTTTTTTAAAGCAAAGACTATTTATATCAAGAGACTTGCATTAAGTATGACTCTGATTAATTCGAGATCAAAAAGCAGCCAAAGGGGGAGATTTCTGGAAGCTCAAGCTACGGGGACTCGTATCAGAGCGGGCAGACCCCAAACCGAGATCACGGCAACATCAACTCACACAAAGCACCAAACCCGTGGGGTGTCCCGGCTCCTCGGGCTCCCCGCTGCAGGTCTTGTGAGGACACGGGTGGGTGGATGAAAGTGGGGAGGGGACAGTGCTGAGACGCGCCTACACAGTGTGTGTTTCAGTCGTCATCACCCAAATCTCCACGCACAGTAGGTGGCCCAGGACGGTCCGGCACACCGGGGCCAGCCCAGTCTGCCTACAGCATGACCAGCACGACCAGCACAACCCCACGGGAATCTGGTGGGGGACAGACATCCATCCTCCCGACACGCTCTCTGCTCCACCAGGCTGCCGAGCCCCTCCTCTCTGACGTTTCCAATCTCACTAAGCCTTTTTCCTTACAAACGAGAACTAGGCAAGAAGAGTTAAGTTCACACTTGGAAAAAAAAAAAAAAAAAAAAGACTTTTTTCTTTAAAGCACAACTTTTTTACTTTTTTTCAGGTTCCTGACAAAGCAATATTCTCCAGGCCAGTTGGAATCTGGAAAAATACACTCGCTCAACCTAGCCACCATGACTCCAATAACAATTATAAAATGTCCAATAAAACTTGCATGTAATGTCAATTCAAATCTTGAAAAGCAGAATTAAGTGGTATATCAACATTAAACTTTATTGCTTCCTTTGCAGAGCAGAAGTATTGTCAATAAAAGTCATTCTGAATGAAGAAAAGGGCAGTAAATATTAAATAAACAGGTTTTTGTTGAAATGCTATAAATGCACCAGAGCAGCATTTTACACTGGGACCCTTTTTTCCTTTGCAGACTCCCCTCATGATAGAAATAAGTCAGTAATTGCAAACTATCAATAAAGCGCCAATTAAAGGGTGGTTAGATGCATGCATTTACAATATGTCATTATGAGCCTTTATTGTATGTAGTTGGCTTTTTCAGATCCCACTGGCTCCGTCTGAAGTCCCCCAGCACACAAAGAGCCGTGCTGCTCGTTAGGGGCCCGTGAAGGAGGCCGGAGGCATGTGCCAGCCGGAAAGCCCTGGCCGGGGGCTCGGGGGGCATCCCCCCTGTGCCCCATCCCAGCCCCTGCCCGGGAGCATGGCAAGGACAGAAAAACCCAGAGCCAAAAAGGGGATGAGAGAGGAGCATTTGATCCAGCTTTTTGGTCATGGAAGTTTCTTCTGGCCGAGATGTGAAGACAAAGCATCACCATCTCAGTCCATCACGCTCTTATTCTTCTGCCAAGGCAGAAGTGAGCAGAGCATGGCAGCTCTGCCCCGAGACGTGGCAGCTGTGCCTGGAATTTGGCAACGTGGTTTGTTTTCTGACAGGCCACTCGCCATGGTGTGTTCCGCTCCTTTCTGGGTCTACTCACCTTAGAAAGAGCCATCGCTATCCTCCCTACACTTCTTTACAAACAAAAGCATTTCTACTCACAATTCCTGCTTGCTAATCCGATCTCCGCTACGTCTCAACAACCGCCTGCTTCTGCAAAAGCAGCCAACAGAGGAGGGATATTTTGCTTTGTCCATGAGACAAAAGAGCAGGTTTTTTTAGGGTTAGGCTGAATATAATCCTCCCAGTGACACTGGAAAACCTCATGTGCGATGCCTGTCGCAAACACAACCGGCACCTTGTGGAGCAATGCCCCGAGACCTCTTTGGGTCAGATCTTTTTTTTTTCCACTGCCGGGACCTCCGGCCTGAGAAGATCCATCCCAACGAAACCAAGCCTGATGCCAAAAGGTGTGCCGGGTAAGCAGAGGTACCAGCTGTGTGTTTGGCGGTACCCAGACACAAAGGGACGTGTTTCGGAAGCAGGAGAAGGAGCGGGCATCCCCGTGAGGGCACAAATCCCGTGGCTTTTATGTCAACCCTTTAAAATCTGATCAGCATTTTTGTGGTTTACCAATAGAGTTTATAAGCTGTTCTCCAGTTTAACCATCACACATATTTACAGGAAGCAGTAACAGCTACCGAGTATGAATTTCATGATGCTGAAACGATATCGAACAAACACGGCAGTCAGCAAGGGCTGAGAGCTGCGCTTCTGCGAGTCAGAGTGGCTGGGGTTTAATGAGCTGTTTGAATTATGCCGGGGCAGAGACAAGAGAAATCAGATGTGGTCCAGGAAACTATATATGCAGGAGCTTCTGTTGTCTGACTTTTGCACACATTTATTTGTTTCATGTACACAAAAAAACCCAACAAAATCAACTGGAATGTGTGTGCCATTATTTTCTGAAGAAATTATTTTCACTATGAACCTAGGCTCAGTAAATCTGATGGTTGTAAAAAAACAGCTCAAACATTCTGAAAGACAAAGAACAGCCCTTGAATCTTATATATAAAAAAGAAATCCTTCAAAGGTTAAAAGATGTCAACAAAAATTAACTTTTGGAGAAACTGCAAGTATTCAACGCAGCCGTTTGCAGCCACAAGATCAGACCCTTTGCACTAGTCCTGGGCTGCCATTTCTCTACCTTCCATATGAATGGAAACCAAACCAGCAGGAGGGGAACCAAACCTCCAGCAACGCACTAAGAGCAGCCATGCCAGCACAAACCACCCGAGAGCCAACAGTTAATAGCTGTGAATCATCTTGATTCACTTGAGCCTGAACTCTTGACCTGCTGCTTGAGTCAGTTCCTCTGGATGCTGCTCCTGCTCAGAGAAGATGGGCTCACACGCGGCCATGTCCTTGCTGCAGGAGCCAGTGTGAGGAACGCGTATCTGCATTTTGGTCACCCAGGTCCCAGCGCTCCCTACAGCCCCCAACTGCAGGGATTTTATAGCCTTTGGACATCCCCTGCTGATCCTGGGTGAAGACGTGACCCTTCAGAAGCAAACCCAGGAGCATCTTACCTGGAAGAGGATCTGCAAGAGGCCATGTATGATGCACATCCGCCGTCCCAGGAAGAGAAAGAATGGCACCACCAGCTCGATGAAGTGATTGACCAGGGTCTCAAACTGATGAAACCACCATGGCGAGCGATGCATGAAGTAGGCGATGGGGTTGGGCACTGGCTGTGTCTGAAAGATGGAAGAAAAAAAAGAATCAATCCCCCTCCAAGGCTCATCACTGAGGGGAGCTACAGAGCTCTTCGCCTTTTTCCTTATTTCTTTCCCCAAGTTTGCTCACAGCAGAACTGTCGTTTGCCTCCGGGCACTCATTTCTTTTTAGAGAAAATTACTTCATTCAATTTTATTTCATGCAAACCCAAGGAATTTTTAAACCAATACCTCTCTTAAAAAACAAGAGTTTTAATTTTCTCTTTTTTCATCATAACCAAAACTCACTCATCTTAAATGAAAACCACTGTTATTCAATACTGAAATGTTAGACATAGCTCGACACCGACGGATGTTAAGTTGCTCTGCATGAGTGCTGAAGATCATCAGAGCAACTAAGCAGATACAGAAACAGAGAAAAGGATTTTCTCAGGGTCACACAGCAGGTCAAACAGAACCAGGAATGGAAACCAGATTTCAAAACCTAGGAGATATTCTTTCAAAATGTTTAAATTTGAAATAAATGTGGTGGTAGAGTTGCTTTCCAAAATTGTAATTTGGGAGAGGGAAGTGTAATTCCTCTAAACATGCTATATTGGTTTAAGGTATTTACATACTGGCCTTGTGACAATATTAGTCTTCTATCAGCCTGAAATTTTTTGACACTGGGAGATCTTCCATCCACTACAATAAAGCTGCGAATTTTACACAGGAAAGAAAACCAAATCCTGATATGATAATAACTGCCACCCTTAAAAATGCTGGAATTTTACCAAGGAGAAAGAAGTTAATTTATCTTAGCATATCTGACAAGCTCAAATTCATTGGTATTGTTTTAAAACTGTGACAAAAAAAAAAAAAAGGAGTATGAAGACGTGAATTTTAATTGAAGGAAACACAACACATCTTTAAATTATTTGTAGTTAAATCAAAAATACAAACAAAACAGGGAAAATACTGTACTATGCATGGCAACTGAACAAGCTTCCACTGCCAAATCCCACAACTATTGTAATTCCTTATTAGCAAAGCTGGGATTAATAAAGTTGTTGCTTTATATGGGTTTGAGGCTGCTGTAACCCCTTAGGACAAGAGACCGCATCCTTCCTTCCTCGGACATTGGCGCCGGATGGAGCGGTGTCGGGGTCAAGGAGCTCTGCCAAGTCCACTCCGGCACGGGGTGGGAGGTCAGGGTTGCCGCAGCCCCGGGTGCCACCCAGGGTCCTTCCCCCCAGCACGGGACCTGTTTCGAGTTAATCTGCTCGTTGGACTGCTCTTGAGCATTCCCAGAACATCAGGGAGGCTCAAAAAGAGATTTATTTTTTTTTACCTTGATCCCAAATTGCTGAGAAATGCTTTTATCCTTCCAAAAAGGCAGGTTGCTGTCCCAGCTTCTTTTGTTTATTTTTTTTAAAGTGTGTTAACCAAAACTAATCTAGATGAGATACCAGCCCTAGAGGTTGTTTCACTTACAGAATCACAGAATCATCATGGTTGGAAAGGACCTCTGAGATCACCGAGTCCAACCACACACACACAAAAACCCCCTACAATCTCGGGCACTAGAGCATGCCCTGAAGTGCCATGTCTACACGTTTCTTAAATACCTCCAGGGACAGAGACTCCACCACCTCCCTGGGCAGGCTGTTCCAGTGCCTGACCGCTCTTTCAGTAAAGTAATTCTTCCTAATATCTAATCTAATCCTCCCCTGCTGCAACTTCAGACCATTTCCTCTGCTCCTGCCATTATTCACTTGGGAGAAGAGGCCAACACCCACCTCTCTACACCCTCCTTTCAGGTAGTTGTAGAGGGCAATGAGGTCCCCCCTCAGCCTCCTCTCCCTCTCAGCCCAAGATGAGCTGTTTTCCAGCACATCAAAGCTGCAGAAAGGTGGCTCTCCTGCTTGCCCCCTCTTGCGATGCAGTCCCTGCTGTTTCCCCATCAGCAGTGTGTTGCAGAGCACTTACGGCTGAGGACCACGGAGAACGGGCAGTATTACACACAAAATTACATATCTACTTAAATACATCATTAAATCTCATAACGTGATGGCACTGAGCAGTTCTCCATTTGACTGTGGCTTCGCAGGGCTGGGCTGACACTTTAATTTTAAAGCAAAGACCATCCTGAGCTATCGAACGTGCCGTTCGGTTCCCCCACCCCCTTCCCCTCCATCACAGGCTCACGCTGATGCCCTCATCTATCAAGAGCAACCGCAGCCAGCAAATCCCACTTGTTGCTTTGGGCTGCGACTCAAGATATCTCCCACCCAATCTGCTGTGCTTAAGGGCAGAAAGATAAAATTCTTGCCTTTAGTCCCACTGCAGCGGGACACGAAGCAGAAGAAAGGTCTCGGTTTGGGCTCATGCAGCAGCCACACACGGGCCCACGTGGGAACAGCCCAGGCTGGCAAAGCCAGGTCTGCTGCGGTCTGTGCTTTTTAGCAGCAGCCTAATTCTTATCCTGAAGTAGAAACGGGGAAAAAAAGGAGAAGCGAAGCACAGAAATCTGGCGTGGGTTACTAATTGACTCCCATGTGCTACAGCACTGCCATCCTTCACCTTATCAGTGCCAACACTATCACGGTGTCAGTGGGGGCAATGCTGTGCGACAGGCAAGATAACTCAAATGACAAGCAAGACCGAAAGTCTAAAACAGCAGCGGACACGCCACAAGTAACACACGGCATTTGTTTTCACAGAGGGAAAGAAATGCATTTGGTAAGAGCAGCGCAGGTGATGGAGCCTCTGGGGACACCATCAGTAAGGGACCCTTCCTCCCCACCGCTGAAGCCCCTTCTCCGGCGGGTAGACCTCCAGTACGTAAGACAAAACACAGCGATAGAGAAGTGATTCGCATGTCTCAGAAATTCGTTAAAAGGCTGCTGGGGAAGGAGCGCGCTCTGTGTGTGCGTGTGTGTGTTCCTCCCAATGCCTTCCAGATGCTGCGAGCGCGGGTGCAGCGCGGCACAGGTTTCCCGGGGAGAAAGCCGTGTTTACTCGGGAAGGGGTGTTGAGGCAAGAGCAAAGACCCAGAGCAACATGTGAATCACTGCAGCGCTGAACACAGGCACCTGTGATGCTGGAAAGCTTTCTGGTCTCTTTTTGCAACAGAGTTGGTGGCTGCCCAGGGGCGCTGGGGGCACCCAACGTCCCATCCGGTGGGTCCCACTGTGCAGCACCCAGTTGGTGCTGGGGGAGAGCACCCAGGGCACATTGCCGGGGCTAGAGAGGAAACTTGCCCACCACAGGCATCCCTAGTGCTTTCCCAGTGTAATCACATCCTAGGAAATACCACGGTGGCGTCGGAGGCAGCAGTATCAGAGCCCCGGAGGAGGGAAAAGCATTCCAGGATCACTTCACCCGGCTTGTTTCGCTGGGGATTTGGAGCTTTATGCTTTGCTTCGTGGTTGCTTCGCAAGGAGAAGCATCCTGGAAGCAGCCAGGAGTTCTCCCGCTTCGAGAACTGTGAACTCCTGACACACACGCACACACACACACAGAAAAATGCAGCTCCAAGTCAGATGCAACTAAATCAACAAGCCCAAGGCAGACACCGGGCGAGAGGAACAGAGCGGAGCCCTTGCCTCCAACAAGCCCCGTTTCTGGATAACTCTGCGAAACATAAAATGTTTTTAAATAAAAAAACGATTAGCAAAGACCGTCTCTATGTGTCAGCACAAGGTGCGATATAATAAACCTTCTGCCTCCCTCACACCTCCAGCAGCCGGAGACAAACTGCGCTGCAAATGCGTTTTGAAATCAGATTGGGGAAAATTAATTCCATAATTCATGGGGCAGATTTGTAACGTGTGACTGCGGGGCGACGCTCGGCGGGGGCTGCTGAATGAATTCTGGGTCACCAGCTAAGGTATGTTCTCTGGCTTCTATCTACCAGGTTTTATGAGGGCTGGTAACAGATTCTAAAAATATGCACAATAAACTGTTTTTTCTCCCTAAGGGGTCTATGGTTTAATTATGTTCTTAGTGAGAACCATTAAAGTGCTAAGTACCTGAAGACTCCTAATTTACTAAACTATACGCTACTAAAACCCAACAGAAGGCTATTATACACCAGAGTAAACGCTCTTCTCTGGGACTGTAAATGCGCATGGTCTCTCCTTTCAGCCTCCTTATTGGTATGGCATTACATAAACTCTGACAGAGTATTTAATCCCAGTGTTAGATACCCCAGCCCAGCCTAGGGAAATCTCCAGGCTCTCCTACACGTGTGCAGGAAAACAAGTCCCACATTGTCCTCAAACAACCCGCTGCTCAGCCAGGGCCGGGATGTTATTCTTACAGCGTGAGAGGCATAACTCCCACGCAAGTAACCATGTGGCGTACGGAGGGTGGGGAAGACCCTGTCCTCTCGACCACAAACGAGGAGGAGCCCAGAGATAATCCGAGTAAGTTTTATCCTTTGCATTGATGGGTTTTTACCTTCCTTCACGCCACAATAAACTCCGGCACAGCTTCAGGAGCCTCTGGTGTCTCTGCTCGCTCGTCTGAGCGCCTCAACAGCTCAAACTCACCAGGCGTCTTTCGAAAAACAGTAGCAAGTCGTGAATGAATCCGTTTCAAAAAAGGTGAACAAAAATCCCATTATTCTACCTGTTTGTATAAGGTAAATTCAGGTTATCTATTGATTCAGATAACCAAAAGTATACCTGGCATTAATATTAAAACTGCAGAGGACAGCCTTTCAACACATCACCCTGGGTGCCTGCCGCAGAAATCTGGCTTGATTTTTGGTGAAAAACAAAGCAAGTCATAAATATTCCTATACACTCTAGATACTATCCCTTATTTTCCCATTGAAAGGCACCTACGTAACCAAAAGACTCAAATCTGAGTGCACTTAATGGCAGAAAAATCTTGAAAAACAGAAGGAAACGGAACAAGAGCAAATATGAATAAATGATGAGAGGAAGCAACTATTCCATCAAAAGAAACAGGATTAACTTGGCGCAACGGACACTTCAGTAATGGCCTGAGGGCACTGGAGGCTCCAACAGTCAAAGAGAGGGAAGGCTTTGGCACAAACAGAAAGATGTGAAGATGAGCAAACCAGGCTGAGAGGGATTATTGAAAGTCTTCCTGAGCGTTTGTGGAAGGTACGGATGAACTGTAAAGCACAGTTCTCCAGCTTCCCGAGGCGCTGAGGCATGAACTCATCTCCTCAGCTTCAAAGGAAAGCTCTCAGTTCTCTTGTACTTTGGACCAAAAAATAAAAAGGATTCTCCATCGCAGAGCATAATTTGATCAACATGATCCAACAGGGCTGTTTCTCTGCCAGTCTTTTCTGCTTCAGATCTTGACCCTTCCTCCTTAGCCATCTGCAGATCAAAGCTCCACTTTCCCAAGCCCGAGCAGAAACGGCTTCCCAGCTCTGTGCAGAAGAGCAAGAGACAGCGAGCAGAAAGGAGATAAACTGGGTCACTCCCAGCTGCTGGGAAGTGTGGGAAGATGTGTGTCTTGACTGAAGTCCGACGGTCTTGTGCTGCTCAATAACCAGCAACTCCTGCAAAACACCCTCCTTCATACCAGGGGGAGATTATGGAGAGCTGCTCCTTCCTCGCCATGAGGCTTTGTGGTAGGAGCTCTACATGTGCAGCAACCTTGATTGATGAACACCACGGTGATTTTGCACAAAGATACACATGTAGGCAAGGGTTTTGAAAGGAAATTGAGCAGCGAACTGCTCAGCCTCTTGTGTAAACCCCTTGTGCCGTGTGTATTTTATACACGCACATCTCCATGTGCATGCTACTAACATACTGGCATACACAACAACTACTAATCAGTTAAAATTAAAACTTTCCAATTATTGCTATGATTCCAATCAAAATCAAATCGTAAGAAAAAATTTTAAAGTTGTATCTGTCTTAAAAAGCACAGAAATCCAATGTCTGTGTGGGTCACAAGGTGATGGCTCTTCAGTAACGCAGTATCAAAATAATTAAGTCTCGATAGATCTATTAAAAAGCAAAGTTACCTATATGTTCTTGCTGGGCAGAGCTTCCCTTGTCCAGTCAATAGTAATATTCAGTTCATAGAAAAACATACTGGAATCTGCCTGCTTTAAGACAGCAACCCAAGCCAAGGAGATGTGTGTTTGACTCGGTGCCAGCACGACCATAAAATGTTGGCAATTTAGTAGAGACGTAGTGCCGCGCCACTCTCCCAAAGGACCTAAATAAACTTCAGATGTAGAACATATATTTTTACTTTTTATATATATAAATCTGCTGTTTCATTTTTAACTCCTTTCCCCAGCCGTCCCTCCGTCTAAGGTTTTTCAAAGCTGAAACAGGTCCCTACTTCTCCCGGCTGAGCGAAGCCTCAGCAATGAAAAGTTAAAAGCATGAAAAATCAGAGAAATGATTCACGTCTGGGCGTTGGGTTTCTTGGGGAATGATGGCTGCACATGTGGCTACAAACGCCGGAGGGGAAAGGGTCTTGGGAGAAAATTCTGCTGTGCAATTTCATGCCTCGGCATTATAAAACATCCTGAGGAATTTTTTTTTTCCCTTGGTCACAAAGTTGCACTTGCAAAGTCACCAGTGTAGGTGAAACCTTCCTGCCACATCCGCGACATTTAGCTACAAAGCCATGCTTTGCTCATCATGAGTCAGCCCTGATTTACACCAGCATGAGCGAGGACATACTTTACCAGGGGTACATTTAAATAACGGATTTTTTAATTCCAACGAGTTGGGTGGGGGCAGATGGATCTATAGCTGCACTGTTTGCTTTTCCAGACTGCACCCTACCTCCTGGTCAGAGCTATCCTTCTCCAATAACAAAGACCACATTTCCATGGCCCACAGCGTACCTGTTTATTGACACTATTCCTCCATAGCGTGCCTCCGAGCTGCTTGCTGTATATAGAGTTAATTGTGGATGTATTACAGATTCACCTATTTATTCTGTACATTCTTGGAGGGGTCCAGAGCTAAAATTACACAAGGAATGGCTGAACTGTTCAGGCTATTTATTTGTTCAAAATCCCTTTAAAATAATTAGCGGGGCCTGGAACAGACATCTTGGCTCTGGTGGGGCCAGAAGAACCTGGTGCAACCAACTGTGGGTCATTACTGCCTTTGGGGAGAAGGTTTGTTTATTAAGAGCACCAGAGATGGGTCACGTTTGGTTTAGGGATTAGACCAGGCTGGAAGGTACGTCTGTAAGAAACAGGAGCTAAGGGCAATAGATGCTTACCAAGAAAGTCCCATCCCAAAGGCAACAGAGAAGCTGCAGCAATCCTTCTCCGGGTTTGAAATCCAGTTGCCATCAGATGGTGCTCTCCTGGTGTCTCATACACTGAGGTTTTCCAACACAGAAATGCCCTCCCTGGCCCGGCACTCTCCGATGGAGCTCACCTTCCCCAGTGGACTGTGAGGCAGGACGCTCACCAATATTTTAAATTGCCATTTAAGAGCATATTGCAAATGTGATCCTTTAATTGGTCACTGTTATGGCCCTCTATTAGAGAAGACAAGTTTTTCCACACAAGGTAAGCCCTTGCGAAAGCACTGAAAATGTTTAAAAACAACTTAGTCCTGATATATTTATTATATATTTCTCTATATATAAATAATTTCATGAAAAGGAACGTACTGAGTGGAAACCCCATTTAAAATGTGATCCCAGATGGTGGCAAAGCTCTAAAATTGCAAGGCAACATGTAAAGAAAGATTAACGACCTCAAACAGGCACAAATTTATGAGGTGAAAGCCCCTGTAATCCTAGAGAAAAATGATACCAAACGTTAGACTAGACAGCTAGAAAATACCTCTGCTTAGTTCATGTGGCCTCTGCCATTTTACATTTTCTTTTCATACACATTACTTTTGGGTTCATTTAGTCTTTTCTCCTGCAGGCCAGAGGTATCGCTTTGGTACATGAGTACGCTGATGGATTTGCCAGCTCCCACCAGGTACCCCCTTATGAGCCACTGGTAAATCAGATAATAGGCAACAGCTACGCTGCCACATCCCGGGGATAAGAAGCCAAAATGAGAGAAAACGGAGCCAGGACACCACGTCAAGCATTCATCACCACCGCAAGACCCAAAGCTCCACCATCGAGTGGACTGAGATGACAGTGCTTAACATTTCCTTAACTAAAGCTCATGCAGTTCCTTACTCTGCCCGAGTACAAAATGTTTCAAAGGAAAAGATGTCAACTTTTCATCCCAAAGGTCACCCCCGCGACCAGCATCTTCCATGCTCTGAACTCTAGCCAGGACCAGATGGGACCTCTGGGTCCCACAGACCGTTACGCTGAGATCTCTGGCACCTTGAAGGTCCCCTTGATACTCCTGTCCTGTTCATCCCTCTGGGGATTCCCTCTGCGACCTCTGCCATGTCACTTGCACGGACTTCTCTGGACTGTTTTACCACAATATTTTTCTGTGAGAATTTTCAATGAACTTGGATTTTCTGACCTTTTCAGCAGAGTTCCTGGCACGCTCTAGTTGATAACACAGCCATGGAATGGTATCAAAATCAGTATGTTTGTAAAGCAGTAGTAAAAAAAGGATTTTTAGTCAACACCACACAGCAAGACGGCAGAGAGTCAGTGCTGCTGCCCCACAGGGCTGCTTTGCTGAGCTCACTGTTTCAAACCATGGTTGCTCTCTGGTTTGCTGTAGTCCTTGGATGCAGTGGAGGAGCTTCAGACACAGCGCCGGGATGCTGGCTGCTGTGGGAGATGGACGACCATAACCTGTGGGTACAACGGGGACAAGGACGCATGAACCAAAAGCTACCCCCAGACTCCTGTCCGCTGCTTTGCAAATCAAGGTCTCTGTTTTCCATCAGAAGTTGCAGAGCCCTGGGCTGTGACGGTGTCCTGCTGCCGACAGATAGAGTTATAACTACCACAGGGTCAGAAAAGTGTTCAAAATTCAATTTAAGTACTGAAAATACAGATCACAGGCTGCCCTAAGCAGCTGAAGTTGAACCTTAGCAAAGAAGATAGTCAGAAGAGGAGGAGGAAGAAGAGGAAAAACTATCTGCCATGTTGAAAAAGATGACACACTTCCATTCAATTAGGAAAAAAGTCCATATCCCCAGAGCACTGTCTGCTGTCCCTGCTGAGGATCTACAGACAGATTGTCTTCTGGGCCTCCTGGTACAGCCCCGCTATGTCCAGTCGAGAACAAATGCAGCAAGGGGAGATACCCTGCTGAGAAGGACATTCCTCTGCCACCCCTGAGAGCACCTGGGATGCCTGTGGGGACTGTGGCAGCTGCCAGGTTATTTTCGGCCTTTCTGCTCTCCTCTGAAAAGTGCCAGCTCTCTCCCCATCCCAGCGTGGGAGGCTGCCAGGTTTCCTGCAGTGGGAAAGCCTCGGATGCAGATACACAGAGCTGGCAAGGCCGCTTCATCCTTGTGGATCTGCCCCAAACAGCAACTTATTTCCAAACCAGCCAGTGCCCATTCTCCATCTACACCAAAGACCCTCCACGGTCCCTCTTTGGGGACGTGCTTTGAAGGGCAAATCCACTGCTTTAGAGAGAGGGTGGAAGAATATCTTTCCGAACATCTTTCCATCCGCTACGCCTGCTCAGGTGGACCCAGCGACCCTGGGCTTTAACTTACTATTCACGACTAAAAACATACTGCGGCTGCTCTCCCCAAGGCCCTCATTACTTCACTTTTTTTTCCTTTTTAAAAGTCCGGTGCTAAAACCAGGATCGTATCTCCTTCAGAGGACCTTTTTTTTTTTTTTTTCCCTTTTTTTTTTTTTTTTTTTTTTTTTTTGGTGAGCGCTCATAAATACAACGTTTAGCACCAGGCCAAGGAACACATGGGCAAAACCCACAGGCAGCGAATGCCAGCAAAGCCCCCAGCTCGTGCCTGTGTTTGGATTAGGCAGCTTCGTGGCCTGGACGTTTACACTTGGGTTAGGGCTTTTTTTTTTTTTTTTTTTTCACAACCTGAGACAAACAGTGGGATCTTTCATAAAACGTGTTCACAAAGGGTAAATTGTGCCATTAGGAACCAACTACCTGGACGGTCGTTTGAATTCTCCGAACTGGAACGCCACCACGCTCCACGCCAAATCCAGCGCCGGGGGCAGGAGGGGGAACCCGGCGCCATGGGCTGCCTCGTTTAACTCTCCAACCACCCGAGAGACAGAGCCCGCTCAACATCATCTGCCTCAAATGCGGATATTTCAACCAACCAGCTGGTCTGAGCAGTCCCTCCTGTAAACGAAATATCCAAGGGGTGGAAGTGGCTGAAGATACGGTGTGAAAGGCATCCTGGTGCTGGTTATCTCTGCGAGTCTCCTGGGCTTTAAGCCAAGTCAGAAAAAGACAGAGAATAATGTAAATTGAAGCTTTCATATTGAAACTTTCATATTGAAACAAAAAAGTGATTCCAACACTCATCAGGTGTCTCTGAAAGGCTGGAAAGGGTGAAACAAGTTGAAGATGGTCAGCTCCCATCCATCCTCCTGGTTGTTTATACGGAGCTGCCATGTGTTCCCATAATGCTGTTAACTGTAACTTAAAACATCCTTCCAAAATAACAAAAAAACCCTGAAGTGACCCTTCACTCCATCGGAGAGCTGCAGAAATGGATGGCTATCATTAGGAATACATGTTTTCCCTAACAGTCCCAGCACACAGCCTTTGAGAAGCCCTGAGCAAGGCTTCTGGGGTGAGTAACATCAGTGAGGTCTGCTCCTCTGTGCTCTAGTTGTTGTGGCACCAGATTAACACATTCCTATTTCCTCATTGTCTGGTCATTAAGGGCAAGATGAAAATAAAGGTCCTTGGGATTTGAGAAAGTACAGAGTATGGAGCTACTCTACCCTTCTGTATTGAGAAGGACACCCAAGTACTTCCTGGAGCAGACAGAAGATGTCTCCGCTCCTGTGGACCTCACCTCCTTGCTACAGACACTGAAACAGAGATTTCTAACACATGTTCTCATCTTGTTTCGTGTGCTCTTCCAGCCCGTTTTTCAGCAGTAACACCTCACAACTCTGCCACATACATTTTCCAATTAATTGACGAGACTTGCATGGTTATAATGAAGATGTTATTCTTTTTTTTAATGCAAAATGATTATGCCAGCTCAACCCAAGTCGAATATATAGATAAAATAAATTGTGGTATACCTTATTCCTGTTCTCCTCTAGAAACTACACCTGGTGTCATCCTGGTGATATAAACATCAGGATTAATCTGCCCAGTCTAGTCCACAGTATTTTACAAATTAAACTATTTCTCTATAGCTGAAGTAGTACAGCTCCCGGATACAATGTAAGTAGGCAGAAAGATTTCTCTGCGATACTTGGTCAAAAGGGCCTTTTAAATGGGCACATAAATTACTCATCCCTTTCACTGGACACTCAGTGATGCTCACGCTGAGGTTGCTTTACTCTGCTAGAGGCACCAGCTCCGCAGGACACGCTGTGGCTGAGTCAGGAGAATTCAGACCTGAATCTCCCGTTCATCTAAGAGCCCTTACAGAGCAGGATGGAATAAAAATAATCCTCTTGTTTCCTAGGGGGAAAGGAAAAAAAAAAAAGAAAGAAAAAATCTGCCAAAGCATAAGAGTCTGGAGAGCAGTGAGTGTCACCGCCTGCGTCAGCCGTTCTCCCCGGTGCGAACAAGAAAGCAGGAAAAACAGGTAGCTGTCCCAAAGATGCAGCCAAAAGCTTAGCAGAGCTTAGTTCTGTTGTAAGCTTTCTCCCTAGTAACAAAGGACGCAGACTGAAAGAATTTAGGACAAGTAAAACAATTCACTAGGAACCTCTTTGCCATGAGGAGCTGGTGCACAAACTCTTTTCAGCAGTTGGATGAATCCAGCAGCCAGTTCTGCTCTCTCGCGCCAGTGAGTTGCGCCTCTACAGCCATTTAAATGGGCATTACACCTTCTTGTGTGGAAGCCATCCAAAGAACGTCTTTTTTTTTAATTAAAGGGTTAAAATAGTGAATTCTTACACAGACATGACAATCCGCTAGGAAGCAATACACACACGTAGTGACATAGATAGAAATATTAAATTCCGTTAGTGCCAGGAAAGGAGCTTGGGCATCTTTGGACATCAGGAAACAAGAGTGTGCTTGTTATAAATGTCCTCCTCCTGCTCAAGGCCTTCTTTGGATAAAAATAATAATTACCTATATTTTTAAGGACAATTTAGGAATGGAAAGTTCTACAGTATATTCTTAATAACTCTAGTGGTTTACCTTCTGGCACAAAACGTGACAGATTTTAAGCAGCATGTGCTGGAGTAGCTCGTCAACCGAGAGAGACTCTGGGTCGCCTGTAGGGTTGGGTGAAGTGTCTCCTACCAGCACCCACCAACACGCTTCTCAGTGTTCAAATCCTTTCGCCACGAGGTCTGTTAAGTATTTCACTTGTGTAATCGCCTTGCTTGTTTTTTTAAGTGTTGCTTGTTTCTACGCTCTTCTTAAAAAAAAAAAATAAAATAAATCCTGTAGAGAGATAAATTCCACCCAATAAATGTGTCGCTCCACTATCCCCGTGGACATAATAATGCCCTCACACTTGTCCCGAGTTGGAGAACTTGCAAATCATCGTTATAAATAAGACTGCCAACCTAAGCCAAACGTCTCATTTTTAATAAAGCCTTTTACCTCCTTTCCTAACGCCAAATAACATCCCGGCGCAGGAGCTCAGAGCCCGAGCATCCAAGGGGGAGGTTCTCCCCTCCCCGCTCGGTGCCGGGGTCCCCGTGCCGGCTGGTCCCCGTGTCGCCGCGGGGCTCGTGCCGTCGTGTTTACCCAGGGTGGGTTTGAGGGCTGGATTTCTCGCATATTCCCCCACCGCTGGCACCAGCCCGTCACCCCCGGGAGAGGCACGCGCCTGCCCCAAACACTGCGCCCATTGATGCCGCGGGGCCGGGGCGATGCCGGGGCGGTGTGTGTGTGTGTTTGTCTGATGAAGTTAGGTTCTCGCCGGGTATTTAATATTCCCCGTCATGCAGGCCTGTTTCTCCTTGAGCCTGCCTGTCAGTTAAGCCCCGGGATGTTTATTTTAACGGCCACTTGTGGTCAAGGCTGGTGCCAGTTGTACGGCATCGGTTACGCAGATTTAACACTGGGGACTCGGCCCCCGGCTCCCAGAGCACGGAAGGCAGCCAGGGCCGCCCCAGCCTAATGTGAAACAACTGAACTCTTCCAGCAGTCCCCGCTCCAGCTTTAACCCTTGCCGGCCAGGAGCCAGGCTGCCTCCCCGGCAGCTCAACCTTCCCGGGCAACCGTAAAGGTTGTCCCCACGTCCGTCCCCCCCAGGTTTTGTCCGCTCTCTTGCTTCCCAAACCCACCCTGGAAGCAAAAAGTCCTGTTGGGGTGATGACCTGAAAGCTGCAAGAAGAAACAGAAAACGTATACAGTTGCTTAAATGTAAGAAGTTGCTTAAGGAAGCAAATTTTTGGGGGAAGGAGAGGATTTTTATCACTCTTACGGATTTACCATTACCCCAAGGGCACAGCAAGCTTGTACTGATGCCCCAGATGCTCTGCACTCTGCCTGATGAAGTCCTGGCCACTGACATGTCCCCTTCAGCTACCACCCGGTGACACAACGCCGAGCCATTCCATCTCACACCCTCCTCCCTGCAACAGGCGCCTGGCTTCAGCGCATCCTTCCTCCCCAAATCCAAGCCTCCTGAAGAGCAAACATGCATCGCAACGCGAGCCCCTGCCACTGCACGAGAGCCAGGAGGATGCTAAAATGTTAAATAAACTGTGGCCCGCAGCAAAATTACGCATCATTTTTGATCGTCTGGACTGTCTCCAAGATGCTAATCAGCCCCAGATTAAGTCATCAACCAAACTGATGAGCAATCACATTTTGTCAGTACAGCTGGACATCATTACTTGGGAGCTGATCTTTCACCAGAGAGGGAAGGCGGCTTTTTGCCATTGATCAAACTGGAAGAGAAGAAAGCGGTAGGACAACAGAGGACCTGGGCTGAGCTGCCGCGGTCTCTACACGCCAACAGCTCCAGCTCTCTACGTGTGCTCCCCAAAATTGCCTCTTTGCATCCCAGTGCATTGACCGCTGCCTTTCGCCAGGCCACTGCTCCCATGCCCGTCCCGATCCGCTGGAAAACGACCGCTCCAGGTCTCACAGCGAGCACGTGTTGAAGTGTTTTCCTGAATCACTCCACGTGTCAAGAGGCAGGTATGTTTTCCATGGAGAAACATCAGCCTGTGGGAGTGCTTTGACTTGACGATCACAGATACTGTTAATAACCATGTGGGACAATAATTAACAGAAACCCGCTAATGGTGAAGTGCAGAGAAAATCTAAGCGTTGCAATGCTCAAATCCCAAGTTAATTTGTTGAGAATTTGTTACCGGGAACAGATTCAAGGCTTGTTCGCAACATAACCCCACTGGGTTCTGAGATCAGAGCTTTTCTCTAAGAGTTAAAACCTGTAACCAGTAAATAATTTAAAACGGGAGGAGCAGCAGTCTGGATGTCTAATAAAGAGATACAAAATATGACTGGAAAAATCAGTACAAAATACTCATTCTGAATTTCTTGCTCTAATTTCTTGCTCTTCCCCCTCTACTCTGCACTGGTGAGGCCACAACTGGAATACTGCATCCAGTTCTGGGCTCCCCAATTCAAGAGGGATAGGGAACTACTGGAAAGAGTCCAGTGAAGGGCAACGAGGATGATTCAAGGATTGGAGCATCTCCCTTATGAAGAAAGGCTGAGAGAGCTGGGACTCTTTAGCCTGGAGAAGAGAAGGCTGAGGGGAGACCTTATCAATGCTTATAAGTATCTGAAGGGTGGGTTGAAAGAGGAGGGAGCCAGACTCTTTTCAGTGGTTGCCAGTGAGAGGACGAGGGGCAACGGGCACAAGCTGGAACATGGGAGGTTCCACTCAAATATGAGAAAAAACTTCTTCACGGTGAAGGTGACAGAGCACTGGAACAGGCTGCCCAGGGAGGGTGTGGAGTCCCCTTCTTTGGAGATTTTCAAGACCCGCCTGGATGCAGTCCTGAGTAACATGCTCTGACATGCTCTGGGCAATCCTGCTTCAGCAGGGGAGTTGGACTAGATGATCTTTATGGTCCCTTCCAACTCTAAAAATTCAGTGAAATTCAGTGAAAAAAACAATGAAATACGAAAAAAAAATATTATTAATTAAGAGAAGCATGTCTTCATATATTTTTACACAGTTTAAGAGGAAATAAATTAACTAGAGTTGCTATAAGGGAATTTACTCTTTTCACAGATCTTAGATATGGATAACACAGCGCCATGTCTTCAAACAATTCCTTCCCTGTGGTTTTCTCATCTGCATCAATTTTTCCACAGCCAATGCACCCCGCACTTTATTAGGCCGTACTGAGATATGAGAGGGTTCTATCTCCCAGCCCTCCCCAGTGCCAGCGCACATCTGGCTGCCACACGGGAGCTGATGCTCAGCTGCCCCGCGTCCCCCCTCTGGAACACATCCACAGATTTTAAGTGATGATCTTAAATAGAAAGACTAAGAGGTGAGAACATAATTCACCCCGTACAGCTGAAACTCTCCCATACATTATATATGTGACTGTAACACCCAAGTGAATCCTCCCCCGGTGACTTTACATACAAGGAGGAGTTTCTCCTCCCAGCAAGCGAGAGCTCCTGCCCGATGCAGAGCAGTGATTCCTTTGCTGCTGTAGTTGAACCCGGGCCGAGCGCCTTCCTCAGATCTTGTTACCTGCAATGAACAGGCCATTTCTAATCCCTACATTTTCATCCCACTACATCTGTAACGTCTTTATCAGCTTCTGGAAGCAGATACAAAATTACATATAAATATGAGCACATAAATCAAAATAAAGCCGTACAAAAAAGACCAGCTACGCTGTCTCACCCAACAAACCCCCCCTCCTGCCTTTCACATGTGCTTTTACTTAAACAAGAGATAAAGTTCTGTTATAGCCCAACAAATTTATTCCATTTTGCCATTAATCTTGTAAGTGAAATGGCCATATAGAGCATTCGCTACAATGTCAGCATCCTAAGTTTCTACCACAACCTAAGAACTGCCTAAATAGGAGGAAATATTTCAGTGCATCCCCAGCTTGCTGAAGCCATGTGCGAGCAGGGCTTGGACCAGGCGATGTCCAAGCTCTCTCCCGCTCTGCTCTGCTGCAAGCACCCTGCTCCTATTCAATAGTCCGATAAAACCCATTTTCAGCCCAGCCTGGCTCCTCCTCTTCCTCCCGCCTGCTCTGAGGCAGAGCGCGGCATCTCCTCTGCCACACGTGTTGGGCAAATCCTGCATCCTGCATCCAGGAGAGGTTTGGCTCCATCAGGAGCTCCCTGCCGAGACGATGGGACGCTGAACACGCACACCAGCAACCAGAGCCCATGCAGATGCACAGGGAAGGGGGATGATAACATTCAAGTCACAGCAAAGCCACCGTTTCAGCCCAGCAGGAAAACTGCCTGCAGACTCTTTTTAATTCATTCCTCTAAAAAAAAAAAAAAAACAAAAAACACCAACAAAACCAAACCCCCAAAGAACAAAAAAGAAAGAAGAAAAAAAAAAGAGGAGAAACTATCTGTTTCAGAGCAGGTGAGCAAAGCGATGGAGATGAAATAAGAACACAACCTCGGATGCTTTATAATAAAATGCTGAGAATATGAAGGCAAAGCTGGATTGTGTTAAAATTCAAGACTAATTTAAAGTCTTGTTCCTTAGTGCAAAAGCTGGAAAGACGCCCAAGTGAACGGAGGAGGGAAAAAATAATAACCAGGCCAATTGTATATTTCTCCTAGAAATTCCATGTCAGAACGTACCTCGCGACTCACACTCGCAGGCTCCAATTTCAATAAATCAACACAGCGTGCAGGGTAACAGTAGCACAAGTCTTTCTCTCTTTCCATAATACACCCAGGTAAAATCACCGTGAAGCGAAGAACAAAATGCCCATTCTTTCTGGTGCTTGGCAAGGGGACAAATTACTTTCTGCACCTCTCTGTGTTGAAGGACTAGTTATTAAATACAGTCTAAGCTGCCTTTCCAGCTGTACTTAAATCAAGGACAAAATAAAGCAAACGGGACTGTCCACAAGAAATTCAGAGAGCAAAAGAGCAATGTTGGGATGAGGCCACCCCCACGCACGTTTCTGCCTACCCAAGTATGTAAATAATCCGGATTTGCAATGCAGAGCAAAGCCATACAGCTCCGTTACACAGAGCCACTGCCCAGACCTGTGTAATGTGCCACAACTTTTGCCAGTATTTTACAGATTATTCCAACCGTCTAAGCCCAGTCCTGAGCATCCCACCGCCAAGAAAGAGCAAACGAGAAGGTGAGAGTGAGCTCAGCCCTGTCCCACTTGCTCATCCCAAAATGCGTTTGCACAAAAAAAAAAAAGACACCCGGTATTTTTGTTTGGACAGCAGTTTGTCCGTGTCTGGGACTCGGTTATGCTGAATGCTGTGGAAATACCGAGGAAGTGAGAGATCAGAGCAGAAAGCCTCATAAAGACACGGCACAACTTAACGGAGCAAAGGAGCACAAAAAAATGTGACGTGGCTAAAATGCTGTATTAAATCAACACTATATTAAATCAACGCCATCGGTCGGGACAGAAGAGGCGTCTCCCCATCCCTTGGTCCCCCCTGCCTACACCGCCTCCCCTGTAATGACATTTCATGCCACTTCTGCTACGAAGCATTTTACATTTCCTTTATAATCCCTCTCCTTTGCGAGGTGTAACTTCGTTACTGGGCGGCACCAGGAGCTGAAACGTGACGCAGGCGTTATCTGGGAGGATGGAGGGCAGCGCCCGAGCTCCCGCAAGCTGCCAGGAGGGTTTGCAGCCAGCCTTTTCTTTTCTAACTCAGTGCCAAAAAGGAGATAGCTGGCGGGAGCAGAAAATGTCTACAGAGACCTTTAAAACATCAGATTTATTTTTTTCCCCCCTGAAATATGAATTTTCAGTAAGTCTCTTGGCACATGGGCTTTTGGAAAGAACAAAAAAATTCCTTATCTGGAGAAAGGTGGTTTATCACAATCACAACCAGAATGTGCACGTGGTCAGTGGGTCCAACCCCCTGAAGCGCCTCTGAAAACCTCTCCCGAAAGCCATGTACCAGTGGCAGCAGTGGAAGATGTTCCACAGCCAGCGACTGTGGGAAAACTACAGAAATCCAGCAGGGAAAAGCAAAGACTTTAGCATCAGACTCTCCCCGAAGAAGAGCAGTCAAATGAAATAAAGCCACAGGCTCATCCTTTTGGGGGGCAACAGAAAGCAGCGTGCCATGCATAGGTAATTTGGATTTTCCATTACATTCTTCAACATTTCTGCATAGAGGCAAACTTTCCCCGAATAACCTCTCAGCTATTTGTTGTTATTAAATTACATCTTTAGCTTGCCACATAAAACACCTTTGAGACTTTGTGCCTTCCATAAAATATTTAAAAAGTAAGCTTCTCGCCCACACAAGCAGCTCAGTGCATTAAAAGTATGCACCAACCCAAAAAGAAAAAGAGTTGCTCGAACCTATGTATTAGTGATTAACACATTTCCAAGTCGATGCACTAATTAAAATAAAATTTACAAATAAGTAAGCCAGGAAGTAAAACTCTTTAAATAGCACTTGCCATTAAAACATCTATAGCTCACCATTGCCAGCAATTTCCTCCTATATTTAGGGGAAAAAATAGTTATGAACTGCTAACCGTTGCTTCATGTTAGGGTGGTACCCACTGTTAATAACCTCTCGTTCCCAGGGATCAGGAACAAACTGGCAAACATGGGAAGAGCGACCAACTCCAGAAAGCACCAAAAGCCCCTCTGGGTCAGATGGAGCGGAGAGTCCACGGCATCTCTCTGGCCAGAGAAGATGCTCCAGAAAAATGTGGACAGGGATAATTTTAATGAGACCTATAAACCGGGACCACTTCAGTTCAATAACGACAACGCTTCACAATCTGTCATCATCTTTTAGCAGATGCGCCCAGGCTGTGAACGCGGCCGAGGTGACCTCACCCCAGCTCCTCTCCCTCATCCCCCCGATGGTCCCCCCCCCCCTCTCCCCGCTGAACCGTTTTTTCCACTTCCTCGCCCCACTGCCAGCATATGTATCAAAAATACCCAAATAATTTTCTCTATAAAAACATTACTGTGGTTGATCTTGTAGAAGTTAATTATTTGAAGGCAATCCCATGTGAATAAAGAAATAAACCAGAATTTTCCAGTTAGAAAAATAATAAAAAAAGACTCAATAGTCTTATTGCACAGCAGAAGTTCTCAATACGAAGCGCACAGGAAACTCATTTCTGGTGTTCCCAACCAACAAAGCAATAGATGTTGTGTGAACACACTCTTCTGCTCCTCATCTGAGGCAGCACCAGCCTTGGTCCATCGGGTTTTGCCCACACACAAGCATCTACAATGCACAAGCCCCGTAGCTTCCTCTGCAAAGCTGATACTCAAATATGTATTTAAAACCTGACTAAGTGACTGCACAGGGTCTTGACCCCATGGATCAAAGCACAGAAGCGTCCTGCAGTTGCACACACATTTCCTCATGTCTTTTGGGAAGTCTGCATCTATCCCAGATGCTACAGTGGATACCTGGAACAGGCAGCAATGACTTTATATTTTGTTTGTTATAAAGCACTAAGGGCTAAAGTAATTCTACATAAACTTTTTATCCAACGGTACATCTTGACTTAAAAAAGACTGAACTCCAAAAACGTGGTTCCAACACCCCGTTCAACTGGAGCACATCTAAATGTCCAGCTGGTCCCTAAGACAACGCAACTGGGAGGTAGGAAGAAAAAGCAATTTCACAGGACAAAAAGGCAAACACCGCCATATTTAGATGGAGGAGGCCAAGAGCTTTGAATGTAGATAAATTTCTCATCCTTCCCCATGAGGACAGAGACCCCAGCAAACCACAGGCAGAGCACTCACACGGTAGATATAATTATCATCCTTCTTCCTTACTTGAATAAAAGTAGGTCTTCAGCAACCTAGGAAACTGATACAGACTACCAAAGGGATTTGGGGAGGTTCGGGAGAATGGAAGTTAAGTCACTGCAAAGGGAACTCAAGGGCAGCCTGGTTATGAAATTCAGATTTGTATGAATTTGCTTTCTGCACTTTGGTTTCCACAGCCAGCAAACACTTTTGAAAGAGCCTCATTAAAAATTCACTGTCCTCCTCTCATAAGCTTTGAGGGGAAAAGCAAAGAGCAACTGACTTTACAAACTATTTTAAGACTTGGATGAATTAATAAATACAGATAAACAAGCCCAGGAAAGGGAAGGAGCTGGGCAAATCTGCACTTGAAGGACTCCTTTGCTGAGTTCTCCAGATCGGTAACAAAGCAGCAACCAGAATGTGAAAATTATGCTTTTGTTCTTATTCTGGTTACATTTAAAGATGATTCTTAAATTATTCGGGATGCCTTTGTGCCAATAGGTGTCAGCTTGCAGCAAGGAGAGCGGGAGCCTTTCGCAGTTACGTGCCTTCGGCGGCCACCGCTTCCCTCAATGGGTCAATGTTCTCTGCCCGCCCCAGCGTCGTGGCTGCTGCGAGCGGGATGGCGTGTTGTTGGAAGGAACTGGATCCCTCCCCTCCTCCCGCCCTGGAACAGCTTTAACGAGGAGTGTGGTTCCCGGTGGATATGGAAAAACTAACATCGGCGGCTGCTGCTGCTGCTGGGAGGAAAACGGACTCCTTGCAAAAAAAAAATAAAATAAAAATCTGGCAGGTATAAGGAGATGCAAGTGGCGATGCAGAATAGGAGGGGCTTTGTACCCAGCCCCTGGTGAGGACCCACACGTACCATCGCTTCATCTGCTGCAACTGCACGAGGACAGCTTACACTACATGATACAACTGTGTCACCATGTCTTTTGAGTTGGTGTGCTGCTGGGAACTCCTACTGTTACCCCCGCGACTGTCCATAGCACCTCACCATGGACCAGCTTGCTGGTAACAGCATTTCTTCCTCAAAATTGAGCATTTTAAAATAAACTTGCTGCCCCGATAAACAGCCCATCCGTAGTACCAAATGGAAAAGACTCCAGAGGTGGGATTGAGTTGAGAAATGTCCTGTGTTTCCTGGCACTTTCTGAATCAACAATTTCATATTTGCCTCAGGACAGTCACAGCTATTTACTGTCTTGTTTGCGGATATGCCATGCCTGGAGCAGAAAAGACAATTTTGGGAGGGGAGACAATGAAATACACAATTCAACAACAGAAATACTTGGCTGTGGGCTTGGCTGCGGGCTTGGCTGCCTGGAGATATCTCAAACATCTTCTAACTCCGGTTTTGCAGTGGACTAGACTCAACCCAAGAGTCTCATATTCAATTGCCAAGGATCAGTGGAAGATGACAATAATCATGTTCCTCAATGTCAGAGAGAAAAGGGGCTCCAGAGCTCCCAGGAGAGTCATCAGAACCTGAAAACCACGTATGAGAGAATCTACTCTAGGGGCTGAGCCCTTGGCTGGAAAGGGGATGAAGAAATGGCATTCACCATCCTGATGAAGTTGTGCACATGGCAGCGTGAGGGCAGATACTTCAGCAGGAATAAAATTACCAGTGCAGACTCATTCCTGCTTCCAACCAGCAAGTTGGTTATTAGCCATCGTTCAAAGGGAAGAGGGAAGAAGCTGTCCAGAGACACACTGGACCACACAGTATTCGCAATGAGGTGACAAAAACCTAAAAGAAAGTACAGCCAAATCTTCATGTGAGCTTGTCCTGAATGCTTTGCCAGCAGCAGTTGGGTGGCCTGTTTGAGAAAGGAGAGATTAGGACAGTTTCCCTCATTAGCACCATGCTGGGTGCCAGGAGAAGAGGAACTGTGGCTCTCCAGGTTTGAGAACCCTCTTGTAGAGGACATCATGATAATGTGAACCACAGTCAGTCTCCAAGGACCTCTGGAGACCATTCTGACTAGACTGGGGAAGAAGACGACTGATGGACACCTACGCTAGAAGAAGATGAGAAGGAACTGACAGAGCAGGGAACCTAGCTGGAATAGCTCTGGCCCAGCAGGAAGAGCAGGCAGATAGGGTGGGTCTCCTAAGAAGCGCTGCTATATATTAAATCTGGCTGCAGGGGCATGAAGGGGCTGTAAGAGACTCCTGTTTGGTCTAAGCAAGGTCTGTACAACATGGTTGAGTGAGATAATACAAGAGGGGCACCATGAGCGGGGTGGGAGCGGACCGAGAGCATGGGAAGCACAGGAGGTGGTCTGGCCCAAGCCAAGGGGAGCAGGAGGTAACCTGGTCCTGGGTATTGGGCCAGAGGGTCAGAATGGGATTCACAGGTGAGCCAATGTGGCAGAGTGGGACAGGGGATTGGATCCAGCTCTACGAGAAGGAACTGAAGACCAAGAAAGAAGGGGGTTTCCCAAAGCCAGCTGGACAGAGATCAGAGACGAGGTGGGCCTCAATGGCAGTCCAGTTCCTCTGGTGCAAATCTCCCACCTCATGGATGCGATCCAGGTCCTGCAGAGCTAATGAAGCAGTAACTTTTTCCAAAAACAAGAAACGTTGAGAACGCCGGTATACAGGGCTGCTGGAGAGCAAGGTGAAAGGCAACCGCCTGCAGAAAACGGCAGCTCCTCCGTAAGGTTTGCTTTGTCCAACAGCAATATCTGAATTTCATCTCTTACAGCTTCTCCATTAAAAAAATTACAATGTCAAAGCCCAAATATAAAAATCTGCTGAGCAGCCTGGGCATAAACAGCCCCAAAATGCTTGTGCACCTCCTGCTACAGTGACGCAGAGACCCCACAAGCAACAGGATTCTGCTCTCCATTTCAAAAGGTTTTTGACCTTTCCTTATCCTTCAGTTACGCCGCACATCAGCCACCCCTCAACCATAGAGTAAGGTGGGATAACTGCTACTTAAACGGAAAACAGCGACTGCTGAATAGGAGGAGGAACTATTGAAAGAAATTCAGAGTAACAGTGATTAAAAAAAGGTATATGAATACACTGCATTTGGTGCTACCCAGCGACTTTGTGTTGCCCCGTGTTCTTATGAACATTCCATAGATGTTCATACGAAGAAACTAAACAACTAAATTCTAAGTACATTATATTAATGCATTATTATTATTATTATTAAAGCAATATGAATCTATTAGCTTATTATGGAGGAAATACTAGCTTATTATGGAGAAAAAGGCAAGACTACTGCATATCAGTGAAAACACTCTTATACATGGGACAGCTTCTGCTTCCCCCTCCCGTGGGAGCCCTTGCCCCAGTTATGGTGGGAGTGAGCAACCCACCTGTGTGAATTGGCACCCTGAGAAACCATGCTGTGATCCAGCCTGAGACCCAGCACGCAACATCTGGGAAAATGGGGGAAAAGAGTGCTGTGGCACCGAATGTGCAAACAGATAGGGACTGCTGACGAATGCTGGTTCAATGCTTTAATTTTAGGGTCTTTAGGGTGAGAAAAATAAGTAGCACAGTATTTTGCAGTTAGGACTAACCATGAGGTCGTTCTATGGCGTGATTACAACACGTGGCAGTGATCTGTGTGGTAAAGCTCACTGAGCGCAGGCAGAGGAGGAAAAGCAGGAGGAGAGGAGAGGCTGGAGCGAGAGAGAGCAGGAGGAGAGGGGTTCGGGGAGCCCTTGGGGCTGGGGGGCCGGCGTTCCCGCAGAGGGCAGCATCGCCCCTGCGCAGGTGGGAGGGCAGCCAGCCCCGCTCCTCGCTCCCTGCTTTAGCAGCACGAAACAGTGCGTTAGGTGGGCGAGATCTGTCATACTCCGGCAGCAATTCTGAATAAACTAAACTACAGCAAAACGTAGCAAAAAAAAGCCAAAACCCACCAGGATTAAAAAAGCCACACACCACCGCACCCCCCAAACGTTGAGAAACGAGTTCAAGATTGCAAATGAATCCCTTGGCATAAAATTCATCTCGAGTGAAATTACGCAAACGAAGGAAGGGTACAGCTCTGTGTGGTTGGCGTTAGGCGGGTTTCAGATATTCGTGTTTCAAGGCGGGGGGCTCCGCTGCACGTCCCAACACGTCAAACGACAAGGCAGACTCAAACAGAGATACCCAACTTCCGAACATCCTCCGGGACTAGTTCCTTGCTACAGTCAGTGGAGACGATAGTACACAATGCACGGGATCTAATGGCTCGTACTCAATTAAAAAAATATCAGACAATTATTGTGTGTGACGTGATACCAAAATATATTTTTCTACTATCCTGGGTGTAAAGTTGTTAACCATAAATTTTAGGCTGAAATCATCATAGAGGTATTAACTTTGAATTCTAAAATGGACATCTTAGGTACTTTTTTATTTATTTTTTATAAAAACTTCCTGCAATGCTTTACTCGGGAATTTTTCAGATTCAGAAACTTGCAAAAGAGATAGAATTACAGGTGGATCACGCCCATGAACAAAATATAAACACCGGCGCACAAGTAGTGATAATTCACTTACTGGCAAACTCCTAGTTGTCAGAGAAAGGGTTAATTCTAGCAACATTGGAGCTTTATTGTGTGCGCAGCCAGAATTAGCTTACACTACAAAATGAAACACCGTGAAACCTGTACTGCATTAAGGTTAGTGGAACTACATAATAATTTATGAACTGGACTATGGTTTACACCACAGACAAACAATCGCTAAGCAGGAGGTCTTAGGAAGCCGAAGGTTAAAGGTGATTGCATATTACCTGAACTTCCCTTCAATAACTCAACACATGACTATTAGCCTGGTTTATCTGGCTCTATTAAGAAGAGCCGATGAAAACTTTTAATCTGCTTCCAAATGGCTGCAGGCACTGGGTAGATATTAGGTTGTTTTGTTGGGAGCACTGAAATAAAACAAAAACGGGGGAGCTCCCTTTCCCAGCCCTCGTTAGGGTTTTAAGAGCCGTGTCCTTGTAGTGGACACCTCGCTAAGGGTGACACCCCCTGCCTGCACCCCGGCCCCTCTGTCGCCGTGCACCGTCCCAACCAAGGGATCCACACTCCAGGTCAATCCGAGCGAAATCTGCATCTGGCACCAGGAGCCCTTCTGCTCCGAGAACATTTCACAGCTTTAATCGCACCGTCGGTTTATTATGCTTATAAATGTTATTGTAAGTGCTTTCCCTCCTGACATTACCTGTCCTGTCACTGGACATCCCTGATCACACACCGCAGCCCAGGGAGACCTTGGTAAGATGCTCCTGGAAGGAAACCTCAACCATAAATTACCACCAACTTACTACAAGTGACAAATTACCTTGTACCCTAAATCAGGATGAAGAACTTCTGCGTGCTCCACAATGCCCTGACCACTGCCTGGATTCCAGCTCTGCTCCAAGCAGCCCTTGCTCTAACGAACCCCAAGAGCTGCCTCTGCACCCCCCTCCTGCATCCCACAGAGCATCCCGTGCCGCATACACGTCCCAGGGCTGTCCCTCGTCCCCCGGCTCCACCGCTCTCGGGACATGGGAAGCCAGCCCCAAACACTGAGCAAATTCAACACGCTTTCCCCCAAAATAGCATGACTTTGGCTGACAATAAAGAATGACCTTACGGTCGTGCCAACAAAGTTTCCGAAAATAATCCTTTCACGGGTTTTATGTGATAGCAGCTGTAAGCATTTCAAAGCACCAGCATTAACGGGGCGGGGGGGTTCCCCCTGCTCCTTTTCAGCTTGGCAATGCTACAATTAAACAACAGGCTTCATTTCTTGAGTAAAAGCTGTATTTACACGGCTACTGCTTTATCACTTTGCATATTTGTTTTACTATAGTGCCTATAGGACTGAAACAAAGAGAGGGCCCTGCTCCAATGAGTTTACACTCTTAATTAGCCTTAATTAAGGTAGCATCTCCCTATAGCTCCAGCCCCAATGACTGTTGTTTCTCTTAGAGGGACACATCCGAAAGGTGGCAGAGTCCCTAAAGAGTCTCATCCGCATCTGCAGGCTGAGAGTCGGGGTCTGGAGACCTCCTGGATATTGCTGCTCCCGGGACACACCAGTGGCAGAAACCCTGGGAAGGACGAGGCTTGGGAAGGGCCCCGGTGCTGCAGGTGTCCCTGCTGTCTTGCGTACAGGGACCTCGCCAGGGCAGCAGAGGCACGCCAGCATGTGCTTCCCACAGCAGAGCTAATTGCAATTAATTCCCGGAGTCAAACACGCCACGGCACCAAAAGTGTATCTGTACAGTACCACTGCGCCCACCTGGGGCTCCTGCCGCTACCGGACGGCTGGAGAAAGGGAGATGATGTTGCATGTTTGCTGCAAAATCAAGTGGGGTGGGAAGATGCAGCCGTGTGTGTGTTAGGGGGGAGCCTGTTACCTCTGTGCAGCACAGCAAAGCCAAGTTTGCAGACCTGTGAGATGTTTCAGATGATCTTTCAAGTGTCATGGCAGGCAGAAGACAAGGAACCATCTGGAGAATCTACCCGAGTGGTGAGCATCACCCCGGGCAGAAGGGAAAGGGATTTCACAAACGCATTGTAACTCAGGCTTCATGTGGCGATCCATCAACCCCATGGCCTTCTCTCACCCAAAAGCTGTCCACACTTCTCCTTCCTCCAGAAGCTGCAGCAATGCCCACCTCTCCTCTGGTAGCACAGACATTTAATTCAGCACGTTCCAAACAGCACTGGCTGCATCTCTCCAACGTGCCCCGTCTCCCTGCTCCAGGACATTGCAGTGCATCATTTTTAAACAAACAAGGATGGAATTAACCCAATGCGTCACTGTGCCCTGTAGCTCCAGCTTTGTGTGTGCGTGTGTGTGTATTAAAAGAAAATAAACAGAACTAAATTGGAAATCCTGGAAACCGATTATTTATTTATTTGCACTGCAAGCTAAGTCAGAGGCATCTACTGCCTTAAAGCCTCTACAAACTGAAGCAACTGTTTAAGAAGAACACATTTGGGATGTTTAAGTAACTTCTAACAGAAATAAACAGTGTGGGTCCAAAGCAGAGGGAAAATATTGAGCAATCACCAAAATCTGTCAAATCAAACGTAAGAAATGAAAGGCCTTCAAGATAGCGACTGCACATTCTCAGGGTTGCTTGGGCTACACTTCAGCCCGGCAGATTATTTACCTTTCCAGCCAAATCCATCATCTCCCTGACATTTCCAGCAAACACAAACAAGGAAACTCAGCTTTGTTGCCGAGTTTTAGGGAGAGCAATAACAAACCCGGCTCGCTTCAGAGGGAGATGGATAAATCTGTGCTCTACCTGCTCCGGTCCGGCACTGGGAACCCCTCTGCCCGTGACACTTTCTAAACAGCTCCGGAAAACGGGAATCAAGACCCAAGGATAAAATCCTCTGTTAGCCTCCGGTCGCACCTGACATAACACAGCCCTTCCCTGTCCCCAGGACAGTAAATACCCTTTGATCACAGCAGTACCCCACCGGGACAGACACCTGCCAGTGCCCGGGGCCTCGGCACCCCAGCGAGCAGGGGGGATGCCGGAAGGGACCACTAGCAAATGCTCTGGGATCTCCAATTCCCTGGTGGTTTTCTGGGACAGAACAGCACGAACAGGACAGAAACAGCAAGAGGAGTTATTTTCCTCATCCCCCTTTGCTCGGTGCAGCCAAGCACACTCCTCTGTCCCATCCCAGACAGAAGAGGTACGGCACTAACATTAATTAGCTTCCTGTTCAAACTGCGGGACGCCAACTAAATTTGGATTAACCTGTGCTACTAGTTAGCGCAAACCTGGTAATAACGTTATTTGCTTGGTTTCCAGGCAAGGAACATGAGGACAAGGGGTTCAGCTGTCTGCAGCCCCAGGGGACCCTGCACCTTGGATGACCACAACAGTCCCAGGGATGTGCAGCTTCCGTGGCTTGGGGGGGTCCTTGGTGCCCTCTGTGCCCACCACCAGCCCCTCAGCACCACCAAACCCCTCGGTGACCATAGAGGAGGTCCTGGGGGACAGACACGAAGGCAACATGGGAAAGGGCCAGAGCACCCCATATGTCTAAAGGTGCAGACTAGAGAAGCCCCAAAATACACCCCTTGGTGCTTAAAACAGACATAAGCCCAAAGGGCGTGTGTATTTTTAATTTAATAACTAGCCTTGCAGGTATAAACAAGGTGGAAAAGGCAAGGGAGGTCTTCAGCTGCTTTCCCTTACAAACAAGTCTGCACAGCTCAAAACGTCCCCCACCCCACGCTGTTGACAAAATATTATTTATATTTATTTGCGTGTGTGTGCACAGGAGCTCGGTGGAAGAGCAGAGGGTTTGGGGGGAGCAGCAGGCAGAGCACTGTGCCTGAGAGCAGACTGTCCCTCAGCCCCGCGCTGGGTGACACAGACTGTCCTGCAAAAACCACCCATACTCCGAGCAGGGAGAGGAATCTCCTGGGAGGACGGATGTCTCCAGTACGGACACACGCATGCTGCCGAGGCTGGCCCCAAACACACATGGCTGGAGAAGACCATCAACTTAAAGAAAAACGAGAACCAGCTCTTGGCTTGAAGGAGAGAAACACCTTGCACCCTCCAGGGATTCTGCTAATTTGGGAGGGAGGTGCCTGGGTGCAACAACGATAGGCAGTGGGCAGGAACCCTAACGGATGCTAATATCCCAGGACTTCTGGGCCATGCTCATTTGTTTCACGCAGAAGAAAGAGTTAAACCAGCTTGAACAGTTCAGAAGCATCCATGCTCTTTCCTGATGATGTAAAAAAATCCAAGTTTTTAAGCAAGAGAACAATCATGTTCCCTTGTCCTTCAGCTGTGAGTTTGACAACAAAACCAAGAAATACTTCAGTGATTAAAATAATGAACTCCTCTTCCAAAACATGAGATAACCAAGGTGTAAGGGAGACATATTCACGGCCAGGAAGGCACACACTCCTCTGTTTGCTCCCCAGAAGCACCACCAAGCCTGGGGAGCACGCTCCTGCCCCAGCCTCCTGGACATCAAGGGTTTGACACCAAGTCCTGGTGCCTCCCTTGTACATGTGGTCCTTCATCTTGTGCTAAAACGATCATGCGGTATTACTATGACACGCGGAGACTGCTGCCCACCCAACTGATGGGTATATTCTTAATTTGGCCTGTCCATTTGTCTCTGCTTGTCCACCCGCTCATCATTTACCCTGCCAACCCTTTGCGTCCTACCTGAACAGCGCTGGGCAAAACCGCATCCAAACCCCAAACCAGGGCTCCAGGGCTCTTCTCCGCACTAGGAATCTCAAGAAATAATATCCTCCCGCCGCAGATCCAAAACCCTTGCCGGCAAAGCCATGGGACCACCTAGGGTCTGCTCCTGCCGCCAAGCCACTGAGCCAGGCATGGTGGAGCGTTTGCTGTAGCTTTTAGCTGCAGCCAAGAAAGAAACCCACACCGCAGTGCCCGAGGAGAGGAAGGAAAGAGAGAGAAAGGAGGAAAGGCAAGTTACGGATTTCACACCTGGAATATGTTTAGGAAATGTAGTTAAAACAACTCTTGATCCCCGTTACTAAACCGATACAGTAGTTGGAAAATCTTGCCTCTCTTGTTCCACACTCTCCTCTCACAGCAGTTTTTCAAGGCAAAGCAGCGACAAAGAGCAGCAGCACGAGCGTGGTCCGGGAGAGCTAAAGCAGCCGGGATGGATCCTGCCCAGGCGCTGGCGAAGAGGCAGCTCCAGCAAGGTCATCTCAGCCCTTCGCTCCCGTCCGCTCGGGAAAAGCCCCAGAGATCTCACTGGGAAAATGGGGACAAGGCAGCTGCAGCACAGGGAAAAACCACACAGCAAGGAAACAGGGCAGATGGTGAAAAATAAAAAGAGAACGAGGAAAGAGAGAGAAACAACACACACCTGTAAATTGAGAGCAAGCCGACAGAGGAGGGAAAAAGTTAAGCGTGGGGCTGTGAATTATTAATTACATGGAAAACAGAGGAATTTATAAGTAAAAAGAATATGGGGAAATATACATTTTACTAGTTGAAAGTTTTTTTCTTAGTTTTACACAGGTATAGTTTAAAAAGGCAAGGAAAACAGCATGGCAAAGCAAGCCAGTACAGCAAGCTGAGTGTGCAAGAGTTAAAGCGTCAGAGAGCAGCAACTGAGCTCCGGGTGCCAGGCACAGGGACAAGGAGAAGATGGGGAAACGGGTGCCTGGCGACCGGAGGAGAAAGGATCCTATTTTCCTTCCAACATCCCTAAAAAATAGAAACCAAACTGCAAGCGAAGGGCTGCAGAAAGCCATTCTCCCACAGCTCCGGTGAATTTAGTAGCATTGCTGCTAGTTCATACTGATGGAAGAAGAGGGACAGCTGGGAGAAATGGGAGCAAATGCATGTGCTCAGTAGGAATAAAAGCACACAGGGGCGAGGATACAAAAGAAGTAGCTCAAGTTTATCTACAAATCAATGCAACGGATATTTCTGTCCCTTCCTATGCGTGGTCTCAGCTCCTGGGTTTCTGGGCAAGGACACCAGGAGCAGGTCTGGGTTTCACGAGGGGAGTAGCCCACGCACCCAGCACCTCCATACAGGGTTGTGGAAAGCAGAATCCACTAAGAAAAAAAAATAATCAAAAATAAAACAAAACCCTCTACCCCTGCTGTAAACTTTACAGACAGAAACAGGAACTGGAAGCTGACCAATTCGTGTTAGATTCTGGGGTTTAAAACCCTCCAGGACATAAACCCAGCCCCACCTCTCTCTTTAAAGCCACATGTAATCTTTAAGCAGGTAAGAAAATAAGAGCCCAATTAGAGCTCCTGTAACTCCACAATTGTTTAGACATAATTGTCTAAATAAAATAAAGGGCTTAATTAGCACTATCATCAAAATGAAAGGCATATTTGAATAAACATGCTGCTGCTTCAGTCAAAAGCAATTAACGTTTCACTTGATAAGAGCAATCTCGGCTGGATGCACATGTTTTTAATAATGCAAATATTTTTCCTACTTATAATAATTAAAACAACTTTTTTTTTTCTTTTTAAGAAATTCTGCAAAGACTGGTGCTGAGAATAATCAGTATCTCACATCCACCCTCAAGAACCATATCATCCCTAATAAGGGGATTGTAGACAGCAAGTGAACTGTCCTCAGATCCACTCCTCTCCATGCTGAGGACTTAAAAGAAATATTTTTGCACCCCACTTCAGGGAAATAAAGAAACTGGGCACCACAAGACCACAAACCGCAGAGCCACGTCCATTTCTGTGTCTCTAAACTCTTCAAACAGCAGTGGAGATGGAGTCTGTGCATCCTAGTTTTGTTCATTAAGATCTGGAATTCTGGGGGGTTTTTAACCTACTACATGTCAAGAACTAAAGACAGCTCTCAGGTAAAATATAAATAATAATAAAAGAAAATAGAAGCATATTCCAGCTCAGCTTTCCCCCCCATGTGGACCGCCCAGGGGTAGGACAGAGCTCTTTAGAGTAGACCTACATAGTAACAACATAAAACCAAAATAAATAAGAACAGAGACAGGCACCTTCTAAAATATCAACAAGCCCCATACTGACACTATCTGCTTAAGTGAGAGAAGGAAGTTACAGATCACAAATCATGTAGATGTATGGTGCAAATTAAACACATTTTCCTGAATCCAGGAACTGGAGCTGTGAAACTGCTCAACGTCAGATAAAAGAGAAGAGTCAAATTAAGTAATTTCTCACCCCTTAATAGATTCAGCCATCAAAAAGTTACAGGAGACAGACTACGCTGGGCTCCTTATTGAAGTCTGAGAGCCAAAAGCACGATTTCCTGATTCTACATATTAATGAAAAATGAGTGGAATTTATGAGTACTCTTGAATTTAATTAAAGCAGAGTCTTGGAGCTCTTAATTTTGCTCTTTGCACGGTGGGCTGGTGCAACATGGGAAACTGGGGCCCGATGCAAAGCTCGCTGCAGCCTGGGCGCTGCCCTCCCACCAGGGCAGGCTCTGCTCTTAGGAGCTCTATGCTTGGTCTCACAGCGAGGAGCTACCACCTGGGAGGGAGGCCAACCTGCCACTGCTCACCCCACAACCTCCACGAGCCAGAAGCAATCCCCCAGCATTCGTTCAAAACTGAAAAAAAGGCTACAAGTTCAAGACATAAAGCGGACAGCAAAGGTATAGACAAGACGCATTTCACTGCCTGCAGCATCCTCCTCCCAGCTCTCAGTGCAGGGACCTGGGAAGGCACCTGGTCACATCTAGCTCAGCTTCACCCCACCATCAGAAGTACGTCCCCCGAATGTGAGATCTCTCCTGTCCCCACTCTTTCTTTTTTGCTTTAGTTAATGCAACTTCAGCACCAAAACTGGAGCAATGCAGGCATCAAAATTAAAGTCTCCATCTGTCATCCCCACGCTAATATTGTTTGCAGCCCGGCTCTTGGAATTTAATGTCTGCAGTAATGAAGGAAACTGCTGGGAAAGTGTTCAAGAATTCCCTAAAGAGCATGTTAATGAATCCTCCTCTACAGAAGCACATTAGAAAGGGTCACTCTGCAAACCAGGAACCGTGCATTAAACAATGTCACCATTAGGCATCAATGTCACTATTAAGCGTAAACAGAATCAAGCAGCATTTACTTTTGGTTTGGACTCCCACGTTTCACATCTGCCTGCGCTGATGCTGTCTGTGGGTTTTGTGACTTGGAGCAACCACACAGAGAAACACTGACCAAGGACATCCCGGGCTCAGGTACCCACCAGCCACCAGGTCAACCCCTGCAGAGCAGAGGCATAACTGCAGCCTTCAGAGACTTATGTGCCAAGCAAAATCTCCAGAAAGCAGCAGATAAAAGTAGTAGCGGACTCTCAGTGGTGCAAGGGAAAGAGTGAAAAGGTAAATCACTGTAAAAATCCTTCCCTTTTTGCAGCATTGATTGGGACAGCTGGAAACGCCACAGTGCATGAGCATATCAAGAGAAGAATGCAAAAGAGCACATTTCCCAATACAGTTATATGTTTAGTAAAAAGAAATTGCTTCAATTCATAAATTGTGAAGATATCTTTTATGACTGTCTTTATACAGGGGATGAGGCCTATGACCAAATATTTTATAGATGTTACAGAGGGATGAGTGAGCTCCCTGCTTTTCAAAACTCCAGACCAATTGCATTTAATTGCTTAAAGTTTTCAGAAATTAGGAAATGCCTCTATCCCTGGGATATTACAACCAATAACTTCTATGACCCTGACATTTTACCTTTCCTGCAGACACTGAATAGACCTACAAAACAGTCATAATTTTTAATAGTGACGGTCTTTCTTCCGATAACGTGTACGAATCTGAACTCCCGTTCTACCGCCAGCACAGGAACACTGCCATGTCTCACAGGGCAAATACTTCTCAAATGCTGTTTACATTCGATTTTATCAGTCCTATGTAATAAAAAAAAATCACCTGGCACATGGTTGAATAGGTGCAGCTCAGCAGCCTGAGCAGCACAACCTCAGTGCACATGCAGTGGGCCCAAAAAAAAAAAGAAAAGCAAAGTAGCTACTCTCTGAAGTCAAATGGCAAAATGCCCATTTCGTGTCGAATGCCAATACAAAACACTTGCTGATTCCTCCAGCGGTTTATTATTAGTGATGAAGTCCCCCGAGGTCTCTCCGAAGATGTTTTTCTGCTACCAGGCTCAGTCCAGCAGAAAACAAAAGAGATCTTACAGCTCAGATGACACGTTAAGATGAATAACAGGAAGGTGAATAAGAATAGTGCTCACAACAGGCTCTGAAAAACAATTCCAATTACACAATCCCCTCTTCGAAAAGTCGTATTTTCGCCTAATGTGAAGCGACTGCGGAAAACTCTGGTGACCATGAACAAACACAACTGCTGACCAGGCTGCGGGCAGGCTGGAAGCCCAGAGCTGCTTGGCAATAAGCTGCCGGGCTCTCTGCCTGCCCCACTCACATTCGGCTTTGCTCCGAAGGAAAGGTCACCACCACACCAACACGTGCAGAGGTCTTTGATGTACAGACACCTCTGCTTACTTATCCCGATTCCCCTCTCTACAAGGCACCTCTGTGCCATCACGAGTTTGTACTGCCACAGAGGTGGGTTGTCCAGAACAAGCTGAGGTTGGGGCAGGGAGCAAACTGAAGATCACTGCATTTAGACCAGTGACTTTCAGCTAAAAATACTTCATTTAAAAGGTGGTAAATCAACCACACAAGATCATTTCTGAGGAACAGACCTTCAAGGAGTCCAACCTGGAGCTCCCTGGTGCGGTGTGTCTCCCGCTCCTGTTCCTGGGCCGTCCAGCTCACCTCTTGCATGAAAGGGAGAACAGCAGGTAAGAATCCCAAAGCCAATTCCCCACCACAGGAGGACCTCAGGTTACTGGAACCGACCTCAGGAGCACTGCAGCTATGGAGCAACCTGGTGTGTTGGTAGCACCAGATAAAACACAGGGTAGTTTGAAACACCATTTCAAATCAATTTGATGCCACGATAGAGTACTGTGAATGATTCTCTCCTAACCTGGATTCCAAACCCTTGCTCAACATCCTCCAAGGAAAATTTGATGAGATAGTGCTGCCACACCTTGTTAATGAACATTAACATATCCACTGACGATAGAACAAGCATGAGCCCAAAATTGCCAACAGTACCTCCGGACCTCCAAACTTTTCACTTCAGAAGGAGAAAATATAAAGGTAACCAAACAGGCACCAAAAAGCATTTCAGGCCATTTAGTAGCCCAAAATCTTTCACTGAGAAGTATGACTATCTTGTTTGCTTTCGGAAGAAGGGTCATGCCATGCTGAAGGAACCGTCAACGTGGGTTGCTTGAATGTTACAAAGCTTTCATTTGAGGTCTGGCTTTTATTTAAACTGCAAAGCTCAGGGGATTCTCCGGGACCACAGAAAATTATTTTGAGAAAGTACACTGAAGTCATGCTGCTGAAAAAGCAGGGACCCGTACGTGGGGCCAGAGCCCAGGCTTCCAAACCCAGCGCAGACAAGAGCTGAACTGTAACCCAGCAGCGCTTTGCCAGCGTTGGCCAACGGCTTCACCTGGACTCTCGAGGTGTTTGCTCCAGGTTTAATGGGTAACTTCGTGGCACTGACATCGCTCGCCCCTTTTAACGGGGCTCTTTCCAAAGCAATTACTCATTTATAAGGGCTATAACATTTTATACCGTATGTTTTGGTGTGGTACCCAGCAGAGCCCACTCCTGGCAGGGCGCCTGCTCGCGTTTGGCAGGAAGGCTCTGAGGACAGGGTCTGCGGGGGCTCCAGCGAGGGTCTGCTGACATCCCCGCAGATCTTCTCTCTGCCGAGCTCCAGGGTAACTCCCATCCCTGCTGAACTTTCAGTTCTCACACTACACTTTTTCAACTTTTTTTTTTTTTTTACCATGGGATGTTGCATACCTATTCATACAATTAGGTCCTTAACGAATTCTTTCAGCTCAGAGGCATGGGTTTGTGCCGCTCAACAACAGACCGTGCTGAAACTTATAGAGGGGGAAAAAAAAAGGCATGCATGGCAAAAATCCAAGTATTTCACCTGAAATAAGAATATAAATGGAAGCAATCTGTACCTGATGACGTTGGGTTTCAGCCATATCTATTAATACTAATGGGAGCTGCACAGTCTAACATTATCAGGGGCAGATTAAAGAAGGACTCATATAGTTGCAACACAAAAAAGAAAGTCCAAACCAACTGGCTGCTCTCTGCATTCGCTGTCCTGCAGACAACCCGAAATGTGTACGTTCCCACCGTGTGAGCCACGTCCCACCTTCCCTGCCCAAGTCACTGCAGGGCTCAGCCGAGGACAACGGACTGAAGCAATAGGCTATGGCATTTATAAACCTTATTATTTAATACACTCTGGATGGGCTGTGCCACTTGTTGGAAATCAAAGGAAAGAATATAAGGGTAAAAATATATAAATCATCCGGCAACTTGATTTAATTCTGGTTGTGACTAGGGACGTTCATGTCAGTTTATGAATTCCTCCCGCTTTGGTTGATCCATCTGCACACGCTGCTCCGGCTGCTAATCAGGTCAGCGCTCCCTCCTCTCTCTTCCCCTCTGCCCAAAATTGCATTTGAAACACAAATAATAATAATAAAACATAATAAAAATGTCACTAGACAAAGCAAATAAACCGTAACTACGAAACTGCTCGCTGATATTTTGTACAAACTCCTATAAAATTAACTTTTACAACTTTTACTGGCAACTTCAACCTTGGTCGAAATTATTCTCTGATTAGTGTGCCCATATATCTCAGGGCAGCCAGTGACCCTCATCCAATTACGTTAAGAAACAGTTTGCACACATCCAGGCCTCACAATTAAGACTGGGATAACATACGCCCCACTCCCAGGGCAGAAATGTCTCCCCTATGATTTCTGATGTATGATTTGGAACGTGGTAGAAAAGATTTGCTCTTTTAATCCACCCACTAAAAATCAATCATGCACAAACTTTAACAGTCAGGGAGGGTGTCGCGAGAGTTTTTTTGTTGGGTTGGGTTTTTTTTCTTAAACAGAAAAAAAAAAACCCACACAAATAAAAAAAAATCTCAGCATGTACATTGCTGGCTTTAATTTCCTTGAGTAAACAGTGTGTCGCAGCCATGTTGGTGAGGGCTGGGGAAGAGGACGCATACCTGAAATTTAGGCTCATTACTGCTCTATGAAATATGTCTCCAATGTCAGCCCTGGCTCGGCTGGCTGTTGGATTTAAACATGAATTACTCCAGTTACTCTATCAAAAGTGTCAGTACACAAGCGGCCGTGGAGTTTAATTAGCCTGGCCTGCTTGCAACAACATTGCATTGAACAGTAAAATAAGATTATACTCATGCTGAGCAGATTTAGCTTAAACAGCCCCAAAAGTATTAAAAGGGTAGTAGGGTGAGGACTGATTGTAAGTTTACAACTGGAACAGATTATAGCCAGGTTCCCAGATTGCACTGGTAGGTTGGCTGCGGGAGAATGGGTTTTCACTGGATTTACCCCTATTTAAGGTTACCTGCATTAACACAGCAGCGGCTGGAGGAGCTCCTGGTGCAGCAGAGCATCCTTCTGATAGCACATACCCATCGGCAAGAGGGTGCCGGCTCCTAGAGGATGCTGAGCTATCGGGAATGCTCCACATGGAGCTTGGCTCAACACCTCCCCTTATGGGGAAACAGAGACAACCTGGGTCAGTGCGGCTGTGCCTGCAGAACATCCCCATATTGATTAAATTGGTCTAATTCTTGTCTTTGAGTGATCAGTGACAGCTTGGTGGAACAGCTGGTGGATTAGTTTCCCCGACACACTTCCCATCCTGATTTATTTCGGGGCTGATGGACACATTCCTCATCCACCAGCAGCTCCGCTCCTCAGCTGTGGATCCCCACGCAAAAGGGGGTGTCGGGTGGGGAGAAGCTTGTGCCCGCACTGCGAGGGCAGAACCCAGTTCTGTATGATCAGGAAGCACAAATTAAATGCAAAATCTGGAAAGGCCTTGAATCTGTTGATTATTAATTATTTTAAATTATAATTTTAAAATATAAATTGTAACATAAGTTACATAAAATAGAATTCTATAAAATATAATTGTATTTTCAAGGTTAACAGCTATGTCAACTTGAAATTGCTATGCAGGAGTCACTGGAAAAAAAATGAAGAGACTGAATAGGAAAAAGGCAGAAAACAGAGAGAAATCCAAGCTTCCTCCTGCCAGTACTCTCCAAGTCCATAACTCAGTCAATAAAAAGCAAAAAAGTGTCAATCATCACCGAAAAAGTGATGGAACTGGCTATAAAAAGCATGTCTGGAGAGAAAACAGTATGCCTTAAATTAAGAGGCACAGCAGAGGAGGACAAGCAGCACATCACTTAAAATGTGACAGTCACAGGGGGCACACCAATGGAGAGGTGTGAGAGAAGCAGCGTTGAACTCTGGAAAAGGATCAGCTGCATCTACCAGCCCGTGGAGGTCTGGAAATCCACGGCATCATCTCTGATGTTAAAAATCAAATGGGTAACGCTACTACTATTGTGAATTTAAGAAGCTTTAAGGGAACTTTGAGGGAGCTGAAGAGGAAGCGACACTGAAAAGAGATGTTAGGAAATCCTCCCATCCAAAGAATTTGAAAGGACAGGCAGGGAAAGGGGAAGAGAAGTGTGAAAATAAGAGGGGGAGGAAAAGGCCCCGTGATGCCCTCAGGTATTTCATGTGCGGATCCTGCCCGGGCAGCCTTTGGCTGTGATGCACAAAGGGGTCCTTCTTCAGAGGAGAGAGAAAGCCATGCAGAACATTCACCATAGCTAATTAATTTAGGACCCTCAATTACAAATAGGATCTTGTGACACTGCTTTATTTGTAGCCTCTTTTTTTCTTTTTTCTTTTTTTTTTTCTTAATAAACAAAAAGCAGATAAGAAGCGTGACACCTTTAATGGCTTTACAATGGCTTTCCTGCCAGCGCCGCATGCCTCAGGGACCTGCCAAAGAGCATCCCATGCAGAAAGACTTGTCCCTGCCTTTGAGAGTCCCCGCATCCACCACAAGCCCCTAATCGAATCATCGCAGTACCAGCTCGCTACCCAAGAACATCCTCTAGAAAAGCACTAAAAATGGAATTACTTCAAATATCAAAAGGCAGAGACTCTTTTATTTCATTTTAAATGGGGACTTGCTGTCTCGGTCTTTGCATTCGGGCAGGAGATGCCCAGTGCTACTGGAACAAACCAGAGGAGCAAACAATGATGTGTTTTTTTAAAAAACTGCAAAGGGAAAACACTGTTGTTTATACGCTGCAATACAGACAGATTTACACGCTAACAACCACATTAAAATAATACAGCTCTGGCACAATCTCACAAAAAGCGACGCAATTCAGAGTTGCCTGCGAATGTGTTGATGGGGAGTTGGGGACCTTCACGCGAGAGCCAAACTCACCGAAGGCAAATGCTACAAAATCTTGATAACCTTTGGGGTGAAGCCCTTTGGGACAAACCCAAACTGCTCCCCCCCTCCTCCCCCTGCAAGTCAGAAGAAACTCTGCTGTTCTTGCAGACACCCGTGCCCATAAAAGCAGCCCCTCCGCATGTGCAGTTAACCACATGTCTACGGGGAATAATGTGATCATTCTTCCACCCACCTCAACCCTCCTACAAGATAGCCCAGGGCACTATCCTTCCACAGAAACTGCACAATTTCAGTTTCAAGGAACAAAGGACATTCTTTGAGCGAGCAGACTGGAAATAAGCATTTAAAGCCAAGAGTTTCACCCCACAGCATTAATATCAAGGGGGTAACTCCATGGAGCAGCTCATCATAAAGACCACGATCAACCATATTCAATAATACAGAGCATGTTCACAGTTTGACGGTTGTCAGACCAGAGTCTGTCTCTAACATCAACTTTTGCAGTTTGAGAGCTACAGCGGGCATCCCTGGGGAAGGTGAACCCATCGTCTGTCCCCAGCTCCGTGCTGCGATCCGAAAGTCAAGGGAAGAGGGGACTGTTTGCCTTCACACCTAACTGTGCTTGAGTCCCTGCAGAGATACTCCTGTCTCAAACACAGAGGACAGCAATACATAATTTCTCAGTATGCATGTAAACCATGTGAGGAGATTTCCACCTCACACCTCGCACTCAATCCAGAAACCCATGCCAAGCAGAAGACAAACGTGAAGCTTTCAAAGAAACTTAGAACAGAAGTACCTAGCTTTCCACAAGCCCTTGATTTAGCACAACAAAAGCCGATGGAGGTCTTACTTTCTCCAAAACAAAGGGTTTGGGATGCTCCAGTACTATAGGGAAGCACTAGATGGCACTCCTAGAGACAGCCTAAGCCCGCGGACCTACGGCGTATGAAGCAGCCTGATCTCTGGACCCAGGCATGGTCTGATCCAGGAGGTAGCTCCTGGGTGCACCTGCTGAACGCTTAAATAGTATTAGCTTCTTTCCCAGTTTTCTTTTCTGGGATGCAAATCTCCTGCACGCAGTAAACAGTGCCAAAAGCCATTAGAGCTGTGCCATCAGGAGCTGAAGCTCCGAAACCTGGTTTCCTACAGATCTGCCTCCGTGCATCCTCCTCTTCCTCCACATCCCATTTCAATTTTCTTGACCCACATTTCCCATGACATCAACCCCATGGTATCTCAGGGTTCCCCGGCTGCAGCCATGCTCACAACAATCTCTAAACCCTCTTCCCCTTCCACTCGTGTGCCAGGTTTCCCTTCTCCAGTGACACCGATCATATTTTGTTTCAATCATTCATTAAATGATCTGGAGCTGCTGGGTGCCTTTATGCACAAACATCCACAAAACTCCTATCTTGAACTGTCAAAACTCTCACACCTGGAAGTATTTATTACACCAGAGCCCCACAGACACTAATGAAATTCCTATCATTAGTAAAGTTGGGGGGCCGCATCCCCACTGCAGAGCAGATTAGATGCTCATCTAATAACCACAAGACTAAGCACTGCGTCGGTGGCTCTAAATTACTTTCTTTCAATAAAGATAAGTCTTGGATCCTTATTGAATAAACAGATACCTCTGCAGGCCTAACCCTGCATTTTGAAAGATCAGCGACTCGTGACGTCTTGGTTGAGTCTGGCTTTCTGACCAAAGGCTGTTTTAAATGAAAAATTAAAAAGGAGGAATCTTTCCTGCCATGCAACTAAACGTAAAGCACATTCTTGAGCAAACTTCAAAAGTTTTAACCGTCCACTAAAGCTGGGCAGCTTGGGTACAGAGTAACTTAAATTTGGCAAAACATAAGCTATGCTTGGAACCCAAAATCCACGCTGTACAGCCAAAGGAATGCTGGGCCTCGGAGAGATGGTTCACTCTTCAGAAGAAGATAAAGTATTAAATTTCTGCTAAATCTCAAGCAATAAAATTAAATTCAAACTTTGAGGGAAGGGAATGAAAAGGCCGATGCATAATTGTTTCATAAAATTTGTGTTTAATTTACTTGAGACAGGCCATTTTATAGTTTATCAAAAACAGCTGGTGTCATAGACATACGTTCATGGTCCTGTAACATGGATACAATTTATCCCGTGAAATCCGTAAACGAAACAAGACAAAGCTCTCAATATCTTTTATAATAAATTCTTTCAACTGGTAGAACCAAATCTCGAAGCAAGCTTTCTTAATGGACTACAACAGAAAAACAGTAATCCAAGAGTCAGGCTCTCTCAGGAGCCATAGAAACATTAAACATGTACAACGCTAAATGGTGAGTTAATTACTACCGACTGACATCTGAGTCCCCCCGGATAGACTGATGGCCAGCGCGCTGCACGCTCAGGACCAAGATGAACATATGCACACTGCAAGGAATTCTTCCCAAGATGCTTTTACGAGAGCGTCTTTTGGCTGAAAAACAAATATTCCCATGGCACCCGGCTGACACCTTTTTGGCATGAACTCATACAGCACACATCAGACATGTATTGCCTCTTGGTTCCACCACAAAACCCACCTCCTGTTTTTGATGGTGCTTACTCTTTCCTAGGCCATTTAACAAACTGCAGAACAGAACAAGGTCTGGCATTACTTCAGGCAGGCTGGGCTCAAACCTACCGGCTGGCAAAGGCGGGGATCAGCTTCAAGAAACAGGGGCTTCGAAAGCACCAATTACATACATGGACAACTCCTCTTGTAGCCATGGGCAAAGGAAGGCTATGAAAGTTCACCCTAAGAACAAGCGTGTCAAGTCCAATGCTCCACTGAAATCCAAAGGTGGCAATTATTTCCAAGCTCTGTGCACCCATCTGGCTTCAGACAGAGAGTCCTGCCTCTCCAGCCAACTACGCAGGCTACCACACCCTGGATGGCTTCTGGTCTTTGGTCATCATGTGGATGATCTTCCAGAATGAATCCATAGATCTGGGTCTCTGAGTCCCCTCAAAACCTGTGAAAACCCTTGTTTGCACTGTGCAAAACCAGTTACAGAGTAAGGGCATATGCCTGGCATTGTCTAAGAGGAGCAGGAGGAGATCTAAGAAGTCAACTCGCACTGCACGGTATCAGATGCTGAGATCTTCACACCTTCAGCAATGCCTGCCCAGGTCTGCTCTTGCTATTCTTTGGGATCAAAGGCAGTGGTTACGTTAACGGCAGGAGAAACAAACTTCAAGTCATCATTTCAACCACTGTTCCAGGGTAAAACTCACTGCCTGGCTTTTTTATGGCCTTCAATCCCATACTCCAGCAGCAGTATCTAATGGCAGAGGAGAGACTATACAAATTCACAGTTGCTTTACCTCAAAATACAACTGCTGGAAGAAAAGATTGGGGGAGTAACTGGGCCATTCATCCCAGAGGGACCCTAAACCCAGCTCTGGTGCACACAAATGCAATACCCATAAAACCAGCATGTTGTGGAGCCTCCTTAAACCAAACATGAAAACACCTAATTAAGGGTCCATGGGGATTCATTTCTCCCAGTGTGAAAAGTCCTGCAAGAGAGGTCAGGGCTTGCTACTGTGCAGAGGTTTGCACACACCAGAGCCACATGAACACCAGACCACGGACCTCATCTCCAACGGGCTTCTAAAGAGGAGGTGGACTAAAAGTTGGTGTGAAAAGACATCATGGTTATGGCTATATAGTGCTTTTATGTCACGCACTTCTGGGAATGTTGAAGTACCCCCTACGCGGGGCTCCCCTGCCACCGAGATGCAAGGATGGGTTCTATCAGCCTCCAGCTGCTGGAGGGATGTGACTCAAAAAGCAGCAAAAGATGCAGTATGCAGGACAACTTTGGGGAAGGCAAAACCTAATGTTCCTCACAAAGATCTGGTTAAAATGACTGACGCTAACAAAAAAATGAAGCTATTTCACCCAGTTTTGGCAATCACCTTTAGCTGCGGCATTAGACCAGAACCTCAGGAGTACTAAAAAAGCCCAAATCTGGTACAAAGATGCGAGTTAACCTCAGCATCAAGAGACTGCAGGGAGCTGGAGTTGGAGGAGTCCGTCCAGCCTCCAGAGGAGGGACGGGCTGTTCACAGCCTCTGATACAGCCTAAGGGCAGCAAGGACCCGCCTGACCCCACTGCCCCCTCTCAGCAAGCGAGGACCACGGGATCCAGCCTCCCCAGACCACAAAGGGCTGCTACAGGGTCCCTATAGAAAACAACAACAACGCAGCCAACACCCTGCGCTTTAATCTTCTCATTTATTTCTACTTTTCCAGTATTTAAGGGGTTGTTTGCGCCCTATTTTATTGCAATGTTCTCATTGCTCGTCAGCCCCCTAAATGTGAAACACATCCCCAAAATCCCGTCTCGCATCCTCACCGTCTGCAGCATCACCTCCCAACTTACAACCACCCTTGCTGTAACAGACAGCCCTTTGTTCTTCCATGGAGGAGAGCGTGTAACCTATCCTAACCTAAAGGGAACGATTTCTTTAGTGTACAGTGTAAATTGAACTAAAGTGCCGGAGAAACAGTAAGAAATTCCTGAGTGCTCTCCTAAAAACCCCCAGCCAAAACGGCTCCTGTATAGGTGACATATAAGATTTCGTAGAAGAGGAAACATTAGAAATCTAGGAGAAGTCACTAACATCTTAACCAGCAAATTAAACCCATACCATGCTTGATGCAGAGGCAACCCTGCTAAAAGCCTGTATTATTGCCCAAAGAAAGTACTCTCAGAGGGAGACAGGCTGAAAGCCTGGCATGAGCCCCTCTGAGATTTGCTGGAGGCAAATCACATAAAATGAAACCTGGACTCATCCTTGTCAGACAAAATAGGAGCCGATGCTGAGCACGGAGTAACGTAAATACCCGCTCCTGCGTTTCAGCCTCTGCCTCGTGCCCTTCGAGCCGTGCAGGGTCCCACTCCTGCCCCCTCACCCTCCGTGCTGGGTTCCTCTTCAGTTACTCTAGCTAGGAAGAAAAGGAAGACCCCATAACTCATACAGGGTACAGATACGAAGACAGTAAACAGGATAAAGCCCTGGATAAGATCCTCAAAAGCACCCAAGCTGCTGAACTGCCACCTTCAGAAGATCTTTCATTTCAGAGTTAAAAAACCACAACAAAAACCTTCCCCGTACTGATCTTTTACAGTCCTCTGACAGCACCTCTTCCTTTCACCTACGGCTTTCCCGCAAACAAATCAACTACAAATCTCACAAGTATTTTCTAGTTGAGAAAGTTTCGCGCTTAATGACATAACGCAACACACATGGCTTTCACATCCGCACAGCATCGCACTCCATCATCCCCGGGAACTCCCCTCCACCCTTGCCCATCAGCTTGACAAACTCATTACGGTAACGAGGAAAGCCATGGGCTTGATGTTAATCACGCTGCCGAGACTTACAGGAGTAATAAAACAATAGAAAGCAAATCTCCAATATTTAAGCGGCGAACCGGCCACGTTCGTTAACTACTGCTGGCCTTTACATCCCCCCAAGGTAATCAGCTAACGCTTGTCTGCTGGTAGTGCAGTCGGGTCACGTGTGTTGCTGCTGCATATTTGGCACGGATAATTGCAAAAGGGAGTTATAAAAAGCCCTGTTAGATCTTGCTCATGGTTAGGAAAATGTACGGCAGGAGCAACTGGATGAAAATTGCACACAAACATACACAGAGGAATACTAACGATCAAACATCTCGCAGAAGGGAAATGCATTAATGGAGAAAAACTGCTTTTTAAAGACATACTTCTGGTTACATTTCTTGCAAAACTTCTAAAGGAAATTCTCAATGACGACAAATTCACAGACCATGATGAAATTCAGACTAGTGGCTTAAAGAATTAAAGGATTGCCCTTTTAAAACTCTGTGTGTGCAGGTTTCTGGGAAACAAAGGGATCAACCTGCTGGAAATGCTGAGCACCTCTTACAAGCAGCATCTCAGCAGGATTTGGCCAAGAAATGGTGAGCTCCCCAGCCCCTCAGAACGACCTCCTGCCCCACAAAGTCACTGCATGGGGACCGCCAGCAGGAAAAAAACATGTTTAACAGAAGAGCATCCATTTAGGAGTCCCGGGAGCAAACCAGGGCACCCTGACATGGAAAGGGATCAACTGCCTCCCCTTGGAAGGCTTCAGGTGTTGACCCTCCCCTGGCACCCTCAGTCTCTCTTCAACAATCTCTGTAGGGCCTTCCCAAGCATCTTCTGGTAGAATCAAGGTCGGCACAAGAACTGCTGGAAGAAGTTTCCCTAACAGCAGCACCCAAACCCAGGGTCAGTACACAAGACCAGGGGACAGGAATTCGGAGAAATACCCTCATGTGAACTTTAATCTCAGCAAGTTACAAAAGCAAGTTGCTCTCTATATAATAAAACCAAAGTTCAATTAGGAAAGTCTGGTTTGACCAGCTTTGAGAAAATACCCTTTGATAACCACATGCTACATTATCCTTTCACTTCTTTTGGCAGAGAAAAGAGGTTACTGCAGTTTTCTTTGGCTCCTGCTCTCTCCTGTCAATCCCTGGTGCACTCAGATAGTTCAGGTTCAATGTTCACAAGGAAGAACAGGCTGTGAAACGTCCATCAGCTCTGTTTACCAACAGATCCAGTGAGCAAGGGCAAAGGGAGACAGCACTCTGAGCTGGCAGCTACTGGTTAGAGATCTCAGGATCTGACCACGCTGTCTGCTCACGAGGCTCTTTCACTAGTTGCTGGAAATACTCTTTGAGGTGATTTGCAGCAACTTAAAAGCGTGGCAGCAAGACTGAAAAATCATTAATGAATGATATAATGAGTCAAGAAACATTCCCAGCCTGTTCTTGCTCATGTTGGCTTTCAACATCTGTGCCGGTGTTCCTAGTCATTGGGCTTAGAGTACAGCAGGACACATCATCCGCCAAACTTGGTACTGAAAGGCTGCTAAAATTGCAATTAACTCCTTGAATTAAAATATTTCACTTATTTGCCTCAGGGCCAAGGGTAACACATTCAAGCAGATTTCCATTGTGGGCTGCTTGCAAACTGTTAATTGCAACTATTGCCTTAAGGATTTACCAATCCTAGCTCATTTCATACAGAGCGTGGGCCACCTCCTGCGTGGGATACTACTTCTACTCCTTAGACAGATGACAGGAAATTTCATCAACAAGATGAAGACCGTTGCAAGGCCCTTGAGCTACCAACAAACCTACACGTTCTTTGTGGCAAGCGATGCAGTTAGACTAGTGGGTATTAAAGCCAACGCACACTTTATATTTCAGTAAATGCTCTTTAATAGTATTATTTGCAGAGCAGAATTGGCTCAGCTCCAGCAGTTGCGGGTTAATGTCTCCCCACGCTCTCCTCCCTATGAGGGACACACAGAAGTTAAAAAAGCAGCAATAGAATCATAGAATAATTTGGGTTGGAAAAGACCTTTAAATGTCATCTAGTTCAATGCCCCGGTAATGAGAAGGGACATCTTCAACCACACCAGGTTGCTCAGAGCCCCATCCAACCTGACCTTGAATGCTTCCAGGGATGGAGCATCTACCACCTCTCTGGGCAACCTGGGCCACTGTTTCACCACCCTCATCATAAAAAAATAGTAAAAAAAAAAAAAATATTCCTTATATCCATACTCCTAAGGGGAAACGTGGGTGAAAAAGGGGTGCTGGTCCCAACTCACCAAGGCAGCCAATGGCTTGGAGTGCCAAGCCTGGGGGAAGAGGGGAACCAGCAGCAGGACTCGTGAAGACGTTAGCAGGTTCTTTGAGGAAAGCGAGTTCATTGAACATGGCTCTAAGAAAAGAAAAAAAAGCCTTTTCTCTACTTGTCTCACAGAGCTTGTGTTCGGTGCCCTCAGTAGCTGACAAGAAACCCCAGCACGGCCCAGGCACAGCTTCACCGACTTCAGTCACCATCCATGGCCACAGGGGAAAGGTGGGCATTCATTCACCTCGGGCTGGGATTATTAAACCCATGTATTGATTGCAGAGACAGACAAGCTTGTGTTACATTCAAATGGATCCAACATGACAGTTCGAAATTCAATATTGTCTCCCTCTAATTGGACAGGATCCAGTTCAATTCTGTCAAATGTCTTGATTAATGCTAAAGCAATAAAATCCCTTTTAGCCATCGAGACGGCCAGGCTGAAAGGGAAGAGGAAGAATATGATCCTTGGAAAATATAGATAAGTGAATTCATGAATGTGAGTAAGATAAATGCCATTTTTAATACAAATATTTCCATAATGCTTGCAAGGGCAACAATTCACAATACCTACTTTCCCATGTAAATTGGGAAAAGAGGTAAAAGCTTCTAGTGTGCACCCTGAGCAGCCAAAGCTTTTACCCTCATATGTGCTATGACAGCACGGTTATGAAAAAGTCCAATTTTTTTGTCTTGAGTTATTTTGAGACAGCCTAGAAAACCTGGGTTAGAAAATTTCTTAACTAGAAAACCCATGAAATGGAAGACATAGGTCTGAACTGCAGATGGGAACACTCCTAACTCTGGGAAAAGAAACCAGTGTCCCACATCTGACTCCACATGGGAATTTCATAGCTTTAATCAAATTAAAAAAAATAGGAATAGCCATCTCATTTTAAACTGGTGGGAAAAAGCTCCATAAGTGCTTTTATCTAAATTTCATCACAGAAGTGGCTACTTTCTGTTGCAGCCCAAATGGCATTGTACAAGAAGTGATGGGATGATTCTCTACATAGAAGAACAGTGCAGCAACTTCAAATGCTAGAAAACATTGATCCTGCCACGATGTTAATAGAATAAGACAAAAAACAGTGTTTTTAGTTTTTAGGGTTGAAAGAGCTAATCCACATCGAGTTACCCTCCCAGCTTTTATGTATAATACATACCAAAAAAGATAAGCAAATTATATTACATTATATATAATTACAGAAGCTCCTAATTACATATCACGATTTCGAGGCAGTCTAGCAAATGCCGTGCTTTCCAGAACGGCAATTCCTGAAGTGAATAGTAAATCAGCTTTTGCTTGCCACTGATTTGAAACTTTAACCTATAAATTAAATTAATAAGAGACAAAGGCTTCTTTTGTGCATTTGCAAGCCTGTAGGATTTTACAAATAATAGGACTGGAAAGTGATTTATATTCCAAGATTAAAGGTCAGTTTGGCGCACACGACTTTGGAGCAAAACACCACAGCAGAGACTTACTATTAACTCGTTCGTGCCCCGTCCTAATGCCGTATTCTTCTTTTTACAGAGCTATGAGGGCTTGCTGTGAGCACTATAATAGTTGCAAGGCAGAAAAAAACTGCATTGGAGAAATACATGGAATTCTTCCTGATCTCTGGCAAGGAGGGAAATGTGTATGGGAATTGTACCGGGCCATCAGCCCCCTGATTACTGAAGTGACATTGCCTGTGTGCTCTAATTCAAATCAAGTATGTGTTCAACATGGAAAGCTTGAAAACACAGAGAATTGCAAGGAAACAGCATAATTTAAATGTAAATAGAAGATACGCAAATAATTCAAATTTTTACCAGCAAATGGAAGCCTCTACTATTTATCAAATTCTGCCAATGGCTGGTCCTTCTCCTGGTCAAATCAACATTTCTGTGGAAATAAAACTTCAAGCTAAAATGAAAACTTTTGGTGTATGCAATAAGTAACATAGAGTTATCCTGAGAACTGGAATGGCTTCTTATGGCTATTCCTGTAAGAAAACCCCAGTAAGAGACCAGAGGAGGAGAAACAAAAACACACCCACTGCTGGGAACGCAGCTTCTTCAGTAGAACTCTTCTGCTATTTTGTAAGCAACAAATTCAATAATTTACTTATTAAATTAGGACAGTCTTCTCTATTATGTGAGAATTCATTAAACAATTTAACACATTTAATAGTCAAAGAAAGAGATGAAACAGTAGCATGTTTTCATAATCTGATGAAAATGTAATCTGATCGCCAAAGAAGAAAGCACCAGCTTGGAAACCAACACCCTATTTGTTTAAACTCTATCTGCAATTAAAAGCATGTAGTTATTTTGCTTTCCCTGGACAAGCAGATGGCAAGGATGCAGATTGTTCTTTGGATAATTTAATTGTAAGTTAGAGCTCTACATACACCATTTTGCAGCTGATACTACGTGAAATCACAGAGTTCACGTTTCAGTTTTGCTTAGACTTCTGGACCCTTGAAAGCAAACATTATGGAAAAAGAAGAGCACTAAATTTTGGCAGACACCAACAGTTGCATCATCCCAAAGGTCTCTGAAGCAAGGGAACTGAAACGATGGTTAATCCCCTACAAACATTGGGGAAGGTGGGAATGGATGAGAAGATGAACTCTCCCTAGACTGCAGCTGGCATGTTGTTATGTAGGAGACCAGAAAAGACAGTGTTTAATAGAATCATAGAATCGTCCAGGTTGGAGGGAACCTTTAAGATCATCTAGTCCAACCATCAACTTAACTCTGATCAAAAAAAAAGAAAACCAAAAGAAAACCATACAAAAGAACCCCCCACATAACTAAATTATGTCTCTAAGCACTATGTCAACCTGTCTTTTGAAAACCTCCAGGGATGGTGCCTCAACCACTTCTCTGGGCAGCCCATTCCAATGCTTAATTACCCTCTCAGTGTAAAAATTTTTCCTAATAAAAAAGTGTTATGTCTATCCATGCCATGAAGGATGATAAAAAAATTAGTATATTTGTTGCCATGAAGACTAGTTTTGACCACTCAGAGCATGCACAGGTGGGTACACTTGTGTGAGGGCTCTGGGCAAGGTCTAGAGCAAGTCCCAAGCCAGGTGTCGAGGCTGCCCCATCACGGCAGAGGGTCCCGGGTCAGGCAGCCAGTCCTGCCTGGTGGACGTGGTTGTGGAGCCTGAAGGACCAAGATGCTGCGGTAGAAATAGAGGAGCTGCTGACACCGTACCAAGGATGCCAACTGAAAAATTCTCATCCACAAAGCAAGAGAGAAAACAGAAATGTTACTTGGAAAGACTGGAAAGCTCTTACATTTTCCTCTACCATTTTCCCCTCTCATTTCTGTCTTCCAGTTAGCACTGAAATTTGTCATCTTTCTTCTCTTTGCAGATTTCTTAAAACACGCCATTAACTAGCTCATAAATCCACAATTTAAATAATTATCAGAGCATTGCCTCTGTTATCTTCAGAGCTGACAAACCTCCTGGGTCCTGAACATTTCATGAGCGGTAGATCATTTCCCACAGCCCTTGGTAGACAGAGGGAAGCGATGGGCTCCGTGGTCCCTGTCCGCTGGAAAAGCTGGCCAGCAGGCTAAAATCAGCTCTCCATGCTCTGCTGCTTAAGTGGCTGCGAAGTGGGTTGTAAGGATTAATCTGATTAGGATTGAAAAAGACCAAATGGGTGGAGGGGGGAGGAAGAGAAAAGAGGAGAATATTTAAGGCAAGTGATGAGGGGTCCTGGGTGGTCTGTAAAAGAGTTTGAAACAGTGAGAGAGTGTAACGAAGAGATGAAATCCAATAGTTGTACAGGAAGCTTTCACCAGGCTTAAAACAAATCCTTAAGAAAAACAGAAAAGAATCCAGGAAGAGGAATTGTATTACTGCTGAAAATGGTATTGGCATATTCCCAATGCATTTATAGCGTGTGACTGACAGTTCTGCTGCTGATCCCGGCAGTGGGGAGGGATAATGTCTTCCTACGCTTCAAAAACCTCAAAAGGCTCACAAGAGAAAGTTCCCTGGAGGGCATTTCTACTAAACTTCTGGTAGTTTACCCTATTTTGTTCTAATATTGCTGGAAATGAGGGGAAAGATGGGGCAACTGGTGGGTGACCCAAGTGGCAGGTGCCACTAACCTGCTTGGCTTATACCAAAGTGAGAATCACAGAGGTTGCTCACTTTGGTTTTGTTTTAATGCAGTTACTTTTGGTACAGAAATGCACAGAGAAAACCGCATGGAAAAGACAAATAAAATCTTGCAGCAAATCCAAGTGCTTTGCTGCCCATGGTAGCTGGCGTCTGGGAGGGATCACTTACTGCGTGCTTATCCCATCCCTCCAATTCCTGCCATTAGTTTCCTTTTAGACCTGTTCTGAAAGTTCCTCTCTCAGCACCTGCTTACATCCAATTTACTTCAATAGTATGTGGTTTCCTGTGCCTGGGCCAAAGATGCTGGGTCTGCTTTATGATGCTGGTTTGCAGCTATACCTTTTATTTTGATAGTTCTCTGACCAGACACTCCTCCCCCTTCTCCTAAATTCACTGCCAGGATCCTGGTCCTGATGAAGACGATACCTGAACTGATGCTGACTTTGAGGTGGTTGGGAATCCACTTACCATTCGTCTGTCATGTTTGCTGTTCAGGGTAATACAAGCCAGGATCCTGGACCAAACACAGGCTGACACTAAACCTACGCTCTCATGAGTGCATGACTCTGGAAAGAGGTTTCCCTGCCGCGTGCTCTGCTTGGAATAAAATATCACCTACCATGTGCCCGCAAGTAGGAGGAATCTGGTTTTGTTCTGCTTAAGGTCCAATGTTATTAATCACTCTAGTTCTTCTGGAGCATCCTTTGACTGCAGAAGACCTGCATTCCTCTTCACTTTTCAAAAAGCAGCATGACTGGGCATAAGTGTTAGTATTTATCATTATGTCTTCTAAAATTGCAACTCCAGAAGGAGGGTTACACTTCTGAGAATTTACTCCTTCACAGCTTTCGAGAGCTCAGACCTCACTTTCAGAAGCGCTGATCATCTGCAGCAGAACCCGCTGCCAGCACCCAAACTCTGGAAAACCGGGCCTCCTTCCGAGAAGCGCTCAGCTGGAAGTTATACAGTCACTGAATCTCTGCTTGTGCTTCTGCCAGTAAACCTGACATGTGCAAACCTAGCAATACCTATCTCCCCAAGTTAAGCACAAATTCCGCCTTTAAAAGCATTTGCTCCCTCTCTTTTTAAGTGATGTGCACATTTAACTATTATTAGAACAACAGAGCCCAGCCCAAAGTTGGGAATAACAAACATTTCTAGCAAATTGTGTTCAAAGATATTGTGCATCCAACACAGAGCACCTGGGATTCATCTAAAAACCTGTCTGAGATAGAGACCTTCTTGCTGCAGCCTGATACAAAATCCAGATACAGCGTAATAAGCTTTTGATGTCGTGTTGACATTTATCTGCCAATATTATTGCTTCATGCACTTACCTTATGATGGATCTTGTTACTTAATTGATCACAGGCAAGGTCAGGAATTGGCCCTTCTTTCAGTGCTAGCACTGACATCATGCAAATCACCAAAACCCAGAAGAAAGCACCTAATCCTCAGCTTCAAATCCACGCTAAGCAGCCCTTCGATACGTGTGAATGAGGACAACTGGTTTTTCAATTATGCCTCCAAAAAGGTCATTTCTCAAAACTTATGACCAAATGGAAAGAAAAAAAAGAAAAAAGAAAAAAAGCTGAACACAAGCATGCTCTTCCTTTTGGTATCAGTCGTCTTAACTCAAAGAACAGTTTGCTTTTGGAACAGGAGATGAAAATAAACTGCATTTATAATCCACCATGGGCAGAACCGTGTTTCCTTTGCCTTACTCTCTTTATGGAAGACTCATCAACAGCTTTGGCTTCTATGGGGCAAGTTGTCCAGTGAGGGCAGAGAGATCACAACTCACTTCACTCATATTTTTATAAAAACACAGCTTTCAGAGTACAAATTTTACTGTCTCAAATAACGACAGGCTGTGAGCAACTCCAAAAACCCATGACACATCTACCAAATCCCATGGTCATTTCTTAAAACCCTACCAGGATCTGAGGGCAGGCAGTCACCCTGGGCTTACAGCCATGTGTCCAGCAACGTTGAGCTCACCCCAGGCCCTACAAACATGGACTGCTGGACTTCCACACCCTCTTCAAATGCTTTTGGAAAAATATGTAAAATTTCCCCATGTCAAGGCTGCATCTTGTCACTCCTCCAAGTCTCAACCAATTCTGCAGCAAACCTCATCTGATAACATACGTGCCAGGACTCAGAAGCAGCCCTGACCTCGGTAACTCAACTGCTATGACCCAGCACCTCCTGTCCCAGGGTGAACCAGCAAAATCCATCAGCAAAATCGTGCAAGTTCACGCCCTGCACGAAGGAAGGAGCAGAGACTCAAATTATTCTACATCCAATGAAACAAACACAGACCCTTTCATACCAGCAAGGGGGAAAGTTGCCAACCAATGGGCTCAGCCATGCTGGGCCAGAAACACCACGCTGGGTTCTTTGGTTTCCCCCTGGTGGCTGTTGCAAGGGGAAGTTCTGTGCTCCCCCCAGAAGACATCAGTTTTGGAAAGCCTACCTGTCCAACCTGAGGTCCCACAGCCAGGCCAGACCCGGGAGTTCCACAGTTGTCCTGGTTTGAAAATTGGTTCTGTTTTACTTTAAACCAGGGCAACAGTGAAGCCACAGCTTGGGAATACATTTTGAGGGCCTTAATAATTCATTATTGTGACCATCAGTCCTGCCAGGATTCATGTCTGTTGTCTTTAGAATGGAAAAAATTCTGTGAAGAGCCAATGATTGTAAACTTAGGATGCTACATAAATATTTTAGAACATTATTAAAAAGAAGATCTCCAGAACACTTTGCATGGTTACTTTTTTTAAATGTTCTTATTTTCTGTTTAATTCAGCACTGTTTCCCTCATAATAATTTGTAACTTTAAAACATACATTTTGAGGATGAGATCTGAGTACCTGCTTCCCTGTTAGGAACACTTTTGCTTCCAGCAACGCAAACTGTTGGAATAAAGCCCATCCTGAGTCATCAGGGATCATGAAAGCAGATAATTTTCTGATTTATCAAAATGAATTGCTAGATATTATTTACTTTTTGTTTCATAATAGGTTGGGAAAAGCTAGATGAAGAGCCTAACAAGGTCTAATACAGTGAAAAGAAGGGAGAAAAGAAATCAAGAGGCAGTTAAAGAGCAGTTAGAGCTTCCTTCTCATCCTTATCAGCTCAGCTATCAGCCAGCAAGCCCCTAATTAGGTACAAAAGACACTGTGCTCTGGAGAGCTTCTCCAGGAACTGGAGAGAGCTGCTGTACGCCAGAAGCTGGAGCACTGATTGACAGCCTCTATTTAAGAAAAACAGTTGCAGAATAATTAGCGACAATTTGTACGAATCAGAAGAAACGACCTTTGTGGCTGCGCAGCATCTTACCTAAAGATCAAAGCTTTTCTCAGCAGCACTGACAAATTCAGAACTAAAATTCTGTGACTCAGTTATTAAGTAGAGGCTGGTTCAGCAAAGTTCTTCAAACTTCCCTGCTTCGTGGCAACCGACCTATCCTGAGAACTCCACGGCAGGGAAGGAAATCCTGAGTCTTACTTCCAATGCTGACAAAGATTTTGTTGGTTCGGGAGTGGGTTTTTGTTTTCCTTTCCCAATATCCCTCTGCCTTATCTCTGTCTCAGTAGTAAGTTTGCCTTCCTAGCCTGGTTTTCTGCAGCAAAGCATGCAAAACATTGAGAAACTCTTGGATAAAAGGCACGCCCTTCAAAACACCACTTGAAAAAATGATCTTAAAATTGAACATACAAAATACAAGTTGTTCCAGTTGTGAGCGGAAGAGCCACAGGTTCTTTGCTTGGTGTATACCGTGGCTGTCACCCCTGCTGAGCTTCGCCCAGAACTGGCCTGGCCAAGGACAGGCCACCGGGAGGTGAGGGACCCCCTGGATGTGTTTAAGGGCTCCTGCGCAGTTTCAGTGCAAAGCTGGTGGAGGAGGAGGACGCCCAGCAGGGCTCTGCTCCACGCACCCGCCTGCCCGAGCAGCTGCCTCGGCAGCTGTTCCTACCAGTTGGTGGCTGAATTTTACAAGATATCTGTCTGTAATTAAAAAGCAACAATACTCTGGCAGCCATTACAAAAACGCATCACTGGATTGCATCCCACGGGGAGTACTTCTGCAGTGGGATACGGGGAGACGCAATGGGTGTGACCGTGTAGGACTTGCCCGTTTCCAAACCCCTAAGATTATCTCCTTAACTACTCTGCCAAGACCACCGCCAGCATCCAAAAACACAAGCTCCATTTGGGCTGGATGCGGGTCAGAAACGCTCATCTCCTGCCTGTGCCACCCTGCGCCAAGACATATGGTCGCAAGGTGCTCGGCCGCGTAAGCGTAAGGGTCAGGGAGCTGCAGGTTTGGTGGGAAGACTTTAAAACACGGGTCTTGCACAAGAGGATTTTCTCCATTTGGAGCATGTTAAGACATTATGTGGGTGCCAGCTAAGCAGCACACCCAGAATCAGCAAAGCCTGGGCCAGATGAAGCTTAGCACAGGCGGGAACGGTGAGAGGCCCCTGGGGAGCAGGTTGGTGCTCCCTGATCCAGTGCCTGGCTCACAGTCCTGGTACCTACTAACAGCAGTTAGAAAGCTCCTCCAGCCCATGCCTGGGCAATGTCCTGCAAGCTGTGCAAGCTCAGAAATGGCCTCAAGTGGTGCAAAACCTTCCATAGCAGGCTTTTTCCCTGGTCCATATGGGAGCCCGGCTACAGGAGGGAGCTGCTGCTCTCCGCAGGGGGTGAAGGATGCCCTCTGGAGCAGGCAGGGATGGAGGGACATGCTTAGCCCCATCTCCCTGCTCACACAAGCAGGGAACTGAGGCTGCTCTGTCTCGCCCAAGGGGCAGGATGCCGCCGAATGCCATGGGATCCCTGCCATGCACTCCAGTGGAAGCAGAAATCGAGCTGCAGTCTGCAAACCGCTGTATGCATATTTGTAAACCATTGTGTACACAGCAGATAAATGCTTAATAATCATGATGACAAACAGACCTAAAACCCAGAAGCAGCTTCCCTCTGCATTAACTGCATCAGGAACAGGTTCCATTGAGCAAAAGCCTGGCTTTCACTGGGACTTCTTACAGTGGAAAAAGCCGTCGAACCACAGCCACAGTGAAATGACGACAAACCCAACAAATGATAAATAAAGCCCATGGCACGTCAGACCCCAGGACTTCACCTGCTGGTTACCACCCAGGCACATCCACTTTCATGTGCTAATGTGGACACTGCTGCACATGAAGCTCCAGGGCACCACGGGCAGGAGAAGCCCTGACCTTCGTGCATACCAGGGTGCAAACATACGCACCTACCTTGGAGCCTTTGGCCACGTTAGCAAAGAAACTAACGCAAAAGGAGACTAAATTCCCTGTATGTGGTGTCTTGCCAAGTTGGGATTAGAGTTTTGGACTCCTGGCACCCAGAGCCATGATTAATCCGCTGAGCGTTTCCACCCTCATCCCAGCCTCCAGGGATTTTTCCATGTGCCAGGCTGTGTATGGTGGTGGAGCAAAGTCTTCTCATCTCCACCAGCGTCTGCTGTTCTCTTCCACACTTACGGGAGCCCATCTACTCCTCAGGGATCAGAGGAGAGTTAGACTGGTAGGAAAATACCTTTCCTATGTAAACCATGCGTTCTGCCATTTCCCTCTCCAAATTACACAGCGTCACAGATCGTAAGCCCTCTAAACAGAGAGTCTTCAGTTGAGGAACAGATCTCCATAAAGGCTGGGATTAAGGCCCTGCACATTAGAGAGGAAAGAGGTAGGAAAAATATGCTGCGTTTAATTACCCAAGCCATAACAACATTTTACTATTTTATACACGATTCCTGACAAAAGTGGAAATGTTATTTTCCACGAGCATAGCTGCTGGTTCTACTACAAATAAATAGTCCAGGGTGCGCTCACCACGCGAGAGATGGAGGCCATGTGTTTTCATTAATTCTCTTGGCAGAGAAGCCCATGTAGATTTTGGACTGCAGCTCAGGACTGGAACAGGAGAGCTGGGGTGGCCAACATACATCACAGCAGACTACGTTTGGCCCAGATCCACTTATGAGCTGGTCCAATACCCAGTTTTATCATCCTAATTACGAGCAGATTCCCAGCTCCCTGCCTTACAGAGGTATCTTCAGCTTCACCCTTTTCTTCCTCCCTCTGGCTGGTTGAAATCAGCAGGTGAATTTGCAGTCCTTTGTCTGTTATCACTGGTAGACAAAGTTTGGCCTCTTTCATTTTCCTTTTATTGCAGCTTCTTTTGTGTGGATTAAAATAATTGATATTGATAATGTGATCTGCCCCCTGCCCCTGTTCCCAATTACTTGCACAGGCTGGGGATCCTGCGTTATGGATATGACAGGAATGGTCTTAATTAGCCTTCTGGGCTACAGAACTGATTCTGGTTTTGATTTGAAATATTTGGGATTACGCAGGCTGACTGTTGTGGGCTGGGGTCACCAGCGGAGCCGGCCGGGGGATTCTGGGGGGCTCGCTTCAAGCTGGCTTTTCTCAGGCTGCTGCCAGGTGCCCGGCAGCACACGGAGCCGTCCTCGGGCCGGTAGGCAAAAATGAAGGATGATTTACTGCAGCAGCCTTTGTGTTCGGGATTAAGAACAACAGCACTGAAGGGTCTCTGCATCCAGAGTTTTACTGAGAACCAAGCAAAACACTGACGGTCCAGCAAGAGCTAACCCAGCAGCAGCCTTCGTAAAAGGTCACCCTTGCAGTCAGTGGGTGAAACCCCATTAAAAGTAAATCATGATAAAATATAGGCGCATTAAACTTGAAAAGGCAGATACGGCTTTCTGGACCTGCAAAATTCCTTTCCAAAACATGCGACCAGTTAACTTGGTCACGGGAACGAAAGGTGAAGGTGTCAGCACCTGGGAAACAGAGAGATTTTTTTTTTTTTTTTTCCCCATTTTGGAAAGAGGAATTCTAATCCTGGATTAGGACTGGTACACGACTGGTGATGTGGTCCCTGGCACTCACACACAATTCTCTTCACACAAGGGTGGAAAGACAGAGGTACTGTACGAGCGTCCCCATTTCCACTGCTCAGTGTGCCTACCCCGTAAAAAGTAATACACAGGCAACACCTTGGAACACGTTCTGCAGGTCAGAGAAGTCAGGTTCTGTCAGCTTTAATTGGAGGAGGGAAATGGTTTCCAGACGCGATGAAGGTCCGCTGAGAATGTCACCCCAAAGGAACATCTCTCCAGGGACTGACAGCTCAGCCCTGCTGGCTGAGAATAACTGTGGGGCTGAGGCACGAAGAGGTACCCGGGTCTTACAAACACGGGACAAGCGCAGCAGAAGGCCGAGACTTTGCAGCCTGGTGCTAACAGATGCAGACGTTAGATGGACATGGATTATAGATCAGAGGCGTAACAACATATTTGCCATTTGCAGTGGCTGTGATGTTCATCTGGAGGAGGGAATATTGCTTCAGCACTGCTTCCTTCATTAAAGCAAGGCTACCGGCCCAGTGCAGTGCCGCTGTACGCAGCGATTTCTTTCTTTTTTAACACTGTTTATACAAAAGGCGAATGCAAAAATATAGGTAAAAAGAGAGGGGAAGCTGAGCTCGCTCTCTCTGTAATCAAAGAGGAGACAACACTCAGAGCCAGAATACAAACCACAGTTTATAATCAGAATGCAATGTAATCACTGAAACAGATGTCGAAAAGATAAAACTGCATAATTTTGAATTGCCAACGATTAGTGCTCAGCATCTTGGAGACCACTGAGATGCTCTATTTCTGTCTACAGACGTCTGCATTTTGGAAGCGTAAGCAGAGAGCATTCAGCACAATGCTACAGGAAAGTCCTTTCTGTTCCTCTCCTGTAGAATTTTTACAGAGGCAGCCCTCAGTGGGGCTTAGGTTTGCTCCTGAATCAGTCCATGATGATGAGGGAAGGGAAGGAGAGAAATTGGTCTTTTAGGATTGTGGTTGGGAAAAATAGCCTCACCGAGCTGGCGCATGGACATTGACTGTGTTGCCAGAGACAGGCTACGACAAAGAAAGAAAACATGGAAAGCTGCCTGGCAGAAGAGAAAAGGTTAGAGAACACTTTTCTACCAAAGTAAAGCAGATAAGACAAATGAGTTTTAATGTGCAGATTGCTCACCTCGTAGTGATAATCCATGCAAGTTAAGTCTCTCCAGCAGCGATCTCCTCGAATTTTAATCAGCCCCTGGGGAAAAAAAAAAAAAAAGACAAAAAATACAGTCACAAATATTTTATTTTACTTTAGCTTTTACATCAAGGTATTATCTCAAGATGCCAAATACCCTGGTTAAATTACAGGGAGTCTGTAACGGCAGGGCAGTGCAGAGGCTGGAATGACCCCCCAGAAACCCACCAGATCTGCACCCCAGGCCCAGTCGTTGTCTCTGAGGGAAGAGAATGCAAGGAGAGCTCAAAACCAGGCTCAGCTGCTGGGACATTTCCGTGTTACAGACTGAAAAGTTACCTGCAGACCTAAACACAGCTGTGTTCACAATTTTAAAATCCGGAGTCAATTTTCCTCCTCTTGAAAAGCCATCTCTGCTGCCTACAGAAAAGGAAATAGTGACACAGACAGGGATGGGGACCCAGCAGCCTCACCAGCCCTGAGCTGGATACAGAGATGCAATCAAAGTAATTAGAGAAACAAAAGAGGAGAAGGGGAAGGAAGCTGACAGATCTAAACACAGATGAATGCGCTAATGACAGGTCTGCTCCACCTTAGGTTAGAGGTTGGCAATGAAATAAGCAGGTATCAGAGGTTGCTGTGCAATGATATTTCAGGGCAACAAGAGGGTGAAATTTCCAAATCAGCGGGTCCATTCCAGGGCTGGCAGTAATATTGGGATTAAATTTCTTTGCCTCAGTGATGAGGAGTAGAAAGGAATCAGTCGTCCACGGCAGGAAGGACACCTGGCCAGGGATGAGCCTGCTAGCAGGAAGCCTTGCAATCAAGCTGTGCCAGCCTGAAGGAATGCGGGTTCAGCCCCGCGGCTTTGATGTATGGCGAAAGGTCCCTGATTAGGATCACAATATCCCAAATTGAGGAAAGCTTCACTAGTCAAAAGGTTGAACCAGCTCTATCGTCTGCATACAATTAGGGGGTATTTGCCTACCTCTGACATTGCCCCTAATTAGAATGTTCCTGCCTTCCTTAGTAAAAAAATACAGGGAGTTTCTGCAAGGACCCATTGCCGGCTACACCAGGAGCATCCTGAAGCTTCTTTACATTTTCAGTAGGGAAGATTTTCAAGAGACCAGTGACCTTTTGGTACTAAAATCCAAGAGCTCAGAGGAGAAGGAGGTGGTTCCACCACCATGGCACATTCTGGCCTATTGGTTTCATCAAAACTGCTAAAAATCCCTTCACTTGCAGCATTAAACAAAGTTTAGCAGGTTTGGGGATCAACAAAAATTCCAAATTCCAATTAAAGACTCCCCAAAACTGTCCAAACCTCATAAGTAAATATCCAGTTCCCAAGACTGTATGTGGGCCGTGTGATGTTTGAGATCCCAGGGCCATTGACTGTAGAAAAGAGAGGACTGAGCAGAGTCTCGTAACTCCTGACTGATACAGAAGAGGTCAACTCCTGAGACAGCTGGGGGTGTTCAGCCTGGAGAAGAGAAGGCTCCAGGGAGACCATAAAGCCCCTTCCAGTACCCAAAGGGGCTCCAGGAAAGATGGGGAGGGACTCTTTATCAGGAGTGGAGCGATGGGACGAGGGGTAATGGTTTTAAACTGAAAGAGGGTAGATTTAGATTAGATATTAGGAGGAAATTCTTCATTCTGAAGGCGGTGAGAAACTGGCACAAGTTGCCCAGAGAAGCTGTGGATGCCCCATCCCTGGAGGTGTTCAAGGCCAGGCTGGATGGGGCTTTGAGCAACCTGGTCGGGAGGTGTCCCTGCCCATGGCAGGGGGGTGGAAATCGATGATCTTTAAGGTCCCTCCCAACCTAAACCATTCTACGATTCCATGCTTCTAGCTGGGAACAATTATTGACCGTTTCTCCTGATACAAGATATTAAGGCAATGTGATGGAAGGCTCAAGTAGCTGGTTTCGGAATGAACAAAAGACATATTTTTCCACACAGCAAATAATTTACTTTATGGGACCCAAAAGTACAAATGTGTTCAAAAGGAATTAGACACATTCCCAGAGGACAGACTTGGGGTACCTTCTGAACACAACCTCCTCTCTGGAAAGTCCCTAAACCACTTGACTGCCAGGAGCTGTGAGAAGCTGCCCCAGAAGATCACTATGTTTTGTATTTCTCCCCAAGCATCTGTTAATGGCTGCTACTGGAGACAATATAAGAAGTTAGTTGGACCCTGGGCTTAACCCAACATAGACTTTTTTTTAAGCAAAGACCCACAAATATAGTTACAAGCTTATTTGGCAGATAAATTAATAGGAAATAGGCACTTTTCTTGGTCTGAGCCTTATATCAGATAATGTTTAGACATATATGTCTTTGTGAATAGGGGTGACCCCAGTAGTCTTCAATACAGCTACGTACAGTCTTAAATGGTACTTGTTATCAGGCACGTTGCTGAGTTCAAGCAGATTTCACCCATCTGCTGTTCGAAATTATTTTTCCTTTTTTTTTTCCTAGTCATAAACGGTAGGGCCATTTGTACACAATACCATCCTGTGGACAAAGGAGAAAATACCAGATAAACAGCACAGGCCCCACGAGCTTTCCATCAGGTACCAGCTGCAGGAAAAGCAACACCTCACAGAGGCAAATGCAAGAGATGCAACACAGCAAATCGACACCACTATAACCAGCAAGGCAGAACAAGGAGATACAGCAAAGGGTAATTGTTATTTTACAGAAGTGATTGATAAGGAAGATAGCAATAAGGCAAAGGTTTCTGTGGCGTCTGACACCATTGGGATGGGTACCAAAGCAGCACAATGCAGGCTCCGTCCCCCGAGGGCAGGCAGCCTGTGGGATGCTGGTACCCTGCACATCCCTGCTGGCCTTCGGACCTGTAAAACTCCCTGAGAGCTACACTGAAGCCTGAGCACTGGCCCTCCCAGCAGCCTCCAGAGGAAAGACGCACCTTCAGACCTCAGGCACGCTGTCGTCTTAATGCAAGTTGCAGTGGGAACAGCTCGGGGTGGCTCCATGGATGGCTGAGATGGGTCCACACCAGGACCTCAGACCTAGAAATACTCTGTCCCGGGAGGTCTGCATCCCAGCATCATCATTAAAGGGATGCTTGCTCCCACCAGCACCACCACCAAAAAAAACCCCCAAGCAGAGCTGGTCCGTAAAGGCCCAGATAAAAGCATGATGGATGCAAACCAGTATCATACAAAACTCGCGGGATGGGAAAGCAGAGCAGTGGGTACCAGTGGCTGCTCTGCAATTTTACTCTCTAGCGAGTTATCCAGCAGATCCCATCTCTGTCCTCCAGCACTCTGCGAGGGCTGGAGCAGGAGAGGGAGGGACAAGACAGACTCGCTGTCAACAGTCACAGCTTCATCTCCCCCTCCCGAATCATCTGCAGCTCACTCTGCCCCTCAAACCTTTTCTAAAATTACAGGATATGTTGATAGCATCTCACAGGATGTGCCGCAGCCGGCAGTCCTGTCAGTAGCAGGACAGACGCTAAGAAAGGCTCTGTGCAAGAATGCTGGAATATTAAAAAAGGACAGCTATCTTGATGACCTTCCCTCCTACCTTGCCCAAGCTGTTATCAAGCTCTATTATTCAGCAGGGATAATTAAAACAAGAATAGGATAGAAAAGCACCGTACTGAAAACCAAAATCTTTCCTGCAATGAGTCACTAAGGGAGTTAATCACGTTTTGTTTACTATAAAGCTTTCAAACAGGAAAGTCACTTAAAGCTCTTAATATCAAATCTGTTTTTCAGCATAGAAAACTCCCACTCTCATTATTAGGAGGTGTTTCAAGTCTTCTATACCCTGCTGCTGTCTTCAGGTCCACTTCCACTCCCACACTGGCATGTGAGTTTTCCGGTTTTCAAATGAAGTTGGACCGGGAAACAAGAGCACAAAAACCTACCTGCCCTGTAGCTTCATCCCTGCCGAGGACCATGAAAAGAGCCATGGGGCTAAAACAATTGCTAAATAATCGTGCCGTGTGGAGTTGTGGATCCCTGGGTATGCTCACACCAGGATGAGCTCTGACAGCCCTTACTGCTCCGTGCCCGGACAGACTCTGCTTTTACATACTCTCTCCTAATTATTTGGCTTCTGCTGACATTTTTGGAAGTCAGGTCCTGTTCTCTTGAAGATGCAAACTTAGTTTGAGAAACGGTATCTGGGTCCAAGTGAGCACAAGAGGACAGAAGGTGGAGGGGAGGAAATGGGGATCCACACATCTGCTGGAGTTTGACATGCGCTGGATTTCTTTCAGTCTGCTAACAATTCCCAATCCATTTTCAAGACTTCTCTGTGTATATTGAACCAGCCTGGACTCCACAGCTGCAGCAGATTATGCTGCCATACCATAGATCAAAGCACGGGGAAAAATCCCCATCCCCTGCTCTCAGACAGGCAGAGGCTAGTGCATCTCTGATGTACCCAAACTGTCTTCTCTTTGGATGAGGAAATGACCTACGTGAGTCCAGAAGGAAAAGAAGCCAGAGGGCAGGTGCATGGGACAACCCCACTAGACTCCAGAAGACCTGGAAGACCCTCCTCTCATTTGGATATAACCTACAAACATCTTGCAAGGAGTATTTTGAGGGCAAATATTAAGCAGAGTTCAAGAGGTGAACGATATGGACAAATTAAATGGAAAACACGGAAAGGAAAGAAATCACTTAGCAGCACTTTGGAGAGCAGGGCTCACAACCCCAAAATCTAACTGGTTCCTTCCTGCAGCCCATGGCAGTCAGGTCTCACATCCAGCTACTTCTTGGTAGCATTGCTTGAGCAGAAGGAAAGGCGAGAAAGGAAACAGCCCGTCTTTAGGCCCTCGTGCTGCACAGCATTTAGTTCTACCATTAAAACTGAGCTCCACAGATCAGCCTTAGGTGGGATGGATTTAAGAACAAACCTGATGATTTGCTGCATTAAGGCTGTGTGGGAGGTAACACCTGACTGTCAGAAAGACCAGGATGGAGATGTTTTAACAAAGGACTTTTCCTTTACTATAGGGGGGCATTTTTTGAGAGTAAGATCTGCCTGATACCTTCAAAGTCCAAGAACATACACAGGCATTTAGAACGTTCAGTAGCTTCCAGGCAGCAGCTACCACACACCTGCTGCACCAGCCTCCGGCTTAATTGCTCTTTCTCTCACATGTACAAGTTTCTAGTTTTTGTAAAGAGTAAGTTCAAGGTTTGGGACGTAAATGACAAAAACCAACACTTGAAGAACCCTCTTCTTATCTTCCAGTGTTTGGTGTTCTCCATGCCAAGCCTGGTCTCCCCCTCCCATCCCTCCTAACTTTAATTTCTCCCTGTGGTGTTCAAGCATCTTCAGGTACCACGTGTTTTTTGATACAACATCAAAATTGATCTGTTAGCTCAGCGCTAATTAATGCTGTCAGAAGTTGGCCATGCTTACAGGTAGGCAATAAGCAGAAAAACATTTCCAAGGGCAGCTGCTGTTAACTCCCGAGAAACTGCTGCCGTACGTGGGGCAGGGTCTTGCCAGCCCCTGTTTACCGAGGAGCTGAGCTCCTCACTGACCCCCAGTTGCTGGGTGATAAAAAAACGACAGGTAAGTGTTTACCTGCTGCAATTCACCTTGAAGACCAGACCACACCTCAACGTACTAAACCATCCCACCTTTTATGACCCTTTTTGAAGCATCCCGAAGATGTGAGTACAATAAGACACTATCGTGAAGAGGAGGAAAGTCCTTCTCATCCCGCTTTCGGCTCCTTGTCCAACACAACCGTCTCCCTGACTTTTTATTAAACTGGCAAAGTTAGGCTGCCCGCACGGTGGGGGCTCCGTGCCAGCTGGTAACGTCATTACTCCTGGATATCTTACAACACCCTGACCACACTTCACAAGCCTGAAATGCAGAAGAAAAACCTCCAGATCCCAGGCAATTTGGAACAGCACCTGATGCCATGCGGCATATGTGTATTTGCTACTCGCAGGGCGGTAGCACCGAGGAGTCAGTGTCACCAAACAGGACCCCCATCGGTCGGGATGCTGCACCAACGCAGAACGAAGCTGTGAGCCCCACAGGCACCCCACAGTATCATTTAGGTTGGAGAAGACCTTGAAGATCATCGAGTCCAACCATAAACTTAACACTGCAAGTCCCACTAACACATATCCTTAAGTGCCATGTCCACATGTCTTTTAAATACTTCGCACCAGCCAGGAGCAACCAATTTTTGAATTTTTTTAATTTTTCTCTTTTTATGATCCACTCCAATCGTTAGATAAAACAGGTGGGACAGGAAAATGGCTTTTAAAATCTATTTTCTTTTCCCAATGATAAAGGCAAATGCATGCTCACATGCTTACAACCCCAGGAAAAAAACAAGCACCCCCAGAAACGCCGGCTCTGTTTGCACATTGGGGGTGGGTGAAGGGACTTTCAAAGCCCTGCATATCAGAAGGGAAAGGTATTCAGCAATACAAATTAAATATAAGCTAAAGGGAAGGAAACAGGTGGCTAAATGAACTAGCAATTGCCCTTTCACCTCTGTGGCCTTGCTTTGAATCCAGCTCTAACCAGAATTATTATTAAATTCATACTGATGGGATGGTGGCTACAAAGACACCGGGGTTTGATCATTTCGGCCGAGCTGGTGGCAGCCAGACCGTGCACACAAGCCCCTTCCAGTAACAAGAAAGCCTGGCCTGGGGAAGGGGAAAGTTGAGATCTTTGTCATATTAATTTACAGCTGACTGCGGCTCCAGGCCATTCTGCACACTCAGAAATCTCCTCGCGCTGCTGTCCGCATGAGAACTATAAAATGTTAACCCTGGATTGAATTAGCATCCAGAATGAAATATGTGCTCAATACCTTCTCCCCTACTAAGTTTGCTCCCTTTAGGGCACGGCTGAGGAGCGCAGGGGAGGATGGAGATGCAGCACCTGCTTGTACTTCCAAAACACCAATCTCCGGGCTCCCAGGCTCTCACAATTACAATGCATTAAATTCACCAGCATTTTTCACAGGGGAAGGAAAATTACATTTAGGACCTTTTATTTATTTATTTTAACGGTGTTCAATAAAATGCCTGGTTTTAATCACCAGAACCACTCTGGTGTGCTTTCCATCCACCAGCCCTGCTCTGCCTCCATGCATCCATGGTCACATATAAACAGCATTTCCCAAACTCGGCCGATGTGTGCCCTGGATACACTGCAGATGTCACAGATGACTTTTGTCACTGTACTTTTATTTGTCAGCTATAGATAATATATGGGCTACATGGAACAAGACACTATTTTGCCTCCAGCATCATCTCTAGCTTTGATAGCTTACTGCAGCGTTAAAGGACAGATGACCACGTAGTCACTTGAGCAGATCCACAAGCCAACAGAGAAAAAAAAAAAAAAAAAAATATTTCCCAGCAAATTCTTAGCAAAATCCACACTGCAAAAATTCATCGTCCTGCCTGCCTGCTGCAGGACTTGACCCAGCCAGCAAGGCACCAAACCAGTCTGGTTTATAAAACTGAGTTAGCCTGCTTAAAAATAGCTATTTATGGCTAATAAATTCTCTTTCAAATGTAGTAGATTATTGAATACATTTGCAAGGTTTGCCAACTGGCAGCCAGGGAACTTTGGGACTGGAAATCAAAATCACCCCTTCACTCCCACTGCATCAATTCCAGTCTCGCTTGATTGAGTAACCACACACGCCACCTCTCTTACCCCATCACTGAAAGAGTATCCAACAAAAGAGATTTCAGGGGAAATTAAGCCATAGAGAGAAAGTTTACCAACAGCTTTCGATTTCTACATTTCATGAGTTTGATTAAATTGTGGCAGAAATCCCGAACCTAAGGCCATGGCGCACGGTGGCACAGGAAACGTAACACGGGACTGAAGGCAGAACCAAAGAGGGATGCGAGTCGTGCAACTGCCGGCTGTGTCTTCTGAAGACACCTCACTGGTTTTAGGGTACCAAAATCTGAATTTGCACTGTGGCATGCTGGGGGTCACCTTCTCAAATCACAGAAAGGATGAACATGTGAAGAGAATGGGTCCTCGCTTTTCTACTGCATTTTTTCAGTGAGAGGAGCACATCTGGACACTGCTCCTCTTTATTGTAGCATCCCTAGCTCCTGCCATTAGGATTAAGCTAAACACTGAGTCATGAAGACTGCCTGGTCCCTGCTACCACTGGCAGAGGGTCCGTAAAGGGAACCCTCCATGGACCTCCAGGACCTGCCCCAGACCTTCTGGATCTGCAGAAGGGTCAGAGCCTGGGAACTCTGTGGGTCCGTCCTAGGGGAGGTGGAGAGGAACCATTCCACTGTGTCCACATCACTGCCACCACAGACAACAAGAACCACAGAAACCCATCTCGAATCTCCCTGCCCTGAGGGTCCTCCACCCAGCTGCCCACCGCACAACCCAAGGCTGTCGTCCCACCTGGATGCAGCTCAGCCACCCCAACAGAGACGAGGAGGAACATCCTCTGGGGAAGGCCCATGATGGTCTAACCTCCAGCATCCCTAGACCTCCTGCTAAGCTCTTGCCCCATCTCTGCCCCACACAGATAGGTGCTGGCCACAGTCTTCGACCTCCAGCTTTACTTCAGACCTCCCTTTCCCTCTGTTCACTCTCCTTTCAATCGCCTTTCTAATTAGCTGATAGCCTTCTAATTAAACCTGCCTACAAACAAAATCCACAGCATTGCCCTTGCTCTCTCTCCCCCATCATCTCCACCAGCTCCACTTTCATCCCTAACACCCCTTCCCCAAAAGATGAAGCCCAGGCACAAGTTCAAGAGCCACCACGGACTCACCCTCACAGACAACTCCATAAGGATTTTAAGCTTCACGTAAGAAGCAAAACATCTCCAAAGAAGATAAACTGTTTCCTTATTTACTTGATGCCAGCAGACGTGATTCAGGGACCCAGGGGTGATCCATCACCCGTCGCTGCGGAGCGGAGGAGCATCCTGCTCTGCTCGCCCCTGGGCCACGCAGCTCCCGCTCCGACACCCTCCCAGGGAGGGAAGCGGCTGAGCTCCGACACGCCAAATCCTTCCTTTTCATCTTACGCAGATCGCTCTGCCCAACTGTACCCCTTTCAGGCTGCTGTACTTTGGTGATTCAAAATGAAAAAAAAAAAAAGCCTAAATAATTAAAATGTCATTCAAGTTCTAAGCCGATATGAGTCACTGTTACAAAAAATATCTTAAAAATTCTTTCAGGAGTGGGGGATAATTATATTCCTCCCTATCTATTGATTTTTCTCTACAATGCAGATGTCAGATTTTCCACGGTTTTTTTCTTTTTCTTTTTTTTTTTTTTTTTCCCTGGAGTGAGTGTCAAGGAGGAACAAAGCACTCTTTGAGACTTTTTCAGCCCAAAATTAATTCTGAATAAAATGGTACAGACAGGCCAATAGCACGGGAAGCCGAGAAAAAGCCTGGTGACTCAAGCTATGTCTGCAAAACCCCTATTGATACCAGCCCTGGAGAGAAGGGTGGGGTATGGGGCACCAGCGTTATAAATTTAGAGTCAATTTAAAGACCTTCTTTCTGTGTGTTCACAATACAAAAGATGGGCAAAAAAAAAAAAAACCAAAACAAAAAACTCAATGAAGGGCAATCCTATATTGTAGATTTTAATTTTTCTCATAATATGAATATGAAACACTCCCAGAGAAAATCCCAAATGGTGCCTCGCACTTGAGGCACTCAGCCGCCCGCCAGCCTCTGCTACCCACAGAAAAAGGGGTTTCAACATCTCCCGAAAGCCAAATATATACCAGTCTATTTGAAAGACAAAACCAGCTGTAATTTAGACTTCAAGTTCACAGAAGAGGAAGGAGCTTTACAAAGTTAAAATTAAAAAAAAAAAAAAAAAAAAAATTGTTTTAAGGATTGTAGGACAGGGCTGTAAGGAGACAGTCATGCTGGACCCCGGCACCTGAGGCACCCAAATCCGAGGGACCTGACACGACACCTTTAGACCACAACAGAAATACTAAAGCATTTTGAGTTTTCCTGGTTTTATGCACCAGGCTGCCCACCCTGCTCACTGCCCGCCTGCCCCAGCCGCCTTCTGCACTTGAAAGGATGAACCTTGAGAAATTTCAGGATTTTATTTCAACCTCAATAATGAATATCACCCTCAAATGCTGCATTCACCAGGGGAAAGACACTTGGTTGGTGCCGCACTACAGCAGCAATATGGTCTGGACGGGCAAAACCGCCTCCGAACTCCACAACATCGTTTTATGCCATTTTTTTCTCCGATGCACCTCACAGCAGAAAAATATTTCATTCCCAAGACCAGCAAGGGCTCTCGGCTTTTTAAAAATTCAATACATTTTCTATGGTCCTTTTATGCCTCAAGGCTCATGTTATGGTTATTGAAATTGTTTGCATACTTTTAAATATTTGCATAATTTATGAGCCCAAGTCTTCAGCCGCAGCGTGCCCTGGCGCAGGGCTTGCCATCAACCCTGCTGGTGGCAGAGCCTGGATTTGGGCCAGACCTACCCAGACCCTCTGCGTGAAGCCCCATCTCCCACCCCCAGGCTCTGCTGGAGGGTTCCAGCTCTGCGGCGCAGGAAGGATGATCTGGATCGCGTGTGTTTCGGAGGGGGGGGTTCGTTCCTTCCTTTTAGAAATGCCACACAGGGAAGACGTGACACAAGTATTAGGCTTTTGGGGAACTTTTTTCTACAACTCTGACAGTCGCAAACAAAAGGCTTTAAGAAGAGCTGTACCTGATGTTCATACAAACCTCTCATTAATGATCAGGCGCTAATTCAAATCTCTCCTGCTTCTTCCATGAAAAGAGAGAGAAATAACAGGCTTCAGTAGCTCTTCCTTAGCCAAAGAATGACAAGCTTATGCTCCTCAGATGACACAGCTATTTAAATAACTTTATTCTGTACCTTGTACATCATTTCAGATGTCACAGTAAGCCCTATTCAGCTCCAAGCCTGTCCCAAGATGATGGGACTTCCCCATTATCTGGAGAATGTTACTTCTGGTCCAACATCAGCAGGTTGTAGGACAAGGCTCCAGATTCTCTGGAACAATCCACCTTCAGGTGAACAAACCCCACCTGCCTCGTACCCCCCTGCACAGGCAGGGATGGGCTCTGAGCACCAAAAGCCCCCAGGACAGGTCCCACCTGCAGAAAAGATGAACATCTAGATTCTGCTGCGATGGGCGCAGGTTGGTCCAGCACAAAACCTAAACTGGAGTCACCACCAAACGCAACTGCAATGCGCCTCAACTCGATGGGCTGGAAAACGCTTTTCTGAAAGAGAAGTCACTGGTGTTGATTTTTGTTTTATTTGTTGCTGCTTTTTCCCCCCAGCTCCCAGAAAGACCCTTTGAGAAGCCACCATGGCTGCAACCAGCATCTGATTGACTTTGAAGACAGCGCTGCAAGGAGTGGGTGAAAGGGATTTTGAAAAGTACTTGGCATTAGCGGCTCCCTGCCTTTTACAGCCACCGAAGGAACAACAAGTCTTCCTGCCAAGGGCTATTACTAGACAAATGGAGAGAGATCAGAGGCACAAAGGAGGTTGCTAAGGAGTCAAGTGTGGGATCCCTGCAGAGAGGAGGAGGGCTGCAGCTGGGACGGCAAAGGTCAGAACATTGCAGACATCATTTTCCAAAAATTCCCATGAAGCCCCGGCGCGGGAGTCGGGAGCCTGGCCCCGCCGCGCTCGCCTATGAATAATGAGAAAGCCATAAAAGAAAGCTCCCTTTCTTCCCTCCTACCCACGCTAATGTAATAAAACAAATTAGAATAATTATTCTCAATTTCAGAGCCATAATGCCCAGGATCAGGGCATGCTTGTCACTGAAATGACAACTACATCCGTTTGATTCTTCTTTTTTTTTTTTTTTATATTTACAGAGATCGTTTAAATTCCAACTTCTATTTCATTACATCTAATGTAATTTTACTACAGGCATCCAGATTCTGTTTGCTTCAAAGTCTTCATTATTTTTGCCAGAAAGTTCATCTCCCTTATTAGCTAATCACATCCCCACCCTTTCCAGTAACCTTTAAAATGCCACCCACGTTATGACACTTTTAACAGAATCCAAGCAAAACCAAAACAAGACAAAATGAAGAGTTTAACATGAACCACTAGTTTATAAAATAATTTGCTGGAGTTGGTTAAAAGAAACATTTTTTCTAATTGTAAAAATAAAAATTAATAATTAAAAAAATATTAAATACCTAACGACATAAAAATAATCTGGAAAGAATTGATGCTTTTTCTGTGAAAACACATCTCTGTGTGAAAGATGGGCAACATTTACTAGGAAACAATGATGAGAATTTGGTGGAAGAATTTATTGCTAATTATTATAAATCTTTTTGCACTATTTCTTTCCCAAGACTACCACTTTAAATGATCCTATTTTTTTTTCCCTGTAGAAGGGGAAACATATCTTTTGTGTAGACTTGAAATGCCAGAGGATTTAAATTATTTTCTAAGTCTCTGCCTGCCAAGAAATGCTCCGGGACTCCTCTGTTCTGCAGCAGCTTCTTCTGAGGATGTACTCGAACAGCTCGGAGAGGCAGAGCTCGGGCTCGGGGGGGTTCAGTCTGTAGTTACATTCAGAAAGGGAAATCCAAAAAGTGAAAAATAAAAATAAAGAGAAATTTCGTTTCCAGAAAGTAAACCAAGGGGAGGGACTGCAAAGTCACAAATCACAACGTGAAAAGATGCACTTGGGTTTCCCTGAATTCCCCTTGTGCCCCTCAGGCCCTTTCGCATGAGGTACCCTGCATAAGGAGTGGGGGGAGCGATTCCTGGGGAGAGATCTCCAATTTGGGAAGATAAGTGGGAGAAGAAAACCCCTTCCCTGGGTGACCCCATCCCCTCGTGTCATCAGCCCGACGAGCAGGGAGCAGCCCCTGCATCAGTTTTAAGGGCATCACACAAGAAAGGCGTCAAGGACACTGCATACACAGCAGATTATTATATAAAAACACACATATTTATATTATTATATTATATATTATATTAATATTATTATATAAATATATTAATATAAATATTATTATATAAATATATTAATATAAATATTATTATATTAGATAAATATAATATTATTATATTATTACATAACACACATATTAAAGGATCTAATTCCCAGGGCAAACATGAGGCTTGGGTTTAAGCTGCCAGAGCTCATGGCCCCGGACGGGGAGTGGAGCCTGGAGGGCACGGACCCATCTGCACACAGACCCCGTGGAGTCCTCCCAACCCCAACACCTGCATCAGCCCATGATAGATTGGCAGCTTTAAATCTGAATTTCCTTGCTTTGGGCACTTTTAAATTAAAGTGGTAATGTGCTTTAAATCCTGTTTCCCTGCTTTTTCACTACACTCTTCAATCCTTTCCTCCAGAAACTAATCAAGATGTCTCAGACTCACTTATACTCTGCTCCAGCCACCTCCCCTGGTAACTTATTCCATATGTCTGTGATCCTTCGCAAGACACAGCTCCACCTTAATTCCCTGTTTACTTCCAGTTTCCCAACGTGCTGTTACACCCCCGGCGCTCGAATCCCCTCCACCTTTCCATTACATCTCCGGTAGTGATAATTATTTGTATAGAACATCGCATCATCAAGCTGGCAATCACTGCCTACCTAGTCCTTTGGCTAACGTTACACATCTCAGCAGTGCTGCCTGCTCTCTGCTAACGGGGCGCTGCAAACCCATCCTGATGGAAAACTAAGTGCTTACTGGAAACCCCTGAGAAACGACCACCTCTCCTTTTAACAGTCCAAACAAGCCGTGTTGCATGTGTACAGCCTCACTTGTATGTACGTGTCCGTGCTGCCATGAAATGGGGAGGCACCAGGTTTGCCGGAACAGGACAGTGGGAATCTCAAAGCATTTAACCTCCCCGATCACTGTTTCTGACAGATATTCCCACTGACATCTCCCTTGTTCAGGGTGTGCGCTGGGTTGGGATACGTGTCACCAGCACAGCAAGCACCAGCCCTCGGCTGTGTGTAACACAGGGAACTGCCAGGCTCCACGTTTGTGTCCCACAAGGAGAAAGGTGGGAAGGGAAGAGGCACAGGAGACAGTTTTAAATGGAGATGATGAAAAGCCACGTAAATTGAAGCACACCATCGCTACTGGACGCTTCCAGAGGGACCACTAACACCCGACAGCACCACGGCCACGCGCCAGCGGCAAACACTCGCCTTCGCTCTGGTGCACGAAAACTCAGTCTCAGCTCTTGCTTCATGTTGGCCTCGAGTCCAACTTGACCTAAAGGCATTTCGTGTGCCTCATGTTTTACAGGAGGAACACCAGCCGTAAACGGGTAATGACATTTCCATGCTGCTTTTAGCACCAGCCCTCCAAGTGCCAGCTGTGCGGCTGCAGTAAAACAGCAGCAGCTCACGCTCCCAGGCAGGGCTCCCTCGCACGACTGGCTCCTCTAACTTCATCCGCAGCAGCAATCCAGGCCGTGCACGGCTGATACACGCTCGTTAAAAACATCCACGCATACTTCCAATAGCTCCAAACCTCAAATAACACGGCGCGGGAGAGACAGCACACGTGCAATCGCTGCCACGCACGCCCATAAAAACCAGTCATGTCTCCTCGGCCCGAAGCTGCCCGCTATTCAGCGCTCTCCCCGGCTTAAGCCAAAGACGTAACGATGCGAGGACAGATCTTGGCAGCGCCGAACCCAGCTGTGCACGATTTTGGCAGTACCAGGCTCGACAAACCTGCCCAAGCGGGAAGGGGCCCCGGCGCCTCGCTGGGACCGGCACAGCATCCTTCGCTGGATGGGGCTCCCACATCCTCGCTCCTGCTCTGCCCGTGCTCATCCCGGTTTCTCAGCTGGGGACCTGTTTCCCCCTCCCAGTCCCTAAGCCGTATTTTCTGTCCCCAGCAGCAGGACAGTTTTTATAGGGGACTCACTGCTTCCTTTGCTTTTTGACCCAGTAAGCCCTGGACCTGTCCCATCATTAGCACCACACTTCACCAGCTCCAGCTGGAAGAGACAACACTATGACAAGAGTCAGGCCTGAACTCATTATGCACCCTGTTTATATCAACAGAAAGATGTGCTGGTAGGAGGGAACAGCCCCACATTTAACTGCCTTTTGTCAAAAAGAACCTTTGGTGTGAGACTGGAGGAGCTGTGTGCAACAAGCAGAGGCGGTCCTTGGGAATAATTGGGCAGGAAATCATAAAAGTCATGTCTATGGTCAAAAGCATCAGCCTTTGCAAGTCAAGATTCAGCTTGATGCAGCCTGAGTTGCTCTACAGCACAGCGTGGCATCACACAGCAGGCTGGATGGGGACATTAAAGCTCCCACAGCACAGGAAAACCCCACGGCAGAGAAAGGGGGAGATGCCCCCGTCACCCAGCGCTGCTACTCCCCTTACCCACCAGGGCTGGCTGCAGGGGGCTCAAGGACGAACCTTGTCTAGGGTTCTTCCCAAAATCTAGTTAAATCACATTCCTCTACTCCTATCCCTTTACATGTGTTTTTTCAGTCACTAAGTTTTATCAGTGTTACTATAGTTACGCACACAGGTGTTGACGAAAATCAAATTCTCACATTTCTGAGCAAGTACGTTCACAATGTTTCCTACACACTCAACCAATGAAGAAACCGAAACTGTACTTTATAGTTTACGTATACAATCACTAACGACTTTCAGGATCCAAAGAGCTACTACGAAGTTTAGCAACACAGTGTGAGCAATTCACCAGCCCACAGCTACTCCCAGCCTGCCCCCAACGCAAGCGGGGCAGATATCCGGGTGCCCCCAGCAAAGGTTTTCACCTGCAGGAGGTAATTACACAGAATATCTGAACTTGACAAAGCTGTCATCTACCTTCAAGTCTTCTGCACAAAATGAACGGGACTAACATTTGCTGAATGGGGTATTAGTCACAAATTATGTTTTTCTGATAAAGCTCACGAGCAATGCTGCTGCCTATCACAGAAAAAAAAAAAAAAAAAAAAAAACAAACCAACCCTGAAAGCAAAAGAGAAACTTGCCCAAATCTCAGAGGTAAAGCCCACGGCCTCTCCTAGGGCAGCAGATGAGCATGGCCCTGGTAATTAAACCAGAAGCTGCCCCCAACAGCCCGGCCAGAGCACAAAGCCCAGACAGCACCAATGTGACTTGGCTTTGAAAAGCCACAAGATGCAGGGGAGATGCTGCTCCAGAGACCCAGGGAAGCACAGCTACTCCTCCAACGGGTCTCATTACTGGGGATCAGGTGATTACAGAAATCTGCAGTTTGGCTAAATGGCTGCCAGGAGCTGAATTGCCCCCAGGACCCTCAGCCTGTAGTGAGGGGCTCGGAGAAGAACCTGCCTCAGACCGGGGAGCTGGGCCAGCAGCGCGCAGACATCCCCACCATCCTCAGACCCATCAAATGCACCGAGTCCAACAACTGCTCTACAGGGAATGGAGCAGCTGGAAACCAAACTCTGTTTGCTGAAAAATATATATATACTTGAGAGAGGGCCGAGGCTTTGAGAGCGCAGCATCATGCCTTCGATGTCTCCCCAGGTACCTGCAGATGTCAAAACACCTAATTAACACCAGGCAACGTTACTGAGCAAAGCACCTTACTGACAGCGTGGGCTGCTCCTTTGGGCAAGTCACCACGGTTTGGTTAACGTCCTTGGTTAATGCCTGACGGGCTGAGCACGCACCTTTGCTTACCCACCTCTTGCTGCCTGTGGAAACACAAAACAATGCTTTGCATCTTCCAGGTTTCAAGAAATCAGAGTGACAGAGAGTCACAAGCAAAATGACAAAGATATCAAGTCACCGAGCACTTGTGAGGCAAATCAGCCCCGTAAATGTCTGTTTGCATCACTTATTTCCTAACAAGCTGCTCGCTCACACAAAGGGACTGCTATTCTGTTGCCTCTGCATGTTCCTAAGAAGCATCCGTCTTTACATCCTGCACTAATGGATTATTAGAAACATCAAACATATAGATTGAATCACATAATTACGCCTTTTAAAAAGTCAGCAATATTTGAGATCAGCCCAGCACTTGCTGCCAATCAAACCCCAGAAGCAGAGCCTGCCTGTGCTCCTCTCCTCCTCCAAGTACGCAGCTGGGATTATTTTACTTCTCATATGCTGTATCTCCCCTGAGCAAGCCCAGCCAGCCCCAGGGAAGGCATGCACAATAAAGCAAGATCTGAACACGACGTTTTGGGGGAGGATTAGCCAGGAAACAGTAAAGTTCCCCTACACCAGTCTAGAGCTGGACGACGGTGCTCACACGCTTCAGCAGCAAACACCTGGTTAAGACTAAGAGAGGAGGAAACAGGACCACGCTGGGGGTGCTACTGAGTGTCAGGAGCAATACTCAACTCCTAAGGATGAGAGATATTAACAGGGAGACACAAAAGAAAAGGCAGCAGCAAAGCAGAGGAACAGGCACGGTGCAGCCGTGAGCTTCATGTGCTGCTCAGACATTGTCCACCAGCTCTGGGGACTTCTGTGGTTTACCGGTAGAAAGTATAACAACATATTGCTGCTTCAATGCTCGTTAACAAGGAGGTTGCAACCAAGTATGTGGAGTGATAGGATATAGGAAGCTTTTGAGATGATGGTTAATGTGCTCTGGGGAGACCGATAGCAACAATCATGCCAACTTGGGTTAGAAAATAAGGCCCTTAAGGTCCAGCCTCCCTTCTTTACAGTCAGGTTTATTTTGTATCCAGCAGCTTACTGGGCTTGATCTTCTGCTCCTTCACAGGCTGATACAAGAGGGGCTGCAATGAGCATCAGCGTTCAATTTGGTAGGAATTCCTAGTGCTTCAATGCAAATCTCTGGTTGCTACAGCTCTGCATGGAAAAAGTTCCCAAATACAATATGCTGAATAGGAATAAAAGGGGCAAGACAAGTGAAATCCACCCCCACGTAACGCTCACGATCCAGGAACCAACTGCAGGAAACAGGAGAGCTATGGGACAAGAACCTGAAGTCTTCACTGGGAGCCACCACATTGCAGAAGAGAGACAAGCCTGCCCATCTAAGGTGCATTTCAAACCTGCACATGGCACCGCTCACCTAACTTCCAGCACAAGGTGAGAAAATCCAAGCTGGCCCAAGGGAATGCTGTTTGCTTTGAGGATGGCATTTTACAAGGAAAGCCTTACCCCAACCAGACAGAAGAGTCCCTGGAGAACCACGCGGGAAAGTCAAACCTTTCTTTCTGCATAAGATGTAATCATTGCCAATCCCACCCCTGGGAAAAACTTCCTTCAGCCCACATTTGTGCAGACACTTCAGCTCCTGCCCAGATTAGGGGAGAAATCAAAGATGGCCTGGGAGCAGGTGCACCTGCACTCCAGGAGGATACTTCGGTTTCACGCATTAAACCAGCTTCCCGGTGCCTGCAAGCGTCATTACCCCAGCTGAGAAGGAAACGTACATGTGTTTGGGCCCCTAAACATTAAAGATACCATCAATCACCGATTTCCAGTTGCTTGTATAGATCCCCATTTAATGACCTTTCCATGTTTTCCTCTCCCATGCCTGTTACTTATATATCAGTAACCCAGACAGACAAGGGACTCGTGGGGCGGCATCTCTTCTGCAGAGGGCTCTCCCTAAAATAACAGGAGAGTTATTACTCTCCAGACAAAAAATCAAGAAGCAGCACAGAGATAACAGTAACAAAGATGTCTGGCGAGCATGGTTTTCCTTTGTATCCAACCTGTCTCATAATTCAGAATATATATTACAAATTAGCAGAAACAGAGCAAAACTCAGTCAGACTCCCATTTTAAAAGGAAAGCAGGATGCAAACTTGGTGATCATGTAACTTGTTAAGAAAATTAGCTGTGTTTCCCTACATTTGGTGTCAAAGACTGTCGATTCTTTCTATAATCAGCACCACGACCGAGAAGAAGCATTATAGAAGCTGAGAAGCATCAAGACCACAGGAGTCAGCCTCCACCCATCGGGGACAAAGGGGCTACGCTGACATTTGGTGAAAACATCATTGGTGATAAATGGCCCAAATAATACATTCACAAACAAACAAATAAACAAACCCACCCCAGAAAAACCCCCAAAACCCCACAACCATGCTCTCCCACGCCTTGCAGTCAAAGTGAAGTCTTGCATTTAAGGTAACTTGCCTCTTGGACTTCAAGTCAGAGGACTAACTTATCACCTCATGGGATCTAATCCCGCCAGACAGGGAACATCCTCAACTCCTCTCGAATCCCTGCACAGGGGTCCTGCAGAGACTGGGACCCCCAGGGCCACCCACACCCATGACTGTCATTAAAGGCCAGCCAGCGCCGTGTTATCGCACTCGCAAATCTTTCACAATTTAGACCTTTGCTGCCCTCAAAAATATAATGAAGAAACCATGCAGGCCAGCTACTAAAGTGCTTATCATTCTGCGCTTAAAGGAGCGGACAGGAAATTTAATTTGTAATAAACCATGGATGGATATTTCTGGCAGGTTAGCAGCCTTCAACTGTGTTCCCTAAACAGTTGCTTAAAATATTTCAAAACTACTGTAAAAACCATGCAGCAGTAGTGGATGGTGTGTGAAGATGTAAGTGTCGCTTTAAGCTTGTAGAAAACCTTCGTCGGGCAAAGAGCATCTGCCTTTGGGACGGGGACCTCCCCACACCTATCCCATGGTTTGGGGGGACACAGCTACAGCCAGCTCGAGGGTAGATGTCTCTAGCCAACTTTCAAAGATCTTCATTTTAACCAAGTTGATGTGAGAAATGGGAAAGCATCAAGAAAAACAGACATTCTCACAAAGTTAATACCAAAATCACCCTTAATTTCTCATCCAAGAAAGTTTCAGCAGAACCATTCTCACTAGACCAACAACATACCCTTCACACCTGTTGGATCAACTGCATGGAGATTCGCATCTCATCACAGAATCATAGAATGGTTTGGGTTCGAAGGGACCTTAAAGATCATCTTGTTCCAACCCCCCCTTCCATGAGCAGGGATGCCTTCCACTAGATCGAGTTCATCATCTGTGATGTTCACGTGGACTGCAAATTACTGTCCCCAAGGAGTTCTGCACAGAGCCAGCAGCAAGTCAACAGGCCATCTTGTGCAGAAGTGACACTGAGCAATAAGGACCGTCACAGACCCAGCCCTGATACCATGAAGACAGTGACTCAATGCAGCAAGAACCTGCTGCGGTGCCAGCCCTGAAGCTCCCCAACTGCTCCTCCAGGCTGTAGACCCCGACGCTACAGCAGAGCCCACACACAGATTTACAAACTGTTGGCTTAAGACAGGCCGTTTTTAAGGGTTATCTTCCATTATTCTCTTCCAAAACCATTCACTGCACTGCACTTGGCTATCACACTTCCCTTCAACATCATTTTCCCATAAACAGCACCAAGCTCCACAAACGCTCCCATTTCAATTCCTTTCCTATCAGCAGTTTTGCTAAGAACTATTCCAGCATTTTTTCTATTAGCAATTTTTCAGCTGTCCCAGGAAAATACTCCACGAAACAGATCACAAGAGCCTAAATAATTTTGCATTCACCTACTTAACTGCAACAGCTTGTTTGCCATGAATGTCCTGACGCTGCGTTCAGCCCAGCACGGAGATCTTCCCATTAGCTCCATCTCCCACTCCCATCCTGGGGAGTGTCAGACAAGATCCTCTCTCTACAAGAGCTTCCTAAAAGACTGGATTTCTATCATTTAAAGTAACGTTGCAATCACAGATGCATCCAGTAGCCTCCATCCCAGGGTATGGCACAGGAGTAGGATGCCAGAACAGCATCATTCACCTGATCTCCAACCAAAAGCCTTATGGCATTTTAAGGGCGTTACAAAGGTGACTTTGTCCCATAAACACATACTGAATATTTTCAATGAGCAGTTGCATTAAAATCTATGGGATTATCTACATATGCAGATATTCTATAGCATCATAGAAAGCTGTGCTGGAGTGGACCTTCTGGAGTAATTTTATCCATCTGTAGTGCCCTGCAGCAGGACCAGATCTAGTTAATTAATAATAAACAAGAACTGCAGGAATTAATAATGAGCAAGAATTGCAGCTTTAGGAAGCTGAGCAAAATTTGGCAATGCTACACAATAGCTATGGCAAAGAAATGCATGCAACATCAAAGAGCGGGTTTTGAAACACCACTTGCACGACATATGAAAAAGCAACATTTTCTGCTCTTTAAAGTTGCTTTTGCTCAACTGCCACGGGCTGGGAAGCTGTTCTTTGATGCAACAAGCCTACAGCACACGTTTTCCAAGAATATCTACTGCAATAACATATTTTCCACTAACAAAGCTGTCTTGAAAACAGGTTAACACTAAGGTTAACACAAAATAAAAAGCTTGTCTTTATTTTATTTTTTTAAGAGCAGGAGGATAATTAAGAGCTTATTGAAGTCAACTACAGATTCAAGCACTTTAAGAGTTGGAGTGAGAGAAGAGTTTTGGAGCAAATGGACACAGGAATGTCCCACCTACCTGCAGTCCCCTTCTACAGCAATGATCCTTGGCTTAAAGTTTTGGCATATTTTGAAATGTCCAAAATGCATATCGAGATGACAGGATAACGCCCCGACACACCTTTATTTTAACAAAGATTTGTCAGTTCCTGATGGATTCTTTTACAAGCTACCTGGGAATTTCCACTGGCACAGGGACAGTAATGCAGCAATTGTTCTCTTAGAAAACACAGAGCAGAGAATGACATTTCACTAAAAAACACACAAAGAAATAATAACTCAGGGTAAAGCTCCGGGCCCCTGGGAACTACCCACTGGACTCCCAACCATCTTATCAAAAAGCCACAATGCTCAAGTCTCAACCTTCACTTTCATTCCTTTTCAACAGCCAATCACAGGAGCAGCAACAACAGATATTCTTACTCCTATGGTTGTCCTCCTTAAAATAAACCCTAATAGTAAGTTGAAAGATTTTGTGAACCAGAGCATGAAGCATTTCCTGCTACACACTCCCTCCATGTAACCAGAAAAAGTCCTAAACCAGAGGACTCCCATGTGTTGGACCAGGGGTAGGTTTTCCGCCAGGATGAGACGCTCCTTTTGCTGTCACCTCAAAAAAAGCAAAAATTTGGAGTCCCACTTACCGCTCCAAGCATGATCCTGAAAATCAGCCACCGAAAGCCCCAGATGACGATGCTGGAAGGAGGAGTGTGCTGGGGCAGGCGGGACAGGGTCCAGAGTGGGCAGAGGAATATCCCCAGGAACCCTGTTTCCAGGAGCTGCGACTCCCATCCTGCAGTGCCAACATGTGAAAAAAAAGAAAAAGAAAATAGTTATTGTACAAGTCCTTTAAGTTATCTTTTCACAAATTTTTAACACTCAAGAAGAAAAAAAAACAACCCTGTAATGCTTTTTAAGTTTAATTCAGGAGAACTTAGAACTTAGGGACCAACTCTGTCCTACCACACACATCACACACACTGGCAATTCAGATGCTTTAAGCTGCAGCGTGAATGATGGGCATCTACCTTCGGTGCATCAGGGTGTGCTGTTCTTCTCTAAGCCCGCACACTGACACTTTTGTTGTTTACATGGTTATTTTATCCGGCATGAAGCAAGAAAAAACCCAACAAACTCCTATGAAGCAAAGGAAAATGTGATTTAAGCGCCTTGGGAATTGGCGAGGTGACCCAGGCACGCAACTGATTCCTGCAGATCATGGATGGAACAAGCAATTGCAGAGTCCGACTGACTTGACTGGATTCGTGCCAAAATGGGGCAGTCTTTATCTTCAAAAGAGAATGATTAAAATCACATTAAGTCTTATTCATCATCAATGTTAACACGCAACCAGAAGCTTTGTATTTTTTTAATTGCAAAGAAATTAAAATCATAATGAAAGAAAAATCATAATGAAAAAAGTCCAAATCATCCATCAAGCCAGTTTTTACACATTGCCAAAGTTAGCAAAATTACTCTAGATTGAATACCAGCAGAGCTGAGATCAAAGCACAACCTGTAGCCACACAGTGAACCTGTTACCTGCGACACCAGATGCTATGGAGAAGGCAGACTATAGAATCATAGAATTGTCTAGGTTGGAAGAGACCCTTGGGATCATCGAGTCCAACCCCGCTTCATGCAAATCTGCATTTTGCATTTTATTCTTCCAGCACAGCGTAAAGTATAAATATTGAAATGATTATTCCAGAAGAGCCAGAACACAGCAGTTCTGTTTTGACAGGTGAAGACCAACCTCCACTACATTTTTAAGTAACAATATACTGATGCCAAAACCAAATTTCTCCAACTTTGTCCTACCTCCAATTACACAATCTTATTTTCAAATTTTTCTGTGAGACACAATTGCACTCTGAGGCCACTTGCAAAAAAAAAAAAAAAAAGACACTAAATGGCATAGTAGTGAGGACAATTCCTGAAAACTCAGCAGCCTGATTGGAGCCATTTAAGATGCTAATATTCCCATCTACATGCCTAGGTAAATTAAACCAGATAGTGCCCACGGGTCACTTGTAGCCATGTTCCTTCCCAAGAGGAAGGCACTTTCCTAGTTTTCAAACGGCAGCAACAAAGGTTGGGGTCCATAACACCTCCCTTCACCCAGCCCAAACAGGCAGGGAAACTCCTACCAAAGGCATTAATTCCTTCCAGCTCCAGTCTGAGACATCCGATTGCACACCAGGTCAAGATTTTTCAAAACCAGGACTCAGTGCTGTCACACAAGCAAAGCTACGTTGAATTTGCCTTAAAATACTTTAAGTAGCAGTCACGCAAACTCCTTTTTTTATCTTAATATGCACAAGGTCCCTTAAATCTAAATGCAATTTTTTTCCTCAAGAAGATTCTTATACATCAAATAGCTATTTAAAAAAATCCTCATTCTCCATACATCCTGTGGTTTCTAAAACAGATACCCCAACTGCCAAAATTGGCGCTTCTGAGAGAAGCGGCGAAGTATATTGTTATAAAAGCAGCTGCACCAGGAAAGCAATGGCCAATACAAAATGTGAAAGGTTAATTGTTACTAAACCCAGCCACAAATAGCAGTTATGGGTCTAACTGGCACCAAAATGGTAGTATATCTCCTTCGTTTCTGCCCGCACAAGAATCCCACTGTTATCAGCGTTTTCATATGTTAATCGCTGTGTTCCCCTGCAGACGTATAGGATGCGGCGGGATGGCTGAGCAGGAAGGCGGGCGCCTCTACATCTCCAAACGGCCTTTACATCCCTCCGCCTGCGTTTCCCTTCGAGGCCAGCATCGCCTCTCACCAAGGACACGGTGGCTTTTTTTTTTTTTATTTATTATTATTATTATTTTTATTTTTAAACTGAACTCCTCGGGAGGTGTACGCGTGCGCGGAGGGAAGGGGCACCAAAGGACCGCACGATCCCTCGTGACGCATTTCTCCTGCCTTCAGTGGGTTATAGGAGCATGCAGCCGGCACACGGGGACGCGTGTGTCCGGAGCGGAGACGGAGCCTTCCCGCTATGTGCTGGCCTCCGAGGATCACGAGTTCAGCCTGCACCTGTGCTTCTTGTTCCAAAGCGATGGGTTTGAATCCTGGCACCGCCACCACCCGGCTGCGAGTCCAACAGCATTAATCCGACGCGACCGGTGCCAGGGAGGGGGAGAGCCCAGCGCGGTGGCGGGAGGGGAGGACGGGAGCAAACCCTGCTGCCAGCTGTTGGGAGAAACCTCTTAAGTTACCCGCTGCTGACAAGGGGGGGGCTGGCAGCGGGTGCAGCTCCGCCGGCACCAAACAGGGTTTAACTGCAAGTGCAGCCAAGGACAAACTACGGTCACAGCACCATTTCAGAGGTCTCCCTCTAAGCCTCCTCGGCTTGGGGCTAAATCCGGTCCAACGCCAGCACCCATCGATGGCAACGGGCAGATTTGCTAGCGCTGTTGAGGTGTTGTGCTGTACTTTGCTCTTCTACTGACCTTCATGTCGGATCACAGCAAGTTCCTGCTAAAAACCCAAGTTTAAGATGCAGATATGCACGGAGAGCCTCTGATTTATTAACGACCCTCTTCCTGATGGACTGAGTCTCCACAGCTGGTAATGTGGTCATGCAGATCAATTTTCCATACCAGCAGACATCACCCAAACAGTCACACATGCTGCCCTCGGCAGTGGAAGCTCCTCTCCAGCCTCCATCCATCTTCCTTCCACCTCAGGCAGCTTCTCACCCTGGACCCTTCCCTACAGCAGCCCTCCCGACCCACTGCCAAAGTTGTCACCGCTTTCCCCTTCCCCATTTGGCATGGATCTCATCCTGACTGTAACTGGTTACTCCTCTTACAGGCTTCATCCTGTGCAAATAAAGTACTGCTTGATGCTACTCCATAAGCAATGCAAGCACTCGTGGTGGTAGGATTATCCAAGATACTACATGTGTCATATTTTTTACTAAAAATTACAGCTAAATCATGAAGACTTTCAAGGACGCGAACATGTTGTTCAACACCACAACTGTATCCACAGAATGGCATAAAAGGGGGGAGCTCTGCTCCATCTCACATTCGCTTTATTGTAAGTTGATACTGGAAAGCAAGATTACAAGATCCATCAACAGAAACCTTGCGTTTCTAACTGCTGACTTACAAACAGCTGTTCACGTCCACCCCTTAAAAGCTTCAGACTCAAAATCCCTTGCAATCTTAGACAGGTTTGAGGCCATAACCATGTGTCTGCTGAACACTGCTGAAGTGAGCACTGCCACCTTTTAACATCACTTCTGAGGCTCGCAAAGCCCAAACACACTGTGACACCTACAAGGAATCAACCAACTCATCACACCTTGGCAGGGAACCCCTTAGAAACAACTGGTACTTTGCTGACCCATGCAGTTAAGTAATAGTGGTATTTTTCTCTGTATCCTTATCATCCTCCTGTTGCTATCGAGTGGGCAGTGCTGATGAGATGCATTTGCTGATGCGGCAGTGCCAGGCAAAGGAGCCCAACACAACCGCATCCTACATCTCCACCAAACATACTGGGAACTACGTACTGAACCCTTCTCCAAGCTGCAGAAATTTCCACCCTCGACATTTTTTTAGGACAGTTCTAGCACCACAAAAACATGGATATGAAGGAAGTCATCTCCATGACCTAGGGGGATGTAGAGGGGGAACCACTTTGGGGCTGTGGGAGGGAAGGGCACGGGCTGGACATCGGGAGCTTCAGAAGCATCCATGTGGCCGCCATGGAGTATGACACAAACTGAGAAAGTAGTGACAATGTGGGAATCAAAGCACTGGTAATGGAGCAAAGATATCTGGTCTGTAACAACACCAGTTCATCATTTACAGTGACATTTCCCAATCCTAGCATTTTGGGAGCGAAACCCATTTTATAAAAGACAGCATGATGTTTAGAGGTATCGGGGCTACCTCAGAAAGGCAGCTCCCATCCTCAAAGCACCAACCAACACATCCTCATTGCCTGGGTTAAATCTCGGGGCTCACCTCCGCCCCGGTCCCCCCGGCCCCAGCGCACACTGATACTGCTGGGAACGAAAGGGTCACGTTGTTGACCCACCTGCTCCTGTTTTCTTCAGTTGGATCTAGTCAAATTTCAGCAGCTGCAGAGCGGCACAAAGCGCCCCATTGTTATCTCCCGCGCAGCCGGAGAGGAGACACGGGGTGGGTTTTTTTTTGGAGGGGGGGGGGGAATTGAAATAAAATAAACTGCCAATGGCGGCTGCACTTGCCCCACACGCGTTTCGAATGTTTGTTACATGCTCCAAACTTGATGCGGCAAATTCCATAGTTTGGCATTTTCCAGAGGTCTCTGCTGGGGCAGGGGAGGAGGAAAAGCGGGGAGGATGTGCTGGGAGGGCAGGAAAGACAGGGAAGGAGAGGAAGCAAAAACAAAACCAAAAAAAAAAAAAAAAAGCTTTCCCATTTTCCTTTTAAGGGTTTTCAAATGTTTTTCTTCTTCAAAACTATATAAAACCTCCCATAGTTTAAATTTTCAGCTAGGAAATTCAGCTCAACATCAAGCAATCTCTAGAGTCAAAACCCATTTGCTGCTTGAAAGAGGAACTGTGAAAGCCGGCACCGCGCGTCCTCACCGCGTCCTTCGGCAGAGACCGTACGCATTGGCAGGAACATCTGATGTGCTGCAGAAAACATTACTGGTGCTTAGCACGTAAAAAAAAAAAAAGTCAATTTGGTATGAACCGTCTCCAGAAAAGTCCAAAGCAGCCCCATTATGGCTCCCTATAGAGAGTATTATTTCTAATGGAATATAGATTATATAGCATTATATCATTACGGTTTCCAATTTTCATCTTTATTATTTAGCATCAAGTACCTGATGAAAAAAACAGCCAAGTTATCACAGCTTGTCCACAGCTACAGAGGAAAGCCAGCACAACCCCTTCCCATCCAGCCCTGCACCTTCAGCCTCCCTGCATCCCAAACCAGTTTTCTGGACAGAAACGGGGAGAAAGCAATGAGGCAGAGAAGGGCAAAAGGCTTCAGAACTAAATACAAAATAGTCAGATCCAAAGATAATGAAGTTTCTTATTTTCAATTAATCTTATTTTTTCTGAGAAAAAACATCACCTGGTCAAAATCAAAAGCCATACCTAGCTATGTCAGAAATAGCTCGGATAATTTATTTTTATTAATTCCCCTTACTAAAATATGAGATAAGGTGGAACGGCAAACTGTCTCTCTTCGTATACACGTATCTACACATAAAATTTATAGGGAGCCCGTTTGCGCGGCACAGACAAATGCTTCTACAACGTCCACGCATTTTACAGCTCTGGGCAGGCAGCGCAGAGGAGCGGACAGTGCAGCTGTCTCCCTATGAATATTGTGTGTCAGACGCCCCGGCAGCCACAGCGAGGGAGATACCCAATACGGACCGACTTACACTGGAATTAGATTAACTGCTCCTGAGCCTCTCCTCCCTACCTCCCTGAAATCTAGTATGATATAGTTTCAGCTATAGCGTTAAAACACCTGTTGAAAATAACATGAGTTACGCTGATGACTACAGGATATTCTGACCAAGGACTTTAGTCTGCAAATACTCATTGGAACGACCACGTGTGGTTCAACCGATGCAGACGGACCCGTGCCCGGCAACGAGCCATAGGTTCGCGATTAGGGGTTTTCCTGCTCCCACGGGTGCTGGGCTGCTCTTCGCTTCCGCACCCACCACTCATCCCCATCACCTTCCCCGCCCCAGTCTCCTTCACCCTGCCATCTGTGCTCATCTCCCACTTGTAGGAATGCAGATCAGATTAGAAAATGCTCAGAACTGTACTGATACATCAATACTTCTTTTAGTAAGTACCTATTGCCTTAAAGGAGAAGACTCAGGTCAAACCTAGCCCTCTTTTCCAACTATGAAAGACAAATCTCAAAAAAAAAAAAACAACCCCATCCAAAAAACCAACCCACTTATGGAAAATAAATGTTTCTGCTTTTTCCTTACTTTTTTTTTTTTTTTTAAAAAACAAAATACTCAGTAAATCATTACAACTTTCATCATTAACAGCAACAACTCCCTCAAAGGAAAGCAAAGCTCCTACCTGTCCTAAAAAGAGCTGCATCATTTTGAAGTATCTTGCTAACACGTCCTCTAGTACGTTAAAGTACTGCGCTTGCCAGCTAACTACAAATACCTTTTTTTTAACCTCCAGCATGAAATACTGGCCACACTAAAACCCATGGCAAAACTATCACCAGTTTCAACTGGGTTTGGCTTTCAGGAGAAGTTTCACATGTCTCGGTGACCACCTGGTTTTTGCTCTCTGCTGAGGACAAGTGCCAGGGGAGCGGGCTCAGCAGCCAGCCTCAGGGCAGGGCAAGAGCATCACGGTGCTGAAGATAACACTAAAAACCCAAGTGAGCAGGATCCATCCACTACTGTGCCATCCCAGGCTTACGGAGAGCAATAGCTAGATGCTAATGGTTTAATCTCCAGAGGAAGGAAACCCTTGGAAAGCAGAGAATGTTCAATGAATTGCTTGAACTCGCTGTGCAGAAGTTCACACCGTGATCAGTCGTGCTCTTCACCCCAGAAGCACTGGTTGCTCCACAAGGCATCACCAGCAGCTGTTCTTCCCCTGTGACTTTGCCCCTTTCTCCCTTTTTTCCCAGTCATTTTTCCTTTTCCAGAAGGACAACAAACCTATCAGGAGGACAGACTCATTCCTCTCGCTCTCTAGCTTTCAAATACCAGTAAGAAGTAGAGGCACAAAGAGCACATACAAGAAACATTCAAGTTTGTGTCAAGTTTTAAAAGCTTCCAAGGGCTCCCGATGGGCAGGATTCCTGGTGATTCCTAATAGAAAGATCAGGTCTCTCTGCAGTCACACAGTCAGTCCGTAAACACAGAAACTCTGTTAATAATGTCAGAGAGCAGTTCTGAATCTCCTCCATCACCAGGCAGAGCACACGTGCAAGGCTTAACTTTGAAATAATTTAGGTCTTCAATCAGGGAGAAATTCAAGCCCTGGCATTAGCATTGCACACACCAGAGGAGCACAGCAAAGCTCTCTTCGACTGCTGGAAAGCAGAAAGTTTCAACTTTAAGACTTGAAAATACTGCAGAGCAACAAGAATGCTTCATTTTGAAGTCACCCAAAAAAATCTCCAAAAATTCCAAGTGCAGCAGATGCTGACCTCCAAAGCATATCTGAACTAGGACAGAGAAAGAAGGAGAGATGCTTAAAAAAGAAGAAACGGGTCCACCACAGCTCTGAGGAAAAGACAACGATTTATTGCTTCTCAGTTCGGTGGTGCCTTTCGCTTACAGATCCCAGGACAAAGATAAGTCTCGCAAGCCGCCTGCCCCATGGTGTCTTGAGAATTTTCAGAGCAATGAAAGCCAAAGCTCAGAGGGCTGAAGGACAGAGTTCCCCCGGGCACCCTGTCCTGGGTAAGGGCAGATTACCCCACTCCTCCACTCCCACCCCCAGGACACGCTGCTGCCCCAACCTCCAACGAGCCCAAGATCTGAACTAGCTTCCCACAGTCAAACTCTGCCATATCCATTTTCCCCAAACACCACCTATATTAAATGTTTCATATTTCTTGTTTGCCAAAGAGATAACAGACTGGTGATGCTTCGCGTTTCTGCAGCCAACAGAATAGTTCTTGATGTTGTTGGAAGATTTGGAAAAATGTTATCGATAACTTTTGTTCTTAAAGTATAAACCACACAGAAAAAAAAAATTTAGCATAAAAACTTTTAAAAGCTTCCAAGTGCTCTCCAGGGTAGTCATTAGAAACTACTTAGGTAACAGGAGGGTGATAACAGTGAGTTAATGCAGCGTTAAATTAGCCCTCCTTCCATGCAGAACTTTAAGTGACAGAGGAATCAGTTGGGAGGATTTTTATTTTATTTTTTAAATAATGAAGTTAATGGATTTCCTGTTTTTAGCTCTGTGGGCGGCTGTCATTTTGAGGGATCCGTATATACTGTATTTAATTACTCTGTCTTAAAGTAACAAAAATAATTTCATCTGTGTTCTTATGAACTCACGGCACGTCTCAACCATGGCCACCAAGGCAAGGAGAACATGCAAGTGTTGCTGCCTGTCAGTGAGGTGTGTGTTGTCTCTGGAGGTGGGTAACCACAGGATTGGACTTAACATCTCAAGCCATCCCTCAAAATATTCCCATGGCCAACAGCCATAAGATCTGTGCCACGGATCTTGGTAAGCTGAGGGGAACGAGCATGTGGAGTGGTTCATGGGCATGAGATGGCAGTGGCTTCCCAGGGTTCCTCACTGTCCTCCTCTGCAGGCACAGCTTGGGTTGGGGCTGGGCTCCAAGGCAACCCAACAGCAAGTTTAACAGCTTCTCTGGACTCACCTCCCGCAGTGGAGAATTCACCCCATTTTCCCCTGACAGATTATTAGGAGTAGGGTCAATGACGGTCCTCAATAAATTTAGACAAAGATCAGCAGGATTTAAGCTGGCCACAAAGATAGGAGGAGGAAAAAAAAAGCTACACATCCTGCAACAGTCCAAAAACTACGTGCCACATAGAGAACTTCATAAATGAAATGGGAAGCGACAGAAGGGACCGACTGTGGAATGAAAGGCTGAAGAACAGAGCTGGGAACAGACAAGGAACTGGAGAGGCCAAGGAGAGCTGATTTCACTGAATTTCCCTGAATTTTTAGAGTTGGAAGGGACCATAAAGATCATCTAGTCCAACTGCCCTGCCAAAGCAGGATTGCCCAGAGCATGTCAGAGCATGTTACTCAGGACTGCATCCAGGCGGGTCTTGAAAATCTCCAGAGAAGGGGACTCCACAACCTCCCTGGGCAGCCTGTTCCAGGGCTCTGGCACCCTCACCGTGAAGAAGTTTCTTCTCGTATTTGAGTGGAACCTCCTATGTTCCAACTTGTGCCCGTTGCCCCTCGTCCTCTCACTGGCAACCACTGAAAAGAGTCTGGCTCCCTCCTCCTTCAACCCACCCTTCAGATACTTATAAGCATTGATGATACGATCCTTTTAGTGTTGGTGCTACATATTGCATTAGGGCACAGCAGTGTGCTCCGCAAGGGCTCTGACTTCCCACTCAACGAATTCTCAGCGGAAGGAAAGAAAAGCAGCTTTAAAGGCTTGAAACAGAAAAGGCTGAATGCAGAGAACAATCCCTGGCTGCCGGGAGTCGTCGGAGGGATGCCTTCCCTGCGAAACCGATAACCTGCCTACTGCCGAGCACTCTGTTTTCCTTTGAAGCAGCTGGCTCTGGTACTGCTGGAAGCAAGTCTTGATGGATCACTGGTTTGAATCCAATATTGTGATTCCTCCATCCCCCCTGTGCGGAGGTTCAGGTATAGACTGCACATACCAGCAGAGGAGATCTACTGCCAGGTTCCCATGGTACTAGGAAAACAAAAGGGAAAATATGTATCATCACTAAGGAACTCCGGTTCCTGGGACAAGTAATTATAACCTGGAAGGGATTTTCTTTCCAATTATCCTTTCTGTGCCGATCGCTTTGAAGTCCATGATACAGCTAAAAGCCAGCTCCAGTTTTCTGGTGAGTTTTCTGTCTGGAAACCCATGCTGATCAGATGAAAAGAATACACGATGGCACAGCCAAGCGCACGCAGTCAGGAGGTTTTGGCTTAAAAGAAAATAAGCAAAACCAGAACATACCCAAAGGACAAGAAAGTCAAAGACTGAACCCTCACCTACCAAACCAGAACAGTCAGAGTTTGTTCAGGAATCCTGCACCAGCGTTTGCAGCACGTTCCCTCCATGAAGCCAACAGCTATTCAGCAGTTGAATTCTCTCAAAGTCCCATTATTACAATGAATGGTCAAGAAAAGCTTCAGGTGGCTCTGAAAGCCTCAATAAGAGACAAATCTCAGCTTCCAGTCCTCTTTTACAGCAAAATTGATGTTTTCCTCCCAGCATTGATCAAGAGCTGATATGGGCCTGATTATCAGAAGTGCAAATCTACCCCAACATGACCAAGATATACCTGAACCTGGCTGTTGCCAACCCACCCTCCCTAGCTCAGCTTGCCTCTCTCAGCAGGGCCTCCCCCCTGCTAGCACCCCTCGCAACTCTGGGGGTGGCCCTCTGCTCGGCTTTGGTGGCCACTGCAGTTTGTGTGGTCACTGTGCCAAGAGAGGCAGGGAGAAAACCAGCAGGAATGGGCAGAAACATTCATTCAGGAAACTTAAGGTCGTGCTAGGATCAACAAGTGGGAACTCTTGACACCACCTTGGGGCTAAACCTTCTGGGAAGAACCTCTTGCAACCTGGGCTTGCTACAGGTGGACTTTTTCAGAGATGGAACAGGAGCCTCCAATCACCTGAGAGAAATCAACTTTGTCCCACCTGCAGAACACTCTGAACCATGGGAGGACACTGCAACCAAGGACATGAGGGTCCTTTGACTGATGGAAAGACATCAAGGGCTTTGGAAGGCGTAGCTGAGTTTGAAATACTAACAAATCCCTTTAGTGCTCATCTTTTCCAGGTTATATTCCTTCTTACTGGGCTTTTCCTCCTTACTCTCCACCAAGAAATCCCTAATACGAAGTAAAAAGCCAGCAATTTCCACCTTCTCAAGCAACCTGTTGAACACATTTTATCTGTTCTTTACGGACAGGACCCCTGCAGTACCGTGCCATGTGCCTGCGGAGCTAAATTGCTGAAAACAGGTGTCTGTTGGGTGTTAAATCTATCTTCAGGCTGCTTTGGCAGCTTAAGAAACCATTAGCAGCTGTTAACATGGTTAGCATGGCAACGTTGAGCCTAACAGCTCAACCAGCCCGCTTTCTTCACCATTTCAAAACTATCATTCCCCACTTGTACACTTCAAGCAAGAACAAATTAAAACCAATACCATGAAGGCACCTGGCAAGCTATTTTGCTAGCAGACAGAAAGCAAGACTCGAAATAAAAAGCGTATTAGACAAATTTTTCCTGCTGTATCATGTGAGATTCCCACTCCCCTTGGGAGATCACATTTTAGCCTCATGCAAGCACATGTTTTAGCACCAACGTTTGCAGGAGATGATAAATACTCAGCGAGGGATGACTCCTTCATCCAGCTTCCCCGTCGGTTTGAAGTGGACCTCTCATTTAAAATTTTCTCTGCCTCCCTAATGTTTTCCTGAATATAGTGCCTTTAAAACACGGCTTATATATGGAGTAGGGAAAAAAAGGCTGCATAGTTCATTAACCTAAGGGCAGATATACCCATTCAACTGTCCAACAGCCATGGGATCAGAGGAGTAATGACCAAGGTGCAATCTCAACAGTGAGATGTGAGAAGACCATGAGCAGGTTATGGCCAACTTTTAGGTTGAACATGAAAGGCTGTCCTAGTGCAGGAGAAGAAATACCAGTCCTGGTAGTGAAAAGAAGTCCCAGAGAAGGAGAGCGTGACCTTGCGTATTAGCTAGAGGACACGGCACATTGGTTTCCAATGGGCTGTTCTTATCGGTGCATGGGCCAGAGGCACCAGTCATGGTCATGGTCCCACCACTCGGCAAGACAGACCCTCATCCACACACAGCTACACGCAACCCACCACCAGATGCCTACAGAACATCAAATGCCCAGGAAACATCATCAGCCCCACGAACAAGGTGTGGAGCAGGAGCCTGGGGAGAGGTGGTGTTTGCACAGCCGGATCCCACCAACCACGCTCATCCAAGGAAACAGCAACAGTGCTCAAGCCAACAGCCATCAGGAGGGAGAGGACCGCAGGGCCCACTTCCTGCAGCAGTGGTGAACACCAGTAACTACTTTAACCCACACATGGAGCTTTCAGTTACATTCCTGCACCATCTCTTACACTGACAACCTTAAAACAAATAAACAAACAAGATCAGGATACTATTTATACAAGACAGCATGAGAAAACCACTACAGTACCTATAATATGAATGCTCTGATTCTAAATGGGGCTTTGCTCCTTCCAGAGTGAAGGTTATTTTTCCACATTACAGTTAGATAAGAAAATGGATATTCCTGTGTCCTTCAGGACATCCCCTCCATCCCGGCAGAAGTAAACAAGACTCTCCATTCAGCTACATCACTCTGAAGCAACTCAACTAACTCTAACGAAGCTTCAGTGATGTAAATCTGCTGTAATTCAGGAATGGTTTAATCCAGGCGTTTTTCAACATGATGAGCTCAGAAGTGGCCAAAATGACTAATGGGACCTCAACACCCACAGCTTTAACCTCCAGGAACAAAGGAAGAAAGAGGGAGCAGGAGGAAGGAAGACCAAACACGGATCTCAGGAAATCAAAAAGCTGCTTTCAAAACCCATCTGATTTTCAAAAGATCTGATGGATACGTAGGAGGAAGCAGCAGTTTTTTGGCAATTACGGGACAAATGCCAAAAAGTCAACTGCATTAGGAAGTTGTTCTCTCCCTACACGGTACAAAGAGATGAGCAAACACACAAACAGGCAGAAATGCTGATGGTCACAGACCCGAACTACGCGCCAAGTCTTCTGAGTCCCAAAATCTCCCTGTTGATACAAATGATTCAAAGAAAGAAATGGACTAGATCAGCAACCACTTAATTCAGTGTTCAAACAACTAAGCTGACATACAATACATGGAAAATTATAAACAATATAGGAAATCAGAAATACTTCAACATAATTATTTTCAGCAGCAGCAAACAGATCTGTAAGTGACCGTTCAGATGATCAATCAGTCTGCAAAAGACATTAAAACTTCAACATGACCGACCTACCCTGGCGAACCTGCTGCCACATACAAAGGACAATTTACCCAAGCAGCAGAAACAGAACCCACCCATCGCAGAAGCTGGTGTTCTTCCCATCATTACTCATTTTGAAAAAAAAAAAAAGCCAAAAGCGTCCTTTGGACACCTTTAAAGCCAATCCATTAACAGATTTCAGAGACAGAGAGGGAAGGAGGATGCAGCCCGCACAGGTCACAGAGCTGTGTTCAGCCACCTCCAACCAAAAACTGCCATTTCCAGCTTAATCAGAAAAAAGCTAATTAAAAGGCTGCAGACCTGATATTAAGATTTCAGATTATGACCTCTCCACTCCATCCCCCGGAAACAGTGACAACTATTAAGCAGCACATCAAAACCATAACATTTTAGATATTTACTTTTTGCCATAAGGCAGCCCCAAACATTGCCCTAATTCTGCCTTTTCTGTTCCCCACAGAAATTGCCCACCACGATCAAATTACCCATCAGTCATCACCAAGATAAGCTGAGAGGAGAGAGGAAAATACCTGCAAGAGTCTTAAGATCTCAGGTCTTTTCTTTAAGCTCTTTTCTCAGCCTGTCCTAATATTTTACTCCCTCTACGAAACGCAGACGCACAAGAGTCATCCAGAGCAGCTTCCACCCGTCAAACACGAGCATAAAGAAGCTTGGCTTACGACCTACAAAATAACAGGAGTAAATACCCAATTACAATATGCATCTTAAGATACAAATTTAGACTGTAGCTGATAAAATAGGTAAATATAAATCAGGTTTATATTGAGAAACAGCCAGATGTGGAATTCATTAAGTGCTGCTCTTATTAACACGCCATTCACTATGTTTCCTCACCGCATGTATAGATATTACTTGTTAAACTTCAAAATCTCAGATGCTGGCAACTGAGCTGGAGACAGACACCCTTATTAATCTGAACCAGCAGCTGTGAGAATTACTGTGGATTCCATTTTTAGGAATAAGCAAGTTTCAGAGTGGTAAGAAAACAAAAAGATAAAGCAACACAAAGCAGGGTTATTTATTTTGACAGCTGCGGTTTAGTTGTTTTAACTGTTTATGATGGTTCTAAAAGAAACTCTGAAATCCACTTCGTAAAAAGGCTCAGTAACAGCAGCCAGGCTGCCAGTCCGGAAAGGAGACACAGCTGAACTGTGTGTTTTGGGGTTGGGGACAGCCACAGGGATGGGGGGGGGGACGACTCAGCAAAGGGCTCTGGTCCCCCCCGGGCTGTACGGTGGGGTTACGGATGCTCCTGGGAGCCGCGCATCCCCTGATGTACAGCCCCCAGCGGGCACGGGATCCCTGCCACCTCCCCGAGACCCACTGCCTGACCCCAAAGTCCCCCCAGTTTTGTCCGGGTGGGTGTTAGTGCTGTAACACTGTAATAGTGACAACAGGGGACCCTGCTCCTCGCTGGCTCCCATTGCTTAAACCCCTGTAGTGCCACCTGCCCGGCCGGGCGAAGCATCCGCAGCATTGACCCGGGTTCACTTTACTGGTTTAAAATAATATGAACGTGCTTCCCTTCAGCGGAAATTAGACCTAGCGACATAGAGTATTTAGCATTAATATATTCCAAATATTTAACTGCCATTCGCCTGAAGGGCATGATAAATTTCCATTTCTAGGTCCTTTATTTCCTGTGCCTGAAAACAGGTCATACCTTGATGCACCTTGAAAAAGTCTTGCCAAAAGCCCAGCGAGGGCAATGGGAGTCTGCGGGGAGGCACGAGGGGGCTGTGCCTGGTGAGGGGCTGTGGTGGCCCTGGCCATCAGCCCTCCGCTCCCCAGCCACTACTCCTGCAGACGGACACCGGGACGGGGACCACACGCGGCAGGTCAGACCCCAACGCAAAGATGCAGCCACAAAGAAAAAAGATGAGGGAAGGAGAGGAGAAAATCTTCCAAAGCAAACCCAAAATTTACTACTACAGAAGTAACAAGGAAACTTCCAACGTTGAGTTTCTTTCTACATGAGCTCCTCTCAGTAACCTTTTTTTTTTTTTCTTGAAAACATTGAAACTAGAGGAAAACAAACCACTTTATATGTGTTTTCACATACACTTTCTCATTAGGAGGACCTTTACCTTAGCTCTGATATCCATTAGTAGAAGTTCTGCAGATACCCTAGGTCTTCGTTAAATAAAATTAAGAACTACTGGATCAAATATGTTAATAACACAGCCACAGTTAACTGACGTTAACTGCACATCTTCTATGAGAATGATCACTGTTAATATTGCCTGAAGAAAAACAAAGTTCTCGATTCCTGGAAGTTATGAGCCACCCTATTTTTTGGAAAACACGATGCATTTGTCTCATGTTTGAGAATGCCAGCTGGGATAAATTACTTTTACTTTGCCTAATCTTCCCCTACACTTGGAAAAGAATGTATATTTTTCTTTGTTTTCAGGCTATTTTGCAGAGTTGTTGCCTGCTACTGAACAATCAATATAATTACATGCTAACAAAATGTAAAAATAAAAATATTTCTCCAAAAACATTTTCCTGAAAGGAAACTCCCTGAAGAGCCACACTCGGCTTCCAAGGAGGCAGAATTCAACATCAAACCTGGAAAAAAATGGCAACTTAGATATTATTTTTACATTTTTAAAGAAAAACTCAAAATTGTTATTTAGACCTTCGGCAAAGGTGGAGCCCTGAGTCTGAACACATATAAACACGAGCAACACACGGTCAGCATCTATTGGGAATTATCATGACCACAGATTAAACAGCATTGCTACTTTATTCCTCCTGAACCATTGCACACACAATATTATACGCCTCGTGTTTCCTTTTTTCACACTATTTTGTTAGATCCAGCAGAATAGAACTATTCAGGTAAGAAACAATTTGTAAACAGTGAGAGTAGAGCCAAATACAATGATTAAAAAAGTAATAACTGCCTACCTGGGTAAATAGGAGTGCTTCTTTCCTGAGACACTCAGGAAATGCAAGCCAAAGGGCTTGGAGACACCGTCTGACTATGAAGGTTGAAGATCTGCTGTTCAACAGCTTTTGGTAATTAACCTAAACGAGCAGTTTTCCCCTGGTAACTCAGCCCATCATTAGCCACATCACCTGGGAGCCCAGGGACACCACTCAAAGCAGGATGGCTCAGCCCCTGGTATGTAGACCCAGCACACAGGTGCTCTGATGGTGGCACCGGTCACCTAATCCTGGAACAAATCCTTCCCTCGAGAGTGTTATCAGGGAGTTTGGGTGACAGCCCTGTGCTCGGCTCCCTCCCCAGCCCGGGTCCTGGTGTGGGAGGGCTGAGCATCACTTGTCCCACCAGGCGCCAGTGCTGGCACCGCAGCACGGGCTGTGCCCCGGGGGCAGAGCAGGGCAGCAGAACACCCAAGCCCTAAAACTGGCGAGTTCAGTACCTAATGATGGTTCTGGGCAAAACACTTCATTTTCCCCTTTTGCTTGCACTCTGCATGCACTGCCACACAAACGGCCGCTCTGCCGACCCGTCCTCACCTGTCCCCTCCGACGCAGTTTTCATCAAATCCATCTGGGACAGGAGCAAATGTTCTTGAGACACCTGAGCTGTCACGCTCAACTGTCAAGAGAATAATGTGATGGGAGAAGTATCAAGGGAGCAATCAAGAAAATCTTGGAAAGGAAATTAAAACAGATATATGTTCCCAAAATTACAACATCCACTTCAAACTCTTGCTAGCTGAAATCTATATTTACCCAAGGCAAAGTAACTACATAATTGCCCTCTGCAGAAATGACTACACAAGACTAAACACGTGCCGCACGCTCTGTGGGAAGTCTCCAGTCTTCCACAATCCGCTCCAGGCCATGCCATTGCCTCAGTTTACCTCCTCTGCCCTGTCCTTTGGGCCAGGTGGCTTCGTACTGTCATTCAGGTGCCACCACACCAGGCACCGAAGCGACGCAGACCCGCTCCTGAGGCACCAACGGTGGCACCGGCAGCACTGGCAGGTTTAGAAACTTCATTTCTTGCGTTCTGCCCCATCCATCAAACCAATTTCCCTTGACAGGGAATTAAGTACACTAATTATTTCTCTCCCAGGGTACTGCACCCCCTCCAGCTGCAGGGTCTGGGCAACTGTTGCTGCTGCACCTACGGGGCTGGAGAGAGCAGTGGAAGAATCCTGAAGCTCCTTACACAGCAACATTATGAAGAAATAGCTAATATTTTAAGCCTCACAATTCTATTTTTATTCATGTCTACATCCCATAGTCAGTAACCAAACACAGCAATAAAGACAACCCTAAATCCAGTCCTGTCTTTCCTCTCCTCTAGCCAGGAGATCGTAAAAAACCCAGAGTAACGAGAAACACAAACAAACAAGAAAACCCACCACCACACTCACAGGATGCAATCTTTCATTTTAAATTGTCCAACAGTTTAACTAGCGAGGCTTTTTTTTTTTCCAGAAATGCATTTTTAAAATCGTTAGCCCTTTCCCTGCTCCATAGAGCTCTTTACAACCATTTACTACTTTTTTGCTTCTGCTACAAAATCTAAAGCAATTGCAAATTAATTCTTGGAGATGCTCAGAGCAGGAATTTTGCTCCTTTGGTGAGCAGAGATACACAGTATGGGTTCCTAAGGATGCAGCAGCATGAAGGCAGCTCACTCTAACTTTGTCATGAAGAGAAGCCTGGATGACTATGACCTGGCCACCACCTGGGGGCTGGCTGGGTTTGCCCAGTGAGGTGTGAAGACCCAGAAATTTGCACGGCCAATTCATCAAGCAAAGATGTCCTGATGCTCATGCAACCTCTGGCCCCAGTCCTGACTCGGGTCAACCCAACAAAATAACTCTCTTGCCCCTCTAACAGACCCTTCATCCTGGCTTTCTGATGGAAGACACAGAGCTGGGCATCTCAGCAAACATCTACCTACAGCAACTCCAGATCAACCTCCCTTCTCCAGCCCAGCTGCAAATGCCTTCCTGGTAAAGAAAGGAGAAGAAAAGCAGCATGTTTTCCCACAAATACTACCATTCCCCGAGTTCTGCTGAGAAGCTGCCAGTTGGAAGGATTCGGTGGTTTAATGATAACATAACACAGCACACAGCAAGATTTTCCTTCACCCCTTGCCGCCCCAGCGCCAGCCACGGCTACGCTGCCGGCAACCTGGGTGGTGGGTTTCCCATGCGTGTGACATCAAATTCACTTGTGAGGATATTCTGTAGCATATAATTAGAATTTTTGCTTCTAATTTGAAGAAGCAGCTTTTTATATTTTTATATAAACCGCTGAAATCAGCCACATTAAAAAAAATCACGCAGGATAGTGACAACTGATATTAAACAGCTATTCACATGTGTCCCAATACCACAAGCCTCGTACACCCGCTCGGCTCTCCCCGCTGTAAGAAATCCAAATGACTTCAGCGCATAAAACGAACCATATGAATTAATCACCAGCTTTTCTGTCCTCACTCTCCAGTGTTATTAATTCAGGCTGAAAACGCGTGTGCCCCAGTACAAAGAGTGATCCAGCAAAGGAGCGTGGAGTTCGTTAAGCGTTCAACAATGTAAGGCCAACCTGGAAATGCAAAATAGCAGGTACCGCTTGCGGAGTTTCCATACAAATAGTTATCAATACCCCAGCAATGCCAGGGAAAATATCCTGCAACTGCTTTAATGCTGGAATTGCAAGTGAATGGAAACACCTCTAAAATAGTTGCTCAAAGAATGCATTCTTTTTATCGATAAAAATAACTGCCCAGTCTTTGATGCGAACTTTCAATCATTAATGGCAAACTTGTCAGTAAAGCTGGAGGCTGAAATTCAGTAACTGGAAACATGTGTGAAGGTAGCCCGAACACCAGCACCGCTTACTCCAGTGATTTATCATACACCTGAGGCCACACTATGCTCACACCAATAAAGCTCTGGATGGAAGGGAGAAAAAAAAAATGTTTTATTCAAAAATCATTTGAAACATGGCAAGGGAACCAAAAGCAATTCTAAAATATCTGCGTTATTTGTTAAAATAATTACTCTATAAACCAGCCAATTTTTAAATGTTACCGTGCGCAGTAAACTTTTATACAAAAAATTACTCCTCTAATAAACACAGTGTTGCTCAGTTGGTCTAGAAAACCTTTTAAAAGAGATCTATACCTTTTTAGCATGACACAATATCCTACTCTAAATGACTACATGGGAGGGTAAGTACAGATATCAAAGATAAAACATTTTTTAAAGTAGCTAGCAACGTGGAAATAAAGACAACTGAGTATAGGAAGCCTCTGGACTGAAAGGAGTGAAAAAGTGCTTCGTTTCAAAAGAAGGGCCCAGATCCTCTTCCAACTGATGCCTCTGCAGAGAGAGGAGTTTACAGCAATTATCTGGAATTTCTGGAGATGCTTGTTGGTCTACAGCATTATTTCCATTACAGAGGGTGGCCCCATAAAGCAGCACCTGTGACAAAACCATAGGGACACCTACAGCTCGCCCTGTCCGCCCCAGTTCAAGGCAGTGGGTATCAGCAGTCCGGCAGCAGGGGTTACTTTCTGGCAATCACATGAACCTTCTAGTTCACAGCAGCTTTATACCTGGTGCTGGTATAGATATAGTCTATTTTGTCTTCCATGTGTGCACGGCCAGGGAAACAACTGCAAAACTGACTTTCTTTCACATACAACCCCAGCAGGAAAAGAAGCTGCCGGGAACCCAGGATTTAGAAGTGAAATAAAACACTTGAGAAAGATATTCATGTACAGGATAATTTTCCAAAGAGAAAGTGCTGACCCTTAAAGACTGGCATGTGTCAGGAGTTTTTTAATTTAATTTTACTTTAAATTTACAAAGAAGTTCAAAATGCTGTTGGTAACCATAAGTTAGACTTAAAAGGTATTCAATAAAAATGTACACCGATTTCTTCTGCACATAAATCCAAAAGGTAAGATTGTGCAATATCAGTACTTCATATTTAATAATAACAAACAGATGGGAAAATATTATAATAAATTATTATAACTATCCAAGCTGTGTGCCAGAAAGTCTTGGCCAAATTCCCCTGCTTAACTATCTATAAACCATTTTCTCTGCACAGATCTCAGCGCTCTCCGTATTCCTGTAGATCGAAACATAAGCATCAAGCCACTCTCTTTTCTAAATAAATAAATAAATAAATAGCATCACCGCCTGAGCTGCGCCGTAGGGCTCCCACAACACTGCAAAACACGAGTGAGGATTTTTAGACGACGAGCTGTGCCGTACCACGACAGAGAAGGAGCTGCAGCACTGATCCCAACACCCAGCAGCCCCCAAGAAACCCCCGGGGGGGGGGATTTAGCTTTGCTCTGAGCTTCGGTTCACTCCTGTATCTGGGGGCAAGTTTTAAAGCCCAAATGACACTTGAGACTGAACCTCACCCACTCTGCAGCAAGGACACAGGCAAGAGAGCTCTGAACGCTGAAAGCCCTCCAACTCCCTTCCCAAGGGCTCCACAACCAACACAGCTGTAAATCCTGGGGCCTTTTAGGACAAAGATCTCTGTGCCGTGCCCGCAGATACGCGCAAGTGTGGAAATCGGCGTGGAGCGATGCTGCTCCGAGCCAGTGCCTGCCCCGGGCAGAGCCGGGCAATGTCAGGGCCCCGTGGCCGCTCCTGGCCCCAGCTCCGTTGCCAGCATTTGGGGCTGCTGAGCACCAGTATCACCTGGGCAATTCCCAGAAGGACCCACGGCACCGGGTTACCCTCCTGCTGAAGCCTTGGGATGAAGGCACACGCATTTCCATGTAAACACCAATTCCTATAGCTGGATTTTCTGAAGCTCAAATTTAAGGTGTTTAATCCAAAGCATCAAATTTTGATTTTAAAAAATACTCCTCCTCTCCCTGATTAGCATTAGCTATCAGACACGTCTGTTTTAAAAGCTAATAAGCCAGAAGAGATCATATTAAGAAGTAAGCCATGTAAATGACAACGTAATAAAATTATCAGCTAAATACAGAGGACAAAAATTGGCATTTTAGTGCTTCACAAAATGCAAAATAGATGGGAAGAGCTACTGCTCTGTGCTATCCTCTCTTACACCTCCCCAGCATCTCCTTCCCCCTTGCTGCCCTTCCCCATCCCTCTGGGAATGTCTGTGTCTCCCAGCAGAGATGAGCAGCCTGGTGTGCCAGCTCCATGCCACGCTTTCCTCCGAGCGAGACATCCAGCACAGCCGGGCAGATCCAACTGCACTGACGCTATTCCAGATTTACACCCAGAATTTGGCCTTTGTGTTTACCAAACCGCATAAAAAAAAAAAAAAAAAAAAAAAAAAAAAAAGTCCCGGCAGCGTTTGCCCCTGTGACAATTGGCGCTAACACAGGGCTGTCCCGCGGCTCCAGCAGCCCGTCGCTCCCATCGCTGACAGCTTCCTCCTGCAGCTGCGAGGCCGAGCAGAGACATCACATGGGGGAACCGAGCTCTGCCCCACGCTCCAGCTCTCCGCTCCAAAATAACAGCATTACCTCAGCAATCCCAAACAAGGGACGGGAACGATTTCCCCATTGGTTTTTACCCCTCATCCTTCACCTTTCCCCACTGTTCCTTTCCCCCAGAGGAGCCCTCCTGACATCTCCTCCCCACCCTGCACCCAGATTGCTCATCGCTTATTTACTGCACGGCTTGTTTATTCCCCCCCCCCCCCCTCACTCTTTTTTGGGGGGGGATCATCTTTGCTCTCTCCTTTCACCCCTCCCACACAAAAGTACCACCCTATTTTTGGAGGGTGGCAGGATGACTTTTCCCCTCGGTACCGCCGCTCAGCTCCCAGGCAGATCCCCACCGCCTGCAAGCGCAGCCATCCTGCGCCAGCCCCAAGGGGAAGCGGGGAAGAAGTCCTTTGCAAGGAGGAAAAAGTCCGTATCTGCAGAAGGCAGGCGGCTGGGTGGTGACAGGCTGGAGCTGCAGGACCTATTCCCGCTTTTGCTGTTTCCCACCCATCCCTGGAAGCCGTCCCTGCATGGGCTTGGGCAGGCAGGTCGGAGCCCAGCCTGCCCACGCAGCGAGGCGGCCAGCCCCGAGCCAGCTCCAGGGAGGTTGAGCAATACTTGTTGAGAGGCTCAAGTCTGCACGGATAAAACCACAGCCTGCCGCTCGGGATTCCACAGCCTTCCTACTCGCAGAAGCCAAGGGCTCCGTCCCACAGGTCTTCCAGCCGAGCTCGAGGTTTGTTGCTGAACCGGACACGACACAGCGAGGCTCAGACAAACATGAAACAAACCAGAAAATTACCCTGTATCTCCTCCCTGATAAATGTTCATCATAAATGGTAAATCAAGAAGTAACCTCATAAACCTCCACACCTCAGCTACCGGCTCAACTAAAACCCAGAGCCGTTTAGTCCGGTTTTAATGGTGGTTTAATCACCTAATAGCCTGAAAGCATAGGATAGAAATCAAAATCCCACTACTAAAACACTGTTATTTTAGGCACGGTGCCTTAACTGAGCAGCAACCTCTCGCTCTTACGTAGCAGATTTACATAAAGGTCTGGAAGCGCCTTGGGGAAAGTCTTATTCCCATCTGATGTCAAGGGAAGCAGGACCTGGAAGATGTGGTTAATGCGCACCAGGCAAGTGGGACCACAGCGCCGGGCTCATCTCCCTGCCCACCGATAACGCAGCCTGCCCCCTCCCCACAACAGGTACCTACCCTTGGGAGGGGACCACCTCCTTCAGGCATTGAACCTTCTGCCGAGCAAGGACAGGAACCACTTTTGTTCTTTCCAAGACAATAAAGAACGGCATCGTGCGCCTTCCTCTTCCCCTCTCAGCCAGCAAACCCACAGTTCAGGGGCCGGCACCCTCTCCGGCCTCGCTACCTGCAGTTTTCCTGCCATTCCAGGGTTTTCCTAGAGGGATTATGACTTGGGCAGATAATTTTGTCATGCATGCAGGCACAACCCCCCCTACAAAAGACTATGAAAATACAAGAGAGTTGCAATAAAAGCACCAACTGTTCTCAATCAAGGCACGAGAGCCAAGGTACAGCGGAGATTTCAGCGCTGGAAATTGCAGGGTGGGATTTACTTTGAAATCCTGACACTTATCTCTTTTGACTAACATAAAATATGTACCTTGGCTCACGCTCACTTCCTATATATGACTGGGAAGAGGATGGCTTAACACTGCGGTTTCACCCAGTTTAGAAACGGAAAAGAAACCCATGAGAAAATTATTTCGCTAGACTAAAAATAAATAAATGAATCCAATTTTTTGAGAGTTTAAGGGGACATGGTGGATGCAATGAGGAGGCGGTCAGAAGTATTTGGCTAGGTAGCATTCTCCTTAAACCAAAACCGGTAACATAAAACTATAATACTCAAGTCCTAGTATGGTATTTAAGAAAATAAGGGCATCCCACTCAGAAGCACACAGGGCTCAGCGGGAAGCAGATGCATCAGCTTTGACTTCTGTGCAAAGATGCCCCAAATCACATAAAAACACACGAGATACTTCAACTCCCAGTTGCCGCAGTAAATTCCTTACAGTCAAACAAGATGCTTTGGGGATAGTAAGAAAACTGGCAGCTCCAAGGCCCCAGCTCCCTTCTGCTGTACCTCTGAGACGCCGCTCAACACAATCCAACAGCACAGCGCACGCTCTTCTCTGCACGTCTTCTTTGTTTTGTATCAAATTTTGCACATTCGCTCTCGGAATGATTTTATCCGAAATCTGAAGTTCAGACGATGCTCAAGAATGCAGTCAAACCCCATGAATTTTTACAAAGATACAGGTTTTAAATGTTGCTAAGTCATTAAACACTTTCTTCACACAAATGAGTCAGTTTGCTCATATTTAAATCCGGGAGAGGCAAGGAAATGTAGTATTTCTGGTTGCTGCTAAGCCCCCAGATTTGATCTTAATTTGGCTTTGAGGTGCTGCACAGTTCTATTTTTTTTTGTATGCACAAACACACTACTGTAAGCACGCTTTCTGCTATAAGTGCAACTGCTTTCTAAATTTCTATACACTAAGTCTCTCTGAACTATGACACACTTTTTTTTTTTTCTGATTTAAAAATGGCAAGACGAAGAGAGTTTCAACAATTTCAAAAATGTTGACTTCATTTTCCTGATCCAGAAATCTGCGCAAACGGGTGCATTCCCATGAATAATCTCCATTTCAAGGAAACAACTTTTTTGGACAAAGGAACTTTAAGAAGAAATCCATAGACGGCTCCATTCATGTGGTCACTCACTTTTGCATCAATTTCTGCAAAGACAGTGAAGAGTGACAGCTTGTTCCCTGCTCCGGGGAGATCAAGGCGTCCAGCACTTAGAGGAAGATCAAACTTGACCTCTGGCTCTCACTCCATTACCCAACGCCAGTCCTTCTAGCCGTCTTTATATGTGAAGTGAACACAGCAAATGCAATAAACTTCAAAATACAGCCATGTGAAGAAACACACAGGCTTCAAAAAGGGACTCTGCCAGCATAAATACATTAACCTCTTTAGCCCTCAGTAGCATTGAACAGTCAAATAAATACCCTTAGAAAGATGACTTGAAAGTCGGGAAAAAAACACCCCACACACCACTCCTCCTCCTCCCAGCAAGAAAAAGGAGACAATAAGAATAGATGAGAGCACAATGGGATACGTGTCCTGAAACCAGCCCTTTGTTTTATTGGTCAAGTCAATGGATTAATACTGGTTTTTAACGCGTGGCCAAAAAAAAGTTACTATCAGATACAAATGGGCAGGAATACTGAAGTGTTCTTCCTCCTGTCAAAGCGCCGTTTCTACTGCAATGCTGTCACTGCTCCCTCCACACCTGCCTTTGAGCAGCACAAGAGACATTCTGAGTACGGTGCAGGTCTGCTGATGATTCGTCAAAGAGCTTTTTAAATCCTACCACTCATTGAAAAAGACAAAAGATCTAGGCCATTTAACCTGACCCAAACCACAGCGCATTTCTGCTCATCAAATGTTCCTGATGGAAAGTATCCAAAATCTATGGACTTCTACTCAGACTTCCACACTCCGGATCAAATCTAGAATAAAGGAAGGATGAAGAATATCCCGATAGAGTTCGATTCCTTAAAAAGGGCCCACACTCTCACTGACCTTCCCCAGAGCTCCTACACAACTTCCTTTTGCTGCTCAAAGATGCCAAGTCCCAAGACCTCAACCCTTTTATTTGTAATTCCACCATATACCTTGGGAACATCCAACAAAGACCTACCATTCCCGAGAAGAATGGTGCTCAAAAACTTTACATTCAGAGCTGTAATCATCCTCTATAAATTACCGCCATAAAATTTTTATGTGATATGTATCGGGTCAGAAAAAGGGCATCTGAATGGTTAACCAGACATAGATAAATCAGATGAACGTTAGAAATGACAGTGTGGTTAATGAAAAATAAAACCAGCAGCAGTTCTTTGGATGTCCTTCAGTTTATTATTATTATTATTATTCAGGGGTTATTCTGCACATCAAGGTTTATTTAACTTCAGAAAAATAGAAAAATAAAAATAAAACTTGTTCTCCCATGCCAGACTTGAACTTTTGATCGAAGCATGCCTTGAAGACAACTCTGCCCATCTCTCATCCTTCTTCCATCAAAAGCCTGGCGATATCACAATGAATTTAAGCAGCGCCTTGCTGAGAAGTGTCAGCCTGTTGAAGCCAGGACTGTCATGGAGCTAATCCATTGTTTTCACTGGATTCTCCCCAACTTGTCTTTCTTGCTAAAAATCAGAAAAAGACTTTACTATCTATCTCCCGCTTTTGAGGTGTATTCTGCTTTTATGTTGGCCTTCTGGCTTGCAAGACAGATTCACTAGAATTGACTGCTTTCTACAAGTTCAAACCAAGTAGATGGACTATGTCTGGGCTGGGCTGACTCTTGGCATTTATGACAACTGGCAAATACCACGGGGACAACCAGAGCGCCATTATTCTTGCTCGGCAGCACGCTCAAGATCCTTCAAACACGGTAACACATAGGTGAGTAACTACGGCCAGAAAGAAGGTACTGTTCAGAAGCAGAAAAACCAGCAATAACCCATAAATGAGGTGAGGACATAAAATAAAGCCGATGTCCTCCGCAATTGCCTGAACACTTAACAAAACCCTATTTCAAACAGTTGCCTGAGTTTTGGTTTTAAAAATAGAACAAATAATCGCACAGCACAGCACTTACAGGAAGAATTCTGTGGCTACTGTACAAGGCCAGCCTTGCTGAAAGACTTTGCTCCAGTTTTGCAGCAGGAAAATTCATTCTTTTGCACAACTGAAATAGGAAGAACCAAAAGAGGGAGAAGCAACAACTCCCAACAGTCAGTACAACTGCTGCAACCTCTTGCTAACCCCCAGCGTGAGCAAGGTCGGAGCGGTCATACCTGCCTGGTTACCTTTTGGAAGCCCGTCTGTGCTGTAGGACACGGATGGCAGGTCTGCAGATGGCACTTCTGCCCGCGCCGCACCTCCCTGTCCCTCCTCACCGCCGAACCAGTCCCGAATCCCAGCACCGCCAGTGTCACAGCGGGGCTGGGCGGGTGGAGCTCTACTTCTCTGAGTGATGCACAAAACTGAGGGTCTTATCGCAGGGGTCGTTAAAATTCCCACAGGCTTTGCTGAAGGACTGGGGGAATTAATCACCCTCTCCCAGCCACGCTCCAACTGGCTAATCACATCTGACCTCCTAAACCCCCCCCAAACAAGTGGGAATTGTGTTCGGGTTACCCAGTCTCACACTGTGCACCATCCCCGTGCATTATTAGACACTGCTAAACCTCACCCCAAGCGGTGGCAACTTTTCAGCAGTGGGCAGCGTTTCCCTTGACTATAGCGAGTTTGGAACAAGCTTTTAGGATCCTTTGGCAAAATAAATGCCTTCTTTTTTTTTTACACAAACAAGTAGCAATCAGTCCAAGCTGGGATGTTTGGACACAAGTCAAACCCTCCTCAAAAATTTGAGCGTGATCAGAGCCAGTGCCTTTGTTCAGATGCACCTCCCTATGAAAAGGCTACTTATAAAGATTTTAGTTTTTTTAAAGAAGTGAGCTGGCACTTTTATTAACCCTAGTCTTGTTTTTGCTTTTGCACAGGAAGCCGCAACTGGGAATACTGCACAAAGTCCCAAGTTTAACGGAAAGGCTTAACACAAATCCAGTATAAGCTCAGGATAGCAGATAACGGAGAGGCTAATACAAGATAAGGAGAACAAGTGCTGGCTTTATAACGCACACAAGCCAACGCAGAGCCAGTACCAGACTGTTCAGGTATATCTGTGAATAGGTGCACTCTTACATACTTATAGCAATTGAAGTTAATCGAACTGCATTGTCTTTCTCTTAGTACAAATATCCCCAGATATTAAATAAATACCCACATATACAAATTTACTTTCATTAGACTCTTGATAAAAGGATAAAAACCTAAGCAGATATTAAGACCATCACCCTACGCACATTAAATCCTTTCCTTATAAAGGAGGAAAGGCAGTCAAAAGGGGAGAATGCATTTCAGGAGAAAACACAGAGGTTATGAAGCTTTGAATACAATACCCTTGCTATTTGCACACAGATTTGCAAAAAACAGAAGCTCTGATTATAGTTGCAAATGAACTACACCTGCTCCAGCCAAACTGGGCACCACAGCTTGATGTGCGTGATAGCATCCAAGCGCTGGCTGGAGATGGAGCGCTGGAGCTGAGGAGCCCAGCACCCACCGATCGACGGTGCTGCCTGTGGCCACTGCTGGCAGAGACAGAGGCTGCTGCATCCCAAGACACGGTACATGTGCTACCAGACCTTCAAGACCACCTTTTTTTTGCTGTTATATATTTAATTCCTGCAGTATTCTCCCCACAACACAGGTTTTCAGGCAGACCAGACCCATCACTAATGAACACACACATGCATTTTGCACTTCTACCATACCTTTAACGCTGAAGCTTCAAAGGGATGCAGCAATTCAGCCACCTCGCTGAGGACAAACGGTGCTCGTGTCACGTGTGGGCACCCTGCCAGACTGCTCCAGGTCCACGACTACTCACTGTAATGACTTTATAAAGGCTTTTGGCTTTTATGCCTTCATATGCCAGCTGCAGGAGGGCCAATGACAACGAACCCGTAATACGGGGAGAACACCCTTGACCTAGTCCAAACTCAGGGCACTGACTGTCTGTAGGCAATTTTGGGAATAACCCAAAATGAAACATTAAACCGTCTCATAACTGATGCCATGCCCTGTGCAGCACTGCATTTCTGCTCCACCAAGAGCTAAAAGCTTAGTTTAAGCATCACAGACTGAAGTAGGAGATAAGTCCCTCAGCCACACCATGCTCGCCTTGGAATTGTAGTCAATGTTTTTCCAAACCATGGAAGACAAAGATCCAACTTCTCTGTTTTAAAAACTAATACTGGAGGACATTCCATTTAACTTAACTTTGACAACGCATTAAGGCAAGAGCTTTCATCAAGGAGAGCTCCAATCTTGCTAGGCACTCAGTCCAACTTGCCTTTTTCTGAGGAAAATCTCTGCCTGCAAAAAGCATTTTTTGTTTGTTTCCTTTTTATTAAGGCTAGGACAAAAGTCAGTCACAAGAGCTGTGGAGAAACAATTTGCTTAGGGAAAGGGTTTCCCAGTTTCTGCAAGACTAGCGTTCCCATTCCACCCACTTACATTCCTGTATTAAGAGAAAATAAAATCACATCCGCAGGCCGGTCATCGGTTACACAGGTCGACATCCAGGCAACATGGCAAATAGCTGAAAGAAAATTACTTGCATGGAAAGATCTTGTTTGAAGAAGTTATGCACTCATTCCAGCACCATCATTTACATCAGTCCTTGTTAAGAAGTATTTTATCCCTTAAAATCATTTGCATAATTGCCGCAATCAAAGGAACTACTTTACAGTAATAACTTTAATGGCAGATTTTTCCTTAAACATTCTTTTTAAAAGGTACCTCCCAAGGTTGGTGCATCCATATGCCAGTAAAAATAAAGACAGGAGGTGACACTCAGGAAATGCATGGTGCAGAGAGGGACCAGTTGCTTTTTGTTTTGTGCTTCGTTTATGGAAAATCACTTTATGATGCTCAAAACGCATCCCAGAACCGAAACCTTTGTCACTTCAACAGCAGCCTCGTTGGTACATGGGCAACTCCCTGGTGTTTTTTCTATTAATTTTGATATTTACTATCTGTAACCTTAATATAGGGGAATCTGGCTTCTTTGCATGCTAAAACAAGGTCTTGTAAGCGAGAGTCTATGTCTCTTCAACTTGCCTTCTCTATAGGTTAGCAATGAAAAACATAGAGCCAGAGAATTGCCTTTGGTACGTACATCAGTGACTCCCTGGGTGATGCACCATTACTTTGGGGATGTACCATTAACATGCGGCGAGTCATTTCAGCAGCCAGACAACAAAGAAAACCTCCAGCAAAACATTAAATACAGCTTAGAAGTTTTGTATTGTTTCATGCCTTCAGTTCAGTAGTTGCAGACATCTAAAACAGGCAAGCTACTGTGCCAAATATACATATATATAAAAAAACCTGGCAATCCCTTCTCCAAAGACCTTGTGGTTTCAGGATACATTGCAGGAAGCCTGGACAAGGAGCCAGGCACATGGATGGGGAGGGAATACATACAAAATTGATAGCTGCCCAGCACTTTTTGGGCATGGGACTTGCTACAGCAATTTTCTTACCATGTAGGAGCTCTGGACTGCTTTTCTCAGCTCCACGGAGACACAAGCACAAGAACACAAAGATAGTGGCTGCAGGGCTTCGGTAGCATTGTAAAGTTTATTTTTAAGATGGGTAAGAACCACTGGATCAGTTCTGAATATCCAGAATATTCAGAATAACTAGGGACTTAGAGCAAACAAGCCAAGATCTAACGGGAAGTTAGAAGCAGAAGCCAGCTGGGATTTCCACCCTCCAGCTCCAGGGTGCTATCCCGAAGTCTGTGTCCTCTGGATAACACAGCTTCATTTCAAACCCCAGGGTGCTCCACCAACGCAGCTGCATCACCCAGCTGATGCTGGGATGCTCCTCACGGGAAGCTTAACCGGGGCCCCAGAGGCATCATGGCTTTGTCCAAGGAGGCTCCACACCAGCTGTAGGGCAGTTCCTTCCCCGGGCAGCATCAACAGAGAACTTCGGAGGAACACTTCCACTTAATTGAGGTTCTCAAACGAGTCAGGCCTGAATGAAGGCACGTTGCCCTTTAACACAGTTCTAATTACATTAAAACAAAATGCTTTCGTGAACATTGAGAAAGGCTGGGGAGAGAATCAGACAAGCTATAAATTAAAGCAGAGGATATGAATACCATGCAAGCTGCAGTGTTAGGGTTAACGTGGGTCTGGAAACAGTTTAGTGAAAACCTGGTGTGGCTAGAGGCCAGCTCCGAGTTTAGTTGCTTTGGGCTAATCGTTTCCTTCAGGCAGGCTACTCTAGCACACTAATAGGTTTTAATAAAAACTTCCAATTGGGCCAGTAAACCCCTCATTAAGCTGTTTTTAAAGCATGAATTTAAGAGCGGCGAGGGTAAAAGGTCACGAGGAGTATTTAATTCACAACGGCTGGCAAAAGGTGCTGTTGTGATTGAAAACACCAGAGTTCAAGTGTCCAGGGCCACATAAACATCCGACTCTGTCACTAGACCTGGTTAAGTGACAGCTTGAAAAATAGATTTAATAAGACAGAGAGAAAAGTTTCCCACTCTTACATGAGAAATAGGAACAGCAGATCACAATATTAGCCAGGAACAGGAACAGTCAGTAAGCAACCCCGTCCCTCCCATCTCGGCATGGGGGGAGGACGAATAAATAGCAGCCTATGGCCATCTGGGTGTTCAACCCCGCAGCGATTCCCAGGGGCTCGCTGGGACGCTCGCGCCGCGGCTCCATGGTCTCCTGCTGTGAAGAGAATAAAGTTCTCCAGGAATAACACAGACCAACCCGTCCTCCACGTCCTGCTGCCAATGTCTCTCCCACATGCCGTCTGTACAGCGAGCTACCGGAGTAACAAGTGCCACCGGGTGCAGCAGGATTCTTACGTGCTGCCATGCGAGAAACCACACCTCTACCAGTGAATTCTCTTACCCCTGGGCACCCTCACACCCACCAGGCAGATGGGTCTGCAGGAATCAAGGGGTGAGCTCTGGGCACAGCTCAGCCCAGGCATATCCCCATCTCAGTACACTGTTAAACTAAGCTCTGGACCTGCACTAGCGAAGTTTGACCTCAATCATTTCAACTTACTCTCATTTTCCTCCATGACTGCAGCGCTGCTCACTAGTGTAGCGCCACTAACACGGAAACTTCGCCCCTTCTGTGGAAACACGCACTCACAAAGGAGAAACATCTCAATCTTGTACAGCAAAAGCCAGAACCCCAGCTGTGCACTCTAACATTTAATTTTATGTCAATGCACATCTAAAATTCAAGATCCCTGAAGACCTTTTAAAAGAAAATCCTCCTTGGAACAATTTGCGTTGAAGTAAAGAGTGAGGATTTAACAAGTAATGGAGAATTACATACACTCGGCTCTCAACTTTTCATTCTACTTCTAATCAAAACACACTTCATCTTAAATTCTGAGATAATAGATGCAATATAAAATTAGGGGGCAGGCATGGGTATGAAGTAAATTATTTGCTTATTCCATGTTTACAGATAATGGAAAAAAACTAGGACTTGAATTCAACCTTCAGTGATTGTCTTCATACCAAAATTAACAAGAAAGTTTACTGTAAGAGGAAAAAAAAAAGGTCTTATTTTTAAAATATGCTTCTAATTCCAGCCATACAGTTGGCCTGCAAAGAGTGCAGAAGCGAAGCTCTCTGGAACAATCCCCAAGGAAACATTTGCTTTGGCTCCAAATAGGACACTTTTGTGCATCAAGAGTCAAATAAGATCAGCTGCTTCTCAGTCCTTTCCGTTTAATGATCCCATTGATAGCCACAAGGTAAACAGATGCATTTCTGTCTATTCTGCGTGTTCCTTGCTGGGAATCCAGATTGCAGCTCCGAGAGGCATCTGACGGCCACGGAGGTGACAATGTGGAGTCAGAATCTCCCCAAACAGTTACATCATTTTCCACACCCCACCTGGATTTTTACTTTACAGAGAGACACGGCTGTCCATTACAACTCACGTGGTCTTTTCAGCTTTTCTGCAGCTCTGCTTAGCTCCCCACTGGTATCTCAGGACAGACTTAGGGCCATCTGAATATCTGGGACTCCTTAACACAATAAGGCAGAACAGAAGAAAGAGGACAAGAAAGCCTGTTAAGAGAGCATCACCTTTTTCAAAGCCTCTATTAGAACAGAGATAATAAATCACTATCAGGCTTCCACTGGGGAAAAAAAAGAAAACGTCCTTGGGGGTATGTCAGACTGAAGCATCATCAGAAACTACTGCTCTTGGAGAGCACATCCTTGCTCAGAAAGAGTCAGAAACAGCAAAGCTGTCAACACCACAAATCTGCTGAAGCAGCTTTGGTCTCATTCTGAGCCAAGAGAAAAGATATCCTTAATTTTAAAGAAGGGTAAAATAACAAGTTGACCTTGCTGGTTCCTTCTAGTCCCAGCACCACAGCTGCAACCTTCACAGAGAAGGAGACCTGCCACTTCCGGACCTGAGCCAGGACCAAGTGTGCTGAGTGAGGCCAGGTGGCTCGTGATGGCACACACAGGTCACCAAGGCACCTAGAAAGGAGCTTGAAGGAGCTACGGAGGAAAGGTCTTGGTACACCAAAGCTCAAGGAGGAGATTTAGGCTGAGGATGAAGTTGCCACAAAAGCCAGGTCTCCAGGAGCAGCCTGGCTGCTGGCCCTGCAGGTGCACTCCACCGAGGACAGGCACTACATCCATCCATCCATTCCCGAGACTCCCAGCAGCCTCAGCTCTGCTAGGAAGGACCAAAGCAATCCAGCATACTCTGGCCATTGAGCAGTCCCAGCAGAGTAGAGTCCACACTCAGAGCACCACACTGCCAGAAACGGGGAGAAAAAGGGGACATCCAGCCCAGTGCTCCTGTCTGCTGGCAGGGAACCTCACACAACTGAGCTGTGCCTGTCCACAGGGAGGGACCCGATGTCAAACGGCTCCATGCTCACTGAAACACGCCACGCTACATCTAAAGCCAAATTTATACCTGAATAACAATAAATAAAGCTGAGAACTTATTACAGCTCGGCTAATTTCAGAGCAGCGCTGACCCCCAGGCTGGCGCCCGCTCCAGGATTTGCATTGCTGAGCACCTCTTCACCTTTCAAAGATAAATAGTCCAACGCAGCCCGTGCTTTGCGCTGTGAAAGCTCTTGCATGGCTGTTTCACGGTTCATTCCCCAAAGTGAGGAGTGTTTTTAATAACTGTTACCTGACAGGAGTAAGAGCAAAGAGCAAAACCTGTGGCAATACCAGTTGATCCCATTTGGCCTAACAGCTTGTTGTTATTTCCAGACTCTGGAGTTCTTTAAAATTCATAGGGACAGCCTGCAGTTTTAATAGAGGCTACCAAAATCCATCCCAAGATGTATTAAAAAAAGCACACTTCCTGGAGGGGAATAGGAAACAGTCAGCATTTACAAAGATCTCTCCAGGAATTTTTGTTTTTAAGATCTTGCTTTGAAGTAGATGCTACCAAAGAATAAGGCTTCCAGAGCTCAGCAATATTTAATGTACTTCTACAGCAATGGATGACAATGTTGTTGTTTCAGCTATATTATAACAAAAATATTGTGGTTTTCCTGTATTCTAACAAAAGTAACTCAAGATTTACATCTCATTCATCTTATTCAGAAGTAGCCCTTAAGCCAAAAACAAGGAAGGGAGAGACCCTACTGCGTACAAAGGACTTCAGTAATCCTCATAGGGTGACTATCCAGTGGGGACATAAAGAAAGGCCAAAGAAAGATAAAACACCACTTGCGAAAAGCAGTTTTTCTACAACCATCAGCAAGAGTGGAAAACATACACAGAAGATAAGTAACTTGAGTTAAAACTAAGATGGGTGTCCTCACTAACCCAACAAAAGCGTGGATTCATACTGTAAAGTCCAGCTGGTTAAAAAATCCACATCTGATTTGGAAGTATTATCTAAAACACACAGGAGTAGAAATAATTCTCCATACTCTTCTGCCTCTCCACTTGGTGAAGCACCATCTCAATCCCACGTGCACTGAAGCAGCACATCCACTTACAACTGATTAGAATGATCAATCAGTAACAAGGAGACAGATGCAATTCCCTGAAGGAGAAGGGGAGGCATCCTCAGTCGTTACTTTTGCAAGCCTCCATAACACACAGACACAAATGGACTTTAGCTATTCTTATGCCTTATATTAGAAAAGCCAAATTTCCCTTTGTGACTGGCTAGTGACAATTTGGGAATACTAATTCCCTTTTTAGCCACACAAGGACGCAGCATCCTTCTCCACCCACCCATCCAACAGCATGAGCACCTGGATGAAGGGATGAGAAGACACGACCAAACAGGCTGTTTTAAGACATTACGCCATGGTAGTACTTCCCAGAAGCACACCAGCAGTCTTCATAACATTTCCACAGAGAGGGATATTTTCTACCAGGATTTCTAACTTTCCATTTAGACTCCGGTTGTGGGTTGGAGCACTTAACGCTTAAGAAAAACCCCAACCTGTGCAAAGCACGAATCAACTTTCCAGACCTCCAAAGGAGTAATATCTGCACCTGACACTTGTGGAAAAGCAGATGATATGAGCAAGAGGTTCTTGACTTGATACAAATCCCCAGTGGAAAGGGAAATGGAATTTGGGGCAACAGGTTCCCTCCCAGGGGATATCCTTCAGACCTGGCTTCGCTTGGTTCCCTCAGGCTCATTTAACTATTTGTCTTTAACGTCCCCCTCCTAATGATGCTGTTGGTACTTATACAACCCTTCCACCAAGCCTCTTTCCATCTCAAATTACAGAATTTACACCAGTTTTCCTTTCTTCAAAGGCATACGGGCAGAAAGAAATTGAGTGAAAGGCAGAGAATAGAGACAATCAAACCTTAAAGATTTGAGAGAGAAAGATAGAGAAAGCAAGCTAGAGTAATGTAAAAGCTACATACCCACAAATGCATCAATAAATTATTACTGCAGACTTTTTCTCATTTTTATTCACTTACCAAAGGAATACCTGCAAAACAAAATGAAGAAAAAGCAAAAAAATTAAAATCTTGGTTGATCAATTGTAGGAACCTATGTGTCTCATTAGTTTTATTTCAAACTTCACACATTTTGATTTTCAAAACATATCTGTCAAGGAGTAGAGAAATGTGCCTGAACCATGTAACATGCAACTCAAAGGCACTAAATGGTAAATTTCTGTTACCCGGAAATGCAAGAAGAGCAAAATCGTTCATTTCTGGGCAAATTAAGCTGTTAGTTAGCGCTTCAAGGAACTGGTTACCTTTCTTTCAATAAAGATGCTAACGCAGCACAGCCAGAAGAGACAGCACAGTCCCAAATCACAGCCAACGTTGAGCTTCACGAAAGGCTGCTCCTCACCCTTCCTCTGACTTGAGAAACTCCTCTGAGAGAGCAATCTATTGACAGTGCAGCTTAACCAGGTTCTGCTGCAAGATCTTTCATTGATGGTTTCCAGAGCATGCTAAGCACCTCCCAGGCAGAAGGCAACAACTGAAGTTGTTAAAAACATGAAGCTTAATGCGTACTTCTGCACTGGTGAGACCCCCGCTGCTGAAAAGCAAGAAGTTACTTCTCACTGGTGAACCATTCATTGCATTTTTTTTTTTTCCCATTTTGAACACAGGGAAGTCTAGCGTGATGCCAACTGCTTGCTGAGCGCTCTGTAGGAGATGCTCCTCAATCCTCAGTGCCTCAGGAAAAGGATACACACTCACTGTGTCATTTTCATGTGAATTTCTGCCACAATCTGGTGCATCCTTTAACTTGATTTTTTAACTGGTCTTCTCATTGAAATTACCTTCAGCCTTAACTACAACATACTGATTTTGTGTAAGATTACCAGTTCCCATTAAAAGTAAAACCCAATGGTTAATAAGTTTTAAGATGATGTTCTTCAACAGACAGCTTGTGTTTAGTCCCATTATGGCTTCAACCTCACATCAGGGCTTTATTATTTGTATCTGCAGCATATTGCATTACATTAACCAACAATAATTTAAAAAAAAAAAAAAGAACCCAGAACAAAAAAAAAAAACACCCCAGGCCTTTAAAGATTTTCAGAAAGATTTGCTCTTACTGAAAACGTCCTGAATAGGTGTGCAAAGTTTATACTCGTACACATGTAGTTCAAATAGTTCTACAATTCATCAATCTAAATATTTTACTACATATTTAATAACAATTTCATACAGGGCTACTGACGTAGAGAGAGCAATAACTTTAAAATGCACAACAAGTTTTAACTTTCTTAATAAAAGTGGCTCTTTATAAAGATATCTGTCATTAAGAGCAACCTAACTTTGCTATTCTCCACCACAGTTGTGGTGCAGTTAAACATAAACTTGTACGAATTATTCTTATTTCTTGGCAGAAGTTAAAAACCCCCTGAGGCTCATTTAAAACACACACACACAGACACACACAAAATGAGGAATTAATAAAATATTGTATTCTTCTGAACCACATTAAGTTTTCTGACGTGTGTCTGTTGCTGATTACATCAATCTAGGCTCCATAACTTGTCATGTGATGACAGGCAAACACTTGTGAATTTATTTCTCTGAAGAAGCCTGCGATACAAATGCCAAGGAAACCAAACCAAATGGCCCGCTCCAAATACATAAAAGCAGCAGGGCTTCTTGCAGGGATTTTTTTTTTTTTTAAATAGGTACAAGCAGGCAGGTACCCAATTTCTGTAGACTTCAGGTTGGAGTTTGGAACCTAATTACCATTTTTTCTTTTCAAGGTCCTCTGCCTTGCTTATATGGAGTAAACAGAAGTGTTTATCCAAAAAAATGGGTATTTTTTTCCTACTGCCCGCCATGGCATTTGAAACATTACCAACAGATAATGACAAGTAAAAAATATGGATTTGATTTTGCGGGTTTGGGGTTTTTTGGCAAATTTCAACAGAGCAACTTCTGATCTGCACATTGTCAAACCCAGAAATTTTGCAAATTCAAAGTATATTCCATTTGGATTTTCTAAATCAAATTAAAACGCGATGTCATTTCTGTTCTCTGTTTGGAGAAACAATGTCATTAGCCATGACTTGTCATTACAGGCAAGCTCCATGTCACTTAGAAAGACTGTAAGTATCAGCTGGGAATCATAAACATCATCAAATATTTGGGTTAAATTGTTTTCAGCACATTGTCATGCTGATTAATTCTAGCTCAAGTGTATCCCTGGAAAGCAAAAACTGATAGCGAAGCACAGTTAAAACTACATAAAACTACATCGCTCCTGATGAAAATACTTTCCGCTGTCAGTGCCTGTGGTGGAGGCAGAGTGGACCTGAGATGAGTTTGAAGACACGGCTCTGCAAGAGCTTCCTGTGTCTCCAAACCATCGCTGCGCAAACAAACAGGGACCTCCCAAACCAACCCAGAAGAAAACACCACCTTTTTCGTACAACATCTTTTTTTTTCCTGTGTGCAAAGCATGCGGAATGATGCTGTTTGCTCAAGGAGGAGGAAAAGCAGATTGGCCAGACTTGCCCAATAAATTTACATTCTTTCTCCACTCACCTAACCCACAGCTACGCAGATTATTTAATGCAAGAGTTGCCTGTGACAGGGACTTGTCTTACAAGTCTACAAAACATGACAAAATTCTAAATAGAGTCTATTAATAAATAGTATTACAACACAGACAGGAACTCATATTTTTACATCTACTGATGCTTACTACGAAAATGCATCTGTATTTATAATCCAAGAAAAAAAAAAAAACAAACAAACCAAACACTGTCCTACCCACCACTCACAGCCCATCAGTGCCCAACACACAAGATCCTTCCAACTAAACTGATTTCCACAGGCAGGATAATTCCCTGCTGCATCCCTAATCTGCAGCTGGTGTTAACAGTTTCTCTCACTGTTCTCCATGGAGAACATCCTCTACAGAAAGTGAACCCAGATGTCAACTGTCATCTCCATTATGAATCTCTCTTATTCTCTGGGCTGTATAATTTGGGATGAGGGAAAAGGTGTTTGGGTAGTAGAGACACATTTTCTATTCTCCATCAGGATACAGCTCCAAAATCTGCTGTAAGGAGTTTTCCTCTCGTTACACCTCTCCAGCACCTTTCCAGAATGGAAACCAGGTAGACCTCACACAGTGAAATAAACCTTCCCTGTGAAGGATGGAAATGTGACTTAGTAACTACCCCAGTCTGCCTTCCAGCACCAAGCCAGGGAGAGGAGGAAGCAGGAGACCATCTCCCCAGGAGATAAGCAGCAGCCTCAGACCCAGCGGGCAATCAAAGGGACACCTAACTGGCAGAGTGAAGAGCTTCCTTCCAAAATGTCAGTAACAAGGAAAACTGGATAAGCTGCCTGCCATAAAACCAGGTGTTGCATTAAGGGAGAAAAAAAGGGCAAAGCCATGGGGCTTTGTTAGGGTGGTGAGACACTGGAACAGGTTGCCCAGAGAAGCTATGGCTCCCCCATCCCCGGGGGGGTTCAAGTTCAGATGGATAGGGCTTTGAGCAACCTGGTCTAGGGGGAGGTGTCCCTGCCCATGGCAGGAGGGTTGTAACTTGATGATCTTAAGGTCCCTTCCAACTCTAACCATTCTATGATTCTAAACATAGAAAGTGCAGAAAATCTACCTGCCCCAAGACAGGAGCAACTGTGTGAGACTCACCTCTGGCAGACGCCTGTCTAAACAGCAATGGAGACTCCACTTCCCCCCCCAGGTATTCAGCTCAGTGTTCCTCCATATCTACATTTAGAAGGCTTTTCCTTATGTCTAACTTTTATCTTCTTTCCCACATAATCCAACAGCTTCTTGTCCTATCCACATGGAGACAGTGAACACAGAGAACAGCTAATTTCCATCCTCTCTGCTGCTTTCACGCACTTGAAGATCTTTGTCTCCTTTCCCAGTTTTCCTTTCTCTCAACTAATCAAACTCAGCTCCTTCAGCTTTTCACCACAACAGGCCACTTTCTGCACCGCCACTGAGGCTTGTGCCTCTTCTCTGCCCGGCGTGGGGCCGGAGCCACTTCCAGCGCAATGTGACAACCAGACACGAGATGCTGGCTGACACCTCCCAGCTCCCAGAAGTGGAAAACCTCATCCACTGCTGTCTTGCACATGACGCTCCTAAAAGTTACTGGTTTACGTGCCTGAAAGCTTGTTTGGTGAACCACAATATACCAACCAAATTAAAGCCGTAAACACTTCAGGGGATAAAAAAAAAAATAAAAAATCTTTTCAATGTATATATATGTACAGTACCTGGCACCTGGATATCCACTTCCTTAGCACATTGCCTCAAAACAAAGAAGCCAGTTGGCAAACATCACTTGCAAGAGACTGAGAGTCCATCAAAATGAGATGACAGAATTAGTCTAGTGCACCATTAATTTCAGAACATCATTAACTTAAAAGTGTGGGGGTAAGAAACATTTTTGACAGCTGGTTTCAGTTGCTGCCAAGCCTTTAGTATTGCACAGCGGTGGTGGGGGGAGGAAATAAGCTAGAATGGTAGTAAATGAAACCACTCGTCTGGTTTCTGGATTCACTTTATTGTGGTCACAGATCTCTAAAAACTGGGATTCTGCGCTCTGTAATTACAACATCCACATTTAAATGGAAGGAACAGGGATAGCATTAAAAAAAAAAAAAAAAAGAGTGCTCGAGGATGAGGTTTACTCCTCGGTTTGCACATGGTGCTGGCAAAGGTGCCTGAGCAGAGCTGGAGCCAAGCGAGGGATGAGGACGGGCACAGCCGCCCTGCTGGAGCCACGCCGGGTGCTCACACCCGCACCCCGTCCTGCCCAGCCGCGGCGCGGACGGGCACAGCCACACAGTTCTCCCCAACGCCGAGCAAGCGGCAGCTCCCGGGCGGCCAGACGTACAACCACCATTTGATTTTCCCCTTTGCAAGGCCAGGAACCAGGCTTGGTTAAGAGACCAAATGTGAATTACCCAACTAAGCCCCAGCACTTGCCAACTGTTCTGACCGTGCTCATTTCCAAAGCGAAAAATTATTACAAGCCCTTGGCTTACGTGACTGCAGAATTTGCCAAATTCAAGCGAAGTTTGCTTTGGTTAAATCCTTCCAGTGCCAAAACCAGATGTCGAAATGGCAGCCTTGGGAACCCTACCCTGAGCTGCTCCTCAGGCCAGACGGCGAGTCCAAGGCAGGAAAGGTGAGAATGGAAGTCGGCAGCAAGAAGGGGACCGCAGCGGCACCGCAGCTCCTCCACCCTGCTTCGCCCTGCCGGAGCCACACCAGGCTGCCCGACCTGCCAAAATCACTGCGTTTCCCTGGGCAGAAATAAACCTGAACAAAAGCGGGTGCACAGCAAGTGGAAACAGACACTGATGGAAAATAAAGGGGTCAGCATCGGCTTGAACGCGTTGAAAAGGTCAGTCCTGCTGCGGCGTTTCGGTGTGGGGGCAGGAATGGGGAGGGAGCACAGAGAAAAAGCAGTCCTGCTTTTTCAGGACCAGCAGCAGAAAGCTTTTGTATTCCAGCTGCCAGCATGCCGGCAGGTAAAATCCCAGGAAAATTGCATTTCAGTAATTCCACTCCTTGATAAAAAAAAGAAAGAACCATTTAATTGCATTAATTAATCTCTCTCCAAAGGTTGGCCCCCCCACCGCCCACCATTCTGCAGACTGAGTGTGATTCCCCATTAAATGACGTGGTCTGCAGCAAGGCTACAGGATCCAGTGAAACCGTGGTCATTTCTTCTACACTAAGTTCAGAATGACACGAGTAATTCTAATGCAAGTTCCCACCTACTTTCTACCCCAGACCCTTCCCGCAAGAGAGCTTGCTTGTTTTTGCAGTCATTTGTCTCCCCTTCTCCAGGACAGAGCTGCTGTTTCCCCGCCAGACCTGGAACATTTCTCCAGTAACATGGCTCAGCCCCGAAAATGCCTCTGGTCGTGCAGTAACCCCAGCTCGGTGACGAGCCGGCACCACTGGTAGCAAACGCTGTTCTCAAGAATAAATTTCTGGATTAAGATCCTTAGGGAAGTTAGTAAACACAGATCCCACCACGGCTTGGACCCTTCCCTAACCCCTGATTGCTTTTCGGCTGTACCAATCACTGTATTAACATTCTTTCCAACCACAGCTGTTTGAGAAGTTAGATGAGTTAAACAACATGAACGTGTGCTGGACCAGGCTGGGTGCATGAAGCTATTTGGCAAGTTAGAGTTTAAAAAAAAAAAAAAGTCATGAAAAAAACATTATTCATTCTTTTCCTAAATCTTTCAGCTGTGGAATCAATACCCAAGTCTACATACTGGATACAGCTGGCAATTAGATGTGCCAGATAATAAGCAATTAAAAAATATTTGTCTCAGTCTCTGGCAAAGCCCTGTGGTACATCAGACACTGCACAGCCACGCCACTAACCACATAATCTTCTGATAATTTCTCTGCTCTCATTTTCTCATCGGCCATGATTTGCAGAAGCGATTGGAAGCTAGAGTCGGTTTGTGCAAAGGAAACACTGGGGTGTTATTAACTGCCTGTAGGGAATACACAGCTCCCTGCGCGACGGCTTTACCCTGCATCCCGTTCCAGTCGCCGCTGATGTTTGAACATGGTCTTCTCGTGAAATCAAGTCGGGGCAGGGGAAGCAGGGAGGAGGTGAAAGAATCTTGCTACGTGCCTTTTGCTGACATTTGCTGTGCTATCAAAGCATTACGCTCCACGACGTTAAGTCATTTTGTCAGGCTTTCTGCAAAGCGAAGCAGCAGACACACACCACTGCTTTTCCATGTTTTCTTAATACTAGATAGAGGTAACAGTCCTGACATTTAGACAGAAGCGGTTACTGGGATTAACATGATAAAAGGTTATGAACCAGGACTCAGAGGGCAATTCCACAGTGCACGTTTAACAGATGGAGCAGTCAGGGCAGGAGGAGCTGGTGGGCACTGGGAGCAGCACCAGTCACCACCCAAACACCCGCTGCGGCATGGACATAACGGAATCACAGAATCATGGAATTGTCAGAGTTGGAAGGGACCTCTAGGGATCATCTAATCCAACTCCCCTGCTGAAGCAGGATTGCCCAGAGCACATTACTCAGGACTGTATCAAGGTGGGTCTTGAAAATCTCCAGAGAAGGGGACTCCATGACCTCCCTGGGCAGCCTGTTCCAGGGCTCTGGCACCCTCACCGTAAAGAACGCTAGAGTTCCCTGCACACACCATCAGGGCACCCTTGGCACAACAGTTTTCTACTGTAGACAGAGACGTGATCTCTTCTACATATGATGGATTAGTTTTTATAGATCTCTGGCTACCCTTTGAGCAACCTGGTCTAGTGGAGGTGTTCCTGCCCATGGCAGGGCAGTTGGAATTAGATGATCTTTAAGGTCCCTTCCAACTCAAACCATTCTAAGATTCTACAGTCTTACAGCAGATTTAAATAAATCCTCCAAAGGTGCTATTATTAAGTGAAGTGAAGCCAGTAATTACAGTAAGTCAAAACAATACATGCAATCCATCAATGTAAAATAAATTCCTCTTTAGTTTCCCTCTTTTAAAACCTTTTCAACTTCCTATAAGCATCCACATTATTCAGATGACATTAATCTTAGAGGTGCTACTTGCTACAAAATCGATAGCCACCGCAGTAATGCTGCAATCTCCACGCTGCAGCTGCTCAAAAAAATCCCCGCACACCATTTTACCAAAGCTGCTTCTCTTGTTTTTCGTATCATGTTTCAATGGCAAGTCAGACTTGCCATGGGTCAGTTCTTCTCCAGGAATATATTCACGGAAGCAGGCTAAGACCAGACCTGGTGCAGCCCGAGACCCCACCGAAGCATCCCTTGACAGCCCTTAAGGCTTTTGGCAGCTCTTCTTCTACTGACAGCTCATGCAGATCTTCTCAAATTCATGTCAAAGCTGGACCTGGCTTCTTAATCAGCTTTATGTCCACCTGCCTCTTCAGTCCACTCCCCTCTCCCAGACTACTGCATGGGTTTTGGAGTAGATGTGGGCAGGAGCACACTCAAACCTCCTTGGACATCCCATGGCAACTGGGTTCTTTGATCCTACTTGCCCCTTTAAAAAGGCCAAGCAAAATCTTCTTATGAAGAAAGGCTGAGAGAGCTGGGACTCTTTAGTCTGGAGAAGAGAAGGCTGAGGGGAGACCTTATCAATGCTTATAAGTATCTGAAGGGTGGGTTGAAGGAGGAGGGAGCCAGACTCTTTTCAGTGGTTGCCAGTGAGAGGACAAGGGGCAATGGGCACAAGTTGGAACATAGGAGGTTCCACTCAAATATGAGAAAAAACTTCTTCACGGTGAGGGTGACAGAGCACTGGAACAGGCTGCCCAGGGAGGGTGTGGAGTCCCCTTCTTTGGAGATTTTCAAGACCCGCCTGGATGCAGTCCTGAGTAACATGCTCTGACACGCTCTGGGCAATCCTGCTTCGGCAGGGGAGTTGGACTAGATGATCTTTATGGTCCCTTCCAACTCTAAAAATTCAGTGAAATTCAGTGAAATTAATGGCACACAACCCATCACCATCTACATTTAACTCAACTGCCTCAACCAAGACAAGTAACCTCACACTGCAGAGCACACATTTACAGGTCTCGGGGACTAGGGAAGGCAGCCAGCCAAGGCATCACCCTCCTCCTTCCCAGCCATGCCAAATGCCAGGCGAGTAGGTGGCAAGGGGCTGGCCCCTCTCAAGGACCGCTGCTAACCCAAAAGGCAGCCTAGGGCAGGGAGGGGAAACCTTACACACGCTGGGGGGAGAAACGCTCAATGATTCATTTCTGACATCAGCCATGATTAAATTTTAATCTCTCAAACAAAAATATGGTTCTCATTAGCCTCATTAGTTCCCAGTTGTACTGCAAGGCAACAGTGTCACATGGTATTAATCTTTGTTTTCATTAATATGTCATATCAACTGCTCACGGCTGCTCACAGCATTCTTTGAAACCGATATGCTCCCTCTCTTCTGTGCGAGTAGGAAGTGCCAAAAAGCAGCTTCCTCAACAGGAAGGATGACCCCCTGAGATCCCTCAACTTTTGGTTTACGTTTCTAGAGATAATCTTTTCTTTCTGGGGAAAGAGGGAGGGGAGTTCAGAGTAAAAGGGATGCAAGGCTGTGATCCATAATAACAAAGAAATTCCTGAGGTTTATTGCCAAGGCCAGGGCCAGATAAAGGAATAAGATATTCTAAGTTTTTTGTTGTTGTTGTCATTGGGATATTTTGGAGAGCTAGAAAAATAAAGCCAGGTTGCAAAAACGGTTCTTTGCAAGCGGGCTATTTGCAAAGCCCCAAGCAAACTTCAAATGACTCCAATTTAGCATACGCATCAAGGCGATATTTGTTAATGTGATTCATCTAAAATCCTAGATAATTTTTAAGACACAAAATTCTACGTTGAATTCAGGCACAACATTAATTTGTGCTTGCACTTCAAACTTTACTATCTGTAAAGCTGATGATATCAATTACGTCTCACAATCCCTCAGTACAGGCTTGTATTACTTCCAGACAGGCAGATAAAGCAGCATATAGACCGATGGAAAGACCTTGCCAAGGTCACACAGTTAAGTACAGCCCGACGCATCCGTTCCTGCCTGTACAGTGAAGTCTTAGAGAACTTCCCAGGCGACCCAACCATACTGATAAAACCCAGGACACGAGTTTCCTATTCCCTACTTACACAGCTCCTGATTTCTCAGCATTTGCTTGCTCAGGGGCAGTCAAAAACGTCTTACCAAATTACCCATGCTACTTAATAGAACATGCATTAGCTCAAATGCACCTGTGTGGATACGTTCATTCACCATCGTTCTGGCTCTGGCCCGATGGAAGCTCAAAGGGTGATTCTTCCATCTGTATTTTGTACGTCAGACTAGGACTCTTCTAGTCATCAAATGAGTATCTCCGTAAGAGCTGTGCCCTTGTCGTAAGAGGGTCACAAACCAGTACACTTGAAAATGGGAATGATGTTTTGCCAAATCCAGCCCACAATTCACACACTGGCTGTTTTACGAGCTGGAATAAGAAATTCAGAGATCTGTTTGTAACCTTTAAGGGGTAGGATGACACTGGACAAAAACTCAAGTGCTTTAGACTGAAAAACCAAAGCTGTAGAATATAAGAGGAAAGAAAGTGGGGAAGAGGTCCATTTGATGGCTACTAATGCCCTCCAGGAGAGTGAAAACACAGCCCTGAGCATCTCATCAGCCCCCTAGCATTTAATGGACTTCACCCTGAACCAGTCACCAGTTCATCCACTAGCACACAGAGGACTTTAATCAAAGTCCTCCATAGGTCAAGTGGTTTTTAATGAGACATATAAACCACAAAACCTCCATGACATACAAGTCTTTCTTCTTTCTCTGTTGTAAATGAACTTTCTGAGGATGGTAATTTAATTGCAATTAAATTACATGCCTCAGAGACATGCTTTCATGACCTGGAGTATACCTAAGTCCTTAATATTGAAGTTAAATACTATTAATATTATGTTCAATCAGCTAAATATGAAAAAGCACCAGGCATTTGGGGTCAGAAAGACAGAGGCAAGTCCTCCCCTCCATGGTCCACAAAAACATTCAGCATCTGCACTTCTCGGAAACCTCTTGGGCACACGGGCTTTGAAGGGCAGGTGAGCACAGCCCAAATGGCACTCGCCGCAGTCTGAGCAGTGGTGAAGCACTGCTCAGTTTCATATTCCTTCCAGAAAAAAAAAGAAAAAGGTGCGCTGCTTAGTCTTATTTTACCCTAAATACCTGTTAGCAGTAGCTCCACCGACATTTTCCACAAGGGAAGAACAGACTGAAAAGAACGCTGTAGCCACCTCATGCTGTAACGTTTTATTTATTGGCTTGTTTAACCTGTTCCCTTGAGCTCTTGTAACTCCACCAGAATCTTAGTCATGAAAGGAAAAAAGGCAATAGGATTTAAAAAACCACAATTCTAGCTTTTGTATCAAGTGTCGTACAAACTATACCACTGAATGCTCTCTAACAGTGTGTAATATACTTTGTAAAATGAAACAACACAATAACCAAGGGAAAGGAAGGGTTTTCAGATAACATTTGAAAATGCTGGGGAGGGTTCATTGAGGAAACAACAGAAGAAGAAACAGGAGATCAGCAGCAGAGTAGTTTAAAAGTTTGTGTATATAAGAAAATGTAATAGCTCTCTGGAGACACCTTACTGTGGGATAAAAGTGATTTTATCCCAGAATTATGAATTCGCTTTAGAAGTGCATTAGTTATTCTGGTACAAAAATGATTCAACTTCTGCTGAAACACCCCTCCCAGAGAGCTCGTCCTCACAAAGGACCTCTACTGCCAATGGTCCATCTCTGCAGACATATGCCCCAGAAGAAACCATAAGGAATAAAAACAAATGGAGGTTTCACAAGGTCACCTGCAACAAGTATTTTCCCTTTTAAACAAAGGGGCAGCTTTTCCCATTCTTGTTTAAATGTACAACAATCCATTATATTAATGCTCAGGACGGAGGAAGCGGGGAAAGGCAAAGCCATTTGTATTAGAACTGTGGAGCTGCTCTGTTCTTCAATGACTGAACCTGGACAAGCAGGACTTGCAGTCTGCAAAACGGATGCTGAAATACACGCAATTCCCACAAAATCCTTTTAAGCATCTTTAGCTTCATTAAACAGCTTCTATTAAACTAGGACCACTTTTACTATTATTATTTTACTGAAATGAGGCAGTCTGCAGAAATTACAAGAAAAATCAAGGCTAAAATTAACATAATGATTAAGCACTTCACCCAGCCTATGGGTCAGATGTTGTATTTCTTCTGCACTCCCGGATTTTGGGATCCTTGACAGTCTCCTACTTCAAAAGGAAAAGTTCAAAATGGCAGAGGGGAAAAAAAACCCAAAAGAGTATTTTAAGACAGACACACTGAGCTTGTGATGCATGTGCAGCACCATTAGATACATGCCCCATGATCCAGAGAACACGTCCAGGTTTAGTCTGAGCAGACCCCGAATACCACAGCTGTTTTGGGAACAGAGAGCCCAGAATTACAAAAGCTTCCCAGTGTATTCCACTTTCAAATTTGGCAAAGGCAATCTTGGCCCCACATTTCACAGGTATCGACGTTAACAGGCTGTCCTCTGAAAGCTAGCCTAGTTCTGAGACCCACCAAAGTGCATCTTATTTCAGACAGTTCACCTGCGCTTTGGCAGAGCCAACAGTAAACTGGCAAAGTCAAGAATTCAGGGCCAGGACAACATCCTGGCCCCAGTTCTCAGGATTTTAGGTTGCCAAAGTAATCCTTATCCCGCAAAATCCATTACAAACAGCTCACAACAGCCTGCTCCAGGAGCAGCTTTCTTCAGGGTTCTAACACCCTCAAAGACCTTTAGCTGGTCCTTTGCCATGCTGTCACCGCAGGCTCAGCCGTCCCCAAGCACACAGTGTATTCCCCAGCTCACAGGTGGAGGTCGGCAGCACCGGGGCAGGCAGGCAACGCGTCCTGCCCTTCAAAGGAGACGGTTTGCTCTTCTAAAGCTTCCTCTGACTCTGAGCCCAAGCCAGCTGGACAGCAGTTGAAAGACTCGCTCCTTCAGCAGCGGCCGGTATCTGGAGACTCCAGCCCAAAACAAACAGAAACATTTAAAATTAAAATAGAAAAAGAAAAGGCGATAAAAGGAATAAATTGTTCCTCACTGGCCCCGAAGAAGAGAACTCTATTCCTCCTTATCACCACGTCTCTTCCTTGAATTGGCTTTCCAGGCAACTACTGCAAAGGATTTTTCTGGATCGGGTCAGCCCACAGGTCCGTGCCCAGCCCAGCAGTGCTGGCTCGCAGGAGTCCACGTCTGCCAGCTGAAGAGCAACATTAGGAAACACTGTACAGTAACTACAAAATAATGTGGCCACTGGAGGAATTTCTTCCTCATTTCACTCCTCTCTGCTGAGCTATCTTGTAACTCTGATCAGGAATGCCTGCCAACGTTGTCCTTTCCCCCTGTATAAGAAGTCACTGTGGTCTTCGACGGATACCTTGGAGAACAATCAGAACTCATCAAAAACTCTCAAATTTGGGCGGATTGAGAGGAAGACAAAGTTAACAGACCATCCAAGCCCACCTACAAATAGTGTGAAAAGTGAGTTTTAAAGCCAGCCTTAGTTTTAAGGCCATGCATCCACCCACCCACAATCAGCAGAAGAATTCATGAGATTTCAGATACTCTAAGCTCATCCCTTGTGCCACCACAATTCCCTGAGGGATGGTGAGAAATTAGTTAATGCCCCCTTTGCTCTTTCCTCATGTTGACTTGCACTGTAAGTACCTAGCCACCCAGCATTCCCTTCTCCAGGAATTGAACGTCACACTGTATGCACAATAATAATATGTTTTTGACCACCCAGTGACCCATTTCGGAGGATCTAATGAAAAATGTAACCACAGCTGAATGAACTGTACTGCTATGTTGCTTTGATTCTTTTCCCTCACCCCTTTACAAGAACCACCTAATTTCCTGTTTAATACATTTGATGCCACAATTAAGAAGAGATGAAGTTGAGGCTACACTACCTATTGCCCCCCCACACTTTTCTCTCTCACCCCTTCTCCAGAAGAACCCTTGGTGTGTTATTGCTGTAGACCAGTCACCTGCCTGTGCCAGAGTAACTTAAACTCCAAATCTGAAGTAGCAAAGGAGGAAAAAAAAAATACAGCCTTATCTCAGATATCAAGAGTCAATTCCTTTCAACCACAGCATCCACAAAAGGCAAACTCTGGGCTCCACTTGCATTCCTGCTGGCCAGCTCATTGTCTTCAGACCTGCAGAGACCTAAAGCATGGCCATGAGCTTCTAACCCCCCTCAGGAAGAGGGATTTGGACATGGTCTGCTGGACACTGGTGGTGGTTCGGTGCAGCTGTGGAAAAAGGCTCCCCTCTCTATCCCCTGCCCTTCGCCTCTCCCTTAAAGACTTGAAAGATGACAAAAGAGCCAGGCATTCAACAGGCACAACTGGATTTCTTTTGGCAAAAACCTGAGAGTTCTTCAGGACTGTCACCCCTGCAGCACTGGCAGAGAAGACATCACACCTCTGCCTTCAGTCTGCCAGTACCAGGAAAGGCAACTGGAAGCAGATGACCAGCAGAGAATGCAACTGCCCGACAAGACATGGAGAACACATTCGAGCTGGCTATTTTTTAAAATCAAAACTATATTGACACTGTAGCATCACTACAGCCACAGCACCAGTACTGAGCATTTCAGGGTGCCTTGCAGGCACTAACAAAGCAAGCCTGACATGCTAATGTCATAGTCAGCCCACTACTTCAGGAGCAAGCCAGATCAAACCTTCAGCCTGGAGAGTCACTGCAGGTCCAACTTTCAGCTACAAAACCTTTGCAGCTTGAGGGGGAGGTTGTTAGGGGCTTCCTCCCCACCCCCAACAGAAAGGCAAACAGAAAGAAGTCAAGGAACACATTCAGATTTTGCTGCTACAATGGCACAAGCTTCTATATCTCTGGAAATGAGAGCAGGAAGATGCTTGAATTCTTGGCCCGTAACATAAAACATCTAGAAAAATAGACAAGCGATTTTGGAATAACTTGGAAATGGGCAACGGAAAACTATCCACCAAGTTATTTTTCGAATTTTGTGGCTTTCTTTCACGGTCTTAAGTTCACGCCGAGTTAAGAGCTCAGAGAATAGAGCTTTTCAGAAAACTGAAGCTGTTATCCTTCACCCACTTACATACCATCCGGAGTAGGATAGGAATGAATGGGACAGGACAAGGCGCAGGGCTGCCCAAGCACACGTAAATCCTTAAAATTAAATTCACTGAGCCCATTTATAGGGAAGGTGACCTGTCATGCGTTGTAGAGCCAGAAGATTTGGGAAGAATATCCCAGTGACACAGCTGTATCATGTCCAGGGCTTGAACACCTTTCCATGGCATAGCCTTTTACCTCCCCCAAAGTTACCACATCACCGCTGCTACAGGCAGAGAGGCACTTGAAGAGGTGAACTAATGAAATTTGGGATTCTAAGGGCCCATTTTCTTTTAACCAATGTATTTGGGGCCTTAAGAAGTGTGAGACCCACCTAAAGCCATTCCTTTTGCCCCACAGCCTTTCCCAGCAGCAAGGCAATATGCAGACAGTCGCTATTTCTCTGTTACTTTTTCCCCACAGGCTTCATATACTTATCTTGAGCGTCCCAGCTCTCTTCTGGATAGAACTGAAAATTGGGAAACCATCTCCAAGGTAATTATTAGGGGAAATCCCTTGCAACAGTCATAAGGGAAAGTACTCCACAGCAGGGACAACGTGTAGCATGGCTTGTTATGCAGCCAATTTGCCTTTCTCAGAGGACAACAGAAATCAGGGCAGATATCCCAGGTAAGAGAGAGAGCAGGAGCATGCCCATAACTCACTTCTGCCAAATGCTTTCCTTATCTCACGTTTCTACGTTGCTCCTTACCAGATTACCAACCTCAAACGGTAACAGAAAGTCAGTGTGTACAATGAACAGCAAGAGATCACAGAAAAAAACCAAACAAAGCAGAGAGATTGTTAACCTACCAGATCTGTCCAACATTGACCAATGAGAGGTAGAGAACCCACAGGAGAGACATGAGGACCATGTTTGCACATCCAGTTATCAATACAAAGGCTGAAGTTGCCAGGCCAAGCAGGGAGAGGTAGTCCAAGGTGCTGTCCATGTCTGACCAGTCCAGAAACCAGATGATCGTTGGTGCATAGCTCAGAGCATCCAGGTTTATCTTCCCTTTGAAATACTTTTTGACATTCTGCAGGTACAGTTTACAAGGGAGCAGCCCTTTCTCTCCTATTAGCTGCTTGTTTTGATGATACGCCACCAGGAAGGCCACAACTAGAGGAAAACAAGGAGGGGGAAAAAAAAAAAATCAGTATTAGAAATCATCCAGGCCAAAGTACATGTTTTGAGTCCAGAGTTACAGAAGTATTTTCATGCCTCAGGAAGGAATTTATTCACATGTCCTCATCTCCATTAAAATACAACACAGTCATTTCTATTAGCCACAATTCGGAAGGGAGAGGAATTCTATAAATACTCTCTCTGCCTTCACACCAGAAAATGGCACAGAGTCTGTTCTGAGATAATTTTCTCCTCAACAGCTGTAAGGGACATGCCACTTGCTTCAGGCAAACTCAACAATGCACTTCTGGGAAAAGCTCCCTGTAAGTGAGCGCTCTGACCCAAGGCAGAAACAGGAGGCTCAGCCCAGCTCTGTTAGACTCTGCATGACCCCAGGTTACTCACATACACTATTCATCTCTTAATGCAGATGAGAAAAACAGCTTAATTGCACTGCAGAGTATGAGTGAAAGTATTGCATTAATTTCAAGACTTTCAGACAGAATATCCTTTCTACAAGCATTTGGAAAGGAGACACCGACAAATCCTCAGTTCGTGCACAGATCCCGGGGTGTATCTCTGTGTATCTTTGCAGCAGTAAAGACACAGTTGTGCTTTCTGACCCCTCCTATTTCAGTTTCACAAAACATTTTGCAGTGTAAATAGACAACAGCTCCAGCATGAGGTTTGTTGTTGATGGTGATTTACAGTGTCTGCTGTTGCCAGTACAAATAACCCACTACATACTAAGAGCAGATTGTACCTGCAAGGTTACACTTTGACTTTAGAGGACAACATAGCTCCATTTCTACATAATGTTATCTGTGCCAAATAGATAAAATAATCCAAAGTATTGGATTATTTCCTTATATTGAAAACACTTCATATTTCAGAAAATTGTTAATGAGACAGCTTAAACTCATACACACCACTCAAGAGACATCCAAAGGACACCTTAATTCTTCTGGCAGCGTAATGGTTAATGGTTATACATTGCAATTGCAGAATACAGTAGTTTTGCTATGGGTTGACCTTCTGGATCCTCTCACATCCTGGTAGGCTGGAAATACAAAATCTTAATATTTTCCTGTCCTCTAAATTGCTACTTTTTACATGTCACTACAGCTCTCTCATTTATAGTGTCTATGCCCTTGCACTGGACAATCTTAGAACAGCCAGATGCTTTTTTTAACAGCACATAAGCAATTTAATTACAGATTATAGACCTAGAATTTGATGTTCTACAGTGAAAGTTGGTCAGTTTCTAGGGATTATCTCATATTTTAGGAATCTCCTCCAGTTACCAATTTGCAGTTCGTAACTGCAGTAATCTCCATTTCTCAGAAAAAAAAAAAAATGACGAAGGCCAACATTTCCTGATTAGGCTCCATATATTTTGCTCCCAGCAGCTAACTTACCCATCTTTCAAACATTATCCAAACACCAGCCACGTCACATGCAGCAACACCAGAGGTCTTGGAAAAGGCCAATTTGTTTCCCCCCAAATACTCCTTAGTTAATGATCAAATCTGTTTCCTTCCTTATCTGAATACTGTCATTCTGCAAACAAGAATTCTGGTGTTCATCTGGTTGATGTCTCTCACTGGGGGAACACTGGTAGAAAGTCTATGTGAAACTATATCCTGAGTTCAGGCCCGGATTCCCGTTTCTTTGAAGTTTGACCAGCAACTGAAAATCTGCAGCCCCAGGGAATAGAAATAAATGTACCATTCCCCCCAGACACAAAGGTCTCCAGTTAACTCACTTAACATTTACGCCATCTCTTTGCACCCTGCGTGTATTTTGTTCTCATTTGAAAAACCAGTAAAACTCAATCCAGCGCATATCTGAGGTCACTGGGAGGGTTCCCATTGATTTCAACAGATCCTGAATCATAGCGCTAACACAATAAAGTTGGGGGTTTAATTGGTTGTATCTCTTCCTGTCCATCTTTCATACACAGTGCAGGATTTTCCAAACTAATAAAAGACATGCAGAATATTTTACTCAATTTCAGGGAGGGAGGGACATGAGGAAAAAACTGATCGCAACACTAAAGAATCAGCTTTGGACCGCAAATTAAGTGTTTTATATTTTGGAGTATTCATATTTTTCTACCAACACTCTGTCCAGCACAACTGTGGAATCAGAAAGCCTGACACATGAAACAAGCAGAAATATAATGCTTCTGAGCCTCAGACAACTTAATATCCTCATTTTTGGTTTAAGAAAAAAAAAATAACGACCAACTCTGCCTTAAAACTCCATGGCTTGATTTCCCTTGATTAGCACTGCAATTTGCTGCACAGTTTTCCAAAGGTGCTAATCAAATTCACCTCTAAATGCTGAAGAAATTGCTGCCCCAACCCATAACTGCTAAGCAGTTTTTTTCCTAAAAAAAAATCTAAATTAGACCCCTGCACAGTATGCAAGATAAACAAGGAAAGGGTAAATTAGGAAAAACAAACTATAGCAATTGCAGAAAAGTACACATTGTATGTACAAAATAATGCACAGCCTTTTTAAGTCTGAAAGCAGCAAAGACTGCATTATAGGTTGGCAAGAACTGCACATCTTAAGATTGCCCAGTTTGGGCTCCAAAGTGGTTTTCTCCCAGGAACGTCTATTTTTCACAAGACGCTGCGCTGCTGCTATTTCGCACGTTACCATTTCACAACTAAATCCCATCAGCAACAGCCCTAATTTATGAAGAACTCATCTAACCCAAAAGAAATCCGGACTATTCCACTTACGTTTTGATCCATCACCCTCCTAAGCCATCGGGGCCCACGTCCAGCCAGCGCTGTTTATTGCTCACACGTTTATTGCTCACACGTGTGCAGCGTTTCCCAGACGTGCTGCTCCATCCTGGATCCAGCTCCCTCTCCTGGACATTCCCCAGGCTGAGCCGCAGACTCGCACCACGCTGTGCTCCCACTCCGCTCATCTCCAGCATCTTCTGGAGCACCTTGGAAGGGCACATCCCTTAGGCGGCACCCGCTTCTCAAACCCTGCCACCAAATCTTCTAGATCTACTCTCCCACGGCACCAGCTAAATCTTCAAGAGGCTTCACCCTGAAGGCAGCGGTTCCCACGTTATTGGACACATGCAATAGTTCGAACGAAAGACAGATTCTGTGCAGGATTTCAGCCACAGAGGAGATGCACAGATCCAGGGGGAAAAAAAGGAAGTTATTCATCAGCATGTCACTGCTTCCTCTCCCTGAACCCCTCTCAAGAAACTATCCTTGAACTGACTGTAAAACAGATCCTGCTCCCTTCTCCAGTAACCTCTCCTTTGATCTTGGCTTGGTTGGGGTCGGAGGAAAAGTCCCGTTTGCCCCCAAAGCTTCCACTTCCTCTTCCTTAACCCCTATTCTGAAACCTCTCTCCCTTTGCCCTCGTATTTGGGGATTTTCCACTCTCCATCTTCCCGCTCCCCCTAGGTAAATACGGTCAAACAAGTTTGCTTCCACCTTGGGCACTGGCTGGCATGCTCACTGCACTGCCAGGGCATGGGGCAAGGTTAATTGCTTCTCTTGTTTGTCCTGTAGCTTCTTCCTGGCAAGAGGGTGGCAGAAGCAGTTCTGTTACAAACTGATGAATTCTGGTTCATTAAGTCAGACAATGCTGGGGGGACCCACCAATGCAGCGTGCTGGGTTCAACCACGCCACAGAGTCCAAGGCACCGAATCTGCTTGAGCAAGGGCATTGCATCCACCTCAGCCTCTCCAAACACTCTGTAAAGCTGTGCTCCTGGGTTTCTGCAAGGTTCATGTCGGCCTAGGTATGTTCTCATCCGTGGCAGCAAAGAGAGAAGGGTCTTATCCAAAGGGATGCTGGAATGGTGAAAGAAAGTCTCAGCGGGCAGCCGCTGAGCACTGCTCTCAGCCAGGCAGCGTCTCAGCCACCCACAGAGCTGCGAGACTCTGCATCTTGCTCAGGAGAAGCCGCTTTCCTCCTGAGCAAACCCAACTTCTGGCTTTGCAAACTTTGGGGAACGCATTCATCAGCATCTGCCACCAGTCCAGGGTTTGTTTTTTCCTGCAACAACAGCACAGACACTTGCATTCCTATCCACCAGACAGCTTGCCTCCACCAGCAGCCAGGCTACCTCCAGCTCAGGCATATTCTGCACCGAGGAGTCCATGGTGGATTCCCTCAGGATGGAGCAAGCTAACGCAGGGCCTGATCCAGAGTCACCCACTCCTTCCAGCCTCTTTAGCAGGCCAAACCCCTCAGAATGACTCTCACTTTCTGCTGTCATCTTACAAAACAAGAGCATAACCAAGAAGGGGGCTTTTCCAGAGTTCAGGATGCACTTTGCTGACCAGGATGCAGAAGCCGATGTTTTCCCATAGCTATCCTTTCTGGCATCACAGATGAGAATGATGTGAGGCCATGGCTGGGCTCCTAATTCAGGGACATCCCCTGCTGACTCCCAGCACAGCTCAGCACACCTCCAAGTCTCCAAACCCAGCAAAAAACCCTATCACCCCTGTGGCTGCTCACTGCCTGGACTTTTTACCAATAGTTCCTGGATTTGGGTATCTTCAGCCCGTGCCAGTCTCCTGTCTTTCCATCTGAAGCACTTTGCCATTCTTTAGACTATTCTCTCCTTTGCAGATTGAAAACTCAGCGACTCCCATGCTCCCTCCCACTCAGGAGGCAGACGGAGCCTTTGACAGCTCACATGGGAGCACGCTCCTCTACCTGCTGCGAGCTGATCTTTACATAAGTAATACATGTAAATTGTCATCAACTGCTAATAGACCTTCACTACTTATTCTCACCTCAGAAGGTGCTTTACTGTACTTTTCCATTAACTCCCCCACCACCACCTTCTCCCTCCCCTCCCAGCCTCCTCTGTCTCCCAGAACTGAACACATCCCTTGTTCAAACCCACATGCTACCAATAACCACAACCCAAGCGTGCAACACAAGAGTCACCCATCTGAAATGATTTGGTCTATCCATATTGCCCTGTCACCCCAGTTCCTTTCCCCCAGTCCAGGCTCAGCCTGTCATGGTAGGAGAATGAGAGAATCCCATTCTTCATGCTCCGTAAAGATTTAAAGATGTGAAATCCAAAACTTTCCGGTCATATGGCTTTCTCTCTCCCCCCATTAAAAAAAAGTCTTAACTTTTACTTAAAGCCCAAACCACAAGAAGAAATGAACCAAGAGCACAGAGCTTTGCATGAAAACCAAACTACATCTTGCACACACAGAAAAAATCTGCCTGGAGCCATATATCAAGTGCACCTTTGACCCAACAAGGCATTCAAAAAGGCCCTTTGCTGGATGCTGGCAAGCTGAGGTTGTACTACTGAAAAGAAGAAGGGGGAGAATATTCATTATTGTCAGAGAAATGAATCAAATAAGTTTGCAATCAATAAATTCCCCTGCAAAGTTTTGCAACACAGAAGCAACAACACCGTGGTACTGAGCAAAGAGCCTGAGTGAAACCAAACACCCCCTTTTCATCGTGCAACCCCACGGCCACAAACAAACACACAACAAAGTAGTCTGTTCTTAACACTTTTTTGTTTTATTGCCATTTGCAGCAAAGCTCGAGACTTTGGGGTGGTTGCTTTGGAGGCTTTCTAAGCGCTTCTATCCCCATTGCCTCTTTGTTTGAAATGATGTGAAAGCAAATAGAAAAGGCTGGGCTGTGGCACCGCTAAAAAGCTTCCCCGTAAGGACCCAGACTGTTTCAAACCAGACCAGGGGCGTTCCAGCCTGCAGCTGGAGGATGCCCCGAGAACATCCCTCTGCTTCAAACCAGCTCTGGGCAAACAGCAGACCGGGAGACAGATTCTCCTCTTCCCCATTCTTGTTATCATTTCCCTTAAACTACCACTGCTTGCTATGAATTTATCTCCCCACGGTGAAAGTGCTTTGTTCAGGGCCAAACACACTTCTGTCTCGCTTACGTGGCTCTTTCGTGCAGAGTTAAACGGGGGCATGTAGCTCGCTAAGAGGACACAGCGCTAACACACCGCCTTTGTTGTGCAGACTTGCTAACAAGCACCGCGCTGAAATAAAACCTTTCAGGGCAGAAAAAGTGTCTGAAGATGTACTATAATCCTGACTAAGCAAGCTGAAAGCTATTGGGAGCCTTTTAATATAACTGAGGGAAGAAAAGAGGAAAAGCAGGGGAGATGGCAGAGAGGCAGAGAGAGAGAGAGAGAGAGGAGGAAGGACACCGGGGAGAGCCAGCAACCTACAGGAAGCCAGATCCCCCTGAGAAGGCTTTAGATTTCAGAATTAGGAAGAAGTAGCATGAACCTCCCGTAGCTCTAGCTCTAGGGAAAGAAAATACTACTATTAAACAATACATACAAAGAAAGAAGATAAACTGGATTTAAATAATAGCTTTTATTTCAAAGCACTCTACAGAGCCTGGCTGAAATTGGGAAGGGTGATATCTAATTACTTAAACTTCTACATCTGGAATCTGATGATAGTAATCATCCAAACAGGGCACTTACCAATGATTTAGAAGAAGGGTGAATGGAGCAAATAATGCACATTTGTTATCAAGAGCTTTGGGACCAGCTATTTACTTGTAACAGGACTTCCAACAAGACCTCAAAGACTTTCTCTACTTAGAAAATATCAATTCCTGCCATAAAGAACAAAAACACAGTGTAAGACCAGGACGTAAAACCTTCGAATCTCAGAACGGCATTTGTCCAAGCCTCCCTGTCTCATGAATTACTGCATTAGAGATTGCAATTAGCCAGTGACTGAGAGACTGCAACGATGGAAGTCTGTGAGACAAGTCTCTTCCACTAGCACACCAGTACTATACAAAGATGCCTCTACAGAAACAGAGGGGGGTCTGGGCAGCAGGGCACATGGTAAGACCTACGTAATGTTTCTCTTCCTCAGGGCTGGATTCTGCGTTACTTCACTCTCTTCTCCTCCAGAAGGGTTATACCACTTGGTTTGCCCACACTTGGTGAAGAGGAGAAAGACGTCCCAGATCTGAAAATGTCTCCAAGGGCTGTCAGTTATAAGAATTTAAGTGTCGCATAATTTACAAGTACACAGTACTAGCTACTATTAAAGACAGAATTGCACAGACAGGCATTTCATTTACCTTAGTGCTCAGCTGGGAGGACCCCACTGGCACAGCCCTGCTGCAAAGAGCAAACGTCACTGAGAAATTTCAGCTTGGATCCATTTTCCCCTTCCTTCCCATTCCTACCAGCAGCATGTAGCTTTGGTCCCTGGCCTTCAGGAATCATCAGATCCTTTCCCACCTTCCCATCTCTAACCTGCCTCTCAGACAGCAGCTGCTTTGCCAGGGACTTCCCAGGCTCTGGCTGCTTCTGGAAACCCCCTTCAAAAAAAAAAAAAAAAAAAGAAAAAAAAAAAGGAAAGCTGTTAAGCTGTTATAACCAAAGGGGGTGGCGGAAAACAGAGGGCACACAGGAGGACACTTCACACCTGCCTTGCTCTGCCTGTCCTCCTTCCACAGGAGAAGATCCAAAGGGAAAGCATCTCCCCAGCTTGCATCAGGCAATAAAACAGCCTCTCAAGAGCGGAGCTGGGGGCAGGAAGGAGGTGACAGTCCCCCAAATAATTCTTGGCAATTCTGCCCCCTCACCTCAGCAATCACTGTATCCCACAAATTATGTTTCTCTCCATCCCATCCACAAGGTCTTTCACTCTCGCACCCCTCCCTTTCCACCAAGGAGAGAGGACAAGCTCTCAGCTCACACAGCTATGCTAATACGCAGGAGCTGCAATCATCGGGGGGTGACCACTTTCCTGATACTTTAACACAAGATGCCCCCAAAGGATTTGTTGCTTAACACAGCAGGAATGAAAGGGTTACATTTAAAAGGGTGAAATGAAAGAAGGGGGGAAAACATCCCACGACTGAGGAATGTCAACCTGTCACAACGGCATCAACCGTTTCCTCAGCAAGTCTGAGACTCGGTGTGTGCAGAATCGCCGCGTCTGGGAAAAAAAAAAAAAAAATCTGTCAGAGTAAATGGTTCCATCTTCAGAAAAGAGCTTGGAAGAGGTGCTTGGCACAGAGGCTTTAAATTGTTTTCTGCTGTTTCTAAACCCAGGCTCTCAGAAGAGATCAAAAGGCAACCCACCTTCCCTCGAGAGCATCCCACCCCAACAGCCGTGTCATGGTTTTGCAGCCTTTGACAGAGGAATCTGCCTCTTCACAATCTCTCCATCTCAGACACGCCAATTAGTTTCCACTCCACGACTGCTTTGGTTGTAGGCTGTGCAGTGTCACCCCCTCATTGGGATCGGAGCTGGAGCCCCACCATCACTGCAAGTGACAGCCCAAGTCAGAATTTGACCTGTCTCAAATCTGGCCCAGGTTTCTGGCTTTGGGTCCCTTGGCTGTTACTCAACCAAAACAAACAGCAGAAATCACTGTTATCTGATCACAATCAAGCTGAAGTTGCATAACGAGCAGGTAAACTTTTCCTTTCTTGCACCTCCTTCATTACAAAGGACAGAGCTATCCTCCTACCCTGTTCCTTCCAGCTCTGGTACCCAAATCCTTTCCTCTGCGCTACCTCTCTCAAAAAGGTTTCTTCACTCTGGACTGTGGAAGCATTTTGGGGTTTCCTCCCCACTTCTGCCACTCAAAGGCATTCCTACTCCCCTCTCCTCTTTCAAAAAGTGCCAAATCCAGTTCTTCTCCCCATTTCACTCACCAGCCTTCGATCTCAGCTTCATCCTCTGCCTTAAAAATGCTCACTCTCCCTTTCTCCCTCCAGCTCGTAGGTTTCAATCATTTTCATGTTGTAACTCACCTGACCCTGAATGGGATACTCGCTCCTCTTACTGCTCTCCTTATCCTGAATCAGGTCTCCCACACACCAGAAGTTCCCATACGTTTGACTCGCTCTTTACCCTCCTCTACCTCATCACCCCCCCTTCCCAACTCCCACCCCTCCAGCCACCGCCTCTCCCTTCCCACCTCCCCACCAGCCCCTTCCCACCAAACACGCCACCACCCTACAGGAGAGAATTTGGTCCCGGATGGGGCATATTTATAACCTCAAATCTGCGATCAGAAAGCAGCGGCCTCCATCAAACGCAGAGCGGAGAACGCTAATCAGTTTTTCATAAGGAAACTGCAAACTGAGCTACGGGAAACTCAGCAGTCTGGATTTACACACGGGGGAATATCAGAATCGCTTTCATTTTGACTGAAAGAGTCATAACCCCGCATTTCACCGAGAGCTGAAACCAAACTAGAAACAGAGCACGTGTCAAAACCATACAAAACTACAACTTCTGCATGGTTTTGATGCAAAATAATCTAAGCAGGCTGGCAGCCTACAAATCCTAACGATTTTGTGGACAAATCTGGGGCAAGTTTAGAATTTGTAACGTAGTGTGTTACATGTCAGTTTAGGTTTCACTGTGAATATTTTTTTAAGTGGAGCACTAGTGGGCTCCAAGCGCGGCTCTCGGTGTTGCTTGCCAAAGCGAGAGCCAAACGAGCACAGCTGAGGTTGGAAACCGATTTCATCATTAACTGTTTTAAGGTCATGTCAATTCCAGGTCCCAACTGGTAGTGTTGGCACCCAAGGAGGTCCTACATAGGATCCTAAAGCGTAAGGTGAGGAGTTTCTCTCTTGCACAGCTAGCACACGACATCTACCTTGAAGAAAAAAGGACTACCAGCTCCAACCAGCTCTGCTGACAGGTAAGTACCAGCCTGGTGGTGTGAGCCAATTCTCCTTCCAGCTCCTCCAACATGGGAGCCCCAACACCACCCCGGCCATCAGCCACAGGGCCCCTGTCCCATCAGTAAAGCAAGAGTTTAAAACATGAGGCTCTTCCCATTTCACATCTCAGTCGTTCCCTCAAGCTTTGCGTACACAAACACATACCCCCAACACCCAAAACTAAGCAGTGCTTTGGTAAAAGGCAGGCAGGGCTCCTCAGGACAGCTGCTGCATCCCTGCAATGACAGGATAGGGCCCAGACCCAGGAACTGGGGGCAAAGCCCCTGCAGCCCCCTTTTCCCCAAAACAATTTCACCACCGACTACCTAAGATGGTCATGGGCCTCCTCTCCCACCACGGTGGGACCTCGGCACCGCCATGGACCCCACGGGAGGGGACAACCAGGGGCTCCCCCATTCCCCACCTGCCCCACCTGAGGCTTTGCACCGGGGAAGGCCTTGAGGAACGGGGCAACCCCAAGACTTCACGGGGTTCTGCTTGGCGACCAGCCCCGCCGCCTCCAGCAGCCCGGGGCTCCGCCGGGCCCCCACCCGCTTCCCCGGGCAGCGGCGAGAGAAAGAGGCGCGGGGCAGCGCCCGGAGACTCACAGTAAAGCAGGGCTATGGATCGCAGCAGCACGATGCGGGTCAGCCAGAACGTGCCCGATGACGGCGGCGGCCTGGCCCTACTGCCTGCCGGCTCCACCGCAGCCCTCTCGGGGGCTTCGGGGGCGCCGCCGCCCGCCGCCGCCGCTCGCCTTTGCCTCAGCGCCGCGCTGGGCGCCGCCATGTCGGAGCCCGCAGCGAGCATGCGTGCGGCCCGCCCCCCGCCGCGCCGGGCCCTCGGGGCAGCCGCTGAGGCCATCGTCGGTGCGGCCGGGGTTTCTGTGGAGAAGTGGCGTTTGGGCGGCGCGGCCGCAGAGAGCGACGTTTGAAAAACGGCGAAGAAGTGCAAAGTTAAAAAAAACCAAACCGAAACAAAACAAAAAACAAACAAGGGAAAGAACGGGAAGGAGTTGGGTCCAAGCCCCCTTGGTCCATCTCCCGCCCAAGGAGGCCGGGGCCTGCTGCAGCCCCTTCAGCTCGCCCCGCTGCGCCCGGGCTCCGTCCCTGAGGAAAAATGTCGGGTTAAATCCCTGAGGAAGAACGTTAGGTTAAACCCCTGAGTGAAAGCATTAGATTTAATTCCTCAGGCTTTCATCGTTAGCCACTTCTGATGCTGCCGTGATTTCTACTTCGCATAGTCTATAGCCGTCAAGCGCTTGACTCCCCATTGAGCTCATAAATGCTCTTTTTTTTTAGCAAAACCGCTTTAATAAAGCGGCCTCGGCGGTCATCGATGAGTTTAGACGTGTGTCATGTATCCCACTTAAGTAAATACCGCCGTGCTAAACCGCTCCGATGGTCTCTGAGAAAGTATCTGTTATCAGGTGTAACATTATTCAATGCTTTTCAGACTGTAAACCGGTCCCTTCTAAATGCCTCTTTTGTTTTTCCAGTTTCCCATCACCGCTGCTCGCATTGTTCTCCTTGGAAAAAAAAAAAAAAAAAAACCTACATAATGGTGCATTGTATAGGGAAAGAAAAATAAGCTATTTGTTAAAGGCCTCGGGTATACTGCAGTTTTCACTCTCCCTTTGGATTATCCACGAGGTTTGGCTAGATAAATTTAAATAGATGTAAGCCAATGGTTTCCTTTGTGGGGTCTTTATGAAACTTTTATGGCAAATTCCACATTAAATGGAAATGTCTGTAAAACAAACTGGATAATTGAGGAAATTACTGAGGAAAAGTGGAGAGTTTAGGGTATAGATTTAGCAAAAAAACAAAAGGAAAAATTGGACCTGGGAAGGAAACACTGATCTGGGTCGGTTTTCATTGCTGAGGATCGCGCTGAGGTCTGCCAGATGCGCAGGTTGGGACAGTCGCAGGAACGAACACCGACCTCAACCGACCCGAGCTCGGGGGACGTCGTGTGTCAACAGCGTCTTTCAACAATACGAGCTGCAAAGTTTTAAGCCTATTAAACGGCAGAAAAGTGTTGTAACTCTAAAGGACCAGCCCAACTCTCGTAAAAGGCAATGGAAGCCTTCCCTTTAGCTTTACTGGAAGATGGATCAAGCTATAAAGGAAAAAGTGTGATAAAACGATAGATTAGAACACCCAATGACCCCCTCTCTGTTCTGCAGTTCCTGCTGGTGTGCAGCTTTGTATGGACCATCATCCGTGTCAGGTTTTTTTGCTCACTCATCTATTTACTGTCAGCTTTTCTTTTCATGTCCTGATTTTCCCTCACGTTCCTCTCTTTTCAAAGTTAAGGTATCAGAAAACAAAACAATGTAAAAAACCAAGCAAGTAGGGCAAACAAGACATTTAAGAGCCAGGCTCTGAGCCTTAAAGTCTCAAAGGGAAAGCGATTCATAAATGTCAGGCTGGCCGGCAGGCGCTGAGGCATCATTGATGCTGATCTTCATTCAACAAAATGCGCGCCGCCACGTCCCCCCGCCCGACCCTATTTTGCTGTGTTCCAAACAGCTGCAAAAGTGACAGAGAAACAAGCATTTACTGTCACAGCACCCAGCAGCTGTCCCCACCAGCACCTCAACCCTGCTGTCCCTGGCACCCTAAATTACTCTGTGTTCATTCAGGTCTAGTCTTTCGCCCCTCTGGCTGCCAGGAATTGGGTTTAAATAAAACAGAGAAAGTGAATGTGCGCAGAAATAACTATTTTGTAAAGCAGTATTAACGTTTGGGGACTCCTCTAAAGAAAACATACATTCAATTATGTATAATGCAGTTATACACAATCCCACTGAGCGCTCAGCTGCGTTTGCTAAATGGGATCTCGCAAAGAATTTGGGAGCTTCCTTCTACTACTTAAGATTTTTCCAGCAGTAATATTTTTTCCATTAAAATCCCTGATCCTTCCCTGTGGAAATCTGATCTTTAACTCCAGGGTTAGCAAGATTAAGGTTGAAAAGGGTTTTCGGAGGAAGAATTACCTTTTTTTCCTCCTTTATTTGTACAGCATCTATAATGACGGGGTGCTGATTCATAAGAGGGATTCTTAAGTGGTATCATAGGACAAACAATTAATAATCACAATAATCATAATGAATAGAATTGTTCTTCATTACTTTGAAAAGATGCCGTCCTGCCTGTGCTGTGCAGGAGGAAAGAAGAGATCTTTTGCCAGTGTCTCGCCTGGCCTTTAATGCGTAACCCATACCTGTGTGGTGTTGATCCCACAAAAGTAAATTTTATTTGGTTGCTGGTATCCGGGAATATTTGAACAAAAATAACGCATTGACATATCTTTCCCTTTCTGCTGGTTTTGGTCTTTACACACGCATGTTTTCCGAGACCGAAAGAGAAAGCCGTCCCTTTCAGGTTTGTAATTGCTTTCACCTCCGGGTCCTTGGCTGCCAGCACCATACTGCGAACCTTCAGGCTGGGAAAACTGCAAGATAAAAATGCAGAACAAGCCACTAGGTAACTTTTTTGCACTGGGATATTAAAGAATTAATAACGATAAAAGCTCTTGTTAGTAAGGGCTATTTTATTTTAGCAGAAATTGCACACCAGGCCCAATGTAACATGTAAAGATTTTCATGAAGCCCTCACTGCCTTTGACTCACCCTGAAGTCAAGGCTTCCTAAAAATAAATGTCCTTTTTTTCTCTGATATCTGCTGCCACGATGAAACCTAGAAAAGGGCTTTGGAATCCCGTGCACTCCTTTCCACTTGCATTTCAAGCAAGAGAGAGGTCAGTGGAGTCCTGCCCAGTGCAGGTGAGTTTCTTGTATCAACGCCAGGTAAATGTTCATGGGTTGGAAAAGAGCTGCTGGGGGACATGTTCCTCCATTGTTCGCCCTGCAGCTGCCAAGCTATTCCTGTCCAGAAAAAGGAGGGATGCTGGAGCTAAGCACCCCATTAACACAGTAAAAACTAATATTAAACTAATATTTAAGCCTCTTTTTTCCCCCTGTTCTCAGCAGACTGCAGCAGCTGTGCAAGGGGTGCACGTTTGCATCCACTCACAGCGGTGGGAGCCTCGAGTCCCCAGCTCTTCACAATCCATGGAAACACCTCTAATGACGGGCTTTGGATGTGGCTGTGCAATAAAAAAACTTGTTCTTGCTGTGGTGGGAGCACGCAGTGACTTTCACGACAGCACACAGTAATTTTGCACTCCTGCTGTGCAGGTGAAAACACAAATTTCGAGAGCAGAGCTAAGCACAGTGGTGGGAGCTGTGGAGATGCCGAGAAGTAAATGCCCCAAGTGTTAATTAAAATTTGCAAAAAGCTTCTGTCCCTTTTACTCCTGAATGGTTTAGAGCAGCAAGGCTCGTTTCATGTCAACAGAAGACAAATGTTGGACGTAAACTCATCTACAAGCAGCTAAGCAATAAAAATTTAGTCTTAAAATAGCGCGAGCAGGCTCTGGTTGTGTGCTGGAGCCTTCACAAGTGCACAGTGTAGGATTGGACCCATCACTGCAGTTCCACTGGAGAGCAAAGATTTTCAGCTCTTCTGCTGCTAAAAAATTAAAGTTAAGAAATTGAAATTAGTAGAAAGTTACCACAGGTCTCTGTTTTCTTTTCAGATATCGGTAGCTTTCCTGAAAAGGGACTGAACATTGTTTCACAGCAATCTCAGAGCTGCCACTGAACTGCTGTATCCTCTGGGCAGAGCATTAATCCTGCAGATGTCAGAGGCTTATTTTAACACGACGCGTAGGTTACTCTTATCTGATCAGGGGTTGTTTTTTCTTCCCCTGTAAAGGCTCTTTCTATTTGCTCTTTGAAATTCCCATGTAAAATCTGCCTGCAGTTCAAAGGTAGCCAATTTTTGACAAGTGATAACTTTGTCACTTGATCAGATTAAGCGATAGAGCCCACCTTTGGGCTGGGCCAGCACCCAGCCAGGGAGGGAGCGCAGTACGTGTGTGCATTGCAGAGCATATCCCATCGTCTGCAGTGGTTCCCACATGCTCTCATGCTCTGAAAATGCTTTCCCTGTCTTCTACTGAAGATGGGATTTCTCCTCCCTGACATTAGTGGGGCTCTGACTGCTCCGAAGGCAACACACACACATACACTTATTCCTGCATAACACAAATAGGTATAGCAGAGAGGAACCAGGATGGAGGTCAAGCCACCTCCATCCCATGGGGATTCTGAACGTTCCCAGGTGACAAGTGAAAATGCAATGGAGCCAAACATGCAGACCTTGTATTTAGCGTCTGATCCCAAGCAACACTGGTGTGAGCTGCCCAGGACCTTTATTGAAGACCGTGTCAGACTTCAAATAAAATGAAGCAATATTACCAATACTGACAGGCAGCTGGTGGGCCTCTGCTGTGCCTGCTCCCCATCAGGAACAGCCAGCTCTATTCCACCAAATCCCCTCCAAACGTACCCACCTTAGGTATATTCTTTAAGGCTCCATTGGGCAATGGGAATCTTGGTTCTTCCCTCCAGATCTGCAACCTTTTCGTGGAAATCCTGATGTCAGGGCCCGCCCTGCAGCAGGCTGGGTCGAGACAGAGAAGCGTTAGGCCAGGTCAAGATGACACATCACGTGAGATCTCTGCAAGACCTGCCCAGCAGCTCCATCATTTGCCCATCCCTGTGCAAACATCGCTGGTACTTTGTCGTACAAAATTTGAACATGAGACCCTGGTTAAGACAAATGACGCCACTTGAACCCACTTGCTGTCCCAGCGTAATCTCATTTCATTTCATGGATGAGTGAACTTCTCAGGAAACCAGAGCTACTGAAGTTTCCCGGGTGCTCCAGCTCCCTCCTCTCCCTGTGTCATCTCAGCTTCTTGCACCCTTGCCCAGCTCAGATCGGTCTGCGAGGCAGGGCAACGCCGCTCTCTCCACCAGCTCGGCTGAGAACCGATGCTCAGAGACATGAAATGGTCTGTGCAAGATCACAAAGCCAGACGTGAAGCAGAACACGTACCCTGCTCGGGGCTCCAGGCACTACCTCTTTCCTGTGCCCGTCTCTGGAGTAAGAGGAAGCAACTACCGAAAGTTGTCCTCCTCCTTCTACCTGCATTGGACAAAGAGGAATTCAAGTGTGTGGGCTGAGAAATGCAATTCCCTGCCTCGGGCAGAGATGGGGAGCCGTGAAAGGCAGCAACATGCAAGGGAGAAGAAACCCAACGTCTCTAACTCCTGCTGTCCTTGAGGGCTTCTTTTGCAGGAATTTGACTTGTAGTTGAAGGTGGGGATCAGAAAATAGGGGGGTCTTGTTTTCATTCCTACCTCCTTGGGCTTGCCCCAAAGCTCTCGGTGTCCCACAAATCCCTGCCCAGCCTCAGCCACGCAACGAGGTTCGAATCTTCCGAGGAAGGGACTCCTCATGCGGACAGGCTGTCTTTGAAAAGCTGGACTAAAAATAGTGATGATTGCATTGACTCAGCCACCTCGAAAACGGATGAAATACAATTTACCTGACTCACCGATTTTCAGTAAGGTAAACTTCTCAAAAAGCTATGAGAACCGAAAGAGACGGGCATTTATAGAAATGTACATTAATTATTTGTCAGATGAGGAAAAAAAAAAGTCCTGCCAAGTGTCCAAATGCACTGCAAAGCCACCGGTCCAAAACCCAGGGAAACAGAAACTCTTCCACAATCTCACTAAGCTTTGGATCAGGCCCTGGAAGAAAAGTTCAATTATTCCTCACTTGTAACTTCAACACGTATAGCATGCCTTGAGCCTTAAAAACAATAATTATGTTTAAAAGACACGTTGTAAAATTACATTTAAAAAAGCTTCGTCCAAAGGTACTCACTTTGTGACTCTGCAAACTGAAAGCCGAAATTCTGAGAAATTACTAAGAAGGAAATGAGAGACTTTTTAAATAAAATAAAACCCTGCTTTGCACTATAACAGAATATATTCATTTTCACAGAGAAAGCATACGGACATTCAGGCACATTTAAACAGGGTTACATTTAAGTCAATGTGTACGCTTTATTTCAATGTGATTATACATCGCAGTAATTAAACAAAATGCTCTCAAAACCACCACATTCCTCTTACTTTTTAAATGCTGGAATGCTTGAAGCACTCGTACAATTTCTAATTTATTTTTTTTTTCCTGTAAATCTTGTACTTGACCCCCTTTTTCCGAGGGGTAGCGGGGCTGGGGCGGGAAGCAACGGATAAAACTGGAATTTGGGGAGTTGCTTTTTTTTCCAGTCGCAATTAGAAGGCTGGATTCCGCGGATAATTAGAATCAAATGCTCCAAATAAATGCTGGAAAACCCAGGGCTCGCTCCGACAGGGGCAGCCCTGCGGATCCAGCGGACAGAGCTTTTACAAAACGGGAAAAAAAAAAAAGGGGGGGGAGGGTTTTGCTGCGGGGCCCGACCCGCTCAGCCCCGCACCGGGCTCTCCCGCAGCCCCGCACCGGGCTCTCCCGCAGCCGGAGCTGACGGGGGAGACTTTGCGGGCATAACCCCCCGGCTCCCGGCCGCCCCCAGACCCAAAGGCTCACCCCGAGGTGCCTCATCCTCCTCCGGACGGTGCAAAACCGCCGACGTCGGGGGGTACGCGGCGGGAGAAGCCCGGGCTCTGCCCTCCCGGGGAGGTTCCCCGGTGCCCGGGACCGAGCCCGGAGGTGTGAAGGCTGCGGGGAGAGGCGAAGCGGGGGGCGCGGAAAGGCTCGTTTCGGTTCTTTCCAGCAATCCGCCGCGTCCCTCCGTTATTTGCCCCTCGGAAGAGAGCGGGGAGAAACGGCGCGCTCCGGGATGCGGGGAGCGCACGGCGGCACCGGGGCTCGGCTGCCGGAGGGCTACGGCGGCCCCGCTTGCAACCGGAACGCGCCAGTGCTTCTGCCACGCACCGACACCCCCCAGAAAGGGGGCTTAAAGAGCAACCGGCCGTACCCAGGGCACGAACCGCCCGGTGCGTCCCGCCGGACCGGAGCCCCAGGAGGCGGCTGTTGCCGCCCCGTCCCGCCGCCGCTCCGCACCTCCTCACCGAGGCGGCCCGGTCCCGTGGGGCTTGGAAAAGCGCTCCACAGCCCCGGTCCACCCCATACCCACTCCCCAGTGCCCCCTCCCCCGAGAGGGGGGTCCGCTGCGCACGCCGCGGGTATAAAACACATCCCCGCCGTCGGGGGTGTCCCCGCCGGTACCGCGGGCGAAGCCCTCCCAGACAATTTGCAGCGGCAAAAATAGGAGGGAACTCCGGACACCCCGAAAAAGGGCCCCTTTCCGCGAACGGGCCGCGTCCAGCCGCCCCCCCGGCCCGGCGGCACCTCTCAGCGGCAGCAGCGGCTCCGGCCGGCAGAGCGGCGGGAGTGCGGCGGGAGGGCGGTGCGGGCCCGCCAGAGCGGGCGCCCCGCCCCCTATGTAAATGAGTCTTCCCGCTCGACCAATGGGAAGAGGAGCCGGGGGCGGGGACGCTGGCCCCGGCCTTAAAGTCACTTGTTGCCAGGGGCCGAGTTTCGCACTGGACGTGGAGCGCGGCGCGGGCCGGGCGCGGAGCGGCGCGGACGGCAGCAGGACTGCTTCTGGTTGTTTCCTCCTTTATTTTTTTTTTTTCCGGCTGATTTTCACGCGTTTGTGGTTTTTATTTTTTTCCCTTTTTTTTTCTTTTTTTTTTTCCTTTTTTTTTGTTTTTTTTTTTTAAAAAAAAAACTTTTTCTCGCTCTTCGGGCGCCCGCGGAGGGGTGCGCGGCCCCCGCCGCTCCGCCCGGGCACATCCTCGCCCTCGGGGCGACTCTGCCCCTCTTCGCCCCCACCCCCCTTCCTCCCGCCGCCACCAATGCTCAACATGACCGAGGAGCACGACAAAGCGCTGGAGGCTCCGTGCAGCCCAGCGGGCACCACCAGCTCCATGTCACACGTGGACTCGGACTCCGACTCGCCGCTGTCCCCCGCCGGCTCCGAGGGGCTGGGCTGCGCCCCCGCGCCCGCCCCGCGTCCACCCGGCGCAGCTCCGCTGGGGGCCAAGGTGGACGCGGCCGAGGTGGACGAACGGTTCCCCGCCTGCATCCGCGACGCCGTCTCGCAGGTGCTGAAGGGCTACGACTGGAGCCTGGTGCCCATGCCCGTCCGCGGCAACGGATCGCTCAAGGCCAAGCCGCACGTCAAGCGGCCCATGAACGCCTTCATGGTGTGGGCGCAGGCCGCCCGCAGGAAGTTGGCCGACCAGTACCCGCATCTGCACAACGCCGAGCTCAGCAAGACCCTGGGCAAGCTCTGGCGGTGAGTCCCGGGCCGCGCATCCCCCCGCGGGGCACCGCTCCGGGCCGCGCATCCCCCCGCAGGGTACGGCCCCGCGTTCTCGCTCCGGGCCGCGCATCCCCCCGCGGAGCACCGATCCGCGCCCCGTCCCTCCATTCTCTCTCCGGGCCGGCCGTCCCTCCGCACCCCGCGTCCTCTCTCCGGGCCGCGCATCTTCCCGCGGGGCACCGCTTCGCGCCGGGCTGGGGGCGCGGGATCCGCACACAGACACTCCCCCCGCAGCGGGGCTGCACCGGCGGGACCCCCGCGGGCTGCTCGGGGAGGCGACGGGGGCTTTGCCTGGGGCTGCGCGGCTGGATCCCCCTCCCACTGCTTTTAAAAAATCTTTTTTTTTTTTTTGAAAACTTTTTTTTTCTTGGCCGTCCGCACCCGCGGGGGATTCTTGAAGCGTTTCAAACTAAAGGGCAAAAATCCCCCTGAGCGTGTTGACCCGCCACGGAGGACGTGCTGGTCCCTGCTCCGAAAAAGCCCCCATTCTGGGGTCTGGGCGCCCACGGCCACAGTCCGGGTGCTGCCGGTGGGTCCTGCCCTAGCGCCTGTGTCACGCGTGGATTTTCCCTGCTCCATCGCGGAGATGTGCAGCCCGGGCCCTTTCTTCTCCTGGTCAGGGTTTCCCGTGTCTCTGTCCCCAGGAGACCAAGACGTTTTTAAAATTGCTTATTTTACAATGGCTTTTTCTGAAAGGTTTTTTCCTTCCCTTGCTTGCCTACTGCTTAACAAGCTGATTTCTAGCAGCTATTCTAATCTGCTTTCTAATTTCCCTTCTTATCTACCTCCTTGCATGTTCAACGCTGCCCACCAATGCAAACTTTTTTTTTTTTCCTGGGTGGCAAAAAAAGTACTTTCTGCTTTCCAAGGCTCTGCGACGAGCCACGTTTTACCGCGTGGTATATTCGGTCGTGTCTGGCTGTACCAAACTTGCATCTTTCCTGTCTGCTTGGGCCAGCGATGCTCCCGCTGCGGTTTGAGACTCTCCAAGAGTTTGCAAAGAGAGGTCTGGGCGGGGGAGAGTTTGGAAAGAAATAATCCCATTGCTGTTGCCTTCGTGGTTTCTTTGTAAGCACCAAACAAAGCTCGAAATGGGCAACGTTGTTTGTCACGGTGAGAGGGTGACATTAGTAGGACAAACATAAGAATAATATTTGGCAAAGGAGTTTAAAATGGGGCGGGGGATTTTGTTTTGCTCAGTTATTATCTGTAGTGGTTGGGTTTTTTCACACATCTATACTTGGTATTTTAAAACATTTTTGCAGCACAGTTTAGCTCTTTTTTGCCACGGCAAATCTGTTTTGTAGTTAACTTTTTGGTTGCTCAAATCAGTGTATGGTAAGTGGAGATGTGTGAGTCTGAAAACAGGCTGAAAACCTCTACGGAAAAGACATTAATTTTGGATTATCTTTTTTTTTCCCTCCCCCTCTCTCCTCCTTATTTAAAAAAAAAATATATATCCATCCAAAACCAGTTTGTTAAGTGAAAATGAGAAACGTCCCTTTGTGGAAGAAGCTGAGCGACTCAGGGTCCAGCACAAAAAGGATCACCCGGATTATAAATACCAGCCACGGAGGAGGAAAAGCGTAAAAGCTGGGCAGAGTGACTCTGACTCCGGAGCCGAGCTCAGCCACCACGCGGGCACGCAGATCTACAAAGCGGACAGCGGGCTGGGAGGCATGGCCGAGTCCCACCATCACGGTGATCACACAGGTAAAGGACCCCCACGGGCAAGAAAAACCTTCATGTCCCGGGCGCTTTGGTTTGGGACGTGAACTCACTGGTGGGCACGGGCTCATCTGTCCCCTGAGTGGATATTGGTGGGATTGGGACCATCCAAAAGCAGGAGCTGTTGCCCCAAGAGCTGTGGTTTTGTACCAGGTTGTGAACGTGGCCACGGTTTTCTTTAGTAAATGCTTATAGAGCTGACTGTGCCATAGAAAATCCCCAAATCGCAGGGATCTCGGGTTCCCGTGAGCAGGGAGAATTAATTGCGAGCTAATAAGGGTTAATAAGCCATTGGCCATATGAAGGGTGCCTGGGGGAGCGGGTCCTGGAGAGGCGGCTTCCCCTCGAAGCTCCCCGCTTCTCGGCAGTGCTGCAAATTGGCACAGGGTGCGTGTTGACAGATTCCAGGAGGATTGCGAACGTCCTGCAGCTTCAGACGCGTCTGCGCTCTTGCCCAGCCTGGCTGGGGATCCCAGCCCGCTCTGCTGGGACGGCTTCTCTGCCTCCAGGAGAGCTGGGCTGGCTCTGGGCTGCCTGTAGGGAGAGGCTGAGTGGGTCCCTCCGAATCCACCCCCTGGTTCTGCTTCCCAGGAGGGGGAGAGTTTGTGCATTGGAGAGATGACCCGCCATGTCCCAGAGTGACCCTGATGGGCACAGAGTGCTCCCTGCCTTCTCCTCCCTGCTGCAGGTGCTTTAGCCCAGCTAAGGATGTGTCCTCCTGCCACCATGCCAGTCCCTCATGCTCCCCATCAGCCACCTTCACCACGGGGCTGTAGATGTCAATCCCCCTTCCCCTGTAGCAATAAGAGAGGGTGAAAACATGCATTTTATTTAATCATCCTTGAAAGAGTTGGGTGTTTTGTGGCTACTCTTGTTAAAGCCTTGCTGTCCCTTCATCCCCAGGTCAGACCCACGGGCCACCCACCCCACCCACCACCCCCAAAACTGACCTTCACCATGGCAGCAAGCAGGAGCTGAAGCACGAGGGCCGCCGCCTCGTGGAGAGTGGCCGCCAGAACATTGACTTCAGCAACGTCGACATCTCGGAGCTGAGCAGTGAGGTCATCAACAACATGGAGACCTTTGACGTCCACGAGTTCGACCAGTACCTGCCGCTCAACGGCCACGCTGCCATGCCGGCTGACCATGGCCCCAACGCTGCCGCCGGTTCCTACGGCGCGTCCTACTCCCACTCGGCCACGGGCACCGGTGGGACCAACCAGGTCTGGACTCACAAAAGCCCGGCCTCGGCGTCGCCGTCGTCTGCTGACTCGGGCCAGCAAAGGCCGCACATCAAAACGGAGCAGCTGAGCCCCAGCCACTACAGCGACCAGTCCCACGGCTCCCCCGCCCACTCCGACTACGGCTCCTACAGCGCCCAGGCTTGTGCCACCACCGCCTCCACCGCCACGGCTGCCGCCTCCTTCTCCAGCTCCCAGTGTGACTACACGGACCTCCAGAGCTCCAACTACTACAACCCCTACCCCGGCTACCCCTCCAGCATTTACCAGTATCCCTATTTCCACTCCTCCCGCCGTCCCTACGCGACGCCCATCCTCAATGGCTTGTCCATCCCGCCGGCCCACAGCCCCACTGCTAACTGGGACCAGCCGGTCTATACGACCCTGACGAGGCCTTAAAGGATGCGTGGAGCCCCCCGAGGGCTTCCCCAACGTATGCACTAATGAAGGAATGAAGACGAAGAGCGTGGAGTGCCACGATAGTTTCCGAAGTGCCTCCTGAGCCACTGGGAACTCTGCTCGTTGCGACTGGATGTCCCCTTGCTTCAAAACTCTCCAAAAGGACAGAGCTCTATTTTTCTTTAATTAATACAATTTAAAAAAAAAAATTAAAAATAATAAAAAAAAACACCAAACCACCACCACCACCACAATAAAAAAAAAAAAAGGACCGGCGATTCCTTTTGAATAAATGAAGGACAAAACCATTCGACTCCTCTGTGAGGACTGAACTGAACTTACTCGTCGTGGAAGTTGACACGTGCAAAAGTGGAGCAGGGGGGGTGGGAAGTGGGGGAGGGGGGGGGAAAGGAAAAAAAAAAAAAAGGCTGTTTGAGACTTTAAGGGTCTATTGCAATGTGAGGAACGGACCAACCTTGAGGGCAAGAACTCACTCGGACCAACGTGGATGAACCCCGAAAACCCGGCTATTCCGTGAAACGATCTCGTGGGAACAAACGAGTCTGGTGGGACCAACCAATTAAATGTCTGAAGTGTTTGGGTTTTTGTTTTTTTCTTTTTGTTTTTTTGTTTTTTTTTTCAGTCGAGAGTTCTTCTAAGCAAGGTTTGGCTGTAATTAACGTTTTGTTTTGTTTTTTTGGAAGCTTAAAGTGTTTTTTGTTTTGTTTTTGGTTTTTTTTTTAAAATCTGTTAAATATGTATTTATGTTCTGTATTATTTTGTCTTTTAATTAATGAAGTAATTTTGTGCAAAAAGTAGAATTTTAAAAGATTTTAAAGATGGGGTGGGGAGGGAGCATAAAAATAGTGGAGATGATACAATAAAGTGGTGTTATGAGTCTATAGATTTTTGTTGGGTTTTGGGTCTTTTTCGTTTTGAACCCCTGCAGCAGTCGAGTTTGAGAGAGGGACTGAACGAATCTGCCCATCGCAGACCTGGTCACCAACAGGAAACTCAAACGGGGAATGTACAATAACGAGGCGGGTGGGTGTGTGGGGGGGGAAGTTACTAATTAAATTGGGAGGCTAAAACGATTGCAAAAAGGAGCAGGTGATTTTTTTTCTAGCTACCTGCTTTTGGGAGTTAAAATTGAATTTAAGGCATTGCAGAGTCTTTGTACACTTTCAGAACCAGGACTACTTTATAGGAAGATGTAATTTAATGAGAAATTATCAACTTCTGCTTTAATTTTGGCTTCTAGGGACCAGATATCATCCATCAAGCTGTGAAACTAAAATCTTCTCCACTAAAAAATGTTTAGGTACTTAGTTTTAGACTAATATTTCATTGATATATTTCTACTTCTTCCATTGTATGCTGAGCATATAATAACCATCTATTTTATGGTAACTTGTGCCTTTAAAAACTTTGTAAATCTAAAAACACATTTCAGAGGTTATCATCTTTTTACCTTTTCTACGTTTCCTACTCTTTTTCTAAAAATATTTTTTGCATATTTCCTTTTGGGGACGTGGGGGTGGGGGAAAAATACAGAAAACTCATTTTTATGCAATCTATTTTTCTGTATAAAGTTTGAAAGACTTTGGCTGTTACTTATCTGTTCTCTTCACTAGCTTCTGACTAAGCAATGCTAACTTTTGTACAGATCAATTTGATAAAATTAAAAATTGCTTTTTATCAAGTACGTGTTACGTTTTCTTTCTGCTTGAGCCCATTTCTGCGCTGAAAAGAAACGCGGAGAGCGGCTTTGAAGGAGGCGGGCTATTCAGAATGAAATATTTTGACCAAGGTTTTCTGTTCTCCCAATGTCTTCAGTTTTATTGTGTGGTTTTGTTTTTTTTCTTGCTCCCTTTCCCTGTATTTGAACGGTGTCTTACTATGAGATTTTTTTTAAATTTAAATTTTTTTTTTTAATTTTTACTACTTTGAGAAGTATATTTCCGCATCTGTAATCCCAAGGATTTCATAGGATTTCATTGAGACTGCTCACATGAGTAGGGGTTTGCGAGGTCAGACTTGCATGGTTTTAGACCAAATTCATTTTATTCTGTACAGCACGTAGGAATTTTACAGTAACAAATTCTGTTTTCTGGTTGGTGAGCCCTTGTAAATACCTCTTAATTATGATAGCAACAAAATTATATGTTGCATGTAGTGGCTTTTTTTTTTTTTAAATACAGTCATTAAAATAGTTACATTTATGACTTTTTTGCTTATATAAACTAAGTTGCAGTTTGGTTTCACCCGTTCAAGACAAACCAGTGCAAGATTTTTCAGGCTGGGCCCTAATTAGGAGGAAAGGGTTGGGATTAGGGAAATTCAGCCGCCCCAGCCTGAGAGACGCGCTCGGGACTTGGTTGCAGTGCAGCGCTGTGGAAAATGTTTTAACATGAGGAAAATAAATGTGATGACAATTAATGAAGCTCAAGAACATTAACCAAGTCTGAACAACAGAGTCCCAAAGCAAATTTGCTGTTCGCGGTATCTGCCAAGAGCTATCTTGCCAGAGTGTCTGTAACTGGACACCATTTTCTCTGCTCTCATTTACAAAACTGCTGGCAAAATGACTTTATTACGCTATAAGCCAAAGCTGCAGAATAACTTTCAGAGGAGACTTTCTTTCCTCCTTTCTCCTCCCTCCGGTTACAATGCAAGTTTCAAGTCTTAATCCGAACTCCTGCTCGAAAAATAGATGCGTTTTGGCTTTGCCTGCTCTGCTTGTTGAGATAGGGCTTCCCCTCCAAAGGGGGGAAAAAAGGGTGAGATGGGATATAAGTGCTTATTTTTACTTTCTTGATGTTTAATAGCAAAGCTTTCACTGGCTTCACCGATCTCTGCATTAATCTTTACAGCAGAGTTAAGGTATCTGTATGCAATGGTATTGTCAATCACCCAATATACTGAAATTAAGAGTTGCACCGAAGCATCCCTGGCTCGTGGGGATGCGATGGGGTCTGTGCACCCAGCAGGATGGGTCCCAGTGGCTCGGGGAACATTACCGAGCTCACCCCTCTCTCCTTTTTCTTCTTCTCTCAGTTTATCGTACCAGTGTGGGGTGACATCCAGCGAGCACGGTGCCCTGGCCACAGCCAGGAGCTGCAGGGTGTGTTTTTTGGGGGGAGATGTTCTCTCCTGCTGCAGGAGCCCTGGGGCGGCCGTGGGGCCCCGGCACCAACCTGGCGACTGCACCGAGGAAACGCACGTCCAAAATACACAGGTTTTAAATCCATTCGCTTTTGGCCCACGCTTGTTTTTGCTTTCTATAAGCTTTGAAAAATCAAGTTAGCTTTTACTAATATTTGCAGAAATGAAATGCTATAGATCTCTACCCTTCAGTAGGTCCAAGCAATAATGTGAGCCCTGGAGACCCCTCTGCAGCTCCTGGAAGCGGCTCCCGTTTGAATAGTTAATGCTGAATGCTGACATTCAGCTTTTTTTGGCATCCCGCAGAGCAGGGGATACTCGCTCCACGTTTGCTGTCGAGTAAAATTCAAAGACATTTACAAAATGGATGCTCGGGAAGGTGACAAGCAGGTAAAATTCGCTGGCCAGAATAATCCCAGTGACTCAGGCTTTAGGGTGCGCTGGAAATTTCTAAGAACACCAGAAGTTCTTTCCCCACACTTAGATTTACACTTAAACGCAGCATTCTCCCGTTTCATTTCCCTGGGAGAAAACCGCTGATCGGGGGCACAGTTTATATGCAGAGAAGAGCATTTTGATCTGAAATTCATGCTGTTTGTATAAATGCATTTTCACGCACTGTCCTTTTCCTCCATTTTATGTGTAGATATCGTCTGTAGAAAGAGAAGTGATTTTCCATGAGCCGAGCGTCCTCCTGGCGTGAATGGCAGCATTGTGTGTCCCCAGCTCGGCTCTGGTGGCTCTTGTGTTGGCGTGAATCTGGAATGTCTCTGCAGAAGTCAATGAGATCAGGTGAAACCAAGACCGGCTTTTGACCCCTGGCTGTCAACATGAAAGGGTTCTCAAGATAATTGCAGGAATACACAAGCAGTAAAAGTTCCTCTTTATTTTTTTTTTTTATTTTTGGTGCAGAGAATAATGAATGTTGCTATTTATCTGAATTGCTCAGAAGGTACTGTTTAGTAAGAAAGAGGAAATTAATTTTATAGACCGTATCCACATTCCTTCTGCATGGTGGAAAAAGAAAAAGTCCCTTCCCATCCTCCTTATTATAATTTTTCCTGGAATGATATCAACTTTTGTTACACATTTTTTACAGTTGGGTATTAGGTTTATGGCAAAGAAATTCTTAAATGGCATTTCTACGAGGGTGTTCAGTTTTAATCAACTTCCGTGCCAGTATATTCTTGCTCCCTGTCTACAGACTGACCTCCCCGGGATGTCTGGCTTTTCCAGCTGGGCTCACTGGTTCTGACTCGCAGCTCTGTTCTGCTGAGAGCCACAGGGCCACGAGAGCGGGGGCACAGGACAGCCCCGCTGACGGACCTCCCCAGCCCTTGCCACACAGGACCTACTCCCCGTGGGATCCCCGGGGATCTGAACACAGGGATTTGGCCATCCTCGCATGCTGCTCCTGGAAGCAACCACCGCGGGGGTGCCTGTCCTCACCCGACATCTCCAGCCCGATGCTGGAAGAGAGGAGACGTGCGGCTGCCTCCTCCCTCTGCCACCTTTATCCTCCCATTGCCAAGGCCGGGCGCTCACAGCCCCTGGCTACGCGTTGTCTGTGATCTAGAGGCAAAAAAAATGTATATATAAAATAAAAATAACTAGAGGCATGAGTGCCGTTTGGAGTATGTGGTATTTAAGAGCCAGGAGGGCAGCAAAAGCCATTTTCTGGTGATCTGCAGCCAGTGACCCAGGTAGAGCAGGGCTACGCTGCCCTGCAAAGCCAGAGAGATTTTGGGAGCTGGAGCAGCAGTGTGCGAGCCCGTGGGAAGGCTCGGTGGCCGCGGGAGCTGCTGAGACAAGGCTGGTGAGCTGAGGAGGTGCCACGGTGAACACAGCGTGGCACAGCCTCGGTCCCCAGGGAGTCTGGATAAACCCAACCCTGGGGGAAGACTTTAAAGAAACTCTGATATTGCCCTGTTTTCAGCCTTCAAGAGCATGAGGTTGGACCGAATTGACTTAGGGCTCTTTTAGGTCTGAAGGCATATTCTCAAGCATGAACTCACCAGCAGAAGGGCTCCAAACTCCCTTTCTGGGCAGCAGGAGTGAAAGCCGGGAGTTTCACATCAACTCCTGACCGCTCCATGAGTGATGGATGGAGGAACCCCAGCCCCCAGGAGAGATAATGCCCCGTACCGCCACTGCCCGGCCTTTCCTCGGAGACCCTGCAGAGGCTCCACAAGATTTTTTTGGGGGGCATCCTAGTTAACAAAGGGAGGGGAGCTGCACAGGACCGTGGGAACCAGGGAGACCAGGTCCAGCCCTGATCTAATCTCCTCCACCACCACCCAGCTGAGCCGGGGTGGTGTAATTTCAAGTTCACTTTACGTGTGTTATACACAGGAATTAAGGATGGCACCAAGTGGCAAAGGATGAGGCTTGGGGAGGGGAAGCCATTTCCCAAATGAGTCAGCAGGAGATAGAAATAGTTCCCTGGAGCCCAAACCACAGAAAATCATGCTTATTACAAATTGCTTCGTCCTCCTGCCATCCTGCCTCCCCAGCCAGTGCCGGGGCCGCAGAGGCTGCAGGGCAATCCCTGCCAGCGTGATGGGATGCGATGAGATGTGATGTTATGTAGGGGCTGCTCCCTGATGGCAAGCGTGGGTTTTTAGGAATGCCAGCCCTTCACTCAACCCAGGCAGCTCCTGGTGGGTCTCAGGACATAGGGCTTCTGTCGCAGAGTATTTGCAGAGAAGAGCAGGTTTCAGTATCAGGGCTGTGGCTGGAGCGGCGGCTGGTTTTGAGGCTTAGGTGGAAAGTGAGCTTATTTTTTTGCAGACCCTCACTGCACAAGAAGGGAAACGGCAGGCAGCGTCTTTCCATAAAACCACGCGGTCTGCACTGAAAAAAAAAACCAGTTTCAACAGGGCTCAGAAAACAAACCAACCCCGGCTTCTGCGGCAACTTGCCTGTGGTGCTGCCCAAAGGAGAGCCACCGCGGTGGCACGGGAGTCACCGGTGGGGCGACCGTTGCCGCCAGCCCAGGGGCTCTTGCTCAGAAATGGTTTGACACTAGGATAAAAGATGGTGGGTGCTGCCGAAAGCGGGGCTCTGCCCTCCCCGTGCTTGAAAGAGCCACCGGCGTTCCTGCTGACCCCTATTAAGCTGGTCCCATATGGCTGCAGAGCTCAGCCATGCACAGTGTGTCACTGGCTTAACTGGAGTGTTGGTTTTGACCTGATTTAGTGAAGCCTGTGCAAAAAAAAAAAAAAAAAAAGCCAGTTGGACACACTTATTCAGGTTTAAAAGCCGGCTTCTTACAGTTTATCTTAAACCAATTAGGAGTGAAAAACAAGCCACTCCTAATCCAAAATAAGAGGGTGTCCCTCCCTGCCTCCGCCGCCCGCTCCCAGGGCTGTGTTGGTTTAGGGAAAGCAGTGGGATGCTGCTGGCGCGGGTGGGAAAGCACCGCCCGGGCAGGGACACCGGCACCCGCAGCCCCGTCCCGCTGCGGCTCCGCAGCCTGGCCGTCCTCGCCGCCGCGCTGGCATCGGCTCCTGCTCCCTGTATTTGTTTGTGGATGTGTGCGCGGGCAATATTGTGACTGTCAGAGACGTGATATTAAAACATTTACTCAAAATACCTCTGCCTGCCTTTCTCCTCCCCTCGCTCGTCCCCCTTCCTCCTCCTTTTTTCTTTTTCTTTTTTTTTTTTTTTTTTTTGGTGTGTGTGTGTGTGTGTGTGTCTAAATTCCCAATGTAGTGATGGAGGTCTTCACCCAGGAAAGGGTTAAGCGTTTTGAAAGGTCTTGTTTGAGGTAGAGTGAATTTTAACCACCACACACATAACGAATGCGAAACAGCCTGAATTGCTGGTGAGGAGCCAAGAGCACAAGAGAGGAGCTGCTGAATTTTAATGATTCATTATTGCATGGAAGGCCTTTGTCTTCCTTTATCCGGTGCACAATAAAAGAATTAATTGGACAGAAAATGGCAGGGCAAAGAACTGACAAGTCATTAAGGGGCTCTGAATGGCTGATTAGGTGCACATTGGGGGTGGAATTTCAACTGCACTGTTTCAGCAAGGGCTCCGGAATAATAATGGCATGGCACAGTTTATATTTTGTATGCAGTACCAGAAAGGCCTTTATGTCGGCATTGTGGTGCTATTTATTATGCTGTCTATTTAGCCATTGTTGGCATTGTGTTTGCAATAAGAATGCACAAACAAAGTTGGGATTTTTTTTTTTTTTTAACTTCGCGAAGGCAAAATAATTGGGAATCAGAATCTCGCTCCACGGATAGTTTTATTAATTTTTGTGTGTGTGTGTCCAGAAACGGCGGTAAATATTTAGACTTGTGAGAAGTAGTTCCATTTAGAAAAAAGGAAAAGTACTAATAAATTTCTCCCACTTCCACCCCCGTTCCCAAAGAGCCGCCATTCGGGGAAGCCTCGTGCAGCTGGTGGAGCCCCGGCGGGCGATGGGGCGCTGACCACTTCCACACCCTGACGCCGGGAGGATGCAGCTCAAGGAAAAGCAGCCAACTGGAATTATTGGTAGCTAGGAAGTTCATTGAACATCTCGCACACGGATCCTTTGAGGCGGCTTTTGCCAAAGTTTCGTTGTTTTTGTTGATGTTAAGCAGTTGCCTGTGAGTTATAATAAAAACCACACACACACAGAGAAGGGAAAGAAAGAATTAAAAAAAAAAAAAAATCCCAGCACGTTGGGAAGGTGTGATTTTGAGGAGGAATGCGCTTTTTCTTTTAAGAGGGTAACAAATAGGAATAGCATTTTAGTGTAGATAGCTGGTTGAAATTTTGAGGGGAAAAAAGGAAACTTTACTGAAGATACAGCTTTTTTTCTTTTTCCCTGTGAGTGATTCATTACAGCCTGATGGAAATAGAAAGCCGTCACCTTCACGTAACGTAGAGATTTTCACACGATAAAGGCTACATTTTAAATATTCCTCAGAAAGCTCACAGAGTCTAACTTCATTTCTGACAACCTCCTTCCTGTCCTCAGGATGCCGCCCGACCTCGCCGCTGTTTGATAACCGAATGCGAGATGCCCTCTGCTTCCCGAATCCCCGCCTGCCCGGATACCCGGAGCTGCACTCCTGTGTGCTCGCTGCCGGCCGGGGAGCTGCGCGGTGCCATGGATGAACCCCACATTTCCAAGGAATAGAGGAGCACCTTGTCCGGCTGGCCCTGCCTGAATCCTGCTGACTTTTTCTGGGGGAGCTGGGATGGACTGGGACGGATGGATCCCAGTTCACATGGGCAGCGTGGGGTTCCCAGATCTGCCTTTGCATCCTGAGCCTGTCCCTGTCCCTGTCCTTCTCCTTCCACCCCAGGAACCCAGGTCAGGGGGATTGTAGCATGATGTCCATTGCCGCTGCCCTGTTGGGATGAGCTCACACACACACATCCTTCAGAAAATGACCTCTCCAGTCCCGGCTGGAGGAAACAGCAGGGACAGTTTGGTTTTTTCCTCCTCTGCAGTCTTTGGTGCCTGGTTTTCCTGTCCCGGAGGGCTAGGGACAGAGCGAGTCTCATCCCTCACATGATGTGGGGCAGAGCAGGCTGGAGCTGCCCACCAGGCGCTGGAGCGAGACCTGGGGAGAGAAGGAGAACGGACCCCTCCGCTGGTGACACCAAGGTGTCCCACAAAGCCCTTTGCAGAGGGAGGCTGCAGAGAGAAAGCAAGCTCTGCAGCCACCCGTTTGCAGACAAATCTCCCCCAAACAGCAGCCCAAATGGATGCACCCCCCCCACATCCCACGCATCCGCTCAGGGCCTGGCCCTTTCTCACGCTTCTCTTTTGTTGTTTTTTTTTTTTTCAGGGGTACTATGGGCTAATAATGGGTTAACAATATATATATAAATTTGAAAACGTGAGAGGGGATTTGGGTGTCAGGGAGATGGATGAGCTGCAATCTGAAACTTTTTAGGTAAGAATAAGTGAAAAGGAAAATGGGGTTATTACAAAAAATGCCATTCTCTGTAGAATACAGCCCTTCTGTAATAATATTTTAAGAGGTAGTTAGTGGCACTCTTCATTCGGGAAAGTAAAGGTATGCATGTCAAACAAAAATAAAATAAAATAATAAAAAAAAGAGGTGGGAAGGAAGCTGGTTCCACTGGAAATTGTAATGTTCCTCCTGAGACTTCAGCTTCTTAACACTGAAAGGAGAAAAAAAAATATACTGCCATTTGCACTCCTCCATTCGCGTTGCAGCTGGGAAGGAGGCAAAGGGAAAAGCTGTAATTAGTGACAAGGGGTGCATCGGCTGGGGACTGCTGGGGCCTGCCGAGCTGGGACATGCCACCACCACTTGCTCTGCCACCAAAGATGACTCTTGCTGCAATTGTCTTGGCATCTTGGCCCCTGGAGCTGAGCCGTGAGTCACCCACATGCTATTTGAGACCAGCGACTCACTTCTTCCTGCAAATATCTCCTTTTTCCTAACAAGGAGGATTTAATGCAACCCCTGGTCAGACCCTCTGCAGGTGGGCAGCAATTTCCCAGGCTGTGGAGGTCCCCCAGCGCTTGCTCCTGCCCTTCTGAAGCTCTCTCTGCCCCAGGGCCACCTGAACCCCAGAAGGTCTGTTGGCTTTGAGAGCCTCTCCTGGTCACCAGATGGAGATGAGGATAAAGCTGGACCCAAATGGACAAAATTTGGGCAGGTATCCAGATATTCTCAACATTTGGGAGAAATCAGATCTGCAGAGGAGGAGCTTGGAGCGATGTCTATCAGAACGAAGTCAGGTGAGAGCTTCAGAGCCAGATTCCGACCATCCCTTAAGAGCTGTGTGTTCAAGCCCTGGAATGGTTGGCTGAAATCCATGCCTGGTGATGGGATACAGAGAAGTTAAAAACATATCTAAAACACTTAACAAAATTCCCAGATGGAAGCAAGTTTATTTTTTTAATGAAAATAACTTAACAAAACATCCGAGTAGTCGATGTTTGTGTTCTATTTCTGGGAACGCAGGAAAGATCCTCTGAAACCCCCCAGAAAAAAAGAAATGCTAAAATAATTAGCCCCAAACTACATAGATACTCAGATCTACTTGGAAGAAAGAGGGAAGATGGAAATATCTGCACTGGAAGAGAGCAAAGGTCTGTCTCAGGAGTATCCTGCAAAGGCACATGTAGGTTTGTGATGCAGCAGCAAACAAAAAAACCCCCTTGAACCAGGGAAACAGACAGGGCTGGTATAAAATGGCCCTTCCCCTGGTCTCTGCCAGCCTCTGGCAATCAGCAATCGCTGTGAGACACTTGCGTTGCCTCAATGCTATGCCTAGAAGTTGAATATTTTCCATAAATTTGTCTAACCCTCCTTTGAACCCAGCTCTGCTCTTGGCCTCTGCCTGTGGCAGAGCTCTGCAGCTGAACTGTTTGCTCTGAAAAAAAATAAGAAGTCTTTCTTTTTATCTAATTTCAGCTTTCTGTTCAATTACTGTATCATGAGACACACCAGGTGATGGCAAGAATAATCAGTCTCCTTTTCCCTTCTCCTTTCCCCGTTTGGTGCTTCACTGTCGATACCAAAAGACCTTAGTCTGGGATGGAAAGACCTGGCTAGAAGCAAGTAACATATTTCAGCTCCAAACCTAAAATATCCAGAATTTTGTCCCTGTCACTGACTCCACATTGGGGCCCAATACTGTCCTGGCATTGATGTGAGTGACATTTGTCTCATCCCATTGTGAAAAATGGACTTTAAACATGCTTTATAAGTCAGGGTTTCCTGGTTTGTCAACAATAAATCCTGCTTTTTGGGCCATGCCTTCCAAGTGATAAATTTCTATATTTTTGGGAAAATACACTCTAGGGGAAGCAGGCAAAGCGGAAAAGGCGGTAGCATTGCTTGGAATGACATTTGTATCTTGGATGGTGAAGGAGCCTGGACAGGACTGTCGTACACATGCCTGTGGGAAGGAAGGAAGGAAGAAAGACCTGGTGGAGCAGATGGAGCTTTCTTAGGGAAATGCAGGCAGAGCTGGGGCTGGACTGACACCAGAGACTGGGAACGGGACAGTCAGATCCCAAAACAGGTGATGCCTTCTCATCCTGCCCAGGCTCAGGCCACCCCGGCTTACCTGGGAATTGCCATTTCGGGAGGCCGAGGCTCGGGGTGCAGAAGATGGTCACCCATCCTGTCCCATGGGGAGGGCTGAGTTCCCCCATGACCCACCTCCTGTGGGCTCCTGGTATTTCCTGAGGTTTCAGGGCCACCCAGCCCAAACCCCAGGACACAGATTTTGTGCCCTAAATGGCTCAAATGGCATCTTTTGGATTTTCCCTTTTGCCTAATTACAGGGATTTATTTTTATTACCACTATGGGTTTGTTCCAAAACCCAGTCAGCTCAGCAGAAAGCTTTCACAGGCTTTTGGATCAGACCTAGGCACTTGGTGTAGTCTTTCCTATAACAAATTATCCATTATTTACTGGTTCTCATTTAATTATTAAACAGAAGCTGCAGATATTAAGCTTCCAGGTGCCTTGGAATCAAGGACAAGACTCCCATTGCCTTCAGGAGGTCCCTGGATTTCACTCCGGCTCCTGACACAGCGGTGAGTTCACAAACTGTGAAAAATGGACCCGTGTTGTTATGTTACAGGTCCAGTCCACTGTGTTTGGAGCCAAATAGTCCTAACAATCAGACATACTGGGATGGACTTTGGCCAGCATTTCTGCAGTCCAGCCACAACGGAGAGCTTAGTGCACTTCTGCATACAACATCTGCTCTACCTTCTTGGGAATGGTACTCACTGCACCTCTAATCACCTCGAACATCATCGCTAAACATGGGGATTAGGAAGGATTTGAGGCATCTGCTCCCTTGTGATCTGAGCTTCAGCTCTCTCAGGGTGTTTTAGAAAGGTGAGAAACTCTGCTGCTTTCACCTTGGTTAAAACCCTTGAATATTCTTGAAAAGTGTAGGAAATGAAGATATTATTTGCCTTATTATTCTCATGGCAGTTTATCTTGGCTTGAGGTGTGTCCCATGTGGTACCTTGGAGGAGAGCAGGCAGAGGACCCCACTGAGCATGCAAGGATGCTCTTTAGGAAGCAGAAACATTTTAATTCCTTTAACACTTTTGAGTTTTGCCATGGACTTCATTGGAGACCTTTGGAAATAGTCACGTTTATCTTAAACACTCAGAAAGTTGCTTTTGGTGTGTATCATCCTATGTCTATTATGCTGTAGGTTCTCCTGAGCCCAGAAATGCTCTTTTCTCCCCAGCCCTCGAGCAGTGCGCATAGGGATGATTTCCCCGTAGGCTCCTCTATTGCAATGGAGCACATGGAGAGAAAAATTCCTACAGCTCTGTCTTCATCGCGGATCATCTGATGCTGTCTGTACTCAGGCGGACACCGATTTGAGCTGGACTTGCTGGATTGCGAGAGGTGGGACACAGACTGAGGGTAACTGAACGCAACGCATTTTCCCACACTGAAAATAAGCGACTTCTGACTGAAGTGCTGACTTGCTCTTTGAATTGAATGCTTGGCTACTCTCTGTAGGAAGAAGCGTTCATACACAGGGATTTCAGAAGTAACCGAGTCCTGCAGTAAAATCTTCACCCTCAGGACACCTGTCCCTCCCTTAGAAATGTAATTCAGTGCCATGTCTGTAGGTGTAAAGCTCTATAGCGGCAGTTAATATATGCATACTTCTGGGTTCCCTCATTACCATTTCAGTTGGCTCGTTTACATAATAACACAGAACAGAAGATCATTTGCATAAAATTTAAAAAAAATCAAATAACTGAATGTTGCTTTTATTTTGAAAGGCGCAGAGAATGAGCCTGTGAAGTTATTTATATCCTCGAAAGTACCAAGGAGGCTAATCGGCAGGGAACCGTGCTTTCTGCACAAAATGGGACTTGACCACTTCAATTTATTCATGAAATATTAGCTCACTTAGTGGAAGAGTTTTTTAAGCAGCTGGGTTGGAGCTGACGGGAAATCCCCTCCCAGCTGCAGCGGGATCAGCACGACTCGGAGCCAGACAAAAGTAAATTCCCCCGGCTCCGATTCCGCGCAGCACCTGAAGGGGCTAGGGAATGAGGGGTCCGCTCCTTGGATACGGCCGGCGTGACAGAAATATGCCATTCTCTTCCAGCACTTCTGCCTAATCGCCATTTACCTAATCGGGGGGTTTTACACCCACCCCCTCCCCGGTGCTGTGGTGCTCGGGCACCTTCGTCTACAACCAAGACCAAAGCTTCCCCGGTTCAACGTCATGTCCTGATTTCTGCTGCTCCTCCCCATTTCCACGGCCAAATATTCCCATATGAGCAGGCCTTGGCCATCCCATCTGATGAGTCAACATTGCTATTGGTGTAACAGCAGCAATTTAGTTGTGCACCGAGCGGGGTCACCACCACCAGAATACACCAGGGGCAGGGAAACCAGTGTGCCAGGACTCCACACAGACAGACGTGGTGGTGTGGGTTACGTGGGGGAAATGTGAGACTGAGTAGTAAAACGTGTGCTAATTTGGTATTCAAGGCGTGTGCAAAATGGCCAAATTTGCATGAGAAAGGTTTGTTGGGAGAAATCCTAGGCCAAATCCTATTTTCATTTGTAAGCCTCCAAACATGCAGCATCTTTCCTGACACCAGGAATGTTACTTCAGGTTTGCACAAAGGTAACGGCAGCTCTTTATTACAGCAACTCCTGGCAAAACCATCACCAAAATTAAACTATAGCCTCCTGTAACAAGCTGGCCTCTACAATTTTAACAATGGTGCAAATCCTTCTGTAGATTACTGGGGTGAGCAATGCTGCACTTGGCAAGTTCATGCAGCGCAGATGGCCTCAAGGTTGGAAACATGACCCTGAACTACCTCCTCTATCTGTTCTTTGGAGACCGGCTCTGGACTGTGGGAGCACTGGGGCAGAGGGACAATGGGACAATGTTTGTGCCGGGACGTCCCTGTCCCACAGCATGATGCTCTGAAACAAAGTCCTAGTGCAAGCATGTGAGCAGCTGCCCTCCGCCCCCCCGGTATGCCAAAATGAATATGCATTGTTGGGCATGGGTGTGGTGGGTTTCAGCACACTGAGCCTGCCAAACTTGGACTTCTGCCCCAAATATTCACATGGCCTTAATAATTTTGTTCCCCTTTTCTCATACTTCTCCATGCCCTCACCAGGGCCGTGGTGGCTCCTCTGTGCTGCAGGCAGCGCAAGATTGCCCACGGTGGAGCTCCGTGTGCCCACCCCGGCCAGGTGTCTCTGTGCTGAACCCTTGTTCACAAGGAGACACATCCTACTGTTCCATGGAAAATCCCCCAGCAGAGCTGGGGTGGGAAGGAAGAGAGGTCCTGCACAGTCCCACTGCAGGTCGTTCACCAGGAGTAAGATTTGGGAGGGCAAGATCTCCTCTCCTGAGCAACCTGCCCCACAAACCATGTATGCCCACCAAAAGCCTCAGCTTGGAGGTCTTTCACCTGAAAGGTCCAGAGCCCTGATGGTAGATCACAACGATGGGTGACACCCTGAAATCCTGCTCCCAGAAGCCTGGAAGAACATGCACAGGGAAGATAATACACAGCTTTGGGATGGGCTCCATCCTGACATCCTGCCCTTCTCCAGCAGCTTGAGCACAATGTCTGTGGTACATCTGCTCCCTCTTCACGGTATCTGCTCCTCCTGTGGGGCAGCAGAAGACTGCAGAGTGAGCTGGGGCTGGCAACTGGGGCACTTGCTAAAAAGAGAAGTGATGCTCCTGAAAGTCCTACAAACATTTGCTCTTGCAGAGAAAATGAGGCCCTGGCTATTTGTAAGGTTTCCTTGGGTTCTGTACTGAATATTCAGAGGGAAGAAGCCTTGACTTCACCAATCGAACTGTGATCCCTGTGAAAGACTCCTGCTAGCACCTAACAAGGGTGTCCCCTGTGCTGGTACACGCTGGATGGGTCTTCTCCAGGTTCCTCCATCCCAGACACAAATTGAGCCGGGGGGAATCCACAGCAGAATTTCACAGCTCACTGTTTTAATAAATGTCTGGAAAACACAGAGTGAAATTGAGTTAGGACCTTTCCAATACACTAATATTTTGGAACACATGGATCATGCATATGGGAATAATCCTGGCCCAGAAAGCATGGGTAAGACCCAAATAGCTCGAAGAGACGGCTCTCTGAAGGCTGCTTGGAAGCTGCATTCAATAAAGGGCCATCCCTTGGAGCTGAGGAAACAGGACAACCAGCCTGCTGAGACCCCGGCCTTGCTGCGGAGGATTTCAAGGCCATTGGCGAGTGCTGTTCCATGATACAGGACAGATGCTCTGCCCACTAATAATGAGAAAAATAGCTAGGAACACTGTTAATTGCCAAAATGTAAACTCGCTTCTGTGGTTTGCAACTCCCTCTTCAGCAGAGGCTGCGGACGACATGAACTCTCCTTTGCTTTACAGACGCAGCCTGGCCATGAAAAGCAGAGCGATGTGCCCATAAGGCACCTGGCTCAAACCCCCCGAAGCAACACGGGGAGAAGCACCTACCCGAGAGTCAGTGTTTTATTGCAAAGAGCTGAAGATTTGGCCAAGCAGCCCGTGCGCTCCCTGGGCTTTGCACAGCGACCCCGGAGAGGCGTAGCTGGGCTCTGAGCATCGCCCTCAGCGCGCCCGGCTCTGGGAACCCGCTCCTGATTTGCAAGGGAAATCATGGGTAAATAATCCTCATTACCCAGGAAGGCTGCCCCCTTCCAGATCAAGTTCACTTGTTATTCTGATCAGCCGATAAGCCTCATTTGCATAATTTTTTTCTTTCTTCCACACTCCAGCTTCCCTAGCACGGTTAGACCGGGGTTTTATTACTCTTATTAATATTATTACTCTGTGTGATCATCCCAACTGAAGGGCTTGCAAACGCCTTCACGCCTGCTGGGGGCTGCGGGTGGCCGCGGGTGGGCTGGGGGCTCTCGGTGCGGGGGGGCTGTGCTTTTGCTCCCCCTCAGTGCTTCATGCAGCCCTTTGCTCTCGGCTTTGCTGGCTGAGGACGCCCCAGCTCGCTGCAGCCGCCCAGCTCTCAGGAGCTGCCCTGGCCTGTAACCAGGATAACAAACAAGGAAGCAGTTGGTTTTGAGGACCGACCCCCTTGGAGTTATTCCTAGCTGCTTGACCTCTCCGAGAGCAAAGGGGCTTTTTTTTTGCTGCAAGTGTCTGGTTTTTCTTTTCTCTGAGGAGGGATGCTGGTGACAACACACAGGCACAAGGAAGTGTGAGATGGAGTGGTCTCTGCCGATGGTGGAGCAGCCCACTGCCTACCTTCTTGCTCTGTCCAGACCCAGGGATCTTGTCCTGAAATCAGTCTCCCCTGCAACTTTCATTTATTTTTAAAAGGTGATTACAGCTGAACTGTGTCAGTTCCTGCAGAGGAGACAAGGAAGGAAAATGTCAGCTGATGTTTCTGGCTCCGAAGCTGGATCCTGCCTTGGATGAGAAGGCACCAATGCCTCATCCCTATCCCTATCCCTATCCCTATCCCTATCCCTATCCCTATCCCTATCCCTGTCCTCATTCCATTTAGGCAGTGCCTCCCTGTTTGCCCCCCCCTCCCCATCCCGCATCTGAGGACTGCAGTGTGGGCAGAGCATCAGGGTGCAAGAGGAGGCATGCAGATGAGATGCAAAAGAGAGGGGCACTGATTTGCATCATTTGCTCCATGTAGAGGCTGCTTGGAACTGTACCAGGGCGGCAGGGAATTGTTTTACAGCTCTCTTGGTGGATATCAATGTGTCTGCTGCCGGGCCCAAAAGGGATTTCTGGATGTAGAGTTTGAAGGACAAGGACCTTAAAGCTTGGTCTTTCCAGCTTTTTAAAAATCCTGTTCCTCTTTGTGCAAATGCAGCTTCATCTGTTGCAATTAGCAAGCTAAATTTTTTTTCTATGACTTACACATTACCTCTGTGAAACTACCTGAATTTTGGCTGATTAATATACTCTTCCCTTTCATTCCAGAGCTCTGCATCACCTCTAGCTCCCACAAACTCTGTGGTCCCTTGCCCTGCTGGAGCTCTGCTGGGACAGGGGCTCAGCAGGGGCCCAAAAACCTGCTTTCTAATGGCTAATCCGAGCATTTCCAGAAGTGGCTGCATTTTTACCGGGTGGGATGATGTTGCTTTACATAACAGGGAAGAACTTTTCTGCCTGTAGCAAATGAAACTCTTTGGCCCATGCCCAAGGTCCCAGCATGTCATCAGAAAGGTTCCTTCTGCCCCCAAGTCCTGGAGAAGGTGCTGGGTGCTGTCCCTGGGGGGGTCCCTGGGTTTCTGCTGGACCGAGGGGCTCGGGCAGCATCGTGTCAGCCAAACCCGGCACAAACGGGGCCGTGGTCCCGTTACTCGCGTCTCTCTGGCTCCTCCTGAAGGAGACAGCCCCATGTAGCCGCAAACGGAGCAGGAGCGCGGCACCGATCGCTCCTCGCCCGCAGAAGATGGGATAATTTCGTCTGGGACGAAAGCAGGGTGCAAAAGCCAAGGGGAACACGGAATCAGTCCTGCCCTGTTTTTAGTAGCGTTATCCCTGCCCCATTGCAGCTCCATCGGCACGACGGCACCCACCTCCCAGTTCAGCCGAAGCCGGCACAGCCGTGAGCCGGGGCTCAGAGGGATGCTGGCTGGCAGGGACTGTGCTGCGGCAGAGAGGAGGAGAAGCCACGGGCCAAGTTGTAGCCAGTACTTTTATAGTGCTTCTCCATGCGGGCAGCAAGACCAGAAACCCATCCTTTGAGAGCAGCAGGGAGAGGTGGGCTTTTGCCTGTGGGACACAGCCCTTTTATCTCCCTACTCCCAGGGGCTTGGAATTTGTACCCTGGGCTTGGAATTTGTATCCTGGGCTTGGATTTTGTATTCTGCTCCCACTCTCTGACTCCCAAATCCTGACAGTGGTAATAAATATCCTCCCTGCTTTGCTGTGAAGAGTTTTTCCACTCAGCCTTAGCCCGGGCTGGGGCGCGGAGCCGGTTTGAAAGGGCGACCCGCTGTGCTGGGTTGCTCCAGGGCCACCAAGCCCTGGATGCCCTCACTGTCCCTGCTCCTTGCCAGACCTCTTACAGAAAAACTGACTGGCACAGAGCTGGGAGGTGGCCATTCATTCTCTAGCCAAGGCACAGCCCTTTTTTTCTGGGACATATATTTCATGTTGTTTTGTCTTATTTTTCTGTGGGATAGGCTGCTGCAGTGGGAAAGGAAGACCACGGCTGTAAGGGAATAGGCAGCAAAAGGGATGGATGCTCAGGAAGGGAGCAGCTCCCAGTGGGTGGAAGTCCCCAAACTTGCACCCAGCTCAGGCTAAGGGAGGAGTATCACCCTGGCAAACACCTGGCAGTGGTACCGTGGCACCCACCCATGTGGCTGCTGGGAGAAAATTGCTATGCAGTGATGTGCCCACCAAGGAGCTTAAAGCATGACAGATTTCCTCCACTTCCTGGGGACAAGCATGACAGACACTTATGTTGCTGTTTGCATAGGTTGCCTGAAGTGAATCACATCCTTGGGCTCCAAAATAGCTGTGGAGGTTTCTCCCTGGGGACTCAGTCACCCCAGAGAGGAAACAGGAAAACAACAAGCTAAATATTAAGCATATGCTTTAACGTGAAACCCAAAAGACAGCACTCAGGGCAACACATTTCCCCCATATACCCACCTAGCATGGAATGAATGAAGAAGCTATTTCCAGACATCCTCAGCAAACACAAGCCTACTCAGTAGTTAATTTTTCCCCGTAAACTCTTTAATTCTTCTGCAATCTAAGGAGATGGGCTTCACGGTTACTTAGTCTGGGTTAAAAGTCTGTGTTTCCCTAGCTGAAGTGGACTTAAATAATGAATTATTATTAGATCTGTTGTTGACTATTTCAGGGCACCAGACATCCGGACACTATGGGTCACGTACCTACAGCATCCTGCACTCTGAGCACCCAGAGCTCATTGCCCATGAAGCCTATGGTACAAGCAGGCCTGAAGATGTGCAGATCTTTGCTCATCCCAAGGCTGTGCATGGTCCCAAGACCACTCACAGTACAAATCCCAGTTTCCTATGAGATGCTGCTCGTAGTTGTGTTAAGGGAAAGGGCTGAACCCAACCCCTACTAAGGAGCAGAGACTTTGTGTGTGAGGAGACAGGAGAGATGCAGTGACCAGAGAGGCTGGTCAGGAGCCCAGGCTCATCAGACTCCAGCATCTCCAGCTGTGAGGACCTTTTCTGAAAGCACGAGTCTCCAACGAGGATGGATGCATCAGCTCTGCTGAAATAAGAGGTCTTACAGCACTGAAAAGAGATAGTTAACACTTTAAATTTGAAAATAATGTTGTGGCCAAGGCATCGCCTTGGGAAGTTGTGGGGGTAGCTCCCCCCAAACCTGCGTCACTGGCTGGAGGCAGCCACAAGCATGGCTCGGCTGGCACGTCCCCTCTGCCGCTACCCCTCGGCAAGGCTCTCCATCCCTCCTGCCATACAGCACTTAGTGCTACATTTTATTTGTCCAGAGCCCAGAAACCATCAGTTTGTGGCAGCCTTTCCCTGGGAGAGCATCAGCTTCACGTCCCCGTTTCTCACCGAGAGCATGTGGGGCCGTTAGGGCTTTCCTGAATTCTTCCTTTCTGGAAGCCCTTTTTCTCTTAGGTGACATTAACCGAGAGCTCTGTCACTCCACCCCACTTTAATGATTTCCTCTGGAACATTTTGTGTTCAATAAACTAGTGTGTTCCCCGTCTGAGGTGAATCTCCTGCAAAGAGAAATAAAAAAAAATCCCAACCCAACAACCCTGTCCCGAGCAGACTAGGCGCTTGTCGCCAGTGCCTGCCACCCTAATTACACCGTGGAAGAATGTGTACATGGCAGAGGTCCCTGAACATTTCAGGCAGGATATTGCCTGCTCCTGGATGCAGCCTCTTTCGCCGCTGCAATAACATTTGCTATAATAAGCCGTGACTCCGTTTCAGGGAAGGCGTGAGCTCGGCGTAGACGTTTTGGCCCGGCTGCTGCGCTTGCACGGAGGTGGCTGGGGGCAACAGGGGGGCTGTGGACCCATCTCCTTGCGGGCATTGACTCACCGTGCTTGGGGGGGGTCTGCACAGGGGAACCCCCGTGATGGGGTCGGGTTGGCAGGGAAAAGCAGGAGATGTCCTGGGGGTGTTAAAGGGGTGTATTGCTCAGGGTGTATTGCTCTCCTGCCTTCCCCCATGGGGTCAATTCAGGCTGGGCGGCCGGGATGGCTCCAGGCGGCTGCTGGGGCTGCAAACCGTCCTCTTGGCCTCCAGCTTCTGTGCCAGAGTCTGGGCAGGCGTCCTGTCCTCCCGGCCGGGCAGCCAGCCCAGCCTCCTCCAGCCTCCTCCATCCCGCTCCCGGCAGCTGGGCTCCTGCCCGGCTCTGCCTACCTGGGACACACGCCGGGAGCTGAGCGCAATCCTCCTTCCTTTCCAAAGCTGCTCCTCTCCCTGCCAGGCTGCCTGGGAGCCTCCTGGGTACCACCTCGTCCCCACTGCTCCAGTCCCCTGCATGGACACAGGGAGGAACAAAGTGTCCAGGAGGGTTTTTTGCTTGGACACTGGATCACTGGTTTGAGGTGCTTGGGTAGGCTTAGCCCATGCAGGGGAAAAACTCATAGGTTTCATGGAGACAGAGACTGGGATGGCATTGGAGCATCTTCTTGGCCACGAGGTACCATCAGGTTATCCCTGTTCTGGGCCAAGAGGGAGTGCTTTGATGGGGCCTTGCTGCCCGAATGGCAGCCCATGCCCCTCATCCATCTGGAGGTGTCAATTTTCTGTGGGGTCTGTGATAGCAACTAACACTTCTTCCCAGCCCAAATGAGGCGCTATTCCGAGTGATTTTTGCCTGGTTTCCATTTCTGGGCCTTGAGTGTCCTACACCAGACCCTGCTGGGGTTTGCTCTTACCACCCCACCTTTTCGTTGTGCGTGGACATTTCTGCCCTGGGTGCCTTTGGTGGTTTTTCCAGGGATAGCTGTCGGCTCTTGGCCGACCAGGGCAAAATGAGCTGGTCCCTCTCCAGCCTTTAGGGAACAAGGCACCAATTCAGGAGGAAATTTGGTGTGTGCTTCTGTCCCATCACACCTTCCCACTTGGTGCCCCAAAGCCCTCCAGAACGTACCCAAAGAGCCAAGAGCCATTTTTGGGATGTGTCTCTGGGACAGCACTGTCACCCCACCCATGCTCTCCCGTCCTGGGTCTTTCTCCTTGATTTAACACAAACCCTCCAGGCAGACGAGGTCCATCGCCTGGTGTGTGACAAGGTGGCTTTGTGCCAGCCGGGGGGGCAGCACTAGAGGGGCTCTTTCCCTTGATTTACCCTGAAAAATAAGATGAGCAGAAACTGCTCAGAAGCGGGATCAGTGCAGAGCTGTCGAAAGGATCCTGCGGACCCGCGCGAGCCTTGGACCGGGCTCTGCTTTCGAGAACCATAAATAGAAGCCGAGTCACTCAAATACCCAGGACCTGTAAGAGCCATTCATAGCTGCAAATTAACAGCTACCGTCAGGCCCATCTGTGCACGCCCCAGCCCCGAGTCGGATTCCTGCTCCCTCTGTTTAACCTGATGACCATAATTACACACTCGTTTATACACCCAGAGGCACCTGAATGCTTTACAAGACAAACACCTAATCCCGCGTGGAAATTATAGCCACATAATATCTCTTTTCATTATTTGCTGAGGTGTTGAGTCTGATTACAGCGCACACTGTTTGCTTTGTACCAGGGTAAAGCCCCTGTAATTTCTCTGCAAGTCAACATCATTCCAGCGAGGAGGCTGAAAATCTACAGGCTACTGTGCAAACGAGCTAGCAAATATTAATCCACGGTAAATGATCTGGGAGGTGGAGGCAGGGAAGGGGTGAGCAAGGTTATTTATACCCCCCCAGAGATTAATAATGCCAAATTAAAAAAAAAAAAAAAAAAAGAGGATGAGGGGCGTGAAACATTCCTGCTGCCACTGTCCCTGCTCGCTAGGGTAGGGCAGAGCACTTTCCTGGGGGGCTGCTAACGGGAGGGGAAGTACCCTGATTCAGAAGGTGTGTCCCCCCCTTGTCTCCCATGAGCTTTAGAGGGCTGACAGAGATAGGTCGAGTTTCTCACATTGTCCTGACACGGGGCACCCTCTAACCTGCCATGGGAGAAAGTCACTTACTAATGCTGTGACTCAGTTTCCCCATCTTTAAACACAGAATTTTAATGCTTTCTGATTCCCTAGGTCAGTGTCGTATATGGATGAGAGGCATGGATGCTCCCTGCTACAGCAACAGGCACCACTAGATATATTTAAACTAAGGATGTGGGAAAGGTCTTTGTCAGATGTTGCTTTCCTACACGAAGGGGGTGGCGGGCAGCACCCATCACCGGAGGGGAACAGGGCTGAGTAAAAGACTTTAGTCTTTATCCAGGCAGCATCAGTGGTTACAGGTGAGACCTCTTTGCTGTGCCTCTGCAGCTCCCACTGGGAGGGCTGGGAAACCTCCTGGATCTCCTATGATCCCCCCAAAATCCACTTTCCCATCTGCTGCACTGTGTGAGGGTACCACCTCCCCAATGCCTTGCTCAGGATCCAGCCTGCCCACAGTCCTTGGGGTGTTTTCCAGATGGGAGATCCCCTCGTTTCCCACCTTTGCAGACCCCCAGAAACGGAGATCTGGAGCCAGAGCCCCCGCATCCCCCCGCAGCTCCCTGCAGGCTCTGCCCTGAGCTGGGCGGCAGCGGCAGCACCTCGCCATGGCTCCGTAACCCAGCTCAAACGCTGCACCCTTGGTCTCTCCCCAGGAAAAATATCACCTTGGGCTGAGATGCAACAGGAGTGACGTTGTCTGGAAAGAAAGAAGGATTTGCTTTAACCAGCGGCGTGTGGGTTTGCAACCAAAGTATACAGGCAGGCTTTGGGCTAGACTGTACCCTGGACCCCCGCCAGGCGATGGGCCGAATCCTGGTCTGCATCTCGGCTGTGCAAACTCCCGCTCGGCGGTTTTGGGGCGGTTCACGCCGGGTTTCCACCGAGGGAGCAGCGGGGGAGCCCAGGTCAGCCCTCTTCCCCCTGCCCCATCGCTCAAGCTGGCACAGAGCAGGAGGGATTCAGGGTGAAACACCGTCAGCATCGGGGCTCCTGCCGCTCAGCTCCGGCAGTGGCACGAGCGGGAGGCGAGGTTATTGAAATCCATGTCAAACGGGTGTTAATGAAGGAAAACCAGGCCTGCGTATTGCACCCCCCTTAAATCTTTGGGAAAACGTGTTTGCGTGCTGGAGGGAGGAGGGTAATTATTGCTCACAGCGGCAGATGGGGAAACGGAGGCGCAGGGGAGCACCGGGGCCCCCGGGGTCACTCCCGGCCGGCGCCGAGGTTGAGCCGGCGCTGCCCACCGAGGGGACCGAGCACCACTGGACCCACACCGTCACAAGCACCCGCTCCCGGTGCCTCAGCTCCCTCCAAAACCCTCCGGAGGGATTTTAATTAAACTTAAAAAAGCAAAAGCAACTAATGCAACTTGAACCAGGCAATCTGAACGGGGTATGCCGGGTCGAGCCACGCCAGCTTTGCCATCCCACCACACTTGGACTCCCGTGGGCACACGCGTGTGCACACACATGTGCACACGTGGCCACACGCGTGCTCCCAGTGCCCACATGGAGGGATGGGGTCCGTGTCGAGCCGAGACTCGGCCTCCCGGAGATGGAGAGGCAGCGAGCTGTTTCTCCAGCGCTCAAGTTTTTCTTTCAGACTCCAAGCTGCCTTGCCAAGTGTTATAAAAATATATCAGTGTGAGCCAAAACATTTAGCACTCCACTTATTACTTTAAGGTTATAGGTTAAACAAATTCCTTCTCAGAATTTACTGTGTTCATTTTAGCTTCACAACACAGCCCTGCTAGCGGTAGATATATTTCACACTGTAATACCTCCCTTATGTATTGGAGGGGGGGAAAGGAGAAGAGGAAAGTAGCTTTCTAAATTTTTATGTGAACAAAAGCTACTATATAAACTAGCTGAAAACAAGTCCTTTGCAAGAGATAGTTTGTAAAACTTATTTTCCAGTAACCAATAAACCAAGAACGAAAGGTAAAGTTTGTTTTTACCTTACCTAATAATTTTACTTTTTTTTTCTGAGTTTTGCCTTTTTTGTACAATAAAGCCTAAAAAGAAAATAAAGAGCCAAGTTCACACCTTGGGCAAGCAGGTGCAATTGTTCCAGTGAAAGTGCACCTCTGTGAGCCAGGCTTAAACCCTCCTTAGATGGTGCATGAATTCAGATAACGGGGGTCTGCTGGAGTTATTTTGCACACAGCTCTAGGCTGGGGAAAAAGATGGTTTGGAGAGTGAAGACTTCTGGTTTGCAGCCCTTGCTCTGCCACTGGGCTCTCTGCAGTCCAATGAGATATAAACTCTGCTTTTTCCCATCTGCTTATTGATCTATGTAAACTGACTCCACCTTCGCAGTCTACATGTGTGTCCCTGTTGCTGGCAGCTTGTGTCACCCCCACTCTGCCCCGTGCAAGTCACCTCCCCGCCTTCAGTCTCTATAGCAGGGCCGATGCTTTCATCCAGTGCTGGAGGGGCTAATTCATATCTGGACAAAACCTTCCAAGGCAGAAGGATGCAAAGCTGAGTTGAGGGCAACGCTGAGCACCGTGACTACATGAGAAGTCACAGTTACACCGTACGATGCCATTCTTGTCTTGGCTGAAGCAGAAAAAACTTTGCCCTCTCCCCTGATGAGAGCACCCCTGAGCCACGGCCGTGAGTCAACCATGGCTCCCAAATATTCCCACGCTGGAGCTGGAAGGGCACTGGCAGGCAAAGGCAGCTGCTCTCCCAGCCTGGCCAGACTGATTGGTGTCAAGGGGAGACACTGGAAGCAGCTCCAGGATGCTGGGGAGGAGCTGGGCTGGAGCTGCCGGCACAGGTTTCCTCGGCTGCACGAGGCACAATTTAGGGAGCGTGATGAGAGATAACAAAACTCTTTGGGAGGGGCTGGGATGTGTGTTTTGGGGTGCATTGGTGATAAAACTGTGGTTTTTTGATGTCCAGAAGAGAAGCAGGGGGTTGGATAGGCAGCTCAGCCCAGGGCAAAGTGCCACTGACATCTCTATCTCAGGTGCGAGGGTGCTCCCCTGCAAAGGGCACCTCTCCCCTTGCAAATCAATTCCCCTTTGGAAAACACCCTGCAAAGAAGCATCTCGCCATTGAGCAGGGCTCTTTTCTCTTTTGGACATCAGCAAAGCTGGTGACGGTGGCAGATGGTGAAACAGCCGGTTGTATTGCAAAATGCCGAAGCCTGAAGTGCCCTGGAGCTGTCGGTACCCTTCACACTCATACAGGTACCAAAGTAGTTTGCAAAGTATAACGTCTGTGCAAAATCTGAGGTTGTAGAGAAAACAATTGAGATTCTAGAGCTGCTGTGCTCTGGGCTGTCCCACAGTCCTGGTCAGGAATGGGGAGGGGGCTCATCCTGCCCTTCTATCCACTTGCAAATTACTTGCAAGATGAAGAGGCTCCAAGCTGCTGGCCGTTTCTATACAACAGACCTTAACAAGAGGGGGGAAAAAAAAAGTATTAGGTCCAGTTCACATTTGGGGTTTGGATTTCACCTGGGAGGGGAGGGGAGCGGGAAATCAGACATCGAGGTGTCATGTATGTGAGCTAATAAAACTGGGCCAGCAGATTGAAGATGGAGGAGCTGAGGGACTGTTTAGAGGTATCCGTCACATAAATGAGGAGGTGGAGGAAGTCTGGATGATAGTAACCCCATATTAAAAAATTCTGCCCTGTCAACAAGCGAAGAACTACATGGTGGAAATACGCCTGTGCTTGTTGAACTGTGAAACCAGATGTCTTAGAGCAATAACTATCGTATAGGAGGCGGGGAGGGCCGAGAGGAACACGTTTGCGTACGATTAAGAAAAAAAATACATGCTGCTACAGCCGTGGTTTCAATTAAAATGGCTCAAACCAAATATTGTTCCTATTAATGGGATGTCCAGCTGTGACACCACCATGTAGTATCCTTACACATTCAGCGCAGGCAACATCTGCAACATAATCCCAGCATCCATACAGCGGAGCCAAGGAGCTGAGAGGCAGCTCACATTTTTCCCGGTGGCTCAGCCTAGATGAAAAGGAGAAAAATACAGGCATGGGAGAGGCAGAAGGCTATGCGAACTGTGCCTAATTCATATCTTTGGGTAAAGGAGGATTTTGGCATTTAAAATTGGGAACATGGCATAAGCTCAAACTTTGGACACAGCAGAAACAAGTTTTAGTTACTGCAAGAGGAAGAAACTGCTGTGCTGTTTTTCCGAAGATTAGGACAGCTGGAAGAAGCAGCACTTTGATTCCTTGCAGCATTTAATCTGTGTTTAAAAAAAACAACCCAACCCCAAGCGCCAGCTCTGGGATGGGAGCTAATAAAGTTGAGGTTTGCAGGACAGGAGCTGTTGCCACCACATTGAAAGAGTGTAGCCTTGCAGTGCGCAAACTCATCCGTGCTCTGGAAAGATATTCTTTGCCCTCTGAACAAGGTCTCGTCTTTCCGTGCCCTGCGAGGTGATACAAGCACCGAGCTCGCCTTCCTCACAGGAACCGTGTCTGGGGAGGTGGGAAGGAGCCACCACCAGCGCACATCCCAGCCCCTGCACGTTAGGGGTAACAGGACTTTCCGCAAACATCTCACCCCATTAACGGTGCTGGGTGAGGGCTATGGGGCTTCAGCTCCATCTCTGCAGCAGAAGCAGGTGGTGGGCAGGTATAATACATCCAGGACTGGCACGGCAAAAAGAGATCCATGGAAAGATGTCCCCAGGTGAGGACAGTCTGCCCAGTAATGGGATAAAGCACTTTTAAGGAGTTTCCAGTCCCCCAAGATTTGACCCGCTTGACTTGGCTCATGTGAACTGGCATCTCTCATATGACTTGTATTTTGGAAATGAGACTCTCGTGAATGTTTGAATGACTGGGACCAAAATGTGCTTTGGTGAAAATGTCTTAAAGAATAATTACAAGCAATTGTTGGAATTACTTTAAACAGGATTGGCATGCTGACTTTGCAAACTGATCCCTCTCATGAAGTCCTGTTCTTTAGAGATTACCACAAAGTGTAAGCAATGCCTTAGTGGCAAAAAAGGAGTTAAAATCACAGATCTAGCAAGACTTGGAAGACACGTGGAAGAAAACCCTTAGTTCCTTCTTGGGAAGGTAAAGGGATACTCAAGGGAAGCAGAAGTTAAAGCAGGGACAAGACAAGGCAGAGGCAAATGTGTGCCCTTAGACATTCGTATGAAACCTCTAAGAAAACATAATCTGTTATGGGGGAAGAAGGGGAGGCAGGAAAGTGCTGACTTCCCATTAGTGATTAAACTTGAACAAGTAACTTTGAATAAAACTGTGTGTACGGAAAATCACTGATTCTGTGGAGAAATAAATGAAGAGGAGGGAGCTGTGCAGGCACATGGAAGGCTTGAACCCTGTCCTCTGCATTCTGGTTCTTCTCTCCAAGAGGTGATAGAGTAACAGTAATGGAACAGAAGGATGCTTGAAAATTGCCCTTCAACTGACAACTCCTCAGATTTGCAACCCACAAATGTGAAACATTTGCAAAAAGTAGTAAAACATGGTAAATCACAGACTTTGTGATTCACTGAGTCACAAATGTGAATTTTGCAGTCCCAGCCTCCTGATGCTGCCAAGTGGAAACTCTGCAAAGTTGTCAGGTTGTGACTGTGGATTTTGCAGGGTGGTGCGTCATCATCTGCAGATCTCCAGAGACTTGTAGATCCTGCAACATTTCTAGACCTTTCATGGTACTCCCCATTACCTTTGCAAGAACCATTCTAGACCTTTTCTATAGCCTTGCCAGAGCTACTTTGGAGGAAACCCAAACCTTCCCTGGAGCTTTCCAGAGCACCACGAGACTTTCTAGAGGCAACCAAGAGCTCTCCAGAGCTTCTCTGGAGCCCCACAGAGCCATCCCCATAGCACAAGCACAAAGTCTCCTGAAGCAGTCCTAGCCCTTTTCAATAGTCCTTTCTGGATCTCACAGGGGCTTTCTAAAAACAGCCCAGAGCCTCTCTAGAGCCTGGGCAGACCTTGGACTAGAGGTACCCGAGAGCCTCTCTGGACATATTCTAGAATAATCTCAGACATCCCCATTCCTAATGAGACACTTCAAAGCTTTTCCAGAGCCATCACAGAGCTTCCCTGGAGCCTTTCCAGAGCCTCCTGGAAGGTGCCAGTTGGCAAAATCCAAAGTCGCAGCTTGGCAGTTTCCTAAAGTCGCAAGTCGGCAATTTTGGAAGTCACAAAATAAAGGAAACAGCTGTAAGTGACATGCAGTGGGACTGTGTTCCATTAGGAAACTTACAGAGACATGTTAACTCATGTTAAATTAGGTGTAAAATTGATCTTCACAATTTCCCCGTCGCTGTATGTGTCATCAGCAGAGAGCAGAGTACCCCTGGGCTGCCATCACATGTGTTTGTCTGCACTCTGGATACCATACAGCATCTAAACAGATGCTTCTTTATCAAAATAACATGCACTGGGGATGGATTCGAGCCTAAAGTATAGAAAACTTGATGGTGCTGATAACGCAGAGCGTACAGATGTCAGCAGTGAGAGTCTGGCCTGTTTTACATGATGATCAGCACGTCGGTAATGGTTTGGGTTTGCTGGGATGTCTATTCTCAGAGTTGACATATGGATCAGTTCCTCTGGTGTGGAGTAGACACGACAACGGGGTCCAAATCTTCTTTTAAATCTAACTAGATCACTCCTGTGGTCTTAATAGGAGTGAAAGGCTTGTTCCAGCCCTTGTTCCAACTTTTAAATCCCTTTGAACTTGCTTGTATCCTCAGCTAGAATTTTTTCCTTGAGCCTCTGCTTTGTAATGGGGCCCCTCACCTCCTTAGCAAGGAAGGAACAGACAGGATTTATTTGAAATAACTCATTTCAAGAGGAGGGTATTTGCCTGAGCTCACGGAAATCATCAGAACACCTCTAATTTTCTGGTTATGTTGGGGCTTCAAGCTGCACCCAAGCTCCAGCTCCATGTTTCTCTAAGCTTTTTGGCATTTGAGAAAATGGCTCAAAATTTGCAGTGTGTGCTCTTTTCTTCCTTCAGTTTTGCTCATGGAGGTTTTGCACAATTCTTTTTAGGACCATGATGAGGACCATGACCCGCTTCTCTAGGCAAACTTGGAGGGATTTTGAGAAACAAAAAAAAATCATAGTCACAAGCCTTAGACACGAATGTCTCTGTGGGATTAGCTCTACTGCTTGTTCTCTATGATTAATATTCTTCCTATACTTCAACAGAGTGTTGCAGGTCAGCTGGTAGGGCTCCCGAAAGGATATACGTGTTACTCAGCCAGCAAGGCTGTTTGCAGATGTCTCAATTCGTCCCTCACCTTTCCGTAGCACCTAAGTCTGTTGATTTTGTTTCCACCTGTGGTGTTACTCATGCTGCCCTTGGGCTCCCACGAAAGCACACCTATGCTTACTGCGAGTTTCTCTACGGAGCCACCCACTCACCCCTACCAAAAGGGAAGGCCTTCACCAGGTGGTTTCTCCTGCTGGCGTGCCAGATGTTTCTTCATTAACTTGTCCCTCCACACAGGTATAGCAGGCCTCAACTCCCACTAAATTCATCCAGTTTAAGTTCCTTTTTCAGTGGCGAAGCACAAGGATCTCCAACATTTTCCACCTAGCACCTGAGCCCTTGTCTCCCCCAGCATCCCCCAGCCTCCTCCAAACACCGCTGCTTTGTCTCACACCAGCACTGCTTTCCCGTGCTCGGCAGAGGGGTGTTTGTGCCTGCGTGGCTTGTATGGCTTTTATTTTTTCGCCGGGACAAGGAGCAGTGTAATGTCTGTCTGCTTTTCCTGCTTGTCTAGTTCTTAGAAACCACATGTTCTTCCTTCACCGGCAACTCCGTATTTATTAATCTGCAAAACAAGACTGTGCGCTTTCTGCAGCAGCAGTGGCGACTTGGCCAGGGTCCAAGGAGACCCTTAGTCACTTCATTTACGCAGGCTGCAATAAGAGGAGGGCGAACCCGTTGGGGAGTAATTCGAACATTCAGACGCCTGCACCGAACTCTCATTTCTACCTCATTAACTTTACAGTTTGACAACTTCACAAGCCAGGGACTTCTGTCGCGATTGCTGCTGCATAGCCAAGTGGCAGACACCTTTCTTTCGGTGTGCAGGCTTACTTCATGTACGACTGCAATGGATTTTCCTTCCCGAGCAGGGAGCAACTCCCAGCTCTTGGCTGGTAGGGTCTTCCTGTGGGTCACAGCTATGTTCACATGGTAATTGCCTGCATGCTCTTGTCGCAGCCTCTGCTGCTCCAGGTGTATGCCTGGCAATGGTCTTACACACCATGAACGAGTCCATTCTTGCTTTTGCCTACACAAAGAAAAAAATCAGACTTATGTCAAAGTGATTTAAAATGAATTAACTAAGCTTGACTTTGCCTGTTTTGTCTCTGGAGATGCAGCTTTAGCTCAGCTTTAGCTGAAACGAGAGCAGAACACGTCAGTAGTGTGAGCTGATTTGGTGATGCTGAATCAATACTGGGTCAGCAGGTAGGATTTGGACCACTATTCACTAATTTCTGTTAACTCAAAGGGGGTGGAGGGTAAATACAGGGTTCCTCTTCTAAAGGGCAGGCCTTTAGGCAGGGTGTGGAAGTCCGCTGCCCAGCCATGCTCTGGGATTTTCTCTTCATTCTCCCTTTGGCCTTGATGCTGTACCTGTTGTTCATCCAGGTGGTACTCACACATCTACGTGGCCCTGCTGAGCTCACTACACTGCTTGGGTGCGATGCATATAAGCGTTTCCTGCATTGAGTCCACGGGACTCCCACTGGCCACTTCTGCAGAGCAAGGCTGCAACTTGGCATTAGTATCAGATGCCCAAAATCAGTGTTTCTTGAGATCTATGTCCCATCCCCATTAATAGAACCTCTAAAAATAATCTTGCATGGCCACGTTTAGAATCTGTAAAAGCAGAAGAGAACCCTGTGCCCTCTTCCTAATGTTGAGTGGATCTCAGCACAGAGAGTCTGAATTAGAAGCTCTGTTTTTTTTTGCCTTGCCATAAAGAACATGACTCAAAGGCATCCAGGGAGAGGTGGAGGGTTGGAAATACAACTTTTACAGCTCTTCTTCTGTTTATAAGGATGTTTTAACCTTTCAGGGTTTCCAAGAGCTTATTGCACAACCTCTGGCTGGGCTTGCTGATGCCTTGTACTATGGCAGGTGATCTGAGCTGTGCTGGAGCAGAGGGCTCCGGGGGAAAGCAGGAACAGCAGTGTAACACCAGCACCCTGAGCTGGAGAGCCTTGGGAGAAACCCAGAAGCAATATTTGGGAAAGGTTATAAACCCTCATGCTTCAGTGCTCTGCAAAGCTCTGATTAACAGGGGTGAGGACACAACTTCCCTTTTGGGCATGTTGGCCCACAGCTGCCTGTTCACACTTTCCTCTCAAGCAGTTGGCCTGAGTCACTCCTGAAGACGAGGGAGACCCAACTCGATTAAATTCCTCGCTCGAAGCCCAGCGTGGGGATTCCTGCAGCTCCAAGGTAAGCTGTTTCACTGAGTAGGCAGCTTATGCATCCATCAGTGCCTGGGGTTTCTGATCCAGCCCTGGCTGGTGGAGATAGAAAACGATCAGCTTTAGATGATAGCTCAGAGGCCTGCCAAGGCAACATGGCTTTGTCCTCAGTGAGATACATATCACCAAGGCAGCGATCCAGTGATGCAATCATTGCACATTGACCTAGTTTGAGCTTTCAGACCCTTTTGGTAGCTCAGACTGATCTCACAACAACAAAAAAAGTATAAAAAACAGGAGTCTAACTGGAAAAATGCTTTCTTATATGGTGTTCCTTGACCCACTCAACAATGGAGGCATAAAGATGCCTTTCCAGAAACCTTCCCAGGTTTTTCTTCAACCCAAAGGACATATCACAGAGAAATCACGTTGGGAACACGTACAGGAAATTTGTTTGGCTGCAGAAGGGCTGCTCGATGGGACGAGAGCTGGTTCATCTGAGGGAATATGGGAGGTCAAGGGAGGGACTAAAGAGGAAGGTGAGAAAAAGAACGCTGCTGGGTATTGCACAGTAAAATCTTTGTTTGTTGTTATGTGTGAACACCATGGATGCAGAGAAGATGTTTCTTCCTGGTAGCAAGAGCAAATGACAGGATAAGGTCCTTCCTTAACCTGAAAGCAGTGAGATTAGGTAAGGCCATGTCCATGCAGTGCAGAATCTTGTCTTACATCCAACACTGCCGAGAGGTGCAACGCACCCTGCAGGTGTGGAATTAATTGCTGCCTTTCCTAAAACATGTTTGCAATGTGTAGGTGTCTTCTCCTCTCATAGTGGATAAGCCAGCAGGAACTTTGTTCCGTGGGTCAAGCCGAAGAGGTGATCCCCTGGACTTTCCTGATTGTCAGTACAGACCAAAGAGTCAGTGGTGGGAGTCGTTAACCAGGAACAGTTAAAAGGGACAGCACAGTTCCACTCTGAAAGATTAAGAGGCAGAAGAAGATAAAACCTGTGGCATAACCCCCTCCAGTTATAAAGTGCTTCTATTTTCCCTTTCCTCTAATAGAAGATCAAAGAGGTGTTTGATGAAATGAAAACTTTGGGCCAGCTCTTTTGATGGCATAAATTGACTTCACTCCAACCTAGCGCAGGTGAGAATCTGACTTTATCTATTTAAATAAAACTGGTGCAGTACAATAGATTATAAACTTGTGGAACTTACTGATGCAAGATTATTGTTACAGCAAATAGCTTAACGGATGCCAAAATGGTTAAACTTATATATGTGAATTAGAATAGAAAAGGTCATGGCTGTAACAAAAACTAGAATATCAAGCTAGATTAGTTCACCAGAAAATGAACAAAGAGACGGTGTGTTTGGAAAAATCTGGTGCATCCCTCCAAGACTTTGAAACCAGCCCCTTGTTCCAGCCACAGTTTGCTGCACGGCGTTGGTTGGGCAAAGGGTTGGGCACAAAATACCCACAAGGTGAATTTAATGGAAATTCTTGATCTTCTCTGAGCATGAGTGGATCAGACTCCTGATGAAAGCTTGTTACTCCCTTGTTATTATTTACTCGGGGCTGAGCTGGGGGTTGAAACCAGCAATCCTGACTTTCAGTTCACCCTCTGCAGACTCCTGGTATCTCCACCCCAAAGGGCTGATCTCGACCGCAGAGGGTGAGTCGTGCAGCTGAGTTCACCTTCTGGGGAGGAGTAGTGGGCACAGTTCATTGCAGTTGTCTGGATAGCAGAAGATACTCTTTTCTGATAAATTAATAGTTACATGCGATGAGCAGCCTGTCTCTACTAACAGCAGGTAGAAGTTATGCCCTTCTCATGTCGGGTGCAGGCTGTGCAGCAGATCCCTGGTCTCTGGGTGCCCTGCACCAGGTGCTGTGCCATAGCTTCATAGATAAGGAGCCTGGTCATCGGGTGCCACATGGCTCCTGGCACCCTGAGATGGCACATCTGGGGAAGGGACCTTGAGACGAGCCCTCATTTCCATGACACAATGTCATCATCCTGCCTGGGGCCCTGCCCCTCTCCCACATTAAATCATCACACAAGTGGTAGTCAGTCATGCAGCAAATTAAACCTGGAGAAAGATTTTTCCAGTTGTTCCAAATTAATTGGGTTGCCCAGACTGAATCCTGCATGGCTCCGTTGCCCCCAGTGGCAGCGGCATGGTGGTGGCACAGTGGTGGCATCACCTATGTCCAGGGGACATTGCCTCTCCCCAGCCCTTCTGCTGCATCCAAAAAAAACCCACCTCACCATACCGGCAGCCCTCTCAGCTTGCTGTTTAGGAAGTGGCAAACGTTTGGACACTTGTTCCAAAGCATAAAAATTGGATTTTATTTTTTTGTATTAGCAGCAGAGGATGAAGAATTTCCCTACAAAGCACGGCCACATCAGCGCATTTCGATCATGCCCATCTTTAATGCTTTTCAGGGCAGTGAAGCAGATTCTGGAATAAGGAGTATATTTAAAGAAGTAGCATTTCACCTTTAAAAACATGCCTTCTAACTATTTCAACTTGATTTATCAGTTGGTGTCTGTCTTTGGTGCTCAAGGCAGGTGGTGTTGGTTGGCAAAATGCAGCCAGGACCATTTTTCAATGGGAGCAAGCCTTCCTGCTGATGCAGCTTGTAGAGGAAATCAAAAGGATGAGCACATGCTTCTCGTGACAGACATGACACGATGCTGGCTGAGCTTAGGTCACCCCTCACGTGTGCCTGAGCGAGCCTTGGAGGAAATTACCCCGTGCGTCTGGGTCTCGGTGCGGGGATGAAGATCGGATTCTCCCATAGCCGTTCCCTGTGCCCCCGACCAGCCACGGCTGCGCCTGCTGGAAGGAGCTCAGGGCTCATTTCTCCAAATAACTTCTCACTCAGCACCTACCTGCTCTCAGTACCACCGCTTCACCCACTTCAGACGCTGGGTAATTTTAAGTGAATTCTCAATTCATGCACAGACGGCACGTCTATTCTGTTATTTATTTCGCGTGATCCACCAAGAGTTAAAGGAGAAGAAAACATTTGGCTTTTAGCGGTTTACAAAGCCTCATTACAGCTGAAATAAAGTAACCACTAAATCTTGTGTGGTTACAGAGGTCACTGCCGTTCTGGCACGGTGGCGCCAATTCCAAGGCAGGAATTTCATTTTCCTCCCAGGAAAAGCGCGCACAAAGTTGAAGGGATGACAAGGGGCCGGGCGGCCACGGGGAGCACAAGGGCTCTTTCATGCGGGGCAGTGGCGGGAGGGCTCCGGCGCGTGCGGCTCCCCCCCCCAGGAGCCGGGATCCGGTGGCGGCTGCTCCCCTCCCTCCGGAGCGAAGACAACGTGCCGGCTGAACGGGTTCCCCGACGCTCGACGCTCCGGCCTCCCCGCTTTGGCTGGGCAGTTCAGAGGGACTCGCAAAGCGGCTTTGAAACTTTCCTGGCTGCCCCGTGAAATAAGTAGGTATTACTTGAGTGTGCGCAGGGATGGAGGCGAGCCAGGAAAAGACCGAGCCCCGTAATGGTGTTTTTCAAAATGTCAGATGCTGGGGGTACGTTTGGATACGCCAGTGCTGGATATGCACCTCTAAGCCCCACGCCTGGAGGAATCAAAGCTGGGGGTCTGTCAGCTCTCCAACCAAGGTGTAAGAGCATCCGTGATGGAGACAAAGGTGCTGAAGCCTGAGGCCAGGTACCGGTGGGCAGACGGAGTCCTGGCCCCAGGAGCTGCTGCATCCAGTGTTTTGTGGTCTGGACAGAGGCCGACATTTGCAGGAAAATTTCTTCCCAGCTGGTCCGTATTAATAGCTCTAGACTGGATCTCCCGTGGCAATGAACTGAAATATTGCATTTCCACAGCAGAATGAAGATGGGAGAGGACAGAGCAGGGCAGAGATCACCCAGGCGGTGCCAGCCAGGGGAACTTATTGCCACCAGCTTTTCTGGCTGCTGGTGATTCCTAACGAGGCTGAAGGTTGGGAGAGGGACGTCTCTGACCCAACCTGCTCGGCTCCTGCAAACCTCTGGTCCACCCAGAGATGCTCAGGAAAAAGAAGTGGACAAATTAAACCCCGAGAAAGGCTGGTGCAGACATTCATTCAGACTTAAAATGGCCTTAATTCAATTTCTTACATCACATGCCAAGTGAATCAAGCCGAGCTGAATCAATGGCATTTGAATTCTGAATGAAGAGGTCTGCTCAGAATTTTAGGGTGGCTGAACTGATCTCCTCTAAATTCACACCTTTAATTAACTGGAATTAATTTTCCCGAGTGTCGCTGCATGCAGACAGAGCCTTAGCTGATTTAAAAAGAAAATTCCAGACTCGGCTTCTTTCCATTCACTTCTGTTCAGCATGCCACCAGCATAGCAAATTCAATAAAGCTGATTTATTTAATAAGTGTACTATAACAAATTAAATTAAACACGTTTAATACAAACAGATGATGCACCTCATTTAAATGTTAGCTTCTTAATTAAAACCCAGCAATTGTGTTTTGCCCTTTTATTGGCTTCCTAGTGAAGCATGGTTGTAAAGTTACTTAACACGCACACTCAATTACTGGTCTCAGGTTATACAGCCTGCCTCCTTCTCCTCCATATGGGCTTTGCCATAAGGCGGGTTTGTTCCCAGCGCAATCAGGATGCCGTGCACTGTGTCTGCGAGGCAACCGCCTGCCTTTTACCGGGGGAGCCCGGCTGCTGCGGCGGCGGAGGGAAGCGCGGGAGGGATTTACGGTGGCTGCTGAGCAGGCGGGTGGCAGGGGTCAGAGGATTTATAGCCGCCTGCGGAGCCCCGGGGCGCTGGGTTGTGGCGTTCCTCAGTAGCAGCAGGGCTGGTTGCTGCTCCCAAGGGAGGGAATTCAGCCTTTATCAGGACATCAGCGAGGGGAGCGGCGCGGACACACAAGCTGCTGGGGTCTGACAGCAGCCCATGCGCCTCGTGAAGGTTTTGGGGGAGCCACGAGGCTCATTTAGGAGTGCGGTTGGGATTTTTGTCTCGACCCATGATTTCCCTGGGGTGCTCCAGCTCATGCAGGGGGCCGGCAGGTTGGCTCTCTGCGCTGTGCTTACAGCTCCTGGGGGAGCTCGGGGCCAGCCTTGCACTTGGGGGGGCAACGCCAGGCTGGGGCTTTAGTCCATGAAGAACCTGATGTGAGCAACCCTTGGACACGGTGCTCAAGCAGTTCTTATCCTCCCTTCCAAGGAAGGGCATCCCAGCCCCGCTGCAGGGGTGTTTCGCAGCAGTAGAACTTCCCCATGCAATAGCTTGGCACAGTTTGATTCCCAGCAAACCCCCTGCTCCTGCGCTTTCTTCCTGAATTATGCACCGGTCACGGGAAGGCAAATGGAAGGAGGAGATTGTCAGAAGAAAACTTTACATGAGCAGCGGTGCTACTCCTTCATGCCGCTGACACGCTGTTGACACAGCCTTTGATTTACAGCCGTGGAAGCTGCAGCAAGTCCCGTGCAATCCGCCTTAGCATCCTACTGGAGAGAGAAGGGAAGGGAAGGGAAGGGAAGGGAAGGGAAGGGAAGGGAAGGGAAGGGAAGGGAAGGGAAGGGAAGGGAAGGGAAGGGAAGGGAAGGGAAGGGAAGGGAAGGGAAGGGAAGGGAAGGGAAGGGAAGGGAAGGGAAGGGAAGGGAAGGGAAGGGAAGGGAAGAGGAGGCTGAGCTCTCGGGATGGCAGGCAGCAGGAGATGACAGTGCTGGTCGCAGGCGGAGCACTGTCCCCCTCTGAGACACTTTGTTTTGAAAACAACCATCCAGCTCTAATTGCCAATCTTATTTTTTCATTATTCTTAAGACATAACGCTCTGTTCTCATCGCTGTTTGCACTGGCAGCGCTCCACCTAACGCAAGGTTCAAGGGAGGAATACAGTTTCTTGCCCTTCCGTATCTCATTTGTTTGGGCATCATTTCTGACTAATCCCCAGTTAATTACTTTAAGATGATGGCTTCCAAGAATGAAAGAGCACCTTTGTGCTTGTTGTATTTTAGCACTTACAGGTCATCGTTTAGGAACACAACTCTGTTAGCAGATGAAATACAACAAGCAGTTTTGGCCTTTGCTTCCCTTGGGAGATGCTTTACCACCAGGAAAGCTACTGGCTTCTGTAGCACGGGTGGGTCAATCTGGGTCTTTCTCTTCTTTGTGGGTTTTGGGGTTTTTTTCACAGTTTCCAAAAACCTTGGTGGGGATTAAAAGAACTTACGAAACCTTGACACTCTTCTTTAGGAAGGAACATAATTTTTTGGCCAGTCCTACACGAAGTACGTCAGCGCTGCAACATGAACTACTTCTAAGCTAAAGGGGTAACGCTCTTAAGAAATAGCAACAGTATGTTATTATTTTCTATAAGACCCAGGCGCTTAGGAAAGGCACAACGCCTTGCAATGCTGTTCCGCGTGTTTCTGTCTTACGGCTTTGTGGTAAGCAAATCCCAAAACAACTTCCTGACCAACACCTACTGATGGGCTAATTACTGAAAAATTGAAAGAGGACCAATTTGCTGAGGCTAAAAGGAATACAACGCAGCATATATAAAGGAAATTAAGTGTTGGGATTGAAGTTAATTTTTGAAAAGGTTTCATTTTCAATTTGCTTACATGAATTAGCATAATGTTACAGGAAAATGATGATTTCCAACCTGCAAACATGATTTCCTTAATACTTGGGACACTGCAGTGACTTGAGATGAGTATCTGCCTCTCCTATAGTTAGCTACAGGACATTCATATGTTGCATAGGAAAGTAATTTCTTGTCATAGCAACCTCTCTTCTTTAATGTCTTGCTCTTAATTCTGACTTATTTGTAACAGCTTAACTACAAGTATGCTCATCAAAGCCCTTAGAGTAAGAAGTCTGCAGAGGTACAGGCAAAATTATGACCACGGCATTTATTCTAAGAGCAAACTGGAGTTGTGTGCTGTTCATAAACATCACATAAATGCTGTGCTGCTCTTACAGAGTTATTCAGATTGAATTTCTGTTGATTACCTAATATCCATAATGCTATTTTGCTGCTTGCAAAAACACAAAGCAACCACATTTTGGAGCATGCAAAATCCTCTAATGAAGGTTTATTAGGTGCATTAAAGATGATTAAGAAAGAAGCCAAGCAAATATTTCCCCAAATGCCAAATAACCTGTGCTGCATAATATGAACATTGGAGTGACATCTTCTCAAGCTGAACGTGGCAGAAATGCATCTTCTCTTGGATCTTTTTAGTGATGTCTGTTTTTACATTATTAGTAGTTTCCTCTATAACTGGAACGCACCCATTGGTACAGAGCATGGGCCAGCATGAATGAGCCCATGAGCCATGAAAGCAAACTCCTTGCTTTACTATATTGTGGGTTTATTTTCTTCCATAACATATAAAGTTCAAACCTTTTTTTTGGCTGGATGTTTTCAGTCCCTTGACACTCTCACTGATGTCAGCATGATGTCACGATGTCACGATATCGTTCCACTTCCCAGGAAAAGCCATTTGATTTTTATGGGTGGACTCTGACTACCCTCTGCATACAATTCACTGAATACTGGGGAGGAAATTTCCCCTCTGCATCCTCTTGGCTGGGAAGCTGGTCACACTGCATTTGAAGTTTCCTTCTAAAAGGTTTGTACTGTTCTATTTCCAATGAGCGTAATTAGCTCTGAAACACATCAACATGGGCAATATTCTGGGCCAGACTGGTTGCTGGATGTCACAGCTACACAGAGACACACAAACATCTCTTATTTCTCTTTTGCCAGCTTATTGCTCTACGTTTCATTAATTTTTCCGCTTCTGAGTTAGAGAGCTCATGTAGTAAAAGTCTTCGCTTCTGAGAGTATGCAGACCCCTCATGTCCCCAGACAAGTGATGCCCTCCTGGAGTCCCAATAAGTTGGACCTGCTCACAGACTCTTTGGATCAGGAGCTGACGAAACATCCCAAAATATCCCCTGCTGCCCCTGTCCCAGCCAGCCCATCCTCATACCCTGACATAGTGTTGCTGGCCACTTAGCATGGCTTCCTTTTACCTGAGTTTTGTAATTACAGGGAATGAAGCTACACTGACTCCCATCCATGGTCTGTGTGTAATGAAAAAATCTTCTGGTGGTCTGTGTGAAGGAGAAAAGACATTTGCATATATAGTCTCTTTTATAACTATTATATTGTTTTAATCAACTGTTTGCTCTTACACAAGGTGCCTGGTGATTGGGTGGTTTTGCAGATGTCCAGATATGTCATACAGGTGTAAGCAGATGGGTGAGCTCGTGTCCTTGATGTGACATGTTTTCTGACTCTTCTGCCATGGGAGTTTTGACTTGACAGAGAACGAGCCCCCAAGTTTCAAATACCTCTGAAATATCTAGTGGGTGGATGAGATATCTACAGAGAGGGAAGAAAAAGAAGGATGTGAGAACACACATGGGCTAAAACAATTAGAAATAAAAAGCCAGGAATAAATATCAGCATAGATATAGGAGAGCTCCTAGGTGACTACAGACCAGGAATAAAATATTTATTTTAGAATTTAGTAGGAATTCTGCTTTACATCTTTGGGATACTTTATAAATTTCAGTTAATTCATATCCACAGCATCCCTGCAAAGAACAAACCCAATTTCTAGGTGGGGTAAGTCATAAACCAGGAAGCCTGACTAAAGAAACATGAGACACGTGTGACCAGACAACCATCCTTCCGCCCTTTGGGAGCCCTGTTGGCAAAGGTTGGACAGAAGGGGTAATTAATGCTGGAAATGAAAGGCAAACGAACTATTTCTGAATAGGTGAAGGAAAAGGGAGAAGGTGACCCGGAGGTGCTGACTTACTTCATTGCCCCAGGAGATCAGAACTCCTCCATGGGTATCACCATCTAATAAGGAGAAAATGGGCATGTGGAGACTCACTGAGGAGAGAGCCACGAGGATGAAATACTAATTGCGAAAATGGGCAAAGGGTTATGATTTTCTTACCCAACTCCCTTTCCCTCTCTCATCTTCCCTGGATGAGAGCAGCCATGAGGTGCCATTAACAATGAGGTGGGATTTCTCTATTATTCCTTTAGACCACAGGGCTGGGAGAGCACATGGAGTAATTAATTTTGACTTACAGAAGCGGTATTAAATTGGATAGAAATGGGTGAAAATAGGATTAGGAATGGAGTTTAGCCAAGAGCAAACAGAATTAAAACTCTCTAAGAGCTGGTCAACACAGCTGATATCATTGATGCAATGAAAGTAGACAGCTTGGGACATTTTTGAGCGGTAGAGTAATGTCAGGAATTGTAACCTGCCCAGTGCCCAACTAGATTGGGAGAATTAAAAAACAAAAAGTGAATTTTGTTGTTGTTGTTGGATTTCTGGCTGCTCTATCTGGTCTGAGCTTTCTGGCTTCCAAGGATTAATTTTGAAACAATTGTGCAGAACAAGCGAGAGTCTCCATAAACCCCGACCGATCGAAACGTGCACAGTGCTTTCAACACATGCACCGAAATCTAATTAGTATGGGATTATACTTGTCACAAATCATCAAAAATGGAAGGATTCTTAACCTGAAAACCAATTCCTCTCCCTGAAAAGCCTTCTCACAAAACTCAAAGACAAACCAGACTCAGGACGTTTGCTTCCGTCAGCTGGGGGCCATGTCTTCAGTGGTGTAAATTTGCATGACTCTGCTGATGACAGTCTCCATCCACTGTCAGGGGCGTAGAAATACCTGGACTGGAGGGTATGGCTTCATTCGGTTTTGCTGCAAGGGAATAAGGACCCACTGCCCTGGCTGGGTTCGATCTGGGAATTTGACCTCTCTGACACAGTTGGTACCAGTCTCAAGTGCATTTCCCATCGCTCTGCTTTATCCCAGTGCAAGTCCCACAGGCTAAACTGGCCCAGGTCCTGCCCTTCCCTTACCACTGTCTAAAGCCGTTGAGTCAGTCCTTGTCTAACCCAAAGTGGCTGATACCTGGGTTTGCAGAGGAATATCTCCAAAAGATGAATACCCAGCCTTTGTACAAGGCTTTTCAGCTTCACCTACCAAGTACTTTGGCGAACATTAACTAATGAGCACAGAGCTTTACATTTCCCCTCTCTCTCCCTGGCTTTATTAAATGCATCCATGGAAGGTCACAGCCGGAGGGTTTGTCAGTGTGTACCGTGGCCACCGAAGGTCCCCTTTCATGTGGGAATCCAATTTCTGCAGCTACCGAGAGCTGCACATAAACATGAATTTCAGTTGTTTTCCCTGGGGTTTCCATGGTTGCTGGCACCGGTTTGCGTCCTTGTTCTAAAGTAGATGCTCCACAAATGTGTTTTCTTTGGTCTGAGGTAGCACATAATATTGCTAGGAAACCTCAGAAGTTGGCCAGAGGAGCGGAGCGATGCCCTGGCCTCCGCATGGGGCCACCAGCGTGGGTGGGCACGGCCACTGCACCGTGGCCTTGGGAAGGGGCATCTCGGTGTGTGATGGCAATAGCTAACAGGGGATATCGGTGCTCAGACAAATGCAAGAACACAAGTGCAAAATCGAGGCAGTAGGTCTTGGAAAAACAAACAGACTTAAAAAACCCCTCTGAAAACCAGCTCCCTAAACCTGAGACATGCAGAGCGCTGCGTTGAGCCAGGGCTGCCCGACGGGTTCCCAAACTCTTTCAGTGCCTTTTAATTGCCAGAAACTTTCCTTTCCCTCGTTACTGTATAATTCTGCAGGTGTTACATCACATCCCCGGCTGGGGAGATCAAAGCCAAAGTGCTGGCAAGCTCAGCCCAACGCAGATTTGTTTCTGCTCTAACCCACCCGAGCAGCCATGCGTGCGGCGTGCCGGGGCACAGCCGGGGGACAGTGGGACAGCTCTGCAGGGACCCACGGAATTATAACGCAGCCCTCGAGAAAACCCATGAGGTCCTCGAGGGCTGCTGTGTTGGAAGAAGTCACACGGCTGGGGAGCACTGGGGTCTGGCTCAGGTCTGCTTTCCCCACTGATTTGTCAAGCAGGCTTTCTGCCAGGTCTGGAGGCAGAGCACCGAGGTCTGCCTGCCTTTGCTGGCTGCAAGTGAGGGGCAGGATTGCCCCAAAATTGCACGAACAGCAGATCTCGGGGTGGGGGGGGGACACACACCCAGGGTCAGAGCCCCACTCTGCCACTGACTGCTCACACGGTCTCTGCCATGTCACTCAGCCTGGTGGTCTCCATGCTCCACGTACATGGTGGGATTGTCATAGACAGCAGGGATGTTGTACAGAGCAGGGATGTTGTACCGGTTCCCACGTGCCATGGGACATGCCGCTGAGGCAGGATGCCCAGGAACACGTCAGATGGATCAAATGCTCTCCTATGGCCGAAGTAATTTGCAGTTTTTGAATGCAAACCAAGCCTCAAGTCTTGCAGTGCAGAGGTGGTGGTTTCCAGAATTCACCCATTTTGCTCTGTATCCCTGTGCAGAGGGCTCAGTGGAACCATGTGCGATTTTACTGCACAGTTGAGGACATAGGGCTCATCCCAACATCTTGGATGCAAACCCGGGTCCTCCCCCAGCACAGCGCAGCAGAGGGTGCCAGGGCCTGGCCCTTTCTTTTGCTGCAGAACAAGATGAGGGGGGTTAATGTGATTTTTTTTTTTTTTTTTTATCTTGACAGCATCTTGTTACTGTAAGTCAGTTTAGATCTCTGTCAGCCTACTTTTCCTTCCTCTGTGCAGCATTTTGCCTCCTCCCCCTTCCTCCTCAGAAGGTAACACTATCTCCTGCTTAGGCATGCATTCCTTTATAATAAGGTATTATGCCTCTATTTATATGCATCTTAGGTGCAGTCTGAGGCAGCTGCTGCTCTCCAGGGCCCTGGGTGAGGAGCAGAAAATTGAATTCAGCCTGGAATGTGCGGGTGCAGTCGGACATCTGCACCCAGCCAGGGGCAGCCCTTCCCCTGCATGTTTTTAGCAGTGAGATGATGCTCCTTTGGCTCCAGGCTGGTCTGGCACGGTGGTCTGATTGGGATCCTACCAGCTACAGGTGAATCTGGTGTGTAGACCCAGGACTTTGCGAGTTCCCCTGGGCTGAGAAGGTGTTTGCAGAGACCTGGCTCACCTGAGCAACCCACCGCAGCAGGGTCAAACCTCATAAATTGTTGCCCTGTCCAATGAATCCAGGATTTTGGCTACTCCCAACTGGCTGTGTATGGGTTGCATGGCAGATGTCTGGGAGTCGTGTCTCAGCCCCTCCTGCCTGATATAACTCCCTTGCTCCGCCATCCAATACCACCATGACAAATGCAACACAAGGACCCAGCTGGACTGGACCGAAATCGTGCATTTTACCAACCCTTTTTAGATTAAGCTATTATGGACCAAACTGCTCAATTGCGCCAACTTTCCATAATGATTTTCAAAGCAATGAACCCTTTTCCTATGGGGGGAGCTTGGTTCATCTTTAGCAGCAAGCAGCATTCACGGGATGATACGAATCCAGCTCTGCATGAATGATATGAAGTCACTCTGCTTTGCTGCTTGGCTTCTCTCCAGGCTCAAATCCCAACCTCGGGAAAGTCAGTGTGGTTTTTGCCGCTGACTTTAATGAATGCCACGCTTCCTCCCAGTCCTTCAGCTTCTACAAAGACCGTGTTTCACCTGAAACATGACTTTTTCCTTCGAGCCAACCCGTGATGAAACCTGTGGACGTGGCCTTTCCCCTCTGACATCGCGATGTGGTGGAGGGCTCTCGTGGGGACCCCACACCTCCATCGCAGCAGGGGTCAGGGCGCGGGAGAAGCAGTGCCAGGGCAGGGCTCATCAATGAGCTAATTAACGGCCGTGCTCCCAATGTGGGAGCCCAGGGCTTCTCCTCCCTGGAGGGAAGAGGGCAGGGTGAGCGGGGCTCTGACATCAGCCCTTCCTCCCTGATTAACTCTCCTTCAAGCCAGCGCTAATGAGCCTGAACTCTGAACCCTCCCCCGGGAGAGGGGGTGATCTGCCTCTCTCGGGCCTGATACTGGGGCGATCTGCCTGGGAATGGAGGCCGGGTTATCTGCCCAGCTGAAAGCCTGTGCTTTCCTTCCTTGCCGTCTTTATTTGCGGTCAGGATCATAACACAGCCCAGCTGGCGAAGTGGGGGGAAAGTGGCCTGTCTGATTAATTGGTCACTGGCACACACACTCCAGCCTCCACCAGGAACTGGCAGATAGCCCCCATTAACCCTTTCGGCACCCATCACTCACCCCCGGCATGGTGTAGGGATGTCCTAGAGGAGGGAGACAATAAGCTGAAGTTTGTTGATGTCCTGCTTGGGGGACATGTGATTGTATAGGAGGTGTGTGTGTGTATCTGTGCATCCTCTGACAGCACCATGATGCTGCTGCAGCTCCTCGGTGAGGCAGTCCCCCCTCTCCCCAATCTGTTGGCTAGTTAATTCATGGGGGTGGCAATGAGGGGGAGAGAGGAAATTGTGGGTTGAGTTAAGGGTCTGTGGTGTTCAGGTGGGTTGGTTTGCCACCCAGGTACTGAGAGCTCTGGCTCTTTCTGAAATGGCATGGAAAATACCTCCTAGTTCGTTCTGGTCCTTCCTCCTTTCCACCACAGAGTTTTCTTAAATACTGACTTTCAGGAGCATTTTTGTTTTAAAAGGGATTAGTTTTCAAACAGCTCAAAATGCTGTTTTTGTGTGATAAATAAGATGCAGCTTAACAATGAGCCTGATCATCTCATCTTTCCAGGGATGGAGACTGTCTTCAGCGCCCATCAGCTGATTTAACCATTCCCGATGCAGAGGAACGAGGACCCGTGCCTGCGTTTTGTCCTTGCCCTCTCCAGGAATTGCAAGCTGCAGGCACCGGTAGGAGCAAGCAGGGAATTACTTAGGTGTGCTGCAGATTCTCCGTCACTTTAACCCCAGGAGTTTTTCACAAAGATCTGCTACAGCTCAGACAGGGCTTATAAACTTGGTGTGGAAAGGTATGTCCTGTATTACGTGTGAAGTCAGACTTGATGATCATAATGGCTCTGTCTGGCTGTAAGAGAATAATGTCCCATGTGGGTTTTCTTTCTCTTTCATGTAGGAATATTCTCAAGGAAGGCTCGCAGCGGAGGTGAAATGGCAGATCAACACTGAAGCAACAAGCTGAGGCTGCAGGGAATGGCTCAGGGGGAAAATCAAAGGGAAGATGTCTTTGTTACCAACCCAGCTGCAACTTCCTGCTCTGGCTAGAAAATACCCTAGGAGGTGACTTGTCAGCGGACCGCATGCTTTTGCCTTGCCTTGCTTCCCCATAATAAGTGAATAATGAACTTGTAGGGCAAGTGAAAGTTGGAATTCCCAGAAATTATCATCTCAAGGTAAGTACAATGAGAGTCTCTGTCTTCTGCCCCTCAGATCCCTATAAATAGATACAGATTGTCAGTGAAGGAGAGGGCTTTCCTCCACTAAGCACAAGCTATAAACAAGCGTTTTCGATCGAGTGGCACTCCTGTCAATGTGGAGTCATGCCTTTGAATTCGGGGGAGTGGGGTGGGTGATCTGGACTCCAGCCAGGGTCAAAGGACTGGTTTCCATCAGGGATGAATTCTTCATAGTTCTCCTTTTTGCTTCCCCGGCCTTTAGTCCTTATGATGCCCCAGAGCTCTTTCTCCCCCTCGGGGTTTTTGTTGTACGTGACGTGGATCTTGTGGCTCGTGATGTGGTGGAGATTTTGCATTCTGGCTCATGGGGCGAGGAAGGCTGGCCACCCTGCTCTGGCATATTTGCTTAGACCAAAGGGGATATTTTCCTAGCTGAGGAGTCAAATGAACTCCACGACCATAATGTGCATTTCATATTGAAAACGTAATTTTATTTATGGTGAAAAATGGAAGAACAGGACCCAGCTGTTTCAGATGGGCTAGTGGGAGCACAACCGGTGTTTTGACAAGTAGCTCAGTGGATATAGATAATATGTTATACAAGCATATAAGTTATTTTCAGAGAACAACGGTGACATTTTAGTGTGAGCCACTGTTTTCCAGCAAAACAATGACATTCTGGAGGGGAAATGCCTTATCTTTCAAAAGCCGAATTGTTCAGGTGCAGCGACAGAAGCCCAAGCATGAAGCAGATTACTTACATTGGACTTACTTTGTTAGTGGATGTACAAAACTTTGCTATTTGGCCTTTTAAAACCACTGTCTGTGGTAGGGTGGGTGTGAAATGAGGAACTCGGTGGGGAGAAGCCAGTGGTGGCTCACCTGGATGAGGAAGCTGGATCCCATGGGCTTGGGCCATCTGCCCAAGGTCTGATGCTATTCAGTCTTCTAATTAACGATCAGGATACCCTAACCGAGCGCATGCTTACTAGATTAGCAGGTGACTCTTGTCCTGGAGGGACTGTCTTGTACTGGGTGACAGGTTGGAACTCAAAGTGGTGAGTTCCAACAAGTTTGAGTGGGTGACCCCCAAAATAGGATGTACCAAGGAACAAGTGCGAGGTTCTGCGGGAATAACCCATGGGCAATTGGAAAGAATGGAAAACAACCGGACAGGTGCTGGATCTTCAGAAAACAACCTGAACTTTATTACAGGCCACAAGTTGAGCATGAATCAACAGCCTGATGGAGAAAGTGAAGGGACGAGTGTTGTTTGGCCTCAGGAAGAGGGAACTGGAAAAGCAGATGAGACCAATCTTCAAACCACTCCTGTAAAAATGAGAGGGAATGATCAGTTCTCCACATGCACGGTGGAGAAGAGAGGACTTAAATTTCAGTAAAAGAGGTTCAGACAGAATTTTGCTGAAAGCTGCCGAGGGGGGAGGACAGCGAAGCAGTGTTAGAGATCTCCTGTCAAGGTTTGTCTGTTTTAGGAGCAGATTGGCCAGAAAGGACAGTGAGAGACAGCAGAGAAGCTGATCCTGCCTTCGGGCAGAAGGGACTAACTCAGCCCTTCCTTGCTGCTGGGGCTGATGCCGTTGCAGTACGATTACCCGTTCCCTGGGCAGAGAGCATTGAGAGCACTCTCCATCAGCCTGTTGGTAGCTTTGTTTTCATGGGCTTGATGAGTTGCACCCAAAGGGCTTAGCGGAAACCTCGGCTCCATTCCTCTGGGGTAGAAACAGTTTATTCTTGCAACCAGGTATTTGTTAATTACCTTCCACCCGGCTGCACAGCCTTTCACTTCGCTATGATTATGTTACCCCATGAAAAAGGATATGTGGTAACAAGTCAGAGCACGGGGAGCAGAGGAAGGCTAACATTTCAGTTTGCTTGTGTGCTAATCTCGATCGTCTTCTCCCAAATCCTCTTAACCTCTGTGGTTTTTTTCAGTCACCTGTGTTTGTGTCAAACATTACTAGTGTGGGCAAAAAATTGAGCAACAGAAGGTATCTTCACTTCCAGCCTGACGAGCTCCACTAGCTAACTAACCTGCTAAAATACGTATGAATAGACTAAACGCTGATAATTTGATCTAAAAGTGTCTGGTCGCTGCTCTCTTTTTTGCCCCACCTATTGTCTAGTTGCTCATTGTAATTTTAGGCTTCGTTCGATGTACTCGTCTTTTAAGACAACTGTGACCAAGTAATCAAGGCTGTCATCACAGCAGAACCTGGCTCTTGAGTCAAAAATCTCCCCACTGGTCTTTTTTCATTTCCTGGCTCAGCATCAGGGGAAGAGATTATGTGATCCGATAGGTAAAATTATCCCATCAGAGGTGAATGTCCTAATAAAAGGCTTTTGCAGGCCTGGTTGTATGATATCCCTGAGAAGGCTACATTCATTTGGAGCCCTTTATTGAAGGGAATGCTCAGTCCCTATGGAAACCCAACGGGACAAAAGGCGATTCTAGCTGCTGAGACACCCACAGCTACACACATCCACACACACAGGTCAAGGATGAAAAACTGTTGCGTTTGCCTGATTGGAAGGAGAAAAACAAAAAGGAACAACAACAAAACACCCCAATGTTGGAAGTTTGGCTCAAAACTGAGAGCTGCATTTTCCCAGCTGGTTAAAATTCGGGGTGATGAGCGCTTCTTGGTCTGTCTGTCCCCCCCCAAAAAAAAGAGAAAATGATCTAGAGGTCTTAATTGGTGCTTTTGGGGGAACTTGACCAGGTTCAACAAATCTGCAGAAAGGGAAATGGGAATCTTTCTGGGCAACTTTCTCCAAGACCTCTGCCTGTTTCTGTCACTGTTTGGTCAGCTGCTTTCTTTTTTTCAGTGGGTTTTAAAGGGAATTTTAAAAACATGAAAAAAAACATTCTAAGATTTACTTTGAGTGATACAAAATAGTTAGTGAGGGTGAGGAAGGTGATCTGTTGGGAATTGTCCTCTCTTTGCAAGCACCTGCCTGGGAGCCAGTAGAACGTGGTGCACAGAGCATCTCCCAGCTGCCGGCTGAGAAATCTGCCTGGGAGATCCGAGCCTGGGAAGCTTCAGCAATTGCAGGGAGAAATGAAGATGTGTCCTTCTATCAACCTAGGGGATTTTGGGGAAGGAAGAGGGCAAAGGGGAGAAGCAGCTCGGTGTTTGTGCTGGCAGCAAGCAGGTGAAGCGGGCAGAGGTGTGGTGAATCATACAATCAAATATACCATGGTGATGCAGTGGGTGAGCCAGGCCCCTTATCAGCCCTGCCGTGGTGGTGTTTGCACACCGAGTCCTGCAACTCGCTCTGTCACCCCAAATCCCCCCACTTCAAACCACAGAGCACCCTCTGTAAGGGTTGGGATTTGTTCCTGCGTCTTGGGGAGGCTGCGGGAGACAGAGGCCAGCCCAGTGCACATCTGAAAAGTGTGTTTTCAATTAAAAGAAGAAAAAGCTCCAAAACACACAGTGGGTTAAACATTACAGTAAAAAGCATTCAAGCTGCTCTTCCATTGCAAAGTAACCAACAGTTTATGTGTGTGATTGCAGGCAGGTGGTTCCTGTTCGTATTAAAAATGAGTAATCCAAGCTCTCAGAGGATTTCTTCAGAGACAATCTGGACAGACCTGGAAGTCCAATGTGCTTTTTAAACCATAAGTGTTTCCCTTCCGCATCCCAGAATTCTCCTTTCCAAGGATTTTTAAGGAGCTCTTGGCCAGCAGATCAGGATCATCTCACTGCGTTCAGGGAGGGGAAAAATCTGTTACCATAAATTAAGAGATTCCCCGCTCCCTGCAGCCTTCCGGGTAATCCAAACCGGTTCTCCTTGCGGGTGGTGGGTGGGTGGCTGAAGGCTCTGCCCCTGATGGGGTGATGACCACAGCCCACCCCCAGGCTCCCCAGGGTCCACCAGTGTGGCTCGTGCCTCCAAGCTCCTCCAATATCCTGGCATGGACTGCTCGCTGACCATTGTGCTGCGTTATGCTGGAGCAGAGACTCTCGATGCTGTTAGGACGCTGCTGACGTCTAAGGACGTTCACACCACAGACACGTAACAAATCACTGCTGCGCTCCAGGGCCCTGTGAGAGCCACCTGTGCAGGTATGCGTGGGTATCTGGGTTGTCACCACGGCTTTTTCTCTCCCATTGATGGTTCTCTGCCTTGCTGGATCCTTGCAAGGACTCTATGCTGTCCTACAGCTCGTGCTGTTGCATTAGGCTATTTCCCTGCCGCGTGCAGCATCATACCCTGACGGAAAGGTGCAAGCCCCATTGCTGATCCCAAGGACTGCAGGCTGAGACTCACTGCTTGCTGGTCCCAGAAAATACAGGTTGTGCTGATGAGCAGCCCAGATCTGGCAGCCTTGGGAGCAGGGAGGATGGGCATTCCCTTGGCACATCCAAACAGGCAGGTCCCTCCTGCATGTATGGATCTTGGGGCTCTGCTCCAAAGCCCCAGGCTCCCCAGGCAGAGGCAGGCAAGGAAGCCAGTGCTGTGGCCACCTTCGTTGCTGTTGGGCTCACACTGGCCCACTTATCTTATCCTGCAGTCCCGCTTTCAGTCATTGTCCTGGCAAGTAAGAAGTGGGTCCCCTCCTGGGTTTGCTGACCCCCCCCCAACAAATCATCTTAACAATTGGTTTCCCTTAACGACTTGATGCAGTCAGACCGTTCCCATGCTGCGGGATTACCAGTCCGTCCAGGCTTGCAGGAGGTTCTTGCTCAGTGTGAGGTGTCTTTGCACAAGGGCTGTTCCCCAGGTGCCCTCTGTTGTCGCTTCTTTTCTCTAGAAACACCTGATCTCTTTTGAAGGCATCATGGCTTCAGCTCCCCTGTGCTTTTGGGTATAGTTGTTTTGAGATTCTCATCACCAAAGCCCCAGCCCCTCTCCCCATTGCACAAAGGAGAAAAAAACTTAATAATATTTTAGAAGAAGGCCTGAGGGCTGCATTGCAGTTTAACTTGATCACCCGGGGGAATAAAAGAATACCACATGCGGAGATCTTTTACTTAACATTGCGATGTTTAATCTTGCCCAGTCAGCAGTTTTTGAACATATTCCAGGAAAGCTTTTAAGCCTGATAAAGCCGGGGCTTTTGCATTTTCAAGTGATACTTTAGCTACAAATGACATGCTCTACTTGTCATTTGGCTTTAAAGGAAGGTAATTAAAATCTTCCTAAGAGTACAGTTACACTGGGGAAAGAACTAACATAAACTAAAATAAAAAGAGAGAGAGAAGCCCACAAAAATGCAATTTAGCAGATGAAAAATGTAAAGGAAAACTGTTAAAAGATAAAAGTATCAAATGCACAATAGCAGTTTGCCGAAGGAGGACTAATGATATGGGAGGTTCTATGACTTACATGGGGAAAACACGGGCAAGGCTGGGGAATTTCCAGCATATATTATTTGTAGCTTTTAGGGCCACTGGAAGCTACAAGACAGACTTGCAACTGTCTGTTGGAGTCCTGGCTGCAAAAGACATACTCTGTTATGCAAAGCATGAAGAGAAGGTAAGAGACAAAGCCCCCCATGAGCCCTCCCCCAAAGCTGGGTGGGTGCGAGCGAAGCTTTTCAACGAGAGTTCTAGGGGCAATCACCCTGTGAGGGCTACCTGAAATGTATCAGATTGGGGTCAAAGCCATTGTCGCTTCTCAGTTTTGGAAGGGGTGCTGTTGAATCCACGGTGTGCTGGTGAATCCATGCAAGGTTATTCCTCTGATGGAGGAAGGGGTGTATTTCTCCAAAGGGGCTCCTGACATCTGTGTGGGGCAAGAAAGGTCCAGAGGGAAGTACAGCCCTTACACAAAGGTGGCAGGAGGGGGGAGAGCAGCTCCAGACCTCTCCAGCCCCCCAGGCACACATCTCAGCACTCAGTATGTTTTGCCCCAAAAGGACCATGGCAGGAACTTCTTCCCTTCTCCTTCCAGAAAGCCTCATGCTGTCGTGTCATTGCTAGTTTTGATCTGTGGAGAGGAAAAGGAATATGACTGAGGCGCATCATTCCCAAAGAACCCTCACTCCCAAACAGCTGGAACAGTTCAGAGACGTTCCAGCGTAAAAATGGGGAAATGAAATTTTCTCCTAGGATAACATCAAGCCTGCATCATTCAACAGCCTCTGGCATACTCAGCCGTCGAGAGAGGCCTGCTGAGGAGTTCAGCAAAAACAGACACTATCCATCTCTCTGGGATCAAATGTAAAATAAGAATCCTTTCTTTTTTTTTCCTTTTCGGGTCATGCTCTGATACCAGACCGGCCGGAGCAGCTGGTGGTTTGAAACCTGGAACTTCCCTTGTGACGGCAGATTCCCCTGGCGCCCATGTATTTATTAGTATCATTTGCTGCTACAAAATCAGCAATATCTCTGCTTGTTCGCTGCATGTAGTAGTTTCTCTTTGTTAGTGATTATTACTCCCTGACGCCCTTGTCTCTGAGATGAAGTCTTCCTGCCTGCTCCAGTCACAGATGCCAGCAGGGGAGAGAAGCAAGCTTCGTCCCTGAAGAGAAGAGCAGAAGACAGATGACTGCGACAAGCCCAGCTGCACCCCACTTCTTATCCTTCCTTTCTGCAAGTCAAAATGAGCCTGGTAAGAGAGATAAGCTGACTGCCAAGAGCCCCCGGAAGGACTTTGCTTCTCACCATGAGCAGCACGATGTGAACAGTTTGGTGTGCATGGAGAGAGCGGAGGCATTAGGAGGGGAAAACCAGCCTGTGGTGCTTGGGATGGAGCAAAGTGGCTTGATAGTCAACCCTAAATATCTGTGTATGTGTCCACAGAGGTGCTGACACCCACGGGAGGGCCTGGCTCCTGTAGAAACATCCATCAGCCCTTCTATACTTTGGGGCAAGGCAGAGTACCCCAGAGGATCTTCTGTTGCTCACAGGAGGATATAGGCAGGACTGTGTCTGATTTCCAGCCTTTTTTGCCCACCAAGGCCTCAGGAAGGCAGGCTGGACCCTGCCATTGTCTCGATGGGGAGCCCCAGGCCAGTTTACAAACTGTAAAGTTTTTACATTGAAGACACCTGTGTCTGTACCCAGAACGGGCCCTTTTCTGTGCTAATTGAACATAGTAGGTGCGGTACCCATGGGCTGCCCTATTCAGTCCAACTGATGCCTCTGCCCAGATCCCTTACCCAAAAGACACATTTCATTTATTCTCATTTCTGGTTTGTACTCACAGCACTGTGAGGGAAAAAGCTGAAATAAAATGGTTCCCTTGCCCTTCAGTTCCTATAACGTACTTCCCTTCATGGCTGGTCCTGCACAGGGCTGTACCTGGTCATGCTGCATGTGCAGGTCTCATCAGTGGTCTCTGGGACTAAAAGTTGTCCCGTACAACTGTTACTCCTCCTTTAGGAAACCCATGGCCCCACTGAGCACTGGCACTGGTGGCTGGAATCTAACCTTTGCCATGCAAATGCCTGGTCTCTCCTTTTGGGAAACCCCACAGGGTCTTTTCAGGAAAGGGTGGGTTGGTTTGGTGGGAAGTGGTGGTGGAGAGATGCTCCAGACCAAAGCCACCCCCACATGGAGGGATGTGTGGCAGCCGTAGCATGGCATGGGGATGGACCTGCCTCCTTGGGGTGGAGACGGCCTCTTGGAATGGCACATCACCATCAAAGGCACTTCAAGCTATTTTTCCCCTTTCTCTGCTGAATACCCACCTCCGGCTCCAGACGGAGTCGTCTCTGGGGTTACATCTAACACAAATTCCTCCCTGACCTCGAAATATTCAGAGCACTTGAAAGCTTTCCTATCCCAACACACTGGTTTTAGCACCTTGAAGCCCTCACTGGTGAGTCCCAGCAGCAGGTGTAACACGCAGAAAACCCAAACCCAGAAGCCAACAAACCGTGCTGCTCCCTCGGAGACCGAAGGAATGGGAGGAAAGTTGCATGCAGTAGCGGAGATGAAAGATGCTGCAATGACTTTTTGCTGACATGTACAAATGTGATCCTGACTATTAACTTTAATGACGTGCCATTATGTGAGGGAAAAAGAGGGAGGGATCTAATTTTTTGTAATTACTTTAATTGCCACTCTGTGGTCTTGTTTCATGCTGCTGGTTTTGCAGTCAGGTGGGAAAAAAACCCAATTCTTAACCCCCAACCCCATGGTGTCTCAGATTTGGGTTCCCTCCTGTCCCAGTTATGCAAAATCAAATCATCCAGGGAACCTAGAAAATGTTTCTGCAGATTCAAATACTAAATGAGAGCTCCATTTTTTAATATGGTTTTGAAATGGCAGAACTGCAGCTACAGATGCGTCTTTGTAATTTAGATATAATTGAGCCCTTAAACAAACCATGGGTTTGCAGAGCATGAACCAGTGGAACTGGGAGAGGCTGTAAGTAGAGGGATGGAGTATTTCCTTGTGTGTGAGGAAGAGTTGATTGTGTAAGTGCTGTTTACTCCGGTTAAGGGCTCTATTAAAGTTAATGAGACTAATTTCCCTCACTGAGTGGCTTGCAAGGGTCAGAGGTGCAGGATCGGGCCCTTATTGCTGCAGGTTTTCAGACTCCATATTGCGTATTCAATAATATCTATCATCAGTTAATCACCCCATAAATACAAAGGGTTATTCCATGCAGAGAAGATTGTTACACTGAAGATATTAATATTTAGTAGTCATGCTTTTCATCTATTGTTCAAAATGCTCTAAAGCACAGGGAAACATTTATGTTCTTGGTTTTTTGAGAAAGTGAGGAAGAGGAGGATGAAATCCAAGAGCAAGGCCAACAGGAAGATCCAGAAGAGAGACCAACGATGCACCCATGGGGCTTCGTGGTCTCCAGGCGTGTATTCCTGTTTGAGCCCAAACCCAGACTCTTCCTCTGGACTGGACTGAAGGAGGAGTTTAAGGTTCTGATCCAGCCTCACTGCTGGACTGGCTGCATCTGGAGAAAAACTTGTTTTCTTTTCCCAAAGCCCTTTTTTTCTTTTTTTTTTTGGTGGAAAATGCGAATTCCATCACAATGAAACGTGTAATGAATTTCTGATCATTTTGCCCAATGATTAGCTTTGGAGAAAGCAAAAAGATAACTCTGAAAAAGCACTCAAAGGTCTTGTTGTGACATTTTTTGAAATGTACCATTTCAATTTTTGCTTCAAGCTTTCCCTTAATTGTATAAGTGATTCCAAGACATTTTCAAGAAATCAATGAGAGGGATGGTTTCAATTTGATTGAAATGTAACATTTTATATGACCCATTCTACTTTTCTTTCAGTTTGTGATTTGCCAAAAGTTTTTTTAGAAAAAAGCCTGGTTTTGATCCAGCCCCAAATGATTTTTTCTTTAGTTTTTCAAAATTGCCAGTAGGCCCCAAACCCCCTTTTTTCTTATGAAGTCCTGCAGCTCCATTCAGTGCCTTCCTGCTTCATTTTCTCTACATGTTAAAATTCGGTTAATAACTTCCTGTCTAATAGAAGGGTTGAGATAATGAACTTCAGGGCTTTCAGGCCACTTGGAGAACCTCAGCTGGAAGCAGCTGGTGTGTTAGCAGAGAGCCTTAGTGCTTCTGGCCACCTTTGGGAGAGGTGGAAGCAGGAGCAGGGAAGGGTCCAGGGGCTGAACCCAATGCAGGGACATGTTGTACATTTCTGGTGGCTTCACACCACCTTCAGACAGCTGCCTGCAGAGCCTCAGGAAGGTTTATCCTGGCAATAGGCATGGGCTTTCACACCTGTACACAAGGCTGTGCATTGCTGAGTTGAGTTTGGGCTGAGGGCCCAGGCTGTGAGCTATTTTGAAGTCTCAGAAAGCTTAGCTTTTGATTTGAGGCTGAGCTTTTATTGCCGTGAGTTGGGGAGGCCTTGTATGTGAGCAGAGCGCTCGGCGGGTGTTAATCTTCAGCCTTTGACATGTGCCCTGTGGGGTACGAAGCATAGAGAATTGCAAAGTCAAGACCTATTGTTGCGTGTACCTTTCTTGCCACTTGTGCAACCTCCGAAGCATTTTTCTAACAAGTATTTGTATTCGTCCTTTGCTATTTTACTTAAGTTCTTGAACCTACTAAATTAAATCAAAGGGAAAATGGATAGTATCTTCGTGGCTCCATAGAAACAGCACAGTTCCTCTGAGACAAAGATCACATAGTTTGGGGGATTACGCTGGAAAGAGTTTAAAAGAAACTCCGTTATAAGTAGGAGGTGCCAGAGATGACAAACTGCCCCTCCTCGCCCCCTGACTTTCCTACTCCATTCTGCAGATACAAGTGATTTTACAATTTCCAATGGGCTTTGGAGGAGAAAACAAGCTTTGGCCTCAATCAAATCTAAAGGAGCAGGTGTATCAGTCCCTCCTGTTTCCATGCTCTCCTGGGAGAAGAGGCTGGACGAATGCCCTTGCCTGCGGGGCAAATCTGATGGCCTGTTTCAGGTCTTGGGGCCAACTCATGCAAGGGTACAGAGTTAGTGTTGGTCAATAATTCAAAGCTATGTCCAGACAAATCCACCTGGCATTGAAACCCTGGGTACGTATTACAAGTCATGTAATTGTAGTTCAGGCAAACTGAATGAAAACTAATCATAAATAAATGTGGATAGTCCAAATATACCAAAACCAGACCTAGCACCAAGAAAGAAGCCATGTGCTGGATGCCTTACTAGCTGGACTGTGATAAGAGCACCTCTTCATGAAGAAGTCCCTTTATGACTTCTTGTCTGTATTCTTTGCAGGGCAGGCTGAGCTTGGAGTGATGATGTGGGTGGCTTCACTTCAGAGATGTGTGTTCCCCTCCCTGTTTAGACAGACAACATCAGAAGGGCTGCACGGAGGAAGAAATGGTAGAGGAACAACCTGGTCCTCTTGACACTGAAGTTCCTAAATGTCTCTGTCATCACCATCCTCCTTTCTGCTAACTATCAGACTCAACCAGCAGGACAAAAAGGACATGAGTTTTTAAAGCTGAGCTGTCCTGCTCAGGGTTGAAGCACATTGGTAGGGAAATTTTCTACAATGCCGTTTTGTAGAAAATAAGAAGGCTTCCCTCTCCAGGGCTCTTAGTCTGATACCTTTAATCACCTTTAGACTCACAAGGGAAAAGAAGCAGCAAACATTTCGTACTCTTTTTATTGTTTTCCACTTAGTCAACAGTTAATATTTTTGGAAGTCTTGGTGTACTGGTTGCTATAATTGAGTAACCCCCACAAAAGAGGAGCTATGTCTTGCTTTTAGTCCAAACTGCTGGCCAACTCCAAGCAAAACCCAGCTAGAAAAAGAATAAAAAGAGCTAAAAAAAGTGCTGTGTGTGTAATTTATCCGAATGCCATTGCACGCTTGGGAAGGGCAGCAGGGAAACCAACATTCCTGTCTCCAGTGAGCATTCCACAGAAATTCATTGAGGAAAGAAAAAAAAAAAACAACAACCAGCCAACACACAAAACACTTCAAACAGCTTCCAAATGCCGAGATTTGCTTTGCACAGAGGCAGCATTTGCCTACCTTCTCCCCCAACCATTCCCCCATCTCATTACTTGAAGGTGCTAAGCAGCTTAGTTGTTCCTAACCCAGATTCCTTTCTGGGTCTCTGCATGCTACAAAAATTGGGTTATGTTGAAATGGAATCTCTACCAGGAGGAGAGGGGTGTCTGGCCTTCATGGTTAGGACCAGATATGGAGGTTGGCACCAAAGTCAAGATGAGCTGGAGTGCAAGGAACCAGAGCTGTCTCCCACCCAAAGGGTGAATGCAGGTTTTTCAGCCTGTGCTGAAAGGAGGGCTGGGGACAAGGACAGGGTTGGGCTGGAGCCTGGTGCCTGAGCAGGAGCATCAACTCCTGCACATCCCGTATCTGGAGTTGTAAAAACCGGTGGGAACTCAGCCTGATGTCTTTTATTAAAAGTGGTGAAAGGACCAGTATCTCAAGCCATTGATTGAACAGAAAGCCACTGCACTCGGTCTGCATTAACGAATGTTGCCTGTCTCAGCAGGACGGGTCACTTGGGTGTTGTTGTACAGGTCCTTCTCCCTTTCCCAGGCTAAGTCAGGAAAGCAATAGCATCACTGAAGCATCACAGCGACAGGTCACTACGACTACCTTGTACTCCTGATGTCTCATCAAGACTTCCATCAGGAAATCTCTCAAATCCCTTATGAAATAAACCTACCGGTCAGCAGGTGACTCACTAACAGTGACTTCAAAGGAAATTCAATTCCTGAGAACTCTTGTTTTTTTCCCCTAATAAAGGTACTTTCCTTTTCTATTTATTTATTAATTACCAACCACAGCTATTGTTATGTCCTGTTTAATCACTTTCCTTCTATTCTCATTCTTGTTTGCTCTGGTATGAAAAACTAATTTAAAGAGAAGACTTCAATGAGATCATATTACAGTGTCACAAAGGAAGGAAAGCAGGTTGGAAATCAAGTGTCCTCTGTCCAGCAGGATGAAAACACGGCCCCGGCTGGAGCAAGGGCACTGAATTCAATAGGGAGTGCATGGAGCCTCTGCGTGGAACTACAGAAACTTACCTTTGCCAAAGGAATATTGTTTAACCAGTTTTCAAGTTTACTTAGCTTAGGCAGTGAAACTTGTCTGGCCAGTTTGAGCCGTTTTCACTTCCTTGTTCTTGATGTCAGAGGATGTGGGAAGTTTGCAAAAAAGGATGCAGAAAAGATTCTGCAAGGGAAAGCTAAAATCCAGTAATATCTTTTTTTTCTGAAAGAGAGGAAAATAACTCTAAATTTAGACCGCTATGTACTTGATAGCAGAAATAAATTGAGAAATTTACTGAAGGATCCATCTGTTTTGATGCAAAATCCAATCTTGTTTCCCACTCTCCAGAGATGTTGCCTGGTAAAGGTGAACCCAACAAGCTTTTGGTCTCTATACAAAAGGGATGCAGCTAATACACCAGAGGTGAAATTACCATTAGTTGTTGGCTACTATTTCAAACTGTGTATATTGGGAATGTCTTCTTTTTTTCTTCTTCTCTTTTTTTTTTTTATTTTTTGAAAAATTAGGTGGGAAGCTCTTTCCACATGCCAAGTGATGAGTCCTTCTGCCAGCCTCCCCCCCCACCAGACGACTGTTTGGACACGGTGCCATGCTCCAGTGGAGTTACATGACTCAGACCCCTGATGGGGGTATGTTAAAACTGTATCTGGCTCCTTCCCAGACAAACACATTTTTTTAAGGCTGAATTCTACTGCACATATCCAGGATACCAGGTATAAGTCTCTATTCGGAGAAAAATCAGCACCCTTGTTGCCTTGTTTCTAGTCTATGCATCATATAAGCATTTGTGCATTTTTGAAATTAAAATCTCAGTTTAGAGAAGAACTGTTTCAGCAGCGCTGAGATCTTCTCTTAGTGAGCAGGATTAGGTGTCTCTGATTTGTACAGACTTCATTAAAGATCCACGTTTTTTCAGAAAGTTTCTCTCTCTGAAAATCAGATTCTTTTAAGGTGTTTTGGTGGCCAAAACTGGTGGTACTCCAGCTCACCGGCTGTTTTTGAACTTCTTGGCTCAGCAGAGCAGCAGTTGCTTGATGGACACCGGAAAGTGAGATTTTGTATTTGTATAGGTTTTGAGGCTGGCCCAGTCCTTACCTCCTCTGCTAATACTGAAACTGGATCAAGGACAATATTTCAGCTGGTCTTTTAAAGGTGGTTGTCACACATTTATGGAGAGTGATGTATCATGTGCTAAATACCTGTGGGCACTATAGGAAGGCACAGAGGTTATTGGCCAGTCCAGGACTACTTTTAGTAAGAAAGTTGGGCAAAGATTGATGCTGTGTTCCTTGCAAAGGTACCTGAAAATAAAAATAGATATGGAGGTGTTTGTAAAAAAGGACATCAACAAAACTTCTGAGGATGCACCTTTAACTGCAAGATGATGTGCAGACACCAGCTGGCTCCTGGAGCCCAGTATGGAGCAAAATGAGGTCCTGGGAGAGAAATAGAAGATAAACACTGCTGTCTTTCTGCATCCTGTACTTTTGCAGGCTAATAAGATCTTGAATAGGGTCTGCAGGAAAAGACACCACAGGTTTTCACTGCGGCAGACAGGGATAACCCATGGGCTTGACATCAGCTGAAGAAGCCACCTCCTCTGTCCTTACCAGAGTCCTCTCTGCCTTTCCTGGTCTCCTGACATAACTGAGGGCTGTTACCAAATCACTGGGAAATCGAAAACCCACAGCTGGCCGGGCCACCTGCGCCTGCAGCCCCCATTGCCCGTCGCCCCCTCCCCGGGGACGGCATCCAGTTGTGGAGTGGGGCAGGGAGTGCTGGCATGGGTCCGAGCCAGGGGGTCAGCCGGGGAGGCAAGGGGCCGCCCGGCCCCCAACACTGCGCCTGTTGTGGAGGGGGATTACTGCGGGAATTAGTGCCGGTGGATAGAGACAAACTCTCGGGCAACAACTGTGGGTGTCCTTTCCCCCAGCCCTTCCCAGGGAATCTGCCAGCCCGGCCCGTCTCGAATGCAACCCCTGTGTGTCGGATTGGTGCAGCTGTATGCGCGCCACTGCTAATCCGTCTGCACAACACGCCGTGCGCCAGCTGCCCGGCCGAGGGGCCAGGGGGGACGGGAAGGTGCCAGGGCCCGCCACAGGATGGCCCAGACACCCCCCTCCTCCCCCACATCCTCTGACCTGCAGGAGGAACTGGGCCATCGATGGAGGTTTGTGGTCCCCACAGCCGGGGGGATGCAGCCCAGCTCCGGTCCAGGAGGTGTGCAAGCCTCCGGCTCTCCTTACTCATCCTCCGCCTCACCTCCTCAAGTCAAGAGGATGGGGTCAGGCTCTTCTCAGTGGTGCCTGATGACAGGACAAGGGGCAATGGACACAAGCTGGAACACAGGAGGTTCCATCTGAACATGCGGAAAAACTTCTTTACTTTGAGGGTGACAAGAGCCCTGGAACAGGCTGCCCAGAGAGGTTGTGGTCTCCTTCTCCAGAGATATTCAAAACCCGCCTGGATGCGCTCCTGTCCAGCCTGCTCTGGGTGAACCTGCTTTGGCAGGGGGTTGGACTAGACGATCTCCAGAGGTCCCTTCCAACTCCAGCCATTCTATGACTCTGTGATTCTGTGATTCCTTCTTTGGACATCCCTAGCACATTGTGTTGTACAGAACGGTTGCAATCTCAAGTCGATAAATCCTCTGCTCTCCTGTCAGGTCTGTGTTTGCAAAGCAGAAGGTAGCGATGTTTCATCATCCTCATGTCATCCCTGGCTGCATCCCTTCAGTTCACAGCAGCGTGTATGGCTTCGGGCTCAAGCGTGGAGGTACCAGTACTGAAATCACCATCAGTCTTCCCAAAGTGCTTTGAGATCTGAGAAAACAGTGCAAGATATATTTCCCCCCCACCACCTCCTCCCATTTCTGGGGTAATTAGTCCCTGTGAGTTAATTTCCCAGCCGTCGGGACCAGCAGATGGATTGCAGATCTGCATCGCCCGCACCGGATGAGGATCCTGTCACAGCGCCGTGCTCTCGGCTCCAGAACACGCAGCATGTTTGCCTTTGATTAGGGTTGCTCTTGCTTTCCAGCTTTCTGTCACCACGCTATTGTTTTATAACTTGATACCTAATTTATTTTAATGACAACAAATAATTTGGCAAGCACTCTCCATCCTTGCTCTGGCAAAATTCTACTCTAAGATTGATAAAGCTGTTAAGTTGGCGGGAGGCGGGGGGGAGGGGGCGTGTTTTGTGCTGTTGGTTTGGGATTGGGTTTTTTTGGTAGAAACCTAAAGACATCAAGGAAATCTTTGAAAAATTACCCCGCCTTTCCTTCAGAGCTGTCAGTCAAAGGAGAGGCTGCCATGCCAAAAATGTGTATTGACAAAGCGATGGGTAACACACAGAGCCGAGGCCGGCAGGGCTGGGATCCTGCTGCATCCCTCTTCCCTCCCGGCTGGAGTGACAATGCCATCCTGTTGCTCTCTGCTTACTGAAGAGCTAGGCTGGTCTCGGCACCCTGTCCAGGAGGAGGCAAATCCCTTCCCTCCAAGCAGGACCAGCTGCAATCCTTGTCCTTAGACATCCCTTAGAGGGATTTCCAGGAGTCTTCTCAACTCAAGCGAAGTTAGAGGGAGATGCACAAGTCTGGCAGATGGGGTCTGGGTGGATCAAGTTGAGAGTCAGTGACAAAATCAGCAACCATTTTTGCAAGCATGACCAGAAGTGACTCCTGAAGCTCAGATGGCGCCTCAGCAACAGGTTTGGCCTTGAGCCCCTGAAACCCCTGACCAACAAACCACTAAGTTGTCCTCTTTCTGCATACAGGGTCAAACTCCAACTAAAGCTTCCCATCTGTGCAGTGTTGTATTTGGAGACCTTCTGCATATGGATGCCTCCATGGCAGAGCTGCGAGGAGAATGCTGTTACCCTGTGTGCACCAGGGACACCCCACCAGCCTTGCTCCCGCTGACTCATCCCAGGGCATGGAAGCAACTACAGGATTACATTCAGCTCCCTACAAAAGACTGGCATTAATGTATGCTGCAGGCAGCCTTTGGGGTCTGCATGGGTCAGACAAGACCAGAGCCCTGGAGGGGGCCAAAATAGTGTTTACAGCGGTCTTCTCTCCCTCCTACACAAGACACGGCTCTGACCTTATCCTGCCTGACCTCCGGGCCGTACCGGTTTGTTCAGCCTGCAGATAGACTGATGGTCTGCAGAGATTCCCTCTCCTGGAAAAACACACTCCTCCTTTCTTCTGGGGTCCTGGGGAAGCTCTAGTCTTATTTCGTATTCCGATAAGTAAAAACAAAGAGCCAAAGTGGAGCAAAACCAGATGCGTTAATTAAACAAACACAAACTCTATGGTCCCTGCACGTCCCCAATGCTAAGTTGGCTCTGATTTATCAAGACACATTTGGCTTGTGAAGAATGAGGCCAAATGTCCCAACATCTACAGCTCTCGGCTCACGGGAGCCCACAACACTTGACTTTTCTGTGCTGGCTCGTGGGCAGGCAGAGAGCTGCCCCGACATGCTGCCAGCCCGCGGGAAGCCCACGAAACAACCCCTCCTTGTCCTCACTGGTATGTGAGCCCACAGCCCACGACCCGAGTGGGGGACACAGATGGCACCGCCAAACAGCAGAAACCGGCTTCTCTGCGAAGAATAACGCCTCTGCAGCATTTTCTTTTCGTTAGCTCTAAAAATAAAGCGACAAACAAATGGGGAGGGACATGTGAACCGAGGGCCGCAGTGTGGGGAGCAGGAGCTGGGAGGGTGAAGAGGAGGCAGTGCCTGGAGACGTGGCTCTGGGATTCACAGTCTGTTGCTTTAAAATTTGAAAATGTGTCCCTGGGGGACACTTGAAGGAGATGAGTACTAAGGAAAGGATGAATTGCAGGCCAATGATAATAGTCATTATTAAGCCAATCTCCTGCTGAGGCCAAAAAGAGTTCACTCCTTTGTATTATTAAGTCTTCCAGTATATAAGAGATTGCTGCAACTGAGAACAGCCCTTCTCCCCGTGCCCACTGGGGAGAGGTCCAGAAATGATGGGTTACACTGTAGCAGAGGAGTTTTAAGTTAGAAAAAGCATTCTAACTGGAAGGAGTTAAGCACTGGGAGAAACTGCGTGGGGTTGAAGTGATGTTGTCATCCTGGAAGCTCGCTGAGACCAGGTTTGACCCACAATTGCCAGGCACTACTGGAGAGCTGCTGCTCCAGTGCGGGGCAGGGGCTCGGATGGGATGATCTCTGCAGTCTCTCCCAGCCTTGTTTTCCATCATTCAATGACAACAGCATACGGCTTGTTGTGTGATGCTGATTACAGCGCTTCTTCACCCAGCAGATGCATCTGGCTTTGTAGTTACTAGTGTGGGATTGCCATCAGTGGCCTCTGGCATGTGGTTTCCTTCCCCAGAGTTAACCCTTGTCTAAATCACACGTCACAGCAGAGCAGACGTGCTGTGCTACGGTCCAGGAACTGCTCAGGCCCTGCAGTGTCTTCATCTAGAGGCCCAAACTCTGTGCCTTGTTTGTAAGCCAATGATGCCATGTCCAGGGGCTGCCATCTAAGTCTGGGATTTGTTGTGCAAGTGCTAAACTGTGCAGTTAGAGAATTTGGCTAAGATCGAAATACCACAAGAAGCTGGAGCGCCGCTCTTTCCACTGGCAGTGCCCAAGGTAGGGGAGGTTTCCTTTCTATGAATGATAGGGTTAAATCCATGGGATAAATTAGGGTGTGGCTGTTTCTGGCTCAGATTGTCCCTGCCACTGCTGGCTGGAGAAATTTAGAAACTACTTGGGCAGTAAAAAGATTGCCCACCACCTCCCAATCTTGTTGCATGAAATTGGTGGTTATTTCTGCTCAGAACTGGGCTTCCTGCAGTATTGTTTTTTTTCCTAACACAGCTGCTATTGAACCTATTGCTAAGGCGACAGTTCATCTTTAAATGCATATCGATAATTGGGAAGGCTCAAATCATTGCAAACATTTTGCATTTGGATTTCAGTGATTTCTGAGCCTTCTAACTCTCTCAAACATGCTGTATTTGTGGATTATTCACAGGCAGAGCTAATAATTGCAGTTTCATATGGAAGGGAAGGCATCAGAATTCAATAATGAGTATTTGATGGAAGGAGAATACCAGTAAGACAGAGGTCATAAAAATACCATACACAAACCCAGCTGTTTATCCATTTCCTCCATTGCTCATCATTGCAAGGTCTGCTGGCTGAATTACTTCCTTTCTGCTTAAAAGAAGAGAAATGACCAGGCAACCGAAAAGAAATTAAACCCTAAAGTGAATGCAAAAGGTTCCCAACCAAAAGAGCATCTTTTCTTGCAAGTGCAGCCCTGAGTTGAGTTATGCTGGCAGACACTGCAGAGGAGCTGGTGTTCGAGAGAGTGTAAAAATATAGGCCACGTCTAATTGCAACTATTTTGCCTGCTCAGGCTTACAGCAAATTGAGATGTTTTCAAGCAAAAGGCTCTGCTGCCCTAATAAGGTAAGTCGTAATTAGGTGGGGTCTTCTTCAATTAGCTCCAAACTTAACTTGACCTCTAGGTGGTTAATTAGGGGTTGTCAGCCCAGTAAGGTTCCTGGGAAGCTGTTTTCAGCTGTACCTGGGATGGCTGCGAACCTCAAGCCCAGTCTGTGTGGTGTGGAGGCAGTTTGGGGATGTGCTGCTTGTGCTGGAGCTGTATTTCCCACGCTGCTGGCTGCAGCTATCGCAGGGATGCCACAGATGGAGCCCTGCGGCTGGGATGCAGGCATGGTCCTGTGCTCTGGGTGAAGGAAGACAGAGCAGTACCACTGGTAGATGGGTATGTAACCTTCACTTCTGGCTCTATCCTCATGGTCTTTTTTACCTCTGCCTAACCTGGAGGGCCCAGAGGAAGGACCAAATGTCTTGTACATCCCCGCTTCCCCCTTGTCCTGCTCTGTGGATAGTAATTTCCATGCTGCTCCTTAGGCAAGGGGTTATTTGGAGTCCCCTGAACAATCATCAGGAAGGAAGACAATAAGGATTTTAAATGAAAATAGTTACAAGTGGGGAGTTGTCGTGCTGAGACATAATTCATTTCAGACTGCCTGTCTTGCAGCTATTTGGCAATTCCTTCAGCATGTAATCTTCCCATTTCCTACAGGCGAACTCTTTTTTGCACACTTATAATTAGGTGTGTTTTTTTCTCCTCTCTCTCACTAACCTCAGGCTCCAGGCTTGCAGCTTCCGAAAGTAGCTCATATCACATTAATTTAATTTATTTTTTTTTATTACCCTGTTCTGCAGGGGAGAGGGGGGGCTGGGGAAGGACATTATGCAGAGAGTTGGAGGGAAAGGTTTTGGCCACAGTGTCCTGGAGCAGTTTGGGAAGGAGACAGGAGCCAAGAGAGTGGTTGCAAAGGGTTGGGGGCCAGTTGGGCTGAGATGCGCCCAGTGGCACCAGGGAGGAGTGGGTGGCTGGAGGGTGGGAGAGAGTTTTGCCATGGGAATGGCGGTGTCTCGGGAAGGCTTTCCGCTGCACAGCTGACTGCTCGACTTCACCGAGCAAAAACCTCGAGCAGAGGCGGTTTCCCCTTTATTGCTTTGGGGATTTGACATGATTACATACATTAACTTGTGGCTTTTCTCTTGTAATTGCTGGTTACTTCCTATAAATGTGTATGTGTGGATATACACGCTTACATGCATATATGTATATATATACGACATACATGGATGTATCTATATATAGGTACAGCAGTATACATAATATTATTGGACTTATCACACCTTAAAGCAGGTTCCATCAAACTCCAGCTACAAGGACTCTGAAAATATGCCCTGGGTGGTCTGGGAAACGGAACTATATTTATCTGCCTATTTCTTATCTATTTGTTTTAGCATCTGAGCTCCACATTTGCAGGCCCCTGGGTAACAGATGAAGTCACGACCGTTGTCTCATGGGTGCCTGGGTGGAGAGAAGGGATGAAGGCTCAAATGATCCTTGTTTCCTGAGTAGAGGCAGCAGGAACGGGTGCCCGAGCTTCCCCTGGTTTGTATATGAGGTGGTGTGGGATGCATGCCAGGTTACAAAGAATTGGGATTTTCAAGATTTGAAGGTAATTGCCTCTGGTTTATATCCAGAGAGCATTTCTTTAGTTCCATAAAATACATATTGTAGAAGGTGCGAGAGAAATGATGAGTTGGTCTGTTATGGAGGAAGAGGACCATGTTTAGGTGATGCTCACTGTATGTTTAACCTCAAAAGGCAAATCGAAACTTGTATGTATGGCTGGGTTGGGGTCAGAAGATACTTGCTTGGCTTGGTGGAGGCAATGAGGACGAGACACATGGCCCCAGTTCATGCATGAAGGAAAGTGGCCAGTTACGTATCGTTCTTTTTGCCCTAAATGTTATGCAAATCGTAAGGTTATTTTGTATAAAGATAGTCTGAAAAAAATCTGAAAATGTGATTATCTTCTGATTTAATAAAATCCCATTGTCTGATGTATCCTGAAGTAGAGAGGAGACGTTAAAGGAGAATTGCTAGATGCTTGTTCAAATTTGTTTGCTCTGTTTTTGTATTATATTAATCCCATTCTTCAGGGGGTCTACAGCTCATCCACAGGGGCCAGGAAGTATTTAATTCTGACCCTTTTAGCATGATTTAGCTTCTGGTTTTGAGATTTTTTTTTTTTTTTTTTTTTTTTATTTCCTCTGAAGCAGTGGAAATTGGCCACAGCTAGAAACAGGATGTTGAGCAAAGCACTTATGCTCCTAGTGGTATTAAAATCTCTTGGATGCCTGGTAGATAGATCATTTTTCCATGCTTTGGATTAAACAAACTGTCTGATTTGGGGTGCAGAAATGACTTCTCAGGTCAGAAGGGTGAGGACTTCAGAGCATGCAGAGGATCACTGCGGATTTTCCCCAGCAAATTCCCTCCTGTTGCAGGAAACTTGACATTACTGATGCTCTTGCACATTACAATGGTGTTCTTGTGTGTTATAAGGTGCTTGGAGGTTTCTGTGATAGCAATGAATAGGGGATGTGGGGAGTGGGTGCCCTGTGAACCTCCGTGGACTAAATGCTTCTCATTTTCCTGAATAGTCAAGGAACTGGTGTGGGCGTTGAGTGTGGCCCATTGGAGTCCTGGGCTCCCAAAGCCTTTCATCCTAAGTGACCCTGTTGTCTTTACTCTAAGATGATAAAGAAGGGTTTCCTGAATGTCCCTTTCCTGATTTTCCCTAAATCCTGGACCTGATGGTGCTTCCTGCCCCACCAGTGCTCTGCCCAGCTCCCTGTTCTGCACCAAGCTCCATTTCCCCCAGCAACCCTCAGCGACGTCACACAGCAGACCAGAGTAAAATCTGAATTTGAGATGTTCAGGTCCATAGGGTGATTTAAGTAAAACTAAGAGTTCTGTACCTGGCATTGGTGTAGAGATAACTGGGCAGACAAAATATTAACCTGGCTGCAGCCAGAGCCTTTGCCATTTGACTTGTGATAAAGAAACTTATCAGCTAATTACAGCTGGGCTTGGAGCCTTTCAAAGAACTTGCAGGGTTTTCCGCCCCGACTCTTAAGAAAAAGTAGTAAAAAGGACAATTCAGGCTAGAGTTGAATTGAAACCCACAGATCTCCCGATTTAATCTGTGTCACAAGATCTCTTGTTCCCTGCGCAGCAACAGACCCTTTGGGAACTGGCTGAGGCTTGTACCACGGCACGGCTTGGCTCCGGCAAGGTTTTGACAGGCTCCAAGGATTAGCCAGCAAAGTTTGCCTTGGGGAGCTATTGCCACAGAGCGGAGTGCAGCAGCTCCTTCTGCTTCTTGTCTTTTTGCAAGAAAAATAGCACTGGCTGATTGCGGCCTCTTGTGCCATGGTACGGCTCAGAAGCGAATGGCTTTGCAGCTGGAAGGAGCCATCATCTGATGACCTGTAAAACAAAACCCCTCGCAATGCAAGGCAATGCGTTTCTGGAGGGACTCTGCATGTGATTACGGTCACAGTGGCTTGGGTCACCCAGAGAAAATGACTGGCTGCCACTAAGGAGAGTCCAGTGCTCATGGCTGCTCTGTGTGCTCCCAGAGCAAAGAGAAATGTTCATGTGAAACCCTGGGATATAGCAGGTAGTGAGGTAGAGGATTACAAATCTGCCAAAGCTTTTTGGCATTCAAAAGCTATTAAAACCTATTAAAGTGAATGCAGATTTCACAGTTGTCTCTGCTAAATGACTTACAAGATGCAAACTTTAATTTGGGTGGTCTTTTCCTCTGGTATCTCATCTTGCCCTGTCACTCTACTTCACCCCGTTGAGCTGCAACAGAAACTTGGGACTTTGCAGATCGTTTCTCTAATACAGAGTGTGGGGGCTGGTTTGGTGTGGTGTGTGTTGGTTTTTTTGTTTTTTTATTTTTTATTTTTTTTTTAATTTATCTTATTGATACCAGTCTTGGAACAGGCACAATCCTGTCTTCCAGGAATCTCGACTCGAAATCACAGCCTTTTTCCCAAGCAGTTTTTCCACCCTGGGAACTAAGGCTAATCACAGCCTTTGCAACCCACCCGCTTCTCACCACGGTCCTTCCTGATAATCTCTGCTCAGCTGCACCGGACCCTGCACAGGCAGCAGGACTGGCCCTTTCCTTCTGCTGAGACTAGTATTGCCACCTGATAGCCCAGCAAGGTATTTGAACGTCATGCCACAGAATGAACTGTGCTTAAATCCTGCATTACCTTTCAGTTGCCACGTCTCTAGCAGGACAGAAGGCCTTTCAGTACTTAAAGTGTGCTTATACGAAAGACGGGCACAGACTTTTTAGTAGGGCTTGTAATGACAGGACAAGGGGTAACGGTTTTAATTAAAAGAAGGTAGATTCAGAATAGATATAAGGAAGAAATTTTTTACAACGGAGGTGGTGAAATACTGGAACTGGTTGCCCGGAGAGGTGGTAGATGCCCCATCCCTGGAAACATTCAAGGTCAGGTTGGATGGGGCTGTGAGTGACTTGATCTATTTGAAGATGTTCCTGCTCATGGCAGGGGGGTTGGGCTAGATGGCCTTTAAAGGTCCCTTCCAACCCAAACCGTTCTATGATTCTGGAAGTGTCCAGCAATGGGCAACAAAAAAGACTGAAGATGTTAAAAGATTTAAAATGAAGTTGATCAGTTTGGAGAGGAGAAAAATAAAAGGTGTTTTGAAGTGTGCGAACAAGGCATGGAAAGAAAAGATTCCTTCCATGGTCTTGCAGACTTCCTATATTTGATGGGGAGCTGCACACAAGTAAGGAGCTGCAGTGCCAGAAAACAAAACGCAACCTGGCGGGTGGTTTCCCCCACAGCCCAGCACATGCTTAAACTCCTGAACTGTGAGCGATTTTCATGGCGTGGTGTAATCTATCCACCCCAGCCTTGCTAGGATGACAAGGAGAGACAGAATAATTTTCTCCAGTTCAAGAACACAGCAAAGTGCTGCTTACAGTAACACATTAGCGCTTAAATCCCTTCATTCCTACAGAATGAAATGGATATTGATAATTATTAATGGACAATAAACTTGCAGACTGGAAAGGCAAAATTCATCCGACCATGGACAGAGTAGCATTTAGAAATATGTCAGCCCAGTGAAAAAACTCTGCTGAAATCATATTACTTACTGGTATTTTTTTGAGTAAATATTCTTGAATATTGTTTTAAGGAATTTTGTTTCCAGGAAAAGCCTGATCCGCTTGTGTCAGGGAAGCCAAATTATTCTGGGTATCAAAGGGTCAACAAAAGTTGCTTTGGGTTGCTTCTTCTTTATGGCACTTCAACTATACTGATTCAAACAGCATTCTCACAAAACTTGGGAATTCACTAAATAGCAATTTTCAAGTAAAAATAGGGATTTTTACAACTTCCCATATTTCTTGGTAATAAATAAAACTTTTGATTTAGGATTTTTTAATTTTAAGTATCAATAGGTTTTCTTGTAACATTTCTAAACACATCTATTTAGAAGTTTCTGTACCATTTATTTAGTTGGTCTAACTTTGACTCTGCTCATAGGCTTGTCTCTTTAGGTTTGTGTGGAGCCTGTTCTGGAGTTTGATTCCGAAGAGCTAATTCCCATGCAGTGTGATCCACTCAGCCCAGGTATTCCAGTAATAGGTGGAAGAGTGTTCACAGCAGTGACAGATAGGAGGTCTTTGGGTAGGATTGTTTAGGGGTTGCTCAAGCAAATTAGAGGCCATCAGCAAATGCCTTGGTCAATGTTTTCATGATTGCATGACTTTGTTCCAAGGTTTCTGATCGCTACCACTGCAGATATTTCAAGGTCAGCTAATTGCTTGAGTTCTATTTAATTGCTGAACTGCTTTCTGTGCAGCTGACACATTTCAGGACACCACCGTGCACCAGGGAGGTGCCCTCACCAGCTGTTAGACTGGGAATTGAGAAGGACATTTACCATGGCCCAGACTCGCTGCCTTCATAAAAAGGAAAAAGAGTTTTTTGGATGGGTGCCAGTGAGGTACTCTCCTGCAGTTCTCAGCTCAAGGATGGCTGATGACCAAACCTGACCCATTCTGCACTTAGTTGACAGATAGTTATGGACAGCAAAAAAAGGCAGATGGCTGAGAAGGGAAAACCTTTTACAGCATGGGATTAGTGTCCTCTGGCCAGCTGGCTATTTGTGCATACTTTATTCAGACAACTTTGAAACATAGGATAATTTATGTGTTCAATGGACCAGAACCGACTCTGGGAGCCTTAAGGGTTTTCCATCATCCTAAGAATAAAATAGCTGATACAGACATTAGAACTGACTATTTGTCCAGAAACCTCTGCTGCTTTTTCACACTGCCTCTGAAAATCTTGGATAAATGTAACACTACTCAGGTCCTACCTTCCACCCCACTCCTGATACATCCACCAAAGCCTTCTGCACAATTCTGCTTGTCTGGACTTGGACCAGTCAAAAAAAAATTGCAGTGTTATTCCCAGGAGAGCTGTTCTGGTGTTTCTCTTGCTTGCTTCTGAAAGGCAAACCAGGTCTGAATTTTCCTAGGAAAACCTACTCTTCTGAGATACCCAGCTGATGTCTTTAGAATCTGGACAGCTGAAAGGAGAGGCAGAGATGTGGACAGACACTTGCATGCTTCTGCAGATCAACCTCCATCCAAACAGTGAGCCAACCTGGTGAAAGTTATCACTTCTGTAGTGTATTTTTAAAGAAAACCACATGATTTTCTTGCATTGCAGCAGTATCTCAGAGGAACACCCCAAGCCCCAGGGAACTCTTACACTAAGCATTTAAAATTCAGCTCCAACATAAGGCTAGACGTGAAGAGCCCAGACCACGTAGGAGCCAGAGCAACCTCCTGGGGTGCGTGTTACAAGAGCCTTCCATCTTTGCCAATCCACAGAGGTCACGAGTTGTCACAGCCAGCAGCTGCAGAGCTTGTGCTCTTTGGTTCAAGCTGTTACAGCTTTTAACTGAGGAGTGGATTTACCAGGGATGAGAAAAATGAGCTTTAGCTCTCCCATTAACTATATCCTCTTGCTCCCTTGGCAGCTTGCACAGTCAGCTGCTGCCCACCGGCTCTACTGGTGAGAAGCCACAGTGCCAGGACTATGATTTTTCTGTAATTCTGTAGTGCTTATGAGCCCCACCACACTGGATTCTGCGTCTGAAGGGGCTGTCTACGTGCTGAGATCACACTAAGAGCAGTAGCTTTCTGCAGGGCTGGGCTCTTCTCACCAGCCTCAGCATCACACAGTCCTGGCAGTGAAGCAGTCTCCCCATGGGCAGACTTTAGCTCGTGAAGGTGGTACCTGCACCCTGCTGATCCCATCCTGACCTCTGAGGACCAGATATGTCAGGTACTTTGGTTCCTTTCATTCCTCCTGGCTCTGCTTGCAAAGGAGCTATGTTGTGATAGACCTTCCCTGCAGGTCTTCTACAGGGAAACCTGGGTCCTGCTGGGCACCTCCCTCCTTTCCAGGCAGGGTGCTGGTTGTTTTGGCCCTAGATAGTGCCTAAATCACAGCATTATTTCTTCTTCATGCCCTAGAGTTTTTGAAAATGGAGAAGAAATAGCGCATGTAAAAGACGGGTGAAGAGTCCTGGCTGCAGGTCTCTGAACCTCAGCTGACCTAAGGTAAGGACTGTGGGAAGACCCTTTTTGCATGAATCAGCAGTAGCTTGTAGTGCAAGCACTGGGACCAGCCCAGTTCCCATCACTGTTGATGGCAAAGGTTTGTTGGCTTCGGTAGGCTACAATCGTGCACACTTTGATGCATGGGACTTTTCTTGATACCATGTGTTTTGAATATCAGCTTTTGCATTCAAGCCTCTTCTCTCTGCTTCAACCTCCACCCCACAGTCATTCAATAAAAATAAAACAAAAATAGCAAGAACAGTTTAAGCCAGTCCCTTTGGCTATGTGGTACCAGCATCTGAGCAAACAGTTGATGCCTGTATATTTCTGTCATTCCTTCATTGACTCAGGTTATCGATCAGCTTCCTTTAGGAAAGTATCCTGAAAGAGAGTTCCAAGTTGGTACAGAGCGAAAACCAGGATAAAAGCAGTGATGTGAAACTCCCAGGTCCTTTCCCCAAGGCCAAAGCTAAATGCCTCTGGTCTTTGAGCATGAATAGATTCCCCCAGAGGAGTTTCCTGCCAGGCAGTTGTTATTGAGGTAAAAGAGATGAGATGAAAAAAATTCTGTTTGTCCCTAATATCTTCTTCTCCTTCTGTTTTCCTCATATGGACCTATAACCCAACCAGCTCCCAGATAACTGTCCTGGAAACACCATTTTCCAAGCAGATGGGTTATCTGCACCTGATCCGTCCACCTGCAGTCTGCTCTGCGATGGCCGCTTCTGGTGATGGATGAATCCTGTCTCCCCAGCTGGCAGCTCTGTGCTGACTTTCCATGTCCTGGCTGTGGCTCAGCTCTTCCATTTGCCTCCAGTTCAGTTTCCCTGCAGTGTCAGAGTGGATGCAGCTGCAGGGATGCCCCCACTTTGGGTATTTACCTCCTTCCTTTGCAGAACCAGATAGTCTCTGGTCTTTGGTTATCCCCTTGACTCCCTGACCTTACCAGCCTCCTCTGCTACAGCCTTCTTGGGTGCTCCTTGAGTGCCTTCTAGCCCCTGAAGTTTTTCCGACTGCTCCTCTCCTTGGCTCTTTCTTATGTCCTCTGAGCCCTCCTTGGCTCTTCCCCTGCGGAGGTTCCCACCACACTTCCCACTGCCCTGCTCCTTTGGTTGTGCTCGGGGCAGATGCATCTCCAGCCCTTCTGATGTCAGGATGAAGCAGAGGTAGTTCCCCCCAGCTGGCATCTCAAGTGTTAATCCAGCCCAGAAAAAAGGGATGATTTTTTTTTTTTTGAGAATCTTTTGGCCTTTTTTTTTTCTTGTTTTGGTTTTTTTTTTGAGCTGTTAACTGACATCTGAATGGGAGATATGAATATAGAAATTATTCTTTGCTGAAAGCTGCAGAAAAACCACAACCCTCAGATCAAACAAGTTTTTGTGCCACAGCAAAATTAAATCCTTGTGATTTCCATATTCTTCAGTCAACAGGCTGGCGCCCAAGTCGTTGCCATAGCTACTTAAGTACAGGCTGTCAGGAGCAGGGGAGGGAGAGGGAGACACACTGTCCGAGGGTTAAGTAGCTGTTTAATTATTCAACCCAATAGCTGGCAAGCACTCCAGATTGACAAAGGGGGGTCTCCTGTGATCTCCGTCTGGATAGATCACTTTAACCCGTTCTCCTCCCTCCCTGTGCGCTGTCTGCCGTGTTCCGTAACGAAAGGAAAAGTGGATTTGCTTTGCTTTTCTTTCCCCCATTGCCTGTTACTTATTGTCCTCTGTCAAACTTGTGAGTCAATGAGTGTGCTGGCTCAGCGATTTATGAAACAGGATGACACATCCCTTCTGACACCTGTGCCCATCCCCAGGCTGTGCCTCAGTTTCCCCAGTTCTGGACCCCCCCACATGGCGGGGGGGGGGGGGGTGGTGGTGGTGCTGCCTGGTGGGAGCCTTTAGCTGCAGGATGTCAAGAGGATGGGGCCAGTCTTTTTTCAGTGGTGCCCAGGGACAGGACAAGAGGAAACGGGCATAAACTTGAATATAAGAAGTTCCACCTAGACATGAGGAAGAACTTCTTTACTTTGAGGGTGGCAGAGCACTGGAATAGGCTGCCCAGGGAGGTGGTGGAGTCTCCTTCTCTGGAGACATTCAAAACCCACCTGGACATGTTCTTGTGCAACCTACTCTAGGTGGACCTGCTTTGGCAGGGGGTTTGGACTGGATGACCACCAGAGGTCCCTTCCAAACCCCATATCATTCTGTGCTTCTGTGGCCCTGACACCAGGGTGTGTTGGCTCTTCCCAGGCTGCCCTCTTTGGGACCAGCTGTGGTGTGGGCATGGCCTTGGGGTATTAGTCCTCTGAAGGCACTTGGGGAGCTTGGCACGAGGCCTGTTGGAGAATTGCAAGTACAGATGCAAAGTACAATTGCACTTGGTGCTGGTGCTGGCATGCTGGTGGAGCAGGAGAGGATGATGTTAGCTGCCTCAAGAACCTCCCTGTGATGGTTTTTCTCAACTTTGCATGTACAGCATATTGGGAACATAGGCTGCTTTTTTTCAAATGGAGCAAAACAATGCAAACACTTGGAAAAAACCCAACTATGCTGGTCAAGACTCCTTCATTAAGGAGAGTTGTGTTTTCAGATGCCTTCCTCTCTTTTCAGCTCTCCCTTGCTATTTAACTCTAGAGAAACCCAGGCTCTCTCTCATACAGACTTGAGGGCTTTTTCTTTCTGGAAATCATATTAAAAACGTTGCCTTGCCAAGCTCCTTTGCCAAGCCGATTGTTGTGTTGTCCTGTGATCTGAAAACATTGGGGGTAAGGTAAGGTAACAGTGCAAAACCCACCACTTAGTCATTGCTGGACATGAAAAACTGCTTTGGTTATCAAAGAAATATGTTGAGAGTGGATGCTGATAGCCCCTGGGGGTCCAGCTACCTGGCTGGTGCCAACAAAAAGAGACAGATTAATGAGGTCTATGGCCAGTTACTTCTGTACTCTTTTCTTAACCTTTATTTTTCGGAGGACTTCCAGACAGATAAAGGACAGTGTCTGGTTAATCATTTATCCATCTGCATATCCAGCCTTTCTTTTCATATTCTTCTCTGGCCTCAGAGGAAAAATTAACATAGTTATTTTCTGGTTTCTCCCCCACAATCCTACAGAAGCAATTTTGGTCACTATAGGAAGTCATGTCCCATCCAATTCAGTTTTAAAAAAAAAAAAAAAAAAAAAAGGAAGAAGGCAAAAGGAAGCACACTAGAGTGATTGGAAAGGTCTGCCGGGGAGAGGGTGCTCCAGCCGGCCCTGGCCTGCCTTGAAATGTTTTCTGCTCCAGCATATTTTTAGCTACTGTCACAGAATGATTTCCTTGCTGATCTGCTCGAGGTTCATGTTGCATTGCTGAAAAGTGCAGACCTCCAAGCTAGAGAGCTTCTGACCGCAGATTTTCATCTGGATGGTTTTCTATTGTCATGGGCCAAATAGCAAAGCCTTTTCTCAGCCGTTCTGCAGACCAAAGTCCCATTGGATTGGTGGCCTGACTCATCTCTAAGCACTTTCTCCAAAGCCCCTTGCTCTGTCAGACTCCCACCCCTGCTTTGCTAGGGGATGCTCTGACTTCCCGGCGATGGGCTGTCTCCAGATTTGCTTGCAGCCTCCAGCTCTCACCATTTGGTCACTTCTGTCACAGCCAGGCATTGTGAAGGACCCACATAAGGAGGAGAGAGATGCACAGTCAGCTCTTTGGACAAGCTCAGCTTCTCAGACCACAGCAAAGTATCTGCACCTCTCCTGCTCGCCTACATGAGTCCGTGCCTCAGTTTCCCCATCTTCAGACTGCAGTGGCTTTTTATTTCCCTTCTTTTGTTTGTTCTTGAAGTTGTATTTTGTAAATAATATTGGTCACAAAGCTGTGTGGCATTGCAACATTCCCTGTATAATATATCCTTCCTCTCTGTTTTCCTGAAAACCCATGTCCCAGAATGATCATGAAACGTTCCAAGAAGAAATGCCAAGAATTTCCTAGTAAATGTCTTGGCTCTTCATGTCTTGGTTTTCTGTTTTTCTATAAGTAATGAAAAGGAAGCATCATTTGAAGTCTTTATTGAGTCTGCTAAACTGGGTTCGATTTCACTGCCTTCTGGTTTCTTGGGAAGGCTGACCAAGCTCTCTGTAATTTCATTCCACAAGCCACCTTGGCCTTCTCTGTTGGAAAGAGAAAGATATTGGGTATTCATGCAGTAAAATCTCATTCACCTGATGGTCTCAGTGGACATCAGAAATACAGCGTCCCGGGGAAGGGCCTGTATACCGGACCATACTGGGATATTTGTGCAGTGGCAGGGCATTTCTTTGACTAGAGCTTGGTAAAATGGCAGGGATGGTACAGCTGGGTGCAGATAACACTTATGCCCTATCCCTGGAGGTGTTCAAGGCCAGGTTGGATGGGGCTTTGAGCAACCTGCTCTAGTGGGAGGTGTCCCTGCCCATGGCTGGGAGTCAGAACTAAATGATTTTTAAGGTCCCTTCCAACCTAAACCATTCTGTGATTCTGTGCATCACCTCCAAGGGTCTTCTTATACCCACTTGTGCAATCTGTCACTTATGGTTTTGTCAGTGGCTTCTCTTTGGTTGAAACCCTGTAGTTAGTAACAGATAAGTATTTTTCAGGGTGATTTATTGGACTTGAGCTGGGCTGTGTCAGCTCTACATTTATCTGCTTTATTTGGCCTCATTTACGGTTTAAATAAAATTACATTCTCGTTCTGGATGTTGGTGGCAGGAAGGGTGATGGCGTTGTGGTGAATGTTCACAGTTGGCAGGTCCATGTTCTTCCTGCACGTCAGTGATGGCTGAGCTATGGCACTGGCACTGGGCGGTCACTTGATCCTGTGTTTTCCATTGCCAAAAATGACTCTGGCTTTTGGGCGCTTTGGTTCACTGCAGCCTATATGCGGAGCCATGAAAAGCCTCAGTTGCAGAGATCGAGGAAAACTGCTGTCAGGAGTTGGACCCATTATGGTGTTTTCTTGAGCCCCAAATTTTCTGATAGCATCAGGCCCTGCCCTCACTCCAGTCACAGCCCCAATGTCCACACAGTTTTCTACATCAGAAGCCTGACCAGCTCTTTGGCAGCATTTCCAGCACTTCAAGGTGAATGGGAGATTCCTGGTGGTGTAAAAACACCCTGGAAGGTAATGAACACCACAGTGGCTTCTTCTGCTGCCCCCGGTCAGCTGACGGGACCTCTGAGAAGGACAAGATCTTGCCTCTGCACCACTGTAGTTTTGTCACTCGTCAGCTACCTGCGTGGAAGGGCAGGTTTTTTCCTATGGCACTTCAGGCTGTGAAGGTGCCTCAGCCAGCCACGCTTGAAATTTTAGCATTGGAAAAAACAGCATCGATTAAATCAAAGAAGGGGCAAAAAGCCCTTCTGATTTCATAGGGGAAGTCAGTCTACCAGGCCTGTAAGCACGACCGCATGCTGCTGTATTGAGATTAATTTGCTTAATTGTTGCATGCTGTTAGCAACAGTTACCATGTTTACCGGTTGAGTCAGTAATGCTTGTTAAAACTCTAATTCAAAGGACCTCAAGTAATAAAAAACAGCCTTGGAATGATCTTTCACATTAGCTACTGTTGCTTTGCTACAGCAAACATAACACCGTCTTCTTCACCCAGCATTCTCCTGATCGGGGCAGTATCGATCCTTTGTGGACCTTTACAACTTAAAAAATGTGACTGCTGTTTCTGGAAGTAGTGCGCAGAGGCGATAAGAAGTTGTACCCCTGCACATTGCCATGGCAATGCAGTCCTGGGGCTTGCATCTCCCACCCTGAGCAGTGGAAGGGCCCAAGGTACTGCTGGGTTATCTCTGTCAAAGTCTTTGCAAAATCAGTGGGAGGCGTTCTCTGGCTGCAGAGGAATGTAAGTTGTGCCTTAGTATCTTCTCAGTTCTACCTTGCTCTCCAGAGGATCTCACATTCATTTGATGAACATGTGTGGGGAGAGCCCTTTCATGCATATGTGTTCAAAATGCAAAGAGAGAACCTAACCGCTTTGTGACATCTATAAATTTATGCCTCCCATCCCTCTTCCTATGGATGGGTCACTGAAAAGAGACGAATGCTGCCATAACACACCAGCAAGGGATGCTGATGGCAGCTGAGGACAAGAATGTGGGTGCTCTTTCTGTTCTGAGTCTGAGTTGGTGAGGTCTTCCTTCCCCCTTTGCCATCTTGGTATGGAGGTGGGAAAGAGGTAGAAGTCATTAGGAAGGAACAAATAACTAATCTAGTTTGAGTTTAGTCACCTGTGTCATGGTTTGGGCTACAACACTGATAGTCAATGACTGTAAAATTCAAGAGAGGAATAGATGTACCTATGTATAATGAGACCTCACTGGGCTACAAGACAGAGGGTCTGTGATCCCAGTATCTCTGCACAAATGCCTATTTCTAACTTGTTGGCACATGTCCCCTTAACTGCCTGATACCACTGCATCTGTACTACTGGCATGCCGTCTTGCTCTTTCCTTGGCATCACCTTGCTCTGTCTCACAGAGTTAAGAGAGAAACTTGGTCTGGTCTGATCTGGGAAGGTACACGGGCTATTACGACACTATCTGTGAATCCAGGGCAGGCACAGGCATATATGTCAAAAAGTCACTCAAACCACTGTGTCTATAGGGCTGTGTGTCTCTGACTTCCTAAGTAGCTATGGGAGACAGTTAGGGGTTGCAATCACCCTCCTCCTCTCTACACATGCTTGTTTAATTGTCACACCTACATCTTTAACCTCCTTTAACCACAGAGGAAGTCAGAGCCTTCCAGCCTTAGACACCACAGCAGCTGCTCAAATCCATTTATTCACAGCAGAATAACCAGTTTTTTTTATAGCGTACAGGCAGGTGTCCATCAAACAGGAATGGTAGGGAGGGTAAAGCAGGAGAGGAGGAGAACTTGAAACAAGGAGATATGCTTAGAAATTTCCCTGATGATGAGTAATGGCTCAGAGCAAAGGCAAAGCCCCTGGAAGCTGCAGCTTCCCTCCAACACAGCATAGCGTAGTGCTCAGGTGTGCACAATTTTTGTCTGAATGACACTTGTTTCTGTGGGGCCAGCTGGGATCTGAGGGCTGGTTTTCTGTTGGGAAAACCACTTCTTCTGTTGGATTGTCAGGGAGTCAGGGATTACATTAATAACCCCCCACAGACCTCATAAAACCAGAGGGATGCTGCCAAAGGAAAAGGACTGAGCTTTACAGTCTCAAGAAGAGCGGAGGAGGAACCAAAGCTTATGACGCAATTTTGTGTGAATAAGGTCAGAACATTTTGTTTTGGCTGCATGAGTAGGACTTTCACAATGTGACACAATGTTGAAATATTTTGACCATTTTTTTTATGGTAAAGGAGGTAAATCCCAGAATCCAACTGCTCTGTGATCCCAGCTGAGTCAGGTCTGAGCAAAACAATATAGTCCCATGAGGTGTGGGTGCAGAGAAACCAACATTCCCAGTTGAGCCTGGGTAGAAGAAATACTGATCCTGAATCCACTCTGCTCTCACAGAAGATTGGGTGCTCTACCCTTGAAGGCCACTCCATCATCCTTTTATTAGAAATGACTGAGGTATACATTAATGTGCAGCCTCCTAATGCATCTGAAAGTCCTGCTCTGCCTTCAGCAAGGAATAAACTCCCTTAGCCCCTCTGAAGAAGTTGAAGATGTACCTGAAATGCAAGACAGACACATCCCAAAGATGTGTCTTCCCCAAGGGAAGAGCTTCACTCCTCCTTGTGCCATGGCAGAGGACTACTGGAAGAAGTGAATTCACCCCTTTACTCAGCAGTAATGACTTAATTTCAGGAGAGAAAACTGAGCTCATGAGGACTGCCAGTTTCCCTATCACCTTCCCTCTCACTCCTCATGGACATGGGAATGGGCAGGGGAGGGTTAGACTCATGCTGAAAGCACTGGCCAGTTGTGCTGGGGAGGAGAGGCAAAAAACCTGCAGCAGACCTTGCCCAGCAGCTGTTAGCTTTCTCCTTGGAGGGAGGGTGAGCAAAGAAGGACCTGCACACTCAGCCCCACAGCTCCTTTCCCCTGTGCCCATCTTGGCCCAGCTCCATCCTACCCTTCATCTGGAGGGAGAGGAGAAGTAACAGTCTGACACCTTGTTATTACTCATCGCAGTGGCTGTTTCTCACGTAGTGATTTAAGATTGCATTTTCTGCTAAGTGCTCTGTTAAATGTGCTCTAATTCCCGCAGTGCCTCTTGCAGCTACGAGTCTGAAGTGGTGGGATGACAGGGAGGTTGAGACTTCACATGAGGAAGTTTGGGTCAGAGCCTCAGCCAGTGCAAGTCCTCCTGGCTGCGTGGGTTTCAACACCCCATTTCAGGACCAAAGTTGGCAAGGGTCTTTTGAAGTGCAGATGTCTCGGAAAAGCAATGATACACAGAATTCTGTTTAAATGATAGTAATAAAAGGAAAACAACTTTAGGAAATATATGTAAACCATCCCTAATCACAACCAGGAAATCAACTTTGCTAGTGAAGGGCTAGGCATGTGTCTAATCTGGGGCTTGGGGTAGGAACAGAAGAAACATAGAAGGAATCAATTTTTGCCATGTTATGCTGAGCCTCACACTGACAGACACAAACCAGCTGCCAGTATCATTGCTGAAGGCATAACCTGAACGAAATGCTCTGCACTTTGGGGCCAAGATCCACTGGCGGGACAACCGCAGCTCCAGGGACCTCCATCCTCCCAGAGATGAGAAGTGAATGCCAGGGACATTAGTGACATGGTCTGCGTAGGCAAAGGATGTTCTGGACGTGATCATACATATGGATGTGGCCACTGGGAAATCTGTTGGAGAAACCTACTGGTTCCTCTCCCTTTCATGGCATCTCATTTAGTAACAATGTCAAATTATGGCTTCTGGCTCTGGACCTCCCAGCTTCCAGCTCCCCAGCCTGACAGCACCACTGTTGTGCTTCTGCATCCTCTCATGCAAGAGCAACACCAGTGAATGGAGGCAGTTTAACTCATTGACTCTCTTGTCCTATTAAATCTCCCTCCTTGTAGGACTTTCCAATCTTCAAAAAGAGCAGAAGGCAAGGAGGGCCCATCCAAGTTGGCCACTTTGGCTAATCAAACCTCCAGAAAATGCCCAGGGGACTGTGTTTCTGAGACACTGCTGTGATAGTTTAGAGAGATGCCAGTAATATGGCAAAGTGCCCAAAACAGGAAACCTGAAGCATTCAAGCAGATAGCATGATTCAAAAAAAAAATGATGTGGTCAAAAAGTCTTCAAAATACTATGCAGTGTCAGAGCAACAGCAACAAGCTGGTTCCGAAAACAGGGATCTAGTTCAAATATATTCTACATGGCTATATGCACTCATGCATATATAAATGTTGAGATCAGCACCGGATGGTGTTTTTTATTTAGTTTCACGCTTTGTTAACTTCTCTAAATTACGTGGAACGCTCCTTTTTTTTTTTTTTTTATACCCAAACTTCTGCCTGTTCCCAATTACCAAAATGAAAAAAAAAAAAAAGGAAAAAGAAAGAAATAGTTGAGTCTGTGGAACAAGCTGGCACCACAACGAAACAGTCGTCAACTATACAATGCATCCTTCTTGCATGAAACATCAGAAGCAAGTTGGAGGCTGGAGAGATGGAGGAGTTAAGGCACGTGGTTGTCGGCAGCGAAGGAAGACACTGACAAAGATAGAAAGAGGTCTTGAGTATTTCAAAAACCCTGAAGGAAATGTCAGAGATATTTTGATGATAATCATCCCTGCCTTCTGGTTTGGGTACTTGGAGGATTTATACTGCCTTGGAAAAACAAGAATGCAAAATCTGCAGTGCTTTTTTTTTTCTTTTTTTAAATGTAGTTTGGTAAATCTTAATAGATACAAACCAAAGGTTCAGACTCTGTTGGAGGCTTACCTTTAACAGGAAAACTGTAGCTAACCAGAACTTTGAATGGCTCAGGACATGCGGTTTGTTCTGCTTTTGTGTTTTTATCCAGCTTTCAAGGTTGCTCTTTAATACGACAATTGAAGATGGTTTTTATTCAATTATTGCATTAGTGGGAGTCTGAAGCAGGCTCATGATCGCCAGGGTTATTGCTGTATGAGTTAATGTTCACACCCCTTTTGGGTGTCCCAGAGGAGCGCTGCAGGCTTACGGCCAAATTTTATTTTGACTCGGATCCCAGTGTGCAAGCCAACTGTTTCTGCATTTCATTTCTGTCATATCCTGTACATTAAAACACCATTAATTCAAACCTTTTGTTTCTAAGAACAACTGTGCTGTAAAACAGCAATAAAAAGCTGCCAAAGTTCTCTTAAACCAGTGTAATATCATGTTCATTCACGCAAACTGGGACGTAAAAATTAAAAAAAAAAATATATTTTTGTCAAAAACACACTACAAATAACATTTCTTTCCTCCTCAGCTTTGCGATGGGATGTGGGGGGATGAGTCCAAGAGCAGGTTTCTCCCCACAACCATGGGATTACACAGCACCTTCCCCCCTCCCTCCATTTTAACCATTAAATAAAGAACAATCTGTTAAATGATTTTCATGTGCTGTTGTGAAACGCATTAACCTCAGACTTGTGATGTAAGTTGCTCTGTACTACTTGCATTGGCTTTTCGCTGGTAACATGAGAGCCCACTTCAGCTTTATTCTTACCTAATTGCTGGGTGATTCAGCGAAGTCTCACAGCGGAGAGGAGGGCTGGACCGGCCCAGCTCCCAGCATATGCTCCCCGCATGGCCAGCACCAAGGAGACACCTTCAGAGGCACGTTCCCTGGGCTGACCACAGCTACGAGCCAGGAATCAGAAACACAGTCATGAGTCCAACCGCTTCCCCGTCTCCGCGTGGATCCCGTTACTTTTATCTGACGCCGTGCTCGCTGCAGGTTTTAATTAGCTCATGCCTGAGAGGCGGAAAAGGCAGCAGCGAGTGTTTTCTGAAAATCCACGAGCTGAGCAGGGATTTGTACCAGACTTACTCCAAGCATCCCCCTTTTTCTTAAAAACGCCCCCGGGTCCTGGGGTCATGCAGCACCTGCAGCTCCCCCGGGCATGGGGCCGGGACGGGAGCAAAGGCTGTCCGGACCTTGTGTTCCCGGGAGCTGGATGGGCACAGCCACATCCCCATCCCAAAAGGAGCAGCTGAGAAAAGCAGTGCCTGAAGCCAGCTGTGTCCCCTGTCACAGAGGTGGTGCTGCCAGTTTGGTTCATGGCATTCATCCTTCTCCAAATGAGCGGCCCCGGCCTCCCTGCCCCGTGCTTTGCTCCCTCCTCCCTCCTCTCTCCCTTTCTCCTGCAGAGATCTCAGCTTTTAAATTTGCGGTCAAACTAGCAGGGAGTTTCAAGCAGCATGATACACCTTCCTGCTCCACCCAAGTGGGATCTGCTTCCTTGGCTTCCTGAGGCTCTGGATGAGCTGAATTAATAACTGCTTTCCTCTCTTCATAGTGCTTTTGGGATTATGGTGATGATGATTATTATGGCCAAGTGTCAGGACACAGGCACCCCTAGGCATGCGGTGGGGTTCCTCACTCCCACGTGCAGGGACTGAGTGCCGGGTTGGGCTCCTAAACCAGAGCAGCTGAGCCATGTGCTGTCTCACAGGCGTCCCCTACCCCTTGAGCGATATCCCATCATGGGTAAAACAGTCCTAGAGCTTTTCAGGTGCAGCATCAGCTGCCATCAGCTTCAGCGTGTGGGCAAGTGTTTCTTGCATGTCCATTATTTCTCCAGAGCTGGGGCCTTTGGGCAGTCTGAAAGGAACGTTTATGAAACAAGGGAAAGTTTGCAAATGGAGTGAGGAATTAGGAAGCAAAGTCCTGCAACGGTGCTGGGAGGGTGTCTCTGGTGCCAGCCATCCAGGAGCCACAGAGGCCACAGAAACATCAATGATCCTCTCGCCTGGCTGGTTTTAGAGGTGCTATCAAGTAAGTTTCAATAAGTAAGTTTCATCAAGTAAGTTTCATCAAGTAAGTTTCAATATCAAGACTGCATGACTCAGCTCATGCCCTTGGATCAACCTGCCATTACCAAAGAGGAGCTGGAACACACTTGCAAACAGATCGGGCTCCTTCATCACACACTCTCTGTCTTTCATTTCGGGACTGATCAGGGAATATTTTCAATGGAACTTAAAACACTGTAAATCCAAGCCCCATGTTGCTCAAAGTCAGCTCCAAAAGAAAGAAAGGAAAAAAAAAAAAAATCCAATACCACCAGGAAAGAAGGAAAGATCTTTTCCCAGGTCACAAATTCTAAAGATACCAGACGAATTTATGAACTGGTGGTTAAACCAATGCTCATGGAGTCCAAGATACACCATGAAACAAGCTTAAATGTATTCATGAGCTATGTTTTGGGTAGGATATTTTGCCCCCATTTGCTTTAGCATTGTCTCTAAAATGTCCCAAATCACATCCTGATTGCTCTCTCTCCACTCCCTGGCTTAAAAGCCTTGTTTTGGCTCTTGCTGCAAGGAATAATATAACGGAGAAGGGGAGGGAAAAAGAATCTCCGTCAGCTGCTAAACATATAAACCTGCAGATTTATTTAGTAGTAATAATCCCTGAAGGAGAAACATATTCAATACTTCATCATCTGAGAAACTGCCCACATCTGTTCGGAGACAGCAACAGGCGGTCGGGAGCATGTGCCAGCAGCAGCTCGGAGGCAACCTGTTGCTGCTGCCCTCCCTCCCGCAGCCCCCATCACACTTCTGAACCCTCTCAACTTGCCTGTGCCCTCAGAGATGCTTCTAGATATTTCCCTTCTTTGTGGAAATGCCCTCTGCTTCGATGCAGGCTCTCCTTGGCTGCTGAAGTCCTGGCTGGGAAATACCCTGGGACAGCCCGGAATGGTGAAGAGCTCTCGAAGAAACCCTTGGACTGCTGAGCATCCTCCCTGGGGACCCGCTGGCCAACGCCATGTGTTTCGGGCTCAGTGCAGGGTTGGTTGCAGCTCGCTGGACTGTTGGCCGTGTTTATTAAAAAAGTCATCCATCACCACTCGCACTTGGCCGGCGACGTGGGAGTGTCAGGGAGGCAGGAGCACTTGGCTCCTCCAGTTTTGGGGGAAGTGACCTTTTCTTGGGCATGAGCCACTTCTAAATTTCAAGCAGGGATGTGAACACAACCGGATGATCATCTGCTGTGTGTGAAGAGGACGGGCTGTGGACAGGGCTGCTGGGAGCAGGATGGGGGCTAGTAGCCAGGGTAGTTCCTCTGGGGTCAGTGGTAATGAGAGTCCAGGAGAAATTAAGGAGGGACCAGAGAGTTAGGAGAGTGCGTGGCTCACAGACCGGGAAGTTCATATCTTGTCTCCATCTCCAGGAGCTGCAGAAGGGGCCATGGGTCCAGAAGACAGCATCCTGGGGTTCACTGTCCCTGCATTGTCCTCCGGCACTCTGCCCTTCCGGGCTCCAAGCCACGTCCATGAGCTGCAGCAAACCATCTCTGGGGCTCAGGAGCTGTTGCTTTGACTCTGCTGCTTGTGAGGCCAAAGAGAAGCAAGTGCTGCTTGTTGTTTCCTGAGCAGCTGGACCTGGAGCCATGGAAGTAGCTGGTTTGTCCTTTGGTTTCCAAAACTTTGGTTGCCACAAGCTCTTTATGCTCCTGCGATGTTATCAACAACTAGGGCCATGTCCAAATGATAGGCATTATCCTGCAGAGTTGAGTTAGACTATTTCCAATGCGTCATTCACGGTGATTTTGTTCCCTCTAAACTCTTAATTTCTTCATTAACACAAGCACAGAAATAGTTTTAAATTGCTCACAGCCCAATTGCATTCAAGCTGAGTTCCTTTTGGCTTGCAAACTAATTTTGTTTTCACTGGAAAAATGGATCCTGTTTATTTAATTTTCCTCACACAAAACAAAATATGTGGGTGGAGGAAATGGGACAGATTGGAAAATACTTTGACTGATAAAAAACAATCATTTCAACATTGTAAGCTTTTATATCTGCCACAGAAGCCATAAGAAAGTCATTACTAAATAGTTACTGCAGATATCTGCAACTCCAAGCATAGGTGGAAATGCTGATAAATTACCGATATTCTGTGCTAACTGCTGGAAGATGGAGACTATATATTGTACCAATTGGACTTTAATACACACCAGGAGATATTAAACAGGGAGGCTTCAGGTCGATTAAACGAATGTGTTGATACACGCTCTACAGCTGGTGGGAAAACATGCTTCACCCAACTACAGAAAGCTTCACCAAAAAAACCCCAAATCCTGATATATTTCCTGAAAAATATACATCAGGAAAAAAGGAATTGTCATGTTCAGATTCAAAATAAATTACTTTTTGCCCCACATAAAATTTTTCAGTCAAAAAAAATATCAAGGGAGTTTTTGTTTTTATTTTTATAAAAAAAATCCAGAGTTCTTAATCAAAATGGAAAATAAGAAAAGTTTGATTTAGTCATAATCATTATTTTATTCCCAAAAAAAATCTGTCCGAAAGAATGTCATTCTGCTCTTTTTATACAGACTCATGTGGTTAGACGTGTTGGAAGTTGAACCACAATCCTTTCAGGAAAGTATTGCTGTACAAAGCATTGCCCTTTTTAAGCTGAGATGATACTGGTGGTGCTGCTGATGCTGCAGAATTTGCAGGAGCATTTGGGCCAGCATACAAGGGAGAAATTTGGAGCTCAGAGTCCCCAAGGTGGGAGATCTGGGAGAGGAACCACCACCTCCAGGTGTCATCATATCATGTTCAAAATGATGTCCTGCCATGGAGCATGAAATCGTGGCCTTAGAGCTGATCCCTTGCTATGAGATGTGCTCAATAGGCTACATCTTATGGATGGTCCTTGCCTCCACCATGGCATCCGAGAGCATCTCCCAGCCAGCAGAGCCTTGCGTGGGGTGGGATCTGCTGTGTGAATCCAAAATGAATCCCCTAGTGAAGGCCTCATTGGGGAAGGCTTTGGGAGCTTCAGCTTGGGAAGAGATCCTGACTCCTCACCTCCGATATGGGATGAGTTCATTCTTCCTAACGACTTACCCACATCTCAGGTTCAGGGAATTCTTGTGTGAGTCATAGTCTGCTGAAGCGTTTTTTCTCTCTCCCCAGATACTAATATTTCGAACAAGTCTCACTCTTTATTATCATGGAGATATAAAGGAAATATCCCACAAGGACAGGGGTAGGTCTGAACTGCATGTCAGAAAGTTTGCTGTTAAGATTACATGTGATGTGTGACCAGACTGTTTGGATCTGTGGTTGGGCCCCAGAAGATGTGTGTGGTGACTGACCACATCCTCTCCGGAAGAGGAATGTTTGAGTTCATTGTGTTGGTGAAGTGCCGCGGTTTGATGGTGGGGCGGCTTCACTGGAGGTGGGAGTGGGGAAAGGGGCTACCGGGGCCGAGCTCCACCCCACACACCCGGCCACAGAGAGCAGCTCATTTGTCCAGGACGCACCGGACTCGCCGTATGGTGGATGCATCATATTTCTGCCTGCGATTTCCTGCACGGAAAAATGAGAGCCAAGAGCAACTGCTCCCACATCCCCTGGGGTGGTCCTAGCCAGGGCTGAGGCTACAGATGTGCTCGCACCTCCCCATCACCGTCCTCTCCCACATGGCAGATGACCATGGTTTGGATGCTGCTGAGCCACATATCCACTTTCTTTGGGCATGCATCATGAGCACTTTCTGATTCATTTTTTATCATTAGTTCATCAGATATTTCTCTGGTGGCTCTTCACTCGGCTGCCAGGGCAGAAGTTGGTAGCTGCAGTGGGTGTTTGCACCATCCAAGTCAGGTTATATCAGGAATGTGACTGAGGCTTCAGTCTCATCTCTCTCTCTGTTGGTTGGATGGGTCCTCTCATGCACAAATTACACATTATTATTACACAGTATTAGACACCTAAACAGTTGGAAGATAGCAAGAGGCACTGCATCTCCTGGCAGGAAGCCTAGGGTGTGGTCCATGGAAGATTTCTGGAAGACTTTGCAAACACTTGGTTTGGTGGCCAGACACTGTTGTGGCAGTTCCTTGGAAAATTGCAAGCTCTGGCAGCAACGCTGAAGCCTTTATCTGTGGTGAAAATCTGGTAATAGCTTTTCATTCATTTTCTGCAGCCTTCTCCAGCTGCCTGACCTGAACACACACCGTGGACAGTGCAAGCTGGTTGCCATCACAGGACATGTCCTATCCCATGATCGGAGCAACCCGCCCCGAGATTTCGCTGTACTTGTCTAGCATTGTTTCTTCTGCAGAAACCTGCTCCTCCCTGCTTTATCCCACAGGTCTTTATGCTGCGTATTCTTGGGGCAGTATTGTCTTACGTTGCATAAGGTATGTTTGCATAGGAATTAGTGCACTGCTGCTGTTAATGATAGTGGTAATAACGGTGTTTGCTCCAGCAGCAGCAGCTGTTCAGCTGCAACAGCAAGGTAAGCAGGATCAGGCAGATGCCTGGGTAATGTAGCTGTCCTTATTTCTGTCCTCAGGTTAGCTGGGTTATAGCAAAACTGAGCGTTGCTGCATGCCGCCGAAACCATGTCATGCAGGCAAGCTCTCAGACTGAACTTTGAAAGAACTACCAAATATCCTCCTTGTCTAATTGTAATGCAGTGTTTCAATCACTACACACACCACATCGTTTTGGATTCAGCCATGTAAAATCCTTCCAAGTTTCAGTTTTCTATAAATTTATGAGGTTGCTCGCATTTTGTTGCTGGCTCGCTCTTTCTCCCCACCAGTGCAGCGGAAGCCACTTACAACTTGAATCGAAACATCAGATACACGTGGAAGGTTAACTCCCGCAATCACATATTGCTGTGTCTGGAGATGAGGGTGTCTGATCTTAACAATAAATTGCATGTTTTAAAGAAAAAATTGTCATACTTTGGCTGTATTTTAATATTGCCAATGTAACTGCCTGCCCGACGAGCCACTTCGTAGAGCAAGGATGACTCTTCATGAAGACTTATGCAGTTTAAGACCTGAAATCTCGTAAGATTTAAGGTTTTTATCTGAAGAGAGCTGCCAAAGCCAGTTAGCAGATCTCTTACTGGTGGTTAAGCCCTGCATGGACGGTGACCCAATTTCTCTCCTCCTTTTCCCACTCTCCCTTCTTATATGGTCACAGCTCATTAGCGTTCTGGCTAGAAAGCTGTTGTGCTGGGTGCTGCAGAAACCCACAGTGCAAAATGGGATTTTTGAGTAATAAACCCCTTTTTTATTATTTTATTTGCTCCTTTCACCCATCCAGGACTGTGTGCGAGCCTTTCCCTTTGCAGCGCATCAGCTGGGGGTGGTTGGTTACCCCCTTCTACCTCCCCCGCCCCTGGCAGGGGGGTTGGACTAGATGATGTCTGGAGGCCCCTTCCAACCCCATATCATTCTCTGATTCTGTGATTCTGTGATCCTTCCTCTTGCTGGTGAATAAAAATGTTCCCTCTCCCATTCCTCCTCTTCCTTTCTCCTGCTCAGGAGTTTTTGCTTCACCTCAGTCTTGCCATTTGTTCTGTACATCCTGAAATTTTTGCAGGCCTGCAATTTATCAGAAAATAGCAAATGCCTAAAAATCTGAGCTGATGCCGGGGATCTGGTTGGCGAGTCAAGGAGCCAGATCCCTTCCTGGCTGTGCCACTGACTTGCCAAAAGCAATTTGGGTGAAATCACTTTGATCTGCCTTAAATCCCCAGAGTTTGTCTTTTCGTTTGAGCTTAAGAGCTATCTACTGCAGTGTTCCGGCTGGGACTCATATGTCTCAGACTCAGTAGTAGAAACACTGGGCCACACCGGAAAACCCCAAGAAAGGCAACGTGCAGGTTACTTTAACGTGTAATTCTCTACAATAAGCACTAGTGAAAATATTTTCTCCTGTTAACCTTTCTTCAGCTCTGGAGGTGATGGCACACTTTATCTCTGGAGGTGGTGCTGCGCAGTGCTGTGCCACTTCACTCAGTAAGCACATCCCACAGCACCCTAGTGCATTTAAATAGCATTTCAGCTCTTTGGAAACCCTGAAATAATGAATAGCCCAATGCCTATGTCACCTGTGTTGTTCCGGTACATGACCATGATCCTCACAGCTGCATCATGAGCACTACAGGACAAAATCCACCCTGCACACAGAGCGCTTTCCAATTCTCAGACAGCAAAGAGGCATTGAAATGCAAAGTTAAACCAGCCCAGAAGTGATTTTGGTGGCTGAGTTCCCCTCAGCAGAGGAAACTATTGAGGAATGGATGTAGCCAGGCACTGTTTGGTTCTCCAGGGGTTACAGGATTTCCAGGCTCTCTCCAGTTTGCCATCAGGGGAAGAAAAGCCAGGGCTGTAACTGTGGCCCGGCTTTCAAAGGGCGATTGTACAGGGCTGAGGTCTGCCGCGCTGCAGGGTGGAAAGGGGTTGTCCATGGAACAGCCTCCCTACGGTTCCCCTGCGAGAGCCACGCGGCTCCGTTGACTTTTCACACCTAATTAAAGAGGAAAATTCACCAGGCTCATGGTTGACTTTCACGGGATCGTGGTACCAATCAGCAAACAGCGTTTCTGTGTTCAGGCTGTCGTTACTTTCGGGACCCAGGGTCAGATGGAAAAAACTGTTTGACGAAACTGTCTGTCTCGAGAAATATCCTCCCTGAAGAATTTCATTGTCCAAGTTAACGGTCCAATAAAATCCCCAAGTCTGGGCCTTTGGCTTGCCGGTGGGTTGTTACAGTGCGTTACGATCCCCCTCGGATGGATGAGAAAGTGCAGCGACTTGAACACTGCTTGGCACCGCGCGTGTCGGCGTGTGGGGAGTGAGCGCCTGCGGTGCCCATGCCCATGCAGAGGGCAGGGGCTGTGCTCGTCCGGGGACAGCTGTGCATGGGAATGGATCAGATTTGGGGTTTATGGGTCTCTGTCTGCAAAAGGGTGTCTCCTGCGGATCTATCTGCACCTTGGGCATGAACGAGTGGCTGTACACGTGAGGGCACACGTGTGCTAGTGCAAGCTCAAGAGCTGAGCATGCCAGCCCCTGTCTTGAAGAAGCAATCAAAGGGATGGCGTGCACAGCCCTCCCTGAGGACTCATTCAGGTGTCCGACTTTGCACTGGCTTTGCTCTCTAGACTATTGCAGGGTCTCTGCTCTCGGGATTATTCACAGTATAACTTTGAAAGGCTGAACTAAATAATAAAGGCAGCATTGCAGATTCTAATTCATTCTGCTTTCCCATTCAATTTGGCTTGTGATGTGCACCAAATAAACACTATAGAGGGTACCAAAAATAAAGAAAAAAGACAAAAGATTATTTGTGTGAAAGTGTTTTAGCTACATGGAATGGGAAGTTTTTCATTTGGCTACTTATTACTTACCGAAGTGGGAGAACTGCAAAATGCAAAAGTAAACAGACAGCAGTCACCCCAGGAAGCTTTGATTCTCGGTCAAAAGCCACAGTTTATGTCACAAAACCCTTGGGAATGATAGCTGACGCTCAGAGTAGATCAAATACCTTGGAAATCATGGTAGAAAGGATTTCATACAAACTTCAAGTTTAGGAAATCCATTTATTAAATGGGAAGCAATTTTTTTAAAGAGTTGGATCCAATAGGAGAGACACAGATTCCTGGGGGAGAGGACGGAAACTATTTTTTTTTTTTTCTGGGATCACATTACTGGTGGAAAAAATGACCTGCAGAGACTGATTTCCTTCTTTCTGTCACCAACCATCTGCCAAGACCTGATTTTTTCTGGATATTAAGAGAAGGGCTCAAAATACAAGTCCTGCAACCCCACCTTTGAAAACTGAGCTTTCTGCACTGCCCCATCTCCTACATGCCCCAGGTTTGTGCATCTTAAAATATTAACCCCACCTGTGATGGAAGTGACTCCCTTTTTGAGGGCAACATTACCACATCCTTCAGACAGTTGTCTTTTAAGGAAATGCAGTCTGTACCTTCACGCTTTCTCTGTCATCTGTTAAAGCATCAAGGCTCAAACCACTCTATTCTCTTGACTACTCCAAGTAGTCTGCAGTCCAGGCAAATCTCAACAGTGTTTCTTCTGTCTTGTCATATGATACTTGCAACATCATTTCACAGTGTCTCAAGCCATGCTAAAGGTCGTGAGATGCCTGGAGTTCTTGCTTTGCATTTAAATAGCTCCAGCTTGGAGCATGTTGATAGTGCAGACACCAAGTCAGGTCTTGTCTGCCTTTCTCTGTTCTTCTTTCTGCCCCTCTGAGGACAGGATTTGCTCCTTCTGGGGGGAGGTGGATGTCAGCTGAGGTTTCTTCTTGTCACAGTTTGATTAAAATGAACTTGGAGGAGAATTCTCAGCAACCGCCTGGAATGTGTGGAGGAGGCTGGATTTCAGGTTTGTTTTTTTACAAAGTATTAGCTGGGTTTTGGTTTGGAAACCCCAAATTCAAATGAAAGATTGGTGACTGAGATAAAATAGATCTGAGATCCAAGTCAACCTGGTTTTGCTTTCACAAACCCCAAACCATCTTGGTTTGCTCTTCATAGAAATGACGGAGGAAACTCCCCAAACTTTTATCTGACCCCTCCTCAAAATTCTTTTGATGCCCAAGATAAAATGGAACCGAGATTCACAAAAAGTCCTGGGGGAAGAAGGGGCCTCGAAATAAGAGGTTCTGGCCCTGTGAACTGCCCTGGATGGACATGACCCAGCACAGCTTGGCAACCCAAATTCTTAAGTCATTGATCCTGAGAAAAGCAATAAATCACATTTGACAGCTTAAGAAAAAACAGTCTGACCTTGTGCCTGTTTTTGATCCCACTGATGCAGCTGGAGACCTCAATGAGCACAAAAATGGCAGGTCTGAGACAGTAGCCAACTGGAAAATATGTGGGAAAAGGCCTTTATATACTACTGATACAGGGAATATGAAAATGTTTCTCCAGGATGGTGGCCACCCCTTCCATATCAATCATTATCTTTAGTTATTAAAAAGATCTAAGAGCAATGATGGAGAAACAGGCAATGGGCACAAAACAGATGAAACCGTGAACCAGGACAAAGACATTTCATAAAGAAAATGGTGGCTATGGCCATTATTGCTTTGCAGTTGGGAAGAAAAGCATTCGTCTATGCAACGGGCTACAAATGCACGAGATACAGGTAACAGTGTAGACTGATACAGCCACTGTAGTGAAATCACACTGTGAAATCAGTTGAGCATCCAACCTATGAACGAAATCTTTTCTAGCTGGGTCATCTCCCAGGCTGCAGTAAAGTCAAACCCCCGGATACAAAGTCTGTGCTTTCTGTAGGCAGGGAGAAGATGGGAAAGTAGATTTATCTGTCCCCTGTCAGAAACACACACAGTGTCCAACTGGTTCCACTAGGATGGAAAACGTAACATCTCCCAACAAGAAATGTTTACTTCTTGCTCCCACTAACTTGTGCATTTAACATCATCAGCCAGTCCAGATTTTGGAAGTTCTCAGGAGCTCTGGAAACTACACACAGTTTAGAAATGAACCTCACTAGGCAAAATGCTTGCAGCCTTCCAGGTCAAGCCCTTTTAAGAACTCTTTTATTGCGACTTTACCAAATCCATTAAAAAAAAAAAAATCCTCCTGAAGATTACACCTTTGAAATGATAGCTACCTACAAAGTTTTAACACAGTAGTTCAAAGTGTTGGAAAAGACACTTTTACATTTTGCAGAGAACAGCAGGTTTTAATCTATTGTGATTTTTTTTTTCTCCTCAGCATGTTTCGAGTCTGTTACATGAGTGTTATCTGTCCGGTTTCCAGGTTTTTATAATCCACTGGGGCCTGTGTAAATCTCAGGATTTCCTCTGCAGACTCGGCTCATGTTCCACAGCTGTGCTTGAGCACATGTGTGAGGAAATTAGAAATGAAATCAGCTGATCCAGTGTGGATTAGGGCAAGGAGAGCAACCCAAGCCTCACAGGCGAGCTGTCCTGTCCACAGGGTCAGTGCCACCCTCCGAAGCCCGTCCACGGTTAGTGCAAAGTCCCGACACAAGAGGAGTGACTTCTCCATCCCCCTCAGTCCTGCCCTACAGTGAACACACAAGATCTTTTTCTCATCTCTTGCTTGTCTGGCTGCAGTAAATTTGCATTATGGCTTAGTCGGTCTAGTCGAGCTCAAGTGCGTACGGGAGAAGTGCCACGAGGTGTCAGCTCAGAGGAGGCCAAGTGCGGTTAAGTGAGGTCATGGCTGCAGCTGGGTGACAGTGGCAGCCCCTTTTTCCACCAGCCTTTCCTTAAACTCTTCTAACTGGATTCACTTGGTTCGGCTGCCCTTGGTGCGCTTGGTTTCCACAAATATCCCACCAAATCAGCCTGCTGGCACCAGCAGCAGCGAGTGGACCTTGCAGGATGCCTGCCCAGGGCAGGGTGAGGCTCTGTCCCCCAAATCTGCCCATGGCTTTTGGAAAATGCCTTCCCAGCGAGGATGGAGGAGGGTGCTACGTGGGCTCCGGAGCCGGCAGCGTGGGCAGGGGCGGGCAGGGCTGAGCGCTGCAGGCTCGGGGGTTTTCGTTTGATGCCCCCATGTGCTGTTTGAGGGGCATGAGGCCATATCAAAGGCGAGCAGCAGCGTGGGCTCGGCACTCGGGGTGCCAGGCAGGGGTTAAGCGAGCCCCAAGGGCTCTGGCAGTTTGGGGCTGGCCCTCTGCCCGGCAGCAAATCCCACTTCAGAAAGATTCACCCCACATAGCAAACTTTTTGCCCAAGAGATGGGTTTGCTGTGAAATCCCCACGCCAGGTGATTTCTACCTGCTTGAAGTCTTGCTCCAAGTGCTCTGCTGCCAGGAGGGCAACTGGAGAGGGTCACTCCCTCCCCGTTGCAGGAGCCAGGAGCACCCACAGGCATCTGCTGTGGGTTTTCTCAAGGCAAACCAGTTTTTCTTTTTTTTTTTTTTAGGCTATCTGCTCCCCCTGACGAGGTCTGTGGCATCACAAGGAGCAGAGCCCAGATCCCCAGTCACTGGACCATTTTCCGCTCCCATTAGTTATGGTTTACTCCTGTCAAAACTCTCCAGGTCTCCCAAAGATGGGAACCTAGGAAAAGGGAGCAGCAACAATGTTTAATATAAATCAAGCTAATTGCAGTGTTGAGCACAGTAGAAATGGCACCGTAAGAAAGTGTGGACAGACATGGGTGAACCCTGTAGTGCGATCACCCAGGGCACATCGGTAAATTTAATAAGCTGCTTACCTGAATGGTGGTTCTTTCCTTCGCCAGCGCCTGGATGATTATAAACATCCATTTATCTTAAGATTGTCTCATGTGGAATTGGCAGCTGGGTTTGCTTAAAACGTCTGTGCAAAGTTTAAATTCTTTAAAGATTTTCAAGGGGTAAACGTTGCATACCACGGTCTGGCAACCGTCTGCTCTGTTCCTGGAACTGGAAACAAAAGGTAATGAGGCTTGGAGAGCAAGTTCCCCGCGATGCTGCATTAACGAGATGCATGAATGTGACACGCATGTGGCTGGAAAACCCCACTCCTTTTCCTTTTAAAGTAGCTGAAGGAGCAAGAGAACGGGAATCTAGCCCAGGTTTCCTGCACATTCAAGCAGTGTTTCTCCCTCTAGGCCACAGGCTTATGCGTAGGGAAGCAGAACAAAGGTAAAACACAACTGTTATGAACTGAGATGAACTTCCAGCCAAAGTCGGGAGAAGGGATTCCGACTCTCAGGAGCTGCATGGTGCAGTGGCCACAGGTCTGGCCACCTTGCATGTTGGGTACCCAGTGAGCACAGGTTTTATGTGTGCTTGTCGTAAATAAATACCTGCCCTAAGGGCGGGCTCTGATGCCAGTTTTGGAGAGGGCGGTGGATCTGGCATTATGGTCCCGTAGCTGACTTCAGAAATACAGATGTGTCTCATGGGTCTGGAAACTGGCTGGAAAAATGTTAGTCATCTGCATTCTGTCACCTGGGATTGAAGGAAAAGGCTCCTCAAAACAGGGAACAGTTGGTTTCTTGCAGAGCAAACAGCAATTCAATGCAAACCATATAACCTCTTTGCAGATGGTAAAATTTTGGAGGAAACAGAGCTGGACTTAATCCTGTAACCAGTGTTCCTGCTGGTGGAGAAGGACACCCCAAGGGTATTTTCTATGATCTTGGTAAAAAACAACTCTGAGCACCAGAACTAGTAAAACTTGGTTTCCTGTGCTGATTTCATGCTCTTCTGAGGCTTTGATGTCTAAGAAGGTGCAAGCTCTGACTTAATTTTCCTCTCTGATGAAGCATCCGCAGAGGCAGTCACTAATTGGATATTCTGATGTCTGATGCTACAGGAGATTTTTCAGGAATGCTGAACTGTGACATTGCTCTGGGAAGTCAGGCAGTAGCTCCGGAGCAGGGAAAGCTGGACAGAAGTGACTATGAATCGGCTAAATGCAACGATGCTTGGCATAGGTGTTCGATAGGCAACTGTCACCAGGAAACTAGGAAGGTGGTCATGATGCCTTGTCTGGAGCTTCACCTTCATCTGCTGCTAAGAGCCAGAGAGGGGGACTGTAAAACCCCTGAGATCGGGCTCCTCGGGTGCTTTGCTGGATGGTCCCGTCACTCACAATGCTCTGGGCACAGCCATGGCTGGCAGTGGGATATGGGTTCTGCAGACCCACCTCTGCATGGGAAAAAAAGCCCTCTTGGAGCTTCAGAAGCCTCCAGCGGCTTAGCCAAGCTGGGCCTGGCAGGCATAGGGGAAGGTTTGGAGAGATTTAATATCTGTTCAATCCACCTGTTACATCACCGTTTGGCTCTTTGGCCCTTGAGTGTTCATAAGACGTGGAGTCTCTGTGCAAGCCTTCAGATGTGGTTTTTTTTTTGGTGATTCGCATGCAGCTCTGATCTGCCACAGTCCCCAGACACTGGGGCAGGGTTCGGAGTGCATAACCCCTTAACGCAGTTATTCCTCCCACCTCTGCACTGTGGGAGGCCCAGTCCATCTCCACAACCGCCCTGCAGCCCCATCTCCGTAGCGAAGGCAGGATGTCTCGTGTTCTGCATCCTGAAGACTCAGGTTCACTCTCTTTGGTGACTCAGTGGACGTTGTTTCTCGCAAACCACCCAGACTGCATCCAGATGTCCTTCCTCAGATCCAGCTGTTTCAGGGGAGGTAGTTGTAACTACCAGCTGCTTGTCACTGCTCCCCTGCCAGCAGAGCCGCCGGGGTCAGTGCTCCCTCATCCATCTCTGTCCGGAGGAGCCCCGTTAGCAGAGACCTGCTGCTCGCTCCCTTTCTGAGTTCAACTCGTTTTTGTCTAAAGGAGGCAGTCAGAAAGGAACCAAGCAACTAACCTCTGCCTTGGAAAGACTCATTCCCTCCAGCTGAGCATGAGCATCAGCTCTGCCTGCAAGACAGGACGTCTGAAACACCGTTGAGCTCCCTGAGCCCATCGTTTTGGTGCAAAAAATGCCCCTGTGCTACTCATTATGGTGCGTATTTCCTGCACATCTTGCCCTCCCCTCCCTTTCTCCCCTCTTTCTGCTCATGCACAAATGCATTTCCATCCCAGGGGAAGCCCAGGCCAGTGGACGGAGCCCCGATCCCGGGCCGTGAGCCAGCAGCTCCTTAGAACTAATCCCATCTCTGCCATCGACGTGTTGTGTGGCCTTGGGCAAGGCATATATCACCCCTGTCTTGGTTTTGCCCTGGTTTATAAAATGAGGATAATAATGCTGACTTTTACCTACCTCACTGAGCTGCCTTGAGGATTATTAGATAATGCTCGTGCAGTGCTTTGAAAACACTCAGGGTGTGAAAGTCCAATTATTATAAAATCAAAACATTTTCAGCCCTCCTCGTGAGTGGGAACAGAGCAAATGTGTTTCCCAACAGTTCCCAACAAAGCAGCAGCCACTAAAATGTTATAAAAGGGAGCAAATGCAGTGTGTGTGTGTACATGTGTGTACAGAACAGCAGTCTGGACTCAGCTTGAATTGATTCATGTGGTTTTTGACTTAGATTATCCAAGCTTACAAGGAACAAGGCTCGTATTTCTGCTCCTGATTCCTAAGCCTGGATATTTTTTTTCCCCCCTTCTCTTTCTGTCTCCTGTTTTTTCTTCCTCAAATGAACTCTTCTGGATCCTTCCTCATTAGGTTATTGGAGGGGTTGGGTGTGCTGGTTTTCATCTTCTGGCCCCAAAATGGTGGCCTACCTCACTTCATTTAAAACTGAAGGCCAAGCGGAGGGGAAAATTGCCTTTTTTTTTTTGACATGCACAATGCATTCCCGCTGCAGAAAAACAGCAACACATCTGGATAGTGTTTTGTTAGGGCTGCTCAAGGAATTATCAGAACAGTGTCCTTAGCTTCATATTATTATGTGCCGCACATTAAAAATGACTGAGGGGGGAACCCGCAAGAACTATTAAAAAAAAAAAAAAAGCAGCAAATTAAAAAAAAAATAAATAAATCCAACCCTCTGCTATAAAGAAGAATTTCCATTTGGTCAGAATGTGAAACAGCTTTGCTAAAAGTGATACTATTTAGGAGTTAGCAGTTACAGAACCTGTTATTTATTTAATCCCACTTTTCCCATCAGGAGGATGAGAGTAGATTGCGGGGTGGTGGGGCGTTCTCGGGGAAGGGGGTCCCACACTTGGGAACAAGGGGGACCCACATATCAGGGCTGGGCTCAGGGTCCTGGGGCAAAGCAGAGCATGGACTTGCAGGGTTTGGATTTGTTTTTTTTAACCAGGTTGGTGAAAGGAGCCCTGTGCGGCTGCCGTGAATGCGCCCGTCTGTCTGCCTCTCCTGCAATAATTCAGTCAACTTCAGCCCCCTTTGACAGAGACGCCAAGGCTGGCAAGATACCGAGCTCTTACAGGTCTTCTGAGAATAGATCTTTGGAAGATCTTGGTGATTTCAGAGGCCATTAAACCTCTAAAATTTCTGGGAAATATGTATAAGGGCCTTTGACAGTCCCCAGTCTAGAAATGCAGTTTACTGAGCTCCACTCTCGCAGTTGCTGTGGAAGGGACCACTGGGCTCATTTTCTGGATGCACATGGGCAGCAGGCACAGGTATCCTTCACTGGTGACACTGGACTTGTCCATCCCTGTGTTGGTCACTACAAGCATAAAGGTGCTGTTTCATAAGGGAAAAAAGATCTTGAAAAGACCAAGCAAGCAATAAACTCAAAGTACAGGGTTAGTAAGTAAGTTGTGACAAAAAATCTGTTTCTTCCTGCCCTTCCTTTCCATGCATCTCTTGATGAGCTGCATTTGGCAGGTTAAAAAGCACCTGAAATCCTTTATTGGCTAGTTCTAAGGGGATATAAACCATTTCTGGGAACCAATAGAAAGCAGGTTACTAAAAGCCATGGTGACAGCTGCATACCAAAAGCAGACTAATAGCAGAGAGACAAAGGAATGGTAGAATAATCTGTAGTGAAATAAAGATTTTAATAGCAAAACCAAGTCTTCAGAGAGTGAATATGATCCAAAGCAAACCATACCTTTATATATGGGGATCTGGGAGAGAGAGAAAAAAAAATCATCTCATTTTTTCCCCCCTAAAACAAATTACTCCTCATGGAGCAGTTTCATATCTGCTGCTAAATTATTAAACTCCTTCTCTGGGGAAAAGAGATAAAATAAACATCCACCATTTCATTTTTTTTCATAACTGAAAGAGGCTTGGGTGAGTGGAAAAGCAGGCTGGCCATGAATAACCAAGCAATTGAAATAAAATCATCAGATGTTTGGTGATGCTGGGAAGATGTGGAGCCTTAAATAAATCAACAGCTTAAAACAACAACAAAAAATCATCTTATATGCAGTGGGCTCTTGGTGCCAAGTTTTCCCCAGTCAGTGTCTGGAGGAAGTGAGTTGCAACGCATTTGATGTAGGAGGCGAAGAATTTGTATGTGTCTGAACAAGGCTAGAAGGGACAAAAAGAAGGAAATAAGCAGTAACTGATATGGGATTATGTCATGCAGCACAGGGTATGGATCAGAGCATGTTTGGTTGCACACGTGAGCAGTAATTGCCAAGAAAGGCTGAGGAGTACCCAACATGAACGGGATCACCCAGACCTGCTGTGACAAAGACCCACTCCATGCGGAGGCAGAGGTGACCGGTCTCCTTGTGCCTGGCAGCAAAACCAAGAGCTAGAGGAAAACCCCCAAAGGCATGCAAGGTATGAGACATATTCCATGCAGTAATCCCAGGGTTCTCTGACCTTTCCCAAGCTGACTCAGCTCTTCTCAATCTTGCGTCCATGCCTGGAGTTTGCCAGCTAAATCTTGAAGGTCAGAAAGGAGATCCAGAAGTGGCCAACTGGAAGAAGCAATCTACACAGATGAGCTTGCTGCTCCTGGCCAGATGGGAACTGGGAGAGGTGAGGGAGGTGACAGATGCTGCAGGGCTGTTTTGTTCCCTTGTCATCCAAAGCAGCCACCTCCTTCCACACCTTAACCCTGCCTTCAGCAGCAGGAGCCTGGGGTGTGGTGTCCAGGAGTAGCAGCTGGTTTTCCACCCCTTTTTGTATCCTAAGTCATCATTGACTTCACCTGGAGCTGACTCTGTGTCTCCTCGCACAATACCAGAGCAGGCACCTGAGAGGTTTAGCTCTTACTGTAGCTGGGAAGGTGCCTGCACCTGGTTCTGCAAAGCATCACTGAGCACCAGAGGTCAAACAGAAAAGGACGAGTCCTTCCCTTGGTCCATCACTTCTCTGCTGTATGCAGGTGCTGCAGCAACAAAGAAACATCCTGAGTCCAATCTCATCTGGGTCCTACTCTGGTTTGGAGATATTGGGCACACCCTGATTTCCCCAATGACTTTGGAGGGTGTGAGTGTGCAGAGCCATCCAAAATTATTGTTTCCTTGCTCAGAGTGTCTCAAAAAAAAAAAAAAAAAAAAAGTCTTGACAGTATTTCTGTATCAGAAATCATCATGAAGCACTGAGATTCCCTGGGGAAGGCACCTGATTTCACCATCACAAGATTTCCTTCCTGATGTCCTAATCAGATTTGTGCAAGTCTGTATGAACATTTGGCTTTCTGGATGCTTATCTGAAGGAAAATAAAATCCCACGCCATTTGAAATTCACTTTTTTGGTAGATATGACGAAGGCTTTAACATTCAGCTGCATTTCCATCAGCATCATGATCAACATGGTTTCCATGGGAAATTGCTCATGTGATTTTGATAGAACGTACTCCCAAAATAATGTTGTTCATTAAAAGTGGTGTGGATGTGGTAATTTCAAGTAATGAATTTAAACAGAATGAGGAAATCTCATCTCTTCTGCTTGTCCAGGGTATCCATCGAGCCACAGCTTCTTAGTATTTCAGCCTGCAAGAAGAGTGCTTTGCAAGCACTCCACACTCAAGATTTTTATGGTTTCCACCTTTTCCTTAGTGCATTCAGTCCTTCACTGGGTGATGCATGGTTAGCACCAGCACCTTGCAAATTTTGAACAAAGTTGCCACCAAATGTACTTTGTCATTTGTTTTCCACAATTTAAGCTGAAAATTCTCTCTTCATGGGTGCACAAATGGTAGGACACAGAAAAAGGGAAAAAAAAAAAAGAGAAAATATATTGCACTGGAAATAACATCTGAGTTTGAGCAATATCTTTTTACTCCACAAGTATTGTACTAAAAAAATCAGGGAAGAAAATTTTACGCAGCTCTTAGGCTGAGTTTAACAGATTGTGTGAAAGGTAAGTGGTACCGGGATAAAGCAGCATTTTTTGATCTGGAATCAATAGTGTCAGGAAGTAGAAACATTTGCCATGAAGTGAGAAACAACACATGGTTATTTCATTATATTTACCTAATAAAGTACCTTTCTTTCATGTAGTATTAAAAAAAGGTCTCATGTGGCATTTAATAAAAGAAGGATGCTTGAAAATGCTTTGGCAGTTAAAGAGGAATAAATGCGCAATACTTCCTTCAATTTTCTCGGTGTGATACAGCCTGTATTTTAGCATGTAGGAAATCATCCTTCCCATGATGCTTTTATTGGAAAGATAAACAAATATTCTTGATTTTTGCCTTATGATACTCTGCTAGGGAGAAATATTCCTCCTGCATCCATGTTGCAGATACAGAAACAGTATGTGGTAAGCGGTACCACTCAATCTGCCATTCCCATCGTAGATGCAAGCCCCTGGACACCGCCGAGCAATGCAGAGGAGGGCATGGAGAGCTGTAAATCCCCTGGTGCTCTCCCCCTGCCACGTTCCCCCACGGGTGAGAAAGCGCTGAGAAATGCTCAGAAAAGTCAGGCTGGCTTCCCAGCTTTGATTGCCACATGTGTGGGATCTCACAGGAGGAGCGTGGGCAGGAAAGCAATGGAAAGAGCGTTTCCACCTCCACAAGGCATTTAATGAGAAATCAGGCCCTCCTTCGAAGGCGAAGGACCCGCTGTCAAGGCTTGGAGTTGTGTAACTGGGGTGGCACCCACGGGTGCCCGCACTGAGGGGAGAGATGCGATTGCAATGTGGGCGGGCTGCGGGGATGCAGGATGCTGTCGCCCCCCGGCTCCCACACAGGGCTCTGGGTTGGGATCCTGACGTCTCTGGTGCTGAGCCATGAGGGGTAACAGCATCCCAGCCGGCCAGATTATAAGATCTGGTTACATTACGGCAGTGCAAGCAGAAGGGTTGTCAGACCACGGCTGCTGTTGCTGTTATATTGTGCAGGTAGAGTTTCAGTACATACCTAAAGATTTATCTTCATTAACATGCCTTTAATAGCACACACATGTTGCTCAAGGTCCAACAAAGCCTTTCCTTCCCTTCCCTTCAGTGAGCACTGGCTCATGTGGGCAGGCGATGAGCCTGTACCTGTGCCTGTCATCCTCTGTATTTCTTGATTTGTTGATGGGTAAAAGCCCTGCCTGGTCCTACACACCCAGAGGGCATTTTCCAGGGATGGGGATAGGGGAACAAAGAGTGTGTGGGTGACTGATGGCATGGCCATGGAACCGTCAGGGTTACCACCACCTCTTCTGCACACCGCTTGGATGGTTCAGTATCAGCAGGAAGAAAGGTAGGGCCTATCCAGTAAAATCCATCTCTAATGTTTTTCCAGGGAAACAACGCATGTTCCTTAATTCTGGCTGCTCAGAGCTGATTTTGGCAAAAACATTTCAGACACTGGACCTGGAGGACCTTCTTCCCCCAGCGCTCACTCCTACTTCTCATCACGCTCCTTCAGTGTCTGATGTGAGTTATTACAACCCCGAGCAGCTCTTACCTTCTCAGGGTCCCTACTGTTTCCCAGCCAGGTAAATCAGGCTCATACCCAACCATCTTTAGGGATGCACCGCTCTGGAAACGGGCAGGAGGAAACACAAAACCTGACCCATATCAAGATGACACTTGTGCATATTTTTCATGATTTCTAACCTTAGCCAATTACTAGAAAACCCCATCAGGGTGTGCTGGGAAGGATAAGACAACTGCTTGGACAGGAAAAAACAACTTTCATTTTCTGTGCGCGCCTGCAGCTGTCAGCTGAACTGATGCATGCCCTCTCCATAACAACAGCTGGAGCAGCCAAAAATGGCACGCCGACAGTGGGCTGCTGGTAATGAACTGCGCAACTCCTGGACGTATCGGTTACAGCCAGCACCTCGCAGATGCCACTTCCGTTAAAAAAATATAAAATGGGGAAAAAAAAAAAAAAACCCACAGATGGAAAAATTATTTGCCTGACATTGGAAATTCTTTTTGTTACATGAACCCTGACATGTGTTACACTATAAAAAGCAGGCGGGTGAGACGGGGGGGAAAAGGGAAACTGGAGGAAGAAAAAATTCTTAGTGAACTTGCTTTTCACCTGTTGTCTCAGGACAGGGTGTCTGGGGAAGGAGGTGGGATGTCTGTCCCGGCAGTGACAAGATGGGGCCATCAGGTTGATTCCAAGGACTATTTTCCCCAGAAATATTTTCGAGAAGGATGGAGCAAGCAACTTTTTGTTTGCTGGCTTATACAGTAATGAAGTTGTATGTTCTTCTCTAGAAAATCTAGTTCCAGCTCAACTTGGCATGAAAGAAAATTTGATAACAGGCTCTGAGCTGTGTGTGCTGCTCATGCTAACCCAGGGAAATTGTCTGCTGGCTGGAGAACGGGATGGGAGGGAGATGATGGAGCTGGAAGAGATGTAACAGAAATCCTGGCTCCAGCTGATGTAAATGGAGGATCCTGTGGGCCAACATACCTCACAGCCACCCTGCCTGCCTGTGATCCCATGCAAGTTTGGGTGTGCTGGAGGCACGTTGAGGGCTGAAGGCATGGCCTGAACCCTAATGCACATGGAGACACAGAGCCACGGCCCAGGGAACAGGTGACCTCTTGCAGCCCGTGACGAGGACATGGTGTGCCTACGTGAAGAAAACATCATTAAAGCATCCCTTCCACCAAAGGAGTCGTTGGCCCCTTTCCCTGCTGTGAAGATATCAATATGATTTGTCAACATCATATAGGAAATGTTCACAGCGAACAGTTCTCAGCAGATGCTTTCCAGGTCCAAAGTGCTTGCAAACACTGATTAGTTACAGTACTGCAGCTTATTAATCACTGCCGTTTCTCATTGCTATAGCTCATGTCAACATTTCAGTGCTTTGTCTGGTGCTTATTTTCAGCATAATCCACTTAATCAAAGCTGCTCCCTTCCAGCACACGGCTCATCCCTGGAGCCTCCGACGGTGGCTCATCTGGCATGTTCACATTTGAACTCGAGCTGCAGCCAGCGCCTTTCACAACTTCTGCTATTTCAGAGCAAAAGTAGCCAAGAAGAAGCGTGGGACAAATTGCCACTGTGCAGAGACGGTGTCTGAACTGGTGGAGGGGGGGACTGCTGGTGATCGTGAGCTGGAGTGGAGAGGGTGAGGGTGAGCTTCTCAGAGAGATGGAGCTAGATTCTTCCCAGGCAGGAGGCAATGAGCACAGCCTGCAGCTAGATACGGAGTAGGACAATGGTCCCAGTGAGAGTGGTTAAGTCCTGGCACAGCGGCAGAGGAAAGCTGTGGAGCCTCCATTCTCGGAGTTGTTGGACACTCATCCAAGCGAAGCCCTGGAGAATGTCACCTCATCCTGAGGTTATATCTGTTTTGAGCAGAGGAGGCTGGGTTACAGACCTCTGTGGGGTCCCTTTGAACCTGTATTTTTGTGTGCTTGTGTGACATTCATCTTTTCTTCCATCTTCCACAATATTCCAAAAATCTGAAAGTTAATAAATGTGGATCCAAGCCGATCAGCCGTCGGGATCTGGATGACAGCCCTATAATAGGGTAGACTTTGCTTATCTCCTCTTTGTCCTCTCCCTACATCATTAACACCTCCACAGGAGCCTGACATTAATTTCCCTCAAATTCTGGAGTTTGTGGTATAAGTTTTTGCATTACAGAACACAGCTTAGCCCTGGGTCCGCTTCCCAGAGCCTGACACTGTCCATCCATCCCACCTCACCCAGCTCTGCTCCTTTATTTGAGCAGGGGAAGCTGCACAGCCCCCTCGCTCCAAAGTGCCTCCCATCAGCTGCCAGAGGCAGGCAGATTGCGGGAGCCTTGGGCTGCTTTCTGTTCAGCAGGGGTGCGAAAAGGCAGTAAGTGCGAAGGAGTAGGTGCAGAGGTAACTTTTGCTTCGAACTTCAGCCTCCCCATTAGAGCGAGCTGGAAACATTTGCTGGTGGGAGAATGTTACTGGTGACAGGTCCTAAAATAATTGTGGAGGTGACATGAGTGAGCGACACTGATAATGAACACGAGTTGGTGGAGCTGGCATAATTTCCTGCAGAGCTCTGTGGTCCCTAAGGATGCTTTCACGCCCCCGCTGGGCCTAATTTAAGAGAAAGTTTGGGAGTTCGACTTCACCCTGAATCTAACCGGCTTGCTCGAACTTTTCCCATTGCTCTGATAAAAGATAAACATTAACTCTTGGCTGATTTATATTGAGATTTAGTGTCTAGCTATTCTTCAGTCCTCTGGGGAAACATAATTCTGTGGTGACTCACTTTCAGTGTCCCAAATAAAAATGTCTAGCGTGGTCAGGGAAGAGACGTGCTGTGTCCTCACCCGTCAGGGTGGTACTGGAGGACGTCACCCCTTTTTGGCAGGAGGGCAAGGAACATTTTCAACAAGGTGCAAGGAACAGAAGTCACTTCTGATGGGTCATTTTGCTCATTGCTTTTTGGCTACTGTGATACAAATGTTGGGGAGGGAATTCAGGCTCAAAAAAGCTAATCATGGCCATGGGGATTTATTTTTGTGAGAATTTTAAGATGTGTTTGCAGCACAGATGAAAACCTCACTGTATTAACCTGTGGATATTTTCCAGCTCTGGAGGTTTAACTTAAGCCACTTAAATGCTTTGGGAGGAACAAAGCGCTCTGGTTTTGAGGAAGAGGTATATGAGTAAATGCAGAAAACTTTTGGTGTGTGACTCTTCAATTTAGAGAGGACACCTGACATCATTGGACTGAGAGGCACCATACCTTATCTAGTCTAGGAATGTCCCTGCTCTGTGGGTTGCGAGCCATTAAGAATTTGGGATGTGGGTCCAAACTCCACCCTGGCCACGAGGGGCTGCCACACTGGAGCTGTTTGGGGAGCTCATGATTCAACGTGGTGATCTGCTGCTTTGTCACACACCAAATAGAGATAAATTCAGACTCAAGTTCCTGTTGTGTAGTAGACATAAACTGAGTCCAGCAGTAGGCTGTACCTGTCCTTGCTTTTAGGTCTTTCTGTTGGCTTCCAGTCCTGCCGTTGTGCCACCAGGAACACAGATTTCCCAGGACACAGAGCAGGAAAGAAATATACATTTTGTTAAAGAAATCAGCTAGACCATAAGTGAGTATCCCTTTGGGTTTTTGCATAACTTTTATGTCCAGACAGGTGCATATACTTCCCTTTTGTGCTAATCCAGCAAGGACACCCAGCCTCCCCCTCCTGAACGTGACATTAGATTTTGCAGTAAGCTAAAGCAAGAGAGAAATCCACATTCCCTCTGAGACCAGTGTTTTAACCCAGCACAGAGATTGTACTGGGTTATTTTACATGTGTACATGTGTTGCCTTCACACCTTCCCTTTGTTCTGGCTGAAAAACTGAGGCATCACCATCAATCTCTGATATCAGCTGGGGTGGAGGGCAGGAAAGCACCTGGAGGAGGGATGCCAGCCAAGTCCTACCGCGGGACTTGGGGGAGAATACTTCTGCTGAGCTCTCCTCCACACGCAGCCAGGGCAGGAGAGGTCTCCTGACCTTTGAGGACTGAGTCCATCTGTCTGATGCAATGTACTACTCTGCTACCCTCTCAACTTCTAACAGACCCTGGGAAAAATCGATGGCAGTGGTCCCCTCTTCATGTCTAAAGGGTTTCCATCACACTAATCTAATCACTGCCAAATTCAAATTTCTGCTGTGATTCTGCATATTGCAAGCCCTCTCAGTGCACTAGAGCTTTCCAACATTATTTTTTTCAGATAATTTACGGTTTTTCTCTAAACTAATTAAGTCACTAACTAATGTTCTGACCTTTCCTTTTCATCTAGGAACTAATTTTATGGAGAGAATTACAAGCTACCCCCTACTTTTCTTTTATGCATGCTTCCTCTAAAAGCATCATAATTAGAGACTTCAGCTTTAACGCCTCCAGATTACTGCAAATGAATGATGCGTCCATAATGAATAACCTAATAATCACATTATCAACCTTTATTATTTCTAGACAAACTGCATGTGTACTTCATCGTGTACTTCACTTATGAAGCTCTCAACATAAAGTATGAATGGTTTGGAACTAATTTCTTTAGTTTTCACACAGGTACCTCCCATGTATATCACAAACACCCAATTTAGAGATAGTGTTATCAGAACAAGTATTGCTAAAAGCAAAATTGTTTGCTTCATTTTTCACCTGGAGTAGGAGTCAGTGCTTAGTAAAATTCACAGGTCCTGAGGAAAAATTGCTTTTGCTCTTCTTCACTTGCAATAAATGCAATTAATAAAATCGATTGAATTTTTTCTTGTCAGAGAGAAGGAAAAACAGTCGCATGGTGCTGGCACACAGAACTATCTCCAAGACAGCGCTGTGGCCCTCAGATTGCAGGAGGCTTTTCAGTGCTCCTTGCAAATCTAGGGAAATATTATAGATCTCTGTTCCCCTCTAGTGGCATATCTACAAAAGACATCTCTTCCTCGGGGGTCAGACTTTTTTTTCTGCGTGGGCAAGGCTCATGCTTTGCTTCTGCAGGCTCTGAGTTCAAATATCAAGGTCACATACCTGTGCACTGCTGTGGCATTTCCAGCCACCAGTTCATCCAGGATGAGCATGGGCATCACTACACACTGTCTTGGACAAGATTTGCCTATCACTCACTGTAGCATGAAATCAGAAGTCATTTTGAGTCAGCAAAGAAAAGTTATTAATGGGGAACAGGAGCAGCTTACCAGAATCAGCATCACCTGTCTTGAAGCAGTGCTGGGAGAGTAACTGGGTACGAAATGGTGAGACCCCCCACCTCCTCTGTGTGGGAAAATGGGCTTGAGGGTGTCCTGGGGAGCAATTTGCTGGGGTGAAATGATTCTGACATTGAAGTAACTTTTTATCCTGTAAAAGAAAGCAGCTGAGCCAACCTAATCCCTTAGTGCCCCCTTCACATGCCCAGGGAGAGGGGACCACCCTAGGTGATGCAGCAGCCCCTCTCTCTCTGCTTTGGGGCTCCAGGGCTGGAAACTCTCCTGCACCATCTGACTGGGCCAATTCTGCTGGGTTTGGCCTCTAAAGCAACCCCGGAAGAAGAGTGAGGTGTTGAAATCGAGCAGAGATGGGAGAGAGGGCATAACATTGAGGGGAAAATCCTGATGTGTAAAATGTAAAATATATCTATTTTTTAAAAAGTTTTGTGGCATTTCTGGCTAAGCTGCCTCCAGAATTCCCCAAATCCCAACTTTGGCTTTGACTCCACCAGCAAAAATGAACCAGAGAAAATCCCATGGCACCCCTTCCCTTTGCAGGCAGACTTGCAGGTGGCCTTTGCCCTTGTCTGTGCTGCAGCATGTGCCATTATCACCACGTGCCAGTGTCACCATGTGCTCGTGTCACCAGCCTGGCTTTTTCTTGGGAAAGTGTGAGCGCTGGCACGTGTGCAGCTGGGGATGTGCTTTTTGCCACTACCATTCGGCTCAGCCCTTGGTCCTTAGTGACACCCAGGAGCAACTCAACGCTGGTTCTACAAGACATGTGTATTTTTATTGAACATCCAAACCAACAAAATTTGTTTACCCCTCCCTGCAAATCCTCCAGCTGATTATGCAAACTCTGTCTTTAGTGCTGAAGGGAAGAAACACAAACAAATAAAATCCCTTTTCTTGGCTCCATGGTCCGCACCTACTGAACACTTCACTAAAAAATTAATAAGCGATGGAATTAACGGCAGTATTTCACTCCGAAATGTCTTTCTAAATTACAACAGTGGCCTCTAGTGGTGTCGTCTGCAGAGTGATCCTTCCCATGGGCTCCACTGCAGGGAAACGGGAACGATACTTTACGCAAGTGCCCAGCCTTACTAATGAGTAATAAAACATAATTAGAAGGCAATTTAAGAACTTGAAGAACTCTTCTGGGAATACAGCCCTCTCGTACCTCTTTGCCCAACAGCTTTTCTGCTCCTTACCAGTCCTGAGCTTTCCACTAAACTAACTTTACACTAAAAATTAGGGAAATTGTAAATTGGTATCTTTTGGGATATTTGATGCTGTAAAAACACTTGCCAGCTATTATTACAACAGGCTGATAAAGTTAATTCTGAATATATTTTTTAAAAAATAAATTAAGCCTTGGATGAAAGTTTTATTTAAAAAAAAAAAAAGTCTAGTTATGATTTCTCCTGTTACTCCATCATTTCTTGTATTCCCCATCCCCACCTCCACCAGGCAATCAGATAGTCATTCCCATTTTTGCCTGGTCTCACTGGAGACCCTTCTCTGCTATTAATGTGAAATAAAAACTACATTCATGTAGTTTTTGGGGAAAAAAGCCCTGATATGGATGAGTAGATCAGAGCATTTGGGAAAAACACTACTCAAGCCCTAGCTAGCAATTATCATCCTGTTTTAAAAGAGAGTTTATTGCACTTCATTTCCAGGAGCCTAGCTGGGAAAGGGAAGAGATTAATCTGCCATGGATTGGGCAGAGCAGCTCAGGAAAGCTGTGTGCTCCTGCACTTTAAAAGTAACCCCTTTTCCCAGCTGCGAGCATCCATTTTTAATATCTAAGCAGTGAAGCAAATGTCATGTGCCTGGTTTGCTCCCGTCTCCAGGGGCCAGCTGAAGAGTTGTCATCTCAGCGCTTTACAGAGGACACTGTAAAGTCAGTGTATTGCAGAATAAATCTTCACACTGTCCCTCTGCCTCTGTCACCTTAGCCTCAGAAGCAGGAGGAACACTCTAAAATGTCTGAGCTGGAGTCTCGTTATCCAAGAGCAGGCTTTGATTTCCACCTGATAAGACAAAGTCTCCCCGATTAAATTGTCTTAAAGCATTGAGAAACAAGCTTTGGGGATGGCGATCAGTGCCAACTCTCTCAAAAGCTGTGCTAATCACTCCAGGTGATTATTTTGATTATTCCTGCTTTATTCCCCCTTTTTTTTGCTGCCAATTTCACCCTTCTCCTTTGTCAAATTGCCTAGCAATTCACTACAGTGCTCTCTTTCTCAGGTTCAGTAAGAATCGAAATGATGATAAATAATGATGCCAAAGAAGACAATGACAAGAGTTGCTCTGGAGATTTGGGCAAAGCAGCAAATGACAGATATTCCCTTTCAAAAATGGAAGAGAAGGGCTGTGTGAGGCTGGGTGCTTCCTGACAGGCTGGCAAGAGCTTATCAGGGACAGACATCTCACAAAAAGCATCACTTCTTTCTAGTGCGAGTCATTCAATCAAAGGGAAAAAAAAAAGTGGAAGGAGAAGTTGCATAGCAATCTTTCCCCAGGTTCCTCAATTTATAGAAATGTTTAGATCTGGCTTTGGTGGCTGAAAATTGGCAGGTTTTGCCCTGACAATGAATCCACATGTGTGTGACCCAGTGCCTATGCCGTGTCGCAAAACCAGACCAAACCTCTGCAGGAGCATCCTGGTGATGACCCTACCTTAACTGGTGGGTCTGCGGGAGGAACAGCAGGCTTTCGTGCCCAAGCTGTGCTCTGGACCAGGCTAGAGGAGGAATTTCCCCTAAGAAAGCACAACAGGCCCATTTTCTGAGGTCTGGGGCTTGGGGAAGAAGAGCTGATGGCTGCAGGAGTAAGGTCACCTTCGCTCACCGCAGAGGCTGACGAACAGAAGTGAGGGAGGAAAGCACGGAAGCTCTGCCCACTCTCCACCACTCACTCGTAGCAGGGAAAGCTGTCCCCAGACTGCGCTTCACCATGCATGACCCACCTCCATTTTCCTCAGGTGCACAATGATCTTCCCCTGACCTTCCAGCGCACAAGCTGGTCCCACAAAAGAGGAGCTCTGGCTACTCCACAAAGTCACTTTGGGCCGAGCATTGCAGTTGGTCTGGGAAACTTGCCCAGAAGAAGCTTCCTCATGAGCTCTGTAGTAAATCAGACTGAGTCTGCAGGGTCTTCCCCAGTCCTCTCAGGGATTTAAAAATATCAAAAAATAAAATATAGGATCTGAGGATCTTTTGGTTTGTCATCTAAACTGAACAGGGTTTGTGTGGCAGTAGCCTGTCCCATTTCACACCCTTATTTCTCCCTTGGAGATGGTGAAGTCATGCAGAATTCAATCACAATGTATGACTGAAGATACAAGAGGCTGGAAGTGAATGTAGCTCACTGGGGAATGAAACACACCTTGATGCATTTGTATCTGTGTGTCATTTGGTCCTGCTCTCCAGTGTGTCTGTCTGGAGGCACATTAAAGGAGGGGACACGATGCGAATGGGAAACTGTGAAACCTGCAGTTATTAGCCCAGGGCACATCCTGTTCTGCTGTCTGGCACTGGCTTTCTAATTAAATAATTGCAAGCGTTGTTTCCCCATCTGAAATAGTGTTCTCTTAATAAATGCAGCTCGCAGGAATTAATTCGAGGCTCTTCCAAAGATAAATATAGAGGCAGCCTTCATCATTGCATGGTATTTTGCTGGGGTGGGGGAGAGAGAAAGAGCTGGGGTTTACATATTGGAAGCATCTTGTGTTTTCTAATACCTGTATGGAGGTGGTAAGAACATGGGAAGTACCACCCAGGGAGAGTGAGAGCACAAACCCACTGTGCTGTGGGGTGCTACATGGGGCGTGGGGAGGGTGTTAATGCACTTTGCCTTTCATGTTCAGGGATGTGGTTTGACTCAAAGCACCAGAGAGGCACAGACCTCTGAGCAGGCTGGAGGCACTTCAGACTCTTCCAAACCCAGGCCCGTGCTTTCCCTGAAAGGCAGGACTAGCCAAGGACGTCCCTTTTTTCCTCTCTGTCCTTGGCTGTACCCAGTTTCCCATCACATCCTTGCCCTTTAGTCAGATTTTTGTAAAGTAGAAGCTTTCCTGTTTGGTGTAAATCAGTCGGAAGCACAATTGACCATGCCCAAGATTCAGGATAAGGCTCAGATCAGATGATAACTGACGTGGACTGAATAAAACATTGCAAGCAACAACAGCAAACCCTGTGCTACCCATCTGTCTGCTGTAGCCATCTGCTTGCTGTTGTTACAAACTTAGACCATAACCTCTTTGGGAGTAGACCCCGTCTTGGTTATACCTAGGATTTTGTTTACCAACTTGGACTCTGCTTGCAACAAAGCACAGAAAATAATGAGAAAGGACACAGGCAGGTTTTATAGCTTGGGCACGGAGCTGGAAGGCAGAAGATCAAAGATCAGTTCCCTGTTGGATGTCAAGCAAATAATATGATCTCTCTCTAAAATAATGTTAATTCTGTTCCTGTAACTCACAGGATAAAGGATAAATTCATTAATATACAGGATACATGCCAAAGATAATGCAGACACTCAGAAAACAAGGATGAAAACATCAGAGAAGCTGAGCAAGGTCTCCTCCACCTGATCTGCACCCACAGAGTCCCTCCTGCCGAGCTCATTAGGGTGCAGGTCACCCCTGGCAGGATGGCTTTAGGGAAGTCAGAGCATCTCTACAGAGGCACATGGGACTCTCCCTTGGTTAAGAGCTGAAAGAGTAAAGCAACTCCTTGCCATTTTTTCCAGTCCAACCCCTTATGCTTGTGTGTGATACGCTGCAATATCAATAATGTCCTTTAGACTTCTCCTCACTCCATTTACAGGCCTGGCCTGCTGCACCACCTTTTAGGGGCAGGGAGTGTGGGAAAGGAAAAATTCCATGAAATTCAGCTTTTTAAAACTCAACCTGGCAAGAAAGTCAGAAAAGTGAATTCCAGGATCTCCATGCCTGGGCTTTACAAGCAACTGTTGCTGCCAGTGGACAATTTACTCCCAATTGCTTTTTAATTTCATGCTAAGAGGGAAAATACAGGCAATCCTGGATGGTGAAGCAAAGGACCGACAAAAGTTAATAACAACTACATTGATTGAATTGACGGAAACACATAGCTGGTGGCAGCAGAGCTCATTCCATCTCAGGTGCAGCCCAATGTTTAAATACACAGATGAACTTTTAGCATCAGAGCAGAGAAGCCAAGAGGGCTTTCAGATGAATAAAATGAAACCACGTGCTCCTGTGAGTTGGGAAGAGAAAGATCACAGCCTCCTGCACCGTTGGCCACTGTACATAACAAAAATCATGTTGAGGATTATCAAACCTCCTTCTTGCTATAGCTGAGCCTTCTCTTCCCTCTAATCCTATGCTGTAGGTTGGGCCCATCTATTCTGGGCAGGACTTCGCTGCCCTCCCTGTAGCCAGTCTCCAGTGTGGTTAGTATGGGCAAGCTGTGAGTGATCCTAATGTCAGTCAATGCAGGTATCAGGGCTCCGGGAGCTCAGACCAAGTGGATGCTAATCGTAGGGTAAGCCTCACCTCATGCTATCCTGACACATAAAAATGGGAAAACTAATAATTAGGAGCTGCATTTTGAGGATCTTGGGCTAAAGACACAGCCAGTAAACACTAAGCACTAGTAACAGAGATGGATGGAGCAGGTGCTGATCTTTGAAGCTGAGTTAGTTGTAATAAATAATTGGGGAAAATGGGACATAAATTATAGCGCGTGACATTTTAGCACTACTCCACTGAAATCAAACACTGTTTAAAATGGGGTTTTAGCCACAAACCAAATGTTTAGGCTCACCACTTGGGGATGAGAGTGTTACTGTGGTGCTGCAGAAATCCTCTTTATTCAGTGTGGAGCCCAGGGAATTCCTTCTAAAGCAAAAGAACAGCTGGGGAAAGGTAAATGATAGCATTTTAATAGCACTCACAGTGCATATCACAGGCTAGACTTGCACATAGAACACCTGGCTACAAAATGTATGTGTCAAAATGATTTTTCTGATGCGATATGTTGTCTTAGGTACTTAAATGGTTCTTTTAGCTATAAACACTTCACATCATCAGTAAAGACCCATTTTGGCAGGATAGAAGAAAATGATCCTCACTGATACTCAAAGGGGAAAAGAAGCCACAGAAAGACTACAAAAACTGGCTACAGCCATTGTCACCAAAGAGAGAGAAGAGCAATCTTGTGATGCACACAAGCATTTGCAAATGGAACATCAGTAACAGGCACAATACAGCTGCGGTGCAAGCACCTGTGTTGCCCACCCATTTCCACCTCTTGGGGAAAGACTAATGGCCCAGATTTGCCAGCCTCTGTGTGCTTTTGAAGAGCTCCGTCCCATTACACTGATTGCATTGAGCAGCCTGGGTATGTTGCCATTTGGATCACTCTAAAATCAGGTTGGCAAGCATAAGCAAATAGCTGGATGAAGCCTTGCTCCCATGAGAAAGTCCTAACAGGTCCATCACATCCACACTTTGTATGCACAAAAAAAAAAATAAATTAATATGAATTCTTTTGTCACCTCCTATTTCTATGATGAATGAGTATAACATAAATCTTTATATTTTTTTTTTAATCTTGTTTATCATCACTTTGCCCCTGTGAAGTCAGGCAATGCTGCCATGTACAGATGAAGGGAGGCACAGGGGGATGGAGGAGTTTTCCCCGAGTGCACAAGAGTTTACCCACAGGTCGTGTGTTACACAGGGCTGTACACCCATGTACACAGACCCAGCACTCTATCATCCTCTTTTATAAACCAGAAAACAAGTGCGTGACACGGGGACTCCCACCTACACACAAACCCCTGTGCAGCTGTATTAGTGCCTAGCTGACTGGAGAGCTGACCTCTAGAAAAGCAATTTTTTCGTTCATTTGAGGGATCTTCCAAATTTTAACAGGCCACCAGGGATGTGGTTTTCCTCTTCTGTTTGCCTGCCAAATCCTTCCCCATAGGACTAAACCAGAGGTGGGTGCACTGAGCTTATTCAACAGAAGCAAAGGAGAGGGAAACCTGGAACAGCACATCGCTCCACAGGAGTCACAGCATCCCAGTCACACAAGGGTATAAAGGATCTAATCCCTGGCATGTGCCAGCTTGCTAGAAACCCTGCATTTTCTACATGCAGCTGGCTCAGATGATGGTCATTGTAATCTCTCAGCATTTCTTGACACAGATATCTTACTGTCACCTACAGCCCTGTCTAAGAAGAAAGTCAGCGCTCAGGTCCAGCAAAATGGGTGTCATTTCCACGTCTCTATCTTGGAGCAGGAGATGGATCCGTATGTCTCTCTCTTTTTTACCAGCTGTTCTGCTCAGAGAACATGCTATGCTCTCTGCATCGCAAACAATTCAGCCTTAAGCACTGAGGGCAAACACCTCCCCGGGAGAGCTGGAGGCTTAGGCAGATTCCTGTTGACTTCTTGTTACTGTACGTCTGCCTTGTTCTCGCTTAGAGGAGTAAAATGTCAAGACAAGTTTAAATGTCAGGCCTCATGTGAAGCTTGTCAGACCCAGGGTGAGCATCCTCCACAGAGCAAGGATCAGCAGCTACAGGACCAGGCGGCAGCGAAATATGTTGCCCTTTCCTGTGCATGCAGAATGCAATAGTTTTGTGGGCTGCAGGGACCACAGTGCACCTTCCTGACCCTGAGAGATCAGAGATCTCAGGATTTTACCAAACTGCCCAGTAAACTCCTACCCTGCTACTCCTGGCTGTGATCTACCAGGTTTCCAGGTGACAGCAATATGGATTGAAGAATGCTCAGAGATCCTGGCTGAATAAACCTTGCCCTCCAGCCGAGCAGGGGCACCTTCAAGGTGGGGTTCAAATGCAGCTCTGAAGCCGTGGGCTGACTGCAGAGCCACAGCAGGAATGATCCCCACATGTGGGGGTGCTCCAGGAGGGGGACAATTTGGACCAGCCGCTTCAAAACCTGCCTGCTTTAGCTCATGTGGGAAATCAAAAAGGCTGTTTGCCTACTTCAACCACGAGGAAGGGCGTCCAAATGTGGGCATCAATGATTAAAAAGGCTGGGTTTAATGTGTCTTTTTTAATCAGTTTGCTTCTAAGCAAGAATGAAGCTTGAACAACATGGTAAAATTGTTCCTAGAGCTGAAGCTCTTGTGCTGCTCAGGAACAGTACAAGCATGACAAACCTGGCTTCATGTTCTTTCTTGCTAGCAAGCTGTCTCCCCTCTCCTAATCCAAAGTGGCATCTTGGAGCAAAGCAAAATCAGCAGCCGAAATCAGAGATTAAGCCATTTTATCAAAGCAATAAAGGAAAGCAGCGGCTGTGTTCTGTAACGGACAGTTAAATAGCAGGAGTGGTGGGATGGGGAGGTCTGCGAGGGAGGGAAGGCAAGGCAGAGGAGGAGGGGAGGAAGGAGACGCAGGTCATGGTTCTACAAAGCTTCTTGCTGAATCTCTGGTTTGCTCCAGACTCACAGGCACACGCAGAGCTCAAGGAGGGCTGCAAAATCCCTGGGGAAGGTGGTGCAGGTTTTACTCAGCTCCCTGCTGCGGCGGGGGGCACCTTCCCAAGGGGAGGGAGATGGGCTAGAGGATGCAGCCGTGATCCCTATGGGTCCTGCAATAACCATGCTGGGAGCACAGCCATCGCACCAGGTCATTCATTCAGGATGCCCAGCTTCATCGGGAGCGGGTAGAAGTATAAACACCCATGGAAGAGCTGGGGTGTGAGGGTGTTTCATCTCTTCCAGGTCAGTTCCTATATCAAGACTCAGCCATGCACAGTGTTGTTGCCTTTCCTCTACCTCCTTCATTACTGGAACAAAAAAAGCCCAGCTTCTTTCAGGATTGCTCTAGTAAAGGTCTCTTGCTACGTGTCTAATACAAAAATGGAAAGTTAAATAAGGTGAAACCTGAGCAAACTAAGCCCAAGCCTTTCCTTTGAATGGCGACATGTGAGGTAGCAGCTATCCTTGCTGCGACCGTATTATCAGGTTTCAGCGAACATCTGCTGCTGAGAGGTAGCAGGACGGAGATATTCCACATGTAGAAAAAGGAGAGAATTAAATAAACACAATTTTTGGGAATAAATGAAACCTAATCTAGGATGATGTGGGCTATGTTTATCTAACACAGTATGAATAAAAATTTAATGGCAAAAATCTGCAAAGGTGGTAAACACATTGTTCCCTGTTATATCTGTTTTCTTTATAAGACCTGTTTTATTTTGCTGATGGGAAAAAACAGTCGTAATGCTGTTAAATGCAAGGTACAAGGACTTTTGTTTGCACTGGAGCCTAAGGGATTGTGATGGCTTGATCCCTTAATTCCTGTGGAAATCCCAGCTAATGTAGCCAGCTTACCATGCTTTCTTATCTGGGAGATGGATTTTCTGAAACATCTGAAACATTTTCTGAAGCAAACAGGCTCTGGCGGAGGAGCCCAGCAGTGAGGGATGGTTCCCAAACCCATTGATGAAGTTGTGGTGGGGCTTCACTTGGCTTTGGAAGTGCCTCTGGCTCCTCTGTTGGGTGAGCAGCACCCCGAGTGCTGTGGTTCAGCAGGAGGCATGGTCTGCGTGCTCTGCGTGCCCTGTGCGCTCCTTCTGCATGTTTCGTGTGCTTTACACACTCTGTGTGCTCCGTGTGCTCTGCACACTCTCTTTGCCTGCTCTACCTGCTTGGCATCTCTGCCTGGGCTTCCTGTGGCCAAGCCTGGCTCCAGGTCCTGCTCTTGGGAAGGTCACAGAGCATAAAAGGCTGAAGATACAACTTTCTCCAGAAGGGAATGATGAATTTAAAGCACAAAATAAATGCAGGTGCCTCGAGACAGAAGGAAGCAAGCAGCAAAACCTGGCAGAGCAAAGGACTTCCTAACCACTCAGTCAGGGAATGTTTTCTTGTCCTCTTTTCCCCTGGAATATGTACTCATCTTAACAAGGGAATCTTGATTGTGTTTTGCTGCAAGACCAATTGTATGTGTATAAACGGATTTCCAAAGAGCACCGTTATTAAAGATATATGTGCTATGACCGAGACTCAACAAATTATTTTAAAATGTCTCTGAATGTAATCAAGCCCTGAAGTCAACAGATCTTATATTCATGCTGAAACTCAGGAAGCATAGCCTAACTCTCATCCAAATTTATTTTTGTTTCCATGCTGTTTTCAGCCCAACCTGTGGTTAGCTGTATGTGACCTCTCTTCTGGGCATGTTCCTTTTCTTTTTGATAATTTAGTGCTGCTATGCAGATTTCTTGCAGTCCAATCACAGAAAATGTTTATTGCTTTCTCTTTGGCATACACCGAGTTTTGCAGAGACACAGAGGTTTATTATTTTGTTTTTTATTGCTTAGTCCTTAGAACTGACATACTGTTTACAGAATTGTTTCTTGGACTTCACTGGCATAGCTCTCCTTCATAGATTTGAGATTCGTTCATAAATCACAGTGATTTTTCCTGGGTCATTTCTTTCCTTTGAACCAATTTCCTATTGAAACTATTCCCATGGCTCAGTTCTGGATGGCTTCCTCACGGCTCTCTCTAATCCACATTTGCCTAATCACTGATTTAAATGAAGGGTCAGTTTATAGGAGCTGCTCCTGGGAATTAGATTTCAACTCTCACTGATTCGATCCCAATGCCAACTCGATCAGGCCCTTAAATAGCCAAGAGAAGTCCTGTGCAAGCAGAGTTCTTGTCTACTTAATCAAATTAATTTGTCCAGAAGGCTTTAATCCTGATTCCCAGCACATGGGGGAGTCATTCCAGCAGGCTGGAGAGTGAACAGGTCCACTTCTTGACTCTCCAGGTAGCATCAGATATTAGTTTTGTGAGTTAACCTCCATTAACAAGAGAAAGAATTGCAGATTTTACTGCCCCCTTAATGAACCAATGGCTTTTTATTCATGTCTCCCCTCCATGAATATTATTATAATGGCATCGTCATTTGCCAGGCAGTGGGGCTGCCATGGAACAATCCAATTACACTTCTCATTAGAGCACTTGACTCAAACACCAGAACAACCCATTAGATGACAAGCAGGTCCCCGCTCTCTTCCACGAGGGATGGGATTGGGAACCTCTGAAGCTCTGGAAAGGAGACAGCTCAGTGCATCCGTACAACACACTGTAAATAGCTACGGCTCTCAGTGCTTGGTGGCAGTGACAGTGATGTGTTATATGCCAGGAAATGATTTTTAATAAACCTGCGTGGTGCTTTCTTGAATGTCGCTTGACAGCTGAAGCAGAGAATGTTAATCCAAGGATTCACACATTGCTGTGAGGTGGCCAATATCGCAGAGCTCAGATTTACACACTGGATGTTGGCGAGTTTCCTCTGCTTCCTCATGCCAATCAACCATCATGACTGCTTTTATCCCTTTTTGCTAAGGCTGATGTGTGCTGAGATTCTGATTTAGACAAGGTGACCTGAATGAAATGCTGTTTGCATTTGACCAGGACCATATTCTGGGTGTCAGTTTAATTGCAGTTTAATTACTCTGCTTTAAAGAGCAGAGTAATTAGCCTGCTATGAATGTTGTAGCATTGGCAAAGGGGAAAGCTACAAAGAATTTAAAATTCTATTTCTTGACCAAGAAAAGAGGTAAATTCTGACACACTGAGACAGCTGAGAGCTCTTTAACCTGCTTGAAATCAGAGTTGGAGACAGAGCTCTAAGGCAGCCTCATGCCTCCTTCATGGTTCTACTGCCTGGAAGGAGTGAATCAAATCTAGCGTAAGTGGAGATCAAACTTTTAATGATGGTGATTAGATGATTGCAACGTATGCTGCATTAGCAATGTACAAAGCAGCTCCTTGGACTATTGAAACAAACCAGGATATTTTTAAAGGAGTTAGAAAAATGCTTCCTAAGCCACCCTTTCCCTTGCTGAAGTGTCTCTTTAGCAATAAGGTGACCAAAAAATTGTGCAGTAGCTCTTTAGGTGTACGGAGTGGCACATATCAGTGCTGTTCTACATGGGGGTGGGACAGCGTCTGCTGGGTTTATGAACAAAAATTGGCTCTAATTCCAATAACCCCTGGACCCATTGTTTAATCTGTGTCACACCTAGCAGAAAGAGAGAAGACCCACATCAATTCAGTCCCTTATTTTCAAGAAACTTGTGAAAACAGATGCAATAAAAAATAGAAGAAGAGTTAGGAGGTTTAAGTTTTGTTAAATATCAGGGAAAAAAAAGGTGGAAAGACATCAGAAAATGAGTGTAAGTTTTCCTGCTTCTCACAGGCCAACTTGTCTAAATACATTTACATATATGCATACACAATTGTATATAATGATATGCATGTATACACATAAACACATATCCCTATACTTTTTATGTATATGAGTTCTGTAAGGCTAAAACCACTCAGTATAATAAATAGAGATAACTGTAAAAACAGTAGATATGGGAAAGTAGCATATAGCAATCCAATTCCAAAAACACGAGCACTTTCAAATTTGGGTCTCCAATCTGCTTAGGAGAATGACTGAACTGAGACTACATCTGGTATTTAATTCAAGCATTGTGCTGCTGTCAAAGGAAACCATGCTGGCAAGCTGAATTTCAGCCTGCCAAGATTCTTTTGTAAAAACACAATTCATAGCTTAAGAGTAGGGAGGAGGGGGGGAAAAATCTAGAAAATAAAGACATAATAGCACAATCTCTGTGGGCAGATAAAGCACAGAAATACAGAGTTCTCCTGGATTCACTTATCTTCCTATTTCCCTCTGCTGTGATTGAGGGTCTGAGACACATACACCCCAGGCTGGGGTAAGATGTGGATCTCTCCATTCACCTCGGCTTCATGCTGTCTGAGAGGCCTTTGATATCTAATAGTATTAATCCCTACTCTTTCTTACTCAGACTGGGGGTTATGGCCGGCCAGTGGGTAAGTTTAAACAAATGTGTAAACCTATTACATGTAATCCTCAATGAGAGTATTACTGGAGTAAAATCTGAGCATGGGGACCTCATGATCCTAAATAGCTGGTTTCCTTCAGAGTGAAGAATGACTCAGTACTATGATTCAGGCTTAATATATTGCAGATCTGGTTCGCTCTGGCTAGACTTTATGTTCTTGCACTCTTGGGGCCCTCAAATTTTCTCTTCTGTCAGAGAGAATTTATTTTTCCATGAGCTCAAACTCTTTCAATGACATTTACTTTGCAAGGCTGGAATCCCCTCCAAGGAGGGCAGGGGGAATTTTAGAGCTCTTTTTAGGTCCTTAATTAATGAGTCTTCATGAATTTTGGCAGCGATTCTCATTTTTTAACCTGTTGCAAGTTTAAAAGAATGTTCTGAATCAGCCACTAATTTTCCTATCAAACGTGAGACTAGATAATGAGCTATTCTGGTAAGACTAGCCTGAATTTTATTCCAGAAGGAAACATGACATTTTCAAAGACTAGTGTCAAGAAAAGAGATGTAAAATAGATTTACTTATTGCTCATTTTTACTTTTCCAAACAGACCTATAAAATTTTTTTGAATGAAATTGCATCATCACATCTTCTATTTTTCCTTTCATATTCATATTAACTACAAACTCTTCACATCTACCTGCACCAATTTTAATAAAATGAGAAAAACATGGGAGTGTGACTTCATGCAGTTGAGGACATCAGAACATCTCAGAATGAATCAGAGATGAAAACAGAAGAGGATTAAATTAACAATTTTGTGAAAATCTCTTTCAGATTATCTGTGTACAACAACAGAACATATGGATTAACTTGATCCTAAAAGAGATTTCACTAAAATCTGAGATGTTTTCAGCTTTGCTATTTTAATTGTAGACTACCTTAAAACAACAATGATGGAGAAAGTTCAATGTATTGGTTATGTTAATTCCTTCATATAAATGTTGAAGAAAATTCAGTCAAAACCTTACACTGAAGCAGTATTCTGAGAAATAAAGAATTGAATAATGTTATGAACCAACAAGAGGCATAGTACAAATACCAGGACCATATTTCCTCAAAGTCTGTGCACGTACACACAGTCACTTTTGTTCTGTTTGAAATTCACCTTGTGTAGACATTTGGTAAGATGTAAAACACAGTAAATCTCTGTGGATCAAAGTTATTTTTGTGCAAAGGTCTACAGGACAATCTACAGACCATTGAAATCCTTCAGTCCCATTTTGACAGCATAATGGCCTTGAATGACTATATTGGTAGAATAGTCCTTCTGCATGACACTAATTTTCACCCTATTATTCAGGTCAAACTCTTCTTGATTATGGTAAAGATGTTGCTAAGTAGGTCTGCATGTTTAGCATACAAGCGATGAGATGCATTTTGTCTTTTGGAGACAATATAGAATGAATTCTCAACGTAATTTTTTACTTTGAAAATAATGGTAAGTAATAGCAGCAAATTTTAGACCAACTTATATTCAGAGAGACCTCTGTGCTATGCTGTCGTGAAAAGGAACGATGTGCATAACTATCTGTCTGTTTTTTCAGCCACAGAGTGGCATAACCTCTTCCCTTACAACCAAGGCTGAGGTCCATCCTGGCTCCCAAGGTGTTGGTAACTTTAACATCTTTTGATACACTGTTTATGTCTGACTATAGACATATCTGGGTCTAGTCCCTTTGTGCCCTTTCTTTTTTTCAGAAGTTTTGCACCAAAAATATTTTTACTTTTACCACCTAAGCATGCACCAATGAACACCAGGAATATCACGTTTCGACAAGGTTTCCCAGGATACAAAGTCCCAGGAGAAAGAATGGGAGCTTTGTAAACATTGAAGCCTCCCATTTAAAATATCCCTAAGCCTATACCACCAAAAATAAACATTTCCATGGATTTGCATGGCTCATGTTCTCTGTGCACAGGCTGATATGTGTGACTGTGGCTTTGTGTCAACTCCCCGGATACAGGATATCACACAGATACAGGAATTTGTGTTCAGGATGTGACTCTCATACTGCAAAATGTGAGTGGATGGGGCATCCTGATTATAGTCAGCTTGATGGAAGACACTAAGTGGTTCTCAGGCTAAAAAGCAGATCTTGCTTCAGAACAGGTTGATTTCCCCTGTGCCAGTCAATTGCTCATTTTGGATCATTCTTAATTTTATGTACTTTTTTATGATTGTAAGTTAATATCAGTGCCTCAGCACTGCCTGTATTCATCTCTGGTATCATCAGAGACTAAAAGAAAATAAGAATCAGATGAAAGTCCTACAATAATACATCTGCTAAGTGACTACAATCTTGTCGCTCCTCAGACTAGTTAATTTACAACTGCCCCTTGGGCGCTGCACAAATGGTAACAAACTTGAGACAAAAACTACTCCATCATTTGCTGTTCTTATCACAAGCCAGAAAATCTAAACTGCCTCAGGCCAACAAATTAATTGAAAATTCCAGTGAGGAAAAACATTTATTGCAGAATGTTTTCATAGACTCCTGTTATTCTCTCTCAAAGATGCCCACACACTTGTTTTCAATAATCTGAGTAACTATGCTAGCTCAAAATAGCAGTAGGTTTTCCATTTGAGGCTGAGATTTGAATTTAGGACACTTCTCAAGTGAGAGCTTAAAGTAGTTACCAATGCCTGGGCTTATTTCTTCCTTAGTGAGGCAGACACACAGACCTGGGTGTTCAAGTGTTCTGAGAGCCTGTGGAAACCTCAGTGTGACATGCATCTGGATTTTAAGCAGGTACAGATGCCACGATAGTACAGCTCGTAGGCATATTCAAGTATGCTGAAGTGAGTGATGTTTGAAATTTGAAGCACAAGGATTTCCCAGAACCTGGGAGGGTCACCCAGAAAACCTCTTAAACATGTTTTAGAAGACAGAACGTTCCCACTCTTGTGATTTTAAGAAGCAGACGATTGAATGTATAAGAGTGTTCCTAAAGAAACCCTCAGGGCATCAGGTCTATCAACTTTCACTCTGAAAAACCACAATATACAATATACAATAAATAGGTCCAGATGACCAAATGGTCACCACCTACATGTGCACAACCCCACCAAAGTCATAGTATAGTTACTTGTATGAGTGAGTATGTAATTGAATTATAACTTTATTTCAAAGCTTTACCTATTGATTTAACGTCTTTAGTAAGAAAGGTTTAAAGCAGAACTACAGATTAAGGTGAAGAAAAAGACATTGCCCTCTTCTACAACTCACGTAGTAGAAATAGTGGGTGAAAACAGGGTCTATTCACAAGATCATATGCAGAAAGAAGTGCCCAGATCCCAGCTTTCACACAGAAAGGGATGAATCTATTTCTTTTAAAGGAGAAGTTTTATCCACCACCAAATGAGTCAGAAGTAGTAAATTTGCTCATTTAAAATTGTTACTGTGTACCAGAAAAAAAGTCCTTGTGAAAACTCACTGCAATCTTTTTAGCTATTTTAGCTGGGAAAACCCAATTGAATTATCTTGGATTTCATTGGAAAGTACTAATCCTCCAATTAAAGCTTCATTTCAGGCTTGAAGCTGTTCAATAGTAGATAATCTCATGAGGGTATGGTATTGAAGATATTAAATTATTTGGTTTGAATGCAAATAGCCGTGATCTAAAAGACACTGGTCAATGCAGAAGGAAAGAAATTGCGCGTTGTATGTTAAGGGTACAACTGCAATTGATTTTTTTTTTAAGTCTCTGGCACAGTAACAGATATCTTTCCAAAAGTGTCACCATGTTTCTGATTATCTGAAGAGAAGTTACCCTGAACATGATGTTTTTTAAAATGAGTCTCAGTTTTGCTGTGTTTGGAAGTACAATCCATGAGACATTGAATATCAGCTATTTTTGGGTAAAAAACGTTCAGTGGCAGTGGTAGGTACCTCAACCACAATATACATTTTTTAAAGAACAATTCCATCTAGGAATTCACCTTTACTTGCTGGAAGCATATTTTAAATTTAAAACTAACATGCAGTTTGATGAGGTTTAAAGCTGGCACGGAGCGCAAACAGAGCAGGAAGAAGAAACTGCTGTGCTTTAAGCTCATCTTGTCCTGCAAAGGGCTGGTGATAGGAAAGCATGGATTTCAGACCGGAGACAAACTACTCCTGGCTGTCGGAGCTGATGTACAAATGAAGCCAAAAGAGGCATCTTTGGGCAAAAGGCAGCGCCGCTGCAGCACCCTGGAGAGCGGACGAGCTGCTGCCGGGGACTCGCTTCTGTTTCCAACTTAAAACACAAACCCCACCTTCTCCAACCACCCAGTGAATTGTTTGGGTCTTCAATCACCTCTAGAGGTAGTCGAGGAAAATACAGGAATTAAATTATGAATATTTTATCCGTCAACTGGCAAAGAAATAGATAAGATTATTGCTTTAAAAATCCGATTATTAGGACAGCCTGGAGTTTGGTGAGATCGACGAGTGCTCGTTACGAAAGCCATCTCACTGTGCCTGTGCTGGGAAACAACCCCGTGGGGTTTCGTTCTGTCCTAGCTTGCAGGGAAAGGAATAAATTCAGATGCTCACAATGACAGTATTAGAGTTTTAAATGACTCATATGCTTTATGCTAGATTTCTTCATAGGGTCAGTTACAGTCTCTAATATCTAAATTAAGTTAATACCATAATTTTTAATGTTTATTATCCAACAGACAGGATGAAGTATTACTAAATTACACTGGAGATGGGAGTGTCAATAAGTGATAAAAACCAAGGCCTATGAAGGGCTGGATCTTCAGTACATATAGCAGTAGGGGTTTTTTGTTTGCCTTTGGCAAAGAACAGCTTGTTATTTTACTATTCAAATTTTGGCTTTAGCTTAGCTTCTTTTCAGTGAAAAATCATTTTTCTTCTGAAGTTTATTTGACCCTTAAGCGTATATCTATAAAATACTTAGGCCACCATGTTTCTAAAATCTGAAATAATATCGTTAGAAGACCCAAAATGTTATTAATTTTCTCCTTCAAACTACAACACTTACATAGATAAAGGTAGTGACATTTAATTATGGTGTTGAACAAGATGGTAAAGCTCAGGCCTTCCATGAACATTTGCTTTCATATTCCACAATGTAATAATATTTTTAGCTTAGAGCATAAACACACAAAACAAATCCTGCTAGTTAGAGACTGATGTGAAAAGAAATGCAACAAAAGCAATCCTGAAGCCAGTTCTGACAACTCAATCATTTGCCTTGCTGCAACTAGGTGAGAACATAAGGAAGAATGGCAGGTCCTGGATTCAAGTACTTAAGAGAGTGTAGATGAGATGTGTGGTGGACAATAGATAGAACATAGTTTCACCTCCTTGGCCAAAAGGTCAAAAGTAAGTGGAATAGGTCAGACTGACTATTCTTGATGCCTCAGGAGAGAGACTTAAGACATGATTCCCTACTGACACATTTAGGTGACAGCTCCCTGTGTGCCTTCACATCAAAAATTATTTGCAGTGAGGTTTTCTGACGTTTGAGCATCACTGGGGAGGAGTGAACAGACTGGTTCTATTTCCACAAGTGATCTGGAATGTCAGAACAAGCCGGGATACAAGGTGTAACCCTGCTAGAGAAGGGGTGGCCATTACAGACTGAAGACTGGCTGGAGGCAAGGTCAGCCCAGGTCAGAGGGGCATGATCTAAACCAGACCATGACCCCCTCTCAATAGTCTTGTGGTCCTTAAATGGCAAAATCACCAACTGATTTAAACTGGGTGGCTTCAGTCACCACGCACTGACCTGCTGCCCCTAATTCCCATGGCTGTCAGAGTCAAGAATGTCTTCACCTTTCAGCAGTTGCTGCAGGGGAAAGAATTGCTTGGTAATACCAGGTTGTGGATTCCCATGCCATATTCAGGAGAAAATTCCTCTTTGAATAATACTAAAGAAAGGTTATTAACATTTGAAAGTGAAATGGTCTTGCAGAATGATTTCCCTTCCGCAGAGCGTGGCTGGAAATGACTTCTGTACTCTTGCTTTTATCTTCAGCGGTAGAAAATGCTGCTTGTTGGGGATATCTTAAATTTGCAGAACCACTTGCAATGTATCTGTTAAATGTTTCTGTCTTGCAAGGAAAACAATACCCTGGCTCTTATCAATATCTCTCAGGCACTCATTTATGCAAGCAGGAAAAGATGTATGTATATATCCAAGGGCATAAGAACCCAAAGCACTTGAATTTTGAATTATAGGACTATCAGAATACTCTGGCCTTTTTCTAACTACCCCCTGTGAGCTCCTGTGTGACTTTTCTCAGAACAATAAGATTGCATCTCAAATGTACTTGGGAAAGAGAGATCTGCTGGAAGAAATAAAAACAGAAGCAAAAAGGTCATCTGCTTCTTTAGGGAGATTGAGTCCCAAGAGCACAATAAAGAATACTGTTAATATTTTGAAAACACTGATAAGACTGTGACCACCTCTCCCATTCTTGTAGGTAGTGAATTTCTGGGTGGCATTCATTGAGCTATTCTTGAAGTCCTTTTTAGAGGAGAAAGTGGAAAATAAGTAAGGATGGAATTCTTCAACCAAATCTACAACTACATACTAAAAATAATGCTTTGATGCTTTTTTTACCCCAGAAAGAGTTCTTTGACCTACATTTTTCAGCTATTGGTGAGATCAAAATATAAAAATACAAAAATAGAACAAGCATTGCAGCATTTTTCCTAACCAAGTGCAAAAGCACATTTCAGCCTGTGGAATCTTGCTGAGTTTGCTATGCTCGTCTGGTAGATCCAAGAATTTCCCCTTGTGTGAATGAGTTTTGGCTGAGTGTAAGGACTTTTTGCATAGCTGAGGAAAAAAAAAAACTGTGTTCATGTCTGATTTGATGGAGTACGTCTCATCCTCACTTCAGTTGTGGCAGCAGAATGAGACATATGGTTCTTAAGTCAGCTGCCATGTGCTCAAGCAACATCACTCAATCACAACATTTCTTGATATCACTAGCTCTTCCCAAGAAACATCCTGAACAAGCAGGTTCATGCAAGTGTACATGCAAGTGTACTAGAAGAAACAGATGGGATAGGTACAGTCCTTTCACTGTTTTTTGTGTTGTTTTTTTTTTAATAAAAATTTTGGTAACTTTCATATGACTCACTGGACAAAATATTGTCTTTATACAAGGAGCTCAGATGGTCTGAAAACATGTAGAATGGAGAAAATAAAATGAAAAACGAGTTGGTTTATATGGCACTGCTGAAGGACTTTCTGTACTTAGCTGGCCATCTTGCACTTATTCCGAGAAATGTTCTGAAAAAAAAAGGAATGAATTTGTGAAAGAGGTCTATGCATTATCTAATATAATTCAATTTGTGTTAGTCAGGTGGAGTCGTAGGATAACATTTGTTTAAGACATTTTCCAGATCTGCATTTGACCATATTGTTAAAATCAGTCCAAGCCTTAATGAGGTTGGGAAAAGTGCACACTGAGGGACAAGGGAGGACTTTATCATCCTTGTTGTCATCCTTGAGAGGGGGACGTTCACTCCTGCAAGTGCAGTGGGAAAATCTGGAGAAGTGAGGGCGGACAGCAGTGAAAGCATGGATGGCTGGGGAGCTGTTAGGGGGCACAGGGACATGGGCAGTCTCTGCTGAGAGCTCCTCGGTGTCTCCTGATGTGGAAGAGAGCCAAGAGGGATTTAGGAGGTGTTGTGAGATTTTTCAGGTGGGATTGATTGATTTCTTCTCTCTCTTCTGAAAGACCACTTTTGACCAGCCACCTCGTATACAATTCGGAGACTGCTCAGATGCCTGCCCTCAGTCATCTATTTTTATACTAATTCTAGACACTCTTTTCTGGCCCTGTTTGTGGACCTCCCATCTGTCTCTCCCTTGGATTCTCACCAATCGGTTCACATCTTTCTTGAAACAAAATGCTCAAATCATACTCACTATTCCAGATAAGGCTTTCCTTCCTGTCCTTAACAGGCTGTATTTTCTCTTTATAGTTTCATGTGTAGACATTATATAATACTCATACATTGAGATTGGGCTTGCTTTTTTCATAACAACTTAGCACGGCTGACTCGTATGCTGGGTGCTTTTTTTTTCAGCGGGAAATCTCCTCAGTTAAACGCTTTCAAAGTCATAGTATTTTGTGGGATAATATAACTCAGTTTGTCCCTTCACCAATGAGGACTAAAGTAAGCTGATTTCAAATTGAAGAGAGTGCACACAAATAGCTCAGCTGACATGCAGCAATCTGATTTATGCCTCTCTGATTTAAGGTTAGAGCCTAAGAAAGCCTTTCCTGAAAATAACCAAAGTGGATATTGAAAGTTTTGCTCTAGAGCAAATAGATGCAACTGAGGAACAGGATCTGAACTTTTCTGAAGTCCTACTGAAGTCAAAAGTAAAATCTATTGATTTTTTCTTTCTATTTCTTATCCATTCTGAATTGTACATCATTATCAAATATGCAATACTACACTGTGGACATTTACTGCAGGGGCTGACTACAGAAGGTCAAGCGCATGAAAGAGTCAGAGAGGCGGGGAGAGGCTGGGAATGGACATCCTGTCATTTTCCAAATCAGACACTGACAAGCCCCACCACAGAGATATTTTCAGGCAGAGGCTTCCTTACAAGCTCATAGTTTCCATTGCCATTACTAATACCTTCCTCTTTCCCCAGGTTTTGTGATGACCTCGAGACAAGGAAGTTTCTACATGAATACAATTAGCATTTGCCATGGATCAGTTCATCTGTCCAGAATCACTCACTCATATTAGAACAGGATCGATGTTCCAAATGATGGACATCAAACTCCTACAGCCCTCCAAGTCGGGGTTGGCCAGGGCTGCCTCCTGCCTGAACAATTAACAGCAGCATTACAGCAGAGAACACAAGAGCAAGTCAAGCTTCTCCTGGGAGAATCACCACTCTCTTTTCCCCTGGCAGAAGGTCCTCTGTTGCTGTCTAACACCTATTATACTCCTGAGGGTTGATAGAGAGGGTAGCAGAGGTTGTTGCACACCAGAAGAAAAGATTAGGATATTTTAGGTTTAGAGTTTATTTTTTCAACCTGCATAATTTATGGAAGACAAACTGGCTGGCAGTGTAGCAGTCCCAGAATGGGAGTTGTGCTGTTGGCCACCATCAAAGGTCTGGTCCACTGGGTGTTGTTTGTCCTCATTTTGTCCCTTTTCCTATTTGGAGCTGCTCTATCTAGTTCCTGACATGTCTAAATTGCCTCCCAGACCAGCGCTGACAATGACAGGTGCAACCTTTAGTCATTTGGAGAATGTCCTTCTTTTTATATCATCCCTCATTCAGCCAAAGGTAGACAAAACACGCAGGGAGAAGTGACATCTTTGATCAAACCAACTGAGGTGGTTGGCAGGGGGAGCAGAGAAACATTCAGGCATGGAGATCTCCTGCAGGGTAAAACTGCTCAGGGCTCTGCCCATGTTTTCTGACAAATCAGTTCCCCTCAGAGCAACTGAGATTGTCCATATCATCTCCAATTTATTTAGGATGGAAAGTTTTGCCTGCCTGGTTTGGTATCACACAGTAACTGTCTCGGTTGTGGGTCTGAATCCTCTATCCCTTTTAAAAAATATTTTATTATGACAGCTGCAGTGGCTGAAACTGGAGGAACACACGATGTGTTTCATCTTCCTTTTCAACACTATCAGCAAGGCAGATAAAAGCAGCAGTGAGCGGTGTCTCATATTGGATATTCTTCCCTTACCCTTTTGAAGCTTTGCATGTAGACACAGAGTAATTATACTGTAACTGATTATATCATAGTGCTACCTGGGGTGACATTGTATTAGTAGAGCAGGAGGAGCGCATGGAACTTGCATAAACACCCCCCTTTCCATACCTTTGCATTGCTTTTGAGCTGTAACTTTCAGACAGTGTAATTCTTCTGTTTGCACAAGGCTGTCATCTGCACAACCATATTAATTGCAAAGACCATGAAGAGGTGCAGGATGAGCATATTTATGTGAACTCCGAAGTGCATTGGTAGAAATGTGAAAGTATCTAAGATGATGTGTATAAATACATGCATCATCCACATGATTCACATTTATATCGAACTGAAATTGTAGCTTTCCATCTTTATTATGGGCTTTAAATTAACTATCGAATATCAGGAAATAGTCTCTAACCTGTATATCTTTTCTGAACCCTTCTTGACTCTGGAAGCAGGGGAGTAAATGTAATGTTCCCTTCCAGTCTCACAGGACTTGTGGTCCTGTCTAGATGCAAACAGCTAATATGTATAGAGCTGTGATCCAGATGATGACTTCATTTGTCTTCTCTCTGCCCCCTCAACACTAACCATGAAACACCTCTGCACCCTGAGTGCAGCAGAGCTTTAAAAGTGGAGGAGCAATAGTTCAGGACAGCCTTTTTCACTTTTGGCAGAGAAATACTGACATTAAAACTCTTTGCCTCAAGCACAGTTTCCTACAGTTAACCACGATTGTACAAATCTGGATAAAGGATTTTGTAGCCAAAATCCTTTAAAAAAGCAGAAGTCCTGTCCCAAAAAGGAATTAAATACTTGGTGTTGGGTTTACATTTCCAGTGTGTCCCTGTAAGAATATACAGACAAAGTGAGTTGGATTAGCTGAAGACAAGAGTTATAGAGCTAGAGAGTTAAAGTCAAGAGTTTTCTCCCTCTTCTCTCCCTATCACCGCAGATGTGCTTTTGAATAAGAACATCCGTCCTGGGTTTAATGGGCTTTAACTAAAATCTCTTAAATACATACCTCTATGCTAAGTGCCCCTTACAGACATACCCATATTAAGGCCCTCAAACCAAGGCTATAAATCACCTAATAAGGTATGTTGTGGTGCATTAGTCTCAGTATAATCTAATTTCACATCTAAGGTATTGAGGGCTGGCTGCTAGCCACAAAATTGAGACAGCGTCCTTCATTAGGGCTTGATAAATCTTACAGATGTGTATGGCAGTGTTTGAGAAAGCAGAGTTAAGGGCTCTTCATGTTCATAAGAGGGTGCTTTTGTTGAGCTTTGTTTTGGAAATTGGTGTTTCACACTCAGAATACAAACAGGACTTGGAGTTTCAAGAAATTCATTTAGGAGGAAAGTGTAACAGAGATAATTAAAGCACAGCTTGACTAAGCTTGATAAAAAGGAACCTAATGGTCTACAAATTTCTTAAAGTTGATGTATGCTTCAGCATTTACTCATACTGAGGAGCATTTACTCATACTTGTCAAGTTCTTGAAGTCTATGTTATTAATCATTGAGGTCAGCCTCCAAGAGAAAGATGTATGACTGAAATCCAGCACATTTCCAGGTAAATGCTTTTCATAGTGAATGAATGATGCAAAAAATGACCCAAATGAGAAAGAACTGAGATGACATAATACAATAGGATATCGTTAGGGGTAATGAGATTGAAGTATTGGAAAATATTGAGCACTTGGTATTTTTAAATTGAAATTGGACGAAATGCTTATAAAAATAGCCAATGGGATATTCTTATGCTACGGATGACATAGGATGAATTAAATATTAACCATCATAACTGGAATATCTGTAGGACATCAGTCTATTTTCTGCAGGGTGGGGATAGCTTGTGATTTTTAAAGATTTAATTCATCCCAGTACAATGCATTGCACTGAAGATCAAACCCAGATGTTTGCTGGATGCTGGAGAAGGCCAGGTTCAGGCAAGGAACAAGGTACAGGTTCCTGTGATGGTGATCCCTGTCTACTGAAACCAACTGCCAAAGGGTAGGGAGGGTTCTCCAGCATTAGATAGCTCTACATTGAGACTGGATGAGTGGGCTTGCCTGGGGAAACTTCTTGCTTTGAGATGCTGCAGTCCAGATAATAGTACTTGCCTTTTGTACCTTGAAACCTCTGATGCTCCCTCGATCTGAATCCTTTGGTTCAGACTTTCCTTCTGCTTCGCTATCGACTCAGCGCTGAGCTGTTACATCTGTGAGAGCAGCGAAGGTCAGTGAGCTGGACAGGGACTTGGATGATCAAAAGGATTTCTCCTGGTGGCTCAGGCTTGGCTCGCTGCCCCTTTCCAAATCCAATCCAGCTTGTCAATACACTAAATAAAAGCTAGAAAGGAAAACGAGGCAGATAATAATTGTGGCTGTCAAACATCTGTTGTTACTGGAAGTGGAGAAAGAGTGATCGCAAGCCTGTTTCTATCAGCTAGTATTAACTGCCAGTCCTCCAGTAAGCTGGAAATTCAGGATGAATTTCTGTGTGTTTATCTGCAACATGACATTAAGCAAATTGAGTTAACGTTAGAATAGATTGTGTTGCCAGCTTAGTGGATGTGATGCAGAAACTCTTCCAATGCAGTGTACAATTAAAATGGTGAAGGAGGAAGCTAAATCTGAGGTGGAATAAGAGGAAAAAAGTCATTAAGTGTCAAGTAAGAACTCCACTCACTGCTCCGAAACAGTATGAAGGACTCCAGGAGGAACATGGACATTGCTTGATCTTGGGTGTAGTCTTATTCTAGTTGTGTAAAGGAAAAATTCCCAAATCAAAAGTGTGACCCCTGAAAGCCAAGGAGAGAGAGGGAGCAGGTAAGACAAGTGGTAGCTAGGACACCGCAGTTGTTCTTGAACTGGAAAGAGCTCAGAATACTGAAAAATATTTTCATAGCTTTTTTTCTTTCTATATTTGAAAAATCTTAGGAAAAAATAATTGGTAGGGAGGTTTTGTTGTTATAAAACATATCTTCAAACACACCAGCTCAGATGTGGCATCTGAGGATCATTTATATTCCCTCCTGATTTTTATTCCTTTTGGATTTTTTTCAACCATTTGCCATTCTTTCATTTTGGTGAGTCTCAAACCAGACAAACTATTGGCTCTGAAGAGACCTGATGCTTGAGAGGGAGACCCCAGCACTAACAGCTCGTGACATCAGTGGAATGTGGTGGTTGCTACTGTGCAGCACGTGCCTGCATGGCCCTGGCTGGCAATCAGCTGCCCCTGGGAAGAGCAGGTTGTGCCTCTCTGAGAATAAAACCCATCCTTTCGACAGCAAAGCCAAAAGAGCAGGAGAAAGACTCTGACATCCTCAGATGGCATAAAGTTCCTGCCTCTTGGTGAGCACAGAAGAGCAATAGGAATCTCTGGAACACGTTGATGTTTCCTGGCATGGGAACACTGACACCCTTCCTCCTCGTAGGAGGATCCTCAGAGGAACCTGCCACCAGGATCTCACCACTCCCTTGAAGGGTAGTGGGGGATGTTTGTAAAGTGACAGATACAAAGTTCACTCAAGTCAACTGAGCTAAAAACTGCTCTGAAGATCTTCCCCTGAAATGCTTTTCCCCTGCAACACATTTTCTTTGGCAGTTTGAGATGTGAATTTTGATCTTTCAGGCATGCATTAGTGCTTCCCAAGCCTCCATCCCTTGCAGTTGCCTCCTTCCACACATATCTCCTGCCTGCTCCCTGACCAGCTACACTTTGCAGATAAGCTGCCAGGTAGCATGGTCTCAGCATAAAAAAGTAAACGACTGTACTGGACTACAATTTTAGCCAAAAATAAAAATTCCCTTCCTTTAGGAGCAAGATATGAAGTCAGGTTCTCCAAATCAGCCCCTGGAGAACTTCTGCGTCTCTGCTGGCTGAGGAGGCTTGACAGATAACCCACCTCATTGTATCAGGCTGCATGGGTAGCCCTAGGATCCACTAAAGATCCCAAGGGGCCAAAATAACTGCCAGGAGAGGCTGGCAGTACAATTGCTCCTGCCCTTCCTCTTTGTTCAACTACCCAGCTTGATGCTGAAAGCAAGAAATGACCTTGGCAGCTTCTCCCCACCTCTGCACCCCGAGTGGCTGCATCTTTCCCTCCTGGCTCATGGTGGAGGCTCCAAAGCCAAAGTACCTTTGTGGTGAAGTGCAAACCTCTCCAGGATCTGACCCTACACTTCCCTTTCTCGCTGGCTGTGCTTCAGCTCTTATGAAAGTGGAGGTTTCTCTCCTGCTACTGGAAAACTAGATGAGGAAAAAATTAGAAAAGAAATATCAAAAGAGTGGTAAAGTAGAAATTACTCCAAAATATCTTTATATTTAAAATATTTTGGTAAAAAAATAAACCCAACTTTTTCCTGTCTCAACATCTTTCTTCCTGTAAAATCTTTGGAGATAAAATAATTCCAGAATTCTCAGTGCTGTTTTACTTTGCATTTCATCTGCATATATGAGCAGCAATAGCAGGGAATTTTGTCCCCAATTTCTAACCAAGAAGGACGTGAAAGCAGTGACAAGTCACAAAAATCTTGTGTGGCTTTGGGGAGATCAGTTAATGTACCCTGCACTTTGTTTCCCCATCTGTCAAAGAGGAGAACACTTTGCCAAGCCCAGAGTCGCGTGTAAATAACATCAGTGGCTGCAAGATGCTCAAATCCTGACACACTGAGAGCCACAAAAGCTTCTAGATAGTTTGTGTCTTCCACTTCAGAAAATAAAGAAGGGTTAGGACTGGCTAGGTGTGAAGTCTGGGAAAAGAGACAGAAATTAATACCCTGCTCATTCGTATCCTGAGCTCCAAGAAGGTGCAGAAAATGGTTGTTCAAAGAAGTTGCACCACTCAGTAAGTTTACCATGTTCATATGTTCTTGAGAAACCACAGAGATTATCAACGCAAAGTAGGAACGTTTTCTAAAATGGGTAAGTAAAATTACTATAATGAATCCTCTTACACCTGATGAAATACTCTGCTGAAGGTTGCAAACACTGAAGTATTTAAAGAAAACACTACTTTACAAGAAATTGTTGCCTTGACTGCGTGTGAATCTCGCTGGGAAATCTGTCATCTTGTTTCTGACATTTGTTCTGTGGAAGGAAGAAAAAAAATCTGTTAAAAACTGCACAAAGACAAGCAGTGGTAAAATTACCAACCCAGCATTCTTCAATAAAATGCTATAATAAGAAGGAAACAAGGGCAGAGAAGAAGACAAGCTTCTTATGTAAGTTATGAATCTCCATGCTCTTACACAGGATGCTACAGCCACAAATTAAACATATTTGACAAGAAATCTTACTTGCCAAGAGCAATTTTTTTTCTATTAAAGGGAAAAGCTACTTTGCTTCTCAAGCGTAGCAGCCAGGGGGAAGTTTAACTAGTATGAAGCTGAAGAAGAGAAACAGTAAAGTAAAGCTGATAAGCCTTAAAAAAGGTCATAGGCAAGATACGCCCTTCTCCAGAGGCTCACATCCATCATGAAGTCGATTTAATGCTTGTTTAAGGCTCTGCCTTGAGCACTAAAGCTGTGCTGCCCATCGTATAACTGGATGAAATACTATATCTATCTATTATATCAGAGAGCATTATATCTGCATGCAGACCGGAGTTAAGCTTCACCTAGACCGCAGCAAGGCCACAGCAGTGGAGGAAGAAGTCAAATTATTAAACCTTTTATTGATGAGGCTCTGACGGAGACATCATCTCAGCTTGCAGTGTCTGCCCTGGTGCAGGACCATCTCCAGTGGAAGTGGTCACTCCTGTGGGCAATCCTGGTTTCTCCCAGGAGCGAGGAGCTGGACAGGTGCACCCTCACCTCTGGCTGCCCAAGAGCAGTGCTGAATAACCCAGGAGAGCAAAAGCTCCTTTTTCTACCAGCTGTAGTGCTTTCTGATGGAAAGCGGAGAGCAAAACTTCTCGGGAGGGGAGAGTGCAAAACAAAGAGGTTTTAAGCATAAAACCTGCATGTTTCCATGTGTACCACAGGTTGCATCCCTCCCTTCCTTCCTTTCACACCAGCCTCAGTCCTGGGGGGCAAATGGCTCACTTTCAAAGGACTCCTTAGCAGGTGACTACAGAAGTTATTGGGAATTACATATGGCTTAAATGTCAAGCATATTCCTGAGACACCACAGTGAGCAAATACAGATTAAAAATCCATTTAATTACCCAGGGAAGAGCCAGGATGAGTCGCAGTCTCACAGCTGCTTGTTCATTCATTGTCAGAGACATAATAAGTGTTACTTTCACATCCAGGCTGGGACGAAGGCTGAGAGATGTCTCTGCCTGAACTTCTTTATTACTGCAGCCTGGATAATTTGGCATAAGGTCACGGCTCTTCATGTTTTCATTAAGACTCTCTTCAGTGCAAATAATAATCATGAAACAATAATCATGATATTTGGCATGTATACAGCATTTCCAAGATACAGAAATCAAAGCCTTGTAAGGCAGGGCTAGAAGCACATGTGAACTGTCTTAAAATGAGGGAACGTTATGTTGTTCATGACAAACGTTGTCCAGTTAATTTGTTGTGATCCAATCCCAATTTCAGCTATTCATTTTCGTGTGATTGTGTGTTACCAGCTATGTTACCAGCTCCCGACCTGTCCAGCTGCCAGCTGGACCCTGTATGTTAAAGTGACAAGCTCCAAGTCATTTCCATTTTTGGTACAGGACAAATGACACAGGCACATCCTTCTGCTTCTGATGAGACCAGGCACCTCAGCCGAAGCTCACTAACTAAACAGTTTTTAGTAATCACTTCAAATCTTGTTGAGTTGGTGGAGTGATTACTAAACACCATCCCGGTGTATGCTTCACACCAGGCACAATCGTGGCAAAATAAGTGCATTGTACCTCCTTGTCTGTTATTTTTCTGGAAAAATTATGACCAGCCTGTTGAAGACCAGTCCTTCACTTACCATCAAACTTTTCAGTGTGTATAGGTTCTGTTTTCCATGTCTGAGGTTGGGTTTGATTTCCCCCAGTTGGTTTTCCAAATGCTGGAACCCACCTGCAAAGACAGGCTATCAACATGGGAGGACAGAAAATGTGTTTTCAGGCTGCTGAAGTATAAATCAGAAATATTTTGAAAAGTAGAGTTAAGCCCTGCTCTCTTGTACATTAATAGCAGCGATAATCTCAGCTAATGCACTGCCATATGTTTTTAGAAGTGGGAGTTTTCGATCCTTTAGAGGGTACATTGTTCCAAAGAAACTTCATTTAAAGTTGACCAGCCTGAGTCATGGTTTGAAATGTGGCATTAGAAACACAAATATATCGATCTCTACCAAGTTTTGTCTCTCTGATGAGAGCATTTTCGATTCCCTGAAGCAGAAAATAAAAAGGTGAAACTAGAGCTGCAGGAATGAAGTTTGTTTCAAGGATCAAAACAAAACCTCACCAGAAATCAATATGAATTTCCAATTTAACACAAAGGAAACATTTTGACTGTAAAGAAGTAAATAAAAAGTAAATAAATGTTTTCTAAATGTTGGTCTCAAAAATCATAATCTCATAAAAACTACAGACATTAAAGTGAAACTTGCTGGTCACTGTAATAGAGCTTTTTTCGGTAAACAGCTGGCTTTTGTTATGTAGTGCGAGGAAAGATATCAGTGCTTCTTTTTCAGTGTTGTTATCAACTCACAGTCGAGGCTTCACAGAACAGAGTGTGCCAGAAAAATGGGCATAATACTCCCCAGGGACAGAAATTAAATAAGTATTGATAGAGCATTTCAAAAAGAGTGTATTGAAATATTTTAAGTACAAGACATTATAGCTGATAAAAAGACCTGTGTAATGTTTGTTCTTCATACAGTAACACACGCAAAGTGCCAGGAAGAATCCAAGAAGACATATTCTACCCATTAACCAAACACTTACTAGCAATAGCGAGCCTGCTAATGAGATTGGCTCACTTCAGCACCAAAGCGAATTTGACTGTTGAATTTAATAATGAGGCTATTATGTTCCACAAATTGGCACATGCGCATAGAGATTGTTTTTAATATTTCATTTTTTTTGCATCTGCTTCTCATTAAAAGCCAAACAATAAATTGAAATGAATTTGTCTGCAGACTTAATTTCCTAACAGGACCAAAGGCTGCAAGTTATTTCCATTAGCAGACAGCTAAACTGCTAGCAGAGGCCATGGAAAAGAATACATGCAGAAAACCCAACCTCAATCATATTATACTGCAGATATTATAGGTGTGGGAAGGACTGCTTCCACCTTGTCTGAGCAGGAGATACAAATGCAAGGGAGACAGGCAGTCCTCCATGGTCCAAGATCCACAAGGACTATTCAAAACTGAGGTTCAAACTTGACGTTGGGAAGCATTTCTTTACTGAGAGGGTGGTCAAACACTGGAACAGGCTTCCTGGAGAAGTGGTCGATGCTCCAAGCTGGTCAGCATTGAAAAGACATTTGGACAAAGCCCTTAATAACATGCTTTAACTTTTGGTCAGCCCTGAAGTGTTCAGGCAGTGGGATTAGATGACTGTTGTGGGTGCCTTCTGAAATTATTCTATTCTATTCCATTCTATTCTATTCTATTCTATTCTATTCTATTCTATTCTATTCTATTCTATTCTATTCTATTCTATTCTATTCTATTCTATTCTAAAATGCTGCTTTAGGACAGGAATAAGATCTAAACGGGTGTCTAAATGGTTCTCATGCTTTATGTCCCCTCTGTGTGAACCTGCAGGTGGGTAGAAGAATCTGCAAGCAGTACTCTAGGGAACATACCAGCTCCCACCATTAACACCTCAGGGCTGACATGGTTAAGGTTGTAGGTTACATACCTTCATCCCACCTCTCCTAAGAAAGACAAAAATTTGTTTCAAAGATGAGAGAAAATTTGAAAATACCAGCTGATCCTCACAGGCACTATTTGTCCCTAAAACAGGACACCAGTTCTGCCAGTGCACAGCCACCTCTTTATTGACATGCTGGACAAAGCAGATAGTGATCAGCATTGACAAATCTGGTTTGTTTTCCTCACTTTTCTCTGTGATATGACTCACATTAAGGTCTTCATGTGGTGGAAGGACAAACACTGCATCACTGCAGATTTGAGCTATTTGAAGTGTCTTCAATGCAACCCTAGCACAAAAGATGCAGGATTCTTCACAGTTTTTTGTAATACCTCCAACTTCTCTTACTTCCCAACTTATTTCCATTCTTTGGAAAAGCTTTTATTGTTGCTTCTATGTGGTAGTGACAACAGGTTAAGGATTTGTCTGTCACAGGCAGTCCAGGGTGTGTGAAAACCTTCCTGGCCTGCACTGAAAAAACTGAAATCTTGCAAGTCTTTCTGATTTAACAATTTCTAAAAAATGGTTTGACTCAAGAGAAATATTATCATTCAGCTTTGAGAGTTTCTCAGAGAACATGAAGGAAATACTTGTTTACAGTTATAGCAGTTATAGCAGATGCCAGGGAATGCTATTACTTTTCCATTCCATGTTATTTTCGCTGGAGAGCACTTGTAAGTCAAAGATTTGCTTCCTACCCTTCTCCTTGGAGAGAGCAGCAAGTTCTGGATTTGAATCGTAAAACGCGCAGTATTTTACCGAATACTTGATTTTACCAAGTTGCTGCTATTATCCCTTCCAATCCTGCAACAAGTCCCCAAGCTTGTAAATATTTGTCATCAGAGCTCAGGAGCTTTCTATTTAATAAATCTTCTCTCCTTATTTAATAAAGACTGTTCTATTAAATGATTTGCCTGTGTTTACATGTGCATAATGAGGAATCTGGCAGAAAACCAAACAAGTTTAGAGGCTTGAGATGCTGGCTGCTGCTCACGTTAATAACTACAAAATGAATAATGAATCATTAAGTAACTCACCTAGTCACTTTGCTTCCTGGTCACTGCAGTACAACAAAAAGCCACTCACGGAGGTAACAAGAGACCTGTTGACTTCACTGGTTCCAATCCTCAGCCCAGAGAAAACATTTCTGAAAGTGCCAGCACTAGTGCAATCTCCAGTTCAGTTTATGAGCACCTCAGGAGCATCAACGTGCTTAAGGGAGGATGACATTTATACGAGATGTGTATTTTGCACAGCTGAACTCCGAAGAATTATGGTGAACTTTCCTTAGAAGGTAGCTGGAAAGGTTTACATGCTTCCTACTAATTAATTAATAATGATGGTCTGTCCATTGCACCAGTTGAAGACAAGAAATTTTCATGGAAAATCAGTCTTTTCTTGCCAGTTCTGGACTCCCTGTGTGTTGTGTGTGGTCCTATCACTTGTTGAGGATGGCCATGTAATGCAGAGTAACAGAACTTTTTACAGAAGTGCTGCCTAAGGATGAGGTGCATAATGCAGAAAAATATGAGAATCCAGAGAAATATCTTCATCTGAGCTACAGATTTGCAAATCACTTCGTTTTCAAAATACAGCATCTCATATTTCTCCTATCAGATGTAAGCACAAGATTAACAGAAGAAAGTCACATTCTGAAGTAAATATGCTGCTTGGACATCATCTCATTGAAAACAAAGCACCTTAATTAAATGAAAATGCATCTAATTATGCTTTATTATAGCCTAACAGAAAAAAACCTATACAAACAATTCCAAACACAATAGAGAGAAGTATGCTCTTTTAAAACAGGAAAAAATGTGCACATACAAATGTCTTCCTACAAATATTCTGCAGTTAACCATTAGTCACCTCAAATGTTTTTCCTGTTTCACCCCTTTGATGAAACACAGCAATTTTTTGGAAAGGATTTGCTTTGCAGATAGAATCCTGCCATTGTCCTCTTCATTTCAATATGATGGTGACATTCTCTTCAAACGTCACTTGAGTCTGTTTGAGAGAATCTTATAGGGCACCAGTCACAGACTACAGAGAAAAGCAGGATGTGGGCAAAATTATTTTAATAAATTATTCATCTTTAAAAACTGTAGTCCCCAAAAAGCTTATAGAATCGAGCTCTAGCACCATTCCTGTCTGGTTGGTACCAGTTGTGTTGCTGGACAATGATCCATCAAGGACAGGAGAAGGAGGAGGGACAGGGATGATGGGGAACGATGGCACATGACGCCAACATGTCCCTCCAGCCAAGCACTGGAGGGTCACAAATGCTTCATCACCAATGAACTGAGTGACAAGCAGTTTGAATACCTGCCACTGAGGCACTTCGCAACAGCAGGAAGGGCTCATTGATTTTGATGGTTGGTTAAAAAAATAATCCCATTGGGCAAAGTCCTCCTGATGGAAAACGAGCTTCTCATAGAAAAACTACATTGCCAGAAAAATCAGCTGAAAACCACAAGATGCTGCTGGTACAAAGTGGTGTATGTGAAATTTTGCCACTTAAAGACTAGTGATTCTTGTTCATTGCTGGGACAATAGTGTCTGCAGAGAGTAGTTGATGGGTTTCTTCAGAGGGGTGTAAGCTCTGTGTAAAGATACACATTTCTATCGGAAGGCTTTAATAACAGTTTATCTACCAGACCTAGGGTTGAAGAAACAATGAGTTTGCTCTGTGGCTATTGAGAACAGCTAATTTGAAAGTCATGGAAAGAAACGCAGTTTTCTTTTCCAACCAAGTTGCAAATAGACGAATAGTGTTTGCTCAATGTAGTGATGAGCAAATCCAGCCCCTTGGCCTGTGCTTTTCTCCTTCTCAGCTTCCAAGAGGCAGAGCGGGCTTTTGGTGCATCACCATGGTGGGGAGTAACCCAGGGCTGCTCAGTAATGACCAACTGGGAAGATCTTCATGCATCTCTGCTGCAGGCAATTCAACAATTTGACAACAGATGGGCCTGTAATTACAGCCCATTTGAGAGATTTTTAATGCACTGATTTGAAAAGCATTGATTTTTCTTCCTTGTAAGGAGAATAACAGAGAGAAGTGAAAACACCTCAACCTCGCTGTGATTCCCGCTGCCTGGCTTTTCACAGCATATTCTACAGGCAAAGTGAAAACATTCGGCTTCAGCCAGCCAAACTGTGAATGTAATTGAATAGAGTAACTGTCTTCCAGTTAGGAGCTGAGCTGAAGCATGTTTTCTGTGAGCTTCAAAAATGCTTGAGTTGAATGCAAGCCAATCATTAAAGAAAAAAGAAAGAAAAAGGAAAAAAAAAAAGTCCCTGCTGCATGTGGAGTTTCTGGGAGAAGCAAAGATTGGAAACTCAACACCATGGCCATGGTCAGGGCTCATGAGGTGGAGGGGTGAAGGGGTGTTAGATATCTGTAGCCAGTGTAGTCTGAAGCTTTGAACAGTGAAGGGCAGAAAATGGATCCATTTATTTCTATGGTAACATGAATAACTCAGGACTACACTACAGCCCAAATCTCAGCTGGATTTGATAACTCCAAGTGATGAGCAAACACTCTCATCCAGCAAGCTCAATGACTTTCTTTCAGGGTAATATGCTAGAGCTCTTACCCCATACGTTTCTTTTTTTCTCAAAACTGGTAATGTTAAAAAAAAAAAATGTTTAAAATCTTTAGAGGAAAACATACAATAACCTTCAGGCAGAGGCTGGAATTACATCTTGGGAGCCGAAACTTCATTCGCCACAAGTCCCAGAGTTGTATCTTGCTGGGATGGGCACCTTCACAACATGGCCATCCCGCACTTCGGGGCATCTTGTGGGGATGAGGAATGAATGCATCTCTCAGCCCCAACTGGCTGTTTAACCAAGAACATACTTCCCTCTTTGCCATCGTTTCTGACTCCCATTTTTTAAAATAAAGACACTCCTTCACCACATGGGGAGATTTTGAAGCACCAAAGAGTCTACTTCCAGCCTGGCAAAGTTATGCAGTCTTGCCTGCTTTTCAATACTGATTTCATTAGTTTTGACATTAGCCCTCTTGTGGTAATGAAAAGTCTGGGTCTAATCCTTAGTACACAATCAATTTTTAGAGCAATGGCTCCAGAAAAAAACTAGGAGCAAACCATACATCTTCTCCTCCTTCTCAGTTTCTCTGTTCATCTGAGTTTGAAAGGTATCTCTGTTGCACTGCTTCATTCTTAGTCAGAGGTAATACAACCCCAGGGTCTCAGTTTCAACACCTCCGTGTAGTTCGAGCCAGGTCGGGACCCAAGTCTGCCACTGAGATGGTTTACACACTAATAATTCCTCCCTCGCCAGCAATCAGTCTCTGTTCCTTGCTGCCAGGTTCAACAGGAGAGGCTGCTGACATAAGTTCCCCAGGAGTTCTTCCTTCTAAAAACATTGATCACAACTCATCCTTTCTGCTTCAGCTGAATTTTGACAAGGTAGTTGCAAAAGCACGGGAGGAGCTTCCCATGCAACCTGGCTTTACAGCTCCCCTGGAGCTGTCACCTCCCCCGTGTTATACACATGCACCATTTTAAAATGTATTACTACCATTACATTTGTCAGCAGTTTCATGATCATTCATCATTACAGTAGGAAACACAGCATTCAGGGATCGTGTTATGACACTGAATTTCTGTATGTGACAAGGAATGGCAAAATAAATAGACTTTTATCCGAGTTACGGCTATTTGAGAGGTGTTTTTACACAAAGAGTGGAACAAAACAAAACAATGCAGTTTGAGGCTCTTAGCTCAATATTGGAGCTCTCTCCTCTCTATAACCTTCTCAACAAAAAAAACGTTAAAGGTATATAGATTATACAATTATAAAATATTACATGCAGCAAAAAGGACAGACCCATTAGAATTTATAAAAAGAATACTGTCCCATCACAACTGTGTGCTTTTCCTCCACACATCTCATCTGTCTCACACATTGACCCTCCCCACAACAAATCTGGGCCATCACCCTTCCCATGTGCCTCTGAAGGTCTGCGTGCCCAGCTGTGCTGCTGGGTATCTGCACCTGCACTTGTGTGCCAGGAGTTATTTTTCCACCCATGTTTATTCTATGGTTGGTGTAACTGATCTTTGGTCTCTGACCGGGGGCATTAGCCATTAAAAGCAGGATAACAGGTAGCGTTCTCAGATAGCCTTTGTGTTCGCTTCATTCAGCCCTGAAATGGAGTATCGCTGTTGACCTGAGTGGGTAAAGAATTCTACAAGCCTTGAGACCTTTTTCAAATCCTGCTTCTATCATAGCATAGATCCTGGTAAAAATACTTTTGGCAAGGTATTTATTTAAAGGAAGAGTGGTATTTTCTTCAGGGAAACTTAGGGACCGCCGTGTTTTCTCAGCAAGTTTTTTTATATTACAAATGTTAATAAAATATACATGGGAAATTCATTAAATTAGCCCTATTTTGATTCAAGCTGATATTCACAGTGGGGCTATTGTATCACATTTTGCTTGGCATGTTTTCAAAGAAGGTAATCAAAATCTCCTCTTCTTTTCTGTTTATCATCCCAACTCTATTTTTATCAGATGACTCTCCCCATTGTCATGGCAAGAGCAGACTGGAGTCTTAGTTCAATTTAGCAATACATGACCATAAATACATCAGCAGATTGAATTAGAAAGTGACATGCCAAAAGCAGCTTTCTCCTTCTCTTTTTTGCATTCACACATCTGACTCAATCACAGATCTCTAATTGAAAAGCCTCAGCAGTGGATTAAGATCATATACATTATTACGAAGGACGATGCCTCGTGCATGCTGATGAAAACAGGAGCTCCTGGCAGGGGCTGGGAGCCCTGCACTCAGCTAACCACACACCCCCCGCTCTGCACACGGGGGCAAGCGGTGGAGCAAAGGGGCTTAGGTGGCACTGGTTTGGTTGGTTTTAAATGTAATAGCAGAGGGAGGGTGCAGGGCAGAGGGGCGAGAGCTGTCTATGACTTTTATTCACTTGTTGCATTCAAAGGGCAAAATCTTTCAGCCCCTTCTCGCCTGGCAGAACCCTGGTGAAGTCGATGGGAATTTAGGAGTGAGTAAAACAAACACCAAGTTTAGCCTGGCAGCCTGGATATTAAGCCCTGCATCTCTCCACCTGCTAGTCAATTTTAGGGCCTGATTCATAGCCAGCTGGAGTAAAACATCCCCACATGGGATTTAAGCTCCTGATCCCCATGGTGAGGCAGGATGCTGAGTCTGACCCTGTCACTCAATCTTCCCTTAAGCTCAGTGCCCGGGGACAGGCACGTGAGACAAATGTGCTGAAGATGACAGTCCCTTCTCATCGCCCCTGAAGGAGCCCGCACGCTCAGGTGCTGCACTTTCGGACGAGCAGCAGTGATTCCCCTGCGCTCGGGGAGGGGGCTCGCTCCAGACGAGCCTGTAGGAGTCTTTAAAAGGACTTCTCGGAGCTGGAAGGGAGCTAGACCAGGGGAGGAAATGCAGGTCTCCTGTGATACCCACTTCCCTTCTCCGTGGGCACAGAGTGGGTGCTCCCAGCCCCTCCCAGGAGCCGCCGCTCCCCTCGCAAAGCGCAGACCCCGCACCCGTGGCGGGGGGCTGCCGGCTCCTGGGGGTGCAGGGGACCGGGCACAGCAGCGGGACCAGCACCACGGCGGGGCGACAGAGCCAGGTAAGGGCATCCCTGAGCTTGGGGAGGGGGGCACAGGCATGCTGAGGAGGCAGAGCACACCGGCGGAAGGCTGCTCCCTCTAGCACCGACGGCTCCCTACCTCCAGCCCAACTTTCTGCAGAGTAGGTGGCCGCAGGCTGTCACCTCCCGGGCTGCGGCACCCTCTCCTGCCGCTGCTCCGTTCGCCCCCCTCCCTCCCCGCCGGAGGCAGCCCCAGCCGGGAGCCCCGTCCCTCCTCCCCGGGGGAGCGGCCGCGGTCCCCGCCCGCCGCCGGAGGGAAGCGGCAGAGCGCGGGGTGCGCTCCCGGCTCGGGGAGCGGCCCGGGGCGGGGGGGCTGCAGCCGGATCACCGCGGCAGCCCAAGGGGGGAACGGGGCGGTTCATGCCTCCACCCGGCGGAGAAGAGTTCCTGGAGCGGCAGGTAATCATTGCCGGGGGGAGAGAAGGGAGAAGAACAGCGAGCGGGGCTGGGGGAGCCTAAAAGGATGGGGGGAGAGGCAGGAGGGATGGGGACGGGGCAGACTAGGGCTTTGCAAAGCGCACCCCGCTTTTGAGAGCTCTCTGGGATGAACGAGGCACCAGAGCGCTCGGTCCCGTTTGCAGCTTCCCCCGAAGCAAGCGGCAACCCCGAGTTTTCCCTTCTTACGGGGCTTGTGCTGCTGGAGAGCGGAGTGACCCCCGTCCTGGCTGGAGGGATGGCGGGGAGAAGACCCGCTGGCCGAGCGGCGGATGCGGTGTTTAAAGCAGGACAAGCCTTACCGTTGCTTTAAAGCGGCCGCTTGAAAGGGAGGAGAAAGGCACCTGCGGGAGGGATGCGCAGGCACAGCCTGACACGCCACCCGCTCGGCGCTTCTTGAACACCACCGTGACCCAAAAAGGTGGCAGAGCCTTCAATGCTGCCCAGCCTGGCACAGCGTGGGCCAGGGGCAGAGAAAGCCATGGGGGGCTAGAGCTGAGCACACCGTTCTCCTTTCTGATAAAACAAGGGAGGGCAGTGCAGGAGGTTGGAGGTACTCCAAGGCAGTCAGCGAGAGGTGGGTGGTCAAGGTCAAAGAGGAGCCCTGGGAGTCACCATCAATCAGGGCTGGGAGTTACATCGTGTGTCTTGCTGGCTTGCTGCAGCTCCCAGTACCTGAAGACTCAGGCACAGCTTGTTCCCTGTGCCCAGACTGAAGAGCAGGGAAAGAACAACCCAGCTTAAGTGTTTTGAACTTGCAGGCTTGCATTGGGGTAAACGAGAGATTTTTTTATAGTTTTGTGGGGGTGGAGACACGCAGGTCACACCAGGGAGCCAGTACTTAGGATGCTGGGATCAGTCTGTTAGTGTTTGTGTTGGGAATCCCAGCTCCTGGGGGACCTTGCCACCAGGGCTTGGTGGCCAGAGTGGATCAGCACTGCTGGTGTGGGGTGCTCCCGAGCCAGAGACCTCTCAACTTGGGAGGTCCCCCCTGAGGGTCGTCTCCTGGAGCTGCTCCTCTTCATGCAGCAAGAGAAGCTGTTACTGAGCTTGGTCGGACCCAGGGCTCTCCTGGAAGGGATGACAGAGCCAAAGGGATCTGTGGTTGTTTCAGCTTTCTCTCAGCCTTGGAGCAGGCGCTGCCCATAGTTAACTGCTCCCGAACTGAACTGGTTTTGAATCTGTCGCGTCCCTGAAATCAGTTGATGCCAATGTATCGCAGAGGAGAGCGGGGCGGAAGAGAAACATTTTGGTAAAAAACCCTGGTTACAGTGATGCACCAGCGCAGTCGTTGGAGTTTCGTCCCAGCCTCACCTGCCCGGGTGTGAGCGCAGAGATGCTGGGTTCCACACTTTCCTCTGGCTGAAGTCGCTTAAATCAACTGATCTGGGAGAAAAATCAGAAGCATGTGATTTACAGGACTGTTTGTGTGACAGGACCAGCTCAGCCAAAGTGAGTAATCTCTGGGCATAACAGAGCCTGAAATGTGCTTGGGGAAAAAAAAAAAAAAGTATTTAGCAAATATTTGGCAAAAGCAAAAGTGTTTTATGGGCTGTTTGTTTGCAAACTAAAAATAGGACCATGTCATCAGGTATCATCTCTGCAGAGTGCTCTAGGAAACACTAGGCTGGCCTGAGCAGGGTGGTAACAAAGTTGGAAATATAGTTCCTAAAGATTTTGATAGTGCTAACAGTGGCAAGACATTATTCAATTTTGATTTCAGTTGATCAGTGTTTAGTACCAACACAGCTAGTCATCAAAACCAAAATCCAATTTAGTGCAAGAAAGTTGTTCTGTTATGTCTACTGTAGAGGAAAATCAATCACCCCGGTTTGTTGGAGTGAGAAACACACCAGAGAGATATCAAATGGCAGATTTTAACAAGGAGAAAGTTCCCATCTGAGCTGAATCCTTTTGCTTTTTTACCTCAGGTGGTGGAATAAGGTAGGGAGTGGGGAAACCCAAGAGTTTTGCATATGAAATGATGAGATTTCTATGCTCTCAGGGAGCTAGTGGTTTAGTATAAGAACATTATTATAACTGTAAGAAGTTGAAGCAGGTCTTGGCATTTCCCTCCTCCTTCTCATGCAGAGCCCTGTCGGGCTGTTTGTGTTATTTCAGAGCTGCTCTGCCAGGTGACACCAGCTTTCACACCCCCACCTCCCTTCCTTCCCCTTCTACCAGCAGGTCACTCTCCCTCCTGCAGCAGCAGCCTTTGGCTCTGCCTGCTCCATCCATGCAAATACAAAGCATGAGGCTCCACGGGCTGTAGCTGAAGGAGCAGGTGATGAACATTCATCCCCCAAAGGGCAAATTTACTAAAGGACCAGGAGAGTTTTCCTTTGCTTCATTACAGCAAATTGCTCCACTAACATGTCGCAGCCAAATCCATGGGAACAGGCGAAGGGGGGTGTGTGGGAGGTGTGTGGGGAACCCACAAAGTTCTGCTGCTATTAGATACTTCTTGGATACTTACCCAGGTGCTTTTCTTCCCATTACTACCAAGGCCATCTGTTTCAAAAGCATATCTGTCTGGGTTACCATTTTGTCTGTTCCTGCTAGGTATTCTGCACCTGGAAGAAGTAATGTGCTGTTCTGCTGTAATTCTCTTCACAGCAATTATGCTTGATGCTGCATAAGAGAGAGTTAGGATTCCAGTGGTAAATAGGTAGCGAGATCAGATCTTGACTCATAAAATTAGGTTTCTTTATGTAATTCCTTCTCGATTCCAGCTATACCCAGCTTTGACTCTGATGCAATGCACTTTATAGAGTTATTTTTGCTTTGCTATTGTAACCACAGCCAGGAAGAATTTCAACCTTGATCTGCCTGGACAGTTTTAAGGTTTGCTCTTCCTTTTGTTGTGATGATGCTTCAGTCACTAATGGGCTGCTGTGAGCTTTTAGATGGATACCTGCTCTTGTGCCCAGTAAAAGCATGTTTGTTTAGGATATCTGCTAGAGAAGTTTTCACAAAGGCTAAATACTTTCTTCTGAGCAGACTGGTTTGTACCCTAACACCTCTGCTATTTCTTCTCTCGGCTTTCTTAGGCAGGGACACAGGCAGTGAGATATGTTCAGGTGCAGTGGATGTCTCCTTTTTTTTCAGGGTACTGCTCTGGAAAAGGAGAACTTGGAATTATACCAGTGATTCCTCTGGATTAGCTCCTACTACTTTAGATACTCTGTTCTTAGCTCCATTGCCTTTTTGGTTCATGTGTTTTAAGCACAAAGCACGTAATTTAGGAAGTATACCAGTGTGATGTCTTGGAGTTCAAACATCAAGGGCACAAAAATCCGGACAACAGAAAGTCCCCAGAGGTGTTTTTTTATTAATCCATTAATTAAGAATACCAAAACAAGTGTATAAGATACCAGTCAGCATGCCTTAATTATATTTAGTCATCCTTTGTTGAGATTCATGGTCGTTAACTGCTGTGGTGGCAATATAAGTTCAGGCAAAAATTGTGCTGGTGAGGGGTAAGCTCTCAGCTAGATAGCAGAGGGGAAAATCATCAATGCTCACCAAAGACAGCCAGCAAAACATGTTTTTGCAGCTGTTCAGCTTTTTCTGTTGTTGCCATGCTGTAACGAGTCCAGAATACCAGTGGCTGCAAGGCAAAGGCAATGTGGTTTCAGTGGCTTAGTGGATAAAGCACTGAACGGGGACTCTGGAGACCCGGGCTTAGTTTTCAGATCTGGACGACTCCAAGCACATCACCTTCCCAGCCAGTGCAGGGGGAACGTTCAGGTGATGGCAGCTGCTTGCTGGTGCCAACCTGCAGGCTGCCACCGAATGAGGACACTGAAGAATTTGCATGAGAGCCTTAGCAATGCGTTTCCTTCTGAATCCACCTGCTTTTGAAGGGAAAGGTGCAAAATTCATCAAATGGAACCAAAAATATGAGAGTAAAGGTTAACGTTCACACCAAAATACTAAAGCAGCAGACTGACAAATTGCTGAAGTTTCATTGACTCCTGGTCAATGATAGTGCATAGCAGGAGGAGACCATCACAGCTGCTGCTGAAGGAGGCTGGAAGAGCCGTCCCCCTGCATGGAAGGCACACAAATGTCCCTCTAGAAAATCCTTTGGGTGTATCACAAATGCTGGCAATGGATGGCTAGAACAACCTGAGGCCTTTGGCAAACATTTGTGCAGTAAGTTGTCCACATATAGGAACTCCTCTCCCTCAGTGCTTCTCCCAGGGCTTGAACTCTAAATGTGGTGCAAGGAGCAACAGGCTGGAAGAACTTACTGTGCAATTTCCATAGTCAACTATTTAAGAATATGTCCTGTGGGGAAAAAGGACATAACTTTAGAAGAAAGATGTTCATTCCCCATTCTTTATAGCACTAGGATGAGAGCCACACATGCATTCCCTGGCTTTCCCCGGCTGAGTGGCAGCACTAGTTCTTTTTACTGACCTCCTATTTTTGCAGTCCCAGAACAAAAATTTCACTTTTTGGCCCAGACTGGATGTTGCTGAGCTAGTCTGGAGAGAAGTGCCTTCCCAGTCTCAGCACTGTATTCAGTCCCAAAGATGCAGTTCCATGAATAGGTGTTTATAAACACAGACTGCCCCATCCCACCACCTGTTTTGTTTATATTCTTCCCTTCAAAGGCGCTGGCTAACCAGCTGGGTCACACACAGCATCTGGGTTGCAAGAAAACGCAGCCTTCCGAAGATCAAACCCCTCACAGCCCAAGAAGAGTGTGGTGCTGCTTTGGCTTCTCCCAGAGAAATAATCTGTGTTTTAATACAACTTTATCTTTTAAAATTAGTGTCAGACCAGGATTTAAAAGTCAACTCTTTGGACAGAACTGGAGTTTGCCTTTTCTTAGTTAAGCGCTAAGTCCAATGCTGTTATTTAATTCCCAAGGATCATGGTCTCAGCTGACCTCTCCCTGCAGTGTGCTGTCAGGGACTGCAACCACTCTTGCAGCGAGCCCATGGCTGCAATATCCAACCCCCAAACACACCATGGTAACTTATGCAGAACCTGCAGATCCTCCCTGCCCATTTCTCATCTCCATCTTCAAGCCAGCATTTGTTTGAGCTTTGGCAGCTCTCATCTTTATCATCCCAGCCACCCTGGATTTCTGATTTCTCTGGTACATCTCCTCCCAGCTAGGGAGTGACATGTGAGACACCTACTTCCCATCTGCACATTTCCAAATCAGAACAGCATATTTTTGATTACTACTGGTAGCTGGAGGGACTTCTACTCTCACCCACAGCAGTTTTTCTCACCCAAAGAGAAAGCACAGTAACCAGACCATGGAGGTGTTTGCATTCCTCTTGGAGACAAGAAGTCTTTTGCGTGCTTACATGATACTGAATTTTGCTTTTGCTCGAAAGGCATGGGTGCAATGTGGGCTGGGTGTTTTTGCCATCATCTTGAATGCAGATTCACGCCCCCATATTATTATGGAAACCTAACCAGCAGGCGATGGGAACAAAAGTTGCTGGGCACATCCTTCTTGAGCACCTTCACCACAGTCTGCTGGCCAGACGTGGGAGACATCTTGGGCCAGATTGGTGTTCTGATTCTCCATGCTTTTATAGCAGATACTTTAACTTTTTTTTTTATAGTGGAAAGCTTTATAAACACGTACTTAGACCATTTTCAGATAAAGAGTGAAAAAATACTCATGTGAATCAAGCATGCCACAGAAAGAGAGTGTTGGAAATTCCCAACCCTTTTCAGATTGTCTAGTAAAATATATTCTATGACCAAGTTTAGCTGTCTGTGTCCTTAAGCTCCCCACTGCAGCTTGGATTTCCTGCAGAAGAAAGACAAAAAGCACACTTCAGGGTGAGAGCAGAGGGATTCAGAAACACTAACGGAAGAGTAGTCTCAAGAGATGGAAAAGAAACAGCTTGTTCCTTTCCACTGTGGTGTCTTCACATCTGCGTGCACTAGGCCTGGCGCGATAGAAAAGTGTTCTCAGACATGGTCCTCTCCAACTTGGAGTTCATTGATTTTTTGGTGGTGTTGGGTTTTTGTTTGTTTTTTTTTTTTTTTTTTTTCCTAGGGTTTTGTCAGTTGTTATGGAGGGTTTTGTTTCCCCACCTATACAACTGCTGATGTTCCCTGGGGGTTCTCAATTGGTTCTGTCAGGCAGTAAATGGCATTTGAATATATCAAACTGAGACTGTTTCCATGTAAACAGGGAGACCTGTGAAACATCGCAGTGGAGCTTCACCTATGAAGAGCCGGGAACTATATTTGGTTCCGGATTCTGAAAGCACCCAGAGGTTGTACGGGAGCGAGATGGGGCAGAGTCAGTCCCTGAGCCTCTCCAGGCACCCTCCTCTAGTGACAGCAGAATTGCGCCAAATTGGACTTTAAAGCTTTCAGCACTAATGCCAGGGCTCTGCTTTCAGCCTGATTTGTATCCGGTCAGAGTCTTTCAAAATTGTCTTCTAACATTTTCTATACAGGTTTTTAGACAGAAAGCTAGGAGGAAAGGTGGGTTCTGGATTTGTGTATTTTTGTGTAAGTGGGGAAGCAGAGGGTATTATCTGCCCTGTTCCTTGGTTTCACAAAAGAAGAAAATGTGTTTACCACAGGTTATGGAGAGTGAGACCATCAGATGGTAAAGTTTGCTTACCAAGTGGCACAGGAGGCGTGTAAGAATTGACATTTTTCATCAGTGGAGGAAGGACTGGCCGTGTTACTAATAGGCTTTGCAGAATTCAAACACAAATTCTGACTGTAGATAGAAAATTAAATGATCTGCAACACTTAGTCTACTTCAAATTCACTCTTTCTTTCTCTCTTTTTCTTCCCTTTTTTTTTTGTCTTTCTAGGAACAAGATGCCCATGAAGTTTAATCTCTCTTAGCCTTAAAAGAAAAACTGAGGAGTAAAAGTTATGGATCCTTTATACTTTTCCAGCACATTTAGCACAGAGGCTAGCTCCAGCGATGTGAATTCCTCACTGTTCACAAATGTGACAGAGAATGGGACGCTCTCAGAGCAGCCCTCATTCAAATACATCCACAAAGTCCTGATTCCCATCTGTTACCTCCTTGTATGTGCAGTCGGACTCAGCGGCAACACATTGGTCATTTATGTGGTTTTGCGCTATGCCAAGATGAAAACTGTCACCAACATATACATCTTGAATTTAGCTGTTGCTGATGTACTCTTCATGCTGGGCCTGCCCTTCCTGGCCACCCAGAATGCCATCTCCTATTGGCCTTTTGGCTCCTTTTTGTGCAGGCTGGTTATGACTGTAGATGGTATTAACCAATTCACTAGTATTTTTTGTTTGACTGTGATGAGCATGGACCGCTATCTGGCAGTAGTTCATCCCATTAAATCAACCAAGTGGAGACGTCCCAGGGTGGCCAAGCTCATCAGTGTGACTGTCTGGACATTCTCATTCTTGGTGGTGCTTCCAGTGATCATCTTTTCGGATGTGCAGGAAGACTTTCAGACCTGCAACATGAATTGGCCAGAGCCTGTCAACATCTGGTCAGCAGCATTCATCATTTACACATCAGTCCTTGGTTTTTTTGGTCCTTTGTTGGTGATCTGTCTCTGCTACTTGCTGATTGTGATTAAAGTCAAATCTTCGGGTATTCGAGTTGGGTCTACGAGACGCAGGAGATCAGAGAGGAAGGTGACCAGGATGGTGGTGATCATTGTGGTGGTCTTTGTGTTTTGCTGGCTACCATTTTACATGATGAACATTGTTAATTTGATATTTATACTGCCAGAAGACCCTGTGTTGGTAGGGGTGTACTTCTTTGTGGTGGTCCTGTCCTATGCAAACAGCTGTGCCAACCCCATTCTTTATGGATTTCTTTCTGACAACTTCAAGCAGAGTTTTCAGAAAGTCCTTTGCCTCCGAAAGGGCAATGGTGTAGAGGATGGTGAACCCATTGAACACAGGCAAGAGAACAGCAGCCGCTTGCAGGAATCAATGTTAACCCAGAGAAATATTGAATTCAACGGACATATGCAGACTAGCAAGGTCTGAGGGCATGGTTTGGGACTGCAAAGCACTGGAGAATTTGGGGACTTATAGAAGAGATGAAGTCATAGAAAAGCTAAAATCTGGAGACCCACAAGCTCAAATAAATGTACATAGACTTCTCTTTACTCCCTTCCATTTCCCAGCTAAAAATGTTATGGGTTATACTGGGCTGTGTGAAGCTCTTATGGTGTTTAAGCAAAGTCAGATGTGTGTTACCACTTTCTGTATTCTAGAGAACTGAATTACTGGTACACACTGCTGGCTTTGTACTGCTCTAGTGATGCAAAACACCACTAAACCTGTTTTAACTACCTTGTTAAGCTGAGTTTATGGCTGCTTTGCACTGTTGGGATCAGCTCAAAGCAGAAAACAGCTCAGATAGTATCTTTGGAAGTCTTCAAGGAGATCTCTTAAAAGAAAAATACTATTTCTTAAGAGGAAGATTCATAGAAAAAAGACCACAGCACTGATCTTGAAATTGTGTATGAGCCATGGTTATAAAGTGCTGTGTAGTCCATTTAGATTTTTTTACTGTCATTAACCCATATAAGAGAGTCATAGTATTCAGGAATCTTTCAAACACAATAAGAAAGAATAAAAACAAGACTAGGAAAACATTGTTGAAAGGATTCAATGTATTCATAATACTTTCACATTCTAAACCAAAATGCATATAAAATGTAATGTAACCACTTTATTATTATGTAAGTGACGATGATTGTGAAGTCCTGGAAAGCTGTTGTGTATATTTATTGGTTCTGAATGTAAGTATGGACATGAATATAAACTGTATTTTCAGAAATTAAAACAAGTTCAAACCCCTTCTGACTATCCATTTGATGGCTTTGCCAGGCACTGTCAGGCACTGCACAAAAAAGACTCAGCTGAGTCTTTGATGCTTAAATCATTGCAGATGCAGTATAGTTTAGTATGGTAGAACCAAGAACAGGGACCTGTGGGTTCTGTCCTGCTCAGACACCAAGAGGAAAGTCACTGTGCCTCGTGGTGCTTGGGAGCTCAGGAGATAGATATAGATCAACTAACTACTGTGAGACCATATAGCAGGATGGGGGGGACCAAGGAACAGCATCCAGACCCAATTCCTGCCTCATATCTGCTCCAAGCTACTTGTACTGTAAAGTGAGGACTCTCCATACACGAAAAGGAAGAAAGCAAATTACATCTTTGTTTTAATCCAGGGAGAAACTATTTATTGTCTTTAGAAATTGCTTTCCACCACTATTGGCACCCACACAGGTCAAACAGGCCTTCTGCCAGGATATTTATTTGTATATAATAGCAAGCAAGGGCAAGGGATACAAAAGGAGAGGGCATCTCAGCTGCCCTTCCAACCTTTGGTGACCTTCTGCAGTATCTCTAAGGGACCTGACTGAGCCCCGGCACCAGCAGTAAATATCAGCCTGGCATTTGTACAAGCAAGGTAGATTATTCAAATAACTCTAAACAGAGTGTGATGCTGACACGGTTCTCCTTTAGAGTGCAACCCAGAGAAGGGGGGACAAGAGTGATTAGAGTGAGAGGCCCCTTGTTGAAATTACTGAAGATTTTGGGGTTGGCAGCCTTCCAAAATGAGATGCAGGTTGCAGTCCTCTCCCCGTTATAGCTTCACAAAGGCTCAGCATGTTCAGCAGAGCAGCCTGAAGATGTTGTTTCAAAGCCAGGTTACTGTTATCAGCTAGTCCACAGCAGCTTGTTTCCATGAGTCCTTTTGATCCAGGCCTTCAGGATGGCCTGGGAGCAGAGACCTGATGCTTCTCTTAACTGTCCTTCTCAGGAGCTTGTAGTTCCCAGTCCAAACACTGTCCTGACATGCACCATTCAAAATCTACTCACATGTTGGGTCACCTGTGCCATAAGGCGCTAAAAGCAAGTATAATTTGTTAAAATGTGTGGCACTGGTACAAAAATATTTCTCCTCAAAATGCTCTGCAGGAGGAGAAGTTAAATCCCTGCCCAGGGACCTAGTCACTGGGCTTCTTAATGGGCTAAAACTGACTCTGGATCTACCGTTCTTACCATAAGCCCTAGCAGGCAAGTTCCTTTTTGGATTTGTCTTCATACCTAAGATGTTTCTAATTGACATCTGTCTTAGTTTGGAAAAGCACGTGTTTCTGTTCAGTGATATATATTCTGGCCTACAAAGAGTGGGTCACAACGAGCCCATACATCTATCTTCATTTCAACATCCACAGTGGAGGAATGCAAACAAGCTGGGTGAAAACAGAGTAAAACCCATCCATCCTCCCAGGCTGGTCCAGGAAAATATTGTGTGTCTGTAAATACAAACAGCAAAATTGTGTTATGTCCAAAACATCAGCCTGAGGTGAGAGGTAGGGGGTACTACAGCGAGGTCCCATGATGGGTCATAGAGCTGCAATGTCTGAATATGAAGAATGGGGAAAGCAGGACAACAGCCAGAAGAAAACATTTTTTGTCCTATAGGCTGACTCCAGCCAGCACGATCTGTAGCTCAGGGTGGACAGACCCTTCGCTCCCACCCAAAGGTGTTTGCGTTCAGCTGTGCAGGTGGAGAACAGACCTGCCTGCAACGACCATCAGCCCTGAGGACCAACCACGTCAGGCAGGGCAATAGTCTGTGCTGAAACCTCTCAGGTCTTAAAAATACTTACTCTTGATTCAACTATTTAGCATGAACTCATAGGATGGACTGATTCCTAAGGAAGTTCTTGGTCCTGCCCACTGCTGTTGTGTACATGTGCACCGTTTACCTTCTTTGTGCTGTCATACGTGGCCACGCTCACATTCCCCAAGCACAAGAACTCAACAGATACAATAAGAGACAATTGCAGGATGTATCGAGAGCCTGGTCCCTGGCTTGGGCCATTAGTAGGTACATTTAGGCTTCTTCAGTAGAGGCTGTAGCCAACCTTCCATACACCTGCGCTATACCACGGCTGTTAATTCAAAATCACAGCACAACCAGGTTTACATTGATTAATTAAGTCATGCAATATCTATTATTTCCGGAATTATCAGGCTGTTCCAGGCATAAATCAACTCTCTTATCAGTTCTTGAGACACGTGGAGTAATTAGTGCAGGCCTTTATGTCATCTCTGCCAACTCCATCTGCCTCCAGTTGATTAGCCAGAAGTTCTTCTCCAGTGACAGAATTAGAAAAACTCATTTTAGTTCACAGATCATTTTGCAAGCAGCAGTAATAATTTATGCTCTCACAGAGGGAGGGTGCCCTGTGTGTGCAGCATTGGTAGCTTGCTTTGCTGAAGTGCAGGGATGCAGAGTTCGATTCAAAGTGTGTTGCTGCGTACATCTATGCCATCGCCAGTCACCAGCCTGATCCTCTGGAGCAGCTGAGCTCTTAAGCACAGGGAAAATTGGCAGAATGAAGAAACCAGAGGGGGTTTCACAATAGCAGCAAAGCTGAGCAAGGCTGGTTGCTCTCATGCGCTGTATTCTATATTAGTATTTGCTATGGAAGTAGCAGGACACAGTTATGAGCAGGGAATAGCTGAAATGCCAGGGTGAGATTTAGGAATTCACCCCTGAAGCTGTGATACTCTGCCTAAGTCACTTCACCCCTTGTACATCAGTTTCTGCATCTGTAAAACTGAGGAGAGTGGTACTGACCTCTGTCATACAGCATTCAGGGCTGAGAATCAGCACCAGAAAAACCCCAAAACTGCTTATAATTTGTTCTCTCCTACCAATGAGCTTGGAGCTCCATAAAAATCAGAGCTGGGCAGTCCTGGAGACAGGCAATGCATTGGGCACCAGAAGGGAAGGGTGTCACCACTGCCAGTCCTCACTCATATTTTCCTAAGGCTGCCTGAGAGAAGGAATGCCTTAGGAGCAGTCTTTGGTCTTTTTTTATCTTCAGTCACTTACCTCAGTCTTCATTTTCAAGAGAAATCATTTTGCTTGGGGATTATGAAGGATTCCTGATAAACTTGAAGCAAGTGCACCAAACAGCCTCGAAACCAGGAACCCAAGAGAAACCTTTGATACACTTGAGACTGGCAGCACCACCAACAGAATTAACGTGTGCAAGGAACGATAGTCTCATACTTAGCCTCTTCTATTTCAAAATAAGTTTAGAGGTGGGGCAGAGACCCTTGTATAATATAGAGAGCTTGTGAGGTGGATACTGGTTTGCCAGAAGGCTGCTCAGAATAGAGACAGAGGAATTTGGAGTTGTACAAAACCACCTGCAGACTCAGAGTGGTGGTTTGAGGACAGAGGGTAGATAGAAAACCCAGAATGTCCCTCCAGACATTTCATTCCAGGATTGGAGACCCCTTTTGGACATTTTTCAGACTGAGGGACCCACAGGGACTGTGTGAATGTTACTTTAACACAAAAACAAAAACACATTGATAGAATAAGTCACACACCTAGAGATTAAGCAATATAACAAGAAGCAGATGGAAGAATAAAGTCCAAAACCAAAGAAAATAAAAAACCTCCTTAGTGGATTAGGTAATAACACAGAAGAACTGAAGAATACTCACAAGACCCACACTTGAGTAAAAATTGGCAGAGTTGAAATATCGATGATTTCTGGGTAACTTATTTTCTCTTCAGGAAAAAAAGCTAATATTCATTTCAAACCTCTCTGAGCATGGGAGAGAGCTAAAGAGGTGTGATAAATGAAGATACAGAGTTTTATTGCTCTGTCACCTTAATCTGGTGCAGTATCAGGAGACACCAGTGTAACAATAATCTGGTGCATTAGGGATACTCTGTTTTTCTTTCCATGATGATTTTATAACATGCTGGAAAGAAAAGCCAACACCATTTCATGCCAAGATGCTTTATAAACATTAATATTGTGCTAACAAAAGCATCATCTTTTACCACTGAGGAAGAGTTTTAGTGCAAACTATAAGCTCTTTGTGTACTCAGAGAAATGTCTCTGTTCTTTTCCCTGACTCATAGTCAGCTCAGCGTGTGTTGTGTGGAGTTACCATGCACTGATCATCTGCCATTGGTCTTCAGGCTTATGCTACAGAGATTGTCTTCACTTTCCTCTGATAAAACATTCTGGACAAAGTATAAAATTTAGACATCGAATGAACCAAACCCCAAAATTGTTTGCACATTTTCTGGGTCTTGAAAAGTCGTCTTTTTTTTTTCAAGTAGTCTGGCTGCTGCTATGATGGTAACTCTCAGATGTCTCAGCCTGCCCAAGCCCACCTTGCTGGGCTGTTATCTCAGCCCCCAGGTCATTTCCCGGGTGGCAGCACTGTCCCTTTGGGGACACAGAGGCTTCAGTCCCCAGGGACATTGGGGCTGCTCCGCTGGCATGTCCACGCTAGCTCTGGAGCTTACTCCTACATCAAGATTGAACAGAAGTGGACCAAATCAGTGCTGATTTCAGTGTGAAATCAAATTTTCAGTCCATGATGAAGGGTTATACCTTTCTAATCCCCCATTTTTTTCAATGGCCCATTTGATGTTCTGGCCACAAGTGACTATCAGAAAGACACAAAGGATGCTGAAAAGCTGATCTATTTGCTGATCAAGCCAGGGATCTGGTCTTGGTAAAGCACGAAGATTAACTCCTTGCAGGAAAGAATGGCACCAGAATGTGGAAAAACTCAGAAGTGTCTGAATTTCTTTCTGATTCCTCTCCTGACTTACAGCAGGGGAACAGGACTTCACTTCTATTAATTTGCCATAATAAAATAAAGAAAACATTTTAGAAATGTGTGCAGCATTTACCCATGAGATAGAAAAAAGTTTTCCATTAGGCTAATGACTGATTTGTTTTCTAATTTAAAAAGAATCAAAACTAATTTTATTTACTAAACAAACAGTATGGTCACGCTCGAGTGAATGAATAAATGTGCATTTCAGAAGGAATTCTTGTTTTGCAAACACATTTAATTTAATGCAATATATTCCTATAAAAACAGGGGAACTAATGAGGAAGGGATGACTCTGTCCCGTCATGCATTCTCTGTGAAGAAAAGATGGGCTTGTCCTTACTGTATCAACTCAGGACTCCACAGACCTTGGTTCAGTTCCTAATTTTTACATTACAACCTTGTTTGATGTCAGGGAGGCTGTGACCTCCAAAGTTTTCTGCCTGTAAAACTAACCCAGTGCTTCCTTTCTCACACCTGTCCTACGTGGCAGAGATATTTGAAAGCCCCATCACAACATGCATGTTCAGTGCCAGCACCACGGAGTTTACATCAGTTTTGTCAAAGTCTTGCAGGAATAGTCTCTTTTTATGAAAAAGATAAGTTCTGGTGCATTGATTTTGTGTCTCTTTGGCATAAGCCTCCTTTCCCCTATTCAGCTGGGGGTTTTGCTGGTAAAAGCTGTGCTAGATAGACAATCAGGTGACTCTCATCAACAATACATCTCCAGAAAATTTGCAGCTTGCTCTGTGCACTGTGAGCCTGCTTGTCATTACCCTCTCCAAGAAGATTTGGTTTCAGTGTGTCTCTCTTGGGGCAAAGAGGACTGAATAGATCACACAAACCAGGCCTTGACGGACCATCCAACATGTTAACATACCATCCATCAGTGGCACCGCCAGGATGATGATGCTAAGGCATGCCAAGCCATACCCCCAGGAAACCTGGGTAAGTACTCAGTGTCACAGATATCAGCCATGTGCAATATGCGACAGCCACAGTATCGATTAGGTAAATGGTATATGAGTCAGATAACTTCTGTCAGTGCTTAGGGGTTATGTATGGGTGTGCAGTATAGGCTAGAAGTTATATTCTTACTTCATGGAGAAAATGCAGGTGATTTGTACACAGCGACCGAAGAGGAGGAATGAAATCTGGGTAAAGCCTTGGGAAATCACATCTCTGAAGCACATAAAGGAGCATTTCAGCATACAGTGTAAAGTAGGGTCTTTGACATCCTGAATGCTGAAATAGGAATGAAACCCAAGCTGCCGGAGCCTGTCTTAGTCCTGCTGTAGTCAGACTCGCCCTTGATATACACTCCGTCTTATCTGTCGCGGTCCATGTTCGATCGCACTCAGCCTCATCCGCAATTTCCCTCCCTGTCTCTGAGCCGCAGGCATATTTCCTGCCCTCCAGGCAGACCGACGTGAGCAGGGTGCTGCTGTGCTTCGCCTGCTGTGGCACTTCATTCAGACCTCCTCACATCTCCTAAACTTGTCTGAGTCAAAATTAAAAAGAAAAATTAATCCTTCCTTTCTTCCTCCCTGCCAGTGTAGCCAGGCACTTTTGGCTTTTGTAAGAGGTTTTGCGTCCAATGTCAATGCAGGTTTTACTCTTCGGCAACCTGTTTGGAGCTTTGCTACCATCCCGTCTGTCAGAGCAAGATAACTCTCACCACCAGAGCCATAGTGCCAGAGACCTTCAGTGAGTGAGTTATCAAACCACATCTGCCAGGTTGTAATGATGGCTGATTTCAAAACACAGGCAGTGGAAGGATTCTGCCAGTGCTTTATAACCAACCATACCTTATCTAAATAGTATTGACTGATTTTATTGTCTGCCGGTTGCTAATGACTGGCAAATAAATGACTGACTGTGCTGTGAAAATACAGAAAGGATTACAAAGCAGCAGTGTGATCTATGAGAAATATGTCATTTCTGTTGCTAAAATAACATTAAAAAGGTAGGGAACTGTTTTTGCCAAATTCTCTATATATACATTAAAAAATTAGGCATGCTCCTAATTTGCATTAGAGCAGAGACTCTGGTTAAATAGATTGAGCAGAAGATGCAGCAGGTTTTCAGCCAGACTGACTCATTTCCCTCTCAGCCCCTGCATGCCCAAAAAACATGGGGCTGCTCTTTATCACAGGAGGCCAAAACAACCGAGTCAAAATGTGATTTATCCTACCCTTGAGACAACCCAGAATCCCTCTGATCAAGCCAACGGTCCTTGGAGTGTCACTGGAAGCAAAGTGTGACCATCCTGAATAGCCATCATCGGCTCTCCTGTCTGCAGCATCATCCCTCCTGCTGTTAGTGTGATTTGCTGTGGTACAGCAGCTGGAAAAGGCGGTGTGTCATTTCTTTGGATGCAACCCAATACTCTCCTTTGGACAAGTCCTCATTTACAAGAAGAGTGTCCACACCATCTTGCTTGGTATAATGTGACCGTTGCCATTGGGTCAGTTCTGGAATTGCTGGTGCTGTAAGCCCAAATTTCTGTGGACTGAGCTGGAGGAGACGCAATACTGCAAAACAAGACATGATGGTTTGTAACTCTACATACAGAGTTTTGCTGGCTGCCTGATGCACTTTCTCTCCTTAAGGATGTAAAACACAAAGAGGAAAAAAGAGTTGCTCTGGCTAGACCTCGAGGCAGGGCTCACAGCAACTTCCTTGGTGGCTGCAAACAGCAGGAGTTGCTGGAGTGCACTCATCAAGGAGCAAGATGGATCTCGCACTGCATCCCAGGCACAGGTAGATAATGTTTTCTTTACGTGGCACAGACCCACTTACCTGCAAGGGATCGGGAGCGTGCTGGGAAGGAAGAGAAGCAGGGATCAGTTTGGCCCCAGCCTTGCTTCGGTGCTTTTCAGTGAGTTACAACAGCTGCAAATTGTCCCCAGTTGTGGCACTGCGGTGACAATCAGGAAAATAGAAGCTGACAATGGATAATGACTCTTTAGATGTCAAAAAGCTGCAAGTATCAAACAACTCACATAATAAAGCGGAAGCCTTTTAGCTAATGCCAGGGGCATGGTAGGTACCTGGTTTCTGGGGCAGGCTGCTGGGGAGAAGGGGCTGTGATGCCTCCTCCATGCAGACCTTTCTCTGCCATCCTGACCTCTTTGCCTTTCAGGCATTTTAGTGGAGGCCAAAGGTACCGGACATGATCAATGACTGTCTCTTTTCATTTGGCAGAATGGTGACAGTGAATAAACGCTACCTGCAATTAGGTCATCTCCTTAATGAATTAAACCATTAAGGAAACAATTAGGAGAGGGAAGCTTGGTTTGAGGGTGCAAGACAACTGAGACTTGGAGGTCCATCTCTGGCTGGGTGACTTTTGCCAGCTGATGCTTCTAATTGAAGCAATTATGCATAACTTGATGAGGGACAAAAGGGCTTGCAAAATTAAAGGGATGACAGCACCGAGCAGGGCCACGTCTGCAATGATGGATGAAGGAGGAAGCGGGTTCTGGGATAAAGGGAAGGTTTTTGCAGATATTTTCAACTTTTGAAACCAAGGAAGAAGTACTTTCAGATCCAGCTGCAATCCAGTTCAACACTGGGAAGAAACCTGGCTTTACACTTTTCCTTCTTCCCTTCATGATCTGGTTTCTCACCAGATGAAAACTAAAGAGGACTTTGATCCAACCTAACCATTTCCTGCAGTGGGTGATGGGGTCAGGATCCCTCCTAGAAGCTCAGACAAGGGAGATGACTGTAAGAATTCAAGCCTGGGGCAGTCAGGTAAGCAACAGCCAGGCTTCAGGACTACCTGCTAAAGCAGGCTTCCAAAGTCTGCCCAGTTAGGAACAGAAATAGATTATTAATTTTTCTTTTCCCCCACAATGACAGAACAAAAGAGAACATATTTCCTTTCCTTGGCCACTGTTAACCGTTTCAAGCTGAGCTACAGCATTGAAATGCCCCTGTCCATCCCACAGGCATTTATATGCAGCCGTTGTGCTCTTCAGCCTTTCGCTCTGCTGAGAGTTAGATTTATGCTCTGAAGGATGATGAGAAGGGGCATATTATTAATCATGAAATCCATCATCTACCCCAAGAACCTGATGGAAGAGGTCCCACAGAGATGCTAACACTGTATTTGCTAACTCCTGAGATTGCTTCCAGGAGCTTGGCTGATTCGCCTTCGCTGGTTGGCAAAGTGAGGGCATGTGAAGCGTCTGCCTGCACTGAACACACCTGCAACAGCAGGACAGGAGCTGCAACTGCAGCTCCACAGCCACTTGGGCCAGCTACAGCTGCCAAGAAGTTGTCTTTGGTCCCACCTCACCTGCCTGTCTCTGGCTGGCAGTGGGGTGACACAGTTCCCTGCTGCTGTCGCAGCTCAGGTGAGCCCTCCCTAACCCATTTGAGCCCAAATCAGACAAGTTAGAAAAGACTTCTTACTGAAACACTCACCTGGGCTCCAACGGGCTCTCAGGTTTTGCCCAGCTTTTTGTGTGTGTGCGTGTTACTCTTCACGTTTAGCAATTGATAAATCAGTGCTATCACAGCTCTTGCGTTACACAGTAATGGTGATGGATAGCCTCTCCTCCTCCGCTCCTGTTTTGGGTTTGGTTTTGGGTTTGGTTTTATTTCTAAGCCCATTTCTGAATATTTTCTTGTTTTCTCTCCCTTTTGATCGTGCACTAGAGTTTGGCTGAATGATCAAAGGTGATGTAGTCAGTGCATAGTGCATTAAGCTCTGTCCTCAGGTTATGTCCATGCAAATCAAGAGCAGCAGGAAAACTATCTTAGACTTTCAAGAAAGGAGAATTTGGACCTGAGGTCAGTGAAGGGGAGCCAAGCACAGGAATTTTAGCAAAGTTTTTTGGTTTTGCGACTTTGAGAACTCATGGTCTGGCACTAAGTTGGGTGCCAAATCCTTCCGAAAAGGTAGGATAAACACAGATGGGGCCACCCCATGAGACTTCAGCTCACAGAGACCATATGATTGCACCCAGAAGGAAGTATAGGAGGAAAAGACAGAGGTTCAGACTGGTCTGGCATCATTGTACCACCCTATCTAAAGCCTAAATTAGCCATGATGCAAAGCACAGCCATGCAAATCCAGCTTGGCTGTCCCATGACAGCAATCTTACATTTCTGGTCAGTATTGCTGTAACTACTGATTTACTGCACTATTTTATCGCTAATATTAGTGAGAAGACAGCTAGTACTAAGGATGCTCATTGCTGTCGTGCCTCCACACCAAGAATAGTGCGTCTCCGTGCTCGGAGATGCGCAGAGGCAGTGGGGCCCCTAAGCAGCGGGTGGTGGAAAAAGCAGGGCACCCCGGGAGAGTAGAGCAGTGCTGCTGTATTTGTGCACTTAGCCACCATAAAAAAAAGCACGTGGGCTTTACCTGAAGAAGATGTAAATGAGAGAGCATGGGATGAGGGATGGGGGATGGCAGGGAGACAGGCAGTTCTGAGGACTCCCGCGGCTTGTTCACCTTTCAGGTTTTCATCTCTTTCTTTCTCCGTCTCCACACAGCTTGTGATTAACATCAGTAACCTTCCATCAGCTCATTCTGTATGTGCATAGTTTATGATGAGGCATCTCTTGAGATTCTAGGTAACAAAACAAAAATGACTAAAGCCCTCTGCCTCACAACTCAATAACGAGGGAGCTATTTCCCGTAGAGGTTTGTGGCAGTTGGGGCGGTGGTGTGGGAGTCAACATTTTAATAATTCCCACCTGTGAGGGAATGTGAGGAAATTAGTGGACTTCACGATTTGAGTCTTGGAGTGCAGTTCAGTTGTGCTTTTGGGATGTGTCCCCCTTACTCCAGCCTCCCCCTTGGTGCATGCCTGCCTTCACCCACCCACTCCTCCCGCAGTGCTTCCCTGCACCCTGGCCTTAAATTGTTTCTCCCTGCAATGCTCTGCCTCATGTTCCTGGATTTTGCTGCTCTGTGGGAGAATAGCTGCCCATGTTGAATTTTTTTTCCCAGTCTCTGCTGCTGCCTCCTGCCTTGTCTCAAGTTGTGCCATCCTACACCTCATCTGCACTGGGCTCTCCTAGGAATCCCCCAAACAGCCCATCCCTCCTTTTTTCTCTGATGCCTTTCTCTGACTTCTGGTGAGACGGGGGTTTGCAGCATCTGGGCACCAGATTTGGGGGCAGGGAAGGCAATTCTTCCCTGCTGGCATTGCCAGAGTGAGTGCTTGGTTGTTGAAGCTGGTGTTACATTGTTCTAGATGCTCACAAGTGGGAACTGAATTTGCAAACCTCTGAATTTTCATATGGTTTTTGGTATATATACTCAGCAGTGAAACCACAGACATCCACGGGAGTCAACTGGAGAGTGCAGTGTGTGGCTGGCCAGATGATGCCTGAAAACCCAGCTCAGAGGGAGTGACAGGACTGTTTCACTGGCATCATTGTGTAACTGCTTGTGGATTTTACCACCCACTTATTCTGGCTTGATTTATGAATTCAGCCAGGAACATCTTCTGCCTCAGAAAGAAAAAGGACTTTAATAAATGAAGATGTATGGAAAAGAATTAAAACTTGGCATTGCATTAGCAGAACAAAGATTATTTCTCTTCTTCCTCCATAGAGTTTGATCGTACTTGGAATTAACCAAGAAAAGCTTTATCTGAAGGGAATAGTGAGACACGTGAAAAACAGGCTGATAAAAAGGAGATCAAAGCAGGGAATGCAGAAGTTGTGCCCTTGTGCGTTCACAGATGCTGGTTGGGTTTGTCCAACCTTTGTGTGGGGCTGTCCCCCTCTAAGCTGCTCTCTCAGGCAGGGGAGTGACTTGCTTGGCAAACAGGCAGTACTTGTCCTTGTGTGCCAGCATTCCTAAATTTTGCCATCCCTCCTACCGGCAATCATGGCCTCAGGGAAGCATCAGAAATCAATCAGCTGAACAGCTGGCTCACCTTCAGCCCAAAGTGTGGAGCTTTGTTCCAAACCTGCTATTGCCTGGGCTTTGAGTGTGCAAAGCTTTGGGGAAAAAGCTGCCTGTGCAAGGGCTGTAAGCATGTTTTGAGGAGCGAAGAAGAAGAAAACCACTTTTTGCCCCTTTTAATGTTTGCCTTCTAACAGATTAGGGAAATACAAGTGTTTCCATCCGGCATAGCAATGCATCTGATACCATCCACTACTGCAGGGAGGAAACCCGTTCTTGCATTATCCTAATGGTGGAAACTGTCTGCTCCCCTTTGATTCACTTTCAGCCCTGTTTCCTCTAGTCCCAAGTCAACATTAATCTTAATTATGTCTCAGCTAACAAGCCTTTAAGAGTTTATTAAACAGGCTTTTGTGTTCCCTAATTGAAAATCTCAGCGCAAAGCGTTTCAGCGCTGCTTCTGACTCTCACGCTGCTTTGACAAATTGCTACGAGAGGCTGGCGGAGGGGAAAGGGGACGGGGGCACCGTTCCTAACGCCGCCGTTTCACTCGCCAGCTGCTGCTGCGTCTGTGAGGGGAGCTAATGGGGAGAGCTGGGAAGTTGGTCTCAAACACAACGGTCCTCTTGGGAGGACAGCGGTATCCAAAATGCCAGTCGTGGAAATGCCTGATGTACACACACAGCCTCATGTGACCGCTAAACATGTCTAAAAAAGAAGGGCAGCAATGCCAGGGACCGTGCGTGAGTTGGAGGGCTCTTCACATCATGAAACATGCCCCAGATCCCACAGCTCCTGGCAGGAGCAGTGAGGCCCCACAGGGAGCTGAGGTCTTTCTTCTAGGGACAGGAGATTTTTTTCTTGATTGCACTTATTTTGCCTTTCCTTCAGGTCAGAGCTAGTCTGACCCACCGGCATTCCCACATCTTCCTTTACGGTTGGACTTGATGATCTTAAAGGTCTTTTCCAACCTATGATTCCCCCAGCTCCATCATCTCACCTGCAAGTTTGACCTTTTGTTCTTCTGTTCTTCTTATCCTTGGATCTATGTACTACAAGAATTTGCGAAGAAGGTTGATCTGAAAAGATATCATTTTGGGTCCTGGTTTTGAACAGGGGCTAGACCTACCCCACCTCTGCTCCCACTACCCCTGGGTCAGGATTGGGACCACAGTTGCTGGAAAATGGATGTTTCAGCGAGAAGCCTGCCTGCCAACATTTTCGTTGATAATGTTGCAATGCATCATATTTAATGAGCAATTTTAGGAGAGCTTTCAATGCATCAATTTTCAGATAAGACAGCCAAATGACCTTTCCAACAAACAACCGTCTGGGGAATTCGGTTTCATAACAAATGCCTGTCCCCATTTGGGGTTAGAGGAGGAAGCACAGTGGCAGCTGCACCCAAGACCACACGTAGGGTCTGCTTCCCACCCCCAGGGAGAATCCAGCCCCTGGGTCAGTCCTGTTGGGCTCTGAGGCATCATCTCAGCGTGGAACAGTTCAGTGTAAATTTTCCTGGCCCAGGGCTTTTTTTCCAGGTGCACCTCTGGTCCTCGCAGGTTTCCTCCACAGCTCCAGACCATCTCCCCTGGTGCCATGCAGCCGTTGCGCCATCCTCCCCTCATCCCAAGAAGATTTTTCTCAGACTTGAGTCATGCCTTCAAAAGCTCCACTCGTTCTTTTTCCAAAGCCTGTACACTGCTCCTGGGGAGACACGGGTTTCCCCAGCAGCTTGGCGGTGGATTTCTGAAGAACTAGGCAAGCTGACAGCATCTCTGAACACATTTCATCAAAACATGTCATGCTTCGACAAAGACTGACAAATTCCGATGAAAATCTGTCCTCCCAGCCAGCCATTCCCAGAAAGCAAGAGACAGAAGCGACACTCCCCAATGCAGTTATTTTTTTTACACGTTTCAAATCCAGTCACTAAGCCTGAGGGATTGACTGACATTTTTAATACCTCGACAGACAATTCTGCAAATTAAACCTTCCTATTCAGCTTTAAATACTTCCTTCTTGGCCAACCCTTTGATTCACTAAAGTATTACAAACGTTAGCTCTCTAAGAGCTGCGCTACTGAAAACAAACACCCACCTGCACATGAAGGTGAAGGAAACCTTGCCCTGTGCCCATCTGACCTTCACAAGGTTGCACAATATATTTGCTTGTTGCCATTTCTGTTTAAGTCCCCAGTCATGAATATTCATTGAGATTCATGCAGGCCTCTCAATAAACAGATTTTCAGCTGCTGGATACCAAAGTGCTTTGATGAGGTATGTGGCAAAAGTAAAACAAGCAACAGCTGGGATAAAGCAGCACCTTTCTTAAGGGTATCACTTTTTATTCTAATAAAAATGGGTATAAGTGAGGGGGAAAAGTCACCTATTCAGTTTGTACAATTGGCATTTGCAGAACACAGCAATTCCAAGCTGCAGCTCCCAGGTGGGTATCTCAGAGGGGTCGGGAGTGACCTGGGGTTAATGTGCTTCACCAGTGACTTCTGGCCTCCTGGGTTTCAGTAGCATCACCATTGAGTGCACTGGCATCAGGATCTCTCTCTGGTTGCTCTCTAAGTGAGGCAATACCCAGGCATGTATCTGAACTGGGGCCTGAGGCAGGAGCATATCCAGGGAGCGATGGATTTACATCGGAGTAAGAGCAGAGCCTTATTTTTACTCCTCCCCTCTTCGAGTTGCAGCTAAATGTAGTCTGACTTCCAAAATCAATCTTGCTTATGTGTGCCTTAACACAAACCTCCTTGGGACTACCACAAGCCTAAGAGACCATCTGTTAAAACCAGATCTCTGTTCCCTGAGGCTTTGTGCGCTGGTAGCCCCAGGGACTGGGCTATTACTGGGATCCAAATGTTTCCCGTGATGCATGGTCCTCGCACAGCCTTGATACATGCAGCAGCATCCTTAAAAATTGCAAGGCCATGTTTCTAGCATGTGCTAACGGTGCCTTTTCCCTGATCTTCCTAATTGCCCATTACCTTCTGCAACCAGAAAGAAGGCAAAAGTTGATAATTTTATACTACTGTGGTTTGCTCCCAGCACAGCTTATCCAGCTCCACCATCTCGGTTACCTGAAATGTCTCAGTTGGTCACCTCAGCCTGCACTTTGTTTTCATGTCACATTTATTCCTGCACATTTTTGTATTGTTTGAATAACTCCATCTAAATCCAGCCTTGTTGCTATGAGATGGATGATGCTCTGTGGTTTCTGTGTTCTCTCTCTCTTTCCTGCTGTAATCTCGTAACACTTAATCCTCTGTATCTCTTCATCTTTCCCTGAAAAGTCACAAAAGGTGAAAGCTTTCTCTACTTGCTCTCTTACCATCTAGATCTTGAGCCTTTAACTTCTTTATCCGGGTTTCTGACCTCAAGCTCTGAGTCATCCAAACATCAGATGTGCCCCCTTCCCTTAGCCTACTCTCCATCTGAACCTTCAGAGTTGCTGTAGTGGGTTATTTTTTCCCAACATGGCTAATGGAAAAGCAATATCCCTTCAAAGAAGTGGGTGCTATAGAGGGTGTACAGTGCTGTCCTCTGGTGATGTGAGGTTAGGTGATGTGAGGCCAACAGGACTTGCAGCACGGCCGTGGTCTGGGAATTACCATCAGGGATGAGTTCCTCAGTGTACCTTCTCATACAGTCAGGCTGTCCCTCTGTCAGGCGGTGCAAACTGTGGATCTGGTTTTATATTCCCTGTGCAAGTGAAGAATGTTTGGATGGGAGGTCCAGGTGTGCAGCCATCGCTAGTCCAGAGCATCTGCCATCAGCTTCCCTACCTCAAAGCTCCAGAGGAAGTTTTTGGGCTTCCTTCCCAGTGCTCCAGGGGCAAGTGCCACCATGTCTTTCTGTGGAGAGCCTGGAGAAAAAAAAAATTTCCCTCCCAAGGTGTCAATTAACTTGTGTCCCTCCTGGCTTTTCCCAGCATAACATCCTCTTACCTTCTTGAAATTTGAAATAAAAGTGTGCTACATCCCTGCCCTTGGAGTTAACAGCATGCCCAGAGAGCACAAATAAAAACAGGGTGGAGATGAAGGGATCTTACCAACACCATGTAGAAGGTTCAAGACTTCAGGTCTGTCATCCGTGTTCACCATCTCTCCAGCACCTTTCAGTCTATGTGTGGCCATCACGGGTATTTAGCACATGAACCTATAGCCACCACAAAATAATAATGAGTGGGATCAACGGAAACAGGTTTACTCAAATTAATAACGTGACGCATTGCATGGGCTCTTCCCACCAGTCTCAGACTGACGTGTATGAGTCATGGACATCACTAAGGCTTCGGGGCTGCAGCAGCTCTGCACAACAGGAGAGATCGGGCACGTTGCACCCCGGCTTCTCTGCAAAACTGCTGCTCCAAACAAGCAGAACAAAGACAGGCAGCACACGCCAGAGCAGTGTCACGTCACCAGAAGAAATGCCAGCTCTGAAGAGATGTGATGACAGTAGCTCCCATGGGCAGGGGGGAATTAATTGTGTGGCTTCCAGAATTAATGTGATCGTTCTGCTTTCTTGTTTGCACTGCTATTAAGCCTCACACCACAGGCTGTGTTCGCTTTCTGTAGCCACATGTGTGAAGCCGGTCCCATATGCCAGGTGACAGACAGAGGTCTGATGGGCCTCACATCTCAGCCTTGCAAATATTTTATTTTCCGGCGTGCGTGTGCCTGACTACTCCAGACAGGGATCAGCACAGCAGAGTGTCATTTACATGGAATAAATTCATGTCACCATATTGGATTTGGATTTCTCCAACACCTGTGAAATCTTATGTGGGGGAAATGCACTTGCACCGCATTTCTGACCTGATGTAGCCATGATATAAATGTGGAGGTGAGCTGGAACATACAGACCAAGCCAAGCAATGTGAATAGGGGGTTTCTGCACCCCTGAAATGGACAAGTTTATTGGCAGGGAAACATCAAACCTGCCTCCCAGTCTGGGATTGTTGACCAGGTTCTGCAATGGCAGTAGGCAGCACAATAGATACCAGCTAAAACCAGCATGAATTTAGTCTCAAATCACTTCAGGCAGTTCATTTAGGAGAAATTCACTGCTGTGCAAAAGGCCAGAGTGAAGTCTATGAACCACTTATGTCTCACAATGACAGACCTGGTGCTGGCTGGCTGCACGGGGGTGGATTTCATCCTTTATGAATCCCTCAAGAAATTTTCCAATAGGATATTAAAACACCTCCATAGTGTTCAGTGAGCAGGAGCCAGCATTGGCAGAGACACACTTAGCAAAGAGCATTTGCAATTTCCAGAGAGCACAAAAAAAAAAAAAAGAGCGTGGAAAATGGAATTGTATGAAAAGCCCATACACAAAGCTGTTTCTCGACCTTTTTTCCCCTTTTCCAACCATCCTTCTTCCCCAAACCTTAAAAGGTGTAACTTGAAAGCTGAGGCTGATCCTAATTGTCTAATTAAAATGCTGAAAAATTTCAAAGCACAGCATATGCTGCACATCAAAAGATGAAAAAAATACAATATTCTCAATATTTTTGACCATGCATTGCCAGCTCTCCCATTCACTCTGGGACTGGGGAGATCTTAGTTTGAAGAAGATGGTGATAAATCATAAGAGGTAACTGAGATGCGTATGACACGTAGCTGAGATGTTTAAGTCCAGTCTGGTTGAGACACAGCAGAGTGTGCAGTTGACCCTGGCTGGTGGCTTGGGGTACATATGTGCCACTCAGGCCATGCTGGGCACTGGATGCTGTGGTAGCTCAGCTGGCCCAGATTGGAGGGTGCTGCTGGTCCAGGCACGGGATTTAGGTGAGCAGAAAACCCATATTTCATGGGACGCTTCTCAACAGGTAGTGGCTATTCTATTTTTAATGTGATAAAAACAAAAAGGGAAGGAAGATGCGGGTTCTGCAAAATTTACTTAAGAATTGCTCTGAACTGATTTCTTGATGTCATATCAGTTAAACCAGGCTCAGGACAGCTTGGCACAGACCTGCACTTCTTACTTGGGCTCAAATAAGCATCGGGAATAACCTGCCCCACGGTCAGCAGGGCTTAGCCGGATGGGAGGATGTATTTTGTGTCAAATACATCATTTCAGCTGGGATATTTTGTCCTGTTTGGCTGCACCACGGGCCTGAGTATTAGTAGCGATAAAGAATAAAATTCACTGTTATTGCTAAGTTCTCATGAGGGTAAGTATCAAGGTGAGGAACACAATAGGAGCTTGCATAGGCAGGCTTTCACTGATACTTTCCCAGTCAAGCTAAATTTCAGAGGGAAATGAAAGCACAAATTTGTGACACTTGACAATTTAGCAAGTGTCATTTCCAGTGAGTAACAATCACAGCGAGTTCAAGAAGCCTGATAGAAACTCTTCCCAGAGCAAAACGCTGGGAAAGTACCGCTCTGATCTGCGGCGTGTGACACGCTATCACACCTGAATTTCTCCAAGGGCCTTTTTTCAAGCAGTTCTGTGCATCAGGACTTACTGTGCGCAAGCCACTTCACGCAAAAAGTGGTGCTATATTTAATTTGGTTAAAAATGTGAACGCATAAACAAGATCCTTCTACTCAGCAACTGGCTGAGGCTGCAACCCAGTAGTTGGGGAGAAGAGATTACAGGGCACTTCCTGAGGATCCAAAACAGATCCCAGGCAGAGAGATATAAATTCTGCAATTAACTTCTGTAATAGCAGGATCCTATTCAACTCATAAATCATTTTGGAACAATATTTTATCTAGAGCCACAGGGTATTGTTCAGTGTGAAGCTAAAAACATTTGTGGAATTTTATATTGAGTGCCATGGCTCTTTTTGCATTTTAAAGACCTAATACTTGACTCGCAAGCCATTCTGTCGCTGACGAATGCCACCTGATAATAAAAGCTTTGGTATTTTCCTTTTCATTGGTCTAGCAAAGAGCCAGGCCATGAGTCAGTGGAGTAATTCAGAGGCTGTTGCAGTGCTGCAGGTTCAGCCTGTGGCATCATCACAGCTTTTTCAACTTCACACGGGAGGAACAGCCCAATGCACCCGAGAAAACGGCTCCTGCCGCAGGTGAACAAGCCACAGCAAAACGCGAGGGATGCCTGTGCCGCTGCTGAGTTTGGGGACAGACCACCTGGTTATTATCTATCCTGCCCATCACAGGGTTGTCCTGAGATGCTGCTGATGGACTTTCAGCCACCCAATTCTCCATGAAGGCAGTGAGTTCCAAGAGACTAAATCACTTTGCATGGGCAGAAGAGCATTACAAACTGCTTGAAGTGGGTGAACTGCTTTGCCCAGAGCCTCGGCGGGGAAGGAGCTTTTTGGCTTGATGGAGTACGTGGTATCTTTCAGCTCCGAACACCCACTGCTTTCTTCCCCAAAGCCCCTAACAAATGACATCGCCAGTAATTAAGCAAATGCAGTTAGCAGTTCTATGGCTAATAAATTGTAACTGCTATTCTTAATGAGCAGAGAGACTCAATTAGATGAGGTTAATATACCAAATAAACGCTATTTGCTCCACTTCAGAATCATCCAAGGTGAAACATCCCGGCACTGGGAGATACCGAGCACAAAATACAACTGCACCAGAGACACTGATGATCAAACATTTGCTAATATGCAAACCATTAGGAGACCTGTCACTAAATATCTGAAATCTCCAGAACACAATAACTTGAATCACCTCCAATAATGGGCCAGGTCTGCTCAGTGCTGGCTCTACAACCCAGGCTCCACGAATTTGCTAAATTCAGGCCAGGTTCCCACTGTCTGCTCAATTTTACTTCCTTCCATTCTCAGGGGTATATCTAGGAGAACAACTAGGGATTATATTGGGTTGAGTCACAGCTTCTCCATATATTTTAGCTGTGTAACCTGCACCAGCCGTTCCTTCAGCCTTCACAAATGGGAGCAGGACTGGGGAGGAGCCCTTGCTGAAATCCTGAGTGCACCAATACCCTTTCTTAGCCCTTATCCACTTTCACTTTGGGTCCTCAGAGCATTAAGCTCTTCTGTTTCTTAATGAGATAATTTAATACAGAGCTGCTCAGGTTACAAAGGTTATGCAAGGAACCTCTATAACTAAACGTGGTTGCTGTAGCATCCAAAATTAAATGTACCTGGTAGGTTTTTTCATGTTTCCTGCATTACATACCCCTCCCATCCCTGTGTTTCCATTCCCGGGAGAGCAGGAAGGCTCACTCTCTGTCTGCAATGTATAATAAAGCCAAGATGTGCAGCACTGCTGCCAAATGGGCACAGAAAGCATGACAGGAGGGAGCAAGGAGGAGCTGGCATCCACATCACCTATTCCAGCAGTTCCTTTTGTATTTTGTTGAATCTTAAAAATAGCAGACAAGTCTTGCACACAGCGAGCATCACCAAGGCAGTGTTATGCCGCTGCCAGTTTATTTGTCCACTTTGGGGAACAACTGCCATTAATGTGGTCTGAGGGAGCATTTCCTATGGAGAGGAACAGGTTCCAGGACCAGAACCTGTGTTTGTTCACAGTTATGTGTTTTCAAAGCTTTTTAGTGAAGTTTGAAAGTCTTGGCATTTTCCTTCCCTCCAGAATGCTTTCTGAGCTCTTCCCTACTTGATTTTACCCAAAACTGAAATAAAAAATGATGGGGACTCCTGCCCAGGCCACTTCAGAGAATTTCTGATCAATTGGGTCCAGGCACCGCAAATAAGACTGGCAAACCCCCTAAAATCGGGCGGACACTGTTTAATTCCCTGGACGCTAATGCTTGTCAGGACCTGCCATCCAAGATCTACACAGCAGCATGTGATTTACACTTCACTGTACAGGTGCCTTTTCAGTCAATGGGAGAGTCAGAATTATGCCTGGAAAAGGGATGAAAAGCACAGAGACAGAAACAGGGGGATGAATGACCTTGTCGAGTAATTGATTTGCATTCTTCCTTGCTTGGAAACGGGGTGATGTGTTTCCCTGGGTACACGCAGGCAGCCACACAGTACTGGCATTTTGCATTAGCAAAACACCAAATGCAGTGGCAATTCCTGTTTCCTGCAACACAAGTTTTGCTCCTTCAAAGGTCTTTTGGTGGCAAAGGCAAGGCGAGATGGGCCGCTTGCTCACACTGCAGCATTCAGGTCCCTGAGCCAGCAAAACCATGTCTGCTGCCCCCACAACGGAGGGAGGAAGCAATTTCTTTTTGAGTTAGCTTTAATGCAATTTTCCCTGGAAGAAAGGAGTTGCAAATAGCATTAGGTTGTCATGCCCAATGTATGGCAGCAATTGTCGGGGTGCCCAGATCCTCTGCAGCAGCTTTGAGCTGGAGCATGAAGCACAGCTGCTGTCAAGAATACTTCCCTTGATTTGGGAGAAGGGAAGCAAAGCCTCTGCGGCACCAGAGGGGCTCCACCAGCTCATCCACCCTGTTTACCAGTCCCTGAGCTGCAGCCAGTGTGGGCAGAGGGGATAAAGCTCTGCCCACATTTCTGCTGTGGCCAAATCCAGCTCTGCAAGGATGCAAATAACCAGCTGTGGGCTTTCCCCATGAGAAGATAGGTCCTACCCTGCTATAGTCACACAGCGTGTGAACTCTTTTACCCAGGGACTTCTAAGTGAAGACCTCGTTAGGCAGAAGGCATATAAAAATCTCACAAAATTAGGCAAAGAAAAGGTGCTGAGGAGCCGGATAATGTGAGCTGGCAGAGAGAGCACAGCTTTGCAGTTTCCAGATGCTGCTGCTTGAACCTTAGCCACGAAAGCTAAAAGCACCATGGAAAGTGCAGGTGCAGAGGGAGAAAGAGGCATCCCCAGGCTTTGGCAGAGACAGCCACGGTGCACAGCATGGGGCAAGAACAGGGAACCCCCTGCCCTGTCCTGCCTCTCCCTGAGCAACTCATGGGGGTGAGCATGGGGGGGCTCCCCAGCCATCCTGGGGCACCCCTGGCTACTCTGTCTGGAGACACAGCCCAATGGTTTGGGAAACACCATTCCCAGCCTCCTAACCAAGCAAACTAAAGGGCAAGAGTGGGGAAGTCACCGATGTCTGCATAGCTTGTAGGGGCCAAAGTCTCCAGCCTTTTAGCTATGTATTGCTGCCTCGTTTATAAGTGGTTTCTATTTGTTTTAACACTTTCCTATTCTATCTGCTGCATTTTATCTGCTACTTCAAACCTTTGTTAGTGAATAGGTTCTTACTAGAATCATTAAATCCCATTCAACTCATCCAAACGCAACCCATTAGCTTTATTTGTTGCCTGGCTTCCTTATCTGCATTGATGTTATCTGCCGGTTCCTGTTGTAAAATAAAAGTTTCCTTATTGAGAGGAAGAAAGCAGTTTGCCGAAGGCAGAGTTTCCTTTTATTCTTACCCTGACCGACAGAGAAGGATACTTCCAGAAAGCTAGGAGGGATGAAACCTCACCAGAAACAGCCTCCCTACCCAAAACAAGGCCGGGAGACGAGGGGAATGCAGGATTGGTCGGATACCCCTCAGTGGAGCAACCATAAGCAGAGCAGGCAGGATGCAGCGAGGCACTGTATGGCAATATGTGTTTGCAATATTAGTTAATCCACTGAGCAGCTGATAGTTAAGCACCAAGCATCAGAGGTGCTGCACACCTGCAGCTCCAACAGGCACCATAGATGTTCTCACGTGTCCCCAGAACCGCTCAGGAAGTATTTTTCACATTTTAGTTTTTATGTACTCACTGCTTTTAAGACTTGGTTACATGAAGAGAGGTTTTAGGACTTCCAAAAGTGCCTGGCACATCCACAGAGCAAAATACTTAGCTCTGCACAGCCCGACCAACTGCAGCGTGCCCAACATGGGATCAAAGGAGCAACACTAAACTGCTGCTGAGGAGAAGCATGTTAGCTGTCAGGTCCCATTCTGACTATTTACAGGCAGAAAAAAAAAAAAACCAACACAAAAAGAGCTAGAGTTTAGAGGAATTTAACATTTTGAGTGAAAGTTGGCAGAACAGGGATTTTACCGGTCTCATTTGGCTGGGAAAAGCCTGATTCACTCTAGCTCACAGCCCTTACTAAGCTTATGATGAGCCAGAAGAGAACTGTGATTACAGCAGTTACCAAGGGATGGCTTATTGTTGAAATCAAATCAAGGAATTGGGCTATCTTTGAAGAGTACAGTTGAAAGACTGAGCAGAGAGCAAGATTTCAGGCTTAGCAACCCTAACCCTGTCTCAGAGAGCTGCTGTAAAGCAGGGAGCAGCAGCAGGAGGAGCAGATCCTCTCTCCAGGATACCAGAAGCCCATGGTGAGCAGGAGAGAATACAGAGGCCAGATTGGTTTAGTTGGGGGGGGGACACAGTGTCAGTCCTCTCAGGGCCTCCTCACCTGGGTTTGACTACTCATTACCATCATAGGAGTGCAAGCGAGGCAATTAACTGTGCTTCAGAGTCACTGCTAAACCTACAGCAAGATGAAGACTTAATCTTCACCTGCTGCTCTAATTATTGACGACTAGAAAGTGCTATAAGAAGGGCTCTCTTAAAGGAGATGACTTGCTTTGCAGCTCACAAGAACAGTCTCAGAGAGTCAATGAACTAGTTCAGAAGTTTAATCAACTTAGACAGGGCTGACAGTACAGAGCAGCAGGGTTTGACCAGGAGCAAGCATACAGGAACAGAATAATTAGGAGAGAAAACAGGGAGCACACAGAGGCTTTCGTTTCCTTTATGCCATTTGGCATCAAGAGCACTAAGCACCAGCCCAGTCACCAGCTCTGCCAGGTATAATGAGCTCCAATAGCACTGTAAGAGCTATTAGCCTGAGCACTGGTTGTTTGTCACAGCCAGGATTATAAACCCTTTAACACCTCTTTCAAGAAAGTACTTCTGAGTAGTTATAGCATTAGTAAAAGACTTCAGAAAAAGGCATTAAATCCTTTAAGAGCAAAGTCTTCTGTTAGGTCAGTGAAAAAGTTGCAGGACCAGCAATAGGACCCAAGAAGGGTCTTTGTAACACCACCCTCGCACTCAGTACTGCTGCGGTTCACTACAGGCAACAGAGAAGACATAAGTGCTTTCAGAACACTGAGAAATACAGTGCCTTTTCTAATCTTCTATTAAAAACTAAGGCAAAAAAAAAAGGCATCTATGATTTTTCCTGAGCACCTCACTCATTAAACCCTACATGAAACTCACCTCTCCCAGCAGATCTAAAAGGTGGCCCAGTCTTACTGCTGCCTTATATTGACCCTCAATTTGTTAAGGCAGACTCAGGTGGGCTCCAAGTAATTTGCTGCTTCTCCATATAAAGAGGAGTTCAAGCACCACCCCTAAATTCTGCTTCAGGAAAAGGGAAGGGGAAGGAAAATCTGTACTATTTTTAAGCTTCTGGAGAAAAGAGGGTCAGATTCTGTTAGAAGGCAGATGCTTCTGTGTTTGAACTTAGAGAAGTGGTGTTTTTAGGTTAAGTCTGCAAGTACAAGGATTTTTTTTTTTTCTGGTCTTATCCTGCAGGCATAAGAACAGAAGAAAAATGAGCAAAAACAAGTTACAGAGCAATTACGTAGCTAAGTAAGGATTCTGCAGAAATCTTGCAACTCATAATGCAATGCTTCATTTAGCGTGCTCATGTAAGGAAGGATAGTGAGTGAATGAGCACATTTGGAAGTCATAAGACAGACTTAAGCGCAGGCTTCAACGGGTCAGATCGATCCCCAGGAATTACCAAGCTGTGCTGCAGGGTTTCCTATGTGTGGGTCTGTGATGCTGGAAACTGTAGCTGAATCATACTTAAAGCAATGTGAAAGCAGGGCTTGCTCAGCTTCTTCTTATTGGGATTTTTAGTGGGAAGTATTTTGTGTGGCTTTCTCAGGCTTTTCTCAATGAAAAAAAAGCTGAAACTTAAATCTACAGGAAAAGAAGGTTAAAGGGGCAGTGTGCAGCTCTGCGGTGCATTCCTCTGCTCTAAGCCAGAGCTGCCCTTATCGTTCCTGGCAGATCCTAGGATGCCATTGAAGGCTTCCTGGGATGGAGAACTTGTCTTTCATGCTGCAGCCACTTGCAGAGTCTCATTTTCCTACTTGAAGTGTTTTTTCCTTATATTGAACATAAATCTTGCCCTACCCCCAGTGGATACTGGCAGGTCGTTTGCTTGTTCTCTACCATTCATCATCTTTTTTGGGACAAGGACAGATGCTGTCCCAGCACACTCTCTCATTGTGAGGCGCTCTTCTGCGGCTCTGATGCTAAAGAAATGAAGGAGAGGATTTTAGATGAGTTTATCTCCTCTCTATTGCCAAAGTTTGGGCTAGTAAGTGTAAATCTCATACAGATTTGAGGTCAGAAAACAAAGGGTATGTTGTATTACAGTCTGTTTTAGCCTTCCTATGCCAACCAAAAGAGATTTTTTTGGGGGTAGGTGCTTCTCATCTGATGTTTTCCATAATCTTTCTGTTGTTATAGAGGGGCCCCATTCCCCATTTGCAGCTCCTTGGATATGATCTAAACAGGTTCCTTCACTTCCCCTATTTCTGGCCCTGCCCAAAGAACAGGTAAGGTTATTTTGGCAAATTGGTTTATTGGTGCCTTGTACCTTGTGGGGCTTCATGTTCCATGAGGATCCTGTGATGAGACCTACAGGAGAGCTAGTGCTTCTTAATAAAATGCACTGGGATTTATGGCAGCTGAGGCAGTTTTGTCATTTCTGTGTAATACTGTTCACTGAAGGATTTGGAGAAAAATCTTCTGACAGATCCCTGATGACTTATTTCAAAGCATAAAATACAAAGTGCCAATTTAGGGAAATAACTGGAGAAATAAATACAAATTAAGTTTTTTTCCTTTTAATTTAGATTTCAGCACTTAAACCCCCATGCTTTTTTCTCTTCAAAAGAGAACTTAAAAAGTTTAGTTCTCCAAGCCACATATTGCTGGAAAAAAGGGATTTAAATTCCGTTCCTATAAGAGAGGCCCTGGCAAGCTGCCTGTACTTTGATCAGCAGATTTCAGATATTTGTGCTTTGGATTTGGCTCATTAAACTTCTCTAAACAGGGATGCTTGTCCCAGCCCTTGAGGTTGGAAAAAACTGATGGATGCATTTAAAAGGTGGCAGGACAGATGTCTTTATGCATTATACTTTTTAGATATTGTAGCTTTTTTCACCCCAAAGGACTCAGAAGGTTGATACTTCTAGTTCTTTGATGCTATAAATGACTAATTTGAATAATGTAGGCAGCTCAATAACCTTTTTTATTATTTGAAAGGTTATTCTGCACCTGAAACCAATGTGGCTTTAATGATTTACCTGCTTATGCTACTTGCATATCAGTCATGAGTATTTTGAATGTCTTCTATTGTTTCAATAATCAGACTATCTCTGACTGTGTGACCGGTGTTACGGAGCTATGCATATAGTGATATAGGTGGATGGATTTTTGCTTGCTTCCTGGTAGAAAGTAACTTCTCCAAAATCAGTGAGGATTGAACATAAACACATTCTGGGTGTGTTTTTTTCCAGCGCTGGATTAAACACTGTCAATAACTCCAGCTGGGCATGACCTTTTAAGAGGGCTGGATCATTTTTTTTTCTTTTTAATTATAGTCAATGCAGCGAACCGCAGACGGGAGCGAGCCAAAGCTGCGGTGAAACTGCTCGATATGTGAGGAATGTTAGACAGCCCCTGGACCGCATCAGCCTCAGCTAATAATCCCTGCTCCACCACAGGCATCTCGCGTGGTCCTTTGCTTGTGGTACCCTGCACCCAGAGTACAACTTTCTGCAGCTGCAAAATCTAGGTCTGGGTTGGGAATGAGTCCAAACCAGGGACAAAGGAAGGGGGAAAAAAAAAAAAAAAAGAATTTGAGCTCTCAAATGTGGCACATGGCTGGGAAAAACAGGTCTGCAAATGCCTTCACTGACTCCAGTGCAGTGGAAAGGTTTCTGATTGCACGTGTGTTTTCTCAGGGCTGGCATCTCCCCGTTAGTGCTCTCAGTACTAAGTGGCATGCTGCAAATAAGCAATGCAGCCATTAGGGCTTTTACCATCATCGTAATGGAAACAGCTGATTAGGAAGCTTTTTTAGAAGGAAGATGGGAAGGAAATGCTGTGCAATGGCCTGACCAAAGCAGCTGGGACAGCTGAGAGCAGGTCAGTGGAGGATTTGTGTAATATGCCCCTGGGAGTTATTTTTAAAAGCTATGCAAGTTTCCCACTTTCCCTTTTCAGGGTTGCAGGCTGTGTTGGGAGCAGGAGCAGATGTGACATACAGGCTTGTAGACCCATTTTCATCATGTGTTTACACGGCAGATAGGCTACTTAAAAGTTCCTGTCTTCATGGAGATTGTGAGATCTCAAAGGTCTGGTATTTATTTTACAGCAAGGGGTCATTAACTTCTCCGTCTCTCCATCCTGAGACTTGATGATGGCTGTTTACTGGTCTGCAAGGGGAGGAGTTGGTATCAGTCTACTCTCAGTTCTGGGGCCCTTTGTTATTAAAGTAACTAAAATTGCCACCTGAGACTGTTACATGGAGCTGGATGTTCAGTCTAGTGCTTTTAGCCCCATACTGTGAAAAGGTGTATGGAGATAAGACAAACAAAACCAGGGTACTCAAAGCAAGTGTACTCAAAGCAATATCTTTATTTCAGCTACTTTTCCAAACAGCTGTGGACAGGCGGGGTACAGCACTGAAGCAGTTTGCCTAGCAAGAACTTTACATGTAGCCTTCATAGAAATGGCTCAGGATGCAAACAAGACACTGGGGAAATGGGCAAGAAGGAACGGGGAAAAACGATGTTTCTTCCTGCTGTTTGTACCTTTCCACTGTTGTGTAAATAATACTTTAGGAAAAAGAAACCAAATCCCCTAAAATATCACTGCATGTAGTAAAGAACCTTTTTTCTTTCCAGTTTTCTTCTCCATTTTCCAGAAACAGGGGTGCTGTAAGATGGTAATTTTCAGATGTGAGCATGGCCTCAAATTCCAGCTTGGCAATGAACACTCTGAAATTGGACCCTATGGCAGGGCCCACCGTTTTTCTTAAAATAGGAAACACACACGTTCCCAGCCATGTTGGATGTTCTTATGTGATAAGTATTGCTAGCAGTACAGAAGTCTCGCAAAGCCATAGCATGTGGCTACAGCTGCACTTAAAACTCTGTGCCTCTGAAAAAGCTTTGCCAGATCGATATGCTGCTATTTATCCAATTCTAGCATTATGCTCTCTGAATGTTATATTACATGAAATGGAACAAAAACGTAATTTAGGGTAAATGTACTGTGCAAAATATTGTTCTTAACACTGGTGCGTTCTTGCCTACCTGAGTGGAGCAGACCTGGTGTAGGTGCTGGCGAGTGTGGGCCCTTATTAGCAGCACTGTGCACTGCAAAGATTCCCAGGCGTTGTTGTAGGAGTAATGACATTCCTTAACCAGCACCCAGGTAACTGGTAGCTGAAGATGACCCTTAGATATAATTAAAACGTCTTCTCTAAAGCAAAGCGAAGAGGTTAGACTTTTGCTACCAACTTGGTAAGCTCTTCAGAGATGTTTCTGGGGATCTATACAAGGCTGCAGAATTGGGGCCTTCTGTGTTCTTCTTCCCGGGGCACATAAGGGCTGAAGCCTTCTCAGTACTTGTGTAGCTTGCATCACCTTGAAGCACAGTCACCTCCATTCACACAGGTGTCCTTGGCATGGACAGACAACCCTGTCAGCAGGCCCAGAGGCCTGTAATCCTTCCTAGTGGAACTAGACATATGCATTTCTAAGAGGGAAGACACTAATGTATCTACCAAAGCTTTGAGCCTGAAGCTGATGAATGGCTACTCTATGGCTGGCTTGATTAAATGGCCATTGAAGATGATGTAAACATCAGACTCCTCACTATAAATGGCATTTTCTCTCTCCCTCTTGAACATCCTCACCCAGACCTCCTCTCCTTCCTGCAGGTCCAGCATCAGGCTCTGGCTCTGCATGATGCTCCGATCACTGGGCTGGGCATAGAGGATGGCCACCTCTTTCTCATTCTTCATCAAGTGCAGGTAGGTCTCCTTGAAGTTCCAGGTGTGGACGTTGAGGCTGAAGTAGTAGATTCCTGCCACATAGCAGAAGAACTTCCCCGAGAACATGTTGAAGTGCTTGTAGAGGTTCACAAACTCAGTGTCAAAAGTGACGTGCTGGAAGTAGTCTGAGCTATGAAGGGGTTTTCTCCGACCCACCGAGAAAGCAGCGTAGAGCTGCTTGCAGGAATGGCCTTGTGGGCCAGGCTGGCCTTTCTGTCCCTTCCGTCCATTAAAGCCACGTAGCCCTCTTTCTCCTTCCTTCCCAACTGGTCCAGGGTACCCTTTCTCTCCCATTTCACCTTTCTCACCTGTGAGCATAAAGGAAAACCTTGTCAAACACAAACATGCGAAGCCCAACCTGCAGATGCATCCTTGCTGGAGACAACGAGCAAAGCAGCTGCTAAAACACTGATTTCCCAGCACAGATATCTGGAAGCATTGGTCAGACACCAGCACCTTCCTAATTCTCAGCAGGCTAAAAATCCCAGCTGAAAGCTTGGCCCCACTGACCTTGTGGTGGCAATGATCAATAATGAAACTCCATGACCTCACTGGAGTGGTTACGTGAATCCAGTAGTCATGAACCCAGCACCTCTGTGCAGACGTTAGGGCAAGTTATTGATTCTGCTAAGGTCTGATTTGGGCTTGGGAGAGGTGGTTGGGTTCATCTGCTCTGCAGGACTCCCTGGTACGTCTTCTGTATTATATGCTTAATTTTTGTTTGCCTGCCTTACAGAGATAAAAATAGTGAAATGGAAAAAGGGAGTGAGAGTTTTTCCTGCTAACTCTACCATTTAGTAATTCTGTGATAAAATTTGCGTCTGGTTTTTAGTGTGACCTAACTCGAGCTTCCAATGATTCTGGTTTTTGATGGATTAGAGCCTTTTGTCATCTCTTCTCACTTGCACACATTTACAGCCTGTGCCATGTCACCCCTTGACCTTCTTTTTGGGTAAATAAAGTAGATGAGTTTCTTGGTGTAGGGAGGAGCACAGCTTGCAAAATGAGGGTCAGCAAGTAAGAGAAAAGTTGTTGTCATGGTAGTCAGCTTCACCCACCTTTGAGGATGGTGATATCTATAGTGGGCTGGACTTTGGGTACCGAATAGGCAGGGTCACTGCTCATCCTTGTGTATCGCGAGGAGATGATAGAGACGGGCTGCTCTGACGGCCCACAGCACCGCACACATGAGAGGCGCCGTGGTTCCCGTCTCGGCAGACCCTTTTCCAGCATGGCACTGACATTCACAGTGGACATCAAAAGCAGAAGAAACATCTTCATCTCGCTCATCTTCAGTGGAGCCAGCTGGACTGAGCAAAGGAACAGAAATGATTAACATGGTGATTCAAGTCAGAGCTTCTGATGGGCCATCTGTTAATGTTACCGCAAGGTGCATTTCTTCTGATTAATTATTAGCTTATCTTGTAATGGCACCAGGAGACTCCAGGTAGGAAGGGTGCCCCACTGCGCACTGTTTACAAGCAACGGAAAAGGCAATCCCTGTCTCATTACCTACAGTTGAAATATCTGACAAGAGACACCAGGTAAACAAAAGAAAAAAAACCAAACAAAGCCTGCTGAGATCGGAAGTTAGGGCTGAGCTGCTTAAAGCTGTCATAGCAAGCTCTGCTCAGGGTGGACTCGCTGCCTGGCTTTGACCATATCCATGTGCTGTTCCTAGCAGAATTTCTGTGTACACTTCCCATTTTTATTTTCCAGTGTGCAGAAAGGAAACCCAAATAGCTGCAACAAACAGACTGTACTGGGATTTGCTCTGCACAAACACTAGTTTTTGAGATCATCTGTTACATTTTTCATCTGCTACTGGTGAGCTCCAAAGGCCCTGAATACTGGGTGAAATGAACAGAGAGAAAATGTTTCAGGTGGTGCAAAGGAGGTGAGTTTTCTCTAGCTCCCCATCGGCCCCCTTCCTAGGGAGCCGGGGACAGGCAACTGCCTCCTCATACCGTGTATAATTAGTGTCATTCTACTGATTGCAGCGGTGTTTCATACAAGACAGATTTTGGACTGATGCCTTTTGGTTCTTATCCAAAGTCCAATTAGTTAGATGGACTCTTGTTGACCTCAGGCTGGGAACAGCTTTTACAGCTCCTCTTCTACCAGCTTTAATTCCTGGAATAGTTTGGGAAGGTAGCAGTGAAAGCCTGGGCTTTCAGAAATAGTTCGATGAACACTCAGGCCCCATCTGCAGAGGGAGGGAGGGAATTCTGCCTTGGAGCTCTACAAAGGCTTCACTGGGCACAAAATGGACCAGTTGAGAAAATATGAAAAAAAAAGTGTCAGTACGGGGCAAGGTACTTGGATTGTACCGGCGTTCCTGAGAGATGCTTTCTTCTAGTTCTTACCTGCCCCAAAAGAACCGTCATTCACACCTTTTATTACTTGGTGTAATCCAGCTCCCTGGAAACCCGATGAATACTTATTAGCAGCAGCATAATAACTTTCCTTCTGACAGCAGTGAAAGTTCTTTCATCAAATCTGTCATAACTTGAAATGATCTTTCTATTCATAATTGTACCTCATTCCAGGTACAAGTCTGAGGAGGGATTAATACTTCTTTTATATCAGTGGTCAGGGCCTGAATTTCATTTTCATTAAGTCCTTTTTAATTTTCATTCACTTCTTAAGCCATCTTTGTGCTGCCAAACAGGAACAGAAAAGCAAAGCAAGTCTAAATGGACAGCAGGTCATAAATAACCAACCTGTACGTGACCAGAACAGAAAGTTCTGCACCATGAAGAGCATTTGGGGTCCATATAATGTCTTTGGGTTCTCCTCTGCTGTAATTAAAATTTGTGCGTATACATAATTGTCTAAAGGAGACTCCATGGTCACTCGGAGTCTGAGGCCGTCAGGGCCAATATATCCTCTGTGGGACTAAAATCTATTTAGCTCTTCTTGGGAGTGTGGGTTGTCAATAACCTGGGGATAAAGTATAGGCCATTGGATTACATTATCAGAACATTAAAACCAGAGGACATAATTGCTCCTAATACCTTCACGAAGGAGAAAGAGCATTCATTAAGAGGGGTATTCATAATGGGAGGAAGAGAAAGGATTCATAAATATGAAGAAATTACTTTACATTTTTATAGGCCATTATTCTCCCTAAGATGAATGACTTTCCTATTTTTAGAAGTGACTTAAGGGGAAAAAAAAAAAGCCTGGGTGAAAAATCAGTGTTCAGGCGGTGCACATTTTACATTACTGTAATCCAAGCAGCCGTTGAAGAAATCGTGGCCACTTGCATGATTCATGAAGAACTATTACTCAAGTTATTGGCTAGAAATTGCATTTGGGAAAAAAAATGAAGCAAACGATGCAACAATCCAGTCAATTCAGGGCATCCTAGAGCTGACACCCCCCCTGCTACGTTTCCATTCAAAAAGTTAGTGAAGTTAGTTCACTAAAGTGGCAGAGATGTGCATTTGGTTGCAATATCTGTGGTTAGGTGAAACCTTAATGATATAAGCGAATAAACGGAGTTTCAGATTTGCAATCTGCTCATAACAGACAAGAAAGGCCAGGAGAAGAAGGAAAGAGGTGGAGAGAAAGGAGTCTGAGAGGACTGCAAGAAAAGGACGATGAATTCAGCAGTATGGGATTATGTTTGGAAGATATCCAGCACAAAACTGGAGAGCAGGTGAAGGAAAAACCCCAGCCCTCAGAAATCAAATGTGCAACAGGAAAGGAAACAAACCTGGTAAGGATTTCCTTATAATAAGATCATGTCAATCTGGAAAAAAGAATGATTTGAGCCAAATTTCAGAGGAGAAGCAACTATAACTCTCATGGTATAGGGGAAGTAAAATCTGAAACCTTAAAAAGAAAGATACAAAAAGGATGAAGCTCAGAATATAGACCTATGAGGTAAAGCGAGAGGCTGTTTTCAGCCATTTGTTTTTTCCCTTAAAGATAATTATTGTGTCCTTATTTTGTCAAATGTGGCAATGATGGATTTGACTTCAGCTGCACAGGTTTATCTTCTTGGGAAGACAGCAAACAGCAAACTTGGCTTTGCTCTGCTGTGCCCATGACTCACCAGAGCACAGGCTGGGAGGCTGCCTCTCCGGCACATCATTCACATCCCTGCACAGGAGGGACATCCATCCTCCTTCCCACCAGGATCCGACACGCTCGTTAGTGCCTGAAATGATGCATTAGTCCTGCATCAAATGCCCCAAGGCTGCAAAACTGAGTGCGTTCCTCCTTGATCATCCTTCACAACACCACTCTAGAGATGGACAGGAGCGTCCCGAAAGCAACAGATTAAAACTGGAAGTATAAATTATTGTCTTCTGTACAGGGAACCTGCAAATCACAACCTGGTTCAATTCAGAAATCTTGTTTTTCCTATCGGGTAGAAAAATTCAGAGATGGTGACGGACGATAGACACACACGTTCTAATGGCTGGGAGGAAAACTGGTCTCACGTCTTCAGAAACTTTGAAGGCTGTAAATGTTTCACTTGAGGAAAAGAAGATGGTCTTGGCCCTCCCTCTCTCAAAACCTTTTTTTCAGTTCAGCTTCTTTGGCTCTGCTTTTAGCTTGGGTTCATTTTGAAACAGTCAATTGACAATTAATGAGTTTGAAACATTTCATGAGTTTGAAAAGCTTGCGGCAACACGTAGAAAAATGTAAATTGTTTTGATGCTTCTGACACGTCTTGCAAAATGCTCGCAAAGCAGAAATCTCACCACAAGGCTGAGTGTGTGACCCGTTTGTTTGCAATAGGTCATTTCAAGATAAATGACTTGCTCTTCCCATGAGATTTTCAAGCCTCCCCACTCCAAAGCCATGAAACACAGCACAGTCCCCAGCCTCTGCAAGCGGAACCGGGATGAAACCCAACAACCAAGTGTGAAGTTAATCCGATGCTAAGGAAGGAATTCTCCATGTGCAAAATGAAAATTTATGAATGATGAATTGAGATACCTGAACTTGATGAAAAGGCAGTTAATTTCAGTGTATTTTGGTGATGACGATGACTGCTGGTGGTGCTCATTATAACATTAGAATATGTGTTATTGTTGGAGAGCTTTTTAAATGTAATGAAAGGTTTCTTTGACTGAAACCACCCTTTAGCTCAGGTTTAAAAAGACTGTTTGCTTTTTCTGTCTCTTTTCTTCCCCTCTGAATTTCTAAGTAGAAAGATAAGATTAAAATATTACTGAAAGGGATTGTTTGTTCAGGTATTTCTGCCTGGTCCAAAACAAGAAGAAAAAGCAAGTGAAAATACCGGTTTCCTTGCATTAAATTCAACCACTCCCATTGTTGAGACCCTTTTGAAAGGGTGTGTCTGTCTTCCTAACCAGAGCTGGCACTTCAAACCCTTTAACGGCTGCTGCCTCGCAGTCCCGATGAGGATGCAATGCCTAAACCAGGGACACTGTTGTCTACACGTTCAATCCAAGGCAGAACAGATGATTAAATAATGTATTTTTGCTCTGCACTGACCTTGGAAGTACCCTGATTTAAAATATAATGCATCAAGCTTCTTATTTACGTATTTTGTACCTGCTATACACATCCTGCATCAAAAATGCTGGTTTTCCAATGACACCTGGCATTCCCCATGTCTGCTAGCAAAAAAAAGCCAAATCCCTCCCATGCAGGGCTTTCGAGAGGGAAGGGCAGAAGCCATTAGTTCCAGTTCAGGGAGTTAAATGATGTGATTCTTTCTTCTTGTGTGCAACTTGTTATTTAAATATATTTTCTTGATGCTATTACAGCTGAAGAGAGCACCTTGATTGATTTTTTTGGTTCATGATTGAGTTTAATCTTATAGCTCAAGGTAGACAGCTTATGTATGAGGCTCATGCAAAGTTTTTTAATGATTCCATGTACCTGAAGAATTTTAACACTTTGATGTAAAGTAATGCATCTGGGCAATAGAAATTATAAGAAATCCCCATAGCATCTGCAAAAATAGCTTCCTTGCTCTGCACACAGAGAAGATAAAGCAAGAATGCAAAGCAAGTCAGCCTGGAGGCAGAACCAGAAAGTTTTCCCTGTGGTTGGCAATGCGGAGTTTGCAACCTGGACCCTAATCTTGGCCGAAACTTGTCTGGTCCATCGGCACTGCAAGCAGCCCCTATGGGATGTACAGATCAAGGCAAAGGTACAGATCTACCATAACATACTACAGGCTGGGTTTTCACTGGGTTATGTGGAAGTATGTCCTTACCTTGCAGGGATGCTCGAAGAATAAATCCCACTAATAACTGTGCTGTTGCAATATTGAGAGTTCACGAGGCAGAAATTGCTCTTGGATCCCTGAGCTGCACTTTAAACTTCTGCTTGCATTTTCCTTCCCGTTATTCCTAAGGATTCGCTCGGAAAAGCAATCTATGACTATCTTTGCTTCAAATTCACGGCGCACAGGACAACACCGGCCACTGCCCATTTTAATTAGTGACAAATCTTAGCTGAAAACCCAAGAGAGCTGTTAAGACTAAAACCTTTCTTGCGCCGCAGAGATGGAAAACACATGGATATGTCAGCCTCGAATCTCGGCGTCACTCCAGAGATGGAAAATATTCCAGTTCTGTTTTTTTACCTTTTGTCTTCTTTCAAGCCTCGACCTCCTCACTGCTCCAGACCTCCTTGCACCGCCAGCAGCAGGAAACGAAGCATCGTTAGGGCCAGGTCTGTCTGGACACTGGACTTCCTCTTGGAAATGATTTGTTCAGGATTTTTTTTTATTTTCTTCCCCGGGAGGATCTAAAATTTCTTCATGAGCAACTGACTGTAGAAAAGCCTAAAACACTCAAGGAGCTGGTGTGCTTTCCCAGGCAAAGCTGCCACAGCACAGCAGTTCCTCTGCCCGCAGTGCCAGAGCTGAGCGTGGGGCAGCTCCTCTCCGACACGGTGCTACAGAGATGCTTCGCTCAAACTGAGCATCAGGAGCCCGTCTGCAGCCATGAAGTGACTTGAGGGCTTGCAGACAAGAATATTTGGAAGCCGAAAAACAATGTGGCTTAAAAATTTCCGCTGTCTGTAGTGGTTTGCAGATGACTGGCGTTAACGCCCTCTTGTCCGCAGTGTTTATACAACACGCTGGGGTGAAGCAGAAGAAGGACTGGGAGTGCTGCTGGGGACAGCTGGGTCAGTTCCAGGCCTGTGAGTTGTGAGTGGGGCGGGAAGAGAGGCAAAGCCAGGATCCGGCCATGGAGAAGTCCAGGGATGTTACTGCATCCATATTTGTAATGGCCTGGCTGAACACTTGGGCAGTGAGTTTGTAGCTCTGTTTCTAATTATAGGGCTTGGTTTTTGTTTTCTGGTACTTTTTTAGCGTGTGCCTATTTCCGCAAATTGCCCTAATTCCTCTGTCCTGGGAGGAGCTGTGAAACACCTTCACGCTCACCAGTTTGTGCCCCTGAGCATCAGTGGTTCATATGGTCACCACGTGCTCTCTCCAGCTGCGATTTCCCCTATCGGGCGTGGGAAGAGATGAGGATCCCAAGCAAACATCCCTTCCTATTGCCTGCACACGCTTAGACCTGGGGGATTGTAGGGATTTAACACCATCCCCTGCAGGCGCTGTGGGAGGAGAGGCTGTGCCTGTGTGGAAACACACCTGCATCTTCGCATGGCACTGCCTTTCCTGGGCTGCGACAGGGGCTGTTATCACACTTACCTCAGCACGGACCAGCAAAATGATGTTCGCTGGTCCCTAAACAAATAACTCCCTCTTTCTCCTTGTCCTTGCCTGCACCAGGAATGTCCTGGAAATGACTCTGCTCTGGGCGAGGCGGCTCCTTGAAAGCGGTCCCATCTCCATAGCAAGCCCAGACAGCGATTCAGCCCAGGGCTGCTGAGGCGCAGGGCAAGTTACGGTAAGTCATTCCCAGGGCAGCTTCCCTGGTAGAGCAAATCACCCTGACGAAGTGGACGGCACCCAGCCCTCCTTCGTCCTTCCCAGCAGAGAGGCAGCTTCCCCGTGACTTGCCACCGCTGACTCAGCTGTTCCAGGAACTCAGCTTTCTGTGTGCCGAAATAAAGCAGGCAGAGGTGTCCCCACAGCGAGTCCCGTGCGGTGCTGTCCCTCCTGGGTGGGTGGGAGCACCAGGACACGGATGCTGGCAGCGGCAGGACCATCCCAACCCCTGCTCACGGCTCGGGAACAAGCAGCACAGTTCAAATGGCTGCAGTTCCCCGGCAAGGCTGGCGAAGCAGAGTCCCCTGAAAGTTTTCACGTCTGCAGAGGACACCAGAGAACAGCTCTTTCCTGCCCTGGACTCACGCAGAGCCTGCATCAGATCGGAGCCGCACGGGATGGGGCACCCTCCCCATCCCACTGCTCAGCCACAGCTAAGAGCAAAGCCAGACTGGGAGCAAGCATCGTTCTGGAGTGCTAAGGGTGGTTTATGAAACAAGGAGTGTTAGTAGGAACAAATTAAAGCCAGCCTAGCAATAACCTGGCCTTGCACTTATTTCACCTGCTGCAGTGAAGCCAGAAAAGCGAGATGAAGCAGAGACCACCTCTTTTTATGACTCACCCAAGCAACCTGCTTCTGCAGGGTGGGAACGCTTTGTTCCCTATAGTATTTTTTTTTCCCCAACTTATTCAGATCCATTTAACTTACCTTGTGAGTCAGAACCCCCTGTCTCTTACTTTCCTTGCTGTTGCTTAGCAGGATGCATAATATGAAAGCTGCCGTTCATTCAGGTTTTTCAGTTCTCGGTGGCGGCTGCAGCTTCCTAGCTGGAGTCCAAATGAAACACTGAAAGTCAGTCCGGCTCCTTATGAAACCCAGCAGCTAGGTTGTTTGCAAAAGCAGGGTTTTTTTCTTGTTTCTTTGCTTGCATCAACTCGTGCTGGGTTCCTGTGCTTTTGTCCTTGCTATAGTTTCCTTAGGACTCGCAGCCAGTCTGTCGGGTTGCACGGTGCCTCTCACAATGATGGAAATGAAGACCAAAAAAATTTGTGAATAAAAAAAAAAAATGTATCAAAAAACCACAGACCCAAAACCACATCCAGTGTTCCAGCCAAGAGAGAAAGTGCTGCATCACATGGAAATAATTTTTCTTTGGGAGATTCCAGCATCTTTTTAGGCAGGAGAAAGGAGAAAAGATCAAGCCAAATGCACAATCAAAGCTCTGGATTTTGTGCATGAGCTGCAAAGGTGGCAAAAGCATTTTGAAGGGGTGCAGCAACGGCAACTGCCCCTGCGGTGATGCTGGGGAAAGGTGCAGGTGTGTGTCTGGGTGCCTGGGGACAGGCCAGCACCAAGGGAAGATGTCATCTGCACTGTCCCATGCACCTCCCTGCTCAAGAACAAAGTGGTGGCTCTTTGCTTCTGTGAGAGCAGATTTGGGGTCAATCTCAGAAAGGTGATGTGCAGCTGGAGTATGCTGTTTTCCCTCACTGCTTCGCAGGGTCAGGGAATAACGCCTTATGCCAAAGCATCCACAGCAGGATACGATGAGTATTAGCATCCTATGATGGGGAAAGGAAGAGGAGGGGTGAACCTTCCTCACTGTGTGTCTGCAGACAGTTTTCTCCCATCACTACCTGTTCGCTGGTGGTGTGTTTTGCACTGGCTTTTTCCATGATGACCAGAAATGGCTGGAGATCAAGTTGCCACTATTTCACATTAATTGGGACTGAATTACTGACTCCTCTGGCTAATTGCAGGAATTACAGCCAGGGTGTCATGAGGGTCTGTGAGGGATGGGAGGTGTGGACACCATCTCCAAAGGAGGCTGAGCAGAGGGCATCTTCAGAGAAGCCGTCCAGCCCTGTCCTGCCTGGGCTGGCCCATCTGCAGAGGAACGCATGGTGGTCTTTGTTTTTAGTGCCCTCACTTTCTTAGCTGAAATTGCACATTAGGTCATTTCCAGCCCTTGGAAAAAAGCACATTGGCACCCTTATATAAAACCAGGTTTTGGGTGGTTTTTTTCTTTCTTTTTTATCTTTTCTGTTTTGCAAAAGAAAAAAATTTGCAATTGTAAAAGAGGAAGTTAAAAGAGATGAGTATCCTATGTAGTGCAACTCCAGCATCATTCCTGCACCAGGACTGAAAAAGAAAAGCAACACTTTTGATTGTCCTGAGAACATCAGGAGGGGAAAGATGTGTTTTGTCCTCTCGCAGTGCCCTTTGCCACTTCAGGTCAAAACGTGGTGCTTTAAATATTCCTCCCCCGCTGTCCTCCTGCTCTGCCACCTGCCCTGCCCCAGACTCCAGCACTTCCACATCTCACTGGTCCATGGGGGCACATGCTGGCCAGGTCATGCTGTATTTTTTTTTTTTTAAACACTCTCTGCCTTACATAAGGAGGGATGAGATGTGAGAACACCTTGGGAACATCTCTGCTTTTTCAAACCTCTTCAAAGGCTTCCCATCCCTCCATGACCCAGCCAGGCAGGAAACATCTCAACCGAGGTCCCCAGAAAGGCCCCCCCATCTCTGCTCCAGGTGCTGTTGTGTCCCAGCTCCTCAAAGCTCTGCACCATTGTACCCGTCCCCCATAGCTCAGAGGCAGGACACAGCTGTCATGATGGAAAAGGGCTTTTGCACATCTCTGCAGAATTAAATAAGAAATAATATAACTGTTAAAGCTGTAGGTGGACCTGAGTTATAAAAGGGAGAACTCAAATTGTTTGCAGATGACATGTTGGGAATGTTTTTATATAGGTGGTGTTAAATAAAACTAGCTGGTGATTAAAAAAGACTGCAGCAGGATTTTTATTTTTTTTTAAATTCAAAAATCTGCAACCAGAGTGATGAGGAGAGGGAATAGGGGCTATCTGGGCACGAGGACTGCCCTCGTATCAAGGGGGAGAGAGGATTTACACGAGCCGATGGTGCTGTACTGGGAGGCTCCGTCAGCAAGGACGAAATGTAGAGGTTTGCTGCTGTCCCGGCACGAACCCGAGCAGCGTCCAGCTCTCCATGAGTCACCCTCCGGTGCTGGACTCCTCCAGCCCAGCCTTCCTGGAGCCCCTCTGTCCCTCTTCCCATTGCTGTCCCCTCCTGCCGCAGCAGTGGTCCCCAGCCCAGCCCTGCATGAATGGGCAGGAGTGGCTGCTCCAGACAGAAGCCACCTGCCAACGGACACCATGAGCCCCATGCAGAGAGGGGAAAATGCAGCTACAGCCTTTCCAAAGCTGCCAGGAAAAGCAAAACCTTACTCATGCTCTTTTTGGAGGGACCTCAAACAGTCTCTAAGAAAAGAAATGCCTTTGCCTCAGAAACGCCAACCAAAAGCCTTTCCTGTCATGTTCTCTGTTCTGGATTAAACACCAAATTTGTGTAATCTTTTCTCATCCGTTGTGTTTCCAGGTTACTCTCCTCCATCTCCCTGCTCTCTGGTTGGCGCTGGTCAGCACCTTTGGTGGAAGGGAGAGATGCCTCCATGTGTCCTGCATCAGTGTCCAGCCACCCCTGTGGAATGGCTGCATTCATTTACTTGGTCCCACAAATCACCTGAACTCCAGGAGTAAATATTCTGCATTAATGCATTTGTGTCATTGACAGTGGAGGCACCACATAGGTGACATCGATGCCTTTTCAGGATTTGGGTCTATCTGCCTCCCAGAAGCAGATCAGCAGTGTGTCCTGAGCACCCTGTGCACACTTCTGAGAGTTTCTTTCCTTTCTTTGCCATCTGGCAAGTATTTATAATTAGAACACAATTAGTAAATAATATCTATTAGCCCTGCTGAGACACGGGACCTGCTTTGCATCAAGTACATCCTTGCAACAAGAACCAATGCAAACCAAAGTGCAAAGGCAAATGCTGAACAGTTCAAGCAGAGAGAGATTGGAGTTGGGTTCCTGGCTCTGCTGCTGATGGCGCAGGGTTTTGGGAAAGCTCCCCTCCACCCTCCTGGGGGTGGCACGTCTCTTCTTCCATTCTTCACTGCCTATTTTTAGACTAAGTTCTTTGGGCAAAAAAAATGTATAATTGGAGTGCAACCGGGCAGAGCTCTGGTTTCACAGGGGGGTGTGAGGCCGCCACTGAGAGCTTACTTGCATGGATATAAAAATAGTTTATAGATGTAACTCGATAGGAAGTGTGTTTGGGGCTCCAAAAATGACCTTAGCTGGTCAAAAACTGTCCCAAAACAGTCTATATGAGAGGTTTTTATTTTTACTTTGAAACTTAGGACAGAAGAAAAATGTTATGGTAACCAGCGCCTGGCATCAGAGCTGGTGTCTCCAGATTAAACAGGTTTTCTGCCTCTTAAAACGACAGCCCCCTTTTTCGTAATAATAATCACATTCAAGGAAGAAGGATATTTCTGTTTACACAGTTGATTTATAAAGCTTGGCTTTTGTCCATGCGGGGAGCAAGGAAACAAAAAATCAGTTCTGCAGACTGCTGAAGCCTTGCAGCAAATTAATAAGAAACTCTGTGTGCGATGGAGCAGCGAGTGCAGGGCACGCTGAGCCCGTCTGCCTCCTCCCCACGAGAGAGAGCGGGACAGTTATTGCGAGGAATGTGATAAGAAACGAAGCAATATTCAGCTAGAAAATGGACACACTTATGGTAAATTTAAGGGACAAAAATAGCAAGCTGGCAAAGCCATGGTTTTCTTTGCAGCCTTGGCGTGCTAAAATTGGTCTGGTCTCCAGGGAAGTGAATGTTTCTTTCTAATCATTTAGTTGATGAAGTATCTAGGTTTTTAGGAGGGTGCTGACTTTGTGCTGCAGGAAGAGGAGCTTCCCCTGTTTGGAGCATTTACGGCTGGGGAAGGATACCCAGAGACACACACTTGCACGAGTTGTTGCTCCAGGAGCCAATATCAGTGATCCAGGACGAGAGGTAACGGGCACAAACTTGAACATAAGAAGTTCCATCTAAACATGAGGAGGAACTTATTTACTTTGAGGGTGGCAGGGCACTGGAATAGGCTGCCCAGAGAGGCGACGGAGTCTCCATCTCTGGAGACATTCAAAACCCCCCTGGACACGTTCCTGTGCAACCTGCCCTAGGTGGACCTGCTTTGGCAGGGGGGTTGGACTAGATGATCTCCAGAGGTCCCTTCCAACCCCATCTCATTCTGTGATTCTGTGGTTCTGTGATTCTTTGTGACCCTGTGCCAAACCCGGGATGTGGTCAGCTGTGGCTTGCCGGGATGCTGGAGCCTCCGGGATGCTGGAGCCTCTGGGATGCTGGAGCCTCTGTGCTCTGCAAACGCACTTCCCTGCATGGCCAGGCCACAGGCACAGCTCTGCTTGCGTAAAAAGGCATTGGAAATGTCTCAGCCAGTGTCCACAGGCATGCTCATCCTTGCCCCTTCTTTAAAGTGAAGGCACATATATATTTTTTTTTAAGCTTTCAAACACACTATATATAATGGCTGAATTTATTTGAGTTGTAACCAGTTCTTTAAACGAAAAGGCATGTTTTTGTATGGATTTTTCCACCGTGTTGAACTCAGTGAGACTGCTGTGTGTTTGCTCTCCCCTCCCGCTCAAGGCCGGGGCTCTGTGCCATGACAACGTCTGCACCACGTGGCAGAGACATACACGGACGATTCCTATGGAAACATTAAATATTAAGCTAAGTTTCCTCCTGGCTTTCTGCTGGGGTGTCATTTTGGATCCCAACAGCCCCCCTGGCATTCACCAACTGCAGCCAGACCTCTGTGATGTTTAACTACGAGCCCAGACGATGCTCGGGGAGCCGGGAGGGTGTGTGCAGAGATATGATTAATGCAGCGGCTGTGTTAGACTCCAAAATGAAGTGGAAAAAGTGAAGAGCAGCTCTCTACTCACTGCCATGTCAGCCAGGCAGCGCAGGAAGAGTTTTCAAAGCCTCTAATACAGTAATCCCCAAACGATAATATAATTCAATGCAATAAAGTGTATATATATATTCATGTGTGGTGCTTTCAAGTGGCCAATTGCACAAAGCCACAAATAATTACGAGCTAATTGGAATTTAAACAGCAGCTTGTGAATGATAATGGGCAACTGCTTAAGAATAATTTACTAAATGGCGTGAAAGCTGTGATTTCACAACAGAGTGAGAAAACATTTATGGCTAAAGCCTGGTTCTAAGGGGCACTGAAAGCTTTCCGGATGAGAAGAAATGCTGCCTGTAATAGGTAACGAGGAGAAGTGGGTGGCTTTCTCCAGGATGCCGGAGCCTTCCAGGGCTGCTCATGCTGAGCAATATTTGCAAAGGGGAAATGAGACGACCTGGATAAATATAGGTTAATCAGCCTTACGGTGAACCTGTCAAAGTAACAGAATTGCTGATGATCTCTAATGAAGAGTTAATGGAGGGTAACGCGGCCAATGCCAATCAGCCAGGACTGGTGAGAAAAGACCTTGTAGACCTAATTTCTATTATATATTACAAGTTTATTTGATGCGGGTACACAGACTTTGGCAAAACACTGGTCAAAACCTTTTAATTAAAAAAGGGAAGTGATACTAATTCAGGCTGGCATGGAGAGATGGGTGAGCATGTTTGCAGCAGTGTATTGGGGAGGGATGATCTCTCCCGCCATCCGGGCCAATGAGGCACAAGGCAGCAAGACCTGGTCACCATGAACCGGGTCAGCTTTGCCAGGAACCTGCTGAATAACCAAGTGGTACTCTTAAAATTGGCTATAACTGTGCTAAACTGCAACATTGATTCATCATTAAACCTCATTTACAAGCTGTCAAGCTTTCAGGCCCTGTTGTGAAGTCTAAATTTGAAAATCCAGAAGGATTGGAATCTTGGTTTTGAGTTAAGCCTTTGTTAAATGGAAATGAGAGTTCACAGTGGTCATAAATAGCATATCCATCTCCCCTTGTATCTGCCTTCCCTTTGCATAAAAAGCAGCTTTGTTATGCTGCATAACTTCTTAAGCAGGACTTAGAGCATGAATTCACTTTAAACCCTGGGTTTAGTGTGATTAGCACTAGCTAATCTTACAGGGCTTTAGGTACGTGCTGTAATGCTATCTAAACCCGTTCTGTGCATCCCCTTTTGGGGAGAGCAGAGCAGGTCTGTAGCCATTCTCACAGCATCTGTCTGATGGTGGGAAGAGTGTTCGCCCCAGTCAGTGGCACACACCAGGGAAGTTTCACACCATGGAAGTTTCACACCATGTACCATAAAAGGTGGCTTGACTTATTCTGTGCATTTTCTCACCCCCGCCCATGACTGCGTGTAATATTAGGCAATGATGAGCACTGTTCTGCCTTTAGACTCCTAAAAAATCCAACCCGGTGACAGACTCAAATCAAAATAGCTAAACTCAGGAAGAAATCTTTGGCACAGCACCAGTGTTCAGATAGTTTTATCACACTGACTGTATTTGTACAGCAACCAAAATGAGCTGAGAAGGAAAATATTTCTCTTTGTTGTTTTGTTTCCAGGACAAAAGAGAGTTTTGATTTTTCACTTTCATTTCCTTTCCAGTTTCAAGATTACTTGTAATTATGTGGTGCCGAGCAAATAAATGGTGCTCTACCTTTTTGTAAATGACTTGGAAGTTTTCTTTAATCCCTTGGTAGGGTTCACCTGGTATGTCATTCATCACACCGCTGCTCTGCATTCCAGCAACTGGGCTCATTTAATTTGCTAGGCTGAATGAAATAGCTTTACCATGCCTGCTTATACAGAAGTAATGATGGGTAGAACCCCGTAGCACATAATAATTGCTATTTTCCACAGAGAGATGCATGCATGTTCTCAGAATAATCTTTAAAAAGTTAAAACTCATGAGTGTAAGACGGGCTGTGGACAACAGAGTAAAAAAGACGGAGGGTGGTTTACTTCCCAGATTTGTTATTTTTCTTAAATCTCTCATTTTCAGCTTTAAAATGGTATTTGCTTGTTGAATCGCTGGGCTGTGGGACACCAAGCTCCCCCTCCCCGTGCTCGGCAAGAGCGGCTGCAGGTCCTGTCTCTCCCTGTGGGCAAAATGTCCTCACGTCTACAATCCCCAGGAACTGCTTGAGCATGTTCTAGGTCTGAGCCTCTAATACACTCATCCCCTCATAAAAATGTCAGTCTGAAACCCACCTTTCGCCTAAGACTTTTCTGTGGGAAAAGGAAAATGAAAATAGATTGCAATGATTTTTCACTGGGGGCATAAACGCAAGGGATGGGTCCAGACAAGCCCTTTTCTCTGAAGACACGTTGCTGGGACGGCTCAGCTCGACCCCACTGATTCTGACAGCACATTGACATGTGTCAGTCACCCCAGCAGGATCCAAACGCTGACATTTCGAGTGGTCCAAGCAGACCTTTCCCCAGCACAAAGGAGCTCCGGCCACCTTTGCCCAGAGGGTTTCTTGTTCTCGCACTGCAGCCCCCGCCTCGGCTCCCCTGGCTGAGCCCGGGCAGCGTTTCTGCTCCTGGATGGCTCCTGGCTCCTCTTGTAATCTCCTATTTAACACTCTCCAGCTATCGCCGTTCAGGCTTCACACTTATTTCCTGCACCGTGGCAGACAGGGCTGAAGCTATCGGTGAATTTTGATTCCCTGGTGGCAGTTGCCGAAGCAATGTGGAAGAGTTGGCTGAGATATCAATAAACTAAATCTGTCCCCTCCGGTCCTCTGAGAATTATTCTTCATTTCTTAAATTGAGGCTATTTTATAAAGTCATAGATTTTTGCTCTTAGCATTTAAAGGGTACTCAACCAGAGAGTCTTCCAAGAGCAAGGACCTGTGATTTAAAAGCAGGAACAAAAATCAGTCATCTCTGTGAGGGAATCAGAGATAAGGCAGTTAAATAAAAAATTACAGAATGTGCTTTATAAATAGATTCGTTGCCAAAACGTTTGCTGCCCTGGTGTTACTCCTGGGTTGCCATAAACCCCAGGAAGAAAGTCTTTGCTTTTAAGAACTTGTAATTGAATGAAAGAGAGAGAAAAATCTTCAGGTGCGTGAGGGGCAGAGATGGGCAGGGAAAGCTCAGGAGAGCCTGGGCAGAGGGTGAGATGTCCCCTGCGTGAGCTGTGCTCAGACACAAGGCTGCTGTTCCACCCTGAGATGTGCATGCTCCTGGCTCACATCAGATGCTGAGCGAAGTACACAGACTCTAATCTCTCTCCCTGGCATTTAGCTTAATGCTTTCAATCTTTCTTACCTGCCAAGGTATGAGCACTCACACAGATAACTCATACGGCTCCGGTGCCACATCATTCATCGAGCTGTGAATGCATCAGACGGGAATCCACGTGCCTGTGGCAGCAGGGAGAGGTGACTTCAGATGATCTGGTATAATTTTGGAAATAATTTTTTTTTTTCCCCCTATTGATTTGGGTCTCATTTTTAAGCACATGCAACATTGTTGTTAGTGTAAGACCTGGATGGGAAGAGGTCTCTGGCCGTTCAGATGGAGCAGGCTGCTCAGGTGGACCCAGCACCAGGAACAACCACGCAGATCTTTTTCCCATGCTGGCTGCCCGACTGAGGATCTCAGCTCAGCGCCCTGTACCCGCAGCTGGTATTGGCCAAAAGTATCATTTTTCTTCTTGCATCTGGAGAACAAGAGAAGGAGGGGCAGCATGTAACATTGATCTGCAGGAGAGCTTGACATTGACATATACCATGAGTATTTTTAGCATCCAAGCGCACTTTTTCTTGGCCACATCATGACACCTGAGACCACTCCTACAACATCAGTATAAGGGTAATCGTTTTATGACGGGAGAGGGGAGGCACAGAAAGGTTAAATGCTTTCTCTCTGTCTGCACGGTACGACAGCAGCAGACCTGGGAATCAATCTCAGGATCTTCCTGCACCTCTCCGCAACAGCCTTGGAGGCTGTCAGAAGCTCGGCGATAGCTCAAGGGCTAGCTGCCACTTCGGTCACTCCTTAGCAGGTCTAATGGAGACACTTTTGTAAGGCAGGCAGGTAATGCACCAGCTCCATGACAGTGGCATTCCCAGTGCCCTTCCCAGCTTGGCCAGCACAGCTGCCATCCATCATCAGGTGCATTTCAGCACTGTGTTTCCAAATGAGGCTGTAGTACAGTAGCTCCTAGGCACAGCACCAGCAACTTCAGAGCAGTTCAAGGTAATAGGTGACAGAACACCAGGAACATTTCAAAGTGAAGGTGAGAAAGGCACATATTCACCGTCTGAACCTCTTACTCATTTCAGACCAGAAGCTGCATCCCTTTCTTGAGTCTCGCTCAAGCAGCGCTTCAAGTCTCCAATGTACAAAAGCTCAGAGGCCCGAATTCACCTGAATCAGTGCCATCAGCTGTCAAATCTTTGGGGCTGCCACAGCCTCGATGCAACTCTGTGGGTCAGTGCTCAGGACGGGCACAGGACTTCGGTGTCACCGGTGCCACGGTGCAACGTTGCCTGAGCTCTTCACAGCCTTCACTGCATTTACCTCTGAGATCTCACTGCCTCAGGGCAGGCAACGGCTACAGAGTGGTCTTAGCAACTTGCAAAATCGGTTGAGTTTTTGGCAGAGAAAGGCACTGAGCTGGAGCCCTTTTGTTCCCATTGGCCTCTGAGAGAGGCTATTAATAGCTAGAGAATGGATAAGAAGAAAAGTGAAGAGTTTTAATTAGGCATCTTGATGTTGAGAAATTGGCCTTGGATGGGAATCCAGTCCTGTGAAATGTTTTTGGGAGTGGCAATGATCTCCATGCAAGATCTCTCAGGTTAATGACTTCCAGGCTGCTTTGAATGGGATCAGCGTGACTATCATGGGCTGATTTTGTTTTCTCCTTGGCAGCAGCATAAGAGCAAAGCTGCTGGCAATGCTAACCAGTGTTATGGCAGCTGAAGGCCTCCTATGGACTGCCCACGTATTTTAATATCCTATTCTTGCACAACCACCACGGATCAAACGAGCAATCGGGGCGAGATGCTTCTATGCTGAGCCCACCTTTTCCTTTGTTAAATAAAAATCACGCCTCTCTGCTTTGACGTTTCACTGTTGGCCACAGATCAATGCATAGGATGAAGACAAAACTGTCCATTCGCGTGGCCAGGAAGCAAAGTTTAGGACTGATCTTAGTGATGTTCGTCATCAGGCGTGTTCCTGTCTCAGGGCGACAAGCGCAAAGAGGAGAAAGTATCTGCCAGGGGCATAATGTGGAGCACAGGGAGAGCCAGAGCAGATCTGCCCAACCACAAACAGCAATTGCCAAAGACAGATGTTTGTCTGGTCTTAAATTACATTGCCTGCATGCCTGGAAAAGATACTGTCTTATAAATAGCAGTGCTTCAATCCCCTGTGGCTTTGCATATATTCAGGTCCCACTGCAAGGCATGCGGGTGTCAGACAAAACTAGCTGGAGATGGGCTGTAGGTAGAAAACATCCAGGGGTGTCTGGCAGTGGGGTGTCTCGAGCTTCTTCATGTGACGTTTTTGGTGAAGAGAGGGGGAGTGATTCATCCTTTCCGTTCTGCACCGCACAGGAGAAACCCGGGAAAAGCACCATGTTTCTGGCTGAAAAAAAAATGGTTTTAAGATTTTTGGCACTGAAGTGTTTCAACAAGAGTCCAAGTTCTCCATGAAAAGCAGACATTTACCACGAATATACAGAAGATCCAGGCTGTAAAGCAGCATTACCCCCATTCCAGTGCTGCCTTCATTTCCTGGGCAGGATCTCAGAGACCTCTGGCTGAGTAACAGAGATGCCAAGGATTGGGTGTTCATTGCGGATTAAAACCCAAACAGAGCCAGATTCCCAGCCCTCAGTGGTGCTGCCAGGGGGCTGTTCCCGGGACAGGGTGTGGATGATCCTGCGCATCTCCTCAGCTCCCACTCAGTTCATGGAGGAGGGCTTACTACTTGCAGGGCTATCCTCCACCTCTATGAGATCCACCTACCACCAAAACACAGATGAGTGTGGACCCGAAACTTCATCTTGTGCTTGTTTTTGGAGGCAGATGATGGTGCTGTGCTGATGGAGCCGACTTGCACAAATGCCTAGAGAAGCAGGACTGCTTTTTCCTTCCCATGGGGCTCAGCTCTCCTCCATGTGTGCTGGCCCCAGTGATGCTGCAGCCCAGCTCAGCACTAATGGGGACTGTTTGCAATGGGCTCGTTATGACCCACTCCCTGTTTTGGACCTTGAGGTGTCCTGTCCATGCTGCTTTCTCTGAGTAACCGTTTCTGTGCATTCCACAGGCAGAAAAACAAACGTCATCTAGCATTTTGGGGAGAAGGAGGGGGACAGCCAGTGCGACTCACCCATGGACTAACCTGAAACATTCTGTGTTGCAATTTAATGTGATGGAAAGCTACAATTAGCTCTAATTAAGGCAGCCTCATTGCCTCTCCGAGAGCAGAGCTGCTGTCAGTTCCATTTTCTTACCTTTCCACAACACCGACACGCTGCAATTCAGCAGATTAATACTCCCGGCACGAAGTGCTCCCCACGTAACGCTGATGAATGGGTGCTGAGAATTTATTACTAATATGCTGCGATGGGGCAACCCCAGCACTGGACTCCCTCGGGTGGGGATGTATTTATTCAGGGTAAAACATCAGAGCACAGAGAGTGCAGATGTGGGACGTGCCCGGGGTGACACAGTCCCCTGGCAGGGCTGGGATAAATCCACCTTCCTCCGTGTTACAGGTAGTGATGGGCCCATTAGAGCAAAGAGCCAGTTGCCTCCAGGCATTGTAAACTGAGTATCGTTCTCTGCTGTATGTCCTGAAGTGTCTCAGTGACATTTCCGAGCTGCGTCTCAGAAAACCGCTAATAAAAGGATAACACCCAGAAGTTATTATAAAGCATATCTCATACATTTTTGTCTCAGTCAATGAGCATCACTGGGCTTCCTGGAAAGAGATGTAAGACCCCTTTCATATCCTTTCTTAAGCCAATCTCTTTGTAAAACTATTTCATGTGCAGATAAGGCATGAAACCTGCACCTCTGGCTTAGGATGAGTGAGCATTTCTCTCCTCTCTCCTGCGATAACAGCCAGGGCTGCTCTGCTCTGTATTCAGTGCAGTTGTGAGCAAAGTGAATCACTCTCATCTGTGATGCACTGTATTCAATGAGCAGAGATGCTCTATTCTTGCAATTAAATGTAATTTCTCTGTTGCCCTAGAGAATACAGAACCTTGCCTCATTAGTGCAGCCAGTCTTTGACTGATGCCAGGACAGGATTTTATTATAGCTGTGTTGCACAGGATACTGAGCCGAGACTTGTGCCATTTTGGGTCATGTTATTAACTGAAAAAACTCTCTTTTACAATGGATGGATTCACATCAGCAGATATCTTGAATGTTTTCCTGAAATCAATCATCTTTAGGGATTAATACACCTCTTGTTATGAGAGTGTCGAAGCCTCTGACAATCGCACACTATCTGTCTGCACACTCTTGAGCTTGGCCTGGAGCTGGATTCCCCCCCGCCCAGGAAATTCCACCCCATTTTACTTCTTATTTTGAAACAGAAAGGAATTAAACATAAAGAAATGTTGTGATTCCAATGCAATGCTTTATGTGAATTCCAAACGTCAGAAAACGATAGAATAACAGAATCATAGAATTGTAGAATCATGGGTTTGGGTTGGAAGGGACCTTTAAAGATCATCTAGTCCAAGCCCCCTGCAATGATCAGGGACATCTTCAACTAGAGCAGGTTGCTCAGAGCCCCGTCCAACCTGACCTGGAATGTTTCCAGGAAGAAATATTGGTGCATAGAATGAAACCATTTCATTTCAAAATAGTAAGAAATGTGTGCATTCCCTCCCAGGAGGGTCAGAAGAGGACATTTTGACATGGGGTGGCTTTCTCAAATCCTTTGCAAGAGCATTGTCAGGACTTGGGGAAAAGGTCCCAGGTGCTGGGCAGAGCAAGGAGCTCAGTGGTGACTGAGGCATTCGTCTCCATACAAGTAGAACATCCACCTCCCATCTGCAGGAGATGTGAACAGCAGAGGGATAACCAGCCAAGACCCAACAATTGCACGTCATTGTGGTTAATGGCTTATTGATGGGATTACAGCTTTGCTTTCCACCATTAAGATGCGAGACCTGGTTTTAGATTTTTACTAATTTGTTTGTTCGCAACTGTTCAATAGATCTTTTCTGCAAACATGCTTCAATCTCTGGGTTGTTCACAAACATGTTTGCTCAATGTATTCCTGTTCGCGTAACGAATTCCAGCTGTTCATTAGTATACCTATCCTATGATACCACTTCTGTTTCCTGAATGGATGCAATAAAATAGATACATTAAATAAAAAGTATTTTAAACAAGAAAGGAAGGGTGGAGGGGGAAAAAAAATGTTTCATTGATATTTTCAGGAAGAAGAAGTGAAAAACGCATGGACTTTACTCTGAAGAGGGCAATCTTTCCCCCGCGGAGGCAGAGCAGTGGGGCAGTAGAGAGGCAGGAGCAGATATCTACTGCACCAGCCATAGTCCAAGGCCACAGCCCTGAGTCATCATGAGTCAAAAACATGGGAAAGAGACAAAGTTTCACTGTTCACACCTCCAGTAAAAGCTAAACCTGCTCTGTAGAGCCTGATTCACCCTGTACTGTCATCCTCACCATATAAACCTCAATCACAGTGTAAAGCTTGTATCTCAAGCAGAGCAGAATGGTAAGCAGATTTCTGATTTCCCCATTGAGCTTTTTTGGGTTTCCAAGTGCTTTTCCACCCTGAACCTGAGAGAGAACGGAAAATCTCAATTTTTTTGTGAGCTGGAATCAATGAATTTTCTAATTTTGGCTTGGCTGACAAGCTGTATTGATTTTGATTTTATTTTTGTTTCCCTAGAAAATTACTTCTATTTCACAACGGAAATTAATTCAGTCAGGTAGCAAAAAAAAAAAAGACTCAATGTGCCTCCTTTCCCAGGCGCCATTCTGGCTGCTTTGACAGGTCAGTGACATTTTGTCCCTTCGGAATTTTTCAAAACAGGATATGTGTGGACATAGGTTCTGAATCCTAGAGTACAATCCATGATGGCAAATGTAATTTTGCAATAAAGAATTTTTATTTTTTTATTTTTTTTTGTTAAATAAATCTATTCAAATACCAACAGACACCTGGCAGACGTGGGATTTGTCCCACCTTGTTGGAGCCACCCATATCCCAGTCAGGATAACTGGAGCTGCAGACTGGGGAGTCTTTCAGCAGGAACTGTCGTTTTTTGGCGCTCGCATAAATGTGTTTGGAATATATTTTCAGTTCCTCAGTGCACCTTGTAATTGAATCAGATAAACACGTGGAAAGTACAGCGATATTCAGGCAACGCAAAGCGCTGGTTGTATGATTACAGGAAATCTTTCAGCTCCTCTGAGCTCAATGACAGTGACTTATTTCTGTATTTGTAAGTGCTGCTGTTTATGATGGAGGAGTTCACAGGACAATAAATAGAATAAAAAGCCAGGCTGAAGAATTTGATTACTGTAAAATCTATTTATTTCGAGTATACCAGTTATTTCTATTATGGGACATTTTAGAAATAATTCTGTGTCTTAAAGTAGTTTAAAGAAGATTAATTTTCCAAGGAAAAAAGCCTTACTCGAATCCATTTTATCTGCTTCTCGGACAAAGTGTGAAATTAGGAGCTTATCCTGAAATCACTGAAATCAAAGGCAGGTCTTTCCCTTGACTTTAGAGGGTTATAAATTGAATTGGATGTGAATAGCTGAGCAATACCGTTGTAATGGATATTTGGTGCATGGAGGAATGATGGGTCTGGAGATGTACAGTCCCAATAAACATATGGGTGTCATCCGAGAAAAGACAGGGCTGGGCTGGGTGGTAGAGATGCCACCTGAGAGCTTCAGACTTCACCCAAGATGTTTCTGGATCAAGAATATTTTTCTAAACCTGGCTTCTTCTTGTACTTTCTGATTAGTTAAATTACCAGAAACCTTGAAAAGTGGGGCAAAAGGGCACAGAATGGATAACAGCTCTTCTTTTGTGTCTGAAAAAGGAAAACATGAGGGCAAACTCCATATTGTGGGAGGTGACAGTAGCATCTTCCACTGCTCCACCTGGATCCAAAAGGCACCATTTGTCCCCATTCCTAGAAAAATCCAAGAAACTAATTTTCAGGTTTCCTTACAGTTTCTAGTTGGTTGCAGCAGGCTGATGCTGAGACCACTTTGGCTGTTCTCCTGCAGGTAGGTGCCCTATGGGTTACCCACACCTGAGCTGGCTGCTCACAATGTCCAGTCCCAGCGAGGGCTGGAAGATGCTGAATTTATGCAGCAGGAAAAAAGCTCTTGGGCTTTTCCATCCCTGTTTCTGCATCATGATCCCTGCTGAGGACACTTCTCAGGGGTTTCCCACAGATCTTTGGACTGTGTTCCTGCGTCTGCTGCCAGGGAGTGATATTGACTGTATCTGAGAGGTTTGAGCCCAAAACCAACAATAGCTCAACCATAAGACTGATCTGTTGGGATCATACTGCTCACAAGGTTACTGGTGCTTCCCAACAAAAATTTTTGTATTTCAGTTACATCCTTCATTTCCAAATACACAACTCTTGTTAGTTTTTGTTGGATTTATGGAGGGGTTTCTGTTTGAATTCCCAGTGTTAGTCCTGAAAAGAGTTGATGTTTCATCAGAAACCCTCATTACCACACATGGACTAAAATTTCCCTGGATTTCTGATTCTTTTTGATTCTCTGCTCTATTGTTCTTTATATTAGACTGACCCTTTTGCTCAGCCTATTCAGTGTACTTGTTTTTCAGCAGCTGCCTGGAAAAATTCACAGAGTAACCACAAAAAGCCTCAATGCATCAAAGAACACTTCTATGGACTATTTGAGAAAGAAATTAGAAGTAAAATAAGCAAGAGGTGGCAATTAATAAAACATAAAAATGGTCTTCCCGCTAAATGATTTTTAGTTACATTTTAGAAAGTGAAAAACATGGTGGCCTTTGCTCTAATCATTTGTCTGATGGAATGGATTATTTTGTATACATATTCAGATCGCTGTTGTTGCTGCTGCAGCAGAGTTAATTCTAGCTGCCTGTCAAGGAAAAAGGCTACAATTACTTTCCTACTGCTGCAAGTGTCCTGTTCTGTATGTGAAAGAGATGGTCCTATTTAAGCAGGTCCTAATAATCACTATTGCCTGGAAGGGCTGTCCGGGCTAGGTCCATAACGATGTTGGTGTTTTGGATCCTCTTGCAAATCTAAGGGGTTGTAAAAATATTTTCCTGGGGCAGCAGCAATCCACGGTACCGATTCTGCCACCCCAGTCCCTTTGGATTCTCCCATGTTGCCACTGCTGATGTACCACAGGATCTTGAGCACACATCAGTATGGACATGGGCAACTCTGTTTGCGTGCAGGGTCTGTGGCCCCCATAAAGTGTGGGGCTCCTGTTGTAGCTCAACTTCAAAATTAGCCTACTCCTGCCATGCAAAAGACTTTATTTCTGTTAAAATTAAGGGAGATCAGCAGGGTTTGATCCCAGGCTGGGGGAATTTTTCTCCTTTGAAGTCGGTTTATAGTATTGGTCCTCAACAGCTGAGATCTGTTTTGTGATGGTCTTGAGTTCAGATTACAGAATCACAGAATGACATGGGGTTGGAAGGGACCTCTGGAGATGATCTAGTCCAACCCCCCTGCCAAAGCCGGTCCACCTAAGATTATGAGGGATGCATCTTCTGAGCGCGCCACTGAAGGCATCGTCTCCCACACCAATGCATATTAATTATATCCTTCAGCTGAACAACCCACCTTCAGTAAACACCAGTTTGAAATACATCCCTGTGAGTGCCAGCTTGATCAGAAAGGATGGGATGCCGAAAGAGGAGAGAGCGATTCATTTTGAGGAGGGAGCAACTCATTTCAAGGATGTGCTCACGTAGGAACGCGCTGGGGAAACCAGGGGGGTAAATGCCACAGTTAAACTCGTGCTGAGCCATTTTCTTAATGAGTCCTAAAGTTTTCCTTTCTTGATCCAGTGGTTTAATTTAGCTTCTGAGTTTAACCGATTAGAGGACAAAGTGAAGCTGAGTAAGATCACATTTACTGGGGGAAGGAAGAATTTATTAAATTTGATAGATTTAGAGATAAAAAGACTGCTTTTTCCCAAAGAAAACACAGTAGTTAATTTATTATTTTTAACCTTAATTTATTAATGCATTTTCTCTTTCCTCAGAAGCTCTAAAATTCCTTCTCAAGAGCTGCCTTCACTGCTGTATTGTACTTTTCCCTCTGCTTTTCTCCAATTAGTGTGTCTTCCTCCTGTGTACTTTGGATCTGTCCCCTGAAATATTGATATGCCACACTGCCCATCAGTGGTCCCCGTGTAACGAGCTCTGCACAACAAAGCGCAGGCCTTGGCGAAGAAACCTGGATGAAGGCACCTCACTAAAAACATTTTGCTTTTCGTTATTAGGAAGAAGACCAATGTTCGGATTAGCATTCAGGCTTGGTGTGAGCATAGGGAGAATAATTGCAGATAGCTAATTTATTCAAATTTAATTCCTATTCCTATTTACTCCCAAATAATATTATCTATATAAATCTCCCTGCAAGAAGCACAGGGGATATTATTTCTGATGGTCTGACAAAGAGGAAGAGCTTGTAACAAAGTACGAGTCTGCTGGTTCTGGCTAAAAATTAGGGGAAGCCAAACTAGCCCTGGGAGCTGAGATAGCACTCGTCGTTCCTCCAGCCTCCACTTGCCACAGGCACCAGCCGTGAGCTCTGCCTTATCCTATGGAAAAGCACATACATGACGTGAAAATTCATTCCCCTGGCTGCCACACTGGAAGGAAATCCCATTTTTTCCCTTCTTTGGGGTGGTGTGTTTTCAGGCTGGATGGGGGCTTGCCCATCGGGTGGGAGCCGTTCTCCAGGGCAGATTCATGTTTTGCTCCAGCAGTTTCCATCTCCAGCGAAGCAGATTGCAAGTCCTGCCCTTGCCACCTGGCAGGACTTTTGTTGCCCAACACTTCTCCACTCCTGCCTGCCCTGTCTGGCAGCGTAGGCAGGTCGCTGCCACAGGACACTGGCTGACAGCATCCCAGCTCCATCACAAGCCTGGGAGGACGACAGGGCTGTTGCCCCAGGGCCTGTCCTCAGGATGCTCTCAACTCTTCATCAACAACATGGCGGTTTCTTGCAGGTTGAAGTGTCATTGCCCAAACTCCCGACATTCGCTCACCAAAAATGCAGCCGCACCATACAACGTTCCCCACGGTGGCGAGCACCCATGAGTTTCACTGCGTCAATATTGGGGCAGCATCAGCAAAGGGTCAGGGATTAGATGGAAAACCCTCCAAGCACCCACTTCAGACTTAACCCAGCTAGTACCATGGTAATTAAAAGCAACTTAGTTAAACGTTTTCCCTCTGGGTGCCTGGTTTTTCTGGCCGAATGAAGGGCTCAAGCACCACTCTGATGCACAGGAAAGTGTTCCCGCTGTCATTGCAGCCTTTGCTGCAAACAGTTCATGCTCTAAATGAAAGGAAAGCAGGAAGGGAAAGCAGCCAGATGGCAAGATTTGTCTGTGGCTGCAAAACTGGTGATTAACAGATTGAGGAGGAGAGCCGCGGTCCCCTAACCCCCCTCCCAAAGCCACCCACCACTACGTCTGTGCAGGTTTGTTTTCCAGTGCATGGCCTATTTGTCGTTACTTTTCCTGTTTGACTTTTTTATTATGCCAGCTCAAAGCTTCTCTCTCTTGCTGATCAAGTCTAAAATAATTATTATAATCTGAAAAATTGTGTCTGTCTTCCTGGGAATTAAATATTTAAATTCTCAGACAAATGGGCCTTGCTTATTTCTGTTAAAGGTTCGTGCTCTCAAATGTCACAGTAAGTTAAATGTACCTTGAAAAATAATCTCGTTTCTGGTTACTTTACTTTTCATTCCATTTTATCTCCATATAAATTACCCACACTAATTCAATCAGAGGGTTTGACATCGCAGCTCCCTGGGTGGACAGCTGGGAAAACAACTGTCACCTCCGATAGGCAAAGAATGAAAAAGCTTTGGTGAGAAAAGCCGAAGGGGGTGAACACCTCCCTTTGGGTCACACCCCGAGCCCGTGACACTTCTCGGGCTTCCTCGCATCGTTCCTATTTTGTTCTGAGTATCTTCTCTGCTGGGGAGTTCAACCTCTCGCCGCCGCCGGACTTGCAGAAATGTCAGCACATCACAGTGTTCCAGAAGACAGAATAGTCAGGTATACGCTCCTTGGCTTTTGAGTTTATAATTTAATGAGGAAAATTGAAGGTCACATGTTGTGAAGTGAGTTAGGCTGTGCCCACTGCAGCAGCTCCGCGGGTTTCCCCTGTTGCACGATGGCGAGGACTGGCTGGAAGCTGCCGAGCCCCAGCTGTGAGCTTGGGCTGGGAGAAACCACCAAACGAGGAAGTCACTGCAATCACTGTCAGAAGCTGTGACTTCAGGGCCTTGAAGCTGCTAAAGAGGTACTGGCACAGCCTGAAAGCCTGTGCGAGATTTGACTTCTGAATCATCTCATAAAGCACAGCTGGAAAGTCTCTAGTTCATTGAAAACTGGTACCTGGCAGAATAGAATAGAATAGAATAGAATAGAATAGAATAGAATAGAATAGAATAGAATAGCATTAGAATATTTTGACTGGAAGGGACCAACATCTAGTCCAACTGTCTGACAACTTCAGGGCTGACCAAAAACTAAAGCATGTCATTAAGGGCATTGTCCAAATGCCTCTTAAACACTGACAGGTTTGGGGCATTGGCCACCTCTCCAGGAAGCCTGTTCCAGTGTTTGACCACCCTCCTGGTAAATAAATGTTTCCTAATATCCAGTTTAAAACATAAACTCTGATACTCTGGATACTCTGACCGCATCTGTCTTGAAGCAGAAAGTGTGCTGCTGTGGCCTGCTATGTAGATTTAGTGTATCTCAGTGCACAAAGTCTCATTACCAATGGTATCTGTTTGATTTGGGTGTTTATGGGAGGAAGGATGCTGCCATTCAGCTGCATCTTCTGGAAGCTCCTGTGGCCGGATTCAGTGAAGCAGGATTTGACCCATCGGTCTCTGGTGCTGCCACCTGCAAGGGGTGTCCAGGCTGGTGGCCCTTAGCACATCAGATATGATGATTGATTTGGACATACTTTGCTGGCAAAGAGCCTCTGGGAGATGCTTTCTTTGTGCTGCCACATGATGCTCGGTGTTTGCTGATAACAGAAGTGTCATTGCTTTCATGCCTTGGCTGGTGATGTGCTCTGGTTCAGCTCAAAATGCTGCAAAACAGCAAGAGAAGCTCAGGTTTTAGTCACAGAGGGAATGATCTTCAACTGAAATCACTAAAAAGCCACAGGAATCCTTAAAAAGAGGGGTTTGCAATCCTTACTCCAGCAGACCTGCCAGCTGAAGAGTCCTCCACAGGTTTTTCCCTTCCAGCTCGGCACATTCAACCTGCCAGTCCTACAGCACGGCAGCGGTGGGGAAAGCGGACCCCTCCTGTTACCGAGAATAGGCACGATGACAAATTACCCATCACCGCATCACCTGCTGCTGCCGCGGCAGGTGGCACTTTCAGGAGCCGCTTTCCCAGCCTGGCATGGAGCAAGGAGCGCAGCTAATTTTAGTCTCACCTTCCCAGAACTGCCTGGGGAAAGGGCAAAGCAGATAAAAGTTGATTTCTGCAGGATGAGAAATTGAATTTCAGTCATCTTCCCAGCTCAAGGGACCTTGGGGATGTGTTTTAAGTAATGACCATGTTGGGTCCCTGCACAGAAGCCTCTGGATGCTCTACCTGGCTCTTGCTCTCTGGCACGTGGCTCCAGGGACTGATGCCAGAGGTAGTAGTGCTTCTAAGAAAAGTCTTCAGAGAAATCCTGTGCTCAGCAACAGCTTGTGTGTGAATAAGAATGGAAGAGGAAAGAAATTCCAGGGACAGTTTGCAGACAGAAAATCTCATTGTAACCAAAACTTAAGAAAAAAACATCCATGATTAAAAGAGATTTTGAAAGTGGTAATGCTGCACTATTTCAATCAATTCATTTGACACCCACTCATTTCAAAGTAATTTATCACAATTAAGATAGGCATTGTAACACGGTGTTGAAAACTCTGGCAAATTACATACCATTATGCCATTCAGTGATGTTTGCAAGCCTATTTTTTTTTTCTTTTTTTAATAGAAGCAGCACATTTACATAAATCATTATTTTTGAGTGCTTGGAGCCAGATCTCATCTTCAGTCAGGGATGCGGGCTCTGGGGAGAGGACAAAGCTCTTCGGCTGCTGCTAGTCCTTCCCGGGGCAGTAAACTGGGATGTGGGGTCAGCAACGGGGTGGTGGGGAGCCGTCTCCCAGCTCTCATCTTCACCCGTAATCACTTCCTTGCTTCTAAATGCCTCTAAAAGCCCAAGCCCTGAGGGCCCAATCCGGCACCAGAGGATGTGCTCGAACCAATTCCCATTAAGGTCCGGTGACTGACATAATTTGATCCATTCCAGGGCTGCTGCTAGACATAGAAAAGCTGGAGGGAAAACAACCTGATGCATCCCCCAATGCTATTCCTCTGCTAATACGCCCAAGAGCCTTTCTTTTTAACCAGTGATAAGAAAATCCACTTGTTTCTTGAACGAAATGATATTCTGGGGGGCCTAGATGGGGAAGTTTAATAGTTTCTGCTAAATTAAACAAAGCTGCAGTTCCCCTGGCAGCCAGGGTTATCTGTGAGTGAGTGATTGGAGAGAAAATTGAAAGAAGTCAGGACGTTTCATTCTGGCTTTTTCCAGAGGAAATATTTCCATCTTGAAAATTACCGAGTATTATTTTTTAAGTAGAAGTGATCAAAAAGGGTCAGGATCATTAAACAAACCAAGCCATTTCAGAGCAGGTCGCACAATACTTCTTGCTTTTCTTGTGAAAAAATACTTCCCCTCGCCCCAGCTTTCATTTCGCTAAGGGAAACATGCTGTGAAAAAAAAGGACTCGTATCAGCAGAGGATGACAAATGTGTTTTGATGCTGGGTTTTTTTTTTTCCCCCCAGCCCATTTTCTCATCTTCCTTTACTTACTATTAATTAAAGGCAGCAGTTTCCCACTCCATGGCCCCACCTTTCATGCGCACGGGTAGGACCAGCACTTTGCTGATTGCAACCGTGGGAGAGATGGAGCAAATTCTTGTGCTATGTTTTCCCCATCCTACCCATAAAGTTTGGAAAGTCCTTGTTTTGAAAACAAAAGCGAATGTGTCCTGGAGTCTTTTCCAGCTGTGAATTTGCTCCTTTCTGTAAGTATGAAAAGTGCACAGGAAGAAACAACATAGCTGGACTTGCAAGTTGCTGCTGTTCTTGGGTTTGTTTGGTTTTTCTTTAATTTAATCCTCTTCATCCACTAGGACTGTAAGCAATGAGAGTGGATAAACCAGGACACCAGGATCTCAGTTACTCCATTTCTCTCAAGTGTTCCTCGGCTCAGCACTCAGTTCGTGATGAGCTGTCAGGGAGAAAAATGTAACTCTTGTTCAGCATCATAACCAGACAAACAATTTGTAAAAAATAATCTTTTTGACAGATCATATTCCTTTTCCTGCATGAAAGCAGCTTGTGGGCTTTTCTTTCCCCTTCATCAATTTCTTTTTTTTCCCCCAAGCGCTGTAGATGAGTGGATTTCAGTGTAGTGATTCAGAGATTACAGTAGAAAACTGAAGCTGTTTCGACAGGACATGTTGATGAGTGCTGGTTTCTCTGTTCCAAATCCCATCAGTGCTTGGCCATTGCTGAACATGGCGCTAATCACACCTGGACGCAAACATCCCCTTTCCCAAATGCCACCCAGTGTTGGCCCAGCCCTGCACTATTGCTGTGAAGGCACCACTGGGACAGTGTATTTAAGGAAAACCGATACCGGAGCAGTTTTGGGCCCAGCAGACTGAAGGTGCTGCATGCCATGAGCACTCTCATTACAGCTGGGGATGGGCACATGGTGGTGGCCCTCCCGCATCCCTTGGAGGTGGACAGAGGGACCAGAGGGCCAAGACATCGCTGGAGTTTGACCGTGTGCAGTGTGGGTTGTAGGTTTGTGCTTTAGGGCCACGAAGATGATCAGAGGGCTGGAACACCTCTCCTATGAAGACAGGCTGAGGGAGTTGGCGTTGTTCAGCCTGGAGAAGAGAAGGCTCCGGGGAGACCCTATAGTGCCTTCCAGTATCTGAAGAGAGCCTACGGGAGAGCTGGAGAAGGACTTTTTACAAGGGCATGTAGTGATAGGATGAGGGGTGGTGGCTTCACACCGGAAGAGGGGAGATTTAGATTAGATATCAGGAAGAAATTATTTACTGTGAGGGTGGTGAGACACTGGCACAGGTTGTGGATGCCCCATCCCTGGAAGTGTTCAAGACCAGGCTGGATGGGGCTTTGAGCAACCTGGTCTAGTGGGAGGTGTCCCTGCCCAGGGCAGGGGGGTTGGAACTGGATGGTCATTAAGATCCTTTACAACCTAAACCATTGTATGATTCTATGATTTACATATGATGTTTTGCCCAAGGAGGCTTTGGGAGTTTTCTTTGAGGGTGAATGGAGCAAAGAGCCTCCTTCATGTGAGTTGTGGTCTGTGCAAGGCTGGGGAGCAGGCCTGAGAGCCTGGGGAGCATCCCCCCTCACCAGACCCAGCCCTGCAGGAAAAGCTGGAAAGGCTGAAGATGGAGAGGTACTCTGATCCTGGTAATAAAAGATGAGTGGAGTTGAAAGGAAGAGGCTGAGGAGACAACTCTGGCTTTAAAAAGAATAGCTAATAAGTGGTTTCGGCACATCTCCAGCTGCCTCCAGAACAGTGGGTTAAAAAGCAGGGGGAGAGGCTTTGCATACCAAGAGTTTGCTCATTAATAACTCAGAAATGGGAATATTGGTCAAGATGAGCTCTCCCTGCTGTGCAGAGGTCCAGCCCTCCACCAGAGCCCAGGGAAAACATCCATGACTAGCTCTGCTGGCTGCAAAGCTGGGAAGAGCAAAAGCTTGGGGTTTGTCCCTGATGTGTTGGGGAACAGACAAGGTTCCCACCAGGGGCTGGGGGCAAGCACTGGCTTGGATGAGCCAAAAACTAGGCTCATGCAATAGATATCTTGCTCCCAGAGGAATATTTTTAGGCCAATCTCAGCACAAGAGTGGGAATAAGAGAGACATTTTTGTGGTCTTCCATTTATCTCTTGTCTGCACAGAAACATCAGCTGGAGCTTATGGTGTCCAAAGGTCCCAGAGCAGACCCAGGTGGCCTCAAATCTCAGAAATAAGGTCAAAAATCTTCCTCCTGACACTATGTATACAAAGCACCATCCTGTGGTACCTGTGTGCTGAAAGGTGTTAGACAGAAGGCGAAGTGACAGGGAAAAGGCCATGTCTCTGCTACTGATGGAGGATGGTAGAGGCCACACCAGGTGCCCTCACCCAGAGCTGGGTGTCTCGGGGAAGCTGCCCCTCTCCCTGATTTAAGAAAGCTTTTATTTCAAGTATAAGTGGAGTTGAGCATTCATCAGTGTGAAAAATAATAGCTGAATCGAGTCACCTTTACGCTGGAGGGTAATGAGCCGGGGTCAAACACTTAGGGGAGGGTTGCATCTATGCTGGTGTAACGCTGCTTAAACTCCTCAGAGCCACAGGAATTATTTGGTTCAAACTTAAGGTAAAACTCCAGCTCCATCTATCTTTGTTTCCCTTGAAGCCATTTGCTAAACAAAAATATTGTTTACCTAAACCCTACTTTCATTTGCAAGATGATTTTTAGCTTTTTGCGCTTACCACGTCAGTCTATGAAAAGAGTTAGCAGCAATTTTGATTTAAAGAAGTATTTCTTTTTCCTGCCAAATGTAGCAGTTTGAACCTGGAAGGAAAAGGTGGCTGTGAGCACCCAGAACTCTCCCTCCCCTTCGGTAAAACCTGACCAGCAGTGCACAGAGATGGAAAGATAGCTGGTAAGTCAGTAGGGCTAAGTAATGAGGATTTGAAGACAGTCTCTACAAAGATCCTATTCTAGACAATCCTATAGCTGACATTCTGACATTTATTTACATAAAACATATAATTGAAATGTCAGGAGAGAACAATTAAAAGCATCAACTGACATGAATGTCAATGGAAGCGGTACTGTGACTCTGCCTTCTGTGGAAAGGGAAAGATGGGTTTGGGCTGGTTTTCCCTTTTCATTCATTTCCCTAATCTCTTTTCAATGCACCGAACATTGTGATCTACTAAATACAATGTGTGACAGAAGAAAAAGGTTTTAGCCTCCAACATGTCAATAGATCCTCCTCCAGCAGCATGGCTAAGGTCTCATACTTATTATTAGGCAGTGATGGCTTTTTTAGAGTGTAAATGACATTGTCCCACGTATTCGCAAAGGACAGGAGGCATCAGGGTGATGGCCTGTGGTCCCCACCATCTGGAGCCCCGCAGATGACCAGGGCAGGGTCTTGCACAGCAGCAGTAGTTAACCATATGTTAAAAAACATTTGCAAAGGGTTAATGCCAGAGCTGGGTCCCTTCGGGCAGGATTTCTGCAGCCCGAGGCTGGTGCCAGGGCAACTCCAGCCCACCCTGGGGCTGCACACCCAGAGAAGGTCCGGGAGGTGGAAGACAAGCAGAAAGGACTGCAAGAAGGAGGGCTGCAGGATTTTCACCCGGTAGGGGTGTTCTCAAGTTTCTCCTCGATTTTTGCAGTTCCCCTTCAGTTTATTCCCTCCTCCATAGCTGGAAGATCCTCAGCTGGTCAGACAAGGTCACATAAAATAATTGCAGCCTGTACTCGGTCCTTGGTCTCCAGCCCGTTTCTTTGCTATAGAACATCCTTTTATCATACCTGACCTTCAGGATGTGGTTGCAATTCTATGGCAATGATAACAATATTCAAGAGATTATCCTTTTGGCATTTCTGGTTGATTTTTCACACATTTCAGGGGAAAAAAAGAAACCATTCTTACACCCAGCATCGTGTTTTCCCAAAGAGACACCTAATGAGATCATTAGCGTGAGTGATCCGTTTGTTTGCTCTATCACACAACTCCACACCAGAGCCCTCCCATCGTTATTCTGGTTTCCCTTATTGTCACAAGGAGATTTGCATTGGGCTGGTCATCAGAGGGCAGTACATTGGGCCGAAAGTGGATGTTTCCCACAAAACTCTTAGTTCGTGGCAGCGTGCAACGAGCAGCAAGGAGAACATGATGCTAATCAGAGCTGGCAGCAAGCAGTGGAAAATGTATTTGTAAGAGCTTTGATTAAACTGTCAGCTGGAATTTTGGAGCAGATGCAAAGCATTTAAACATAGGCTGTTTAGTGGTGGGAGGCCTAATTCTTTTAATTTAAATGTTGGTGTAGAGGAAAAAGCTATGGAATGTATTTACCTCTCAGTGCGTACACACATCTTGTGCTGTGACACAAACTGAGAATTAGGAGGCTGTGTGTATAATCACAGAGGCTTGATGCTTGTGTTTCCTAAGGATGCTCTCTTGCATGCATTGAGAAGTTTCGCTTTCTTCAGCACCCGAGTAGAGCCGTGGGGAAGCATTAGGGTAACAGGAGGAGGTGACATTTGTGACAAACCCAGGCTGTGGCTCAGCCTGGGCTCACCCCCAGCCCGTGGACCAGTCCGGTTAAAGCTTGGAGCAAAGTGTGAACTAAGCTCTGGAAAAACTCGCACCAATCAATTAGGAAGGTAATTAGAAATAACAGATGATTTTAGAAGGGTTTAGCCAGGTGTTGTCCCAAGCAAATGCCAAAATTAGAGATGATGCTTCTAAATATTGGTGCTTGCAGTAGGAGTGCGGCTGGTGCCTCTGCAGGGTGGTCGCTGGGCTGCAAGTGGCCGGTGTGGCTGGCATCCCTAGAGCCAGTTGCCTTTTTGCACCCAAAAAAGAATGGTGGGATGCCAATTTAAAGGGTTCTATCAGTGATAATGAACAGTAATGATCACCAACATGTTGGCACATAAGGCTATAAATAAGTGTCCTCTTTTGAACACCCTTATCACAAAAATCCTCTCCTGCTCTGCCTTCACAGATGTGCCCCACGCATCCCAGGCTGGGCACATAAGATCATTCAGTCTGGCCACTACTTTATAATTAAAGAGAGAAATGGGAAATGTAATCTCCCTGCTAAACAAGGTTAATTCCAAACTTTTCTGCTTTCTCAGTGTATGTGGATTTTTGCCGTGGTTTTCACCTCACAGGGTAATCATTAGAAGAAAGACACTGAAATAATCCCTCATTGCTGCAGCTCTTCACGGGAAGTGCCGTGCCACAGCCTGTTCTGCACTCTTCCTCGGCAGTAAGTTTACTTACATTAGAGAGATCCAGCCTAGAAGAGGATGCTGATGCAGTCGGGAGAGGTTTGCTGGGTACCTGGGCTGGCCCAAGGGAGTGAGGGGAGGGAGCAGCATGATGCACATGGGAGATCAGGATATGGCCCTGGCAGAGTCAATTTGAGCTGCGTTTGCTGGGTGCCTGCTTGATCTGTCACAGGCTTCAGTTTGGGAAAGCACCAGATTTCCCTACCTTTAATTCTTTATTTTATTGAAGGAGACAGCTGGAAACAGTTTTGCATCATCAGCTTCAGAGACACAGAGACCTTGTAAAAACCATTCTTGCCTGTGAAGCAAACCGAGCGTGTAATAACTACAGTGACCAAACAGCATCGTCGCAGCCAGGAGGAGGACAGAGCAGCGGGTGCAGGAGGAGGGTGAGATTTGATCCTTCCCAACACAGGTTTCAGGGCAGGGAGCACAGACCCTGGGGAACTTTCCATTTTAGACCCATGAATCCCATGAGGTAGGGAGCAATAATCTGAAATTAATTAATAAGAGCTTGCTCGCTCAGTTTTACCATCTCTCAGCCCAAGCTGAGCTGCGCAGGCAAAGGTCTGCCCTCCTCTTCTTCGGAAGCCGGTAGAGACTTAACACAAGTTTTTATAGCTGCTCACTTGTTTTTATATGAAGCTTTCCACATTTGTTTGGCCAGGGGGGTTGAATAAGGCTGGTCTCCTGGGAGGACAAGCCCTGTTTGTGTTATGTGAGCGATGAGGGAGTTTGCTCACTCCCCCGCATGCTGCCTGCAAGCCCGTTCCTGAGCAGAGCTGCCATGAAGCAGTTGGGTACTGATGGCCCATGGAAGGCAAAATTGCCCCTCTTGTGCTTTGGGAAGCTCTTGGTAAGTTGCTCTGAGAATATCCTTGGCCTCGATGGCTCGGCCCATCTTCTGCTGTGAAGTCTCCGCAGCTCTGCAAACTCCGCTGTAACTCAGCACTGCTCCCAGTGCCAGAAATAGCATGAGGATGCTGTCCTGCGAACAAGGAATCCTCTGCTGAAAGTGTAAAAAAGCTCTTTGCTGCATTCGTCCGTCGTGTAGACACTACAGCGAACCTGCCAACTCTCTGATTTTTGGCAATAGGCTTTGGTCAGCTTTTAAAGGTAACCTAGTGCCAGGTTTCCAGACAAGTGGCCACTGTGCATGGGCAGAGAAAGTCTCCCAGACTTTCTCAGAAAGCACAGAGCAGTTTTACAACCAAACTGGCCTTCACAAAAAGAAACTGGAATTTGCAGACTGAGATAGACGCATGCAGCCCCGCATTAATCTCTTGCACGCTTGAACCCATTCGGATTTTAAAAGCCTCTCCTATGAAGAGCTCATACACTGCAGCAATCATAAAAATGATCCTCTATTTACAAAGCCTGAAGGCAATCCTTAATCATGAGCCCACATCTGAACAAGGCACTCCATCATTATGGGATAAGTGTATGAAATGGAAATACAGCCAAGGACTTTGGTGGATTTCAATTTATTCGACGTGTAATCCTGCTCTGCAGTTCTCAGCGCAGGGGATGTTTCCATGTCTGCACATCCAAAGCTGGGTGCACCCACAGGCAGCTCAGTGCATTGCCCACAGCCGGGGCCACACGTGCCAGCACTGGGCTGGGCTGTCCCCAGGACGCTGGGCACACTGGGCAACTCAGGGACCACCACTGCTGAGTGCTCCACCTCCACCAGATGTGCCCCACTGGGGATCAAGAACAGCTAGTTGCTTTTAAGTGGGTGAAAAAAGACTTTGAGCTGCTTTGGTGGGTTCATGCTGCAGCAGGTAATTTCACTGCCTGGCAGAAGAAGTGGTCCCAAAATGAACAGATCCCTCCGTATTCCTGCATCACTGATGTCTCTGACCAGCCTTCTCCTCTGGAAAGAGCAGCTACGGATTAAATCTGTAGCCTCTCCTTTTTGCTCTCCGCGTCCCACCTCCCCTGAGCTGCCGAGTGGCCTTGACTCAGTTCTGGCTGATTTAATTCCCTCCAGTAATGATTCACCCAGTTAATAGGTTCTCGAAAGGAGCTGGTTAAGGAAGGAGAAACTGTAAACATTTCCAAATAAAGAAAAGCTCTTACATTTAGTATCAGTGGTTTTGTCACTTTCTTCTGCCACTCCATGTCTGGGACAAACCCCATGGTTTTGATCAATCTGTGAACGTAGTTCAAACGAGCTGTGTTATATTTGGAAAGAAACCAACCACCCTGTTGTCCCCCTTTCCATTTTCTCTCCTAAACAGACATGAAATGAAAAATCTTGGGTGGTAATTCATGGTCTAGACACTGTGTTGCCACAACATGCGGCTAATGCTGAGCTCTGCAAGAGTCCTGCTGGCTCGAAGCTTGATTCCGCTGTTTCCTCTGTGACTCCTAACGGGTTTTGAAAAATGTCTACATAACGAGAATAGCTCCAGCTAAAGTGCAGCTCCAGCTAAGCAAGAGTTGATTACACCCCTACAACTGTCAGGGACCATACCTTTTTCCCTGGCATACTAATAAACCCTTCAATCTGGCAGCATGGATGGGCAGGAGAGGCCACAGTCCCTCTTGGAGGACAGGCCCTGCCTTGGAGGAAACTTTTTTCAAACGTCTTGAAAACTCAAAAAGAAAGATGGGAAGTTCATTAACCCCAGGAGGAGGAGAAAACTCAGCATCTAGGCAGGCTTCCATCTGGTGTGCAAGGGGCAATGGAGAGGTTTGCTTGCAGAGAGGGAAAGGTTGCGAGGGAGACCAGAAGGTAGGAATGTGATAGCTCTAGGAGGAGTTCCTCGCAGCCCCATTTTGCCTCACACCATCCAGGAGGCAAATTCTGCACCTCTCAGTTACAGCAGCCAGCGAGTGTCTGCAGATGGCCCACCTGGAAAGGACATGTTGGCCAAATCCTGCCCAGAATCCTTTGGGTACCTAAGGGACATGGTGGTGGTTCCCCACCTCCTCATCCCAAACTGAACAGAATACTCTGCCTTCACCCACTCTGCCAGCCTGTCCTCTCCCCAACAGCAACTGGTAGACTGGGACTTTTCAACATGTGCATTGATGTCTTTCATCTCTCTGGAGGGGGGCTGGCTTTGATCCAGAAAGATTTAGGGTAACATTTTTACAGCTCTTGGCTGCTCTCTGCTCCATCTACCTCGTGGCTGTCCTCTGGCGGTGAAGCCCAAAACACGTGCGACTGGCGTGCTGGGTTTGTTTTGCTGGTACAATGTGTTTTGTTTACAGCTCTTGAAATACATATACAGAGACCTAAGAGCTCTTTCATGATTGCAGCCTGTGACTGATTCATATGGATGGGAGTTACAAGGCTTTATGATCCCTCCCTCAGTTTTACAGATTTGAATTTATCCTTGGGCAAAAGCTGGTGTCACAAAATGCCAAGAATCTTGGCTCAGAAGAGCCCACGTCCTGTACCCTCTTGTCCTGCAATTACTGGGCAGATAATGTTCTCAGCCAGGGAACGTCCATGGGAGCGCAACGTGGCTTGACTAAATGCCAACAGAACTGATGCAATCGTTCACATGCTGGGGCTGTGCTAGCAAAATGTGCTACAGTCTTCTGCATGTCGTATCTATACAATCCCAAACCAAGGAGCAGGAGGGAGAGCTGAGGGAATGACAGCTGACTGGCTCATTGACATTCTCCTGGAGTCCGGTGACCCATCTCCTGGCTTATCGTGTTTCCTGATACATAGGCTGGTGGAAAAAGTGTGAAATATTGAAAAGATGAGGGTGAAAGAGTCGTTAAAGCTTAGGGAGAGGGAAGCTCCCCACGCTGGGAAGGACACAGGCAGTAGCACTGATTTCAATCTGCAAAACTCAGACATTTTCTGTCCGTGGGGTGCTCAGAAGTGCCGGTCTTGCTCCGCTTTGTGTTGCTGGCATGAGGCAGGCTGAGCTGGGAAGGGGATGGATTCCCACAGCCCCAGCTTCTCAATGCCCCGAGGCTGAATCAGAGCTGTTCACTGCTGCCTGTGGACCTCCGTCTCTCCACAAAGCATCAGAAATCACTACCAGCTCCTGTCAGTGCCCACAGGAAAGCCAGAAGAAATTAGCAGTAACTGGGAATATTTAATAATAATTAGTAAAATTATGGTTGTTTTTTTTTTTTTTTCCAGTAGCAAGTAATGTTCCCTTCCAGGCTACCTGTGTTTCAGACTTTGCTATTCCACAGTTCCCTGTTTCCCTGGCCACCGAGCAACAGAAACAGGACATATCTCAGATAGTTTGGTGCTGCTTTGGTTTAAAGAAATTAAAAGCCATTGATCTGAAAGACATCTTTGTCCTTTAGCATGCAAAGTCACTGGCAACATTATGAATTTTTAAAGGATGAAGCTATATTTTAAAGATATAAGTGAAATTTCTTCCCATCTTCAGACTTATTTCCTTTCTGAAAGATTTTTCTCTAAATCTCCCAAATTCCCCTATGATGGACATTTCGGTCTTCTTGATTAACTGTGCATGTGAAAAGGTCATTCAATTTTTCTTCCCTGTCATTATGTTTACATAAATCCTCTAAGAATCAGAAATAAAATACTTCACCTTCCTATTTCTTTTAAAAACAATTCTTTGGGGTTTTTTTTTGGTTTTTGTTTTTTTTTTTTTACCCCCTGTGGCCCTTTCCCTGAAGATTTCATCCTCTCCTGCTGCTGTTTTACACTCAGAATGGCCGGGCTTGTTGAAACTGCAGTCAATGCTGGAAGCAGATCTGAGTGCAGCATTTGAGGAGCATAGATGTTCTTCCATGGAGATGTGACTTACGGGCTGGCATCTTTTTTTCAATCTCCAAATAGGTAACGAAAGGCATTTAATGAGAAAAGATAAAGTTTCTCTCCATTTAAGAAGCAGCATCACAAGCAGGAACATAGCATGTTCGATATGACTGAATTGCAAGACATAAGGGAAAAACAGCAAATGGGGGAAACAGAGGAATAATTCTCCAGCAAATTAACATGCCTCTCCATTTCCAAACAACAAGCTACATGCAACAGGCCAACTCCTGTAACCGTGTCCAAAACAAAGGGTCTCCTGGTGTGGTCTGCATGTTAGGCAAGCTAAGGGACACTTCCATAACCCCGTTTGGAGCTGTTACCATTGTAAGTGTTTGGGGTAAAGTCCATCTCTGTAGGAGAGTGCGTTACTGCAGCAGCTGATTTTCCTCACAACACAACAGTACTATGGATGATGCAAAAGTATAATTTTCCTAATTCCTATCAAAACCCATGGGATTGAAATACTCTCTTAGAGGCCAAGTGTCTAAAAATATTTGTTAACATGGGCTTGCTTTAAACAGGAATTCTCGTACTGTCTAGCCTTCCTAAATACTCAGCTTGCTTACTCTTCCCATCCTCCTTTTTTCTTCCAAATAAAGCTTAAGAGGGACTTGCAGGACTAAAGCGCGTGTGCCTGGCACATGTAACAAACAGTAGTAACCAGAGTGTCCCCCCATACACATGATTTTTTGAAACAACGATACGGTAGTGGGGTTGTCATAGAAACAACTGCATTCATCACCCACAGCATGCTAAGAACAGACTGTTGTTCCCCATTCAGAGAGGAGTGCAGCTGGGATGTGATCCTGAGGGGCCTGTCACTCCTCCTGAGACAACAGGCACTAGTGGGAATTAAAGACACTCAGCATCTCAAAGGATGAGCTCTCATTCGGGTGGATCCTGAGTGTTTCAGTCTGGATGAAGACATTACAAGGCTTGATGCCTGTTCCTCTGAGCAGACTAAAGGTAGGAGTCCCACTGAAGCCTTTCTTCAGGCAAAATTTCTTTGTAGGAACTGGATGCAAAAGCTTTCGACGAGATTAACTAGTTCTCATCCATTTGGTGATGAGCACGTTCCCAGAGAAGGAGAGCACAAAGCTTCTAGCAACAAAGGAGCTTGGAGTGAGCAGATGCTGCAAGGTTGTGTGTTGAAGGCAACCTTCCTTGCAGGCTTTCATAACCCCTCTGGTTCATTGTGGGCTTAGCATTGGTTTAATGGCTTGAACAACAATGGATCAAAGTACAGTTTGCTGACAACGTGGATTGGTCAAAGGCTGCTTGGGTACCTGGGCACATGAAATATTTTTTATCTGTTAACTTCATGTATATAAACTCTGAACAGGAGGACAAATGACAAACAGTGGGTAGCTATTTTCCAAAATTAAAGAAACTTTGAAGATTAATATGTTTATCAAATGCTACTTAGTTACTAAATAATATCCAATGATGTTAGTAATAGCAAGTCCAGCTCAGGTTGTTTGTTCGTGGACATATTAACCACACTGACCCTTCGCTATTCAGCCAGTTCTCCTCATTCCTGTTCAGATGGGATTTATTTCTCAGTGCTATGGAGACCATCCTGCCACTTTGGGGATGGAAAAAGGGGATTTAATACATGGAAACAAGCCTTGCAAACAACCCTGCAATGATCCTGCAAACAACCCTCGTGTGAGGAATTTTTGGATCAGCTTTAAAGGTTCTGCATTGCTCCTGTTCTCAGCCTGCCGTTGACCCAGTGTGCGACCGAGTTATCAGATACATCCCAGGGATAACACAGACCACTAATGAGCACTGTACATGGCCATAAAGTTGTTACTGTGACTTTTATTACTGCTAAGACTGATGTTGGGATGCAATTTACTTCGAGGGGCGAGCAGAACTAAGAGACTACCCAGAAATTACTTGGAAAGATTGCTCAGGAAAAGATTTTAAAATAATCACCATTTCTCTGTGTGTTATTTTGTAATTACACTGCAAATTACCTCAAACAATCTTGAAGAACAATAGAAAAAACTGCCCATGTTTAGATCATAGAATAATAGAATCATAGAATGGTTAGAGTTGGAAGGGACCTTAAAGATCATCGAGTTCCAACCCCCCTGCCCTGGGCAGGGACACCTCCACTACACCAGGTTGCTCAAAGCCCCATCCAGCCTGGCCTTGAACACTTCCAGGGATGGGGCATCCACAATCTCCCTGGGCAACCTGTTCCAGTGTCTCAGTAAAGACCACCCTCACAGTAAAGGATTTCCTTCTAATATCTAATCTAAATCTCCCCTCTTCCAATTTAAAACCATTACCCCTTGTCCTGTCACTACATTTCCTGACAAAGAGTCCCTCTCCGGCTCTCCTGTAGGCTCCCTTCAGATATTGGAAGGCTGCTATGAGGTCTCCCCAGAGCCTTCTCTTCTCCAGGCTGAACAACCCCAGCTCTCTCAGCCTGTCTTCATAAGGGAAGTGCTCCATCCCTCTGATCATCTTTGTGGCCCTCTGCTGGACCCATTCCAACAGGTCCATGTCCTTCCTGTTTTGAGGACTCCAAAGCTGGACACAGTATTCCAGGTGGGGTCTCACGAGCGCAGAGTAGAGAGGTAGAATCACCTCCCACGACCTGCTGGCCACACTTCTCTTGATGCAGCCCAGGATGCGGTTGGCTTTCTGGGCTGCCAGTGCACACTGCTGGCTCATGTTGAGCTTCTCATCCACCAACACCCCCAAGTCCTTCTCCTCAGGGTTGCTCTCTACCCATTCTCTGCCCAACCTGTATTTGTGCCTGGGATTGCCAAGATCTCTTCTTTAAGACACAGCTGGTGTCACTGGCTGCCCTTGTGGCTATTTACCATGCAGATTGAATTAAAGATCAATATTTGAAGCAGATATTGTTTGTATCATGTGTCAAGGGTCCAAAAGCAGAGACAGGGTTTTCTGAAAAATTTTACCTGGGCGTTTCAGTGCTGCTGTCTCCCACTTTGGTACTAAATTTTGTAGTGACCTGTGACATGATACAAGAACGAAATTATTAGAGAGCTGTTCAAAGCTTCAGTCTTAAAGAAAATCAATTATTCATGACAAAAATACTACACAACCATTATGTCCCATTTATCTGCAACCTTCTTTGTTCCCCTTGCAAAATTTTATCTGCTCTTAAGTAACAAATAAGTTTTTAATGAGTCTTCATTCCTGGTTTTTCCTGAAGTCCCTGTACCAGGCATTACAAAAGTATCATTTATCACACCATTAACTCCTTCCTCTACCTGTAAGCAGATGAGAAAACTCTCAGACTTTCTGGAAATTAAACTTTGGCTTCATAACTATAAATCTCTCAGGATAACAAACAAAAAAAATCCTAATGCAGTAAAAAAAGTCCACATTTGTCATACAGATCAGCAGGTAGAGCTCAAGAGCTACAGCTCACATGAGAGCCAGCTAAAACATCTTAAGTAAATCCTCAGCTTAAAAATTAATTAAAAAATAATACAAAAACATATCTATAGGCTTTAATTATTTTTTTTAAATCAATAAATAAAGAAAAAAAATTACTGAAACTTGAAGCTATTTCATCTGATTCTCACTCCTACAACTTTCTTGTATTCATCTATTACCGTGTGAATAGGGCAGTGATTACACTCCTACTAACCCTATTAGGTTTACCAGAGCAGAATTTTCCTTGATTGGCCTAAAGCAAGGGCAGACTAATTTAGTTCACAAAGGTAAATTAAACTGATAGGCTTTAATTAGGGAAAGCTCCTTTTACAACCCAATAGGGGGCATAAGGTTATTTGTACTCAGCACAGTCTCAGAGAAGATGACAGCACTTTTCTTTTCCTCTCTTTAATGCAAAACTCTTGAATCAAAATAATAATTTGGGGTCCTGGACTGTATATTCTCCTCATCCCTGGACTGCATATTCTCCTCATCCCATCTGCCATAATCATAACAGAAATTCCACTTTGATTCCACTTTTTTTTTTTCTTTAGTGGGCGAGTAAGGTAAATTTGAAAATGTTGCTCCTTTCTGTAATTTCTGGAAGATTTTTGTGAATATTCACATTAGTCTAAAGCCTGGTTCACTGTCTTACTTTTTCTTCTGTTTTAGGTGTACACCTAGAGACGTACACGTGACCAAACAAGCAGCACTGTCTAGAGGATGGGGCTAAATGACCAAAACTCCTTTAACACCACAGCTCTCAATGTTGGAACACCCTTTGAAGAGTTTTATTCTTCTGGTGCAGCTAAAGTCAGTTTTAAAGGCAACTGTGCAGTGATGTAGGTGCATACAAGGTGTGTGATCCACCGATTAGGCTGTAAGATTTGGGCATCAAGAACAGGCTAGAATATGCTACTAAGAATAAAGGTGCTGAAGGTGTTTTAAGAAAGGCAGGATGAAGGAGAATGTTTGCAGTCTAAAAAATAATCTTTAGTAACTGTTTTAAGTTCCGTGCACAGAAAAGCATAGCATTTTTTTTTTTTAATCTACATGCCATTTCTAATAAGGATTCAACATCTGGACTATAAAAATATAATCATGAAGAGAAAAATCTATTAAAAAAGCAAAACAAAACTCTTGAACACAGAGCCTATAAAATAGAGGCGTGGGTCAAAAGCCCTCACTGACGCAGCTGGTTTTCAAAGAAACGGTAGTAGCTTTTAGCAGGAGGGCAATTGCTGAATAGTGCTCTGCACATCCTGAGTCAAGATAATACAAATAGCTGCCTGTGAGAAAAATGGATAGGCTAATGGCCTCTCCTGCTCTGGTTAACAGAGCAGGGCTATTCAGAAATGTATGTTGGCTAGGGCTTTTTTTTGGTGTGCTTTGCTTTTTGGTTAGGGTTTGGTTTTTTTTTCTTTTCATTCTCCTTGATCAGCTTGTTTTTACAAGTAAAAAACTGTAATACAGGAAACCATAATGGAATTCTGTTCTGTGTCATCTTTTCCCCTTTTTTGACATGTCACCTTTTAACCAAGTGGCCTACTAAGCTAATGGATGAATGACATTTGTTACATCGCTCTACTGGAGTAGATGAATCTGATGTGTTCTCTATTATGGTAATAGTTCAAACATACCTTGCTTCCAGGGAATAGCTGGAACAGATCAAGAGCTCAATTCAACATCCAAGTGCTTAAGTTGAAAGTCATGATTGCTATTTGCAAGCTGTTTAGGGTTTTTTTTTCCTGAAAAAAACCTAAATTTATTGACTCGAAGGTTAAAAAACCGTGGACTCATTTTCAGATTAAAGAAGCAGATGTCATGGGCTAGGAGTGCTTTTGCCAATAGTCAGATTGTCATCTAACTTGTGCAAACTTTTTTTTTAACTAATAATGTTTGAGCAGCTTAAAAGTCTATCATCTGTTTCCTTACTAATCATGTGATGTTCTATCAGACAGGCAGTTTTATTGCTGTCATTTCAGGCTGCCTGAAAATGCCAGAAAGCTATAAATGTTATACCTACATTTCTCTATATTATTATTATTATAATTATTATTCACAATAAATATTAATTCAACATATTCACTTATTAGGGTAAAACCCCCAAATATCACATATTGTGCAAATTATACATATATGCTATAGATAAAATCTAGCTGTAATTACCTTTAAGCTGTGTTTTAAACTCACTATAAACATCTGTATTCAGACTGAACTTTTAAAGGCAAGACTCAAAGCCCACCATGATACAATACTAACACTTTTTAAACCAAATAGAGAAAAAATTACAGTGAATACAGTTCTTCTGTGTATAATATTATCCATGTATTTTATATGAAAGATTCTAGATTACATTTTTCTTCCAGACTTTGCATAGTTAGTACAGAGATTACTACTCGTAACCTGCTAATTTAAAAACAACAGGATAGCGTGTGCGATGGGCCATGCACTTTTGCTTGTCAATAAAAATACTGTTTGTTTTTACAGCTATTTCTTTTTCTAAATTCATCTGTGTGTCTTCCAGGTTCCTCAGAGACTGTTCAGATTCCAGAAGTTTTTTCTTCAGGGATTTAATGGACTCTGTTAGTTCTTCAACTTCGCTGACCAACCTGAACAGAATTACATTAAGTAATAAAAAAAATGAGCAGAAGCCAGTCTGTGTTCGAAAACACATATGAACTGTAATGGGAATAAAGATCAACAGATATAGAATCAACACTCAACTGCAAAGGACCTCAGAGATACTTGGTCAAAAGCAAAGTTCACTTTCACAGCTTCTGTACAGAAGTGATTTAGATAGTACCAAAAATGTCTTTTGCCATTAAGCACAGTGGAACTATCCATCCTCACCTTCTCCCACTCTGTAGGACACTTGTACCAAGAATTAAGGTTGAAAGGATGAAAATTGTTAAATAAGTCACCCAGTTTGACTGGATCAGCATTTTTTTAAGCCTGTTGCCTGATATCTGTTCACTGGTATAAAACTCCGGTATTAAAGATGATACTTGCACTAGAGATCAGAAAACAGTCTTTACTTTAAAACCATATAAGCTTTTAAAGAAGCAGTAATGCACCATTTTAAAAAAGCGACAAACAATTTTTAAAGAAGCACATTATTCCAACTGAAAGTTGGTTAGGTGCTTTGCTGCAATCTACCTGAAGAGAAGGCACATATTTACTTCCTGGGAAAACAAGATCCCTGTGTGCTATGCAAACTGAGTAACTACAAACAGTGTAACTCTGGCAATTAAACACATGCCCATTCAGCAAAGGACTTGCATGTGTCCCTCAATCCCATTAAAGGCAATGTACATACTGAAAAGCTTTCACAGGAACGCTTTGCTGAATCAGGACCTTAAATGAGTGTGCCTGAGATGGTACGAAGCATTTGGATTAACTATAACTTCTTCCTCACTGTATAAAGAGCAGCACATCAGCTTTAAATGGTAGGGAGCTTTGCTACAAGGATATTGTAAGCCTGCAAAAGCTGATTCCCCACTTTTCCTAAGGGTAGGAAAATGTGAAGGAGGAGAATCAATTACAAAGCCTATAATGAGATCAAAACTGACAAAAGCGACGTTCAGACCTTTAATTTGAAAGGATTTGTTGACCTCTGGTTTTAAAACGGATTATTACTGAAAATCAAATGCCACCAGCCCAATGGTTCATAGTACTGAGGATTTGTCTCAGACTATGAATATGTGCAGCCTATTTAAATTCTCAGCACTTGAAGCATAAGTCATTCAGCACATAGTCCACCTTGTGGTGAACTTCTGCTAACAGCAAAAGGGTTGCAAATGATCCACACACTGTCAGGTTTTTTGGGATCATCTAAATGAAAAAGAAACCACACAGTTCAGAGAAGAGAGAGTTGTCTAACCTGACTTTTGGATAGAATGAACACCTTGGAGGACCTGTTTAATAGTGTTTACCTGAATTGTGCTTCATCTCTGCAGAGGTCTACGTTGGGCCTAAAAGACCTGTCATACAGCCTTGTTTGAGCAACTTTCATCGGGGCTTCTTTGTCTTTGATAGCTTGTTTGAGAGCAGCAATGTTAGCTTCTTGATATCCAATCTCCTTAAGGATCTAAAGAGGATACCCAAGAAAAAGAACTGTTTAAAAAAAAAAATACACATTGTCTCTGTGCATGCTATACATCTGTTCGAAGTCCTAGTGAGCCAGTTAATAGTTTCGACCTCCTATTTGGCCAGAATATAGAAGAAATAAAAGTATTAAAAAAAGAAATAGAACTACTCTTATCAGATACTAAGCTGAAACAAAATAGTGTTTCGTACCTGACATGGATTAAGACATTTTTTCTAGAGGATAAATCTACTTCTCAAAAGAGGCTATCACAACCGTAGCCAGCATCTCAAGAATAACACTTACATTTTTCAAATGATGCTCTAGTTTGTGTTTTGTATCATACAGCTCCTCACAGTGTTTGGTAAAAGCCTCATTAACAGCAGCACATTGCTTCCTCATGTCCTCAGATGTATCATGAAGAATATTGTCAATCAAGTCACGAAGATTGATGGAAGCCAGTTTTTCTCTCTCTGCCCTATAGATGTTGTCATGACTGAACTTGGCCCATGTCTCCGGTGTTGAGGCACTGGAAGAAGAGGTGAATGGTATACAAATAGGAACCTTGGTCTTTTGTTCAAGTTGCACTTAAGTTCTGAAGCTGATCTGCACTTAATCTGAAGCTGGTTCTCTCCCTGCAAAAGTGTGGCCAACCTCTATTTGTTTTTGCTGTTGCATGCAGTCTAGACTTATCATGGAGGAAGAAGATTAATCCTTTATAAAATTAATAAACTCTCATTCATCTTTTGACTTCTGAAGGAAGTAATACATGACACAAAATCATCCAAAGTTCTTCCATCTTTAGCTAATACTACAAAGGCAAAAAAAAAAAAATGCGTATACTTTCGTGTGCAAGCACAAGCAGTTAAGTTACCAGCAGATAAACTCATAAATATATTCAAGCTTTACAGCCTGTGTCTACTGCAAAACAAAAAGAAACAAGATCTCTGGTTATACTTTGCCATGTTGAGCAGCAGAAGGAACTACATAGCACTTGGGACACTGTGCCATATGAGCACTGTCTGAAAGGGAGGGAGAAACAGCAAAATTTATTACAAGTAATAGTAATCCTCTCTGTGTAGCGGAAGCATCACACACCTTTCCCAAAAGAATGACATGCTTGATGATGTCAAATGGTAAGTCTCAATAGGATTTAGACCAGGCTTTAAAAGTATAAAGCAAATTATTTCTGAGAAAAGCTTCTACAAACTCAGTCTGTGTATAGTGAACCAGCTTTGCCATCAGTGGCGTGCCATGCTGAGATGGCAGCACTACCTTTACTATCCATGTAGCTATTTTAAAGCTATGACATTGTATGTCCAAAGCAGAAGCAATGACATCTTTAATTCAGAGCAGCATTTACAGCTTTCACAGATGCAAAAGATGTATTTTATCTTACCAAGGCTATTTGTAGAGGGTAATAACAGTAACTGCTCACCTCTCTTCAAACTTCACTGAAGTAGGATGGAACTGGATGTTGGTGCTCTGGTTACTGTATCTCCCACATTTATCATCAATGTTGTATGTTTCAATTTTGTCTGACCAGTCTATTTCACAAATCTCTTTGTGTTCTCGATTTATTCTGAAAAGTCATCATTATCACACATAGTTAGCGGAAAACAATACAAATAGCAGAACTATTACAAACATTTGCGAAGCTAGGCTCTGAGCCTTTGTTTTTCAAGGGACAATGAGAACGTAAACTTCCATTTTTGTCCTATCTTAACCAAACACTCTCATAACTATCTGCTAGAACGACAGGAAGTCTAATGTGATAACCACTACCCTAGACCTTCAGTACTGCTCTGAGCCTGCTGAAGGCTTACAGCTCTTATAGCCTGAGACAATGGAGTTGCTGGACTTTGGATTTTAGATAATAATCCTAAAACACAGACTCAAATTTAAGACCTCCCTAAAGCTAGCCTGTATCATTCTCTGAGCCCTTTTATCTAGCCTTTCAAAGACTGTAGCATGCAGACAGTGTAATTTGTCCTTGGAAGATACAGGTACAATGATATTAGGGATATGCTGTTTCGTTGTCAATTAAAAGAGTCACATATTATCAAATTAGTTAAAATTACTTCAGGTTACAAAAGACAGTGGGCCGTTATCAACTGTTAACACCAGATGTCACTGTCACCTAAGGAATTAAAAAGATGCTGCTTGCCGATGGTAGCACCAAACTGATTTAAAAACAATTATAAAACGCAAAGCCTAAACTCAGTAGATTATTCTCATACTCTAATTGACATAACAGAACTACTTTAAATTATTTTGCATTTATAGACATTCTTTCTAGAAATGATATTTCATTTTATCTGGTTGAATAGCACAAATTGGACCAGATTAAAAAATTAATAAACTAAAATATCAAGGTTTCCAGCAGTATAGTCCTTCATACTGATGCACCTTAGGATTTGGGTAAAATCTTTCCAAAGGGCTTGTTATAAATTTAAAGCAAATATTCTTTTTGAAATGCAATGAACATTCATACTGATACAGAAGATAGAGCGAAGTTTCATATTTTAAGTTCATACTGACATCTGGTGGCAAAAAAACTCATCTTGAAAGGGTCCTTTGATCAGATAAATTATTTTAAAAGCTTCTATACTACAAATATACCATCAGGTGCAACAAGGTAGAGTGATATCCAGATAATATTTTTATTGCACTCAAGTTTAGTGTTGGAAAATTGAAGAACTGAATATACATACTGGAAATCAGGGCTGAAAATCTAAAGCATGGCTTTAGGGCACAGCTCTTACCTTACCTTACCCTACTTGAGAATCCTGAAGTTTCATCACTGAGTAGCTCTTTTCAGGTTTAACTGAAATTCATGAGGCTCATAAACCTGGCATGGGTGTGAACTTTATCCAGGGGGCATTGTACCCCTGTATTTCAGGAATTATTTGGCTACATAAATTAGCTGCTAAGGTATTGTGAAAAATGTCTTACCGCATCTGGTTGCGAGCTTGTATTAAAGTTCTTTTCAAAAGCTCCTGGATACTTCTGATGAGATCAGCTTCCTAGACAAAAACATTGAGACATCTGTGATATCCAGTGCAGTATATGCTACCCTGCAGAGCAATTTGATTTCAATGGTTGTGGATAAATACTTAAATCTTCCACTCATTACCCACTTTTACCCTATTATTGCAAGACAAGATCTTCTGAGGAGTTAGCAGATACGGAGGTAACTCAGCTGTAAGTCTAAGGCGGCAGCAACACTTTGAATACTTCTAAAGCCTGGGGATTCGTTACTTTTCATATTGCATGTATATTCTATGAAAAAAAATCTATGTTCTATCAGATTAAACAGAATATCTGAATTACTTGCAGCCTTGAAGTAGGGGAAAAAAGGCACCAGCACCACACTCAGCAGGAGACCAGAGTCACTGCCTCGCACAAACACAATGTACCATTTTAACATGGAGCAGGACACTTGTCTGCCCTGAAAGCACAACCTCGGGGGTCAGAGGCTGCTGCCTGGCACCAGATTGTGATACAGCAGATCAGCTTCTCTGGCAAGACAGTGGCTTCCAGAACCTGCTGCCTTATTCTCTAGTAAGCGTTTTATCTGTATGCAAGACAGAGGCTTCCCATCAGATTCCTGCAGATCTCCAAAACCACAGTTTGTCTGAACTATGGTGATAAGGTGCTATTTAACATAAAGGAGTGGCAGTACCATAATATTCTGTTGGCCTGACTCCTTTGAATGCTTTGTATTAACTAAAAATAGAAGTTACTACTCTATGATTTAAACAGTCACTGTCTGCTTCAGCAGGTATAGGAAAGCTGTCATAATATTAAACCCAATGACACTTACAGCTAATTTTCCTAGATCTATTTATTCCAGAATTCAGTTTGCCTCTAATGATGGACGGTATCACGGACTGCAGAATTATCTCAAATATGCAGTGTTGTTTGCAGGGTTAATTTCCTCTCAGTTGCAAGACATGACTGCTCAAAGTCACGAAGCTTTGCCTCACCCTGGTAACAGATCCAATGTCTGAAGTTTCAGCTCAAGCTGGTTTTAGCAGGAATGTTCATTTCAACACAAACATGATCAAACCAAAAAAGGCCACACTTTCTAATAATCTCTTGTTGAACAAAAAGCACTGGTGCTCGTTTTTGACTGCAATAATGCTGCTTTAGGGATTAGCTATCAATGCTCTATGAAATGACTTTACTGACCTGGTGATCACATATTATTATATAAAAGCCAGTCCAGCAAGCATTTTCTTTTTTATTATTTAAAGGAATTTAATATTTGAGGCTCAGATATTAAAAAGAGCTTTTGTATAGGAAAAAACTCCTAATTAATTTTTCTGGTTTACATCAATGACAGTGATCCAATGACAGCTAAGGGAGTATATACTTACTAATAAACTTTATTCCCAGAACACTGCTGCACTCGTTGATCCTTGTACTGGTTTTGACAAATAAATGAATGTGTGTTTGCCTGCAGTGTCAGTTTCTCCATCATAAGAAACCAACAGGGACCATAAAAAAAATAAAAAATTATTCCAAATGGAAAAGGACAATCACGATTGGAAAGAAAATATTATTTTTAAGGCTCTAGAAGAGAACAATTAAAATAAGTACATAGTGGAAGGTATCCTTTTACAAACTGGGAGAACACTAAAACTCACTTCCTGCAGGGAGGAAGTATTACAACGATGAGTTGTCAAAGTAAAAATTCTAAAGGATTTTAAAGGGTTAGAGAGATCCAGCACTTGAAATTAAATTTATAGTAATTGATACTATTTTGTGTTTGGTAGTGAGTTTCCATGTAAATAAAGGGACAACCAGTTTCCTGTGAGTAATGTGCACAATTTTAAATGAGAAAAGTCTTCCTTTAGCAATTAAGGTGTCTCACACGGAAAGAGTGATATAATGCAAAAATAAAGAATTCCCTTGTTGAATGACCTAAAATAAAATTTAAAAATGAATTCCCTGTTGAGGAGATATGTATTCAAATATGACATTTAAAACTGAAGATAAAGTTCTCATAATTAGTGGCAGTCTAAGACCAGTTAAACTGAATAAGCAGGGATAAATGATGATGAAGTTTCAACGCTTATCTACTTAATGATTTGTCTTAACTTTTAAAATAGTTAAAAAGTCAGATTGTGTGGCTGGGAGGAGCTGTGGCACTGGGTTGAAGATGACGTTCCTTTAATCTAGGTTCCTTATTCCTAGCTGTACTGTCAGACATCGCAGGACAGTCCAGCCTGCTGCCTACCCCTAGCTACGGCTGGCTCGTGGGGTTGACATGGGAGAGGGTTCGCACTGCATGAATGTCTGCCAGGTAGCACTACCTGCTGAGGAGCAGGAGATGGGAATCTCATACACCACGAGGAGGACTTATAAAATGCCGTATATGCTCCTTCACATTTTCTTTGCAGAGTAAATTCCATCAACAACCATGGCAGAGCAAGCTGCAGCCAGGAGCACAGCTCACCTGGGCTTTGTGATTTCAGCCATAAAAGTGGGGGTGATTCCACACTAAAACCCTGGGGGCAGATCTGGGTTTTATCAAGTGACAGAATGGATGAACTTTATTTAGTCTGAGCGCAGAATTGTGCTGGCAATTCATTTGAAGGCCCAGACTGTATTAAGAGAGTAAAAAAAGCATGTGAAAGAGTTTTAGTAACTGGTAACAGCTCTGGTTCAGATGACAACTTAACTTAGGTTTGCATTTCTTCAGTTCATAAGAGGACTTGGTGGATGAAATATCTTTTTTTTTTTCCTCATTTTTTCTATCTATGTCTTCATGTGCTGTCTATTAAAATGAAACACTGTCAAATCTGAATTGATCTTGGCTTCTTTTCAGCTGTCTTCTCCACAGTTAATACTAATAATAAACCTCTGTTATTATAAATGGTTGTCAATTAACAGGGAGAGAACATTTTATAGTTTAGCATGCCATTTATTTTTATTACAGTATTTAATGTTTATGATGCAAAAGTTGGATTTTCCTCAAATCTAGTGATAAAACCATCCCAGTTCATGACTTTGTAAGTGCTTAATTAATGGTGCAAAGAAAATGTTTAAGAGCAGATGTTTGTGCCTTTCACAAATTTACAAATCCTTTTTTTTTTTTTTGCAGCCTGTCTTTTTACATCAGTGACTTGCAGATGTCAGCAATGTCTAAATACAGCACCCAGGGCCAGAATAAGACAGTGAGATAGCAGCTAAGAGGAACTGGTAGAACCCCGTGAGAGAGGCTGTGCAGTCGCCCTTGATTACGAATCCAGCTGCATCCATCCATCAGTAACAACATGACACCAGATGTCCCACACATCAGCACAGCAAATAAAAGCAAGCTAGCGTACAGCTCTCACTAGATTTACACCCCCAAACAGCATGTAACAGGAAGGCTGTTACTCATTACAGCTGGGAGCGAAAGCAGGTAACAGTCTTCAAAATCTCAGCTCTGTGACCGGCCTTTTTCCTGCTGGTCTCCGAGAGTCATTTGAAAATCGACCATCTGCAGATGTTGAAAATAAGCACCACACTCTTAACTGAGTTGCCTATGTACAGAACTGTCCTACTGTGCACAGGTTCACTTGGCAAAGCTACAGATCAGGGTGTTTGGAAATGGTATTCTGTTGTTTTCCGTACCCCATTATTGCAGTTAGCAGCAATACATACATATGTATACTTTTCCACTTTTTTAAACTTTAATTTTACACAGTTGACAGGATCTTAGCTGATGCTTTTGTCTTCAGCATCAGGGAATAGCTGGGGCTGACTTCATTGTTGAAGCAAACACACAACAAATCAACACTCTGAGTCAAACACAGTTCTAGGGTAAAAACACTGTGTAAATATATCTGCTTATGCCACAGTCATATCTTACAGTCACAGTTAATTAATCTGGGCCCTGGACATGCAGAAATAACTTTGAAATGCAGAATATATGCACTTGAAACGTAATCTATTGACGGTATACCATCATGTGGCAAGTCCTTCGCTAGAGCTTACATTTTCAATATTAAATGCGTGCACATAAACATACTAAACTCTCATTAAACTGATGCAAAGGGGATTCAGAGATGTCATATAGGTTATGAAAGTCAAACCTCATACAAAACAGGTGTACGTGCTGCTTTTTCTGAATTCAGCTATTTTCAATGCAGCAGTGCAAATAAATAAAATTATTCTACTTGAGAGGTTTTATCTTCTTTTTAGTCATCAAAGATCCTTCTTTGTTGAAAAAACCAATTGTGTCCTTCAACTTCTTTTCCTTAACCAGAACTGCATTAAGAAAAGATTAATGCTGTTAAGTGGAGTCAATGAACTTCTGAGTAGCACCTGATTTTACTAGGCATGTGAAGAGCTTTCACTTAAATATCCTCATTCCTCATTCCAGCAGTAGCTATTTAGTGGTGGTATGTATCACAACAGATGATCTAAATATGACTCCATGCTGCAAAGCAAATAGGACAGACAACTTGGTGCAAAAACTCCTTAAAAGAAATGGTGTGCCAAAAAATAGGAACCACCCAAATCTTATCTGGATGCATAAAACCTCCATCAGAGATAGTTCTGTTTTCTTTGTGAGTCATCTGAAACTATTCCTACTGACCAGATAATGAAAGTGCAATTACATGCAGAGATTCAAAACTGCTTGTATTTGACGTTGTCTCTTTAAATGTCATCTGCCAAGGGGCTGCTGAAAGGTGGTTATCTCAGCAGGATGCTCTGGGAACTAGAAAATGTTCTTCATTCCTGCAGAAAGCTGAAAGCTGGGAAAAACCCTATGTCCTGTGAAAAGCTTTTCCATGACTATGTGAAAGACAGTCCCGTGTCCAGACACGCTCTTCTCCCCATTGCAGATTCCCCCATGCTCCAGACGATGGGAGCTGGCAGGAACATGGCAAAGATACCAGAGAATGACGCCAGCAGAAGCCTGAGCTGCTAGTAGGAGAGGAATAATTTCAAAGGAAGGAAAATGCCCTAGAATATCAATTAACTGCATAATTAAAACTGCAAGGAAAAGAACGTCTGTTTCCTCACACAGCTGACTTACGGAAACTATTTCTTCTTTTTCTCAGTCTTTGCATGGGAAGAGAATAAATTACTCCTGACCTCTCTTGCATTTCTTAAGAGAGTTAAGATTAGAAAGTGAGTGGACAAGTAAGCAGCATTTAGAAAAAGTATGTCCGTACTTTAGTGACAAAATTTGCATAACTCCTCCAAATAAGCAAATGTGGTAATGCAGAGCTACCAGTGAACTGGGCCATTAACTTGGAAATCTGCACAGTGAACAGTAAGAATTCACGGCAGAGCAGCTCTAAGTGTCAAGAATTATTAGTCAGTTTTGCAGAGAGTAAGAAATACAAGGTACCACCCGATTTCTTGCGGTGAAAGAGGTATAGAGCATAGCTGCTGCTTAAAGAGACGGCAAAGCTATTTGCTGGCTATTTTCTATCTAAAAGCTATTTGCAAACATTCGTGCCATAAAATCTATTCCTCTGTGAAAATGGGAAGGATTTCCTCCAATATTATGTAGTTCTCTTCCTTCTGCTCTGCAAAGGTCATTGGCATGGCAACAAAATCTTCATTTCTCAAGAGTCCATCTGCTGCTGGTACACACGCCTCATCTGAACTCACATCATTCTTTTTTGATGACATCCCACTTGGCTGTTGACGGTCTGTCGTCACATGCAGAGAACCACAATTTCAGGTGAAGAATTAGCAGCAGCAGCAGCAGCAGCAGCTGGACTTCTGAGCAATGAACAAACTATTCTCTGAGATCAGAACAGAAATCCTGTTTTTTTTTGTGTAAATTGTACATTTCACAGACATCTCTAAAACATCAGCTGCCAATGAAAAGAATTATTTTTCTGTAATCTAAATCTCATAACAAATCACACACTGAAATATCCTATAAACTAACTCTCACATGTTTATATTTTTGACTGGAACGACCTCTTAAATGTTGATTACAATTCCACAATTGTACACAATTCCTATTAAAAATACTGTAAATATTATCATGCCATCAACTATGTAATTTTCTCCAATATTTTTCTAACAACAAATATTAATCATCTGTTTTAATCGGTAACTCATCATGAATCAACTTTCACAGTATACTGGAGGTTGCAGGCAAATAATCATTAATTCATTTGTGGGACACTAGAATATGTATCATTCCAGAATGAAAAATGACCCAGAACCTGTTCTCTGTAACATGTGCAGCCACAATAACTACATCAGGTTTCAAGGCAATCTACATGCAGTGCTGGATCTCGATGACAGATAACAAAGTGTCATCTGGAGTAAAGAGTCCTCTCTGGGAGAAAAAGGATCAAGCAATTTTCAGGAGAGTCTCAGGCTTGTTGAAGTCACACTGTGAGAAATACCATCTGTCTGTCGTCCCCCTCCTCCCCCCACTTGCCTGGAGCTGTCATCTCATGCAGGTGTCACACGACCACATTGTACAGTTTGGAGAGAGCCGTGCTGCTGTCCTGCAGGACATTTAAAATGATGGTTTGTGTTGAGACGCTGTAGTTCAGTGTTGGATCACCACCTTGTTGTGAACCTTGGCAAGACTACAGCATCAGACTCTGTGGTAAAAGGTAATGGCAGAGACTGCCAGATGTGGATCACTTCAGCATGGAAACAGGCAAGGAGCATCTCACTGGTTCTGAGTAATATGCTCATAGGGTACTGCAGTTTTAAAGCATAACCTGCAGAGATGAGGGGACTTTACTGAGGCTGGAAGAAGTTTAATGCCAGAATAGGAAGCCCATCTTGGTTCAGGAAACCTCTGTTTTGATTTTGTTTGGATCTGGTCTGAAAGAGGGGATCTGGTTTCCTCTAGTCATACTCACATAATTTTAAATACCTTGTAAACAGAGGAAGGATTTTAAACAATCCTTCTTAAATCTAGGAGTGACAGACACAGAGTCCAGGCTGCCAGGAAGGGGCACTAGGCCTCTGTGCATTGCCAGAAGATACCTTCATGAGCTGCAGTTACCATCTACTGACCAATCTCTTCACCATTTTAGAGACAAGGGCTGCACTAAGAGAGGGCTGCCAACAACGCTTAACATCCTAACATCCTGCTCACCTTCAGCAACTCTCTCTCCACCTCATCACAGACCAGGTCTGGGGCTTGCCTCCTTTCTCGACACTGCAGATTATCTGTGGCAATGGTATAGGGCACCTCAGTGGCATCGAGTGCCCTTTCTAGCCGCAGCTTCTGGGCTGCCAGCAGGCGGGTCTCGGCATCAAGGTCCTCAATCTCATTCTGGAGCTGGGCCTTCCAGAAGTGTATGTCTTCCAGGCGCTGGCCCACGGCAGACGTGGAGTCCTGCTGGGCACGTTGGGCAGCAGCAGCAGCATACTCAGCCAGCTCCTTGGCCTCTGCCCGGTCACGCTCAGCCTGGTCGCAGCTGGCGAAGGCCTTGTGGTACAGCTCAGAGTTGTTCAGGTGCCACTCGGTGGGTAGGTACTTGGCGATGCGGAAGCCAGCAGTGGCCAGGCCGCTGGAGGAGTCAGTCCCCGTGTTCAGCGCCACCTCGTACACCTTCATGGGTAGATCGGAGGCGGGCACCGTCTGCGGCGCCGGCTCCTTGGTCAGCAGGACGCTGGGCTGGGCCATGGCGCCGGGGCCTCCCGCAGGGTCAGCCATGGCCCCCGGCCAGGCCGCGCCGCGTCCTCCCGTCGCCGGGGCAACGGCAGCAGCCAATGAGGAGGCGGGTCCCCCCATCGCGAAGGGAAACCCGAGGCTGTAAGCGGGGGAACTGCCCGCCCCTCGTTACCGCACAGCGGCAGCCGCCAATCAGAGCGCGGATCCGCCCCGAGGGCGCGGTGGATAGGGGAACACCGGCTGCCCGCGCCCGCCTCCAAGCTGCTTGTTGCTATGGCGACGGGGACACCCAATGGGGAAGGCGGCTTGGCGGGGGTGTCATGGCGGCGCCGGGCGGCCGCGGGGCCCCGGGGCAGGAGGGTTTCCCGACACAGGCCATGGTGCCTATTGTAACGCTTCTGATTCTCATGTGGGACTGTGTCGGTGAGAACAGTGATACGCCGGAGTCTCTACATTGCGTCCTGCCTCCCCTTTGTGCTGAGGAACTTCTCTTCCAACCGCCGCCTGTGCACAGTAACACTTTTTCCTGGTTGTTTCGAAATACAAGAGGATCCTGACAGGACTTCAGCCCGGTTCCTGCCCAGGGAGCGGTGGAGGCGAGGGGGAGGCCCTGAGTGCCCCTCCACACTTACGCCTCAGCCCAGTGACCCACTCAGGTGGGGGGCAAGGCTCTGTGGAGGCCCCGAGGCCCTGCATGGGGCCTGCGGTATCCGCTGGTCTTCAGGCATTCAATTTAATACATTTTTGCACATCACTCCATTTTTATACCCCATGTTCATTCTTAAGACAATTTGTGTGACTCTGGCCTCGTCACAGATCAGGTGCATGTGAAATCCAGCTGCAACGGCATCCCCTGTTTAATTTTCACCTGGGGAGATACAGACTTGTAAATGCTTGAATTCTATTAAATTTTTCGGGGTTGCCATCACTGTGCAACAAGCAAAATGAAAGGCTGCGAGGGAGAGGCTTCTCTTCTGTGCCCTTGGAGGAAGGAGGGGAAGATGCTGGAGAGCACGGTGACAATAGAGGGCACTCTCGTTCTTGCACTGAGGCAGGTCCTCTGTCTTCAATGTCATTTTGATGTAGAAAATCAAAAGGAAGAAAAAGCCATGTGCACTGCAGCCTGCCCGGTGTCATCCAGGCTAATCGGCTCCTTGGGTGTTGAGGAGAGGGATGCCTGAACTGCATCGATGTGAGCTCGGCAGGTAACACACACACACTACAGGCCTGGAGTAATGACTCCCCGGCTCCTGAGAGGTGCCGTTTGCACCGCACAAACTTCTGCAGAAAACACTTTGCTGTATGAGAGTTTGCTCTAAACTCACAGAAAGTCAATGGTAGTTTTTCCTACGGGGTCTGGCAGGACACATCCAGCAAAGGCTCCTTTCCACAGAGACAGTGTTGAAAAAGGACATTCAGTCCCAGCAGAGCTAAGAAATCCTTCGTCTTCCCTTTTGCAAATATTATAATGTATTTGTCCCTCCAGTTAAACAGCAGCAGTCAGTTATCACTTTGCACTGCTGGTCACTGGAATGACACCCTTTGCTTTCCCTTTGCACTTCATTTCTGTTTCCTTTTTCATGCATCTTTCCTCTACCTGGAACTGTCCTATCTGTTCCTTTTCTTACATTACCCCCAGCCTGTACTTTTCTTGCTATTTCCTCTGCTTGTGGCCTTCTCTGCATGATGATCTATGCAAATTTTGCATTTTTAAAGTACAGTAAGTCTACAGGAAAAGCCCTGCTGAGCTATTCAGAGTGAAAGTCCTTGGTATGGAAAATACATTTTTTTAAAATAAGGGCAGCAACAATTTGCTATTAAGTAGGATTTTTCTCTGAAGGTTTCACAAGAGCTTTTATTAGTGTCATCTTATCACAACCCATTCAGTGTCACCCAGGCAGTTTTGAAGGTGGGTCAGTTAGGGCTACTATGGGATGTGGCTGAGGTTGCAAACTTAGCAGCTGAGTTCTAGGCCCTAAATGTGACTAGTAACTGATAATCTTTTCCAACAGGGAAACGCTGCACAAAAAAATAGTAAAGTCTTCCTGATCCAGTGCAAGGATTACGTCAGTAAGCAGTTTTAGAGTTGTTATCGCAACTGGTCAATTTTTCCAAGGACCAGACCGATTTCGGAGAATGTTTGTATCAGGCTATGTTTTGTTTGGGTCTTTTTGTTAGTGTAAGCCTGCTTTCAAGTGCTTACAAATGCATCATGTCCTAACAAGCTGCATATCACATTGTTTGAAGAAATAAAAGCAAAACCTATTGGCACCTGGAAGTTTCAGGAGTTCCCTTCATTATCCAAGGCAGACCCAGGGACCCTGTGTTTCAAAGCCATTCTGACAGCCAAGTGATTTAATATGCCACTGTAACATAAATTATTAACAGCTATTCAAGATGTTCTCAGAGCACAAGATGACAAAACATACTGGAAGAAAAGAACAGAAATGTTTTTCAGCTCAAATCTTTTGACGTGCAATAGATTAAGATTTCTTGTGTCTGGAATCCTTTTTACAGGAAACTGGTTCCCCTTCCCACAGCAAATGCTCCTGTTAATGTCAGGTGCCTGATGAGCTTTTTGGCCTGCTGCTTTTTCCCTTCTTTCTTTCTTTTTTTTAAATAAACCTGGATCCAATCTTCATGTTTGCACCTAATTCCTCCTATGCTGCTGTCTGTAGGACAGACTGCAAGCTGCTTGGTGGAGCAGTATAGATCTTGTGCATGGAGAAAGGAAAGATTTCCTCTCACACCCCAGCAGCTGGAAGGTTCACAGAAGTACTGGAAACACTGTCCAAAGAAGGTCTGGGTCCTTTAACGTATTCCTCCTCCTTGTAAAGGAAGTCAAAAGCTTGAAAATGTGACCCACTGCCATCCCAATATCTCTGAAAGCTGAGGCCAACACATGATACAGTATTCTGAAAATTTGCTTTTCAAGCTGTGTTGATGCTTTGGGGGCTGCACATGGGGACCTGCTGAAGGGAGGAACCCTACTTACTTTGTTGTTCTAAGCTTAACAAAATCTCAGTCCAGAGCAGCTATATCATGGCTGCTTTCTTGGAATTAATAAACATATTTACTAATTCAATGTTGTCCCATCAGCAGAGAAATCAGGAACAAGATCAACAAGACAACCTGCCATACATTTTCTTGTAGAAGAAGGAGCTTTGTTCTCATGTTTAATGTAGGGAAACCTTGCTAAGAATGGAAACCCCGTCACAAACCGTCTTTAGTTGGCCAGGTATAAAGTGTTCTACTGCAAACAGGCTACAGACTGATTACTTGGGATAAATACAATCTACTCCCCTTCTCCCCGCCAGCTCTGTCCCAATTTCCACGGAGAAAATATCTGGATGTGCTGACTGGCAGGGAGATGTGGTGCCTCTGCATCAAAAGCAGCGCAGTCACTTTTCATATCTCTGTTGTGAAGTGCCAAAAGATGTTTCCTCTCTCTCAACTAACGTAGTGGGGTGGGCAAAGAGAGCTGAACCACTTTGCTGGGCGGCTGGACTTGCTGTTAGGCTTTGAAGTGCTCACTGCTAACAAATAAGCAGCCATGCACAAAGGCAAGCAATCAGTCACACAGTCAGGAAATACCATCTAGCATTTAGCTGTTATTCAGCATTTTGCAATGAGGGGAAAAAACATAGCTGAAATGGAGTGGTAGTACATTAAAGTTTATATGGTACATTAGAGGGGCATTGGCCTGACTTGCCCATTCTCAGGACAGACTTGCTTAAAAGAGTGATCTCCCTTTTTTTCTTCACAATGGACATTCTCATGATGAATTGTCTGTGAAGCATCCAGGGGTTGCTTTCACAGCATTTTGGATCCCAGACCACAGTCCTGCAGTTTGGACTACTCCCATCACATAAAACTTCACACCAAAGACCCTAATGGTGCACCATTTTACATCCAAGAAACACTGCATCCAAGAATCCTGATTTGTTTTCTTACCTCTGTATCAGGCGAATATTCACAAAACCGATTCAATTTATGTACTTTTGTCGTATTTGCAGCTGTTTGAATGCTCCAGCTTCTTGAGACATTTAATAGCCCTTTAAACTGTGGGTTTGCCTCTCTGAAATGCAGCTTCTCACCCACGCTCTGACCAAGGAGAACTTGCTGGCAAATGCTGGCCAGGTCCGAACCATTAAAGGCACAGAAGCTAGATGCCAGGCTCTTAAATCTCACAGCTTCCATGTCTTCTCTTGGCTCACCTGGGTGCAGCACCTGATTCTCCATGTCCACGCTGACCAGGACAAGAAATCTTGGGCTCAAACTGGGCACTGGCAGAGAAGGCTGCGTGAGCTCCAACAAGGAGGGCTGGGACAAGGGATGAACCCTGGCTTTCCCAGGGCATTATGGCATTGCAAGGAAAGGCCTATGAATATCACGGGCTGGGAAAGCTGCTTCAGAAGAGCTCTCTGCTTGAAACAGAGGCCAAATTCTGCTCATGGCGACCCACTTGTTAGAATTTGGCTCGGTTTTACTGAGAGTAGAATATCAATTTTCTTTATTTAATATAGCATCACTGTACTTTTTATCTGCTGGCTGCATACCCTAGTGATGAGTACCTTAGCAGGGTGATAGATAGAAAACACAGTGTATTCATCTAGATGATAGATAGGGAGAAAATGTGGTGAATTAGTTCAGAGAAGAGAAAATATAGAGAAAATACAGTCAATTATTTTACATAAGGCACTGTCTGGTACTCACAATCCCTGCCTAAGAGCAACAGAACACATGAATAAAAAGATTAAAGAGTTCGGAAGTGAAATTTTTGTTTTAATATCAACATATGGGCAAAATGTTACATTTCAGCTTAAGAAATAAACATACGCTAGCCTCAGGAGCACTGATGTTCAGCAAAAGACTGAGACCAAAGGTTATCTAAGAACACAGGCATTGTTTTTATATTGCCTCATATCATTGAGATTAGAAATGTCTCTACTGTTTTGAATCTAATCACCCCTCCTAGAATTTGATAGATTCAGATAACATTAATTATTTGTAGCAGTATTAGCATTTCTTTTTAGAAAGCAGTTATTTCACAAACAAAACAAAGCATAAATTGAACCATTTCAGCATGGATGAAAACACCATTTAAAGCTTCATTTCCCAGCCTTATATCTTGGAGGCAGACTGTGTTTGATTAGATCCTTCCAGCGGGTGAGATCAGTTTGAGTGACAGCTATCTACGCCAGATCGACGCTGTGTTTATTTGCATTTTCCACCAGCTCTGGGAGTTTGCACTTTCTCCTTCCTGAAATCCGTCTTGATGGGGCAGCATTAGACAAATCATTTTAATTACAGTGCAGGGACTGGAGGCTTTTCAGAAGGTCAGGGTCTCTGTGCCGACAGGTTTGATTAAAAGCAGACACGGGTAAAGAGACCAGAGTTAGATGGAGAGCAGTCAGTCTGGGCCAAAAGGGAGAGGGATGGCAAGTAGAGATTGTCTCACCTCCACGACCCCCTGAGGTGTCCATCTTCCCAGAGGTGGGAAGCCAGGACCATGTGGCAATAAGAAAAGTGAGGGCATTTCTGCTTATACAACAGCAGGGATATCAAACTGACAATGTGCATTGTACTAAGACTTGGAGGTTGAGGATAATTAGTTAAAATCCCTGCCTTCTCCTTTCCCATCCCAGTCAGAGCTGCCATATCTTCTACAGCAGTAGGGAGCTGATTTGCAAGTTGGGATCTGCTGCCCTCCCGTTATGCCAGGCGGGTCACTGAGGAAATTCAGTAGCAGTGTTGGTCCAAATCTGCGCCGGGGTGTGACTTTTTTGGCAAGGAGCTGCCTGCCATGTGCTGCCAGGCATGAGGACTGGAAGCAGGAGCTGGCGAGTGCCCGGTCAGGGTCTGGCTTGGCAACGTGGGCACCGAGCTGCTGAAACAAAACCGATATCATCCTTACCCAGTACTGCCAGGCCCCTTCTGCTGCTGGAAGCTCTGTGTACAGGCATGGGCAGAGATAGCTCTTGCACTATTTAAAAAGAGAAAGCTGTCTCGTTGTTCAGACCTTCACTGGAATAAACTGGTTTAGTTCCAGTAGGTAAATGAAATTACATTGATGTTTACCAGGCAAAAATCTGATCTCATAGAATCATCTAGGTTGGAAAAGACCCTTGGGATCATCGAGTCCAACCATCTACCCTACTCTACAAAGTTATTTCCCTAAATAAATAATAATTTTATAATATATATATTATAATAATAAATAATAATAAGAAAAAATTCCCTCATGCTTATAGCAAGACAAGATATTCTCTCTTTAAAAACTTCTTAGCTTTTGACTTTCAAATTCCTCTTAGCTATTTTCTTTTTATATACTTCTGTTTTATTAGATTCCCTTATGCTCATCCAAACATCATCTTGATGGCCGTTTTTGGATCCTGTCTTCCTTCCAAATCAAACAGCTGGCACGTGAGCGTGGGTCCTGTTGGTAAGTGTGTGGGTGTGGGAGCACAGCACTGAATCACGATTAAGTCTTTTGAGTTTGTTGAGTCTCCTTCACCAAATTGCCTTCCCACGTGAAGGATATGGTGCTCTGTCCCCTAGACCTGCGTGAACGATGAGTCACGCATTTATTTTTGCTTTCCAACAATTGCTATCAGTCAGGGAAGTGTGTCCTGTGATTCTTCAAAATTGAAATCCATGTGCGGTTGCACCAGGCTCTTCTGCAGAGAGCAAGTCTTGGGCTGTCTTTTTGGTGTTTGTTTTTTCTCTTTTTCTAATTTATTCTGCTTAAAGGAGCCACGTGGTGATAATCAGACAGTGTACTGCTGACCTGACGGAGTTCAGCAGCCATCTGTTTAAAACAGAGAAGAATTTCCAGAGAAGCCTTTTATTATTCTCTTGGTTCAAGAGAATAACAGGAGGAGTCCTCAGCATGGACAGCAGTTTTACAGCACTAACAAATTCCACAGCTAACAGGAAAACAATCAATTTATCACCCAAGGCCACTGCTTTCTCTGCATGGAGCCCGGAGGTTTGCTGCGGTTTGGAACGATAGGCCATCAGTTTTAGTTAGCTTCATTTTCCCAGCTTTTTCCAACTTTGTAGTTGAAAACAAAGTCTCCCGTTCAGCTTCATTCTCTTTCTGCAGCCAAAATGTACATCTGCAGGCAGAGCAGAAAGCGGGGATTTTATTTGAACAAGCTCAGGCCTGTTTAGGATTTTGTCTGGTACAAACCAAGGCCTTGATCCTGCACTGAGATGTCCTGGGAAGATCCTTGTTCTGGCACGGAGCCCCATCAGAACCATCCGTCCTCCTTATGGGCTCCATGCAGCCAGCCAGAGCCTGAGACTTATGATGGATGGCTAGAGTCTGTCAACATCATGGGATACATTAGCATGAATTGTGCATAAATACTTGCATAAATTAGCTGAGGACTTGTATTTTAGCTAAATAATTTCCCTCTTGAGCCTTTCTGGATTTCCTTCAGAGCCCCCTCAATGATGAGTGTGGTCATCTCCTCGGCTGCTCCATGATCTGATCCTGGCAGGCTCCAGTAGTAAAACTATGCCAGTTAAAACAGCCAGGGAGCTGATGCTAAAGGTTTAATTGTTTTTCTCAGCATGTCTAAACGTGGTGTTAATAATTTGTTAGTAAATAAGGAATGTTCCTCATCTGCTGCATCAGTACTTAAGAGAAATTCACTGAAGCCCCAGTGATGGTGTTAAGTTTTGCCCCCATAAAGGAGGGATATTTAAGAAATGAAGCTGCTACATTTTTTTTTTTTTGGCAGGATATAAAATGTGCAGATACGTAAAAAGTATAAAAGCCCAAGCCTGAAGGTCTTTGCAAATGGAAGCAGGAAAATGTTTTACTTCTTTTTTAAACTTGAGCTGAGGTTGCTCTGCATGCTGTTCACATTGTCTTCAAACTGGGCAAAACCCAAAAATCTTCAAAAGCAGTGACTTGGGTAGGTGGGAATTTCAGTACATGATAGTCTTGAAAAGTCTTTTCCATTGCAGAACTGAAGCATTTCTCCTAAAAAGCATTCCTAAAGCAGCCCCTGCTCCCACAGGGGCAAACCAGTCCGTGTTCTGGGCAGAACCACTCTTGCCTCTTGCTGCAGGTCATTTCTATGGGTTTGTGTCTTTGTGATCTGCTGCCAGAGCCTGGACATGTTGCTGCTTTCCATATCTCTGGCAGCGCTAATCAAAAGCACAATATGGTCTGAGAATTTCACTTCATACCAGGGAGTTAGTCAACAGAGGAGAGACAGCTGATAATCTGCACCGTGCAAGTTCTCACCTCCTGCAGCACCTTGCAGTGAGTCACTTGGAAATGGCTTTTGCTGAGCTGCCACGCTTTGCCGAGCTGGTGTTTCCTGTCAGAAACGTTCAGTGCTTGAAGCCTGCGTGAAGAAGCAGCTTTGAGCAGAGGGGAGCTGAGCTAGGCAACAGCAAGCAAGCGCACAGGGTCACACGAGAGTAGGACTTAACGCCATGGTGGCAGGGATGTGGTGGGGACAAAGGCACTAAATATTTGCACAAATAATCTCGATTTCAGATTATAATCAGTGCTTTTTCCAGAATTCAGGACTCAGGCTGTCTAACCAAAACAGCAACCCTGCACAGTTAACCCTTCTAGCTGTTTACTTTTATTCTCCTTTTCTGAAAAAAAAAATAAAAAATGAAGTCCCATAAAAATTCCAAGTATAGAGGATGAAGCCCACAAATGTTCACAGGAAAACCAGGCCCAGACAGAGATGAATGATGGGGAATTAGAAATTAAAAGCCTGAGTGTGAATATGAAGAGGGATCTGAAAGTAATTTTCTTAAATACATAGAAAAATCTAGAAACCAGGTTTCCTTTTAGGAAGCTGAGCATTACTGATCTATTACTTCAGTGTGCATTTCACTTGCTAGAAGGTATTTAGTATGAAAATTCACAGGGATATGGCAGGACTTTCATAGTCACTAAGTGAAAGAGCTTTAATGAAAACGACATATATATCAGGTTTTTGACTGATCAGCGCTAAAAGCTTTTTTTCCCCATCTTTTGTGGGTGGCTGATTGTATCTGGGTGGCCAGGCTCCAGCTCCATCAGACCACTGTCTGGGAGGTGAGAAGTGGTGGGGTTCAATATGCAGTTAAAATTGATGTGTTTTGGGTTTAATGACAACAACTTAAAATTTCTGGAGTGTGTTTCTCTTCTCAGATTCTTCTGCTCTCAGCCATTGAGTTTATCTTCATAAGCTGCAAGGAAAATGGAAAAGTAATGTCCTTGTCTTAGGAAGGAATTTATTCAAATTTTTAAGTTTGAGTAATATATATTATGAATATTCCTTCTTATTATTAGCAAATCTGACATTAACAGATCTTATGCAAAGCTATTAGTAGTTGGTAAATATTTACTTAGCAGCATCAGGACATTTCAGCTTATTTCTTTTCTCGGGTTCATAATATTATTCTTGATGCCTGACCGGTCCCCTGAATTGCCAACACTGCTTCTGCTCTCTGCTTCCTGGCTGACACCAGCAGCTGACTTTCTGGCACGTTGTTTTGGGTGGTAAAACAGGGTGTTTCTAGAAGCCCTGAATGCAAGAGACGATTAATGTTCTTCGTTACTTCCAGATACTTATGACAAAACATTAATAATATAACGTTCCCTTAGGAAAAAGCAAACAAAAAGTGGTGTGTTTCCAGATCAGCTTATTCTCTCAGACACTCTAAAGTAGCGGCAATGAGAAGCGAAGTTATTCAACAAATGCCTGGACCAAACTAACTGTAATTCTTTGGAGAAATGTGGGTGTATCTCTGCTGGGAAAGTGAAAATTATAGATGAGTACATTGGGTTCAGCAAAGCTCAAGGTCTCTTTTCAAACAACAAGTCATGCGTAGATGAGCTAACCCAGAATGATGCTATTTGCTTCTCTCCGTCCACTAATTACACCCAGTCGGCTCCGTCTTGAGTTTGCTCAGCAGCTTGGAAAGCTGTTGTAGATGGCAGAGGAAAAGAACCGGAGTCTTGGATGCTCTGGGGAGGACAGTGTGCTCCTTCAGGATTTACAAAGCCATGTGGAACGACACTGGGCTGTGTTCCTAGTGGGAATGGTGAGAGGCAAGACAGCCCTGATACCAAGCTTGCATCTGTAATTCACTGGCCCTACATATTCCCCAGAATATATCTTATTTATCATACCTGGCTCGCTTCCTAGGACTGAGTCCAAAACTGCTTCTGATCTTGACTGCTGGAGTATCAGTGTAAATACAGCATGCTGTTCGCCCTCCAAGAGCAGTCCCCAGCGAGTCAACTGTGGTTATCCCAGACAACAGCCTGATATTAAGATCCCCCATTATCAATGGTTTGACTTTTAGAAAGCCGTCTACATAAACAAAGCCTATTTAGCTTGTGATTGTGCCCTGGAGAGTGTCCTACAATCACTTTCATTTCCCCTTTTGCCTTCAAGCGAAGAGTCTGTCCTAGCGATGAGAGCAGAGACCAGGAGCCACGGCTTGGATCCACTCCCAGATGAGTTACTGCACTGCCGTGTGGCCCTGGCCATGGCGGGGCGTTTTTGTTTTTCAGTCCATTCAACTAAATAATGAATACTCTGTCTGGAAATGGTTGAGAGAGACTCTTGTCCCTACAGAAAACTGCACAAGAATGGCTCGATAAATGGTAATGCAAGGGAAATGAAAATTTGATGGAAATTAATTGAAAACAAAACAAAAAGCAAACTTAAATTCTGAAGAAAATGTTGTACATGATTTTGAGATCTTTGCTTATTGATAACAGACACCAATGTTTGTTGCTAACCATCCATAAGATACATTCTGCTTTTTTCCTCTTTGTTCTCCTATGAAAATTACATTTGGCCAGGACTTCCCATGCAAATTTTTGCTTACGCAACAGAAGAGTTTTACATGAAAAAGCATTCTGATAGAAAAGTTTTCTCTCTTCTTTATTATATCATTCTTTCCCATCTATAACAAAGGATTGATATCTTTTACAGTACATAGGTGGTATCTTAAAATCTTTATATCCTTTGCTGATTTACTGAAGACCCTAAAGGCTCTATCTCTGCATGACACATGCAGGTGAAGAGCATCCTCAGCCCTGACGGGTCCATGTCCTAGAGTCCACTCACCCACTGTTCTGACCGGCAGCGGGTCTCCAAGGTGCCTTCCCTCTTTTAGCAGAGATGGGCTTCTCGAAGTGATACCCATGACCGCCAGCCAGAATTTCATTATAAGATTTTCTCAAATAAGTGGACGTGTGCCAAATTAACACTTTTCCTGAGGCCGTGACTATATGTGAGGACCCATTTTGTAGCGAGAGACTTTGGCAGTTTTTTCCCCTCATTAGCACTGATAGTTAATTTGCTGTTCCCCTTTAGTCGCTGCTGCTGTCAGATTTGTTTCGTCTTCCTGTTACTGCTCCTGTAATGGGCTGAGCCCCACAAGGAACGTGCTGTCTCACATGCGCCCCCTCCATTTCCCAGCCTGGGACGTGATGCTGCCCACCGCCCCAGTGGTCGGCAGTGCCTTTGTGCTCACACCTGCGTCTCTTTAGGAAACCCTAGTTATTTGCACAGTCCATTTATTTATCTCCCAAGGCAAGAGAAAGATTTCAGAGCTGTAAGTTTGTTTGTAGCGCTCCCACAGAGGAAGGGGATTTCCTGCTTCACTCCTGGTATGTGTCTCCTTCAGATCACACAGTTACCATCTCCAGGCAGCGCTGCTTTCCCACCTGTTCTCTAACACTCGTGTTTTCTAGCACCTGAAGTGGCAAGAAGGTTTCTGCATGACAGACCTGCCAACCTTGCCACTGCTCTTGGCTTTGAGCTGCTCTGAAGCAGGTGAAGAAGTGAGAGTCTGGCCATACCATCAAGAGAGCAGGCAGCACCTTTAGAGACTCCCTGCTCCTCGGGCATATCCCATTTTGGAAAAGACAACGTGGGGGACAGCCACCCAGATCAGCAGATTTCAAAGCTGAGAATGTCACTGTCGTAACTGAACTGGGGTTTGTGTCTTTTTTTTTTTTTTTTTTTTTAATTCTTTAATTTAGGGCTTGTTTACGTTGAAAAATTAACCTGGACTAACTGAAGGCTGGAATTTAAAGTGGATTCATTCAGCTGCATTCGCTTCTATTTGGACAGAATTACAGAGACCTTTATTTGGTTTGTTGTGATTTGTCTCCAAAATGCATTAAGATAAACTAAATTAAGTCCATTTTTGTACCAAAGAAATATTTTATATATGCTCATTCATTTTAAAAGTTCTTAGATTAATTTTTCAGTAAATGTCCCTGTGTAGACACATCAACATTCCTAATAATATTTGGCTGAAATGCAAGATAATAGCAAAGTCCGGGCTCAAATGAAAGGGATGAATCATCTCGAAATCACATGCTGCAATATAATAGGATAAAGGACAATTGTTTTTCTGGAGAGAAGCTGCCATGCACAGACCAGCTGGAGGGTCATTTCAGCCTCTGAGACAAGAGCAGGGCAAGTCTGAGGATTGTCCCCTGTGCATCTACGGAGGGTAACGCAACCTGATTTCCAGAGCACACATCAGCTAGAGTTCTCACCATCACCCTGGATGCTCATCTGCAAATGCAACAGTGGCAGCATTTGATTCATCAGGATTTGTCTCTTGGGACCCCAGAATCAAGCACAGGATTGAATCAGACTTCATCCAGGTCTGATAGGTGAGGGCGAAGGTGTCCTGTCCCCCACTGGACTGTAAGGTACCTGAGTCCCACTGTTGGGCAGCAGTCTGTGTCCAGCATCCTTTGGGCCATCTTAAGAGCCGTGGAGGCACACAATTATCCCATGCACACAGCTTTAAAACTACGGGCACTCCATGGAAGCCAAAAAAAGTTACATTGTATTTGCATTAGTATATCCCAGAATAGGAGGTGACTCCCTCTGCCAGCAAAAAAAATTAAAGACCGAAATGCCTACCCATTACTTAAGCACACATGGACCTATTTTCATAGCCTTCATCTCCTGTGCCCCTGGAAAAAATGTTCCTTGGAAATTACAGTAATTGTTTTATTCTCTTTGATCTACACTAATAAAGCTATGGACTATCACTCAGCAGGAGCTGTTTCTCTTAGTTAGAATCTTTCCAACGGTACTTACATTAGGAAGGCTCTGGGGAAATTTCAGTAAATGCACTTGAAAAGAGCTCTGCAAAACTGCTTAGACTTTCTGTAAAAACTATTTCCCCCGCATTTGCTCAGCACACTTCTCAGCTTGTTTGTTTTTCTCTTTATTGCAGTTGTTGTTGGACTGAGGTGAAACCTAGAGAAAAGAGTTGTGACTCCTTGTCAGGAGATCTTACGGCAGCTGGAGAGCAGGGCAAAAGATTTCTGAATCCCAGACAAGTCACTGTAGAAATCACACTTGAGAATAACAGTGTCTTGCTGTTCATATTTTACTTTCCAGCCTTAGTAAGGAAGATGGAGAGGTAAGGGATATCCATTGGTCCTCCAGCAGGGCATGTCCAAAGCGCAACGTAAGAGCCCCCGGCTTCCCTGATTATATCCCATTATAGGAAATACCATTTAATTCCCAGGAAGGGCAGAATGGTAGCCATGTTGTTGCCATGTACTGAGAGACCTGGTGGGTCAATCCGTTCATAACTAGTGCTGCAGAAGGACAAGAGCATCTCAGTTCTCCAGCCCCTTGGACAGCAAGTGGCATGTTTAGGAATTTGGGAAGTTGTTAGATTTAGTTTTTAGTCCTCAGGCTTTAAACACTGCAGCCGGAGCTGAAGATCAGCTTGGCAGGTCAGGAAGCCAAATATCAGCCTGCTTCAGGCACACACAGGAGTGACACTTGTGTTATGCATGGGCGAGTTCTCACACGTGGCTCTTGGTGAGCTACAACTCACTGTGGTCACTCTGTAGAGCTGACAAATGTACGGAGAGTTGTCAGAAGATGCAAAGAGAAAGCCAAATGTCAGAGCCGCTGGGCACTGATGGAAGAAATCTGACCCTTTAAAAGCAATTCTCCATTTCAAATGAAGCAACCAATGAGTTCCCCAACCTGTGACATCTTTTGGACGCTTCTTGCTGTTTTAAGATGAAGATGGCAGTGGCCTTCACACCAAATAGGAAGAGTCTAAAGCATATCCATGTACCTGCCTGTTGCAAAACTGGTGACTGAAAACAAGACTAATTGCACCAGCTGGTCTCTTTTTTTCTTTTTCCCCTCCAGCTAGAAACTGTAAAAGCTCAAAAGACCAACTGCACAACCTTAAAGTCATATTTACTGTGTCTGGCATCCTGCCACAGGCGATGGGAATATGGGTCTGTAGATGTTGCTGGCTGACTGCTGCTTTATACTTAATGATCTCATGGATGTGCAAAGTGAAGAAATATAATCCCCAGTGAAGACAGGGGGCAGGGTTGGTAAGGAATAAAAAGCCTCTTCCTCTAAACTGGTTTGATCTTTCTATGGGCTGGAAATGAAGAACAGTAATTAAAGCTTAACTGGAAGAGATCAGAAAGCTTTTAAAATTAATAAAACTTGTAACAGGCATCAAGGATGATCATATTTAAAGACTACACAGGCTGCTGTGTCAGTCAGCTCTCAGAGTAAGCCTAAGCTCTCTCTATAGGTGTGCCAGCCCTGGGACTGCCGGTGTGCACATGGAAGCAGGAGCTGTGTTCCCAGCCACTCTGCGAATGGCACCTTCCTCATCCCACTGCTGGGTTTTCCCTGCTGTAATTCCTTGGACAACAAACAAGGATTATTCCAGATTTACTCTGGTTTGTCAGGCTTTACCTACAGGGATGCCATCAGGTAATGCACGGGAGCCTTATTCCCAACTCAGACCCTCACCTGGAGCTTGTGTTTTATTTTTCACCACTCAGTTATTTTTTTAATGGCGAGACCATGACCACATGACATGCCTCCAGCAGCTCGTGCTTTACGTGAAGAACCTCGAGCTGTGTGAATTGGCAACATTGAAAAAAATAAAATACATATCATTCTCTCCTGATCTTTTAAAAGCAAGGACATCCTCTGTTTTATTTGTAAAGATAATAGCTTAATTGTTCAGCCTGGCATTTTAATTTAGCCATTGTCCTTTTAAACACAAATGTGCTTTATATTAGGAGAGAGGCAGACAGACTGCCCACTGCCTCAGAGACGTTGAAAGCAGTCATTTTACAACAGTTTTCCTCCGTTCTGGTAATATTTTCCCACAGGAGATAAATGTTCTTGTTCTGGTCCTGTGATGCTCACAGCAGAAGAGCCAGGCTCCCTCACTGCAGGAGCAACAGCTCAGAGCAGGGAACAGAGACCTTCACGGCTACAAAGGTCTGTGCAAAATGTCTGTGGTTTACATTTTCTTTATCCCGCTCTTTGAAGGACTGTGAAACACATAAATGACTCATGCATGTGGGCACCACAAGTGGGTCTCCTGAAAGGGGCGAGCAAAAGATTCACCATGGACACCAGAGAACTTGCCTGGGAAGAAAACACCTTTCTGCAATGCTCCAACATCTGCTTAGGGCACTGCCATGTGGAAGCAAAGCTCTAGGCTGGCATTTTTTTTCCAATTTAAAGAAGTCCTGCACAGAATTAATGCAGTTTTCTCAGCTCTGGAGCTGACCTTTGGGAGAGTGAAGAGAGGGAGATGTTCCACATCTTCCCTTTTACCATGTGGATGCCAATGAGAGCTTAAACTCCTTCTGGATAAAAGTACTGTGCAAGGAAAGGACAGATAGCAGCCGCTATCTCTGGCTGCACTACATTGAGAGAGGAGGATGGGGAAAGAGAGGATGTTTCAGCCTTTGACTGCCATTTACTCCAGCACTAAAAGAAAATGAATTTTTAAATCCTAATGCTGAAATACCTATTAAAAAGAGTACTAAACTATGGCAGAAGAGTGTCTGGGAGGTAGGGCTTTTTGGATTAACCCAGTTGATTTTTTTATTTATTTTTTACTGCAAATGAACTCTCACTGGCTTTCTTTAAAGGTCACCCCTTTTTTTAAAAACTACTGCACTGGGAAAGTGCTTTTAAGTTTCATCTGCTTAGTGTGTGTGCATTTTCTAAGCCCTGGGTTTATTTCTTATTGCAAAATGGTCTTGGATCATCTCTGAGTTGGAAATTTTATTTTATTTATCAGGTGCACGTGAGAAAGAGGTTTTTTAACTCTTTAGACCCCATTTTTTTTTTGGTTGCTCAGCACCATGTCTTTGGATCTCAAACTGTGAACCAAATCCTACCTGCTGCACTTTTTCTTTCCCTTACCACCCCTCCTCTGCCAGCATCTCATCAAGGGCCTTGGCGCTCCCTGTCTCATCTCCTTGTGTCTCTGCCCTGATGCACAGAGGGGGTTAAATGGGCTCTCTCAGTTTCGCTTGATTTCTAATGAGCTGTTATTTCCTCCTCCTGGCACTGTCAACACCAACAGTTGCAGAAGGAGAGGCTGTTTTTCCTGCAACACCCTCCATAGTTGGTGGAGAGGTCTGGAGGTGTCCGAGAGACGCAGACATTTTCACGTCTTGTGCTCCTGACTATAATCAGTCCATAGGCTATGGATGTTCATGGGCAAAGTAAAGCTTTCAAAAATTTGATTGCAAATCCAAAATGTTATTACATCCTTCTACACCTTGGTATCTCTCTCAAGAAAAAGCTCTGTGCTGACAAATAGCACCTAGAGAAGAACATTCATATAGGGATGTAACAACTGAGTTTGCAACCTTAAATCCTTATTAGGGATTAGCTCTCTAGCCAAAACCAGTTTCCTGAGGATTACTAATAGACAAATAAATTTTCAAAGGGTGCCCAAATCAGCTAATATTATCCAGTCCTTGTCCATACTCAGCCAAACCTTAAAGCACTAATTCTCATGAGACGTCTCAGCTTTAGGTGGCTCAGGAAAAAAATACAGCAGGACAAATGCCCACATGAAATACATGAGTTACTCCTTCTCCCAGAAGATCCCTACTTGCCCCAAACCCATTTCCTTGGTGCCCCCAAACCCATTTGCTTTGCCAGAGCCCTAGGCTAGACTGAGCATTGCTCCCCTCCGCAGGATGTTTCTGATGCTCTTGTGCAGAATTCCCTTCAAGAAAGGCATATCAAGTGGCTTCCCTGAACATATTGCACAAATTATGTTTTTATTGATTACAAAGCAGCATTGGCTCAAAAAGACACTCCCAGGATGCTCTGTATGCAACTATCTCACATAATTCTTTTATATTTATCAACTTCCATCTTCAAACTAGTTAGATTTTTGTTTCATTAATCATATTAAAAGGCTGTTCCTGAATCTCATGCCTCTAATGGTTAGAATTGCACTTCTGATTTCCATCTTTATTTATTTATAACCAGTTGATTCATGTTGCCACATAAGTAATAATAGAAATATAAAAATAAACAAATGATATTTAATGATCTGTCTAGACTGAGGACAGAGAACAAGTAAAAAAATCCCTATTTTTATTGTTAACTAAGTATATGATGGTATATTTTACTAATAGGAATTTGCATTTCAAGAGCAGATGAGCATCCAATATAGACAGATGTTAGTTTACTGAAATCAAACCACTTCTCAATCAGTAAGGTCATGTATAATTTGCAGCCCAATGAAAACAGCAAATGTTGCAGTTAAACCCCGCTCTTGCAAAAGGCCTGGCTCTTCTTCGAAGGCTGGGCTGCCTGTGCTGTCTGGTGAGCACTCGGGCTCTGGGACTGCCTGTCCAAGCTAAGCTGACCCTCCTGCCATCTCTACCTCTTTCAACTATTACATCTTCAAGGCATCAAATTTCCATCATGCCAGTATTCTTCATAGCATGAGCAGAAATCAGAAAAGCACTGGTTTCACCAAAGTTATCTGGACCTTTTTCTGCTGAGTGTTTTGCCTTCAAGAGGCCAGAAGGCTGCCATAGGTGCAGCCTTCTTTGTTCATATGCTTTTAAGAATAGATCGGCTCTTATGATCTGGATTGTACAGCAATAAAATCCATCTTCCTTGCAGAATAAAGTTCATGTTAAAGCCAAACTCCAGATGCACAGAAACTGCTATTGTCTCCAGGGGATATTGTCCATCCAGCAACTTGAAAGGCAATAGACTACACCTGAAACTATTTCATCTTCAAAAAGTCTGCCTTCCACAAGATTATGCCTATTTGCAGCTATGAGAAGATAGGTATTTGTTATTGTTTCCTAGCAATGGCATAAGTTAGAAATGTTGAATAATTTTATTCCACAAAGACACATTTGAGAGGCTATATTATCCCTCTCCTCTAGAGGAGGAAATACAGTGTAAAACTGCATCGTTTTCTTGCTTTGCAGCATTAATAAGTTGTAATCAAGCTATCATCATCCATGTGATTCAAAGGGTTTCTTGTTATTTGAACTTCCCCAAGGAATGGTTTACTCCTCGCACTGTTTTGCCATCTCATGGTCCCACCTGCAGGAGGAGGAGGTGTCACAAACAGGAGGTGTCAGCCACAAACCAGCGCAGCTCCAGATGGCTCCTTAAACCAGGGTTGGACCTGGCACAGCTCATTGTGCTGGAGCGGGTTAAAAGCCGGTGATGCCCAGCAAGGGCTGGTGACAGCCAGGCACCAGTTCATCTGGATGTGGAAGAAATCATCACCACATTCACGTTTCCTTTGTTGAGAAGATGTACCAGCACAGACTTCCTCTGTGTGTAATTTCTGAGGTGTATGATCTTCTCAGGGCAATGCTGGCCCTTTGTGTTGCTGGGAATATCTTTTTGCTGCTTGGCCATATCTCCTTGCAGAGCTCGGTCAGGGGGCTCAGCCACAGCTTGGGACATACACGTGGGTTGTTTCAGAGTCCTGGGGAGCACATGAGGGCTGAAGGTGGCTGCTGTGCTTCATGGCCATGCTGCAGGTCGCAGGGGCTTAGGAAACCCAATTTTTTTCCAAGTCAGCACATCCAGACTTGTCCTTCTGCTTGGATTACCTTAGCATCATCACTGTTGCTTGAAACCTTTAATGCCTAGCCCCCTGTGCTGTGCCAACTGGCTTCCCACCTACCCAATGTGCTGTTGTCATGTTTATCATGGTCACAGGCTCTGCATCTCCCTTTTGGCTTGTCACCGTTGCATGGGAGGATGCAGGGAACAGCTGCCAGGGCCAACTGTGCAGCCAGCACCCAGGCAGGCGTCGGGACTGCCATTCGCCTCCCTGCGGGCCCCTGGGTGGGAGCGCTGCCCCTCAGGGTGTCACAGATGGCCAAGGGCTTATCTCTGTCATTGGCAATACCAGGGTCACCTGGCCCACAGGCATGAGTCTCCAAGCTGGCACCCTGCTGCTGGAAAGGCTGGAGCATCTCACACACGCTGCGATTTTTCCCTTGGCGCATGTACATATCTATAATATGGCATATGTTTCTTTTTCGTTTGATAACACGAGACATCAAAAGATGTATATTGATTTATTGCCTACAGAAATGCACACTGTAGTAGGGCTGCAAGATCCCACTGAATCTGCTAAGTCAATAGTTCCAGCCCCGTCGCAATGACCAAATGGAGAAGGCTGTGAATTAATAACTTCCCTGACCTCCAGCCTCTGCGAGGCTCAACAGCCAATGGAGCAGTTAATCCAGTAATCCATTTTAGCATCTGGAAGGCAGCACACTCCCTGCCTGAGCCTGGACCTACAAAAAAAGTGAAGAGAAGGAAAAGCAAACAAATCTTAGGGCTGGGGAGGGGAGGACTGGAATAGGGGAGGAGAAGGAAGGATTGCAACCCGGCAAGGAAAGCGGCAGGCTCATTTGCAGTCCCTGGCTGCATGATGCCTTCATCTTGCAAAAGAGGTTTGGGGCTTTATTTGTTCCACCAGGATCAGCTGGGCTTTGTGAGCACTCACTGCTGGTTTTTTGCATTGCTCAGTGCTCAGGGGAAACTAAAGCTTCTTGCAGTGACCTCAGCCCGAATCGCTTCTCGCCTCTGGAGCGAAGTCCTTGACCTTTTCCTGCCAGCTCAGCCAAGGGCACGGCGAAGCTCCCGCCCGTCCTGGGACCTCGGAGCACTTTGACAGCCACACAACTGCGGCTGATTTGGGAATTCTGCTTTCATACACTATTCTCAGTCACTTTATTACTTTACCAGACTCTAACTAATCAGCTTGAAATTTCCTCTGTAACATTTAAATTAAAAAAAAAAAAAAAAAAAAAAAAGAGGAAAGAAACTGGCTAACATATTCCAGCTGCTCAAAATAAAGAAGAGAGGAGAGGTTAAAAAATACGTTATGTTCCTCATTTTAAAAGCAAGGAAATGGTTTGCTTTGCTGTGAACACCAGTGGTCCAGCTTTCAAATCCCAGTGTGAGGCTCAGAGGGGGTCAAGGATTTGCTATTCTCCCCCCTGTGAAATTTGCCTGTGTTGGGACAGAGCATGAGCTGCTGGCAGACAGCTCTGCGCCAGGCTGGAGCACTCCCCACGGGCAGCAGTCGATTTTGCTCTTTTAAGTCGTACCCTTCAGACCAGCCATTGCTGGGATGCGAATAGACACCCCTCCCACTGCACAGCACATTAAAGCACTTAGAAGAGGGGGGGGGGATATCACCTTTTGGGAGTGACTTCCAATGGGATGCTTGGAAATTGTGGAATAGCTGCTACCACCTCTTCATAAAGTCATCTGCTGAGCATACACAAATGTGAGCCGGTGAATTCAATATCATAGATTTTATTAAAAATCCAGTCAGTATATGGAGTTGGGCAGAAACTGTTAACAGCATGAATAGACTTTCGGTAGCAGACAGAGCCCAGCTGCTTTAAGGAAAACCCACTCCATGTGCTGGGCATCAACTTGTATTATTTTGATTTTGGATTACGGTACTCTTTAATTAAAGGTCCTGACTTTATAATCCAATCAATCTAGATAAATAACAACTCTCTTTTGCAGATAAAGTTGTAGGCTTATCACTGCCCAACAGCCATATTTTAAAGACGATCCATAAAATTACACAGCAAATCAGCTTACATAGCATCTGGTCGCCGCAGCTGCGTGCAGACAGAGCTCTGCACTTGTGCTGACAACCACATTTCAGCGACAGCGTACCATCCTGGGCATATGTCCTACCCAGCCCTTCTCCTACTACCACCATAACAAAGTTACTGCTTCCTCAGCAGTTTTATACTCTCTACTACTCATCCCATTCATCCCACGAAACCTCTGTCTCAGAGTTACTGTAATTCTAAGGGGGAGGTTACAGTGCTGGAGGATGAGATGTAATGCAATTAGTAGACTGTTTTACCCATTCTTCACCTTTTCCTGCCAAATAGCTTTGTTCTAATGAAGGGTATCAAACAACCATTTCATTGTGATTTAATTGAGCAGTTACTTGTTCCACACAGACATCAAGGAACAGTTATGGGAATGCTTTTCAGGGATGAGTGGAAAATGCAGCATAGTGGATTAGCATACATATTTGTAAGGGATGAATCGTGCCAGCCCTACCTTTAACGCTTTCTTGTTTGCATGAGCCTCACTAGACTCAGCCCTTCTCCAGTCCATGTAAAAGTTTAGAGCCTGCTCCAAAAGCAGCACAGGGGGATGTGACACCCTTTCCCTGGGTTGTTTGGGCTCGAGGGGTGCAGATGGGAGCCCCTGTGCTGAGGGAGACTCTGAAGCAATTTGGCCCAAATAACGCAAAGATCCCAGACCTTGTTTCCTCTCCTGCATGTGAGCAACGCTTTTTCCCACGCCTTGCGAAACCGCATTTTCTCCATACAGCTTTGCAAGAAATTTGTCAGAAGTGAAAGCAAGGGCAAGTCGGGCAGTCATGGCGGGGCTGAGTAGGAAACTCCAGAGGATATCCATAGAGCTGAGACAAAAAGCCCCTGCAGACCTATCTAAGCTAAGCTTGCCCCTGGATAGCATAGCTGTCTCGTTTCCTGGAATATATTACCTAGACGTAGCTGACAAAAATAAACAGAGGAAAAAAGACCATTCTGTAAGGCAATCAAACCCCAATTGCCCATTTGTTTTTGTCCTTTAAAAGAGCTAATAACATGGTAATTGGTGGAGATATCTCCAGGGCTCCATAAGTGAAAGCAAGAGAGAGACTTTCACACCATGAAATAGAGAGGCATATTTTTCTAAAGAAGAGAGAGAGGTATTACCCAAATTAAAGGAATCCGTATAGATTTCTAACTAATGCCCAAACCAGTGAAACCTTGTTCCTTTGAGTGTTTTGGCTTTTAATGGCTCAGAGATTTTTGGTGTGATCATGGTAGAAAAGCATCCTTGGAATTCACTTCTTGGCAAGGAAGGATCCAAGCCCACTGGAGCATATCAAGGGTCAAAAATACATGGAAGAAATTTGTCCACCATGGCTGTTCTTGCTTACATGATACTCCAAAGTGGCAAGCACTGCTTTTATGTCCCAAACCCTGCAAAGTGAAGAGCCAACTAAGTGGAGAATATTCAGCTAAAGCACATTTTGTCTTTTAAAATAATGTCCCTGGGCTCCCTTGTCTCCCTACTCCTGTCATCAAATATGCATTCAAATTCACCTGCTTTAATAACCGGCCATTGTCACCCAAAAGGCACACAAAATTTTGGGACACAAACAGCAAAACTGCTTTCATATTTTTCAAAATGTCCAAAGCAGACTCTCATTTTTTGAAATATCTGTTCATTTACTGAGCCTTATTTTATTTTTTAATTGTCACATCTCTAGCTGGGGTCCAAAAATAATAGAAACACCTGGAAAAATGGTCCTAAAGTTCAGTTCTAGCACTGTGTGGAGTCTGACTTGGAGTTTCTTTTGTTTCCCAGGCTGAAGGACTCCAAGGGACAGAAAATGCACTGTAGATGCAGGGGGCAGCAATCCTGAGAGTTGAAGGTAGGTGCCTAAATTCCTAAATTCCAGCGTCTCTGAATCTTAATCTTAAAAACATTTCACAAAATCACAGCTTGTGGAGGGCTTGAGTAATCCCCACCACCACCAAATGTGTCTGTGAAGCACTTCTGTCTTGCAGTGCCGGTGCCAGGAAGACCCCGAAGTACATGGGAAGCATAAACTTTTAGTCCTCCATTATCTTGCACATTAATTAATATTATTTAGAGCCTGATCTGTTCTGCTTTTATCCTTTGCAAAGAACTTATGGTTTCATCAGGATCCAGCAGCTATAGAACAGTAACTTATCATTTTATTGAAGTGATTTGCTTTATCCTAATGCAGGTTCTTAAAGAACAGTCTTTAAAGGTTAAACTCTGTGCCAGGGTAATATGTATATCACATTCCCGGGTGCCTTTTGTGTTTAAAAATCGACGGTTTCCATCTGTGAAAAGAGGAATTTAGACATGCTGATACTCTGACATTTAAATGTGAGCAGTGGAAGATAAACACAGTCTGACATAAAGTAAATGGGGTGATATTAGGGAAAGTTAAATTTCAAATATTCATGCTCCTGCTTCTACCTGCTGGGGTAGCGTGTACCAGGAGGAGCATTACCGTGCATTAACACTGTCATGTCTCTGAGGTTCGTTACAGCAGGTCGGCACAACACACCAGTGAGTGTGATCTTTTCAAAGCAAAGGCTGTAAGCTTGTTCAAAACCTTTTCTGGTTAGTGATGAGTCTTACATCCCTACTTAGCAGCTAGCAAAGCTAGGCTCAGAAGAGATTTAGGATGCAGCTCTCCGCCATGATCTCAGCTGCAAAGAATTTTACAGCAGTTCTGGGTTTGCAAGGAGCGACAAGAGCAACTTTTACAACTAAGCTTCCCTGCTCCAGCCTGTGCCTGTACCTGCAGCCCAAGCAGGTCGCTGTCTAGACACAGACACCCGCTGTGCCATTCTCCAGCCAAGGGAAAGTGCAGGTCTGAGTGGCGGTGAATACCTTAGTGGGCTGGCTGTGATGGGCTGTGGGCATAAGCGAGGTCTGTAGGGAGACATAGTATCTCTTTTCCTTAATAAAGAGGGGGTTCCGTCATTTTCTGTAGCAGTTTCTGTAGTAAATAGTATTTTACAAGTGAAATGCAAGCACAGAAAGGTGTAAAATGTACTAAAAAGGGTGAGCTAGTGAAACTGTAAAGTGGTAAGGGGATAGCTGGGTATAACATCCCTTTGAAGTAGTTCCAGTCTGGACTGATTTTGGCGTTGGTACTGTCTTGTACCCAGATGACCTTGAACTAACCCAGGAAAACGTGCATTTGTGAATATTTTTTGAATCTCTGGCCCCTTCAGTAACCTGATTCCCCACACAACTGCGTGTGACAAAACAGCTCTTTGGGATCTTGTCTGACTTTCTCTCTTCAGAACCCCAAGGGTGTGTAGGCAGGTTAAATAATGCAAAAGCAGCTGTAATTATGCTGTGCAGTTTCTCTGGAAACATTTGAAAAATATTAGCACATTGTTCTTTTTTTGTTCTTTTTTTTTTTTTTTTTTTCCTGGCCTCTTTTTAAGGGGTCTAGAACAGATCTAATGGTTTAATGAGATATATGACAACATACAACATGAAAGAGATTTTTAGTGACTTTCATTACCCAAACTCAATTAGAGGAGAGTAATCAGCAAGTCCCCTGCTGTGAGAAGTGCAGAATGAAACCTTGGCAAGATGGGACAGATGCAAGAAGAGAAACTCATTGCGGAACAAGCACAGAGATACTTGCTGCACCCCCCAAAGCAAATATATAGACTGCAGCATTAGCAACTTGTCTCTGCTGTTTTCTTCGTCTAACCTGGATAATTAAACATAAATAGTCCCTCATTCTATTCTTTTAATGTTGACTTTAATGTCAGATAAAGTTCTTTGCTTGCTTGTTTCCTGGGAGGACGGAGGAAAATAAAGGCTTGTTCCACTTTTGGTTTGTTTCTTTTGGTCCCACTGTAAGATATTCTTGGATTTTGCTTTGTAGTGTTATATCAGTGCCTGGGACTAACATAGTGCTGTTTGATGCCTGACACAGGAATCTAATGAAATCTAGGAAGTCTAGGTCTGCTGTGGCTGGTTCACACACGTGCTGCTGGTCCCAGGCTTAATGCTTGGAGGAGAGGCAGCAAGTGGTGTCACAAGCATTTCTATGGCAGATCTAGGAACTCAACAGCTCAAGAGAGGGAGCAAAGATAGCTTTAAACCATGTCTGCTTCTCTTCCTCCTCTCTTCATATGTCTTTTGTGCCTATTCATGTAACTAAATAGGTGGGCAAACCATGTATCTACAGCTCAGACAATCTCAAAGACAACCATTTCCAGAAATTCTGTGGCTCCAACTGGCTGGCCAGTCATGTGCACCCACACTGACCTTCCAGTGTCTCTTCTCAAAGAGCTTCTCACACCAAATTCCTTACAAGGGCCTCTTGGCAGCTGATTTCCACCCTCCTTCCTCTCCTCTTTCTCATGGCCGCGGGATGATGCTCTCCTGGCCTGTCGTTCAGATGCATGGCTTCTTTTGACTCTTCTCCATTAAGCAAGGCAGGGATGGAGGTTCTGCGCTTCACTCTTTCTGGTCCCACCCCCATTGGTGTGGGTGAGCTGCCTGCCAGCTCCTGTGCTCCAGTTTCATCTCTGCTCTCACAGATATGCCGCAGCCTCTTGGACAGTGCACGTTTTGCCATTGCTTTGTTTGGCTATTTGGTGGCTGGAGCTGTGCCTGCTCACCTGCATGCTGGCCTCAGATCCAAGGCTCTGTCATAGCAGGCAGCGTGCCTGGCCTGGCCTGTTTTAACTATTGTTAACTTGTGTCCTCTCCATCTTTCCTTTACTGGATTTTAACAGACGGCCTCCTCTGGAGAAGCAGCCAGGACCTGACATTCCTGCCCATCAGTCCTTCTAGCAGGCTCCTGTCTTGTGCTATGAATGATCCCGCAATACAAGAACGATTCCCCATCAGTCACCCATCTTTATATCTGGTTCAGCCATGTGAGCATTGGGGGAAGGCATGAAACCTTCACCTCCTCCCGACCCATTTCAACGCTGCTGCAGCCCATTGCTGTGGAGTACATTTCCAAAACCTGGGCTGCCCAGGTCTCCTAAGGTTCCGGAAATGCCAGCGTTAGGTTGTATGACAGAGGAAGGACTGAGGGTTGTTAAAGGGACACCTCCTTAGTGCACATCTCCTCTCCTGGCAGGTAAGAGCCCACATTACAAGGCTGCCAGGTCTGTGCTTTCTCACAGTGGTCCTCCCAGGCAGCCCCTCGTCCTGCAGGTCTCTGCTCCACTGGGCACTGAGAGCTGTGCAAGAGCAAGGGAGAGGCACCACGACAGGGAATGGTACTGGGGAACATCCCCTCCTCTGCCTGTGAAACCGGAGAGCTGAGTTTTGGTAGGCTGTTTTCATTCACTAGACACTCCAAACTATTTTGCTGTCTGATGATGGCTGGAGGCTGATGCCTGGCCAGACAGTACAGTCTCCAATTTGTCTCTGGCACACCTCTCTCATAAATCTAATTCTTTTTGCAAATGAAAAGCAATACACTACTGCTAACAGAGGTAACCAGGTAAAGTACTTTGAAGAGGCGTATGATGAGTGAATTTCCCCGAACAGCTCAGTCAGTGATGGCTATACACGCTGGCCCACACTCATATATACTACAATTTTACTCATGTTCAAGGATAATCTCCATTAGCAAAATGCATTCATGTCTACAGCATAAATTCTTTTAGTGGGAACATGTCAGTCCACAGCCAGACGGTTTTGCCGACTTCTGCAGGGTTGGCTCAAGCACTTTCCCAAATGGGAGTGAACAGAGATCAATTTAGATGTGTCCTTGCATTATTGCGGGAGGGCAATAACACAACATCGTGTTGTTCACCACCACTTCCAAGGAGCAGAGTGTAATCCCTACTACAAATCACTGCCTCTCACTGAGGTAGGGGGAGAAAGAACTGTCAGCTGGGAAATAAATGGCTGTTTCTTTCTGATCCATTTACGTCTGGAGATCCCTTAAATGCTGTAGATTTAATTCTGCCCAAATGAGGAAAGCACATGCAGGTTACAAGACAGACAGATAACTATTAATTTAAAATTCCAGGCAAGAGTTTTGCTTTTATTACACTCATTATATTTTAAAGAACAAACCAACAGCATATGCAAATTAACACCTTAGATTATTATCAGGGAAAGCCCTACTGCATGTATAAATGCACAAATGTGACTTAGCAGCAAGCGCATTAAGGATATTGTACATGGTCACTGACATCCATTTAAAGGCTTCCAGATCACTGAATTAGTTTCACAGGGCTGACTGTAACTGGAGTTTGGCTGAGTTCTGCAGTCAAAGTGATCTCAGGGCTCACTGTTGTTGAAAGGGGCAATTCTGGTGCTCCCTCTGTCCCCATTCTCTCCCCCCAGGGCTGCCTACAGGCTCCTGCCTCCGCTACAGATCAGACCCTTTGCTGGAAAAGCCAGTGAAGTTTTCTGCTAGTTCTGTGAGCTGAACCTGCTCAATGAAAGGTCTCAGGAGGACCAGGGCAGGTATAGGAGGAAGATGCTAGAGCCTCCCTTGGCAGCAATGAGATATTAGATCAGCTCAGTCATGATATTGAAAAAGGTCTTCCTGTCTGAGTTCTAATCACCTGTGCAAATATACAGCCCTCCGTGCCTCTATTCTCCACCTTGCAATCCCCCTGCCCACAGGGCATGTGGACTTGCAAGAAAGTGCAAACTGAAAGCACAAAGACGCGCACACAAGGAGTTTTAGCTCTGCAGAAGTGCATTACAAAGCATCCTGCTTTCCCTAAGAAGTGACTTCAACTTTATCCCATAATGTTCCTCGACAAGATAATTTAGACATCTTAGCAAGCAATGACATCCATCCGAGCACTCACCCAGCATCCTGGGTTCATCTGACACAGCAGTCTTCCTTCAGGATGTCTAATTCAATAAGTAGCAACACAGAAGAGTGGATGCTACGGAAGAAGATGGTGTACTTAGCAATGCTGACAGATACAGCAAGACAAAGGGAAGTCTTTTGATGGAAAAGCTGAATATTAGCTGTGCTGTGCAGGTTTTTCAGTAAAGAAAATTATTATTACTCAAAATTTTTACTATAGAACAATCTATTTCCATTACATTCAGTAATAGAATCACTGGATTTTGGACTTTTGGAAATCATTCTAGTGGAATGACATTAATTAGTGCATAAAGAACAATGTACAGAAATAATAGGCAGGATATTCCTCAATAAGTATCATATCTTTAAAGCATTGTGATAGAAAGGTCTGCACAACATTGTGGCTGAAGTGTCAAAGGTTAAAAGGTGCAAATGCTGGTCCCAAGTACAGGATGCTGCAGAAGCTATCTTGGGCCAGAAGAGAGATGAATTGGGTATTTAGGTCTCTTGCTAGCACGTGAGGTGTTTTTTGGATAATATAAATAAAGTGTATTCCTATGACATCTAGAATTCATCTGTTGACAGGAAATACTGGGATAAAACTGATGAAATAGAAATCTCTCTGCAAGATATCGTTACAACACAGTGAAGACCCTGTCCCTGCAGACCTAGCGTGGGCCACGCCGGCTGACTACAAGGCAGGCTGCTCCCACTGAGAGCCTAAGCCAGGGGTAGCCCCTGTGCAGCAGAATATTAGCAGGTGAAATACCAAATGAATGTCCTTCAGTTCAGCTCCGAGCAAGCGCTGCTCGGGAAGGCACCGCTCACGAAGCTGGTGGTTTAGCAGCACACCCGGCATCTGCTCGCTGGCACTGATTGCTGCACAACGACATCTATCTTGAGAGGCGACAGGAAATTTATCTCCCAGCACCTCATCAAATCAAGTGTAATTCCTGACCATTTGCCAAATGGGAGTGATAACTGTGCTAAGTGCCTTGCAGGAGAGTCTTCTCCGAATCACGTGTGTGGATCATGAGTTCCTGTCAGCCGCAGTTATATATGACTTGATTAAGCCCTTGCATAGAGGAGCTCTGCTGACCTGCTGAGAAAGGTCAGAGCTGTCTCTATTACACTATGGACATTTTCTGCATGTGGTACATTAACTTCCTGGATATTAAGTAGCTGTATCATGCATTCAGTTTGCCAAACACAGGCCACTTGTTTCCTGTTAGCTAATTTCCCCCGGGATTTGTGATCTAGAAGAATTTGGTACGTTTCAGCCGCTCAAAACCATCTCTCTCCTATTGTACAGGGCTTTTCCCAGAGGTGTTAAGGTGGGGGAAGCTCAATAATAACCTCATTCAAATACTCCTAGGTCCAGTCTATCTGTAATCTGCTAGTTCTCTACTCCCTCATCCTTTACCCCTGAAAGGGCCCAAAGACAGTCGGTCCATCCATCCCCAGCCTTTGCATTCAGGGACTGCAAAGGACTTCGCGAGGCCACTCAGGATAACGGGGGAGGGAAAAAACTTCATCTACCAAGACAGCTGTGCTTTAGCTGCAATGAAACACTGACTTTAAAAATGCTCATCTGGCCACGCTGTTTGCCCACTGCTTTGTCATTAATCTCAGGACTTCAAGCCAAAGTGATTACTTACCATACAGTGCAATATGGCTGACTCTTTGCAAAGCCAGCATGCGATGTTTGGAGATTTTCCAAAAGAGGTGAATCCTTTTAAAATGAATGCTCTGTATCTATAGGGGGGGGCATGTAAAATACTCATATATACATACACTTACAAAAACTAGTTAGTGCATTGCCATGAGCTCAGTTTTCCATCGGTGCCCTTCAACTCCTGCCAGAGGCATGCTAAATATCACTGAATTCATAGCTGACATTCTCTAGCTATTCCCTTTAGCAACTGAAGGGATGTAAAGACAGTATGGCAGAGTAATCCCAACTAGTTGGTTAATGCACACCTGGCAAGCTCTCAAAGCTAGTCAGGATATAATGAACAGGTGGAAAACATTGCCAGACTATTGTATATTTTCTTCTTCTGCAGGAGTACAATGGCAGCATTATCCTTGCAAGTTCTGGTACAATTCCCTTCCACGTGCCTAGGAATCCTTTCCGTAATTGCAATAGGAGCTGAAACAGAGCCTTTGTAGCAAACCCCAAGGAATAAACATGAGCCCTTGTCTGGGTCTTTGTGGGATGGTGGAGTGCACGGGGTCCCATTAAGAATGTCATATTCTAGCTTCAGTGTTGCCAAGAAATCCAGGTGATATTTGTTTGCACTTTGGCTTTTGGCTTTTGGATGGGAAGAGTAAATCCAGTCTTTTGAAAACAGTTGGCATTTTTATCTGTCACCTCTACAAGCAGATCTAGCATCCGGCAAAAATATGTAACAAAATACTTATTACAAATGTCAGATAAAGTGAGCTTTTCCTTGTTGATGTGGATGGAGACTTACATATGTGAGGGAACGGAGGAGTTGTGTTTTTAAGGGGCAGGTATATTTTGAATGTGGTTTTGTTTCTGGTTCTGCTAGTTCACCTTGTCTTTGGGACATGTTTTCTATGTTTCTGTCTTTTCCTGTCTTTTCTATTTAGACCATAAAATGTTCAGGGAAAGGATTGCTTTGCCTTGTATGTACTCAATACCCAGCACTCACCTGAACCTCTTCATGATTACTGTGGATCAAATACGTAGATCTGGTATTGTGTCTGCAACAAACTGCTGGGGGTAGAACAGCACTGAGCACAAGGGTCCTGCTTCTTGATGAAGTACCCACAAACCATAATCATGCAAGAAATAACACTATTTTACATCTGGTTTTTTAGAGGTCTGGATTTGACAATGCTTTCCTATGTATCCACAGTAATGAAACAACAAACAGTAGTGAAATATTTCAGAATCCATGTTTGCCTAAAATTAGATGCTTTCCCTTCCCTCCCTGTCAAACTTCAGTGAAGAGGGAAATCTCTGTGCCTTAGGAAACTTAGCTGGGAATGCTTTGAGCTATTCCAGTACTTGTGTTATAGCTTGATGCCTACAGTCACAATTAATTAATATGTGTATGCATTATCTCCTACCAGGCTGGCTGGGAAAACGCTTTCTAGCTTGGTATGTATTTCTGCTTCATTTGCAGTGGCTTCCAGCCTCACGTTCCTTCTCTAAATATTATATCTACTGATTTAATTTATTTACAGTTAGTTCAGATGCCAAACTGATGGAAGATGACAATGTGGCCTGGTAAAGCCAGTGGAGAAGCTAGTCCTCCTAGCAATTACTTATCCATGCCAGAACAACAGTGAAACATGGGTGTCAAGTTTATACAGATGTGGCATTTAGACCTTAAAATAATAGTTGCATTTATAAAGGCAGTGAATTAAGTTAGATGATTGACTGGATCAGACAGATAAATGATAGATGATGGCAGACAGATTTGGCAGAGCATCCCTGATTTCTTTTTCACAGCTCTAAGTGTCACTGAAAATTTTTTTTAACATAATTTTGAAGCTCCAAATCTGGCAATGGGTAATAAATCAGCTTGAATCCATCAGCAACTGGCCTTATGTGTGCATTCTGGCACTCTTTTTTGTGCCCCTCTGGTTTGAATATAGCTACCATTCTGTGAAATCCAGAAGGAAATTTAGACGTGATAGAGAAGGGGAAGCATTTAAGGGACTCAAATACAAATATGAGAAAGAAACATGTAAGTAGCAAGAAATAGGTATTAAAATCTGCCAGAAAGCTACAATCAAAACAATATATTAGGATACTGCTGATTTATAAAGAGCAAAGTTTGGAAACTGTTTTGATTCTAAGTTTTTGGACCCTTCTCCTGCCCACATTTTTTCCCTTATCCCTGTGCCTCCAGGCTCCAGCTCCCGTGCAACAAAGGCAGGTGATGTACAGTGTGAACCTGCAAGTCCCTCACTCCCAGGCCCACACTTCGGCCACATCTCAGAGTCAGAAGCATGGCGCATGCCTCTGAATATCAGCCATGTCCTACTGCAAACCACCTTCCCTGGCTTCCTGCTATGGAAAAGCATCCTCCAGTACAAGTGAAAAGTCATGTCCCAAGAGGCAGCATCTGTGTTCATTAGGACTTGTCTAGCAGAGCCATGATACCCTGCATGGGTTCATGTCATCAGCTGTAGGCGCCTCATTAAAGCCTATCCACAAGGCTCCTTCCAGAGTGTTTGCAGAGAGAAGTAGGTTCATGGAGTAATTAATTTGGCCCTAGAAGATGTCCAAGACTAGTGAATTGGGTCTCCTTCAGGAGATGTTGATCTTTATGGGCTTCTGTGGAAGCCGCTAGCTAGCTGGCTTAGATGAGGTGCTTGAGTTACAGATGGCAGAAGTTAGGCAAGAAACTGGCAGATGACATTAAGGCAGGTATGTGGGCAGGATTTCTGCACTACACAGGCACTGATGGATTCAGATACTCGGTGTGAATTTTAAAAGCACCTCCCCATTCAGCACCCGTTCCTGCAATTTAGTCTTGCCTGGCTTTGGAGGATTACTCATACTTTTGAAAAACTGTAGATCATACAAAAAAAAAGGATCCTTTGGTCTGCAGAGATAATTGCTGCTCAGACTCATACTTGCTATCTGTCCCAGCTTGTTCCAGGGCCTCTGAGTTTTAGGGTAACACCACAGAAAGGATTACAGATATCCCTTCTTATTGCAACAGTGGTAGTAGAATTTCAGACATCAATCATGCTTGCTCCAGAGTGTCTTTATGCTCTGAAGCTGATTAGCTGTTGAAATAATCCAGCTTTGATGGGAAGCAATGCTTTATTAATACTGCAACTGACTGCTTTTCTTCCATGATTTGCTTTTAATGGATCCCGTGCTTCTTTGTTCCTTCTTCTGCCTGTGGAGCTCTCAGAAAGGTTTGGTGACTAACCATATGCTGGATGCACTTTCGTTGCATGAAAACAAAGCCTAAAATGCAAATGCTGCTGTTTGTGGTCTGTTTTTAGGATCTCTTCAAAGCGTAAGGATGATCTGACAGTCTTTCTTCTGCAACTAGGCGCTACACAGGGATTTGCTGTATTCATCTGTGTAGGAATGTGCTGGGTCCTGAGCAGACTGTAATTCCTTGCATGGTCTCCATCTGTTCCATCTTGCATGAAGAAGGACTGTCCCCAGAGCTGGTACGCCTCTCTCGTGGACTCGGGAAGGTTCTGTGCCTACGACTCATGATCTCAAAAAGAGGTAAGAGGATCAGCGATAACCCTACTTCAACTAGAGCAGATTGACTTCAGCGATAGTAATGAGCACACCAGAGAGTCAGAGAGACACAGCTAATAAAGATGCACCAAACAATTAGCAGCAGTATCACATAGCCCCTCACCAAGCCTTTTCCCAGCCCACACCCCTAGCAACAAGCCACAGGTAAATGAGAGGGATAATATGAAAGGATTAGATCTGTAGCCATTAAAAAAAATCTTTTGTCCTACATAACTTCTTTCATCCTACATCAGTTGCCTCAAAGATTTCCTTTAGATGTAGCAAAATTTCTTCTGATGTGGGCAGAACTGGGCCCAGGGATGGGTTCCCCTTGAAACTTCACTGGACCCTACGATGGGTTTGCCTTCCTTTTATGAGACACAACAGCACTTCTGTAGAGATTACCGGATCACAGAGTAGGCTCTGTTGTCACTGTCTTATATTTGGGGAAATTGTGGAAAAAGGTGACTGCTGGAAAAAGGTGACTTTGTCAGGCAGACCAGTAGCTACAGTGGGAATCTCCTGGGCTTTAGCTCTGCTGTGCTGCCTGCCCTTAAAGCACTCACCACATCTTTAAATCAGTTTCCTCTTAAACCAAACGACAAATTACGTGTTTAATGAAAATATTTAATTTAAGAGCCTCAAAACTTTGTCAACATACTTGACAGTGTTTTGGAGAAATAAAACTACCCAATGATACAATGTCTCGTTTATATGTAAATTGTGAAGAAATTAGGGAAAGCAGAGGACTGCCATTACAAACATTACACAGATAACAAGTATTTTGCGTATTTTCTTCCCTAAAATAATATTGCCGTGTTTCAGCTGGGTTTATAAAAAGAAACAAGTGTTTTGGGTGTGTAACTTGCTGGCCTGATTCTCAGAGCTCAGCGTGGCTTCAAAATCAGGTTCCTTTCATGTGCCTCAAAGCTGGGCAGCAAAAATCATCAGCCTTTTTTTTTAAATATAAGTCTTTGATATGAAATATGTATTCAAACCTCCCACTGATACCAAGAAGAGCTACGTGCATATATTCCAAAGTAAAAGAAAGCTCTCAGCCACAGCATGCTCAGTTTTTCTGGTTCTGAAATGAGACATTTTTGCAATGTTAAAACAAAGGGGATGGGAATGGAGAGATCAAACCAGATCAACACTTCATCTGTGGTGGAACTGGAAGGTGCGTTTGCAGAGGTGAGAGGGTGGTATGTTCTACCACAGAAAGACAACCTGTACAACTCATGAGGCACGAGCTGCGAGGCTCAGAATACCTCCTGGTGGAGACCAGTGAAATCTGTAGGACACAGATAATATGTGAAAGCACTACCTGAGGGCAATAATAACAGAGAAAAAATGGCCATAGAAAACACATTGGGTTTGTCAACTGTCACCATCAGTAGCTTTCCAGGGTTGTCTGTCTGAGCAAAACAAACATTTCCAGATTGCAGGAGTGGAAAACTCATAATAGATTCAGGTTATTGTGCAGGGCAATGCCAGGCTAGGCTATTTTCATTTTCATCTTCAGATGAAATAGAGTAGAGAACAAGTCTCTGCCAATTTAACTTCATCATAATCCCATTCAGTTACTCCTAGTACATCTGGGAGGTTGAAGATCGCAGCCGTCAGTGGGGCAATTTGTTGCCAAGAGCAATTGTCTCTTCATATCTGGTTCCAAAGGCCAGGAAGGTTCGCAAGTCCGTTAAACGATCACTGCAGCATGATAGCTCTGAAGTTAATTTCAGAGATTATAATCACACTAGGCAAATACTCAAAAACTGGGCATGCCTGTAACCTCACTATGCTATTCTGGCATTGCCTCAAAGTGTGACCTGTTATGGTAGGAGTTTGGTACAGAGCGCAGAGATGAGCCGTCCTACCCTGGGTATACAAAAGAACCCATTATCTCTTAAAAATAAAGAAGGCAAACAGCTTGAATTGATCGGCTGAGTGACTACTGTCTCCCCAATTAACTGTGTGCTGGTACCAATCAATGTCTGGCAGAAAGATGCCAGTTCATTTCAAGTGTTGCTAACACAGAGGGCCATTTCAGAAAGGTGGTGACACAAATGCACTATCAGAAGTCACTGATTTTTGTTGCAACTGGAATGTGAAACAAGAAGGGTGATGTGCAGCCTAAGTTCTGTTCCGAAGAGAGAGCAAGAGCAAAAGGAAGCACATCTCATACCAGGAATTTTTAATAAACAGTTAATAAATTGAAAGAGAAGTTTTAGAAGGTTTAGATTGGATATTAGGAAAAATTTCTTCACAGAAAGGGTTGTCAAGCATTGCAACAGGCTGCCCAGGGAAGCGGCTGAATCACAATCCCAGGAGGTATTTAAAAGATTTGTAGATGTGGTGCTGAGGGACATGGTTTAATGGTGGATTTGGCAGTGCTGGGTTAATGGTTGGACTCGATGATCTTAAAGGTCTTTTCCAAGCTAAATGATTCTATGATTCTATAAAGGATCTAGCATTTGCCTGGGGAACAAAAATACTGCACTCACGTGACTTTGGCCACTGGCTTTCTACATGAATCCCAGTTTCTCCTGAATGTTAGTAAAGGTGTTTGTTCCTTTATGAATATTGCCTTAGATTTTTTGTTCTTTTTTTAAAAAATTCAGATATATGCTGTGCGTTCTGAAAATCAAGAGTCTGTTACTACCTGCTTTTGCCTTATACTCAAGGATTGCATAGACTCTGTTAATGACTATCTTTGGAAAGGCAACAGTTTATTTAACAATCCTACATAGGTTACGTGAGTAGCATTTTTCTATGGAAGGGTGATGATTTTAGTAAGAGGAATTATATTTAAAAAAAAAACATAGAAGACGACTGTTTTATTGTGGTGTTCTTCAGCACAATAAAATTCTCTATAACACAGAGGACTTATTAAGTATGTAACCTGATCTGGAAAAGTATTAAACTACTAAATTAAGAATCAGGTAAAGAGAATCCCCGCTGAGATGCTGAGGTAATATCTAAGCATATTAACACTGGATATCTTACTTTTTCCCCAATATCTCGAGAGGATCCTATTTCACATTTTCCTTACATGGAGATGTAAAGAGTAGAGGAAGCAACAAAGAACTGCAGCAGTATCAGCAGGATGCAATTGATCCACCTGGCATGATGGTTCTTGTAAAGTCAATGCAGGAGAAATCTTTCTGAGCTATTAGAGAATAAAATCCAAATCAATTGGTGACCTGTAGTTTCAGGTCTCTGAAAATAGGTAGGTGTTCAAGACAAGTCTGACTCTGGGAGTGTATGAAACCAAGCAGTTCTCAAGTGGCCAGAGATCACTTGGCCTTTTTGTTATGTCTTTGAAACCATTGAAGTGTTTAAGCATGAATTTTCACTGAATTTCATTGAATGAGGTGGGTCCTGACCACGTTAATGCACAAGTCACTGTGGTCATTGGCGAATGCTCTGTCCTTGGCCTGCTTTGGAGCAGAAGTCACTCATGTTCTGGTCACAGCAAGTTCTCTCTGTCCAGATGAGAAGCAGTGACCCAGGTGCTGTCTTCCATAAGCAGCACCTTATCCTTCTGAAGACAACGAGGCAGTTATTCGTGTTTCTCAACGTAGTGAGAATCCCACTTAGGTATCGTTTTATCTCAAGTGTTTAAGGGCTTTAGTGAGTCTTTAATAACAGGCAGTCTTTAAATGGGTCTCATAGGGAAGACTCAATTGTATTTCCCAGTACAGACAGCAAATCCAAAGATCACTGTATTGTTTAAAGCGTTTGTAAAGCCCTAACACAAGGGTTTAAATGGTGATCAGGTGATGGAGAGGGCTTTGGACAAAGCTTGAATTTCATCCCCAGGTAACCGTAGCATTGACTGTCTCACAGAGAGGTCTGCCCCCAAGGAGAGCTGGAGCCCCGCTGTACAAGGGTGCAGTAACAATCCTACCTCCTTGCCTGCCTTATTTCTGCTTTCATGGGATGGTTTGTTCTCTCCACGCTTTTTTTTTCCCTTCATCTGATTATATATATTTTAAGGAAAACAAAACACTAGAGTGAATCTAATTACAAGGAGTTTATTGACTTGAACCTCATTCACAGCAGACTCCTAACCCCCGACATCTTTCTGACGAGCCAGACGAGGCTGAGAACTGTTTCTCCCCGTTCTGAGACACTCTGACCCCGATTTGATTTAATTGGTCTCTTGCAATAATCGAGTACTTGCCAAGAGCCAATTTAAAGGTGCTACCATCTGATTTTTTCCCCAATAGAAGGATTAACTCCATTAGCAATGAACTCTGGGCTGCATGTCCGTAACCTTACAAAGGAACATAATCCTGTCTCACTCCACCAGCTCATTTTTTCTTCTGCAGTAAATACAAATCGTTAAGAATCTCCGCATCCTTCATCACAGTTTGGGCCTGTTTTTCCCCTGGGTGGTCAGAAGCAGGTGGTGATCCCAAACAGGGGTGGGCCAGGATTTGAACCACTGGAAAAGCTTGCCAATTCCTTCTGGTTTCTCTTTTTAAAATAGCACAGATATTATTTCATTGCTCCTGGCTTCAGGTCGTGGGTTGATGCTCAGCTCTGAGGAGGGCTGAGAGGCAGCGGAGAAGCCATTTTGCAGGGACACGGCGAGACGTGGCTTTCAGTCACTGTTTGCGTTATTTCCTCTCCCCCGAGATTACTGCCTCTTCCTCCCCAGCCTGTCTATGGGATGGCAGAACAAAAACACATTTTCCTTTCAAAATCTCTCAGAAATTGGGTTTGCATGTTTTAAGAGGGCAAGTGTGGAGCACCTCTTCACTCCGTTCCCCTCAGGCCAACCTGAGAAACGTCCCCGGCTCCGCACCTCGGCCTGGCCCTGCCTCCATCCTTGTCAGCATCCAACCTTCTCAGTCATGGCTTCGGAGGGTGCCCAGGGGACACCGGTGTGCGGCCAAGATTTGCTTAGGTGGCTCTTTTCCTGCAGCTTAAAAATAAATATTGAGATTTCAGTTGACAGGTTGTTGTCCAGCCGGGCCGCAGCTGGTCTCACTGCTTTGGCGCTGCCATGCCAGTGGAGCCGGAGGGCCATGGCGAAGAGAGGGAGCGGTAGGGGAGGCCTGGCTGTGGGGTTTACTGAGCAAGTTTTTCAACATCTTAGTTGTTTTTTAAAAGCTATGAGAAATAATGAATAATTAGGAGACATGGAGATATTCCAATTTACTAATGAAATTATATGCTTTGTAGATAAGAACAGAGACATATAAGGATGTCACACTGTATAAGGAACAGAAGGTAGATGTCTCCAGCAGGCTAATTTTACACACGATAATGCCTTCCTTATCATTAATAACACCATCCTACGTTTAAAAATTGCTTCTCTTCCCAAAGGACCCCAGACTGCATTGTAACTGTCAGCCTAGTCCTGAGGGCAGATACGTTGATACCAATTTTAATAAGAAATTTGTCAGATTCAAGCCAGAAGAGGGTGATTCCTTCTCCCAAGGCAGACACGCAGCCTCTGCCAGCGTGGGGGAAAGCAGCAGGTCAGTCCCAATATCTCACAGCCGGTTAGAGGAAACTGGCTTGGAAAAATGCTGATGGAAAGGAAAAGCCTTGTGTGGAAGGAGCATGCCGGACTCCTGGGAGGGAGGCAGGGCCCTGCACTTCACTGATTCTCAGCTCACAGGATCAATTAGCAGTTTGGTTGCTCTCAGCTTCCCTGTGCTGAGGAAAGGAAGGTGTTGTTGATAAATATTATCTAACAGGAACTTGGTGCTGATGAGGATCACACTTGTTACCTGACAGAGGGATGTGAGTGGAGAGGTAGCACATGGGAGGTGACACATGGATGTCCACCCGCTCTCTGCGGTGTGATGTGCCAGAATCCCCGGCCAGCCTGCCAGGAGCTAGAAGTGTGAAGATTTTGTTCTTGAATCCCAAGAGTGTCCATTGGGTAAACTCATTCTAAAATTACACTAACCTGTCGCTTCTTGCTTGCCAGGGGAGGGTGTGGGGTTGTGAAGTGTGGTTGTGATGCCACCAGGATCTTATATGGGATTCTGCTGCATTCAGTACGCTGAAGCTGAGCAGCTACACTGAATGTGAAAGTCTGCCAGGGTCAGACTGAAATCCTGTCTCTGTTAAACTTGAGGATTTTTGCCATTGATTTTAGTGAGGCCACAGTTTTCATTCTTGGCCCTTATAGTTATTGGAGCAAAACACAGTAGAAGACCCTAACTACTGCTGGGTGGAAAGGAAAAAAAAATCATGTATTGGTTTTGGCTCGAAAGTTCCAACATTTGCTGGTGAATTTAAAATAGAAAATCTATTTGCCATATGTTCAATTCCAGAAGAACTACGTCTCTGGAGAACCTGCTTCCTTGGGTTGCTTTGGATGGAGAGGGACTGCTTACAAATTTCTTTGCTTTTCCCTCTTCTGTTTTACTTCTCACATTTACCATTAAACTAGCATTGACATTTCTGTGCCATCTGGCTTTTTTTGTTGGGTTTGTGGTTTTTTTTAAGGGACTGGGGGAAGAAAGATTTAGGGTAAAACCGGAGTTTGCGTTGCTAGACCAGCAGTCAAGGAAGTGAACAGGGGGAACCTGCACTGAAATACTTTTGTCAAGGGCGTTGGGGTTTCAAGGAGAGCTTTTAAGTCTTACAAAAAGGAGAGGAAATCTCCACATGTGTGAAAGGTGGGTTGGTTCTGGCACAGCTAGACGTACTCTCCACAACGGCTGCTTCAGCAAAGAGGCACAGTGGTAGACAGCCCAGGAACTGCTGACACGCAGGTTACAGCTTTATTCATCTCTCTAGAGGCCAAGAAATATTCAGACAAATGAGGTTGTACATTTTAAGGACTAGAAGGAAGTTTGAAGTCCCTCTGGACCCGCAACCTCACATGTTTTAAGGTAGAAGTTGGTATGTTTGAATCAGGCTACTGTGAAGGGAGAGAATTGTGCTTGCTGGTGAGGAGATTTCCCCCTGCTCCTTTTGGATTCATCTCATTAGGGTTTGGAGCCTGGGAGAGGCTATTTGCAATTAGGAGAAGTTCTTAACCTGGAAAACAATGAAATAAGGTTTCTGGTGAACACTTCATGCAAATAGTTTGTGGCATTCATAATCTTATCACACAGTTTCTTGCAACGTCTCACATTTCCCAGACAATTGTTTTTTTTTCCTAACTTATACCAAACAGCTTAAAAATTCAGTCTGCCCTTGCTGACCTTGTGCAGCTGAGAAAAGAGGTCATGGCTGACATTGTCAGCTGCAGTGATTTCAGACATAGTGTTGGAGTGTCGTGTAAGCAGAAATTTATACTTTTTAATTTCGTTGGAAGAGCATGTTAAATGCCCAGAGAAAAAGCCTGGGTTGGAGCCTGGCCAACTGGTACACATTCCAAATGTCTTCGGCAGGGGCAGAGCTAGGGGCTGACATCAGCCTGGCCAGACAAGACCATGCATGCATTGACACACAGATCACCCCCTGCTTCACTTCTGGGGTGACAGGAGAAGAAGACATATGAGCCATGAACAAGATCGTATATTGATCCTCCACAGCATGTAATTTATGTAAATTGCACTTAATGTATGTAGGTAGAACTGACATTTTCTCCTGGACTGTCTATCTCCAAAGGCTTTCACAGAATGATCAGATTATGACTCTGCAGAGCAAGAACATCTCTTCTCAGATCTACAGACCAGATTATTTATTTGTTGTCGGCGCGAGCAATTTAGTTACTAATTCCCAGGGTTAATATACAATATCAGGCCATTACACTGCATTGTATCACACTTACTGAATAACACTACATGTGGTTTATATTTAATTTCAACTCCATTTCTAATTTTGCTGTGGTGGAGTTACATGACCGAACAAGGCTGTAGATGTTATCTGCTGTGTTTGTATTTCACTGAATGGCTTCTAGTTCATCCTTTGCCTGCCTTTTTCTCCCCAACTCCTCTATTCCTTTTATGTCCACACAACTATCTCTAGGTAAATATTTGGTAATCAATGTTCTTTGTCTATTGCAGGCCTTCTGCAATAGAGACTTCTTATTCAACTATTTCAACAACTAATTAAACCACATAACAACAATGAGGGGATTTAATCTTATTCTACATATTACTGTTTGGTTGCCATATAATGCTTCCTAAAGAGACATTGTGGGCTGAGGCATAAGCTGGTGTTAAGAAAAAGAGCTGTAGACCTACATGGGGCACGGTACTAACCAAACTCTTTAGGATCTAAAGGACTACATAGAGATTTAGAGGACCTGAATGAATGCCTAGCTGTACTGTAGGCTTTTCTTTGTGCCCTTGGTCAAGTCACTCAAACTTTAAAGTCCTTCAGCAATTTGGGAGTACCTTCAAAAGTGATGTCAACCCTTAAGAGTTCACTGAAGTCTCACTGAAAGTCAGTGGGATTCATTACCCTAATCCTTCACACGCTGAGACATCTGAATTTCATCCAGATTTCTGCGTTGATCTGTGGACACAGGGATCTCACTATCCAAGTTACATGGGGGCTTGTAGAGCAAGGTGAACAGCAGTTTTGCTGGTAGTGGACAGGGAAGGATGTCTGCAAGATGCTCACCCAGGGTCTTCTGCCCACCATTGGCCAGAATGAGAGAAGACAAATCTTCCCTGGCAGCACTGAAAAAGCAAAACCCTTCCCTGCAGTTCTGGTGCATGAAATCCAGTGAGTGAAATGAAACGAATTTGTTTCTCCTATGAAAATCAAACCTAAAATATGTAACAAAGCACAATAAATAGGGAAAAATCAGGGCAAGGGTAAAGTTCTGCAAGCTCAGCACTGCAAGGCGGGGATTGGAGGGGGTGTCTGCGCTCAGATTAGGCACTTCTGGGTCTTCAGCCTTTTAAAAGTTCTTTCAGGCTTCACAGTCCTTATGAAACCAGTTATTTCCCTCTTATCTGTCTCCCTTTAAATTCATGTTGTTTCCAGTCCTCTGTGCTAGGGAGAGTGTTTGTGCTGGACTGGGCAGGAGCAGGGCAATTGCTGAAAAGGCTCCTGTAAGTATTAACAATAATAATGTGCACTTTATAACCATGGTTAGTATTAAAAGACATTTGACAAACACTGGACTTGGAATGAAAGGCTTTTAAAGCCCCAGCCAAGCTATTTGCAATTAGAACACAGTAATGTACATTCATTTTGTATGTAAGTTGAGCTTACAAAAATCTCCTTTTTTGTCCATTAACAAAACCACAGTATCCCCATGAACAAGTCCCCTTAATCTCACAGTGCATAGTCTGTGATCTTATCCTTAGAAAAGCTGTGCAATGTCGTGCATCTCCAAGAGAAACAAAAGCAAAGTCCAAAGTAAAATGGACTCTCCCAGAATAAATAGCACTGATTTGGGGGCACACCAATATTTGAGGGTTGTTGCAGCTTGAATGAAGTGTATGATGTATTTAGATCCCAGAAAAGTGCAGAGAGCTCAAATTCCTCCTGCTCCTGTATGAAAATGAGCAGAAGTCAGAAATAAAGGAGTTGAGCATGAGCAGAGCAGTGACTCCATTACCTCTCCCTGTCTTGAGTGTCTGTTCATGTAGGCTCAAAAATAGAGAGCAAGAGGCAGAGTAAGTGTAGCACAGGGAGTAAGTGCATCTGACAAGGCTTAGTGCCTGCTTTGACTTTGTTTCACTCTCCTTATTACAGGATTTAGAATTTTTTCTGATCTCAGAAGTGTGTATGAAAGATGCAGGAGTCAATCTCTGCTCCCCAAGCAGATCACCCTGGAGGGACCAGGGACTGTGTTTAGACAGCCTCCTTGGGCTCCCTCCCGCCAGCACAGGACATGTGATCCATAAGACCGAAGGAATCCTCCTGGGTTGTGGTGACCAACCCCAGCTGAGTTACATAAACCTGTCCATAGATTCATCTGACAGCCTGCCCTCATTATTGCTGTGAAGAGACTCTCCAAAAATCCACTCCTCTGATGACTAAAAACTTTCTAATTTCCAGACTAAGTCTGTCCTCGTTGGATCTTATGTCCTTTAACTCTTCATACACAAGGTCCACGATGCATCCATCATGGTACAGGGAACAGTTATACTCCACCTAGCCTTTGCCCTATGACATTTCCAGTGTTTTTCTTCTTTTGAAAAACAGGCTGTCCATACTCCCTGGTCAGGCAGCAGAAGCTTTGCAGGTCTGGGAGCAAGTGTTCCAATCTGAATGACTTTCCTGAATGGAGCCTTATTTCATTTTCTGTTGGTTGGGCCACTGTGAAGGCTTAGAGCCAGACAAAATGAAGCACTGGGCAACAGAAATCAGGCAAGCTTTCAGCTGTTTAAATACAATTCATCCTGTTCTTTTGGGTAAACCGTGTTGTCTCCTTTTCATAAACGCATATTCATGGATCTAACCAAGTGAAGAGTTGCCCAGATAGCCTTTGGTCACAGTCATCGTATCCCCAACCCCGGGTTGACCTCCAAGCATGTTTGCAGAGATTGTTACTTCTGTAATAAGTAGCCAAGGACAGATTGCAAAGAAGGCAGAGAAGAACCTGACTCATTCCCATCCTTAAGCAAAACATCTGTCTTGCTGTTGTCAGATGAAATCAAGTATTTATTTTTGCACATTAGGAAATTCAGAGAAAAAGTCCTTGTGGGGAGGGCTGTCAGTTCCCCGAGGAAGTTATTAGGTTGGACTTAAAGGATTTCTGGGAAAAAGTGCTTTACCTGCCCCCAGAGCACCGTACTAGCCCTAGTGTTGTTCCAGTTATTTTATCTGTCTGTCCTTATAGGTATTTCAGGTAATTTACCTGCACGGCCAGCCTCAGAACTGCTCTTTTGAACGCAACTGCTGTTATTTGTGAAAGCATCGCTCTCAAAAGCAATATTTCATCATTACTGTAGAACATCATCCCTGCAATTATCGGTGAGAGTGTCTGTAGGAATCTTACGGGAAACATGGTGACACCTGAAGCATGTCCCAAACCCTAAACTTGGTCTCATTAGTGCCCGGTGTGACATGACACCATCTTACCCCAGTGCGAAAGGAATGAGAATTTGGCCTTTACACCATCTTATGTGTGGGCACTGGATTAGCTCAGATGAGTCTGGCCTTTTAAAAGCACATTTCTTTTGGATGAAGAACACTGCTTTATTTCCAGCACAACTGCAACCAAAGAGTATAACCCGATGAGGAGTTTCCCTGCCTGGGAGCTGGCTCTTACACTGCCTTCCCTCCAGCCCTCTTCCCACCAGCTCCAGCACGCTGCAGAAGGTTTTCCAGACTCACTGGAAATTTGGGCTTGTGTCTCAGATGATCACCATACAACCCAGCTGGTAAAGGGTGGCAGCTTTAGAGACATCATAAGGGAAAAAATAGGGAATGGTGATTTTCAGTTGTCCCTGTGTAATTGCATCGAACATCACATTTGTTCAGCAGATCTCCCTGTCACAGTAATGTTGTCAAAGCTGGTAACAATTTACAGGTAAAAGAGGTTGGGGGGGATCTTAGTTACAAAGATATGTCTTCCTTTTGTAAATTGTGAGTTAAAGAAAGAATTATTCATTTGGTTTTAGTCACCTGTCCCCCTTGTCCTCTGGAAACAGTGAAGAGAGAAAAAACAGGAATGGGGGGAGACAATATCTAAAAAAGAAATCAGAAAATGAGAAAACATCCATCAGAATGGAAACATCTGACTTCAGGAGGGAAAAAAAATAACATTTAAAATTGGAAAATCACCTTGACAAATTTCAACCTTCCGCAGCTGCTGCCTGAGGAAGGAGTTTGCAGGAAATCCTTTACTCGCTGTTAGGTACATGCACGGAGATGTAAAATCAGTTAGAGACTGTTACCCTTATCTGTTTACTACCCAGAACTGTTAGCTGCAAAAGGGCCCCGTCTGCTTAGACTCAGAGTTGACCTTCCCTAAAGAAAAGGCTTTTAGATACGGAGATTTTGTTTCCAGATTTCTTCTCATGTAATTTTACAGAATGACTTTACCAAATGGGAAGTGCGTATGATGGTTTGACCAAATGAGAAATCCAGGTAGTGATGGCTGTTCTGCCGTCTGGTATTATATAGTGGAGGCACACACAAAGCGAGGGAAGGAAGGTTATCGCTGTTATCAAGACATCACTGACGAGTACAGCAATCACAGCAAAGCCTGACTGACATTTTCTGCAGCTCCTGTACTTAAATGAGCACAGATGTAGATAGGGTAAAAGCACATAAGCAAAGGTAGCTCCAGCTCAAATCTTGGCAGTGTTGCAGACAGGTTGACTGACTGTGCCCAGTCGTCTTCAGGCAGGTGGCTTACTTGCTAATTGTGTGCAAAACTGTCAAAATGAAAGCTAGCCAAAGTTACTTAGAGCAGGATGGAATGTAAAGCTTCCTGTGACATTTATTCAGAGGAGGATATTGTTTTCCAGGGCTGCTTGGTTCATGTATATCATTTTTGAACGAACTGCGCTTCACTGTGTCTCCCACTGAGTTAACAATTTATGACAATTACAGTAATTATTCTGCTACAGTAGCAATGCCATTACCCAAATATGTTCGAGGAATAGCTTTACTTAAATGAACAAGAATCCCATGAACCTGCAAAAACACTTGTGGATTGAATCATTTAATTCTCTGATTCTGTTAATTCACAGTACTGAAATACTGATAACGCTATTCATTAAAGGAGCAATAGAAAAGTAGGAGACGATTGATACTGTGCTAATGAAACAAAAGCTTTGCAGTCGCTCTGGGAGAACTCCGTTGCACGATATGTGAATGCATGTCTTCTCTGCAACCTGGAAATTCCCCAAGGTCAAGAACCAAATGCAAAGGGAGCTCTAAGGCTGGGTCTGGGATAGAGCCAGGAGTAGGGCACTGTCATTCTTGCATCAGCAGAGCGAGCCTGCACAGTCACACCTTGCTCTGGGCAGGCTTCCATCCCAACGCCTGGCTTTGTGTCCCACTGGAGAAGAGCCTGAGTGGATGGAGGCTGCCCATGACTGCCCACCGGACTGTGTGCACATCTCCACGTCCAACTCCTTCTGTATTTCTTATGTCTGCGAAACACTGAATAAGCCGTTCCTTCAAAGGCAACAGTGGGAAAGTGCTTCTCTTAATAACTAAATTATTAGATGTGCCTCTTTTTGGTTTGTAGCACTCTTCCATCCTTATCACAGCACTTTTCCATCTCCGAGCAGTCTGTATGACTCCTCAGTTGACGGATGTTTATTCTTGAGGTCATGATCTTTCAGCCAGGATTTTACACAGAGCCTTTTTCTTCCATTCCACCTTTGTATTTTAACAAGAAGTTGTGGCATGAAAAGGAGAGAATGATACTGAATACTCCACTTAATAAATGGAAACTCAGCAAGGGCACTAGAGGATGTGACTACTTCATAACATCCAAATTATGCTGGATGTGAAGCAGGGAGATTATTCTGGATGGGTCCACTTGATTTCTTGCCAAGGTCAGGACTGTGGCATTCTGATGAGGAAGTGGCTGCTTGAGTTGCTTTGTCAACTATTTACTTCAGGTTTAATGACATCTCAGTGTTATTTTTCCTTTGTTCTTGAGTCATTTGCTGTTTGTCACACTATTTGCAGCTGCGGAGGTCACCCATGTAATTCAATGAAAGGCAGCATATACCTAGAGTTCTGTCAAGGCTACACCATGTTTTGCCTCTTCATCTTAGTTAGCATTACTTTGCAATTTTAAAGTAATTATTTCTCACCCTCAGTGGTGACTGCCCTCTGATTCCTTATAGAGTTGGTCCCTTCTGGTCCTGAGCTACAAAGGAAAAATGTATGTCAAGAATAGGTTCTGTGAGGAGTCTGTCCTTTACAAGATCCTAATTATTTTTATGTCTCGATTTCTCCTCTCCTCTGAAAAATATTAACCAGTTATACTGTGGGTCCTACTTCCATTCTTACACTAGATTTTAGGTCCTATCTGGCATTGACTGTTTTCATGATAGTGATTTTTGTGAATAGTCATGTTGGAATTTGATTTTTTTTCCTTAAAAATCCAACCCATTTTCAATAGGGAGTCAAGAAAATGTGGATTCCTGGATCTCTACTGGCTGCTGTTTTTTCCCCAGACCAGCAGTAACGTTTGTGGAAGACACACAAGATACGCACTGCAGTAGTTGGGTGTTGTGCATGTGGAAGAGGCTGTGGAAGAGTTAAAGCAGCACAGTGACAAAGCATTGAAATAAAAGGTGCAGATCTTACCACCCACAAGTTCTCCCTGCCCTTAATCACCAGGCTGCCTGATATTGGCTGGAAGTGTCTTGTGCTCCCTTCTGGGGTCCTTCTGTGGCCAAATGAGAAATATTACAGCCCTGTTTATACCAGATACCTTTTATAGACCTAGAGAAAAGGGGCTGGGAGGGACCCTGGGACATCTCTAGATTACCCTACCCCCTGCCCCAGGGCAGAATCAGCCATCCCTAAAGATGGGAGCAGCCTGATACAAAGAATCCTAGAGACTGATCCCACAGTGCTCCGGGCAGATCCTGTCACACCTCATCTTCCCCCTTGACAGCCGTCATTCCTACATTTTTGCCTAAGTTTTCTACACACAAGATTCATTATTTCTTGACCTGTGCCCAAGTGACAAGCAGAGCAGATCAGTCCCTTCCTCTCCTCAATGAGAGGCACCACTGGTTTTTCCTGAGGGGTCCCTCGAGGACCAGCCCTGGATAGGCTGCTATTGACTTCACCTATGTGCCCTGAAAACAAAACAATGACATCTTGACTTAGCTTGCAGTTTTCCTCTGTGACAGAAAACAAGTTTGTTTTTCCTAAGTAAAGAATTTTTTTCATTTCTTTGTCAGGGATGGAATCACTTCCATAGAGTATTTACAATGCCAAGCCCAGAGCTGTGCAGGCAGAGTGCTCTAAAAGATGTTTTCCTCCAGGCTCCCTGAGAGAGGACTGAACAGTGAGGTTGAGCAATGCCCTTCCCTGACCCGGAGCTATCTCCTGCGATGCTCTGTGCACCACAGGGCAAGTCCGGCGTTAGAAATCAGTCTTGGAATATTTATTTGTTCTCCACAGGACTAACAAAATATAAATGGGGTAAGAAGTGAGGCTGGATACAGAACCACACTTTTGTTGCTGAAGAATTTAAGACTTTCAAACTGATTTCATTCTGCTTGGAATCAAAACGAGAGCACAAGAGTTTCTGGAGAAAAAGAAACCATTCAAGACCCTCTCTGCCTCCGACCTTGGCTGCTAACCCAGCTGACAGACGTCTGAATCTGTCCCATGAACTGCATCCTCTGCAGATCTCATCCAGCAGCGTGTCCTTGCTAGGTAGCTTCCTACCTCCTCTGTCCTCTTTCCCACCCACACCACCACTGGACCCATCCCTGCTAAGTGTTATTGCCCTCACTGCACAGATGAGGAGACTGAGGCACATCAAACTTGGCCAAGACAGTCTTCATCAAGACCTCTAGGATGTTTACATGCATTTTCCTCGTCTTTTTACTCCTTTTCATGAAACCCATGGCCAGGTCACTCAAACCTTCATTCTTGCGCCCCAAGGTAATTCAAATTCCCCAGATCAAGAATAGTCACTGGTCAGGATTTTTTTTTTATAAATTTTTATGAAATGTTAGTTATTGCGGTTTCTTTCCCTTTAGGAAAGTATAATTTATTAAAGCCAAAATTGTTGATGGGAGCTGATTTGACAAATTTCTCAGTTCAAATCATTTCCTTTGGGGGGAAACGTTGAAACAAGCATGTCTGTATTTTTTAAACAAAAAATGTTTTGATTTAGGGTTCAAAATAAGTTGAAAATATGTAGGACAAAGGAAAGAGTCAATTTTAGCTTAAAAAAGGAATGACAAAAACATCTAAATCAAAATGAACCCTATTTTCATATCACTTACATATAATGGTTTTAGAGCCCCAAATTATTTATTTAACATTTATTTTCATTCTCAGACCATGAAAAATCTCTAGTTTCGGTACTTGTCTTAACTGGAAGGGGATTTTTTTTTAGAGGGTGCAGTTTGGAAAGCTCCTCAGGTCAGTCACTAAAGCCATTTCTTCCCCTGTAACATTCAGAGCTTCTCAGTTTGCAGACTCGTCTCTTCCCATCTGAAATGGGAGAAATCCCTTGTGGTTGTGCAGACAAAAGCTTTGGTGAGTGATTGGCTCCAGGAGAGGACATGGCACAAGCATCCAGCTACAGTTTCACCTCCTGCCCTGTGGCTGTACTTACTTTTCAGGAGTACCTGAACTGCAGACTCAGCCCATGAGACTTTGAGACATGCAAAAGAACCACATTTTTGCAGCAGTTTGGACCACGCTGCTGTCAAATCTCCAGAACACCAATCCAACACAAGACCCACTGGCTCCTCCATGTCCATGAAGAGGAGGGAGGATGGGATGGCTCGGTGATGGTCATGGAGTCCCAAAGTGGCTGTGTCTGACTCTGGGAAGGGCAGTGAAAATCCACTCTTGATTCCCCTTTTCAGGGAACAGGAGACAGGCAGGCACTGGTCCTGAGTAAGTATGGGGAGTAAGAAAATAAAGCTGGACCATCTGTGGAGAGCTCAGTGCCTGCCATACCACCAGACAGGAGGATGCTGGGAGATGATCTCACTACATCCAGGAAAGGGTGATTTGGAAGTGGGCTAGGGATGAGGCAGGGTCAGGGCTCTGACTCCAGAAATGTTTTTCTGGGACTCATGTCTGTGCTGCAGAAGAGGATGGAATTTGTTCTTGATCCTCGGAGGAGAAGGACAGCCTTTGCATTTGCCTTCTGTGTCCCAGTGACCTCTCCTCAAAGACGTCTCTGATTTCCTCTGACTTGCATTTTTCTTTCAGCATAGCTTGGTATCCACTCCAGGTGTTATCCAGGACTGATTAAAGTGAACCAGGTGAGAAGATTTTTCTCATACTGAAGTGACTCCGGAACAGGCACCATCAACTTATGCCTTAATAATACTAATCTGTATTGACTGTGCAATCCAAGACCTTATAGGAACAGTCCCACTTATTTCCCACTTATTTGGTGACTTCAATGAGATTTGAATAAGGCTTGTAAGGCTGGATGAAAAATTTTCCTTTCGAGCAAAATGTGGCATACTTTGTGTTGTACCATGACAATAAATCTGCCTCCAAATTACCTGCATCACTCAGGCTTTCTTCAGATGAAAGATGGGCCTATCTACTTCTTCACTCGTCTTACCTCATTTCCACATTCCTGACAGTCCCCAAGAAGGGGAGCAGAGGATGGTGATGCTGGGCAGGTGGGAAGGGAAGCAAAAAGGCTAATTTGTTGTCATAGTTTAGGAACCAATAGTGTATTAAGAAACTGTGAATAAATGTTGCTTCTAAATATTACTTTAAATGTTGCTTTACTTGAATTCAATAAGGACAATGTATTGACCTTCTCAAGGTTAATGGCTCAATGATTTACTAAGAAAAAGCATATGCAAGGCCAAATTGATTCTTGTATAAGTTATTTCTCTTGACAATAGAAAATGTATTTTCTTACATTTTCCATGATACCTGGAAAGATATTTCTGCTCATCAGGTTATAGATGTTCCAGGCAATGACAAGGGTGCTAGGAGTGTGCTGATTTCTTAAACTACATTCCTTATACATGAGCATTTCTTCCACTGCAAAAAGCCACTGAAAGAAGCAAATTTCCGATGAACTTAGATGAGGTCTGTTTGCTTCTGCCCTGCCTTACTTCCACTGCAAAATCTTGGCAGTTGAGCAAAAGCTCAACACAACCCAATTTATGGAATCAATTGTGACAACTCGCATAGGTCTGAGTTTTACCTCCCCTGAAATCCTTGGCAAAGCATCTGCAGCTCCTTGTTAGCATATGCAAATTGATCTCTGGATATAATCGCTGATAGAGAAGCAGCACCAAGTGAGGGTGTGCGCAGTGCTGGCCTTCGGGGATGGCTCCTCATCCCTGTGCCTTGTCAATACTTGTATCAAGGACCTGGAGGAAAATCTGGAATCATTACTAATAAAGAATGCAGATGACTCAGACTGGGAGAGTGGTAAATAACAACGACAACAAGCCATAGATGCGAGTGAGCTCGATCACTCACCAAATCAGATGCAATCAAAGTATGTCTCTTTTAATACAGCTAAATATATAGGCATGGGTACCTAGATGAACATATGCATATACTCATGAGAAATCAGTGTGACTTGTAAATGCTCCATATGGGTAAATTATGCATTTTGCAAGCATAAATACTTTATTGCTGCCAGACTGGTAGGTTAGTACAGCTTGAAGGAGAATTATCCTGATGTGTTACCAACATAATAAAGATATTGACCTGCCTGCGCAGTGCTCTCTTACACCATCTCCTGCTGCAGCCCAGTGAGGCTGGAGAGTTCTGACACTGAAACTGGTTTTGAGTACAGGTTACGTGAAGTTGTTACCATCACCTTGAGATAGTGGGCACTAAGCTTCCAGTTTTCAATGCTTTCCCCCTAGGAAGTCAGCACTTAGGACAGTAGGATGGGTGACAACTGGGGATTAAATCTCTATGCATGTGCAGGGCACCTTATCAGCTCCATCCAGTCCTGTCCTTTTCTAATAATCTCTTTGCTCATTACAAAATGAAACCAGCCCCTAACTTTCACCAGAACCAGGGAGCTGCTGCGTTTGCAGCGTCCCTCGCAGATGCCTTTTCTATCTGTGGGTCTTTCTTCCCCAGGGCTGTTATTCCCTTCTGTAACAGAATTGGGTCTCTGGAGTAGTTGATCTGGGTGCTGACAGCTCTCTGATTAATGGCAGTGACAGCTCAGCCTCCCTCTGTGCGCTGGGGAACGCTGCACAGGGCTTTCCTCTCCCTCCTCTTGGCTCAGCCTTTACCTCTGTGGAAATCTATCCATCACAGCAACCACCTGGCAGGTAAATTCCAAACACGCAAACTCCTGCCATCCAAGCTAAAAAAAAAAAAAAGAGCAACATCAGCACAGCAGAAACAGTATTGTTGGAGATATGAGGATAAAATGCGGCAAGGTTTGTACAGAGTGGCAGCATCATTTATTAGACCACGTACATACTTGCAGGGGGCAAAGTGGAACAAGCTTTTGGACACACAAAGAATTCTTTAGTTTAAAATCAAAGCAACCACCTCCCAAGGTGAACAGAGGTTGAGACTAACTGCTCTGAGGTTACATTATGTACATCTGTTAGTGTGGGAGAAAAGGGGGTTGGTACCTGGAGATCATCTGAGAAAGGCAAGAATAAAGTCACAAAGCTTCTTTGAACAAAGGCAACCAGCTACTTTTCACTGCCCTGCTGATGGATTAACCAGGGAGGGAAAAATTCACAATATATCATGACACTAGCAACTCTGTTAGTCCTTGATTTTTAGCAGCCAGCAGAGTTATGAATTTTAATTGGAAGGTTTAAATGCAGAAAATATATACCAAGGTCTTGTCGTGCTCTTTGACTCTGGGAGAAAGCATGGAAATGAAAGCTCTGAGAGCTCTGACGCCGTGACAGAGGCTGGGGGCCGCCATGCAGTGCACGGAGGGGAGGGGGCTCCCAGCCTTGCTCCTGCCACTAGCTTGGCTGATGAGATGAATCACAGAATCACAGAATCTTCATGGTTGAAAGGGACCTTTGAGATCATCGAGTGCAACCACAAAAAAAACAACAAACCCAAACCCAAAACCAAAACCAAACAAAAAAACAACACCAAGAAAAAAACCACCCACAACCCCACACCATACCCACCCACAAACAGACACAAGCCAACAATCTCGGCCACTAGAGCATGCCCTGAAGTGCCATGTCTACATGTTCCTTAAATACCTCCCAGGATGGCAACTCCACCACCTCCCTGGGCAGGCTGTTCCAGTGCCTGACCACTCTCTCAGTAAAGTAATTCTTCCTAATATCTAATCTAAACCTCCCCTGCCACAACTTCAGACCATTTCCTCTGGTCCTGTCATTATTCACTTGGGAGAAGAGGCCAACACCCACCTCTCTACACCCTCCTTTCAGGTAGTTGTAGAGGGCAATGAGGTCCCCCCTCAGCCTCCTCTTCTCCAAACTAAACATGCCCAGTTCCCTCAGCCTCTCCTCATATGACTTGTTCTCTAGACAACAGGCAGAGGACTGAAAGGACAAACAGGCAGAGACTTGGAAGTAATATTCCTTCATAACACAATAAAAAAGTTAAACCTTGCAAGCAGAATCCCAGTTATACCAAGCAGGAACATGGAAATGGGCAGAGAGCAGGAACATCAGTGGCAGAGAGCCAGGCAGACGGGACTGAGATCCAAGAGCCTGAACTCAGCCTGCGCCTATCCCCGGAGCATCCACAGCTCTCCCTGCCAGCATCTAAGGCTAAAAAATGGGGCTGTTCAGAGCTTTGTGTATTTAGAAACTGACAGTCAGTGAGTTTGTGTCAAGCCACAGAAAACCCAAGGACTGGGTTTGCACCGGAGCTCCAGGAGCATGGTTGGAACTAAACTTTTTGGCCATACTGGTTAAACAACAGAAGCCACCACTGCCGCAAAATAACACGCAGCAGGGATAAACCTTACAGCAATTTATTCCTTATTGCAAAGGCCAGGGCCCAGGTAGGAGAGAGCAGGGCAGGAGGGGGGCTGTGAAGTTTGAGGCAGACCATCCTAATCCCCTCTGAGGCAGAAAGAATTAGCACTGCCTTGGGGAGAATTTGTTAGACTCAATGGGGTGTGTTGGGCGAGCAAAGTGCTCGGCAGAGCTCCTGCTCTGCACAGGCCAGTAGCGTCCTGGTCCTTTGCCATCTCGTAAATAGAGGGAAGGGAAATCACTTTAATCCAAGCTCAGTGTGTATTGGAATATAACCTAAATAAAACAGCCTGAAAGCCCAAGAATAAATTAGCAAGGAAAGAAATCTCCTCGTGCTGTGTGCCGTCTGCTGAAACTTCCCACTTTGGAGCTGGAAAAACCCTTTTTGTCTCTGGCTTTGGATCTGTTTCTTCATTTCCTTTTACACGCACAGCTGAACTGTGCTGTCTGCTGCCCTCAAGTCCCAGCCGCCTTCCCTTGTGAACATCAAAGCTGGGGCCCACGCGATAGGGAACACGTGGTAGAATGGGAAGATCCCTTGATTGAAAGATTTTTCGAAAGCTGGTTAAAAAATTAATTGCAGCCGTGTGATCTGTGTCTGCAGATGCTTCCTCGAGACACTGAGGCAGTGTCAGGAGGGTAACAAAGAGGGATTCTTCGGGAAGGCTCTAATTTTCAAACTGTTGAGGCCTAAGGCAATTTTGGTATTTATCAAAGGACTCAGACTTCCAGCGGAGTTAGGGATTGAAAACCTGGGTTTTCAGTTGATATTTCACGAGGCAGACCCCGGCTGGTGCACAGCGTCAGTTCTCCCCCCGTGACTCCCAGCCAGGCTCTCTCGCTAGCTCTGCCCCTTTTATGTATATTTTATGCACATGGTCCCTGTATAAATACTTCACACTCTTTATTTTCCATTCCACAATGCTGACAGGGCAACCAGTCTCCCTTGTACAGGCAGGTCATTTTGTGTGTGTTCTCTGGTGTCTACAGTGGGGTTAAGCTCTGCGTGGTTCAGGCTTTTTCTCAGCAGGGACACAAATGCCATAGTTTTCTTCTCAACGCAGCCTGTTCACATGAAAATAATAACTGTAGAAGATGCTATCTCTAACTTTGCTGCCTAATTTGGGTGCAACTGCCCAACAGGTTTAAAAGTTATTAAAAAGAGACTAATTCTCCTTCCCTCTCACGCACAAACACAGGATAATCACGTAAGCCTTGTTTCCTTGGTAAACCAACTGAAAAAATAGCACTCGCACAGAAACATACTGTAAGATGTGAAAACAGACCAACAGCCCTTCCAGTTGGGGAACGTGAGAAAAGCCACCGGCGAAGTCCCCTGAGCTAGCAAGGTCAGCGCAAGTAGGCTGCAGCTTCGAAAGGGGAGCAGGCAAGCACCTTTCCGCAGGCTGCAAAAGCAGCATATGAATGTGTGAATGCTTCACTAGCTGCTCTCTTTGAGCTCAAGCGAAGGCAAAATTGCTGTTAATTAACGCTTCACATAGCAGTATAAATCAGAGTCTGCCATGGCAAAGAGAGGTTCACAAACGGCCAATTATGTGTGAAAGTAAACTGTGGGTAACAGCAAGTCCCCCCCTTAGGGAGGGGCCGAGAAACATCTGCCCGAGCAGATGACCTGTGTGAGCTCCCCATGTTTGTGTAGCTGCCACCAGTCCTGTATACATGTCACCTGGGGAATTCCCATGGGACACCCCAGAGAAAATATGGCCCCGTGCATTTGGACTGCTGGGAAAACAGCACTGGAAAAGACTGCAGGATTGGCAGAGCCAGTCCAGCCACTCTCCTGCACTTGTTTCATACCTATGACAGTGTGATCAAAGAGTAGAAAACCTCCATCTGCAACTCCGCCCCAGTCACGGTAATTGTGATGTCTAGATAAAATGAATGAGACGGGGAGCACCAGGCCAGATCCCTCTGCTGGGATGCAGCACCGAGTGATGCTCACGGGGAGTGCCCGAGATGTGAGACTCCTTGGGGGGGAGCGTGCCCATTACTGTCGCGTTGGTCTTGCTGGAAGGCACCGAACATGCTGTATAACACACGCTGATTTTCAGCTGGGTTGTGTTGACCTGGGCAAGTCATGCTAAAGCTAAAAGTTTTGACATCGCACTCCTTGAATTCCGCCTGCCGTGTAATTAATCCCACTGAGAAAAAAAATAAAATGACTAGCTGCATGCCAGCTGGTGAGGTGAAGCTGCCTCAAAGGGAATCCTTCAAACACCGTGCTCTGGCCTCTTTATTTTCCTTTCATCATTTATTCGGCTATCTCAGCGCCCCGCGCACACACGCCGCATCCTGTTTAAACGCACACTGCATCTTCCTCAGGAAAGGATGACAGAAATCACTACCCAAGATCAAAGCAAAGGACAGCTTAAAAACAAGCTGAGATTAAAAAAAAAGGCAAAAAGTGTTCCTCAAATGTTTCATCGCCATGTTGCTTCATTGTGCGAGGGAGTGGGAGGACACAGGTTGCCCAGGGAGGTTGTGGATGCCCCATCCCTGGAAGTGTTTAAGGCCAGGCTGGACGGGGCTTTGAGCAACCTGCGCTAGTGGAGGTGTCCCTGCCCACCGCAGCGGGGTTGGAACTCGATGATCTTTAAGGTCCGTTCCAACTCTAACCATTCTATGATTCTATGATTCTATGACCTTCACTGGAGATCATGCAGGGCCCTGGGATCTGGTTCTCAAGGGGAATTTCAGGCTGAAGCAACACACAGAAGGTCAGCCAGGGCCAGGCCTGCCTGATTGCCAGGAGCTGATAAAGAGACACCTTTCCTACCAAAATGAGCACTGAGGAGCCACCATGGCTCGTAATAGAAGACATTGGGAGTAAGTGCTAAGAAGGGAGAAGAACTTTGTAAAGAGCAGTGACTTGGGAGAAGCTGGTCTTGTAATTTAGGCTGGACATTAAACGAATGTTGAAATTAAATTGAATTGAAAGAGGGGAAATTTAGACTAGATAGAAGGAAGAAAATGTTTACTCTGAGGGTGGTGGAACACTGGCCCAGGTTTCCCAGAGAGGTGGTAGATGCCTTGTCCCTGGACACATTCAAGGTCGGGTTGAACAGGGCTCTGAGCAACCTGGTCTAATTGAAGATGTCTCTGCTCATTGCAGGGGGGTTGGACTAGATGATCTTTAAAGGTCCCTTCCAACCCAAACTATTCTATAATTCTATGATTCTAAGTTTCTAACCATGAGAAGAGCAAGACTTTAGGATAATCTTCACATGGAAATAAAGAGAGCAAAATGCCCATCTAGTTTTATAATGGGCTTGGTACATTTATGAGCAGGGATCTGTGAACTGTGTTTGTGCAGGACCAGTGATCCAAAGTGGTTATGTCCAACAGTTGGAATATTTTGCTCATTGTGTTTCAGTAATAAAAAGCTCTCACTTTTGGCCATGTGAGAGATGGGAGGAAGTTATCAAGGCTTCAAAAGTAGTGTGTAACTGAGAACTCTGAAAAATAACTCTTGCCAGGAAGAGGAAAAGACCTGGCAAGATCTGTACAAGGGTAAATAAAGCAGTGTGGACTCTGCACACCCTAAGCTATTGATTTAATTGCCTCACAAACATCCTTTCTGGATGTCACTCATTTCTGAGCTGAGGGCTGGATGCAGCCATGGTGGTGGTGAGAAGAAAAGGAAACCTGCATCAAACCAGATGTTGCCAAGGAGAAAGGGGAGAGAGGCTCTACCTTCTCCTGAAGTCCTCAGATGCTACCGGCTCAGAAAGAGGTGAGCAACTGGAAAAATGGCAGGACAGTAAAGAAAACCAAAAGCAGAAGTGGCGTCCTAAAAAGAGCAACAGGACTTCTTGGTGATTAGTAACTCCTTGAACTGAATTGAATAAAAACTGGATGGAAAGTGTCTGTGGCAGACCAGGAAAAAGGCCAGGAGGAACTGCAGATGCACCTCTCTTGTCTGCTGAAGACACCCAGCGCCTCTAAGGGAGCATAAGGGCACCAAGCACATGGCCTCATGGCCAAAACCACCTTGTACCCAAGGAGAGGAAATCTATAAAGGAGAGTGGGGTTGGAACCAAATTCTTCACATCTCCTTCCCACCAGTTGTCTGAGGACAACAGTGCTGCCTGTCTCCCTTGAGGAGCTGTGCAGAGCCCTCCACAACAGGCAAGAAGACACTCCAGCACTCAAACCATGATGCCTTAAATACACTCACATAGGGTTACAAGATTAGGCCCCAGGAGGATAAAGCAAATAAATCTTGCCAAGAGAACTTGATTGCTTTTATGTGATGTAATTACAGAGTGAAGGAAGAGAAGAGAGCAGCTGTACTTGGGTATATGCTGGAATGTGAGTAAAGGCACTTGGTACCATTCCTCATTAAAAATGGCACATTCAAATTTTCCAGCTAAGTGGCAGCTAATTTTTAAGACGGTGATTTTGTTCCTATGACTGTCCCAAGAAAAGGGACAGTCCATGTAGGAGAAACCCATCAACCTCCAAGAGAAGTGCTACCTAATGTCTTGCCTCCCCCAAGGTCTTGGTGGTGGGTAGAACCCTCAACACCACACATTGGAGTTAAAACCTGGCTGCTATTTTCACACTCACTGAAATTAAAGGCTTCTTAAGAGGGAAAATGTGGGTCAGCTGCTATGAATCAACAGGGCTACATGGAAGTCAGTGGATTCCTGCTGATTTACCCCAGATGGATAATCCAGCTGGTTCTGATTTGCACCAGCTTTGCCACTTAGGTTTTCACTCGTAGTCCTTCCAGGATAGTTTATGTAATCTATTAGGATCCACCCACTGATCTCCAAATAGTTTTCAAAAGCCAAAGGTGGTGTTTGTGTTTTGAGATTGATATCTTGCTGGCAGCATGATTCAGGTTTCCGGCAGCAGGTATGAGGTTTAACTGCAGGAAATGAACTTATTTTTAGCTGAAGCATTCGCTGGAGGTTTGTGTAAATGGATTTTTGCTGGGTGCCCTGTTTCTTAGGTAATTGAGTATAAAATTTTAACTCTTGCTTTTAATATAGAGCCTATAGTCTGAGGAAATAGTTCTGAGTGGATCCAGAAAAGTTCATACCTAGGTAAATACCTAAGGCTGGGAGGGATGCATAAACTGACATAAAGTCCTGGACACTGGCAAATTAAGATGTCCATGAGGTTTCTAAGCAGCAAATGAGTGTTGGGCTATAGAGAAAAACACTGGTTTTGATTCAGTGATTTTGATCCAACTTGACCCTGTGGAAATTGTCTTATTTTGATTTTTCTGATGGGACCTTGAAAAACAGGTGGAAAAGTCTAAATATTCTTATGGAAATTTTGTGTTCTGCAGAGGCTGAATTTCCAGCTTGAAAATCAAAATAAAATGATGATGACAGAAAAACACCAATCAGCCCTAAGCAACTATCCACTTGTCTCCAGAAATCTGGGCCCGTGATTGATTTAAGTATGCGTAGAAATGAACAGCCGGGGGGTTCAGCCTTTCTTTCTCTTTTGTGGGACCAGGTATCCATTTTGTGAGTGGGTGAAAGCTGTCTGTCTCCTCCTGTCCCTGATATGATAAAGCCAGTGTTATTAGAGTGCCAACACCTCCTCTCTGAGGTCCTCAGTGGGTGCTGTGTGCCTGTGATGGGAAGGTCTGAGACCTGCCCAGCTCATTTCATGTGGCGCAGGACTCATCTCCCCAGCCTGCCCAGGGGAAGAAGAGCAGATTAGCACTGAGAAGCAGCTTTTATGGGGGAGCAAAGCAGCAAGAAACGATGTGTCACTTGCATCAGATTTCTGTGAGTCTGTAACTTGCTCGCAGCCTGGAATCTCCAGTGCTCAAGCATCCAAAAAAGCTTCTCACTGCTGCTCCTTTTAGGATGCTTTTGTGGAGGGGGAGGACAGGGGACTCGCAGCATGTTGGGTAGAGATCTGGGAGGGGAGAAGGAGGGTTAAAGCTTGAATCCTATCGAGTTCATTCCTTTGACAGCTCAAGGAAGGGGAAGAGACAGCCCACTCTTCTTCTGCACAGGTATTCCAGCGTGCAAAAGCCTAATAAAGAGGGTAATGGATTGATTTAACCTTTAAGGGAGGAGAGCATGGCTGTGCCTCGCCTGCTGTGTGTGCACAGTCCCCGGCTCGGCGTGAGCCCGTCCGGCACACACAGATGCACACACACACCCCCCACGGTGCACCCATCACATGCGTCGATCCATGTGAGGGTAGATCTGACACGGTGCAGGAGACATTCGCCCACGCAGATCTCATTAGTTGTCTCGAGCAGGGAAGGAGAGGAACATGACGGGAGAAGTCCTAGCCCTCCTTTCTGTCTCTTACACACCCAGGCAGAGGGAGGGGAGAGAAGGGAGAGAGGGGGCAGAAACAAGAAAAGCTTTGGGGGGTTTAATGAGCGTGGCTGTGCTATAGCAATGAATTTTTTGTCGGTGTAATTGTAGCAGGGATTAGTGCTCTGGGGAGTTGTTTGGCTGTTGCTGTCGGGTGTTTTTTAGCTATTGATGCACAGGGGGGAAAGGCATAAGTTGGTTGTGCTGCGCTTTGCCCGGGGCGGGGGCAGGCAAAGCAAAAGTGTCTGGAGTGGACTTTGGGGCAGGAACATGAGGATTTTGAACATCCCAGCTGTCTGGCTTGCTGCTGCTGACTTTGCCCCCAGGGCCAAGCTGTCTGTGGTGCTTTCAGTGGGGACATCTCTGCATCAGGACATTGCTGTGCCCCACGGCTCTGGGGGTGCCAGGGCTCTGAGAGGGGAGAAAGGCCATGCTGGCATCCTCCCTGCCCTGACCGTGTCTTTTGTCACAGCAGGGGCTGGACAGGAATAAGGAGTCCCCAGGGAGCATGGGACACTAGGATGGTCCCATGGTGTGTTTTTGTGCCTTTCTCAAGTGCACAGGCTCTGAGAATCCCGCAGGGCTGGCTTTACCCAGGGAATTGTGGTAGCTCCTACCCCAAAACCCAACCCTACTGCGCAGTTCTGGCCTATCTGTTGGCTTAGTGAAGAGGCCACATCTACTGAAAGCTCTTGAAGCTGTAAGTCTGCCTGTAGGGTATTGCTGGAGCAGCAGAAGGGGGGTACATCCAACAGGAGTCCAGGCCAAGTTGGGCCCCAGATGGAAGCCCTGGGGAAATTCGATGGGGACAAGGATGGAAGGAAAAATTCACCCACTACTAGTACTTAGTTATTATTCATAATCAGTAAAGAAGAGGTTCTCTGAGCATGAAGAGGCTTGTGAAGATGCCGTCTCTTCATAATCTGTGCATATGTATATCAACGGAAAGTGTTTTGCAGTCAGGTATAATACCTTCTCCTCCACTGGCAGCTCTTCGGTCTCGCTCCGAAAGCTGCGCCGTAAACTTACAGGAGTTTACAGGGATTCAGTGTGCATTCACAGATCAAACCATTTCTCTGCCTTGCAACCTCACAGCTTCCAAATCTCCTCCCTAGCATAAAAGCACACGGTACTGAGCAAGTCCCTGTAGCTGAAAGGGAAACCTGGGTGTTCTTTTTTATTTTATTTAATCCACATTATAGGCAAGCCATGGGAAATCCTGTTAAAAGATCAGTGCAGATTTTCTGAGTCGAGGGAAATGTTACATCTCAGTCAGAGAGCTGGGCTTTGGGACGACAGGACCTCTGCAAAAATCCCCGAACAAAAGGCAGAGGGCCCACACACTGATCAATTGGTTGGCCCAGTTCCTTGTTTCTTAGTATTTTTCAAACAAAAAAAAAAAGTCCTTTTCAACGCACTGAAAACATTGTGTGCTTCTTGCAATTGCTGCTTTTATGTTGTTTGTTTCCTTAGTGCCTTGGTGCTAAGGGGGGGAAGCACCTGCCATGGCAAAGGGACAAAAATCAGGTGAGACAGGACTGCTGCCAGCTCCGTGGGATCCCCAGGGCTGGGATTTCGTATGCTGAAATATTGAGAGATAACAAATGAAGGTAAAGCATCTGAGAAGCCTAAAAAGTGATGGATTTAGCAGGGCACAGAAAATAAGGTGGGCACCAGTCTGTTGAACTGAAACGCACTTTCAGCCATGCAGGCAGGGATGAAGCAGGTTTTCCTACCAAGTGATGCACAGCCCCATGGGGCTGACGGGGTATCTCACCCCACTGCTTTCAGGCAGTTGCTTGGTGTGTAGCATCCTCCCTCCTTTGGGATACAGAACAAAATGTAGGCAGGATCACACCCAGAATGGTCAATGTTGGTCTCCAGGTGTCAGGCTGGGGAAAAGCCAGGCAGGTCACGGAGAGAGGAGGGGGGAGGGGATGCCCCAGAGATCTCCCCCTTTCTGCTGTCAGAGAGAACACAAGAGTGAGCAGGGCTGTGCAAGCCTGGGGGCTCATTCCAGCTGTGCCCTCAAAGGAGGTGGGAACAGAGCAGGGTCCCAAGAATAGGAGATCCCAAGGTGCACAGTATGGGATGCTGGATCGTGTACCTGAGACCCGTTGCTAGTGGTGCATACTTTTCCCCAGACTCCCATTGCTAAGAAAGGTTCGACTGGACCCTCGATTTGACTCTTTACATCCCTGTGAGAAGATGGAGAAACTTACCTGAATTTCCAGCGGGGAAACCGAGATCTGCGCAGTCTTCTCCAGCCTTGTGGTTTGGATGCAGCCAGGGCTCAGTGGGGATCCCTGGTTCACTCCCTTCCCTGCAGCCTGTTGGCAGCTACTTATGGATAAGAGGCTTTTTCCAGCCGTATGCAGGAGCCTACACGTGCTCCTCCAGCTGGGCCTTGGCCTTGAAGCTGCTGCTAAATACTGAGGCATCAGGGAACATGCCAGAATTCCAATTTATAGCCAGTTCTTTGTGCTGGATACTTATAAGCCCCTTCTATTTCTTTCATTAGCAGTGGGCAGGTCAGGGAAAGAGCTGCCCAAGCTCCTCGGTGCTCTTGCCCATCCAGCCCTGCTCAGCACCTCATGTTCCCCTGTACAGCACTGCCCTTGCAACCTGCCCGGCTCCAGGTGTTTGCTATTAGAGCTGCAAATGCCTTCTGTATTTTTTTTTTTAACCTATCTTTTGGGAAAAGAGCAGAAGGATTTCTAAGCAACTTTAATTTGGGAGGCTGGAGTATTTCTTATTCATTGCCTCTATTTTTTTGTCTGCCATTTAAACAATTTTAATTCCTTAGCAGCTGTTTCCCCTGTCTCCTCTTTTCCCAGCCTGTGCGCATGGGGTCGGATAGCACAGGAGTGATTTATGGGCACGTGGGACATTGGGTGGCCCATCAGACGAGCAGTGGGAACTAGAGGACACAAATGGAGGGCACTGTGTTGTCCCCACCTGCTGGAGACAGCTCCTGCCACATCCCTAGCCCTATCCTTGGCCAGGTGATGTGGGGCTACCCTACAGACCCCTTTTCCAGCAGCAGCCAGCCGGCCCCTGCCATCAGATGGGAACCAAAATGCTTTTCCCAGTCATCCAGGGAACATCCCTTGTTTTCCATGCAGGGCCCCATAAGGATAAAATTAGCAGTGTTTCCCTCTACAAAGCAAGTAATTAGCTCAGGAGAGGGCACAAGGAGAAGCGTGAAGAGAAAGGGAGCTCCCCTTATAAAATATTTACCTCCTCAGTCTCAGCAAGCGCCTCCTGAGAAATTTTGGAGAACGGTCTAATTAGACTCAGAGCTCTGCTTCTGTTTCCCGTGTCTTCTGCCCTCCTCTTCGCTCATCCTTTATTAATAGGGCCTTTGCATGACATAACAGGATGTTTGTTTCCTAAGGGGCTTTTTATCCCTTTGTTCTTGCACAAGAAGGGAAAATACCATTACATCGAACAGAAGGGAGTTTTCTTAAAAGATGTGCAAAAGTATTTGTAGATTTTTTTTTATATGTATGTGTGCGCATATATATATGTATTTATATGCATACACACACATTCCTGAAACACAAGCGAGTCTTTTTTCCGTCGACCTACAGTTCCCTGTAAGTCCTTTTCCTGATGCTTACCCTAGACGCACCTTACTCTCTTTAACTTAAGGAATTCATTTCTAGTGACACCATAGCTCCATGATAGAGGATCAGTTTCAAAATGAAACACGTGGCACCTGAAAAAGTATCCAGCGACATTTTGTTTGACTTAGACTCTTTCTGATGTCAGAATCCAGTAATTGTTTTATAAAACTTGAATTTGCTAGAAGGGCTTAATGCATTTTTTAGTAGGACTGAGTAATAAAGTAATTGTAGATTTATTACTCTTCTTAACACTAGGGAAAAGATACACCGTTCCACTTGGGACCATTTAAGCATATAGTGTTTTAAAGGGTACAATTGGGCAGCACAGATTTATTAATATTTAGAGAAGTGTTGATTCACCTCCTTTTTTTCTTTTTTTCATTTTTACTTCGGGGAAGAAGTGGAAATGTGGCTCTGCAATGTCTTCCCTACAGCCTTTAGGGACAGACATCTGGCTTGGCTCTCCCTGATTACCCAGAGCCTTCGTGGCAACCCCAAGCACATGACCTACTCCCATCACAGCCCCTTGGCACTCGAGCACATGTTTTTATCTCCAGTGTAAAGTGTAGCAAAAGACTGCTCTGAATTTCTTCATATAGTGAGCAAGCTGTTGAAATAATATTGCCTGGCAAGCCATTATGTATTTTTTATTACGAAGATAGTAAAATATTGAAATGACTTCCGACAGAAAGAGAGGAGCAAAGGAGAACACCCAGGAGAAATGGTTTTATCTCAGAGGCTTTAATTGAATGGTGTAAAACATTTTTATGGTAAAAGAAAGATGATTTATTTTGCTCTTATGATCATCTATACTGTAAAAGAATGCCTCCTGCAAAAAGCTTTCACACTCCTACTTTTGCCTGACACCATGTATTTGGGGGTTTCTGCTGCATCGATGACTCTTGAGGATAGTTTTATTTTTTTCCTCTCCACCTTTTTTTTTTTTTTCCTTACCACTGCCTAAAATCTTGTTTGTTTATGTGATTGATTCTCAATGGTTTTGCATCCCCCAAGAGAGCAGAGGGAGGCGGAGGTGATCCCGGCATGCTCATTAGCAAACCTGAGCCTGATCTCTTCCAGGGGCCGAGCTGGAGCCCTGCGCACACCATGGGACCGTGCCAGGGCCAAGGGTGGCAGAAGCAGCTCCCGATGTCCCCAGGAGCCAGTCCCCTCCTTCGCTCCATTGCAGAGACCAGACCTCCAAGAAAGGCGTTCATTTGGGGCTGATTTTTGAAACGTTCAGCAAACTGCCCGGTGAATGGGATTCGCCATCTGGCGACAGTTCATTACGCGATTTGATTGTTTCCTGGAGAATCCTAGAGATACTGTAATTTAGCAAATGATTCTTGCAAAAGAGCCAGTTATCCCTGTCTTTATTCCCTCTGAGCGGCCATGCCCATGGTTGGAAAGCAGATTTCATTTTCAAGTTCAGACTAGACATTCCTTTCCTCGTTTGCACTGTGCCCAGGGAGGGGACCTTGGTGCCACACAAAGGCTGTGACACTGACTGTGAGCTCAGGGGAGCAGCTCGAGCAAGAAGGTCCCATTTGTTGATGCTGTGTGGAGAGCCTGGGGTGGGAGCTGCTCCAGGTCATGGGAAGGGAAGAGCTTTGCTAAAACAAGGCAGAAAACACCAATGCCCTGAGAAATTTTGAGATCTTTATTTTATCTGTGCTTGCTAGAGGGAGAGGTTCCCTCCTCCAGCTCTCAGTGAGGGTGCAGGGCATTATGGTATGGGTTTGTGGGGATAACCCAAAAGCAAACACAGTCCAGGAGCAATTCAAAATACAGCAAACATCACTGATGTGTCCTATGCCACGGGCATTCAACCACCTAGAAGGATCAGAGTAGACACAAGAACAAGCCCCTTCATTTTGAGGGGGTAGATGGGACCATGCTGGTTTTGATGATGATGACGACTAGTCTGGCTGGTCCCATCTCCTCTCTCTGAGCAGCAATTTGGGACTGCAACTTTTCTATGCTGGCCCAGGAAGGTGGGGAGAAAAGTGGCAGGCAGGTGGCACTTAGTTTCATGTGGAGCCACCCCAGCTCCTGCCATGGACCCCGAGGGGACACACGGGCTGGATGGTAGGTGCCTCTTGCCCAGTGCCTATCCCTGAGAGCCATGAGGAGCTCTGCCTCTGCCCTGGGGGCTCTGGCAGCATTCACTTTGCTGACACTTTTAAAGAGGGCAGCTGTTCTCCTTTTGCTGAAGCAGCCTCCTATTGCTGAGGCAAGATGATTGCATTTCATACCTTCCCAGCTCTAATTTGCACTTCTTTGGGGAAGATGATAGGACAAGTTACATCAGAGCAGCTGCTGTCTCACTAGGGTTTAAAGGAAAATGAAAGAAAACTCTCTGTATTTCTTTTAAACCATTCTAGTGCTTGCGAAGTGTGCCTGGCTGACCTTTCGGAAGGCTGAACACCTGTGTCAACAGAAATGGGGATGTTATAAGTCATCGAGGGGCAGGGTTTTGGGCTCCTCCTTCCTGCTGTTCTGGTATATGCCCTCAGATGGGGGAGGCTGCAATAGCATTGCCTGCTCAATTAGTTCCTACCTGGTACCCCAAAGTACCTGGTGCTGCCTCCTGAAACAGCACAGCTCACCCTGGGTAGAAGCCAGTGGATCAAGGGACTGGTTTTTGTTTTTTGTTCTTGTTTTTTTCTGACCAGGCTCCCTGCAGAGGTGCCTGTCCCTCACTAACTGAGGGGACAACTTGGTCCCCATGACCAGGTCAGGTTTGGCCCATCTGCTCAGATGTCGTCAGCTCAAAAGCTGTTTCAATCTTATCGTCTTGCCTGAAGTGCAAATACAGATGCCACAGATGGTTTTCTTAGCAGCCTGGTAAGGGTGAATACCTCCAGGACTGAAAAAAAAAAAAGAATCCTGTGGTGAAATTATACAGAAAAAAAATGGTGCTGACTTTTTAAGAATACGTACACTACAGAGCAAGCGAAACCACTGGCAGGCATTATTTTGAGTAATTTCTGAAGTTTTTTTTTATTATTTTCTATTTTCTGTTGTGCTGGAGCACACAGCTTACACACTGTAGGGAAACTGTGGGGCGCACATGTGATATGGATCCCCTCACTGTATTTCTATTCATTTTTGATTAAATGCCAACATTAAAACTTGTCCATTTAATGTGTTAAATCCTGTTCTCAGTGTTTCTATAGAAACCAGCTGGCTGTTCATTACAGCATGAGGATTCCCAGGCTGACCTCATCAGAGTCTCCCTCGGTAGCGTCTCTCCCACTCTCCGATCACACTGTTATCTCTGTCGCGCGTCTCCAGATCCGACCTCCCCTTATGTCACTGCTCACCTGTAATCCTCTCTTCCATCCCCTGCCACCCAGTTCCCCCCCATCACCCCAAGTATCTGACGATGGAAAAGGGTTTCCCACACAAAGGGGCCGTATAAGGCTGGTGTTTGTAGGAAAGCACCATCGCCGTGGAGGAATGATTTACATTTCCTTTCTTCCTCTGACAGTTCTTTGCCATTTACTTGATACTGAAGGAAAACTACTCTCTTAAAATGTTCCAGGAAGATTTACCATTTAAATATTCCACTGGAGGATTCACGTACATGCATTCTATGACCAATAAAAAGAGAATCCCCTTGACTACATTTGGCTTCCGAGTGTAAAATCTGCGCGTTTTGCAAGCACACTGCCTCTTAATTGGCAGGAAGCATCTGCATAAATCATAACACGCCTATTCCTGCCATGGCTCCGCACGTGGATCGGGGACCGCTGCAACGGGCTGAACTGACAGCTGCCATCCCAGCATCCTGCACTTCTCCAGGCACTGTTCTTGCTTGTCTTTCCTCCGCGTTACTTTGATATAGCACGCTCTTTCCCTGCTTTTGGCAATGTGTTTGCCCTGGTGAGCAAAAGGCTCACTCCCACCAGCCTTTGTGCACAGCAAACTGTTTCTCCCTCTGCATTTCTCACTATAAAGGAGGCCAAACTCACAGCTGAAGCGAGGCATGGAGCAGATCACACATCCAGCATCTCCACAGCCCGTCCCTGGGGAGGCAGGGGCACAAGTTTGTGTCTATGCGTTGTGCAGCATCTGTCTGTCCCTCCTTGCTGTGTCTGCAAAGCAAAAGCCCTAATGCACTGCCGGAGGTGCGGTCCTGGTGCTTAACCCCATCGGAAAGTCCTTCCTTGCTTGACCTGGGCGCTGGGGATTCAGAGGAACATGCTATGGTTACACACCCAAAATGGGAATATTTTAGCTGAATGGGGGCGAGCCCATCACCCTTAGGTGAGCTGGGAGTGCACTGTTCCTGTTTGTCCTTGGCACAAAGGGTATGGCCAACCCTGCGGCTCAGAAGCCAGCATGTTCCAGGGCAGGTGTCACTCATTGTCGTTGCCTTTCCCTTCTTTATAGCTTTTATCTGCTTCTTTTAGATCATTTTATTTTGCCAAAGATTATTGCAGAAGGCAAAGTAAAGGGCAGCATCCCTCCTTCAAACTGATTGACAGGATTATTGTCACTTTAGTCTGAGCACTCGGTCAGTCTTTGGGGCCCAGCTGCGTTTTTTCTTCAATCAGGAGAAGCAGGTGAAACACATCAGGTATTCTAAGAGATACAATGTGGGCTATTTCTTCAGAACATCCATACACCCCTGTTTCCTCAAAAAAGCTCTCTTTTTTGAGAAAGCTCTCTCAGTCCCATTTCCGGGGTCATCTTGAACTATCTGCTGAGCTGCAAAGGTACATTCTTGAACTGATTTTCCCAATTAGCCAATCCCCAACTCTCCCATATTTCCTCCAGCCTACCCACGTGTAATAGACCCGGGGTAATCCTACCTACTTCTGCCTTCACCAGGTGCCTGCAGTTAGTAGTTTTGAGTGTCTCCAGGTCCCTCTCCTATAAAAGGAGAGGCTTAATTGCTCTGTCTTTAGCCTGTGAGTATGGTAATTAGTACCTTCCTCATCTCCAGTCTAGTGTGTGCTTGGTGGAGCTGTTAGCACCCCAGGGTGCAGCAGAGAGGTTTGGGGTGTGCTCTCTGCTCCAGGCATGTTGTGTTGGAAGGGGGAAGACTACTAGCAAGGAGGCAATGTCTAAGGAGAAAGGTAAGAGGGGGTCCTGGTAGATTGCTAAAAAGCTTGGGTTAACTTGTTTTCTGCTATTGACATGTCTGGAATTAGGTGAATACTTGGCAATTGAGTTCTGAACTTTGGTGGTCGATGTTTTTTCCCCTTTAATTCATTGCAAGGGGGAAATAAATCTCTTGTGTGTGTCTGGAGCCATCTAATTCAAGCAGTATTACCCTGAGCTGTTAGTCCAGGACAGATCTGCTAGATCCTTACTGTAGGCAGGTTACCAGAGAGTGAGAGACAGGAGATGCTGAAGGAGACCCCATGAGGGTAGAGCTGCTGCTTGGTGTAGGTGGACAGTGTGCTCTTCTACCTGTGTCTGGCTGCCCACTGGCCTTTCTTAGGGTTACTCTCAATAACAGAAGAGTAAGAATTTCCTTTACCTATTAAACAACCGTCTGTTGGTGCATCCATCTACTCCTATGGTTTAGGAGAATGGATAAAAAGGGATTTAACAGTAAAGCAAGGGAGACTATAAACACCTGAAGAGTGTTGTGCTTTGGAAGCCTTTGAAGAACTAGCACCTTTTCCAGTTTTCCTACTCTAGTTAAAGAAACAATACTGAAAGCTGTTTGTTGCTTTTTCGATGCTATGTACTCACATAAAGCTAGCAGAAAGACTTGGACAGGCACACAAATGAAGAATGATGCTGAGATCAATATTCAGCTGAGTAATTGCCAGGAGATATTCAAATGACCTTCCAGAATAAGGAGCACTTTGTATGATGAAGCCAACCAGAAAGGACAGTTAATATGGATTGGTTGGTATGCTAGACTTAGTTGTCTTAATTGTGGTGAAAGTTATTACTGCTGTAAGAGAACAGAATAGTGAAAATGGAAGAAAAATGATGTATGGGTCGCCTAGATGTATGGGCAGGGGAGGAAAATGAAATGCAAGAGATGAAGGGAAATTTTGCAGGGAGACGACTTGTCTCATGGGGTAAATACATATCTAGGCGATACATATTTTGCGGAATCATCTTGACTATGAACATCAATGGTATTTCAAACAATGTGAAAGAAGACTTAAGAGGGCATAAAAAGAGTTGGCCTCACAAGAAAGGACAGAAACAGGGTTGAAACTGTAGACTTTAAATACCTCAGCCATGAGATGAAAAATAAACAAATTGGGAAAGCAGCTCTTCATAATCGAGTGGTAAATTGCAAATAAAGCTGCTTCCTCTGCTGTGATTTAAGGCTGCCTTGTCATTCCCTGCTGTAGTAGGGGTTTGTGTGTATCTGGCATAATAAAATGAACCTCCCTCCCAGGTTGCACAGGGAGGAGCGCGTGCTGTGTGGCTGTGGAAACTGGAGCATTTAAATGGAGAAAAGCTGAGTTCATAATAACTAAGCCATAAATAAAAGGCTTTCTACACGGGAGTCCTTTTATCAAGGAAGAGAAATGCAGAGCATCTCCTTTATCTTGGCTTCTGGCTGCTCTGCAACTTCTAAGGATGCCCTGAGAGCTGAGAGCCATTGTGTCCCGTAGAGGAGCGAAGCCAGGGTCCCCTGAATTGCCTTTCAGGGGGGTTTTGTTGGGAGCACATCACTGAGCATCAGAGCCCAACCCACTGCTTCCTGCTCAGCCACTGCAGAGCTCGACCTGACCCGTGTCACTTGAAAGTCTCTTTACTTTTTCAAAAAGAGATTTGCTTTCTCTTTTTTTTTTTTTGTTCCTCTGTGCATCAAACCCAGCTGTGGAAATTCTGAAAAATTAGCATCTTATCACATCTGCACACATGAAAGCTCTTGGAAATACTCTCATCAGTAGGCCATGGGCCAGCCACAAGCACTAATAGGCAGGAACAGCCAAATACAGTTTGCCCATATTCCACCAACTGTGCTGAATCAAAATATGCCAGCCTGGTGCCAGTTCTCTCTTGCATTTCAGATCTGCTGGAATCCTGTGCAGAACACCAATAAGCAGAATACAGTAGACATACAAACAGGATTTTTTTTTTTTTTTTTCTAAATAGACCATTAAGTTGCATCATACGAGCCAGTGGTTTTGCTTTTGCAAAAAATCCCTGGGTAGCTGGAAACTGCTCACCAGCTCAGTTTCTGTAACTGTGGCCACAGTTATTCAGGCTCTTAACACCCATCCTGATGCCCCTGCACCTTCCATCATCTCTGACAAAGCTCATAACATCATGAGCCGAGTCCTGACAGCTGGGTTGCTTGCCCAAGAGCTGGGAGAGCTGGTATCTCTAGCCCAAAGCTGTGTTTTGTAAGGTGATGGCTTCGTGGAACACACAACTTCAAATCTTATCCAGTTTTTAACCTGGATCTACTCCCATTCCCACAAAAGAGTCCCCCAACTGAAATCTGGGTGTGATTTTAGTCTACTTTCAGACAGAGTCCTGGCTCCAGCTACCTGCTTCCCTATATCCGTGGGTAAAATGATTCACAGGTTAATTCTTTCTGTGGCTTCCTGCAGCTTTTCTCTCTTTCACAAAGGACAGGCAGGTTGTAATATCCTCCTGTTCCTCTCTGCCCAGACTGGTGTGTGTTTTATCACCTTTTTAATGTATTGGTCCCTCAACAATGAGTCTCACAGGCTATTTAAACACAATGTATTTTTTTCCCCCTTTAAGCATTTACCATCTAATTTATGAAACCAAGCTGGTTTTCTACCAAATCCCTTTTGACTCAGAAGGGATGCACAAGAGATGCTCTCCGATTAGGAACCAGAGAGCTCCAGAACTCCCAGTGCTGGAGGCTCCTGGGCTGGGACCAAAACACATCCCCAGACTAGTGAGAGGAGAGGATCTAGCACAAGCTGAATGGGAGAAGAAACCAGGACTTGCCAGGCACAAGTTGCTCAACATCATCATATTTCAATATTTATAGAATGCTGTTGCCTCTCAAATGTGAAATTGTGCTGTTATCTCCGTATGTGCAGATTTTCTACAAATGCAGATATACGCAATCCATATGAGAACTCTTTCAATCCCTTCCATTATTTCCTTCATAATCAGAGCAAAGTCTTTAAGAGCTTGTCTTCGTTTTCCTTCTCACATAATAAGGATGGATTATTCTTTTCTCCAGTACACAAAATCCCGGGCAGCGCACCCCAAAAGTGCTGCTTTTTGGAGGTACTCTTTCCTGGGTTTATGAGGGCTTGAATTCCCCAGAATCATCACCATCTCTTATAACCTGGGAGTTTCACATCTTTATGAACTTGCAGGGTCTAATGATGCCCTTTTCTTGACAGATCTACCACAGATTAATGAGAATTTTCCACCTGAAAAGCTGAGTTTCTGAAAATTACAGTTTCCAAAACTGGGACTACAGGGGGAAAGGAAGTTTGGCAGGAGAAAAACGTTACCTTATTGTGCTCTAATCATCATTTCTGCAAATGCTGTCTTCAGGGATGCCTTTAAAAGATGAAAAGGGCCCTTTTTCTCCCCCCAGGTAACCTCACTAAACCCAGAAAAGCTTCACTGCTGGAAAAGCATTGCAAGTTTGAAGTGAAATAGGCACCACCCACCCCAAATCCACTTACCTGCCTGCTGATAAGGAACCTGATGTTTCCTCCCCTGCCCCAGCCAAGGATTTTTCTCATTTTAATGCGAAATTATGCGGATCTGCCCTCTACATTTTGTGATGTGGAAGATTTATCTCAGCTTAATTATTTACCCTGTGAAAACACATTTCACTCCAGGCAGATGGCTGCTGGCTGGGACAATTTCTCATTTTCTGGCAACCTCAAGACCTATAGGCACCGTATGTTGTACCATATAGCTTATGCTATGTCTGTGCAGCCCCAATCAATCTTTCCTTGCAGGAACAGATCTGATTTTTAATAGCATCCCTGTCCTTGTTTTATCAGGGACTGTCAACGGCATAAAGAAATGCCTTAATAAATAGTGATACATAAATACTGAAACCCTGTATTTACCATATTCAGTGCACTTGCTGAGCTGTTCATCATCTAATGTTACTGGTGTTGCATGGCAACCAGTGTTTAAAGGTTTGCTGACTCAAAGAGCCTCTGTACTTTAAAAGGTTTGGCGTATTTATTTGACAACCTCTAGCTTCAATAGTCCCTTTTTCATCTTTATGCATAGCTGACGTTTATAATGATTATGAAAACAATTTCATTTTGTTTTCCAAAAAGCTGGGCATTTAGTATTTTTATATTATTATTACTACTACTTTGGAAAATGATTTGGGCCTGTCAACAAACACGGATGTTCGTTACTTTCCAGGCATATTTTACATCATCCCACCATTGCATTGTGTCCATTGATGGGAGCCTCAGTGGAGGCACCAGCCCTGTTCATCCCGTCTCACCAAGATGTTATTTTGGTGATGCTCCACAGGCACCCCACTGCTGCCCGATGGCTGGACCAGGCAGAGGGATGGTGGGCAGCATGGGCCAGTGTGGCCAGGGATGCCATATATTCCCTGAGCAGCCTGGTGTGTGGTCTGCAGCCCGTCTCCTTGCTCGTGGAGCTGGGCTCGGTGTTCAGCCGAGGTGCTGTTGCCCATGCAGGCTATCAGGGATGCTTTCCTCTTTGTAGCCAGGTGGGAGAAAATCCAAACAGGCAGCGCAGCCAGACCTCTGCTCCTCTTTGGTTGTTTGCCTCAAATGGAAATGGTTTTCAGTTTTATTCAGAACAGAGCAAAACCTCACCCCGAGGCTGTCAGTATAAAACTGGAATTAGTCATTAAACACAAACCCAGGCAAGTTTTAGGGGGAGGTTGAGGTTTCAGAGCAATGATTTTTATTATAGTGAAAATACCACTGCATAGCATATAGAATTACAAATTCCTGATCAAAAGGTACCAAAATCCTGTATAACAACACACCATTTTCCAAAAAGTCCTCTGGAGGCCTCTGGCATTCCTGGCGTGTGCAGTGCTGTAGGTACAGTGCTCACATGTGTTACAGGGCTTGGCAGCCATTCGGTTTCAGTATGTTGCATTATATTATTAAATCCCAATGCTGTGGCTAGCAACATATTTATTTATATCTATTAATGGAATGAATATTTGATTCATACTAACTTCTGAAGTTTGTCCTTCACTTCTGTGTGCTTTGGCTAAGAGTATTAGAAGTTTCCTGTCTGTATATTAAGATATTATGAGAGGGCCAGACTTCAGTGAAGCTTTATTTATTCAGCCTCCTGTTTTGAGTTCCAGTTTGCAGCATTGAGGGAGCTTTCCATTGGCTTCAGCCAGTTTTACCTAAAGACTTTGGAGAGAGACAATAAACTCCATGATTTTTATGCAAGTGGGGCTTCGGGGAAGGTTGTCTCTGATATGGGAGATGAGAGATCTGCTCAGGGGACATGGAGGAAAAGGAAAAATTTCTTTCTTTCCTGGAAAGCCACAGGGATGAAAGGCATTTTCTCAGTGGGAAAGCAATAGAGGGATGCACAGTCTGCCGTGCAGGTCTGCTGGGAAATTCTGGGTGGTTCAGGTTGCCAGGGCACGGGGCTGCTCATGGAAAGCAACCTTTAGGGAATATCATGAGGGAAGCTGCAGGTGAGAATCCTGCAAAAGTGAGTGAATACTCTCATGTGTCTGCCATGGAGGTGCTGCTACACCTCACCTGGGAGGCTTAAGTCCCTCGTCTTCCCTCCCGCACACCCTGGCAAAGGCAAAACCTTGTCAGGCATTTATCAGCTCATGGTCATGCTTCTCCTCCAACCTGCTGAACCCCTGAGAGATGAAACAAGGGCTAATCAGTCACTGATGTCTTGTTCATGCCACTAGAAAACTAAGTAGCAGCCACAGGTTGTGTGTTCTGGGTTGGTTTTTTTCTTTGCATGTTTGTTTTGTAAATGACATTCTAGCAGAACTTCAAAAAAAGGAGAAAAAAAAAAAAGATGCTGGAAGTCATGGTAACTGGGAATCTGGGTTCACAGTTGGCCTTTTCAGGCACTGTCAAGGCATATTTTACCTCCTGCTGCCAGCTTGATGTGTTGTCAAAGGATGCCATGTTTAATTAATACAGTGTGCAAAGGTTGCTGGAGAGGACACTGTGAGCTTTGCTTATTAAAGGGAGATTAGTTTTTCAAAGCAGGTATATTTTAATTGAAGAAAAAGTTACCATTATGTTCCCCACAGGCAGGGGGAAGCATTCGTCTTCCGCAGAGGCTTCATTCGTGTGGATTTCACAGCATCTGAATGCTGTGGAGTTTTTCTGTCAATAGTGGTTTTTTCCAGATTCACCCTTCAGTGTTCTTGTTTCATTTATGATCTGAGAAGGACTCTATGTATTGGAAACACCTTCCATTATCTGAAGTCTTGACTAACATCATGTTCGATGTCACAGTTCTCTCAAAGCAGCCATGCGGTGCAGGGCTTAGCCCAAGGCCCTTTCCCTTACCTGGGTGCTTGCTTGTGATTTTTAGCACTACCAGTAGTGGAAAAGAGACCACGTATCTCAACCTTTTCTTGCCCGCATCATTGCAAGATGCGTGTTAAGCTAGAAGAGCATCTCTTGTATGTGGTTCTCTGCCATGCAAACCAAACACACCAGTGTGAAGAGGTGCCTTAGCAAACTCAACACTGCCCAGAAAACTGGAGAAGCCTCTGCTCCCCGTCCCATGGCCACCTACTGCCCAGCCCATCAGTGGTGAATGGCACAGCTGCCCAGAAAAGCCTGGGTACCTCCTTGGCTCCATGCAGGAAAGAGCTCTTGACCTTTATTTTTTCTTCAAGCTGATGGGTCGATCAGCATAAATATTTAGGAGTGGAGCACACTTCCAGGGAGCTGATCATAGTTATAATGCTCTGCAGGTTATTTTCTAGGGTTTCCATTCAAGAGGGTTTTGAAATCACTTCTCCTTCAGACTAATCAGTAGTATGTCGCCTGATACCGAGGAGCCCTTTGTCAGGCATTGACATAAATACAGAAAAAAAGAAGAGGAGCCTGGAGGTCAGGAATCTACCAAGCAGCCTTATCATTATTTTCTTCGTCAGATGCAATATTAGTAGCCATTTTTGAAAGAAGAAATTACTTTTAATTATGCTGCATTGTAACACACAGCACTTTTGCGTCCTACATACACCTTGACAATACTTTGTCATTAACCCACATAAAAGCACTCAAGCAAATGAAAAGGTTGCTATAGGCAACCTCCTTTTGACGTTACAGCATTAATTGTAGGAGTCTCTGAGAGGATCAGGGATTCCCTACCCATTAACTAACCACACTGACAAGAAGACAACAGCAGTAAAAATTAAGGAACTGAGTTGAACTTTGCCTTTAAAATGGCAGTAAAAAATAATCACAAGGTTTAGCTATTGCAAATCATAAAGGATTTTAATTGTGTGAAAAGAACAAGAATGCTTTTACGGAATGCAGTGAAATGAGTAGAAACAGTAATTGAACTAATTTATTCTAATAGAGGCATAATAGATTCTTGAAAACTCAAATAATAATCTTCTAATCTGTGTTACTTGTGATAACTTACAAGAAGGAATTACTAACAATCCTTTCTGACAGATAGTCTTGGTCAGGTTCTCATCCCTCCAAATAAATCTCTTGCTTTAGAAAAAAGAAATTATATTTTAGAAATTAATGAGTTCTTCCACTTGAGTTTATGCTCAGAGGTTAACCAAATTCTGCCAAATCTATAAAGCAAACTACATTCTCTTTATTGAGTCTGGCAAAGGGTGACATTTATGTCATGGGTGTGCTTTGTGCTGTCCTGAACAAAATCATCTCATATTTTACCAAGTGATAATCTTCAGGAAAAGCTGCCATGTTCATATGCCCAGTAAAGATGCACTGGAACACTTCAGAGAAACCCCTGGAGGTCATCTATGCAACGAGCCTTGTTGGAAGCCTGCAGGTGGCCAAGAAATTGCAAGCCTGGACTGTAAGATGAACCCAGGCAGCAGAGCTGAAAGGACTGAGTCTTGCCTCTGCCTGCAGCGCTCCTCCTGCTGATGTTCTGAAAGGGAAGGGAAAAGGAAAGGGAAAGAGGAAGGAGACGGACTCACTCCAAGAGGAACAAGAGCTGAATTTGGTGAAGTGGTGGGGGGACTGTGGAACTAGTGGGAAATGGCTCAAGGAGCATTTGGAGCTCTCTAGAAATGGCAGTTTGGCTGTTTTTTGGCCAGCAGTTCAGTCAGTAGTGAATTCAAGGTGGTGGAGAAGCATGTACATTCTGAGGGTTATGGCTTTCTGCCATACAGCCCGTGAGGGCCTGAGTCCTGGACAGGAGCACAAACCAAAGACTCTGCTCTTACCCTGAAGGATTTGCTGTTGAAGGTGTACTTGCGTGATGGGAAAGGAGAACCCTGGAAATCTGTTTGCAAAATTGGCTTTGCACACCTTGGAGGAGCAGGACAAACCACCTGCCTGGACTTGCTACTGAAATCAATCTCTGCTAGGGCAAACCTTTTTATTTTTAAAAATGCATCTGTGGGCAGCTGGAAGCCCAGCATACTTTTATATCCATTGAGAAGATACTGAACTTTTTCCTTCTGAATGCACAGCTGTTGCCAACAAGGAGGACAAAATTCATTATAAGTAAAGTTTCCACAAGGTTTTATAGGCTACTGACAAAACCCATATTTGACAAAACTCTTTTTTTTTTTTTTTTTTTCCCTTCATCTTTCTAATTAAAATGTAAAATTAATCTTACTGGGATTTTTTTTTCCCTTGCCTGGGATCATTCTGGAATAAGGACACCCACATTCCTCTTATTCACATTATGCTAATAGCTAAAATCAGCTTATTATTAGCTGCCCCTAGCTTTAATTTCAAAGAGGTGGAGAGGGCAGCTCTGTGTGATGCCGAGGAGGCCAGCAGCAGTGGGTATCTGCAAACCAGAGCTATCTGTGCTCCTCGGTCACTCCTGTAATGAGTGTTTTGACGTGCAAGAAGGCATCTGTTGAACCCCACTAATGTACATGAGCAGAGAATATGCTGACCTTATAGTGGCCTTCTAGTATCTGAAGGGGACCCACAAGAAAGCTGGAGAGGAACTCTTTACAAAGCTGTGTAGTGATAGGATGAAGGGTAATGGGTTCAAACTGGAAGAGGGTAGATTTAGATTAGATATCAGGAAGACATTTTTTGCTGTGAGGGTGGTGAGACACTAGCACAGGTTGCCCAGGGAAGTTGTGGATGCTCCATCCCTGGAAGTGTTCAAGGCCAGGCTGGAGGGGGCTTTGAGCAACCTGGTCTAGTGGGAAGTGTCCCTGCCTGTGGCAGGGGGTTGGAACTGGATGATCTTTAATGTCCCTTCCAACCTCAACAATTCTATAATTTCTAATACGATGAGTGAGCTTTCATGGATCGGAAACTGTCTGGTGCTTGGACAACCGTTTCCATGGGCCGGGTGGTGAAATGTCCCCCCTTGCTGGTGCAGGCACAGACCCTGTCTTGCACTGATTTCAGCAGCCAACTTCTGGCCCTGGTCCTCCACCCCAAAATGGAAGAGCAGAGCCACAGTGCAACCATGCCAGCTGCAAAGCACGTTCCAAGCCCAACATCATAAATATGGCCTAAACTAAGTTTCATCTTACTTAAGTCAGAAACATTGAAAAAGAATGAAAATTGGTTTACTCAAAAGCTTTTTAAAATCTTGTCTTTATTATAAGCTTCTTGGGCGTTCTGCCAGAAAAATAGCACTGATCATTGTTTACGCCCTTGCCTGTACTGAAGGTTCCAGCATCAGTAGCTTTTGAGAGATACTGAACTCACCCAACCATCATCCTAATGGAGTGTAGCTTTCATTACTAGTTATGAACAACCATATATTAGAAAAATCAGACCAAAGTCACACTGAAGTATGTTTGGGCAGAGAGTTTTACTGGAATAAGTGAAAATAATCAAACTTGTACACCGTCCTTTTTCTAATGCAATTATTTGCACAGAGTCAAATTGTGAAAGCCTTTCCTTGGTAATCAGCTGTTAGCACAGGTAGGGTTATGTAATTTGCTTGAAGAGTAGAATAAGGCTTGTTTCAGAATAATTATGGGCATGATCCACGATGCAGGTCTATCACCTATGGGTTCAGCTTGGCCACTTTCATGTTAGTCACAATAATTATCCCATGGGATTTAATGAGAGTATTTGCAAACTGAGGTACTGTGAAGGGAATAGTGGGTAGGGTAAAAGAATCTGGCTGCTTTTTTTTTTTTTTCCCAAATTTTTTCTCAACCCTGAATCACGAAAACCTCTGAAGAATGAGAAATTAATATTTCCAGCTGATTTTTTTGGTGAGGCTAGGAAGATAGGAGAGGATTGGGTGACTAGCCAAAGCAAATGGGTTTGAAAAAGGGAAATATTTTCAGAATATCATCAGCAAAAGAGAGGAAACAGGCAAAAAAACTCCACAACCTGTGATCAGGAAAATAATTAAGGGTTTTGGTCAAAAAATCTCAGGGTGAAGGAGGTACAGTGGATAACATACAACTTTCCAGCTTTCACTGTTCTTGGGACAAATGCTATGGGAACCGTAAAAACTAGGACAGTGAGCACACATGTGCCTTGCTTCACAGACAGCATCCAGAAATGCCCGATTTCACCGTGTTTTTGCTTGCTTTGGGAGGGCATCCCTGGGCATGTACTCCCGGGGTGGGTCTGTCCTGCTCAGTGATGCAGAGCTCGCCTTAATCATCTCCCGCAACGCTTCCCCAGGATCTGCTAATGAAAGACAAGAGAGAAAAACCTCATCCTGGCAAAATCCACATAATGAAATATGACTGAGCTAATGTGTACTGCCACCAATTTCCCAACTTAACGCCTGTGAGCAGCCTCACGCAACACATCAGTTGGCAGCGCTGTATTAAGTGTTACTTCTTCAAATCGTGCAGCAAAGGGACTTGTCACTTCCATTTCCTTCACGGGTGCAATATTTGCTTTATAATCACATCAAATAAGGGAAGCGATTTTTGCTTTATTCTGTTTAGCTGTTAGGCTGGTTACTCAGTGTTTCCACCAGCTTTAGGACTTAGCAGAAGTGCAAGAGCCATGGCAGGAGCAGCAATTCCTCCGTTCACACACATGGCGCTGACCCCATCAGTGCTTTAGCAGCTGCTGCAAACGTGACATCATGACATACAATATTCTTTTTGCTTGTGTGAAGCTCCCTGCCCACCTCATTGCAGGAGGGGGAGAGGTAGAACCGGCTTAGATAAATCAGATATGTATCTACAATGAGCCCAGCTTTGAAAAAAATTGCCATAATTAAAGCTAGGGGAATGCTTTCCCCTCTGCGATTCCTGGCAAAGAGCCTGAGCACAGGCTGGTCCTCAGCATGCGGCTCTGAAGCCAGATTCACCCTCTGCAATGGCTGGAAGCCTCCAGCTGGGATTGGGTTGGCCCTGCTTGTTGGTTTCTTGATCTTCTGCCTTCTTCACAACGAGAATGAAATCCGTTGCATAGCTGGAGGAAACCCCATACCTTCATTGCAAGTGAGCCTGTATAGTCCTAGTGCTCTTCCAGGGGCAGTGGTCTGTTGGGAAGCAGAGTAGCTCACAAGCCCGTGGTGGTGGCCATCTGAGACCTAACAGGGTGCCCCAAGGTGCAGATCGTAGGCTCAACAAAGGTTCCTCAGGGTATCCTGGCTCGGCACAGGCTTGTGCCGGAGCAAAGGGAGCTCTCCCTCCTGCCGTGATGCGTCCTAGCCTGTGGCACCAAGCAAACCTTTCCCTTCCCAGTCCATGGGCCATCATGTTTCCCTGTGCCGAGCTGCGTGTGCTGGGTACTGCAGTCAGGTTCTGGTGTCTACACATTTCTCTGACACAGAAAAAATACAAGTGCTTTTACTTTCTCTGATTGACACGCTATTGCGTGAAACAGCAATGACAGAAACACGGCTCGGCTCCAGCAACCTACCGCGGAAACAAATCCATGCCCAGGATGTGTTGTCCATCAAAACCAGCCTCTAACACCGGTTTCCTGGCTTTTCCTGGTGCCAAGGCTATTACAGTAAGAAAACTGTCTTAATAAACCTTTCTTGACCTGCCAAACTGGGGGGATATTGCAAAGGTTATTATTTAAAAGGGAAAGTTAAAGGAACCCTGCTGGGCAAAGGGATGGATGATGGGGTTGTGCAGGAAGGACTTCATGGGCATGAGGAGGGCTGAAGCTGTAATCCCTGTGCCAGGGCTAAATTATACCATCTCCATTATTTTCTGGTTTGGTCGCTGTTCAATGCAGAAAACAATACTCCCTCAGTTGTTAACGTTTCCTGCTAATGAATTCATATTTCTCTTCAGGAAGGTGGTAGGTGTTATGTGTGCAACTAGTGTTTGATTAATATGAACATTCAGACAAGACTTGAACCCAACCTTGGAGGAGGGAGTTTGGAAACCTGAAGCTCAATGCGAGCTCTCGCACAGTTCTATCTATAAATACCTCTTCTGCCTTCATTCTGTTCACTGATGGGGGCTGGAAGTGCCAAAATACCCAAGGAAAAAGTGTTTTTATGACCTCTCCAACCTGGCCAGATGTACCAAGCAGGAGGAACTCACCAGAAAATCTTTTTGCATTCAATTTCTAGCCCAGTTTTGCAAATTCACGTGGCAGAACCACCATTCAAAGAGCACCCTGGCAACATTAGGTGCTCATCTCACACCAAGTGAGAAGTGGGACACCCTGACATGTTTAATGTGTTGTAAGAGCATTCAGAGACCAAAACACAGAGCAAGCCCCTGTGCCAGCCGTAATGTAGACAGGGAGATCTCAGTTCACACCTGGACTGGAGAGAGGGGTAGACATACAGCAGAGGGGAGCCTATTTGCACCCCCTTTTGCAGATGAGATGGGGATGCAGCAGACTTTTGGGCTGCTCCAACCTGCCACTGCCATGAGGACGCCAGAGGACCCCACATCAATACTCATCACACCTCCCTTTCATGATTTACAGTGTAAATGCCTTTGCCTGCAATAGTCATCCAGACTCCCCATGAATGGAGAGAAGTAGGCACCCAAGAAGGTGATTCATCTTGTCCTTATGGAGCTGTCTAAAATAGGTCAATGAATCATGCTCTAAAAATGCCTTTTTCTCCTACAGACTAGCAAGACAATTTCAAGGATGAGCTCAGATGTACATGCTGTGGACATCTAAGGATGCATTTGCCATCCTACCTCTCTATTTCTTAATTTTGTGTGGGCTGGCCCAGGGAAGGCTTTTCAGAAGCTTGCCTGGAGGAAGAAGCTTTGCAATGGAGAAAGCTCATAGGTTCAGTGAAAGTTCCTGGTATCTGGAGCTGAATGCATCCATCCAGCCCCATGGACAGTGACACCTTCCTACAAGTGCACCATGGCTTGGTGGTGCATCTTCAGATTTTCTCCAGCAGCACATAAAAGTCTCTCCAAGGTACAGACGATGCCTTGGACTTGCAGACAGTGGGTAGCAGCACCCTGAGCACTTACAGTGTGTGCCACTCTCCCAGATGCTGTTGGTTGGAGTAGTATGGCCTGAGGGAAGCAAGTGGACCACTGAATAACCTTCTGCACCCACGTGCACATGCATATAGAGTTACAGCTTTTATTCTGACCAAGCTGGTGAAAGGTTTGTTCCTTGGTCAGCAGTTTGCTTCCAGCCAGTCCAACATCTCTTCCCCCTGCTAAGGGGGCTCCGGATCCAGACAGCTGCTCCTCAGCTCCCTTGAAGACTCCATTTGGTTCCTGACATCAGTTCTGGCTACGTTTCTGGTGCTGTACCTGACTGATCAAACCAGACCCATCTGCATCAGTCCTGATCACTCTCATGCTCTGTCACAGTCGCCATTTATGTCAGCATGCAAATGTGCCATGCAGATCGCTCTGAGCTTGACGAGCTCCTTCTAATGAATTGCTCAGGAAAGGTGGAAAAGGGTCAGCCCTTTCCACAAACTAGAACAGCCAAGGGCATCGTAAACAAACAAGAATAATCTGTTTACAGCCCTGTTCCTCCAGCCTTTCTGGAAAGTTGTCGCTTTGGCACTTCTGATGTTGCCACCTCGCAGCTCAGACTCCGCAGCCTCAGGCATGTGAGTCAGGTCTTCAGCTGGCAGACGTCAGCTGGAGGTAGATCTCGACCTGGCTCTGAATTTCATTGTAACTGCCTTTCCAAAGCCAAACAGGGAACGCTTCATATGTTGGCATCCAGATGATGTCCATACGCAGACAATCCCAACATGATCGGGCCTCATTAACAACGAGCATAGTAACGAGAAGATCATTTCGGGGGCTCTCTTAGGGAGACTGGCAAGCGAACAGCAGACACTTGGCAATATAATCAATGTGTTCCTCAGCACTTGAAGAAGCTGTAACTGGTGTAAATTATTGTACCTGCACTGGTTTCAGTGGATTGTCAGAGCTGAAACCTTATTACAATGTTTGTTCATTTATTTTCAGAGTTTAGTCAACCCAGGTATCTGTCTTTAATGCAGCATATTAACGATACTGCCAATGGGTTCAAATTTAATTTTATGCATGCATGAGAAGCATAACTTCAGTCGTGCCACACATTCCTGATTTACAGACAAAATGAATAGCAGCTCTACCAATTTACAACTGCCTGATTGATGCCGCAATGTCTGTAACGTAAAATTAAATTGAAGGGCATTATCTCTAGGAGGAGGGTGAGGAAAGCTGGAAGTGCCTTTCCCTGTGGCCGGCGGTGGCAGCTCTCCTGCCCGAGCAGACTCTCCTTTCATGGCTGCTTTATCTTTTCCTCTGCGCATCTTGGAGCGCTCAAGTGCTTCTTTTTAAGTGCTTCAGAGCACAATTATGATTAACAGCCCCATTTGCTTGCTCAGCCGGTGTATCTGCTTATCAGGAGAGTCATCTTCTGCAGAAGATTATGGGATTACCTCCCGTCACTGATCTCTGCACCTTACCTGCGATGAGCACACCGTGGAGGTTTTGAGTCGATCATGTTCTGCAAAGTTTCCTGAGCTTCCCTGGGGCCACCTCACAGAGGGGGACACCAGCCCAGACCCTCTGGCTACCCAAGGCTGTTTCTCTTCCACCTCAGTGCATGGAATAACACGATAACAGGATCCTCAGGGAAGCCAGGCGGGGTTCAACTACGGGAATGTGAAAGCATCGCTACCTTTAATTTTTAATTGTGCCTTATCAGCTGGCATCGGGGAGGATGAAGTTTCCTGAAATTTTAATTGGTAAATCCATTGACCCGTTTCCTTCTGCGTCCCTGGGTGGCAGCACAGAATACATGTTGGTCTGGCAAGAGGATATGCTTCATGCCAGGCCTGGGGGGTCTGGGGCATATAAAAAACCCAAATCTTTTTCCATGAGGATATCTTCCAACTAGCAAGTATGGATCTTGCAAGGGCCGATTGCACTTGGTGTGTCTCTGCAGTTGCAGAGATCCCAACACAGAGCTGGAGAATTGTGCTGACAGTGAGGGACCTCCTCTTGTCCTTGCAGAAATCTCCCAAAAATGGTTTCCCCTGATGGTTCTGGTCCTTCCAGTCAGCGCAGAGTCACTGGAGATTTTTCGTAAAGCAATGGCACCGCTCTTCCACCCAGCAACTGGAAAAGAACTCAAAAATGGGGGAAATCAGAGAGAAAGGTGTTTTCCCCTAAATCCAAACCAAGCAACCAAAACTTTCCAGAAAGGGCCAGTCTGGGTGAAGTTGTTGGGTAAGAAGTCACAAAGTTCATCTAAGTCTGGGGGTCTGCCCTGGGTCACTGAATATTTTAAGAAAGCTCCAAACAGCAGGTCTCTGAGAAGATGGCAGAACCAGAAATCCTCTTTAGAGATTCCAGGAGGAAATCCTGCCAGATGAGATTCCTGACATTGCTGTGCAGACTCAGGATGCTCCAATGTTTTGGATAATCACAGGAATTTGGAGCTGGGCGTGGAGTCGGTGCCAAATGGGTTGTGCAGGACCGGGGAATGGACTCCAGGGCTTTCCCTGGGGATCATTTAATCTGGAGCGGAGAGTGCTGGTACGTACCTTGTACAACGCATGTCCTTGACAACACTTGGAAAACTGTCAACTTGACACCATGTCGATGCTTCATTTTCATAGTATATACATTATTGTTTAACAGCAAAGAAAATTCTCCTAGAAAGAGAAAAAGGCTTGAAATCCTCTTATGTATGAATATGAATTCAGAGTCATATATAAAATAACATCCTTGTCAATCGGGAGCCGTGTTATAGACACAAACCTGACGTCAGATCCAAGCATAACAAGGAAGCTGACTGAATGACAGATTGTGTGGAAGTCTTCCAGAAACGGGCTTTAAAATGCGGTTGGCCAGACACTGGATTCAACAGCATTTAGAGATGAACTCACCATTTAAAGTTTCAAGTTTCATTTTTAAGGAAAACAATGTGCTCTGTTACCCAGATGGAGGTTTTCTTTGAAAAGATGTCATTAACTTTTAAATCGCCTGATGTCATCCGCCATTGATACATACGCACACCTACGCAGGGGGAGCAGACAAAGAAGCTCACAGCAATCCACTTCAAGGTGACACATAATGCCTTCACAAAAAAAACAACCCCGAAACATCAAAACCCAGAGAACCCCCAAAAAGCTGACTGGGGATATAAATTCAGTTTTTAATCCGCATGCAAAATTCAGTGATAACACAGCGTTTCCTAGGGGAGAGCAATCACAGGAAACGGGAGAAATATACCCAGTGCAATCCTCAAATTAGGACTTCCTACCAAAAAAATTAAAATAAAAATAATCAGATAAAATCTTGATTGTGTGGGGCAGCTGGGAAAACATTCATAATTCAGAAAGGCAGATGCTGCCTTGAGCTGCACGGAGGTACAACCAGGGGAGGGGAGAGAAAAGCGTTGCACACAATCAATACAGCAATAGAGCAAGACTCCAGCTTGGCTACCTCCCCGCCAGCGAGCGAAACCGGAGCAAGCTTGGCCAAGCGGCAGCGCCGCTATTAATAAGGGTTGCGTTAAGCAGCTTTTCCAGGAAAGCAGCAATATGTGTTGCCCTCTAGATGACAGCAACGCCACCGAACAGCATATTCTCTATAGAGATGCTCACTTTTCTCATCCCACCTCCAGCACTATTGCTTTGCCCGCTTAGCCCTCGTCGCTTTAGAAATTAAGATTTAATATGGATTCATGAGGTGGGTTCTTTAGGCCAGTTTAATGCTAATTAATTATTCAGGGTACAGTGAGAGCAAACTTGGAAAAAATCAGCTGGCATTTCAGTATTATGCAAAAAGCACCACTATTATTTGCAAATAGATGTGTCTCCTAAGATTTAAAATGACAGCTCATTCCTCTACGTTAAACACCAATTGAGATTATTAAAAACATCTACTGAGCCTTTAGCATCTCTTTAGCATCTCTGCAGTTCCAGCTTGATGGGCTCAAAAGAGCAGATATATTTTTAATAATCAATTGCCATTTTAAAATACCATAACATTCCAATTAGACAGAATTTAAACGTAAATGTCCCAAATAAATTAAGTTTGCATTTAAAGTGTTAATTGAATAAAAACGTTTATAGCTTTGAAATATTGTTCTTTCAATCCTCGTTTGAATAAAGGTGTGTCAAACTACACGAAGTGTGAGTTTAAATGCTCCTTTCTGCTTGGGCTCTGTGTGTGCTCCTCCACAGACTGTTTTCACAGCAAATGAAATTGCCAGACACCAAGAAATTGGTCCTATTAACTAAATACTTAATCAAAGCCTTGACACTACAATTTGCCAGTTGGTCTTGGTTGGTGGCCTCGAATTCTCAGCAGCTTGCGAAGGCGTCCCCCAGCTGCAAGGTGACACGCTGACGGGTATGTGCATGGCAGTGCCCATCGCTCCAGCCCAAAACTGAGAAAATAGGTGTGGAAATCTTTCCCATCTGGAAATTATTTACATTCTACAGTGTTTAGGTCATTGCTGATCCACTGCTGATCAGATGTGATAGTTGATCAGGGATGTAATGGAAAAGAGTGTGCTGAGGCTCCAGGCGTTCCCATGGGATCAGCATGGATCCATAGGGGAATCCTTTCCACCCACTGCACTAATTCATACCCATGTTAGCAGCCTGAGAAGAGGGGAAGTGGAGAGAAAATGGATTGTGGAAGGGGAGTAGCCCTCTCAGAGCTGGAGCCAGCCTCCCCAAGTCAGTTTTCATCCACGTTACTGGAAAGGGAACTTAGTTTTCCTCTGCCAGGAGGTCTGGTCTTTTCCCCACTTCTGGTGGGGAAGGAGAAAAAGTTAAAATCTCCTTTCACTGTAAGAGTTTTCCACAACACTAGATTTTAACCTAAAATGCCCTTTAACTACGTACGCTCACTCTGTGTTTCACTGTGTTTCAGTAGTGCATGTAGAAAGGAGCCTTCTCTGGTGCTGGGTTCTCAACGCATGGTCATCCTGCATCTCATCTCCAGCCAAATTTTACCTCCTTCCCTCATAAATATGGATTAACATCCCTCACTGCATCTTCTCGTCATCAAAATAATCTCTCCTATGCCACGCTAGAAGGCAGGCAGACAATAGCAATTCTTTCTGTACAGCAGACATGCTCTGCTTCGTGTTTGAGTGTACTCAACCCAAGACTACTCAACATTTAAAAGATTAGGAAAAACTGACACATACAGAATAGCTTCACATTGCTTGAAGGAGGCAAGTCAGAGGCCAAGCTTAAAATAAGGCCTTGGTGCTCACCTATGAATAGGTAACGGTCGCAGAATCTTAAACTCCATTGTTCCTCCTCAATCCCTCAGGACTTGCCCAGGTCTGAAAGAGCCAGAGATATGAATTGCATCCTCTGGAATTTGCTGCCAAAAGGGTCACAGTTTCCCCATCCAGAATTGCTTATTCACCATCACAATTAGCAGAAAAGAACAGAAAATACAACAGCCCACTTGAAGCAGTACACCAAAAGCCAGAGGCTTGACTGCCTCTTTTGTTTGTCTGGGATTATCCTTATTGTTATTTTATAATCCTCTGAGTGCATCTTCTTGCAGAGAGAGGCACTTTCACAATGCCGACACAGAGCCATCAGCAATGATCTATCTGGAGAGTGGGATTAGAGGTCGCATCATTTCAACTAAAGAAATCAATTGAGATTCATTGGATGCTTTGCTGCTCCGCATTCTTTTTATCGTTATTTTTTATCATTGTCACACTTCTTCAAAGCTTCCTGGAAATAAGAGATGGAAAAGGCCTATTGAGACATCCTGTCTCTCTCACCAGAGGCAGATCAGGAATGATCATAGTTTGTCTGGTTTGAGATGTGCCAACCAGCCAAGCTGCCACCACTTCTCTAGTGCTGTCCTGAGCGTGGGGGCCGTTACCCATCACAGCATCTCCTTTATTCCACCTGCACACATGTGTGCCTCTGAGGTTTGGGAAACAAGCAACCTCGACACAGGATCAAGTCTTTCAACACCATGAGTGAGCAGAGGTTTTGCTGGAGATCAACACGAGGACGTGGGATTTGGCAGGGGAAGAAGGAATATTTGAGGACTGTGTTTTTTGAAGGAGCCGGCTTTCAGCAAAAATCTGTGTCTGGCTGAACATTTTCCATCCAGACTGGCTTTGGGGGGCACAAACTTTTCTCAAAAAGAAAAAAGAATTTGTTGCCAACTGTGTTGGAAGTTCATGGTGTCTCCAAAGCACATGAAGCTCTCATTGCTTGACCTCTATTTGGGTCCAAGTGAGAAATAAGGCAGCCAAGAGCACTCATTTTTTTTAATGCACTTTATTTGGCAGCTAAGCAGTTAACAAAGCATAAAATACTGTACAAGAAGGTAATGCCCTGCTTGCAAAACACTGCCACGTGTAAGGCAGTATCATCCCCTTGCTGATAAGGCTGCAGATACACTGGCAGGCCGGCTCTGTCTTTGTCAGGTGAAGCCCGTAAGGTTGTTTTAAATGAGGTATTATTTATTTTTTTTGCATTTCATCTTTTTGCATTTAACAGCATGTAGGTCCCGATCAGTTGCTAAGCAACATCCCCACCGGGCCCTGGGTTTCCTTCCTCCTACAAATGGGAAACAACAACAACAAAAATCCCTCTGTGTTCACTGAGATGAGGTAAGTCCTACGATTTAGTGATCTTAATTGCATCCTCCCCTCGAAGGGCTTGGTCCTGCTGAGAAGGGAATAAGATGCGTAACTCCCATCGTGATGAACAGGGCTTCAAGCGGCGAAAGGAGAATATACCTCTGATGGGGAAAGCACCGTAAAGGTACACGGAAATAGCACAAACAGCCCTGCCACGAGTAGAAATCAGCGTGGACACCCACGCGCACCTGCCCGACGAGAACCAGACCATTACAATTAGTGCGTAACAGCGTGGTAGACTTGGCTGGGCTTGAATAGACTTTTATAACCTCTCTCACACGCTGCAGGGCACCAGGGAGCCTTTCTGGGGTGCTTGGAAGCTGCATTTTTGCAGCTCAGCACTGAAGGAGGGGTTCTGTGCCAGACTCGCTGCTCCATTTCTTGGAGATGTGTTTGGTTTTGCACAATCCCTGCACCACATCTCAGCTGTTTGTTGCTCATATGAACTTCACGCTGTTCCAATAGAGTTTGTTTGCTTAGGAATTTACTTATTTTTTGAGTAAAAATTATAGCCGTGAGCAAAAATCTCCAAGTATTTGTGTTATCATACAATATTTCTAGTGATAAAGAAAGCAGAGTTGCAGAAGCTCGGGATGATCTTCCCACGCCTTTAGCTGTCGGATGTATTTCTAATGGGGCTCTTTGTTTTGAAGAGCCTCCGTTTCCACTGCAGCCATCTCCAAAGGCTTTTGAAGTGCTGGAGATCTGGAGATCCTGTTGTCTTCAAGCCAAGGAGTGCCTTTTCCCCCTCTACAGCTCCAGGGCAGACCTTTCCCGGCAGATAAACAACCTTCAAGCACTCCAAACTGGAAGCTGGAGGGCCCAGATACATTTATTACCCTGCATCTGACTGTGCAAATGTTAGAAGAGGAAAAGGCTGTTGTAGAAATATCAGATATATCTGTATTACTTTGGAAAGCTTCCTGGCTAATTAGCAGGACTGACGGCCAATTAGGCTGAGATGAATGAAGGGCTCCTACATCTTTCCTTTCCGTGTGGACGGAGCACCCCGCTCGGCACTGCCACCCTGCTTGGCGTTAGAATTTTTTACCTTTTTTTTCCCCCTAAAGACAGCAGTTTGAGGAGCTCGCAGGGAGCGGAGGGCGACATGACAATGTGTGGGGCAGGTGGCACATCCCGCTGCCCAGCAGCACCGGGCGAATGCAATTCACACCCCCCGTCCCACCAGCCCCGCGGGTGCAAGGCGAGCGGCAGAGAGGAGGGGAGAAGCGCGCTTTTTAACTCGGCGATTTCAAAATAAAGCGATTTGCACGCCCGATCACAGCCTCGTCACGGTGTCTGCTCGGCGGCAAACACGTACAGGCATGCTGTGATCTCGCTGCGTCGCTGCCAGGAAAACAGCCCTGCAAAAAAATAAAAAAGAGGAGCGAAGGTGAAAAGCAGGGAGCGAGGATTTGTTTGTGTTATTCCGTGTACAGCCGGCGGAAGATAAAACCTTTCAGGAGTGCCTTTGATGAAGCTGTTTTCTTGGGAAAACATGATGAATTACAAACTCAGCCGAGGATATTAACTTCTCGCGGGCAGCAGCGCCAGGACTGCCTGCTCCGGTGGCAGGGGATGGTTTGCAGGTGGACGGATGGCTCAGGGCGCTCCCACCGAAGCCACCTGCATCCCATGAGAGGGACTAATGCTTCCAGACTGCCCACAGGGAAGTGGGAAAGGCTCCCATCCATCTCCTAGTCCCCATAAATAATCCCAGTCAGGGAAATTTGAAAGCACAAGCTGATGTCCATCCAGCCGGAGACAGAGCCTGTGCTGTACTCAGCTTGCAAAATGAGCTTACAGTTATGTTAAACTTTATGTTTCCCTGAACCGGGCCACTTAACACCCCAATTAGTTACCACAAGTATTGTTCTTATTAAGATTATAATCCATTATTATTCATACTGCAGCCAGGCAGCCCGTCATGCGAGGTGCTGTGCTGAGCCCCAGCAGGTAACGCTCTTCTTCCCGTGGTTTACACATGCATTAATAATTTGATTGGTTTTTATAACACACTTGTAGGGTTAGGCTAATAGATGGAAAACAACTCCAGATTGTCTAAAAGTTGTAGATATCATTAGGTAATGAATAGTCATAATTTCTTTTAATGATTTTAATTAATTTTACTTAGTGGCATTTTCAATAATGTGCCACATACACACTCACTGTTCCTCCCCATCGCTTGGGATTTTTGCCAGTGGCTTCATTACTTTCAGGTTCTTCTCAGCCTGTCTGTCTCAGGAGTGACGATGCTATCAAAATAAGGACGTTGAGCTGCCATCTGTACGGCAGGAAGCTGTTAGCAGCTCGTCATTTAATAACATACATGGTCTGCAGACACAGAGCCAAGGTTGGCAGGTTCCCCCACATTACAGGAATGCAAGTGAGGCAAATTTAGCCACGTTTAGGTTCTTGTAAAACAAGCTTTTACAGAACTTCAGAAAAATAAATGTTTCCATAAAATGTAAGCACAATAGAAAAAAAAAGTATTAGGTTTTTTTTTCCCTAAGCCAACGTTTTCCTGCCTGTCTTGCAGCTGAAATCTTGCGATTTTATGCTAGTGCATGTGGCCAGAGAACGATGCTGAATAGGAACAGATGGGCAATGTATGCAAATCGCTCCAATGAAATGGAGACTAACGAGTTCGCGGTGACCCAGGAATCCCACTACAGGAAGGTGCGGGGGTGGCAGGGCGCACAGCGAAGCTCTCCACTCTGCCACGTGCTGCCTCGCTAATGGATGGATGTGAGAGAAAAAGACCCCTCAGGAAGCTTTGCGTGTAACTCATTGGTACCTCAACGTCAATGCGCTGCTCCAGATGCAGTGAGGACCCTCTTGGATGAAAACCAAAATGAAATGTTAGCGTTTCTCTGGCATGTGGAGACTCTGTCACCACTCCTGGCACATGCCAAGCACAGGCTTGTAAAGCAGAGCACCCTGCAAGGTGCTCAGAGGCATCAGGATTTAACCTACATGATATTTGTATTAAGAAAAGTCCCATCTTGACAAGCCGAGGGTCAGTATCACCTTTAGAAGTGCCTGGTGTGCTTCTCCCAATGCCCAGTTGGGACATCTTGTCCTTGTTCTGCATCTCTGTTGTCAGCCAGTTCCCACCCATCCTGCCCCAGCCGTTTACATGATATGGCGTCTGGCTTCAAGGAAACCATCCCAGGTCTGAAGTTTGTTCCTAAGTAGCTTGTTCCCCATAGCAGTAAGATAGCAATGACACCACTGACTTCTGCCTAACACCCTGAGTCAGCTTCTGCTGGAAACAACAGCAGTTGTCCCTGCAATTACAAAGGGAATTCAAGAAGGTCCTTTGCTGGCAAAGAGCTGGTAACCTAGAAAAAACCATAAAGGCTGTCTTATCAGGTGGTGAATCTCCATTTAAATCAGTTGGACTGTGCCAATTTGCGTCAGCTGAGGATCTGACATCCATGTTCATGACACCAGTGTCAGGACTGAGCTGTACAAAGTGGAGATCATCTCTACCAAGAGGAAACAATTGTTTTTCAAAAAGCTGTCCATTGATTTAGCCATAAAACAGTACAATTTTTTAAACTGCATATGAATTGGGGCTTTATTATTCCTTATCTACTTTGTGATATGGTTGGTAAATGTGTTTGAGCCAAAATGTTATAAAAGTGCACTTTAAAGGCCTAATAAAACTGGAGTTAACATTATGCACAGCTTGAAACCTTGGGAATTGACTATAAGGCAAAGGAAACCTGCTTCATCACTCCCTCTAAAAATCTGCTAGAATTAAACATACCCTTCAACTTGTCTGCAAGGCACCCTTGCATGGACAAACCGCACCGGCCACGCTGCCGAGAGGAGCAGGTCCTGGCACGCACAGTTGGCACCACTGCTCCCCTCTCCAAGGGAAGCTGTCCATGCCCATCACCAAAAATGCTGTTCCCAGGAGCATGGAGCTGCCTCCAGGACAACTAACTTTCTGCTGAGAGTGGGATGGATGCTGGCTTGAAGCACAAGGAAGAAAAGGAGATACAAAGCAGATGAAAGCAAGAATCTCTAAGTGCCCTTCTACTATGGGAATGGGAGTGGAAGGAGCTTCCTGGGCCTCGAAAGGCAACTCCCTGTTGCTGTGTCCAACAGTCCCCTTCGCATCCCATATTAACCCCCATTATCAGTCTGGTTCATTTGTTCCCTATTCATTCCCTATCCCCACCACTGAGTGGCTGGTCTAGAAATTCCCTTCTGTGGAGAATGAAAACATCCTTTTAGCCTCTAGATAGTTTATGCTTATTTGTTCTCATGCCAAAATTGTCCATTAGCTTAAATAGCACTACTGTCTCTAATGTTTACCTCTCCGATGTATTCATAGTGAACAATCATCTCCCTGCCTTTGCTGCATCTGAACATGTCTTTTTTTATGTCTGATACCACAGCAAATGCTTAACGTTCCACTGTTTTCCTTATCGCTGTAATTGCTCTGCAGGTTTGAAATGCGCACACCCATCATCCAAACCTCTGGATGAATATCCATCAGTATCATCTTTTCTGATCTCGTCTCTCATGACACAGCTTTCCGGAAAATCTGGCAGCCCTTCCACGGCTAACTGTGTGACCTTGCAGGTGCTTGTAGGACAGGACATTGGACATCTGGGGTTTCTACTCCCAATTTCACATGAATCTTGGGTCAGCGTTGAACATTGAGTCATGAATGTTTGACCTTTAGAGCAGTTTCCGCTTTCAACTAGTGTTTCAGTTGCCAGTGTCCTAATACCAGATTAAAACATATACCATGAGAAATAAAAGGTCACTAAATCTGAACCTTTCATCTTTATGCCCAGAGGACTAGAAACAACATGTTGAGTGAAACAGTTGCTAAGATGCTTTTAAATGTCTTTTAGTCCCAAGGAAGCTTTTGGGACCTCTGATATGCCTAAATGATAGAGTTTTATGGGTAAAAAGGATTCTGTCAGCATTTCCCACCTCGTGCACAACCTTTGCCAGCTCTGTGCTACCAAGAGTTGCGGGGATAAAATTTTGAACAGCCTCAGCTGGAGGGGAAGGGGAACATGTGAAACCAAACTGTGGGGCTGCCACAGGGCTGACAATGTCCATTTGGGTGTTAATGGAATAGCAATGAGGAGCCCAAGGAAGCAACCAAAGAAGATGCAGAAGTTGCACTACCATTGTGGGCCAGTTGGACCTTACAGAGGTTGGAGACAGAGACCATCAACAACTGCAGGGGGAAGAGGGCTCAGATAGATTCATCACTGAATATTTTTTTAAATATGTGTATTTAATAACTTTCTTCAGCACCCTGAGATCACCCTCATACCATGGGGCTTGATGTCTCCCTCTCCAATGGGGCTGCAAGCACATGAGGGCAGGGAACAGAGCCTTGGCTGAAACGTGATCACAAAGGCCAGAAATGAGTGAAAATACCTCTGGCAACCAAAGGAGCCATTCCCAAGTGCCTGCTTGTGGTGAGGAGATAAAGTTTCTTGCAATATAACAACAATACAAGTATCAAATTGCACAGAGAAAAGGAAGCTTCCCAGCCCAAACCTGAGCCTGCAAATGAAAATACGGTGAAAATTTAAAATAGCCTTTGCAAGGCATCCAAACCAGAGCCACTGGGAATGCAGGCTGCTGAGGAAACAGCACAGTGCAAATGTTGTGGCCAGTGCTTTGCTTTTCCAGTCTGACTTCGAGTGCAAAGCAATGTGTTCACGTGCCAGGCCCAGAAGCAAAGTAGTGGGAGGACGTAGAGGATGTTGATCTGCCCTGCGGAACTTTAGGCAACAGCAAAACCTCTCCCATCCTTACAGCATTTGGAAATCTCGTTTCTGTTTTGCAGACTTTGATCAGATAGCCAAGCCAGGTTTTTTTAAGAGGTGCCCACAAAGTCCTTGAAAGCACTGCTTTCCTTCTCAGTCCTTCCCATGAATTTTTTTCATTCACTTTTAGAAAAGGCCCAGGTAACCTTGAGATACCTCCAGCATTGCCTTCCAGCACATCCCCCATGGCATCATGCTGGTGTGGAGGAGCCCTTGAACATCAGGTCTTCGCATGAACTGGAGTATCCCGGCATTCACATCCCACTCCGGAGGACTCTGCAGAGGGAGCGCTCTGATTAAAATATATTCATGACATAAATGCCCCCTTCACGGATACTTTTTGACTTCTCTTAAATGTAAAGAGTAACATGCTCAAATAGCTGCAGAAATGAGATGAAGAAGAGGAGCCGATCCTCAGCTGTGTTCCCATCGGAAGATGATGCAAATCCCCAGACAGCGAGCGCCGTGCGAAGGCAGCACATCGCACACCCGATTCACGCCAGCTGAGGACATTTGGCCTAAACTAAGACTCGGAAGAAAAGGCTCATTTGCAGATATTATAATAGCTATAAAAATGCCAGACTAATGAACACAAAAGAGTTTGCACCGTTGGCAAGATGAAGCACCTTTCATTCGCCCCCAGCTCTCTACTGTAGAAGAGATTTTCGCTGAAACCTGCCATGGCCAGGAATTTCATGCACCCCCTTGCAAGGAGAGCACTATACCTCTGCTGTGATGTGGGAGGATTGCATTTAAAATTAATAAATAATCCTTTAGAGGCAGATTTTCCACAGCCTCTTTTTGTAACCTGATGACTTGTATAGCCATTTACACCCACGCAAAGCAAGAGAAAGCAGTGGAGGTAAAACACTGATAGGAAGGATGGTTTTGCAGCCGCTTTACATGACTTTAATACTGACAGCAAGGCACTTGGTGAGGCTGAACTGGCCCTTTAGTATTCACAGCCTTTGCTGCTTGTGGGTTCTTGGCTCCGGGCTAATGCACGGATAGTATTTTGGCAGCCTGGGGAGAATAATGAGTGTTCCTCCGCCTGAGAAACACCCAGTCTCTATGCATTGCCCTTACTTTGCTTGCCAACGACCATTTCAATCTCAAGGTTTCAGGCCACCAGGATTCTAGGTTCGTTGTCCACTCTGACCTTGGGCAGCCCTCTGTTCCTCAGTTTCCCCACCAGTAAAACAGAAATGGTGCTTCCGTCCTCTCTGGAGCCCTCTGAGACTTGCAGTACAAAAGCACTGCTTAAGTGCACTTAACAATGACAATGGATTATTTATTAATCCCCCAGGAAGTTCTTCCTCAGCCTGATACATCTCTTTGTTAAAAAGCTATTCTTGATATTCAGAATGATTCCTTTCCTTCCCCAATTCCATCCCATTACTCACAGTAATATCCCTTCTCTCGTTTCCTTTCCCAAGGGGAAAGAAGAGGGTTGCATTTTTAAGAAGTGACATTTTGTGTCTTGTTTTTATACCCAATAAACCTTTCCTGAACACAACTGCTGAGCACCTCCACTGGCTTTGAAAATGATAGTGAAACCCATTCTGTGAAAGCCACTCTGGCCACAAAAGTAATTAACTGGAGGGATTAGAAAAGAACACAATGCACAAAAATTCATTTGCTTCTTTCTTCGTTTTGTTTGAATACAAAAGTGATCTACCTCCAAGGTCCTCTAGCGTTATTACACATCCCCTTCCTGCTAAAGAGAGGCAAAGACTTTGGATAAATTGTACTGTTACTTTTTTAATAAAAATAATATTAAGAGTAAACATTAATGTATTCATTAAATAAACCCTCAACTGCTTCCCTTGCTGTTACCTTTTTTTAACACACTTTGCATTCTTGTCGCCATGGCCGAGTTTCAAATGCTCACCCTGTAAAACTCAGGTGAGATCAGCAAACTGAACAGACATTTATTTTCCTCTGGGACAACACATATAAAACTTGCCATGGTGAAAGCAGAACTGTACAGTACAAAATATGCCTTTTAGAGGTCAAAAATGATCCAATGAGAGATAAAGTGCCTTACTGAGGAGGAAGGACATTTCTCTTGCCCCTTCATGCACATACCACCAACTTTTCAGCCTTTCCCAGGGCCTTTCCCAACTTGACCTGCCTCTCAATGAGACTTGAGGCTGGAAGTTGAGGGTCTAATCCTGCCAGCAAGTTCAAAGGGCTGAAGTCCTGCTCCCACACTTTCCCAATGAAACAGGGACGGACCCCTGTTAGCAATACCCATCACCCTGTGTCTGTTGTGTGTAGTGGTGCAGTTCATGGAGACAGTCATCTACAATGGGGGAATTCAGCTCATGCATCGGGACTTTCCCAAAGGACAGGAGAATCCCCAGCATGGGATAGTGTTCAGATCCTCTGACATAACCCAAATAAGATGTCTCTCCCACAGGTCCTGCTCCACGGGGAGAGGCTCGATTGTTGAGACTCCAGGATATTTGCTGAAAACACTCATGCTTGACAAACTGTTCAGAGAAGCAAACACCAGCTGCGAGTTTCTGATCTTGATCTGGTCAATATTTCAGTTCCCAAGTCCCACAAGCAAATTAGTATGGGCAGATGATCCCTTCGGGCCTTCTAGACAAATGCACTCAGAAGTCAGAGAAACCCAATGCCTTCTTTTTGTCCCTTTTTTCTTTTGATGTGAAATGGCTGTCAAAGAATACTGCATTACTATATTTATTTTGGGTTACTACAGTAGCATCTAAAATCCTGCCTGGAGTAGGACCTACAGCACCTTGGGCATGATTGAGACTCTGTAGTATCAAGTGCTTTGAAAACACAACCCTTTGCCTGGACCAGCTTAACGACTAAATGGTTAGGACAGGCAGCAGAGAAACGAGAGGGCTCTCAGTTACTCTCAAGAAAATCATTCTCTGCAGTCAATGAGGAGAACAGCAGTATTGCCGACCATCACACATACTCGCTGCCTCAGGTACCACACAGCACCAGGGGCTCAGGACCGTTGTCCTTCTTCTACCTCCCACATGCCCCATCCAAATGCTGCCATTTGATGGGTTTGCAACAGAAAGCAACATATACAGACTTCGGAAAAGTCTGAAATCCAGATGTCAATTGTGTCTGGGCTAAGAGCAACACAGCAGTTCATTAGTGTTTTTTCTCTCCTTTTCTACATACAGTTGGACAGTGGCAGACTGTGATTATTTTAACTGACTAAAGTGCCTGGAAATCCTTTCATTATAGTGAAGAATCTTGCATAAGCAAGTTAGTTTGGGAAAACACAGAGACACGTGTTGGGTGTTCCTGCACCCTCCAAATAATGCAGAGGGGGAAGGGAGACTGGGAGGAGAAACCAGGAGGGGACATTAAGGAAGGATTAGTGCTCCTCTGAAACAGCAAACAAAATTAAAATGGAAATAGAGAGGGAGGTTGGAAAGTCAGCTGCTAAATGCTCTGCAAGTAAATGTTGTTAAATATTTAAATTTCACAATCAAGCACATTTTTGTTTATTAAAAAAAAAAAAAGATAGACAAAGGAAGAGAAATGCCCAGGAGTACTTCGTGGTTGAGTCATTAAGCAGGATAATGACATTTCCACCTCCCTCCTCCCTTCTACAAATACTTATAAGTGAATTGTGTACAATGGAGGAATTTCAATTGCTCATCTGGAGTCGTATAGGTACGTGATGGACTGATCTCCCTCTCGCAGCTCCAGCCAGGCACCGTTCCATCCCCCATAGCAGCAGCAGCTCAAACCCAGGGCACCAAGCTCAGGCCTTGTAAAATGATGGAGTTTTACGGGAACACAAAAAGGTGCTTGTCCCCACTCAGATTTGCAAGGATTCATTTTAAGATACATGTTCAGTGTGATCCTGTTAAGCCTTGTAGATTATTCCAATTTATTTATTTAAGAGATGAATGAAAATAAGTCACTCTGAAAGAAAGCATGCCCATGTAGGGCAAGGTCGTGTTTTAATGTAAGTAGCTTTATTTTAGGAAATTTAACGCATCTACACCCGATCATAAGCAGGTGGGTTCATGTATCTTCCCATCCCATGGAAGCAAATGCTGTGTGTACTTATTGTCTGTTGCAAACACAGAATAAACCAGGTATATTTTAACCACCAGAAAGGGGCTTTCACCTCCATGAGCATTTCTAAGGAGCTACCAAGGCCTGAATTGTTGGCAGTGTCTGGTTGTTGGGAGCTGACAGAGGAAGCACCTTCCAGGAGGGATTTCTGCTCTTTCAACAATTGTTGTTCATCTCAGCTGAGAATGAAGTTACAAATACATATAAAAATGAGTAATGAACAAGGCTGAAACATCTTGTTTCGATATTTTCAATTAAAACAAAACGCCTGGGGCTGCCCTGAAATTTGTTTTCTCTTTTTATTTTCTTGCCGTTTCCCAGTGGAGGTTTCAGTGGAGCTGATGGGATTGGGTAGGCCAGCAGCAATGGGGATTATTTTTTTTTACACAGCTTGATTGTTAATTTGAAATGTTTATTCTGAGGTGCTATTAAAGGCTGCTAATTTTTAGTATTCAGAGGTTTCCACAAACACCAAGCCACTCTCAAGTTTCTCAAACCAGGCGCTCAACCCTGAAGAATTCATATTAAGCAGGTCTCCTCCACTACCCTGGCCTTCACCCACCACGGCTGTTAAAAAGAGTTGTGCCTTCTCTGAATTCCAACAAAAGCAATAGCAACACGGATATAAGCAAACACTAAAACGAAATTGCTCATAAACAGTGAATTCCCCAACCCAGACTCCATTCAAATCACCATTTAAATACAAATCTCCAAACCTATCTCCTGCCAAAAAATAAATGCATTTAAACAGTCCTGAGACGTATGTACAATAATGCCTTTTTCACCCACTCTAATGAGCCTGAAAAGGAGATAAAACTCAGAAAACATTCCAAATGTCTCTTCCATGCTGATATTAACAAATAACTGAATCAAAGGAGGGAGAAAGAGTGGAAAAGTGATTTCTGCTTTGAAGCTTTCAACACTTAGGGCTAGATCAGATAAAACAGGGGGGATGGACTTTCATGTCTCCATCCTACCTAAATGTTGCTTGAACCCTAGAAGTGCTTGAGATCTGAATCACACTGTTTGACGTTAAAGTATTTTAAGCATGGATTTATGGTGGAAAGTTTGGCTTGAGCCTCTGCGCTGGCCTCCAGCTGCAGACTTAGGTACTCAAGTGCTCACCATGCAAGGTGACAGTGCAAAGCCATCAAAAGCAAATCACTCTTTTTTCCCCAGATCAGGCCTATGGTCCTTCCTACCCCATGGCACGATGCTCTGCTCTAATGACCACCAAAACAGCTCCAGCCTGAGCAGGGGCTTAAGACCAAATTTCTGGGGTCTGTTCCTGCTTCCATCCCTCTCCGTCTGACTCTTCTGCTGCAGACAGCTGCTTGGGGTGAGCTGGCTTGCAAGGGCTCCAAACGGAGGGGTTTTCATCCCAAGCTCCCACTGAACTGGCTCCAGGAATTTGTAGCTGCTTGTGAAAATCCTGCTCTGTGCCTTTTAGGTAATAAGCTCTTCTTAAAGCAGGCGGGTGCCATGAGACATGCAGTGGGATAGTGGCTAGCATTCAGGAAAGGCTCAGGTGCCCTTGAACAGCCCTGCGATTGCTGAGATTACCCAGGGAGCAGGATGAACCAAGGTCTGGAGACCCCACACCACTGGGTGGACTCTGCACAGCCAGCTCATGCAGCAAACCTGCCTCTCTGTCCCTCCGGTTTCCTCACACTCCTTAGGGAAGCAATTTGCTGGAAACGCAGTGAGCAAAAGTGCGAAGAGCATCCTGCTGCCCTGGAGGGAGAGCAGCTGGCGGGGCTGTGCACGCATCTCCTGTCAGCCCTCCTACAGCGGGAAATGCTCCCTTTCTCTCCGACAACACTTCAGGACGGTTCCGTGCATTAACATTATTATTTGTGCGTGATGCAGAAAATGTAACCTACAGAATAACTGCCTGCATTTAATAACATTTTCTGAGCTACACTAGTAACATTATTTTGTTCTGAGTGACAGTTTAGTACCACAGAGGGAACACTTGGTTCCTCCACTCACCAACACAGAATAAAACCAGGGCGTTTTGCAAAGATCTGGTGGTGCATGAATGAATTTGTTCCGACCTCTTGAGCATGTCTCCCATGGGCAATATTTTATTTTCCACACGGAAGCAACTTCTCTCTTTGGAGATGAGCAGGCCACCGACGTAACAGAGCTATCCTGCTTACGACAAGAGAGAACTGCCTGGAGGGGTTGCAGGCTATCAATAAAGTAATCAATACAGGAGCAACTCCATCCCGTGGACGGCCGAGCACTGCGACGCAGAAGATGTTGCACGCACGTAGGGATGGATATAGAACCAATGTTTAGTGCTTGAGAACAGAGGAGGGCTTCCTTGGGAGGTGTCTGTTGCTGCACAGGTATATTCTTGTTCAGCTAAAATGTTTGCCATGTTTTGGTGAGATTTCACCTCTGTTGCCTGCCTCAGGGTGGAGTCATTCATTTAGGTCAAGCAGGAGAGGTGAGTGCAAAGGTTGCTAGTACAGCATTTTTGATGCACTGTGGGACATAGAGCATTTACTGTCCATTGGCAAGTCCTCCCATCCCTGTTTCCAATTTAACTCTTCTAAATCTGCCCATATTCTCTGACCAGGCTGATGCCAGCCCTGTGCATCTCACGGGAAGAAGCCATCCCATCTGCTGTAGCTGGTGGGCTCAGAGCCAGGGTAGTGACTGTGATTTCGGCACTCATCAGTGCTATAACAATGCCTCCTTTGTTAGCGTTTTCTTAGGGAAAAGCTGCTAAAAGAACTCTAATATTGCATGCCATAGGGGAAAGTTTAGAAACACGGCATAATTAGGAATAGAAAAAGCTTTCTGGCTTTCTTTACATTAGGGATTTGCCACAGTTAGTTTCTCCTGAACCACAGAAATTTACTTCCTGGAACTGAGTAAATGGTAGAAACAATTTTCCACAATGAGGCATACACTTGACACCCCAGGGCTCATAAACAACAATTCTTATATGATAAACCTATTTCCAGGGTCTGCAAACTCCTCCCTCCAGCTGGCAGAGCCCTGATTTTCCATTTTGTGATTGAGATCTTCAGTAAGCTCCTTGGTGAGTGTTATGTGTTAAAGACCCTTTCAATGAAAATGCAGGAATATGGAAGGTAGGAATAGGGAACCTCAGCAAAATAATCCCATATCTGCCTGGAAAAGGGTGCTTGGGCTAGTCAGACCTGGTCCCCAAGCCCCGGTCTCAGCCCTTTCCCTCTGGGACCAGGCATCAGGATTGCAAACCTTAATGGTCAGGCACTGTGGGAGCTGTAGTTTCCCAGGAGCAGGAACCAGTGGGCTGCTGGGAGAGATGGGTGGGTATATAAGGGGATGCATGTGGGGTAGGAGGAGGTTTGCAGGTGGTGTGTTGTCTCTGAGGTGGCTGGTTATGGGCTGGCTTGCTGTATGGAGCAGAAGGATTTCATGTTCATGGCCTTAGAGAGGCAGTGCCTGTTCTTGTCTGGTGTCTTTGCATTAATGGGAAGAAACGTTGCTTTGCCTCTTAAATTAGGAGGTGAGCATGAAGAGGATGACAGGTCCTTAAGGGGAAACCCAGGTGGGTGTGGCACCTCCATGGCCAGAAGGGAGGGTGCAACAGGGGGTGGTGAAGAGATGCTCGTAAAAGCTGCCCATGGATGAGAGGTCTGGCTCCACAGCACCTCCAGGTGCGGGGAGGAAGGGGGTTATAGCCCCAGGTGGCTCTGATTTGGGGCTGGGTGAGGCTGCTTCCCTCCTTCAGCAGTAAGGAAAGGTTTGATGAAATGCCAGGGGTGGGTCTCAAGCAGAGGCAGAGGCTCAGGCTCAGCATGGAGGGCTTTCTGCTTACCTGGGGTCCCCAAACCTGTGCAAGAAATCTGAGAAGTACTCTGTGTCTGGAATGCTCCAGATCTTGTCCTCTGGTAAGGGAATTTTGGGGCCTTTGTGGCAGCAGGTTTCCCAGGCAAAATGGGTCACTGCAAATCCCTTATTTATCCACATCCAAAATATTCCGGCATAAACATCTTAAGAGAGGGCAGAGTTTGGTCATTCCTGGACCTAGACCTGCCTCTGGTGCTTCCTGCTGCAACTGGGCTGGAGATCACACTGTGGACACCCACAGCTGTCATTCATAGGTGGTTCACTTTTCAGCTGTGGCATCTCAGCAAATCTGAGGAACTCAGGTTTTCCACAAATCCAGGTAAATCCTGCCTGTCAGGCAGCTATACCCAAACATTGCTGTGCATATAGCATCAACCCGTGGTCTGGGGCTCTTCATAAAACACTCATGTTCACGTTTGCCTCTGGTTTTCTGCACGTTGCCATAAAAATGAATGTTTCTTGCAACCCTTGTGAGCTGGGGGTGGGCTGCAGTGTCTGGCTGCTCTGCACCATGTGTCCGGAGATGCTGTAGGTTGTGGCTGGGAGGAAGGTGACCAAACAAGGAATAGTAGGAGCTCATCTTGCTTGCAGTGTGTAAATACATTACATGTCTCTCCAGGGCAAGTTTCTGTCTCAGTGCCTTTACAAACCTTTACCCTGCTTACCTCACTCTGAGTGTGTTTTCCTGCCTTACAGAGTTCACAAATGCAAGAAGCTTAAATTTTTAAGCATTTGCAACCAGGTTCCTTCCCATCTGCCAGCTAACTTGGAGCCAGATGTAGCTGGGCTCAGAAAGATTGGAGTGTGTTTTCCTGTTCAGTATTTGAAAAATGGTTTTGTTCAGGTCACTGATGGCTCTTTGAACAGAGTAAATATTTGATGGTGGCTAGTCCTGCGAAAACACATGCTGTGTTCTAGTTGTGAAAAACAATTTTATTAAAAGCGTGCAAACTTAACGTATGAACTGCCTGCTGGAGATGCATTTTGTTAATGGTCAAAAAGGTCGATGGTAGAAGTAGGAAAACAGGAGTCTCCTGAAATTTGAGCTACCTGGCAATAGATATGAACCTTCTATTTCAAAGGCTAAGGACCAGCTCCAGTTGCCTGCATACCAGGATTTTGGTTAGTTGGCTCCAGCAGCTCCTCATCCATCACCTCCTGCAGACACCCATCCACAGAGGACCCAGTGCTCTCTGCCCAATGAGTACCAGAGCTGGGACACAGCTCCATATTGCACCGTATGGTGCACATCAAAGAAGCAGGTTTCCATTATCAGGCTCTTATCTTGACAGTGGTTTGCTGAGCTCCAAAACTCCCCCAGGATGCTCTTATGGGACTGTGCTGGTGGGGCATGGGGCAGCAGAGGAGTTCAGTGTTTCTGCTAATGGAGTTCATGTATCTCTAATGCCTTTCCCAGCCTCCCATGCAACCCTACCCATACTGAGGTGGCCGTGCCAAAACCCTCCCACTCTGAGAGCTGGTTATGACCACCCCTGTCTGCCATCAGCAGAGCAGGCTGCAGTCCTGGTGCTCCTTCCCTTCCCAGGAAAGCCCCTCTGGCCATTGCACAAAGACTCATCAGTGGTTGCAACTAATACTATGTTTCTTCCTTTAAATGTAGAACTTGTCTTATGAGAAGGTACCCAGCTACTGTCTGAATGCCCCTTCTGTAGTACATTAGACAAGCTGTCCTTACCTCACTTTTTTGACCCTTTAAAGCTATTCTAGGTGCCTGTGTCTTCTTGATGCTCCCTAGTTTGGGAATAGTGTCCTGTAAGTAAAAGACTTTTGAACTGAGGATCTCAGAGGTCCTTTAGTTTCCTACTGCTAAAACATGGTCTAGAAACCAATGAGCAATCAGTCTTCTCTCCTTACTGAACCATCTTGCCGTTTCAAGAGCCTTTTCTCCCTTACAACTTCAGAACCAATTTGCTGAAGCTGGAGCTTAATGCTGCATTAAATGAGGTTTAAAGGTAGAGAAAATGCTAAATGAAGTCTAATCTTTCCCTAGCATATATAAATATTTTTAAGTAGCTGAGTGTTTGTAGCAAACTGCTTTGCTGGAGGCTTTCTCCAGGACCACAAGCACATATGCACTTCAAAGTCTGATAATACCAACTGAAATGAGAAAAAACTAACTGTGAGGTGGGGAATATCATGACCCTTAAACTTAACCCGCTGCTCCGGATTCCAAACCTGGGTGGGTGCTGCCTGCTTGAGTCTCACTAGCCATTGATCCCGTGTACGTTGCAAAGAGGTTGTTATCCAAGGTGAAATCAGTCGTGTAGTATCAAAGTAGAAAGACGCCCAGTATATCTCTTGTGCAGTGACACTGGCATCCAGATGTTGCTTCAGGTGGCTGGAGTGAGTGAAACATAACCACCGGGATTGCTGTGGCTGAACTAGCATGATGGATTGCCTGAGACTGAGATCACTTCCGAAAACTTTTTGGTACCTTTAGAAAATATTCTGCTGCGTCTTTAATGGTTACAGCAGCCTCTTACCTGTGGCGTTTGTCTGCTCACATGAGATGGGGAAACTGTGCTGTTTAGTCCAGGAGCAGGCTAGCTTCTCAGCAGAGAGATCCTCGATAAACTCTGCTAAACTCCCTCTAAAGTTATTCTGCTGCAGAAACCAGAAGAAATGTTTTGCAGTTGTAACTGGAGCAGTAACAGATGTGGATAGACGGCACACTCCAGCTGCTGGAGAAGAGCAAGCTGCTTCCCAAGGCGCAGGGAGAAGAGCCGTGTGTCCCCGTGACTTGGGAAGGAGCAGCTCCAGGGAGAACGGTGTGGTGATGGAGACCCTGGTGATGCGTAACGGTGCGGCAGAAGGGCAAATGATGCTTTCAGAAATTGGTGCGCGCTGAACTGGGGCTGAACCTGAAGAATCATTCTCGGGAAGGCTTTTTCTGAGAAGCGACAGCAGTCGGAGCCGTCCACAGTTCGCAGCCCTACTCGAGGAACGAAGTTCCAGCACATCTGTTACAGGGCTGTGAAAAGCTGACTGCGGCCGGCTGTGGTTTCTTTTTCTTTTGGGACTGTCTCTGATTCCCGCTGTCGAGATGCGTGAGAGGGTTCTCATGCAGCCTCCTCTTGCCCCACAAGAGGCGTGCAGAGGTCTACGCCAGGAAGACCAAGAGCCTTCTGGTGTGTAAGTAGCTAGACGGTGGGTTGCTTTCCAGGGAAGAAAACAGCATTGCGAGGATGTGTGGAAGAGAGACGTGCCTCTTCACGCTCACTGTGGTGAATGATCTCTTACAAATGTCTTTGAAAAAGGCTTTGTGAAGCAATTCCATATAAGCTGCAGAGAACTTCATAACAAAAATCTTTGTTTGCCCTGAAGTGACTGGTAGCTTGGATGTTATTTTTGCTTGCAACTTCTGAGAACAGTTCTTAGCTTGTAGAAATGAGTGCTGCCTTCATGGGAGCTGTGTGCATCTCTTTTAATTGACAAGCTGTGTGTAACTGCAGTGTGCAGAGAACCTTGAGAAAGAAAACAAAGGCCCTAGACCAATATGGACCAGTATGGACATGCTGCTTCTGTTCATTCTGGTAGGATGTCCTTGATGGTCTTCCTGCTCATAGAAGATGGCTGGGTACTGCAGTCCTTGGCTCCTGAGCTGGCTTTGCTCCTGGGGACCTCCTCTATCAGCCCTGGTGAAAGAGCCAAGGCTGGAAGCACCAGTTTAGTCCCTGATTCCTTTCTCAGGCTGACCACTGACATGACGAAGGATGCAAGGATTGTTGGCCAAGGTCAATGACTCTGTTATCAAGTCTCATAGCTATCTGGTCTGGAAAAGGCTTGCTTTGGAGAGAGGTGTGGCACGGTTATAAGCTGGTCTAACCACCAGCCTTAGTAGCTATTAATCTGTTAGACTGATACATGGAGTTTTTATTCTTTCCATTTTAGAGTCTCTCAGACTACAAAGGAATCTGGAACGATTTTATAGCTGAGGCTTTTCTTGTCGCAAGAACAAAGGGTAAGTAGCTATCTCTTTCAGCAGCCTAGAGAGGCTTCTAGCCAAGACTGAGAGATTAAGAGAAGCTACCTGGCAGGCAAGTTGGCTTTTAAAGGGAAAAAGCAGCTTTTAAGCTATTGAGACAAGGGAGAGCTGAACTGAACACACAGGAAGCATTGAGCAAAGCAGAGGTGTTTAATATGCTTTCCTGGTTGCAAGGGTAATGGAGTAGGAAAGAATTAGCAAACCCCCTTTGTTTTGCTTTTTGGACTCTTTTAGGCTGACAAGTAAATGTTATGTAGTACAGGCATGTTCTAATTGCTCTTGATCGTTTCTGGCTTACTTGCTGTCTCAGCTATTTTGGTTGCAGTGAGGAGTTTACCTCTCTAAGTGACCTCAAAGGCTCCTCTGGCTCCACCTTTATTAGCACATAAATATTTTAGGCAGAAGTGAGCACAAAGACCAAGCACCTTACAGTTGCAGGGATGGATATATGCTCAGAAGTGCCTGAGTAACTTTTCCATAAGCTTTGTTTGCTTTCATCTGGCTTTGTGCTGCAAAGTTGCTTGGATGCTCTCGGGATCTTGGCGCCCAGCTCAGTACTGTCCTGCACACAAGGTCAGGGACTCCCTGGGGAAAGCAGCCTCTGGAGTGAAAAATGCTGGTTGTTCAGCATTGTTGTAGCAAAATACTCTTTTTTCTTCTGTGAGATCTGAACTTCTGATCAGCTATGACTTTGTTCCTGTGTGGGCTGGAGACTTTTATTTCAGATACGTGATCGCAAAGGGAGTTCCCTGATTTTGCAGCACTGTCAGTCTGCAGCTTCTCAGGGCTGGCATCTAGCTTGACTGGCCAAGTGAGAATGCTGGCCTTGCTCAAGAAATCCCCCTGCCCTCTCTCACCGCACTCGCTTGGTTTCACGTGATCCTGAGCTGCCGTACAGGGTTAAAACACTCCCCCTCCAGCTGATTTCCCTCTCCTAGGAGAGCACAACAAAACTGCGGCAGTTGAAATCCAGTCAACTGTGTCCTTTTGCTGCTCAGTCACCTTGCAGGATGCTTTTCCTTTTGCCTCTGCTGTCCTGGCTGTGTTCCCACTAGAGCAGGGAGTGCAGAAACACTGCTGCGCGTTCCTGACCTACTATCTCTTGCCTTTGAGGTCCTTCCCCTGTGGCTGGGGAAAAGACCCAGTGGAAAAGTGCCCACATTGGAAGTGTTGAGCTGTGGTTAGATCAATACTCAGAGATTTTTGTGCAGAGATGAACTGATGTAACCAGAGATGGAGTGGGATCTCTCCTAACAATAATCCATGGTTTGATGAAGCCTCTGAGAGGTGGTGTAGCAACTGTAACCCTGCCTCCAGAGATCATTAGCCTGACTTCTGTAATGCTGAAAGCCTGTTGAGAGCAGTACTTTGAGCAGAAATGCAGGCGTCCTTAAGTTGACATGGGCATAAACTCAGTGCTGCACCCCGTGTCTGCCTGGTCTTGTCAGAGCTCAGCTTGAGATCTGGCCTGAGGTTACTCAACCTTGTACTGGGGGGGGGGGGTGGAGAAGGGGAGGGAGTGTATCTCATCTCTGTCCTGTGCTGCCCCTGAGACTTTTGCTGCTGTTAATCCAAGTGACACCGTGGATGCTGCAGACCATCCTTTGGCTTTTCTAGGACAGTCTTGATTTGTGACAAAACACTTATTTGCTGTCCATTGGTGCCTCAGAAAACAAGCTGTGCTGAGACTGTGGGTACCAATAACCTTCAATCAGGCTGTAATTGCTTGTTGCAGCTCTCAAGAACATAGGTTTGAACTCCTTATTTAAAGAGTTATCACCTGAGGAGAGCAGACTCCCTCCATCCTCCTGTGCCTTTGGGACAGGAGAGGGCAAGGTCTCCAACCCAAACTCCTCAGCAGCGAACTAAACCCACATAAGGTGTCACAAACTATCAGGTAAGACTTGGAAGAAGCTGTTACATCAACTTATATCAAACCACAACCCTCCTACCTTCCTCTTCTGGAGAAACCACGAGTCCTGCTTGACCTGGGGACTTGGGTGGGAGCTACAACAGCCTGTCCCCAAAGAGAAGGGGCCCTTGCTGTTTGTGGGAAATTGCTCTGTTCCCCAGTGCTGACCCTGACAGGGGCCATTGCAAAGCTCTGTTCTGTGCTACCTCCTTTGCTGAGCAGACCAAGGGGGTTGGTGGAGCGATTGGGGCAGCTGTTGTGTCTTGGTAAACTCCAAAATTACTGTTCTCACCTGCTTCATTCAAAGAGAAGCGAATAAAACTTGTAGGTAGTTAACTCTGGGGTTCACAACTAGTGAAGTGAAGTCTGTAAGCTGCTCGCTGGTGGCACTGATCTTTAGAAAATAAAGAAATTGGCTCCTGCTATTACATGAGAATCTTCCGGGGTTTGTGCAATCAGGTCTCCCTTGGCAGTGAGTGCTGCACCAGCTTCTTGCTCTCATGGCCACCTAATTAGACTGCTCTACAAATCGTGTTTTCTTCAGAATAATTTACATTATGCCCAACACGGCTAGTCAGTTTGGGGAACACTTATTAGGATTTAAAACAATAAGCTACTAATTATCTCTTGCTCCGGGGCTGAGTGGGGAATGCAACCTTTTGTCTCTTTCCCTAAATGAGGAAACGGAGGAGCTGCGCAGGGAGCTGTGCTCTGCTGCCTGCGAAGCCGCCTTGCCCTCTCCTGGGACATCCTTTCTTCATGCTTTGCTGCTCCCCCTCCTACCCTGAGCAAGCGGTGGCTCTAATGCCTCTTCCACTGCAGAAATGCTTATTCAAGAGGAGTCCTGTGCCTCTGAGCAGGAGGAACGAGCACAGCAGCCATCCTAACCCAGGAGTCCAACCTGCCTCATCAGACATGTCCACTTTGGACTCGGTACAGGAGGTTGACTCCTCTCCGGTCAATGAGAAGTCCTCTTGTATCATGCACTGTAGCCTCCAGACTGCTGGCTACTTCTTAGGTGACTCTAGCATGTTTTAAATAGTGCTTCTCCTGGCCTGTGTCAAGGATGAACGTTGGCATCTAATAAAAACAGGCTTTTTTGCATTAAAAGATCATGGAAATGGGCTAGGTGGTGCTTCTGTTTTATCTTATAACAAGGTGTGGATTTACTACAAGCTCAGGAAGTTGTTGCGATTTTTGAAAGAAGCATCAGAAAATCCCCCTTTTTTTCCCCCCTCATTCTGTTCATTCTCTTCACCCAAACTGATTTGCATGTTGCCGAGAGCCTTAGATGAGTGCCCAAACCACAGAGGGTCTTTGAGGTGCTCCTTGCTGTTGCTTCCTTTTCTTGGCAAAGCTGTAGCTTAGATGTGCTGCTTACTGATCTGTGGAGAGGTGCAGACAGATGTGACTTGCTGCTGGGTTCACTGGGCTGCTGTGCCACCTTACAGCTTGTGATGGACACGAGCTCTTGCCTCGTGGGCAGCTCTCTCCACAGATCAGGGCTGTGACCGCCCTGAGGTGGGAGCAAAGTCTTGCCCCTTGCTGGTTTTAGGAGAGACTGGATGTTTCTCTTGCTGCCTGCACAGAAAGCCCCAAATTCACCATAAGGACCAACTTGTCCATGAGGTGCTTCAGCCAGAGTCAAGATCACAGCATTACTCATCATTAGCCCTGTGAAATAGGAGTGGCTGGGGAAACTTCAGCCAGATTGATGTCTTTATTTATGCTGAGTGGTACTTTATACCAGCCTGCTGAAGCAAATCACCATGATTAAATGTCAGAAGCTGGTTTCTTGTAACCTTTGGTAGGAAAACTTTCCTGTCTAGAGGAGTATTTCAAGGATGAAATACTCTCCAGTGCGGTGTGTGAGTTTAAACCCTCTTGAAATAAAATGCCCTCAGAATAGGCTTTAAATACAAGTTAGATGACATGCAGACAAGTACATGTCGCCTGTCTGGAAAAAACTTCATCTCAGATGTATAACTAAGCACATTTTCATGTTGAAAATCCTTCCTCTGTCTGCAATTGGCATGGCTAGAAATTTCTCTGATAATGATCCTCAAAAAAGAAGAAAAAAAGCAATTTTGTGGTCTTTTTTTGGTTGTCCTTGATGTCCAGAGAAGATGCCTAGTTCTTCTGGGTTCATCTTCCCCTGGACACCAGGCAGCAGTTCAGAGGTGCAGAGGCTGCTGTCAATGCAAGAAGTTCCTTTGTGGCTGCAGTGGAGTAATTACAGGGATAAAGCCCTTTCTGCACCGCTGTGTGGATGCAGATCTGTTAACATCAAAGGTGCTGACTCACGCTGGGCTTTGTGACTCTTTGAAGTGGCTGGTGGACCATTCGTGATGCCTGGGTCACAGTTTGGGACCCTTGTCCGCCCTGCCACAGGGCTTTGTTGGGAGTGATGAGATCATGCTGCCATTAGCAGTTGTTGTAAAGTGTAATCAATGACAAGTGTCCCTGCCTGTCAACCCCATCATCCCAGCCCCTGCTGAGCCACTTAAGAAATGGCTGATTTGTGAGCTATTGCTTTGGATTGTCACCTCTTTTCGCTGCCTTGTTTTTCACCTTAGACATTAGAGATGTTAAGCTTTATCACGTCCAACCTGGTGAGTCTGTTGCTCCATGTATCACTTCTCTAACACTGTACCAACGTTCTACAAGTCAGCTAAAATCTCCTTTGCCATTTAACTTTCTGTGATTGACTGCTAATAGGTTACAATTCCTTGGTAACTGGAAATCGTAAATCTACCATCTCTTGTCCTTTCTGTAGTCTTCCAGGAATCAAAATCAGCTACCATAAATCTACACATATCCGTTAGCTCTGAGCAGGAAAAGCAAACAGCCCAGTTCCTTACCTGTTCTCTGGATCTAAGTAACAAGAAGACTCAAAGACGGTCTTTACTTTGCAGGTCAAACTTAAAAAATAGCTCTTCTGGTCTCTCCAGGAGATTAATACTTAGGAGAGAGGCACAAAAGCATTGCCACCTTCTAACAAATTACAAAGATATGACAGAAGTTGTCTAATGGGGACATCTTATTCATAGGATTAATGACACATCTGAAGCAAGTTGTCTTATCGGGAAAGGGATGTCTTAACAGAGGATCCAGTGTGTGGCTTAAAAAGCCCCCTCAAATCTGTCATGTTTGAGTTACAGGCAATACTTGCTTTAGATAGCTTGCTTCCCATTTTTGACCTACTGGTGATGGTGATCAATATTTAAAGATCATTACTTGAGAACAAGCGTAGATCAGATGGTGCCAGGCTGTTTTCAGGAGTGAGAATTGAATAGGGAAGAAAAGACAGTGGAACAGCAGTGACAAAATGTCGTGGGGAACATCTACATCAGAGGATGTGCTACCTGTCAGTGCATCTTCAGGCACATGTATGTGCAAACTTGCCTTGGCAGCCCTCGTTTCCCAGAAAATGATGCTGCAGTGACAATTCCCGGGGCACTGCGGGGCCAGGGTGTTCCCATGGCACATCTCGCCGTGCTGGCTGCTGACTGCCTTCCTGCCAAGCTCGGACGTGAAAATCCAGGGAGACCTCCTCATCAGTCTGTGAAGGTTTAACTCGTTCAGCTGCGTGACCTCCATTAGTCTGCAGGATTAATCAGTGAATTTAACCAGAAGCAAAACAAGCCAGGAAGACAATTAAGCTATTGATTCAAGATGCTGTTGCTGTTGGGAAGGAACCTGCAGTCAGGCTATGCTAATAAAGCTACATGGATTGATCAACTGCTGTCAGTAATTTTTAGTTTAGGCAGGAGCTCGATGTTTTCTCTTATTCAAGTCCACTTGGTTTTGGAGCATTTCCTTATGAGACGCAGGGGAGTTTGTTAACAGTTTATGAGCCTTGGAGTTGTGTGTGGATATTGGGAATCACAGCTGTGTCTGTTAAGGGGAAAGGGTGTACAAGTAGTTCCTGAAATATTGGGATCCCAGCATGAATCCAGCATCGTACAATCAATTGCCACTTATGATTCTGGTCCTCTCACCATCTCCCCATTTCCAGGTGGCTCTACTTGGACAACTACAGTGTCTGACAAGGTGTAAATCTTTTGTGACTGTCAAAAGTCAGGGTTTGTCAGGTTGTCACTGAAGAGCAGCCGGAGAGGCAGCAGATGTCTACAGCCTTGATGTGGAGTCTGAGTGGCATTGCTGCAGAAGGCGGCCAAGAGAAGAGCATGAACCCTGGCTGAGGAGGAAGGGTAGGTACAAGCCGTGCTGAGATCCTGAGAGTTCCTTGGTTATAATGGCTCTTAAACGTACCTGCGGTAATTCCTTGAGGTTGGAGGGTAGGAATAAAGCTGTTTGGGTGTGCAGTCCCTGGGCCAAGTTAAGACCCTCTTGAATTAATGATAACAAGTCCTGTGGACAAGAGGATGACCTAATTTCCATAAAGACCTTGAGCGATGCAGGATTTCTCTAGCTTTTGGGGTAAAAAAAAGCTCTTACTGTCTGTTCTGTCACTCATTTAGCTTCTCTTATTGAGCAAGTCATTGAGTCTCCTGGAACATCGTTTTTTTTGGAACTTTGAAGAACCATCACTCCCTTCCTAGAGGGATGCAGCATGTGCTGAATGCCGAGACTCTCATGGGGCAGAGCTTTTCCCCATCCAAGTTAAGGCTTTTGTTTGCATGAAAATGCATCATAAAATCACCCTGATTTGTACGGAAATGCAGCTTTTTGACAGCTGAGCTCTCCGTTTGGACTTTATAAGGTCTTCTCATACATATTCTGCTAGCTATAAGAGCTAGGACGTCTGTTACTGAATTGAGACTTTTGATGGGAAACCTTAGTGTGGGGCTTTGTTCCAAATTAGGGCTAAAAGGGATTTCTTTTAATGGTAACCTAGGTTTCCTCTGGAGTGGAAACTCTGATGTTCAACCAGTGCTGATGAATAAGTTGTTGGAAGTTCAGCACAGCGGGTCACTTTTTTTTTTTTTCCAGTGTTCACATGGGTGTAATACATGGTATTGTAAAGTAAATCCCTTGACTGCTTGAAACTAATGTGCTCCAATTTCGTTGGCATTTGGCCTACTATTTCAGAAAGGAAAATGTCACTGCTGACCTAAATAAGATTTGCTTCTAAGAGGCTCTGGGGTGAAAACCTGCCTCCATCAAAATCTAGAGACAGTCCTTGCATGGATTAGAGTGGAGCTAGCTCCATGTTTTCAATGCAACTCTGTGCCAATTAAAGGTAATAGTCTTCCAGGATAGCGCAGTCAGTAATGAAGGGTGAGCCTCCAAGTTTCAGAAGGTCTGTTTTTAATGAGCCCCTTGAAATATGGATGTGTCGTAGAACACCTTGTGTCTGGGCTGGGACTATGATGGGAACAGATTTTATTCTGGATTTTTCTTATCTGAGCCAGAAAACTCCTGGGAGCGGATGCTGCCTTTCAGCTTTTCCAGCTGAAGTTGAACCTCAAAATATGAAAGTGGAGAAAAAAATGTGGAATTGATCAGAAAACTAAACAAAAAAAAATGTATTTCTCTAATCCTTCTGAGCAAGCATGGGAAGAAACATTCACTCATTTGTCTTTGCATAATATAAATATGCCTCTTTCTAGAAGATCTGTTTAGGATAAATTATTTCATTTTATATCTTTGCTATGAGGCTTTGTTTCAAAAACTAGTTGGCTCTTTTGACCATAGACATAGGAATCAGGACACCAGGTTCAGATTTTGTCAGGCTGAGCAGAGGACTCAAATATCCCTGTACATCTCTGGTCTTGTAACACTGGGGCAAGAAAACCTGCTTCGGGGTAATAAGCAAAAAAACCCAACCCCAACACTTAGGTCCAGGAGGGTTTTTGAAATGCGACTCATGGGGCAAGAAAGCTTTGGGAGTATTTGGTGCTTGTTCTTACCTTACTAGTCTAAGCCTGTGAAGTTGCATTTCGGTGGGGAAAAATATACTCTTCTGCCTGAAAACCAACTCTGCAGGGCACAATATCAGGTAAAAGAAAAGGGGAGGGAGAAGGGGTAAAGATGAAGCAGACATTTATTTACCAGAAATGTTTGAGATTCCCCATTTGCATTTGTGCAACCCTGCTGCTGACTTAAAGCTGGTGGCTCTGGTGCCCCTCCTGCTGCTCAGGGGGATGAACTCCCAAAACACCCAGAGCACACTGCTTCACGGAGTGGCAGGGGCATGAAGCATGGAAATGAAGTAAAAATGAGGCTGGCTTGGGAGAGGAAGTGTGATGGCTCCTCTCCAGATGTGACAGAAAGGGGCCAGGCACACACCGCTGCACTTAACCCCTTTTACTTGCTGGAACAGCCAGTATTTCTCCTATAAGTGCTGCATTTCCTTTTTTTTTTTTTTTTAACCTATGCTATGAATAATGCTTTGACCATTTCAAAAGCTGACATACTAATAAAAGACTATTAAACCCTGCCACTTCCTCTGTAGAGCAGGAATAAGTCAAGATAGGCGCGGCTGTGGAGAGGGAAAGAAGGCTCCGAATGTGATGGTTTATTAAGCATTTCACCCTCAATATATTTAATATGTATGAGGCTTCTGTCACTGTCCTACTAATGCTCCTGGAGACCACAGTGGCAATAGAGAGGAGCCTTAAAGCAGAGCAAAACGTGTCCCTGGCAATGCCACCTGCGTGGGAGGCTGCTCTGTTGCAATGCCAGAAAAAGGGATGGGAGGCAGCTCAGGCAACCCCAAGCCCATGGCCAGTGGCATCGGGATTTCCATTTGGTCCAAAGCAATGCCTTTTCTCACTGCAGGTGGGTCTGATGCTGCATCTCCTCCTTCCTGTGCCATCGTTACCTGAAGCAAAAGGACGCTTTGGCCAAGAACCAGAGCCCTTCCACACACATGCACCACGCAGTGTGTAGCAGAAGGGGGTACAGCCTTGCAGGTCTCTCACCCTATTTCTTAGGGTCATGAAACAATTTTGTCTCATTTGACCTGCTCTTGCTCCCACTGTTTAGAGCCAGATATGCCCCTTGCCACACTTATCTGTGGAACAGATTTTTTTTTCTTGCTGCCAGTCTAACGCTTCACAGATATTTCCTACTAGCCCTCAAGAAATGATAATGCAGGCCAGTAGCAGAGGCAGACGAATTTGCCAGCTAACAAAGATAAATTCAAATTAAATTATGCTCAACTGACCATCCTGCCACAACACGAAGAATTCCACTCTGAACTCAGCCTTGCAGATTATCTGGAATAAACACAAAGTTGCCCAGGGCTGCTAACCCAGCTAAAAAGGTTCTGTGACCCCATTTCAGGTTGAAAACCCTAGTTTGAGAAATGCTGAGCTTTCTGGAAAAATAACAGCCCTGCTTATAGTGGTCTGAAGGGGAGCTCTGCTCAGGAAGATGGAGGCACAGCACTTTCTCAACAGTTACATAAATGCAAAGTTTGGATGAGTGAAGGCAACTGCCTCCATCACCCGCTCCATATTGCAGGTGTGCTTCAAAGGAGAGGGAAATATTTTACTTTTGGTTGCTGTGGGGAGTTTCCAGCTGTCCTGGGGATTCAAACACGCTCTGGTTCTTTCCTGCTTGCAAAAAAGCTTCAGTGGAAGATGTTGAGGCAGTATTTCTTTATTTCAGCAATACCAGGTCTTTACTGTCAATGTGGGTCCTGCTCCATTATCCCATAGAAAACCATCCAAGCATCCCAAGAACGTAGCTGTGGGGAGTTGGAGGGAGGGAGCCCATTCAGTCCCAGGGTTCCCTTAAGTTTTTTATTATTTTAAAAGAAATAGGGGGATGGAAAATGACAGAAAATAGGTTTGCTTTTTACATGCATCCTTCCTCCCTCCATGATGCAAGAAGAACCTGAAGGGAAAGCAGAGAGAGTTAAACTTTGCTTGCGGCTCAGAGCATGGGGGGTAACCCCAGCTGGCCAGGTCTCTGCTGCTGAAAACCAGTTTGGGGCATCACTACCTGGGAGAGCAGCTGATGGTTTGAGCTCAGACTTCTCCTGTGGTTTTAATCCTCACGTAGGCCGACTGGCATGGGAAGAGGCTGGGGCAAACCACCACAGAGCCTGCAGGAGGAGGATGAGCTAGGTTTTAACTGAAACAGCCAAAATCTTGGGTCAACCAGAAAAAGATGCGTATTGAGAAGCTCTTATAGATGGCAGGAGGTCTTCCGCTTTTATCTCCTGGACTTGTCTCTCTGTTGCCTTTCTTCCTCTCTTTTGAACCTCTGGGTTCAGTTGGTGCAGTTCAGGAGATCACAGGTGCGGGAAGAGAGAGAGACCTCTGGGGCGGCTGGCACTCCTCTTTACCTCTGGATGATCTCTCCAATGTGTTTTTTATTCAGCTGAAGTTTTTAAATAGACGTGGCTGAATTATTCATAGTGCATAAATTAGCTGATGGGCACTGTCTTTTTGTGACTGCTCATGGTGGACATTTTCTTTTTCAGGTGGGAGGTTCGCTGCTTAGAAATTCCAGCCAAATTTGATGGCAGTTTCCAGCAATTTTCTCAGACCATTTGTTTAAGGTAAGGGTTGGCCTTGGTGGTCCGCTCAGGAGGTTTTCTCTCTCCCAGAGCCTGACTTGTGCTCTCGCATGGATAACGGCATATAGCAAATGCTCTTCCTGCAGGTTTCAAGCAAAAATAGCTATTGTGGACCAAAGAATTTCTTGCCTTATCGTTATGAGGAAAAAAACCCAGCTGTACACATGGCCATCAGTAGTGAATGGCCAGGGAGTGCTCTTGGGGAGAGATAACTGTGTGTGCCCCTGTGCAGAAGCTTGTCTGTGCTTTTGCAACCTCTACTACATCACCCTTTCACATGTGCAAAAAGGAAACTACTTGTTATTTCCATAGCCCTTGGTTTATCAAATTTAAGCAGTTAGTAAAGAAAACGTAAAAAGTTATCACGTGCATGTGTCATGCTCTTGGTTTTTTTCTAATAGTCAAAGTTCTCTTAAACTTAATTTCCAACAAACATCATCGTTGCTACCCTCCATCCCTTCAAGTCACCTCTAAACTCTCTTTTCCTTCGTTTTCCCACATTTGAGGACCTGGGGACCATGCCTGTCACGAGTCTGCAAACCTTTCCAACAACCACTCTTTCTATATCCTGGTAGTTCTAAGGTGTCCTGTCCAAAAGCTCCCATGAAAATGCATTTCTCCATGGGCTAGGTGAAGATATAACTTAATTCTTGCTGTAAGCGTGTTTAGTTCTGGGGTTTTGCTAAGTGGTATCCCACACTCCCTGTTCCTGGGAGCTACTGGGCACCTGCTGCTCTTGGTGAGGACTGAGGACACATAGCACTTTGCAGGGCTCTATCCTCATGCTGGAAGTCAGCACAGAGGTGCTTTCAGCCCCAGCTGCTCCTCTCCTTCCTCTGCCACAAAGCTCTCGGGTTAAATTTTCTGTCTCCTTTTGATTTTTTCCATCAAATTATCTTGTTGTTGCACTGCCCATACTTGTTAAAGGTCACAAAATAAATACTGTGCTGCTGTCTTGTGTATCAAAGCTGCTTTCTACATTAGCTTTTCATGTGTTTTCAGACCATTAAAACTGTCTTCTTGCTCTTTGCTTTTGTGATCAAAGCATCATTCATGCAGTAATCTCATGCTGAATGTGCTTTATCTCCCCCAGCAACTATTGCCTCCTCCTGTGATGCTGCTCTTGGAGGATGTTACTTTTTCTCCAAATGCTTTCCCCCTTCTCCCTCCACTCTGGCTCAGGCTGTGAAGTGTTTGTCCAATGGACCAGTTAGGGAGGGAAATAGTTAAATTTTTTAAAAGAGGGAGGGGCAAATGGTAAAATGGACCTGATTTGTTCTATAATGAGACTCCTGGTATCGCCATAAGCAGTTACTGACTGTTTGTCAGTAAGCCTAGCAAATAGAAAATGGTCTTATAAACTGTTTTTAAAGGATGAAAGGTCATAAAAAGGATTTAGCACTATCGCAGGAGACAACTTTGTTTAAACAGCGTCATTAGTCTCTTTGTAGGCCTTTTTACAGTGCTTTCTCCCTTGTTCATTGCTCTCTTCTCTTGTTTTGGGGGTTTCTTTTTCCTTATTCAATATTGAGGTTGTTATAATCTTCTGAAAGCCACCTTGAGCAGCGATGGGCTGGGTGGGTAAGCCCAGGACAGGGCTCTGCTGGGAAATGGGGCCTTTAAGGAAAATGGAAAGGGAAACCCAGGTACGTAAGGAACAAAAGGTGATGTGGTTGGGGCGAGGATGCTCCTCCTCATTTTTTGACCATGTTTCTCAGTCAGAAATCCCAAAAGCCTTGTGAAAGGAAGCGATGTGGCAAAAGACCCTCATGGTGCTCATGTGAGCTTGAACAACCAAAAGCCTTCAGAGTTCACACAAACTCCCCCCGTTTTCAATAGCAAACAGTGCTACAAGGGGCGGGAAGCGCAGGGGATCGTGATATGATTGGATATGAAAATAATTCAAGTTTGAAGCAGACCTTGGTATATTGCAGGCCAGGAAAAGGGGGAATCTCTGCCGAGGGATCCTGAAGGGGCTGGAGCTGGCAAAAAAAAAAAAAAAAGGTGGAAAAAAACGGTATAAGAAGAGTCTGTTGGCAAAGTGTTTTCACAGATGTGTCATTCAGGAGTGGTTCATATAACTGAAGAATGGCAAACAGAGTACTCTGTGTGAAAGGAGGAGGAAAACCAATCCCGGCAGCGACTAGCCTTTCACAGTCTGCAAAGCTTTAGACAAATTGTGAAGGAAAGAATAATGGGATGAAAATAGGACCAAGTCCAATCCAGACTTACAAAGGCACATTGAACCTGTTTGTCTTGATATTTTTTTTGTTGGTAGGGGAACTGGTTTCCTCCACAAAAGAAAAATGCATTTCTTCTTCAGCTGGCTTTTGGTTAAGTAATGTTTCAGGGACATTTCTGTGGATGAAGAGAAATGAATCATCTGTGCTAAACGACAATGCTGGTGCATGAAGAAGTATTAATAGGTGATAAAAAAAAAAAAAATCGGCCTGGAAAACAGGTTCTTAGCAGTCAGAAGAGAGGCTTTGGCTGTGGCTGAAGACCCTGTTGGTGATCAGTTTGAGGAGAGCTGAGGGATGCAGTGGTCACAGCAAGGGCTGGACCAGCAGCGTGGCTCTGTGTGCCCCAGGAGGTCCCTCCATCCTTCCAGGTACCACTAATGCAATGTCAGAGCCAAAAGGGATTGTGAGGGAGGATTAGCAGGATCAAACGAAGCAAAACTTTCTGTAATTGCACAGGTTTTCATGAAAATCAAATCTAGGTGCCCAAATGCTCATAGTGCAAAGCTAAGGCTGTGAATATGGCTGAAATGACCTTGGTAAAGACCAGGGCGGCTTGCTGCAGGTGATGTGTATTCCTCCACCAGCTCTGTCTGTGCACAGCCATGGGTATTTCCATCTGATCTATGCTTTGCATCAACAAATATGGGATACTTGCTGTGATGCTGCTGAACTTGATGGTTGAACCTGATAGGTGATGGGATAAATCACTCAAAAGTCCCCTTGGCCCTCATTTATTTCAGGGATGTGGTTATGTTAGAGTGCTCCTTGGAAGCAAAGTCTGCCGAGCGTTTGGTCAGCGAGAGCTGCCACATGGCCGCTGGCATGCAGGGGCTCCTGCAGGGACCAGCCCAGCCCAAGGAGCATCAGAAATGGCATAATCTCATTACCTGCTCTGTGCAATGTGCAGAAGGAAATTCCTTTTTCCATTGCTACTTCTGTAGCTCCTGGAAAATAAGGCTGCCAGCAGAGGGCACACAATATATGAATATGCAGATCTTATATAGGTCCAGATAGTAAGTGACTCCTAAAGCTCGTCAGCACATCCTGAGCTCCTTTTCTGAGAGGAGAAACGGAGGCAGGGAGCGAAGTGACTTGCTCGAGGTTGGAGAACATCAGGCACATGTCCTGCATGGCAAAACTAGATATTCACTTAACTCATCACAAGCAGGCTTTGATTTCGTTTCATTTCCTCCCCTCAGGCTCTATTTTTGGTGTTTGGGGCTGCTTTTTGGGTTTCTCCTTTTGCCTGACTGAAGGGGACCAAGGATCCATGCCAAGGCCTTTAAAGTTTGAATTTTCAATGGCCAGTAAGGGTTTTTTTGGTTGTTCCCCTTATTGCCCCAGAGCTGTCAGGGTGGAGAGCTGGAGGCAGAGGCGCCCCTGCTGCAGCCTTTCTTCTCCTGGTTGCATCCTTATCAGGCGGGGCACATGAGTGTGGGTGTGGAGGGACAAACAGGAGGATCTGCTGACCTCCTTCATCCTCTGCCAGGATCTGGTGGTCCTTAGCCCAGAACTAGGATGTGGTGCTTACAGTGGTACCCAAAATTTGAGTGCTTAACCCTTTTGCAACTTGGATGCCTTCATGTCTTCTGTTAGCACACGCACCAAATTGTTTTTCACCCTTAGAGGTGAAGGTGTCCCTGAATCCACGTGTGTTTGTCAGCTCCTACCTCCTTTCTAGACAGCTCAGCTCAAAAGCAGTTTAGTGCACTTCAACCTTCGTGAATGGAAATTTCCCCCATCTCCTTCCAGGTCCTTAGGGTTTCCAAATGTCAAGTCGTCAACTGCAAATGCTATTTGAAAATGCTTAGCAAGTTGTAGTCTGTTGGCATCAGTCAGTCACCAAAGATAACCAGCTTGTTTTCTTGCTCTTCTCTTTAATATTCCCTCCCAGCAAAGCTCTGGAGACGTCATTAGGAGCAGTGAGCTCTTTGGAGCCGGGCTAACAACTGCTGAGTAGGTCGTTCCTGCGTAAATAATTTGCTTCTCAGTTTCTCTCCATGCCATGAGGGTGGTGAGTCCTGCCTCGGCATCAGCGGCTCAACCATGGAAAAGGTTCTGGCTCTGAGCACATGGAAATGGTGCTGCTCTTTTTGCACCAGCAGTTTCCGGTCCCAAAAAGTCTCATGCCATTGTCCAGGGCTGGATATGCCAAAATAGTGGTAAGAGGAGAGGGATGGAATAATGCTGCTTGCAGATCTACCGGATATGGAGCCTCAAAACTAACACAAAGGAAGTTGTGAAGGGGTCTGAGCCCTGTTCTCCCTCTCCATGGTCAATACGGGAAATCGTGTGCGATGAAGTGACCGTGCTGGGTCAGAAATCGGTTGTGTGGCACCTTTCAGTGCAATGTAATCAGGCCCTGTCATTAATGTCCTTTTGTTTATTTATTCACCTAAAATTTCTCAGTGAGGTCTGGTTTTCCTTCTCTTCCCACTACAACCACTCTCCCAGGTCCTCTGCGTTATTACAAAGAACCACCCCATTAAATAATTTCAGAAAATAACCCTGAAAATTGTACCTTGGCCTTAAAACGAAGGGCTGAAAATGTCCCTGGGAGGTCCTTATACTTGTCATCTGAAAATAATAATTTTAATTAGCTTCCATGCCTGCGCTTGGGTCCAGCCTAATAAATCCTAATGAACAGTAGCTGATTGAAATATATCCGTGTGAGTTATTTAAAACAATAAGTGTGCTTCGCTCCAAGGGAACGGTTAACGATGTTGGCGGGTCACCGGTGGATCCCCTTGCAATGAAAGAGGAGAGAGGTTGGAAGAGCAGAGGTCTGATGTTTTCTGTGGGGCACTGGGGAACATGAAATGCTGACTTGTAGACCATCAAGGAAGCTTTAACTAATAGAAATGTCTCTGCAACTCTTCAAGGCTGCACTTAAACACACAAATCGGGCTCTTCCTCTCGGTGCTGCTGTGCCATCCCGACTGTATTACTTGGAAATATGTTTTTTCCTGTGCATCCTGATGTCTGTTTAGCTGCCTCCACCAAGCTGTTCTTCGTCCTGCAGATAGGTTTAACCTATTGCATCTAGTTTCTTTGCACCTTTATTTACTTGCCTGCCTCCGTAGGTCTATAAATAAGAACATTTTCACATACAGAGCTAACGAAAGGGCAAAGGTGAGTGGGAGTTGGACTTTTAACATTCATTTGTCTTTGGTTTGCAGACTTGTACTCCTGCTAAATTTTTGGTACAGATTGAGCTGCGTGGCTCTCATTCGAGGTAGGCAGAGCCTTGCTTCTATAAGCATACTCTGTCTTTTTAAGCTCCATATCCCCTTGTGTGTCTGTCCCCCACATCTGTTGGAGCCCCGTGACGTGCAGAAAGTGGGCGATGGAAAACTTCAGCCACTGGTCTGTACATGACCATCACAGGGCTGCCCCATAAGTGAAGCCCTGGAGCGTTTTCCCCTATTCTAAATTACCCAGCAAGAGGATTTTTACATCCTCCTCCCCTTTCAGGATTACCCTAATTAAGTCCTGTTTCCTTCAGTATCAAGAGCAGCAAAGCAAAGAGACGGTTGCACAGATTTCAGCTGGCAACCCCTACGTACTTGGGCACGTGGAGGATTTGCTCTCTGGTTGCTAAAACCTGCCAGTGCCTTTTTCAGCAGCTCCTCTTTGATGTGGGCAGCGCGGGTCCCCGGGAGCAGCCCGGTTGTTCAAACACATGCTCCGCGCACCTTTGCCTGGCCGTGTGGGTGTATCTGTGTTCCCACTTATCTAGAGCTTGTTGCTGTGAACAGCTTGTGACAGTGATGGAAACGCTGGTTGACAGCAGACAGGGGGAGATCTTTCAGAGCCAGTTTTGTCGTCCGTAGGCTTCTTTATGGCAAAACTATGTCGTCCCTAAGGCTATAGCAATTCTGGGTTTTCTCAGGAGCTTTATCTGGGCATAACTTTAAAGCTCTGTGGTTTGGAGTTGCATCTCCAGCAGGACTGACAGACGTGCCCATTGCATGGGTGTAAATCAGTTGTGGAGTTCATGGCAGCAGCATGTTGTGGCCATGTAAGATTCCCATCGAACCTCGGACCCACGTTCACCTGCATCTGCCTGGGAAACCCTGGAGCTCAGGGAGCAGAAATAACTTTGACTCTGCCTTGCATGTTTGTCCCCCACATCTTCTGGGTCTTGCAAGTCTTGAAGAAGCAGATGTAGAGTGGGTGTCCTTTGCCCTTCACCAGGCCAGCGGAGCTCTGCACCCCTCTGTGGCATTAGCCATCCATCCCAGCCCGGTACGGTGCCATGGCTCAGTGGGGGAGGAGAAGGCCAGGTGTTTTAGGCAAGGTTTGCAATCGGGGACGTGACTGCGCCTGGCCAGGGTCTGGCACGTGCAGCTGTTGGGTGTCTACTGCCTGGGATTAAAATAGCCAACATGCTCCTCATGTCCCACCGCGCTCCGGCTGCCGTGTGTGAAGTCGTGCCCGGGACACAGCCCCACAGGGGGGTCTCGGTATGGGACAAGCCCCAGCCATGGGCACCACGGCGGCTCTTTCATCCAGACCTGCTCAGTGGGGCAAGCAGTTGGACAGGCACCTACTGAGCTCTGCGGTATGACTGGTGCCACGATCGGTGTTATTTTATATATATATATATATATAATTTGGGGGGTGGATTTAACAGTTTCATGAGAACAGTTTATACTTTTGCTGTGCATTTGGTCCGACTCTTTCTAAATCAATTACTCATTTAACTCGGTTTGTGTAAAGAGATTTTGATAGACTGAAATTTTGGCCTTACAGCAATAAAATCTTTTTAAACACTGCCCAAGCTGAAATATTTATTTTTGGCTTTGTTAGCTGTCTGAAGTGATGAAAGGATTATTTCGGGCAGCTGTTCCTTACTTCTTGTATCGTTGGCTGCCCCACAGAAAGTGAAGAAAAGATGCTCTCCTGACTTCCAGATTGATCTCCATGGGTTTGCAGTAGTGCAGTGCCTATTCTCGCTCACCTTCTTGGAGCTGGAGATCGCTCAGGTGTCACCAGCATTGACTGTCATCTTGCAACGTGCCCTAATGTCCAAGGAGGGAGACGCTAATTCTGTAATTAAGTCTTGAGGGGGGGAGGGGGTGTGTCTGGATCTGGTCTTGGCTCTGCCACAGGCTTCTGTGGCACAGGTACAGGTTACCTGGCACAGGTAAATTCTGGGGATAAATTGTTGTGTCTCTGAGGATGATAATACTTTTGCTTTCCTGATCTCTGCCTCGCCAGGGTGCCAGCTTTTTGAGGAATATGGACTGTCTGTGCCAGGGACTGTATGGACAGCAGTGGGACCACAGTGTCACCCAGGATCTGGAGGAGCCACCATGGAACGATAAGGTAAAGGATTAGGGGAGCAGGTAGACAGACGAATGGGCTCGCTGACCCCCTCCAAAGCAATGGGGAGATGAAATCCCAGGGCTGTGCAGCGTGCTCCTCAGTGCGTCGGCCTGGCAGTGCTGGACCTCAGTGGGCTGTGAAAGGAGGAGGGGAGCTGGGCAGTGCTGACCCCCTGCCCACGTCTGTGCGGTGCTCTGGGCTCGGTCCACAGCATGTGGGGATCACAGGACACTGAGCATCACGAGGGGACTTCGGCTGTGGGAGCCCTCAGCCACAGGCTGCAAACTACAGGTGTTTGGGCTTTGATTAAAGACCATAAAGCCACGGCTGTTGCCTTGCCATGTAGGGTGGCAATGCAATAAATCAAGATAAAATCAGCGGAGTGTTAAACAAGCCGTGAGTGATTTACAATAAATTGTGTAAAGAACATTATATGACTTTCATAGCACGAGGAAATTACTGCTGGAGAAGGATGCAGATCTGCTCAGTTTTTGTTTCCTGCTGCATTTAGAGTGAGCTTTCACTCCTCTCCACACCGTCCTCTTGCACGGCACCGAGCCCGGAGCAGGGCGGGGTGGCCAGTACATCGCTTGTGCTACCTGCATATGTCCCAGACGAACAGTTTGCTACTCGATAGCCAAATCTCTACAGCATTGCAATATGGAGCAGTATTTTCCCTCTTTGGATACACTCCCTTCCCTTGCATTTGCTGTACAACAGTTGTCTTTGAGGGCTGGAAGAGAAATGTCAAACAATTCAGCACGTAGAAGCCGTGTCTTCTTGCTTCCCCTCTATGGACACGTAAGAGCAGAAGCCTGGGGGTCCCAGATTAAGTTATTTCTCATGCAAAGCATCCTCTAATATATTCAACCCATATATATTCTATATATATCACCTACTACCTTAAGTCCTCTAATACATTCAGCTCTTCAACATCATTTTCTTGGGTAATTCATTTAAACTATCAGCAGCTATTTAAAAGACTTCTGTCTCACAAGATTTGATTCTTAGTGCAACAAAGGTCATTTTGTCCAGTAAATTAGCTAATCTGCACCTTCAGCAGTTTGCCTCAGTGATTTCAAATACTCTGTCACACCATAAATGCATTTACCAACAATATAATCAATTAGAATAATTTTACCTCTGAAGGGCCCTGACCTACAGCAAAGTCCTTTAAATGAACAAATTCATTTTAATTCATTTTAAAACTGCTCTGGTGCCTCTATGGTTAAATTGTATTTTATTTATCTTTAATTTTCTGTTGTCTTCTCAGTAAAAGAGGCATACATTTTCAGCAAGAAATCAGATTTGTGCAGCCATTGCGGTTTTAGATCTCCACCAAAACTGGTTTTGATACTGGCAACAAACTGAAAATTCATTATTTTTGTCTTGTCTTGCCCATCTAATAAATAAGTGGGAATGTACCAGGCACCTGTAAAAGTAAAACTCCTCTCATTCTCACTGAACAAGACTACAGAGCAATCAATGAAATTAAAGGACATGAAATTCCAGCTTGGTGAAAGGGGAAATCATGGCCACGGTGATTTCTTGCCACGAGCAGCGTTATTCAAAATGCAGTCAGGAAATCTGCCTCACCAGGACCCGCACAACTGTTAGAAAAGGTGTTGGGAAGGTGCTGGTAAATGGTACACGGTGCTCAAGTCGACCTCTGAGCTTTAGAGGTGAGCTTCTTTGCAAACCTAAGTGTGGACCAACACTAATGTCTCAGGGTCTTCAAGGGGGCAACAACCTGCCCTGGAGGGTCTTCCTTGAAGGGAGATGCTTCGGTCGCAGGTCCATGAGTGAAAGAGGAGAGGTGCCAGTAAGTTACGTGAAGGTTTGAGCAAGAAGGCAGGAAAATGAAATATCACGCCACAAGCTGACATGACTTCAATTGTCAGAAAACACATCTGCGACTCTTGGGCTCCTTGACATTGCATCCTTCTCACTGGGTAGGTGTCCATGTGGAGGAGATGAGGAGGAGGTAAGGCAAAGGGGGAATGTGGAGACCAAACTTGTCTTCCCCGCTCAAGGTGGTCTCTTCCAACAAGCTTGGAGAACTTTTTCAGGAATGCATGGAATGTTGCTGCCAACCCGGTGGCTCCTCTTCTGCCTTTCTAGGGCTGTTGGCTTAGAACTAACTTCACGTGGAAATTATTTTTATCAAATATTTATTATGGAAATATTCTATTTACAACATGTGCTAAAACCATAAAACATGAGAAGGCAAATCTGAGCAATGTATTTTTTTTTTTTCCTCAAGGACTTGGAGAATATTTTGCTCAGTTATTTTGAAGAGTTTTTATATTTAGCAAGTCTAAACATGATATGAGAAGTAAATAAATCAAAGCAGCAAACACAACAGAAGAAAGAGAGAAGCCACAATGCAGTTTTTGAGCCTGTCCAAAATGCGTGGGTTTGAAATACGCTCACTCGGTGATGTATTTGGAAACGCTGCACATTCAGTCGTGAGACTGGAAAACGCAGCGCAAGGTGGGTGAAGGCTTTTGAAGATGGATAGTCTTGTGCTTCTTTAACACAATGCCAGAAGTTGTTAGGGGATGCTTTCTCCTGAAAAATGATGTTTTTCTGGAGGATAAAACATGAGCGGTAGACTTGATCTCAAAAGCATCGTATTGGTTTAGGCATCATCCTAGTTTTCCTCAGGATTTAGGTGAGACTTGAAGCCCCCGTACTCATTGTGTGAACCTCTTGGTGGATTTCTCCAGGCTTGACTGCACAGAACCTAAACATTGCTCCATAATGGCATTAAGACCTAGTGTGAGACTTAACGAGGAGGGAATACTCACCAAATTGCTGAAGGCGAGGAAAGAAAAACCACGTCTGCTGCTGGCACTGGACGGCAGCTAGAGAGCTGTTGTAGGTGCTTTGAGATAATAAAAACACACCAGGACAATCCAGTATGTTTGCAGGGGCTGCCTGCAGGGCTGTTACTGGGACAGCAGGCACCTGGGAAAGTCACCCCTAAACAAAGGGCAGATATTAGATTAAGGGATGGGATGGGGGACTGCACATGGCAAAATCGGTGGAGAAGGAAAGGATTGAGGTGGGAGGAAGGAAAAATGAGAGGAGAAGAAGAAGGGATGTGGGAGCAAAATACTGGAGGTTTTGTTAGAAAAAAAGGTGCAAATTCCTGGTGGGAAGGGAGTAAGCTCTGCGATCTACCCCGGGGTATGTGCTGTTTGGCATTCTGTAGTGACTGGTTTGATGGAGGTATGTTGAGTGCAATGGAAGAACTAGCCCTGGAGTAGATAAATGTTTTCTTGTGCTAAGGAAATGACAAATTATGGGTGAATTTTAAAGTCATAAAAGTAAAAATATAATTTTGGCTGGGGACCTATTTATCTATCTATTTTAAAATGCATTTTAACATCCATGTATTTTAATTAAAAATACATTTTAGCACCGGCACAGCCAAACTGCCATGGTGCCAATCTCCTTTTTTGGAAATTTCTCCCTAACATTTTGAATTTATTATAAATTCATTGTTTCTAATACAATTTCTCCCTTCTCTCGTCAATTTATTATCTGTTTTTCATTTCCCTTCTCTTTTGTTAATCTTTCTAAATAACTTTAAAGTGGTCCTCCATCTATTTAGCTAAATGAATTCACTCCACAGATACTCATTATTTTGAGGATGATTTATGCAAGCACTATTAGCTAGATTGTTCCTTGTTTGAAGGTTTTTCTGCAATCAGAAAAACCCAGATTTGAGTCAGCGAGAATTAGATCCAGTAAAAAAAAATAAAAATAAAATTATTACATAAAGCATTCAGCACCTCTGTCAGACTTCATATATAAGAGGTCAGCTTAATAGGCATAAAAACACAAAGAAGCTTTAAACTATGGGGCTGACCTACTGATCTCATCTTAGCCTGGGAAACGCTGTAGAATCAAACCCCGAAAGTCAAATCGGATTTTTTTTTTTTTTTTTTTTTTTTTCCCCAGCTGATCCTCGCAACTCTATGGGAAAAGGCTGCGCCTCACGTACGATCACAGACTCGGGCATTAAGCTGTGCTGCTCTGCTTGATTTACTGTCTGGGTTTCATCTGACAGTACACGGGGCTGGCACACCCAGCACATTTTATAGATGTTGGCAAAGGCTCCCCTTCGAGCCTCGCTAGTGAGCAGGGCGTGAGTCCCGCAGGGATGCCTGGTCCCGCTCTCACCGTGCCCGTGACCTTGAGAAATTGATTTTTTTAATTTTTTTTTTTTATTATTATTATTATTTTTTTTTAATCCTAGTGGAGTGTCACCTTGGCAGTGGGTCTCCAGTGGGCAGGCTGCACGGCTGGAGACGCTGCCGCTTCCTTCAGCAGGGGCGCTGGGTGGTTTTACAGCCGTTGAGAGGCTGTAGGCAAGTTCAGAGGAGGAATATTAAATAGAATTGGCAGCTTTATGAAAAATACCTGAGACAACCAGGGATTTTCTCGGGAAGTCCTACCTTGTCTTTCTGTCACAGTTTGCAAATGGCTGCTACATGCTAAATAACATAAAACGGGGAAGATCAGGGAGAAGCTGAGTGTTGAGAGATAATAGTTGTTTAGCTTAAGTAAGTTCTAATTAGAATAAATTACTTAGGGTTATAATATGGTGTGATTTATGCTGTTTGCCTAGCTTTCCTTAACATGAGCGGCAAGATTTGCTGAAGCCTTTAGGCCGCAATAATTTTCTTAGTAATTTTCCTAGCAGCTGGTACAGTGCCGTGTTTATTGGTTTAGTATGAGGAAAATGTCGATAACACACTGATGTTTTGGTGGTGTTTTACCTAAGTCTGGGATTTTTCAGTTCCCCGTGTTCTGCCAGCGAGCACAGGTGCACACAAAGCACAAACCAGAAGATAGGGAGGGGACAACCCTCAGCAGAGACTGCAAATCATCAAGATAAACACGGTCTGCCCAGACACAGAAAAAGAGTCCAAGAAGGTGTTAGAAGACCCCAGACCAAAAATCACCATTGGACTAAAAGACGCGTGAAGAGCACGTGAGGGTCGGGTGTGGAGATCACACGGGTGTCATTGCCCAGGGATTTCTTTTCAATGTCCCTCCCTGGAGGCACCCAGCCCGGGGTTGACCCTGCCGCTGAACCTTTCAATTAAATTACTTATTTTTATAAAATCTGATGGCTGAGGCTCTGCTGCGGGAACCTTAGGGTCGAGCCCGAAGGAGGGAGCGCACCTGAGAGCACGTGTGTGAGAGAAGTGGAAAGGGGCACCTGTGGGCTCCCTGGGGTCACCCGCTGCCAAGGGCCCCTGGTCCGGGCAGTGACAGACTGGGGTGGTGTGTGTGCGACTCCTTGGGTGAGGGGTGAATGCTCGGGCAGCGGCTTCTCCTTCAATAGCGAGGTTAGGTGTCTGCAGTCCCCGTGATGGCTACCAAGGCCGGAGAAGATCTGGTTTCTGCGCTGTTGAAACCACCGTGGCTCTGGTAACTTTAGGAGCCCTATGAGTTTGCTCGGCTGAGCTCCCACCCCAGCCAGCACCCGGGACGGGTGATGTCTCCCATGACGGGACCAAGCACCTCACTTGTGAGGACAGGGACCCCAGCTTTCCTCTCCAGGCCGTAAGATTTTGGGGCAGATGTGCACATCTCCAGCCTATCCACCTTGCCTGCGGACTGGAATACACCCAGGTGGGTGCCAGCGAGGGACGATTTATTAGGGCCAGCTCAGAGCATTACACATCCCATTATGTCAGCTGTGATTTTGCAAGCCAAGTGCCCATTCAGGGTATGCTGTGTATCCTCAGATTGGTATTGATCTTAAAATTTCTGGTGGTTTATTAATGATAGAAATGCTGTGGCCAGATCCTTCGGACTCATGTAAACCTGAAGAAGTGTTACTGTTGTCGGTGCCGTCAGCTGGAGACAAATCTGGAGTAAATGGAGCAGGATCTGGCCTACTCCTTCCAACCACTGCATGTGGGTTAAGCAGGAACTACGAGAGGAAACAAATACTTTTGCCAATAAAACGTTGTCTCTTTTCACTAATGACCACCTTTGGAATTAATCCTGATCCTTGCAGAAGGAGCCAAAAATTCCCACTGGGGTCAGCACTGGGCCTATTCTTTGCCAGGCTTCTTCAAAATCTTCCCTTTTACAATAAAAGTCCTTCTCAGCCTTCATCATTGCGTGGGGTTTATTAATAAGGCTCTTGGCTTTAAATACTCTCCATCGGGCAACAGGTTGAGACCTCGAAAATGTCAGGCCCCCCGTGCTGTGTCTGGCTATGGAAAGGATGTCTGCAGCCCGCGACAGCTCTGGGCTTCCACCCAGCTTCTGCCTGGGGAAGGGCAGGAGCCACCAGTCCTCATGGACAGCTGGTGGGGGAAGAGCTCTGAAGATGGGTTTGTTAGTCACGGCAGCAGCATCCTGCTCTCCTGACACGGAGCTGGAGGGGAGGAATGAAAGAAGTTCATTGCTTGGGCAGCTTCTGCCTTTGGGAGAGGGTCAAGAGGCGTCGCTCGCTCTCCAGGCTTGGCCTTTCCTTCTCCCCATTCCCATTTTAGTAAACCTCCTTTTCTTCCTGTAAAGGTCATTTTCCTGAGCAAGATAATTTATGAGTGGAAGACGGTTTGCTCAAGGAGAGCTCCACCAACTCACATACAAATCCTCGCTTCCCACAGTAATTTATGATTTGCCCTAATTAGCTTGTATAAACCTGTGGAAACTCCAAGTGCAATCTCTTCTTTGCACAGTTCGCGTTCGCTTTGCAGGCTGTGTCCTGCTTGTCACAGGCATTGTTTGTTCAATAATAAAATTGCCACATACTGTTAATCACAACCTGCAAACATCTAATAAAACAACCATTGAAAGTGTGTATGTAAAACCAACTCTTCACTAGCCCCATTAGGCTCGGCTCTTTCTGCTTTGAAAGCTGCATGACCTCCCTTTTCAATCAATTCCCAGTTATTAACCATGAAGAATAGCATTGGGAACTGCATTTGCAAATTGAATGTGGTGGTATATAATGAACTCACTCTTTAAAACATTCCAGTCGAGGGGAATGTATCTAGTTAACATTTTTTAATCTCTCTTCTCCCCCCCCCCCCCCCCCAATACATTCAGATATAATTCACAGAATTTGAAATAACTCAAAAGAATAAAACTTGCTAAGCGGAGTTTAAGGGGACGGTGCCTGTAACGACTTTCTATTATCTGTTTATTCTGATCCCTCCAAGCTAAGCCCTTGAGAAGATTAGCTACTCAGCTAAAAATCACTGCCGTTTAAGAGCTGATCTTTATTTATTAAAATGCTCCGACCTCTAACTTGGGCTTATACATTTATTTATTAAAACTAATGAACTAACGCCCTGGTGGCAAGCGGGGTTTCCAGGGGGGGCTGTGGTAGCCTCGCAGCCCCCCCCGTGGGAGCGGCGCCGGGCGCCTTCCCACGCAGCAACCCCGGGGCGGGGGGGACACGACATGAGACGGGCCCTCCCGCCCCCTCAGCGCCCGATTGGGGGATCGGAGGGAGCTGCATCTCCCCCTTTGGGGGTGCACGGCCGCGGAGGTCGAGCCGTATCAGGGAGGGGGATACAAACCTTGTCCGTACCCACCCCCACCCCCCCCGCACCCGCTTTGCAAAGTTTTCCGCCTGCCCGGGCGGGGGTGTCCACCTCCGCTCCCCCCCCCGCCGCCTTCCACTCGTGAGAGCGGCTCCCCGAGAGGGCCTGGGCGACCTGCCCTTCGCCACGCATCGCCCGCATCCTGAACAAAGGCAAGGGGGAGGGCAAGGCGACCGGGGGTGGGGGCCATACGGGCGGCCTCCCCCCCCCCCGACCCCCCGGGGCTGCCCCGGCTCCTCCCGGCTGCCCGCCCCCGCCCTGCCCCGCCGGGCTCCCAGCCCCCTCCGCCTCCGCTTCTCTCCTCCCCTCTCCTCTCCCTCCTCCCCCGGTAAATCCGAAGTTTCCTGTTAAGCACAGGGCGAAGCTTTTTTGCGAAGCGGCTGCCGAGCTGCCTGCTCCCTCCTTGGGATTACCGTCGGGAGAGGCTCCGCTGGGCTCGGCACGGCTCGGGAAGGGTCCCCGCCCCCGCCGCCACCTCTTCTTCTTCTCCTCCTCCTCCTCCTCCCCCCCAGTCCTCCTCCATCCTCCATCCCCGCGGGCGGGCGGGCGCCGCACGCCGAGCCCCCCCCACTCCCCGCTGGATTTACGGGGTGGTGGCGGTGTGTGTTGGGGGGGGGGGAAAGATCCGCCGCCTCCCGGCGCCCCGATTGCTGCCTGGTCCCATGTGAACTGGAAGGCACGGCTATGCTCCTGGGGACACCGCGCTCCGCCAAACTAAGGTAGGACACCCCCCCACACACCACCCCACGCCCCCCATCGGTTTTCCATCCCCGAATATGGAATAGCGGGGGCACCCCGGGGGAGGGTGGAAGGCGGGGGGGAAAGACCCAGCTTCCCCAAGGGGCGGGAGCGGCCGCGCCCGGGAGGCGGCTCGACCCCCCCCCCCATCGCCCGTCTTTGTTGCGGCTGGAGGTGGGAGCCGCGCCGGGGTGCGCCCCGCCGCCGGGGGGGGCGGCCGCCCCTGACCCCCTGCCCTTGCCCCGCAGGTCCTGGCCGCTACCATGACTGATGGCGAGAGCCGAGAGCCGCTGCCGCGCCCGGCCGGCGGCGAGGTGCGGGTGCCCATCGCCGCGCCGCCCCGCCGCCCCGCCGAGCAGCCGCCGGAGGATGCCGGCTCCGGCCCCGGCGGCTCCCCCGGCCGCGACCCGCCGCCGGACTTGGCCTCCGAGGAGGAGGAGCAGGTGCCTTACCCGGCGCTGGCACCCACCGCCTTCTTCTGCCTCAAGCAAACCACCCGCCCGCGCAGCTGGTGCCTCAGGCTGGTCTGTAATCCATATCCTTTCCTCCAGGGACCCCCGGCCGATTGGGACACCCCCGGCTCTGGGACGCCTCCCCGAGCCCGGAGCACCCCGTCGGGGCTCTGCGTCCCCGGGGCTTACGGCTCCCTCCAGCGCACGGGGATGCCACGAAGCCTCCGGGGTCCCCTAAGTGTTCCCCCTCTGTGGTGTCCCAATCCCCGACCTCGAGGAGGGGGATGCGGGGCTTTGCGGGAGTGGGAGAGGCAGAGAGTGAGTCCCCCTCTCCCCTGCCCATCCCACTGGCTTCAGTTGGGGGGACACACACCAAGGTCCCCTCGGCTCCACCAGCATCATCCAACTGTCCGGTGTGGGAGCGAGAGGGACGGGGCAGGACAAGGTACCTGGTGGAGGATGCTGAGCCGCAGCCCCCCCAGGACCCGCAGAGGGGAGAAACCCCTCAACTTCAGTCATCTCTCGGTGGGGCAGGAAGGAGCAAAGTTTAAAGACAACCTTGTATTTATTTTAGACGCGGTGGGGAATTTCAGACAGGCGCTGACCCTCTGGCTGTTTATATAAGAGAGCTCGGAGTGCATGTGCGCTTTCCCGACGCAGAAAAATGGAGTGGGTTGGAGTTGGTCTGGGGAAGGCACATGCTGCGCTCGCCTCGGGTCCCCAAAAACTCCCCTTTGCTTTGGTTCTTTTGTAACTTGCAGGCAGGGAAGTTAGTGGACAGTCAAGCCTCTAAATCTCCCCCCCACCCCTGTGTCCTTTACCTAGTTTATTAATGGTAAATGAAAAAAAAAAAAAAGCAGCGTGTTCCTTTCAGTTATGACATCCAGAAAATTTAATTTTACCCAAAATGCTTGTGTGCAAGCAGAGAGTTGTCAGTCTGTCTTGATAATCTTCAGAAAGTGAGCTTTTAGCTTTGCTCTACACATCAGCTCAGAAGCATTGACACTGTGCAGATTAATTAATGCTTTTACCTACCCCTGATACCTGCCTGCAGTTTTGCTGCCTATATCCTGCCGCTGCTATTAAAAGCATTATTTATTAATATGGTTATCATTGATCTTGCTTCAGTTAACCAAAGAAACCTGTGTGCGTCTGAGATCACTGTTTTCTTCAGCAACAACACCAAGTCGAGTGCTGTCGTTAGGAGGAATTGCACAATCCTCCCCGGAACGTCGCCTTGGTCTGTTATTAGCAGAAATACTTGGAGGGGAAACCCACAATTTTTACGTCCTCGGGTCTCCTCTCGTTTGAACGAGGTTTACACGAACTATTGACTTTTGCAGAGATATTTCTGCTTTACACCGTTGCAAGGGGGGAACCGGGCTGCTGTACGTGTGCGGATGGAAGGGAGAAGTAAACAAGTAGTTGATGACCACAGCGATGCTTTAGCCGTATAAATAATCAATGTAGATGATGGTTCCGTAACAAAACAGAAGTGCTATACGTGGTCCTGGAGGGGCTTGGGGAGGACACTGTGTTTCTGTTACAGCTGAGAGTGAGACAAGGTGGATCTGGTCCCTTTAAAGCAGGTTATTGTCTTTCCAAACTTTGGGGGCTGTCGGGAAGGAGAAGCCTTCTCCTTCGGCTTTGGTGGGGTCTCACTCTCCCACGCCCCGCTCAGAGTTCGGCATCCCCAAAGCCGGTATCGCTGCCAAATTAACCCACAGCTGGAAGAAAACAAAGCAGCGGCACCTGAGCACGGGAGGTTGGTGTGGAAGAGGGTTCAGGTGTGCTCATGCTGCCCTGGGGTGAGGCTGTGCTTTTTATTTTGCCTTTCGGCATCTCTCCTCAGAATTCACAGGAGAGCGAGTGCCTTCGCAGAACTTGCCCGCCTGATATAATATTAGATGGAAATTGTGACGGTTGGTTAATAGCGAGGCAGAAATTTAATGAAACTACATAAGCCCCGTGTTGTAGCGTTATTGCTGTCTGAGCCGGTCTCTTTTGGTTGTAGCAGAACAAAGCTCATGGTGTATCGCAGCAGTAGGGACAAGCTCCTTGCTGGGATTTTTTTTCCCCTTCTCCCGGTCACCAGCGGTCCCACGCATCGCCGTGAGAATAATCCTTCGGTGTCGGCTCTTAAGTTTCTTGGCGTGAGTGCTCACAGTGCTGGTGGTTGTGATTTTTCTGAAGCTGTTTAACGAAGCTGTGTTGAGAAACCTTGGAGTGAGGAGACGTGCGTCTTGCTCAGGAGCTGGGGCTGTGCCGGACCCCAGGCAGTCAGAGGTCGGGCAGCTCGGGGACAAGGGACATCGCAGCAGGGCTGGGATGCTCGGCAAGCAGCTAGATGGGGAGGCTGCTCGAGGAGAAGCGTGGACAGATCACTGTGACAAGGGCTGAGATTCCTCAAATGCCTGTCATGGTATTGTTAAGAAGTAACTTGAAAGAGAAGGCGGCAACACCAAGGTGGTTGCTGGCCCGTTGTGCAGTTTTGGTGACTCTTTCTCCCCACCCAGAAGCACAGATTTACGTTTGCATTAAAATCTCCCTCTGTTACAGAAGGAAGGGATGTGACTGAAGTTTCCTAAAATCTGAGCCTGAAGAGCTTCCCTGAGGTACTCGCTCACTGGGAAGCACAAACCCCTTCTGAAAAGCAGCATCTCCGTCAATGGTGCTTTTCCATGCTGGGAGGGTTGTCCTTTGCTCTCTTTGGGGTTTATTTTTGGGAATGGGGGGGGAAGAGGAGGGGAAGGTCCCCTATCCATGCTGCCCGATGCCAATGTCCTCCTCCCCCCATGCTCACTGAGTGTTCCCAGTGTGGGAACGCAGCCCCGTGCATCTCCCCTGCGGTATTTTGGCTCCAAAACTTGTGCAGGCTTCCCCCTGCCGCCAAGCAGAAAGACTTCACTCCTATGTCCCCGGGCTGCCCACAGACTTGTCCGTCCATCCAATGTGCAGAAGTGTCCCATCCTGCGCATCTGGGGTCTGGTTCCTGGTGGGTTCCTGTTGGTTCTTGGGGGTAGTCCCACAGGATGCTCCTGGTGGAGGCAGGGACCTGCATCCCGCTGTGCCATGGGGGTTCACCACAGGCTTGGGCGCATCAGCATCCAAAACACCAAATGCCACCGCAGTTGGGGGAGTGCTGTCGAGCACATCTCACATGGGGCTCCCTGCAAACCCCTCTCAATCCAGATCACCACCAAAGCTGCCCAGCCGCTCCGAATATTTGTCGGTAGCAGAGATAGCCCGGACCTGTGGCCTGGAGCAGGTGGAAATCCTCCGTGGCTGGGCCAAAAGCATGATTTGCCTCTGCGGCTTAAGCAGAGGGGGTTACTGCCAGGCTTAGAAATAGCTAAAAAAAGCTGTTGCCTGGTTCTCGGGGGGACAGGTGGGGGGGGGATCAGCTTACGGGGCTGGGAGCCTGGCTGGCCGGAGGCACGCGGCCGCCCAAAGAGTTGCGCATCGGAGGGAAAACGGGCAAGTGGGCAGATGTAGTAGATGCACGTTTGTGTTTTTAATAGCTGTGCTGCCTTTGGGAATGTTAACAACAACCTGGAAAAAATCCCGCCCCCCACCCCCCCCCCCCCTTGCCTGGTTTTGTGTTTATAAAATCAACAAACTTCTGAATTCTCAAACAACAGAAAGCAAAAGAAACGCACGGAGCTGGTTCTCAGGTGTGGGAGCAATAATCAAAGAGTTGTGTCCATTAAAGCTTAATCAAAAGAACAGAAAGTGTTCGGACTGGCTCTGGGTCTGATTTTCACGGTTGACTGTTGTCGAGCTGTTTGCTGTGTAGTGTCATTCTTCAGCTTTCCAAAGTGATGGCTGCAGCACAGGAGTCTCTTTCCGAGCTCCAGGGTTACCTCCAAACCCAAATTCGACCAGAAAGTCACTTGTACGTGACAGTTTAGAGCAAATAAACAGCCCAAATACAGTTCTTGTGATATGGGCAATAGTTGAAATTGATTTTTCACTGTCAAGTTGTGTTGTATTTTCCATCTGATATTACTGATTTCCATCTAATTTGCCTGTTTAAAAAAAGATATATAATTGGAAGCAAACTTACTTATTTCTTCAGTCCTGGATCTCCTACGTGGGTTTATTTATAGAGGTCTGTGGGTGGGACTTTGTGTACTGGGTGTGCACGTTGGGTGGCATAGAGCAGGATTTTGGTTTTTACCATCCTGCCAGGTCCTTTCCCAGCTCTTCTCAAGTGCCGCCGTTAATTAACGGCTCTACAGAAACACTGAGCTGTGCCTGTATCCTGATGGGCGTTTTCTTTAATACATTTTCTTTGCCGCTGCTAACATTTTGATCAACAAAGTGTCAAGTCCCTTTTGTGTCAATCCCTCGATGTCCCTGTGCCTCAGGGAGGGGAATTTGGCCGCGGCTCCTGGCCCGTGATGGTTCACGCAGGTGGATCCCAGCGATGGGCTGGGGTGGCGGTTGGCAGCTGGTGCCATCCACGTGCCTGAGGTGGAGCAGTTGGGAGGAATCCTGACTTTGTGTCCATCGCCAGCACCTTGCCTTGCTGCGAGGGGTTTTACTGTACGACCAGCTGGAACCTGGGACATAACGTTAATCGCTCGGCGGCGATTAAACCTGCTTCCCGTCACGGCGCCAAGTGTCAGCTTTGCAGCCTGGCTTTGATAAGGCTCGAGCAACTTTGCTGGCTATTTAGTGATTCATAAAAACATGCAATGATTCATTATAGGTTGAATTCTGTGTGCCTTAGTCAGAAAAAACCCTCCGCTGATTTATTTTCTCAAGTGGCTACAGAGATTGTTGGTGCCAGCTGATTTCTGTGGGACTTGGCTCCATTCTCCTGTTTGGGTAGAGTCTCTGCTTGCATCAAATCTGGTTTTTATTTTCTTAATTTTTTTTTTCCAAAGTGCTTCTCCGAGCAACACTTGCTAGTTGCCCTTAAAAGCACTTTGGGGCAGAACAAACATCCACAATAACATCCTGCATGTTACTTCCAAGCATTCCTCAGTATAGGTCTCTATAAGTACACTTAGGTGGTGAAAAACTGTATTTCATCCAAAATGGTGTATCTGATCTAACGCTCTGGTCTTCGCTCCATCTCCCTGTTCTTTGTACTGGGCTAAGCTGTTTTCTCAGTGGTTATAAATTGCTCTGTGACACGAGGCTTGCAGTTCTCTTCATTCCTTATTGCACAATTGATGTGTTCTGGCTCCCGCGTCTGTGGGAGCATTGCCATTTGGGATTTGGGGCGGGGGTTGTACTGAAACACATGGAGGTGTGGGTATAAGTGACCAGGTCTGGGCTCCCATCAGTTTAACAAACTTTATTTGATTGCTCTGTGATAAGCATATATCAGATTTGAGGAGCTTTATCAAAAAGCCTTTGCTTTTTAATCTGTTCTTATTCTGGCTGTATCCTGACAAGTGCAATGGGAGGGTTTGACCGAATCATAATTTGTCATCTCCAAATATAAATATTGCAGTTAAAATATTTAGCGTGCTGTGGAAAAACCCGTTAGCGAATAAATGTATTTTTGGCCTCATCCTGGGAGCTGCTGAGCATCCACGACGCCCACTGAATCTGGGGAGAGGCGCAGGTGCTGTGCACCCAGCAGCATCTCCCGCTGAATGACAAGCAATTAGGCGACATAAGGAAGAAAAGTCTTGTAAATTGTAACTCGTCTAAAAATATGTTGTCCACATGTGTTTTAGCTCCTCTCATTTCAGCGCTCTGTGTTGGCTCAATACATCTAATCAAGAGTTTAGCCCCGAGTTTCTTCTTTGAAACCGACGGAAGCAATCTTTGTCGGCTTGTTGTGGTCCCTGCATCCCTGGCGCTGCCAAACCCCATCATCTCCGACCTCTTTATTGCACCCTGAATTCCTTAAGCGCTGCTCGTAGGTTGTACCTTGGTGAAATGCCTTTTATTCCTGTCTTCTAGCCAAACTCAGGAGTATGGAGCGGTGTTGGAAATCCCTGTCCTATGGCAAAGCTGCCGGAGCCTGTGATATTTAGGAAGAATGTCAGCGTAAGCGGCAGCGTGGGCAGGGGAGGGCTGGTTGCTCAGAGCAAGGTGTTGAGCTCTCTGCAAACTCAAGCAGGCATTAGTTGGCGCGTGGCTCCTGTTTTCAAAATGACTTTTGCAACCAAAAAAAAAAAAAGTTAGGAAGCTAATTACAAAAATACTTTTGCAGTGGATGAGGTTTTGCCGTGGCTCTTTGCAGCAAGGACTGACGGTGCACGGTTAATACCTGTACACGTTCAGAAGTGCGAGTGTAGGGAAACCATAAAAAAAGATATGATGCTGGTGCCCAAGAATGGAAATGTGGAATTGTCTGATGAAATGAAGTTGACTCATAACAACAACAAAAAAAGTCCATCTGAGCAAAGTGTACGAAATAAATCAGAAGTATAAGTAATGAAAATAAAATTAGATCTTTTACTTTAATGAAATGTAATATTCAGTAAATAGAATAATTTTTAACCCTTCCTCATCCCCAGTTCTGATCTTTCTCTTACACTGGTGAGACCGACCACGTGCGGTGGCCCTGGTTGGAGCCCCAGACACCCGGTTCCTCTCGGTCCCTGTTGCATTTGTGTTTGAATTCCCAGCTGAGTCTGCAGCCTCTCAGAGTTTTAAGGATTTATCTCAATATTGTCCCAAGTCAGGATTGCAGGAGGTATCTCTGAACAGGTTTAATTTGCAAATGCATTTAGAAGAATTTTGCCTGCCTAGTTCTTTCTCACCTTTTTACCCAGTTAGTGCTTTTATTGCCAGTGGATTCAAAAGTTAACTCTCTCTGTATCCACATATCCAAATTTACTATATGTATAGATTCACTGAAGATAGTAGATAAAATTATTTTAGGATGTCTTTCTGTGTGCTTATCCTTTTCTACTGATTATTTTTTTGTTTGTTTGTTTTTATAAATTGTTCTGTACTGAATATTCCCCTCCAGTGAGAAACTGAGAGATGATAACTTGTTGCATCAGATTTTACTAAAGATTACTGGTAATGTCTGTGAAATAGCTACACTTGTTACTTTCAGACTGTAATTTACACCCCTTCAGAGCAATTAGTTTGCTACTTTTCAAGGCATTTACAAGATGCATCCCAGACTCCACTTTGCAAAGTTTTTCCAATTGCCTTCAGTTTTCTCACCTCTCAAATCTGGTGGGAACCAATAAATGCAGTTTCAATTTGCAGTCTGTTTACAAGTTTGGTTTATGTATTGAGTCCATATGTATTTTCTTCCAGCGTGTCTAGATGGCAAGTCCCTTAGAAACTTAAAACAACGTATCACACGAGTTCAACTGGGCTGATTAACGGGAGCAGAAGATCAGAGTCTATAGCTAATCTCTGCTTTATGCTGCAGTTGAATTTTATGCAGTGTAACCCCAAGTTAGATATAAGTATTTTCTGAATTATCATACAGCTGTCTCTAAGATGCTTTACTGTGTTTTAGTGTTGGTTTTTGGTTTTGGGGTTTTTTGTTTGGTTGGTTGGTTTGTTGGTTTTTTTTTTTTTAAATAGAAAAGTAGTTTTAGATTTATTCCAATAAAATTTAAGCTTACATCTTCCTTGGCTTTTTGGGGCTCAGGCTGGCTCCCGCGGGGCTGGTTGGCAGCATCCACCCGGGCTTACTTGGAAACAAAACCTCAGCTTTATCTGCCATGCTCTGTCTAAATGACATGTTTGGAGTAACTCCATTAGAGCAACCGGGATCACATTAGTTTACAGTGAATGAACTCTGAATCATGTTTTTCTCTGTGTGTTTGTGCGTTGTTGTTTCTTGTTTGTTTTTTATTTATTTTTTAAATTGCTTCTGCAGACAAGAAGCATTGAGCTGCCTACTTACAGAGCTCTGATTAGTTTTCCACTGGCTTATGCACGTAGCTTGTGGTCTGCCATTTCCTTATGCTGGTGTAAATCAGGAGGAGTCCCAGGGGTACAGCCTTGGCTCCGTGGGCTGCACAACCAGAGACCCACAGGTGTGTTTTGCTTTTCTCCCACATCGCACTGGGAATTCAACCTTGTTGGGCATCTGACCTGTGCAGCACCAACCTTTGCCACCAGCACCAAAACTCATGCAAGAAATATGTTACCTCTATTTACACAGATGTTTTAAGAGAACTTGAGCTCAGATTTTGCCCTTAATTCTTAAGGTAGCATCTGGCGTTTGTATCCAATCCGTTAATCCAACCGCCGAAGCAGCCTTGTGATTTTAAGAAAGATACACTTTTAACTGAATATTTAGCTGCCTGGGGCAGGAGGAGAGTGAGTACGTGATCTCCCTTAATAGTTAATTCTAAGATAACTTGGACCAACTTAAAATCATCAGGGTATGAACTGTATTTCTGAACCAGCAATTAGGAGTCATCAGCCTGCACAGTGACAAATTGGAAGTGAATTAGAGGCTGATGAGCTCCGTACAGGGATTCCAGGGCCGTTCCCAGCCTCCTGCCGCAGGGAAATCTCAGAGTGGTCACTCCGGAGCTGGCCGGCCGGGCTGGGGGCGGAGGAGGGGAGCTTTGACAAGATGCAGCTGTAAAAGACAATTTTCCTCTTTCTTTCCCTTAATAAAAAAATCTGTTCTGAGCGCTGTACCAGGCAGACTAGTTTGGCAATGGATTAAATGCGCAGCTTCGAGATCTAATTTTGCCCATTTCAATTGACAGATGGAAATTGTGTGCTTTCACAATGCTACTAGTATCTTGCAATTTTGCTCAGAAGCAGTGCTTCTGAAAGCCATCCGGAGAAATAAGATGACTTTGTGTGTACATCTCTTTGTGATCGTGGTTCCTTCAGAGGGTGAATTCAAGCTGTGTGACTCCTCCTGGCCCCTTTCCTCCATCCCTGTGGTGCAGAATAAGAAGAGGATTTGCCTGAATATCTAATATTCTGGTAGATCTTGCTGCAGAAAGTAAACCACAAATTATCGTACGGGATGTTTGGACAACTGTCATGTTCCAGAAGGGTGGAGTGTCACGTTAACTGGGATGTTGGATGAACATTACAAACAGGGATGTTTTTGGGGGAGCATCCCCTGGGACCCTCGTGAAGCTTGGTGTACCCAGACTCTTCCATCCCCATCGCTCTCTTCTCTGCTCACGCATTTGTTTTGATTTTCCTGTTGTTCGATTAAACCCTCTGAGATTTGCGATGGGTACACAGGTATTGGCATAGAGATCCGTTCCTGTCTCGGAGGAGCTGCAGCCCAGGCTGCTTCTTGACGTGGTTAAGGAGAGAAAGCGTGAACTGACACCTCCTTCATTGGGGATGACAGAGAGAGGAAAGGACGAAGAGCTCACCGGGAGACGAAGCAAACCATGGGTTTTGGTACTGCAAATGGAAATTTTTTGGGCTTAGGTTTCAGGCAAGGCTGATAGGAAAACAGAGGAACACAGAAATGCAGTATTTGTGTGTACATACTTAATACATGTATGTTTTTATATATTTTTGTGTGTGCCCATGCTGTTGTTTCTAGCAGAAAGGTTTCATTCCTTTGCCAAAGAGAAATCCAGTCTCGTGGAGGTTGATAGCAATCAAGTATATTCCTTAGGTGGATTTGTCCACGAGGATGCTGTCGAAGTTGGAGGTGCCGGTTGAAGTCCTGGAGTGAAATTGTGTGACTCCACGAGATCTTTGTCATTGCCTTGGGGTTTGGAGAAGGGTAGGAAAGCATCGGTTTGGGCTTGGAAAAGAAACCAAGACCCTGTTCTTCAGCCACACGTTCCAGCTCAGGTAACTTCAATGCCAGAAAAGCTAATGGGTGCAGGAGCAGGATTTAGCCCTAAACACATTGTATATCCCCAACCTCTTATTACCAGGCCCTTTTGTAAGTGTGTTTGTGCGGAGCCTGTAGTGGTATAATGTACACTATAATTTTGTTGTTAAATCCGAGCTACTTTGGCATGGTGGGGACTAGGCGGCTTGTAGCGATTGGAACATTATGGCTTATTGAATTTCATAGCCTGGAGGATTGAACCGTACAGAGCAACTCTTGAGGAAGGGCAAAAAAAATAGAAATGTGTCACCTATTTCTCCTGAACATTTTTTTTTTTTTTTTTCTGGCCAATATTTAACAGACTTGGGCTTCTGGGCATGGGCAGAGGGGTGGGAGAGACACCAGTGATGGGAAGCAAACCCTAGGAAGGTTGCTGTCCTATTAAACAGGCTCCCAAGGAACGAGATTTGGATCCGTTCCCAAGGGCGCAGGTAAATGCCGCGTCTGTAAATATGCTGGGATTTCCTTCATCTCGCTTCTTGCTAAAGATTTTAATTTCATCTCTCTCAACACTGGTAATGGAAGAGCAGAAGTCAGAAGGGCATTCTGTTTCAGACGTAGTCGCGGTGTTTTCCCTTAATCGGTGATCCTGAATATTGTTTCTGCAATTCCAAGCGTACACCGGTGCTGTAAACACTTTTATTACAGACACAACCGCTGGCACGGGTCTCCCGGCTGCTCCACCGCAAACCTGCACCTCGCAGGGGTTTGTAAGGCAACAGTAAAAATTCACTCGATGCTGAATCATGTGTCTTTTACATGAAGAGAGACTCGTGAAGGGCTTGATTGACCACCACGGTCTCTTAAATCTCTTATCAAGGCACAAAGAGAGTGCAGGGTAAGTTCTTGCACATCATTTTGCAGATGGTTCCTGAGGGCATGGCTCTGCCGGGCAAAAGTTGGTTTAGTTTCTACATGGTGTTGCTCTTTGCTTCTCTGATGAGGATCAGGAAAGTGTGCATTCATGAGAGTGCCTGCTTTTAGAGTCTGTGTGGTCTGGAACTTACCTGATCTGGATAGAAGAAAAAATGCTACATTTCATACAGGCTTTGAAGATGCTTTTCTCATTTTCACTATTGAGTGTGAACCTGTTCTTGAGCTCATAATTTGGTATTTAAAAGGGGGGCACCAGACCTGCTAAGTTGGGGATAACTCTGTTGTTGAGGGATAAAGAGGAATTTCACAGTTGGGGTCCTGGCCAGATGCCCTTCTCCCATACTTTAGGCTAACCGTGTTGTTCTGACCTTGTCTCAGTGTTTGTCACGTGTATAAGTCCTGCTCCGATGGCTCCATCTCCAACCTGCAGCTTGATGTCCCCATAATCAACTGAATTCTTACCCCATTGCTAGAGCAGGGTGCGCTGGGACTGGAAAAAGTCAATGCTCAGCCATAGCAAAACGCTCTTCTTAAGGCTATATTTATTCTTTTTTTTACATTTTTTTTAAAAACATGTCTCTCATTGAAATTTCCCAGGCCCTGCTGAGTCATGGCTGGTTTCTTTGTTGCTCTGTTGAGTTTTTGACAAGTACCTACGAGGCTTTCCCGCATATGTTTGTCAAGGGATGAAGCTCACAGAGCCGCTTCTTGTGTGTGCGGGCAATCAATTATGGAGCCCATTTGTGTTATTAGTGTTTGCATTGGGGCAGTACTTAGGCTGAGCCCAGAGCTGCAGGGCTCAAAGGAAGAGTGCTTCAAAGAGAGTGAGTTGGGTTCTTGCAGAAAGCGAGAAGGGAACCATGCCAAGGAGCAGGGAGGTGACTTGCAAGGGGTCATGGAGATGAGCGGTGGAGATGGAGGAGAGGCTGCGACTTGGGCACCTGCAATTCTTTGTGTGAAGCATCTTCGAAATAGCTCATATCCACATGAGCAGAGCAGAACTTCGTCTGAGAAACAAGTGCCAGAGATTAGGACTAATTTATAAAGCCACGCAGTGTGTGTGGTGGTTGTTCTCAAGATGGTCCAGAAGAACCTTTGCTTGGGGAAGGACAGGCAGAGCTTATGGGTGAGGGAAAGGAAATAACTTCAGCTAAACGGTATAAAGCTTTGGATGCTATGTGGACATCAACGGTCCCATCTTGCTGTGAGCTTATCTGGTATTTTACTGTTGCTGCTTATCTGAGACTGGTTTTTGCACATGGCCTCTGTGGGCACGGAGCTTTCACCAAAGAAGGTGGTTGTTTCCTATTGCACTTGAGCATTCCCATAGTCCCATTGCGACCCAGCAGGGCTGTTCATTTCGGTAAGGGCTGTGGAGTTTGCCCTTAAGCAAGACAGGAGGGATCAGTTAGGCAAAATCAATCCCTTGCCTGCTCCGTATCGCTTTGTCCTGATAAGCTGTCAGTTTAGCTCTAAATGCCGTGTTTGAAAGCCCTTCTCTGCTCTCCAGGATGGGTCAATGTCAGCAGCAGTATTAGTTGAAGGATGGATTTAAGCCACCAGCTCATCACAAGAAAGAGGGGCTACATCTGAAGCATCATTTCTTGGCAGCCTGTGATCTTTCATAGGTAGGAGAGAAATTCGGTAGGATAAAATATCCTCGGCTACCTCTGAGTCAGCCCTGCAGTTTAATGTCATTCCTAATACCAGGTTGTAGCAGTGAGGAGCTGGAGGTGGCCATGTGGTTGGGTGGGATAGAGCTGTTTTCTCGCTGGCCAGGTGTGATCTGACCTGTGTCCCAATGCTCCATCAGTGCGAGGAAAGGAGAGGGACAAGGAGGGGATCCCCGAGTCCTTCTGCAGCCTCTGCTGGGGAAGAGCCAAGGGCAGACAAAGCACAACCCATCCCCTGGAGGCAGTGGTGCTGCTGGAGTCATGTCAGGGGGTCACTTAAGGACCAAGTTCAAGCTGGCCTTAACCCTGCGTTTCCTGGCTTTGCCTGATGGAAGCCAGACCCGTTGCCTTGTTTGAACACCGGCTTTGCGGCAGGGGTGATGGATTGCAGCATGAGCTTTACCACCCTTCATCGCTGCTTCCTCTGCTCTTTTGGCCCGTTGTGTTCAGTTCAGTCAGAGTTTATTATAAATAACTTCAGATAGCAAGCTGAAATATCCCGGGCTCGCTTTTTTTTTTTTTCTTTTTCCCTTGGCAGTTGCAGAGCATGAATCGGTTTCAAGGCAATTGAGGTATTTTAACGTAACATTTACAGCCCATATCTATACAAAATGTGACTTGTGTTTATAGAAGTGTGCCTTTAACAGTCTCTTATCAAAACATGTGGGACTCTACAGCTGGGTGCTGGGGTTCCTCTGAAGCATTCCCCAGACAATACAGTTCCACTTTAGATTGTCTTGTGATGTCTGTAGACTTAACTGAGTCTGTTGTTCCACACACATGGGCGTGCGTCTTCCCTGTCTGGCCTATGGCGCTCGCTTCACCTCCTCCAAGCTCCTTCCGAGAGCCCTTTGAAAGTCCCTTATCGCTGAGTCCTCCCTGCGCCCGTGCGTGTCCTTGACAGGCAAGGCAATGTCACCCCGTAGAAAAGCACATCATGCAAAACAGGATAAGGTATCAGCAAAATGCAGTGATGGGCTGACAGAGCGGTATGTTCAGGAGCAGGCAGTGGTGAACAGGTCCTGAGAAGCCAGGCTTGAATTTTTCCTGGCTCCAGATCCCATGGAGGTCTCGTTCCAGAGCAATCGCTCCTTGTTTGCAGGATGTGCCCTGGCCAGAAGCTGAGGTCAGGCTGGGCTCGCCGTCATCAGACCATGAAACAGGGAGACGCATCCTCCCCCGAAGATGTTAGTGCATCAAGGAATGCGTTTGGCCCCAGCAGCGTGTCCTGATCCAATCTCACGTTGGATGCTGTCCAGGTTTTCTGCAAATTCAAATGGCTCTTGGTGCAATCCATTACCAAACAACCATCGCTTTGCCTGCTGTAGCAGGAGGACCAGACACCCAGTGGATGCTCTCTGCCTTGGAATGCCTGGACCAGCATCCTTAAAAAGGCACACCGTCCTGTTGTGTTTAATAGGGCTGCCAAGAAGAGCAAGATCTATCAGGCTCTGAGCTGCTGGTGCGTCCCGTGGTGTTGCTTTCTCTGGTACACTGTAACATGCTGCCCTTTCTGGAGGGCTGGAGAGCCAAGAGCCTTCCAAAAGCTTCAGTTTCTCATTCAGAGCCCGTCTGAGCTTCAGTCTGTAAATTGGAAAGAAAGTTTAAGCAAAAAATTGGCCTTCCCGTGGAAGTTCTTGTCCTCTCCAGCCCATAAATTTTAATGGGAATCGGGCACACTGAATCTCCAGGCAGCTGTGCAGATCTCAGCCTCTTCTGAAATGAATCACGCTTAATCAGGCCTGGAGAAAGCTCCTTGTTTATCCAGGTATCTGGGATGGCCCCTAATGCTTGGTTTTATATCCTGTGCCTATTTGATGAAAGTATGATTGATCCGTTTATTTCAAGATGCTGTTTGCAGAGGGCTGTGGGGAGTTCAGGATGATAATGCTGTGTCTGAGCAGCATTGCCTAAATTAACTAAGAAAGTCGTCTGGCTGTGGGCAGGGTCTGGTTTGCCTTTCTGGTGGGTGTTAGTGCTTTGGTTTATCCAAGTTCACAGGCTGGTGGCCCAGGTCACACTGCAGCTCCCAGGATGGACCCAGCAGCTCCTACCAGCTTTTGGAAGGGCTGATAATGGGTGACTCTCCTGAGATGCCACTTTTGGATCCCAATCCTTTGGGTCTGATGGGACTACCCAGGCCCTCGGGTGTACCAGCTTCCTGGCAGTATCTCGTGAGCATCAAGGAGATGGTGGCTTTCTCACAGCACTTCAGAAAGACAGATGTATGGCTCTTGTGTTGCCTTGGTGTATGTGCTTTGCCCACCTTGATCTTGTATCTCCTGCCAGTGTTGAGCCTGGATAACCTTCGTACCAGCCTGGCCTGATATTTCTAGTTCTGGTGCTCCTTAGCATCTTTTGGCTGGAGAAACACCCTGGTTGGTGCGTGTCTTTTTTCCATGGATGCCTGGTGAACCTCTGCTCCTTCAGTTCTCTCCTGCTGGGAGGGTGACTTTGGACTGATGTCCCCTGGCTGTGCAGTGACAGCTTCTCAGGAGCCGTCTGTCCACTAGATGTCAAACCTCTGCTGCAAAAGGGGTGCTCCAGCTCGCAGCAGAGGTTGCAACCACAGATGACGTGCAGGGAACAAAGTGGGATTTGAAGTCTGACATGGGCGAATGTCCACTGATTACCTCACTGTCCATCTGGGGAAAGTGTGGGATTTCAGCTTGCTTTCCCTGTTGAAATATTTCAAATTAAAGCAGAGTGGGAAAGGAATGCATGCTTTTTTCCCCCCTTTTTTTTTCCTGGAAGTGTATGAATTATTTCAAGTGAAAGGTTTCGAGGGTTTGGTTGTCCTCCAGCTGAAGGGTTCAGACATGCTGCCAAAGGGACTTCCAGATTTAGAAATAAACTTACAGGGACCTGATTCTGATCATACTTTTACACCAGTTTTTATGGGAAACACCTGCTTTAACATGAATAGCTACTGATCATCGCGAGCATGATTTGAAGCAGAATGTTCCCCTTGAGATATTGGTGGGGTTGGAGTACAGTCAGGACCTCTGTTCTCGTACAGCTTGGATGTCTCTGCTGCCGTTGCTTGCTAAAATGATGTTTAACAACTTAGAGCAGGAACCTGGTACTTCTTTTGTAAAGTCAGGAAGTTTCATTCTGTGTTACTTACTTTATTGACTTTTGGATCAAGAGATCCCCACTGGTTGCTGAATACAGGGAAGGTTATTGCTTTACTTGGTTTTGTGTTCTTTTTCTCTGTGTATTTGCACTGCCAAGGACAGGAGGTGGATAAACCTTGGGCCTGACCCAGTTGCGTTCCTTTAGTGGAACCTATTGTGAAGGTATGGACATAGCTTAGGGTGTTATATCTGTTCCCCTGTGTGTGTCTGTGCCCTGAAGGGTTGGCAGGGCTCCCACACTTGGGTGCCCCAAAGTAAGAAAACTCTAAGTAGTCCAAAGTCTGCTGTGATCCAACCAGGCCAGGGAGCTGAAAGCATCCATCCAGCCCTTGCCACGTGGTGATCAACTTAGGTCTCAAAAATCCCAACAATCAGGGTCTCCTTTTGTCTTAATTAAGGAAAAAAAAAAAAAAAGATATATACTAGTATGGTCCTTAGTTCAAGTGTGAAGAGAAGATTCCTGTTTGGGATTATTTTTAGTCTCTGAAATTATTCATGAGGCTGCTTTTCCTGATTTATGACAATACCCAGCACATCGCCATGTAAATGACTTTTAAATGGAATGTTTCAGCAGTTTTATAAGAATTCCTCATGTGAGGGGAAAATAAACAGTTTGTCACTTACCAGACTCTATTTGATTATTAGATTTGTTACTATAAACATCAGGCTACGCTTCCTTAAGCTGAGGCTGCTGGAGATATATGACTTCAGAGAGCCATACCATTAAATAAAAACTAACTTGGCATGAGAAATCAGCACGGGATTGATCAGGCCCGTTTCCCCACTGGCCAGATAGATCCTTGTTGGCCAAAAATGAAAATCTGATGTTGAGATTAACGTGACTCCAGTCTTTGAGATCTCATTCAAAGAGCAGACAGGCTATGAAAGGTGAAGCAAATGGGTTTGGCATCCTGGAGTCCTGGTAGAGCACCAGGCTGTGCCATACGTCCATGGTGTTCCGTCTCTGCACGAGCACGTCATGGTGCTCGTTACTGGTCTCGTCTGGTATTTGAAGAAGTCAATGCAAAGTGATGAGCAAGAAAATAAATGTAGAGTGGTATGGTGAAACCTTGCAGTTCTGGTGAGGGGTCTGGATGGGCAGAGCGTCGCTGATGTACACCAATGCCTTTTATATGCAGGCACCAGAATGGAAGGACTGTCATGTGAGTGGAAATACAGCCATGGAAATTCATCAGCCTATTGCTAAAGGGGTGTAAAAAAACCTCTCAGACCCTTGCGGATCAGGCCTAGAGAGTAAAACCTTAACCCGATAACTGCATGGCAGCTTAGGAGCTTCTTATAGGACTCATCCTTTTCCCTTGAGCTAAAATGCATCCTGCATGGAAAGGAGTTTTCCTTAAGCCCAGTGATTTGGAGGAACATCCTGGGCATAAGGACCATGAAGAGTACTTGGGAAGTGGCTGGACATTGGTGTTGGGCTGGCTGTGTTTCGAGGGCACAGTCTGGTGAATGGCAGGTTGTGAAGTGCAGCGTCAGATGCCTTCAGACCCCGGTCTCTGCAGTTGCTGATCTCACACGCCACCAGGTCTCCTGCACTGGATCATGCCGTCCCCGGGTGCACATGGCATGTCTCTGCTACGCTTGGAGGGAAATTACACCTGCACTGGGATGCCGACAGCCAGTGACACGTGTCCCATCACAAGGCTCCAGACACCTCTTTGAACCCCTGAAGGTCCCTGCTGCAATGCACCCTCTCACCAGGAAGCATGAGGGATGCGAGAGTTACAGACAGAAACGAGCAGAGAGAAAAATCAACCATGAAATTGGTAATTTTAAGAGCTCTACGAGGGAGGAAAATGCTTGTTGTTAGACACCATGTAATTGCACTGCCCTGGGTTACCAGTTTATTCAGGAATGGTCCTCACGCTTCCTGACTCTGGTCTGCAAGGACCTGGGACGAGCAGAGCCGATGAGAAGAGTGAGATGTCACCATGACATGGACCAAGGCTGCACGTTTGCACCCCAGGATGAGCAGGGATTATACTCCCAAAATCTGCAACCCCGCTGGCTGTGTTGCTGTGGGTTATACAGAAGAGAAGGAGATGCACCCTCATCCCATAGCACAGTTCCCACATTCACTGTGGCTGGGACAGCAATTCTTACCGAGCCCCCACTTCTCCTCCCTTGCACGTTGATGCAGGACTCACTTAAGGTGGATGACTTGTGGTAATTCACAGACCTGATATGATTTTTATGATCGCAGCCTCTTTGTTTTGCAAAAAGTTCACTTTTAATTGAGCCCCTCTCCTCCCCCAAAGCCTTTCATGGAAAGATAAAACATAGTGCTAAGGATTAAAAAACTTGGGACAAACTGCCTTTCCTCCTTGCAAGGGATGGCTTATGCCTCCATGGGCCTTGAGCGCTCCCCTGCTGAGGTGCTACGGCTGTAATGGCATTTTCACAGGGTGTGTTTCTGGCTGTCCTGGGATGGTGATGAGTTGAATATCCACAGCGCTGATGCTTTTGCTGGTGGGCATACAGGCAGGATGAGACCTGAAGGATGTATAAAAGGGTAAATGGTCTAAAAGGTCATGGAGGTAGCCGAGTGGGTGAGATTAGGGTTAGGGGGAGCCTGTCCCTTTTTCCACTGCAGCAGGTTTGGCTGCGATTCCCCCAAATCCCAAATTCATCCTCTGTCCCCATTCCTCAGCAGCACTCGGTTTGCCAAGGGCAGGAGCCAGGGAGGGCACAGGCAGGAGCTCGTGCTTCGTCCGTCACGGGAATTAAACTGGAATTAGTGACAGAGCCGAGCCTTGTGAGTTCGGCAATAAATCCTCCCGGGAATATGGTGTTTGTCTGGGCTCTACCGGGTGAGCTGTCACGGGGACGGGCCCCTCGGAGGGGATGATGAGATGCAGGACAGCCCAGCTGCGGAGCAAGAGCTGCACGGGGAGGAGGTGCAATCCCCCAAGACCACATCAGCCATTGGGCTTTGGTCATGCCCAAGGGACACAGTTGGGGCACCTGCAGGCAGGGGTCATGGAAAGTAGGAGAAGCAGGATCTTAGTACTACCACCGCACCTCAACTGGGACTTCTTCCATCACTTTTGATGACTTCTATCAGTGCCAGTTCCCTGGCTCAGGCACTGTCCCTTGCTGGGGATGATGCCATCCCTGCTGCTCTGAGGTCCAGAACACATCTCAGTCTCTTACAGAGTACCTGGTCCCTGGCACCACTCTGCTCGGAGGGTTATAAATTGTGATTTTTACATGCGTAGGTTGTTTTGCTGATACTTCTTCTTTTTATTCCTCCGTGAAAAGCTAACACTATGTTGTAAAAATAAATCTCTGGCCTTTTGCTTTCTGAATAGCAAAGGGCCGACGTGTTAATAGGAGGGAGGGATGGGGTGGCCGGCTGCCAGCGGGATGTGCTTCTTCCCTGGGGCTCCGCGTGCCAAGATGCCATCAGCCCGGCTCCGGGAAGGCTTTCCTGCAGCCACGCGCTCTCTCAGGGCAGAGTTTTCTAACTTGCCTCAGGTTGGAGGTGAATCACACGCAGCTGCCCGAGAGCGGGGGCCTTTAGGAGGAGGGAGGTTTTGCTTGGAGCAGGGGGGTCCTGCAGTGCCCGCTCCCATGGGGCACCACATGGCACGCACGCTCGCCCCCCCCCCTCCTCTTCCCACACCCCTGTCACTGCTTTTGCCACCAAGTGGAACTATTCAATTATTATTTCTGGATGCAGAAAAGGCCGCTTTCTCCCCTTGGGCTGCAAATGAGTCTTTTCGTGGACATCTTTTGGTGCATTTCTCCTTTTCTTTTTCAACACAAAAGAAGTTTAGAAGTTTTCTCCCCCTTACTTTTGGCAAGGCACATCTCTGTATCTTTATCCTTTTTACAACTTTGGATGTTTAGAGCTGTGCTGAAACCGATCCCAGGTTTCGGAGTGTGTTTCCGTGTGTGGTTTGTGTTCGGTGTCAGGGCAGCAAGACGTGGAACGCGGCTGTCCCATCAATTCAGACCTCTTCACATTCATCTATAGTGACCCATCACAGAGGGATTATTCCATGTTGGTTTAAGATGAGCAACAAAAGTGTTATAATCCTAATAATGCCCTCTTTAAGCTTAGCTCATTTCGACGAGCGTGTGGCAGCAGCCCGTGCATGGCTGCGAAGCCAGCGAGCTCAGCCTTGCTCTTCCCAAAGGCTGGTTCCCGGCAGCGGCCACTTCTCCTGGCATTTATTCACCTCCCGGGAGGCTGCAACAGGCTGAGGCCTCTTTTTTAAGAAAGTACTGCTGAAACTTGTTCATCCCCATCTTTCCTTCAGATTAACATTTTGGTGTGATGCACTCAGATCGGCTGCTGATACGGGTCTAGTGGAGCTTCGCTGGACTGAAGGGCCATAGCAGGCTTGGTAGGGACTGTAGGGAAAACCCACATATTGACACTAAAAACAAAAAAGCACGTTGAAAAATGGAACCTATTCACTGCCTAATGACCATCTATTATTTCCCTTTCCCATACTGTTTTAAAAACAACATATGAAACTTCTAATGCTCAAAGGATCACTTTCTGCTGTGCAGCTGTGCCGTAGATAATATGCAGCACACGTTCATGCTCAGAAACCCAATAAAACTGGTAATTAGCCCCTGAAACAAATTAGAACAGAAGATACAATTTTATTTTGCATAGTGCCTTTTCTGCAAACTGTGTCTCAAAACACGTTGGAGAGTTAAGTAATGCAGAGCTTAAATAATAAGCGCACTGGGAGAGCAAATTAATAGGAAAGGATGTATATTGCTGCAAAGCGGGGAAAATCGAGGTTGGGAAGAACTGAGGTCGCTTGTGCTGGTACCATGTGGAGCTCAGGTCGAGCCTCGGTTCTCCTTGCACATTTGCCCTTCTGTGGTTTGGTCCCTGTGAGTGTCAAGGAGGGGATGTCTGCCTGTGGAGGGCAGGGCGGATGGAGGGCTCTGGCAACGCAGTGTGGGCTGAGCAAGCTGAGCCGCGAGATGGATGAGGTATGTACAGCAGGCTATAAAATTAAGGAGGGCAATTTTAAGCCAATTTGTTCATCTTTCCCTTTCATGGCTGAAGACAGAGTAGCTATTGTGCTGCGGCTCTCTCTTCCACTCCCTCTCTGCCTCATTGACTCAGCAGCTCGCTTTAAATCTCAGCTGAAACCATAACTTTTTCTCCTTCCCTATAACTCTTACTCTCCTTTTCCATGCTATTATTTTTAATGCTAACTTTGTAGTTGTATTTAACACTGGGCAGCGCCGAGAGGATACGGAGTGTGAAATACGGCTGGACTGCAGCGTGCTGCAACATCGTGAGCAGGAGAGTCAAGGACTGTTGACCCTTTTCTCCTTATTCTCCATCCATGGAGATAGGGCTGCTGATAAATCCTCTAGTTTTTGCTGAACGTTATGGGGAAACTTGAAGAGTGTGTGAAAAAAGTTTGTAAAATGTGTATGGGTCCAATGGATCTAATCTTGGACACATTAAATCGATGACAGTTTGAGCTTTAGGGTGTCTGTACCTTATCTTACTAGAATGGAGCTCAGACTTGGGCCAGGTTGTCTTAGCATCACAAGGAGAAAGAGGTAAAATTGGGAGAAACTAGAAAAAAGGAGTTTCTAAACTCACCCTAAAAAGGGGTGAGCACCAGAGCTCAGAGAAACCTTGTGTCATGGTCAGAAGAGAGCTGCCACAGATCCCAATACTTTTGGGATGCTGCATGATGATGGTCTCCTTCCCCTGTCCCTCTCCTCCAAGCTGTCCCCATGCCTGGTGGAAACCCACACACCTAGAGTCCATCATGAGCCTCTTTGGTGGATGTGTCTACAAGAGCAGCACAATACGCCATTCATTTTCCTTGGAGTTACGTGGTTTCAGAAGTGGATGTTGGCCAGTCCGCAGGACCTTCTCTTAATCTCCAAGCCTGTTATGACCTGCACGGTTCTGTTTATTTTTCTTAAATTGCTGTTGCATCTACAATTTCTCAGTTTGTGTTTGTTTATTTTTTTTAGCACATTGATCTGGATGGTTGTTTGCTTTGAGAAAGCCAAGCTGGTTTATTGAATGGAAATGTGGATGCAGGTGTCGTGGTCCAAAAGTAGAAGCAAGGCAAGGTTGGGGGAAACACTGTCTTTCTTTAGGCCAAGTGATATAGCAATGAGGGAAAAAAAAAACCATATCCAGCTTTTTGGGTTCAGAATCACGTCTTGAGCAAGACGTGCAACTTGTGACGTGGAAGCTGATGATTTTTGTCCTTGTGGATGGGAGACGTTAGCTTCTGCATGTAAATTGCCCAGGCACATCCCGAGAAGAACGCCTCTGCACCTGAATTACGGCAGGGGTTGCAGTAGAAGGAAGCTCTGCTTGCAGCAAGCAGAGCTACTGCATGGCTGTTCCCTTCAGCCACTAAAAGTCTGTGGTGACTCCAGTAACTCTGTTACAGGTATTAAAGTAGTAGCCTGAGGAGGAAACAGTATTTTTCAGGAAGGAAGAAACAGGTTTTATTGTGGGGTTTACGCCTGACTCAGGATGAGACATGGCATGCTGCTGCAGGGAGGACGTGGTGGTGACCTTGCAGGAGGCTGGGTTTGTGCCAGTTTTGCAGACTTCAGGCTTTTGAAAGCTATAAGCAAATGACAGACGTTAAAGCCAGAAGTTTTAACAGGAGTGAATGACTTTTAGGTGCCTATATCAGCCAGCCGGGGCTAGTTGGTCTCTGGTTTAATTGAGGGCCATTGAGCACCTTGATGTCTGCAGAAGTTGTTGACTTACAGGTCAGGGCTGCTGAAAATTGGGTACAAAGACTCTTGAGCTAAATACCTCAGGGTCTCCAGCTGGAGAGTTTTGGGCTCATAATGTCATTGTTGCTGTTCCTGTAGAAAGATTGTTTCGGGAGATCTGTAACCAACTTCTGAGTGATCTCCAGGTTGTGTTTGTTTCCTCATGCTAGCTAGATGCTAAACCAAGGCCGTGGCATACATTCATGGCTTTGCTTAAAAAGAAGTGGGAATGCTTGGGCTTCTTCACTTTTAAAGCAATCTTAAAGATAACAATACAGTTTCATGAACCATCTTTTCCTGAAGTAGTCTTTCCTCTTCACACAGAGAAGGAACCTTCTTCCCTCATCTCCGCATGCTTATTTCCCGTTGTTTTGGTGTTCTGGAAAATCTTCCTTGTACAGATCATTAATGAAGTCAGATATGCGAGATCTCGGGAGGAACGTGGCTTTCCCTATGTTTTTAGGCCATTTATATACCAAAAGAGGCCTGCAGGGCTTTTATATGCTGAAAGATGAAACCATCTCCTGAAGCCTCACTGTAGAGGTTCAGAGTGATTTTTGGGAACCTGGAGCAGTTTTTGCAGTGCTTTTAACTCTTGCTTTAGTCTGATGGGATTTCTTCATCTCATTATGCAGCAGATAAAATACTGTCCTTGAGGAAAGGAATTACTGTTTTATACAAAGACTTAAAATACCTTGATTTTTCTTTCTCTAGAAGCCTGCTTATTTAAAGTGAATTTTGGCTGTGGTGATAGGTACCAGAATGATGGCCTTGAAACCTGAGTCTTTATCTTACAGGAAAAGCACAGCTTGGGCAGAAATGGTGCAAGGTGTATTATCAGTTTGCCAAAGTGTCTCAAATTCTATCTACCTTGAGGGAGCATCTGAAAAGGACAGGTCCTCTGTGACTTGAAGTCTGCGCAAATGGAGGTAATTGCAGCATAGGTATCCTGGGAAGCTTAGGTCTTCAAGACCATGGTAGCATTACAATACCACAATTTCTAAAGACCTACATTAACCCAACAGCAGTATTTAATAGACATAACAAGTAGCATTTAAAAATCCTTAGTCTAATCCTACCCAGGGTAAATTGTTTTTAATTCCACTTGTTATGCCAATTAAACACCAGTAGTAGAGTAATACTTTAGGTTAAAGCTAGAGACGTTTCTAAAACTATCTTGCCATTCTACATTTCAGTTTTTCTGGCAGGACATGTGGTATTTATTGTGTGCCTCAACAGCATATGCACATCAGAGCTGAGAGAGCCATGGAGACCTGATTGACAGGAGTATTTCGCCTTTCTCTGCCATCTTCTGAAGTGCAAACTCTGTGTCCTTGAGGCCTGAGGGGTCATTGTGCCTCTCACTGGGTGTGTGACAGGAGAGAGAGGGACAGTCATCTGCCTTGTCTCCAGGTTCTAATAGCAGTGGGGTGTTTCATGTTTGCATGGTTTCCCTGTAAAGGATCCGGGCTTCCTAACAAGGATGCTGCAAGTCCAGTCCCACCAGGTACCGGGGGCTTCTTGCTCTGCAGAGCATCCCTCGTGGCACAGAGCATCCCTCACCATTTTGGGTAGCCCTGGGTACCCACAGCCCGTGCCTCTTGTCCCCATCCTGCCTTCATACAGCACAGCTGGACTGTCCGCAGCACTGAGCCAAGCAACTCCCTCCTGAGTCCTATTAATATCTTTCTTCTACAAGTCTCACAGTCTTATTATGGTGAATAATGAAAGCATATTCCCTGACCTTTGCTCCTTCTATCCAAATTGCATTCTAACAAGTATATGTATTTTTGACCCATCACATGATGGGAAAAAGACTCTGTCCTGTTCAGACAGAATTAAAAGAAAGTCAGATTTGAGACCATATTGAGATGAAGGCTTTCCTGTTGGCAGCTTGGTAATTTGCTGACTGCTGTCTCTTTCTTTTCAGCCCCTGTGTTGTGATGAACTTTAGCAGCATCCCAAGCAGTTGCAATAAAGAGAGGCTCTGAAGGGAGCTTCTTGCCTTTGTCGTATAATTGCTACAAGAAAAAACAGGGTTTATGATATCCGGGGCTAAATTTATTAAAATTGAAAAAACAAGTAATTTTAGATTGCGAGCTCTTTGCAGGAAGGACTGTGTTTCTAGTCTGTTTGTGCAACACCTGGTGTGATGGGATCCCCTTCTGTCTTGGGCTTGCGGGTACTTCTGCATTATGAATATCTCATTGTTTAGTTAATTTGTTTATGGTGGTTGCTGTTCAGAGAATTTTAAGATGCTGGAGGATTTTATTTGTAACTTAGGAACCTTGTAACAGATCTGTGTTAGGTGTAGGTCCACTGCTGTGGCACGAGGATTCCCCAAAGGGGTCTCCTTCTCCAGAGGAGAGGCTGCAGAGGGAAAAGTTTGGAAACACTGCCCTAACAAGTAGAGAGAAATGGCCATAGGCCTGAGTATTTATTGATTTTATCAGATCTTTTGATTATTTGATTGATGACTGATGATTTGATTTTGATATCTTTTGATAAAATCTATTGATTTTATCAGATTTTATCTCTTACATCAGCAGTCTCGTGTGGTGAACACATTTTGCGATTTATGTAAACAAAAGAACTTTTGTGTGTATCTATAAAAATATATATATGTATAAAAATATAAATATATGTATCTCCCAAACCTGTTAATCTGCACTATCTGACAGTTTCTCTGATGTGGGAGCCTCTTTCAGCCAAAATGTCAGTTTTACTATTTGGCATCTAGCTGAGAGATTAGGCTGGGGGTATAGGAAATAAACCCTGTCCTGGAAGTTTGACAGCAGTAGGCTGGGATCTAATATTTGCATGTGAAATGTATTTGGTTAATATTGCCTGAGACTTTTTATTGTAACTGCAGAGGATAAAAAACCATGGAGATGGTTTGATTTGTTTGATATTTGTATTAGTTTATCAGAAGAGATTATATCTCATTTATGTAAAGCAAGCAAACGTGAAAAAATAGAAGCCATACGGTCTTCCCCCAGGCTTGTTCAGTTATTATACTATTATTACAGTTAAATCAATATTATTTGGCTTTGAGAGGAACAGCTATTGTTATAGAAGTGCTCCAGAACACTTAATATTACAAACACTACCTAATTGTCCTGTGAGCAGTCTCATTGAAATCCATAGGAAAAATCATAGGAACAGGTTTGATATTAGCTCTGTTTTGAACTATGGATTTGGGACAGCTTTTCAAATGCTAGAGCTCTCGTGTTGAGAAAACACATGCAGAATATCGGCAAAACAAAGCAATGCAAATGCTTTTCCACCCCCTTTTTCAGCAAGGTGTGTTTAGCGCAAGCTTGGGGTTTTGGGGACTGGAAGAGGCACTAAGGCATAAAAGGAGACATCTTCTCCCAAGAATATTTATACTGGAGGGATCAAGTATTGCAGTCCCTTAAATTTGTGTTGCTCCACAAGAGAGAACAACAGATGGAAATGAAGGAAACCTCAACTCAGCTGGAAAAAAGGGAATGCTTATTAAAAGAAACAGGAGTTCTATGCTGCCTGACCCCATGGCGCATATTCTGCAGGTGCTCATAGGGGATGCTCTTTCTAGTCCGGATGATTTACCACTTCCCTTTTGCAGCTCCCAGCAGCATTATGCTACAGGTGTTTCCTTGGTCGCAGTAAATTTGCTGTTACAGTGGAGAACGTAGAGATTTCCCACATTTTTATCTAAGCCCTCTTAAAAGTTTGCATCTCCGTCCCTGTCCTCTCCCAAGTCAGACTCACACTGACATGTCTCACTGACACCTGAACTGGGATGTGCGTAATGCAGCAAGATTTCCTGGAAGTACAATAAAAACCTCAAAGCTGGGGTATTCCCTGCCCAGACAAGGGATTTTTCGGGAGCGAGGGAGCACGTCATGTTTCCTGGGAAAGCTGGGAGGGAGGGAGCAGCGCTGGAGTTTGGGTCTTTTTCTCCCTGCTCTGACTTTGCCCATATTTTCCACCTTCTGCTCCTCTCTTGTACGTAGTAACACTTTTTGCAGCCCAACTGTGTTTTTAGGACAAGAAGAGAATTGCGGTCTCGAATCCGGGGCGAACAAATTTAGCAAGCAGAAAGCGGGTCTCGGTGGCAGGAGATGAATAGAGGGGATATGGCAGCACCCGTTGGGGTGAGCAGGAGGGAGAAAGCATCCGGGACTGGAGCCACATTGGGGCTGATTTTTGCTTTTACTCCATTTTAATGGAGAAATCTTATTTTTACCCTTTGCAGCAGCTCTTGGGCCACAGTGTATTCCTTGGCATGATGCTGCCCTGCAAATGGGGTGTGTTCACCCTAACCACTTGCTTTTATTTTATATCAGGGGTTAAAAAGGCAAGTTTTGGAGGTGGGCGATGGGGAGGTGGGGGGGACAGTGCTGTGCTGCTCCTTGCACGTGTGTGTATCTTCCCCTCCCTTTGATCAGTCTTCCCGGAGGATTTTCACACCCACGCTCAGAAAGAAGTTGGTTTTTTTGGGGGAGGGGGGGGGAAGGGAGAATTATTAATGAGTTTGGAGCGGTTGCCATGGGAACCTGTTGCTAATGAATCTCTGGGGTTTCCTCTCCACCTTGAGCCACGTTTCCTGGTAATAGTGTTCCCATGGCAACGAATGTCACTGATACCCTGGCTGGCTCCTGGGCCACCTGGGCAGATAAAGCTCCTTATTATGTCAGCCAGGGGGATTTATATCGTGTAAGCAGGCAATCAAACCTGCCGTCCCTTCTCCTGCACCTCCTGCAAGTTTGTAGACTTTATTTTCTTTTTTTTTTTTTTTTCCCCAAAACAGTTTTAACATTTCCCCAAAATTCCAAACCTAATCTCTTTCCGTCTGCTAGTTTTTTTTGCCTAAAGCCCATCATCGCTGCAACCTTTGCCTCCCACACCAGTGCTTGCTATCTCCCGGCTGCCTCCTCTTCCTCGCCGTCTGCCCTCCACTGACTCACTGTCTGGCCCTGTGCTGGGGCGAGCCGGCGCCGAGCATTGCGGCAGGAAAGCCTGGGAAATGTGGGAATTTCTCCCCAGCTCTTTGTGGTGGGCTCAGTTGCTGAGTGCGGGATAATTAGCCACAAAGTAATTAGTTCTCAGCCCTGTGGGTTTTCTTTTTTTCAAAGGGTGGTGGTCCCTTTGAGCTGGTGATGTGCTTAGCTGGGTGGCTTGGGCTCTCTGTGGGTCTTTGAACAGTCACACGTGTAGCTGATGGAGGGTGAGAACTTAAAACGTGCTTTGCCTCTCTCCAGCCCTTGCAAATGGGGTGGGAGCTCTCAGGGCAGGGGGACAGGGTCAGTGCCTGGCACAGGAGCTGGGGGCACAGTAGGAGAGGGCACGAGCTGAACAAGTTGCGCTAGAGAATTACCTGCTGTTGGGTTTTAGGGTTTGTTGGTGGTTGGTTTTTTTTTTTTTCCCTTAAACACATTCTTAGGTTTAGGTTGGTTTTTTTTCCTGTTCCCGTGGCCCAGAGCAGGAAGATGCTGCCGTGGTACCCCAAACCATGCAATGGCCAAGCTGGAATCTCTGGCTGGAACCAGGAGGGTTTAGAGGCACTATGGAGCGAGGGCCATGCTCAGCTCCCCATCGCCTGTCCTACAAAAGTTGCTCGGTTTCAGATCTGCACTTATTTGTCTGATGGTATAAAGTGGATTGGTTGAGGAGCTTTGGCCCAGGCTTGCTCTTGTGGATGTCAGCATCTGCAGGCATGTGGCCCTGTTCCCCGGGAGGTGGTGTGCCATGGGGAAGGTCCCAGTTTTTGCACCGTGGGCAGCTGTGCCCAAGCCAGTGAGGGCTGACACTGTGTTTCTTTATTTTTTTTGTGGGGTCAGGTTTTCCAATCCTCATTGCCTGGCTCCCACAGCAGCTCTCTTGAGCAGATACTGATGCTGCCATATATCAGGAGAAGCTTGCTTTGGACAGCTAAAAGCAGAGAAGGAAAATAATGTGGGAACCAAATGGTACCTATCCCTGCTTTGCTGGCATCCATTGCTGATTTCTAGATGGACAACGTCTCCAAGTGCAGCCAAAAGCAGGGCTTTGAACCTCCTCATGAAAAGATTTTTGGAAGACTTCAGGGTTCTGATTCCCAGGATTTTCCTGGCACTCCTTGCAGAGGGATTTTTGAATCCCATGTGTGTCCAGCATGCTGGGTACCCCCAAAACTCTTTGTACCTCCTAAAGGGAGTTTTCAGCACTGAAAATCAGCTGGACCTGGTGCTGCTGTTTTAGCTGATGGGCTAATTGTGGTGACGGGAAGCACTGGCACAAGGAGCTGTCTTCTCTGGGAGGGACAGCGGGGGACAAAGGAAGGTGCCTGACTGACAGGTCAGATGGAGAGCCAGATCCTGGGTGGCTGGCGTGCTGGACAAATTTGTGTGTGTGTCTACTTGGTCACAGTTCTCTGGAAAAAACCCTATGTTTTTGGTTTACTGTAGGAAGATCAATTATCCACGTTGGGACTGATGTTCAGGCAGCACCATCCCCACACAGTGTATATGAAAAAGGCAGTTAAAGGCAAGAAAAAACACGTTTGCATTCCTATTTAATCCCAACTTTCTGGTACCACTGGTAAATGAGGTGCATTTCATTAGTGGAGAATGTGCCTCTGTGTAATTGCCTGGTAGCCACTGTCCTCCGGAGCACCCAGCAAAGCCTGGCGCCATCAGCTCATTACATAGTGCAAATTCATTAGGAGAGACCACTGCTCTAATGGCAATCCTTGAGAGAGGTTTGCCTCAGAGTCACAGACGTGGGATTGCTTGGAGTGGTAAGTCTAGTCAACAGCTTTCCAGCCCTCTAAAAGCTGGTTTTCAACAGGAAAATTGGGTGTTTGAACAAAAATGGAGCAATTGAGAAGATCCAATAATGTACAGTAACAAAAAAAAAAAAAAAAGCACCTTTTTCTTTAATTTATGGGATGAATGCAACAGGACAAAAAAATCTCCTCTGTATCAGCAATGTCTCATTGGCAAGCAACAGAAAAGAGTATAATAGATGATTAGTATCTTAGGGGCCTGGCAGTTTATCTACTCATGCCAGCTATCTTCCAGCCACCACCCCTGGTTGTAAATTGTCAATGAAGGGAGCAGCAGTCTGCGTAAGCATTTAAGTGCTTTTGCTATTCAAGGCAGAGCAGACACCGAAATCCATCAGAAGGTCTATTTTTCACCAGGCAGTATTGACTAATCTGTTAAAGCCAAGTCACCTCTCATCATGGGCTTTAGGCATGATGATATTTTTTCCTTTCATAGCACCTTTCACACAGGAATTTTTTATTTATTTTTTTTTGGTAACACTTTGTAGGTGTGAATAAATCAAACCTTAGGAACTGAGGTGGAAAAACTGAGGCACAAGAGGGATAGAGTACTACGGGAGAGCAAGAACAGGACTATCAGTGCTGAGAAATCCCAAATCCTTATTCCATGAGCAGACTTTGGCTCCTTAATAAAATCAGGGTTGCAGAGGGCATTTCTCTCCGACTCACTATCACTGAGATGAAAGCTATCGAGCATTAACGGTGATCATCTAAAGCTTTCCGTATGTGTGTGCATTCCCAGGTATGAAAGAGCATGGCTAATGATACCTTGTAAAACGATGAATAATTTATCTAGTGATTGATGGTAGCTCTGAAGTAGATATGAGATCCTGTACCCATCTCACAGATGAGTAAACTGAAGCTAATTGAGTCTTTGAGAGATCATAAATAAATTGAATGTGTTGTAATACAGGATGTTGCCGTTGATATTGTTTATCTGAAAGAGAAGGTAGATCTTGGCAGCATGAAATTACCATGGTGCAGGGAAAGGAAAATTAAGTAAATGCAACCCACCAAGTGATTGGCAGATGGAGTGGCATTCGACAGAGCAAGTCAGTCTTTGTTCGTGTCTGTCCAGATTCCCAACGTTTAGATGAGAGTTGTTGTACCACAGTTGCATGCAAAGACATATGATTAGAGGATGGATAGACACACGGACAAAAATTCCTCATGGGAAAGACATGCTCCATCTCAGTGCTGTTCGTTGTCTTGTTTCAGCTCAGTAAATGGATGGTGCAAATATAACACCCTGCAAACAGCACTCGTTTATTTTCCTTGTATCATGGTACACAAACCACCATGGGACCACATGGGCCATGTCTGTCTCCAGAGGCTAGATGGCTGTCACCCTTGTCCCATGCGCCCTGGTGCTCAGAGCTTTGGAAAACCTCCATCTGAGAAGGGAAGATGCGGAAGGAGGTCATTGTCTTACTCATGACCCTAGGAACTGAAATCTTTCCAGTTCAGGTCATCAGTTTCAGGGTGGAGGAGAAAAAGGCCACAGTGGAAAGCCCATAGTCGCCTTTGATACATCTCTGCATAAAAAAGCCTCTTTCCCCACCATGTCAGAAGAGCATCAGCTCTGAGAGCCCCTGGGAGGGAACAGGTTTACAGAGCTTGGAGGAGCTTCATGGCCAGACTGACCATCGCTACGTGCTCTTCCCCTGTTCCAGAAAGGGAGCGGGACCTGACAGCTGGTCAGCAGCCTGTCTGAACTCAGCTGCACACCAGTTCTATCAGGTGTGATAATATCTCTTGAATGCTTTAGTCTGCAGTCTAAAAAAGGTTATTTGCATCTGTGGCACCTCAGAGGAGGATCTGTAGGCAATGTTTCCCCTTCATTTCCCCTGGAGGCTCTTCATTGCTTCCTGACCTGGTGTGCACCAGGCAGTTCTCCCCATCCCACGCACTCATCTCTCCTGGCAACTACTGCTCTGCACAGAGCTCCTCCAGTATTAAAAAAAATCTCATCTCATCTGTAGGCAGCCGTTGGGCTGTTGCCGGAGTCCTCTCATCTGCTCTGATATTCCTATCAGACACAACGGGAGGAAGAGAGATGATCTCCCTGCTCCCTCCCTTCACAGAATCTCCTGGCTGTGGAGAGGACAATATGGGTGATGTCCTCCCCGTCTTTCCTGGGTGTTTGCTGCTGGTCTTTCCACACACTACCATAGGAAAGGGCAGCACTGTAGCTGTAAGGAGAAAGGGCTGGTCTGGGCTGGTAAGGTTTCCATCTCCCTCCTTATCCACTCCCTTTACTTGTTCCACCTCACAGATAGGTTTTTGTTGTTCCCAGCATTCCTCCTCAGAACAGCACACTGCAAAGAAGTCTTTTTAAAAATACACTTCCCCTCCTGTTGTTGTTTCGTTGGTTTTGAATGATAAATATTTCATCAAATGCCTGCCTTCTAGCCTGTGCTCTTCAGTGCTTTCCAGTTCAGTATGTGCAGTGATCTAAATAGATTTATTTAGATGAGAAGCACTCAAAAGAGCTGTCTGCTTTTCCAAAGAAAGTTGAGTTTTGGAGTAAACCAGTTATTTTGTGTTTAAATCTGTGGAAGGCCACTTGGAGTGACCGTAAAATGTTTTGATGTCCTGTGGCCATCTCCGGTAGATGCCTTGCTTTCCAAGGGCTTCTCCAAAACGGATTGCTTTGCTAGGGAGCCTGGAATGTTTTGCTGCTTAATTTAGACTGTTTATCTGAAGAGGTCCTGGAGTTCAAAGACTAAGAGATGCACTGAAGCTGTTCTCTCTCCCAAGCAGCTGCCTTTTCATGGCACCCATCCACACTGCAGGTTGAACCATCTCAGAATGTCTGTGCAGACCAGAGCATGCTAACCCACCTGCAGTAGGACTTCTATTTCTTAGTAGTTTGATAACCCAACCTGACTGATGCTTCTTGCTCTTCCTTTTTTTCTGGGACTCCAAAATTTGCATGGAAAACCACACCAGCCAACATGATGTTGCCATTCCCCTTGTATCTGCAGCTCCAACTAGTCCATTGCTGGCTTCCAAGCAGTGCCCGGAGAAGAAAGGTTGGCTTTGAGGAAGATTTATTAAATCTGGCAGCCTTTCTCCAAGGCTGTCGTTCCAGTTCTGCCATCCTTGACCTTGGATGAGAGGCTGAGGCTGCAGGTTGCCAGTTGGCTCATTGGCATGAAGCCCCCAGCCTGTCAAGCTTGGTAGAAATGCTGATGTTTTCAGTGAGGTTCGGATTTCAATTTAGTGGGTGTGATTTCATCTCACCCGGAGTGTTATAAATCCGGAGTAATTACAGTGGAATTATATCATTGCATGTGAGAGGCTGTTCACAGCTGGTTCTTCTTAATCTGAGAGATTGATTTGGGCTTTATTCACAATTTCTACTATTATTATTTAAAGTTAAAAAAAAAAAGTCCTCTGTTCGATTAAAAGGGGATGTAAGTATTGCATTTAGATCAAAGACAGACCATTATTAAATCCTTCAGTTGCAAGAAAATAACCATTTCTACACCAAAACGTGAAGGGGTCACGCTCTGGTAAATGCGACCTTTTATGAATTTAATTAGAAAACATATATTTCGTCCAATAATCTTGGAGTGCTGGAAAGGTATGCCAGTTGCCAGGACAACACTTTTTTTTTTTTTTTCCATTTTTTTATTTAAATCTTTATTTTTCCTCCCCCCTGCTTTATTTCTCTTATGTCACTTTTGATCATATCATCTTGAAAGGAGATTTTATTAGTTAGGTATTCAGGCTAGCTTGATTGAAAGGCAGATTTTTTTTTTTTATTTATTTATTTTTTGTTAAAGCTAATGTAGTTTGTGGAGCTCTTCTTGCAGAGTCTCTCTGCATTTGTGCCTGTCCTCTACGGAAAGTCACGGTGAGACGAGCAGAGCAGCGGGAATGACAGGGAACGCTGCAAAATCGGAGCAGAAGTAAACAAGAGGCATGTCTCCCCTCATCCCCCAAACACCTCCGCTTTCCTGCGGATCTCAGCTGTGCAAGTCCTTGAGCTGTCTGCCCGAGTTAGTTTTGTGACACGGGACACGGCGTGAGATCCGGGAGCACACGCGGCAAGAAAACTCCTGTGGCAAAATGAGGGTGGCTCAGAAAGTCTGTCTGATTCAGACTGGTTTCATGGAAAACCTCTTTTCTCTCACCCATCCTTCCTTCCCCACTGAAATCGTCTGAATTTCAGGTTGGGATTTATTTTTAATTGCTTACAAAGCAATAAACTCAAAAGAAGTCATGTGCACGCAAAGCTTTGCTTTCCTGACCAAGGCTGATTAAGTCCAACTAGTCGTCTTGCAGGGACTTGATGCCACCTGCAGCTCTTGCTCAAGCCTTGTGGAAGGAGAGTTATTTGTGGCAAGTTCATCCACGTGCTGTGGGAGCGGGTTGGTCGCTGTGGCCGGGGAAAGGAGCTAAATACCAAAAAATTTGAAGTCTTCAGTGCAGCCATCCTAAACCAGGTCAAGTCCTGAAAAAAAGCTGTATTTGGTCCTGACTAGGGCAACCCTTGGATCAACGCCACAGATTTCCTACGTGTTTTACAGAAGAGGGTCATCCATCACTCCGCGCGTGGGATGCGGCCGTTGCTGGGGTGAAGCTCTGAGTGTTTTGCAGAGGACAGGTTGATGGATTGATTTACGCCAGCAAAAGAAGAATGATCTCTCCGGTCCGCAGGTTCAGAGGCTGCGGGTAGCCAGGGTGAATTATGGAATTCAGGCGAGGCACATGGAGGAAGCACCTTTATATAGAAAAAACCTCGTATTTAGACCAGTTACAGGGATTTCACTTTGCAGTCATGAGAAGATGAAGGGTGTTGTTGTCTAGTTCAGTGCCAGGACTTTTGTACCTCCCAAATTCCTCTTGACTTTAGGATGTTAGACTGCAACCCCTCAAGCAGTAACTGTGATTTAACTCCCACAAGGTCAGGTCCCAGCTCTCCCGGGGAGCTCCTGCTCTGACTGTCACCATTTCCCCGCCAAGCTCGCAAAAGGAGCAGCAGGAAAATTCCTCGCTTGCTGCAGACGGTGGGAGATGCTCCATTAGTATTCACGGGGTGCGGTGTCAATGCTAATGCTGTTTTGTGGTGTGGTGTTTTTTTTTTTTTTAAATGTGAATTGCACGCACACACAAATTTGGAAGAAAATGTTCTAAGTGTATTACTTGCATATAAAAATGCAAGTGTGGTGTGGGGAGATCCAGGTTGGTCTCCACTGGTGTGGGGGTTTTCTGTCCCCCTGGTGTAATTGCAGCTTTGGATTACAAAGATATTTGTTTCTTATTCAACCTAGATAGCTGAGAAAAATGGTAAAAAGCTACAGAATATATAAAAGAATTGTAGCTGGACTGCAGTGATTTACAGGGAGATAATTTTGTTGATTAGTTTTGGTGCTGTTCCCACGTTACACAATGTCACACAAATCCCAGCGCGCAACCAGCCCAGATGTTTGATTTTTATTGCTTTTACATAAGATTGGGAATCGGGAATGGGTTCTGATCGCATTTCCTTTTTTGTGAAGTATTTGGGAAGCCCAAATGGTCTCCTGCCAGATGATGTATTGCCTCTGCCTGGGTTATAGTGCTTTGTGTCAGGCCTTATAGGAGACTTGTGTAATTTTCACTCCTTTTTTTCCTAATTTGAAGTAATTACAATAGCTGTGTCGTCTTCAATAACGATAAAATATGGTTGTGTTTAACAAAACACCGTTGACTGGAAAACTCAACTGAGATTCATACTTGCTTTAATTGCTAGTAGAGCTGTGCGGGGAAAATGGGTAGTAATGATTAAAGCAAAGATGCAGGGTTGGAAATGCTGGAGAAGGCTGTGACTCGGGCTTGGTGCTTCTGAGTTGTTCGCGTGGGGAAAAGCAGAAGATAATCAGATTTTCAATTCAGACATCTCAAACCAGAACTGTATGGTTTCTATTCTTTGCATCTACTTTGAGTTTTAAAATTTCCATCAACCTTGCTTTACAGTAGAGCTTTTTTTTTTTTCTCTTAAAAAAAAAAAAAGTATTTAAAAATTCAAATTTGAAATTAAGCCCTGAGCTGATAACAGTTTACTTTGACCTGCAAAAGCTGGAGGAGGATAAAAGGAGACGGATTACAAAAAATCTCCCAGGACTCAGCACTGGAAATAATGGACCAGGTGTCAAAAGACTTGAATTTTGAATCCTGCCTTTGCACAGACTTGCTGTATGATCTTAGGGAAATCACTTACTAACCCTTCCTGGATCTTAGACCCTCTAGAAGAGTCTAAAAGAACTTGGAGCTACTATGGTAGTTATATGTGTCTCCAAAGCTTTATTGATTGCACTGACAAGCCCACTCCAGGTGGGCAATGCCATCTTCTCTGCAAAATCCAGTTGCTGCAGAGGTGACATCTGGACTTGGAGAAGGTATTTGAGAGCTCAGAGCTCTCCTGAAGCAGACATGACTGGTTGCGGGGGGAGAAGTCTGGCTCTGGGAGGTAAAAGTAGGAGAAAATGAGTGACAGAGCTGAGTGGTGGACCAAAGGACTGGTAGATACAGCTGGGATGAGCTGAAACGCAAACCACCATGTCCTGATGGATGGCAGGAACATCCTGAGGGATGATGCTGGGCAGGGATGAGAGGCAGAAGCCAAGCAGAGAGAGTGGCTGGGAAGGACAGACAGACAACGAGAGTGCAAGGCTTGGGATTGCAAAGATATTCATATTTGGATTACAAAGATACTTGTAATGATCATGGGCTTTTGCGGAAAAAAAAAGCTGAGCCTTAGGAGCGCTGAGATCCCCCGCTGGGTTCTCAACTCACATGTGGTTGATCTGGCCCCAAATCAATGGGGATTTTCGGTTCCTTATCCCAGAAGAAAGAACCTCCTACAGATAAGCCCAATTCAATTTGTGGGTCAATGGCATTACTAGGGATGATTTTGATTGACATGATCCAGATTTTACAAGTTTTTCACTTCAACTTCTGTCAAAACATATGAATGAGTTGGAACACAAAGCCTGTCTCCAAAATGCGGAAAATATAATTAAAAAGGGACTTTGCATGTATTTCAGAGAGCATTTGAATGCTGAGGGTGTTTCGGTCTTTCATTTCAAATTTAATAGTGCTGAACGGGTGAGACTAAGAATGTGGAGTTTTTTGTTCCTTGATGTGGGGGCAAACCTGTTAATGAACTTCATAAATTGATTTTTGTGTTGTACTTTCTCTAATCAAACAAAGCTAACTAGAAAATCCTTTAACAAATTTCTGTGCGAGCAGTGTTTGAATTAGCAGCACATCCTCCTGTGTTACAGATCCAGCGTTTGTCATTTAATGAGAGAAACCATAAAACCAAGCGTTAATAGAAATATTTTCATGAACTGTTAATTTTATGCAGACCTTCACACCGACTAAACTAAAGACTGTGGCTCTTTGTTTGGCTTTTGGGGGCAGCCCAGATGTTGCAGCAGGATGCCCGAGCATAGGGACCAGGCACTGAACGTGGTAGAGACCAAGGCTGGTTGAGCCATCTGCTTTTATTACTCACAATCAGTAGAAAGAGAAAAGGAAAATGTAAAATTACTAAATATTATGCTGAATTTAAACCTTTCGCATTTATTTTAAGAGACTAGTAAATGTTTCATCTGTTTCTTTCATGGCCCAAACCATGAAGCTGGCTTCAAAATGATCACCTAAAAACCCCCAAAACCCCTCAACCTCTCCCACCCCGCAGAAGCTAACCCCATGATAACCTCCCAACCTCGAGCCATTAAGATGTTAAGATGTTCCTTTTCATCTTTGGCTTTCTGGCTTAGCCTGGCCTGCATCCACTTCTGGGTGAATAAGACTATGGGGACCGGAGCTTTTTGAAAAAGGAAAGAAAGCCGATTTCTAGACAGACACCTGACTTCAGAAGTTATGCTGAAAAAGAAAAGCCTCAAAAAAGGTTATTCCCCTAAAATTATGATAAATGGCTGGGATCCTTTGAAATCCCAGTGCCTGCCAGGCTCCTGCTGGTCCTGTGGTGTATGTGCTGCTGGAGGTGGCTTTGCACTCCTGAAGTTGTCTGGTGCCAGATGCTCTCCTGAGGTTGTCCCGGGGATTTCAGAAAGATGATGACTTTCCAGTCCTCTGCCTTAGAGGGGCAGCAGATGAATAAGCCAAATAATTAAGCCAGGAGCTTCTGCTGCCCCAGTTGCAGGCTCATGACAGCTGTCGGGAACGATGCTGAACGGGATGGATATTCCAGCTCTGGAAGAGCACTGTGGAAGCAGAAGCCTGCTTGTGACACCAGCTTTTTTTTTTTTTATTGTCGTCATTTTTTAGTTTAACTCTTCCGCTTAACTCTTTTGCATGCTCTTGACCTACTGTAGTCTTTTGCCCTGAGGCCAGCTGTTGACCTTTGATGTCTCTAAGCACTGGTTGTCCTGTCCTGATTCCCAGGAGACTCGTGATGTTTTCCCAGTGTGCTGGCTGCTCCGCAGCACTCGTGGCCATTGCCTCTTTCCCCGGCCTTGGCGTCCTGAAGGGACGTCTCCCTGGGTCAGGGGAGAAAAATCTCTCTTAGTTTTGACAGCAAGCTGTTACCGAATTTGATTGCACAGGGCTGGCCAGCGGAAGAGAGAGGAAGCCATCAGCGTGCTCAGAAGCAACAAAAAAAAAAAAAAAGGTGGTAATGTTTTGTAGCTTACTTCAAAATGAGATTATCAGTTCCTGCTGCCTCTTTGTCCTGCTGGTTTCCCTTATAATTTAATCAATAGCATTGATTGGTCAGTAATGGCATGTGCAATGCTTGGGAGCTGTATTTTTTGGCCAGAAAGGCTGCGGTGGAGATAAGGGGCTTGTTGCTGTTTGCTGTGTGCAGGGGGACAGGGAAGCCCCGCTGGAGGAAAGCCACCAGCTTGCTCTTGGAGGTGATGGAGGAGGATGTCTGTTTGCTGTCACCAAACCCTCTTGGGCTTCGTAACTCCACAGTTGCGCCCTGGGGGGTTCCCCATGGACCCCAGTGAGCAAAGGGGATAAGGATGATGGGACGGAGGGTGAAACCCTGAGCTCTGTGGTGGTGCGGTGGTGAGGCCCTCTCCAGGAGGGGCATTGACAGCTCTTCACTGTGTGAGACAACTCAGTTTGTATCACCTCCTGACATCACTTTGCTTGGTGTCTTATGTTGAGTTCTGGATTTGGACACAAAGTAGACCCTGGATGGCTGGGCAGGCTTGGTGTAATAACATGCCCATGGCATGAATGGAGGTAGGAGAAGCACCCGTCACTAGGGAAGTGAAACCCGTGTCCCAGCAGGACTACTGTCTCCCTCCAGGATTACTTGTCCTCTTGAGTACCAACAGCTCTTAGCTCTCTTTGGGAAGTTTTTCTGAGGTCTAAGAGCTCACAGGGCCCAGATCTCTTCTTGCTGTTGCTACTTGCTTGGACTGTATTCCACCCAGGGAAACATTAGCCATAGAATGCCTTTGAGGACACAAATTTATTATGGCTTTTTCTCCCGGGGACCCACCTTGAAAACAGATTGACGTATGTATGAATCAAATGGTTTATTCTGCAGGTATGTCTAGATACAGGAGTTGCTCAGGAATAGTGAACTTCAAGTTAACCCTTTAAAAATCAAAATGAAACATTGAATTCAAAAGAGAGTTGTCAATCCTTTATGGATGAGGGAAGGAAGCAACCCTCAGATGAAAACCTTGATTTTTGGAAGAGAGGATGAGCTAGGCGCAGCCACGCACTGGCTGCTCCCGGAAAGGGCCTGGGAGAAGAATTTGATATATATAGAGAGAGTTTATTTCCTTTGTCTCCATTGAGTCACCAGTCTCAGCAGGATGGTGTGCAGGGTGTGTCATAGCTTCAGTACAGTTGCTAATTCCTCTGTGGCTCCCTGTGCCTTCGGTGCTAATCTCACGTAACTCCTTCCTGGTGGCAAGCAGAGGTTGGCTGTGGTTTCTTACCAGACTGTAGCCGTGCTACTTTTCCAATAAAACTCTCTGGAGAGTGTCCGTTGGGTTCACAGCGATCGCTCCTCAGCCTCTCCTGCTGCTGATGGCAACCACTACATCTGGAGGGCTTGTAGGATAGCAGGCACCTGAGACTTGTTCTGGGTACACGTGCACCTCTTGCATCTTCTAAACCCCGTGTAAGTGAGGACGTGAAGCATGTGTCCACGTTGGCACCTGCAGGGGAACGTCCTGGCCAAGGCTTTATCACTGCTTAAGGAAAGGCCACGCTAAGGTAAGCTCCAGGCTGTGGAGCTAATGGGAAAGAAAACCAAGAGAAAACTGTACAGCTGCTGTTTAATTGATAGCAACATTGATTTTTCTAATTGACATTTCAAGAGCAGATATGACAGGCTCTCTGCAGAGCCTGTCCCCCACTGTCACTTCTCTCTGTGCACCCGGTTTGTTTGCTTTCTGCAAGAGAGGATTTTGTAAACCCCTGCCCACCGGCCACGTGGTCCCACTGCTGGAATACCGCAGAGTGTTCCCTAATGACAAATACTTGCTTCGGGAAGGTTCAGACTGAAAAATCAAAGTCCTTTTTATTTCCGTGCAGCAATCGGGTGTTGCCGTGTTTTGCATCCGTACCTCAGTGTGGGGGTTTCTCTGACACGTGAAGTCCAGGTCACCTTCCCGTTGGCTATTGGCCACATGTCTCCCTGGGGATGTGGGGACGCGGCTGTGCTCAGCAGCACGGCAAAGCCAGCGTTGCACACCCCAAAGTTTTCCCCATGTTTTCAGCCAGCAGCAGCTTTGAGAAGTGGCTTCATGAATAAGAAGAGCTGTTACCTCAACTTGGACAGGGTTGGGACTGACCCGGCTTTGAATGTCAAACTTTTAGCCCTTTTTTATTTTTTTTGGAGAAAATAGAGGTGTTAGTTTCTAGGAGTCCTGCCACCTTTTCATTTCAATTCTTTGTCCCTTTGCTCATCTCAATCCTGGCTTTGGGGTGATCTTCTTGGGGATTTTGTCTGGTCTACATCAAGTTCTCAGGCCAAAGACTTGTTCTTCTAAGCTGTCTCACTCAAGGTGGAGACCCCAGACACCTCGGGAGGTTCCAGGGATACGGTGAGGGTTTGGATGAATGGCAAAGAGCTGATGTTCCCCCTTTTCACCCCAGGTCAGGGACTTTTAGCCCCATCTTTGCCCTTTTCAGCAGTTTCTGCAGTGAAATTGGGGTGAAGTAACTCTTATCTCGGGACATTAGGGGACACCCCAGGTTTTGAGACCTTGCTGCGATGAAGAAATGAGATTTCCTAGCGAGGAGCAGTCAGGAACCTGTGGTATGGCCCAGCCAATAGAAAAAGGCAAAGCTTCCCACTGGATTAAGATGGATTATGGAGGGATTAACCAGTTTGGGGTTTCCTGCTGTGTTTGGGTCCAAAATGCTAATTATTGAGTGTTCCCAGCCTTCTCCGACGCCGCATCTTGTAGAGCTCATTGATGCTGAGGGTATAAATCTATTTACTCCAGCCTCGTCTCTTGATTCATTATTTATCGTTCAACATTTACTTTGTAAAACATCTTGCTGTGGTCGGCGCAGCGTCGGCTGCCAGAACCAAACAGACCTTTTGCTCCCCAGTTTGGGTTTTGTCTCTTGAACTGGGTCTCGGGGGGCAGGGAAGGGGGGGAGGCTGGGAGGGGGAGATGTTAAACGAAGCAGCTGATTTCCGCTTCAGTTTGTGGGGTTTTTTTGCTGCCGTCAGTTGTTGCAGTTTTGTAGATGATATCCTCCCAAGGAGCGAGATCAAAGCAAGAGGGAAAATAAATACACGCTGAGACACACGGTGCTGGGGTGGAACTGCCGCTTGTTGCACTCTCCCCTTTGAGACGCCTAAATTGCAGCTTTGCCATTCCACACACTAATTACCCATTGTTTGATTTTTGCATTTAATTAGGAAAAGAAGCCAATTTTTTTAAGTTAAAAAAAGTTTGGTTTTTTTTTTAAAAAAAAAAAGTTGGTCTTAAAAGTTTCTGGTAGCACATTGTGCTATTCTGCAGGCTGGGCTTTGCCTGGGGTGGTTTGGAGAGTTGATCCAACCCATCCCAAGGATGTTCCCGTGTATCTGCACCCCCCTCCCCTCCCATAAAGGTTGGTGGTGGACCCACCAGGTGTTTAGGAGTCTCGTTGCATTGATCTTGCTTTAAGGTAATAGGATGGTTTATTTTCCATTTGCAAAAGCATGAAATAATCCATATCCCTGTACTTCTAGGATCTAATCCGTCTTTTTGCTTTTTTCCCAGAGTTGCCTGATTCTGAATTAAAAATGAGTGGCTTAAAAACTGGTCTGTAAATACAAAATGAACATATGCTGAATACTTTTATTAGATTTGTCCTTTCCCCATGACTTCATTTCAATTTCTTTTTAGTCTTGAAATTGCTCCCCCATCCTTCTCCCAACTTTCTTACCGAAGGATCAAAAATTACAAATCTTTAAAAAAAAACAGATGACCCACTGTAGCTTCATGGTTCATCACTCGGTGCAGTCCTCTCCCATCACAGGCATCCCATCCTATATAAACTCTTCCATGAACTTAATGGATTGCGAAGGATTCAGATTTCCCTCTCCTGCTAATTTGGGAGTGAGCGAACCGGCCAGGCTCGCGTGGGACACGGTGTATCATGGAAAAGGCTGCTTTTACCCCCTGAATGGAGGCAAAGAAAAACATAATGAAAGAATAAATCAGCGTAATGCAGCCATTGCCATTAGCAGGCACAATATTTCCAGCAGCCCCTGATTATCGGAGGGTGCAGCTCTCCATTTGCGGTGCGGCGGTGGCATGTGAGCATGACAGCAGTGTCTCATCTGTTGCAGCATCATTGATTCCCGTCAATAAATTAACAGTGGTTGAGATCATTTGGTACCGTTCTGCGTGCCAAAGTGAATGCTGCTCGTCCCTCCGCATAGATACCAACTCAAAACATCTTGGGTAGCCTCCTGCCCTCCGTAGATGTTGATTTTGACTGTCAAAAGACTTTCCTATTGGTTTTATTTTGTGACAGAATCAGTTGCCCTTTTTTTCCCCCTGCATTAATTTGACAGATCTAGTTTTTGGTGGTTTTTTTGATTTTTTCTTTGGGTCTTTTTTTTGGTTCATGAATTCTTATGATACATTCTCCTGTGTAGCAAGCGTGAAAGATTTATGGTGGAATAAATGGATCAGCTTGGCATACGTACAGTGGCCACACAAATTACTCTTTTTAAGCTCTGTGGAGATAATTAAAAGTAGCTGCGTGGGTGCGAGAGAAACAACAGACCAAATTCTGTCTCAGTTGCACCGGGTCACCTCACTTTGTTCTGCCCAGCTGATGCTGATGATCAGGAGCGGATCCAGGGCATTCTGTGATCTCCTGTTTCACATTAATTAATTAAAGTTTGCACTCATGAAAACACGGCTTTTAATGGAAAAATTAAAACTTATCTACGGAGCCTCAGTGAGTGACTGAGATTGAGGCATGTTGTCATGAGGGAATTGGTGCTGAACATTTAAGAGAAATACAGTGACAAAAGAGGATGTAAATCGCTCGGAGGAGGTAGTAAGAGGAACACAGCAGGAGCTGCCCATAGTCCTCCAAAGAGATGAGGGAAGAGCTGATTTCTGGAAACATTTTGAATCAGTTTGGGTTGTGGACAGGTTGCGAGATGAGATGGGATCAAGGAGGGTGATGGCTTTGCCAGATGTACCAACCTGATCACCTCCAAATCTGTGGCTGTATTTCTGATGGGTAAGAAATACACAGCAGCGAACAGGTTTGTGGTAGCCTTGGATAAGCAAGAAAACCTCAAATATTGCTTTCTTCTCTGTTTTTTCTTATGCTGTCAAATACTGTTACAGACTGTGTACAGCTGAAATGATTTTTTTTTAATTATTCTTTTTTTTTTTTTTGTTAGCTTCTTTAGCTCGAAATCCAGATTTGATCTGGTGCTAAAGTCGGCAGCTAAATCCCAGTTTCCCTTTTTTAATTAAAAGTAATATGGTGAGTTGTGTGGCTCTGCGCAGCGGTGAGCAAAGTGATCCCTGCGGTCCCCTCCGGCTGACGAAGCGTCGCCTCTGAAAATCTAACTGGCTTTTCTGAGAGATGGGAAAACCCCTCCACAGTAAAACAGTGCAGTAATTTGTTTTTTAATATTGCTTTGTTGCTACGCTAGCTAGGAGGGCTCTTCTTGGGCACTGCTGAGAGCAGTTTTAGGCTGGGGAAGTCCATTTTTGGGGGGAATAATTTAGGACTTGAGCATAAAATTCCATTTTCAGACTTACAAGAATGAGCTGCTGTGGTTTAAGAGATGGGGATGTCGGGGATGTCTGGGATGTCCTTTATCCTCCAGAACTGGTCCTGTGCCAGGCAAAGGGAGCCCAAAGCAGCTGCCATGTGTTGCAGTGCCTGTAAATGGGTCTATCTAGGCCAGTTCCTGAGTGTTTCCACTCTGCTGGAGAAAACACTTGGACTGCTCAAGAGATTTGGTGGAGCAATTCCTTCATTTGCCCTCACTCCTTCCTGCAGCTGGGGTCAGAGTTGGTCCTCTTGCTGCTGCCAGGATTTGGCATGGATGATTTGGTTGACCTGCAGGACCTGAGTTACCTGCTCTACTCTAAGCATGGATGAGCTAAAGGAGATGTTCAACACAAATCTTTGCTCTGACAAGCTTTTTGTGGGGTCCCCCTTTCCGCTCCAAAACCCCCAGAAAATGATCTAACCTGATTTATATCCATGGACTGTGGGATGAAGCAGGTCACCATGCTATTTCCGGTGGGACAAGGGTTCGATTATATGAAATAACTGGAGAACAAGGTGTTTGATGTGAAATATCAAAAAATCGAGACTTTTTTCTTTCTCTGATCTGTATCTGCAATACAGAACTAGGTGAATCCTGGTTCATAGTTTGCAGTTTCAGCTAGTCGGCTGCTGTGTGCCCTGAGCTGGATGGTGTCCAGGAGGTTTCCCCGGCGCATGGTTCAGTGGTCCGTGCCTGTTGCTCCTCCACCAAAGCCCTGACCAGCCTTGCTGTGCTGTGCCTGACACAAATAGTGGGAAGGAGGCAAATATGCTTGGAAAGAGCAATGCAAATCATTTAAACCCTCTTCCTTTTGTTTTAGAAGCAGGGCAGAACTTTGTGCACCTCTTCTATGAACATCTTTCCTTGAAGTCCTTTGAGCTGGCTTTCCCAATGTGTCCTTTTAGTCCCCTGTACTTAATAGTTTCTAAATACAGAGGGGTTTTTGTGTTTTGTTGTTTTTTTGTTTTTTTTTTCCTTTAACTCTTGGCAAGTCTGGTGGCTGAATAGCTCTGCTGGGTTCTTCCAACAGGAGTGGAGCACGTTTCACCCGCTAAACAAAAATAATATGACATTTGCAATATTTGCGCTGGCACCGTCTGCGCCAGACACTTAGAGCAGCAATTAACACCTGATCCAAAACGTGAATTGGCTGGTTGAGTGCCTTATAAAAATTAAACCAGTTTTTATCTGATCCTTTCTTTCTATTGTCTTCCCCTATGTAGTGGCAGACAAGTATTCAGCGCCAAGAAGAGAATGGTCCCGGGGCAAGGCTGTCGTTCAGGGCTGCATCTGGTTTTGATTGCTGCCTCTAGATAATAACCTGCAAGTGCCTGGCACAGATGATGCAGCTTGAGAAGTGATGGGTGCTGCCAGTAGCCTGCAGTCATCATCTGGGTGGGTCCCTGTGGGACCCCGTGGCATCCTTGGTCTCCCCAAAACTTTCAGCATGCCCAGAGACATGGTAGGTGTCTTGGCAGAGATTTTTGTAAAAATATATATAAATAATAAAATATTTCACTGGACAGAGATTTTATATTGTAAAAATTACATACATACATTCAATGTGTATATAAATTATATAAATTTATACATATAAAAATACTGTATTGGAGCCAATCTTTAAAATTAATTGGGTAAGTTTGCTGCACCGTGGTATTAAAGTCGTAATTGCAGCCTGGGTTACAGGTATGAGATTTCTGGGTTTTTAATTCTGGAGATTGCTGGAATAAGGCAGTTGATATCCGTAATCTTTTCTTATTGATCAGGTAGGAGATGAGGCACAGACGTTTGGATGCTTGACTGCAGGTTGGTACCTGTGCTTATGCTCGTGTGTAGAGAACGGTGCAGTACGTAAGTGCTGATGTATAGGCAAAAAAAGGGAGTGTGTGTACTTTCGGTGATGCCACTTATCCCCTCCAACTGAGAGAGAGGTGCCTTTGACGTATGTGAGGAACAGAGGCTGCAATTTAAAGCCCGGAAAGTCCTTTAAACTAAATGCATTCATCTCCCACTGTGTCAGTAACAGCATGCACCGAGTACAGTTACGCTGTGTCTAAGGTCAAGTTTGGAGCAGAAAAGAGCGCGAGAGCTATTTATATAATCCCCGCTGACACCCTATCTCACAATTTTTAATGTATTTATCTTCACAGCACCCTGGGGAGGGGGAGTCCTACTGTCCTTTCTTGGCAGGTTGGAGACTTGAGAGAGTTAGTAATTTATCTGAGGTCATAAGTAGCGGCGCAGGGAGCGGAGCTGCGCTCTGCAGTCCCAGGCGCAGGCATTAATCACCAGCCGGCGGTTTTCCCTCTGGAAGTGAAGGTTACCCAACCTATGGATGGAGTCTGGAGAGCTTCAAGGTGTCACAGCAGCAGGAGCAATAATAAACTCCGCCAGAAATCTGGGTGATTTTTTTGTTTTGTTTTGTTTTGTTTGTTTGCTGAGAAAGGCGCATGAATGGGTGCTCTTGTTCGTGGCCATGTGTTTTGGGAAGAGGGGGATGTTGGAATAGGATCCGTAGATGTGCCTGGGAGCAACCCCAGCCCTGCTGGCACGGTGCCCACCTGGCTACGGGTGCTGGGGACACTCCAAAAGCCGCTGCAGAGTGGAACCGCATCACCTAAGGACCCAGCAGGACTTTGCTGGGTGGCACTTGCTGTTAAATAGCTTTGCAAGGAAATCATAACACATGGATTCCCAGCACTGCCCACCTGCAAGTGTGGGGAGTGCTGGGAATAAAGGGGCAGCATTAATGGCTTGTAGAGACCCGAAAAGAGTTTAATAGTGAGCCCTGCACTGGGAAGGCTTCTGTTAGATGCCCAAATACCTCTGCTTAAGGCTGGCTGTTAGCTATGACAACTTTCAAAGTAAAAAGAACTCAATAAAAGTTTCATTTTTCCCCCCTTCAGTAGAATTCCTCCAAAGTCTAATAAATTTCTAATCAAGCCACATGCTCAAACCTTGTCCTTTCCCTCTGTGCAAGGCAGCGAGCAGCAGGAGATGGTGTTTGGGGGAAGAGCAGGACTGGCTATGGCAGGGGTTTGTAAAGAGCATGGAGATGTCCGGGCTTTCTCCTGTGGAAGGTGAAAAATGCACTGAACCCTTCCGTGTGCCTGAGGTTTGTCAGGAAATCTTTTCTAATGACTTCACTCCATGTCTGCTCTTAGCTTCAAGTTTAGACAGTGTTTAGAGGGGAGGACATCTGTAAAGATGAATAACAATGATAATTTAACAAGGAGTCCGGCCAATTTTACTTTTAAATCAAATTTCAACAAGGCAGGCTGTACCACTATAAATGCCAGGGCTATTTATAGTTCAAGTGGAGAGCAGGGATGAAGGGAAGATTTAGAAAACTTTGGTATTTCAGCAGCTTGTTACCAGAATGCAATTTGTAACGAGGCAGAAGCTATTAATACCGCTGCAGGCCATGATGTGACTCGTCTGGAGGGAAGCGTTGTGTTTTGAAAGCCCTGTGCTTTGGGCAGGCTGTGGGGCAGAGCATCTTGGCTGGTGTTCCAGTTCCTTTTCCAAGGAAACCAAAGGAGGTGTCAGCAAGGCTGCCCGTGCACCCTCCGCACATTGGCTGTGTTCAAGGACAGGGGAGTTCTGGGGTGGACTTTGGTGAATTGGCCTCGATGTCATGTAGGATGAGCAGATGCATCCTTGTTTCTCCAATGCCACTGCCTCAGGAAGGCTATTGCAGAGGTCTTATTTGAGCAAAATCACTGCATTTCTGCTCAGCGTGGCCCTTGCCTGGCATTATTTGGGCTTTTGTTTTTTCCCTCTGATGGGCTGAGGAACCACCATGAGCCCAAGTACTAGAAAGCATTTGACCTAATCAGTCAATTCAATGTTGAGTCTGGTTTTGGCAGGAATGTGAGACAGCCTCCATCCTAGGGCGACTTGGGTAAGAGATATTAAACAATGTTCTGCCAAAGCAAATAACGTCGGGCAGTAAGGGAGATGTCTCTGGTTGAGCTGAGGATCTGGAGGCTTCACTAAGAGGGTCTTTCCATAGTGATGGATATGTGCTGTGGATTCTCAGTGCAGGATTTGGCCCTGGGCTGCCAGGACTCATGGACCATGTGAGTAGGGGAGTTTATCCACTCTAGTTCATGCTGCTTTCAAATGAATGACGCATTAAAAAGGGCAATTTCTGTTTGTATGTGAAAGGATTGCTTTAAAAACTGGAGTGGCAAATGCTGACTTCTCCTTTCAGAGATCTGACCCAGAGCAATGCAGAAGAACTGAGGGGTGAACAACCACTTAATGGTCCAGGGAATGGCATGTCCCAAATCTTGGCTTTTAAGAATGAACTCAGTGTTTGAAATCAGGTGACAGGTTTTTGTCAGAGGTTTTTGGTTTGGTTTTTCTTCCATCGGGCAGAGTAAAAGTGGCAAGAAAAGGAGATTTAGGTAAAGTCATCCAACTTGTAGCACAATCTCTGCGTGTTTTGTTGTGCTAAACTACTAAGTAAGCAAATGACCAGGTGGGAAGGGCGGAGGGACATCTTTTTCAGCGCTACTTGAACCCTCTAACTCTTCCCAGTAGCACTTGTTAGCTTGCTCCCAGCTCCGTCTTCCTCTGCAGGCAGCGATTGCCGGATCTCACTTCTGACTTGGAGGTCGGTCAGGACACTGAGGCATCACAGGAGAGGTTTGCTAGAGAATTACCCTAATTTCCCTCCAGCTGCGTCCTCAGCAGTTGTCCCCGATGCCCCATTCCAGCGAGCGGGATCTCAAAGGCTCTGCTTCCAGCTTGGGGACACCAGCTGGCAGCAAACCACAGCAGCGGGGACGGGGGGTTGCTTGTGGCTGCATGATCCAAAATAGTGCTGCCTTCTTGCTTTTTGTTCTCCTTGTGAAATCCATATATGGGGTGTTTCCAGGAGAAACCTCCCAGTAGGGCTCTAATCTAAACAGTGGCAGCATCCCAGTACTTCTGCATAAATGTGCAACTCCACCCTCCCACTCACAGCAGCAGCAAACAGACTCGAACTCAAATTAAGAGATTATTGGGAATACTGAGCAGTACTTGTTTCATATAAAAACCCCACCTGGAAGTTGGCTTTTAAGTAGCTGTGACATTATTAGGAATCTGAAAGGAAGAAACCTCTGTCTACTTGAAATGCAGAAGCTGGTGTGATTTGAGCTAATACATTGCATGTTCATATTTAAGGGCTTTCTCTTTTATTTTTTCTTTGCTGTACAAAGCTCTGCTCCTATCTCTGGTAAATGAAGCTAACTATCCGTATCTAGTTTTATGCAATGCAAGTGGCATCGTGCATCTGCAGAGATCACATTTTAGCATTTCTGCCATTAGATTCGTAACAAGGCCATGTTGCGTCCAGAATTCACTGAATTTCTCTGGTTGGACCACAAAGAGAGCATGGCGGGGGGAAAAGAGAGGAGTATCTCCTCTCCCCCACGCTTGTGCACCCTTGTGTTGGCAGGGAGGGCTGTATCTGTGCTAACTCCCTGCATTGGCATCACTGAACAAAGGATGAAGGAAGTTTCTGAAAATCGTGTCTGTGTTGGTGTAGTGCGGGATGCAAATGTTTTCCTGCTGAAACTCAGGTCCGTGGTCATCTGGGGACCACATTTTGCAGGTCTCCGTCTGCAGCCGGCTGGAAGGAGAGGCAGGGGAGAGCTTCCCCGTGGGCTGACGGTCCCGTAAGGCAAATAAGCAATGAAGCTGTATTTGGAGATGGATGGCGGTTTTACAGTGGGATGAATGCAGAGCTCCGGTTCATATCCATCAAAGGAAATGTAGAAACAGATTTTATTACTGCAAAATATTCTGACTTCATCAAAATTGAGTTTGATCCTTTTGTTTTGGTTTGGGGGTTGTGCTTTGGGGGTGGAGAGGCAAGCTGTGGAGAAAAGCGGGCCTTTGGCATGAACACTTTCATGTAGCAACCCCCACCATCTAAATACTTGATGGGAAAACTGTGATCAGCCCCAGAAATTTCTCATTTGAAAACCAGCAACACCCTCCGCCCTGCTCTGGAGCCACTGACGGTTTTGTGCATCGCTGTGAGAACTCTGGGATATTTTATATGTTCACGGCGTATGTGTATCATGAATGAATTCATTTGTCTGGGAACGACTCGATGGCAGCAATTAAATTGGCTCCGTAGCTGCCAACGTGTCTCTAACTGGCACGAACCTTGCAGGGCACTGGGACAAAAACTTTAAAGCTTGTAGAGAAGAAAGGGGTAGGCATCGTCTGTTGCTTGTGTACCAGGGGTGTCCTTGGGGACAGTATGTTTCACATTAAAGCACTTGGAAGGGCTCAAATAAGGTCCTTATTGCCATAATTGATGCCAAACTAACTGCATGGGGCAGGGCAAGGTTTTCTCAGCCGTGTGTGCCTCCATGTCCCATCGAGCTGTTAATGCCATGCAGGGTTTGGGGGTTTTTGAGGACTCTTCCAGCCAGTGCCCCAAAGAATCCCACCCTTATTTGGGGGGTGCGGTGAGGGGATATGTCTGCATGAATTTATGATTGTGTGTGTGTAAATTATGAGGCTGGAAAATGCCTGTAGGGAGGTGGGAGTCCATAGAGCCCGTGGGACACGGAGGACACCCTGGTGCCATGGGGGGACGTCTCCTCCTGGGGCTGACGGGGAGCCTCCCCATTCTGCTCAGCTTTCACGGGTCCCACCTGCAGCACCTTTAAATAAATAATACTAGTGGTGATGCTGTTGATAAGAAATATTACACGTTGCTGCTTGTCTCCTCGGTAGTTTGATGAAGCTGTGGATATTTCTGGTTTGTCACCGTGGAAAGTGGAATATAGAGAGGGAAAAACAAAATAAAAAGCAGATCCTCTCTATGTGAGTTGTGGAGGGGAATGGGCTTTTCAGGGCTAACTGGAGCATTGGAAGTCTTCTCATCTGCAGTAGCCGGTGACTCTGGGCTCCCCTTGCTCTTCCCATCCCTCCCAAGGGCCAGCGAGAGATCAGGGAGGAAGACCTTCAGCCCACGATGTGCAAAAAATGGGGAAAATAATCCAGTGAGGGAACAACAATGCTGGTTCTGTTCCTTTGTCTTCCTGCTGTGTTGGGTGTTAATTAATGTAACAGATAAGAATGGCTGGGAATTGGAGAGATTGTCGCTTTTTCATAGACTTAAACTTGGCAGGTGATGCCATAATCTTGAATTTGTGACACCAGAGTTCATGCCCTGACAGCAGAGAAGGTTCACGGTGTTGTGCCAGAGGCTTTGGGTTTGGATGGGGAAGAGCAGGGAGGCACTTATAAATAGCTATAAATAGCCTTTTACCTAATAAGGGCTAGTGAAAAAACAATCCCATCCTGATTTTGGCTTTTGTTTCCCCTTGTAGCCAGCCAGCTTGAAATTTCCCATTCATAATATACTTTTAAAAATATTTCTTCAAGATCTTGTATTTTTTTTCTTCTCTGTCTTAATAAATGTTAAGCACAAACTGCTTTTGCCCCAGTCCACTCGACTTTGTAGTGTAGGGTAGATGGTTGGACTCGATGATCCCAAGGGTCTCTTCCAACCTGGATGATTCTATGATTCTATGACATGGGATGTGAACAAAGATATTAAAATGTCTAATGCAGCAGCAGTGCTACAGTTTTCCAGTTCACTGGGATTCGGGGCTGGGACCAGCAGCTCCCAAGCTCCTGTACAGCATCTCTGGGTCACTGTGATCCAGAGCAGCTCATTTATTTTCCTGTTATATCATTGTTATAAGATCAGGCTGTTTTGAAAAACTATGGTCTGATGCCAAACCATAGGAGTTAATGGGGTTTTTTTGGTCTTTTCTTGAGACTTTGGGTTGACCCATGAAGTGACTAAGCCCTAAGAGCAGGCGTCGTGAGAAAGAGGTGGTTTGCCATGAAAATGCACTGAGTAGGGGTTGATTAGAGCAGGTTGGATGCTGATGCCCAGGCTGGGAGCAGTCAGCTGCCTCTTTGGCAAGCGCTGGGCTTTGAGTGGAGGTAGCCTTTAACCAATGGACATATGAAAACAAGAATCCTCGGGCTGAATATATATATATATTTTTTTTTAATGACGGTGTTTTATTTAGCTGGCAACTCTCCCTGTGAGTGGAGCAAAGAGCTGCCACCTTTATTACTTGCAGGAGTAAGGAGGAGGGGAAAAAATGCATCGACTTAGTGCAAATATTGCCAGGCAGCAGAGGCGAACCAGATGAATTTGTTGTTTATTGAGCTGGGTTGCCTGACAGATATGAAATTTTTTGCGTGAACTGTGTCGGGATTTCTCTGGAGAGCAGCTGTTCCCTTCCCCCCCCCCCTCCTTCCTTTTCTCTCTTTCTATGTGCAGTCACTAAACAATTTAGGAGGACCTGGGATGGGGGGCTAGCGGGGACATACTGTAAATAAAAAAATTAATCGAATTTGTGTAGTTAGGAAAAAACTGAAAGCAAAATAATAGCTGCAAAGCTTGGATAAATGAGTTTGTGTTTTGTTTCTTGATTTTTTAGTAAGTGCTTTCCTGCAGCCAACTGCTTTGCAAAGTGAATGGACCTTCTCTAGCTACCAGTAAATAATGAGATATTCCTTTTGTCTGTTTATTTTAGTTGGGCTGTGTTTTCAACTGAAGTAAACAATTTTTACAATATCTGGCGCTGTAAAATGTAAAGCGTAGCATGCGTTAGGAAAAATAAATGCCTAAATAAATGCAGTAAAGTGGGGAAAACATGATTGTTTTTGTGAGGGAAGGTGTTGACCCACCTGGCAAGATGCTCCTCTTGTCTTAAGATTCAACGGGAGGTGACGTTGTTAACACCAGTTAGGAACTTGGAAATGAAAAGCATCCCAGATCAGGAGGGACTGGAGTCAGCAGCGAGATGCAGGCTGACTTGCAAAAGATGTGGATTCTCCCCTATTTCAAAGAAATAACGTTCCTGGGAGCAAAGGGCGATTTGAACATTTGTAGTACTGTAAAAACTCTTCATAAAAAGAGCAGAGATGCTGGCAAGGTGCCCCTGCTCACACATCATTTTGCATCCAGCTGGCTCCCTCCCCGAGGAGCTCAAAGCCCCCCCCGGGTGCGTACGTCCCCCTTTATATCCCTATTTTCCTCCCCTGTGTTAAGAAGTTGTGTCCCTTCTTGCAAATTCAGCAAAGATTGTGGGAAGACCCAGCAGCAGCCCCTGAGCTGCTGTGAGCTCCAGTGCCCCCCGCTTTCAGACGGATGTTTTTCGACATCAAGCAAAGAACAGCAATTTTTAAATGACCTTTAAGGTTCTTGAAACCCAACAGCTCAATGCTACTGTGTGTTTGTGGACGTCTGTGCTCTTGAGGTGGTGCTGAGGGTGAGGAGGGCCAAGGGGGTTGAACGCAGCATAAATAACCACACTGCATTATTGGTGTTGCCGTGCAAGGATGGTGGAGACTCTCCAAAGGTTTGTTCCTCTCCAATAATCTTCATGGCCACAAAAGTTTTAGCTATCTTGTTTTCTTTGCCTGTAGAATAGAGAGCAAAGCTGGTTGGACACTGGTTGTTCCCTAGTCAGTTGATAAAAAAAAATAATGGAAATTGTACCGTGCTTATATTCAGGATTTTTTTGTTTGAGTTTGAGGAAGTCTGCGGCTATTTTGGTTTTGGTTTTGCAGATTGCTCCGATTTCACCTGAGAATTAATTTCTGCCTGGTTTTTGCTTACCACAAGCAATTGTGTAGATTATAATTTCCAAGGACAGACTCCTCAACTGATTCTTATTTCCTTTTATCCCTCTTCAGTACCAGGGGACTATCAGCAATAGTAATTTCCTTTTCGCTGATTTTATTAAAATGTGCTACAATGAATTGTCTCAACACGTGCAAGCTCACCAAATCAGTGTAGATATTTTAGACCGTGCAAGAGTTTCCCAGGGCAGAGTCTTTGCTCAGAAGGCTCAGTCGCCGTAGGGACAATGCTCTCGCTTGTGCTGAGAGCATTGTCACCGTGGGCCAAGGGGCAGATAGCAAAAGCAAGACTGTCTAGTTCTGTTGCATAGACATTGGCGTGCTCTGACCTGGACTTTGTGTGGCCAAGACTTGCTATCTTCAGCTGGATAAGAGCAGTTGACCAAAAAAACAGAGGTGCCCAAATCTGTTGGCATCTGCCATGTCTTTCCACGGGAGGAGGCAAAATTCCCAAGCGTTCAATCCACATCATGTATAATGGCTCTCAGAGTATGTTTTTTACTCTCAGGGCACAAAACAATGCTTGGTGCTGCCCCAAAGCTTTCACATGTTGCTCCTGGAGAGTGCCTGAGCCAGGGCAGAGGTGGTGGACGCCCATTCAGTGGGCTTGATAGGAGCGGGGCAGGTTGAAAGCCAACGTGTGTCGTTCCCAGAGCTGGGACTGCAGCAATCCTGGAATATTCCAGCCGGGGTCTCTGCCATATGAAACAATTTCCTATGGCTGTCCCCTTATCCCAAATCGCTCTGGTTGAGAGATTAAACCATTGCCATATTTTAACAGTAGTTCAACAAATGAATGGAATGAATCCAAGCAAAGATCTTGCATCTAAAAGATGCTCTGCTCAAAACTCTCTGTTTCCAGAGGCGATGAGCAGAAACTCCTCAAATTGTTGCTGTTTGAGTGTGAGGGAGAGGCTGGGAGCGTGGCTAGCTTGAGCTACAGCATTAATTAGCGGAGATCAATGGTACCATGTAAAGCTTCCCAATTCAAATGAGATTATCTCCTGCTTGTTGTAGGGCTTGTGTGATGGGCTGGTACCAGGCAGATTTAAGACCACTAGAACAGAGTATGATATTGGATGGGACGATGCTTATATCTCTTAAAATCAGCTGCTGATGTCCTAAGGAAGTAGATGGAAAAACTGGAAGAGAAGTGTCAAAACAAGTACTTTTATATTCTTCTTCCTCCCTCTGTCTTCTTTGGTTGGTATTATCCTGCCCAAACCCATAAATCCAGTTCCTGGCTATCTGCGGTAGAGAGTTTTCTCCACCCTGTGAAATGTAATTTCAGGCGCTATGTGCTGTGCATAACCTGGCAACCCACCTACACACGGCAGCCGAATGGAGGCAAAGTTATCTAATAACAATTGAATATTTGACTTGAAGCAACTTACTTTGCAGCCTTGAACTATTGACTTGCCACGGTACCTGAGAATTAAAAATACAGGAAGGAAAAATCAAATTGGCGTCTTAAAAGGTGACTGATGTGAGCAATCTATTCTGCCGTAATGAGGTTTTCTTTTCTGTTTCCTATGGCAGCAAAGACAAAGCCATGTGCCTTAAGTCAGGCTAATATCCATCACTGATGTGGCCATTGCATTTAGTATTATCTGGCACTGGAGAAAGCCCCAGCCAGGTCCCCTGGCTTCACGTGCAGCGCTCCAGAAACCCCAGATCACTTCCCAAAGCCTTCAGAGATGCTGGTGGCTGAAGTGCAGCCGACTCCAGGGAGGAGTGTGTTGGCTGCTTGGTAAAACACGGATACAAAATGTAACGTTCAGCCAGGAGTAGGCACTGAAAGTTAAGTATTTGCTTAAAATCATCTGGGGACTCCACCCCAAGTTAAATTCTAGTTAAACCCCAGTTCTCAGGAGATGTGTAATGACTAGTTTTGGAAAGGAAAAGCAACAAGAAGAAAACATCCTAACAAGCAAATGGCACAACTCTGGCTGAGCTCGTGCCTCCTTTCGGAAGGAAAATTCCTGTGCTATTAGGGATGTTTACACATTGGGGTACAGGGAGCATACCGGAGTAATGCAATTCTCCATGTAGTTAGTCACTAAATTAATTCCTGCGTTTCTTTGTCAGAAAGTTGGCAACACATCCTGTCATTGTGAGCAGCGGGGTTAATGAGCACATTCTTCAATATTAATCTTATAATCAAATTCTATTGACTCATCATCTTGTACACATCCTACAAAAATCTTACTTCGTGAAAAGCTGGAGGGTTTGTGCTGGCGGGAGGGAATGGTTCGGTCGGGGGCAGGAGCCAGGCACTGGCTTTGGGCTCTGCAGTTCGTGCCGGGGTGGGTCCCATCTCCCGTGGGATGTGTGTGCTGTGGGTGCATCATCGGTACTGATGATTTACGGAATATTTTGGTTATGACAGGATAGACATCCGCACGCCAGAACTGTTTGCGGCTTTGGTTTCGGAGCTTCCCGCTGATAGCAGCAGTTTCTGTCGGGGGTAACTCGCTCTTGGGAAGCCAAAATAAAAAGGTTAAGTTGGTACATGGCAGTGAACAGAGTTTGGCCATTGAGATGCTGGGTTTGGATGATTCCTCCTAGAAAGGTGACGCTTAGCCCTGAAGATAAGCCCAGGTGCTGTAGGTAGGTGTGGGCTCTCCTTTTCCGTGGTGCTTTTCCTAATCTGTGTCCATTGGGCCCCAGACAAACTCTTGTCACTGAACAGCCACGGCACTTTCGCACAGTTTTTCCTTTATTCTTTCATCCCCTCTCCTGTCTTTCACCCTGCTCCACTTTTCCAATACCATCTGAGTTCAAACCCTGGTCACAGTCAAGTTTGAATAGGGCTGAAATGAGGCCAGACAAACCCGCACCATCCCCCTTAGAAGACAAGGAACATTTTTGATGTTGAAAAATACATTTACAGTGTCACTTTGCATTAGACGTGAAGCCAAAGCCAGCACAGCCTCTCCTCGGTTGGGTCTGAGGCATCACTCAATAGCTGTGTTTATAACAGATGTACATCTTTTTGCATTTTCAAAGACAAATCAGGTACTGGGCCATCAGGAATGTCTCCTTTGGTGCTTTTACATATTATTTATCACGTCTGTGAGTAATGCAAGGGCCTCTCTGTGTTGATGTGAATATGGATGCTGAATTGAGTATTCAAAATGACGGTGCGTGCTGTAACTCAAGGGTTTGGTGCCCAGAGGCCACTATCACCAGCAGATCTAAATCCTGCTTTCTGCCTAATGGTTGTTGGAAGTAATCTGAGCTCTCAAGGGAATTTAAAACTGAGGAGGGTGAATGGAGAGGGCTAACAAGCGCAGCAGGGTTCCAGTGCAGCTTTGGGACCTGCTTTGCTTGATTGGGACCAGAGGTTGGTGCCAGCAGTCACTGCGTAGCCTGGATGTTGGTCATGGGTCATCGTGTCCCCCAAGAGTCCCCAAAGCTTTGAGCAGCCCCACGGCAGCCCTCTTGTCGGTCAGAGTCTAAGGAGATGCAGTTCTGCCGGGTGATTTTACTGAGGTGCTGCGTCTTCCAGCATTGCCCAGCGAATCTCGGGTCAGAAGTGACAAAATCTGCATTTCCACTCCAAAACTGCCAGCCCTGCTGACCTCATCTGGGCTTGCAGCTGAACAGGATTTTCCCTGCGTATGTCGTGCTGCCAAGGGCTGTGTTCGTGCCAAAGCTGACAGCCCTCTGTCCCCTGGCGAGCCCCTCTGCCCGGTGTCAAGCCTGCTGTCCCGCAGTGCATCACCCCAGCGCAGGCATCCAACTATTCTGTTGCTGATCTGCCCCCCCCTGCATGACTAAAGGGTTTGGAAAACAGCAGAAAGGCTCATTTTTGTCCCCAAAGCCAAGTCTGGACACCAAACACCCCCAGGGACCCACATCTTTAGGAGGAAGCATCGGTTTTAGAGCTGTTTCTCAGAGCAGCATCAGGATGGGGCCAGCTGAGGCTGTCATGGACCAGGATTGCTTTGGGCATGATTTGGTGATAATTAGTCCCCGGTCCATGCACTTTCAGACCCCCCCAGCAGTTCAAATTGCATCTGGATTCGGTGTGCGCATCTGGGGGAATTTCTGTCTGACTGACCAGAGCTGTAAATACAGAGTTTGTGTCAGCATTATACTTTTGTGTTGGCATCTTCAGACCATAGAGGACCAAAAATGCCTGATCCAGCATTTATATGATAGAAAAAGCCCCAAAGCCAGAGTTATTGTATGACAGAAGAGCTTTGGTTTCCAAGGCTGTCATTTTGATGTCTTCTTTCTTTCCTTTCCCAATGGAAAAGAGTAAGCGCACCCTGAAAAGCTGGGAGGTGCCAGAAAAATGCCATAGAAAAACTTTCTCCTACCACCTTCCTGGAGAATTTTTTTTTAAAAATAATTTATGAGAATTTTAGCAGTTGCTTTTGGGGGTTTCTTTGAGGCTGTGAGGAGTGTACATGCCCTTGCTCTGCACCATGGCTCTTGGGGTGCACTGGGGCATGGTGGGGATGGCCCTAGGAGCTGGAGCAAGCAGCAGTTCCCTGCTTTTGCCTCCCACACAGCTCAAAAGTGGTTAATGGAGGAGTTGGGGGAAAGGGAGAAAAATCCAGTTGAGAGTATGTGTGTTCACTGCCGAGCTATAAACTTCTTGAAAATACGGACTTATAAGGCAACACTTAAAAGAATCTCATTTTGAGCCTTGTTGAATTAATGGGTAGTGGGTCTATTTTTAAATAAATTTACAAGAGGAGAAAACTTCCATTTGTGAAATGGAGCAAAAAGAGAAGTATTCTGAACCTGATCATTTTAAATGGAATGTCCTCGCTTTAGCAGTCCAGCAGCTAGTTATCGAAAGCCACTGGTTTTCTTTCACTTCCCATCTCTCCCGGTAAAATAAGGGGTCGGGAAGGAAGTGACAGGTGTGAAATGAGCAGTGACATGGAGGGCAGTGGCGCAGGGTCAGCACCGAGCCTGGGAAAAGCCTCTGATAACCCGGGCATTAGCAGCGCCTGAGAGCTGCCGTCTTTGCAACTGTCTCTTAACAGTTGCTTCCAGCTGTAAATGTCAAATTTGGCTTCAAATGGGGGCTTTGAAGGGGAGAGAGGAGCAGAAGGCTCGTGCCTCGGTGTCTGCATGTTCATCCATGAAGGTCTCTGGGTTGTCAGGTATTCTATTGATGAGTTTGTGTTAGTTGTACTGTATTGGGTAAGAAGAAAATTAAGTGTATCCCTGAGTTTAAGTACAGGTATGATCCCCACCTACAGGAATCACCTATGTTAATTAGCTGGCATTAACGAGCAATCGGCAGTAAAAGCAGTGCACGCAGATGGGTCAGCAGAGCAGGGCCAGGCTCTCCAAGGCAGCTCGTGGGGAGGCTGCGCTGGAAAGGCTCTTTCCACACCCTGATTTGGGCTCAATTTGAGCCATTCCCAAATCCTCCTGCTTCAGCTCTGCAAAACAGCAGATTTTGGCTGTGGAGGGAGCAAAGGGGCTGTTTCTGCATCATCCCATCCACTGGCCCCTCGTGGGTAGAGATTGGAGAGATGACTGTTACGATTTACAGTACGTCATTTGGGTCTTACTTTTTTCCAAAAGAAAACTTGCAGAGGGGAAACAAGGCTTGGATCTTAGAATTTGAGAATATCTAAAATGGCTTTTTCCATTTCAATTTCTCAAGTTGCCCTTCCAGGGACACAGAAAGTCTCGTGCAGAGGGCTTTGCAGCAGCTCTCCTGCTGCAGTGTGATGTGCCGGGGTGGCTGGAGGAAGGCGCAGAGAAGGGAACGTTATGGGATGGGAAAGCCGCATCCCCAGCACACTTTTTTGGCCACTGTGAAATTGCAGGTGATGACACCCTCACCCTCAATGCCAAAGCTGGCTCCAAGCTGAGCCTGAGCTGCCTTTGCAGTCAGAGCAGCCCCAGTTTGCTCCCTTTCTCAATGGCCGTGGCACATCATGTTGCTTGCGGTTGTGGGTCCAACCTCAGTGGCCACAGGGCCACGTCAGGAGACAGCGAGGTGTCAGCCAGCAGAAAAGCTTGCTCCAGGAGAGAGTTTCTTGGATATAATTCCCGGGTGTTTGTAGGCAGCAGTTCATGTTCCTGCAGCCTTGTCCCAGGGAAGCATCTCTCCGCAGGGAAAGGCAAAGCACCCGGACTTGGGCAGCCCAGGCAGTGTGGCTGGGAGATGTAGATGTTTGCTGCGTGTGTGGGGCTGAGCTCAGCTAACCGACAGCCCCCCAAAATCTGCCTTGGGGCTGCCAACCCAAAAACCGGAGAGGTTTTTCTCCTTGTCACCACTGACATCTGCACGGACATCCTACACCCCTGCGCAGCTCGAGCTCAAGACACTGGAGCTCTCCCAGGCAGAGAACCCGATAGGACAGTTTAATCCTTGGCTGCGACAGTGAAAATATCAAGGTCAAATGTGCACTGTCATGGAGGTTTCATTTTTCCCCCCACACTCCTCTAACCTTTCCTTTTATATGAGATAGATATGTCAGCGTGCCCCCTCTCCAGCTGGCGGGGCTCAGCTGATGTTTCTGTCCCCCTTGCATGTGTGACGGTTGGGTGGCGTGAAGCCTCCTTCTCTTCCATCCCCCCGGCTGGCCATCGCCGCTCCCCGCGGTGGTCCCCAGAGGCGTGTGCTTGGGGGGGGATGCTTCAGCTTTGGGCCACCCAGCTCCTCCTTTGCATGGCCAAGAAACTCTTGCAGAGGCTGGGGAGAGGCTGGAGCACGGGGGACTCCTGTGTGCTGGGGGCTCCAGCTGCATCCCATCACGGCCAGAAACAATGGAGCAATCCCAAAGTGTCTGCGTAGCCCTTGCCAAGGGTGAATGCTCGGCAGCGGAGAGGGGCTGCGCTGCATCGGCAGAGCCTTTCTCTCCTACGGAGCATGAAAAGCCACCCTGTCCCTTGCTGCGTGCCTGCCTCAAGCCGTGGCTTTGCAGGGGGAAGGTATCTCGGGCAGGGACAGCTGCGCCATGGGGGGTTTGGCACATCGCTATCGGTCCCGACAGGAGGAATGCGTCCTCCTCCTCCTTCTCGGAATGCTGGGCGGGCTGCTCTTCCCACTCCCACCCTGGCGGGGACCCCCCATCACCCAGCGTGGGACTTGGGGCAGGTGGGTCCGATGGCAGCAATACACAGCCCCCCCTCACTGTGCGCAGGACGGGATCACAAAACGCTGCTCGGGTGGAAAGTCACAGAATCACAGAATATTTTTGGTTGGATGGGACCTTTGAGATCATCGAGTCCAACCAACAAAAAAAACCAAAGAGCAAATGCAGCAGGATGAGCCCTGCACCAAAGAGGGTTTGCTGTCGGCAGTGTGTGGAGATGGATTTGAAGCCACCAAGGTCCTGCCAGACCTCCCTGGGGCTTCCTCAAGCCCCTTCTGCGGGCTCTCTGTTGGGAAAGCCCACGGCCACCTCTGAAGCCATGAAAGCCATCCCGGCTGCCAGTTTGGATGCTGTTGCTTGTGCTGACACTTTCTGCCTGAGGCTGAAAGCGGAGGTTTTCCACAAGGTGGTTTTTTCACTCTTGGTCTGTGGTCAGGGAGGAGGAGCAGGAGCTGGAAGGGGTTTGGCCTGTGGAGTTTTTCAGCATTTTTAGGTAGTGAGTTGAATGCATGAAACCATCTCCTTTCCCAAGCAAACCAGTAGCACACGCTGCTCTTTTGCTGGTGTAAAGCCTGGTGTGAGGGCATTCTGCTCCCACCCAGGCGTGCCTGGACATGGGGAGATGGGACACTGCGCTCTGTGTCACCCTGGTGCTGCCCCCATGCTCTTCCCTCCTTAGTGTGGCACCAGCCGGTGTTTCTGCCCGGCGAATGAACCAGGTGTATTTGTAATTTCATAGCATTTAGGAAGGTAGTGGAGAGCTTACGTGCCTGGTGCGTGGGAAACCTCTTGATGTTAAACTGGAGGAGATTCTGTTGAGCGAACTTGGTCACTGGGCTGAAAGGCGGTGAATCAGCCGCAGCAGGGAGGGGAGAAGGGGGTGCAGGATGCGAGGCTCATGTTTGCAGCTGAGACAGGGGTAGCTTAGATGGGAAATACCTCTCTTCGGTAGGCTGTGCCCCCAAACCCGATGTCCTCTGTGAAGCCACCGCCTTGGGGCCTCTGCTCGGTTCCCCAGGGCTGTGACATGCTGTGGGGTCCCCTGCAGCCAGGAGGCCACCGTGACGGCTGAGCATTGCCGTACAATCACCGTAAAGTTTTGCTGTTCTTTATGCGTTTACCAGAAGTCGAAATAGCAGTTCATCAGACGAACAGCTCGTTTAGCATCGCCCCGCGGTTGCACGTCTAGTCCGGGTACGTTAACCACGCTGCACTGACACGTAATTATTCTCCATCAGGTAGTGAACTTCCTGGTTAAATGAATTAGGAGTAATTATAGGTATCACAGTGTAATTGCAACGTGACTGCTGTTTGCAGGATGACTAATTGCTGTATCCCGTGCAGCGGCTCTGCTGTGTGTACACACACGCCGGGGTCGAGGAGCTTGCGTTTCGCTTCACCTCTCGCACTTGGAAGCGGTGGGGTTCAGCTGGCTGTTCCGCTGTCGGGAAGCAGCATAGTAACTTCTCTTGATGGTGGAAATACAGACTTTTTCCAAGAGCTTCCTTCCTCCCATATCATCTGTCTCCTTTAGGGCTTGCATCCGGTTCAATGCCCGGGGACCAGTTGGCCCCCTCTTTTCTTGCCCTCATGGGCATCTCCATCTCTGCCCAGCCGCGGAGGAGCAGGGAACCCACGCAGGAACAGCACAGTCCTGGTTTTAACCTCAGCCCGAAATATCTCCCTGATGTTTGCTCGCATTGTATTTGTGCTCATTAGGTGATGCACTGGAAGAGCATTTTCGGACTGAGAGGTTTTTCCCAGCAGAGAAGAAAATTGCAGCCCTAATTCTTTTGCTGAATTAATGTTTTGTTGCGTGTTGCACCATCCTTTCTCCTCGTGCCCCGACCCGCTCCTCCCCCCGCCCGCCGGGATGTGTTTCCCATCAGAAATGATGCTGAGTCTGTAGTTGCCATTTGCTGCTTGCCGTAATTATCCTACCTGAGTTTTCCATGACTTGGAGCCAAAAGTTTGCTGCTGAGCTTGGCTCGCTGGGAGCCCTATGTTGGTGGGATGTGAATGACGTGAGCTCAGGTCACGAGTCCTGGTGCAGAAAAGCAGTGGCTGCAGCTCAGGAGACAGCTGTTTAAGTGATGCACGACATCTGGCCTGGTTAAACAAAGCAAATAATCACGTTGTAATCGGCCAACCTGTGAAATACCTGCTTCTGTTGGGAGAGTGCTCTTTAAGGAAAGGAGCAACATCGCTGGGGTTATTTTTGTGCCTGTGTCCACTGGGCTTTGCAGCACTCTCAGTTCTGTTTCCTTGGACCGCTGGTAACATCCAGTAGTCAGCAAGCATAATAACAAGAAAATATTTTCTATAGATCTTTCAGAATATCTGCTTCAGCCTGAATTTCAAATAAACATTGCCATGTTTGGAAATCTCCCTGGTGTGTGTCCCCCCCCCCCCATCCTCTCTGCGTGAACTTTTGCTGAAGGGTGACTCATCATAATCCCTTCCCTAACAACAGAAATACCAGGCAGAGCTGCCTTTTGGGATCTGGAGGGTCTGCGCTTGGGTTTTGGATCTGACAAAAGACAAGCCACTCACACGCCCTCGGCCACCAGATGGATTTTCTCCATTTTTTTTTCTCTTTCCCCCCGCCCCGTTTTCTGATTTTGCTGTGCAGTTTGAGCTCCTTTGCAAGCGACAGGAGCGATGCCCTGGGATGGATATGCCGTGCTGATGCCGATGTGCTCCCGGGTGCTTCCCGAGCAGGGGACATCTTTCCCCTGGGAGCTCATTAAACACGGCCCAAGGCATGACCAGGATGTATTTATTCCCCCCCTCTCCCTGCCCTCTCTCCTCTGTGCAGTGGATTTAAGTGTAAATGTTAACTTATGGCTTTAATCCTCCTGGGCAGTGGGTTTGGGAGGTGGATGAGCATAAAAATTAGTGGAGGCTATTCTGCTCATTGCCCAGGCTCTTCAATTAATTCTCTGCAAAATTGCACTTTGATGAGGGATAACTTTAGAGGTATAATTATAGCGGTGCAACAATTAGCTAGGCTGGTGTGGATGTGAGTATTTCCAATTTACAGCCTACAAAAAGCTCGCTCTTTGGCAATCAATAGGTACAAATATATGAACTCTGGCGCATCAAAGGGGACTGAATCAGTCAAATACATCCCAAAACCACTTATTTGTTTCTCAAAAAAACACGAGAAATTAAATGATGATGACCCACCAGTGCTGAAGGTGTGTTTCCTTCAGCAGCGGACTTCTTAATTAAGTTACTCATATGTTAAGCGTTAGAAAAATCCAACATCTAGGACTGCAGGGAGCATTTCCAGGGGAGTGTTGTTCGTTTAGTTAAATCTTGACAGCAGTGCGCTGGGATGAAACCTATCCCAGCAAAGCGCAGGTGGCAGGGAGACTTCTTGAGGCCTATTTACCTTTTAATAAAAGTCACTAAAAATTACCCCAAAAGCCCAGAATAAGAGCACCAGTTTGGTACACATGCAATACGCAGTTAGTTTTACCTAAATTAAATCACTTCCCTCCTTCTGCTGTTGCCATCCACATCCCTGCTTTATCTTCGAAGAAAATTGCTTTTCTTTTGGGGTGTTTTGTGCAAATGCATAGATGCGTGTTGAGAGTCCTGGCCCAGAGCACGGAAAATACCCAGTGAGGAGAAAAAAGTGTAAAAGGGAAGAAAGAAAGAAAAACTGTGCTGCCTTTACTATAGCTTATATTTCTTAATTTCTTTTGCAAAATACAATATCCAAGGATTCCAGCTGCCAACTTTTTCTCTTAGATGGCCTCGTAAATCCTTTAAATTAAAATTCAGCGTTTTCCCCTAAATTGAAGTTAAAATCTATTGATTTTATTGAGAAGATGAAGCGAAATGTCTATTTGTATGTATGTCTGAACACTCTACTTAAAAACATTTGGGGAAAGGCCTTTAAATGAAATAGTTGTGTGTTCATCCTTCCCGTTTCTTGGTGATTCTCTGCTCAGTGGTAACACTAAGCTCTCCAGGTGGAAAACTCGATTGCTGCCTGGAAAATCATAGCTTCAAATATAGGCAATTGCAGAGATATACATAAAATAAATAGCTTTGCAAGAAATGCGTGAGACTACCTCCATTTCCGATGTACAATAGCACAAGGCCTTTTATCCAAATTCAGATTTGTACTTAGGCTCGTGAGGTTAAATTTATCTTTGAGGGGGGAAAAAACCCTTCCCGCAAGACTTGCAAAATATTGAATAAGAGAGCATGGCTGAGAACTGTAGGGGGAATCGAGGGATGGTCCCAAAATTGGGGCTGAAAGAGGGTTCACCAAAGATGACATAATGTGATGTCGAATATTTTTGCAGATACTTTGTAGGCAGCTGGGAGGAATCGTCATGAATTCCTCATTTGGTAATTGAGAAAAGTGGCCAGCCTGGTGAGTGCGGGGATAGATGATGCTTCCATCGAGTTGCTGCCAAAACGGCCGCTGCCGGAGGGGCTGCTGTCATGGGAGGGGATTTTCCACGTGCACATTTATTTCCCTGGGCTTTTCCAGATGCAGAGACCTGCTGGGCTATTGCAGAAGGATTTGCACAGCGCTGGCAGAGATATACATAGCCACCAAGCATCAAAAAATAGGTGGGCTCAGCTCTAACATTCCGGGCTTGTAACCGCTGCCTGTCTTTGGGTTTGTCTCGGTTTTGGGGGGGTGATTTCTGACTGTCACCTCGTCCCCGTGTGTTCCCCAGTTGCTCGCCTGGCTCCGTGCATTTGTTTTAAGGATACCTCCTCTGTCAAAAACTGACACGCTGGAGAAGCGTTCGTTGTTTTAGTTCCTTTCTTAATTTCTCTGGGCTGGTTTCAGGCAGGCAGTCGTCTGCTTGTCGGATCCGGGACTGGAAGGGAAACAAGAATTCGCGTCTCCCGAGGCGGCGGTGGGAGGGAGGGAGGGAGCCTTGGGAGCTCCCGGCTGAGCCCCGAGTCTCCCGTGTCCCCGCCTGCACCCCATCCTTGCCTCCACCAAAAGGGCGGGCTCCTTCCTATGCCTACAGCCAGTTTTTCATCACAATTTAAAAAAAAAAAAAAAAAAGAGAATTATTTCAATTAAGTTGCATTCTTCCAATGGGAGTTGTAGTGGCACAAAGAAAGAAAATCCCAATTTGTTTCAATCCGAGCCAGCCCCAGCACTCCCCATCCTTTTAAGATTAATTCATGTTTGCATTTACGCCCATAAATAGTCCTGCTGAATTCATAGGGACCAAACGTATGTGCTGGTGAAGTATAGAAGGGGGCTCTGAAGGATCAGGGCTGTGGCTTTGCAGTAACAGCAAACCAGGGCACTAACAAATGACTCCCATAAATCGTGTGAAATCTCTGCTTTCGTTGAGCTGTTACTTTCCCTGCCTTGATTTGTAGTGAAGGGGATGGTGGTGTTGTAACTAAAAAAAAAAATGAAAAATGCACCGATATTTCATTTTTAGATCTTTTCTCCCACTTTTCCACTCACTTCCTCATTATTTAAGGAATATAATCTATATATATGCATGTGGAGGTATATACATGTGCATATATATGCGTACACATATGTATGTGCATATTGATGGGTATATATCTCCCCCTGCTCTTGAGCCGGGTCAAAACTATATTGTCCTCTGAGTTCAAAATGCCATGGCTTTTTTCCCAGTGGATTTGGCATTCCTCTCGGAGCCAGCAGGATGTTTTAGGCAGGGAGCCACAAATAATACGAAAAGCAAAGCCAGGACTGTGACTTTGTTTTTGAGCTCTGCTTGTAGCTGATTGCCATGGAGCAGGCTGCAACACAGAGATGCAGCAGTTTCGGGGAAATCGAGAGGTAGAAGGGATGGCGTTTCAGAGCTGGGCTCTTAAATTAATTTTCCCAATGCTCCAGCGATTGCACTTTACCTGCCCATGCTGCCAGGTTGAGAGCTAGTTTGTACCTCCCTTCCAGAGCGATTAGAAACCTTCTGGGAACATATTTAATTGGGATCTAAATAAAATGGGAACTTCATAGATTGTTATGCATATGTGAATTTTTTTTCTTTTTTTTTTTGCTTTTATACCTTGTCAGCAGCTTGCAACTATGGTAACAACACAAAGATGAAAGAGAAACTTGATTAAATCAATACATCAGACAAGTACGTAACATATACTCTGCTTCTTCACCCCCCAAATAGAAAAAAAATGCTGAAGAGTGAGATTGAGCTAGACTGTAGGGGTATCCCCCCATCCCAGCAAATCATTTGGGATCACAATATTTATTTTTTCAACTCTTGCGTTTTCATTTTTCCCCCTTTTTAACAAAATTGGGCCTGTCGTTTAGATTGCAATGTTTTGCATACTTTCAAAGTCACAGGGCAGAGAAGAAAAATGAAATACAAGTTGTTTTGCTTTGTGTTATTTTTCTTACTTGGGAAACTAGATGGTAGTCCTTAAAGCAATTTAAACACAGTGCTTTTGCGAAGCTCCACCTGTGCAAGGAGAGGCGTGTAGGACTTGGTCCCAAGTCTTTTTGCAGGGAATTTTCATGTTGCAAAGCAGCCGGGAAACCGCATCCACCCTTTGTCTTGTATTTCCCTGGTGTATTTGCACGAGGGACGCAAAGTGCTTTGAAAATACCTATTCAGGCCCATAATGAACGTGTCGGGGAGGGTGGCAGTAATTTCAGAGGTGGAGGCTGTGCAGCCCCGTTCCTCCAGCCTGCGCTGGAGGAATAGGTGCTGTCCCTCCAGCCGCAGCTCCCCGGATGCTCCAGGGATGATGTTGTTCCAGCTTCACCCCGTGACTCAGCCGTTGAAGCGGGAATTGCATTCAGCCCTCTGCTTCCCATCCCCATGGCATGCGTAAACAATTACTGTCATCTTAAACCTCCCTTTTAATTTGTAAAAGCCCACTTTTCGCGGGGCTTGAGTTTCCCAGGCTGACAGGCGGATAAACACCGGGGAGAGCCGGCAGGGATGTGCACGGCGAGGACGGGAGCCCGGTGCGGCGTTCCTTGCGTGCTGGGGGGGTGGAGAGGGATAAATCCAGCCAGCAAATATCCCTTCATGCTTAGCCCGTGCGCTGGCACAGAAGGAATGCAGGATGCGGCCCACAGGACTGATGAACGAAGCAAAGCGCCAGAGTTTGTGAACCTTTAAAATAAACACATGGGTTGTTGGGTTTGGGTTTTGTGGTGGGTTTTTGTTGGTGTTTTTTTGTTTTGGTTTGTTTTTTTTTGCAGCACGCAAACTAATTTTTACTTAGTTTAATTATTTTCGTGGAGAAATTTGAACTGACAAGGGTATGCAACTGCAAGGAGCCTTAGCAACCCGAGTAATAAAGAATCTCGGATGAATGTAATTCCTGCTCTGTTTCTACCAGGAGACTAAATAAGAAATGCCGAGAACCAGACTTCTCACTTGCTAGAAGCAGACAGGGTTGGGGCCCCAAATTGAAAGCACATTCTTAAATCATGTTAATGGCCCTGGGATGCGGTTCTTCATTCAAGCTCCATTGTCAGCCATGGGAAGGCTCCTTCTCTGGGTTGGGCTGGAGACAGTTTGTTCCTGTTTGGTAGAACCAGCTGGTAAAATCACAGGCAGTTCCCAAAACTGCCTATTTAAAAAATTGCCATCGGCAAGTTTCACTCCTGGCCCCCAGGAGCAAACTAAGCTGGTGTCTCCTCTTGGGCTTCTTCTGCCTGCCGAGCAGCGGATGGGGAACTCCTCAGCCCTCTTGGGGGTGGATGGGGAGGAACCAACCCCTTGCCCACCCCATTGCTGGTCCCACTGCGTTGCCCTGCAGCTCTCAGGGTGAGGTGGCGGAGGAGCCTTGGGGTCTGTACAGTTGGGTGATGCTCATGTGGAACCTCACTGGGGTTGTTGAGGTTTTGTATTGCTGTAAGCGAGACAGCAGTTTCCATCGGAGAGGACTGGGGACTTCCCTCTGCCGTACGCTGTAGTTGGTTCCTATAATGTGAGTGCTGCCATGCCCTCTGACAGGCTGAGATGAGTGTCTCACTTGCTCAAGCCTTTTCTCTTTGGCTGTTTTCACAAAGTTATAGACAATTTGGGGGTACTCTGAATCACAGGCTGTTATAGAATCAGAGAGGCATAGAATGGTTTGGGTCAGAAGGGACCTTTAAATATCATCTAGTCTAAGCCCCCACCACGGGCAGGAATATTTTCCATTAGAAGAGGTTTTTCAAAGCCCTGACCAACCTGGCCTTAAACACCTCCAGGGACAGGGCATCCACAATTTTGCTGGACAACCTGGTCCAGTGTCTCACCACCATTATCGTAAATAATTTCTTTCTTATATCTAATCTTAATCTACTCTTTTTTAGTTTAACAACTTGTCCTATTGCTACAGGGCCTAGTAAAAAGTCTCTCTCCATCATCCATTACAGTTATGTAGTCATGCTTTTGGAAGTGCGGTTCCTGTGGTACCTACAAGCAAAACTGCCTCAGATGATGTGATCTCCTTGGTAGTGGCTGGCATAAGGTTAAATCTCTTTATCTTTTATACATTTGTATTCTTGTGAAACATGGTTTTTAAAGTCTCAGTAAATGCATTCGGGCAGTTTCTTTAAATAACCAGGGGTGATAAAACGTTATCAGTGGAAAGACCATCTGTTCCCCTTGCATTGTCAGAGGAGTGGAAGTGCAACTTCTCTCCACGCATCCCTTCCTCCCTCCAAGTCCTCCTGGGGTCTCCAGCTCAGGCACCGGTGGCTGTCGTACCCATTTCCAAACCTCCTCTTCCAGTGTGCTTTTTCTAGCTATTTGTGTGCCCCAAACCCAGGTCTCCTAGGAGGAAAGGTGGCTCTCTGTGTGTCTGGCTGATGTACCTGGAGCTCTTCGTCCCTTTGAATTTCTCTGTAGTTTGACACCGCTCACGTGTGTTTGTTTGGCCCAGACCAGGGGGACCAGTTAACCTTAATCAAGGAAGGCAAATGAAAGGCTGGGAAATAATCTTGTTGAAGTGTTTAGATTTAAAGATCTGACATTAGAGAGAGTAAATGTCAAATTGAGTTTAAACAACAGAATAACACTTGAAGGGCCAAATTTTTCTCTGGTGTATATGGCTGCAAATCCACTTACTTCCCACAAAGAATTTGGCTGTATTTCTAAGCAAGCCTTGCATTCCTGCTCTGAATCGCGGGGCTGCTGAAGGTCACAGCAGCCACCCACTAACTGACCTGTGGAGCTCCAGCCCCTCCAGCCATGGGGCTCTCCACAGCCCAGGCAGATGCCAGCAGGAGCTGCTGCCTCTCGCGTCTCCCACGTGATGTCAGACCAGGGAGAGGCTTTTTTTTTTTTTTTGCTTTTCCTTATCCTATAATCTTCCTTTTATTTGGATAGCCCTTGTATTTTCCCTGCTGTTTCCACCATACCTTGCTTTCTGTGTTGACTGTATCTCTATCCAGTGTGTTTTCCACTAACCTCACCATCTAGGATCCCCCCGAGCACTCCGGGATCTCCAGTGTCATTTCCCACCCGCACTAGCCCTTTGAGGACGAGCGGCGATGAGCTGCAAATTGAAAACCCCCATTTTGAATCTATTTGTGTTTCTCCTGAAGGGCTTTTCGTTCCCATGCAGATGCTGTGCTCAGGAAATGATGTTTAATCATCCCTTGATTGAACAGAAAAACAGCGAATATGCTCACATCCCGGTTTTTCTCAGAAGCTGTTAGACAATTGATCAAATGATGAGAAACCTCATTTGGCTCAGTGGGAGCATGGTCTTCAGTTGGGAACTTATTTATGAGGTCCCCTAATGAAGATAGATGATGCTTATGGCACCTGGAATAGAAAACAGAGCTTGTAATTGAGAATGAAGGAAGGTAGTGGTTGTTTTGTTAAGTACAAGCCCCAAGAAAGCATCTGAAAAAATATCAGGACCCTGATGCTGCCTTCAGGTACTTGAGATTACTCCCAAATGCTTTCAATCAGAATTATTCCATGTAGCCCTACCCACCAGAAGTCTGTCGAAGGCAGCGGTCCTTGCAGCTCTACGGAGGGTGAGTGGCAGGAGCAGCATGGAAGGAACATTAATTAAAGAGCGCTTATGAAGTAATTGGCATTAAACATCACTGGAGCCGCCTTGCTGAAGAGTTGTAATTATTGCAGAACACGGTTGCCGGAGGCTATACACAAAATATGTTGTCAGAGAGCGCAGGCGCAGCCCAGAGAAATAACACATGGATGGCTTCTCTGGTGGGATGGAGAGCGGGTCACATAGCACCTGGCGTGCTCCTGGGGTCCTGCTGCTTCTCAGCTCGCTGGGCTGCTCCTGAGGCCACCAAAGCATGCCACGAGAGCAAAGTAACGTTGTTAATCTCTCTAATGAATGAGTTCTCATGGGCAGAGGTTGGGAGCAGAGCTCATGATGTTTTCCTTTGGCTTGCTGTGGCCAACGGGTGTTGAGGGATGGGAGAAAATTCATTAGATCTTGTTGAGAAGACAGCGGGGAAGGCTCAGGAGGGTTTGGTTATGAGAGCTTGGCAAAGCGGTGGCAGGAAATGTATGAAAGGTGTAGACATGTTGGAAAAATATTAGTATTGCTAGTAGAGAGGGGGCTTGTGTGGGGGTTGTGTGTGCAGATCACAAGAGTGAGCTTGACTGGATGAACTGAAGTGCAGTAGGATAGTGTGTGACTATCAGATAACATCATAACCGTGTCTAAAAGGTGGGGCTGGGCATGGTCCAAACTACAACTGATTTTCAGGTCTGTTTGTACATTCACTTTTCGGAGGCAGGTTTGTTTTTCCAAGGGTTATGTTTTGTCTTTGGGGTTCCCTGAAGAACTTAGGGATGGCTTAAATTTTGCACACCCCTCTCACCCCAATAAATCCATATTGGATTCTCCATCATCTGAAGTCAAGCGTTCGGCTGGTCGGGCAGCTCTGGCCAATGTTTGCAGCCTTGTGGTAGGTCTCTTCTGCAGGATGCTAAGGGAGATGGTTCTATGACTGCATTTAGCACGGAATAAAAAATTTGATTTGCGTAAAGAGAAGACCACCATCGTAACAACGGGCTGGTTCCAGTTAGCTCACCGGTAGCTTTGCAGCACCCTGCTCCCCGGCGCTTCATTTCTGCGTGGCCACTTTCAGAATAGCGTGTTATTAGAGAATAACAACGCACAACTCGGCGCGAGTCAGGCTGTCGACATTTGCAAATTAGGTTCTGCAAGCTTATAATTTGGGGTGATATAACAGCAATGTGCTGTCCTCCGGGAGCAGCGCTCACATCACGTGCGCCGGATTCTCACTCCCGTATTATCTTTCAGGGCTTTCCCCTGCCGCGGCTCCCCGTCCTCCGTCCCTTCGCCAGGCAATTACTCAGCTGTTTCTCAGCTGTTCCTTGTAGCGTGTTGCTGTTGGGGATGAGAAGGCAGTACCGCTGCTCCGTGGGTAGAGGTATCGCTTCTATTTTTTTCTCCTTTTTTTTTTTTTTTTTTTTATGGCCAGGATAAGCTGCCCCTGAGGTGCTGGAACAGCTGAGGGTCGGGGACAGCCAAGTGCCGGGCGTAGCGGTGCCCAGCTCCAGAGGGAGCACTGAGTTGAACGGCTCAAGATGGTTATTTATCTTTTGTGAGCCTGGCATTGCTTATGTTCGTAGGAGACTGATTCCCCAGCTTTACAAAATGAGGCTCTTCAGAGGTGTGTAATTAGGGAAGGGCCAGTAAAATGAAACTGATCTCCTTAGGCTCAAGTCCTAACAAATCCTCGTGCTCCCTGAGCGGTTGCTGATTTTCACGCTCTGTTCAGCCCCAGGCTGATGAATGAGGACCTGCTTCCCTTCCTCACCCCTTTAATCTACTGGGAAGCCCATTTGCAGTTACTGTTAGATTTGTTTTTAACTGGCTTTTCTATTTTTCCATATCTGAGGGCATCCCACTCTCGGCCACACACGCTTAGAGCCTGTTATTCCTGCTGCTTGTCACACTGTGCCCCTGCAGCTCCACAAGTCAATGTTTTTCTTTCCCTGATGGAGACAGAAACATGGGGTTTTTCTCAGAGGATTCTTTATATTGACCACAGGTTCTCCAAAACCTGCAACCTCCTAATCATCTATGAGGGAGAACGGGGATAAAACCATGGCACAAGAGGGATGCTCTGCCTTGGGAAGGAGATTGTGTGGCTTGGGCACATCTCTGAAATGCGTGTCTTGCAGGTTGCTCTTAGTTTGATTTTGAGGCAGTAAAGCCTTATTTAACAAGAAAAAGAAAAGCAGCAGCAATAATCATTGTCATCTGGCTGTGTGTGAGGTTTTAATTAAATACCCATCCTTGTTCCTATTAGTTGCTTTTACAAACCTGGCACCTGTGGAGTGGCTTTCACGTGCTGTCAGGAGGAAAAGCCTGATCAGGTCGGACCCACTTGTTCATTCCTGGCTTCTCATGTTAGTTCATTTGTCTTCAAAGGCTGCTGTCAGTGCTTCTCCCGGCAGGCGCTGAAGGTACTTGCCCATGTTTCTAGAGTTCATGGGAGATTCAAGCAAAGGCACAAGCTTTCCTGCCCTCTTTGCGTCTTCCAAGCCCTGTATCCCAGTTCAAAGCCCTTTGCTTCCCTTGCTCTGCAGCTTTGTGCGTAGTTTCAGGGGTGCCTCCCTGGGACCTTTGCCCGGTGATGCTCAGCTGGCTGGGGCACGGGCAGGGCGATGGTGGTGGAGACCTGGAAGCACAACGGAGCTTCTGGGCAGAGTCCACTCTGGGTCTTGGTCCATCTCTTCTTGTTCTGAGGTTGTCTTTCTGCTCCAGTGCCCTTTGGGAAAGGAGGTCCTGGTATCTTCAAGGCAAAAACTGCTTTATTCTCCCTTGGTCCTCTCACATCTCCTCTCCTGAACGCCGCTGAGATGTGAACTCTCAGCATCACAGAATCTTCATGGTTGGAAGGGACCTTTGAGATTGTCGAGTCCAACCATACACGCACACACAAAACCTCCCAAAATCTCAGGCACTAGAGCATGCCCTGAAGTGCCACATCTACATGTTTCTTAAATACCTCCAGGGATGGCGACTCCACCACGTCCCTGGGCAGGCCTTCCCAGTGCCTGACCACCCTCTCAGTAAAGTAATTCTTCCTAATATCTAATCTAAACCTCCTCTGCCGTAACTTCATACCATTTCCTCTGGTCCTGTCATTATTCCCTTGGGAGAATAGGCCAATACCCACCTCTCTACAACCTCCTTTCAGGTAGTTGTAGAGGGCAATGAGGTCTCCCTTCAGCCTCCTCTTCTCCAAATTAAACATGCCCAGTTCCCTCAGCTTCTCCTCATATGACTTGTTCTCTAGAAGCAGGACCCTGCAGCTCTGTACCCTTGTGTCCATATCAAGGCAAGGGATCGGGGATTGATACCTAAAACCTGAACCCAACCAATGTTTCCATAGACATCTAATACCTTAACAGCTTTGCGACCTTAGGAAACAACTGGAAAGTAATGTGTTAATAATGTTCTGCTGTTTCCTAATCTTGCTTGCTGGATCCTTTTCAGTGTTTCTCCTGACCTCAGAGTTATGCTCACTCATTCATTGTGTGGTGTGGCCGATCGCAGCTCCCCGCCGCAGCCTGTACTTCTCCCAGGCTTGGTGGGAGACGTTTCGGCACTGAATTGTTTCCCAATGTGCCCGTTGAGTTTCTCTTAAGGAAAAAGTGATGCCGGGGGGTCCTAATTTCAAAATAACAAATCAGTTTGGGGAAGATGCATTATATTTGTGCACGTTTCCCTGAGCCGTGCAGAGGGAACCGCTCGACTTGGCTTCGCCTGCTTTGCGTGTTCATGGGAAACAAAAGCATGTGTGTGTGTGTGTAAGGAGACGAACCCAACCTCATGCCTCTGAAGCGCCGGTTGCTTTTCACAGATCCAGCTGTCTGTTGATTGTCACAAGAGCGAGTTGTTATCTCGCTGTTACGTCTGGAGTTTGGAGAGTAAATGAAGCGTACGTAGTGCGGCGCCTTGTAACGCTCCCACCCTCCGCGGTGGCAGAGCTGAGAACGTGGAGGGAGCTGCTCACCCACCGTTTCGTGCCATTTGCTGCCATTTTCTCTTGCCACATCTTAGGGTGAGAGATGTGCTCTTTTCTTGGACGGGGTACTCAGGGTTTTCCTGGAGATGGCATGGTGGCTTTGCCTTTGATGGACCATCTTCATGACCCTTTGATGGAGCATCTTCATGATCCAGGAGGTCCCTCCTTGTCCTATCATCCCCACTATGCTCCAGCCACAGTGATGAGGGAGAGCTGGAGCATCTGAACCCCCTGGGGAGATGGCTGGTGGAGCTCAGTAAAGCGGCACCTGCTCCTGGGGCCAGCTCGCTGCCGTCACTTAGAGGCACAGCCTGTGTAATCCACACTGTCCCCTGAACTCCAGTTTCTTTCCCACATCCACAGCTGCTGTGGGAGTTGTGCTTGCTCGGGGCTTTTCCAGCACACTGCATTTTTATGTGATGTTGTGTTTTTCCAAGCTGCTTCAGCCTAGAGTTTTTTCTTTATTTGCATATAAAGTGAGTGTCAGCTCCTCGAGTCACCCCGTGCCTCAGAGAACTCTTGGTCCCCCTCGTTGCAGATGCCCCAGATAGGACAGAGTTAGTCATGGTGGTTTTCTTCTGGCAGAAATTTGCAGCTCAAAGGAAAGAAGTCGATGGAGTGAATGTTTTCAGGAAAAAAATGTTGACTGTAAGAAACCTGAGCCCTGAACATCGCACAAAAACAACTGAAAATGGCTTCACCTTTTTAAATGGGAAATGGGGAAGAGGGAACTCTATGAGGATGTTTTTGTTTCCTTTACAAGCTCACTTTTCCCTCGTTCAGATAAAAGTTCCCTCAGAAAATTTATGACATTTGCTGTGATGGGAGCTGAGCTACCGAAGGACAGTCCCCACATAATAGGGAAAGAGGGGAAATAAGGAGGCAAATAACGAAATATGTCAGTGTATCATATGTCACAGGACAGACAGAAGTCCATCCTGATGACTGAGGTACACATGTGGGCTATATATATAATTGAGGTTTATGGCTCACGATGTAACCAAAATGCAGATGATTCCCTGCCCTGCCCCTGTGCCGGGTTCTCCCAGGCTGACATTTCGAAGGGGGAAATAATTCATCCATCACTGCTGCTGCTGCTGCTTTTCTGCCACCGAGCACATTCTCATTCCCAGTGTCACACACGGAGATAACTGAAAAGCTGTTCTGGGCTTGTTTAGCAAAATGAAATTGTATCTCCTTCAGCCTTTAAGGTAAAGTCATGTCAGTAGTCAAGTATAAAGAATTGCTGACCCTTGTTGCTGAGATAAGGGTATAATATCAGGCTTTTTTCTTCCCTCTTCTCCCTGCTCGATAGAAGTTAGGAGTGTGCCTGCCTAAAGGCACATATCAAAGCCCATCGCTTTTACCTTGAGTGAGATAATGCCGTCAAGAACAGAAAGACCCAGAAGAGTGGCTGGTTCACAGAAGCTGGTGGGACCCCATCACCACGTCTCCAGCACTGGGACCCCTGTGCGTGGCAGGAGCCACCCCACCAGGGCTGCTGCCTGTGGCGTTCAGCGTCAAGCCCAGTGCTGGGGTGGAGGGTGGCTAAATCCCGGCTCCTGTGGTTTTCCGCCTGCTGGGTCCCACTGCCATTCCAGCGGGTGGAAAGAATTCCCTGAGCCTGGCGGGGGCCGCTTTTATCTGTGCAGATACCGGGGCCCCTTTTGGAAACTCTGCTGGGGACAGGAAGATAATATAATAAGAATGTGACAGTGAGAAGGAAAGGTAGAGCAATGAGAAAAGACAACGCCTGACAGCCCGGGATGGAAAGAGATACTTACAGGAGGAGATAATTCCTATCTTTATGCCCAGGGAGGTTTCTGTCCATTAGTCACTTTAACATTAATAAGAGTTGTGTGGCCAAGTCCTAAAGAGTGGCTTATTATGAAGAGTGCAGCCCACTATAAAACATGTCATCCAGAGTGATAGACTTGCCTCGCAGCTCCGTTATCCCAGAAATGTGATGATAGAGAGAAATGAGGGCTGCAGCCCGCTGCAGCTGCTCTCCTGGAAGAGCCGTCCGGCTCATGCTCGGCTGCCGGTGGCACTCCACTGCCCCGTGCTCTCTGCTTGCACCCGGGGCCACCTTGCTGACGTCAGCCCCGCTGCTGGCTGCATTGTGGAAGAAGCTACACAGCCCTCCAGCATGACTGGAGAAGTGGGAATTCTGAATTCTTCATCCCAGGACTTGGATACCCAAAGGCTGTTGATGGAGTAAGATGAATGTATCCGCACTGTTGGGTTCACTTGCTCAAGCTCGTTATCTCTGGTAGCACCAAGTCTTCACCCACCCTTGTGAGCTGGTGGCGTCCATCCATGTCCTGCAGACCACCCGCTGCACACATCCATGGGGCTTGTTAGTTCCAGTATAGCAGACAGGAGAAGTCAAAAGCCATGTTGTGTTATAGGTGCTGGACTTCACTTTCCATGTGTGCACAGTCAAGTGACACACAGAGATATTAGATGGGTCTCTATTTGGGCTTGCTGCCTTTACCAGAACCACCAACTCATCTACTATGCGTTCCTGTCCAACCTGCTCTAGGTGAACCTGCTTTGGCAGGGGGTTGGACTGGATAATCTCCGAAGGTCCCTTCCAACCCCTGCCATTCTGTGATTCTATTGCTGAAATGCCTCTTGGAGAGAAATCTCCCTACTGTCCGTGCAGCCTTTGCCTCAGGGGAAGCTGCCATCGGGTGTGTAGGGCAAGGTCCAAGCTCTGCTGGTAAGCTGGCTTCCAGCTCCGTTGGTGACAGTGACATTCCTGAATTAAGGAGGGCGTTTCAAGTCCATGCTCTGTGTGGTTGCCAGCCTTGGAAGTTTTGCCAGCTCTGTTTTAATAATGATGCCGGGCAGGTAGATTGTAAACTTATTCAGAGAAGAGCGCCATGGAAGCAGGGGAGGTGATGGAGCCATTTTGCGTTGGGAAGGACTGCCACAGGGTGAGCTTGGGCGGGAATGGTGCGGGAACTGCAGCCTCTAACAGCAGTAGCAGGTTTTTATGCAGCCCTTTCAGCTTTGGGTCTCCCAGTGCTTCATGAAGGAAACAAGCATAATTTCTTTTGTTTTTCTCAGCAGATGGAATTGAGCAGGAGACTTTCATTGAATGGTTTGAGGGTGCGGGTATGCGTCTGCTGCTTTTGAATGGACTCACCAATAGAGTTAAGTGGAGGAGAACAGAATTTGGGGGACGGGAGACAGAGGGTGAGTTAGGCTGACATTTAAGAAATAAAACAAGGGGCTGCCTGAGAGTGGAAGGAGGATGATCTCTGATTATCTGGGCTTGTTCTCAGTGCCTTGGAATCAATAGCTCATTCCTCACCGTGCAAGGGTGGAGCAAGACAGCCACGCGTTTAGTTTAACAACCAGAAAAGAAAAGCCAAGAGGGAGAGTCCAGGGCCAGCTGCTTTCCAAGGCTGACGACCACCTCCTCCAGCAGTTTATGGGACAATTTGATGGTGCAAAGAGCCACCTGGTAAAGCTCATACAAGGCTCACCTGAAGGATGCTCAGGTGCTTGCCGACAGCCCTTGTCCGCACACCTTCAGGGGAGACCCACAACGGCAGCAGCCTCCTCGTCTCGCCCACGTACGCAGGTTGCCCTTTCCAATTTGGCAGCTGCCAGGTACTTTTTAAATGCTTCAGCAGTGTTCCCTTGGTAACACTTGCAGATGCAGATTGCAATGTGTGTGGGAGAAATATTGAACTCTACATCCAGCCACTTAATTACACAGTGAGGACCGTCCCGTTAGCGCATTAAATGCACGGCTATTGCTATTTCTCAAATGCAGTCATTATTTTTAGCTCTGACACGTTGCAAGGATCAAGTAACTGGCTGGATCGGGTGCTCTCGACACGGTGCCGGGGAATTCGCATGGGGGAACCCTTGGGATTTACCGTGTAAGTTAAGACTGGCCCCGGCTGCCAAGGACGAGGCTGGATTTCCCCAGCCGTCCCGATCGGCTGCCGCTGCATGCCCGGTGGGTTTAGGTTTGCTCTGGTGTTGGGCTGGACCAGTCACGGTGTCTGCTGCAGCTCTACCCTGTGTTTGGGGGGGGTCCAACATAGCATCGCTTGCTGTGAACTTGGTGCCGCCTCCAGCAAGTGCTCCTGGGTGCAACAAGGCTCCTCTCCCGCTGCTCCATGCAGCATTCCCCATCCCGAGGAATAACCAACACAGCGTGCAAAATCACTTACGCCAAAGGCTTTAAAGCAAAGAGGGGTGGGGGGGAATGAGGCGTGGGGGGGAAATGAACTTCCTGTTCATTCCATGGCAATCTGGGTTCATTATAGCTCCCTGCCAGCTCTGGTCTCCTTCTACCAGCGGCTTGTTTTATTAATTTGTCCATCTGCTTTGAGGGAAAGTGAGTGAAGTGGTACGGGGGGGTTTTCTCTTTCCTTTTTCAGTCCAGGAAACAGAAGAAAAAAATCAGCTGGGAAATCTAGGCCATCCCATTGTGGCTCAATCTGGGTCTTGAAACCATCAAGCTGGGCTTATTTGAAAGTGGTCATTTCTTTCTCGGTCTCAGTCTTTTGATTTTATTTTTATTTTATTTTATTTTATTCAGTCATCTGGAACAAGCAGGCGCAGAGGGGAGGTGAAAGCAGGGAACACTGATAATAGTTCTTCAGCAGCAAGTTGGGCATAAAATAGCTTTATCTGTAGGTTTTGTCCTTTTTTTGCTCCCATTTGCAGCAGTTGAAAGGCATTTGCAGAGGGGCCAGGGCAGGTGGGCACAGGCACTGTAGGAAGGCTGGTTATCCCCGGGCTTTGCAAAGAGGTTGTGCTGGCAGGAGTTGTGCCATGTGAGGTGAGCGGCCCACCCCGATAGTTGATATATTGCTGGAAATCTCTGTCCTTTCTGCACATCGAGCATCGTGGGGAGGCCGTTGGCAATTGCTCCCATGTCCGTTCCTCTGACTTCAGCTACAGGGCAGCAGTGCCTGCATCCACACCTGCTCCTGCACCCACCGCTGCCCCAGTAGCATCCCTAGTCTTAGGAGAAACACATCAGTAAGTTGAAGGCTTGCATGTTCAAACTGTGGGGTTTTTTGGCCCACGTATCCCAGCCGACAGCCGCCCTGACTTGAGTTTTTACCCCAGAGTGTTTCCGTTGGGTTTTGCTGCCTGCAAACCCAGATCTTGCTGCTTTGATGCAAACTCATTCCCTGCAGCCTCTGAATCCAGCTCTTGCAACCACTCGCTAGTTCATTTTAATCATGTCATGAGCCCAAAACTTCACAGTTCTCTGCTCTCGCGGCACGCAGGATGCTCAGAGGTGTGCATGACAGTTGGCATGGGGTACCTGCTCACGGTTTCCCAGAGGAGGGAGAGACGTGGATCCCCTGTGCTCTGCATGTCACACTATGCCCTCTCCTGCATTAGTTCACCCTCTTCTATGTGAACCTTTCTTTAAACCCATCCTGTGGATTTTTCCTCCTTCCCCCAGACGGTCTGTTATCCCTGTTAGGTCTCACAAGGTGGCAGTGTTATTGCTAGTCCACCAGTGGGTTGCTTGCTATTTGTTCAGCACAGTAAATATATCTGTTTAAAGTCAGCTTTGATATTGGTTGCGATGCTGCAGAATGTGTTTTATAATATAGGAGGAAATACTGGGTGCAGGTGGCTGAGAGCAGCCCATCCCTCTGCCTGCCACAGAGGGTTTGTCCTCCAGCATCCGCTGGAGAACATGGGACACGGGATATTGCCAGCGCCTCCAGGGACCGGGAGTCACTTGCAAGAGCAGACATTAAAGCAGCCAGAAATATTTTCTTCAACTGGGAAGCAAAAACTCATCTGTGCTGTCGTAGTAAGGTCCCCGACCATTAACAGAGGCAATCTTTGTTGCTGTTGTCTGGTTTCTATGTTGTTTTGTTGCCCTGGTTTTCCAAAGGGGCTGGTGAGCAGCAACCACAGCAACAGAAGTGCACTTTGGTGAGCACAGACGACCTGTTTGCTCAGAGCCTGTTGCCTGGGGCTGCTGCTCGCTCCCCTGCAGGGACAAATAGGTTTGGGGAAGCAAAATGAAGATGGGGATGGGATGTGCGAGGCCGGGACGGTGCTGCTCATCGCATTAGCACCACAGATCAGCATCTTGGCAGAGATGGAGGTCACCCCGGAGCAGGGGGTGCAGGTGGAGCTGCCCCGGCTCTGCCCCACACCTTCCCGCACCCACCACAAATACCAAATTTGGTATCAATACCAAATTGAAACCAATTTGGTTTCAAACCAGAGACAAATATCAGGAGGCTGGGAGCTAGGAGAAAGCCCAAACTCTGCCCATGTTTTCATGTCCCAGTCCCTCTGCTGCTCCCCGGTGCTTTGAAGCAAAGCCTTGGGCTAGAGGACAGGCACAAGAACGTTTTCCTGGGCAGTATTTCCTGCATTTATCTACTGCTGCTCTGCCTCCCACCTCGCTGTCTCCTCAATGCTTGAATTTCCTACTGCGTGGGCACACGGGGCTCTCGGAGCCAAAGCCCCCAGCAATACCAGGGGGGTTCGGTGGCCAACACAGGATATCAGGGCGGGAGGGAGCTGAGATGGGTTGCACATTGAGGCTGTGTTGCTGCTGGACACACAGACGCCATCTCAGCGCTGCCGCGTGGCCAGGCAAGTCCTTTCACTCCTCCTGTGCTTCTGGAGACCCCTGTAAAATCCCAAGGGGAGAGCAGTAAATCCCAGTTGCTGCAGAGCTGCACGTGTCACCAGGGTTGTAGGGTGTCCTCTCCGCCACCCCAAATCTGGGCAAGACGGTGCATCACGCAACGGTGAGCTCTGTGTCCAACACTGCTGCTGACTATATCAGACCCAAAGCTGCTCTGGTGGGTCACCCTTTTGGTGGTCACCCCAAACTATGCATCAGCCAGCACCAGGTGTTGGGGTGCTGGTGTTGGGGAGCTGGGCTGTGCACTCTCAGCTGCCTGCACGCTGCTGCTCCCTGACAATAACAAACTTTATGGCTCACAAATGTGATTTCCCATCTTTGCAGCTCCATCTGCATCGCTTATTGATGGAGCAGAGATGAGGTAGCTGGGCATCACCATTATTTTCTTTATTGAAAAGCTTCTGTGTGTCTCCGTTGCTATAGTATGGCAGGATTATGGTTTCAGAAAGTGCTTAGCTTATCATGTGCCCAACCTGACAGATTTTAGCCTAAAAAGTTTAACGTTGCGCATGTGCTTAAGTGCTCGGCTGAACGGGAACCCATAGGATTGTGTAAGCATTGAAATGTTTTAGGTAGAAGTCCTCACAAGCACTGAGCTGATCTCCAAGTCCTCGCTGTTGCTGAATATTGATGGGAGTAAATGTCATTTTGAATGGCTGAGCCTGTGCCGATGGGGGTCCATTGGAGGGGCTGGAGAGGGGTTTATTAATTGTGCAAGCTTCATCAGGCATGGAGATGGGAGCTGTGGGACTCTCCTGTGACTCCACGCTAAAACAAGCGGCCCTGGAGCTCAGTGGTAGCAGCGACGCTCTGCTCTGCGGCCGCAGGCACGCACACATCTGCCGGCCAGAGCTCTTGGCTCTTCGCTGGGTTTCTCATTTCTTTGGTGTGAAAGGAGCTTGTGAAACCCAGGGGACTCCTCGCAAGCGGAGGGGTGACCGGGATCTCTGAACATCAAACGCTGGGGAGCTTTTCTGAAGAGTGAGCTCTAGGCTTTGTAGTTTGCGCCCTACCCCCCCATCTCCCCATGGGTGACGGGGGGGATGAATTTAAAGCAGCACCACCCAGCATTCCTGGATGAGCATTGGCCACGCGAAGCATAGGCAGATGAAGCATTCAACCCAAAGCATTAGACTCCCTGCGAGGAACGGGGAGTTGGACTCCTTGATAGGACAAGGGCTAATGGTTTTAAACAAAAAGAGGGTAGATTCAGACTAGATATAAGGAAGAAACTTTGTGCGATTAGGGTGGTGAAACGCTGGCACAGGTTGCCCGGAGAGGTGGTTGATGCCTCATCCGTGGAAACATTCAAGGTCAGGTTGGATGGGGCTCTGAGCAACCTGATCTAGTTGGAGATGTCCCTGCTCTCTGCAGAGGGGTTGGAATAGATGGCCTTTAAAGGTCCCTTCCAACCCAAACCATTCTATGTTTTTTTGATCCTTGTGGGTCCCTTCCAACTTGAGATATTCTATGATCTACAAGAAGGAATTTAATACCTTCTCCTTTTATACTAAAGAATTAAAAAATCCTCTCTCTGTGTGTTCCCATCATTTAGCAACACCCAGAGTAGCAGGTTTTGCCTTCAGCATCGTGCTTTGATGCTGTGGTCATTGGGGTGAGCCTTCGCGGAACAGCCTGGTGCCTCTGCCCGGCTGCAGTGAGGGCTGGAGCCTATCGCTCCTACCCATCATGTAAACAACTGGGGACCCAGAGATCCGGATTAAATTGCGATGGAGTTGGGCTTTCTCCAAGCCTCAGCTTTAGGCTTATATCCCAGCCATATGGCCAAGGACGCCACTAACTTCTCTCCATCCAGCCTCCCTGCAGAAGGCATCTTGTGATGCCTCGCGTGCGTCGCCGTAGGGCTTTCAGCATTGTTACACTCGTTGCTGATAAGAGTAATATATAATATTGATGTAGATCATCTGGCAGTCTTAAAGTGCTTTTAAATTGATGATCTGAGCATCAGAACAAGTGTTGGTTGTAAAATGAAACCGCTGCCGTTCTGCGGTATTGCAGGCGCAGCCTGAGCCAAGATTTTGAAGTAAAAGGCAATTTCGGGGACAAGTGAGAGTTTTTTTGTCAACCTCTTTTGAATAATATCGGTTTGTTTGCTCTCAATTAATATATATGCTTTTCCAAAATATGTCAATTAAAAAAAATTGTGAAGGAGTTATAAACACTTTTTTTTTTTTTTTTTTCTGAATTTGATTTCATGGGGTATTTCAAAGCTTTCCTTTACAAATTCAAAGCTTTTTATTGGGAATTTTCTGCAGAGGGTTTTTTCCCCGCATTTCTTCATGCTGTTCCGTAACATGTTAGAATTGGCAGAGCACAGAGTCCAACTGCTTTGTTATTGCACAACGATAAGATGTTGCTCCAAAACCTTTCAGTCTGTCGCCTGTAACATCTGCTCGTAATGACTGTAAAAAAGTAAAATAAAAAAAATGTTTCAGTAGCACATGTCAGTAGTGAATAATTCCACACTGCTATTAGTACTGCACCAAGGAACTACAGAAACCTTGTCAAAATAACCTACAAAACCACGAGGAAGAAAAAATACTGGAATTTCTAACTTTTTGTCTTTTTTTTCACTCCGCCGTGTTTTTTCAGAAATGCTCTTGGCAATGCGGGACTGCGGGACTGCGAGGGCTTTGTGATTCAAGGTCTCCTGGGAGCGGGGCGCAGCCTCGAGAAGAAAGTGATGGTGTTAATTTGGGGTGCAGGTAGTATTTCTGTTGGGGTGGGAAGGACATATGCCTGCACTGGGATGTGCTGAGCAGCTCGCTGAGCAATTCATCCTGGGCAAATGCTCGGTTTGGGGTTTCCCCCTGTGCCTACTTGGAGCACAGCACAGGAACGGAGGCAAGTAAGTAAAAATCCAAGCTTGACCAAAATTTTCAATTTTGGTGGAGGAGGCAAGAGTTCGGGTTTACAAACTCAGCCCATAGCAAGAAAATAGGAAATTCCTAATTACCAATCTGGAAATGTATCCTTAAAAGATGTGACACAACAAGCCCAGCTTTGTGGCAAGGAAAATCTGTGATTTAAATTTTAATTTCAAAGGCGCTGGATAAAAACCAGGAAATCTGGAGATGTAGGAGGGCGCAGCAAGGCCTGAGGAACACAGGGCACAAAGTGTCTTCATGAAGATTAAACCCAATATTGCTGCGTTATCTTTCAGAGGATTGTGCAAGAGAATTGTTATGAAAATATGGAGGTAATAGTTATATTATCCTCTAATATTAAATTCAAACAAAAGCCTATTATGTTTTTGTATCTGAAATAACTTTTTATCTGCGCTGGGAAGTCTGGTGCAAGTGGGCTCCTGCTGCAAATTCATCATCTCTTGAGGTGCCTTTGTCAGGGCTGGAGAAGTTTGTTTATGGTCTTGCTCACCCAAGTAAGGGACAGGACCAGTGACATGAGGAAAGGCTTGTGACCTGGGAATATCGGGTGCATGGCTGGCCCCAGCGATGCCCCATGAAGTTACTGGTTCTGGTCGGGGCATCACAGGCTGCTCCCAGCCCTACTCGTGCAGGAGGGCTCTTTTGCAGGGCAGTAATTGTCCCCTTGTCCTCGTCAGCTCAGGCAGAGGGGAAATGTCACACAACATATCTTTGTGCAGAGACAGGGAAAATTCTGGCTAGTCATAGGTCTGGCTTTCCAGGGGCTATTTCTGCAACGTGCAGCTCAGTAAGTGGGAATATAAGCTCAGCAGCATCAAGCATGAGCAGAGGGAGACAGTAAATCTGGCTTCGTATTTTGCTGTGCCTTGAAACAGTGAGAAAACCTTCCCGTGGGTCATCTTTGGCTCCGTCTCAGCATCTCTCTGTAGCATGGACATCCCCTGTCTTGTGACAGTGACGGGGACCTCCTTTCCCAAAGCTGCAGGAGGTGGCTGAAGGAGGCCCCTCAGCTCTCCCTGAATACACAGTCATGGCAGAAAACCTCTCTCCAGTGCCCAAGAGCCCATCGGGATGGCAGGTCCCAAAGAAAGTTTCTGGAGCTAGTCTCTGACTTCATAGCATGGCATGGAGGCACCTGGGCCACCCGCCTGTAGCAGAAGAGCCAGTTCCTGGCGCTGTGCACAAAACCATATGGAAGAAGCAGCATTTCTCTCCCACGCTTCTCCCCAAGAGGCCCATCTGAGAGATGACATTTTTTCTTTAATCCCCTGATTTTTTTCCGGAGTCTGAATTAACATGTGAAGCCCACGAATGAGGATGCTTTTTTATTCTCCCTTCCTTTTCTTTTTTTTCTTCTTTCACTAAAGGCTCCAGCGTGGGGATGTGACTCGAGGAATGGGCTGCTTTGAGTATTTTAGTCATTTGTGTATCCAGAAAAAGCCAACCTAATGGCGTCTCTGTGCGGGGCGGGATCACTCAAGACATGCCTCATTAAGTGGATCTCTAGGAAAAGAGGAGAGCTGAGGGGAGATAATTGCGACGCTGCGTCTCAGCCTCACAGGGGTGGGTTGCAAGTGCGTATGTCGCCTCCAGCGAGGCTTGGCTTCCTCAATCCCCTGGTAGTTTGAAAATGTCACTCTTCATCTTCACCCTATTCATCAAGTTTCATTTTACCAGGGAATGGCCCCAAAAAGGGATGAAGGGAGCTGTATTACGAGACTTTCCAGGGTGTAGCATTGTATGGAGAACAATTGTCCCTGGAAGTATATAAACTTCTGCTGCTTTATCCCTTGCCTGCTAAGTCCCAAAGCTTGTTAAATCCAAAGGTTTGTAGCAATGGTTTAATGTCTTAAGCACTGACCCAAATTACCTGCTATCTGTCCTATAAGTGATTAGAAAGGCTGCAGCTTGGGGAAAGATTGTCTCTTCCACGAGCCTTCCCATGGCCCGACAGTTCGGCATTTACAAGTTTTACTGGTTTAGAGTGCATTTGATAGCAACAATTTCACTTTTACTTATTGTAATGCTTTTTTTGTAAGCAGATTGGTTTGGTTTGAGTTTGTTTTTAAAAGCCTTATTCTTCTCTAATCCAGAATAATACTATCTCTGTGGCTTTTAACGTGATTAAATAAGGACAGCCTATGACGACACTGGGCAATTTGGTTTCTCAAAGTATATTGGATTTAGCACCGAGTGAGGCTGCTGGGCCATAAAAGGAAGAATTTTGGTGGGCTGGTTTGGGCAGTCCTTAGTTCAACCCCCATATTCTCCCTCAAGGTCACTGTAGTACAAGTGCTCCATAATTAAAGGGTGGAAAAGGAGAGCCCTTTTCAATCGGTTTTAGCCCCGTCTCTGGGTCTGTTACACTGAGCTGCGCCACATTCCCCACCCGTGATGCAGGAGCTCTTAACATCACAGGATTTCCTTGCTTAAAAGCTTGTTGGTGACCAGTGACGGGAGAAGGAGTGAGGTAACCTCTGCATTGCCAGGGCTGTGGACTTGTCCACCATTCAGTATTGGCTCTGCAAAGCTCTTGAGATCATGTAGCCAGCATTTCCCATCCTCTCTCCATCACCCTCCTGCATGTGTTCTGCTCTGGAAGGGAGACGCTGAAGCACCCAGGCAGGACCCAGGAGCAATTAGTTCCCTGTGTGATCTTGTGCCAGTCACTCAACCTCATTATGTCTCGCTTCCTTTGTACTTAACCAGCGGATAATCTCTGGCAAAGTAGCTTTCCGTAGGGTGCTATAGGATAAACCCATTGGCAGCTCTGGGGTGCTCGGAGGTGCTGTGCTGCAGGGACGTGCCAGCTGCTGAGCCCATGGCATGGATGGGCAATGAATCCACTGAGCATGCCAGAAACCTGTAAATACAGCAGAGAAAAGAAGTTACGGGGGAAAATAGAGTGCCTACTTCTTATTATTGCCGCTCCTCGCAATAGCAGAGTGCTGTAAAAGTAAGTTGTGATTCACAGGCCAAAATCTTCCACTAGTGGAAAGTAATCAAGGGATTGGGCTTATTATGTCTGCTTGCATAAACTCACACATCTCTCCTGATGTAATCGTAAAGCTCTTCAAATCCAAATTCCTCATGCATTTGTAAAAATGTGCAATTTTTCAGGTCTTTTTTTCCCCCAGTCCTGGCAATCCCTAAAAAAGGTGGTGCTTGTCTTCAGCTGCAAGGATCAGGTGAGGGTGCGTGTGTCTTCCAGGCTTGGGACCAACCTGCATCCCCAAAACTCACGGTCAGTTTGGAAAGGGAGACATGACTCCCATCAAACTGTGTCTCTTTGCCTTATCTGCCACTGACTCACAAAAACAAAGGGAAATATTTTGGCACGTCTTTGGCTTCCTATTTCCCCGGCTCCCTGGAAGATGGTTTGTAATTATGGGGCAGTTTCTCCATGTCTGCGGTGTCATTGGTAGCTGTCAGAGATAATGGAAGGTGATGGTGGTGGGATGAAAGCAAAGCCACCTCTTCTGCTTCTTTGAGTGTAGTTGCCCTTTAGGTAAATGATAGTCCCTTCCACAGCAATTAGTGCTTTCTGAAGTATGTTTGATTAAATTAGATATCCCTCTGCCAAAAGCGGGAATAATTAATCTATCAGTGACTTGAGTGCTGGCAACTTTGTCGCTTTGCTGTCAACTTCCAAAGACATCTCCGAGTAGTTGGGGAAGGGAGAAATTATTTTCAAGTCCTTATTTCTATCAATTCAACCTGTTGGGGCCGTTTCTGTTAAACATATGTTTAATTTCTGAAGCCTTGACTTAGGGTGCAGTCAGGTGCACATTAAGGCACATTAAGCGCTGAAGTGAGGCATATGTCTTGTGTTTTGTTGCATTAAGACCACATCTTATGGTTGGTAGATCTAGACACTACATTCCCTTTTTTAGCAGAAATAGAGGTGCTGCAGAGAAGCATGAAAAGAAAGTCTTCCCAGTGAGCAAAGTGCAGGACGGGTCTCGGCTGATGTTTCTGAGCCAGGAAATGCCAGCTGCTGCCAATGGTGGGAGGATGCTGGCCCCAGTCCAGCAGCTCGTTTCAGAGCTTCGTCACCGCCATGGCTGCAGAAGCCACTCTTGGCACTGAAATGGTGCGATGGGCTGCCAGGACCCTGCTGGCGGGGCAGCCCTGGTGGCCTTGGCCAAGGCTACGTGATGGTGGCCACCATGCATGCCAACCTCAGCCTGCCCCAGGGATGTGCCAGTTTGCCTATTCGCTGCTTTGCCTCTGTGCCAGGCTCCATCAGCAGCCAGGGCTTTACTGTCTGCCCTTCCTTGCAGGGGCTTCGCTGGCGAGGTCCACTCATGGAACACCGGTCTGCTGACAACAAGGGAAGTAGGCATGAAGTATAATTAAATCGAAAGCATATTTAAACTGTTTTCTGAGCACTACTTATGAAGGAGCATGGATATTCAGAGCATATTAAACTGTCAAATTTAATAAATCTTAAGCAGCATGGCCGTAGGCCAACACCAATGCATATTTTTTGCAGCACCATTTAATTAAGAGTGAGTATTGTTCTTTAAGCTTATTCATTGTTCATCTGTAGCAGAGTGCACAGTAAGAGCCATGGAAATGAGTTGGTTCAATAAATTAGACCTGGCTGCTGGTTTTTTTTCGTTGGGTAGCATTGAATCTTAACCCAGAAAAAGGAAACGCTGTGGAAAGATAAGGGCATTACAGGTAGAAAATAGCCACGGTGGCGTGACGGAGAAATGGGCGCTGCTTGCTCCATCCAAAAGCAGTCTGATTGCGAGGGCCTCGTTTAACTCATTCATTGAGATGAGTTAAAATGGCAACAGGTCAGGGCTGGAGGAGGTCTTAAAACTGGTCATTGCTTTTATCCCCACGACACAGCCGGCTGGTAGCATGCTTTGCCGTGGGCGAGGAGGATTGTGCTGAGCTGGAGCGTAGCTGTTAGAACTTCAGCATTATCTTGATGAAGATGGCTTTTCTTTATTTTCCCACTACAATCTTCTTCCTCTATGGCCTTTTGAAGTGAGTTGAGCAGACCAGGTCATGAGGAGCCTTCTCCTACAGAAACTGCTCAAAAGTGGTTTCTGGCATTAAAAGTGACGGCGTGGTCATGAGAGCTGTAGAAAAAGAAGGTGTAAGAGGAGAAAAGTACTCTACCTTTGTCCTCCAGGGTTGTGCACATTGGGAAGTCTTCTCCAACCCTTCTGAGCAGGGGTAGGATGCTTTGCATGAAGGCATTTGCGTGGTTGTATGTGTGGACTCAGCCATACAGGGTGAAAAGCTTTTTTCCATGTCTCAATCTTTCTGAATTAGGTGGTGGCCAAAGGGCCTGTTTGGGTTGCAATTTCCTGAGTGGAGACTGCAACCGAAACCACCAGCAATTTTAGAGAGGAAGAAAAAGCAGGTGATGGAGAGGATGGAGGTGCTCTGGGCAGTGGAGAGAAGCTTTCTGCCCTGTGTTGCTGCTTGGTCCAGCACTGGGTTGGGGTCGGCTGCCCCCAGTTTGGCAGTGCTACGCTGGGTTAAGAAATTGCTGGCAAAGAGGATGTTCTTTGTACATCTCGAAGTTTCATGGACATTGATGAAGTCTGGGGAAAACAGTTACTGTTCTGTGGACGTGATAGGACAGCTAGAAAACTCACTCCACAGAAATGTGTGAAAATAACCCTAATTTTTTATGATTGCATCAGGATTTCTCTTCCAAACTCCTCAAATGCAGGGTTGCAAAGGGTTGCTGGGTGACACAAAATCTGTTCTGTAAAAAGTCAGGTCCAGGGCTTGAAACCACTGCCCTGCTTTGCAGAAATTTCTTGAGCATATCTCCTTGCACATACTCCTTCACCTTCTTTATTATTGTTTTTATTGCTTTTACTGGGTTAAAAATTCCTATTAAACAAGGCGAAACATCACCCAGCGATGGGTGAGGAGCAGAGCAAGCCTGTAATGGAGTTACCCTGGGTGCCAGCCTTGCCTTGAGCACTCAGCTCCTCCTGGGCTGCTGTAGCCGGATCTGTTGGAAGTTAATGAGTTGGTTGCTGAAATTACAATTGTATGTACTGATCTGTTTGGCCCCAGCCAGTACAGCTGGTTGGCCCCAGGTGATTGCAGAAACGATGTGTTTCTTTTTTAAAAAAGTTGATTCAATTTGGTTTAAAGATGCATATAGTTATTATTTTTGACATACAGATCTATAGCAAAATGAGGGGCTGTGAGGTATAAGACCTGGCATGAGTGATGAGGGAGTCGAGCTCTGCAGTTCTTCTGCACCCAATGGAGTTAGCTTGAGAATCACAGAATGGTTTGGTTTGGAAGGGACCTTAAATATCATCGAGTTCCAACCTCCCTGCCGTGGGCAGGGACACCTCCCACTAGACCAGGTTGCTCAAAGCCCCATCCAGCCTGGTCTTGAACACCTCCAGGAATGGGGCACCCACAACTTCTCTGGGTAACCTGTTCCAGTGTCTCACCACCCTCAGAGGGAAGAATTTCTTCCTAATATCTAATATAAATCTCCCCTTTTTCAGTTTAAAACCGTTCCCCCTCATCCTATTGATCCACCCCCTCACCAAGAGTCCCTCTCCAACTTTCCTGTAGCCCCTTCAGGGACTGGAAGGGGCTATAAGGTCTCCCCAGAGCCTTCTTCAGGCTGACTAACCCCCAGCTTTTTCAGCCTGTCCTCATAGGAGAGGTGCTCCAGCCCTCTGACTCATTCCAACAGGTCCATGTCCTTGAGAGCCGCGTACAGCTAATGACACCCCGTTGTGACAGTTGGCTAAGAGTGCCGCAATCCACCGATCCTCTGCCAAAATGACAGGCAGGCAGCTTGCTCGGTGAAGCTTTGAGCCCTGCCTGGAAGCCACAGGACCTCGGGTCAGTGCCAGCTGGGGCGAGATATGGGGTGAAGGTCCCTGGGCAGCCGCAGGCTTGGCCAAGAGCTGGGAATACAGGGTGTGCGCAGAAGAGCTCTGACTCTCCTGTGCCAGCCAAACATGGAAATCTACTCCGGTTTTGCTGGAACTGCTTGAAGATTTTAATGAATTTTGAAGCCCTGCAGTTTGAGGAACCTGGCACAGAAAATGCTTCCGTGTAATTAAACGACAGAAGCGGACCAGGCGCAGGGCTGATAAGCGGCTGAGGCCAAGGACCACCATCACAGCCCTCTTTCCTATGGCTAATGCCAAACCATGCTCTCTGGCTCCTTGCTGAGTGTACGTCCCTGCGTGGTTTGAGAGCTGGGCAAAGAGGAGGCAGCTTCTCCATCGGGGCAGAATTCCTTAATTTTTCTAAGGCGTTTTGGAGCTCTGGTCCTACTCAAGCCCAAAACTCCTATAAGTGGCATTTGAACTGTGCTCCACAAGGCTGCTGATAGCAGAACTTGGGACACAAGGATGGCTTTTGCTATTTAGGTCTGCCAGCAAGGCTGCTCTTTACCCGTTCCCATCCTTCAGAGGTCCCTAAAAATTAGAGTGATTGTTGTAACACTCCAGATGTTGCTTTTTGGGAAAAAAAAAAAAGAGTGAAGTCAGAATAATTTACTAAGGAACTTCAAATGCAAACGAGGGAAGCTTTCCCAAGATCAGGCAAAATAAAACATTAAAATTCACACCCACCCGCTTCTGCCACACTTTCTTAGGCTCTGACAACGAGGAGGCCAACATTTGGCAATTCCTCATTTGGAGCTGTCAGTCTGTAACCTTCAATTTAGATGAAACGCTGGAGAAATGGAAGTCCCCTTCTCCATGTCTCCTTCTCTCCTCCTTCCCACTTGGTGCCCTAACGAAAGCCCAGCAGCTCCTTCCCTCTTGTCCTTCCCAAGTCATGGGACCGATGAGACTAGGGAGGCTGCAGTGTTGCTATTCCCTCTCCCATTTGCCACATTCAGACCCTCATCCCACAATTAAAAAGAAATACAAAATTCAGAGCTGAGATGTCCTTCTGCAGAGTTGGGGCACGGTGTTTCCCCTCCTACCCACGGGGCTTCTGCTCCCTGTGCTTCAGGACATCTTTTTGTAAACTTGTTTGCAAATTCGTTTGCAAAAGCTCGTTGTGACCTTGTAGTTTGTGACTGAATGGGGGAGATGCTGCAGGAGAGATGCTAAACGTGGTGCAAAGCTACAAACCATGTTGGAAGGGTTTTCTCCATGGAAAAAGTTTCCATCGTCACGAAAATCAGCTGCTTTTAGTGATGTACAGGGAATAGCAAGAACACAGGATCGAGCTTTGGGCACCCACCGATGCCATGCTCAGCAGCTTGGGGAGCAAAGCCCCTTTGCTGCATCTGACTCTGTCTCTATCTATGCAGGTGTTAATTTTTACAGCTGAGCTTTAATTGAGTTGATGATGCACTGTGGAGGGGGGAAAAAAAAAAAACAAAAAGGAAAGAAAAAAATGTCACATAAAGATGACAAGTGATTAGGTAGTGATGGGTAGGTTGTCAGAAGCAATTAAGCAGAAGATTGGCGGTGCCACGGGGTGTCGCGTGGTGGGATGCAGGGCACGGTGCAGGCAGGGGAAGGCGCCGCGTTGACAAAACCAAATGAGGTGACGGGGGAAATCCTCCTCTTGCGGTTAGTCACTTTTAATTGCTAAGACATTTCCAGAATTACATGTTCTATTGCCAATAACCTCCCCAGAAGTTTGCAAAATGCTATTTTAAAGCGTGTTCTCCACCCCCAACCTCCCAGCCCAGCTTTCGGAGAAGACCTTGAAATGGAGCGTAGCATATGCTTCCCTCCTTACGCCGCGGACGGGGTGTATTTCTGGCACCATTCAATGTCAAAACATTCCCAGTATTTTTAGTAAAATTGCTCAGTAGGCACGAGCTTCTTGCAAACCAAGGAAAAACAGAGCTCCCTTGCAAATATTCTTGGGATTCCTTGAAAGGGTACCAGGCTCTTGCTTTCCTCGTGCCGTGATGGAGCAATCCCACTCTAATTAAAGAAATAACAAGGGTAGAAATGCAGCGAGAGCAGTAGATGGGATTGCTTCAGCCCGGCCCACAGGCTTGCAGGGTTTATATGCATTTTAATTCATGCCCCACTCATGAGCACCATAGACAAGTGGCTTTCAAGGGTTTCTTTGGGTTTTCTGCAACTGAACAGATCTTAAAGGCAAAGATTTTCCATGTCTGAGGAGGAAGAGGTTCCGGAGGCCTTTCCAATGACTCTGAACTGGAATGCAAATATTTTTCGGTTCAACCTCTGTCTCCAGCTGGAGAGACAGAGCAAACAAACAAGCAAACAGATTAAAGCAATGCGAAGGGCAGATAAGAGCTTGTGGAGAGGGAGAGGCCAAAGCCATTCCCTTCTGATGATGATGCTGATAAAACATCTGAAGTAGGACAACGTGAGGACTCGGTGGTCTCAGCTTCAGCTGCTGTGTGTACCGCTGGTTTCACAGGCTGCTTTTCCCTGTGGTTCAGCCAGATCCACTGTCTTTCAGCACAGTGGGGATTGTCTTGCTGATTGGTTTTTAAAGTAATGGTATATGGTCTTTTTTTTTTAACCAGCAGTGTGGTGCCCAAGGAGGTCTGAGCATGTAGTCCCTGTTTTCTGGAGCCCGGAAAGAGGGTGATGGACTTTGAATTGCTGGTTTAGCTCAGGCACAGCAGATGCCTGACCCACACCGAGTGTCTTGCAGTGATTTAGTCCGAGTCTGTTCTTACTGGTTTGAGCTATTCAAATCAGAGGAAACAACAAAAAAACATTCTTCCCTGACCACCCCGTGCTCCAAAACAACCACAGCTCCTTTGGCACTTACTTCCTACAGCTTCAAAATGCTCTTCTCCACCGTGGCCTTCATCTCAGATTTAATACGCTGGATTCGGTTGGTGTGGAAAAAACCTCAGATTTTTCCCTTACTTTTAATCCATCAAGGGACTGTTTAGTCACGATTCAAAGTAGACTTGTATTTCTGTGGTTTGTGAAAGATGCAACTTTGTCATTGGAAAACAACTGTATGGAGAATGTGAAAACAGAATAAATCATGAGATGGATAAAGGAAGGGGTGGGATGCTTTTATCTATTTACTTAGAAGTTGTCCTGAAGTATTAACATTTTATGTCACTCACATTCACTTTCAAATCTGCGTGACAAGGAAGTAGCACTGAAGGGGATGAGAAGAGATAATGCAGTGGAACATAGTTAATTATTAATATTAATATTTCAAAAGAATTTATGGTGGCTGTGGAGGGCTCTGTGCCACGTGTTTATCTCGGCAACGTTTTCTGCTTCATGCTTGCAAACTGCAGGGTGCAAAAGTCAGGTTTTGCTGGGTACGGCTCCGCATTTAGTCTTGTGCTAATTGCATGTTGGCAAATTGAACTTGAGGGTTTTAATGAGAGCAACAGAGAACTTGAGTTGGTCACTGAGGTGTCAGGCATGTGTACACAGGGCAACGGAACCCTGGGCAAAAGCTCCCGAGTCAAGACTCCTCTTCCATGGTGCAGTCACACCTTCCTGGCGGTCCCTCACCAGGGTTTATGCGTTGATGACTTTGCTGATGGAAACCAGCACCGTCCTGGTGAGGATAATGGGGCAACATGACCTTCAGGGCCAGTTCTTATGAGATTCAGGATTTGAGAAGTTTGTCCTTCTGTCTTCTTCTCTTTGCCTCCCCCAGGGTTTCAAAAAGCATAGGCAGATATTTAAGTTAATTGACAGTGGTATCTCCTAAGGTCTCCTGAACGAGCCATTGCTGTGTCCTTATAAAAGACGGAGAAGTGAGATATATTGTTACCGCTCAGCTCCTGGAGCCTTCAGTAAATTTATCTCCGACTGCTCTAGCGAGGCATGGGAGATGAGAAAAGGATACATATGCACATGCCCTTGCTGTCACTGCTACGCTGCAAATGCAATTTCATCAAATCCTAATTTCATTCATATTCTGACACTTTGATTGAGCTGTTCGCTGGTGCTGTCCAGGGCTGCCACATTAGTGTGGGTTAATATAGATTTGGAGGTAGTTCTGCGTTTGCTGCTTGGCAGGATTGATGGGCTCTACCGTGAACCGAGGTGAAAGGGATGCTCCTCCATCAGCCTTCCCCAGGCATCGGTTTCCAGCCTCCCATTGTGCGTTGCTTCCAAAAGCTGGGGGATCTGATTCACGCTTATGCCTGCTCGCTTGCATCGCAGAGGGAGCTGAGTGGGGTCAGGTTCTGTGCTTGGTTGGAAACCCCCAAATGTGATGTTTGTCAAAGCCATCCATCCATGAGTCAACAAAGCTGGGCTGGAAACACAGGGGCCGGGAGGTCCCACTGACAGCCGGTCCCACTCTGACAGCCTTTGCTCTTCACTTGGTTTATGATTTAACCTCAAGCAGATTATATAAATACAGAAAATTAAGTGCACATAGGATTTCTGGGTCTAGGTTTTTGTTTGATTTTAACATCAGGGTCTTTGATGCCTTCAGGCACCCCCAGCTCTCAGACTTGACACTGCCTTTTAGCAAAGTGCCTGTGGTGCAAGTTCAACGTCATGTGCAAAAGCAGCTTCTTTTGTCTGGGTAAATGGGGACTGTCCATCACAGTCACCCCTCAGCCCGTCTGGTCACCCAGGCAAGAAACGCGGGGACATTTCCATCACGTGCTGGAAGTCGGGAGGCTCCCACCCAAGGAGCCTCCCAGGAATTAGCACAATTCCTGATTGCAGAAAAGCTCTGGCAGGAAATCTGTTACTGCATTCCTCCCATTTCGGGCCATACAAATATGGTGCTCGATACTTTCCTAATCAATTACCAGAGTGCTAATTGGTGCAGGCAGCACTGTTGCTGAAACTAAAAGCTGTCTGATGCTGGGCATTACTGGCGGTGCCTCCTGCCCAGACCAGTGCCACCCCAGTGCGCCGTTAAAGCCCTGGCTCAAAGGTGCTTTTTGCTGCCGTGTTGTTTGCTGCAACAACCGTCTCCGGGAGACCTGTTTCTGAGGGAATAACACTTGACTTTTAGTTCCCAGATGAAGCAGGGCAAGTTTTGTGCTGCAACACTTGATAGAGCATTTTTTTAAGTCCCAGAGGGACCATATGATGCTTCGGTGCCATGCAGGTCCTGTGCTGGGCTACAACCAATTGCTGGTTAATGATTTCACCATTAACATCTGGCTTTTTTATGACCCTTCCTTGTCTGTAAGTCCTGGTCGACCGCGCTGGGCAGCCTCTCGCCGACGCCGGTGTCTCCATGCACAGGGAGGACCAGCTTACTTATTTCCAAACAGCAAATGACAGCATAGATCAGGAGCTGCTCTTCTCAGCTGTGAAAGCTGTTTGCATAATTCTAATGCCTTTTCCTTCCCTGGATTGATTGCCCCGTGTAGAAACCCTTCCTGCAAGGAAAAGCAAAGTGGTTGGGGGGTCTCCAGAAGTGGTGGGACTGCCTTCTCCATCAGGTGGGCTCCGCCATCAGGGCCAAATTACAGGTGCTGCGTCGGTCCTCTTCACTTGGGAAATGAAATAGCATCAAAATGCAATTTGGCATCTGGGCTCAGACATGGCCCACTGCTCCCTGCGAGGCAAAATCCCCTCGTCAGAAAAATGATGGAGGGAAAGAAGTTTTGCAACATGAAAGTAGCTCTGATGGGCCACCTGCCCGGCGTCTCCCTTTGCTTCACCGAACCCTCTCTCCATCTCTCAGCAAAAATTACTTGGAGCCAATTGCTACAGTCTGCAGGTATTTCTCGCTTGTATTTCACATCGAAGGCAGATGTCGGCGTTCCAGCCAGCTCCTCTGCTCTTACAAATTGTTTGTTTGTTTGTTTTCAGAGGAGCTTGCAATAAAGACTCACAGAAACTCGGGTTACAAAATAGCTAGAAATTTGGCTTGCTCCTCTGTATCCCCGGCCAAAGGAAGATGCTGCAATTCTTCAGATAATTTAATTGAAAATGACCAAAGTGCTGGGGCTTTCCTGGGTGACCCTGGCAGGGAGGTGATGCCCGTGCTCTGCCTCCCCCTCCCTTAGCTCCAGCCCCATCCCCTCAGAGGGGCTGCAAAAATTGGTGTTGTCCTCTTGGAACACCCAGGCAACAGTTACAGGGGCAGCCTGGGGATCGGAGGGGCCTCGGAGGCAAACGGGCTGTTCATGGGAGTAAAACACTTGAAAAGACCAGGGCTGTCTGCAACCGGTACATGCACTGGGAAGTTTTGCTTTTCAGGCGATGTGGGAGCCTGTTCTCCCCTGCCTCGTCCAGGAGGCTGAGCCCCTGCCCTGGAGGGCTGAAGATCCATCGGGATGCAGGGATGGTACCTGACAGTTTCCCGCTGCCCAAAACACGACCGGCACTGCCCGCTGTCCACGCTGCGGGGCTCGGATGTGCCAGGCTCCTTATGCAGAAAAAAAACCCCCAAAACTTTGGAGTTTCACCTGATAAAAAACCTGCCTGGAAGTAAGTTTCTTGTGCAACCGGTGGCTCAGCCTGATGCTTGGCCTTCCCTGCGCAACCTCTGCTTTCACAGCACTTGGGATGCTGCAGGTTTCCCTTGCTGCCCGCGTTTTATCATCCATGGGGTTTTCCTGCTCCTGCTGGACCTGGGGTTCCGTGGGGCTGAGCTCCCCTCGCTCCCAGCTCCCCGTGGGGTGCAGCCTTGCCTAAGTGTTTGCAGGCTGAAGGCGTCAAACAGACTTAAATTAATTCCTTAAAGCTGCACGTAGTTATGCTCAGCAGTATTACAAGCTCTGATATGTGTTTTTATTGCAGCTTATTAAAGCATCAGTGGTTGAGAGTTTATTTTTGATGTATTTTATTGCATGATGATTTACAATAAGCTCTTAAAGAATGCACAGTCATTGCTTCTAATAATCATTTAATACATATTCATAAAGCATTTCTAAATGGTACCTTCATTCAGAATATTTTATTGGAAGCGACACACAGGCTGGAGTCTTCTGAGCTGTGTGAGACCAACACAAGGTCTGATAAAGAGAAATAATTTTTTGCTCATCTCGCAGTGCAGTCCTGTAAACTTCCAGGTAACCTTTAACTTCTTCAGAGATGCAGTTCTCCAGGAAAAAAAAAAAAAAAAAAAAAGGAAGAAAAAGGCTGTGTTTAAGTGTCTCAGGGGTCAGGCAGCTTCAGCCAGGGCTTTGCCTTGAAACCTGGGGCAGCTGGTTTGTGGGGAGGGAAAATCCATCGGCTGGATTCACTAAAGAGTTAGAATAACTTCAGGTAGAGTTAAAATAACTTGGGTTTGGTTTGCTTATTTAAGTGTTTTCTGAACTGTTGAGTGTGCAAGTGTTAGCGATGGCAATAGGATCACCAAGTCTGGCACAAAAGTTTATCTTGTCTGAAAACTGAATCTCTAATTATAGAGAGAATCCCTGAGACTTTCTAACAGGAGAAACCCCTGGAGAAAGCTGTTATAATACGGACGGGTTGCCTTTGCTACCCAGATGGCCTGAGAGGGGATCACACTTTGTCCAAAACCTTGATGTAACCCCAAAACAAGGTTTCTTGTTGTAGCAGCGCTTGGTCCTGGTGGTGATCATAGTCATTGTAATGTGATTTTATCGTATGTTTGGACAAATCCGGGAAGAAGAGATGGGCTAAATTGACTTTGATGGTGTGGTCCCAGACTGGTGAATTTAGGTGGGGACAAGAGGGAAGGTCAGCAATTTTGGGAGTAAATTGCTGAAGTTTAAGCAATGATGGTTTACTTACTTTTTCTTATCAATCGAGCTCAAAGCACTTTGAAAAAAGAGGTCTTTTGCTTCCTCCTGGTTGTAGAGATGGGGAAACCGAGACACAAAATGGCAAAGTGTTTTTCCCAAACCTGACTCTAAAGCAGAGCCCACCGGCTGTGTCTTATGCCGGTCCTGTGCCCGTTGACTCGAATTCTCCGTACAGAGAAAAGCAGCAGTGCTGGATGGAAGAAAATGCACTCTGGGCAGAGTTACATGGGTAGGTGCTCCATCTGGTAAAAAGATAAGTTGGTAGAAATCAGGTTTCTTTATGAAATGAATGAAAAGAGGAGAAATTCCCAGTGAAATAATGGGGGTTCAATATTTTGCTCACCTCAAACAGAGATCCTGCGTTTTCCTCTTTGAATCCGGGCACGATGCTGTGCCGGGGTGCTTGATTAATGTGTGCTGGGCGGGTAGTTTCATTAGCTTTGTGTAACTTCAGCCTGTGATCTGAATGTCTGCAGTCACCGCCACTCTCCAGATAGAGGAGACTTTCTTTGCTTTAGGTATCCTGCTCTTCCTGACGTGCTAATAGGGAATAACGAAACCTTTAATTGGATGCTGGGGAAAGATTTGTCCTTGGAGCTCTTACCTCTCTCGGTAGAGAGGGTTTTGTCCTTTTTGCTGGTGTTCATTTGCAGGGAAAGGGTGGATTGCCATCAATTTGGGTGTTTTGGTCCAGGTGGGAAGGACCTCCCAGGGCTGCTGCAGGACTGAGCATCCCCCTGCAGCCCCCGGCTCCTGGCGCCAGCTCAGACCTGGATCCTGGGAGGCTGCAGTTTGCATTTTGTCCCAGCTTTGTCACCTGGCACTGAAACGCTGGGGAGCTGAGCAGCTGAGCTTCTTGCCTTTATCTGCACAGAGCTGTGGGCTCCTTTCCTCGAGCGGGGAGTCCCAAGCGCAGCAATTTGCTCCTTCCCCAACACACCAACACCTCGGCGAGTGAGAGCGACGTGCCTTCACACATACAGAAGCAAGGCTTGTATGCAAATACTGCTGGCTGTTGTGTCGTGTGGAGTCATTAACATTTAGGAAGCTGTGATTATATAAGAAAACAAGAAAATAAATCAGCAGATACTTTGTCTTCCTGTTTAAATGTCCATCGTGGGATCCAGTGAAATGGTTTTGCTTAAAAGGAGCATCAAATGCTGTTTTGAGCAGGGGCTGCTCTTGGGTGGTTAATCACAAAGGCAGTAATTGACTGTCATACCGCTTTCTTTCACGTTTTTATCCTCATTATTCATCGCCCAGAGAGAAAAAAAAAAAAAAAAAGAGACGACGGCCAGAGGGAATAGAGCAAGTGCTGCTGTAGGGCTCCCCGGGAGCCAGCGTGGGTGTCACCTCCTCCGCGTGGCTTAGTGCCACTGAGGGGGACGCAGCCACCGGGGAGCCGCACATTGACTGTGTGTGGGTGCACAGTGTCAGTGTGCCTCTCCATGACGGGCATCAGAGACTTTCTCCATCAATTCTTTGGTTAAATATTTTCACACGGTTTATTGGGCAAGGAGGCACAATTTAAGTCTGTTGCAATTAGTGAATTCTAATCCATAAGTAAGTGTGGTTTTTTCTTCTTGGATTTATTTTTTTTTAAAGTTAAATACATTTCTCCGCGTGCCTTTAGAGCTAGAGCATCTTCTGAATTTTCAGCCTTGCTCTTTCTGAAGTGGGTTGTACAGCTCTGCACCCCACTTCTGCTCCAGTTCCCACCACCTGTACCATGGCCCAGAGCTTTCCCCTCCTCTGCTTTTGCAAGCTCTTTCTCTCTCTCTTTTTTCCCCCAAATCCTTTTTCTCTTCCCATTGCAGACCCCACTGGATGGGCTGCCCCATTGCCCCCGTCCTGGCTGCCCTCCCGCAGGGACCAGCCCCGGCACCATGTCCTGCGGTACCAGGGGACTGGCAGGGACTGAGCCGCTTTCTCAGAGATCATTTGAGGCAAGAAAGGCACAATTAGATGCACATTTCAGCCCTTCATGACGTTTGACTAATTGAGAGGGGAATTGAGAGTTATTTTTACTCAATGCAGAATATGGAGACGGCAAAATATTTTTCTTTCTGGAAAAGTTGTTTGGCTGTGGAGCACGGCCGAGCGAATTTCGCTGTCGCCGCAGCCCTGCAACGGCCACCGCAAAGCGCCGATTACCCAACACGGACAGGAGAGGAACAATACGAAAAATTACAACTCTCAGCACCAAACCATCCTGCCCTGGGGAGAGGGATCATTTCCATCAGTCGGGAAACATCAGGTCACGATGGGAACCGAGGGCTACAGCAAGTCTGTTGTGCCAAGTCTGGTGTTACAGACAGTGCAACATCTTGGGTAGAGAAAAGTGGATTATGGGATCTAACTCATGGATAGAAGAAGTGGTGGAAAGTTCCCTTCAAGGCTGAAAGTCCTGGGTTCATTTGCTGTTGGAAAACGAACCCAAGGTGGTACTTTTTAGAAGAAGAAAATTGAGATGAAGAAAACTGCACTGGCTGAACTTGAGAAATTCAGGTTAATCATCTGTGTGCCTCCAGTTACCGTCATTATATGCTTCCTTGTTCCTGACTTGCCTCTGAAATACATGTAAATAATACCACCAGTGATCTCCTGGGAATTTCCCCTCCTGCCCCATCACTCACTGCTGACCCCATCCGCTCTCTGCCATCAGGCACCATTGCATCCTCCCCTCCTGATGCGTCAGGCTCACCCTCCATTTACAGCCCTGCCCGCTCTTTAAGCCTGGGCGAAATCCGCAGGAGAAGGCAGGTTTAAGTGCTTTGCTGGATTGGGGCCAGAGCTGGTCGCGTTTACAGCCGTGCTTGACCAAGAACTAAACCCTAAATGCTGTCAATCGCTGTTGCAGCTTAATGTTAAAATGTCCATCAGTGCTCTGAGCAAAAAGCCTCTTTCCTGCAGCACCTTCAGGAGACAAACACAAACAGGAGCCAGTTCAAATCCAGATGATTTCTACCAAAATTTAAAGCTCGGTTTGCAGAGGCTCTCGGCAGCCTCCACTCGCTCTGGCTGGTAGCTGTCGCTCTTCCTTGCAAACATTCACGGAGTTTTATAACCATTTAACTGGAGGAAAAAGCAGCTCACAGCCAAAAAACCCTCCGCAAGCTCATTTCAGCATCCAGGTCAATATTTGTTCTCCTTTGGCTCGCCGCGATCCTGCTCAGATCAGGAGGAGTCTCTCCACAGACAGCAGCGGGCTGGGGGTCAGACCCCAAACTCCCCGAGCAGCCGGTGTCCCCCCAGGAGCCCATGCTGGGACCTCGACACCCCCGTGGTGCTTCACACCTACCCTCTGCTTTGACACGTACCAGTCTGATGTCCGAGAGCCTCTCCCAGCCCTGCTTTCCCAATCGGCTCTTCTGCTCCGCTGGCGATAACACTTGCCGAGAGCCCAGGTCGGGCACTGTGCTCCCAGCAAAACGCTCTTTGGATTTCCCACATGGGGAAGCGGACGGAATAAGTCGGAGCATCCCCCGTGCTGAGCCCAGCCTGGAGCCTCTCTGCCCACTGCAGGCATTGTGGGTCTTGTTTGTGTCTGTGCACGCTGAAAAACAAATCCGAGAGGCTGAGTTTTATGCGTTTCCCCCAAAGCTTTGCTAACATCCATGGGCATCCCAGGGCTGTGATCGTTTTTCCCGGTGATTTGTCGACACGCTCTTTTGAAAGCTGTAAGTGGTGCTGAGGAGGGGCCTCATTAATACCGAAGTGTGTTTATTAGATGGGGGAACCAGATGAGTAATTATCTCTCAAGGAAAGACCATAGTTTGCTGCAATCTTTCCAAATAGCTTTAACTGATCTTTTTTCTTCTATTAGCAAGACACTGCTAAATAATTATCCTCTTGGAGACTTGGCTCATCAGGAGATAAGTTGATGGGCTGCAGCTCTGTCTCTCTTCCCAAACTCCACTGTTCCCTGCAGTCACATCCCTCCATGGGGGCTTGCATGGGTCAGCGCTGGGGACACGACCACTGCCCAACTTGGGTCAGACCTACGTCTGATGAGCTGTTGGTTATAATCACATCCCCTAGTCCTGTAAGTCTTCTTCATGCCAGTGAAATCCAGTGCGGAGAGCGGCATCGCGCCCTTCCCCATTGCATCACGGCCACCAGCAGTATCTGAAATTGCCCACGGGCAGCCCTCAGAAACCTCCTGCGTTTGCCAATGTCACCAATTTACTCCAGATAACTAGAGGGAGGTAATGAATTTCAGCTGTTTACCTCTTTAAAAAACTCATTTCTGTTTAGACATAATTATCGAGCCACTTCTGAGAAAGGCACCATTGATTGCAGAGCTGAATTAGCATTTTGTTGCGTTGGCTCTGACAACCGCCTGCGCCCATACAAGAGCACTTCACGAACATTAACTCATTTAAAGTGTAAATTGCAACTCCTTTTTCATTTTCCAGCTTGGGACCCAGCTGGGGAAAGCTTTGCTCGTGGCTTCTCTGAGCATCTCCCGTTGCCTATACAAACTGGAGAGCTGGGGCTGCCGGCAGGTGAAAGGGAGGGAGAGAGATTTCCCTGTTTTGGGAGGAATTTTGGGTGCTCCCTGCTCCAGGCAGTGATGCTGCGGGGTGAGGATTGCAAGGACGGGTTAGAAATGTGGCTGTGGTGGTGGTGACACCACCCTGGGGCAGTAAAGACACTGATATTCAGGGGGTTTTCAGGATTGCTCTTGGAGCTGGCAGCCCGGGGCAGGGTGGGATCGCTGCCCTCAGCATCAGTGGGAACTGAATTTGGCAAAACAGCAGGAGGAACATCACTGCCTGGTGCAGGAGCTGGCTGTGGGACGGAATGGGGGGCAGGTCCCTTCACCCCTCCCTCATTCTGCCCTCACCCAAGCCGCTGCACCCAGGTTGTTTTCCACTAGTTACAAATTACAGCTCATAATCTTTTCCTCCTTTGCAAAACTTATTAAAGCCCAAGGAAGTAAAGGTTTATACAGCAGCAGAGTAATATTATTAGTTTAATCTCCAATTTTATGAAAAACAAGCCTGGTTTTAATAAAACCCCAGCCCTTTCCAGCTAGCCCCCTGTGTCAGCATCAACCCAAGGTAAGCAATTAAGAGAAACTGGGCTGGCCAAGGTTGACGCCGGCCATGGTTATCTCCTCTGGAGCTGTGTTTCCCAAGCTGGGACGGGCACTGCCAGTCCAGACCTGGGGCAGACCTGGAGTGATGTGCTCCAGGATCTGGTGCACCATCAAGGCACAATCCCACAGCTCTTAAGTTGCTCCTGAAGCCAGTTAGGCTTTTTGAGCAGGTTTAATCCGATATGCTGTATCATCCATGTGTTGTTGCAGAGATCGGTGCCCTGGTTTGCAATGGTGGAGAGGGCACAGGGGGCTCCCCGAGCTCGAGCACCCTGAGAAATCCATCGCTGCTTTGCCGCTTTATCTATTTTTACAGAGGAGTTGGGGGTAGATGTAAGCAGGCTCCAGCATGCACAAAGCAGAGCCCAAGTGTGTTATCTGAGTCACTTTGTTCAGCCAAAAAGCCTCACGATAAATACCATTGGTCTCTCCCACGTCCCACCATCGGCACTGTTTTCCTCTCACCCTCTTCCTCTCCATCGCACATTCCCAAGAGCCACATCCTGAGTAATGCTGTCCATAACCCCTCCGATCCCTCCTTTGTGGGAGCAGAGCTGCTTCGTGCAGCCCCTGGCAGTGTGAGCCCTGGGAAATCCCATCATTTGTGGGGTTTTTCCCCAATTTGAGACAACAAGCCGGGCCTGCCAGCATCCCCCAAGCATCGCCCTGGCAGCCCCGAGGAAACACCTACCCAGCCCCTCAGTTGGTCCTCCCTGCCAGCTGCAGCCATCAGTACCCACCACTAACGATCAGGGGCTTAACGAAGCATGAGGCAGCTGGCTGCTCTCCAACCTGGCCTGCTCAGGAGGGAGAGGGGGAAACTGCACTGATGTTTCTCGTGGTTGTAAACCCAATTTTCTTTGCTCGTCCCTGCCCCTGGCTCTGCTCCTCCGATTTGCAGCCAGCACCAGGACCCCTGCGAGGGACAGGGGGTCTCTGTACCCCAAATGGGAGCATCCTCCCTGGGGAGCCCTGACGATGCCAGAGGGTCTCCAGGCCATGAGAGCACGTGGGTCTGCCGAACTGAGGTAGGAGAGCTTGGGGACGAGGGTAAAAAGTGGGGAGACAAGAGGGTTAAAGCTTTTCATCACCTCTCCCAGAGCTGCCCTCCAAGTGCCTTCTCTCCAGCTCTCGGGCTCATTTCTCACGTGTCAGGATAAGGTTGTTTTGTTTGGGTTGCAAACACTACAGGGGGAATTTTTAAAAAGCTTTTTTTATTGCTGTGTGAAAAAAAAAAAAGCAGCCCAATAACTTTTCTATTAATATCAAGCTTTGTAAGTCCTTTGTTTCGTTGGTTTGTTTACAAAATCTCTCATTTTGTATCTAAACTACTTGACAGTGTCCATTTGAATATGTGTTAAAATAGATCTCGGTTTCATTCCACGCATTTTGGGGAAGATATGAAGCAATTTCACTTGTCAGCCGTGAGCGGGAGATGGATGGGACCATTCCCCGATGGGTTGCCGTCCGGGAAGGGGGAGCAGAGCAGGAGCTGTGCCGCCGCTTGTCTTCGCTCCCCTCCTCTCAGTGCTCAGTGGTGCTTAGTGGGGAGGATCCGACTGGGGTGATAGGTTTTAAATGAAAAAATAATGCAGAAAGAAGAACCTTGTTGAGGGACCCAGGTGATTTATGCACTCTCATGCCACGCTGCCTGACTCTGTCTGAAGGGCTCTCCAGCCTGCACAGGTATTTGGGCATTGCAATGCAGGGCTGAATAAAGCTGGAAAGGAAAGTCCATCTCCAGCAGCATCCTTACCTCGAGGCCGGTTGGACCATGCCAAGGCTGGGGGGAAGGATCAGGCCCTTGGTGGGATGTGCACCTATGGGGGGAAATGTGAGCATCATTTTTTACTCACTGCTGTCGCCCAGGCTTTTGTGGAGGCGCTTTCCAGACACAGACCCGTAGGTCTGAGTTAGGTGGGAGATAGGCTTGGCTTGTCCAGCATCTGCTGTCACCCGACCAGCTGTCCTAGCTGGCTGTGCCAGCACGGCCCGGCTTTTGCAAGCCAGGAAATGATAACTCTGAGATAACGCAGCAATGCATCTCCCTTCCTTCAGGATGCAGCTGGAGCCCCAGGCTGACTCCATTCTCCGGATTTCCCTTGCTCCATCCTGCACCATTCCCTCAGGGTCTGCTTCTCCTTCCCCCTCCCTTTGCCTCTGTTCCTCTTCACCCTGTTGCTTCATTAGTAGTGGAGGTGTTAATCGGCATTACACTAATGAGGATCCTGGGTAAAGGGTACACTCAGCAGCGCTGCCAGGATGCAAAGGACTCATGGTCTCCAAACTGGGCACACCATGCTCCTCCCTGTGGTGCTGAGCAGCACAGAGCATCATTAGCAAAGGCAATACCGGGCTCTGCTCATCGGTGCAGGGGTTAAAACAAAAAACAGAATTAAACGAAAATATCCGAAAAACCAATCCACAAAACTGGAACTATTTTGCACCAAAATGTAAAAAAAAAAAAAAAAGAAGAAAAGAGGGTAAAAATTTGAGACAGCTGAAAAGCCTAGCTCTCCATCAAACTTGGCTAGGCAAAGGGTGGTGGAGGTCTGGGTTAGAGACTGCACGTCTGAACCTTGTGTGGCCTGAAAATCTGCTGAGAATTGGCTCGTGTTCTCTCTGTTTGAAAGGGATGGCCAGCACTCGTTCTTTTTTTCTGTCAGCTGCATCTTAAGATCCACTGTTTATTTATTTTGATAGTATTCCAGTTGGAGGCAGAAGCAAGAGATAGCAGAGGCGAGCAGAGAGAAAAATTAAGGCTGTTAGGGGCTTTTCCTGGCTTGCAAGAGCCTGGCCGGGCTGGCGTGGCTGGCTGGGACAGCTGTTAGGGTCACAGATGGCTGCAGACGGCTGCAAAAGTCACTTCCAAGGACCTTTGCCCCTTCCCATTGCAGCATCCTCATCCCAGAGCCACTGGGCATCCCCTTGCCGTGGCCTGGTGGTCCCCACTGTGGGATTTCAGCCCCTGGCTGTGCGGGAGCAAGCATCTGGAGGGCTGTGCACAAGGAGATTTGTTGAGGCTCCCAGGATTTGGTTTGTTGGCCTTTGCACTTGAGAACAATTACGATTTTTTCAGCATTTTTCTAGCATGGTCCAGTTGTCAGGCATGGAGCAGTAAGTCCTGCTCTCTCCAGGATGCTGGCACAGCTCTCAGCCCTGATCCCTAGCAAAGGTGGGGTTCGGACGCCGTGTTGCTTTTATTAAGCTGGAGATTGGCTTGTCTTCAGGGCAGATAAAAAATTTGCAGATGTGCCTGGAAAACAGCTTCTAACCTAGAGATTCCCTCACATGGCCAGGTACTTTCTGTGAGGAAAAAAGGAGTTATTTCCAACCCAACTACTGTGGCTGGGTAAAACGTGTTTTCTGGGTCCCCAGTTTTTCCATCAGTGGGAGCAATAGTGTGATAGAGGACAGAGGCAGGACAACCTGGGGAAAGGCAACCACTTGTTTCTGCATCAACCAGCATTTTTAGGCACCACATATGGGAGCACAGAATCATGGAATGATACAGGGTTGGAAGGGACCTCTGGAGATCATCTAGTCCAACCCCCCCTGCCAAAGCAGGTCCTCCTAAGGCAAGTTGCACAGGAACGTGTCCGGGTGGGTTTAGAATGTATCTAGAGATGGAGACTCCACCACCTCTCTGGGCAGCCTATTCCAGTGCTCTGCCACACTCAAAGTAAACAAGTTCCCCATGTTTAGATGGAACTTCTTATTTTCAAATTTGTGCCCATTACCTCTTGTCCTGTCACTGGGTACCACTGAAAAAAAGACTGGCCCCATCCTCCTGACACCCACCCTTTAAGTATTTATAGGTGTTGATCAGATCCCCCCTCAGTCTTCTCTTCTCCAGACTGAAAAGACCCAAGTCCCTCAGCCTTTCCCCATAAGAGAGATGTTCTAGGCCCCTAATCTTCTTCGTAGCCCTAAGATGATCGAATAGGTCTGAGCCCAGCTAGAGTCAGCAGTGGGTCCCACATAGAAGGAGCTGGGTACCATTGTGAGGACAGTAACGAGGCATTTGCATGTTGGTTTTGTCATGGATGATGCAATGTATACATCACCACGGACCAGAATAACTAGATTTCTTCCTGTCCCCCTCTTCCACCCGCTTTGTGATAGCTGGTCAAGCAGAGACGTCCTGAAAGGGTATTTCCCATTGAGCCTGGCGATGACCAGAGAGCTTTGCCAAAAATGCTGCTAGTTTTTTTTTTTTTTGGGTTAGGCACATCTGGGATCGGTTGTTATCTCAGAAGTGCTGCATCCAAAATGTGCCTCATTTGCTTTGCCATTAAGGGTTGCATTTGTCATCCCAGCACAGACTACAGCTCAGATAAAAGGGAATAAAACTGAAGAGTTGTGCCAAGGAAGAAAAGCACATAGAGAGGATGAAAGAGCATTTTGGGTGAGATGCATGTAAATGCATTACTCATGCAAAGAAGCCATTAAAGATCATGAGGCTCTCGGATACCACAACAGCGAGGCTGGTAAGTCCCTCGATAGAAAAGCCACAAAGAATATCTTTGTGAAAGGAGGAGGAATGTATTTATATTTGTATTATAACTGTTAAACCGCAGAGAGAGCAGATGATGATCCAAGCAGCTCTCGGATTAATTCAGCCATCCAGAAACGCATGTCCCTCTGTGTCAGCCCAAGAGAAGGGGTAAAGACCAATGCAGCCCTGGGAGTTGCCGGGAGATGTTTGTCCAGGCATCCAAGACTGCATCAGGGACAAACATGGCTTGTTCACTAGCAATGAGCCCTCAGGAGGGATTTCCAGTTGGTTTTGCTCCAGGCCAGCAGCTCCCTAGCTCCTTTTCTCGGCGATGCTGTGGTGTTTCTGGCCGAGGGTTCGTAGGGCACTGTGCGGCACCCCCAGGTTCAGGTTTCAGCTGCTCTATTATTTCCCCAGGGTTCGTTCAAGCTTGGTTAGGTGCCAGTGGGATGTATCCAGACCCCACCGTTCATCAGCTAATCCAGGACGGGAAGGCAGGGAGAAAGCCCTGAAGCATCCAACCGAACCCGAGTTTGTCAGAGGAAACCTAAACATACAGCATAAACGCTACTAGAGCAATATGAGGGTTTGGGGGATGGTGAGAGGGTTCAGAGAGGAAGGTTAATTCCAAGGTCCCTCAAACCACACTGTGACATTTCCATGAGCAGTGGCATCCTGCACTGGGATGCTGCAATGTGTCTCCTCTGGCACCCTAATGTCCCTGACTAGACGGGGACCCTGTGCTGCTCCATGGCGTCTCCATCGCCTGCCTAAGCCCAGAGCACTTCCTGTGACAAAGCAGGTCGCTCAGTCGTTAAGATCCTTTGCCTCCTGAGATTATCGTAATTTGGGGAGTTATTACGTTGCAAACGTGGGACACGGAGTTATTTAAAGCAGTAAGTAGAAAATCACTAGCTGATAATACAGCTCAGTTTAAATTTAAGATCATTTAAATGTCAGTCTAAACTGCCCCTTGAATCAAAGCTGCTTAAATTATTCTGAAAAATAATTGCCTCTATTCATCAGAAGAATGTGCCATGGATCCAAGTACAACATGAAGTGTTTGATTGGAGATTTGATTTTATTTTATTCCCCCCCCTTTTATTTTTTCAATGTTGCAGTCAGAAAAAAAGAAACAACAACCATCTTTTCTCTCCCAGTAATACTCTGTTTTAACAGAGCAGGTCAATCCATCAAATTGCAGTACTGAGATAGGTAAGTTTTATCTGTCCCTGATGGATGTTGCTGCTTATGCAAATCTATCACGAGACCCTGGCTGCAGCAGCGCTCGGCTCTTTGGGAACAGGACTTCAGTTTCCTGCAGCTGAATTAAAAGATGCAGCTGTCCTGACTGAGAAGAATAAGCCTGGAGGTTTTCTTGGGGCAGACCTTGTGCTTCCAGTGTCGGCACGGTCATTCCTAAAACTCAGCGTTATAGCAGATAGGTCTCTTGGGTACAGAGTGTGAGCAAGCAGGGAATGCAGAGTGATGGAAGGTACCAAAATCCCATCTGCTTATAATGGTTGCAGTTATTGTTGTCCTTTATTTTTGCCACTTGTCGCCTCAGTCAGCTCCATGCACGCCTGGGTCCGTGGAGAGCCCAGCTCAGGATCCAGCCCAAGGGCTGGGCTGTGGCTCCTTTGTGGAGCTGGGACAGGGACAGGGACTTGTCTGGTAGAGCTGCTGCCGTGTCAGGGCTGCTCACATCCCAGGGACAGGTAAACTCAGTACCATGGGGTTGGCTGAACCACTGCAAACGCTCAGCTGTGCTCTTTTACTCACTCAAAATTGGGCTGGACCTCTTTCATTTTGGATGCATTGAGGCGTTTGGCAGAGGCTGAAAGCCTTCCCGAGGCCAGTTTGGCTATCCAGAGCCTGCGCAGAGACCAGTCGAGCTGAGATAACTTTGCTCACTGAGCTCAAGCAGGAGTTGGGAGTTACAGTGAAAACATCTGAACATCATCAGGCAGGTTAAAAGGGCGTTTCTTGCACGGCTCAGCCACGCTTCTTGGACCTATTCGTCTTCTCCAGCACAGCACACGGTGGGAGCAGATGTTATAGACAATGTCAGAAACATTTTGCCATTTTGAAACCACCCTCCAAGCCCTGAGCTGGCGATGCTGCCGTCTGCCAGCTCCTCAGGCGGGTTACCCCTTCCTCAGCCCCCACACACTAAATGCAGTGCCAGACAGTGGCTGCAATTGCAGTCGCGGAATGTTTTCTCCCCTCCACTTCCTGAGAAACCCTGGGAAGGATCATTAGAAATGTCATGGTGTAAATCCATCCAGGACCCGTGTGCCTGAACGGCTCCGCTGGGCTGACCGGCTGGGCAGCGTGTGCCCATTCCCTGCACCTTTCCCTTCCCCGAGAGCAGCCGGGAGTTGTCCATGGGGATTGCAGGGGCAGCAGGCGCTGGTCGGGATGGATTTTGTGCCCAGGTAAAGTGCAAACACAGAGAGAGCAGACGGGCAGCCCCTGCCCACGGCAGCGGCAGGATGGACTCCAGAAGCTGTCAGAGCTCTGGACTGTGGAAAAATCCGTTTCTTCCTCTAAACAAACTTCATGCCCTGTGTGCATTCCCGATTTTTACCTTTTTATTAGCATTTCCCAATTATTCAATGCTTTCCGGCTGGATGGCATTTGGTATTGCTGTTTATTGACACTGGGGACCACAGTGTTGACATTATTGCTACCAAGTGACATTTACACGGACACCAACGTCATATTGATATCAATAATGGCAGCCAAGTTTGGGACGCGGCATTAACTATGTGAGGCAAGAAGGGCAGCTTCTGTTACTGATGCTGATACCGTTTAAAAAACAAAACAAAACAAATAGCCAGTTTTAAGTTCAACTGACCAAATTTCTGGCAAACCTATTGCCGGGCTGTGGGAGATGGTCTTGCTGAGCGGCCAGGACTCGGGGACCTGCCGGGTGATGATCCCGGCTGCAAACACATGGGAGCCAGCTCAGCCGGGCTCGCTGCCTCCCTTCCTATCAGCTTCTCCTGCCCTGATGTTGACAGAATTGATTTTTCGCTGTGCGTGAGCAGAGGACCAGGTTTGTTCTGGTGTGCCGGAGCCGTTTGCTGCTCGTTCGTGGTGTTTCATCCCCTTCCCCTCGGTGATTCATCCCCTTCCACCCTGGGTCTGGGCAGCAGGACGCTGCTGCGGTGGTGAGTCCTGGGTCATGGGTCCTCCCCACGCCGTACCACGCTTGTCCTTTGCTCATCCTGTCCCACAGACCATTTGCTTCACCATCATTATGATTATTATTATTATTACTGCCCTTAGCATCATTACTATTACTTCTCCCTCTATGCAAAGAGCGGTTTGGCTTTACCCAAAAGCCTGTGAAGTTCAGCCCAAAGCAACTCAGCAGCCGGTGGCTGGATCCCATCGGAGGATGAGGATGCAACCCTGCAGCAAAAGTGCTGGGTCGTCAGGCAGCCGGTGTTGGGGCAGGTTTTGGGGGTGTCACTGGTTAAATCACCCGCCGGGTGAAAGCCAGGCGAGGACGGGCAGGTTGGGAGTCAGAGTGATGTTGTTAAAGCACGCCATCCCTCCTCAGCACTTAAATAGTTCATACTCGGCTGTGGGAGAGCCCCAACGCTTGTATAATTCATGCTCCAAGTTTCTGCCTTGTTTGTCATCAGAGCAATCATTACATTTAACGGTGGCTGGTTCTCCTGCCCGGCCCGGACACCGGCCACGCAGGGAACCACCGTGATCCTGGCTGGAAACGGGCAGAGATGGGGCAAATTCAAGCTAAGAAATCCCCTGCTGAGTCATTGGCTTCTCCTCGGGGCTGATCTCGTTTGCCTGCAAATATTTAGAAATCCCGGATAAAGGCTGTGGGGCACATCATTGAATTTAAAAAGGCAACAAAATTTTAATGCGAGTGACCCAATTTTAGCATGAAACACTCGAGTGAAGCGAGACAAGATCAGGCCGATGGAAACGTCCCTCTCTCTGGGTGCAGTTTGGCTCATTAAAACAGGGATCAATGCTGATAAAAAAATGAAATATTTAAGACTTTTGAAAACACCTTGGGCTATTCTGATGCTGTGATGAGATCGATCCCGGCTGCGGGCTGCCGGGGGGAGGTCGCCCTCCGCTGGGTGTCACCGCATCTTGGCTGGGACCCCAGTGGCTGGGGCTGGTTTATGGAGGGAAATGTCGCTGAAAAGCAGCAGAGCAGGGTTTTTTTTAAAAAAAAAACTTGACTTTTTTTAAAAAAGGTTGAGCCAATGCAGCTGAATTGTCGTAGAAACAAGAAAAAAAACTCCATGGCTGCTCTATAAGCCCTTGCATGCCTTGATGGGATATTAACGGTGTGTAAAACGCCTGAAGCATTTAAGGTAGGGAAGAAAAATACATTATTTTTTTTTTTCTCTTTCCTGAGAATCTGGTTAAAAATTCTTCCTGGAATTATTGCAGCGTAGGGTGTCTCAGCACAAAGTGAGTATCGAGGAGCCTATGCCCGGGAAACACAGGCTCTTTCCCGGGGCAGGCACGGTGGTGTTGAGCTCACTGGTCCCTCAAGAGGTTTTTCTTGTCCTCTTATCATCTAAAGACCAGTTCACAGTATCCCCAGGGTTCCTGGGGCACATTGCATCTTTAGTCTCACGCAGCTCTCTCTGTAGCTGAAGCGAAGGACAGAGGCAAGAAAAAGTACAGCTATTTCTTTTTCAGCATCTTTTATCTTTTGGCCTTTTGTTTGCCTCTGGAAACCTGGAGGAGCATTTGGGTTTGGATGAGGTTGGAGTGAGGCGTCCGCCCCCTGTACAGCAGCTGCACGGAGGTTGGCAGTCCCTGTTTGAAGGGTATAAGAGACCTGTACCCGCTGCGAGAACGTTACTCGGAGCGATTGATCCGATAATCCCTGGAGCGAGATCCACATCCCCACAAGTGATATTTCCATGGGAAATAGCAGCCGTCATCCTGCTAATGCAAACACAGCCCGAGGTCCTGCTGTCCCTGCTTGGGTGATGCCAGTTATTCTGGCCTGGGAGGTGGCTCAGGGGGCTCAGGATTGGGTGCAATTTCTCCCTGACACCCACCCCAATTTGGGTGACTCGCACGGGGTTGTGTTTTGTCTCCTTTGGCTTGTACTGCACTGCGTGGGTGCAAACTGGGCTTGGGAGCAGGAGCGCTGGCCCTCGCAAACCATCCCTCCAACCTCTTTCTCTGCTGATTCTTCCCATCTGTAAAAGGGGATTTTTCTTACCCACCGCACGGCGCTTCTGCAAAGTTTCATTTATTTGCTTGCTTTTTCTTGTAAAGCACTTTTTCCCTGGCTGGATAGATGAGGCAGAGAAGACAAAGTCATCCTCTTCTCTTTATTTTCAGGATTCCAGCTGAGTTTGGCTTCCCAAGGGCTGCGCTTTTGAGGCAGGGAGCTTGTGGAGCAATTTAGCTGAGCACAGGCTGGGAACGGCGTGCATTTTGCTAGAGGCACACGTAGGGAAAAGGCAAATGGGATGCAAAGGTGATGCATTTCCAGGGGTATTAGAGCCCTGGAGCAGCTTCATCTTTGCGCTGACCTTCCTTAGAAGGGGATGCTGCAATGTTTGTCACCTGCATGGTCCCCTGCGGGTGACAGCTCTTACTCCTCAGCACCAAGGGCACAGGGGAATGTTGCTTCCCCTCCTCAGCCTGTTTAATTCATCAGGATATTGGTGTAAATGGGCAAAACCGTGCTTGGTCCAGACCTGCTGACGCACCAGCTGCGTGAGACCAGTGCTATTTGAACCCACCTGTGTGTCTCCCTGTGGGAAAAGCACGTTTGCATTTACCCACAGATAGAAAACAAAACCCCAAAAAAGCAGAATAAACCCCCCAAATGCTGCCCCATCACTTCATACGATGTGTGAGCCAAACTCAGTGAGGGCAGGACCTGCAGCAGGCAGATTGTGACCCACATCTCCTCAGTCCTCTCCCCGCAGCCCCTTCCAGCATCACCCACCGCCAAGCAAAGTTGGCACGGGAGATATTTAGGGCTCAACCTCCCGCCTGGGGTTCACCCCCCAGCAGCATCGTTTTGGGAAGCCGAGCTGCAGCCCCGAGTTGCCATGACACTGAGCCACCCCCGAGGATGCGGCTGCGGCTCTCTGCCCTCCCTGACCCCTTTCCCCGAGTATTTGGTGTCTCACCCACGCGCCCGTCTCTCTCAAGCAATTACCTGCTCTGATTGCCCACCCTCGCATGTCACTGCTTAGATAGGTGCTTATATGTATTTTAATCAAGTGAGTCACGCAGGCGGAGGGGACTAGGCAAAACACTGTTTCTGTCCTTGTCTCCTTGCTGGGTAAATGATGGCTGGGAATTCAGTGAGCATGAAACGCTCTCATTTGGGTGGATTTAGTGGGTTTGGTGGCTGAATGGGTTGTGATGTGTTTAGAGACCACTCGAGTTTATTTTGGGTGAAGGGGTAGGGACTTGATCTCTGGCCCTGGCCCTGAGATCTCCATGCCCTGTCGTTAGCCATGAACAGCACCTTTGAATTATCGAGGCTTTGAATAACTGAGAGGTTTATCCACGTTATGTGGAAACGGCAGGAACAGAGGCTTTCCTGGGTGGTCTGAACCCGCCACTCAAGGGCTTCAGAGCAGTCGTCACAGGCAGGAGAACCATGCTAACCCCAACTCCTGGCACGGTCCGGCTGTGGGTTCCAGCTGCAGAACTTAAACCACGTAAGATGGTGTTTTCCATCATATAATAGAAATGAAAATCCAGAGGGCAGCTCCCGAGCCGGCCCGGCACAGCACGGCTGTACCAAAGTCCATTTATGTCACTTTAATCAATACAACCTTGTTTCCTCTCGGGGCATCTTGGAGCAGTTAAGGATGCCTTAACGACACGCTAAATCCATTTGCTATCATCACCCTGGGCATTTGCAGGCAGTAATTTCACACAGGCAGGGGCGGTGATGTTTCCAGGGTGATGCATGCCGGCGGGCTGACGTGGGGAGGTTTTCCCGTGGGTTTGGGCGTAGCAATGGTTTGTGTTGCCTTGATTTCCCTGCTGAGCTTGTTTGGGAGGTACGAGATCTGCCGGGACAGGTTTGTGCTGGGGGAGGCACGTGGCAGGGAACAGCAATGGTGGCGATGGGGCTTTACGGATCCTGGTTTTATGCTCGAAAAGCCCCAAGAACAGGGGGGATTAGTGTTGCATCGACTGAGCCGCATCGGGAAGGCAGCGCGAGCATGTGCACCCCTCGAGGTGCTTTTATGCCTGTATCATCCTTTTAGTTTGAAGTTTAATCCCCAATAGCTGCGACTTGCTGCATCGCCTGTCTCGTAACAGCCTTACAAAGCTGTGACAACAGGCAGGGAAAATGAAGCTGTCTGACAAATGACACATGACAAGGAGTTGGAGTTAACTGCTTTTAAATTCATTATGGCTCCAAAAGATTGAGCAAGGTGAATGATTTAAGGTGCATAATGAGATGGATTTAGCCTCTTTTTACTGCCGTTGAATGATCTGTGAACAAGCTTTGATCTCTGCATTACAGTCGCTACCAGGATTTGTCAGTAAGGGGGGTTATTTGAGGACCCCTGGCCACTTGCGGCGGTGGCTCGGTTGCACAGTAGTGACTTTTCTCTGGCAGGACAAACGCCAACTTCTCAGTGATTTCAGAGGAAATACCTTCGGTGCTGCCCAGAGTGCCAAAACTGAAGAGGAGGCGTTCAAAGGGCACGTGGGCAAGCTGGGCGCTGAAGGCAGCCACTGTGCAGCAGGTCTCTGGCTCATGCAAGGGTCTCGGGAGCTGCAGGAAGGTTTCTGCGTTGCGTGATGATGAACATCACAACAGGGAAGTCTCCCAGCTTTGGGATGCCCTGGCCGTAGCACTTATGGCACATCTGGGAGGCCCAGGGCTGTAACCTGCCATGCTTTGGCCAAAAAATGTCTAGCAATCCAGGAGCTGGAGATCCAGGAGCTCTGCCCCAAGATCAGCTCCCCCATCCCTGGCTGTGCGAGGCAAAGGGAATTATTCACATTTTGGGAGAGAAAAGCACATCCTGCAGCAGCCCAGCAGAACGGCCTGTTGCTCAAGGTCCATTTAGGGCTGGTACCGGGTTGGAGTCCCATTATGGTTATTTTATAGCAAACTAGTGGGATGCAAATATTCCAGTAACTCAGGCTAATCCTTTCTTAAACAAGAATTCTCTGCAGTCAGCCCCATCTCCAAAGACATGTGCCAACTTGGTGTCTTCCGGGCTGAAATATTACTTCTGGTCTGCATGTTTGTGGTGCTGTTGGGGAGATATATATTTCTGAAGTGCAGCTGCCTCATTTTGTTTTACAATTCATAAGCAAACGAACCCGAATGATCCAGTGCAGTATGGGCACTAAAAATAGCTTTAATCAATCAACTTTTTAAAAATAAGAATGTTCCTTAAAATTATGCCAGCACCAGCCAGCGCTGCCTCTTGGGAATTTTATTCTGACTCATTTTTCTTCCAGTTCTGTTCTTTCTTTTTCTTTCTTTTTATTTTTTTCCTGCTCCTATTTACCAAATATCATTGAGTTTGGGCTGATTTTTGTTACTTAGCATACGGGATGAGGTGGATATTGGAGACTTTTAAAGCTATTTTTGTCACTGGTGGCATGAAGGGATGGGAAGCGTTGTTGCTGTAATTTGCTGGTATTTGGGCAGCACCCCTGAATACTGGTAAAACAGTCACTAGGTACTTTTAATTCAATATTTCTACACTGGAGCAGCTTCCCACCCATACCCAAACCTTTCAGGTTGGCCCATCCATCAGTCAGAGGAGATGGACACACAGGCACGGTGGCAGTGCTTGGTAGGACAAGGCAGCAGCCCTGCCCACCCCATACCCTGCTCTTCCCCCATCCCCATCACCTTTTCCTGCAAGTCCTTCGATGCTCCACAGCTTTTCAGGAGCCTTGTTGCCATCTCGTGAAACGGCTGCTTTGTGGTCTGACCAAGCTGGTGGGCATCCTCAGGGTCTGCTGTACCACTCAGGCGGAGGACGGAGCCCCTCTCCTGCCTCTCCAAGCCTCTCCTCCTGCAGCCACTTCTGCCACTGCCAGGGGACAGATGCCGAGTTGAATGGTTTAGAAGCAGGTCCTCAGGTTTCCCACCAGCCTCATTCTTAAAGGCAAATAAGGCTGTGATTTTGCAAAGGAGGAATTACACGCCCGAGTCCTGTTGCTCCCCGATGAGCAGTACGTACCCAGCTCACCAAGAGCGCTCCGAAAATCCCAGTCTCTTAGATGTGTGTGTGTATATATATGTGTGTGTGTGTGTATATTTAGTGCATTAGTCACATCTTAGACTATAAAAACTGAAACTTCAGTTGGCTGCTTCTTCTGTAAACATATGTTCTCCTTGTAACTATAACTTGGCTTTTATTGCTTTGTGTTATTCCTCCGCATTGTGTGCAGTACGTACAGATATGATAACAGTAATAATCACAATACTGCCAAATCCAAGCATTTATAATAATGGGTTAAGTCTCCAAAATCCCCGGACTGGCTTAAAAATAATAAGATTATGTGAAAATAGTAAACGCCATGATCTTGTCTTGCTGCTTTTCCCTTGCTGGGTGGTTAGGCTTTTGGCTCCTGCTTCTCTCCCAACGTGAGCACTTAGAAATGAGGGTTGGGGAGGGGAACTTTTAACTGACTCCGAGACTGATCCCTATGAAGGACCTGGGAATTTGAAGCAGCATGTCCTTCATCACGAGGCATGGGATGAAAGCAAGGGAGTTTGTGACACGGCGGTAATACAGTCCTGGCATTTTTTGCTGGGTTTATTGGAGAAATAGTTTTAGAATTAGAGTGATGGACAGTAGAGATTATCTCCCTGAAAACAGGGAGGCACAGACTGGCCGAACTGCCTAATGAAGGAGAGCGGTCGCGTTATGGTGCGTCTGAGCCTGACCTGTACCCACGTCACGGGAGGTCTCTGTGCAGTATTTGGAGCGGAGAAACGACTGATGCAAAGTGAGCAAGACACAGACCAGGGCTGCAGACATGGCAGTCTGCTCCGTACCTGTGCAGTTTTAAAACAGGTATTGAAAACCCAGCTTTCTAACAAGACAAGCCCTTTCTTTTCAAGTCTTTCATTTTTATATTCATGAAGACCTTCAGATTTTTAAAGAAAATATTTGACTTTGACCTGCAGGCTAAGAAATCCCCTTATAGGGGATTGCAAATGTATAAGGACCCGAAAGTCTTCTAGAAACAGGAACTATCCACATTGTTTTCCTGGCCAAAATACATGAAACAGAGATCTATGTTGCATCATTGCAGTTAATTTTACATTTCTTTTGGGGCCAAGAGTTGGAGGTTTATGGTGAGAAGGAGCTGGGGGATGATGGGTTTGGGTTTGGTATTTTCAGTTCAGCCGCATCATTCTTTTCTTCTGCCTGCAACCACCCATGTCATGGTGTACAAACCATCTCCGGAGGAGACAGAGACATCAGGCCTCTCTGGGGATGGTCTTCGAGTTTAATTAGACCCATGCTTAAACCAGTTGAACTGAACAAGTGCAAAGCTGTGAGCTTGGTGAGAACACAGCTTATTTCTGGTTTTGCTCAAGTTTGTTCTGTTGACATAAACTTAAAAGAATTAAGTCTCTTTTAAAGTTAAATGTGAAGGTCTGGAGGCCAGGGTGTCAAAGTTCTCCCTCTGGTTTCATCCTTGTGACCCCTTGGGCAGGTCTACATGCCACCAGCTGGAGGTGAAGTGGTGACACTGAGATTGCCCTGTTCCTCTGCTCCTCAGTTTGGGGCCTGAGGTTGGCAATGCAAAACATCACAAGTGGACTGCTTTAAAAAGGGAGAGAGGAAAAAAGAAAGTTAAATCAGAGTGGCCACCCAACCTCAACTCTCAATGTTGGGCTCCTGCCATTCGGTTTTACTGCTGGAAACACTCAAGCTTTTCTTGAGCAACAGCTTCATCACACCCTTGAATTCCCATCTCTCTTTTTAAATCGAGTCAAGGCCTTACCAGCTAAACTGGCACAGAGGAGGTCAGCGGGAAAAGTAGGTCTTGCCCACGCTGAGGCATCTTCTGGCAACCAGAGCTCTTCATCCTCAAGCCACTGGTCCTTCCCTGGAGGCAATTTCAGTAAAACCCTGTGAAAAGCTGCCCAAGAGCATCAGCATCAGGAGAGCATCAGCCATTGCACTAACAGCAGGTGGGGCCAATGACATTTTGGGGCAGAGCCTGGTTTCTGCGTTGCCACTTCTAAACTCGGGTGGTAAATTTTAGTGTAAGAGACTGTGTCAATCCCGCAGCGTGGGACTGTACGGCCGGGAGCAGCCCCCCCAGGGCTGGCAGGGCTCTGCCGCTCCCCAGCGCCCACCCGAAGGGCACCAGGGGATTTGAGCTCGGCCCAGATACACTGGAGATGTCATTACCCGGGAATTTGTGGCAGAGGAAGAAATATTAAGCAAATCTTCTGCAATTATCTTTGCCTCCAGCGGTTAGTCTAGATCTCCCCTTTGCATCTTTTTCTTTCTAAATCTCCTAGTCGCAAAGTTGGCTGCTTTTAAATTGGGTGGTGCTTTGGTGGCCTTGAGAGCAGCAGTTTCCATGGTAACTCTGAAGTACCCGTTTTTGCACAGTCACGGTTTTAGCGGGTCGCAGCCACCACTGCTGCCGGAGGACCAAGAGGATCCCGAGCCAGTCCCATCCCAGCTCCAGCAATGCGAGAGCCACTGCCACTGGGGGTGCGAGCAGGAGCCCCGTATGGCTGAGTTTGGTGTTATCATCCCCCACCTCCCTTGACCTCCTGGTTGCAAAAAAGCCAGACAGGGTGTGTGACAATGCTGCAGGGTCACCCACCAGCCGTTCTGTGCCGTGGGACTTCTGTGTCCAGCCACGTCTTTGCTGTTTGTGCTGGCACAAGCCCAGTGTTGGGCTGCTCTCAGACTTTTTTTTTCACCTTTTCCTCTCTCTTTTTCTCTTCTGGGTATTTGCCCATCATTAGCAGAATGGGGCTTTTATTTCTTGATGGGCATTTCCAAATGGGCCCAGGCTCTGTGAGAAGGATGCTGTGAAAAGATGTCCTCTATAATCCCACCCTGCAAAGCAGCATCACCTCCTGCTGCCCAGGGGTTTGCTTTGGGGCATCTCCTCGTGGCTCCTGAAGGTTGATGGCTTTGGGGGAACTCTGGGAGAGCAGCCGGACAGGAGTTAAAGCACAGCTTTTGAGGGTCCTCCAGAGCAGGAGCAAGGAAGGGGGGAGTGAACTGAAATTCTCTTGAATATCTGTGCACCGGAGGGAGGGAGGATTAGTCCCATTAGGGCAGAGCACTCGGGGTAATCCCGCTTTCGAATTAGGGATTTCACTGTCATTAATCTGATGTGAAAATAAATAGGGCAGGAGCTTAATGCCTTTGAGGGAGCTGCAGGCATGGGAGGAGAAGGTGGGCTGGAAGGGCTGAGCAGGGACAGGACTTTGAGCTCAGACCCCTCCAGCCGAATCCACTCGGGAAGGCTTTGGGGACGAGGGAGGACAGGAGCATTGATGGGAAATGTCTGAGCCCTGACCAGAGTCTTTCTCCTCCCTCCTCCATTCTGTTCTCTGGCCAAAGCAAAACTGTTGCCTACAGCGGATTTTTCTTCCACTTTTTCAGCCTTTTCTTCAAAGGCAACACAAGTTTTCTTCTGTCTTTTTTCTTTCTGCGTGAGGCAGCGTTGCCGTTTTCCATCTCGCAGCTGTGGTTGACCCTTGCTGACTACGCTGACAGCCTCTAAACGTCTGTGACCACAAAGCTAAGGGAGAGCCTTTCTTTTTTTCTGTTAGAAAATTAAAATAACTCTTCTGGTGTCCTGAAGGACACCGAATTTGTCTTTGGTGTTAGATGGACAGGGGACAGCAGTGGCTCTGCCTGTCTTTAAGGAATCAGGGCACTCGTTTTAAGTCCAGTGATAATTCTTCTCATGCAGGTGGCTATTTAACCATAAAACCCACAATTAGATCATTTAGAAAAAAAGAAAGAAGTTTTTTAGAGATGTGATTAGCGGAGCATCTGAACAAAGGTCCAGGGTAACTCAGCAGAACAGGGGCTTAACCCCACAAACACCTTCAGCCTTAGACTTCAGTTACTCCACTGAACCCAAAAATAAGGGCCAGATGCCAGATCCATAGGATAGGCAGTTTTTCTGCTCAGAAAATTTTCTTTTTTTTATATATTTGTCATTTTGTATCATGATGAGAGTGATCTGAGCAGCAAACGGGCACCGACCCAGAAGCCAGAAGAGCCTGGGGGGTGGGACACCCTGCCATCCATCAGGGTTTCCCATGCTCCTGAGGACTCCCTTCAGCAAAGGGCTGTGTCTCTGCCTTTCTGGAGACAGACTCTTCCATGTTTTATGCAAAAAAGTCTGTCTTAAGACAACAGGATGTTGCCATCAAAACTGGTCCACGACACTGATTCATTTTTGACAAATCAGTGTTTTCTAATGGAAAACAAAATCTAATTCTTGATCAGTTCTGCTAGAAACAAGGGCTCAGGCAGTGGAGAGCAGGATGGAGAACAGTAACGCAACCAGCAGCCCTTGGTGGATGGGGGATTCAAAAGCCTTATCACTCCTGCAGCGGGGAAAAGCCTAAGTTGTATAATTCCCCATTGCTGGAGCAGCCAGGGATGGAGCCAGCACGAGCCAAGGGTCAGTGTCCCAGGGCAGGACGGAGGAGCAAGGTTGGAGCAACCAGGTACAGGGCCAGTGTGCTCCCCTCCTTCAGGGGAAGCAGGAGACCTAATTCATCAGCACAGTTATATTTTTTTTTAACATTTCAAAATCCACGTGTTTTTATTTTTTCACTTTAAAGGAAAAAAAAATTCTCCAAGTATAATAAGGGAAATGAATGCAACTGCAGGCACCCTGGGAATAGCGGGAGCCGTGTTTACAGGGAGTTCTACATGAATCCCATCAAGCAATGCAAATATTGTAAGTAGGATGTGGCTACAGGTTGGGCTTTGTTTGGGTCTGATGCGGGCTGTTTTCTCTATGGAGCAGGATTACTGCTTTGCTTCTAATTAGGCAAAAGGGAAGGGGATCCAAAGAGCCCCTAAAGATGTCAAAAATCAGAAAGAAGTCATAGAAGGGAGGGAGAAATTAAAATAAACCAACATTGGTATTTCAGCGATGCACAAAGCCTCTGGGGCTGTGGCCAGGAGCTTTGCCTGCTCTGGCTCCTTCTGCGTCGCTGACGGGGTGACCTGGGTTTTTATTTCATTTGTTTATTTGATATCATGCATTTCCATTTTAGACAAGTGGGTTTCCAAGTCTGATGTATTTGGTCTCCAGATTTGGTCTCCAGCTCCAAGGTGTTCCTAGCTCTGAATTTTCAAGTTAAAGCCCTCTCTAAAACAAGAAGTGGTTTGGGTTCAGGTTTTAGGGAGGCTGCAGGGCCTTACCCAGTGATTTATCTTTTTTCTTTTAACCTGGATAAATGAGAGCGTGTGTGCAAAAGTAGTTTGAGATTGCAGCCCTGCACTTACCTAATCTTATGCTGAGATAAATCTTACGCTGAACTGCTAAAATGCTAGATAAAATACTTCTAAAAGCAGCAGGGATAAATATGTTAGGTGTTTTTGTTCATGTTTCCAGAGCAGGGGAATTGTTGTTATCAGAAATAAGACAATGTCTATGTGCTTCTTTCTCCGAGATCCCTTGCTCACATACGCTTGTGTGTTTGAAAGCATAAAGGTTTATTCATACAGATGTTTCCAATTATTTTCCTAAGAACAGTTCTCTCATTCATGCTTAATTTGTGAAACTCCTGTTTACTTCCCCCAAATCTTTTTTTATTATTTTTAATAGTCATACCAGCCACAGTAATCGTAAGCTCTGGGCCTTTTTTGCACTGATGCAAATCACCACTTACTACTTTGAAACTGTTAATGTTAGTGCGGTTGAGCACTGGTCGGTTCTGTAAGACAATACAGTCTTTTTTTTCGGTGGCTGGAGACATCCAGCCTTGAGCCCTTTTTGTCCCTTTCCAAGCCTGTGCTGTGCACCCTGGGTCCTGGTTTATATCCCATATCCCAACATGCTGCCATCCTTGGCCCTACCAACTTCTGCCACCAACTTGGCTTTGTTTTGCCTTCATCCTTGGTCATGATGTAGAACTATGGCTCCTTGAGACTTAGAAACTGGTAGGAAGGAGATAGCCTGCATTCAGCCCCCATTCCCATGACTTGAGATGGAAACAAGGAGAGCAGCCTCACTGGTTGGAGCAAGGAGCCGGGCACAAGTCGGGTTTCTGGTGGTGTCTGAATTAATTAGTCTTTCTTTGTCTCGCTTTCTTTAGTTTGTTAGTGAAAGAGTTAATGCTAGCGGACGTGTGGGGTGATTCAGTGGTAAAACCCTTTGAGATCTGGAGATGAAAGGTGCTGTAGGAGGAGGACAGAGGTGGCTGTGCTCTCGGCTGCCCCTGGGCACGCATGAAGTACACAAGAGTATAGTGATGTGGAGGACTTGAGATAGAAAGTACCTGAGATGGAAAGTGTAGCCACGGGCCTGGTTGTGCTTCTCTCGCTTTGCTGCTGCGTAGGAAATGAAAGGCATCCTTTGTCCCTTCATCTCAACAGGAGTACCCTTCCTAAGGCCCCCTCCTCAGTTGCCAAAAACTTCAAACCTTGGTAAATCTGCAGTGTTTTTCAGTGTTTTCTTTTGTGCTTGTGGGAGGAGTGAAGGCTTTTTGACATGTGCTTCATCTTCCCCCCTCCCAATGGCCACTGAAGAGTGTTCTCCTTAACACCCTCCTCTCACCTGGTTCGAGCACGTCAGCATGCTGGTCATCCTCTTGAATTGTGTCACCCTGGGCATGTTCCAGCCCTGCGAGGACGTGGAGTGCCAGTCGGAGCGGTGCACCATCCTGGAGGTAAGGATCCCATGCTGCCCCACTTGCCTGGGATGTGTTGGGTGTGGTGGGGTGGCCATCCCGGGAGCTGGGACCCCCATCTTGTCCCTTTTCCCCAGGATACAGCCATGAAAGCCCTTCCCATAGGGGTGTTTTTTCCAATGCAAAGTCTGTCCTCTGAGGAGACCTGCTGCCGTGGCGCTAGGTGACATCCGAGGGCTGATTGATTTGGATTTACCCCAGCAAGACCCTTTCTCTGCACAACCAGTAAGGGTAGGGGGGCCCCAAAACTGGGCATCCAGCTCCCACTGGAGGTGTTGAACACTTTTTAGTTACAGGATGGCCAATGCCACAGGGAATCTCTTGCTCGCAGTCAGTTGGTTCCACCCCAGCCAGATCACTGCCGACCTGGATTGCCAAGTGCCGGGTTAACTGACCTTTGGGAAATGCATACAGGTACGCAGCTCACAGACCCTTGTCGGCCACCCCAAGCTTAGTGGGGCATCACGCATGTCACTTCATCCCTCGCTGGGTCCTGGCAATCCTCTCGCTGCCATATGCCCACAGGATTCATTTTGGAAGCACATCCCGGCAGCATCTGGTGTGTGGGCTGCACCTTGGCGCTGGGCTTCCTGCAGCAACTCCGTTCTCAGGCTTGGAACCAACTTTCCTTGTTTCTAATGCATTACATCAACCTAGGCAGGGACTACCGACATGTGGTAGTGTAATGGGCTTGGTTCTTTCGAACCCTGCACAGATCTGCTCCTTTAATTCCCTTTGATCATTTCAGCTGTTCTGGAAGGCCAGTGGGATCCTTCCAACTAGCCTCTCCTGCTTCTTTCAAAGATTGGTCCAGAGCTGCCTGTAAATGCCAGGAATAGCAGAGTTTATCATCAAATCCTCTTTCAACCTTAAAAGAGGATCTGTTAAACACAGAGCCAAGTAAACCAGATGAATTGAGAAGCCACTAGAGGTTTGTTATGGAATGAGATCAATTTTGGAGAATCTGTTGCCACCAGAGGCATCCAGCATAGGGATCATCTCAGAGGGTCAGGCTCGGGGTTGGTGTGAAGCGGCATCCAGAGGTGGCTAGTCCATCTCCTTCACCAGAAAATGTGACACTGCAGGTGGCTGTGGGCTAAGCTGTCCTTAGAGAGCCCATCAGAAAGTCCCGATCTCTCCTGAAAGGTTACACTGTCATTTTTCTGCCTGTATTCACCCACATGGGACTTTGTTTGGACAATGCCCATCCCTGCCAAAGTGTCCAGGCAGACAAAGGGAGTCCTGCCTGGACAAGGAGGTGACATTATTGAAGGCTCATTATTTGCTTCCTTTTTTTCGTAATTTAATCAGGTTGCAATCGCATGGCTTGCGTGGTCTGTTCTCCCCGGAATAGACACACACACAGTCTGCGAGGAGCCCAGGCACTGAATTTGGTTTCTAATACCAGCTGAATGATTACAGCATATTGAGGATATTTGCAAAAAACCGAAAGTATTATCCTGAAGGGTTTGCAGGCAGAAAAGGGCTCTAAGTAAAGCCGTCATTATCCCTCGCCCTGTCACAGCTTGCAGGAGGGAATGGAAGCCAGAACATGAGGTAGGAAAGCCTGAACTTCTTTATGGAGGCGTTTGGATGCCAGTTATTAAATGAACTGAAATAATGGAGCAAAACTTCTGTGTAGTCAAGGGAAAGGTTCATTGATAAAGCAAACAGCCAGAGAAGATGGTGCTCACACAGAGCCGCTCAGGGGTACACGGATGCGCAGTGGGAAGTTGGCTTTCATGTGGATGCTCTGTTAATTTTACCATTAATCTGCTCTGGCCTCAATATGGAAGTGCCAGAGACACAATAGCAAACAGTATGGTTATTAAGAGAGTGGTTTGGACAGCAGCAGTGATGCTGTAGATCGAGAAGTTCCTGTGCTTTATCAGTTCTGTCATTCGAAACAACAAAGTCTCTGCACATGATTTAAAAGCAATCTGTACCTCCTGATGTTCCAAGTTTACAGGCAACATGTAGAAGGGTATTTACAACAGAGTCCATATCATGGTATCTTCACATACATCCACATTTCATGCATGTACTTGTAGTCTCCAGGAAGGCTGGAGAAATCACAGCTGTCCAAGTCCCCACTACCCTACAGAAGTAATTCTTTAAGTAAAGGCTGAGGCATGTTTATAGGGCAGCAATGGATTAATCTGTGTACTGTTATTTTCTCCTCTTGTTTTCACAGTAATCTAAAACCCAAAATTTTGACCTTCATCAAGAGGCTCCTGTGCTGGGCACACAGGCTTAGCAGCAGGATGCCCTGAGCCTCTGCACCACAAGGAACTGCTCCAGTCATTCCTTATGTGCAGCAGAACTGCCTTTATAGTTACTGCTTCAGCCTCTGCTTGATGTGCACATTCACTCCCAGCTGTGTCTGGGGCTGTGGGTAGCAGTCTTGTCCTTTTGGGAGTCCATGAAGGCATCAGAAGGGAAGCACAGCCCCCTGCGTTAGATGGGACACGTTCTTTCTAGGAGGTATGAGCCTCTCAGTCTGGAAACTCGGCTTCCACTGCAAGTTGCTGAGACCTCATGGACCCAGCCACAAGCTGCTGTTGAATGCATAGGCTTTAAATGCCAAGAAAAATATCCAGCCCATACAGCAGTGATGTCCTTGTACCTTTGTCAGTAGATGAATAGAACCTGGTAATGCTTCCCAGGCAGTGGGCTGTCCCAGAAGCTGTTCTTAGGGGTTGTCATCACCTATCAGGTTTTGCAGGTTGTATTTCAGAGTTCGGTAGGTGGCACTTTGGTATCAGTGCTTTGCCTTGCAGCGTCTGCCAGGGTATAGAGAGTCCTGCTGCGGTGGCAGCGCTTGTGTCTCTGCTTTCCTTTTCCCTGATAAGAGAGCACAGCGGAACTGACTGTAATAATCTTTTACTGGTCTCCAGGCATTTGACGACTTCATTTTCGCTTTCTTTGCGGTGGAGATGGTCATCAAGATGGTGGCTCTGGGAATCTTTGGGCAGAAGTGTTACCTTGGAGATACATGGAATCGCCTGGACTTCTTCATCGTGATGGCGGGGTCAGTAACAAAACCTCATAAATTTGCTCTTCGTGGTGAAAGCAAGAAAACCCCAGAGCCAAGTCTGTAGGTTGTCCTGGCTGGTTTTCATTACGTCTTGAGAAAGCTGCCAGGCTCAAGCCAAGGCAAAGTGTCCCAAGTCTCATTTGGTTTCACCTCTGGCAACCACGCCAGATTGTGGGTGGGGTATGAACGTCAGCGCAAAAGCCATCGGGTTTTCAGTAGCAATCCTTGCCCTAGTGCCATCTCTGTCAAATCAAGTGCAGGCTGATCTAGTTCTTGCAATGGCCCACAAGATGGCCCACAATTATTGTGCGTGTCCCAGTGTTTACAGGTAAGTCTGCTGTCTCCAGAACGTGTGGAAAAAGCAGACAGCCACTCAGGACTGCTCCTTCTATGTGACACCATGAGAGTGAGGCAGAGAGGCAGAAATTGCCCAAACAAGGAGAATCTAACACACAAATCTGGTTCAGAAGGTTGGAATCCCAGTGGAAGAAGCTGACCAGAAGCTGATCCAAATTACAAGTGTGTGCAAATGTCTCCTGTAAACTTCTCTTGGTTTACATGTTAATACCATCTCCCACAGCTGCTTTTTTATGCAGGATATGTTAATAAACAGATATAAGGAGTATCTGGGTGCTTTTGACACCAGTTCCCTCACACCCTTCGGGAAAAATTGAGTCAACCAAAAGCTTGGCAAGTCTAAAACTTTTTTCTAGGAATAAATGGGTTTTAGAAATCCCAGGCTCTCTTACCTGCTTACTATTCCCTAGAAAGGGATAGACTGTTTAATTACAGAGCTCTGCCTTATTTCTGAATTTCTGGGTTTATAATGACCAGTCTGGGGTTAATTAGAACATTCCTGTAATATGTTGGGGCATTTTTACCCGTACATTAGTGATGTACAATCTTCACTGCACTAATGGAGTTTTGTTTTGCTCCATGTTATTTGTCTGGAATACAATTAGGAATGGCCTTACTGGTTTGAATAAAACATGAGGTCTCCTGAGCAGACCTTCCTTTGAACCTGTGTGCGGTTACAGCCCAGGAAAGAACCGCAGGGACAACAAAAGAAGCAGTTAATTATTTTTTCTTTCCAAAGCTGCTGCAGCGTTTAAGCCAGAAGTAGTAGGGGGAAGACCCAGGCTGTGGTTGCAGGGAGAACTCGGGATCAGAAGTCTGCCATCCATGACCAATGTGGCGACAGTGTTTCCCCATGCTGAAGCTGCAGGATGAGCTCTCCTGATGGGTGAGCAGAGGTTGCCCGTCTCATCAAACAGATCATCCCAGCGAAACAGGAGAGTGAAATAGCACACGGAGGCAGAATGGCTGAGCCCTCTGCTCATACCTCAGAGTCAGGTTTGGCACCAGGATCTTTGTTCACATCGCACCTGGGATGAGGGGGGAGGTGGCTGGTGAGTCAATTTGGTGGTTTGCCAGGGCTTTTCCCCACGTTCCGTGGCTGGCATATGTTTGAGAAGAATGCGAACAGCAGAAGCACCAGGAGACCCCGACGGGAAGCCCTGCTGCCAGTCTGGAATTACTCAGGCTGAAGATGAGAAGAGCAACGGCCCCTTCTCTGGCTGATCTTGGGCCATCTCCAGATGATTTTGGTGTATTCAAGCCATACCTGTGACATTGTTTCCCATCTCTCAGAAGAGAGGCTGGTCTTGGAGCTGGGCTGGCCAGTAATGCTGGTGGAGGGCAAGGAGAAGCTCTGCTCCTAAAATCGGAGGTGGTTTTAGCAGGGAGCACACTACTGGAATAACAAGAGTTGCTTTTTCCAGCAAGCGAATGGATGCGATGAAGGTATTATGAAGCTTTTTCTGATAAGAAGGGAAACAAGTGACAGGCAGTGCTGCCTGCTTTGTTTGTCCCATTCAGTCTCCTCAAATAAGCTGATTTTGCTTACTAGCAAGTATACCAAAGAGAGTGGAGGCTGAGCAGGGGAACTACAAAATAAACATATCTTCTGCCTCTAGCAACAGATTGTGTCTGAAGTTTGTTCCAGCACTGAAAGCCCTTTCATGTTTTGCTCGCCTGAGAAATGTACCCTGGAAAATTTCAGACCGAATGGAGCTTACAACTTTTCAGTCTGCCCAGCAGCCAAGTTGAAAGCATTTCTCGAGCATCAAAAATGTTGTCCACAAGAACTGAAACCAGAGAGGTTTCTTGTGCATCCAGTCCCTGGACACGTTGCAGGCTCTTGGACATCTTTAACTTGACAGCTGAAGAACTGGAAACTGTTCGTGGTAGAAAACATTGCCTCCTTTTTTTTCAGTACCCGGAAGCTGTAAGGAAGTACCAGTCCACCCAGATCTCCAGTCCTTGCATACCCAAAATTTCCATCTCCAGCAGCTTTCTGTTAGGCATTTCTGGGGTATTCTTGGCTTGCAAGTGTGATACAAGAACAAGACCTCAAGCTTGGCCTTGACAAAGAAACCCTTGACTTTTTCATGAAGATTTCGAATGTTTTCACTGCTTGTAGAAGGTCCAATCTGGAATCTATCAAGTGATTCAGGTTGGCTTCGGTGGGTGATGTAGATCCCCCTGAGACTTACTTTCAAATCCTAAATGGAGTATCAAGGAAGTTCAAAGTATCAGGGTCAGATAGTCTGTTTCCCTAGGCCAAATCCCGGATTATTCATCTTTCATCAGCCCCACTGAAACTCCAAGGGCCAAGTGAAGATGAGGCCCCAGGAATTGACCCTTTAGCACGCTGATAGTCGCATGTGCTCTCTGGAGAACAAAATCAGCTCCCACTGGAGCATTTCGTGCTCCTTTCACATGCTATTAGTGGTTCAAAATCTGTATCAGTTACACTAAAATCCACTTACTCAGCCACCCGATAAATTGTGAGTGTGCTGTGTTGGGACCAAGCCAGTGAGTAGGTTCAGGCTTCGGCACTATTCACTTAAGGGACTTTAAACAATGCTTTGTCTATTCCTGCAAGCTCTGTTTAGAGCAGACACCTGGTGCTGGCTCCAGGCCCCTCGACGCAGGTGTGAACGGGCATTTCCGATGGTTTTCCCACTGTGTGGTCCTTTGTGCGGCTCCAGGCTGCTTCCCACTGCTTTGCTCTGGCTGCTTAATGAACACACATTAGATTTAAAACCTGGTTTTGTGCCGTGCTGAGTTTTAAAGCTATTCATCATGTTCGGCTCAATTCCTGTGTACAAGCTTTAAGGTGGTTTTGATTTATAAAGACTCACTAACCACCTCAGAGAAAAAAAAATATCTATGGAAGGTTATCACTAAAAACATCTCAAAATCACCAGGGCCTCCGCACGGCAAATTAAGGCTAACGGACCAAAGTCACCTCAGTGCAATGGCAGTGGTGTCGTGGGGTTACACCAAACAGCTTCAGGACAAAGACAAAAGAGAAGTGAACATCAGAATATGTAGATATTACCAACTAAACTTTGTAGAGCAGGGCAAGGCATCAAATATGAAGTGCAAGGCTCCAGCAGAGCAGAGCATGGAGACACAGGCAATGATGCACCTGAGCAAGGCTGGCATGAAACCAAACCTCCCTCTGCTGTTGCCTTCAGGATTCAATGGATTTCAGTCCATTCGGCAGTTGCTTCTTGATGGCACGTAACAATTTTGGTCCATCCTGGCTGCAGGATGCTTCTATTGAAAAATCTCTTTCCACTGAAGCTTCTGAAGTGCCTGGTTGCAGCAGTTCAGCTCATATTTGCCTTCCTCCTCCCATATCTGTTTGTTTATTTAAAAAAAACCACCACAACACAAAACAAAAGCTCTTTCTCCATGGGATCCAACAGCTTACTCGCAGGGTTGCTTTTGATGCTGTTATGTTATTTGAACAGGCGTGGTGAGAGATTTGTGACATATTTACAAGTACTTCCCTGTAGTCAAACTCATAAATTGTAATTACAGCCATGCTAACTAGCCATAACCCCATTAAAAAAACAACACTACGCACATTTGCCACTCATTGCTATAAAAGAGCAAGAAAACTGACTTGACTTAACGTCCTTCCCAGCCTGGGAGAGAAATGTTTATGTGAAATGGAGACGAAGCATGAAAAAGAAAATGTTCCCTATTCTTAATAATAAAATGGAAACCAAACTACTTTAACGTCATTTGTCAGATTGGTTATTCACATTTTTGTCATAGGGGGAGAGATAAGCTGGCGTGAAAATACGCTGGGGTGCTGGTAGGGGGTATAATTTCAGAAACAGCTTATAGACTTTGAGCCGTGTGGAGTTTTGCAGTGATCTCCCCGGGAAGGCTGCGGATGCGCCGCCGGCTGGAGCGCAATAAGCTGATGGAAAGGGAGAGCAGCACGGTTCGGGGAGCTGAGCAGATAGTTGGGGCTCTCCCTCTGCTCTGATTTCTGTGGCCCTGACTTTGCAGCTCCTTGTTTTGCCAAGTTCTGCTTTCTGAAGTGTTACCTGTGCCTGCAGCCCATTAGCCTGTTAGCACATCTGCCTGCCGGTCCCCGCACCTTTGCTGCTCGTGTGGGTATTTTCAGTCTCTTAGAGCCTGAAATATCCCTTATATCCCCCATTGACAGCATGATGCACATTATGAGCTGCAAACACAGAGCGGGTGGTTTTGCAAGCCTGGGTTACGGCTCCCAGAGCGTGCAGGCAGCGGCAGCCCCACACCCTCGTGCCCAGCGACTGAGCATCCTATGTCCTGACACCTTTCCTCTTTTCCCCCGCAGCATGATGGAGTATTCTCTGGATGGACACAACGTGAGCTTGTCTGCAATCCGCACTGTCCGGGTACTTCGGCCGCTACGAGCCATTAACAGGGTCCCAAGTAAGTGACACCTTTGTCCGCATCGGGCTGCCCGTCTGCAGTTTAGGCTCTGCCTGGCTCTGGGAAAACCAGGGGGATAATCCCACCCCAGCTGGCTCTCTGCGTGCTAAGCCCTGCAGTAGAAGTGTACTCTCCTGCTGCTGGGAGCCAGCTCGTTTATGTTAATTTACAATGGCAAGTTAGAGATCATTCATTATGGTTATCAGTGTTAGTAAAGGGCAAGGGAGTTGATTTTATACCTGGGGGCCCAAATTTTCGTGGCTGTTTTCCAACATTTTTGTGAACTCTCTGAGGCAAGTGACTCTCTGCTCCTAGTGCAAAGTAAATAACAAAGTTCCTAAGAAGAAAGGGGAAAGGTCAGTTCTAAGAAGGATCTTCTTGCCCTGGATGAGTTCATTTTCTCCTCTCAGCTATTTAAGGTCTTTCTGTTTCATTGTGTTCAGGATTAGAAGCGCAGCAGCCTCCATTGCTGGTAAAATACCACAGAGGGTTTGCTGTCATGTAGAACAAAATTGGGTTCATCCACTATAGAAAGTTCAAGTGGCCCCTAAATCCATTTTCAAGTGGCTTCAGCTGCTTGTCTTCTAAATCCAATTTGAAAGATGAACCAACAAGTTGAAATAATTTCCTGCCAGAATCAGCCGTCTGCTGAGCAATCCTTTGCAAGGTACTAATTTCATAGCGTTTTCATCATTTTTTAACCAAAATCCACTCAATTCAAAATGGAACAGCATTGTATGGAAATCACAGAGGTTCCTTGCAAAAAAAAAAAAAAAAGAAAAAAAAAGTAAAAAAAAAAAGTACATCTCCTGTTCTTTTTAAAAGAATGATTGAATGATACAGCCCCGCTGGTCCTCGCTGAACATCCTGCCTAGATTAATTGCCCATCATGTCGGCACATCTAGGGACAGCAAAACAAACTCCCCCAGAAGGGTTTCGGTTCCAGCACCTCAGATGAACATGCAAGGGAACAGATGGATGTTTACGCACAGGAGTCTTTGAAGTTTCTCTCTGAGCTCAAATTCTTCATGATTTTTCTTTTTTTTCCTAAAAAAAAAAAAAAATCGTAAATTTGACAGTGACATCATTAGAAGTTAAAAACGAGACAAAAAGAAATGAGAGGCTAAAAGGGACCACAAAACCCTCCGGAGCTTTGTTTTCCTAAGGAGGCTTTGTTACCAGGGTTTCAGAGCTGCCAGAAAGCACAACACAGTTTTCCTCTGGGATTTGGAGCACTCTGGCCTCGCTGGGACGGGAAGGAGCGGAGGGACGCTGGCACGTGCTCGGCTCGGAGCCCTGCCGAGGTTTCAGGCTGGGGCGAGGATCAGGCTCAATCTGAAGTTATTTAAATCCACGAAGCCCTTCGTAGCTCTCCCTTGAAATAGTGGGAGTCTCAAAGCTGGGCTTCAGGTGGGCTGAGAGAAGAAGCTGGGGAAATATGAGGATTTACATGCCTATTAAACCAAGGCCCAGGGATCCAAACGCCTCCAAGTCTAGGTGAAATTTTGATCTTGGTCCAGCTTGAGCTCTTCTTCCTTGGGAGTCTGATATCGAAGCTTTGAAGTAAGCCTTTTTGGCTGTCTTCTGTTACAATTGCCGCTTTGAATTTTTTATTTTATTTCAAAAGACAGACGATAGAAAATTTTAATAGTATGTGAGATTAAATCCAAAGAGCTCAATCCGTGTTTGGAGATGAATGGCCCGGCTTGATGAGCAGCTAGGCTGGTCTTACAGCACTACCAGTGTCTTGAATGAGTGCCAGGGCAGGATTAGTATTCTTAGAAATATCTCAGTTCCTGGAGGGCAGATAATCACAGACTTTATTTGTTTATGAGACAGTAACTCCATCTACTTTTAACATCGGTGCTTTTATTGTTTCAGACTGATACCTGATATAATCCAGGGTCTGCGGAGAATGGATAGCGACAACCCTCTATTTTGTTGTATTTTTGCAGTTTCCGGCAATAACAGAGTTACATTTCTAGTCTTTCACCCATGGGGATGCTACAGTTTAACGGAGGGATTACCTCGGACATCCACCGCACCCCAGCCAGCAGCAGGGCAGCAGGTCCCGCTCAGCCCCGTCCGTGCCATCCCCAGCGCTGGGACAGTGACGTTCCCCCGGCCGCTGCACTGCTGGCGGGAAGCGGGGTGTTCGTCTCAGTGACAGGCGCAAAAGGACATCGAACAGATACAAATTATGGCTGGGTCAGAAAAGATGAGCCTGGCATTCAATTTCAGGCACAGGGGAAGCAGGGACCCATGAGAAATAGCCTGGCGATTTATCCCTGTGATACCTGGGCACTTTCCTGGGCTCCAGCCAGCGCTATTAGCTCTTTGCTTCCAAGTACAATAAATTCACCCACAAGATTATTTCATTTTTCTTTTATTTGTTAAGAAAAGAAAGGAGAACTCTGGCCAATAAAAACATCATCTCTATTAGAAATTATTCCTTGAAAATGGCTGGAAAAATACAATTCCTCCAATTTATATGTTTGGCAGGGGCTGTAGTTAGGAGGTTTTTTTAGTAGTGGTCACTGTTTTTTCAAATCCATTTCACTGCTTTATTTTTATTTTTCTACTACGTGGTTTCAACCAGGCATCACATGGAATGGGAACGGAAAGAAATCCTGATCCTCGTTTCAGCCTAACCGATGCTCGTGCTCTTTTCCCATGGCACATTTGACATTCTGCTGAGAGTCCAGAGCACCCTTAGCGGATAGTGAACAGATGGATTCAATCTCCAGAATGGTGCCACTAAACAACCCAAAATACCAAAAGTAGCTGAGCAGAAAAAAGTTTTCTGGCACAGGGAGATAAATTTTAACCATTTTTGGAAAAAAAAAAGAGTGAGGATATTAATGAGAGTGGGGTGGGGAGGGGAAGAAGAAAAGCCCAGCATCATCTTTCCAGTGGGAATTAAGTGAGTCTTTTCTGCTTTTCCAAAGATAGATTTGCAAGGAAGGTCTGAAGGGCAGGGCTGTGGGATGCGCTCCTGGGGGCTTACGATGACAGCATGTGTTGGGAACAAGCATTACGAAATCAAGCCCCCATTTGCCTCCAGCTCTGGGTTTCCCCCTGCGCATGGAGGAGAGGCCAGCGCTGTCCCGCTGCTGGCACCGGCGCTGCGGTTCCAAGGGATGGCAGGGGCGCTGGCCGGCATCCCGCACCACCCGTGGCGCTTGCCGACACAGCCTGGCTGCCAGTGCTGTGTCTCTTCCCTGCGGGGTGGCATTGGCGCGGCGCAGCACATGGAGAGGGTTTGGAGGGCAGGCGGCAGGGCTGGCACGGGGCTGGGTGTCAGGATCGCGGCTCCTCCGGAGAGGCATCCGCTGCCGGCGCCAGCAGCGGGGAGCCACGCCGGAGCCAAGATGCAGCTGGGCATGGAGACCTTGAAAGGCTCTTGCCCTGGGATGCAGAGGTTATTACTCACACCTAATTATTTATTAGCGCAGACTTCTTGGCCGGGGCAGTTTATCCACTCGTGCTGTGCTGACAAGGTAATGTCGGCTCCGTCCCTGCTTGGCTGGGTTGCGTTTCCTCTGGCAGAGTGACATGAGGGGGTGGGTAAAGTGGCATGACGGGGCTCCAGCTCCTGCTAGCGCTGCCTGCCATGGCCTGGGAGGTGCCTGGTTGGATGGGCACTGCTCTCCTGGAGACCCTGCTCCTCCCAACAACCATCCCTGGGGTCTACAGATGTCAGGGTGCAGCCGAGCATCGTCACTGAATTAGCAGGAGAGGCATCAGGCATGACTTGGGAGCCAACGTGGAAATTGGTGGGGGAAGAGAGACTGCGTCAGTGTAAATGCCACTCTTTGTTCAAATGGGATGACTAATGGAGAGCAGCATCCTGCTAGGGGAAATGGAGGGAGAACAAGCTCCACACAGGCAGGCAGGAAAAGGTGTTTGCAGAGCAGCATTTTAGCGGGAGAAAACGCCTCCAAAGGCAGTAGTGTCACCTTACCCAGCAGCTGCATTGATTTTCACCATGTCATAAACTTGAGCCCTGCTCTTTGCTGAGCGCCGGCCTCCCAGGGCTCAGTTTCTGGTTTTATTCTTTTCTATAATTTAACATTTGCCTTCATCTCTTCCTCTTTTCATTAGTTCTGCTCTCATCAATTATCAGCTGTTGAAATGATGGCTGGTCGGTGTCTCAAAGGTTCATTTAACCTCTATTGAACTGCGGAGCTGCAAGTCGTTATTCCCTTTTTATTCCTGTTTTATCCTTGAGTTTGAAGGTGCCCTGATATGTGAGACAGGGCAGCCTCCAGGTGCCAGCCCAGTCCCTGCCTCCTTGCCCAGTCTCTCCTGGGCAGCGATGCTGGGAGCATGCTGGAAAGAGATGCAAGGGTTAGCTGAGGATCTGCAAGGTTGACTCATTCCTCAGTCTTCTTACTTAGGATGGAAGATCTTGCACAGAAGTCAGCATTTAAGTCAGCATTTCCCTGGCAGCAGAGGTGCTGGGGGAGCCCCTGCTCAGCACCGAGGTTCATAGGGAGCCTTGCAGAGAGGTGCAGGACCAGCTGGGAAGGTGTCCCAGCAGCCTGCGCAGCAGGAAGAGAAGGGAACAAAGCCGAGAGCTTTGCTTAGGGGAGGAAACACTTGCATCCTGCTTTCCCCTCTCAAAAAAGTAAAAATTTCTCCCGCCTCCCCTGCTTGGCAGCCCTGTAAGCTTTGGAGCATGAATGGCTCCCAGCTGCCGGTGGTGGCCAGCAAGGAGAGGAGTCCTCTGTGGAAGAGGAGTTGTCCATGGAGGAGGCCCAGAGAGCAGCCGCAGCTACCATCCTACACAAGGCTCTGTATTGTTTAGGGGAACAATTTGTGTGATTCATGAGAGATGTTCAATATGTTTATAAATATATATTTTGACAATTTCTCAGGAGGCTGATGGTTTGCGGGGGCGTTTTCTCCAGGAAAGACTGTCTTGCAGCTTTGCCCATGTTTGCTTGTTGTTGAGTGCCGCGTTACTGAAAACATCTGAAAATCCCACTCTTAAGTCCACCCTTTGGAGATACGCTGTTTGTTCCCACGTGCTGCTAAGCCTTTTGCGTTCTTTACCTTCCTTTTCAGCCTTAAGGTTTACGGGAAAAGGTAAATATCCCAGTTCCTCTGCCCACGATGCACTGGCTGCATGACCAAGCCTGAGAGCAGCTGGGATCAGTGTGGCGTTTGGTCTCCCCCTGTCAAAGGGCTCCTCTAACCTGTGTTCTCCTTCTCCCCACAGGTATGCGAATACTCGTCACCCTGCTGTTAGATACTCTGCCTATGTTAGGCAACGTCCTCCTTTTGTGCTTCTTTGTCTTCTTCATCTTTGGGATTGTCGGTGTGCAGCTCTGGGCAGGGCTGCTGAGAAACAGGTGTTTCCTAGACAAGAATTTTGCAACGTAAGTACAGCAAAAAAATCTCCACCTTTTCTTCTTTTCTTTCCTTTCTCCCTCTCCCCTGCCAGAGAATTCCCGGTGGTCGGCAGGGTTAGTGTCCAGCCAGGGTGCAGCCAGGGCCGTATCCAGCAGCATGTGGAAGAGAGCGTGACATGACCGTGCTGCACAGCTGCGATGGCAGCTCTTCACAGGGCTGTCGTCTTGATTCACAAGGTTGTTGGCTTCAGGACTCCGAGTCTGGCTGGGTACTTTTTTATGAAATACCCCCGCTTGTCAGCAAGTTACTGAGGGTTTGGAGTGGCTTTCTCATGTGTTTCCTCTGCACCTGAAAGACAAGGATGTTAGTGGTTTGGATTATCTCTGTCTGAGGAAGCTGAGATCCCTGACTCTGGGAATTTGAGGATTTAGAACAAATAAAAGCATTACAGCTCTCTTAAGATTGCCAGTTCCCAAAACTGTAGAGGTGTGGGAGGTCGCCTAGCACACCACACCACCTGGCAGGGGGTTGATGAGATGTTCCGCATGCTGGTAGAGACAGCACCACAGAGATGCTGCTGAAACACACAAATAAATCTTTGAAGGTGTATTAAGATAAGAAGGTTGATTTGAAAGGCGTTAAAGACATTTGTACACTGGTCCCAGCCTGGCACAGGCATCAGGGACGGGCAGCACATTTTGATGCAAACTTTAGATTTGGTTCTTCCAAGCTAGGCAGGTGCATGGACCAGCATCCCTGTGAGGTGCTGAGGGTGCTAATTGGCCTTAATTGCCCTGATGAGCCTCACCTGAAAGCCCCACCCTGCCCATGACCCAGGAGCTCTATTTAAGCTCAGCCTGTGGCTCTCAGTCCTGGTTTGAGCTGTGCCTGTCTCCAGCCCTGTCTTTATTCCTGCTTTTTTTGGCTCCTGCCTTAGTTCCCTGGATGGGTCCTGGATCTGGTTCATCACTTGCCATGTCTGGGGCTTTGAATGGACCCTGCTGTCAGCCCCAAGCTCTGCCTGCTGTGTTCAGACTCTGTCTATGCAAGTGCCACTGCCGCTGGGGTGACCTTGGCTCATCCCCTGCTCTTGCTGCTGCCCAGCAGTCCCTCAGGGTGACGCTGAGCTCAGGCTATTCTGCACTTGGCGCAATGTGAGGACATACCTTAAGATCCATCAGCACAACAAAAGGATCAAAACCATGTGTGGCCTGCAAGCTTCCACAGAAAAGGGAGGTATGCTTGGGAAAACCCTTGTGAAGGGCTCCTGTCAGAGACTGCTGGAGATGTCAGTGGCTCAGAGGCGAGGAAATGCCTGAGACCAGCTAATGAGGGCAACTTTACCTCTGTAAGAGAAGATAAAGCCTGTAATTATATCTGTTTGTAATCATCTGCTGTCTACAACTTGTATCATGTGTGGAAGACAAGCAGAGATTATCCCTCAGGTCTACCCCAGGTACTGTTCTTGCCTCTCGCTGATTAGTCCTGTGGCTTTCAGCTCTCTGAGCCTTTCTCTGTGCTGCAGACCATCTCTGATGGCACTTAATCATCCCATCAGAGATGCTGAAAAGCAGAAAATCGATGAGTCTGCCATGTGTGTGTGCTTCTGCTCCTGTATCCTGATGCTCCAAACTCGCAAGCTCTCTCCTACACCCACAGCAGGTATTTGCTGGTCACCAAGACCCTCTGTCACTCAGAGTGATCCCTGAGCTGTCATTAAAAAGCCCAAAGAGTGGTGTTAAAGCTATTCTCAGACGGCCCCATTGCATGGGGCAGGCACCATGTACAGGCAGTGCTTTGAGCACAAGGAGCACAGAGCTGTAATTAGCTTCGGCGAGTCCCTCTCATCTCTTTGACCAGGTTTCTAAAATGCTGTGCGATTTCCTGCAAAGTGGAGCTTTTAAAATTAACCACAGGGGAAGCGTTTGCTAAGTAGAGATATTAAGCAGCCCAGGGAAAGCGGGTTGTTATGTAATGGCCATTAGCAGCATCAAAGGCATTACAGGATTTTCTTATCAGGGTCCTGGTCTGGGTCACTGAAGGCAAAATCAAGGCTCCCTGTGCTAAGCCTCTTCATGTTTGAAGAGGCAAGAGGTTTGGGAGAGATCTGCTCCTTCCTGCTTCACCACAGCTCTGCACTGGTTCCTGGGTTCACCCTCCCCAGCAGTAGATAGTGGTGAATTTGGGTGGCTGTGGGTGATCGATTTCCTCTGCCCGAGTCCTGTTGCTTGAGGCCGTGTCCTCAGGGATGTGTCTTTCTCTGGTGCCATCACCCAGGCTGAAGCTACTGTCTCAGTCTGTGTTTTGCTGGGTTAACTTTAGACCTCTGAGCAGAAAGAGCTAGAGCACCTCAGAGGAGAAAGACCTAGGAGTCCTGGTGGATAATAGGATGACCATGAGCCAACAAGATGCCCTTGTGGCCAAGAAGGCCAATGGCATCCTGGGGTGCATCAGGAAGAGTGTGACCAGCAGGTCAAGAGAAGTTATCCTCCCCCTCTACTCTTCCCTGGTGAGGTCCCATCTGGAGTACTGTGTCCAGTTCTGGGCTCCCCAGTTCAAGAAGGATGGGGAACGGATGGAGAGGGTACAGCAGAGAGCAACAGAGATGATTAGGGGCCTGGAGCATCTCTCTTATGAGGAAAGGCTGAGGGACTTGGGTCTTTTTAGTCTAGAGAAGAGAAGGCTGAGGGGGGGATCTGATCAATGCTTATAAATACTTAAAGGGAGGGTGTCAAGAGGATGGGGCTGGTCTTTTTTCAGTGGTGCCCCAGGGATAGGACAAGAGAAAATGGGCGAAAACTTGAATATAAGAAGTTCCACCTAAACATGAGGAGGAACTTCTTTACTTTGAGGGTGGCAGAGCACTGGAATAGGCTGCCCAGGGAGGTGGTGGAGTCTCCTTCTCTGGAGACATTCAAAACTCGGCTGGATATGTTCCTGTGCAACCAGCTCTAGGTGGACCTGCTTTGGCAGGGGGGGTTGGACTAGATGATCTCCGGAGGTCCCTTCCAACCCCATGTGATTCTGTGACCTTAGAAACCTGGCTGCAATGAATAAGTCCCTCCATTTCCAGCTAGAAGCTCTCAGGTTGACAGAGCTTGGTGTGAAAGTTTTGGGGAATCCAGATTAAACCATTGCCATCTTTTCTGTTATTTCTGATTCATTTTCCTGAATCCATAGTTCTGGATATAGTTGTCCCCTGCAGTGGGGGAAGCACAGGGAAAGCACTTCAGGGTTACGTCATTCTGCTATTGTAAAGAAGAGCTAAAATATACAGAACTGGGCCCAAACTAGCAGTTCCCACTGACCAGCAGTAAGATGCCATCTTGCAGCAAGAAGGTGTGGAGATACAGGCAAAGTCGAGCCCAGGGCTAGACTGGAGATGGTCCATCGCTCTGTGTCCTCGTGCTCGGCACTGGTGCTGGAGAGCCCTGACCATCCGTCCCTTTCCAGGGAGAGCTGCCAGAGAGAACAAAAACAATGAAAAAACCTTCACACAGGGGATGCAGGATTAAAGTTAAACTCGGTTTTGGTTAGAAGTAAACAGAATAGAGCTCTATGGGAAAGGGGGAATGAGATTCTGGTCATTTAGTTTTGTCTGCCAAGTCCTACTAACTCCCACTTTTTTTGTCCTCAGCCTAAAATAATGTTTACTAGCTGTTCAGCAGGCTCTGAGGGGCTGAAGGATGGACAGACGTGCTGTGCACCTGGGTTGGGGCTGGGCAGATGATGGTCCTCATTCAGATTTTCCTTACAGCCCAGTACAGGAGAAGACCTGAGTTATGGCAGGACTCACCTTGGCGGTGGTGTCAAACCTTCCTAGATGAAAACAGCTTTAAAGTGAGGGTGAGCTTCTGAACACAATCCAGGGATGCCAGGCAAGGAAAGGTCGTAGCCCCAAAGGTTTTCTGGAGTAAAGCAAGTGTAAGCGAGCTCAGAGACCGGCGCTTCAAATATAGTTTCTTACCTGCTGCATGTTTCTTCGCACACTCATTGCCAGCAGCTTTCTGGGCCATTCAACTTTCCAGCAGGCATCAGTTGGAAGAAGTGACTTTGATTTTGCCATCATTCTTCCTGTGGAAACCTTTTCTTTTAAATCCCCCTTGCAAGTTGGCTGCTTCAAGTAAAGAAACTATTTTAAAATATAGTACATTCTGATAAAATTTGGGGACTTCTTTGAGGTCCACTGGAAATACCTGCTTTGTCTCCCTCTTTGAAAATTGCACTGTTGCAATGGAAAATCATGCTGGAAGGAGGTTGTTTTATTAAGGATGCTCTTTTAGTAGTGACTTTGAAGGAATCACAGGTTGTTACTGGGCTGTTGGAGTAGCAAATTGGCAAGCAGTAATCTGGAGTGGGTCACTGCTGTTCAGGACATGTGAGAAGCTGTCACACCCCAGCCAGCCCTGGAGACCAGAGCGGTGCTTCAGAGGTCTCTGGTGGCCCAGACACCTCTTGAACCCCCTGGGGAGCTCACTGGCTGGACTGCGCTTCCTCTGGCATTGCACAGCAGTAGGGAACAGCAGTGCTGGGATGGTCTCCACTGCTGTGTGAGTGAGTGCAGGACATCCCTGACAGTGGAAGCTGGAGGGAGAATTTCACAAGGGCTTTTTTGGTTGCTCTGATCTAAGAGAGGAAGGTTCGGTATGCATGCGTGGGAAGGGCAAGCATAGCCAGCAGTTTATCTGTAACATCTCCAGGATGTGTGTCTCCTCCACGCAGCCCCTTTGGCTCCCTCCTGCCATCATGAGCTGCTCTCGCTGTAAATAAAGGAGTTGGGTCATCCCCAGCTTGTCTGGGTTGTTGCTGCTGGAGCTGGTCCTTGCTTGTGTGTTGTTATGCAGGGGAGTGTTTTCCCCCTCTTGGAGCCTTTCAAGGAACTCAATGGGTTGGAAGTAGGAGAGGAGAGCGAGCTGCTGCGAAGCGCTTTGTATTTATCTAATGCTGCAGGACAGTTATAATGTGAGCACTTCAGTCTTAATTAACTCTGTACCTGCTTGGCATTGTACTGCCTTTGGCTCCTTGGCTTTTGTAGAGCTGCAAGAAGGCACAGACAGCCAAGGCCGACAGCTCTGAGTTTGTCTGAAAGGTACTTCTGAGTTCTGCTTAATTGCTCCTCCTGGCATCACTCTGTGCTGCAACACTGGGTTGTCAGCAGGATTTTCTCCAGAGAGCAACCTCCTCTGGAGGGAACAGATCCTACTTGGTGCTGAGTTTCCTCCATATTTTCCTTTTCCTCCTTTGCCAAGAAGGATGGATCAGATGATCCTTGAGGTCACTTCCAACCTGGTATTCTATGTTTCCTCTGCTCCTCAGGAAGCTGTAGCAGGATTGTGCTCAGCACACACACACTGTACTCCAGAGACTGTGGCTGATGCCCTGCATGGGCTGGTTAGGCTGGGAGGACTGAGCCTGGCGGAAGATGGAGCAGAGAATAATTGTTCAGCCTCCTTTGACATGGGAGAGGATGGACTTTCCTGCCCCGCTGTTGTCCTTCCTGCACATGAACGCATCCAGGGACAGAGAAAGGAAAATACATTGCAAAGCTGCTGCAAGCCCAGAGAAAGATGTGTACTGGGCAGCTGGCCGAGAAAAGGGTGTTAATCCTTTCTAATGTGATAACAAGATCCATTCTGGGGCTTAGTTTCTCATGTCTTTTCCCCAGAGTACATGGGTCTTGTGATTAGTGGATTCATTACCATTAATAAGTTATTTGGACTATGCCTGTTGGCAAGTAACAAGGAAATTAGATTGACCTTTCCTGCATGTGGAGGTAGATGGTCTTGGCAGAGCTAATTCATTTATTTTGTGGATATTGGGGATTCCCTCATTCTGCAACACTGTTATTTTTCATCCTTGGTCTCCTTCCTTCTTTCCCCTTTTTGTTTTTGCCAGCAGGGTCATCAAGCAGATGAACTAGAAAAAGGTCTTAAATTTGCAGTGTTTGCTGTTGGTTGGTGTGTCCCTTCCCCACCGTACTCGGTGATGGCAGAGCATTGTGCAGGTCCTTCCCAGCCAGATGGATGCTTATGGTGTCTCTGTGCCCAGAGCAGACATGGAAGAAGGAAGGGCTTGAAAAGGGCTGGGCAGAAATTGGCCCCCATGTGATTGATTTTGGCCTGTCATAGGGAGGACTTTCTTGTAGTTTGTAAATTATTTTGGAGACAGTTGCAAAATTGAGCAAGGCAGAGAACAGGGAGGATAAAATCAGTTAGGCAGCAGCAAAACCAAATCAAGCTTCATTCACCCTTCGCAGTCAAGCTGTGCTTTGTTTTCCTGGTTTTATTTTCCTCCCACAGCCACCAAAGTGTGTCGTTCTCTTGGTTCTCCAGAGGGTTTATGCCCAGATCTATGCGTAGAAAAACGCAGCTTATTAGATGACAGCCCAGGGTGTTGTGGCTGCAGGCAGTATTTCTCCTTCAGCCCAAGGCTTCCTAAACGGTGACTCATGGGAGACATGCAGCCTCTCAAAGCTGTGTATGTGGCTCATCGAGGACCTTTACAGTTGCAATGTGTAGTGAATAGAGAAGCATTGCACAGGAGGGGGATTAGTCCTGTAGGTCCCCATCCTAGCTGTCTTCCTTCCCTCCAATGAAACCGGGTGCACAGTCTCCAGCAGAATTGGCTGGCACACGGCTCTCTGGCTAGCTGTGTCCCTCTCCAGCCTGCCCATCTGGGGTAGGCTTATCAGATCAGTTATCAACGCTGGGGCCTGAAATAAAGATTAATTTGGGACAATGGACATGTATCAGAGTCCTGCAGCTGGGAGGGCCGGCAGCTGCCGAGTCGTGTGTAGCGCTGGACGTTGTGTATATTGTGCTGTGGTGGTGGGAGAGGCAGCTCGTAGGGGAGCTCGGGTGTGAGGTTGGAGTGGAGCGTGGTGCTGATGCATCAGCCGTTCTGTCTGAGCACTTCTTCCACGGTCAGTGTTCTTGGCACGGGCACGTGTGTGTCTGCATCTAAACACAAAACTGCTCCCAGGAAAGGAGCTTGTGCAGCCATAGCTGCTAATTACACAATCATCCCTCCAGATGGTCCATCTCCCTCTGCAAGTCCAGCTTTGCTCTGGGTAGAATCCTAATTACACTGGCCCACGAGCTGTGGTGTGCTGAGTCTTCCTGCCTTGCTCACTGCCAAAAGGTGTTTGTGATCAGGAAACTCCTGCTGCTGGTGTGGTGCTGGGGTGTTGCTTCCAGGGTGGTGAAGAAAATAAGTTTTTGTTGAGTTTCACAGCTCCACCTGGTTCTGGAGCAACTTTTACTGGATGATCAGTTGTAGTTTGGAAGAGTATGTCACTGGAGTGGCACGTCCAGATCAAAGTGTCTTGGTCAGCATTGTTCAAAGGGAAACCACAAAGAGCAAGGGATGTTCCCAAGATCATACAGGGTTGTTGCAGGGCTGGAATTCAATGTGTAGTTTTTAGGGTTGCAGGTTACTGTCTGAGACTCACCTCTGTGGCTGTCTCTGCTGCAGGCACCAGGTTTGGACTTTGAGCTGCTCAAAGTTTCAAGTTTGCATGACTTGTCACATCAGCGATTTGAGAACTGAAAAGATCTGTTGAGCTTGAGCTGGAGGTCAGGTGCTTTGGTGAGAAGGTACCAAATGAGACCTCTTCTGCTATCCTCTTAGGGACTTAGAGTAGCTCTCTCCCTGTAACCCACAAACTCCTGTTTATAAGAGAGGTGAAATCGGCCCCAGGAAAGCTGGTCATACCCCAGCATCCTGTGGCTGTGCTACTTTGTTGTATCAGGCAGCGCACAGCATAGTCCAGGCTTGGTTTGGGCTGTGGGGGTAGTAGACCCTTTCACTTCCACAGGGTGTGGAAAGCCCTAATCAGTGTCCCATTTGAAAGAGTTCAGAGCTACTGGGCACCTGCTCTTGTGTTCCTTGGGAGGAGCCTAAGGAGACATGCACCCATGGCCTCTCAAACCTGGAGGTTTTAGAAGAAAATGTCCTTCCTGAGGCTGGTGGGGCTGGGAGAACTCTGGTCAGGTCTCATGGAGGTGCAGAGCCCTCCCAGCCCCTCCCTGGGTGAGTAGGCTAAGGCAGGCACTGTGGTTGTAAACAGAGATGTCCCAGGTTTGTGGAGTCCCCACCGCTTTCATTTGAGAGTACAGGAGCCCTTTGCATCTGAACTGAACCCCTCTCAGCGTACCCGCTAAGGGCAGAACAGAGCTGCCAGGGCTCTGCCTGCCACTTGTGAGTCAGAAGTCCCTTCTCCAGTATCTCATCTCATTTCCCTCTGTTTCTTCTCTTGAGTTCCCCAGCTGTCTTTGCCCACAGCCTGTAGCACTCCCAGACACATCCCTGCGCCTCGGTGCGTTTTCATCCTTCGCAATACCCCCCCTCTGTGTGACAAACTCCGCCGGTTGTAGTATCTGATCTTCTAGCAAACACCGTGCTAGCGTTGCGCTCAGCCTTATCTTCAGCTTGTTTTATATGGAAATTTCCTCCAAGTGAAACCAATTCATGGGAGGGGAAGGAGAAGGCTTTTAGGCAGTCCTGGAGGAAAAACATTTTTCAAGTTTCTTCCTTGTCTCTTGATCTGCGGTATAGAAACTGGGAGGAAGACGTTACAGTTTTGTCTAGAGGTGTGGGAACACTGCAGTGACAGGGGAATAACTGGTGAATGACATTTAATCACCAGTAAACAATGCCCAGTTCCTCTGACGTGCTACTCTTGCCTGTCCCCGAAGCTGGATGAACCCTCAACACCCATCTCAAGTCTTTCATTGATGGAGGAGAACCAAATTCCCCAGGAAAGTTGTTCAGGGTTATTTTCCCCTCAGCTCTGCCCTGCAGCGATTGCTCTCTCCTTAAAGTGCAGTTGTTGAGTGACTCCCGCTTGGCTCAAGGGGTTTGGGGAGCAATTTCAAGCAATTGGCTGGAATAACACTAGTTTGGCACTCATTAGAGCCAAATTTATTCAATAGTTATGTACATTTAGAAACAGATAAAAGTACAGCTGTCCTGTCTTGAAGAATTCCCTGCTTATCTTCTACCCACATCTCAATTGGTCATATAATTTGTGTGTTGCCTTTTCCCTTGTCTCCTGACTGATTATATAGCGTGTTAGAACCCTGCAGCTCGGAGCACAGCAGATAAAGTCGGCTCTAGGACTTTGCACCTTCTCATTTTGAGCAGTGCTTCAGTGTGTGAGTGCCGGTGGGTCTCACTAACACTAATCAAAGAGCAGGAAAAGTCCTGGGCTCCAGTTGCTGCTGATCTGCCCCAGAGCATGGCTTGAGAAAAGGCACATCCCTGCCCTGCTGCAATTAGAGCACTTGCTTATCTTAGCTGTAACAGAGCCATAAACTTTATCCAGGCCAATTAAATCAGATATGCACTAAGCATACAATTCCTATTAATGTGGGCTCTTTCTTTTCTTATGTAAGTACAGAAGGAATTTGAGATGGCCTGTGGCGGGGCCTCTCCTTGTTAAAGTTCAGCTCGCTCATCCCGGAGAGGTGCTGAGGGGCAAATTTATTAGAAAGCTGCTTTGCCATCAGCCTTTCTGAAGCATGTTCTGAGCATCAGAAGAGCTATCTTAAAATCCCTAGATGGAAACAAAAAGTCCCCTAGATTTTTGGGAAGGACCTGGCCTGCTGGGATTTTTCTCTCTGTACCCTCTTATTTCAACTTTCCAGTGCCCTGTTGGCTTGGGAAAGCTCAGGCTGATCTTTAACTAAAAGATCACTGGCGCCTTACAGGATGCTGTGAGCAAAAGGTTTTGTAGACAAAGGTAGGGGCTGATATCTCAACTATGACTTGCTGTCCCCAGTCTGATAGGGCTGAGGGCAAAGGAGAAATAACACACCCAAACCAGGGACAGGAACCAGTGCCTTTTGCTTGATGAAACAAGGCGGGACATCATCTGATGGGCTGAGAGAGCTGGGGTTGTTCAGCCTGGAGAAGAGAAGGCTCCGGGGAGACCTTATAGCCCCTTCCAATATCTGAAGGGAGCCTACAGGAGAGCCGGAGAGCGACTCTTTGTCAGGAAGTGGAGCGATAGGACGAGGGGTACTGGTTTTAAATTGGAAGAGGGGAGATTTAGATTAGGTACTAGAAATAAATTCTTTCCTGTGAGGGTGGTGAGACACTGGAACAGGTTGCCCAGGGAAGCTGTGGATGCCCCATCCCTGGAAGCTTTCAAGGCCAGGCTGGATGGGGCTTTGAGCAACCTGGTGTAGTGGGAGGTGTCCCTGCCCATGGCAGGGGGGTTGGAACTCCATGATCTTTAAGGTCCCTTCCAACTCTAACCATTCTATGATTCTATGATTTGTTCTCATCCTTCTCTTTCTTCCCCCTCCAGGACATACAACCTTACTTTCCTGCATCCGTACTACCGGACAGACGAAGCAGAGGAGAACCCATTCATCTGCTCATCGCATCGTGAAAACGGCATGCAGAAATGCTCCAACATCCCAAACAGGAAGGAGTACAAGCTGGAGTGCACCTTGAGCATGGACTCCTACACCCCAAGTTTATACAACCCTGACTTCAGCAGCAGGAACGCCTGCATAAACTGGAACCAGTATTACAACGTATGCATGGCAGGGGACGTAAACCCACACAACGGAGCTATCAATTTTGATAATATTGGATATGCCTGGATAGCTATTTTTCAGGTAGGATTTTTTTTTTTTCTTTTTGCTTTGTCATCTTTTGCTTGAAAAGGTTTTGACAGACGCATCAGAGGAGAAAGGAATTTGCTTGCATCTGCGTGAAACTGCAAATGAAGTCACACCGAGTAAATGAGTCAGACAATAACCTGCACAAATGTTGCAAGAGGGTACTTGGAGAGAGCAGCCATTTTTCAGTGTATTTTAGAAGAGGGGAGAAAATACTTCTTGAGGCCAACGAAAGTATGGCAAATTCTAGCACTGCAAATCAGACTTGGATAAATCCCAGAGATTTTTGAGAGTTAGGGTCCTTACTTATTGCTGTAGTATCAGGAAATGGTGAGTGTTGTCCAAGTCCTTAAGCAAGACTTAATATATGATTCTATGATTCTGTGATCATTCTAAAATGTAGCAACTCACTTGATGGCATGGTTTGGGCTTGTTTCTAGAATTGCGGGGTTATGCTGGTTAGCACGGTATGCTGGAGGGAGGAAGAAATAGTCCTAATGGTCAGTTCTGGCTGGAATACCCGTGAAGAGATACTTCTCATAGAATTTGAGTCTCTCTTGATCCACACCTATACAGCTCTTCACTAGAAACTAAAGTGCTTCTGTCTGAGACTGGAGGAACCTTTACAGGTGACAAAGACACTCCAGCAACTAAAGCATTTTCAAAGCATTTGTAGCTCTGGAATGCTGGATAGTCACCTACACAGTCCAGAGGCTATGGGCTCTTAGGGCTAGCCTATTTTGAATGATCCATGCACTGTTTTCCATTTTTATTTTGAATGATCCATGCACTGTTTTCCATTTTTATTTGCGCTTCCTGTTTTTAATACAAATTTCCTTATGCTTTTGGCTAGATGCCCTGTTTTATTTAGTCCTCCTGAAGTGTAGGTGACTTCTATTCCTAAAAGAGAAAAAGTTCTCGTTTTAGTTTTGTTAATGATGAATAACGGCTCGTTCAGAGCTCTAAATTTCATTTATGAAATTCCTTCTAGTTTCATATTATAGTATGAACTTAATAACTTTCAGTTTTCATCTGGGAGTTGTAAAGGGGTGATTGCTTTCTCGGAGCATCTTGTTTGCTCTCATGCTGTCGCAGTAGCACACCTTGAATCATGCTGCTGCTGGTGTCAGAGGCTCAAAACCAAATCCAGAAGGGTTCAGACAGATCCCAAGTCTCTACTAGGCTATGTTTTTAAAAATACTTTGGTTCTCTCCAGGAATTAGTATGTCAAGAGAGGAGCTGCTATAGTAATTTTGAATATTCCTGACTGGTAGTGAGCGTTGCATAAAGGAAAGAGGGAAATCAAAGCGAGAACAGTAGATAGGTCTCTGGCTGCACTTGCATTCTCCCTTTTCTGCTCTTGCATAGTTCTTTGACAGAGCTTGATGGATGTTCCCAGGAGGTCCCGTCTGGCTCCCACCATGGAGCAGCAATGTTATTGCCAGAGAAAGGGCAGAGGGCAACGCGTTGCGGAGTGCCTGTGCTCGTGCACTGAAAATGAGCAGGTGCTTCTCGAGGGGTCCCACTTCCTTTTTACTTCCTGAGCCTTTTTGCAGGCTGCGAGCTTGCATTTCATGTTGGTATTTCATTCCCTCAGCCTGAAAAGGTACAGTTTTAAGTCAGGAAGAACAAGCTAGCTACAGTAGAGGTTTCAACTGATTCCTTTGAGCAGAGCAGAGTGTCTGGCAAAGTTGGATATTGTATCCATAGATCATTTTGGCAGCTGCCAGGAGGTTTATGATTGGTTTTAGTGCTGCTTAGGCCATCCAAATGTTAAAGAGTATTTCAGCCAAAAACTCTTCTTACATCTTTATTCCTTTTAGCAGTAGGGACTTGCTTTTAGAAGCTGAAAAGACTGTAACTCCAGGTAAAGAAGCAGCTTTTGGGAGTAAGGTGCTTGCTTTACTTTGATATGGGAAGAGTAAATCATTACTGCAAGAGGTTGGGTGCTAAAGCAAAACAATTGCTGTAAGCAGAGAACATTTAACAAATAAAGCTATTGAGTTGTACTCTCATTACATTTAATAGTTGAAGCTGGGTAGCACCAGGTCAGCAGTTAGATGGGGCCTCAAAGTAAGTAGTGCAGAAAGTAGAACTGATGGGTTTAGTAGCTCAGGAGCTTCCCTGTGAATTGGTATTGAATTACTGGGCAGAAAGCACTCTGCTGTCTTCTGGATGAGATGGGTCCAATTGTCCTGATCCCTTCTGGGGAATAATGAATCCGTGGTACTTTGCGGGAGTTACAATGGTAGACTGAACCTCAAGGTCTGGCATGCCTCCAGTTTGCATAACGGCAATCTTAGGACTCAGCTGGATAAAGCATCCCTCATGATTTAAACCAAATGAGTTGAAAATCTAGCATGGTTTAAGAGCTGTCAGAAGGGAAGTTGGTGAAATGAGCCCCACAGGTGAGATTCAGATGGAAGCTTCCAAGTGCAGTGACTGCAAGTCATGCCCAGGAGTTTTCCAAGGGCGCAGTTTGATACTGTGCAGGCTGCAAACAAACCAAACCAAAACCGTACTTTGACAGGGAAATCTGAGGATCTCTACTCCAAAATGTCCTTGCAAATGGTGCACCAAGGCAGAAGGCTAGCAGTATGGCCAAGCTCTTTCAGCTGCCAGAATTTGGCTTTAAACAACCAAGCTGAAAGGCATGTAACTTCATGGTAGTGGTCCGGAACTTGCAAGTAACTTGGCACGTGGGAACGGGATGCAACGAACAATGAAATGCATTGTCGATCTTCTGAGCAGAAGAGTAAGTCAGAGGCATCAGACGTGAGAACCAACCTAGTGTAAATAATAAAATTTTAAAGCAGTAAAGACGGTGGCTGCATCCATGGGTGTTTGAAATGATAATAATTCCTTATGTAATCTTGCAAATGATTCATGTTTTGATTCCCCTCATTTGTTGTGTAATAGGCTAATTCATGTATATATTTGTTACAAAGGCATGTTCAATGGCAAATTATGTGAACTAATTAGCTTATTACAGAATAAATGAAAGGAGATGGAACCTAAATTAACTGTGAGGTTTGGCATGATATTAAGATCCCTTTATTGCACATGAATTTCAGCCACAACAATAAGAGCAGTAATTACAGGTATTGTTGTCACACTGCAAATGATGAATTACCCACCTAACCAAAGTCCAATTTAATTTGAATTACTGACAGTCTCAGTGGAGCAACCAAAATACTGCCACCTTCCTAACCAACAGTCTCCAAGTGGCCAGACCTGAACGAAGAAACCCATTAAAACAAAAAGGGGCTGGATGGCTGGTAAGATACACAGTTTGGGAAGAAGAGATTATTTAGGCTAATTCACAAACCACAAAACCATTGCTTGGATGATTTCATGTCTGACTCCCAGAAAAGTAGGACCTATAATAGCACTTTAGATCAGGAGACAATGCTTTTGGCAAAACTAGTGAGGCAAAGTTGAAGGAGCAATAGCATTCAGTTAGGCAGGACCAAGACGAGATCAAGGGAACAAGCTGTTCCTCTGTGCCTCCTGCCAGGATATAGTTGGAAGGACTAAACTTTGAGAGCAAACGTACAGGAAAAAATTACATAGACATTTCAGGAAATATGCATCCAATACAGAGAGAGAAGATTTGTGTGGCAGTTCAGAGGGGCTCTGACACTGCTGGTGCTGGCTGAGTTGCCTTTTCTTTGGCCTCTTCTTCACATGTTGTATTTCAGAAGTATCTGCATTTTTTAAGGGGCTTCCTTAATAAAAGACCCTCTTGAAATTAGTCCTTGGGTGCAGGTCTCAGATTCATGATTCTGTTTCTGGCTTGTGTTATTCTGAGTGCATATTGCTTCTACAAGGTTTTGCTTAAGAAGACATCTCGGTTAACAAGTTAATCAAGTCATACAAGTAACACATCTCTGGCCCATCATCAGAAGGCCCTAGCGAGGGAATTCTCAGAGGAGACTATTTTGCATTCAGCAGCCCCCTTGCTGCTGTCAGGAAGGAAAAAAAAAAAGCCTGGTTGTGTTCACGAGAGCTGAAGACAGCCCAGCAGGCACACGACATGATAAGAATGCCCAAGAAAGGAAAAGCTGAATCACCTTCTGAAGAAAGATGTCTGGAAATAGAGCAGCATTAAAGGAACTGTCAGCAGCAGCAACAGTTCAAGGTGTTATCTTGATAGCGTGCTCGGTTGGAGAACTTCTCTTTGCACGTGGTCTCACCAAAGCCAGGAGTACATTACAGCCATGAAGGTGTGGGTGACCAGATCAGGAAAGAGAACAAGTTTGGGGTGGGAAAGTGGGGGGATTGATGCCACCCATTTCTTCCTTCATTTGTCCTTCTGTGGAGACGTTACTCCTCACGCGATGGCAGGCTGCCTGAGCAGGTACGACAGCTGGCAGTGACAGCCGTATGCTGCAGGCCACCTGCGGAAACAGCCCTTTCGTTTGGATGTGAAGTTCCCTCTCCTGTGCTCTGGCTTGTCAAAAAAAGCCCCTGGGAGCTTGTGTAAGCTATCTCAATCCAATCAAGGATTTAGTCATTTTGACCCCGCGCTATGTGCTGATGAGGAGCTTGTTTTGTCTCCGTGTTGCTGACTCTGACTCTGCTTCTGCCAGGATCTGCACCCCTGCAAGCTCAGCTTGTAGATGGGCCAGCTGAGAAGGTACAGAGCTTGGGGGAAGATTTCAGGTTTGGAAAGAGGAAGGTTCATTTGTTTTATTTCACCATTGTTTGGTGCCCCAGTCTGTTCCACAGCTGTTGCCCACTTCACATATTCTTTGGCCTCTGTACATCAAGGTTGAAATCCTTCCCTGAGGATTTCTCTCTCACCTGGAAATCTTTGAGCTAGATCTGTAAAGGGAACCATATCTTCCATTCAAATTAAAGGAAAAATGACATGTACTTCAATGCACTTCTTCTATGGTCAAATGCAAGAATGAGCTTGGAGTCCCTCCTCATGCATACTCATCCATACTCATCACTCAGTTAAGAGATCTCATTTGAGGAGACAAGACCTGAAGCTCTAACGTTGCTTTCCCTTAGAGTAAGCACAAACCTCCACCCTGGAAACTACTGGCAGGACAAAACTGGCAGGGTCATTCCCCTTGGTTCCTACCCACACATCTTCTTCTTAGCTGGGCTGTCGCTTGGATGGATATTAATAGCGACTTCTTGGGGGGGACCTCAGAGTATCTCAACTAAATTCCTTAAAAATGACAGCTCAGGAATGGTTACCCCAATGTCTCAAGAGTATTGTACCCGAGATGCTACAAATAAGCTTGCTTGCCTATCTGCTGCAACCTCAGTTCTTCCACTGCCAGTTCTCTTAAATATTTTGGGGAACAGCCAAAAGGCACACTCAAGCAGAAGAAAGTCAGGCTTCCAGCTGCAATTGTATTTTGTGTGTGCAACATGTAGTTTTGTGGGCCATGTTTTTCAGAAGCAGCTGTCACACTGGGTGCCCATGTTTTCAGAGTTCATTGAGTAGATAATTTTTTTGGCCAAAAGGACTGGTTTTTGTCAAGTGGTTCATTCTTTAAACTGGAGCTATGTGTCAACAGTGCTTATCTGTGCTGAATTTGGCAAGAAAAGAGTTCTAAGCTTTTCATTTCCCCTGTTTCAAGGTGATGCTTTGTCACTAGACTTGAATTTGTTTTGGATCACCAAAAATATTTCACTCTAAATGATGGGGTTTGAGTTTTGTTGGTGTTGCTTTTTTTTTTTTTTAATTTGGTCAGCCAAATAAACATAATTTTCTGCATTTGAAGAGCTTTCATGCTGAATACCCAATCTAAAAATAACCAGCTCCTTTTAAACATCTCAGAGTGTGCTTCCAAGAGGATTAGTTGCTTTTGAAAAATCTCCTTCATCTAGAAGGCTAGAAGGAATGGTCCCATATAGCACAAGTCAGAGAGGCCGTCCTGATTCCAGGTCTGGGCCCACTAACCCATGGGAGGTGCTGGAGGGACCCGGCGTGGCACAGAAACCTGCTGCAAACTCTGTATTTTTGGAAGGATTTAATCCTACCTCAATCATAGATTCTTTAATTCAGAGCAGAAAGAGGCATGCCTGCAACAAGCCATGGCCTAATCTGGAATCCAGTTAAGTGATGAAAAAGCATCTTGAGGTGCCTCAACAATTCTTACAGGGAAATCTTACTTTGGTTTGTTGCCCCAAACCTTCTCCATGATCAGTTGCTGCTGTTGCACCTTGCATTGTGAGTTATATATAGCTTTGGGGAGACTTGTACATGAAGCCAAAGGTTCAGCTCATTTACCCTGATGTCCCCACACAGCCGTCTCCAGACTGCATCGAGTTGGCAGATCCATCCAGGAGAACAAGACACACACTCTGATTTGTGTGAATGGGTAAAGCTTAGACATCTGAAACAAGTTTTGTGTCACAGTCCTGCACAGAGGGCTAGTTGTGCTTGAAGCCATGAGCCCTTTGTCCCTAATAGTCTGTAATATAATTTGAAAGAAGGTGTAACAATGTGAATAACAACAATCCTTACTTTTTGCGCTGGGGCCAGTACCCAAAACTGCTGCTGTGTTCCAGACAGTGGTGTCTGGAGGAGCACTGTCTTTTGTATATATGGTACACTCATCTGTAAGCAGGGATCTCAGTCTGGCTTTGGTTCCCTTCTCATTGCAGACTCTTCATCTTTCAGCTTTGCTCTGCTATGAAACTCTGATTTACGGTGCTCTCTATGGTAATGGACTCATTATTGCTGAAGCTAAACAGTTAAATACATTCCCTGTGCATAAGATACTTTACACCAACAATGGAGACAGAGGATAATTATCACAGTAAATCAGACCTCATGAATATGGACTGAGGTAATTTGTTGTAAGCGGCAGTCATCTGAAATCAGTGATGTTTTTGCTGTCGGATGAGGATCTTGGGTTATTAAGTGTGAAACAGAGACAGCAACTAACCTTTTCTTTGTAGCAAAAGTTTTTGAGTTTTAATGCCATTTTAAAGCCCATAGATCCACTTCCATGAGGTTTTTGGTCACCAATAGCAGTATCAGTGATGTGTCTGACTTCACGGCACACAGCTGCACTCTGCTTTTCAAGACCCACGGTGCTGGATCAGCTGGTAATGCTGAGCAGAGATCACGAGTTTGAGAGGCCACCGATCAAAACCAAGTGCAAGGTTGCCCAGTTTCCTTTTATCTTCTGTTTTGCAGGGGCCACTTTTCAGAGCAGATGCCTGCTTTGCAAGACTCTCAATTTATAAAGAGATGGCTAAAGTCGCTTTGCAAAGTAAGCGGGCCCTCAAAGTGAAAGGAAAAGCATCTGTTCAGAGGACATTACTCAGAATATAATAAAACCTGTTTTTCTGACCATGAGGTTACCTAACAACATGTGTCATGAGGAAATAATTAAAATTGCAAAGTTGGCTTCGAAAATAGTGATTTGATTAGCTGCCAAGCACTCTGCATACGGAAAAGGAATACTCCATTATTCACTGGTCAGTGCTTGCCAGCCAAATCAATATGCCCGAGAGGGCAGGATACATAGATAAGAGGCTTTCACAAATGAATACCGAAGGCCTTATAAAACTTACGGAGACCATCACAGTAATTAATAGCTCTCACAATTTATATCATTGGATCTTGTCTTGATGAGGTTTATAGAAATAAAAAAAACCCTTGAAGTAGGGCCAGAGAAATGATGAGATAAAAAGAAAATAAAACCAAATAATCCTGGCAGTCTTCAGAATTGCTGTTCGGTTCAGTGTAATTGATTTTGATGCAGATAATGCCCATCTTGTCCCCAAAGAACTCAATTTAGGCCAAAGAAAAAGATGCCATGTGCAAATTATAGATGTCAATTAAGATGAACACTTTAAATGGCTTGGAAGCACTTGGTTTTCTCTATATCTCTCTATTATCTCTGGCTTTGGCCAGGCACTGAGTTGAACAAGCACCTGCAATTCTGAAATCAACCACCAAGGAAATATCTGTTTGCCAGAGTTAAGGTTTTTGGGGGTTTTGATTTAAGTGTGAGATGCTGATTTTGGTTGCCATGCTTGGGGAGGCTGTCTCTACAAAGGAAGTTTGTTCAAGTAATCCTAGAAGTGAAGTCTCGCCAGGAGAAAGATCAGCCTTCGGGGCCAGGCGGGAGTTTTGTGAGCTGTGCATTCAGTTCTCAAGATCTTTTCAGCTTCACTTCACACAGTAATTTTCCAAACTTTCCTCGATTGATTAGTGGCACCTCAAGGTTGATTTCTATCTGCAGCAGTCCATCTGGCATTAGCCATTAGTGCTTTCTAATATGCAGAAAAGTAATTCAGTGTTTGACTTTACTAATTAAAGTAGTTTGGATGCTGGGTTTTTTTGCCTGGATGATTCTTTTTTTCTTCTACTTAACTGACACTAAAGCAAAAAATAACCTGCTCTTGAAAGGATTATAGCCAAGAACTTGCAAAAATTTTGGCAGAGCTCAAAGGCAAGGATTTTTATGATGAAAACTTTTGACATAATAAAAGAAATTGTTCTGCAGAGACCTTTGAAGTGACCCCAGAAAAAACAATGTAAACCTCCTGTCTCCCTGGGGACAATGAGGAGGTCTGAGTTAATTGCCAGCGTCTTTAATCTACATCTCTTGTGATTTTCACTCTGGAGTTTTAGATTGATTCTGATTAGCTTAACTAGAAGAACTGATTCTGTCCTCATTTATGCTACTATAAATCAGACGAGCATCTTTGTTACAACTGATGAAATTATTGTGGCATGAGCAAACCAGGAGGATCAGAATCACAGAACGGCAGACATAAAAAAAAATAGTATCTGATTGTCCACTCTCATCCAGCTCATATTAGTATGGTGATCAGGGAGTGCCTGACTGGGGACTGCATGAATGGTGTCCAAGCCAAAGATCAATGAAGTCAAAATCTGTCTTTACATTCACCTGAGTGAGCTTTCTGTTAAATCCTTGCACTGATGGGAAAGAGGATCAGACACCAGGCTCAGGGCTTTAGCACTCAGCCTCACAGGTATTAATGGGAGACAAATAATTTATCCCATCCCTGCCTGTGCTGTGTAAGAGGTAAAAGGCTGAATGATTAGGCAAGGAGAATCAGACAGCATCATAGAGAATCTCCCATGGTTTAGAGGACAGCTCTGTGTTCTCCTCCCAGAGTCTCAGTTCTTCGAAGGCAAAAACAATTTCCCCATGCTAAAGGGGCAGCATCTCCTTTCTCAGTGGGTCTGCAGCATGTGATTACAGTTGGCAGCACCCTCCAGGACAACCTTGCCAATCATCTTAATTGAATCTTTCAGCTATTTCCCTGCAGCTGCAAATTTTAGTGTGTCACGTATCTTGCACATCTTTTTCGTCAGAGCAGAATTAGGAAATGTGTTTCTTGCCATCTTATCTCTGTTGATAAATAATTGTATGTTGCGTTTATTGGAAGCTTTGAACTGGTACATTTGGAGACACTGTTTAATATGTCTGTCTGTGAACAACCATGGCTTGAACAGAATTTAATTACTGAGAATGGATTGCTGAGATTGAAAAGCACAAGAAAGGTGGTCCAGGTCCTTGGAAGACATCTATAAAGAGCTCGAAGGGCCAAATGCTGGAGCTGCAGTCAACTGGATTAATCAGATTGGAAAATGAAGAGAGGAGGGAGTCATTTCTGCTTAGCGAAGTAGGTGATATTGCGTTCGGGGTGCCCCAAGGGAGGAACAGTAGGCAAAGCAACACTGAAAAAAATATATCTGTGTTCTTGGGAGAATAGCGAGAGTTGCTGGCTTTCCCTCTGAGTTCATCTGGCCTGAGAGTAAGTGTGTGGGATCAAACCGTGCATTGCAGCAGTGAAGCTTGCACCGGTGCAGATGCCTTTGACTTGGTTCCAAAAATAGTTACAGAGTTTTGTTTGTGGCATATAGACCAGCTGTTGGCAAATTCAGATGGTTCTCATTTGTGCCGAGGCCTTGCTGGGGATATGCAGTGAGGTCTTGGAGTAGGTAAAAATGTACTCGTAAAGTCATTCAGAGCACTTTAAAGGACGGCAGGAAAGAAGTCCACAGCATGGCAAGAATCAGGCTGTAAAAATCATAGACAGTTTCAGTCCAGACAGGTGGCTGTGCACGTGTGTTGCCCTGCATTTCTCCAAAGCTATTTGATTAAAAAAAGAAGACAGATGTCTGTGAGCACGCTCTCTTACAGGATTGCTAGTACTCTCTAATCCTCGGCAGTTCAGGAATCCTTCCCCTAGGTACTGATGCATTTATACTGGGTGATGAGTCCAAAAATGAATCCACAAAGATGTCAAACAGGAGAACAAAAGCCCAGCGGTCTGTTTATCCCTTCTGCATCCCTTTGGTTTACAAGTGAGTAGTAAATAATGCAAATTCTAATTACATCTTAAATATTCTGAGATCCGGATGAGCATTTTCAGCCCTCCAGAGGAGAAATGTGGTGTGTTGATTGATTCTTGCTGAAAATGCTGTCTAGCATGCAAGAAAAATACCTCTATAAATGCTGGTTGGCCCTCACTCTTGTCTCAGCAGCTGTTTCCCAGGTGGAGAGCTGGCAGCCCCTGCAGAAGCCCAACAGCAGCCCTCAGGTAGCTCCTTTTGTAGTGAGGGCTCTGTGTTTAATCATTTTAACACATTCTATTTGAAGATTGCCAGCCAAATACAAATTCGGTGCAGAGGTGTATCCAGTATGTTTGGAGTCCCTGGGCTCATTTTTCATCCCCAAGTGTAAATGGATGGAGCACCTGCTGTGCCAGCTGTGGCAGCCTGACTCTGAAATGCCCACCCAAATAGAGGGGAAGGAAGGGAAGGAACTTTGAACAGCCCAAAGGAAACCATTTCTTAGGTAGTTGGCAGTGATTTGGTTGAGCCTTGTGTCACCTCCCAACTTGATCCCTCCAGTTTCCCCATGAATTTACACAGGCATCGAATGCAAGAGACGGTTGGCTGCTGTGCACAGCCCGTACAGGCAAGGGATGCGACCGAAAAGAACTTTGCTCTCTATAAATGTTTCAACCGTGTTAAAGGAAAGGCAGCAAAGGGCAGTTTGAGTTTGATTGCTTGTCCGTTTCACACCACTGAACAGACTGATTACTGCCTGTGTCTGCCCAGACAGCTTAACCCCTTCTCAGACTCCAGGGTGAATAACAGCAGCTGCATCCACACACACACAAAAAAATGTGCCTGTTGCAGAATATCACAGATTGATCTCTGGGGTTTGTGTTGACCGAAAGCATTCTTTTTGGTTTTGTTAAACCCATGCCACTGGAAGCATAGCATTGCCATCTGATACCTTTACATCGCTAACCAGCAGCAAGGATGTGATATGAAAGAATATCTAATGCATGTAATGAGGAACAGGAGAGGTGGGTGCAGTTTGTGTAAATGCAGCCAGCATGCCATCAGACATGGTTGCCCAAAGTCTTTAGCAATGCTGACAGAGTAAAACAGCCGCAGAGACAATTTTTACCTGCTCCTTGGCAGATCGTGTTTATTGGTTTTAGCATGGAGCTGCATCCGTTGGCTTCTTCTCACCCAGCTGCATGGTGGGTGGTAAGTTACGCGTGCTTCAAGGTGGGAAGTGGGTTTGAAAACTTGCTGGTAAGACATCACCACATTTGATTTCAGAGTGAGAGGAATCAAGGGTAAGTAGCGTTTCTCTTCCAGCACCCATGAGCTGACACAAAGTGCTCTGACAGTCTCAGGGAAACCGAGTACTGATGGTTGTGTGTACAGCAATGATCTTCCCCTTGCAGGTGTGGTCATATACCAAAGATCCATATCTAGGAGCTTCTACCAGCTCCTTGAGTAAAAAAAAAACAGGAGAAAAGTGGCAAGGATTCACGTCTGATTTCCTGCAAGTGTTTTGTCCTGATGCTCCAGGTGTGACAAGAACATTATTTTCTTCACTGCCTTAACAGCAAGTGCTTTATGGATCAGCTTTTCTGTACACACTGTACAGAAGGTCTCCCACACCAGTGGGACTTCATCTTTTTCTTGTTCACAGCAAGCTGATTCACGGTTCCTTCACTGCAAACGTGGGTTAAATTGGAGGCAGGCAGCAATTCTTGGTTTATGCTGGGACCACCAAGGCTCACATTAGGCATAGCAAGTAGGGTACGTCAGTGCAAGTAAATTCAGACAGAAGCTTTGATTTTGTTGGAAATTGTGCTGGAATTTCAGCTCTAGGACTAGTAGCAAGATAGCACTAGAAGTTTGGTATGTTTTATCTAAATAAAATGTGTAAATTACATGGCAGAATTCGCTTTGCTCTGCACACAGCCCATGTGGTGTTAATTAAATCCTCAGCTTCTTTTTTAGTGGAAGGAAGATTGAGAAAACGAGTATGAAATCAATTCTACATTTAATTAAAGTTACTCTTTTCCATTCAGATGCTTTTCCACTATGATATTGGTGATGCAATTGTAATGGTGAGCCAGTAGGAATCACAAAGAAATTGGTTTTACAGAAACAAAATTGACTTAAAAACTTAGGAATTTTATGGGTAACGTTACAAAACCAGGAGCCTGTGGTAAAAGCCCAGATCTCTGCACAGAGAGGCTTCTGCTTTGTTTGTAATCCCTCCTTCGAATTTCTTTGCGCTGGCTCAGAACCAGTGTTTCAGGTGTGTTTTATTGTAATGTTTTATCATTTCAATTGTACCAGATTCCTGTAGAAACCTTAGGCCAGTCCGTTGGTCACACACTGCTGCTGTCCTAAGCCAACTGGGAAAAGAAGTGCAGCAGGTCTACATGGATGGATCATGAGAGACACTGTACAGTGACGAATACCAGACACTGGTGGATGTTTACTAAGATGGGCGTTTACTAACTTTTTTGGTTGACTCTTGTTCTTACACTTTCTTTCTCTGTCTTTCTTTAGGTTATAACCCTGGAAGGATGGGTTGACATCATGTATTATGTGATGGATGCACATTCTTTTTACAATTTTATATATTTTATATTGCTTATAATAGTAAGTATGAACCGTGAGATGCTCCCATTCCTTGTCCTTGTGGGGTAAAGTTGTTCCTTGGGCTTTTCACAGAGGAGAGCCAGCCAGGGTTCAGCGTGGGAGACTTTCCTCCCACCATAAAGCATAATTACGCAGGTTGTGATTAGTGCTGTGGGGATGGATTATTGGCTACAACAGTCCTTTTTAGCGTCACATGTAATGTATAGTTACAGCTTGTGAAGCCATATGGTCTTCCCTCCCTCTTACTCTCCCAGTCTTGGTCTTGTCACCTTGATGCATCCTGACTGTTGTGCCTTGGCCAAGCAACTACTAATCAGAACAAAAAGTGGAGAGGCTGTAGCTTTTCTTCCTTTAGCTTCCTAAACGTGCCAGAGGACACCTAATTTCAATGAAGGGCCCTCAAACTGTTGAACTTCACCTGAGCCCTTTAAATAACAGTAGTAATAGCGGTCTTTCTAAGGTCTTACAGTGCTGCTGTTCCTAAAAACAAAATATTAGTCACTGAAGGTGCTGGAGGTTGCCTTCAGAGGCTGCCATTCCCTGTTAGCAAGGTTCAACCTTGGCACAACCTTCTCCAGGGTCTACATCTATGAAAAAGTTAAGCATTTAAGTCAGGAGGAGAGCAGAGGGAAAAGTATCCTGTAGATGTCAGGCAGGACATGGGACGGAGGCACTTCAAAGTGCTTTTGTGTCTGGATGTCCTTTATATATAACCCCATCCTCATCCATGTGGTTTTTGAGGTCATGGGAAGTCAAACCACCACAGCTCTCATCATCAGTGGGAAAGGCATGGATCAGAGCAGTGTGAGAGTTTCCCGGTAACGGATAGCATTCTGAAAACAGTGATTTTTGAGCCTTTCGCAATGGGCCACGCATAGTAGAGATTTACGCTCCACTTTTTTGAGCTCTTGTCTACATATGGATCCTTGCAGAAAAGCCAGAAGGTGACTAATCTCCAAGTCACTTGGAACTGGGAATGGCACCCTTGCTGCTTCTCAAACAGTATCCAGGCTGATATTGCAAACTGGAGAATAGCACTGCAAACCATCTCCCAACAGCTTCCCCTGAGGATTCACCAGACAAAGGCCCAGATTAAATCCATACGTTTCCTACTGAGCACAGTGCAGAGGTTTGGCCATGTAGACAGTGGCACTTTCTTGACGTCAGTCCCTTTCACGCCTAAGGGCACTGATTCTCTCGTGGGAATATTTGACATTTTCCTTTGGCTGATTTATGAATCCAAGTGGTGAAAAAGCAGTTTGTGGACACAACAGCTGAGGGAAGGATGTAGTCTTAGGTCACTTCACATTCTTGTCCTTGGGACTTCATTTTGAAAACCTAGTATCACCCAAGAACACATCAATTCAACCAGACAATAAATCAGACCTTTCTAGGAGCACTGAATCTCCTGGAGACGCATTTCTCTGTGTCAGAGAGATACAAGAGTACAACATCACAGATACATGGACCCTGACTGTCCTCGTCAAAATGAGGGCATGCTATGCCAGGGTGTGAAGTGATAGAGGAAGAGAAGAGGCAGTTTCAGAACAGCACAAATTGGACTTCAGACCATCTTTCCTTGCATGTTGGCTGGCTGGTTCCTCGTGATCTGTTTTGTGGTGGTAACTGATTGTGTTGTGTTTCATACACTCTGCATTAGTAGCAAATGTCATCACTGTTGAGGGGAAGAAAGTCATGAAGGCTATTGTTAACAGTTTTCTTTGCCATTGCCAAAATAATTTAACATGGTTTAGGAGCAAATTTAGCAGCTCAGGCACATGTTGACATAACATTTGGTGAGCAGACCCTGAGATTTGGCATGTTTGGAAATCTCAGGATTTCTAAGAACCACACTTCAAGTCCAGACAGCATGTGGTGGTGAAGAGAGTGTCTTGCTTTGTAAAGTCCCTACTAATTCCTTTCCTGGTGTTTTCTCCAGGTTGGTTCCTTCTTCATGATTAACTTGTGCCTGGTTGTGATAGCAACACAGTTTTCTGAAACAAAGCAGCGGGAGAACCAGCTGATGCAGGAGCAGCGGGCCCGTTATCTCTCCAATGACAGCACAATTGCCAGCTTCTCAGAGCCAGGTAGCTGCTACGAGGAGCTGCTCAAGTACATCTGCCATATCTTCAGGAAGGTGAAACGGCGGACAATACGTCTGTACAATAACTGGCAGAGTAAGCGCCGGAAAAAAGTTAACCCAAACAGCACCACAAATGGGCAAGGCCACCGAGGCAAAAAGCGCATCACCTCCATACACCACCTCATCCACCATCACCACCACCACCACCATCACCACTATCACATCAGCAATGGGAGCCCTCGGGGGCCACGCTCCAACCCTGAGATCTGCGACCTGGAACTCAAGGTCATGAAACCAGGAGGCCAATTAATGCTTCCTTCTCCATCGCCCAACTTGCAGAGCCCTGCTCCTCCTCCGGATTCGGAGTCTGTGCACAGCATTTACCATGCAGACTGTCACGTCGAAGGACCACAAGTGAACTGTAAGTCTTCCAATGCCCCTGCAAGCATTAAGCTGACTGCCGGACTCTCCAACCATGGCAACATGAATTATCCTACCATCCTGCCTTCTCCAACTAGCAAAGCCAGTTCTGTTCCAGTTCCCAAAGGAAAGAAGAATGGTAATTCACCTGTGGCCGTGGCTAATAGCCCTGTAAATTTGGGCATGGATTCCTATGGGAAGCTGCAGCAACTGGTAGGAGAGCATGGTAAGGACAAACAAACTGGTTTGTGGTTTGTTTTTTTTTTTCCTTAGGAAAATTGGGCAAAGGGCAAATTGCTCAAGAGCTAAGGTGTTATTGATGGCCATGGAGGGTGTTGGAGATGGAGGCTGTTTTGTGAATGCTATTTGAACTGAGCGCTGAAGCCAGAAGTAGGACAGGTTGAGGGACTGAGAGCTCTGTTCCTTCTACCGCTGTGTTTGCAGTCATTGGGTAAAGCAAGATGCAGGATGCTCCAGGCAGTGAGTTCAGGCCACTGCTGGAGCCCTTTTTCCCATGGTCACAAGGTATGTGTTTTTGATCTTTATCAATGATCTGGACGAGGGGATCGAAAGCACCCTCAGCAAATTTGCAGACGACACCAAGCTGGGTGGGAGTGTTGATCTGCTGGAGGGTAGAGAGGCTTTGCAGAGGGATCTAGACAGGCTGGATCGATGGGCTGAGACCAACGGGATGAGGTTCAATAAGGCCAAGTGCCGGGTCCTGCACTTGGGTCACAGCAACCCCAGGCAGCGCTACAGGCTTGGGGAAGAATGGCTGGAGAGCTGCCTGGCAGAAAAGGACCTGGGGGTGTTGGTCGACAGCAGGCTGAACATGAGCCAGCAGTGTGCCCAGGTGGCCAAAAAGGCCAACAGCATCCTGGCCTGTATCAAGAACAGTGTAGTGAGTAGGACCCGAGAGGTGATCGTCCCCCTGTACTCGGCACTGGTGAGACCCCACCTCGAGTACTGCGTCCAGTTTTGGGCCCCCTACCACAGGAAAGACATTGAGGTGCTGGAGCAGGTCCAGAGAAGGGCAACGAAGCTGGTGAGGGGTCTGGAGCACAAGTCTTACGAAGAGAGGCTGAGGGAGCTGGGGCTGTTCAGCCTGGGGAAGAGGAGGCTGAGGGGAGACCTTATTGCTCTCTACAAGTACCTGAAAGGAGGCTGTAGAGAGGCGGGGGTCGGTCTCTTCTCCCAAGTTACAGATGATAGGACAAGAGGCAATGGCCTCAAGTTACGCCAGGGGAAGTTCAGGTTAGATATTAGGAAATATTTCTTTACTGAAAGGGTTGTCAGGCATTGGAATGGGCTGCCCAGGGAGGTGGTTGAGGCACCATCCCTGGAGGTATTCAAGAGAGGAGTTGACATAGTGCTTGGGAATATGGATTAGTGTTGGGTGGTGTGGTGGTGTGTGTGTGGGTTGCGTGTGTGGTGGTTTTGTTTTTGTTTTTTTTGTGTTGTGGTTTTTTTTTGTTTTTTGTTTTTTTTTTTTTCATTGGTTGGACTAGATGATCTTAAAAGGTCCCTTCCAACCTCTGTGATTCTGTGATTCTGATTCTGAGCTCTTCTCGTGTGCTTAGTGATATCCTGGAGGTTCTCCCTCTGTTCCCACCCAAGAACAGATCTGTGCAATCCCTGGAATTATATTTCTGGTGAATGACAGACCTGCTGGCTGCAGCCCTGCAGCAGAAAAGCCCCAACTGCTGGGAGACGGTACCTTGAAAGGGAAGCGCAGGTAGAAGCTGGTGGAGAAGCATAAGGTACAGGAAATATAAGAAGTTTAAAACAGGGAGGCACTGAAAGAACTCAAAACAGACAGTTCTAGAAACCTCTAGTTCTGATGGGACCCTGAGCTTCTGAATTTCTCTTTGGAAGAAGGAGCAGAAGGTTTGGAGAAAGGCCCATGGCCACTGCAGGGTCTTGCTCTCTGCTAGTTCTCAGTAGATGCATGTGAGGGCAGGAGTGTAGCAGAGTCTATCTGTATAGACTTCAGCCACACCAGCACTGCTAGTTAGTGTAGTTTTATCTCCCTTCACATATAAATCACCCGCTGCTGGAGTAGTCATTGCATGCAACACTGGGGTTTCTATTTTACAAAATGTTTCCAGACCTCATGGCTGGAGCTAAAGGCTGAAAAATAGTTTTAAGCCCTCAAAGAGTAAAAAGTCAAAAAGGTCTAGCTTCTATTTTTTAATCTCTTTAAACCAAACTTGTCATCTTTTTTTTTTTTTTTTCAATGCCTATGTTTTCCAAAACTGTTTATCTGTGTGTGCATGGACACAAATGTTTATCCTAGTGATGTATGTGCTGAAAAAATATCAAGCCTAGCTTGGGGGGGGTCACAGTAAAGGTTGCTTGCCAAATAGGTTGGGCAGCTTGTCTTTGTTAGTTTTATTTTTTTGAAGCGACCATACAAAAGGGTAAAGTGGATTGTTTATAGAAATTGCATTCGGTGTACATTTCTGTAGGCTTGGGAGCTTAGCAGGAGGGCAGAAGAATGCAAGGTTAGTTGCAACGTTCTTCCGTTGTTAAGCGAGGGCTTTATATGAATCACTGGTACATCTTTAACTATGCAAGTTAATGAAGATTATTATGAGAATGTGTATTTACCTTGAGATAAAAACCCAGGCTGCATGGAAGTCTGGAATTGGGAAAGCAAGGATGAGCAGAAGAGCTGTTTCTTGGAAGGCAGTGCTCAGGTTCTTTGTGGTTTGGTTCTTTGTGCTTGCAAGGGGATCTGCTGCTGGGATCCTCTTCAGGAGAAGAAAGCCCCAGATCTCGGTCCCAACTGTGACATCCCAGGGCCACTTCAGTGACTTAGGAGATTTTCACGTAGCCTGTTGTGGTTCTTCGAAAGCTGGAGGTTAGATGGAGTTGCTATTAATAATGCAATTATAGTCTCCTCTTTTTACAGAGGCATTTCAGCCCAGAGGATGCCAAAATGCTTTAAACAAATACCCTGAAATTGTTTTGTCTCTTTCAGAAGTGTGGTCATATCTAGGGGAAGGAGGTGGATGCCGCAGCTCTTGGCTGGTGAGCGGCAGCTTATCTGGCACCCTGAGCAGCGCAGGGGCTGGGAAGGGAAGCAAGTCAGCCGGGTCCATCTGGAGACCCTGTCCCACAACTTATCAGTGCCCAGCTCTTTCCCTCCATGGCTCTGGCCCTCCTTCCCACCCCTGCCACAGCCCCTCCTGCCACACCAACAGGGCTGAGTCAGATTCACTTCTGCACCACAACCATCTTCGTACAGCAGAAATGATGGATGTGTCTTCCAGGTTTCAGAAGGATCTTCAAATGCCAAACAAGCTAGCTCCTGAGGGTGATGCTCTGCTAGGCACAGCTCCCAACTCGTTTTTCTCCATCCCAGCCTAAAATTAGCGAAGGAGCCATGTTAAGTCTCTACCCTGTGCTCAGCAAGGAAGGTGAGGTGGGCTCACAAGCTCACCCAGCCCTCCTGGCCTCAGCCTCTTTGGGGAAACAAAGAGCTATTTCACTTAATTCTCTCTCCACTCTTACAAGTCAACAAGCAGATGCTGTTCACTGCAAGACTTGTGCAAGGAGAGCACACAAGTGATAATTGAGAGCATTAAGGAGGCATTAGCAGCCAGGGCACTCACAGCCCCAGCTGGAAACAAGGTTGGTGTCTGCTGGGAAAGATGCAATTGTGGGAGAGAGTATTCTCTTCCCTTCTTTTGTTGTGGAATTGAACAGCATAAAGTACAGCCTGTTCCTCTGTGTTCTCGTGCCCTGCAATGCTGTGAGGTTATTTTAGCAGGCAGCCAAGGAGACTCTGGTATTTTGAAGACATCTGCGGCGCCAGTGTTTTTCATATAATTTTTAACACTTTGATAGCATTAAGGACGTCTGGCAAGCCCACTACCTCTGCTATCCACTTCTGTGACCGCACTACAGTCTTTCCTCGTCAGACGGATCCCCATCAGAAACTAATGCTAATGTGCAGTGCTGCACTGGTGATGCTTGTGGGCTGAGTAAGGGGGCAAATATTTCTGATCCTCCTGGTGTCTTTGATGTAATGCCCAGGAGGAGAACAGTCCTATCCTGCAAGGCTGTTTTGAAGGCCAGTGATATCTGAGCGACATTCAGGCAAGTAAAATATAGCTTGACTCTTGTCACACCCCGGTTTTCAAGCTAGTGGGGTGCTTTATTTCATTTGGTGCTGCCTTCTCTTTAAAGATGTCCTCAAGTGTCAACCAGGAGTAGCTGAAATCAGCAGCATTAGTGCTGGGCGAGCTCCAAGCTCCTGGGCCCAGAGCCAGGAGCATCCACTGCCTCTTGCTTGGCCTCCCCAAAAGCTGTCCAAGTGTCCCCGTCCAACCTCCAGTCAGGGACGTGTTACAGGGGAAAACTGTCCCCTCACCTTACTACCCTGAACCTCAAGGAAAGTTTTCATGGATGCTTGAATGGCATGTTGTAGGAAGGATCCCATGCTCGCAGTATTGCATTCCTGTTGGGTTTTTTCTGTCGTTAATATCTGGTTCCAAAATATGAGAAAACTAAGAATTTAGTTTCTAAATAAGAGGAAATAAAATCTGGTTCCTGTTCCACCCGAATGATCCTTGTTATGCTTGTCCATATCATCTCTGTATCCTGGCTCTGTGAGGGCAGCCAGCATTTCTCCTCACACCACAAAACATGTGGCAATGTGTTTGATTTTAAAACACCCTGAACACTCAGTCCTGTGCCTCAAGCAAAGAATTCACCTGAGCTTTATTAAAGGCTGAAGGAGGGATGAAGGAAACTGAAGGGACTACGTGACTCTCCGAGCTGTGATCCGTGGTCTGTAGCCACCTTTGGTCCATTTCTCCCTCTCCCTCCTCATTATTAGCTAAATGGAAGCCCTATCTAAATTGGGTGTAGCAGCTTGATAGCGCTCAGATCACCGCTAATGATGTTAGCCTGGTCAGATATAATCAAAAATAATTGAAAGTGAGAGGTGTGCCGGTCAGTCTTCTCCCAGCAGCAGAACATAAAATGGCTGCCGCCCTGTGTGGAGAGGGGCCCCTTGACCCCGCATCCATGGAGGGGGCTAGAAGGTGGGTGTCAGGGCTGGGGGAGAGGGGAACAGAGGGGAAAAATGAGGCAAAGAGAGAGACACTTGGTAAGATGGACAGCTAGGAGGCTATATTAGGGTACTACATTTATTTGAGGATGTGGCAGAGGCTGCTCTGCCCTGGACAGGCCTAGTGCCGCCCAAGCGGGGACGCGGGGCTGTCCGCCATGTTGAGGGTGTGCGGGGGCTCACGCTGTGCCTCTCCCCTTGCAGGTCTGCGGCGGACACCCAGCCGGCTGTCAGGGCTGAGCGCGGCCTGCCCACTGCCCAGCCCGCCGGGCGGCACCCTGACCTGCGAGCTGCAGGACTGTCCCTTCTGCGCCAGCCTCCTGGAGGACCCCGAGTTCGCCTTCAGCGAGTCCGACAGCTGCGACTCTGACAGCAATGGCGTCTACGAGTTCACCCAGGACCTGCGGCACGGCGACCACAGAGACCAGCTCCAGCAGCAGCGGGGCAGGAGGAGGAAGAAGAAGAAGAAACCCAAGGAGAGGAACAAGGTCACCCGCCTGTGGAAGGCTTTCGGCAGCAAGCTGAAGAGGATCGTGGAGAGCAAGTATTTCAACCGGGGGATTATGATAGCCATTCTCATCAACACGCTGAGCATGGGCATCGAGTACCATGAGCAGGTGAGTGCGGGACTGGCCTGAAGAGCCCCAAGGGTTTGTGGTTTCAGGTGCTCACGGCATGGCGGCTTGCGCGGTGGCTTGTCGAATCCATACCAAAGGAAGAGCAAGCAGTTTTCATGCCAGTTGGAAGCATGAAATGGGGCTGAGGGCGTGATCCTGCAGACGTGTGATGAGCAGGAGCATCCTTCTGTGTGTGAAAAGCCTGGAAGGTGTCTGACAGCACTGCTGAGGTGTGGAGAGCTTAAATGTGTGTGTCAGGACACGGCGGCTTAGAGCCTTGGTGTTTAAGTTGTTTGCTGTGAATTATTCATATAAGCATGAATCGTTGTGGTGGAAATACCCCTTTGGTCTGATGGTGGTGGTATATAATGGACCTTGTAGTCCAAGTAACCCACACAGAAGTTTCTTCTCTGATCCTGGACCCTTAAATAAAGACTTAAACTGTCAGGCAATGCTAAAAGCAACAAAGAAAAAAAAAGTTAGTTTCTCCCTGAAGGCTCCAAAACCTTTAATTTGATCTCAAAGGGTTGCAGGTAGGTCTTTCTTTTAAGTGTTTGGATGGAGGAAAGAGCAATCATGCTGTTCCCAGTCTGAACGGGGTGATGGCAGAAAGCAGTGCTGGCAACTGAGGACAGCTTGTCCTTGTTGGCTGATGGGAGCTTGAGGGGCTGTGCAATGGGAGAGGGAGGTGAGTCATCTGAATATCTCCAGTTGGTCACTCTGGGGAAAGCTCTGCTTTTCTGGGCTTTTCTTTCTCAGAAAAGCTGGTTACTTTCAACGGTTTTCTCAAGTCGTGCTCTGGAATGCCTCGTGCTGCCTCTCTATCAGGTGCAGAAAACGCTTCCCAGCGAGGCCAGAGGATCCTCATACAGATTTTCTGTGAGGTGGATGGTCAAAGGTTCATCCGGTCCTCCCCTAAAATCCCCACCACAGGATCAGGACCAGGTCAAGGTTATTTATAAAGCTATTCCTCCTCTCTGCCTCAGTCTGTCTGCTCAGGTGTGAGGAGAAAAGGCAGACAGAGTAGCAGAGTACATCCAAAGGCAGGACAAAAAGGCTCTGCACTTTCTTCTCTGTCATTCCCCAGGATTAAGTCCTGCTGAGGACCATGGCAAACAATCCTCCAGAGTGCTGCTACTTTATTTTTTCTCCACTTATGTGCTTTAAACCCCCATATTCTGTGCTACCTGAGGCGTATTTTCTTTCAGAAAAGCAAGTACTCAGGTAAAGCATGTGAACCTCAGCCGTGCAACAGTAAATTAGTTCACACTTACAGCAGAGAGCCTCCAAACTCAACAAGGAAATAGCTGTCGCTGTCAGCTTTCTGTGTGGTTAGTTGTTCCACAACATGTTTTAAAATTAGGAAATACACCTTGTCAGTTGCCTTTGAATAGGCTATTCATTCCTCGCGGCAGCTGCCTTTCTGCATGGATACTCTTTTGTCAGGCGGATACAGCTTTGTCAGTCCTTGGATATTGCCATGATGGGTGCTGGGGGAAAATCTTAGGCAGGCACCAGTGAGAAAGCCCAGGGATCGCATGGAGTCTGTCCACAGTCACTCGTATAAAGGTAAATTGTGATAATTACATCCTTGCTGCTAACAAAGGAAAACTGTAGCTGGCAGGTTTATATTGGATTTTACCTTGTAAAAGATTTGTGCTAAACCATCTCAAAGCCAATGGCAATAAAGATTCTGAAGCTTTTGGCTACGGAGCATCAGACTCCCGCCAGCTTTGCTTGCAGGCACTGCCCAGTGTGGGCCCAATAAAAAGGGAGGAATTTTGTAGTGAAACCTGTAAAAGTTCCTCCACGTGCCTGACTGCAAAGTGTCTCTGGTACGCAGCCCCCCGTGGAGCTGTCAGAACCGAGCTTCGAAACACCTCGCCCAAGCACTCTCCTATCAACAGAGTGACCTCCAAGGCATCGCCAGATGTTGACACAAATCCGAAAACAATAGAAAATGGCTCTAGGCTCCCAGACTGTTTGGCATGAAAGTCTGGGGCTTCTGTGAGCAAAGCAGGGTCATTTCAGAACCCACAGCCCTCCTCGTGTGAGAATTGGCTGCAAGACTTGGGGTGGGGGGCTGGCTTTGTGTGGAGATAAGGGGGAGATGTTGGAGCAAAGCTGTCATGGAACCCACAGCGTGATGGTGGGGCAGAGGGGAGGTGACAATGGCTCATTTTGGTTATGCCATGATTCTTGCCAGGAAAAACAGTTTAATCACAGCTTTCTAGTTATTGAATGATGGATGCTGCCAAGTCACTCTGCACTTCTGCTCAGAGCAGGTATTACAAGGTGAGAAGGTGTGAGCCTTCCCCAGGCTCTTAACCAGGCGTGGGTGTTGCCATCGTCTCCTCCGTCCTCCCAAGGGCAAACCTGGAGGCCATTCCCCAAGTTATAAGGATTTAGGAGCTGCCTACAAGGATAGCTATTCTGTGACTCTCCTGCTTTTTTTGCTCCTCCCGAGCTGTTCGGTGTCACCCAGAGAGCAGGGCTCAGGGACTCCCATTGGGAAGGCCTCCCATGCCCTGTGTCTGCTGACAGCAGCATGGGCAGGAGACTCCTAGGCCCTGAAGCCCTGCAAAACATCACCTACCATGGAGACATTTGCTCTGGGTGGAACAGCTTAAGCAGGTTCCCTGGTCTCGACTCTTGCCACTTGTTTTCAGCCATTGACTGGTTTTGTCAAACTGGGCTGTGATCACTGCAGCAGCCACAGGGAAGCCCTCCCCAGACCTCACTGTCTGTAAGGAAATGCCCAATCCCTTTTATAAAATATTATTAATGGCTGCTTGCTTTTCTTTTCTGGCTTCTCAGACTTCATAGTCATCAGTGGCTTTGCAAATAGATGGGCACACCATATACTTTTTTTTCAGAGTGCTATTCAAAGCCAAGGCATCAATCCTCTGTGTGCGTGGGAGGTGTGGAGGGTACTGAACATCATATGGCGTGGAAGATAGAGCAGTACTAGTCCTTGGTGTGTTATCTTGCCTTTTATCCCGGGACATAGCAGTGTTCTGCAGAGAAGTCTCACGGAGCCCTCTTGAGGCAATCAAGCATTATTGTCCATATCTTCTGGGTGAGGAAAGATAATGTCCGTATCTTCTGGTTGCAAGGTGCCAGGCTGGAGGCAAAACCCAGTGGGTTTTACTGCTGGCCCTTATTGTAGCCACAGGGCAAGGGGGCCTTGTGTGCCATAGCAGCAATTTGGTAGCACCCTTTGACAAGACAGGAAGGTGGTGTGTGTCTGTACTGCCGCAGTCTTGGATGAATGAGGGACCTGTCCATATCCAGATCCCCTCAAGGCTTCATTTCATTCCCCTCAAGGAATTCAAAGCTCACAGTGCTCTGCTCACACGGTTGCTCTGGCTGCTCTTGGCTAATGTAACTGGTACCACCCCATTTAATGCATGTAGCCCACATAATACCCTTGAAGGCAAGCATCCTGTCCTGTGGCTAAGGCCATGACTGCTGTAGCAGCCAGCTGACTCACGGGAAAGATGAAGAGATGCTAGAACTGCTTTGCACAAAGTCCTGCTCTTCTCAGAGGCAGATTGAAGATTTCATGGCAGCACAGCCGGTTTGTGGCAGGAGATCCGGGTAGCAGGAGGCAGCTGAGGATGGGAAGCGAATTTCTTTGGGACTTCAGTCATTAGCAGCAATTGGATCCTCCTGCACAGCGCATCCGTGGGGTTAACAGCCAGCTCTGTCTCCAACTGCCACGTTGTACATGGCTGGTAATTAGGAGGTTACAGGATGCTGTTAGTTAGCAGCAGCGCAACTTTTATTTCAAAGGTTAATTGGCTGGTTTGGAGCTGCTTTTTTTTTTTTCCCCTCCTCTTGTGCTTTATTTATTTATTTGTCTATCTCCAGCACGAGTAAGCACTCCCACAGATAAGGAGAGCCAAGTACAAAGAAGGAAGCAATTCTTGCATTCGTTTTCCAGGCAATTTCAATACATTGGATGATTTTGTTCTGCATTCATTGCAGCTAACAATTCTCCAGAGCATCTGAGACCATGCCATGTCACTGCAGCAACCAAGCAGGAACAGCGCACTCCAAAAGTGTGACCTCTGCCATGCCTTTGGGGCAGTGGGGAGAGATGTCTGGCACAGGCAGGTACTGTTCCAGGAGCTTGGGTTTCCAAATACCTCTCTGTCACTGAAAGCTGATACCTTTTTGTCCCAGAGTCAGATCCTGTGTGTGCTTCACGGACTGGTCTGAAGAAATAATTGCTACTTCTTTGGTCTCCCTCAATTCCCAGCTCCCTGATTGTCCAGTAGAAGGGCAGAGCCTTGTTCATTTTTCCAAGAGAGATGCTGGCATTATCCCTGCAGAAGGGTGAGCTCTGAATACATCCCTCAGAACCTCTGCTTTAAGTTGGGAGGAGAGACCCCCACTTGGCATCCCAGAGGAATTTGCAAAGTAGCTGTTGATACTTGTAATGATTCCACATAAAAGGCTCAATTTACATCAAATGGCACTAGAAATGCTATTTTATATTCACTTCTCAGAAGAGAAGTACAAATTAGTATTTGTTCCAAGCTATTGCTGTTCAAAGAGCTTTTAATTGCTTTTCTGATCCCTCATCCGTGGCATGTTTCATTCAGAGCAGCTGTCTTCAGAGTAAGTTGGAGCTGACCTTGATGGTCACCCAGTGGTCTGTTGCTTATCAGTGTAAGAGAACTATTGGTTTTGAGTAGCGCTTTTCATTATTATGGAGTTAAAGTAATTCTGTGTGATTTAGGATAGCAACTAGCTTCTTTAGTGACGTTCTATTTTAGCATTTGTCAATTTTGGCTTGAAAAATTGGTTTGGCCTGGAAAGCTCAGCACTTACTCAGAAAGCAGAGGAGAATCTTTCAGCAGTGTTTGAAGCAAATTGCTTAAATTCCTTTTGAGTTGTGAGTCAATAAAATATTATCCTGATCTGAGATTCTCACTTTCAGCAAGCAAAACTTGCTCACTCTTCCAGCTTTTTGTGTGATCCAATTTTAAGAACTCACACACTGGCTGGACTTGAAGCAAACAGATTTCCCCAGCCCAGGATGTGAAAACTCAGCCCAGAGTGTTTGTGCTTATTGCATAAATGATGTGAGACTCATTCTGCCCTTAGTAGTCCTTTGTTTTATGTGTTTGGGCTTTGTCAGCTGCAAACCAAGCTGTTCCTCCCTGCTACCCCTTCAAGGTCCCAGCAGTAAGCGTGGGGTAGTTGGCTTTCCCCATGCACTGATTTGGTAGGGAAGCTGTGTTAGTCAAGAGCACTTGCTAGGTCTCCTGAGCAGAGTGATAGAAATTTGACTCATTCAACAAACACCTTGTGATAATCTGAATTCTGTCCCCACCTCTTGGGAGGGAAGAAAAGGGCTTTGTCTGGACACCTTGGGGAAGAGAGATGTTTGTCATCCTCTTTTGTGCCCCAAGATCATACCATCTTTTTAGTGCTCTCCAGACCACCTTTATCCAGGCCCCCTTTTTGCAGACAGCCACCCTGTCAGGACTTTAAAAACCTGGTAACAGTTTGGGGATCCCCTCTGCACAGTTCAGACCGCAAGGCTTCTCATGAGAGCCAGCAGCAACTCATACGTGGAGCATTTACACCTGGCAAGGTGTCATTCCCGTGTTAAAGGGAATCAAGGGTCAGAGGCAAGATAGCGTGAACTAATGGCAAATGTTCACAGTTAAAAGCCAGGTGTCCCAGCTCAGGGTTAGATCCCTGTCTGCTGGACCGTAGCAGCTTTCGCGGCAAAGGGTGTAAATCACATACTTCCACAGGGAGCCTACCCTAAGTGGTGTTCATGGAACCTTCTCTCTTACTCTCATCTATAATTTAACTGACTCCACTGCTCTGTTTTCCTTCTGCTGGATTGTATGTTCTTGGTATATTTTTTTTTACTATATAAGGGAAAGCATACTAGAGATCCATCCATTCCTCTGCCTCCTACCAGACAGGAACAGCACCTCTCCAATGCAGAAACTGAGTGTAATAACTCATTCGAGTGCTGACATACTGAGCAGTCAGGGGAGAGTGAGGAGAACAACAGAGCTAGTCATGGCGAGAGGAGTTTGCAGTCTGATCCGGTTCCTATAGATGTGCTCATTAGTCTAGGGAATAATATTAGGATATTCCCTGTGGAACTCCAGGCACGTTTTACCACCACCAGTGGTTCAGTTCCTTCCCCTCACTTACGCCATTAGTTGTTCTCTGTGGTGAGGGATTGGCCATATAAATCACATCTGCTCTCTGCCAAGATGACAGACTTCTTAAGCAGGTGATAGTAACATGCTTCCCAGCATAAGCTGCTGCATGGAGACTGGAGATCTGCACAGTGCCAGTAAGAGACCCACATCATGTAGCCACAGTGTGTGGGACCCACCAGATGTGTTTCTTCCCTCTGGGTCACGCAGCGAGTCAGCTGAGACAGCCCCGGTGCCCTCCAAGGCTTCCGAGACTGAATCCATGGAACCCCTCTGCTTCATAAACATACTTGATGGCAATGGGTGGTTATATATAGAATGTAGACAGATTGTTTGCATTTCAACTGACAGGTAAAATAAACCAAGTGTAATATAGCCACGAGAATGAAAGCAGAGTGCACTTGCCAGCTGCATTTCATCACAAAAATGTGCGTAAATCACAGCCATGGGCGGCCGGCTTCAAATGTTATGCTGACAATGGCTCTAATGTGCTCCAAGGGAGGGAGGCTTGACACAGCTGGACAGTGGGGTGTTCACTTTCTGCAAAGGGAAACTGTGATGAGAGAGGGCCTGTAAAGAAGAAGGTTACTTTCATAAAGAGCGTGGCATTGCATTGAGCCTGTGCCTTCCTGCTGGCTGTCAGCTGAATGCTTTTCATCTGGGAGTGGATTTGGTGAGAGGGAGGTTGTCTTTGATCAGGTAAATGGGCCTTGGGGTGAGCACACTCCGTGCTCGAAAGCAGACATACCTGGTAGTCTCTTGCCTGAGCGATGACAAGATACAAGTTTGAGGAAGAGCTCGAGCGGTTCGTGGCAGCTGTGATCAGCAGCTCCAGAGAGATCATGGTGCCTGCAGGCGACATGCAGAGCCCCAGTCAGGTAGGTCCCTCTGAGCAGCCCACGTGACTTTGGTACTGCACGTGGCAGTAGCTTGCCATCCTTCCAGCTGCCTCCATGAAAGGCAGCTGAGCTGCAGGGGCAAGAGCAGGGGTAGCAGAGCACAGCAGAGGAGGAAGTGCAAAATACTGAGATAGCCAAACCAACCGATGGGGGCAGAAAAACATTCATAGGCATCGTTGGCAAAGCTTGGAGAAGAACATGCCCTGGAGTGGCAGGAAGCAAGGAGTGGCTTGAATTGTCTGAGGAGCTCTGAGGAAGATTCAACTGCTGATCGACCAGGAACATCACGTCCCATGTTAGCCAAGGCTGTCTCTTTGTTTCCTTACACTTTCACAGTCTTCCTGCATCCATCTTTTCTTATCTTGCATTTTTTGTTCCACAAGACAAGGATTGCATTTTGTTCTGTCTGCATCACCCCACCATGTGGGACTCCTGGGCAGGGCCTGCCAGATGTTATTGTAAGTAATAATAACAGTGGGAATGGGAACAGAGCACCACACCTCTCTCAGTACCAGTTTTTGTGCCTGGAGGTTGCAGGTAGACTCTGTGAAACTGAGTTTACAGCCCAAATTCAAACTAAATGCAGCAGGAGTGTTACACCAGGGGATATGCAGATAAGAGTATGGGGAGGGTGGTACATGATGGTGCTGTGCCATGGACTAATGGTGCCTGTAGGTTGGTGGTTCCCAACTGTTAAGAGGCAAAGGAAATAGTCATGTTTAATTTAATACTTTTGTGTATTTCCAACCACTCCCTGTGGATGATTGCTTTCTATGCAGACCTGGAAAATACAGAAAAACTTGAAAATAGATTTAACTGAGAAAATGTTCGGTGTAGAGAAGACAATGATGCCACACCTAAGAGTGAAGTGGGGTTAGTATTTGGCAGTACATACAAAATGATGGCAACTTAGTTTGTGATCTCTGGGTGGAGATTCAGTGGCATTGCTGAGGCGTCCTGTACACTGCCCTTCTCTGGGGACCTCAGTGGTGAGAGGCAGAGCCAGCTGTCCCCATCAGCAGGCAGAGGATTAAAGATCCTCAGGACAGCAATCTAGCTCCTTACACCAGAGGAGAAGAAACACTGCAAGGAAAGAAACAGGTATGTTTACTGCTGCTGTCAACCTGAGTCATGAATTTTCCTCAGGTTTTAACCAGGGTTTTCTAGCAGGGACAGTGAGATTTTCCAGAATTATGAATGAAGCTTTAGCTGTCTCCTTGAAACCTCCTTCTGGATCTTTTGTTACAAGATCAGGATGCTTTCGAGAGGTGGGGGGGACAAAGCTGCATCTGAAAGGAGTGAGACTCTTACTCGAAAACGAGGGAGATTTGGCATGTCTTCATGCATTCTTTTAAAGCTCTATTTTTGTTTGCTCTGTCTGGTTTACAGCCTTAAAGACAGCCTGACTTCCAATTTGGGAAAAACACTCTGTGCACAGGCCTTGTAGCATCACTGGTAAAGCTTGCTAGACCAGGGAGTCTGCCACCAAGGAGGATGGGGCAGGAAGACCACTTGGCTTCTTTTCCTCAGTGAAGGCATTTCTCAGGAGTTTTCTCTCCTGCTTGATGCCTGTTCAAATTAATACCTCCTCTTTCCCTGTCCTGTTCTTGTCTCACGCACAGACAAATCCAGAACTTTTTACTGTAGTGCCCCCAGAGAAAGCAGCAGAAAAATAAGTTTGGGTTTTTTTATATACTCCAAAGGGAATTGACTTTGCTGCAGACAGACGGATCCTGTAGTTCTCTGACTCTTGGCATGACTATACATGGACTTGTCTGTGCTCTAAAGTTAGTTTGGATGGAGGTGGTTTATGAAGCCAGAGCGTGCTGGCTGCTTCTAGGAGCTCTACCTGGAGCTTGGTGATGGGACCAGGGGAATGAAGCTGTGGCTCTGATTGCCCCAGGTACACCTTGCTCTCGGATGTATCCAGAGTCTAGGCAGACACTTCACAACTCCGCCCTGCCCCAAATCCAATCAATAAGAGGAAATAAATCAAACCACAGGGAGCTGCTTGATATGAGAAAGAATCAGAGTTTTCCTTTTGTTTGTGAAGGGTTCGGAGGTAAAATATCGACCCTGTCAGCATTGTTCATCCCCGGGTCACTGCTGCCTGGGAGCACAAACAGTTTAAAGTCATTTGTGTAAATTAGTTTCAGCCAGAGTGTCTGAAAGCAGCGTGGGTTGCCGGGCAATTATCTCCTTGCAAATGGCCTGTGTTATGGGGGCCATATTGCAGAAGATCTCTCACTTGTGCTAAGGTCTCTTGAAGCTGCCAAAATAAGAGATCAGCATCTTGAATGTCTTTAAAGCAGAACTACTAATATGGTACGTTGGAGTGCTGGCAGGTATCAGCTGATACGTGTGCCAAAGTACAAGGGACTAAACTGCAGAACGACTGAACTGCAGAGCGTGGAAGTGCAGGGGGATTAAATGCCAGAAATGCCAGTTTATGCTGAGGAGTATTAGGAGCTGCGAATGTCTCTGAAAGCTCCTGGAATCAGAGGTGAGTGGGGGAACGGCTCCCCGTTTCCCCGGAGGACAACGTAACTCACCAAAACACTTTTCAAAGGTATCCAAAAGAGCATTCCTGTTCCTCTTCTTGTTCCTCACTCTTCTTTCTCTAGCTGTGTCCCCTCTTTAAGGGCGCACTGGTGTTATTTACATCCCTTCCTTCCTGCTGCCAGAGTACGAGCCTATACAGATACCCACCAAAGCAGCAGGAATCACTCCCTTGCTGTAGTGGGGGGGGTTTGATGGCTGAGCACATTCCTCTGGTCCTTCCTTTCTCATGCACAGATTCTCCCTGTTCCTGAGACTAAGTTTAACCTGTGATTGAGTCATGGACGAGCAGGCTGAGACCAACAAACAAGTACTGACCCTGCAGCTAACAGCAGAGCAGATGTTTCCCACCTGAGTTTGCAGAAGACCTTTTGTATTTCAGAAATGATTTAATGCTATGGGTTTCCTCCCACTCCTTTTTCCCCCCCTTGCTAGTCGGTGTGTAATAGCAGAGGGTTTCATACATATTTGATTTTTTAACTATCGCATGAAATCTGAATGCTGTATTTATGGTTGCAGCTGTCACTCCTCTGAAAACATGCAGTGAAATGAAGGTTAACAAGTTTGGGCTCTCAGGAAAGCATGTAAAACAGCACTGCAGAAGACTTTGTGTCATCACACCAGGGTGAATAACAGATATTTTCTGAGGTTCTCCAGTCCAGGGTTATTCATCATCATCTGAAGCAAATACTTTTCTAATTGTATATCCTTGTTTGAAATTCTCGAAACCCCAAATCAAATTCTTTTCACTTGTACAATATACACAGAAAGTACAGGATACAGAGCCTGAGGGGATGGTTTAATAGTTTAAGAATCAGGTTGGCACTAGCCAGACTTGATGCAGCCATATGTTCAAATCCCAGGGGTGACCACTCACCAGGAGGTAGACAATGCTCTGTACCATTTATTGTGTGTTCACGTAAAAACAGATGTCCCAGTTACCGTGGCTGAAGGAAGAGGTATTCTGCTTCTCTTCCAAAGAGCAAGGGCATGCTGTGCTGTTCAGTCCCCCCTGCCACATTTGCACTGTTTCTGTGTGCTTCCTTACTCCTGTGTGTGCACAGTCTGAGGTTTGAAGTCCTGGCTAGTTGATTTGCGTGGAGATTTGCTTAAATAAGACAAAATAGCTTTTGGCCTTTTTTAAACAGCACTGTCCTCTGAAAAGTCTCAAATATACTTGGGAATAGTGTACTTGGTATAGAAGGTCTTGTTATAGCCTTGGGGCTTGTGGTTATGTCCCTCTAGGGTCACTGCACTCAGTTAGGGCTCTGTGTGGCTCAGGGTATTTGTGTCGCCACGAGATGTGACGTTTCAGCCCTGCCTATGGGCCTTTCTGTGTCTGACTCAGTGCTTGGGAAAAGCAGAGCAGAGCCAAACTGGGACCCAGCATGGGTGTTGAGGGAGTTGGGCTCTGCTGCAGACCAGAGCTCTGATCCAGCAAGACCATGTGGATGGGATGGGATGTGAAAGCTCCGTCTTAATGATGCAAATGGTGAAACCATCAAGATTGACAGGGCTGGGGTGTGGGAGAGTTCAGACATATTTCTAGTAAGCGCATCCTTCCTGTTGTGTGTTGTTTTTGTTTCTAAGACTTTAAAATAGACTGTGTAGGAAGTTGCAAGATTTGGACTCCTCTGCCCGGTTTTGCAGATTAAGGAGATAGAGCTGCTCTGAGAGGCAGCCAAAGGCAGCTCCAGCGCTCTTCTGAGAAACCTCTTAACGCATCAGGATCGCTTCTGCCTTGCACACGCTCACGGCCCTCCCTCTCCCTATCACGTTCACCCCGTAAGGAAATCGGGCAGGCTCTTCTCTCCTGTAGTAATGCCCCATTGCCTGCAGTTAATTAAACTCTGCATGATACTCAACGCAGCGTGTCAGTTTGGTTAACGCCTGTCAGCCAAAGCGGTAACTTACCCCTATTATCTGCAGCTCCGAGTAAGCAGTTGTATTCTGGGTCTCTAATTCACTCCTCACACTCCTCTCATGCAGCGTTTGCTGCTCGCTCAAGTTTTTGCCGTGCCGAATTCGGCACCCACAAGGTGCCGTTACGTTTTTTTAGCATCTCCATGGAAACCACTTTGGAGTTGCAGAGTGCAGGGTTTGTGCAAATTTAAAAAGAAACTAATGTAATGGTTCAGTTCAATCTGGTTTTAAGACTGCCAGTCGCTTGGAAGGAGTGTGTGTTTCAACGATAAAGATGGGAAGAAAAGCAGCAGAAGTTCTCAAAGGCAGAGATGCAACAATTTTCTGCTATATGAGCCCAGGATAAAGCTTTTATGATAGCACAAAGTTTATCTGATGATTGTTTGGAGGGAGACATGGACACATTTTGTTTCACTCTTCCACAGAAATCCAGGTAAATTTCTTGCCTAGGAGGATACCTGTTTATGTGCAAAATTGCTTTTTTATGTGCAAGCTTCCTTCTTCACCTTGTTAACACAACTGCCTCTCAGCCTGACCTCTCTTAAAAGGTTTAAATGTGTATAGATTGATGTACTTTTGATGTCTGGGTTAATAAAGTCCTGTGCCTCCTCTGCTTAATTTTCTAGCTTATAGATAGAGGCTCAGCACTGCTCAGGAGGAGCCAGGATTGGACCAAGGGTGGTTTGCACCTGACTGATAGAAAAGTTAATTCTGGGTTGGGTAGCTGAGAGGCAGGTGTGAACAGAAGATGCTTGTCTGTAGTAATTTGTGCTTCTCTGTCTCTAGCACAACCACCTAAGGCAACTTTTAGACAGGGATGAACTCAGAAGTTAAAAAAATGTCATTAGACAGCAAAGGAGGAAACTCCTTGCTGTGCTCAGATGTCCATAGGTTGCAGTGGTTTAGCAGCACCAGTCCAGGTCCACGGTCACCAAGGCAATAGCTCATTGCCATGGAAACACTCGCCACCTTCTCAAGCGAGAGCATTTGAGCAAGTCCTGATGTTTAGCAAATAATTGCTTGAGATCCCCTGTGTATCCCACCCCTGGACACATTTGGGGACTAAGAAATAAAATAATTTGACAGTTTTCACTGTGATCCATCTCTTTGGGAAACCCATGAGGAGAATTTCCATCAGAGCAGAAACATTTGCGAGCTCAGTTGCTTTGTCAACGGCTCGCTCTTTGCACATGGTTGTTTTAGCTTTACTTACTGCTTTATTAAACCACTATGATGGAGATTGCATCTAAATTCTCTTTCACTCCCACTCTCTACAAATGAAACCTTGTATTGCCTGTTTCATATGAGAACTGACAAAGCTGTTTGGAGGATATGGATCAGTTTGGCTCATTCTCGGGTTTGCCTTTTAGCAGGGGGTGGTTGGCCCTGCTCCCAGGGCAGGGAGCTGGATCAAAGCCCTGGTGCAGCTGGCATAGCCCTGAGGTCTGGTTAGAGCAGAGGGTTGGAGCAGCCCTTCCTGTGAGCCGGTTCCTCGTGGCAGGAGAAACATCACTTCTGCTGGTCAGAGCCATGTCAGGGATGTGAAAAACTGCCAGGAGGAAAACTTCAATGTGGCACAGAGGAAGGTTGCACGTGAAATCTATTTTTTTGTTGTTTGTCTGAGCTGTGACTGTCTGAGAGATTTTCCCCAGCTGAATGCGGGATGTGGGCAGTGGGTTGACAGAGCCACGCAATTCCATAGGGCTGCGGAGCGGATGGGTGCTGCCCCAGTGCTGTCATGGGGGAGGAGGCGGTGCAGCGAGCCAGAGCTCATCTCCTCTGCCCGGAGGGTTTCTCCTGACGTGGTTTGGTGTGGGATCACGATGGGGGCATCGCAGCAAGGCAGCACAGAGGACAGCATGGCCTGTGCAGAGCATGAGGGCCAGGCACAGCCTGGTGTCATGTGGCAGGAGGAAGGGAAAGGGCTACCTGGCCCTTCACCTGAACCAGGCATCTTCTGTAGAGAAATTGCTGCAAGATGATGAACCAGGAGGATGTGCTGCTTTTTTTACCTTTGCTTTTCTCTGCCTCGCAGCTCCCCTTGAAATGACAGCAGCGCGTAATTGCATCGCTTTGGCGTTCACGGCATCAGTGCTGATGATTTGAGAGGTGTTATTATTGTTGCCATTAGCAGTGTAATTAGTGTTAGCATAACAGTCTCCTTTGCCCAATGCACCAAGGCTGAACTAACAACCTCCAAAACCAAATACATTCACTCCACCAGCTTGGGGAGAGAGTCTGTGCTCTCAGGTGTTCAGCAGCCCTACACCTTCTGCAGCTTGTCACTGCAGCCTAGTAGTAGTAGTGAATTACAATTATTTTAATTAGTACTACTGTTATTAGGGATAATATAATTGATTTCATTATTTTAGCAGTGATTTTATTTCATTATATAAAATCAGAATGACTGAACTTTTTTTTTCTTACTCATTTTGTTCCCATAACAATAGAAACATACTGCAAATCCAGGGCATGCTTGAGGGTAAGGCACATTTCATGCAAATGGAATGAAAAAAATGCAATGCGAAGTCACCTCCTCATTTTTAAGTTTTGTTTTCCAGATTTTTAGTGTACTTCCCCCAATACTAGAAACAAATATTACGAGAGGAACGGATTGCAAAGCCAGCACAGTTATTTTCTGTGAATTTTGTTCCTTGGTCATCTCTGAATATTGGTGGTGGTTTAATACAATTTCATTTCATTGGGGTTTTTTTGTCAAGAAGGTGAAAATGTGGAAGCATTGGGCCATCTGCAAACTCAGTGGTGGTTCCACTGAAATCGAGGAATTCTGCCAGGTGAAAATCCAGTAGCTGTCTGTAAGATACAAACAGCTGATGTGAGGAAGAGCAAGAGTTGCTGAGATCTCCTGCTGGTTTGTGCTCACATTCAGCAGTTCCAAGCTTTCACTTCATGCAACGTCCAAGTGATGTGACTATGCTGAAGGGCAGCTCTGTCTTGTAATTCCTTTCTGACCTCTTTTGTCCTTTCTTGCCTTAACAAAACAAAGTGCTGTTGTCTCAGGGAGCAGGAGGGATGACAGTGATTGTAGTTGTTATTTTTAAATTTCTGACTTTGAATGCCTGTATTGCATGCACTCAAAAGCTAAAATGGGGCAATGAGTTCCCAGGAGCGGCTCATTCCCTTGCCTCCAGCACAAATGGTGGTGGTGTGTTGCTCACCACTGTCCACCTGCTCTGATGCAGACTGTTACCGAAGATACACTTGAAAGATCAAGACCCAAAAGCTTTCCTTGCCAGTCGTAATAGCACATGATGCAGGCTGCTGGCAAATACAAATTCTGGGTTTGTGCCTTTTCGTCTTTGCTTTTCCTCTTGATCATTGTGGATGATTTTAATTGCCACTTCAGTCTTATGCTCATGGCTAAGAAGAATGTATCAATAATTCTCTTGCAAGAACAGCGTGGCAGCTCTAAAGTTCCCATCTGCCTACTTTTTGGCTGCAGGTTAGAGTACCCTGGGCTGTTCACAGCATTGTGTTCTCGGGGACAAAAATAAGCATGTAACAATTGCTTGGGTTGCTTTAGGTTTGCTATAGAGGAGGAAAGGTGGATTTCCCCTGATTTTGTTCTCCTGGCTCCTAGCCTGTCTTTGATGCAGAGCAGTGAGTGATGAAGCTTTTGAATCTTAAGCTCTTCATGAGTGTTCTGGAAGCTACAGAGAAACTGTATCAAAACTGAGTCTGTACCAAGTGCAAACCTGTCTTGGAGGACACAAGGGCTTGAGGTTCCCCCAGCTGTGTTGTCTCCACAGGATGTCCCTGAGCTTCATCATCTTATGAAAAAAGTGGTGAGATGTAGCTATCTACCTTAGCAGTGGCTTGGATCCTAAGAACCCAAGGGATCTTTTCGGACCAGTGTCACAAAAATCACAGTAGATAGAGCTCAGCTCACGTAGTCCATCCTCTTGCTCTAAGGCAGGATTAACTCTTCCTATATGAGGTTTGTAAGTGGTTTCATGTCTTTCAAGACAACCCCAGAAGGTGAACATCCTTGGTTAATGAAAGTCTCTGCACATCCCAAAGGGAATCCCATAAAGAACTGCCTGTGCTCAAATGTCTGATAAATGTTTAGGAACACATGAGAGAACTAGGCATTAGTCTAGGAGTTAGGAAAAGAGCTTGGGAGTTCTGATAATTTGGCATCTCATTGCAGACACTGAACCTTCCCTTGGTGACCCAAGAATGAAAGGTCAAGTAGGCAACACCCTGCTGTTCTGTAAGATACACCACCAAATTTTCTCATGATGTCCACCCAGCATTTTTGTTTTCTTCTTCTACCCCAAGATCCTTGAACCTCAGAAAAGCTTTGCTAATCTTCTTCCATCTTTCCTTCTTCCACTTAGCACTCAGAGGTCAATTACAGCAGATTGCTCACATTTTTCTGAAGAATTATCCTCTCCTTGAACTTATTTCCCCATCAGGCCACTTCAGTTTCCTCCCCTTGGGCTTAAAAGATGACTAAGTCAAGGTCTTGGTTAGATATAGACTAAACATATTTCCCATCTTGTTCTTCCCATCAGCAGTCCTCTATAATGCTTTCTCGATGTGCCTCGTCTCCTAATACCAGTACACAGCCCGCAAATCACAAATGTGCGTTTTTCAAAGGGACTCTCCATAAAGGTCTATTAGCAAGGGATGAGTAATGGTTTGACAAAATAGATTTAAGTGGCCCCTTCTGAATCATCTTGGCAGTAATAGAGAGAGTGTGTCCATTTTTTGATTAAATATTTCCAGTGCCATTAGCTTGGGTGAAGTAAACAACTTCTATTGAGTTTGTCTGCTAATGACAACCCAAAGGCCTTTGATCTCTCTGTTATCAGAGAGCAAGCCGGTTGCTTGGATGTGGATAAAGATCATATAATCATTGCTAAAGGTGCCTCTTGCCATACAATCAAAGGGTTTGGAAATGGTTCTTTATTCTCTCAATAGTCATGCTTCTGCCACCTTTAATGGACGTTGTTAGAGCTGCCTGTGATGGGCATCCTGTAACCTCTGTGCACAGTCAGAAATATGCAATTGTAGTTTGGCTGCAAGATTTTAGCAAAGAAAATCAACAATTAACCTTGATTTCTTGTGCAGACTCCTTGAGGCCAGGCCTCTGTGTTCATTCTTGTCTGAAAAGGGCTGTAGCATATTTCCCTGTTCTTTGTGTCTGTCCTTTTCTAGCATGTCTCACAATATTGTATGCTTTTTCTTAATTTCTCCAGCTCTTGAAATCTTATGATTCAGTTTACATATAAAAGGAAAAATTAGACCATAGGTCTTCTTTCTAGTTAATGGTATGTAATACAAGATAGTTTCAGCCTAAAGATCAAAAAAAAAAAAAAAAAAGAGAGAAGAAATCGGTATGAATGATGTATTTTTTTTTTAAAATGCATGCTTTGTGATTAGGCAGCAAAGCTGATTTCAGGCGTTAGGCTGATGATTTTTGAACATTTATTGTTGACTTCAGCACAGATAGTGGTCAAGAAAAAGAAGGTTTGCAATGGGTGAGAATTGTGTGAATATAATTCCTTGTGTGAGTATAATTTTTTTATGGCGAGGGATAAGCCAAATATATTGGATGAGAGTCAACACAGGCCTTGCTAAGAGATGTCACGCCTTGCAGATCTGCTGGTTCTTTGAAGGACTCCGCCAGCATATGGATGGGAATAATTCAGTCTGTATAATTTCCTTGGGTTTTTGCCAGAGACTCTTACATGAACTAAGCCGCTGTGGGGTGGGATGGCAGTCTGCTCGCGGAGAGAAGCCTGCTCGTATTTAACAGCTGCTTAAGAGAAGAAGGAAGAGGTACACATACCAGGTCCATTTCTGAAACACCGGGAAGTTGCCAGAGGCATCTCCTGATGTGCTGTGGGACACGGGCTGTCCTGTGTACTCCTGAAGGATGTACCAGTCATGGCATTGCTGAGAGTGAAGGGGTGATCGTGGCTCTCCGTGGCACCAAGCACAGTCTGAACAGGCGCTTCCTTGCTTGCATTCAGCACTGGATGAATAATAAGGCATTTGCTGTCCTTAGTTCAGGCATATTTCCATTTTTTCTTCTTTTTCAGTGAAAGTAATCAGTGTATTAGTACTGACAGGGATGACCAGTTCGCAGAGTCCGCACTCGAGCTTCTCTCCCCAGGTGAGCTATTACAGTGCTCATGGTGTATTGCTGGAGGCATTCATCCTTGGTTGTTATCTGGAGAGTTGGCCTCTTTTTCCTATGGCTTCTTGTTTAATAACTAAACCTGAGCACTTCTGGCCTTGTTTGGGGGGGTTATTTTATAGGTTTTGGGCTTTTTTTCATTTTAAGGCTTATTTTTTCAGCCATCTGTCAGACCAAGTGATCCTCCATCAAGATATAATCCAGCTGATTGGCCTACTTTTCAAGAATAGTAGCTTTAGTTTTGTATGCTACTGCTGATAGCATTTCAGATTGCCCAGGTCCTTTCCTCCTGAGGGTGGAGAAGACAGCAATTGATCTAATCCAGCTTGGCGTTTATGCCACTTGAAATGAAATTGCATTTTGCTGAATGAAACTGAGAAATGGGAAAGTAATACTGCAAATATGTTGTGCCATGTGGGACCTTCTGCCTGGGAAGCTTCCAAAGGAAGCTACGGTGGAGTTGATTATCCCAGAAAACAAACTCTCTGATCTGTAGCTCTTGTTGCAGAAGTGTGGCGGCCAAAGTTGCTTCCTTAGAAAACACTCCCAGCCAGGACTCAATACCAAGTGAACTTGAAGGATTCACACAAAAAAACCCAGAGAGTATATGACTTTGATGTATGGTCATTGCTAGATAACATTAACTCTAATGGCTTTTTTTTTTAATGCTGGAGTACATCACGCTCATATGCAGTTTGCTGCATTCCTCCACTGATGCCCTATTTGCAGCTCCAGAAAGGAGCAGCACATTTTGTATTTGACTGGCCATATGCAGTTGGGTAAGTAATTATTAGCAGTGACTTTCATGCCACAGCAGAGAGGTAAAAGCAATTCCACAGAGAATTAGGAGATCAAGTAGGTCAATTGAAAGGAGGAAAAATTACCATCGGCTATCTTCAATTAAACTGTTATCGCTCCACATGAAGGATCCCATTTAGAGGAAGGCATAAAACCTGAGAGTAGAGGTGACTGAGAGAATAAATTCTCCATTTTTAATTCCAAAGCCAGAGAGTGAACATTCATCAGTAGGCATGAGGAGGAGATCTCTCTCCTGTTTCTAGCCTACTTTTTAAGTAGAGCTTATTTGGGAATATCTCAGCAAAACATCTTTTTCATCAGAAAGCACAAACTTACCAAAGCCACAGCTTTTAGTGGAGATATTAATGACAGCTAAACCCTTCCTGAGAAGGGCTTTTGGTTCTGAGAGGTTGTGGTGTCTGGCTGTCAAACGCAGGGCAAAAGGCACCTCAGAATAGCAAATATCTTGGTGACCACGGCAGTCTTCTAGGATCTGGGGCATCCTGGTTCAAGTCCCTGGTCCCTTTCCAAGGCCAGAGAGCATAAATAACTTTCAACCATGCTCATGTGCATGGGAAAGCACAATCTGAAACATTTTTCCTAGTAAGAGAAGTTATATCAAGGCAATTTCCATGGTTTGAACCATAGTCTAGGTTGACTAAATGGTTTGAAGTTGATTTTAAGAAAGTAGGATTCCTATGTTGTAGTAAATAAACTACATCAAAACCGTTACAAAGGAAATATTTTCAAGTGTAGAAATTGAAACGCCTACTTGCATTATTCTTCATATTTTTTTAAGGGTGGGGAATGCAGAGGAGAAAAGAAGCCAGGCCTTAAATTGTTTGAGTTTTTTTTGTTTGGTCAGTTTGGTTGTTTGATTACTTACCTTAGAAATATCAGAATTATTCCATTTGGTCTTTGACAAGCAAAAAAGGGGGAGAAAAATAAAGGTCAAAATGTAGCCTTCACATTTGCTAGCAGTCTTCTGAGATGTCACTTAGATTTCCTGACAGCTCTCTGCTTTGGCTGCGAGCTTCTGGCTCCGTAAACTCCCTCAAAGAGGACTTTTTCCCAAAGTGCTTCAGAGTCATTAGAATGAAATAGCTGTAAATAAAACAAGCATACAGCTTGTGGAGTTTAGGGCAACCCTGTCTCTTCTGCATATAATTGCTCCCTGGTTACGAGATGTTGCAGCTTCTCTCCTTCATGGGTTTCTGGGCCAATTCGTGTTTATTATAGCAGTTTAGCCACACTGTGCACTTACGCTTCATTATTAGTGTGTGAAACGTCCCAGCCCAGACAGGGCTGCCTTTTGACAGAGCCTGCAGACACTCCTGGAGCACATGGGCCTAAACACTCTTGCTCTTATTCAGGTGTGAAATTTGCTATCTGCCTGTAGTGCCTGGAGCTGCTCATTTGCTGGGGTTTCAAGCACGCCCCGTTATTTTCAGTAAGGTGGTCGCCAGTGCTCAGCCTCCGCACAGGCTGAGCGAAAGCTTGGGGAGGGCCACACGGGCCCCTCTAACTGCATCGTTTCTGCATCCCAGGGTAAATCTGCAGTGATATTCGGGGTGGTTTTGTCCCAGCTGTGTAGAGCAGGGAGTGTTTGGGGGAGGCAGGACAGAGTTCCTCTGCCCAGGTGATAAATACCTGCTGTGACTGAGGGAAGAGACCAGCCCCCAGATGCCAGCACGTAGAGCGTCTGCTCTTATGCTGGATGGCTGATTTCATTGTTCAGGACAGGATAAATAATTAATAGCCTCACGGGTGCTCGAGGTGACAGATTCTCCTATACGCTTCATTAAGCATTTAAGAAACTTTAGCTTGGGTCTGTCCCATGCCGTCTGGTTGCTGGGCTGACTTCACAGGGGTCTGAACTTGTGCCCAGAAGGGCAAACGCTGCCGATGTCTTCTTGTCCTTTGGCCAAAGTTTGCTCTGTAGCAAAATGCCTGTGATGTGACTGTTAGTTATAGCTCCTGGTCCAAGAGCAGAACCTACCTGAGGAGACTAGGGCTCCTCTTTAGTGGAATTTGCTGTAGGAAAAGGATATGGCCAAGAAACTGATGTTGGATATAAGTTTTCAAAGGAGTGAGTATGCAAGAAACACAGCTGAGGGTTTCAAATACAAAGTTGGAGCTTGTAAGAGTGCAAGGATTTGGAGATCACTCTGGATGCAGGTGAGCTGTGGTGCATGGGGAGGAGGGCACTGACGGGAGCCATAAGGACTGGGATAAACCACCCACCTCCAAGGAGAGGAAAGAAAGGAGACAAGCTGTGGGTTAGAGATCCCTGCACTTTCTCGATGGGTTAAACCCAGCCTCCAAAAGTCCTGTGCATTTTATCCAACCCTTCATCCTATATTCAGAAGGCATCCGGGGTTGCAGACTGATGCTCACTGCCTAGCGCAGTGGAAGTCTGCCTGTAATACTAGTGTTATACACACAGTCCATACGTGTAATAGGTTTTAGAAAAAGTTACAGGAATATTTTGTAATTTTGAGCTCTCTTTAGCAATTTCATTGATTTGTTCCCCTCCTGCGGTGCCAGTGCTTGAAACTCATTTAAGCTATTTTCCACAATTTTTGAACAATATTTCTTATTAAAAAAGTCTAATCCCTCCCAAAACATCACTTTAATCTGTCCCAGAAAACTGGTTTTCATCTCACAATTGCTTTCACAGTGGCATGTAAACCCTACAAATGTAATATGGAGCCCAGTAATCCATCAGTTAAACAGATTAGTTATGTAGGAGGCTGTATGGCTCAGTGAGTAAAGCAAGCAGGCTTTAATCTCCCTCCGTAGAGGAAAAGCCAGCTCAAGTATAGCTCCATGCTCTTCATTTGATGAGCACTGGAGATGTAAAGGGCTTCCTTCCGCTTTGCAGACCTCGTGGCAGGTATGGACCCCAGAGGGTGGCTGGTTGTGGTGACTTGGTGAATCTCAGATGGGTGAGCACAGATGTCCAGCACAAGATGAACAAGTAAAGTGCAAGGCTGAGCTGCTGAGAGGCACCATCTCTCCCCTTCACTGTGAGAGGAGGAGAGTTGTGCTGTGATTGGTATCTCTTTGCATGTTTTATTTGGGACTGTCCCTTTTTTGCATCACGATTGAGGCTGTGGGTGTCCTGGTATCACCTGTGTATCTGTGCAGCATGCAGGGATGCCACTTGGAAAAGCCTTCAGTGGAAAAGTAGAAGTACTTGAGTTCCCTTCCTGACCCTGCCTATGGCTTACTGTGTGAAATAGATCTTGAAATCCCCATAATTAGGTTTTCTTTCAATAGGGTGGAGCAGAGCCTTCACACCCCTGTTACCAGGTATCAGGCAGAGCCACAGCTGACACCACTGCCTGGTCTCTGGATGGCAGGAGCCTGTATTTGGAATAAGGAGCAGGCTGTGCACAAATGCCTGAGGAAGAATAAGTCCTTGGAGCTAGACCTGTTCCTTCTGGATGTTGTTCTGTGTGTGGCCGTTTCTGCATCTTTGCTAGGAAGTATCAGGAGCAGAACCTCCTTTAGTCCTTGCGCCCAGCTCGCAAATGCCTTTGCAACCTATGGACATACTAAAAAAGTAAAGTTGTTTAGTGCTGGGTGGGTTATCCAGAATTGCACTAATTACCATGGTTTGGGTTTATTAATCCAATAAGTTGTGTGTTTCAGATTTTCCCTCCCTCTTCCACCTCATTGTAATTAGCCTGAATGCCTTCTCCCCTGCTCCTTGTCTCTGTTATGCATTCCCTTTGGTTTTTAATTCCATGAAATGGGGATGATGCCAGAGACTGCAGACAGGTGAAATCAGTTGCAATGGAATAGCTGGTAATTGGAAAATGACAACCTCTTCAAAATGGGATGAAGAGAGAAAATATGGCGTGTCCGGAAGCAAAGCGCAAATTGACAGTTCATTATGTCTCCTCTTCCTGGTCAGTGTCTCTGCAGACCGAACTTAAAAATATAAAGCAGAAAAGCCAACATAAACAAGTGCTCAAAATCCCATTGACAGCTTTAGGCGCAGGACTAGAGAAAAAACAACACAAGTGCAAAGGATGTTTATGAGACTAAATGTTCTGGATTTGTTTACCACTCCTCTGCGTCTCTGCCAGCCTCAGCTCTCCCTGTTCAGGAGGAGTCGAACGGCTGCTTTGGGCTCGGGGGGGGGGATTTCTGAAGCAAAGCACATCTTTTACTCTGGAAACTTCCTTCCCTGTTTGTTCAGCAGGAGGGACCAGGTGTCTAACAGCCCTTTTCTCCAGTATGATGCAGGTATGATTATTTCTACTCAGTATCAGAGCAAAAAGGTGCCACAGCCAAGGCACGGTGCCATCCTGCTGGTGGCTGAACCTAAGCTATGTAAAATAGGTGGTTGTGGATGTGGCAATCAAAAAAGACAAGGTACAAGACAGACAGGCAAGAGGAAAAAGAGAGGCACAAAGAGATAGTGACTTCCTTGAAGAACTGCAGTAATTCCGTTGCACAAAGAGAATCTAAGGCTGCAAAGTCCTACTTCTGTTCTTCATTCTCTGCTTGTAGGAGCCATCATTAATTTGACCATTATGGGTTTCTCTTTTATTGCATTTCTTCTGGTTCCAGGAAGGCTCTGGGGTTGTGCTGCATCTTGCTAAAACCAGAAGTATCAGATTCTCAGAAAGAGACTAGTCTTCCGAGGTTTTCAGACCCAAACTATTTAAAAAAGGATTTTTTGTCTGTTTATCTGAACTTGGAATGAACTGCTGAAACGTTTGAGGTTTGTCCCTAATAAAAACATAGTTTTGAATCACTGAAATATTCCACAGCATAAATATGGCCTTCAAAGTGAGCAGAGGTGGTTGTGCTTTCCTGGGACATGTTCTGCCTGTAGTCAAGGCTGTTACTTTAAACTCATATTCAAGGATGCTGAAATCTTACAAATTGATCCCATACAGTTTCTGCCCTTCTCCTGAATGGTGGGAAACACTCCTGCAGCCAAAGTATGAGGATTCATTTGAATCTGAAATCTATGAAATTTGTACTCAGATCTGAACCTTTTTTTGAACGTTGCCTGGGACCTGCTGGTGGGATTTGTGGGTTAAGTCATTCTCTGTGCTCGTTTTTGCTGACTGTCTCCAGGGTAGCAGTTCTCATTCCAGCCTCCATGTCTGGTGCTGTGGACCCTCGTACCAGCAGGACAGCAATGACCTCCATCTCCCACATTGCATTCATTCCAGGGATTCCTGGGTGTTTGTGGCCTTGTGCAGGGCCACCTGGTTGCCATTTGGCCATGCTCCATTTGGCCTGGCCTGTCTCTGAAAACCTGGACCAATGTAAAAGGTCAATCACTGCAGCAGCAAAAGATGTAGAGATGTCCAAAGCTGATGAGGGGTCATGCTCTCCCACTGTCATTTGAAAAAGGAAGTTTTCACTGATGCAGTTTGGAGCCCTATGGTGAGCAAGTAGTTTCTCCTGTCAGAGTTTTAAGCTTCACAAAGTATTTGTCAAAAAGCAAAAAATACTACTTTAGAACTACTCTGTTTGAAGTGCATCGTTTTGATGACAACTTTTGTTTGTTAACTGTTCCTTGCTAGAAAGGAAGTTGCATTTCGTGACACAACCACATCTCAAGCGAAAAGCCTGAAAATTCATTTTCTGAGAAGGTCAAAACAAGACACTGCAGCAATTTTAAAGCTTTGTTGCGACTTCACTTTCTTCCAGCCAGGAAGTTTGACAAAAATAATCTTTGCCACGAAAAGTTTTGTTTTCAGCAAATCAACATTTTGTTTTTCCCAGAGAAAAAAAAAAGCTCCTGGAAAAATGCCTGATGTGGGGTTGGCTTCAATTTGAACAAAACAACAGTGTCTCCTAGTGGCTGACTCCAGGGGAATGGCCAAATCCATCTTGGCTTTCAAGTGCCTCTTCCTTGACCCTCCCCTAGATCTTTGCTCATCAGGGAGTGAGAGAAGTGGGAAATAAATAGTGCTCTAAGCAACAAACCATTTCATAAGCCATAAAAATATCTATGGCGGGCTGTTTTCTAGGCTCCGGTTGGTGTTGAAAGGAGGTCATTACGTTTGAAGGCTGTATCACTGGATGCTTAGCTCATCTGCTGTTCGGCTTCCACTCTAACAACCCAAAAGCTCACATCAGCAGCTTAGCCAGCATGCAGGGCTATCCATCCTTGTCTTTGCCCAGTGGGCCCTGCCTCCGTGTCACTGCAGGATTGCGCGCCAAATGGCTCACGTTACAGCAGTCCTTGTCATCAAATTAGTTCTGCCTCACGCCAAATATGATCACTAAAGGATAATGAAGATCTCCGGTCTGCAAAAGCACTGCAAAGCACGACTGGCTTTGCAGTGTCAGCCTGCTGTCCATCAACCTTGCCCACACGTCCCCCCGTCAGCTTGATCTGCTGGATCAGCTCCTCGTCATGGCTATTGATGATCTCGTCTGGGCCACCTCCTTGTCCTCTCCTTTCCCTCTTCCTCGTGCCCTTTCTCCCCTCCGCTGAGGGATGGCTGCAGCTTTTCTCCTGCACTCTCTGAACTCGTATATAAGTTCCGGTGCTGGAGAGTAAGCAATAAGGACACCCAGTTGTCAGAGGAAATTGGCAAATCAATTCAAGCCATGATATGTGCAGATTAACTGGGTGCAATGCCATATGTTCAACAGGCCGCAGAAATATCTTGAAGTTGGCTTAGAAAACATGAGATTCTAGAGAATAACAACTTACAAATTCTTTTTTTTTGCCTGAGGGTGTTTTTAAGTTTGTTCAGCTTAGACTTTTCAGGCTGGACACTGACTTTTTTGGTAATGACTCCTGAGATTGTCTTGTCATATTCACATAACTCCAGGATTAGGGATTTTGAAATGAGCACCAGCTATCCCAGTTTATATGATAAATTTGTGACTTTTGGCAGCACCTCTGGCAGCAGCAAGGTGAACTTGGAGAACCTGTAAGTTTTACCTTAGTACATGAGCCTGCTGCTGTATTGCAGACTACAAAGTACTGTAGGTCGCAGTGGGCAGATTCTCTATGTTTCCCAGCAGAAAGTGCTACAGAACAACTCTGTCCTTGCAAAGCTGCCCAAGCTGCAGCTTCCTTGCTGATTATTGTTAATTAATTTCCCAGCCTCAACGTGTTAACGAGCCATCCTCGGCTTGCCGTGAACACCCTGTCCCAAGGAGCCCTCAGTCTGCTGCCTGGAGGGATGCAAAAAGTTAGCAAGTTATTTTGCTTCTTGTTAAGAATGCCCTGACATAACCCTGGCTGAGGGGAGACTGAACACGCCAGCCACACGCTGCTCCTGACAAATACCTCGAGGACACTGCAAGCGTGGTGTCCCGTCACCACTGTGGCTTACAGCGGGACAGGCGCCTGACAGACCATGAGGCTATTTCAGGCTCAATCTCTGCTGGGGGAGCTGGTTAGATGCCATCCTAGAGCAGCCCTTTTCTTCAGCTGTGTCTTCATTGCAAAGGAAAGGTCTTTGCCCAGATTGTTTTGGCATCGTCGGGGAAGGTAAAAAAGAAAAAAAGGGTAGATTTAGAGTAGATATTAGGAAGAAATTCTTTACTGTGAGGGTGGTGAGACACTGACACATGTTGCCCAGGGAAGTTGTGGATGCCCCATCCCTGGAAGTGTTCAAGGCCAGGCTGGATGGGGCTTTGAGCAACCTGCTCTAGTGGGAGGCGTCCCTGCCCAGGGCAGGAAGGTTGGAACTCGATGATCTTTAAGGACCCTTCCAACCCAAACCATCCTATGAAGGAAACAGCACAGATGAGTGCTGAGTGATGTTAGGGAGGGAATGGCCATCCTTGCGGCAAGAAAGGTGTGAGGAGGGCAGCCCCATGATCAGTTCAGGTGCCCTGTGCAGCCGTCTGGGCCACCCCTTGCTAGAGACTAAAGAACTGAAAATTGCACAGTCCTTCTGCTGGTGTCCCTTAGTAATTAGTGTATATGGCTTATAATCATGAGGACTGAGGCTCTTAGTGCTCTTTCTCCTGGATAAATGGTTGAGTGAAAGACAGTCTATTGCATAAAGTAATTTAGTCTATGAATGATGGTTCATTAGCAGCCCACAGGCTGTCGCTGCCTATAGTAAGGGGTGTGTGGGCTCTTCCTGCATCTGTGTTAACTCCTTCACCCTCTCCTTCAGTTGCCAAGGATTGAGTTTGCAGAGTGTGGGGTTGGTTAGTGCCACAGTATTACAATGGTCTTCTCCCTTCAGAGCCTCAAATAACGCAACAACATCCCCAAGCTTTTAACATAGTGTCTAATGACAGATGGGGAATAAAAGAAGCTATTATCAGTCAGGAGATGAGTCAGATATGAAAATAACACCTTTTTCTAGACAATATTATTACACTGAGGAAATGAAAAAGACTCATTTTCTTTTGCGAAGGAACAGGCCTTGAGCATTAGAAATGCGCATTGCAGAGCCTGGTGCTGTTTGAGGGAATAGCTCCAGTAAGTGAGCAAACCCCGTCCCACCTTTGGCATCAGTCCCTGCTGTGTCACGTTTTGGAGCCTGGGTGCTGGGCAGACATTGCTGTGCCTTCCAGGAAAGGAACATCTAAGGCTGTATCTGAAAAGCAAGATTGTAGCCCAAGGTAATTTGGTGCTGGTGATAGAGGAGCTGCACAGAAAAATCAGTTCTTGGATTAAGCTTCATGCAGACTTGTAGGCTCAGAGAAACCCACGACGATCCTGTAGGCAATTCTGACACTCAGGGCCATGCTGCTGTCATTTTAACAATATCTGCTGTACGTTATTAACCAGGATTTCAGAAAGAAAAATCATCATGGGTTTTTTGGGGGACAGTTTCCAAAGGGAGATAAATATCTCAAGGGAGATAAAACTGTTCATCCTACTGACTTTTACTGGTACTTTTTTTTATAATTCTCTTAAGAGATCTCTGCAAGAAAAAGTACTTTGTTTGTATGTGAGTAGGGCTACACTGTGTTGACAGTGCTCTTGCTTTGGATATAGCAGTATCCACAAAGCTCTGCTGGGGTTAGTGCAATAAAAACAGCCTGACCAATACAAGTCCAGATAGAAGCCCTACAAGCCATGCTAGCCATTCACCTGGATAATTGTATCTTGCAGCAGTGAACAAGCCCTCTCCTTTGCATAGCTTTAGTTTGGGCACAATTGTTCTGCAACTGCTCCAGAAATGGGCTGGGATTCTGTGTTTCCAGTAGGACACACAGGGACTGTCTATGAGATGTGTCTGCTGTTCCTCTCAGACACTTACCTGCCTCCGTGGCTCTCTGGAAGGAACATGAGAAGACGTAGCATTTGTGCATCATTAGCTCAAATCCCAGAGTGGGAGGAACATACCAGCCTTTAGCCATTTCCTCTGTGCATGTGTTTGACCATGTTGCTTTTTTGCCCCATAGCCAGACGAGTTGACCAACGCCTTGGAGATCAGTAACATCGTCTTCACAAGCATGTTTGCCCTGGAGATGCTGCTGAAACTCCTTGCCTTTGGCCTCTTCGGCTACATCAAGAACCCGTACAACATCTTTGATGGGATCATAGTTGTCATCAGGTCACTGCCATTTCTTTCTCCACTGTGGCTGTTCTGCCGAGGGCTCAGACCCTTTGGGGAGTGGGATGGGGAACAGGAATAACATGGCATGCGTTAATCCAGGGCTCGCTGGCTGTGATGGGCTATAATTATGCTGGCCTTTTAGATTCCTGTCATTAGAAGAGCCGTCCAAAGTAAATGGACCTGGCAGATGGAGAACAAAGTCTATTTACGCCACACATCTGGCACTGTGGTCAATTTTCCATTGAAGTGAAGAATGGCTGGTCCTGGGAAAGGAGTACTGTGAGTGTCCGTATCCCAGCAGCATGGCCTCCCTCTCCTGAATCAACAAGTAATTCAGGCCAGGGTAAGGCCAGCAGGAGGGTAGGAGAGGGCACTGTTCTGCTGTCCTCTCCCAGGGCAACACTATCCCAGCCTAAACTGGGGATGTCACAACTTGTGTGTGAGAAGCTTGTACAGCACCTCTCTGTACTGGGATTCTTTCTAGCAGTACTATTGAGCCCTCAATCAGTAATTTGGGGCAGAGAAGTCAAGGCAGACACAGAAGGTGTAAACCAGGATAGTGCTCTTGGCTTCAGTTGGCCTATCCCTTTGATTTGGAAAAGTGAGGAGCAATAGAGGCCCAGAACAAAGGCCAGTCTCTGGCCTGATCAAGCCAGCCCACCCCATCAAAAGTAAATCCCTCTGGATATTGGCTTGTACAAAATTGTATCCACATTTTGTGGCCAGGCTTGTGACTGATTGTACTGATGCAGACTAGCAGGAGACATGCTGTGTTGTGAAAAGCCACAGAGAGCGAGGAAATTAAAGAATCAAGAAACCAGCTATTAAGGATATAGTTTGTGCATGACCATGTGTGTCTGCACAACTGGGAAGTGAAGGTGTTTTTCAGAAGCAAGAAAGTAGCAGGCAAACAAACTACTCCTTTAGGGCTTAAATGGTGTGATATCCTGTAAGAAACCAGCTGCTCAAGGCTTTCCCAGTACGGTACTGCTGTTTATAGTTCTTCTCCTGATGTTCCTGCAGTGTCTGGGAGATCATCGGCCAGTCGGACGGAGGCCTCTCTGTCCTACGAACTTTTCGGCTGCTCCGGGTGCTGAAGCTGGTGCGTTTCATGCCTGCCCTCCGTCGCCAGCTGGTGGTCCTGATGAAGACGATGGACAATGTAGCCACCTTTTGCATGTTGCTCATGCTCTTCATCTTTATCTTCAGGTACCAGAGGCTGCAGGTCTTCTTTGATTAATTGCTCAGCTTGCTTAAGTAATATGTAGATTAGAATAATGAGACACTGCATTTGCTAGGCTGCCCACATGATAGAAGTGCTCACAATAGACTGAAAAGCAGACACTTGACAGACTATTTACCTCTTTTCGGTTTCAGTTTTTCATACAATACTGTAATTCTGTAGATGAATGAAGCATACAAACAGGCAACAATTGCTCTGGAGTTCCTGGGAGGCTTGTTTAGCTGTGTCTCAGGAAGCTGTTAGTAACTGGATGCTACCAGTGTTGTATTTGAGATGGGGGTTGTACAGGCTCCAAGACTTCTGTCTGTTTGACCCTGTAATGCTCTTCAGGATCCTATTCTTGGAAACCAGATGGAGTAGCGAGCTGGCAATACGGTTTGTTATTTTCTAGACAAAGGAGATCCCTGATTTGACTTCAGTGTAGGCAATTGTAATGAAACATGACAGAAGAACCAAACGGCAGGGTCTGATCAGTGATCATGTCAGCGGTAGAGCAGGGACCTTTGTCCTGGGAGACACCACTTGCACACAAAACACTGGGAGGGAAAACTCTCCCAAAATTTACTTCAGTCCTCCCTGCAACCATATTTCACACAATAATATCCCTTTTTTCCCCACTCTAGCATTCTCGGCATGCATCTTTTTGGATGCAAGTTCAGCCTGAAAACTGATACGGGAGACACAGTTCCAGATAGAAAGAATTTTGATTCTTTACTTTGGGCCATTGTGACCGTATTTCAGGTAAGTTCTGGATCCTCTGGGAGGTGTTAATGTAGACCACCTGGACAAGTTATTTCACTTCTTTTAAAGAAACTGCTCCAGTAGGTGTCAAATTTGGACTGAAACGGTACTGTAGAGTTATTAGGGCAAAGTGATTGTGTTTCCAATTTCTGGTTTCTATGAGCCCTGATAGAGAAGCAATCTACAGTGCATATCTGTTGGCAGGAAAGGTAAAGTCTAAGAAGGCCTGGAAATCCACCTTTATTTTCCTTTCATATAGTTGGTAAAATCAAGACCCACAGTCTACTGTCCATTCTGCTCCTGTTCTGTAGATCTCTGTCTCCTTACTTGCCTTTACTGTCCGAAAAATGCACTTTGCAAATAATTCCATTTAGCTGGGAGTGACAAATACTGTTGCAAATCAGAGCTGGAGTTTCTGGCTCTGTATGCTGAGAAAGTCTTTATATAAAACCTTGTGTTTCCTCTACTGACAAGATCTGTTATGTGCTTGAAATTACTGGCATATTCCACAATGGAGCAATAAGCTGCTATTTCCAGGGCATTCTAAATATAAAGATTAGTTTTTTCTGTTTAAAAGCTCAGTCCTCAGACTCCAAGTGGAGCACGGTGTAAACAATGTTAAGCCAAGTTTCTAGTGCAGAGTAGGTATTCACCACAGGATCATTCAAGGTACAAACCAGTCTAGAGTCTTCACTGAAGAATGTGAAGAACTTCTTTCAAAGTTTCCCTTCTTACAAAGGAGCAAGGAGAAATCAGCATTAGTCTCACAGGTTAATATTTTTTCTGTTACCAACATAAATAGAGATTTCTGCATTTATTTTAACAATCCCTTGGGAAATAGAGTTGGCACAGAGCACAAGGGCTCAGCCCAAGATCCCATGAAGGTTAATGGGTGGCATGGCTCAGTGCAGCTGACTGCATTCCTATCCCCAAAGCTACTTTGTTTTAGGAGGGTTAGAGGCCATTTTCATTAAGCATTAATTAATGAGGAGCATGAATCTGTCATTCATTTTTCATAGATCCCTGGATTTTTGAGCTCCAGGAAAGCTAGGAGAGTGGGAATCCCTGAGGAAGGTCCCTTAGAGCAAGGCTTTGCAAAGATGTGTATTTTTTTTTCCAGCTTGTTAGTGCTTTTACCTAATGGAAACCACTTTGCTTCCCTGAGTTTCTTGAGCCACCCTATGTCATTTATCTCATCAAATATCATGTCCCTTATCCTTTCCTTCAGCTCCAGATGCCTTACAGAGAGCAACCTGAAAGGAGACAACAGCTCTGGCCTCAGGTCTGTTATCTTCTGATGGTTATCAAAGGAGGCAATATGCCATCAAATAACAGGCTTCCTTTATGTTACCATATCTAGGAACTGAACGAGTCATCTCTATGGGCAGTAGCGTGCTAGATACTCCTGCAGACAGGGGAAGTTTGGCCAGCAGAGAGCTCTCACATGTGAAGATCTAAATAAAGGAATGTTTTGCTGTCTCATCTCATGAGACCTGCTAATGATTACGCTCAGAAAAGGTCAAAAGGAGAGAAGGAAATGGATGAGTCAGTATTTGAATGTAGCTGCTGTGCGTGACAGGAGTGGAGTAATTAGAGAGTCTTCCCCTTCACCTCTCTGCAGATCCTCACTCAAGAGGACTGGAACGTGGTCCTGTACAATGGGATGGCATCTACATCCTCATGGGCAGCACTCTACTTTGTGGCCCTGATGACCTTCGGCAATTATGTGCTCTTCAACCTTCTTGTTGCCATTCTGGTAGAAGGCTTCCAGGCAGAGGTAAGAGATCTGAGCAGAGGGAGGGAGAAAACTGAGAAGCACGTGTAGACAAGAGTATAGGGATGAACCCATGTCAGTGCAAACATCTAGCCATGCAAGCAGCCCTAAATTAAAGGGGTGTAGATGAGATGGGTTGGGCATGTGAGGCTCTTATGAATCTATCTATGCAAATAAGGCCCACTGGACTTGGCATGGGACTTGGGGGAGACCAACACTTCAGTTGATCTGCTACAGGGTCTCTTGTACGACCTAGAGGAAGTAATTTAGGGTGGATTTAATTCACCTCATCTCCCATATGTCCCATGTTTTGTGTTTCTTTATGGTGAGCCTCAAGCCTTCAATGTATCTAGCCAACACTAGTGGTCGGGACCAGGGAGGATAGAATTGATCCAAGCCTTTCCTTGTGATTCTCTCCTTTATGTGTTGAGACTAATAGCACAGCTGTTCAAAAGCTGTGTTGCAAGGTTACAAATATTAAATTTTGAGATACTTAGGGTGACGTAGGACATGTGAATGCTAAAGAGATTTTTACTTACACCTGAAAATAATGTCTGTATCAGGTCAACAAGCAGGAAATTTATGATAAACTGCAGGCATCTCATCTCATCTCACATGGAAAGGATTAGAGAAATGATTTTGCTTCTCAGTCAAAAGTGATATGCAATGTCCTGATCTGAACTAGGCAGGAACCTTAGCAGCTGTGCAGGCAATCCTGGGCCACATGATCTGGAGCAGCAGGCCACACTGGTGTGAGTGGTGTAAGTGGTATAGTACAGGTGTGAGTCGGGGGCCCCAGCAGCCTTCTAAGTCTTCCTCCCCCTTGGCAAGTCCGCTCCAGATCTGCTTTCAGCATCCTGAGAGTGTGAAACCACCATGCTCTGTCCTATCCTGCTCTTCTCCATCTTCCTTTCAGATCACAGCAAGTCCATTTGGGGGAGATTTTAAGTGAGGATGATCTGTTTCAGTTATAAATATAACAATGTATGTGCACATATATATTAACCAAAAAAAAAAAAAATTACTTTTTTTGAAGTCCTAGTGCAAATAGAAATGATTTTGAGACCTACCAAAAATCATCCATTCCCAGTTAAAGCTAAGAATTGTGGCATTGAAAGGGCTGACATTGCGCTTTGGGATTTTTTAATTATTACATTTTTTATTTCTGTAACCATCAAGAAGGGAAAGTTTGGTTTGTGCTGAATTGGCTTCAGAGACACATAGACTCAGAAAGAAAATGGCTTCAGTTTTCACCACCGTAGCTCCCAAGGGAAAGAGGAGAAAGAAATTATTTTTATAAGGGCGGTGGGTTTTTTTCCACTTTTCATTTTTTCCCCAGAAATGGTATCATGCTCTCATTTGCCGTGTTTAGATCACTCTCAGACGAACCACTGACCATGGAATATCATTGAAATATTCATGGACCAAAAATTCCCTTTCCTCAAGCCAGCACAGCCACATTTATGTCTTTCAAGGATGTCTGTATAGATTCATTATTAAAACCTCCCTCCTAGCTTCCTTGCAGCACTAGCAGAGGAAAATTAATTGAAACAACAGGAGCCAAGCCCCAGTTTGGAAAAAAACAACCCTGATCTATATCGCTCAGGGCTGTTTCATGGATCCTGAGGGTGATGAGTTCCACCTGCACACACAGAGAAGACACAAGTAGTCCAGCTCATCGCTTTCAAAATGAACAGCTCAGCACTGCATTAGTGGGCATCTTGATGTCTTGCACAGTGGAGCCCATGCCCTGAAGATCCAGCACTGCTGACCAAGAAGAGCAAGAATGTCCATTTCCAAGAATAAGCCCATACTCCATATCTCAGTGACCAGAGCTTATGCTGACACTTTATTTCCAAATTCATGTAGTTTTCTCAGTGTCAGCAATCTCAGCATCTCCTGGCTCTGCTCTGGGTACTGTAACACCTTTGCCATATTCCTGTTCTAGTGCAACCTAGGTACTGTTGGACATTTTAGCCACTAACCTAGTAAGACCAAAGCAAAGGAATTGCCAATATTTCTACAGGCTCTGAAGTAGCTGCCATTTTCCAACCCAAAAGGAGTTTTCCTTCAGGAGAGTTGTAGCTGTACTCAGAATGGTTGTGCTAGACTTCAATTCTGCTAGAAAACGACACAGGCCATAGCAGAATAAAATCTGTGCTAAAGTAATAGATTTTCTGAACTTAATGCAGAAGGAACCAATACAGTTGGCAACATGGTAGCTCAGAGGATTCAGTTGCCAGGTGTGTCAGATATCCTCAGATCTCACCAAGCAGCAAATCTGGGTGGAAAAAGAAGACATGCCAGCGAAACCCAAACAGACGATAGCCCAACTGGAAACTACTTCTGCTCAAGCAGTCTTGCATTTAGGCGCAGAGAGCTCTTGTACAGCAGTGTGCATCCTTTGTTACTGATTGCTTTGAGGCAGAAGAAAGTTTTCTCCACTTGGCAACCTGGCAGCTTGCAGGTACCTTTGTACGGTACCGATCCCGTTCCTTACCTGCCCTCTTGGAGGTTGAATCACCTGCTGATGTGAAGCCAGCAATGGGCAGCCTTATGCAATACTCTCTGAGTGCATGATTACAGACCCAGCCCAACGGCTGTCATTTTCTTACTCAGGCTTAATGGCTCCTTTCAGAGCTGTTACAGACCATGATTTAAATGTGTGTAAGGAGTAGTTTTCAAAGCTTGTATTATTCACTCAGTGCTGCCTCAGAAAAGGCCAGCAACCACAGGCCTGGCATTTGCAGGGCACATTTTGCTCTCCACTTCCATTTATTATAAATCCTGACATTAAGCCGATGGGCTTGTCAGTTGTCTCATAATGAGGTATTAGCTGTGTTACAGAAAACCCTTCTCAGGGCTCTATTTCAGCTACCAGGGCTCAATTTGAGTCTTGTACTTATAAATACATAACTTAACTCTGGTTGTAAACCAACAATGTTTACAGTCTCCTTGGACAACTCCCAGGAAGAAGTATCAGTGGAGCTGGGTTTTCTTTTGTCATCCCTGGTTCTGTTGGTACATTGGGAATATGGCAGAAATTCTTGTTTTGACCCCTTTGACTTTGTCCTCCTGCAGAGTGATGCTCTTGGCACTTATAAAAGACACTGAGGTGCCCTTCTCCCTTTGCTCTGGTGTTTCTTTTACCTAGATGGAGAGTGACTCCTGGGAGACTTGTGCAGCTAAGAGGGTGACATTAGAGCTTCTCTAAGTTCTGAACCATCTGCAGCATTTCAGCAAGGACGCTAAAAATTGTACTGTGAATCACAGTACACAGTCTCAGCTTGATCTCAGGTTCCGATCTGCCCTTGGAGCAAGCTTGGCAGGAGTATGCCTAGAAGAGAATAGGCTTAAATGGCCACAAACCCATTTTTAGTACGTTTGTGCTCAGGAGAAGCAGCCAGACATCAAACAGGAGTATAATTGCGTATTTGTGCTCACATTGTTCCCATGTCATTTTGAAATCTACCCAAGAGCTGCTTGGGAAAAGCAGACAAACCTTCCAAAATTATGCAAATCTTTCATCTACTCTGTGCTAGTGCTTCTGCTGCAAAACAGAGAAGACAAATAAGGGAGCTTAAGCCTTTCAGTCATTCTGTCTGTTTGGCTGCACCAGTTAGCAATACATCACAGATGAAATTAAGTTCACTGCCACTTCAGCACCATGTCTCTAGAAACCACGGTGATTTGTTCAGGCACCAGTTAAGGAACTGTGCTCCTTTTTCTGGGATCAGCTGCTTTAATCCAACCATTTGCTACCAATTTGCACAGCTTTTCTGCAGTCTTGATGGACCAAGCCAGAGTCATGCCGGCAGCCTGCTGGAATCTGTCCTCTCTGCAGACCTCTGCCAGCAGAGGAGAACCTGACAAAAGCTCTTCTGTCCCATTATTTAGGCTGATCATTTTTGTTAGCAGAGGGAAAAATAACTGGACTTCCAGGAGGAAAGCCATTCTGAGGGTGGTTGGCTGTTCTCTGTCTGGAGGTGACACTGTGCTGCCAGGCAAGCTGGCCTCATTCCCTTCTGCCTCAGCTTCAATGTTGCCAAGAGATTTCCCAGTACAATCTCGATTACCAACCAGCGAGAAGAAAGCAAATCAGCGATGGGTTTTCGGATCTAAGTCAAATTTATAGTGCTGTCAAATAAAGAAGAAAAACCCTTTGACATCAAAACCTAAGTGCTTTCAGCTGGGATCATGGAGAGTGCAAATATGGAACCCCACAATGCCAATTTTTCTTAGTCACTCCTCTGATTACAGCTGCACTTCCATGTTCTCCCCTGGGATACACCGTTCAGTGAGGCTGGGCACAGTGTGGGAAACACAAGGACATTGCAGGAACAGTAGCCACAATGACAACATCATCCTCTCTGTCCAAATACAAAAATGAATCAAAACAAGGAACGGGGACTTAGCTGGGCAGTGTCAGAGGGAATTTGGCATCCTGCCCTCCTAGTTCTTGGGGCCACACTTAAACTAACCATGGGGAGCTGAAGTATCTCTGAGCTGCTAAGTAATCCAAATGGCCTTTGTGCTAAAGTTTAAATGAATTGGGTCTGTTAATTCTCCTTCTCCTCTCTGCAGGGTGATGCCAATAGGTCAGACACAGATGAGGACAAGACATCTGCCAACTTCGATGATGATTTTGAGAAGCTAAAAGACCTCCGAGCAACAGGTAGGGGTTTGTCTCTACATTTTGCTGGGAATCTGAGCGCTACAACTCTACTTCCACGGTCATCTTTTCATAGAAACTTATGGGGGAAAGTGGAAGAATCCATTTTATTTGGCAGTTAATCTGATACCTATGTTAACAGAGCAGCTGCACAAAAAGTGCTGGGAAAGCTAAATGAGCATTGAAATTTCCTTTAAACAGATGTTTTTCTAATTTAAACTATACTAGAATATTTAGATACATCTCATCGTTTCTTTGGTATCATTACCACAGAATGGTTTGCTGACAGCAATATTCTCACACTACTTCTCAGCAGCTTTTCAAATCAATCATGTTCTCATCTGTTCTTTTTGGTTTCTGACACGAACGCATTTAGGTGAGGTTTGATTGATGGAAATGTTGCTGTTCGTTTGGGTTACAGGAGAGGGCCTGGCAATTGATTGGAAGTAAGGCCACAATGTACTAGTGTGCTATATACATGGAACAGTAGGTGACAGCCTTCACTCTGTAGAGTTTGCAACCAGATAGGAGACAGAAAGGGATCACATATTTTAACAGAGTGAATAGCATGATGGTAAACAGGAGCCAGTTTAGTTCCTCTGTACTTTGATTCTTGGCTTGGGCTCTTGTTGGGATTGCTTTAAATTCTTCTAAACCAGGATTCGCTTCAGCTAATGAAATTATGCTGATTGTGGTAAGCAGATGAAATTCAACTGAGGAAGGAACAGAAGCAATTTGTTGGGGAAGCTGAGACAGAGCTGGATCACAGCAAGGTGATGGAGTTGCTCCATTGCAGAATAAGCAACAAATTCCCAACACCAAGTGGGATCAAATGAAATGTCCATTGCAAATAGTTGGCAAGGAACCCACAGCACCAACTGTGAATCAGCTTTGCACCAACTATTTGCTGCACAGCTTCAAATAATAAGAGAGTTCTAGGGAAAAGAAATACTGTCACTTCTTCTCAGGTAATACAGGAATATAAAACCGGGCTGAACTTGCCATCAGTCAAAGTCCGTGAATAATTGTGTGTCTCCATAAGCCTCATAGGTGCCAACCGGTGACTAAACAGCATAAGGACATTAACAATTCTATTACAGTGCCGTTGGTCTGTAAACAGATACACTGGCAAGAGGAATGTGTATTGCAGATTAGCAAATGGTGAGCTGGATCTTCCACTCCTCAAAGTGAATGGCAGTCTTCCCATGGACTTCAGTGGTGCAGATCAGGTATTTGTGCACAAGCCAGCAACTAAACAGATGATACAATAGAAGCACACTGCATTACAAAAGCAGCCAGTGGAAGAAAAATAGCTGGGGTAATGCACTCGCTTGGATTTCTCACTGCAGACTTGTACTTCTTTCCTGCTGGTCGCAGATGCTCCCATCCTTCCCCCTCTTCAAGACTGATTCTGTAGTTATTAAACCAGACCCCATTAAGACCAGTAGTTCAGGAGCTAGTTCAACTTTAATTTTGTATTTGAAATTAGGCTTTTGGGTTTGAGTATTACAGCACTCCATAGTGCTGGAGGTGTTAGGCCTGGTTTGTCTTCAGTGTGAAGACAGTTTTTGCAGTCTGTACTTCCCATACAGCTAAAATAGATGCCTTCTGCAATCACTACAGAGATGTGCCATTAGATTTCTCTGTTACAGGAGGTTTACTCTTCTAGATGGGTAGGTGTGTAAATGCAGCTTCCATTTCCTGTACCCTGAACAGATGTCTAAAGACAATGACTAATGTTTGCTTAGTGCCTTCCCCATGAAGGAACTTAGAGCACATCAGAACTGCATCAAAATCTCTGTGCAAGACTGTATGACAGGGAGAAAAGATTAACTTCCGAGGGTAAATTTAGCCAGTTCTCAGTGTCCTTTCCCTGGAAACTGTCTCAGTCCCCCAAAACTGTAACTCCACTCTCTGAATCCCAAGAAACAGTGAATAAAAGAAGCTTTCTTTTGGAGTGCAATAAGTTCCACGTCCAGGCAGGGCTGAAGGCCTCTTAAAAGGTTGTGACATTTGCCGTGTGCCTTTCAACGCGGTGGGGGTGATCTTGTTGCTCACAACATTTCATCTCCATTTGGCAGAGTTCCTAGAAGACCCAAGGAGAAATGTCCATTTTTGAGAGTGATTTCTGTAGCTGTAACTGAGCATTCAGCTCGTATTTTCTCTCCCCTTCTCTCCAGAGATGAAGATGTACTCACTTGCCGTCACCCCAAATGGACACCTGGAGGGCAGGGGAAGCATGCCACCTCCCATAATCATGCGCACTGCTGCCACACCAATGCCCACACCAAAGTGTTCCCCACACATGGATTCAGTGCACACTTTTGTGGACTCGAGGAGAGGGAGTAACGCTTCGCTAGACCCCCTGAGCTATGATCAGAAGTCCTTGGTAGGTTCCTGTTGCTAACAACTCTCTCTTGGGTGCCTGCAAGCGACACAGGTGATATATATGTGTGTGTGCACATGTGTGTGAGCGCATGCATTGCTGGAAAGTAAAAAGGAGAGTGATAGAGGTAAGAAATATGTGGAAAGGCAGGAGGAGAACAGAGTAAAGAGGGAGAAATGAATGGGTGTGCTATGCTGGGACAGGACAGTGGCAACAGTCAAGGCCAGTGAGTATATCAAGAGGGGAGATGGGAACGTGTTTTCCTGGCTAGTATCCGATTGGAAGTCCATGCCAAGCCATCTCACTGGAGAGATGCAACCTGAGATAAGTCGTAAGTTCATGCAATTATTCCAGCAAAACCCTCTGAAGAGGAGCAGGCATTTTTTCGCAACCACATTGGCCATTTTTTGGTATCTTGGAGAAGCTTTCAAGTGTTCCTGTGAGGATGAGGCCTGTTTCCCCCCACAATGTTTTAGAGTTGCATCTTGAATCCTCCTTGTGTCATGGGAAATGAAGCATTTGTCCTTGCCAACACAGCAGCTGAGCTACAGTTACAGTTACAGCAGCCCCATTGGTGGGGAAACAGAGGAAAGGAGGTATGAGCTGACGGATTGCCACCAGGCACAGCTCATGGAGCAGAGGTCTGGCTGGAGCTGACTGCTTTGGCAACTGGTTGCATTTTGCCTGCAACAAGGGAGTGGGAGGGCAGCTCTGTGAAAACAGGGGGAGCAGAGTTAATAGACAAAGTGGATTTCTGCTGCTGCTTATCTCTCCCATTCCTCTGCTCTGTAACTGCAATATCATGTTCAAATCAAGGCAGTGGACCGTGAAGGCACTTCACAGAGACACAGAGCCACTATCCCCTTTGGTAAGCTGCTTAGTCAAGGTAATGCTTTTGAAAAGAAAATAGAGATGACTGTTGTTTGCCTTGGGGTTTCATGGGATTGTGAGTTGCTGGAGAGGACTGTTCATCATTTGAATCCTTTCTCTGAGAGCACATCAGTGCCACCAGCCAAAGGAAGATGAAGCAGTCAGAGGAGAGCTGGCCAGCACTGAGAAGGAGGAGGAGGAGGAAGGCGGTTTGCCTCATTTTGTGCTGGGAGGAAGCCATGAAGGGAAGAGGAGTTTTCCTTCTAGCTTTTCTGCTCTGACCTTAAGTGCTCTCACCCTGGCAACTACCTACCAGCCAAAGTGCACTGACACCCTGATCACTGCCAGAAATTTACTGTAAGAGAAACATTCATTCCACTTCCTTATGCAGCAAATTTAAGAGAAAGTAATACAAATAGGGGCACAATTTCCAACGGGCACTTACTTGGGTGACTCAGGTGCCAGAGGCCCTTTGGAAGCCAGGGAAGTTGTGGGCTGAAACCGCTTGAACATGAGGAAAGAAAATGCCACTTCAGCAGTAGTGTCTTTGGGTTCAAGTTTTACGCACAGTTAATGTTGCCAGGACAGTAGGAAGTCCTGCAGCACAGAGGATTGGTAGCTGTGCTACAGGTGTAGTTCAGAGAGTATCTTCCGTGTGGCCTTAGCTGGATGCTTGGCTCCCCTCTGGAGGCATTGGCATGATGAAATTGGAGCAGTGGGGAAAGCTGGAAGGGGAAGACATGACTTGCAACAAGAAGGGTCTTCTAGCCTGTGCAAAATGCTATGTTTTTTGGCTTTCTTCTGCAAACAAACCCTCAAATGTCTTTCTCCTCTCTCAGTCCAGCCTCCGCAGTTCCCCTTGTGCCAACTGGGGCACCAACAGCAACTGGGGAAGCCGACGCTCAAGCTGGAATAGCCTGGGAAGAGCCCCGAGCCTCAAGAAGAAGAACCAGTCAGGAGAAAGAGAGTCCTTGCTCTCTGGGGAGGGGAAAGGCAGCACAGACGATGACTCTGATGATGCCAAATCCAGCACAGTCAGCAGGCCCTCATTGCACCGTCGGGCAGAGTCCCTGGACTGCCGCAGCTCCCTGGACCTACCTGAGCTGCTCCAGTTGCCCACCATGCGCCACTCGCTCAGTATCAGCCCCATGGCCGTTCTGCCTGCCGAGTACCAAGATTGCAATGGCAAGATGGTTCACGTCCCCAGCGAGTTCTTCCTGCGTGTTGACAGCCACAAGGAGGATGCCATGGACTATGAAGATGACATGGAGGATGTGAGTTGAGGGGGAAATTGGGCACTCGTGCATTAAGAGGCTTTTCCACTCCAAGAAGGCTGATTAAAAATCAGGCTTTGAAATGTGTTACTGCCTAACGACTGGTGTCGACAAAATTAATTCAGACCCAAGGGATGGGCAGCCACTTCCCAAGAGGGTTTTTTTAACTAATGGGTTGGGCGGTTACATTGCAGTGGTCTCTAACAACGTAAAACTGCAAGGGGTTGTGCATGCATTTGCCTAGTTTTTGGACTGGTTGAGATTGTCCCCCTGGCCCAGGATGCCTCCAAAAATTAGACATTAGACAACAGCTGTCTAATGTCTTTGCTCACAAGAGCTGTTTGGCATCTTGGAGGCTTGAAAGCCTGGGAAGAATGTTCTCTATTTAACTTTTTGGTTGTTTGAGGCCTTTTTGGTTTTGACACAACTTTGGATCTCAAATTATACCTGCCTAGAAAGTCTTGCAGCCTCTTTCTTCCACCACTTTCCTCCCTGTTTTGTTGGACAAATGTGACAATGCCTGCCACATCTCTGTCCCAAAAGCCTTGACTCCCTACACACGCTATGAAATGCCATGTACTGCCCTCTTTCACAAAAGGACTGTGAAAGTTGAAGAGGCAGGAAAATAAAAGAGGAAGAAAAGGTGTTTCTTCTTTTCTATGCAGAGTTACTGCTACCGAATTCGTAAGGTCCTGGAGCCCTACAAACCACAGTGGTGCAAGAGTCATGAAGACTGGTCCCTCTACTTGTTTTCCCCACAGAATCGGTAAGAAATCCCAGTGAAATGCCAGCCCACCAGATCTTTGTCATAATGAATACTACATTTCTACCTAGCCTTCCCTTGAGAAAAATCTCTCTCTGATGCAGAAGCACTGAGAGTTTTAGAAATCCAATTGCTGATTTTTAGGTAACTTTTCCTGTTACATGTGGTCAGAATTGTTGTATGGTTCACTCCTGCCTGGGAAGTTCCTCCTGCCTGGAGTTCACTCCATGCCTGCCTGGGAAGAAGGGTGGTTTAGCCAGCATTACTAACAGCTGTTATTACATCTTGTTTACTGCATTTATAATAACGGCTGAAGCTTGTGGAGAGACTTGCTCACAACCTGGGTTGATGCTGGTGGCGCAGCTGCTGAAGACTTTCAAGGACATGACATTCAGGTGGGAGTCTCTTGTTGACCCAAACATCTGAAGGATATTTTTCTCCCTACCATTTCTTCAGTTTCCGAGTGATGTGCCAGAAGGTCATTGCCCACAAAATGTTTGATCACGTGGTGCTGGTCTTCATATTTCTCAACTGTATCACTATAGCACTGGAGCGACCGGATATAGACCCACACAGCACGGTGGGTACCTGAGTCATTTTCTTCCCTGATGCACTATCCAGATCTTAGTCTTGTCAGGGAAAACCCTGCAAGATGGAATCTTTTTTTATTTTCTAATGTCTTTAAATAACTTGCCTCTTTTTGTTGTTCTCTGTTTTACAGGAAAGGATATTCCTAAGTGTTTCTAATTACATCTTCACTGCAATCTTTGTGGCTGAAATGATGGTTAAGGTAATTACATCTTCATCCCATGGCCTGGCAAAGACCAGAACATGACATAGTTATGATCTGGGTGAAGATTTAAATGTCTCTTCTCCTGGCTGCAGGTGGTAGCTCTTGGCTTTTTCTCTGGGGAGAATACCTATCTGCAGAGCAGCTGGAATGTCCTGGATGGAGTCCTGGTCTTTGTATCTATCATTGACATTATTGTCTCCATGGCATCGGCAGGCGGAGCTAAGATCCTGGGTGTCCTTCGTGTTTTGAGGCTTCTGCGGACCTTGAGACCTCTCCGGTACGTTCACTGATAGAGTGGCTGAGTTTGCTTTGTGTTGACAGATCAAGGAGTTTGAAAAAATGTACATGATTCATCAAGGTCTTGCTTAATAACACAGAAAGCTGAAACACAGTATGGGTAGAATCATCTTTGGGGAGCTCTTGTCTAGTGAAACTGTTTGAAAACAGTGAAATTAGTTATAATTCATCTTCACCAACACGGAAAGAGCGGATGGAGTTTGGAGTGAGAGGTGTTATCGTGCTCAGGCAGTCAGTGCAGTGAATGCCTCCTCCACGCTGCATTTTTATCTCCATTTTACAAATGAGTCTGGCTGCTTGTTAAACTGCACCACCTCACAGTCATTCCCAAGCAAAGAGGTCGCGTTGGCTGGGAGAGAATTTACAATTGAACAGGTGCTGAGAATAATTTGATAAGCTCCAGCATCTATAGCTGTTCTCCCGTGCCTGCATATCTAACATTACTGCAAAACAATTTAGCTCTCAGCTAGGCAAAGGAAAAGGAGACACTTTCCGTATTTGAGAAAAAGAATAAAGAGAATTTGTATTTTGTTTACGACTATGCAATAACAAAGAGTGTTAATGCTTGGGGGATTTTTATCAGCTCACGCCTCCTGTTCTATTTCCATCCTGCTTGGCAAGAAACACAAGCCTTTTTTCATGAAATTTCAGGGGAAATAAGACAGGCACCTCCAGAGACATGTAGGCTTTCTGATGAAAAGCTGCTTGCTTAGGAGAGTAATAGGAAGAGGCAATCTTGTTTAGGCCCGTGACCACAAGAGCAACAGCTATTTGTCTGCTGCTCTGTTATTTCCTTAGTGACAAGTAGCTTCACGTTTCTGTCTTCTCTCTTGCTCCCATGCTCTGTTGTGCTGGTGGCATCAGGGTCCCTTGCAGTGCCAACTCACCAAGAGCCACTCCGGGTCATCCTGGACAAGCCTTGGCTTGGCAGCACTTCAGGGCACTGTCTAACACACATATCTAGGAACAGAAATCAGGGCATAAGTGATTCATAAGTACATGTAAAGGGAAAAAAGGGAATTGGTCTTGGAGAATAACTAGGCCAGATCCTATTAATAGAGAAGAATTCATCACCTCTTACGACGGCTTCATTTATCACAGCCTCTTCTAGGATTACTCCAGGGACCATTCCTAACACTTTGTAGGTGCAGTTCAGACTGACACATTATTTGTTGCTGAACAAGACCCTATTGAAATGCTTTGTCCCTGCAGCATACAATTCTCCTCTTTTTTCTGTGTTTGGCAGGCATGAAAGCATCATTAGCCATACAAGCTCAAGCTACCTGCAAGGACTCATACCCTCTCCCCTCTTAAAAAAGCTTTGATGTTCTTCAGTCAAAACGCTCACCTTCCCAGAAAAGCTTGCTTGGGCTAGTTACACTTACTTTTGCAAACACATTTTTCAGACACCCGCGGGAGAACCATTCTCCAGGCACTCATACAGGAAAGGAAAACACTTCTCCTCTATAATACCCGAAAAAGCTGCTTCAGGCCATGCTCAGAGCATGCCTGGCCTCTCACAGCAAGTAAGCAAGGTGCTCTTTAATGGGATGACCCTTTGGCTGTGGAGCTGTTGATCCCAAGTTCCTGTTGGCTAAGAGTCAGTTCAGGAACTAATTAGGAAACAAATTGAAATTACTTTGTTTAAAAAGTTGTCATGGGGCCCAGGGCAGGAGGGCAGGTGAGCACTAATGTCTGTAGAAAGAGGACAAGACATGCCCTCTAGTACCACTGTGAAGCTGTTTATACCTGTTGTGTTAGGAAGCAGGTTCCTCCCTGGGGTGTGCCCCTCTGCTTGGACCAGGGAGACCTCAGAGGGGATCAGCTCTCTGGACTGAGGTACACATAGCCCTGTAGTGGGAACCTTTGTGATATTCTTCCCGAAGAGAATATTCCCTCCTTACTGTTACTTGTTAACAATTGCCCAACACCCTGCTGACGGGGTGTCTTACACTTTTTTAATTCCATCTAATGTGACTGTGAATGTTCTGGTTGTCCAAAGAAGTCACTAATCATCTCTGAATGCTGCCTGCAGGTAGAGGAGAATTGTGTTAGCATTACTGTAGCCCAAGCAGAGAAGGAAAAGCAACCATATAATAACAGAGCATACATAAAAATTAAAAGCTTTGTTTTTTTGCTATTTTTTCCAGAGTCATCAGCAGAGCCCCAGGTCTGAAGCTGGTGGTAGAAACCTTGATCTCCTCCTTGAGGCCTATTGGGAATATTGTTCTCATCTGCTGTGCTTTCTTCATTATCTTTGGGATTTTAGGGGTCCAGGTAGAGTATTTCCCTCACCATGGCCATCTGTAAGTGACTGCTGCAAAAGAGAAGCTGTTTTTCTCACCACCTGGGGTTAAGGTGGAAGTAGGGAGCTTAAATCTCTCCAAAGGAAGGTATCAGTTAGGTTTTAGGAAGGACGAGCCAGGCTCTAGAAGAAATGTTCCGGGGTGGGGTTGGCATCATTGGAAGGTTCTCAGGATTAGGAGAGCAGACCTCCATGATGAACAACACCACAGCACCAGCTAAGCCTGTCTGAGGGTAGGGGAAGGAAAAGACAAATTCCTAAGATCCCTCCCGGCTCTGTGTGCTAGGAAGTATATAGTATCTCTTCCTCAGAGGGGAGATTGTCATCCTCCCAGCAAGACAGGGTAGGCCTGTAGGATCACCTTCTTTCTGCATCTGAGACAATACACAACAATGTCTCAGGGCCTTAAACTTCACCAGAGGTGCTTTCCTGCTGCGTGTATCTGAGATATCTGAGCTGCAAGGGAAGGAAAGGAATTTGAACTTGGCAAACAACTCTACTAGGGGAAAGAAAGAAAAATCAGGGAACAGGCTTTTCAACACTGCTTCTTTTTGTTTTTTTCTTTTTTTGTTGCTTCTCAAATACAGCTTTTTAAAGGCAAGTTCTACTACTGTGATGGTCCTGATGTAAAAAACATAACTACAAAGACTGACTGTACTAACGCACGCTACAAATGGGTTCGGCGGAAGTACAACTTTGACAATTTGGGTCAGGTAAAGTCCTCATTGCAGGGATTTTCTGTACCAGTTTCTAATGGATAAGCACTTGAAATGTATTCCTTGTGGAGTGTGTGGAACCTCCATCACAGGAAGTTTCCAAGAACGACGTAGGTGTTCATCTATCTGAAGTAACCCTAACTGGGTAAAAATGGATCGTGTCCCCTCTTGATCTCTTGCAGCCAGACTTCCTAGGGTTATACAGTTCCTTGTTTTTAGAAGAGTGTTGTCTTAAAACCATTGTGTTTGCATGCAGTCCCTCATGTATGGACCTCAACTGTCTCTTTGAGTCTTGACTTCTAGCTGTTATGTTTGCAAATTAAAGAAATAAGGTGCTTTATACTGGCTGAAAAGCAAGACACCTCATAGTAGGAGCTGGGATATATTATTGCTCTTTAAAACCCCATGGCATTGGGCCAACCTGATATAGTGATTTTTAATCATGCTTTGGTGACCAGAAAGTCTGATGTGTCTGAACAAAGGTCAGCCTATATGTGAGGGAAAAGGAGCATTAACGGCCATAGTTTGCTCACTTTTAAGCCACATACGGAAATAGGTAAAAGCAAGCTACAATATGTTGCCTTTCTCTACCATCTCCAGGCCAAATGATGTGTTAGAAGCTGTGTTTTCCTGAGTATTGTCTGTTGTTAGTTTCTTTCTGGGGACTAAAATGCACAACCAATTTTTTCTGTTTGTTTGTTTTCTTATAGGCCCTCATGTCCTTATTTGTCCTCTCCTCTAAAGATGGCTGGGTGAACATCATGTACGATGGTTTGGATGCTGTGGGTATTGACCAACAGGTAAATGTACTGTGGTGTCCAGATGTGTTGTTCTCAGAAGTCACACGCCTGGGTGACTCTGGTGTTTTGGAAGTCTCAGGAAGGAGCAGAACTATGGGACTTTCTTGGGGTCCCGACTGCCCATTGGGCTGCCAAGTTTTTGCATCCTCCACTGAGTAGCTTTTACAGTGGCTGCACCCCACATAGTACACAAACAAGCTCTGGTGGAGTTTTTAATTAGAATGATGATATTTGAGGAGGGCCACACATGCCATTGCGCTGCAGCTTCATGGAAGGCATAATGAATAAGAGCAAACTTGCATGAGATGGGAAACAACCAAGAATGTTGTGAAAGAGATGACTTAAATTAATTTTGTGTGTTATGTGGCATTTGGAACGGAAAGACAAGAGTCTTAGATGAGTAGTACCTCATTGTAGCTACAGTGACACTTTGTACTTAATTTTCCCCTGCTTCTGAAGATCTCATAACAACTGAGAAACATTAACCATAAGCCCACATCTCAAAAAAATACACCGGAGCCTGTCTTTAACTAAAATGATCTTGCAGGTGGGATGATGGATATCCATTGAGATTGATCTTAAGCTGTGTGAAATAAATGCCAAAATAATTAAATCTTGTAAGCCAATTTATAGAGACTAGGGCATGCCTTACAACAAAAGTAAAATTCTAGTCAGTGAGAAAGTGAATGAGAGGAAACTCTTTGGGGAAAAATCTCCTAACTCCTCCTAGCTCTCTTCTCCTCCCCACAAAAGTGTACTGTGCTGTCTTGTTGCTACAGAGTGACCAATATTCTGATTTATACACATCTTGTCTATGCCTCTTGTCTCTTGTTTTTTAATTCCCCACCTCACCAGCCCATCCAGAACCATAACCCCTGGATGCTTCTCTACTTCATCTCCTTCCTGCTCATCGTCAGCTTCTTCGTGCTCAACATGTTTGTGGGGGTGGTGGTGGAGAACTTTCACAAGTGCCGACAGCACCAGGAGGCAGAGGAGGCCCGGCGTCGGGAGGAGAAGCGGCTGAGACGCTTGGAGAAAAAGCGCAGGAGTAAGGAGATATACCTGTCTGGTCGGTAGACTGCGTTACAAACCAAAATCTTTCTGAGCCCTGCCTGCTCCCAAAGCAAGACTTTCATTTTTGTTTGGTTTTGTTTCCATGGGATTCAAGAGGCTGTTTTGCTTCATTACCTCTTTGGCGGTACCTTAAGTCTTGGGTTGCCAACACCCTGGAATTGTCTTCTACAAGCCTGATGTAAAGCATTACCTGTTTACTTGGCTGGGGAGAAAATCCTCCTCTTCCAAGCAGAGCCCTCTGTCACACTCTGCAGGGCAAAGGTTGTCCCAAGCACCGAGCGGGAGCTTGCGGTGTGACTGAGGGACGCAGTGAGTGAACAGCTGCAATGCTTCTTGTGTGTGTGAAGGCCAGTCCCGAGGGCAGCCTGGTGGCTTAATGTGCCGCTTGCATCTGATGATGGTGGTGGTATGATTTATTAATTCTTTTCTTAGAGAAAATAATTGCGATGCTTTTTAGAGTCCTAGCGCATGGTCCCGCATGCCACAACCATGCTGCATGAGGGCATGAACAAAGCAACAGCCCTGGGGAGAGGAATGCAGCCCCAAGGTGGGGCTGTCCAGAAAATTCTCTGGAAGATGTCCATTACAAGAGATGCTTGCCCCATCAAAGGCTGGGGGAGCCCTTCACTGCTGAGCAATGTGCTGGGACTCACTTTGTCCTTGCAAATGGTCTACATGGAAATACTGGCCAGATGCAGGGCCATTAGCGTGCAACAGAAGGCCTTTAGCTAAAATCTGCTTCTTAGTCGATCTAGTAGGGACCATCAAACCAGACCAGAAAAACACCCGAGCTTGTGCTCCTTTCATGACCCATACCTTCCCAGGGGTTCTCATGTATTAGTTCTCACCTCCACTGCTCCTTGGCAGGCTCTACCAGGGACAAGCTGCCGATAGCATCTGGTGGGTATTCCCCGGGAAACTGCTAGGAAACCATCCACACCGACTTGCCAGCCAGTTTTAGTGAACAGGGATAGCCTGCATTAGATGCTGGCAAGCATTTTTTAGAAGTAAGTGAGGGAACATGGCTTGGCCACTGTGATCGGAGATCAGCTTACAGGGATAAGGCTTGAGTGCTTCTGGCCCTGTTTGCCGTAGCAGTACTGTGGCTCTTTGCCTAGCACTGTGCAATCTCCTGTAAGGACCTAGTATCTCATTGTGACAAATGGCTAGTTGTCTCCCAAAAATCAGGCCTTAAGTATCCATTTTCAGCTGGGAAAACTGCAGTTGGCTCTAATAGCCTTTTGCCCAGCTCTAAGGACAGAGCAGCCAGAGGCTTTGCTAGCAGAAACTCCAGCCAATTTCCTCCACCCATCCATGCTTGAGTCAAAAGGCAGCAGCTGTATCCCTCACAGCTCCTCTCCTGCTCTTGTGGTCCTCTTTATTGGAGCCATGGGAGACCTCAGCACTAAATGTCTGCACCATGGTCTGCACAGGGCCTTAATGACAGACTGAGCTGACACCCCAGTGAAGGCCAAGCCCGTTTCATTTTAGCTGCTTGTGAGTTAAGTAGCTCGGATAAAATGAAATCTAGATCAAACTAGCTAGCCGCAAACAGACATTAAATCTCTTCAGAGATTTAGAATAGTTCAAATGCAACTTCATTTCCCTTTTCCCATTTTGGTTTTTGAGTTTGAGGTTCCAGTTAGGATTAGAAGTGGAAATCCTGAAGGCAGCGCTTCCAGCACAATAAGAGAAATCAACTTCAGGCTCTCAAGAACCCTCCTGCTTGTGCAGTAGTTCTACCCCAATGTGCTGACCCAAGAAGACATCCAGATAAACTCAAAGTTTCATATGAAAAAAAAAAAGAAAAGCTTATTTACAAAGAACATTAAGCATCCTTAGAGATAATAGACTGGGGCACAGGTAAGGAGGGATAGCTTAACCACAGCCAGTTGCTGTTTATGATTAGTAAGCAAATCAATACAAGCCTGTCTGTGACTCACTTCTTGGACACTGAAAAGAGCCAGTCCCAGTCAAAGTGATGGGCACTTACATATTGCCCCTCATTATCCAGCTATCGCGAAGGATAGAGTCGAGGAGATATTTCAGACCGCAGACCCAGGCGTTGCACAGATGTGGGTTGTAACATTTCACTGAAAGCACACAGGGAGGAGGACAGCTTTCTGGAAGGTGATCAAGTCCAATATAGCAACTGAGAGGCTAAACATTTGGCCATGTAGTGGGCTTCCAGGAGGTCACCTCGGATCATCTGGCCCTGAGGTCTCCTACCTGCCTCTGTTCAGCATGGACAGCTTGACATCCAAATTTGGGTTGTTAAAAATGTGAAATCAAATATCTGATACACATTTTGAAAGATTACTATTTACATTTTAATGGATTTTTTTTAATCCAAATGGGAGCAGTTTTCACCTCCTGGGTAATTCAGAAGATGATGGATTTGGTGAAAAAACATGGCAGACTCAGAAAGATGTGAGATGTGATTGGTGCCATGTGTGGCAGAGTCTCTGTGGGGGAGTGTCTGTGTGCACTTGCAGGCATGGATTGCTGCATGGTGACGGCCAGCTTGCCACACGCCCCAGCGCTGTGTCTCACCCATACAGAGGAGCGGGTGAGAGGCCAGACCCCACGGGACAGGGTGGGCACAAGAGACCAGTGATTCTGCGGAAGAGCAAGGAGCCTACTTTGGAAAGCCTATCAGAGCCCTGCTTTTACTTCAGTCTGTCTCCTGTCTGTAATGTCCTCTGTGTGTAGCCACCCTGAGTGTTTCTGTGTATTGACGTCTTTGGGCATCTGTAGGTACCTACACACACAGAAAGACACCATTGAGCCGCAGTAGGCTTGGGCTCAGGCCTGGAAATGAGTTAAGCCTCAGCTTATCAGTGCCTGGATGGTCCCATCAAAGCAAGCCCTGGGTACGAATCCCAGGCTCCACAGGCTGGGTCTGGGATTTGGACCCTGTGTGCAGAGCTGTGAGCCTGGCAGAGGGATTGCTCCATGGGGGACACAGCCCTGCAGCAGGACATGCCTCCTTCATTAGCCCCAATGCGGGTGGGATGGGAAATCATCGTGTGTCTGTTTTGGGGGTACTTTTCAGGAGCCTGGCAGGAAGATATTCCTGCCATCAGACAGCACCTCAGACCTTTCCAAAAAGTTTCCGAGGGCCACTTTTGTGAAGGGATTGGGACAGGGTTGCATGTCTCTTATCAGCATGCCTTGAGTCCCTCTGCTCCTGTGATAAGCATCACCTTGAGGCACTGGCAACGGAGCTCATGAACCCAACGTGTCACGAGAAAAGAGGGCTCACATGAGAAAAGAGGGCAGGGGGTTGAATATGCCGTAGAAATGCATTTGATATGTTTGTAAAGACAGAACCACACAGCATACTTTTTCATGTGAAGGTAGAAATTCAAGATAAACTAGAACATTTTTCTGACACAGTCACTACCGCCATCCACTATACCTACTATGTAAATAAGTGTAGTGTAATTTAATAATCCTGCAGCTCCTAACCTTTTAATGAGTTTCTCAGAAGACACAGACTGAAACCAGCCTCCCCAGATTAAGGTTTTTGATTAAAACCACATGGATCGGTTTGATCTCCTCTCTGTTCAGCATAGGGGGCCAAATCCAGCCCGCTGTTATCTGCTGTGAAGGCAGCTGGCCCGCTGAGCAGAGCACGGTGTCAGGTCAAACACAGGCAGTACCCCGCGCTGGGCTTCAAAGGCTGCGAGCGGGGTCTGAGTGACACTGTGTGCTGAAAGCAGTGCCGAAAGCAGTGCAGGCAACGCTGGAAAAGCTGGAAGTGCCTGATACATCCCAAGGGAGGCCCTAGCTGGGGAGTAGAGATGCCTTTCAGTAGTGTCACCGAGTCACTGGTCCCTGGGAAGACCCCAAAAACTAAGAAAAGGCAAATGCTTTTTCCTGATTTCCACTCTGTACGAGAGGAGCTTGGCCTCAGCTGTGTTTCTCTGAGGCATTTCCCAACACAGAGCTGGGCATCTGGGTATTGTAGAAGGAAAAGGCCAGTTTTGCTTTAAGACCCAGCAGAGAGGCCTTTCAGAGCGCTGCCTCTAAGCCTTGCTCTCTAGGGGTGAGCAATGGTGGGCAGCACGCAGTGGTATTTAAGTTAGTCCATCCTCTCGATGCCAGAACCATCTCTGTATCCAGCAGAAACATTTGAGCCATAAGTAAAATTTTGGGCACTGCATATCTGAGTGTTTAGTATTTCCAACTAGGGAATTATCAAACTATCTTGCTTATTTTTCCAGGCAGCTGCAGGTATAGAGCTACTCTGTGCCAAGCATGCATATAAACCCATTAGGGCTTTCTAATGTTTCATGCAGAGGAGAATAATGGAGGAGCTGTAGCTAGCAATTGTAATGCCAACCTAAATGCTTTTAAGCTAGGAGACAGTGCTTCATTAATTTTCATGTCAGCAGAATCACAAGCAAAGAAGTTTAAATACTCTTCAGAGAGGTGAGATTCAAGCATTAGTCAACATCTAGAAGCGGGGGCGAGAAGGGGCTGTGGTTTTTCATTTTGCATACGTTTGATGGTTTCTCCTTTCCTTCTTGCATTTCCACCGATTTCAAACTGTCAGCTCAGCTGAAGGGATACTTCTCTGTGTTTGATATGTCTGCTAGTTGGCTGATTGGAGTCCCTTCCCAAAACCAATTTCCCTGGAGAAACCAGGCACAGGTTGCGTTTTGCCTACTGTAATTAACGATGCACTAGATCTCCCCCGTTTGCTGTGCCCACATCCCCATGGTCCACTGTTCTCCTCATACAGGTTCTCTTGCAGACTCCACGTCTCTGGTTGAGCACGCTGTAGCAGTAGGCGTGTGCAGTGAACACTTGCACCCACTTCATTTACACAGCGGCAGTGAAGCTGTGTGGCTGATATCTCACTGCTTTCACCCTGCTGCAACCCCTCTGCCTTCACGGGATCACCCCAGCCTAACGCCAACATCGCTGAGAGCAGAAGCTGGCCTGTCCTTCCTGCACACCCCTGCTCACTACCGTTAGCCTCGCATGAGCGGTATCTCCTCTAATGGACATTGCATGGGTTACTGCACTGAGCATGACAGTGTTGTTGCATGTGTTTCAAAGCGTTGTCAACTTTATCCCAGGCTGTCCTTGTATGTGTCCCCCCAGGAGAAGTTTCTTTCTCGTCTGTTAACCTGGCTTCAGGGATGTAGTGCATCCTAAATGAACAAGGAATTTCCTATAGCTCCCTCATCCCGAGTCAAGTTAAACCTATCCCAAGTTTTCTGAGGAACCAGTTGACCAGGCACTGGCAGAGTGTACAGACACAGACCTCTGAGACACTTTCAGACAATAAAACAGACCCACCTTGATGGCCGGGTGATTCCTCCTTACTATTTGTGTATCCAGCCCACGTAAAGAGAGCGCTGTGTTGCTGACAGGCAGCCTGGAAGCTTTTCTGTTCAGCAGCTTTACAGTGAAAAATGCCTTCTTGTGATTATGCTTCAGTATTATACAAGTAGTTTATAAAATATAATAATCACCTGATCTTTTACTGAATAGTTAAGCAATGGCTGCATTTGGGCACGTTAGAGAGTAGTTGCAGTCACCTGCAGCCTCTTTTCCTTATGTACTGCTAGCCAGTGTATTCACACACTGCCCATCACTGCAAACGTTGTTCTGAGATCCATTAATCAACCATTAGTCAGTAATAAATAGTCCCTTAATATAACTTTTGACTATTTGGGGTATTCTCGGACTTCCCAACAAACTGAATTTTTGCATTCCCAAGAAGATACTTAAAAAAAACCCAAAAAATATGTCGTAATCCTGAATACACATGAAAGCACATAGTACAGACTTAGGTAAACATTATACTGCAATGTTTTTATTATTACTTTTTAGACACGTTGGAAGATTAGCCAAGCTCAGTAGCAAAGACAGCCTTACCAGTCCAAGATGACTGGTAGGACTAAGGCACATGAAAGCAACAGAAAAATGTAGTAAAAACCAATTGTGCTTGCTTTCATCTTGTTTTTCCACACCCATTAGCAGAAAAAATAAGTCTAGGTGACCCTGGTCAGAAGGAAATGTTTTTCAAATGCCTTCGCTTTTAACTACCAGAAAAAATAGTAGTTGAAAGAGAGCAGCAGATTCAGTTTCCCTTTATCCAATTTGTTTTAGGGTTTTGGACTCTAATCTGGTATCAGTTGCACTACCAAAAAAACCCCAACCCACATTTCCAGAGTCACTCCATCTGAAAGATATTAGCAATACAAGAGGAGTGAAAGATGTATTTCAGGGAGGCACTGAGTACTTTTGAACTTACTTCCCTCCTTATTTTTAAGGTGAAACAACTCCTTTTCCCCAGCTCCTCATGCATTTAAAGCTGAATTTCCTGAAACATTTGCAAAAAGACCCTCCCTGTTAAGAACAATATTGCTCTGACTTAGTATGACCTAACATGTCCACTTGCAAAATCTACAGTAATGCTGACTTTGGCTTTAAGTACATTTTTTGATTATTTACATTTCTTAAGTTTGAAAAGAATTTGACTCCATGCAAGTGCCCACAGCTCTCTTCTGGTCACAGTCTAATTTAAGAGACACACGCAGTAAATACAACTCAGTCACAGGGCAGTATCCAAAGACTCTTCCTGGAACAGCCCTGGGAACTTGGTCATGGGCAGAAAATTCCCCATTTCAAAGAGAAGACAGGAGGAGTCATGACCAGAGGCAGAGATATAAAATTCATGTGGTCAAAGCCCAAATGTTTTTTTAGATGGAACCATGCCTTTGTTTATATATTTCCAGAGGACCTTGTGCTAATACTCTCCATAGAGACAGATGCTGAACACCCCGCTCCATTGCTGTTGATGCTCTCCTGTGTGCTACTAACCCTCACGCATGTGCCCTACTCTGCCACAGGCATTGCTATGTTTTCTTTAGACCTTTAAAACACACCAAAAGTCTTCTGTCACAGAAGCTGAGCTCAGGTTATGTTCTTTTCTTACATGACACATGCCTGACATCAGCAGGATTAGGAGAGATGCATATGAGAGACCTGCCCAAAGCTGTTCCTCTAAACCGGAGCTGAAGCTTTGCTGGGTTTGAAGCTTTTCTCTTGGCTTTGGGTCTCATTTCCATCCTGCTTCTCAACTTTTCTGGTTTGTGACGAGTCCCATTAAGTGAAGAAGTTGTCCTCTGGCCTGAGACCGAGCAGTAAAGACAGAGAGCACTTGGGAGAAAAAAGGACCTGGTTGTCAAAGCTGTGGGGATCCCTTCTGCAGGCACAAGAGGTTTGGCTCAGCATGGTAGCCCCACTGCAGTTCTCGAAGGCCTCACTGCTGGGTAGAATCACTTTGCCATTTCATGTGGCTTATTTAAATCAGTTCCCCCACAGGCTTTGCCTGCATCCAGGTGTAGGACATGACCCATAGGCCACATTGTGATGGCTGCCAACCATGCAGCAGGGCCTGTGTTCATTGCGTTGCCTTTCTTTCTCTTTTTCTACAGAAGCCCAACGCAGGCCTTACTACGCTGACTATTCCCCAGCACGGAAGTACATTCACACCCTCTGTACCAGCCACTATCTCGACCTCTTCATCACCTTCATCATTGGGGTCAATGTCATCACTATGTCGATGGAGCACTACAACCAGCCAAAGGTAAGAGACACCCATCAATAAGTCAGTTGTGAAACACAGCGGTGTGGGGTGGCAGAGGACCTGAGGACGATACACTTTTCCCTTGGGATACCATTGACCAGTCTGCAGCCAGCCCTGCTTCCCTGGGATCATTCCCTATTGTTTGAAAGCCTCAGCAGGCTCCAGGCTCAGCATTGCAATCCATCTAACTCTAGGCCAGATGGGAGACATTTGCCTCAGCCAAACGCTTGATTTCCCTCTTCTTGCATTAAAAAACAGAATAAGGCTAATGGAGAGTGAACTAAACTTTTACTAGGAAAAGACCAGTCCAAATATTTCCTCTCCTGATCCCAGACATGACTGACCCTTACACTGTAAAACAGTCCAGAGTTTTAGAATATTCCACTGCCAGATAGAAACATGTAGTTAATGAATGTAGAGCAACTTTTCCTCAATGAATTTAGAATAAACCAACTGTTAAGTACAACCCTTCTTTTCCTTATGTATCATTCTTTCCAAAGAAAACCTTTGGCATAAATCATATAGCCTGTCCATTTGCCGCATATATTAATCTTCCATCGCATTATCATTCATGGAGCTCTAGGCTCAGTGTTTACTTTCCTAGTATTGCATGGTCTGCCGGATAACCTGCAAATGCCTACTGGAAGCTAAGCCAAAGGGGCACCAGGCCTGTGTGTTTCACACCAGCTGACTCTGTGCTGTTCTGCCCCCATAATTCCTTCGCATAACAGCCTTTGGTTCGCATGTCAATGTTATTTATCCAGATTAGCTCTTATTTATACTTGGTTTATGTTCATGTAAAACATAGTGTTGTAAAGCTGAATGCAAACCATCACAAATGATAGGAGAATTCAGGCTCAGGCAGTGCCCTTCAGATGAAGTAGTAAATTGCCCCACATGCTTTTAAGTTGCCATTTTATTTTAGGCACTGGAACAAAAATAGGGATAGTGGTGCATCAAGGAATGCTAACAGCTGAAAAAATTTCAGCTCTTGTTCCCAAAAAATCAGTGCATGGTCACCCCACATATCTGGGGTCACCAAAGCACAGATATCACACAAATGTGACGAGGAGAGCTTTCCTGTGGCCTGAGGCTTCCTCTGTCAACAAAGCAGGCACTGCTTTGCAGACTCCTCTATTGCATCTTATTTCCAATTGTGTCTGTTTTGATGTTCGCTGTTACCATTTTTTTATTGTAAGAAACCTATATCACTGAATTTCACTGAATTTTTTTAGAGTTGGAAGGGACCATATAGATCACATTTAAGTAAATTTCCCTTCTCTCTCTCCTCTCCCCAAATCCCTACCCAACCAGAGCTGTTTCACTCTGCAACTGTCTATTTTAAGGTCCCAGCAAGATTCTTTTGCTATTGTTGGCCTACAGTTTGAATGAAATCCATTGTAAACACTCATCATCCTAAAGTATAAACACTGTGGATTCCTGACTTCCGAGAGCAGCTCTATAGAGAGCGTGAACATTGCACCAAATATGGGCATACTTTGCCCAGCTCTAGAGATGTCACATTTTTCAAGAAGGCAAGATTTAATCCATCTCCAACATTATTTATTTTTCTGAGTGTTTTAAGCAAAACCATTGTCGTAAGGATTGCCATGCTGGAATAAAGAAATGATCCGTCAAGTCTTTTATTCTACCAAAGTCCAGGCAGTTCGGAAGAATTAAAGTTTATTAGGGGAAGGGGTAAAGTTTTCTCTCTGTCCCAGACTCTGAACAGTTTATGCATTGAAGTTGGAGGATTGATAGCTCTTGTTATTTGTAGCACAACTAGCGTTAGTGCTTATGAGGTTTTTGTTAGCATCAGTGTCTAATTCTTTACTGAGTTTTGCTGTGTGTTTAGTGCAGTTTTGTAAGTGAGCTCTGCAAGCCATTATGACTTGACTTCTTACATGTCTGTGCCTATACCACCTTGATGCCTGCCAGACCCTCTGCAGGGGCTCTAGGAAAGGATATCTTGGGCTGGTCTAACTGGTGTCTCTCATTTCAGTCCCTGGATGAAGCCCTGAAGTACTGCAACTATGTGTTTACCATAGTTTTTGTGTTCGAAGCAGTTCTGAAGTTGGTGGCATTTGGTTTTCGAAGGTTCTTTAAGGACAGGTGAGAATATTTGAAACTCCTGTGCATTTGGGGTAGAGCAGTAGTGACCTAGTTTCAAAGCCAGATGCTGGGTAAATGTAGCATCACTATGATAGTACTACATGCTGTGTGCAAGGAAGAGCAAAGGGCTGTCTCTCCATGGGTGCAAACTTTATAGTGTAGGAACTAAAAATTCTAAGAACTGCCCGTACTACTTTGCAGAGGGAATGCAGGAAATATTACAAAGTTCTAGGTACATGCTTTCCCTCAGTATCTGCCTCTCCCCCACTGGCTCACCTTAGAGGTCAGAAGAAACCTGTTGGTGTCAATCCAGTCCTCAAAAGGACTGGCAACCTAAGGTCACAGAGTCCTGAAAACAAGTCTGCTTTGCAATCCAAACCACTCCTTTGGTAGACTGCTGGATTTGCAAAGCCTTTGGCAAAGACAGCGGTAGTTGTGCCTTCAGATCCCAGCTACAGAGACCTATGGATCTTACTCTGCCTCACATTTAGCCAGAAGCAAATATGTGTGAGAGCACATTGTGGCCTGGCAACTTGCTGGGGAGCAGGGTAAGATTGGACACTTTTCCACAAAATCAGCTTATTTGCCTCATTTATCCCGACTGAGTGGTTGGAAGCTGCTATGAGATAAGCAATATTACTTATGAGGGAAATTGTGTAGTAAAGACACTCAGCCTCTTCACATCTTACTGTCTTTCTAGTGCTGGTGCCGAAGGCCCTCTACAAGTGTTAGGCTATTAATCAATGAAGATACTCAAGTGGAGTAATTCAAGAGACAGGTGACATAACATAGCAGCTGTATTGCATCACATTAAAGGTCCCTCTAGCCTAGTATCTTGTCCCCATGAGCGGCTCCAAGATGATAGCAGGGGGATGATAGGGACTGGGAAGTAGGCAGGAACACCTCCCAGTCACAGTCTATGGCATCTTGTGGCTCAGAGGGCATCTGTGCCAGCTGCAGTGAGTTGATTTTCTACCTCGTAGATCATGAGCCCACATATGAGAGAGGAGAGGCATTTGGGATTTGCTTGTGCTTGTTCTTAACAATTAATTTTCTACTTTTGGGTGCTTTTTAATTTTTGTGTCCTTCTTCTCTTTGTCTGTTAGGTGGAATCAGCTGGATTTGGCCATAGTTCTCTTATCAATTGTGGGAATCACGCTGGAGGAAATTGAGATGAATGCTGCACTGCCCATCAACCCCACAATAATACGCATCATGCGGGTGCTGAGAATAGCAAGAGGTATGGCCTGCTCCATAGGTCTTCAGCCATCACTCCAGACGTGTCAGGAAATGGTTTGGCCGTTTATTCTTCTAGTCTTGATGTTTCAGTTTGATTTGAGGACAGTTAGGTGATGAGGCTCCAAAATGTCAATTCAGAGACAAGCTAAGTGGAGTTCCATGGATGTTTGCAGTGGCATCTTAGATTGGTCTCTAATTCAAACCTGGGATCACAGACCTTTTATATTCATACCAGACAAGAGCAGGATGACGTGGAAAAGGGAGGATCAGAGCCTGAGATGATGCTCTTCACTGATAAAGTGTCTCCCCATCACTCTCCCATTTTCCTGGTAGGGCACGCTGGAGTTCTTCCAGCTTTTGATCTGTTTTGACTGATGTCCTTAATATTAATTGGTGGGGGAAGTAGTCAGGATGTTCAGATGTTCTGTGGGCCTTGCCAGGAAGCAGTGAGCTTGCCATCTGTATGAATAGATGCAAGAGAGATATAAACCATCCCTACAATATCTGAAGCTAGATTTCCTTTATGGCTTTTGCTTGAAATATTTCCCAGCCCCGCTGACCAGGATTTGATTCTCATTGTAGTGCTGAAACTGCTTAAAATGGCCACCGGGATGCGAGCTCTCCTGGACACAGTGGTACAAGCGCTTCCCCAGGTAAGCCCCCAGACTTCATCCATGCCCAGCTTGTTCTCCTTGGTGGACTATGCCTATTGGACCTGGGGACAGCTCTGTGCCACCGTGTTTGGTGGGCACTGAAAGCCATCTGGGAAGGCTTTCTTTGCTGCCACCAGTGACTTGGTAGCAGAGTTTTGCGTGGCACATCCTGCTCACATAGTGTGTGTTAGATGGGAGAAACAATGATAGAAAAAGAGTTAACAGAGAGCCAACTGCTGTAGGCAGAGCTCTTAAAAAACAGATTTCACTGGCAAGTTCAGGAAACACAAGGATAGACAGAGAAAACTGTTGGGGAAAGCATTGGAAGTACACAGCTTCCAGCTCAGCAGGCTTTTTTGTGAGACGGGAGCAACCATGTTTATTGACGCCTATTGACAGAGGAGCTGCAATGTCCCCCCTGTTTAAAAGGCAAACAGGGGGGACATTTCTGAGTGTTAAAAGCTTGAAGTGGGGTCTCAAGTCTCCATATTCTCATGAGCTGCAAGAGGAGCAATGATCCAGCCAATCTTAATGATATTTGATAGGATCTTTCAAGTGTCCATTTCCTGGGACCACATTTTTATGGATGCATTTATTTGAAAAAGAAGGAAAGAAACTTTTTGCTGACTTGCACTCCCCCCTCAAAAAGATCTAAAGCACATCAGAAGGATTCCAAGAAGTTTAGGGTTCCTTAGTTTTTAAAATCTTATGCTATTTAAGGTCTGTTCTGCTAGTTTGTGCGTATGATGATTTGAGTCCTAATCTTTCAGTCTTTAGAGTTAGTTCAGTTGCCTACACATTCCAGTTTCATATATCACCAGGATCCTGTATCCCACCAGACAGTACTGGTAACATTTGCTGCCACACTTTACCCAAAAGTGAGTACCAATATGAGGTGCCAGGCCATCAAGAATGAGGCAGAGCAACTCTGCTGGCAATTCAGAAGCAGCACTTTTAGGATGCACATGCATGGTCAGACAAGTCCTTAGTTGTCAACCCCTCCAGAACATCCCACAGCTGAGTTGCTGGAAGGAGCTTTATGAGTAGGACCACTCCATTCTGTGTAGAAGGCAGTGTGGTGTGCACTGAGATGAACTGGGAGAGTCAGGCCTCCCTTCTCCCACCCCAGTCCCATAGACACAGGGAGACACACCATGGCAACACACCATGGCGGGCAGTCACATCATCGACTTCAGCTCTCTGCAGAGGGATCACATCTCAAAGGCAGGATGATGGCACTGTGGCTTGGCCAAAAGCACACACCGTGTGGACATCTCTTCCAGAATATGAGTGACCATATGAGAATCAGTAGAACTAGTACACGTAATTACCCAAATATACCCCTATGAGTCAGTTGCTAAGTACAAAGAAGCCCATATCTGTTCAAAATGAACAGGAAAACAAGGGGAATTTCTTTTTCTTGGAAAGACCTATTTACTTTTCATCACTGCCATAAAGATGTTTCTAATCTGAGACATTTGCCCCTTGGTATTCAGATTTCCTTTTCAGTGATGGATTTTGGCTGAGACTAAAGGAAGGAATTTACCAACCTGACCCCTGTTTTGGCATTTCAAGAAAGCATTTGATTTGTGTCTATTTTTTTCCTTTCGAAAGCATTGTGATTACAGAGCATATTTTCACTTTCCCCTTGTTTTCTCTCCCCCCCAAACAATAGGGTGGCTGCAGGCCAGGCTTTTTGTTTCCTTGGGGTGTTTTTGCAGTTTACATTCAAAACAAAGTCTCTTTTAAAGGGAAATCCCTAGGGATATTCCAAGCAGATCTTGCCCAGATAAAAATGCCATTGTGTCATCCAGTGAAATTCAGAAAATAAGAAAGGAAGTTTGGGAAGAGCTCTCCAAGAACAATCACTCTTCATAAAGCTACAGCTTTAATTTCAAAAGTAGGGGAACAGTTCCCACCCCGATTAATTTAGAAGCCTAAAACCACAGCTGGAAAATCCTCATTGAATGTGTCTGCTAAGTGACAAGAAAAATGAATTTGATGTTTATTCATTAAGGTTTGGGGGAAATTCTTTGTCTTGTGTATGTAGACTGTCCATTTATGGGCTTACCATGAGAAGGTATTGTCATTGCAGTACACTTTCTTTCTCTTTTGGGTGATTTTCATCACTTTCCTATTTGTTTTTATTCAGCAGCAGATATAGCTTGAGCAACACTTAGAGAACCAACTATCACCAGACTTTGGGGAATGTTAGCATTTTGATCCAAGACTGAAGCTGTCACAGTATGGGCTTAGTCTCCCCTTCTGGAACTTCAGACTGACCTTGAGCTGCTGTTTTCAATGCAGGAAGATTTCCTACCCTACTGCATCCTCATTGCCTGGTAACCTCGTGTCAACCAGTTCAGAGATCTTCTCCTCCACCATGTCTCTGAAAAAACAGAAATGGAGTAGAAGAGAACAAATGAGGAGAGGCAAGAGAGGCAGAAAGAATGGTCAGGGAAAGACCTCAAAATGTCACCTTCTTTGCCCACTACCTCCATGCCCTCTTAGTCCCAGGAAATATTTGGGATGGTGTGAATCAGTCATCATGTTCCTGCCATAGGCCATCTGTGCTTGTGCAGCACTGGCTCTTTTACCCACTGCTGTGCAGTCTTGAGGCAGTGTCTCCTTTTCAAAAGTTTTCCAATTTCACAGGTGGTTGAGCAAAAGGTTGAACAAGTAGTGGGGCCATGGTCACCTAGAAAGGCACTCCCAGCCTTAGCTCTGAAGGTGTACCCTCATGGCACCCTCTTTTGGAGAACAAATGAAATCTGCCACGGTCTTTAAAGTGTGAAGTGCTAGAATTAGCTACACTGGTGTAAACTTGAAACAGATCGATCCACTGCTTTAAACTGAGCAACTAAAAAGAGCTGAGCTGGCGTGACCAGCACTGACTTCATCACTTAGGCATTACCAGTCGTAATTAAGCCAGTTCAGTGCTGCCGTTCAAAGACCAAAAACTCCCCTGTGATACCTGTTCTTAGCCCAACACAAACCACACAGCTCTGCACGGAACTTCAACATGTCTTTTAAAAGCCACCTGGCCTTGTTTTAAGGATGCAAAGTGTTAGGGAATTGGCCATCCCCTACTGATGAAATACATTCTTCCAGTAGATGTTTAGTCTTTCTGCTAAAATAATCTGGTGGTTTTAGTCTGAATTAGCCACGTTTGTTTTTTCATTGGATGTAATTTTGCTTTTTATTCTTCTAGAACTTTTCCTTTTTGGAGCAATAAGAGATAAAATGATCTCTTGCAGTCTGGCAAACAGAAGAACATTGAACTCCTTTAATGTCTCAGTATGAAGCAGGTTTTCAAGACCTGTTTCAAATGTTTTCCTCTTCTTTGTGAGCTCTGGCCCCCTATATAATGAATTATACCACTCTTATGCTTCTGCTGAATATTCCCTTGCTTATACATCTGGTGGCTGCATCGGTTTTGTAAGCAACGTCTGCTCTGTAAGACTCCTATTTGATGGTAATCAAATCAAATTAGTCCTTTTCACATCCCCTGCTTTCCAAAGTACAATTCACCCTTTCTGTAGCATGGCCCGAACTTCGGATTTGTAACTTTGCATTTGGCTGGGTTAAAATGCTCATTGTGTAAGTGAATTCACAATACTGAGCAGCCCAGCTCAGTCTGCACAGCACTTCCAGTATCGCTTGCCAGTAAGAAAACCTGCAGTCAGTGCTAAGCTGCCAGTGCTCTTCCTGATAAAGAGAACAATGTGGAATCCAGTCCAGTTGCCATCCTGGCTCTGCAGGGCCAACAATAGTAAAATGCGGAACTTTCTTATCAAGAGATCTGGGTTCCTTTTTCTTCTTCTTTCTCACGTGGTCTGTGGGTGGCATATTAATTAAATGCAGAACTGTACAGTATACCTCCTCTTTGTCTTCAAAGCTTTGAACTCCCCCCAGATAGACTCTGTGCCAAGAAAAAAAGTGAAGAACTCCTCGTTCTATCAGTGCCCTGAAGGACGGAGTCTGTAGTTTGCTCTTGTCCAGGAGTTTAACTCTTAATGGAGCTGTAATTCCTGTGCTTATCTCACCTTCAGCTCTTGAAGAGGTTTTTTGATATTGTGTAACAGCAGTGGCGGCCCTACTTTTGCCAAACACTGAAAACCCACAGTGATTGTGAAGCTCAGAGAGCAAGAATAGAAATGTCTTACCAGCAAGCATTGCAGATGAGACAGATTCTGGAAGACAGGGGTGTGTGTGCAATGCTCCACACTGGAAAGAAGTGCAGAGATGCCTGAGAGATTTGAGTAGTGAAGCAGAAATCATTAGGTAAAGAAGCCACCATTCTGATGGCTGTTAGTACTGGTCTCCGTGGGGCTGAGTGGATACAGGGAAAGGGAAGCTCATTCAGTTCAGTTGGTGGTCTTGTGGTTGCACCAATGAGATGACTTTAGCCTCCAAGGTTGTCTGTCTGTGTCTTTCCACTAGTCCTGGAATTCACACAGATGGCCTCCGTTTTCCAAGCAGACAAATGTGTTCATTTTCTCTTGGGTCTAGTGCATAAATTACACTGTGTTTTCCTGCTGCCAGGCTTATTGCTTTGGCTGGAGAGTGCTGGAAGGAAGATGAGTAGGACTCGTGTCCTTGGAAAGGATTGGCAGGGACTTAGGTTTATGCAAAATTGCTCTTGACAGGCATCCCAGGGAGGTGTGTGCATTGCCTGCATGGACAACTGAAATGCCAAGGTGTGGGCTAGTGATGCAGAAATAATTGATGTCAGAGCAGGAAGAGGCACAAGAGGAACTGTAATGTGCTTCAGCCAACCATTGCAGGAGTGGGGCAGCAGAAGACATGTATTTCATCAATGCCTCTTCCAGAGCAGGGAGAGTAGAGATCAGCAGAATCCAGAGGGATTTGGGTAGAATCACACAGCTGACAGCGCAAGAGGAGTGATAGTGCCCAGGTGGCCGGTTTCCTGTTGTACATGATAAATGCAACACGTTCGCATACCAAGCTAACCCAACCTGGCATGGTTGCTTTGTGTCCCAGTTGCCTGCAGATGTGGGTTTTTTACTTAGTGACATAGGTCAGAGGTTGAACTCTGATGGGACATGCAGTGGTGATTAGCTACTGCAGTCTCACATAAAGGGAGGTAAAAAACCTAATAGCAATGATGTCCACAAAGACCTAAAGTAGAGACATCCTCCCCAGGCCACGCAGGGGCAGTGGGAGAGGGGTTTTGCTGGGTGTGTGGAGAGAAGGGTCACTTTCCTTGTCGCAGAGCAGGGTTATTCCAGGGTTTTTGCAATGGTAGATCACAGATCCAGCTGGGATGCACCGTGGTAAAGGGTGGTAGTGCTTCACACAAGGACTCTCTGCTCCTCTAGGTGGGATGGAGGACTCTGCCTCTCTCCCCACAGCATCCCTCTGTCTCAGGCACACGGACACTATTGCCAGCAGTGTATGACAGCCAGGATGCCAGAAAGTGAAGGTCGAGGAGGAATCGCACCAGTGTCTCTGTCTTCTCTTGTGGCTTCTCTGAGGCACTTTAGGGCACCAAGAACATCTTCAAGATGTTCTTCATCTCTGCTTCATTCCCTACAGGCCACAGCCTCCCCTCAACACTGGAGCCACAGCAAACGATGGATAGCCCCTGGCTGCCGGACAGGCGTTATCTGTAATTTTCTCTGCCCAGCCAAAGGCACTAGCCCAAGTCAGGGGGAGTCTGATAGATAAAGAGAGCATGGGCTGACCTGTTCAGTGCTGCTAGAGCAGAACCACCTCTCAAAGCCTGCCTGAGTGACCGGCTGCCAAAGATGAGGTTACTGACCAGAGCTGGATCTCTGTCCCTGATGCAGAGTCCAGCACAGGCATCCCAGCCTTTGGCTGCTGGAGAAAAGTGCCTGGATGTGCTCCTGCCCCCTCCCGTTCCTCCCAGCAGCATGATTCATGCACGGTCTTTTTCTTATCTGGTCTCAGTAGATCTCAAAGTGCTTTAAAGACATTAATTACCTATCCGCAAGGGTATTACAAATGGGTACGTTGAGTTACAGGAGAGGAATGACTCACTCAAGGTCACAAACACACATCCAGTCTGCCTTCTCTGCTACTCAGCAGCCGCTGGCTGACCTCACTGCCTCCACCCCAGCCCATCTCTGAGAACATGCCTTGGGTCCTACCGCTCAGGGTTGGTGAAGGGCATGGGCTGAAGAGGACCTTCCTTTCCTTTCCTGAAGGACATGTACCAGAGAGCCATGGGCTACCATTGACAAAATATTAAATCTGGCACTGGCTTGTACTGATTCAGTAGAGTCAGAAGCTGCACAAATAGACCAAGCAGTTTTGCTGAAGCACCTAAGCAAGAGGTGAGCCATTTTGCTCAGCCACATTCTCTTGGGCATCAGGTGTTTGTGAACGGCTGAGAAAATCATGCCCTCTCCAAGCTCACAAGCCACCAACTGCCTGCACATATCCATGTGGATGCTACATCTGCAGGGGGTGGTCACAGCAGCAGGCTGTTCTTGTGCACATAGGGAGCAACCTGCTGCTTAGCTGACACTCCAGGGCAGCTCTGGATGTCTAGATACAGGTTGGGATGGAGTTTAACAGTAAAAGTCATACCATCACCCTTCCCAGGATCTCTGGCTTGCTGCTGTCTCCCACATCTCTTTTTCGTGTAGCCACGTTTCCACATCAGTCAGATGCTCAGTCACTTCCTGAGAGATCCTGCATATCAGCTGAGCCTCAGAACTGCCCATGTGTCTGCTGTCAGCCAAGGGCACATGCGACCTTAGACACCAGCAAACACCACCTTAGCAAACATGCTTCTGTCAGCATTTTTAGAGTATGCCTATGGCTCAGGTGCCTTGAGCCTATGCAGCAAACCCGTGAGTGTAAACTGGTCTTTGAAGGACTAGTTATGAGACATGTTGGTTCAGTAATGTAATTAGTCACGATCTTAAATACCGGATCATTTACAAATGCACATTAGATAGTAGACAAATTGTTTATGAGCAAATGTCAGCTCATAACATGCTTTGCATGTTGAGAGATAGATAATAGTTTTGACTGATAACCTGGTAATAACTTTGATGTTAGTCTAAATTCTTTGGAATTTCACCAATGGCAGAAGTTTCCAGGCTGATTTATTAGGCATTAAAATAGCAGTAAAATTTTCAACTTATAGTCGTCTTTGAAAAAAATTCCAAGACCCTCTTCTGCAGTGCTACAACATCAGACTTTAATTTACACTCAACCTAGAAAACTTGTTTATCACTTTTATTTTCCTTCTCTTTAATTATTTGCTCATTTGCCTCCCCGGCAGCATGTGTATGCATTTGCTTATGGGCCTGTTTTCCTGTATTTTCTAATTTGTAGTCATTTTGCAGACTGCCTTCTAATGTCTTACAAACCACCAGTGGTCCAGCAGATACGGGTTAGGAAGCACTATTCCAGAAGACAGTACATGCAGATGAAATAATCCAGACCAACCATCCACATCACTGTATTATCTCTATTATTCCCGGGAGTATGATAATAATGTGTAATAATGTTAGTGGAATTGCAAAGTTCTATGTGTAGCAGCCAGTTTAGGCTTCACAGCAATTACAGTCTCCACTGGGTGATTTGACTATTCCCACTTCTTTAATACAAAAAAACCTACTTCATAAGTGATAGCTGTGTTAATTTTATGATGACAGGTATCATACTGATAACCTTTCTAATGAAATTAAGCAGCGTGGTCGAAATACCCAGCAGCACTGTGGCTGTGCTGCCTCAGAGAAGAAAGCTGTTTCAAACTGTAGCATTCGCTAGAAGATACCTTGGAGATCGTGAATCCCTTGGCCTGAGTACCTGAGTCACCACCTAGTCCATTTTTATTCAGAGATAAAATACTTGTGACACCATGTCTAATTGGAGAACTCAATCACTCTCTCTCTGTTACAAAACGATAGACACAAGGCATTTAAAAGTGGCAGGGAAGGTAAATGTGACCAGAGTTAGTTGCAGATAAAATGCAGGTGGTTAGCTGGTCAGGTCACTCTGCCTTCATGTTCTCTGCCTGAATCACAAAAAATCTGCTTCAACCCCTCCCGGACCAACAGTCGGACCGGGACCTAACAACCCAATATGGTGATTGACTGCAGTGCAGATAATGGTAATGTCACTGTTAATAGGAACCTTTGTGTTCCCTTTAGCATCGTTGCACTTCTATCCGCACCCCCTCCAGCCACCTTGCAGTGCGTGTTAGTACCTAATAGCAGCACACCACGCAGTGTCTGAACTGCAAGGTGCCTGCGGTGAAGTGTTGGTGTATGGAATAAGGCTTTTCTTTTGAGACATTGAAAGCTAAAATTCAGGTGGTTGTTGCTGAGAAATACCTGTAAAGTGCCAAGGCTAGGAGAGCTTTACATCTTACTGGAGCATATGTTCCTTTTCTGAAAGCCCTCCAGGCCAGTGAAACCTTTGAAAACCAGGCAGTTCCCCTTGTGGCTTGAGACGTCTGTTAATGTCACTGACTTGAAACCCTCAGCCTTTGTGCTCAGTCTCGAACCTGGCAAACAGAAGGGAAAGGCCCTTAAAACTCAAACCAGGTCACTTAAACTACCAGTGCACTGAAGTGCAGTGCTAAGTGCCACTGAGGCTACAGCTACGAGTTGGCCAAGTTACAGATGAAGGCAGCATCCCGGGTAAGTGGAAGGGTGATGGAGAGGCACCAGCCACAGAGACTACTTTGCACGTGGGAGCATCTGCACCTTCCCCCACACAGGAGACTTCTCTGGGTCTATTAAAGCAGAATGGTGAAAGGGGACCAGATTGTTGGAAGCCAGGGGAGATGATGATTCGCCTCTGGTCACCAGTCCCTCTTTTCTTGTGTTTAAAATGTGATGGAGCAATTTTATTCATGACATCAACTTGCCTGACCCTTCTTCTGCTTTCTCCTTGTGTAGGTAGGGAACCTTGGCCTACTTTTTATGCTCCTGTTTTTTATCTATGCTGCCCTGGGAGTGGAATTGTTTGGCAAGCTAGGTGAGTAATGTGCCTGACACAATTTATTTCATCCGGTTGATGTTTATTTGATATCTAGCTGTTTCCTTTCTTCTCTCTCTCATTCTTGGGCCTTCCTTAGCTTCACAGCTCATGGTAGGAAGATTAAGGTTTTCTCTTGATCTCAGGGTCACAGATGACACATGAGGATGTAATACAGAACCTGTCTAATGTGCACACACACACGCATTTAGAGATTTGTCCAACACCGCCCTTGGCTGTAGAGGAACTGTTTAAATATAATTGTCCAGCATGGATTTGTTCACAAAGATGGAAGTTTGCTACTTAAGACAGAACATGAGTCTGCAAAGCTGGATGGTAGTCAGATTCGTGCTGGAGAGATGCCACCGTAAACATGTCCCTCCTCAGAGCTTCCACCACACTCCATTAGTTTTCTGCACTTGGCTGACATTACTCTTCCAGCTGCCCAAATCTCGTCTGTCCATTGTTCTTCTCAGCATCACCTCCCCCTTTCTACATAAATCAGGAAGCATCCACTGGTTCCTGATTGTCTAGCATCATTTATTCCTCCAGCTCGAGGATACTGCATAGCTGATCATGGATGTGTCCACCACTAAAAAGAACATCAGGTGGAGTCAGAGAGAAAACACTATAGCCCTACCCTGCCCAGCTTAGCCAGGCCAAGGCAGTCACTGCCTTTAAACATGCTGTTCAAAGGAGATGTCTCTGCCTTCTCAACGTTTGCATCCCAATTAGAGCTTCAAGAGCATCAGAAGGGCCCTTCCTCCGTGGTGATTTTATGGCTGCCATTAATCCCCTTTATGAGTCCAGCCCTCTGCTCAGATTACAAATGCCTGAAAGCAGAAGATTTCTTTCAACCAAAGACAAATTATTTTTCAGTCTTCAACAAATTCTGGAAAAAAATCAGTTCTGCATCCACCCCAAATTAAATACAGCAGGGTTTATGTTACATGTCTAGATATATAGGTATGTATTGCTTCAGCCATAATATTTACAGAGACATCTTCTGCTGCTCTGAATCCTTTTTGTGTTCCCACACACACACGCCTTGTGAGTGCCACCCCCAGGTAACCACAGCATGTGGTCAGTGACTGGGAAAGCCCCGATCTCATCTGGGGAAAACTGCAAGCTGTCAACATGCCACTTCCCATCCCAATTTAACTGGGAATACTTTCACTTTTTTTTTCCCAATCACTGCTGGTCCACGTCAGCCACAAGAACTGTCAGCATTTGCTCCCCCAAGACTGGTCATTTGTGGAGGTTTTTTTGCTTTTTTGGTTTTCCTTCCTATCTGCCTCTGAAATAAATACCCAATAGTGAAATGCCTTAGCAAGAGACATTGCTGCCTGTCCTAATGAATATTTAATGAGCCTGTGTTTTATGGAAAGACTGATATTTCATATGTTCAATTTACATTCATTAGTATATTAATTCTCAGGGGAAAAATGTCAAATTGCTCCACTTTATCTCAGTGAAATATCTCTCATGGGATATATACCCTGTAAAAAATAATCAAGACAAGGACATAATCAAGAGGATAACAGACAAAGGATACTGTAAAGCTAAACCTAAAAAAATAGGATACTATTTGTTGAGACAGTCCAGCAGGTGCTTGTTTCCACCTCCTTTTATATCTCTTTGTGTTGGCTCTGCCTGTTGGGATAAAGTCAAGGGAATCACAGAACTGTTGGTGAAAAAGGCCTCTGGAGGTCCCCACCCAGCCTCCCACTTGAAGCCCCATCACTAGCTCAGAGTAGCTGTGGCTTTGCTAACCAAATCTTGAAAACTTGCAACAAAAACCTCTCTGGTGACCTCTCCCAGGGCTGTTGGGATGAAAACAGCTTTCCTAATGTCCAACCTGGACCTCCTAAGCCACAATGTGTTGCTGTTCATTATAGCCTCCACTGAGAAGAGTTTGGCCGTATGATCTCTTGCAGCTGCCCTTCAGTAGTTGCAGGCCACCATGAGATCACCGCTTAGCAGTCCTGCTGGGTGCCATGTATCAGTGTGACATATCCCAGGGTCTCACCATGAGGTTTGGGGAGCTGCTCTGAATAAGCACTGGAAAATGTGACTTCACTGATGTGCTTCTGCTTCTCACTCCTGCAGACTGCAGTGAAGAAAATCCTTGTGAAGGTCTGAGCCGGCACGCAACTTTCACCAACTTCGGCATGGCCTTTCTCACCCTCTTCAGGGTGTCAACAGGAGACAACTGGAACGGTATCATGAAGGTGCGTGCAATCTCTGGGTACTTTCTTCTGTCCGTAGATACATAGATTTCAAAAAAATTTAGGCCCCTTCCTTTTAAAACATCAAAATTAAAACTTTCCCATTTAAAAGCCAAGTTTATTTTCAAGGGATAATTTGTCCTAAGTCGCGCCCAACTTGAAACTTCATTCTTTTTAATGTATGTTTTAACTTTGGGGAAACGATGCCAGTTCTTATGGCCGAGAGGAGTAATCATACACTCTGTGAAAGGGGTGAAAGGGGACCAGATTGGTGGAAGCCAGGGGAGATGATGGTTAGCCTCTGGTCACCAGTCCCTCTTTTTCTTGTATTAAAATGTGACAGAGCAATTTTATTCCTGACTACCACTTGCCTGACCCTTGTTCTGCTTTCTCCTTGTGTAGGTAGGGAACCTTGGCCTACTTTTTATGCTCCTGTTTTTTTTCTATTCTGCTCTGGGAGTGGAATTGTCCCTGTGCCTTTGGGACATAACGTAATCCTCCTCTTTGTAGATGATGTAATTCATGATGTCCGTATTTTCTTCTGTCCAATTTGTTGTACCTATAAGCTATTGTGTCTGGGATATGTAATTATATGCTTTTCAGTCCTCTGCAGGTTATCTTTCATGTTTCTGTATTTGAAGCCCAAGCAGAGCCCCAGCCCTTATTAATCCCTCACCTCTGCCCCTCTGTTGCAGGACACTCTCCGGGAATGCACTCGGGAAGACAAGCACTGCCTCAGTTACCTGCCTGTTATCTCTCCTGTCTACTTTGTCACCTTCGTCCTCATTGCACAGTTCGTCCTAGTCAACGTAGTGGTCGCAGTGCTGATGAAGCATCTAGAGGAGAGCAACAAGGAGGCCAAGGAGGACGCTGAGATGGATGCTGAGATCGAATTGGAGATGTCCAGAGGAGCAACCACCTCAGCCACCAGCGGGAGCAGGGGAGGTGCAGTGGCCCCAGAGAGCAGGCCACCCTACAGAAGTCAAGAGACCATGAAGTCTGAGTCAGCGGTGCAGGTGAAGCACCAAGCCCTGGTAATAGTTCACACAAAGCATCTTCTGCTCTTCTTGTGCTCAGAGTAGGGACAGGACAGTTCTTACCAGTCACTGCTGTCTGCTCATGAGGCAGTCAGATCCTGAGTGACACAGAGCCAAAGAGGCAGGAGACAAGGCAGCGTAGGACGAAAGCAGCTTTCCTAGGTTCCCCAAAGCAGAGATGTCACCACCACCTCCACATCCTGAGTCATCTCAGGAGGGCTCCCTGAGATGGAACACTGCTTGAAACGTCTTCTCCAGGGCTAACGCTGTCTTGACAGTATTTCTTGGGGAGGGTTGAAAGTCCATCTCTGGCCATTTTCAGTTCATTCAAAGGTTATGAATTTTAAGTTCAGAAGTATAACAGCCACAGGTCCCTGTCCTGCTCTCCCAGCCAACGCATCGGTCCTTGTCATTTTAGCATGGGTAGCAGCACCAGGGAGAAATCTCATAAAGCCCTGGGAATGCTGGCACTGTCAACCCTGACACATAGAGCAAGCGATAGTGTAAATTCCCGTCACACAGACACAGAAATACTACTGCTCAGGCTCTTTTTAATCCCACTTCGGGATTTCCAGAGGAGCCTCAAGCAAATAGTAGCGCGCAGCTCAGGAGGGCATGTCTGGCACTGGTGTAAGCATGAGTTTCCCGCTGTCTCATGCTTTGCTCAGGGCATGGCTGACTTGGACCCTGGGAATTGTCAGAACCCCTCAGCAAGAAGCTGGAGGTTTCACGTTGATTTTCCAGACACTGCCTGCTCTGTGATTTCTATTAGTCCTCTAGAAAAATAAGGCAATCAGAAGTCGGGGGGGAAAGGAGGGACATGAGATAATTGTCTCATCTCATGTCAGCAGCATATGATGAAGAGTGAATACGAAATTGCTTTGTCACCGTGATCGCAAATAAATCTACCGCAAAATCAGTGGGGGATTTGAGATTAAATTACATTAAATTAGATTTTTATAAAATGTATCAGACTCTATTAAGTCAAGGAAAAAGAAATGTAGTTACACAGCAATGGGGAATTCGCTATTTGAATGTAGTTCCTAATAGACGTTGCTGCAGGAAAATGCACCATAAACACCCAGGTTGCTTTTCTCATTGAGGGAAGAGAGGGCACATCCTTTCACAAAGGCTGTGATTGCAAACTGAGTTCAGCTTCATTGGATTTTCCTCGTCCTTCCGTAGCTCCCGAGCACACCAGGAACCTCGTCTTAGCCCTAGAAAACCCCTAGTGAGAGGTGATGTTCCCCAGAGGGAGAACAGCGTGAGTGGGGAGCTGAAGAGGTTAAGTACGTAGAGCTCTATGACTAATCCTGCCACTGGTGGGCACCCTGGAAGGTGTTGCGGGATGCTCTGTATTTTCTTGCCATTTGTGCCAGTTTTTGCAGCCCACATTTCCTTTTCTCTTCCTTCCTGTTCTGGATGAATGGGGCAACTAGGAAATGCCACAGGGCAAACATCTTCGAGTGTTAAGACCCAGCCTTGGTCTGCTACTGATGCTTTTTATCTCCCCAATTTGAAGGAGGTGCTGAGCTGTGAGAATCTGTCTTTAACCATCCCAGACTCAGACGTGCTGGAGGGGGCAGAGGCTCCCATGATGGAAATCCCGTCCTTCTGCTCTGTTCCCCACCATGTCCTGACACCTTCCCACAAAACCCCAGGCCATGAAGCTGAGGTGAATGACGTCGCGCCATTGCTTCTGCATTGTGGCATTGTGCTTTGGTGCTGTGCAGCTGGTGGTGGTGTCTGAATTGTCCTAAAACTGTCGCTTCACAGCCACAACAGTTGTTTCCACCCTCTGTTCCTTTGTACTGCCTTTGCTTGTGCAGGGGCTGGGCAAAGAACGTGTCCCAGCCGACTCTGCTGGCAGCCTTGCGTGGGACACAAATGAAATCATACTCTTCTTAGCTGAAAAAGTCTCGCATTTGATGTGCGATGTGATGTGTGAGCAGTCTGTCTTCAAGTGATATATCGAGAGCTGGAGGCAGGCAGAGTCCCTTGTGGAGAAAACACAGCCCACTTTGGTTTTCTTACTGTAAGAACCTGTTTATGATACAGTGTTGAGGAAACAGAGGCAAAAGTAGATCAACACCTTAGGCTTTCAGCAAGCACCGGAGCTGTGGGTTCAGGAGATGCTCTGGGGACATCACCCAGCAGACCTGAAGGGCTGTAGTCCCCTCTGCTCAGTCCTTCCCCATCGCACCATGCACTGGTGCCCAGGTCACGTCCCATGAAGATACTGCACGGTTTGTCCTACTGCAGCACGGTGTCCGCCTCAGGGTGAGTGAGCTCCAGATGTCCTCCTGTGGCATGAGAACATGCGAGCCACAGCCAGTGATGAAGATGCACGTGCTGCAGTGGGGAGCACACTTGCTGTCCTCACAGGACTTCCAGTGGCCACCCAGAATTAATCTGCTTTAGACTTGGGCCATTTTCCACTTTATTACCTGACCTCTGTCATGACTATCAAGGCACCTTCTAGTGGCAAGTATCTTGCAGCATCTCCAAGCAAATTCTGTGCTCAAATTAAGCTCTTGATGACCAAGCATTTTCCCCTGTGCAAGATGAGTGATATGAAGCTATAATCCTCAGTCTTCTCTGCAGGGTGTCCATTAGCTTGGCACCCAGAAGCTGCAGAGGCTCAAAGGGAGATCACAGGGAAGGCATCTTTCAGGGACAGGCAACATTTGGGACTTTGTAAATGCAACTGCAAGGGGTCCTGGGTTTCTGCTGGCAGAGCTGAGGGTTCGTTACCTCCCCAGGGAAGGACAGCACAACCATGGATGCCACCAGACTTAGCCTGTGCAGGGATGCCAGCATTGGTAGCACAGGCAGGGAGTTACCTCCTGCCCTTTTTGTGCCTCTGCCTTCCCCACCGCAGGGGCTGTGGGAAATGGCTAAGCTCGCTCGCAGTGCTGGAGACACACGCCTTTGGAGAGGGATCAGGAGGAGCCCTTCCTCTGGGAATTTTGCCCATGACTTGTTTGCAGGCTCTTGGCTCCATACCCCTGAGAAGTTACAGTGTTCCCTCTTCCAGAGGATCCTGCCAGTCACCTTTGCTTACAGAGTATCTTCTGGCCGTTTAATCACCCGGGAAGGGTCATGTCCTGTAGAGGTATTTGCAGGATGATTTCTTCTCGAGCTCCCTCCGCAGCAGAGCAAAATCAGAGCTCCAACAGACTATTGATTCCTGGACACAAGAGGAAGGAGTTGTGCTCACTGGTTAAAGATGCGTAACTGAGCCTCTGAGCTGCATCACCATGAACCTCTACGGTCAATTTAATGCCTTTCTACCTGGCCAGAGAAGGGTCCCACAGCAAGTAGGCTCCCGCCTCACACATCTCTATCAGCTGCCTGGGATCCTCCCAAGCTGCAGGCAGAATTCACCATATGCAGTCTCAGCAGCACTGGTCCAGGTTGGGCTTTGAAGGATGGGTTTTGAAGGAGCCACATTGATTTCCAGGGCATGGCATCAGGCTTCTGAGTGCATCAGGTGTTTCCCACTAAAGAGGAGGAGCAGCAGTGTCTGTTGTGGTGTGTCTCCAAACCTTCCTAGCTGTTGAGAGCAGCTCACCAGGTGTGAGCCAACAAGCTTTGTGTCCATGTTTCATATTTCAGGTGTTTAATATTACAGTGGCATTGAAGCCATTTAAAATCATAGAATAGTTTGAGTTGGAAGCGACCTTAAATATCATCCAGTTCCAACCCCCCCCTGCCCTGGGCAGGGACACCTCCCACTAGACCAGGTTGCTCAAAGCCCCATCCAGCCTGGTCTTGAAAGCTTCCAGGGATGGGGCAGCCACAGCTTCTCTGGGCAGCCTGTTCCAGTGTCTCACCACCCTCACAGTAAAGAATTTCTTTCTAGTATCTAATCGAAATCTCCCCTCTTTCAATTTAAAACCATTACCCCTTGTCCTATCGCTACACTCCCTCATAAAGAGTCCCTCCCCAGCTCTCCTGTAGCCCCCTTCAGGTACTGGAAGGGGCTATAAGGTCTCCCTGGAGCCTTCTCTTCTCCAGGCCGAACAATGCCAACTCTCTCAGCCTGTCTTCACAGGAGAGGTGCTCCAGCCCTCTGATAATCTTTGTGGCCCTCCTCTGGACCCACTCCAGTGGGTCCGTGTGCCCATGTCCCTAAGTCAATTGGGTCACAATAGCTGAAACCTTAAAAATTACAGTTATTTATGTCAAGAGGGGATTTCTGTTCATTTGTCCCAGCCAGGGAGGACAAATGCAAGATCCTGTAAAGACAAACTGAGATTTAATAGACAGATACAGTGATCCTTCTGCTAGGCTACTGAGTAAGTGGAGCAAGACCTTTTGTTCTCTGTGTGACACTGGGGTGTTAACAATCGCCTGCCTGCGTGCAGCTCAGGTGTTGCGATGCTGATAGCTTATTAGCTGTAATGGCCAGAGGCCAACTGGCACAGCCACGCTGCGGATGCATGAATATATCAGCCCCGAGCCCTGGGTTGCACGTGGAGGGCTGCTGGGCACGCCAGCTCCCTGTAAATAACTGCTGCTGATTCCCCCCCCCATCTCTTCAGCCAAGCTCAACAGGGTAAAAACATCGAGTAATTTGTCTCGGGTTGTGTCTCTTTAGGGATCTGAGGAAATAAATTTCTAAGCCAGAAATGTATGGAAGAAAAAAAAAAAAAACCAGATTTAACCAGATCCTTGGTGATCTCCGAACTATCCAGCAAGGGATCTCAGGCCCAGGTTTTGCTAGCAGAGAGGGAAAACAGCCCGGCAGAGCAAAGAAAAATACATTTAATTTAAGACATGCAGCTGGAAAAATGTTTTCAATCAGTCACTGGGAGGCTGACGTTAAAGGAAAACCAGAGCGATTAGTCGTACTTTAGATAACGTGGTAAATTGTGAGGGGAATGTGTCTAGGACCAAAACCTCGGGGCCGGGAGCCAGGTTGCAGGTCCTGTTCCAAGGGCTCCCGCTCGCCCAACACTTGGCCAAGTCGTGGCACCACCTCTCACAGCTGCTCCGTCCGCACCACAGAGGCATCATTTGAGTCCCTGAAGCTTCTTAATACCCCAGGGTAAACTTGCTATAAGGTGCCTGAATTGAAGAGGGCCTCAGAGAAGTGGTGAGGGGTCAAGTTTAAGGCTTGTGACATGCTCTGTCCAGGCACTTCCAACAAGACCCATTTGACAGCAAAGGCAAACACAGAGAAATCTGTTTTATATCCCAGAACAGGCTCCACACCCACATACGTGCTGCCATGATGTCTTCTCCTTTCCTCTGCCTCCTGCCACATGGCTGTCTTCTTCTGGGGTCAGTGGTGCCCAAAATGCTCCATGTTGTAGGGGAGAGGCTGCAGGGTTTGCAGCGGTGTTAATGTGTACGTTTAAATGTCTGCCTGTATGTGTGTTTTGGGGAGGGCGTGTATGAATTTCCAGAAACACTTGCTGCCCTCGGTCAGCATGTCCAAGGACTGGCCAATTTTGCCCGTCTGTCCCAGAATAGCTTTGAGGAGAAGAGCATCACCACCCGGGCCGGGCTGAAAGCATCCCTGGGAAAATCAGAGCAGACCAGTGTGAGAAATACTGGCTTTCTCCTGTGTTTAGAGGGTGGGCCCCATTTTCCTGGACCTTACTTCTCCGCGGTGTCCAAGAGCTGGCTTAGTGGTGGGTCACTGATGCCTGGTTTTACTCCAACTGCAACTCGAGCTCGTTACTCGGCTAGCACGGTGTAGCTTGGTATCCCGTTGCAGTCACCAGGGCTGCAGGCTCTGTAAGATGCCAAGAGGAACATTTGCATAAGGTTTTAAAACAAAAAGCAGGCGAGGAGATTGCTGTAAATTCACCACCATGATGCTGAGTGTCCTCATCTCCCTGTCTCCTTGCTTTGCAGGGCGGCACAGCCTCTCTGAGGCCACAGGACTCTCAAAACCTGTTGACAGTCCGCAAGATCTCCGTTTCCCGTATGCACTCCTTGCCCAACGACAGCTACATGTTCCGGCCAGTGATGCCAGCGAAAGCCCCTTTCCCCCTCCACGAGGTGGAGATGGAAACGTATCCCTGCAAATCCCAAAGAGGTACTGCTCGCGGAGTATTCCCTTCCTCCTCCTAGCCGAAACCATGGGGCAGCAGGTACACGTGGTGGTTAGATGGGGAGTAAGCAACCCATGCCGAACAGGGGCTGAGCCAGGGCTTGCTTGCTTTGATGTGATACCATCGGCACAACTGCGGTTTCCCACACTCTGCAACATTTTGTGTTTTCATCACATCACTGCATTTTCTCTGGAAAAAGCTGGTGGCTCGGATGTTTGACTGGGGAGAAGTGGGGCTCCCAAGCAGTGTTGGAGGTGTAGGGGGACAGGCTGTTAGCTGAGGAAAAGGTTACGAGCTGCACATTTCTCCTGAAGTGATCAGCCCTGACATGACTAGGAATCAATAAAATCAACATGAATAAAAGCCGGAGTCGGTATTACTTCCTGACAGAGCTCCTTTACAGCTATTGTTTCAGGCAGCATTCAGTCTCAGAGCAGTATCTTTTTAGCACGGTACATTGAGTTCAGAGATGCAGGAGTTTCTTTGGGAGCATAAAGATTAGAAACCACTCTCCAGTGCCTCCCTGGCCTGGCCTTATAATGAATCTTGCAGAGAGACCCCCCCCATCAGGGAATCACAAGCTACACGGAGCCTTTGAGTATACATTTACCCAACTGCAGCCAAGTACATTTCCCCTAAAATGCCTTTCTTTTTTTGTTGTGCGAGTCGGTTTGAAGGGGAAATCAATGAGAAAGAAAATATCTGCCTCCCTAAAAGCACATGTGCTTCTTGAGTGCCTCCAAAGAACTTACCAGCCTGGTTTCCTTTGAGGCAACATTGTTTGAAATGCAAGAACTGCTTGGACAGATGAGTAGTGGGTTTGCAAACCCTGGTGGGGCTGGCAAGATCTGCTCTGATTTCGTTGTGTGAAGTAACTCTATGTTTGTTCAAACTCTCTGGATGCCAGTTAACGTTCTCTGCTCAGTATTTATTATTATTTCACCTGCAAATTCTTTGCTAAGCAAGGAAAACAGAGGTTGAGTTTCATGGCTGGACTACTGGGGATGGTTTTCATCTCTGTAGTGGGTGTAAATCAGGATTTATACCAGTATAAAACTGCTGTGATGTTGGCAGGGGTGGGTAGACCTGAGCAAGGATTTTCTCATGTTCCCTAAATTTCTCTCCAAGAGTTCTTGAGCGATGGGTATGACAAGGGCTTACTTTTAACCTGCTCTGATAGATGCATCCAGCCAGCATCACCCAGAGCTGGGCTGCTTCGGAGCTGACCAAACTCTGATTCAAGTCACAGTCCCAATAAGTAACGTAAAATTAAAACCCAGCACATAGAGACTCACGTCAGCATTTGTGCTTTCCTGGACTTCTCAAGGTCAGCTAAGGATTTCTGGTCTCCTCCCCATCACTTTGGTGACTACACAGTGAAAATACTGTGGGATGGCCAGATCTTGTGTTACTTTGGTCTTAGGTGCAGTTTCTTGATTTGCTAGAAAAACAAGAGAAAAAAAAATACAAATCCAGAGATATTCAGTGTTCCTGAATATGCAGTTTAGAGAGGTTTTTGGTTTCCTATACGAAGGCTAGATGGAAAGTTTCCAACAGAAGGAAATTCCAACTAAGGACAGGGAGGAGAGCATAGAGTTTTCATTTTATGACCATGTTTGTGACAGATTTTATGACAAAGTTTTTCTGCATCAGAAAAAACATTTCATTAAAGCCTGGATTAACACATGAACAGCACAGACTCAGTCTGAAACTCTGGCTGTAGGAGACCCCAAAAAAGAACTGGGGAGAAGTGGGATGGCTTGGGGGTGGGGACCTCACTGCTTTGCTCCTTCTCTGGTGTTCTGGAGAAAAGCTCTGAAAGAAAAATGATTAAACACTAACTTTTCTTTCTTCTCAACAACAAATCTTCTCCTGAAATGCAACTGCAATCTGTCTGGATGGCTTTTGTCATAGGTTCAAGTTCCCTGACCCCTGGGTGAGATCTCTTGAAGTGATGGATAGCTGTGTTTTTAACATGGAGCAGCAATGTAGAAACAGACATTGGGTTTCAAGCTAATGAGGACAATAAATCCTGCGGCCAAAAAAATAAAAAAGCAAAAGATCTTTCCAACAACGCAGAACTGCAGTAAAGCAGCACCACGAAGGGGCTGGGGAGGAGGGTTTGCCTTTAGACTCAGCCAGGGGACTGGGAGCCTTCAGGAAAAGAGCAATTCCTGCCTGATGCATGAGCTCAGGGACGGTCACGGCACTTGAAGCAGTCTCCATGCTGCTGATCGGACCGTGGCCAGCCAAGGTCTGCCTCGTGGACCTGGTGGTGGTAGTGTTTGGGCTGTAGTGAACGGGAAGCTGCCCTGTGTATGCCACCAGTGTCTTCTGCTGGAGACATCGATGGCAGGGTGCCTGCTGGCTGTATGGGGCTGTAGGTTGGACCTGAAAGTGGAGCTCTGGAGGCTGGGAGGGAGCTGAGTGGTGCTGCTCTTGCCTCCCTGTGGCAGAGCAGCGTAAGGCTGCAAGCCTGTCCCTGGCAGCACTGCAGAGACAACCCAGATGTCCTGACTCAGAGGATCCAGCACTACCACCGGACTTCCCAGATCCATGTTCTCCAAACAGGCAACATCCCCTTACAAATCCACGCAAAGCAACGCCACCAGCAAAGCAGCAATGGCAAGGTTTCAGATGCAACCCCAGCTCCTGCCCTTCATTGGCTGCCATGTGGTCCAGGTGGCCGCCATCCACCCTCAGTGTCACAGCAGCTACAAGAGAAGGTTCCTTTTACCTGAAACAGAAAATATGAGCATAAAGTTTGTAACAGGTGATATCCCAGAGCAGGCAGAGCCACATGCAGCGCTGCTGAGTTGCAGAGACTTCATCTGTAACCTCCCTGCCCTCCCTGATGAGATATGGCCTCGTATTAAAAGCAGGGGACGGGACGAGGGACACCTGGTTTTTAATCCTGGCACTGCCCAAGGATTGAGATTTCAGCCAGACTAGAAGGGCTTTTCGCTTCCCCTCCGGCGTTTATTCCCCTCCTGGAGTCTGTGGGCACCAGTTCTGCCTCAAACCTTCACAGTCCCTGTGCCAGCAGTGGTGGTGACAGCTTTCTCTCTGTTCCCTAGGGTCCATCACCTCCATCCGCTCCCAGCCTGTGGGAACGTGTTCCTCTCTGAGAGTCCCAACAGAGTCCCTCCAGCTGGCAGTCCGTTCTCCCAACCACGAAGGCCGCCACCGCTGGAAGATCCTTCCCCCCCACATCACACCTCGATCTCCTACTCTCAACAAGCTGCTGTGCAGACAGGTGAGAGGCCAAGAGCCTGCAGAGGTAAACTCCTTCGTAATCATCTGGGTCCTTCCCTTTTTTTTTCCAGTCCTCTCTTGGGTTTCTTTTCTTGGAGCTGAAAGTAGAAATCCCCCTTTTAGAACAAAACAGGTTTAGTGCCGTAAATGTTAATATACTCCACTCCCGGCAAGTGACACACAGAGGAAGGTTGTTTTTACCTACTTTCACCTTCATGGATGTACTATTCTATGAAAGAGTAGCTAAAGCACAGAGAGAAGATGCCCAGTTCAGTTTTACCAGTGCTGTGAGAAGCCTGCAGTCAGCCCTACACCGTGTCACTTTGGACAGGTTGTGCTGACTCAGGATTTGGTGTAAGAGCAAGACCAAGACCGTGCAGAAAGACCCAGCAGATACAAGCCCTGTGCCTGTAGGCTCTGGGTCTCTGCTTCAAAACTTCATCCTCTGGTACAGGGAGGGTCTGATGGGGGCTGGCACGATGGGGCAGGGATGGGGTGGTGTGGGGTGTGTTAGACCCACCAGTCGTTCTGCCACGTGCCATGTTTTATCACTGGAAGTGCCACTGATCCGGCAGACCCCCCCCAGGCCCTTGCCCCATCTCTCTCTCCTCACCTTCCAGGAGGCCATTCGAACAGACTCCGTGGAGGGGCAGACTCCAGACCGCAAGGACAGCCTGCAAGCAGAGCCTGGAGAGACGCTACCGTCAGCAAAGCAGCCCCAGAGCACCTTCACCCCCAGCCCACTCCATTCCACGGCTGCCTCCCTCCCTGGCACCCCCCCGCGCTCCCCCCCGTCCTCCCCGCATCGCCACCCCAGCACACTCACACGGAAGCACACCTGCGGCCAGCACGGCATCCCCAGCCGGCCGCCCAGCCCCGGCGGCAGCCCTCCCAACCCCGAGGGCAGCCTCTTCGAGTCCTCCGACCTGGCTGACGAGGAGGTTCGCCACATCAACAGCTCGGCCAAAGACTGGGGAGGGGAGTGCTCGGACGCTGGGAGCCGCTCGACTTCACCGTTCATCTCCCCGGCCCCATCTCCGGTGCCCCTCAAGAACTGCAGCACAACCAGCCTCTCCAGGGGCAGCAGCAAGGAGAAGGACTTGAAAAAGTTCTACAGCATCGATACGAAGGGCTTTCTCAACAAGCCCAGCTGGGCAGACGACCAAAGGCGGCACTCAATCGAGATCTGCCCCTCCATCAGCGATGGGGACTGTAGCTTTGAGGACGCTGCCGAGGAAAAGCAGCGGTCCCCCGCCCACATCCAGATGGAATCCGAGTACATCCACGGAGCCCGGAGGAAGAAGAAGATGAGCCCGCCCTGCATTTCTATAGATCCTCCCATGGAGGACGATGGCGGGGCGGCCTCACGCACCAAACCCTCCGAGAACAGCATGCTGCGGCGAAGGACCCCGTCCTGCGAGTTCCCGGCGTACAGAGAGTCCCTGGAGCTCGCCGAGAGCCAGCCCGGGGAGCCGGCCTCCAAAGCGGAGCGCCGGGGCCAGCCCCCCTGCCGCGGGGAGCACCTCACCATCCCCAACTTCTCCTTTGAGCAGTTGGACAGCAGCTCCTTGAGCAGCCTCTCGGATCTCCTGGACAGCGGTCAGTCCACGCCGGGTTCCGTGGACTCTCGGCCGGACGCCCCCGCCGCCTCCGAACTGAAAAAGCCGGATCACTTAAAAACTCAGTGGAGCAACGCCGAGAAAAGCAAAGAGCTCCTGGGCATGGCTAAGAGCCCCCTCCGGAAGCAGGACTTGGTCCCGGTGACTGTTGCAACAGAAGAAGACATTGATGACCCAGTATAGCTTTCTGGGAGGGGGGAGCGGGGGGGTCTCAAGGGCTTGACACCAATGTGGGTTTCCAAACCGAAGGGACTGAGTGGCCACCGGTCCCTGGGTGGCTGCTCCCCGGGTTGGTTTTTTTTTTTTTTTCTTCTTTCTTGCAGTCACTTGTTCTTAAGCGCTGTGGAGGTTTGCAAAAAAAAAAAACAAACACACACACAAAAAACAAAAACAAAAAGGAAAAAAAAAAAAAACCCACAAACCACAATTAAAAAGAAACCAAACAAACGGCTGGACGAAACGGTGACGGGTTTCGGGGCGGGGGGAGCAGATTTGCAAAGCGGTTTGGGGGTTTCTTTTCTAAAGGGAAGGTGGAGCCGATTCAGGGGGTTGCTTCGTTCCTCCCACCCCCCCCCTTTCTCCGTGGCCTCAATCACATTGATTTGGGTTCGAGGTGGTGGCGGTTGGGATTTGGGGGATTCTCTTTGGGTTTCGTTGTTTTGTTGGGTTTGGTTTGGTTTGGTTTTGTTTGTTTGTTTGTTTTTGTTTTTTTTTTAAAGATGCTCAACTTTTAACAAGGCACCTTTTAGAGCTGTCACATTACGCGGGAGTGCCCGGGAGATGGGAGCTGTACATTGTCTGTATATCAGCAGTTATATAAATAGAAATAATGTATTTGTGAGATACAAAACAAGGAAAAAAGACAAAAAAAAAAAAAAAAAAAAAAAGAAATATACCCACAAAAACTCTCTCTTCATAATGCACATATTTTTATAGAGAAACGATACCGTTTTTTGCATTACATGTGACTCCGCAACTGGGTGGTGTTTCCTTGGGTTTTATGTGGAACTAATTATTACGGCCATTCGTTTTCCAAATGTTTCTCTTCTTTCTTCGCTTTCATTTCCTTTTTTCCTCTCCCTCCCTCCACCATCATCCCACCAGCTTCTTCTCACAGCTTTAGACGCCTCTCTCATTTTCCTTTTGTACTTTAGAGGTTGTCCTAACTACAGCAAAAAAAAAAAAAAAAAAACTAACAAAAAAAAAAACAACCAAATCACTACTGAATTGTAGCCAGTGCAATAATAAGTTATTCCTTCTTCTCTGTACCGCTGTCCTGTCGCTTTTATTTTTTTTTCCTTTTTTTTTTTTTTTGAACTGAAATTCAGGTTTAAACGTCGCAATAATCTGAACTAACGTGCACAAACACGGTTTCTTACGTTACAAAGAAAAAAAGATGAAAAAAAGGAAAAAGTTAAATTTACAGAGAGATTAAAAAAACAAAACAAATAAATAGTAAATTATTTAAGAAATGTATTTTGTTTACTGCAGTTCGAAGTAAATTATTGATACAGTATGTAAAGGTATAAAGAGCTGTCTTAGGTGATGTTCTTGGTGAGCGTTTCAGCTAATGGTTTGTCCTCCTCGCAGCAGAACGCCTTCGAGACCTCGGGGGGAGCCGGGACCCTCCCGTTTGCACTCTTTCTGTCGGTCTTCCCTCCGCACCCCCTGCACCCGCTCGAGGACGCACTCACCAGCTCCGACTGAGAAGCCTCTGGAGGAATCCAGGTCACCTCTTAACACCACTTTTTTCTTTTTCTTTTTTTTTTTTTTTTTTTTTTGCAGTTTTGGGGTTGTTTTTTCGGTTTTAGCCCCCGGTCCTTGCCCCCTCCCCACTCCTCATCCAGACCCTCTCACCGTGGGACAGCTGATAGAAAGCTGATGCTAATTAAGAGCAGTAACGAGTTACGTGGCGAGGACACGCCGTCAGCCCGAGCGATGGGCAGCGGCAGCGAAAAGACGAACAGGGGAAAAAAAAAAATTAAATTAAAACAATCATTTTTGTTTGGTTCGTTCCATGCCACCTCATATTTATGCATTCACATATATCTTCTGTTATTTATGCATTCATTACTCAAACGGAAATGTATCTTGTTTCACATGTATTAAACTGTATAAACTGGAAGCGTGGCCTGACTTTGTGCCGCAGAGTGGGATGGAACCGGGATGCAGGTCCTGCTTCAGCACATCCCATCCAGCCGGATGGTTCCGCTGCCCCCATCCCATCCCACTCCCTCTAAAACCCCTCGGCATCCCCTAAAAACCTCTTGTCTCTGGGCTGCGGGCCCTGGGTCTGGACCAGCCCCTTCCCCGCCGGCGTTTGGAGCTGGTCCCAGTTCCCGCTCGGCTCCAATGGTGCCGCTCGGTGAATTCCTCACCTCACGCAGGAGCCTCCATATGTCGAGCGGCTTCGTGCCGGCTGCCGCCAAGCACCTGCGCCGCTGTAATTAAGAGTCATTTAGGATTATTGTAAATAATTATTCCGTCTCGGTGGGATAGCGAGCAATTCCAGAAAATCGCCATAAAAGTAATTATTAATAGTGCTTTGGGGATGATGGCAAACTCTTTTTGTTGCAGTTTAACAGCAGATTGGGGAGGGAGGGGGCGAATTCCCCTGCGCTGGGCTGAATCCTGCCTGGAGGCACCTGGGACACCCCGGGATGTCCCTCAGCGGAGCGGGGGGGCTGTTCCGCGCAGCTGCTCCCGCTGTTACTGCTGTGATTATTGCGCTTTGCTGGGAAAGGCAGCGTCCCCCCCTGCCCAAACCCCCTCCCAAGTGTTCCAGCTGTTGGCCCGTGATGGTAACTCCCTGCGTGGTGACAGAGGTGGCTCGTGGAACAAGTCAGAAGGACTTGAGGCCGTGGCAGGGTGTTGGGGATGAGTTTGGAGATTTGCTCCTGCATCCCTGGCTCTGCCCAAGTCTCCAAGCCATGGGCCAGCACCGGTGTGAGATGGCTGAATGCTGGGAGCATCGAGATCCAGGTACCAAAGCCTTGATTTTGCAGCAGGAACCACAGCTCGGAGTGCACTAACGGAGGCTCCAGCGGGCTAAGAAGCAGCCAAGGGGCTATTTTATTTTATGCTCTCAGAAATGTGAAGGAAGGAAAAGAAGAGGCGCTGTCACCCAGCCAGGATCAGGATGGGACAGGCGTCTCCTGCTCTGCCGCAGCAGGAGCCCAGGAGCCGGGAGAAACTCGTGGAGATCACCCAAAAAAACCCCAGTGAGTGCTGGGGGCGGGTTGGTTTTATGTTTTTAACCGTCTCCTTTGTAAAGAGGCAATTTGTTAAAACCAACACGTTTTGTGGAGCAGGAGCGTTGAGGAAACTGCCACCAGGGCAGGGGTTATTGCAACTCTGCAAATAAACCCTGGTGAAGCCGCGGCAAGAGGATCCCTGGCCTGGCAGAGCCCTGGGATGCCACAGGCAACCGTAGGAAAGTCGGGAGGGGGAGCAGAGGAGGGAAAATCTCCTATTTTTTAAATTTCAATTATAAAACCTTTTTTTTCTTTCTTTTTTTTTTTTTTTTAAACGGAATAAATTTAGAAAGTGTTTGTTCCTGCCTGCTCTGGAGCGGAGACAGTGGGAAAGAGCCTTTTCCCATTGCCTTTCCAAAGCTTCTTTCCCAATTTGCAGGGGTTGGAGTCACTGCAAGGGGGTGTGCGCTGCATCCATGGCCCATCTTCAGCGGACGGATGAGGCCTGGGAATGACAGTGCTTCCCCACGCTGCTGGAGCAGAGGTGTTTCTCCAAACCCAGTCCCTCTGCCACTTGTCACCTGCTCAAGCAGGGGTTTCCAGCCAAGGAAAGAAAAATCCAATTTGAGGCAGGAACCTCTGCTGTTAAAAGCTTTTTTGGCAAACTTGTGCCTTATTATGCTAAAAATGATCCTAAACCAGACTATTTAATTCCCAGCAGGAATGTGAAGCACAGGGCGGGGGGGTTGCAAAAAAGCTTTCCCTGCCCAGTTACAGCATTGTGGTGGCTTCAGGTGTGCTGGGATTGCGCTGCTCTGGGAATTGTCCCTTTCCCGGGAATCTTCCCCACCTGCCCCTGCCAAGCACAGGGGATCCCACAGGCAAAAAACCCAGGAATGAAACATGTCAGACCCATGAAGAGGTCAGCCCAGGCTGGCAGTTTGTTGGTGGCACAGAGAGGACACACTGCGGAGTCTTCACTGTCCCGATGCACACCACAAGGACAGTTCAGGGACAAGATGCCTCAGCTCAGGGGCATCAGCAGAGCAAAATAACCTTTTCTTTCATTTGTGAGCTCAAAGTACAGGCAGCTTGCCAAGACTGGGATATGGTCACCACCCCACGATGTCCTTCCTGCAAGGTGTGGGGCATCAAGACACCACCCACACCCAGGCACGAGCTTCAGCTTCAGCCAAAAGGAGAAGGGATTTAATGGCCTTTTGCTGCCTCTCAACAGCTGGTGAGGCTCACGGCCTCCCGGGGACCCAACCTCCCCGGCGCAGCCTCCTGGCCTCCGTGGCCTCCCACCGCAGCTGCCTGCAGGATGCAGCTGTCCCCCAGGATGGCCCAGGGACCCACCGAGAGCATCCCCGGAGAATGGGGCTCTCGCAAAAGTGCAAGGGAAGGACAAGGCAGGACCCTGTTACTCAGAGCAATTAGTGAATACAAGGTGACTTTTATCATCTTTTATAGCCCACGTGGCCTTGGAGGCGGCTACGAGACTTTGCATTGTGGCTGCGGAGCAGGGGACTTGACTGTCCTCTCTGACAAAGCCACACATTCCCAAACCCTATAAACCTTGGCACGACCCGTAACGACTCCCTTCATGAGCCTGCAGGAACATGGGAAGCGTCAAGCTCCGACTGAATTTTCTAAGAGCAGGTAGTGACCATGACTTGCTCCCTGATGTCTCCTTTGGGGACGGTCACCTGGACGTACAGGTACAAACACCCTGAGCTCCCGGGGCTGGATCCTCAGCCCAAACCTGGCCACCACCAACCACACAGAGAAACAGTTTAACGTCACCTGGTGTTAATTTTCCCGCTGATTGAATCTCTGCAACACTAAGCGACTTCCACCGGGCTGTCAGCAAGGGCTGCGCTGCTTAAGATCGGAAGTGAAAAGCACCGGGTAAATGCAAGTCATTATTATTTAATTGGATCGATTTCTACTTTGCATTTTTAATGATGATTGAGTGGTGGCCATTTGTCAGCCAGACTCTGCCCCCACCGCTCCCCGTGTCAGCAAAACCACAGCCCGCAGGGACGGCAGCGGTGGCCCGGAGCCGCCCCGGCAGCCTTTGAGCAGCGGGGATCAAACGAGAATTAAAAACCACCTTGTTGAGGAAGGGGCAGAGGAAACCATCACAAAGTGACTTCAAGAGCCTTCGGATGGTCTCTGCTTCAAGGTTAAATCTTGGACGGTTTCGATCTGAAATTCTCTTTGTCAGGCTGGGGAGAAAAAAAAAAAAGCATTAAAAAAAAACCCCAACCACCAAATCTGAATCCATCCCCAGTGCAATTAGATACAACCTTTAATCTGTCAGTGTTGCGAGATCATACAGGTTGCATGAATACTAATAAGCATTTGATATTTGTACAAGCTTTCTTAGGATGAATAATTAAATTGACTTTATCCATTAAACCTTCCCTATTAAGCTTTAAATACAGGCCTGTGTTTTAATGGCTGGAACCGTCGTCTTCCATACGAGGGGGCTTAATTAGATGTTTTAGTGCAGGCTGCCAAAGCCCCAGCACCATCAGAGCTGTCTGAGGGGCTGAAATCTCCATGACTTTTATTTTTTTTTAAGCAACTCAACATGTCCATCTGCTGCCATCCCGCTGGGGCCCTGGAATAACTCAAGCTCACGCCAGGTGGGTGCTCGATCCTCTTCCAGCAAAATGGTGTTAAGGTAGGCGGCCCCGCTTCTCCCACCACACGTTTTAGCCCCTTCAGTGGGGCCAGCCCCAGCGCGAGCTCTCTGCAGAGGCCGGGAGGGCGAGGAGGGGTTGCTCCGGGCTGAGGGACATGAGAGGGGTCCCTGCTTCGATCCCGATGCAGGCAGCAATGTCGCCAGGAGGGTTTCATACCCAGGTTGGGGCTGTGACCAGGCTGGGTTGCTCCTTGTGCTCCCTTCACGTGTGTTCACTCACCTGTAGGTCAGGGTTGGGGTTTTTTTCCAGCTGTGACCATCCGTCTAATCAGTGAAAAAAAAAAAAAGAAATCTATTCATGGGGAAAGAGAAAAAAATGCCACCAACCCTCATTATGTCACACCACGGGAAAGAAACCAGATTAATTATTTGAATATTTCATTGAAATCCCTTGGAAGAGCTTATTTTTGATTCCACTTTGCCCCACTCAGAGGCACAGGTAGCTCTCCCACCTGAGTAATCCCCCCAAAAACACAGCCACCACCAGGGCGGGCGGCTGGTGAACAGGAGGGACCTTGTTTCCCCTCCCCTCTTCTGCCCAGAGCCCGATTATTGCTCTTATTCCTCATGCCCTTATCGAATCCGATGGCCCCGTTGGGAACCAGCTTCTCCAGTCCTCTTAGCCCCCTCCCCCTTCCTGCTTGCACATTAATTTATTCTGACTGGCTCAGACCGAGGCATTAATTAATTTTCCTCCTTAACAAAAAAAAAAATATTTAAAAAAAAAATCTCACAAATGGTAACAAGTTCCAATACAAATTAATTCTTCATAGAAGACCGGGTATTTCACAGCTTGTTGGCAGCGACACCTCCCGTTGCCAGCAGTGCTCTGCCTGGCGCAGGACTGGTGGCCACATGGGCAGGGGGGTCTCAGAGCCGGCCCCCAACCTGCTATATTACCCAGCGTAACGAGGGGGAGCAGAATACTGAATATTGAAATGGTTGCTCTGGCTTTTTGCCCAGCTTTTTAGCTCGGGGAGGATAGCAGTAAAACAAGCTTGAGCTGAGGATGGAGCGAGTCTCCTTGGGTTCACACCTGGCTGGGGTTACAAAGCGTGGTGTGTATCCCCCTGTCCTGGCAAAGCCACCTCCCTGCTGTGCCCAGGGTGACAGGGACCCTCCTGGTGCAGCCACGACCCCTCAGGCTTCATTTCCCGTCTGGCTTGCGGCGGTCAGACACGTTAACACAAAAGTTGGCCCCACCTGTCTGTGCCCAATCACCTTCCCACCAAAATAAATCTCTGGGTAAACATACAGCGAGAATATCCTCTTCTGATACGTGGTTTGATGAGAGTGTCCTCCTTCCGTGCCGTTTGATCTGAGCAGCAGGTGGGGCGAGCTCTGAGAACAGAAGCAAAAGGCTGTTAAGACAAAGGGCAGGGAAGCTCTCTGCAGCCTCCTCGCAGAGATAAAACGCAGGCAGGGATGAGTCAGGCTGGCAACGTTGTGCAAACAGTCTAAAAATAAAAACCGGTTTATTGCAGATTAATGACACCATAAAATGTATTTCACTGGCCATTTAGCAGGTGTTGATCGTAAATATTTGGGATTAAAAATAAACTTTTCTGCTGTGCCACTGTATTGTCATTTCTGTCTCACCCACCTTCCCCGAGCGCCTGCTGGAAGCAATGAATCAGCCCCGGGGTTGGTTTAATCATACTCAAAAATGTAACGGTGACAAAATACCTGCTTTCTGGGTATCTCCCTGCAGCACAGGACTTATAAGCACTTTCCATCCGAGGCCACAGCGAGCAGCAGCGTCCTGACCTGCCACTCACATCGTGGGCTCTACTACTGCTATTGTAATTATGCCGCAGGAGCCCAGAGACCAGCAAGCATGGTAGGAGATACACAGCACCAGCTCTATTGCCCTCCATCACAGGGCCACCGCCACAGCTTCTCCCAGGACCAGGAGAGCCTCCATCGGCTTCCCCCAGCCCCGAGGGCAAGTGCAGCCCTCACCCACAGAAGTGCGGAGACAATCCCTATGGAAACAGGCGGCGACGGCACAAAATGTCTCCAAGAGCACCACCACGCTCCGGCCTCCCCGGGAGCCCATCGCCCCAGGAACCTGCTCAGCTCTGGGAGCCAGGTCAAGGTACATCGGCTTCGTTCAGAAGCTCTTAGTGACAGAGCACCAAGAAATTTGGATTTTTACAGCCCCCGGCTCTTTCTGGGAATGAAGAAAACATAATTCCCTTTGCTGTTTCACATGCCTTGTGCACGGAGATCAGTGCTAAAAGGACACCGGTGCACTTGCTAGACCCGGAATCATCCTTCTGGAGCCGGCACCCAACACAGGCACAGCATCTGCAAGAGATGACAAATCAGCAAGCAGCAGTCGAGTGCCCTTCCTCCCCGTGAGGACAGCTGCGGCCCCAAACCCCCCATGGAGGCTTCTCGTTAGTCCTTTCACATATCACAGGATCAGCGCAAGTCCAAGAGAAAAGGTGAATGTTTTATGTGGCCAAAAGAAACAGCAACATCATCAGGTAACACCTATGGAGTCGCCGTGATCCACAGGTTTTCATTATGCTTGGAAATCAAACTCTCTGATGGATCATTAATTAAGTTTCCTAGCAGGATAAAACTGCTTCCTTGCTTGAGGTTTCATTCTACTCACAAAGATTAAAAATGCAGCTAATTAGAACAAGACTGGCATGGAAGGGAGGAAAGAAAAAAAGGTCTTGTTATGACTGGGAGGGGACAGAGTCCTTCCATAAGCAAGTACAGATGACTCATAGCTGCTGAATAACCCTGCTGCCTTCTCTCTGTCATGGGGAAGGTCTCCCAGTGCTGATATTAACTCCTCCAGCAGCTGTATATTACTTGCCAGGCAAGAAAAAAAAAAAAAACTTAAATTGGCTCTTAGCTAGCTCTAAGGTAGCTGGTAGCCAAGAAAAGTGTTAATTAAACAGCTTCGCTAGCTGCATTGGACAGCTGGTTGAGAACTGTTTTATTTCCCCCCTGATAATTTTCAGTTCAAATGAATTAGTTTCTCTGAAGCATTTCTGAGGGGCTGGGGAGAAAGGATAAAATTTCAGCCAATCCCTCCCATCCCTCCTGCTTTTCTCCCAATCTTCTCTTGGCCAAATTTGTTTGCTGAATGTTAAAAAAAAAAACACAAAAAAACCAACAAATAAAACCTGAAAAATCGAGTTGAAATAGATTTTGACAGAGAATACGTCTGTTGGAACATGGAAGGTATTCTTCAGGATAACGTGTAATGGTAGTTGATTTTCAGTCCAATATAAGCCACACCACCCCTTTCGACAGAACAGGCAGTATCCTGGGGTGTCCCTTTGCCTGGAGGAGACACCTGCAATGAACAGTCCACTGTGTGGCAATGTAGAGAGCAAAGCCATCTCCTCCAGGTCTGCCAGAAGGGAGAAAAAATGGAGCTAGCGGATGAGGACAAGGACTGAGGCGTTGTCCCAGCCATCCTAGTTTGCATCTCTGCTCAGCCCATGTGTGAAAGGTCTCTGACACAGCACAGCACAGGAAACCCAAACAGGCTCCGAGCTGGGGCTTCCTTCATTCCTTCCATCCTTCCCCAGAGGGTCTGGAGGCAATCAAATGCCCCTTGGATCGCTCTCAACGAGGGAAGCATCGTTCAAGCTGCAGGAAGCAAGCAAAGGAATGACCTGCAGCAGATGGTGGCTGAGTCTCCCCGTCTGTGGGCAGTGAAGCTTCCGTGGCCCAGCTGAGCCAGCGCTGTCCCATCATGAGCTCTGCAGGGAAACAGTAGGACCTGGTCAGCAGATTTCAGTGGTTCCAGCTCTGCAGAGACTCAGCACACTTATCTGCCTTGTTTACAGGCAAAATTCACCCCCCTCCTTTTAATTAGAGCGGGCTAATTAAACCAGCACAATCCCATTTCCTCCCCTTCCCACTGGATGTGCCAAACAACGGCATCATGGAGTCACGGCTTGTTCCCATAAGTCGGGGGCAATAATCGCCTTGCTGCAGGACACTAACGACCCCGCCGGCTTCCCCCCTCCTCACACCAGCCTGGCTCAGGAGGGCAACCCTCCAGGGACCCCAAAAGGTGCCATTTCCCACCGGTCCCAAATGCTTTTCCTCCCTGGAAAGCACCTCGTGGCTCTGGTCCTTGCTTGGAGTGGAGGGAGCCGCTTCAGCCCGACCGGCAGCAACATCTAGTGGCCATGTCGTCGGCGCCTGCTGCCGCCAGTCCCCGGCTGCGCTTTAAAAAGAGCTTACTGGGGGCAATATAGGCTAATATTTAAAAAGCGATAAATCCAGAAAGTTCAAAACATGAGGCGGTATGAAGAATAACGGGGGAGAGCGGATGGTGGGCCTCAGCCCCGGCCCCTCCGGCCTGGTGGGGTGGCCATGGGGGCGAAGGGGCTGCTGGGCCAGGCCGCGGGGGGGAAGGGTGGGGGGGCACGGCTGGTCCTGGGGGGAGCTGCCATCGTTTTGGAGGGATCTGCCAGCGTTTTGGGGGTACCTGCCCGCGTTCTGGGGCGATCCTCCCGTGTTTGGGAGGCGGGGGAAGTGCCGCTCCGCGAAGCGCCGTTCCGCCCAGGAAGTATGTCCCCGCCGCCGCGCCGTCCGTAGCCATGGCAACGGCCGGAGCGCGGCCCCTGGCAAGGGGGCGGGCCGCGCCCAGAGCCATGGCGGCCGCCAGCAGCCCCAGCGTCTTCTTGGTGGCGGTCACCGGGCAGATCGAGAGCGGGCAGGTGAGCGGGCCACCATAAGCAGGGTGGGGGAGGTCTCGCCGGCCCCCAGAGGGGCAGGGAGCCCGGTCTCCCGCGACACAGCCCGGCCTGGGCCTCAGCAGTGCGGCCCCGGTAACGCGGCCCTGTCTCCGCCCGGGCGCGCGGGCCTCAGCCCCCGCCTGGCCTCAGCCCGGTGACTTGGGTTGGCCCCCAGTCCCGGTAATTCCTCGCCATCACAGCCTCTCTCCCCCGCAGTTCCCCGGATTTGACGACCTCTACTGCAAGTTCTGCTTCGTCTACGGCCAAGACTGGGTTCCCACAGCGGTAAGACCCCATTGTGCACCCCTGAAACTCCGCCTGCCTGCCAGCAGCGTTTGGCAGCGTTTCTATAATGGGCTTAATGCAGGCTCCTGCCTCACACCACGTTCTCCCCACAGGGCCTGGAGGAGGGCATCTCCCAGATCACCTCCAAGAGCGACGTCGCGCCCACCACACTTGTCTGGAACTTCCCCATTGACATTACCTTCAAGAGCACTAACCCCTTTGGCTGTGAGTGCTGAGAGTGGTGGGATCCATCTCACAGATCAGGCACTCCTCTCACACCCCTTTCCTTTGCAGGGCCGCAGATTGTAGTGAGCGTCTACGGACCTGACTTCTTTGGAAACGATGTGGTCAGAGGTTATGGAGCTGTTCACGTTCCCTTTACACCCGGAAGGTGAGGTCACAACCTGTTGTTCAGGACTGAAACGTAGATTTTTTTTCCAGTTACTATCGCTTAAGAAACAAAAATGTTCCCATGTGTCCTTATCATGTCTTGTTCATTTGGTACAAAGAGCATGGATTTTCTAGCAGCAGCCCCTGGTTATCAAATAATTTTTGGTGATCCTGTAGACAATGCTGTAAAGTCAAAACTGGTGTGTAGAAAGCCCAAGTAGGAAGTGCAGTACGCTTGCTCTTCTCTGTCACTCTCAGCACATGTTAAGCTTTCATTCCTGCTCCTGGAAATGGAGGAAGACACACTTTTCCTATGCAAACAAGCCCTTTATTTGTAGAAGGGCAAGTATTTTTACTTTGAGATGTTCAGTAGTCTGATGTGCCTTTATTAATATCAAAAGTCTTGCCAGTTCTGTTTGGTTCATTTCTTAAGTTCTGTGCCTCTCATGTTTGTTTTAGGCATACAAGAACCATCGCTATGTTTGTTCCAGAGTCCACATCTATGCTGCAGAAGTTTACAAGGTAATAATTAAATACCTTTTTTTTTTTTTTCTTTAAAGAAGTTCTTCTTGCTCTTAGTCACATTTTACAGAGCATGTTAGTTGTCACTGGTCTCCAAGGAGGTGTGCTGCAGTCCATCCCTAAATCTTACCGCAGCTCGGGGCTTTTCTTGAGGGATAGTCACATTCAGAGCAACCTGGAAAGCAAAGGCAGAACATGGGAAAACAATTCCCAGTTCTACCTGGGATTACTCTGGGTAATCAGGAGTTGAATCAGTTTCAAAAACATCTTTGCCGTAGAATAATTCTGTCTAGACCAGAAATAACTTGGATTTAACATAATCTTTATGAAATTGGTTTCTTTTTTTTCCTTAGAAAGACAAAACTTATCTTTGTTCAAAGTAGATCAGCAATAAAGTGAATCAGTCTTCAAAAAACCCTGTACTGCAAATAAAAGCTGGGAGCCTCATTTACCCACCTGGATGCAGTCCTGAGTAACATGCTCTGACATGCTCTGGGCAATCCTGCTTCGGCAGGGGAGTTGGACTAGATGATCTTTATGGTCCCTTCCAACTCTAAAATTCAGTGAAATTCAGGAAATTCAGTGAAACCCCACTTGGATTTTTTAACATGCATGTCATGAACTGTATTAAATCTAAACACTAGTGAATGTGTCCAATTAATTCCTCTCTGTTTTCTTCTCCAAGCTGGTTCACGGGGAGACGCCCAGAATTTACTGACCCCAGAGTGGTAGCACAGGGAGAAGGAAGAGAAGGTAAGTCCCTGGGAGCTCCTGACTGTAACCCAGCAGGGCCACAGCATGGCCACCCATCTTCTGTTAAAAAAAAAAAGACTAGTCGTTCCTGCTGAGAACAGTCCTACTTGGATATGTGAGGAGTTCCACAGCCATTCAAAAACCTCCCTTAACCAGTTTTATTCACGTCTTCTTTCTTCTAGTAACGAGGGTGCGATCTCAAGGCTTCGTGACCATTTCCTTCAACGTAATGACCAAAGATATGAATAAGTTGGGCTACGAAGTGAGCCCCAGCGACATGCAGAACCCTTCCCTGGTGCCTTGACAGAAGGGATTCACAAGTATTGAACCCAGGTGGGGGATGCTCGAAGGCTCACGTAAAAGTTAAGCACTTTGGGGCTTTTTGTGGCAAAGGGAAATGAGTATCTGACTAAACTCAGAAAATTTCACTTGAGACCGTTATTCCAAAAGAAACACAAGTCCACGAAGCTTTGGAATAATTACCCAAGTATAATTATTTCAATAATCACACCAGTTGAAGTATTATGTAAATTAATGTAATCACATAAAATACAGCATTTTTATGAGTAGTATCAGACTATCTCAAAATAAGATCTGTAGCAAAGTATTTTTTATGTTAGCCTTTTGTATGTTCTTTATATACTTAAAGAATAGGAAAGTTTATAGTTGTAGCGGTTTTCCTGTGTTTAAAATCATTGCAAACCCAGTTCTTTTTACTAAGGTGGTAGAAATGGAAACTTTTTTTGTTGTGAAAATGGGAACTTTTTTGTGGTAGAAACAGGAAATTGAAATTATTGCACCTTCCAAAAAGGAGAGAATACGGAAACATTCCAGTGAAACACACACGCACTTCCTGCTGCAAAAGCAACAGCAGTTTTCTTTATAATCCCATATAGTCCTTGAAAGTTTGTGACACTAAGTAAAATAGCTCATGCACTGTAGAAACAAACCTTCCTGCATTTTTCCATGAAGCAACCTCAGCTTTTGCGTTTAGAACAAGATGATGACTCTTCCAGATTTTTATTTCTGCATCAAGCCTCTGGAAGAAAAAGAAAGGATGGCCGTTTATCTTAGAGGCGTTAGAGAGACCGTGGTGTTAAACATATCTTTGCTTCTTGGTTTTAACTTCCGGTAGAAAAAATTGCATTGTAAGTGCAGATATTGACTAAAAAATAGAATTAGAGAAGGTTCTGTAAAGGAAGTAGAGTCTGAGCAAGGCAGCTGCTATGTGTGCAGTCATAGGCAGCGTTTAGCTCCACGTCAGGTGCCAGAGGGACTGCTTCTCCCCTCAGCAGGTCCCTGCAGCCAGTCCATCACACAGCCAATGTACCACAGCTTTCCCTCGCTGCTTTTCTTATCAAAAGGCAGTAAAAAAATCCACACAGTGATGTTCAAGCCTGCCATACACAGGTTTTCTTTCCCATTGCATCCTCGGAAAAGGACTGAAACGATGTTGGTTGGTCATTAGTGTGTGACAGGAGCTCCAAAGCCAATGTGCTGTTCTGAGTGTCCACAGCATGAGAGGACAGAGCCCACCGTGGTCTGAAGAACTTCTTCTCTGGTGTCACACCACAGCCTTTCACTGAATCCCCCCCTGAGCTAATGCTAGCACTCTTCTTTTAGGCCAAATAAACCCAATTTTCTAAATATGTTTATTTGTATTTCTACTGCCAGGGGTTTTATTTGTTTGTGCCGGAATGGATGTTTCTAAGCCCTAAATCATCCAGGATCTGCTACTGTGGTACAAAAGAGAGAGGCGTGTGCTACAATATCTGACTAATTGCTTGGTCATTTTCGTATTTAAATTTGGGCATGTAATCTCTTGTGTTTGTCTGCAAATACCAAGAGATGACTGTGAGAACGACTTCACCTGATACCACCCTGTGAGCGAACTCCCAGGACCTTGAAACTGTAGAAACACAAGTAATAACAGACAAAACACCCCGTTATTGATAGTTATTATTTCATGCCGAGCAGCGTGACTGAATAATTTCTGAAAAGATAATGCGATCGCTGTAATTTTGCTGTGAGCATTACCGTCTTCTACACTATTTATAAATACTTTTCCAAACACGTTTACAGATAATTTTTCATCTTTTACTTTTTTCCTATCTAGTTGTTGTTTGTTTCACACTTCCAGTGAGCTCCTCCAGCGGTTGTTTTGGCCGCTGTTGCAATCTCTGAACTGAGTCACGTTGGAATCCAAATTAATAAGTATTTCCTGTTGGCTCGGAGGGGATGCGAGGAATTTTGCTTCCTTTTCAAAAGCGTTTGGGAAGCAGTTAGCTACGGTAGCAGGATAAGTATCTGTGTTTGAAACACTTGGAAGGCAAACATTAAACCTACTATGGCTTAAATACCATTTTTCCCTTGAGCGTAGTTACCTGCCCCCTTTCCGATTAGAGCAAAACGGCTCGACAGAGACTCTGCTCCTGAGAAACCTGTTAAAGGCCGGTGAAGCCCGGAGTTGGTGCCCCCAGGGGTACCGGGATTTTATCCACAGGCAGCGCCGCCGTGCGGCACCACCACCCGTCTTCCTCACTTGCTCCTCTTTCAAACGAGTCCTCAGAGGCTTTACCCCACCGAGAGCCATCAAAACCCACACCCGCGTGCTCGCAGCCAAGCTGCAGGGACCCTCAGAAGGAAAAAAAAAAAAGAAGAAAACAGTGAAAAAACAGGGTTTAGAAAAATACCCCCCCCCCCAACTCTATAAATCAGTATTTATGACACGTGACTAAGCAGATCCCACGCTGCTGCCTGCGGTGTTAGGGCTTTTTGCCTATTTTCTCAGGGGTTGGCTGGTTTTTTTGGGGTGGTTTTTTTGACTCCTCAGTGTCTCGAGCACGTTAACAACCTCCCACACCTTCTTCAAGGCCTTAAAAATAGGTTTAGTTTGTGAGTGTTTCCCTGGGGGGGGAAGGGGGGTTGGGTCTGAGAGTTTGCTCCTCACACAAGGACACGTGTTGGGGGGGATGTTTTGGGCGTGTGTTTCCCGAGTTCGATGCTGTTCCTTTGTTGCGAGGGGCCACTGTTGATGTCTCTCAGAAACGTGCTCCTCTCCCAGAGACAGGTTTGCTGCTGCCCTTGGAATTTTCTGGAAAACTGTCCCTGCTTTAAGTCTTTGGTACTCAGGTGTGGCGGAGAGTCTGCAGCTGTTTCACCCTGGAGAGAATCTCTGCTTTCGTGACAGAGGAGTAAAGAGACACCGCGCTGTGCTGCAAGGCCAGGTGACATCAATAAGGACGGGATTTATGACCCGTAAGTGTTCCTTTGCTGTTAATGTTGAAGGTTTAAAGCACCCAAGGCTTCAACAACAGCCAAAACCCAGAAAAACCCAGCAGAGGCTCAAAATAATTTCCTCTTTCCTGCTCTCCGGGCGGCTGTAACCACCCTGCTCCCTTACGGGTTCATAGATTCATAGACTGGTCCAGGCCAGAAGGGACCTCCAAAGGTCAGCTAGTCCGACCTCCCCGCAGTCAGCAGGGACACCCCCAACTAGACCAGGTTGCCCAGGGCCTCGTTGAGCTTCACCTTGAATGTCTCAAGGGAAGGGGCCTCAACCACCTCCCTGGGCAACCTGTTCCGGTGTTCCACCACCCTCAGAGTAAAGAACTTTTTCCTAATATCCAATCTAAATCTCCCCTTCTCCAACTTAAAACCATTGCCCCTCGTCCTGTCGCTGCAGGCCTTTGTAAACAGACCCTCCCCAGCCTTCCTGTAGGCCCCCTCAGGTACTGGAAGGCCGCTATGAGGTCTCCCCAGAGCCTCCTCTTCTCCAGGCTGAACAACCCCAGCTCCCTCAGCCTGTCCTCACAGCAGAGGTGCTCCAACCCCCTGATCGTTTTAATGGCCATTTTTTAGGGTTAATCGTTCTCCCTTTGACTCAGAACCGGACTGAAGCTCCCGAGCCCCGGCAGCACAGACAGCAGCGCGGGGCTCTCGGCTGGTGCTGGAGCTCCTGTTCTGTTCCCCTGAAGTCTCCCCCCAACAGTGAAATTGGCCATTAACCTCCTCATTCAAGATGGGAGGGGGAAAAAAAAAAAAAAATCTTTATTCAGAACATGTGTCTTGACACCAGATGAGGCTTCAAGGTGGTCAAAACAGAGAGCCACCAGAGGTGAAGGAAGCCTGCGAGACAGCTGAGGACTTTGCAGAAGCCCTTCTCTGCTCTGGAGGAACAGGAGCAGGCTCACTTCATGGGAGGGTTTTCCTGCCATCGCCATGGAAGCCACCCCGGGAGGGAGACAGGCCAAGGCACAGACTGAACAGCAGCTTGGGAATCAAACCCTCCAGGAAACAGAAAAGCATTTGGATAGTCTGTAGGAACTGATATTTGCAGCCTTTTCTACCAAAACTAGAAACTGCAGCGTCAGCTCCTGCCCTCTCGTGGCAGTTTTCAACCTCTAGGAAGATGTTGGAGGTTGCTAATGACAATTACCTAATGAGATTGCGTGAAGGACACCCAAGGTTTTCCTGTTCCTACGTGGAAAATTGCTCGATGCAACGGTGCCAGCTGCCCTGCTGCTGCCCCTTGTCCCGAGAGCACGGGGCAAACGCTGCCCGGGGCCACGAGCCACCCCAGTGGCCTCTCAGGGAGCGGAACCGAGCCAGAAATCCCTGATTCATTGAGCGCTCGAAAGACTGTCTCTGTCCCGAGGCGAGCGAGGCTGTTGTACAACAGCAGTATTGCAGCAGCTAGAAGTTATCTCCAGCCGAAAATGAGAGTCTTGCAGAGGGATTAAAGCTGACAGCAAATGCTCCCCAGCAGCCGTGTCGCTTTAGGAGCGGGAGCCTCCTGTGAAATACTCCAAAGGGGAAAAAAACCCAAAAACAAACCCAAAAGCACTGAAGAAAATTTGAGCTTCATGTCCAACTCTACCTGGGCTCGTCACTGACCACATTCCATCCCATCGCAGCCCCAGGATGACCCATCTGTGCCAAGGCCACTGGAGCATCATGCCAGGACCCGCTACCTGCAGAGATGGCAGGGGCTAAACACCCTGGATCCGTGGTCCTGGACACGGGACCCCCAAGCAGGAACCCAGCAAAGGCAGCAAAAGTGGCCTATCCCGCATCCCTGCGAGGGATGCTCAGCCCCTTTCCTCCTCTGCCCATTCACCCACGGGGTGTGCACTGCAGAGGGGAGCCCCGAGGTTTTTTCCATCAGCTGGGGAAGTCCTCTGGGAGGCAGACATGGGTGAGTTCAGACCCCAGGAGCTGAGGCACTCATGGCACCCAGAATAACCTCTACATTTGGAGCACAAGAAAAAAAAAAAAACACCACAAAACAACACAAAACTGCAGCTCCCGCCAGCCTGCAGAGAGCACCCAGCACCTTCCACTGCAGCAGAACAAAGGCCGAGGAGCAGCTGATGAGGGCTAGGCTTGAGACAAGTTGAGTTCCTGGCCATCTTCAGGGCACAAATCCTGTTAAAAACCATCCTTTGGCCACCGAAACCAGCCCTGACCCCCCAGGAGGGAGGCTGCAGAGAAGGAGGGTGCCCGTTCTCGGGGTGGGGTGCGAGCGGTTCAGTCTCTCGTCCTTCAGAGGGAAGATCAGCAGAAGCATCTAACTGCTGTAGGCTTCTATTTTTATACCTCTATTCAGGCCAAGATATTTAAGTACTCAAATTCACCTCGGAGAATATCACTACATTTAAAGCCAGACTTGCTAATGAAGATATTAAAAAGCAAAAAAAAAAAAAAAAAAAAAACCAAACCAAAAACTCCACCCCCGTCACCCAACACAACCCCAGCCAGCCCACAGCCTCCTAGCCCGTACGTGCTGTTATACCAAAGCAGAACCGGCTCCCTTCAGCTTGGTTAAAGCAACAAATTTCATTCCCCGGCCAAAAAGCCCCTCAAAAAGAACATGGACCTCATTGCCCGGTTGTCACAGGGTCCACGTTACCACCCTGATGTGGCACAAGGAAGGCGTCTAATGATTTTCCACCTTAGAAATTGGGAGAGGCGGTTCAGCCACAGCGCCATGGGCAATCCCATATAGGTTAGTGACAATGAGGCTGGTGGGACAAGTCCACCCTGAGTCACCATCCCACAGAGGGCATTCAGCCCTCGTCTCCATCTGCTCCAGCAACTGGGCATGAAGTTCTCTTCCAGCCCCTGCCTATCTCAGCTGCACAGCGTGATCCCACGGGCTGTCATGGAAGCCAGGAGAGTATATGGTTTCACAGAGGGGTTACTGGGCAGCTCTTATAGATGACCATAAATGCAATGTCTTTGCTCCAGGAAGGTCTCTGCTACCAGCAGCAGGACCTGGGCTGGATGGAGCTATGATCTGATCTACAGCAGCTCCAGCGTCCAGTGTTTAAAGAGAGCTCAAAAACCATGATGCCGTACCTACTTGTGAGGATGTCCCAGAGCATCTTCAAGCTTTCAAACCACAGTGCTGGCGGCACCGACGTCCCGCCGAGAGTTCACGTCAGGCAGCAGCAGGCAGGGAGCTGGAAGGCAAACTCCACCGTGTCTACTGCTTTATTCCAGCTATTTGAAACGTCATCGATTTTCCTTCACCTGAGAACGGGAGCACAGTTGCTCAACGAGCGGCACGAGCGCTGAGAACAGACCAGGTAACACGTCCAGGCTGCTTTTATCTTTGCTGAACACGCACAGATGACTTTTTTAATACCTGCTCCCTCCATCCCCAGCATTTCATCCACCTCCAGCAGCCTTCATCCCTCTGCCTTCGTCCCTCCGCACACAGCTGTGTTACGGGGTGCCTGCGCTCTGCCCACAGCAGCTGTCTGCTGGCCAGGAAGATGTCCAGGTGCTTTAAAAATATTTTGTACTTTTAAAAGCATTTTCAACCAGAGTTTGAATGCACGTCACAGCTAACACTTCTGCTGGTGACCAGTTCACTTATGAACCCAGTTTGCACCAGCAATCCTAGGACGGATTTTCCCCTCATCTCTTCAAAGAGATATTTACCGAGTCCCCGAGGGCCCCCCACGACTCACCTCGCTCCCCCCGGGGAAGCCGGAGGGCACACTATCTCCCCCCAAGGCATCACCACGCTCCCCCATTCATAATTTACAATTTCAACCTCTGCAAACCACTGGGTTGTGTTACACTGGTAGGACGCCAACCCCTCATTGATCACCAGACCGCTGCCAATTAACCGCCCTAATGGGTAATTGGCCGGGACATCTGAAGCACCAAAGGGAACTCATTGAAACCCCGAGCCTCCAACAACGAGAGGGTACAATCGATTGACAGCAAAACACGAAGAGACAGGGTTGCAGAGACAGGGTTGCCACCACCGTGTACAACACCGGGCTCTCAGCTATGGATAATCCTGAGCCCCCCGGACAGACTTGTGTCTTTATGAAATCGGTGTTCACTTGTGTCCCAGGACAGGGAGGAGATTACCTGGAAGGCGGACGGCAGCTAGCTTTGAAAAAGCAATAGTTTTTAACGAGAGGGGCCGTACGAATCACGCTGGTTCTCCGAAACGCCAGTGGCAGGCTGTTGCAGGAGTGTGGCCCGAGGCAGCGCAGGAGCTGGCCCCGGACTCTTCTCCTGCAGGTCAGTGGAGAGGAGCGGGAGAGCAGGAGTTGCCCCACTCGGCCCGGGACAAACACGAGGCAACAGCAACATACGCATTCAGCAAAAATACTCTGGCAACACCGGGGCGGATGAGGGCAAGCCTCTGGATAATACTTCATCCAGACAGCCCTTTTCCTCCGCAAGAGCAGGCAAATACCAGCTCGCTTCAGAGAAGAGGAAGAGGAAGCCCGGGCTGGGGTAGAGCAGCTCCCAAGGTCAGAGGAAGGCTCAGCCGCAGCCAGGTCTCTCACAACAGGCTTTATCAGCTCAGGCCCCCTTGAAACAGCCGGCAGCTTTCACCTCCTTTTTTGCAAGTATGAGAGAGTCATCACAAAATTTTCCACTTTGAGCCCCTCCTAAATATTTTCTGTAGCGAGCAGCTTTATTTTAAAACGTGCAATTTCAAGAGGCCAGAGTAAAACAGTGAAGAACTGATCAGAGAGGAGGAGAGCCCGGGCAGGGGAGCAATGCACGGACACACAGAAGAGCCCTCCTGCAAGGGGGGGGAGCATCCTCCTGTGAAAAGGAGGGGCACAGAAAGAAATGGGTACCTGAGCTGCCACCCCTGGCAAAGGAGGTTTTTCCTCTTTTCCTTATCAGCCCAAACACAGAAGCAAAATGAATCGAACACCTGCCCGGAGGCAGCACCACAGAGCTCTGCATCACAGGCCTGAAACCAAAACAGACACCATTCCCCCCCGCCCCCCCGGCCGCCTTTCCGACAGTCAGGTCTCCAGCACCGCTGCCGTTTCAGCATTAAGAAATTAAGTATCTGATCAGTGATCAGTCTGATTGGCAGCAAACCGTAACTACAGGAAACCTGGAGGGGCTGCGGAGAGGCAGCTCTTGAAATAGCCCGCTAATGAAGTACCCTTCAATTTAAACCATCCAGAATTAGAAGCTGAAATCAGTTCCCAGCTGGAGGCAGGCTGGCTGCTACCCCACTACAAGGCCACTCGATCGATGGGACGTAGCCAAGACCGCAGGAAGGGCGAGACTGAACTACGGCAAAAATAGGAAGCAAGGACTCCCAAAGTCCATTTTCTCACAGTTCCCCAACCCTTATTCCATGGCTTTGAAAGTCACGCCTTCCCCAGACTTCTGTCTTGACATAAATACGGAAGCCTCCACCGAGACAGCACTCGACCATCCCTCCAAAAGCGCCGTTTAAAGGGTAACGTGGTTGAAAGAAGCAATTCAGTCACCTGCAACACAACAAGTCTTCATTTTTATTGAGTTAGTAAGGTCTCAACTGATTCTGATTTAAGTGATCTATAAGAAACCCTCCTGTCTCATCGCAAGAGCAGGCCTGCCCCAGGAAAGCGACGAACGCATGGAAGAAATCACATTGACAACATATAAGAAGCGTTAACTCTCACTGACGGTGAGATTCCTCCTGGCACCTAGGACTTGGAGCACAAACCTTAAATCATCTCAACCAATCCATCGACTTTCTGGAAAACGAACCCGAGCGTGGCAGCGACAGTTTTTTTGTTTTGTTTGTTTGTTTGTTTTCCAATGGGATTATAAACACTACGCAGAGTCTCGAAAAAGCAACACGGCTGGAATATAAGCAATACAATTTTAATTCTGACCAGTCACCTACAAACCCCTTGTCTTTCCACTGTTCTGATGGCATTATTAAATATCACATTTGTGACATCGCTCGGGAAAAATGACACAAAGATACAGACATTATGATACAATAGTACAAATGATAAATTATTTATACAGTAAATAATGTCAATAGTCAGCACAAATTCATAAAAAGCAGCCGGCTCCCAGTATTATGAAAACAGTTTGGTAAATATTTAAATTGTAACACTTGTAAAGGAAGCGAGTCTTGTGAGATTCTGCTGTGAAAAATAAACCATATATTTCTCCACAATTTGTGCAATATTAATACATACAGTACACATTAGAAACTGTAACAGCAAAAGGGAAGATGGATAACAATAGTTGTGTCTTAGCTACGGGACTTCAAAAAGACTGTAAACACCACAACCCACCATGGTTTTCCTTCCCTGTCCCCTCAATGTAGTTTAGTTTCTATATAGTATAAAACTGAATAAATAACTGAGCTTATTTTGGGTTTAAAATTATGCCAAGATTTTTTTTTTATTTTTTTTTTTACAAAATATTTAACACTTTATCTTTGGTCAATTTGACCAGTAAGGCTATTTTGGGATACTAACATTTTAAAAATCAAAAGCACTTTGAATATTTGCAAGTGAGAAAAGAAGGGGAAGAGGGAAATGCATTTGGAGAAATACGCCAGAGCAGATGTGATGGGATACTCACACGTCCTCCATGCAAAAAGAAGCGGGAGGGCGAGGAGGGAGGAAGAATTATTCTGGAGAGCAGTTAAATTATCGCAAAAAAAAAAAAAAAAAAAAAGAGAGAGAGAGAGATTTACTACCATTCTGGGCACAACTGAAGCTTCACCTGGCAAGGACAGCACCCACCGGTGTCACTGGTACAGCACCCACGCCGCAGGGCACTGCAGGGACGGGCACATCTCCAGCCCAGGAACCGAGTGGATTTACCAAACCAGCTGCTTTTCCCCTTGAACTCGGCTCCTGCCACAACCCCCCCGTCAGGCTGGGAATCTCCGCACGGTCCATCCTCAGCCTAACTCTTCACAGCACCAGAGTCTGGGCTGAGCGCTCTTCAGCGTGCCTTCTCATGGCTTATTGTGCGATATATGTCTCTCTATATATATATATATATAAAAAATGTAAAAAGTAATACAGCTCTTACAGAAGTGGCTTGGTAAAAGCAACAATTTGCCATTCAGCAGTTTCATTAAGCGAGGGCTCCCTACCACACCGACAGCATGTTGTTAGCAATTCATGGTGACAGATCACGGCTCTGAACCGCAGATGACTTCATCGATTTAAATACTTACTGCCAACCCCCATCTTGCCTCCAGAAACAGTTACCTAGTGTTTAACGCCGTTAGAACCTTTTTGGCTGAATAGACAGTGCCCCATCTCACTGTTACAAATGCATTCAGGTGATAGACTAAGGGAAAAACATCAAGTGACCTCAATTTCACTGTTTATAAAACTAAATTGGAAAAATAATGACGGATAAATCTTGCCACAGATCAATTGGAAAGCGCTCCCCCCCCCCCTCCCTCCCCCCCGCCCCCCCTCTCCCCATCTGCAAGAATCACACCCTTCCTGGTCTACACTTTTCAATAACTTCAACAACAACAAAAAAGTAAAGTATTTTTCCTTACTCTGAAAGGCAACATGAATGGTTTTTTGTTTTGTTTTTTAAAGACATACTGGGTGTGGACAGTAATTCTCTTTCCTCCTATATAAACAAGAGCAGATGAATATTCTGAATCCTACTTGCAAATTCAACAGTATTCAAGAGGATAGAACAATCTGCATAGAAACATCCACACATTTAGCATTCCGTATACTAATAGAGCTACACTGACCTACACAGCTAAAATCTGTGATTGTACCCTAGATTTGATAGTCTTTCAGCCTCCCCTACTCACCCAAAAGATATAACCCAGTCCCTTCCACGTCAGCCAGCCCCTCTTTCCCCGCGTCACAGGACCCAAGACTGGCACAGTCCCACACAGCATCATTACACCACAACACACAACTCCGGCAATTTCTTTCAGCTTCTTTGTTTTGTAGTTTGTTTTTGTTGGTTTGTTGTTTTTTGTTTTTTTTTTTTACCCCCTCCTAATTAGGGAAAGGCCACCAAGATGCATCAGTTCATTCCAAGAGCTTCCCTCAAGGCAGTAGCAAGCACTGGGACATCCCTTTCCGCATGGCTCGCCAAAGCAGAGTGGGGAAACGTCGCCGTCTTTGAGAAGGGCCAGGTCTCCACCAGAAACACTGGCTGGAACCTGAGCGTGGTTTTAGTGCCGAGGAGTCCAGACATGCAAGTTAAAAAATGTATATAGTTCAGCTTACAATTAATACGGTGTAAATGGAACCGGTTATTAATATGGAGTGCACCTTTCGTTAAGAAAAATTAGTCAATAAAATTAATGCATTGTGTTTGTACATTAGAATTTTTAACATCTCAAGAAGTATTACAGGAAAAAAAACGGCCTCTCTTCCGATCTTCATAAAGGCTAAACGTCTGTCCATTTTGGTAATCGGAAAACGGGAACAAATCAAGGGAAAGGCGACTTTAGTGTTTTTTCTTTTTAATGTAGTCTTAAATCATGTTACGCTCAAATTCAATTCATCTAAAAATAATTAGTCACGAGAATTTGTTTTGATTTGCATTATGAATACTTCATTTAAAAGTAAATATTTTAGTGTTAATCTTCCCTTTTAAACTCTCTTTACAGAAACAAAGAGCTAAAACCATAAATAAGAGGGCATTAAAACCATAGAAATGACATTTGCCAATATCTTAATTTTTCAGCCAGACTTGATAAATCTATCAAAACCAGACAGTTAAATAAGAACCACATTATAAAAATTAGCAAAAAAAGGACTATTAGGTAACTCTGCAAACTCAAATATGAAACTGTACTAAACAAAATATGTGCAAAAGTATACAAGAGTAACTGCATATAGCAAGGTTAAGCCTGAATTAGTTTTTAAAGCTTGCCCCAGTGAAACTGAATTCAAAGTTGTCCCGCTGTATTTCTTTTTTTTTGTTTGTTTGTTTTTCTTTCTTTCAACTCACATTGTAAGTCAAATAAAAAACAAAATACACATGATAACTTCCAAACGAAGCTGGTACTGGACAAGCACAGAGCAGGACACTCACTCAGCAGGAGTGCAGCATGCCACTCACAGAGAGTTCCTCGGGAGTCCTCGGAGTAGTGTACAAATTCAACACCGCATACAACAGCACACGTTATACTCGACAACTTGAGAATGTTCTTGGGGTGTTTGGTGGTTTTTTTTTTTTTGTCTGTTTTTTTGTTGGTTTTTTTTTTTCGTTTTCCGTTCGAGACAAGCTTGCTTTCTCAGTCAAACCTCTGATAGGAAAGCAGTGCGATTTTTGCGTTGCAATGTTTAATGCATAAAAACCAGCCACCTGGGCCCTCCGAATCGTTCTCTTCTAAGAGTAAGGACTATGGGTGAACCAACAGTCTAGAACTGTGTATAGTTATGTGCAAAACATTCACTAGCACTCTGAATCTCAGGTCTATCATATGGGTATAGGAAGTGACAGATGCAGGTAAATAGTAATTTCAGGATCCAGCACATCATCTGACATCTACAAAATAGCCAACGGAGTTTTAAAATGGCAGGTTCTCCCTAGAAAGTGTATTGAAATGATTAACAAAGTAACAAAATGGGCAGAATCTAACTTTGGTGAAAAGTCTGAACATTTCACATAATGCTCAACAAGCCAAAGTAAGGTACCATCTGTAGCAAAGACTAGATTTAGATTAACTGGTAAGTAGAGACAACTCTTCAAAGATCATAACTGTAAACTGCAAATCTACTTCCAAGTCTCTTACACACCGTTCAGTCCACACAGGCCACGTTCATTTCGCTGTAAAGACTTCAGCCTGGAAACACTATGAAAAGAAAAGTTCCTTTAATTGGGTCTTTATAGGAGAAAAGGGTTAGTTGTATTTGTAGGCTGGGACGCTGACGGCGGGATTCCTGTACTGTGAAGAGGTTGGGTCATTGATCCTGCAATGCTCACGTTCAGCCCCTGGCCCATCCTGGTTATCGAGGCCACAGTGCCCATAGCTGGTATCGGTGCCATTGCCACGGGCACGGGGGCCATGGAAGACAGAGGTATTGGCTCCATGCTCATCGGTGGCACAGCACTGAAAGAAGGGCTGGTTCCCATCACAGGGCTCGCTCTCATCTGATTGAGAGTGAGGGGCTGAGGCTGATTCACTTGGAAGGGGTTGATTGGAGTCGGTGCTGTAGCGGCACCTGGTTTTGAGAGAAGGGGGAAGAGGGAAAGAGATCACACCTCCATAAACATGAGGTTTTGGAGATAGTCTTTTCTGGCAAAGAACGTATCTTCCGTACATCCTCATGTGCTCCCAACCCCAAAACACCCTGAGGAACCTGTGTGGATGCCATTCAGCAAACTGGGGTTGTATTGGTGCACAAGCACAGTCCGCTTCCTTGAATCTATCAATCCCACAAAACATCCCTCTGCTGATCAACACTTCCCATTTCTGATAGTAGTCACAGGAGAGGCAGATTCTAAATTTGGTTACCCAGAACATGCCTAACCATGACATCCAGATCGCTAATTATTTTTTCAAAATGCTATTAAAATTTATATTACGCAAGAGAACTGCAGGCTCTCTGTGCTCCTGTACTGCAATCTGGCTGCCACAGACTTGTGTGTTTGCTTCAAGCTCTCATCCAGTCAACTCCATTTAGAAGCTGTACATGTTTCTGGCACTGAGTTTTGACAAGAATTCATAAAGTAAACAAGTTGTTTCCGAATTACAGTGGTGCTAGAAAAAGCAGAGAGTAACTTTCCCAGCGTTTGAGGTTCCTTGGACTGCTGCCAACACTACAAATTCCTTTTACCGTATATGTATAGCGTTATTTGGATGGCCCAGTGACCCCTTATAAACTTTTTGTAGTAACCGGTAATGGCAGATACACAGACTTCCTCTTGCTAAACACTGCCAAGGCTGTTCAGAATTACTGGTTTTTTTCCTACTCAAGGAGTTTAATAAACTGTCTTTTTTTTTTTAACTGGAAGAGTGAAGAAAATAAATACTGCAACAGCATTTTAAAGTATTTCACCACACTAGCGCCACACAGAAGTTTCACATACATCTTCCCCGTGTTCAGTGTCACCATCTAAGTCTGCTATAAGTAAAAGCTCACTTCTAACAGGGGCCAATTTACAAGAGAAGTGCAACAGTCTACTTTTTTCAAAACACACTGAGAGTGTGTTTTGATCAAAACTAGCTTATCGTGCCAGCCTAAAGACAGCCTAACAAGCAACCCACTAAATTATACTGCAGAGTATGCTAACTGGGACCTCCGGTTCAGTCCAAGATGCTACCGTGCCTGATGTCGCACAAGCGAGAGGGCAATTCCTACCTGCTTCCACAAGAACCTACTACCTCTTACCCTCCCAAGGGATTCTCTGGTGGCACATGTTCACATCTTACCTCTTCTGACAGTCAATCAGCTTTAGCTCAGTCATTTTTAATAACCCAAAGCCGCCTTCTAACACAGATCACTTTGAGAGAGCAAGTGCAAAAGCGGAAAGAAAATTGCTTGAACAAAGCTCAGCCAGATCAGCTGCAAGAGTAGAAACTCTGTGCTTTCAGGGGCCGGCAGTACGCCTTGATGCCTCACCCTCCTCCTCTCAGTCATGATCTGTTGGCTGAAGTAATCAAGAAAAACAAGCCCAAACCACCCTACATTAAATCAAATAGGACCCAGTTACGCGGTTTGCCTATAGGAAGGAAAAGCTAAAACAGAAAATTGAAGGAATGGGCAGAAACAGACCTGGTGCCAAGAACGGATTCAGTGAAGTAACAGGTTGTGGCGGCTTAGACACCAGCGAATCCAGGTTCACCAAAGCAGCATTGGGGCCCAAAAAAGACTCAGGGGTTTTCCGAGCTGCACTTTGTTTGCCCGATGTCACACTCGAGTGCTGGGAATCAAAGAGATCGGGACTTGTGGTACCGCTATGCTGAGATGGCAAAGTGGAACCTGATTCAGCTGAAATACAAAGAGAAAAACAAAACTTTAACCTACATAGTCAAGCAAAGAAAACCCTGAAGTCTCTGACAACAGAGAAGTTTTAAGATCTAATGTTTGTGTTAGTCAGATTTAAACATTTCAGTATGTGTTACACCCTCATAGCATGCAAGCAGATAAATGTTCTTTAGAAGAGTATGAAGAAGCTACAGTTAGAGTTGCAGTGCTCTACTGAAGGCGCTACCTGATTTGCCCTGATGAATATTCTCACAGCTCTGCTGCGACAGATGGGACTGAGAGTCTCCACGGAAAACATATTCAGACGCCTTGGCTCCTGCCCCTGCACTCCACCACTGCTGCATCCTTCCTACCTAGATTCCACTCAGGTTTTCTCTTTTGCGTTAAAAAAGCCTAGCCCAGCTTTGAATTAGTCACCATTCCTTCAGGCAGAACCATCCAGAAAGTACACAGTATCAAAGCGATAATATGGTAAGGTCTGGCAGTTTTTATTTTAGTGACTAACGACCAAATGAAAGATAAATTTAAGTATTCATAGAAATGTATTTTCTCATCTTCCTTCTATTGTTACACACTAGAATTTACACAGTTCAGAAATTCAGTCAACGTTGTTCTGTTTAGCTCTCTGAGCACGAGCCATATCCCAAACACATTGGATACTGTAAATTTAGAAGTCAAATTTCTAGGTCAATGCAATGAAAGTGAAAAATCTATGGCTTACAATGCAAAAGGCCCATTCCCCATAAATTCACGCACAGGCCAAAAATCATAGAATGTCAACAACAAGCTTTTACTGCTGCATTATCACCAGCTGTAGTCTTTTCCCTTGTGAAAGTCAATTTATTTTTTTTAAATAATATTTAAGAATAGAGACATTTGTTGCTCAGACTATCACCCAAATTGCCACATGCTAAGAATTTGATTCATACCTGGCTTTTTGGAAGTTCGAAGTGTGTCAAATTCAGAAAAATCATCTTTAACTGTACCATTCAAATTACTGAAGAGGTCAAAAGATGTACTTCCTGTTCAAAACAACAAGACAGCCCTGTCATTAACATACCTTCGGTTGCTTCACACACCTGATCCTACTGAAAGCAACTTCTAACCCCTTCATGTTACCAAGAAGCCCCTCTGTCAGGTTCCAGGACAGCAGTTCAGATCAGCTTGAGTTCTCCTACTCTCACTTAGGACCAGGATAATGGCAGAAAACTGTCCTTTCTCACAGTATTCGCCAACTAATCCAGAACGATGTGCTTTTAAATCACAGTGTAAGGCACACCTTAGCATGCTGGGGTTTTTATCGAGTATCTGCACTAGACAGATGTATAGGCAGGCATATATTGCTATGGAAGAAGAGAACAGCAACTAATTTACAGCCTAAACTATAAAGTGTGTTAATCAGCCCTCAAGTAAAACACGCTTCTGAAGACAAATGTATCATTGCTGTAACTTAAGTGACGATTTGACTTACGCTTCTGAAGTTAAAAGGAGCAGGAACGCAATAGAAAAGGTTATCTACGCCATGGAGAGATGGTAAGGCCCTCTTAGCTAAAGCACCAGAATTTGCCCAGAGTTTGCAACAAATGAAAACAACATTTTCAAAATGTGGACACACCCTTACCTCAAAAATGGAGGAAGAAAAAACACACCTAAATGAACAGAAATCACATTCCTGAAAAGCTTTAAAAGTTTGTTGTGGGGTTGGTTTTTTGGGGGTTTTTTTGTTTGTTTGTTTTGTTTTTTGTTTTGTTTGTTTTTTTGTTTTTTGTTTTTTTTTCAATTAGTTGCAATGTTTTTCTAATTTAGTTTTAACCTTGAACACATTTCCAGCAAATGAAGGTATGGACTTAGCTCCATTAAGAGCGCAAAAAGACAAAACCCCAAGAGAAAGAGTGAAGATTGTGTATAACAATAATATTTCTAATCAAGAACAAAGACCCACCGTGGTTAAAGAATCATTCTCATAATGATCCAGTTATTGCCCTTTGCCCAGTGAAAAGCTGCTTAGGCAACTTTTTGCAGTACTCAGACTCCTTTGTTTATTATGTAGGGAGATGAGTGAGTAGCAGAAAATGCATTTAGGATGCATTTAGCCACGGTGCCAACATGAAAATACCAGGTATTAAGATTCATCAAGGTTGCATTAGTTACAGAGCATGAATAGACAATTACATCAGCACCTTCTGCATCTTGCTGCACAAGGGCTCAGGGACAGCTTTCACACCCTCAGTCTGCAGTAACAAACCTTCATTTGCACCTCTAAAAGTCTCCTCAGAGCATGGAGCTGCTCAGCCTGTCAATCTACGACTGCAGAGACATCCATCTGCATAGCTATTTATCATGATGAAAGGTAAAATTATAGTATCATTCATTTCCAGAAATTAAGCCCTTGTCTAATTAAAGATAAAACCCATTTAAAAACTCAACAGCAGCAGCAGTTCTAAGTGCTCAGCATGCAGGCACACATACCAATAAAGGAATGTCGAAGGGACAGAGCATAAAGAAGCAACAAGATTTCAGAGCTCTAAGTCAGAATAATTACATCTGAAGATCTTTTTGCCACTAGCTATTACAACTCCCATTTATTTTACAGACCAGTACTGCAAATTGTTCAGCACATAGCTTCTTTTAACCAAGTAATGCAAGAAAATCATTCCGATTTCACCTTCATTACTCAAATAATATAGATATGGGATGAGACCATTTCTCACCAGAAGTAGAGAGAGGTTTGTTCGCAGGTGCTGGTCCCCAAGGATCCACAGAAGATTTTGCTGCAGTAGATGATGGCTGAGCAGGAGCCCAAGGGTCAACATTTTTGGGCAAAGACTGAGCTGTGGATCCTGCTGGTGCTGCCCAAGGGTCAACAGAAGCAGCTGGTTTGGCACCTGCAAAAAGAGGCAGCAGGAACACAAGTCAGTACAGTTCCACTTTGGAAAGCTTTCCCTGGAGATTAATCTCTCTTATGAGCCATTACTGCCAACTAATAATAAACATAAATAGGTGAAGCAGTTCAACATTAGGAATACTGATAAGTCTCAGCATGTGTCATACATACCGAACAACAAGCACAAGTAAATTCTGTATCACAGATGAAGAAAACAAATCTACCACTTGAAACTGAATAAAAAAAACCTGCAGTCCCAACAAGAACATAAACTTGCTTTTGTTACAGGCATTGCCACCACAACAGACAATCCCTGACTTAAGGTGACCTAAATCACAGGGTATATTTATGAACTCATGGGATAGGAGGTTTCCAAAAAGCCTATATATAAAAGATATGAAATATAAAACATTAAGACTTGAACAAAGAAGTCTGTAAGATTCAAAGGGAGCAGTTTTCCAACTCTTTTTACCATACTGTTGTTTTATAAAAATATCATCAGCTTCCCTGAGCCTAGTTGTGCTTTTTAAATTCCCATTTGTAAGCATTCCTCCTGACACAGATCTAAGCTGTCCACTGATACCTCTCCCTGTATTTATTTTTTAAACCCAGTGCCTGTATGTTCAGGATTTCCATTTTTATTGGAAGACGCTGGTAACTCTTCACTCCTACAAATTCAGATTACCAAACTGCTTTTGCATCAACAGGTTGTGCACACAGTTAGGGCTTCCTAAATGACAAATTAAGGCAGTAAAGAGAAAAGGAAAGAGAAAGAAATTTGCCTCGCTACAGACAATTTCCTGCCAGTTTCTTTCTTCTTCCTCACCAACCTACTAATTTATGGCTTTTCAGCTTAGGTGACCTCTTCTTCCTTCTACCATTAAATGGAACTATTTTGGCTTATCAACCCCAGGACCACTGGAGAAAAATCACATTTCAGATTTGCAGAGGGCCAGGCCTGTGTTGGAAGGTATCACTCTTGCTTTGTTCCTCTGACATCCATCCCTGCTGCTCCTCCCCAGCCATCGGAGTGCAGGAATGGGAACCCAGTGCTTTAAATGCACATCCTGTATAACTCTACCGTGATCAATTGCCTTTGTGTCAGATAGTACATGCAAATACATTTCCTCTTCCCAATGAAACCTCTCTACCAGTCATGCTTTAATTACTAAACAACTGTATAATCCAAGAGCAGGACAGAATTACATGTGCAGTACACGGCCATTATCTTTAACCACCATGTGGGTTTCAAGTTACCACTGAATTATCGTTTTATTTTTCAAAACTACATACAAACCCCGGTGGCATCACAATATTCTTGAAAACCAATCCAATGCTACACACAGTGGTACAAATTCCAATTTGCAACGTCGGTCTTTGTTTCATCAACAGGCGGCACAGTCTTGCTGCAGCTTCAGACCAGGAAATGCTAAAATTCTCCAAAGAAGTCCAACTATCCCCATACCGGTACTTACATTTCCTTTATCTACCCTTAGTGCTGAGTTACGAGCAATGCCACACAAGAAATGCTAATGACAGCACTTCCCATAAACGGAAGCTTTCAAAAAAATGTCTTTTCTTTCACAAAGAGAACACACAAGATTAGAGCCCATGGGAGGATACCTTCCCGTGGCTTCCATTATCTCTACTGAGATGCCAAAGCACAGGATTTGAGAAATACAATTTAATGAGTCACTCTTATTAGCAGTTAAATTCATAAATCTTACATCTTCAAGGCTATGGTTGGGAGTCAAGTAACCAGGAAGGTGGAACAAGAGAGTGTTCTATGGTGTTAATAAAGTTGGGAGACACTGAGAGGAAATGATACAGCTGCAACTGATGCAAGGAAAATGTTGTCAGAAAATGATATATTGAGCATGAGATTTAAAGAACATGGATTTTGTTCGTATTTTAGCCACAGAAAAATACATTGAACAGCCTTAGGGCCCAAAACTTAGACTTTTTCTGATTTCATGCTTGCACTTTATCACCAAAAAAAGAAACAGATTACACTTAGAACAATGAACTGTAGTTGGCCCAGCAGCTACGTAGGTGCCTTTAATGCCACCATGAGGAGGAAAAAAAAAACCCACCAAAAATATTTCATTATTCAAATTCAAAATTTTCATCAGGAATCTCGATGGTGATGGGCTAAAGCAAATTACCTTCAAGCACTTTATAGCAGAGGTTGTAAATTCACCAGCCTGAAGCAAAACTGAGAGAACTAAGCTGTTAAGTCTTCAGGTAAAAGCTTCTCTTTGCACAGAACCCCTGCCCCCTCAAAAAAGAAAAAAAGCCAAAGCCAACAAAAAAATAGATCTGGCTTCAATTCCACAGACGTAGCAAGTTTAACACGTACTGTGAGGAACCACCAACTTTCTTATGCAAAGGAGTTCGCTCCCTGGACTTTGGCTCACCTAGAAACCAGCACACTACACAGGCAGTAAAACACACGCAAAAAAGCTAACAAGAAAAAAGTGGACTTAATTGCTCTTTAAGGTGTGAAGCACTGGATCTTTCACTTCAGAAAGACATTCCATAAACTTAGCTTTGAAAATCTCAACATTAAAAAGCAAAGACTTTTTAAATAAGCGTTCCTTCTGGCAGTTTATTCTTACCAAATGATTGCCACGGGTCAGAGGCAGTAGCTGCAACTGTGGATCCTCCCCAGGGATCAGTTTGGTTTGCAGCAGCAGGAGGTCCCCAAGGCTCTGTTTTCTGTGGGGCTGGTGCCGAGGAGGGCAGGGCATCCATTAGGTCCAACAAAGTGGTATGCTGAGGGCAGGAATAATCTGAGCTTTAATCAAGAGCATTACCAATCTGAACTACAAACCCATGAGAGTGAAGAAGCAATTATTATTATTTTTTTTCCTTTTACACACCTGCATTGACTAGTAGTTTGAAATTTAACCCACATGGAAGAAGCTTTAAGCTATACAACAAAGCAATCCCAAAAGCATAAAAGAGCTCAGTATTAAGCTATTTTGTGTTACTGTATTTCAGCTTTTGGCAGCATAACCAGGAATTTCTTAGTCGAAGGCACTACCTCCTTCTTTTTGGGAATTTTAATTGTGTCTCTGCGACTCTCCTCCAGAGCCATCTGTAATCTCAGATCATCTCCGCGTCTGAGGCGCTCCTCCTGCAAAGGAAATCAACACTGTTGATATAGACCATTAGCCTAGACTGGGCTGCCTGCTCCCTCCAGGTGTCTACCCCCTGGGCAGGACACTGCCAGGGAAGGCCTGGCCAGTCCTCCCTGCCACCCTAGGAGTGACACGCACCACAGGGATTGCCAGGACTATTTGCTGTAACTTGTATTACATACAAGTGGGGGAAAAACATTTCTGGTGATTCTTGCCTCAAAAGGAGGTCAGGAGCACCCTGACCCTTTAACACCAGCGTAACAGTGTGATCAGAACAACATCCCTTTTGCTGACTGAAATTTACCCTGATGTTGTTTTACTCCTAATGGGAAAGGTATAAACGAAACATTCCTTCCAAAAATTCAGTTACAATGCTAGAAACATCACAGAACTTAAAGACAAAGTAAATAGCCCATCTCTAAATTACTGTAATGTTTTTGAGCATTCAAATCACCACAGAAGGACGTAGTGATTCAAACTTTAATTTTCCTGGCTTTTGTCAGCTTCCCTCCATAGCTGATGCAACTGTTATAAAGAACACTAACTGAATTAATCCAGCCAAGTCTATGCATATTTTGTAGGTTTTGAACATCTGTAAACTACAGTGTTTATGGTATATTCAACGACTTTAAATATCTTTCCTTGCATCATGGCTTTCAGAAGTTGACTAATTCCCCAGCTGGCATTTCCCTTGCAATTTTTTAAGCTATTTCAACTGACAGATTATGATTTTTATTTTCTTTAACTTCATTGCTCAATAATAACAAAGTTTACTGTGTGACAGTTTCCCTTTCCAAGAACAGAGATACTAATGCATAACACAGAACAGTAAGATATAATTTTCACAGGAAGCCTCTAAAATATTAGACACTCAGTAGGCTGATTTGAATTTTCACTCATAGCTGAGATTCAACAACTCTATTATATATTAATATGCAGTAAATTTTATCCACAATTTAAAGCATTTACTACAAATTCAGAATGACCCTCCTAAGAATTACCACAGTAACATAACCCATGTGATAGATTAGGAGCCAAGTTATTGTAAACCAGGTTCTTTATAAATTCTACTACTTCGTATCAGGTCACCCTTCTGTTCCAGACAATCTCACCGAATGAGCAGATCATTCAAGATTTCATTGCAAATCAGAATTCACTGACATTTCTTATGCTGGCCCCATTAATGAAGGTTTTCAGGACTAGTCATGTTTTCAGTTCTTCCTAACTGAAAACATCTTCGGTAATGTGATGATTAAATCCTCCCACACAAAGTCTTCTTGCAAAGTGACTGTTGTCTTCCACTAGTCTCAACAGCTCGGAGGCTGCAGTTACTTTTAAAAGAGATTTTAAAAAAAAAAAAAAAAAAAAAAAAAGAAGAGCAACATCTTCCAAAACGGCCTTTCTCTCCCCCTAGTCCACCTGGAGCAAAGCCAAGCTGCCATTGAAAAGAAACAGGATTGCAGTCTCAACTATCAAAGCATAAACACTTTGGAAAACCTACACGGGAACTGACCTGCTCCGCCACTTCCCGGCTCATTGCCAGCGCCAGCTGCAGTTGGAGCTCCTCTTCGCCGCTCGTCTGAGGCCGGGCCTGCTCGAGCTCCGAGGAAACTCGAGGGGACGTAGCTGTTGGAGACAAAAAACCAGCAAATTTAACACAAGATATAACAAGTTTGATTATTGCTCTCACTAGACCATCCCACTTTCACAGAGCCACTCGCAAAGGTCCCCAGCGCAGTGACAAGTCCCTCAGGTGCCAGGGGCCACCGACTCGCTGAGCACCATCAGCTCCCTCAATCGAAGAGAAAAAGCTTGTACCAAGGCTGATGTTAACAAGCCAGAACACTTAAGGAGGGACAACTTTGCAAGACAGCTCAATTGCTTTAAAGGAAAAACCTCCCTGGAAAGCAAAACTTTTCTGTGTTACTGGGGTTGTCATATCAAGAAGTATCACCAAGGAATGCTAGAGACCCTGTCTCAGTGTATCAGAGCTTCGGGAGGCAGGACACTGACTTAAAAAAAAACTATAGAATTAATTGTTCAAGAAAATATTTGTTGCTGTTTTTTACATCTTCCAGTGTCAGTAAGAATTTGCTGGGAGTTGGCCAATACCAGGGTAAAATTGGATACCACCCACTTTTCTGTAAAATAATACAGTCTTAATGGGACAGATAAAGAACTATTCTTAACTGCCAGGCAGACTCAGAGAAAAACAAGCCAGCTATTCATACTCAACATTTACAAAAATACTGTACCATTCTCTGTTTAAAAAAAAAAAAAAAAAAAAGTTTGGTATATATGTTGGAGGGTGGCTTGTTTTTTTGTTGTTGGTAGGTCTTTCTTTGGATGGAGATCTCTATTAGCTAAATAGCAGCTGGTAATCTCCCTCACTCCTCCTCGAGTAACAGTCAAGCTTGACAGCTAAAATACACCATTTCTCAATATTCTTTTACTGATGGTTTCACTACAGCACACAGATATTCCCACCCAAACGGGGCAATACTAACAGGTTTATCACTATACAGTGATTAAACAATTTTTGTCTTCCCTCTCATTTATACAGAAGTTTTATCTTACTTTGGCAAGGAAGTTTGCATTTAATGCTTGGAATGATAATTAGTTTAGTAAAATATATATTAACATTTAATAAAGAGGAAATCACATTTCTTCTTAATAGGTCAGCTCGTCATGTAAAAATCAGATTGCCAAACTGTAATTTTAAAACAAACAAACCAACCAACCAGCCACTTTTTCAGTCACTACTTCAATCCTCCAAGTATTACAAAGTCTTGTTTCCCCCTAACTTTTAAGCCAAATTGACATTTTAGAACAAAAAGCGCAACCTTCCCTCTCATCCAGCAGAGCAGAAGGAAGGTGACTCTCCACAAATGAGGAATGACCTTTCCTTTCCACCTCACACCCACCGTGCCATCCCATCCCACTCCGTTTCTAAATGGACAAATTAATTTATCACCCAGAATAATTCCTTCCACATTGCACTGATCCTGAAGATTTCAAGCCAAACAGCAAGCTCCTAACTTCACACTTACTAAGATGTTACTCATACCTCAATTCTACCGCTTTTTCAAACTCTTTCTCATATAAAGTCTCTAAATTTAGCCTGTTCCACAAGTCCTTTTTGCTCCAACAGTCACGGACAGGCTCTCCAGTATATTATATGGACTATTACAGAATTAAAGTAGGAATAAACAGGACATCAGATAAAAGGACGTCTAACAGCATGGAAAATACAGCCTTAAAATGTTTGTAAATTTTGAATGTTCTTAAATATGAAAATTAAGAGAATTAAAAAGAAAAGAGGATAAAACTCAACAGGAGGTTACCAAAAGGTAGCTCATAACAGAAAAACTGAGATCTTTCTCTGATTTGTCAGTCAAAAGGAAAAGCAGTAAAGTTAATCTATGTGGAGTCAGCAAAGCATTTTATGATGCTAAATAGGACGTTTTTGTTAAACAGAGGGTAGTTTAAGAACTGAAACAGGTACAGAACCAGCTGAAGAAGAAGTTACATCACACTGCCTATCGCCAAGGAAGTTTACTAACAGTTTCTCAAGAACTGGCTCTAAGACCGATCTTAAGAAAAATTATGTGATAAACAAATGCAGTAGGTTATGGGAAAAAGCAAAGATAATGCTAAGAAAGATTGTCAAACTAGAGGGAGAAACAGAACTATTAAAAAAACCCAGATGACTGAGAAGGGAACAACAGAAATGGGATGATACAGAGAAAGAAAGTAATTTCTGTGATGACCGTGTTCTGTGAGTTGAGGGCATCAACTGCAAGTGACGAGATGTAGAGAACTTTCTTTAGTACTAAAACACGTTAACTCCCAGCCACTAACTTACTACAGCCATTAACAGCAGCAGCACTACTGCATCAAAGCATTAGTCAGAATTCAACATACCAAATGCAATTCCAGTCATTCAAATCCAAGACAGATGATTTCAAAACAGAACGGATGCGGAAACGCTTCCCTTCTAAGCATAGGGAATATTTTACGTGTTTATCTTTGCAAAAAGAAAATCAAGCAGTTCAATGGTTGCTAAATACATCAGGCTTGCCAATACTGTGGAGTGAGAAAAGGTATTTAAGATAAAGGGGCAAGAACTAACGGTATAAATTGACCATGAATAAATTTGAGATACAAATAGAAAGAAGCATCTGGAAGCAGGAACTGTAGAAGGAAAGAGTCGTTAACTGGTTTCAAAAGAGCTGGATAAGGATACAAATGGGACAGCAACACGGTCGCCTGGAACTATGATCAGGAAGGTACCTTCTGCTCTTTTGTTTCTTTTAACTGCAATTGCGGGGAAGAACGTGATTTCCTGCACTTTTTGCATGGGAGTTTTTCCATCTCTGTTGACATAACGACATTCTTTAACAACTAAGAAGCTGATGGTAGGATGACTTGAAAATGATGTGAAATGGGTTAACTGTTGGTTTTCCTTCTATTTCCACAATAAGGACTACTTACTGAAAGCGCTCACTGGTTTCAGCTTTTAACAGCACCTAGCGGTTTCGCATTAAAGCACTCCAAGAAGCAGGGATTGCATCCTGCTCCTGTCTCACCCTCCCATGGTGGGTCCTCGCCTCCCAGCCAGGCATGGGAACGGCAGGCTGGCTCGGGCAGAGAGCTACATCACCTCACAGCTCCCAGTAGAGACCAGCATTCAGCAGCTCCAGGATCTGAACACAGATAATAAGGGGTCTCACAGATATAAGCTTATTTCTTTTCACTTTTAGGCTTCTCAGCAATTCTTTCTGCTTAGTTTTATTAACTCTAAATGGCACTTTAGAGCTCCTTTTATAAAAAAAAGGGAAAAAATTGTCAATTTGAAATTCTACCTTGGGCCTCACATTAAAAAACATTGATAAAAATGTTGCTATTTTACATTTAAACTTCTACAGTGGTTATAAAACCATCTCTACTTATATATATATATAAAACCATCTATAGTTGCCAGCATATTTTCTGGCAAAAGGGAAAGTCAACGCACCGTACTTGGTAGTAACCTGAAATGTTTTATCCAGCAACTTCACTCCTAAATTACTGCAGTGTTGTAACTTCCCTTCTATACTGGCCTCATCCTGCATTAACGTTTTAGTAGCAGGGATCTAGCATAAAGGTTATTGCCGTAGTAACAGTATCGCTGCCACACAAAGAATCTCTTATCCCACAGCACATGACAGTTAACTCAGATGTTTATGTAAGATGGGACTCAATAGATCAATTCTGACCTGCTAAACCCTGCTTTGTCGCTGCTTTGAGAATTTGGAGATCCCTGCCTCCCCCAGGAGAGAACCGCGAGGGGATCTGCTGCAGGGAGACGTGTCACCGGGCTCTCTTCTCACCAAGGCTCTAGCTGCAGCGCAAGGAAATCATCTCCAACCTCAGTTAATCACTAAAGCAGGATTCGGCTCCACCATCTGTCTCTAGAACAGGCTATGACGTATTTCATATGTACTCACTGGTAATTTACGATATTTTGGTTATTTTAAAAGCTCTCTGTAGATATCAATAGGTTTGGTTAAGTTGGTGAGTTAAAGCTTATATACAATACCCAGCCAGGAAGCAGTCAATCTCTACAACTAAGGATACAAATCAGCACAGGTATTTTTATTCAGAAGTACGTGCTCGGTCTTTTTGTTTTGGTTTAGGGTTTTTTGGGTTGTTTTTTTAAAAATGTCACTCTAGGCCAAGTGATGGCACAGAGCACCATGGAAAAGAAGCCCCAGTTTTATAATCTGTAAGAGGCATTCTTAAAAACAGAATTCAGTTCTTAGTCACATTTGTTCAGAAAGAAAAGCTACTTCCTCACTCAATCAGTATGCTTACAAAAGTAGACAAAACCAAGGTCTACTTGAAAAATTAGAATAATTTCAAGGTAAGAACTTAGAAACTGATAGCACTTCACTTGGGAACCAAGCAGAGATCCCATTTGCTAGTCTTCAAATGAAAGACTATTCAAATAAACGTGGGATACTTTCAAAAACCCAATCTAACCTCTCATATTATGAAAGGCTATGTGCAAACTGCTTAATCTAGAAGGAATTGTGTAATCCACCTTTCCATTGGGAGTTACAGAGATCTTTCAAATCCAACACGAAAATTAATAGCACCTATTAATGCAACAAGGTGGAGCTGATCATTCTACTGCATGATTCCTACTCGCACTGAAGCAGACAGAGCACTTGTGAAATTCACTTAATACTGAACAAATCTTTAAGGCTTGTTTCAGTTAAAGAACATCACCACACTCATCTTAATAAACATAGTTAGATAATTTATTGCAACTACAGAAGCCTGATTATATGAACAGCATCTCCCACCTTGACTTAGAGCACCAGAAAAACAAAAGTATGCCAAGAGGATTAAATCAAGTTGTTAAGAGACACCTGTCAGATAACACAGGAGTTGACCAAATTCCTTCAACACCTCAAACTACAGAAATTATTCAGGCAGCTCATCCAGATTCAGTGCTGGATGATATGCCATATCCCTGACTAAGACTGAAGGTCAGAGATGTATTCCAACCTGCAAAGATGCAGAACATATTATAAGACAACTTTAAAAAGGAGCATTCTGAATTTCCTACTATGTCAGACCTGAATTAGTAATTCCTCTGAATTTTATCTACTCCAAGCAAAAGGGGAGACTGAAATTCCTGATAATGAGCTGAAATAGATGAGTGAACACCAACTTACTGATGCTTCACAAAACTGTTTTTAAATAATGGGTCAACTTAATGTGAATAATTACTGGAAATATTAAAACTCGTCATTTCAGCTAAAGACAACTGCTCCCAAAAATCTTTACAGGTAAGGTTAACAGACGTGGCATTTCACAAGATCCATAAAAGCCTTTTTCAGTCCATCTTTCACCAATCTTTTATCAAATAGGCTGTATGTATAATGAATATGATTTCTCAGCCAAGCGGCCTACCTCTGGGCAAAGTGCTCCTCTAAAATCAGGTCACACTGTGCACGTTGCGTTGTTCCCTACTCTGCCGCGTTTGTGTAAATGAAATCAGGGCATTAAAACACACACAGTCTGGCTCTGCCAACATTTCTAAGTGCAACCCAAACCCAAAGCAGCAGATGGCCAAAGGAAAGGGCATGTGTACAACCTGAAATAGCATAGGTAGGTCCTGGTTTAAGCATAATAGGATTGGATCTCTTTAAAAAATAAGGCTTCAATAAATTTGGTTTGAAAACATGAAGGTAGTACAGGGAGAGGAATTGTGTTTTCCTGGGATCTTTCAAAGCTGAAACATTCAAACACAGTATCTGCTGGGGGTAGGGGTGTCAAAGAATTGGCTGGATCAGTCACTTCCCTCCAGGTTGAGGATTTTTCCATCATTTTTCTGACTCCTGTAACCGCCCCAGCCATAAGGAGCTGCAGCAGACCTCCCTGCTTGCCTTCTGAGTGGCCACAGCACAACTGACCTGTCCCCAAGACAGCAGAGAAAGAGTAAGGTAAGTCAAGTTCCTACACTCCTGCCCCGACTCCTAAGAGCTTCCACAGGCCCAAGGTGCTTAAGCACAGTGTTTCACAGGTACCCAAAATCGTCTGCCACACAGCAGCGACTGTGGGTCACGCTCCTGCCATGCTGATGGCTTCAGTGCAGCAACAGAGTAATATTCCTGTGTAAGCCCCCGCCGAAAGAATACTTTAAAAAGATAGTTCCTCAATAAAGGACTTTATCAAGACCAGTAACTCTAAGAAACGCACTCGCAGGCTTGAAACAGCATCACAGTTCAGACTTAAGAGGTCTATATTAAGAACACCCTACTTTTCCCCATGCAACCATAAATCCAGAATCCTATTTAAGTGGTCATTGGCAGCTGTAGATGAAACAAGGCAAGGAACAAGAGGCCTAGTTTTCAAAACTGTGTAACTAGAGTCCAGCAAAAAGACAGTATTTAGACACAAAGCCAGATTAGGGGTGGGAAACTACTGGTCCAAAATATTTCAAATATTGATCTTATATTCCTTCCTCTCCCCAGTAGGTTTAGTTTCAGCACCACCACAGGAACATTAACGTGAAATAAAACTCATCAGATTTCCTGCAACGCCATACAATTTACACATTCTCCAAAATAAATAAAAACTTTTATGTATTTTGTCATGGAATATTTATTAGCTCCTAACCTGAACATTCATTACCCCCAGGTTAAGGCTGGAAGATAGCCAACTGTCCCCAGTATGTCAGAAATTGCTACAAGATGGAGGTTGGGAGGAGCTTTATTTTTGCTTTTAGCTTTACAATGTCTCCCTCTGCTTCCATTTACAGATTATGAGACTAGATAGCAAAAACACGCTAATACTTTTACAAATGTTTGAATCAAGAGTCAGTAACATCCACATGCCATAATGTACTCTCTAGAATTATACAAGCTTTACAGCACAGAGATCTTCAAGCCCAACAGAGTCATTAAGGCAAAGCTTTGGGGGAAAGGATTTTATTAAAAACTATCATGCTTCACCATTTCACTTTCCACAGTTTCTAAAGGACCATTGGAGACGAGATGAAAATATCTGCAAGGAAATGAGGAAAATGTCCTTATTCACCAGTGTGCCTTGCCTGCAGCAGTGAGGGACGATGGCACATCAGTCAAGAGATCCTTCTCCATCTTGAATTCTCTCACACTATACAGACTATCAATCCTGCTTTTATTTTTTCGTAAGGGATAAACGTGGGACACAAAGACCAGCAACTCTACAAGCCTTTCTGGCTCAACATAAATACAAAACCCAATTCTTACATGCACTCTCAGACACAAGCCTACACATATGCTTAAGAAGCTAAAGAGCAGTAGTTTGAGCATTGCAGTGTTTACAGTCAATGCCGTACAGTGCAGCTAATTCAACATTCTGAAGAAATTCAACAAAAAAGGGTCCTGACTTACTCAATATTGCACTTTCAGTAAATGACAGAAGGAGGAAGAGATCCCTCACGCACAATCCCGACACATTATCCACTGGAAGTTACTTGTTCCCCTAGTGATCTGTCCTGGAGAAACTATTAAGCTCTTTCAGCCAGTTCAGGCTTCTTTTATTCCACAAGAAACTATTAAAAATGAGGAGATTTTACAGCCAAACAAATCTTTTCAAGTAAGGGGAATGCATTCAGCTAAGAATTCTCAAAATCTGCAATCCCCACCCATCGCATCAAGCAAGGAGAAGTAAAATCTGCTAATACCGAAACACCAAGAGATGAAACATTTCGTTTAGCTGTGTTGGTAAAAGGCTGTTATGCTCTCCCAAACTTTATTTAGATTTGAATGTTAATAAGACATGCTAAATATTTAGCAAAGAAGGTAGATGTACATTTTTAATAGGCAAATCTCATGCTATAGATTGCAAATCTAAATGCCTCTGATCTCCTCTTCAAAGGCTCAGAGGAATGAAAGACAATTCTACCAGAATATATACTACAGCATCTTAAAACTGTTATAAGGAGAGTATTTCCCAGGAGCTAAGCATAACTTAATTCCTTTTACATATTTCACTGAATCCATATTTTCAGAACAAAAGAAGGGTAACGTTACAGAATAAAAGAAAACATGATGGATACAATCTCTTTCACTTTAAATAATGAAAAGCATCTTTTCTATTAAATTTAGAAGGCACAAGAATAACCCTACATTTATGTAACAGATTAAATGTCTGGATTCTGATGAAACTCCTTCCTCGTTTCCTAGGATAAAGGACAAAGCTCTACAGAAAGTTTTCCATTATCAGAAGCACTTAGCACAGCTGTTCTGAAAGGTGCTGGTTTGCTTTGCTATACTCTATTAAACCATTCAAGAAACATATTAAAACTTCAGAAGATACAGATCATAAAAACTAACAACTATTTGTATTTTTGCTGATAGATAATTAAGTCCAGTAGAGTCTATAACAGAGGAAAAACCTAAACAAGAAAAAAAAAAAAAAAAGTCTGAGATTTCTAAAACTTCTTAGGTACGTGTTTAGGGGGAAGGAGAAAAAAAAAGATTAAGAAATCATTACCTCAAAAAGAATCCTGCAAATAGAAATACACAGCAAAGTCATACGCAGGCAAATGGGAGTATGCAGTAAATCAACACTTTGTACCGAAACAAAAACCAAACTTGCTTCTTGACATCTAGTTCCCCATCAAAATTCTTAAAATGTCCAAGGAACGTCAATTCAGAAACACAAACACACCCTGCGTTGCTCAATCCTCGCTGTGAGGAATAGTTTGAAGCCTCTGGTAGCATTTAACATGACAAACAATAGTTACATGCTCTAATTAAAGTTTAGAGCTGGTGAAGAAATAACCCTGTGGAACAAACCAAAGGTGTGCTCAGCATACCTTAGTGACTACTATTTCAATCCATCAGCATAAGTTAAAAACAACAATATTTCAAGCTATCTCCTAAATTAGGAACTTTTGTTGTAGTCGATAGAGGTCTACATACCTCAAAAAAAAAAAAAAGTTATTGTTGTGATAACAATATACACGGACTTCTTTAAAAATTCACACTGAATCAATGCTCAAGTCTGGTTATCACAGAAAAACTAAGACTTTGTTATTCCACTGCTAATTAAGAGACAAACCAAAAATTTTCATACCCGGAAACCTTCATGCACTGTTTCTGAAGCCCGCATCCTAAAAAAGTTTCTTTTTGAAAAAAATAATTTTTCCTGCTCTTCTCCATAGCTTTAAATGGAGAGGGATTTTCCCCATCCTAGCTTCAATCTTCCTGCTATCTCCTACTGCCTTCCACAGAAAATGTCTGTACTTGTCAGGGGTACTGACACCATTCCCGTATTTATAATTTGAGAAGCACTTTGGGACACAGGACATGACAAACTTAAGATTCTTAAAACTGGTGCTCAATCGATTCACCACACTGGCTCAGTTACAGTCCTCCACACACTGTAAGCATTCATTTAAAGAAAAGATTTTCCTTCAGAATTAGACCACAACCACCGACATTCCAGCCAAAGCAGCTTTCATCAGATCATTACTTACATTAAGAAGGATTTAGTGCCAAATCAGGCCTCTTCCTAGCATGACAGGGAGTTCCCCCAAGCAGTGGTATAAAGAATCCATTCTTCCCGCATCATTGTATTTTTTTTAAAGAATGAAATATAGTATTTAGTACGGATACTTGCATACCAAATGCTGATAGTTTAAATATTTAAACACTGATATATATTCAAAGAGTTATTCCTCCAAGAACTGCTGAGCAAGCAATAAAGGAAATCAAACACCAATGTTCTTCCTAAAACAAAACAGCAGCAACATAAAGAAAATATCTAGCAAAGTGATCCAGAAGATACTCTATGTTACTATTTTTTTTCTTGAATTATATTTAACAAAAAAACCCTCAACACAACAAATTTTCAAGCACTCATTTTAAAACTAGAAACAAACCAAAAAATCCATTAACAATCTCCCTACTGAGACTAGGGGCCTATCACATCAAACACTGAACACATTCACAAAAGCAGCTTGACAATGCTACCTTTGGGAATTGACAGTAAACAACTGCTTTTTAAATTGATTTACGTCAACACACACATTCTCTACAAAATAAACATTTAACCAGTCATTTGAAGACATTAGTGCCACCAAGCAGACCTACAAAGACTCAGCCACTGCAAAAAGCCCTTTGCAGTCAGCGTATTAATCCTCCTAACAGGCACCATTTACTCTCATGCCCAATGGCAAATCAGAAAACCACAATTTCTCAAAAGGAAAAAAAAAAAAAAAACTTCTTTTATGCGTGCTTGCTTGTACTTACAGCCATGGTAAGATGCTGGGGATCCTCCAGACTTTCCATATTCTTGCTCCGAGTAGCTGGTGGATAGGTTTGGCTGACTGGAGCCTCGGCCGAAGGTGATCTGATTGCTACCCACTCCAGTGGCCACCTGAGCCATGCGTTCTTTGGTCTTCAGGGCTTGGGCCCTCTCTGTCTTGAGTCGCTCATCATCCTTCAGAAGGGACACTAGCTGCTTGGATTTCTCCCTCACATTGATGCCCTGGTCTTTACCATCTCGATCAATATACTGAAAATCTTTCAACGTCTGGATAGCAAAAATATTCTCTTTACACTGCTGCGCCACTCTCTCGGAACCAGTTTTAATCAGGTAATCTAACAGAGTAAGGGCCTTGTATACATGTCGCCAGTTCTTGCCGTGGTCATTCAGTCGTTTCCAGATCATGCTCATAATTTCAGAAAAGGCCACAACATTGTAAGTCAGGTCGGCTATTTCAGTCATTAAAGAACTGGAGGGACCCCAAGGGTCATTAGAGGTCGCTTCCCGAACTTTTATTTCGGCCTCTGAATAATTGTTCACAATGTTCTTCATCTGCCGTCTAATAGACGAAGTCGTCATTTTTATTTCCCTTTTTAACAAGACAGATTCCAGAACACAAACAAAAAAGGGCTATATTTGCTCTTCTATGAACGTTTCTGAACTGCGAAGGCTCCGTATCAGTGGCTGATTTGTAACACGTTCCACTGCAATCATTTCCTCTCTTCAAGAGAATGACATGAGAAAATGAAAAGCATAACCTGAGTAAGGAAAGAAAACAAAGCACGTTAGTTGCGTCTCTAATTAATTCTACACGGAAAGCAATCTATATACACCTTTGAGACATTTTGCTAGAGTTAACTGATGAATTTTCTCCCTGGATTTCTTCAGGACATCTGATTTTGAAAACAACTTGCTCTTCTCACAAGTAATATTAAATGTTGAAGATTAAAAACCTGAACAGCTCAACAAGACCAAAGCAAGGAAACATCCATGCTGATGCAAATGCAAAATTTGAAAAGTAAAATAGAAGCAAAGTCCAAGAAACGACTTATGGATTTAGTCTCCAACAAGGTAAAACCTACCTAGAATTTTTAATTACAGAAATTCCGATGCTAGCTTGCAGAGCTGAGGTGGAACTACAGTAGAAATTCCCTATTTTGCATCCATTAGCTTCCCTCTGGCAGTTGACAACTGCAGTTTGCTACCGTTGCTCTAGGAATCTGCGTACTGAGAGAAGCGGCAAACTTCCTAAAAATTAACCAAGCAATTTCTGAAACTTCAGGTAAGTTTAAAGCAGGCTCAGTTTCAGGGCAGAGATCTTGAATAGTGCCTTGCATCCAGCTGAGGGAAGAGAACCAAGCACCAGAACGACGCATTCCAACTCAAGGTGACCTTTAATGCTAGGCAGATTAGAGGGGAATATTTTTTTTTTTCCCAAATGTATTTACTTTGTACATTTGACAACACTCATCAGATCTATAGTTTCTGCTCTACGTGTCTTTCACACAGCACAGAAGAATTTTTAATTATATGAAAATGGAATCGTAAAACCAAAATGACTGGCAAGAAAACCCAAGGACAAGCTCTGGAGGGAAAGCTGTTCAAGTTATTTATTTAAGGTCACTGTTTCAAGTAAACAGAGGCCTATTAAGCTTTAGAATACACTACTTGAGTAAACTGGCAGATTTTGCTATTGCATTAAGACAGAATAGTCTTTGATATTCACCAGTTGCATGAACACTAAGCACCGATTCTATAACGGAACTTGCCACGTTACCCAAGCTTGTGCATTCAAGATGTCCTCTAACAACATTCCTCCAAACTCCCCCCAGAAGCAACAGTATCACTTAAAAAAGCCAGGGGAGAGAAGGAAAGCACAGATTTCAAGACTAACGTTGTTTCAAGACTAACATTGTTATCATTCTTCAAATTACTACTGTGCCATTTAGAACGCAAACAGAATTAATTGTCAACCTGGACAACATGCAGCTCTATAATGACTTGCTCAGCATAAAGGCATAATCCCGTCCTAGAAAACCATTCTGCACAAGTTCAACTACCACAGAACAAGCCTAATGAGTTACTTTATTCCACTAAAGTTAATTTTTGGCAGAATAAAAAAACTATTATGCCATGGAAAATTAACTTTAAATGAGATCAACACTAAAGTTTATGTAAACTGCATCATCCTGGTGTTTTCCCCAATACTTAAAGCCAGCTGTAGAAGATTGTTGATCTCTTGTCAGATGGCTAATAGCAACAGAAACAAAAAGGGGCATCTTCTCCCAGGGCATTTACAGGTTTGTGCATTATAAACCCAGAATTTGAAAAGGGTGATCCTATATAAACATTCCCAGGTTCTCATGACTGCTTCTTCTCTCCAAACGTTAACATTGTCCAAACCTGCTGGCTCACCCACCCTTGTGGTCTCTCTCTAATGTATCACTCCCAAAAGCTGGGGCACCAATAAAACAAATTAACGTCCCCCCAAACATATACATACCACTTACTTAACCTGAACCACTTTTTTTTTTGGTCAATAATGGAGTTCACAGACAAAGCTGAAACAAGTTATGCAAGGAGGTGGCAGCATCTGGTAGAAAGATGGTCACAAAGAACTGAGAGCAGGCTGCAGGCAATAACTTCTTTACCTGGTAAAACCAGAGCCAGCAGAGGAAACAAGTGCCAACCTAAACATGAACACAGCTATACTGATGATATGGATCCCAGATCAGAAAAATGCAACCCCCCCATAGGGACTGAGCACATCACCCAACCAGAAAAGCTGTAAAAAACATGAAAAAAATCAAAACCATGAGAACTACGAAACCTCCTAAACCAGTTAGCTAAGAAGTCCACCAAGCCCAACATCCTCAGACACAAACCCTCATGTAAAGAGTATAGAAAAGAACATATATATTCCCTTGTTTTATATTACCAGGAGCTTAGGCATCTTAGATGCAACCTGTGGTGGAGGCTCTCCCAGCCAGCGACAGGCACAGTGTCTCTACCAACCCCTTTTGTGAAGCCACTTGTATTTCCCGTTTCACCCTCAGCCAGTACGCGGCAGCGGTGCAGTGACCACGCTGCACAAACAGGTACTTCAGCTTATTTTAAACTTGGACATTTATTCCCTGAGCTGTAGACAGAGGGCATGCTTTTTAACAAAGAGCAAGTCACCTTCAGCTTCTTTATGTTACTCGTGATTTTAGAGAAACTGGCCGTCTCCTGAACTGAGGCTCCTCTTCTGAAATTCAGTCCCTCTGTTTAGAAGCCGCTCCCTGTCTCTGATCATCCCTGATGTCTTTCCATGCATCTGTTACACTTCTGTTTCTTGAAACATACACAGTTCCAAGCACTTTACATTTCACATTTGGCAGTAATAAAAGTTTATATCACAACATAGTCATTTACCGCTTTGGGTTTCCCATTCTTTATCAAATACTTTATAAAGTCTATTTGACTTTTGGTAGTTGTGCCTTTACTCGTGCACATGAAACAGGGTCATTTCTTCTCCTGATGCGAATGCATTGAGGTCATTTCATCTGCCATTGTATCACTCAGCAAATCTCAATCTTCCTTCCTTCCTTTCAGTTCAAGATTCATTTCAAACTTGTCTTTTTTTGGTTCAATTTGGCCACCTTATTATTTAGAAATGATCTGGAAATAGGAGTATTTGCAAGAGCACTGATCTCTGGCAGGATCCTTCACTGGGAATAACCCTTCATTGTGAGAACCAACCATTTACTCCTAACCCTGTTTCCTGTCTTTTAACCCACTGTAAATCTATGAAAAACATTCTTGTCTTATAACAAGTTCTGTTTCTTTAAAGGCCAGGAATGAGAGACCTTACCAAAATATTTTTAAAAGTCAAGTAATACAAGCAATTGCACCTCACCTATATGTATCTCCTCAACCACAGAAAAAAAAAAGTTTATTATTTGTTAAAACTGCATAAGCTTTTGAAAAAATCAGTTTAATACCACACATAATATTTGGAAAGGTGTGTTTTACAGTACAACACTAATTTTGGCCAATGAAATAAGTACCCAAAGAATTAATCACAACACAAGCAGGCACACGGATGAGGGTGCAATTTCTCACGCCATCCCAAGCTAATGGTCGGCCAGCACCAAACCCAGTGGCCTCCCAACCCTCCAACCGCTTCCTCTTTCTCTCTCGCCTCAAATCTAGCAATTACGCAGCAGCACAGCAAAACTAATCAACTTATAGTCTTGTAGAAAATTAGCTTTTTAGCACTGGTTTGTTTTCTGTCAAATCAATGAGCAACACCATCACAAGCTTTGCTGCAAGGCAGACTGTGAGAAGAGCAAGAACCATCCAACGCTGGCCTCACTTTTGAAGGAGCTGATTAAACATAACATAAAGCCATCAAGCTCTAAAAAACAGCACCAGAAACGAAGAACCTTCGTTATGACCAACTACACCACACACACTAGGAACCTGCACACCTGGTTTCAGAGAAGAAACCAAAGTGCTCTCCATACAGGCTTAGCCAAATGAAGGAAAAATATTGGTGGTTTTGTTGCAAAATATGGGCAAGAAGCAAAATAAAAACTATAGCCTCACTGAGAGCAGAAACGGTTTGGAAACTCTATATTTGAGAAACGCTTAGGTTTATGTTTAAGATTTATAAGTTAAATTACCAACAAAGCGATACCCAAAAGCACATGAGCTTGGAGTACAGAGGTGTGCAGGAGGCCCCATTTATGGCAGCCCCATTCCCCAGACTGGAAGCTTTGCCAGGGTGAAGCTCCTGAAGGAGGTTACCAGCAGAGAGTAAGTCTGGAGTAGTGCTTTGGGAAAACAACCATAGAGCAAATGTTTCAAGAAGGTAACATATCAGATTAAGTGAAATGAGCATTTTTCTCTCTTTAGAAAATCAAAGATTTGACTGGCGTGATTCTTCACCTTCGTATCGTTGATTCATGGAAACAAAGGCATTTAATGAGAATCACATTAATGTCTATTTTTTCCTTTTCTTGATGTAAAGACATGTTTTCTAATCCTTTCCTACTTGTAAACCACTAAAGACAATTTATTCTAAACTTCATTTTACTCTACTAAAAACACAAAGTATAACTGGGGTGGAAAGATGATGAATTTTTTTTATCCCCTCTCCTGATCTAATTTGAGATAACTATTTTGGCAGTAGCATACCTCTCACTGAGAACTCTGTATGCTTTTCAGTACCTGCTTTACAAACTCTGCTTCTACACCCCATAAAGGATGCATTTTACTGGATTATTACAAGTCGTGGAACACCGCAACAGCCTATCTTAACGATTCAAGAGATCAAAAAGCCAAATATCCCTACTGCATAAGAGTGAGAAACCATTCCTAATGCATGATCAAACACTCACATAGAACGTTTAGACTTCTTTTTTTCCAGAGACCTCAGTGAATTAACTTCTCACAACAAACCACAAGGAAGTACAATGCACTTGCAACTTCAGCAAAAATCTGAGTTTGCATTTTTAACAGTACAGTTGCAAAGAAAGCAGAAAATAAGACTAGTTAATTAAAGCTGCTGTTTGTTTCTAACAACAGGAAGAAGGTGATCTGCTTGAAAAAAAAATTCTTTAAACGGTTAAGCAGAGAGGGGAAGAGGGAATTGTTGGTCTTGTTCAGTTTAGGTGAGTCTTCCTCATTTTCTCTCCCCTGGTACCTACAAGCCATTTTCTCTGTTTTATAATTAGTTTGTCAGCTTTAAATAGATAGAACGGCAAACATAGAGTTCTGTAGACAAGAGGGTGAAGCTTACCTGTACTATCAAGGGCAACCTGGAGAGGAATATCCCATTTCTTTTTTCCTATTCCAATGTTTTTTTTATACAAATAACCCCCACGAATTCTCATGGTGCTTTTTTAGATAAAAGGTGCAGACAGAAAGGAATTCTTGACTGAACTTCTCAAGAGCTCTCCCTCACAAGAGATTAAATTCAGTAAATGAAATCTACATAAGGCAACCATCTTTAATTTGCTAAGACTAACACAGAAATGAGGCCAAGCCACAAAGTCCTTAATAAACTTAGTTGAAAGAGCTATACAAATCCACCTATACAGAGGCTTTCAGCAGAATCCATTCAGATCTTTGGAATGTAAAACTCAAACCAGGGGTTTGTCTGCACTGATAAAACGCCCTTCATATCAAGCCTGAAGGTAAATATATACACAGTCCGGCTAAGTATGGACCGGAAATATCCGAAAAGCCTTCAATATCAATTGGCCAATAAAAAGTGTGAAAATTAACATTAAATGTAAGCAGTTCACCAGAAATTTGCATAAAATTTTAATTAACATTATAGACAACATCTATGTTAAATTAGACATTTACTGTAAGTAACATGCATTAACAGTGAATTTCTGGAAAGAGTTATTAATTCAGTCAATCTGTGATTTTGAGGCAGTCTCTTAACTACATAAAAATATCCCCCATTTCATTAAACACATGGAAGGACATGGACCTGTTGGAAAGGGTCCAGCGGAGGGCCACGAAGATGATCAGAGGGCTGGAGCATCTCTTCTATGAAGACAGGCTGAGAGAGCTGGGGTTGTTCAGCCTGGAGAAGAGAAGGCTCCGGGGAGACCTTACAGCCCCTTCCAATATCTGAAGGGAGCCTACAGGAGAGCTGGGGAGGGACTCTTTGTCAGGAAGTGGAGCAATAGGACAAGGGGTAATGGTTTTAAATTGAAAAAGGGGAGATTTCGATTAGATACTAGAAAGAAATTCTTTACCGTGAGGGTGGTGAGACACTGGAACAGGTTGCCCAGAGAAGCTGTGGCTGCCCCATCCCTGGAAGCTTTCAAGGCCAGGCTGGATGGGGCTTTGAGCAACCTGCTCTAGTGGAGGTGTCCCTGCCCAGGGCAGGGGGGGTTGGAACTCCATCATCTTTAAGGTCCCTTCCAACTCTAACCATTCTATGATTCTAAATACATAGGAAGATCATTACAAGTTTTCATCCAAAGATTCATACAACAGTCACACAAAGAGATTTTTGTGGTCATCACCAGAAAATACACTCAAACAGCTCAAGCAGGTTCTCAAGAGAGTTCTCAACAGCGATGCTGGCAACCAAGAGACCAAAATGCTGCAACACTGGGGGCACAGGTGGGCTATCTCAAGCCAGCCGTGCTACTGAACAGCTCTGTGTTATGAAAGCACACCCTCAGTATCAAGGGATCCAAACAGCACCATGTGGGATATTTGCACCCCGCTATAATTTCAGAGGAATGTAAGTGAAATGTAAATCTGTAAAGAGCCACCGAGATCCTCTCCTACCCAAGACATGCTGAAGCAGCTACTATGAGAAGTTCCAACATGTCTAAAGCCAAAGCATGTGCCTTACCTCTAAGGTGTGAATATGCACAAATAGCTAGAGATCTGCTCTCCTTGCTATCAGGGTGGAATGATAGAGGCAGGCAATCCTCGAGGACCCTTATTCCAGGATAAATCGGAGAACTCAGGGCCTGGAGAGCGCTTCTTCCCAGTCTGCAAAGAACCAGGCTGAGAGGAAAGCGTTGCCAGATGCTGACTAAGGCAGAAGTTCCCCCAGGCAGACAGACACTGACACCACACCTGCACTGAGCAAAAAGCGCACACTCAAACACAACCCCAATCGTAACAGTAAGTCAGCTTCTATTTATGGCAAAGAAAAAGGATTCCCACTGCCTGCCACTGTAAATTCACATCCTAGTTTTCTTGTGATAGCTCGTTATGCGTACAAATCCAAACCCACTGTGCATTTAGGAAGTCTCATTTTCCACAAACAGGAACCAAAAATCTTTCACAAAAAAAAAAAATGGAGCGCAAGCCTTCATTTAAAATTCAAGAATATAATAATCCAGAAAAAGTGATAGGAAAGATTCTTCTTATGCTGAATCCCACACTTCTGGAGAAATTTTCAAACTTAGTTAATTCTCTTTGGCTTTCCCCCCCTCTCCCGTTCATAAATAATTCTTACAGAGTAACTGGATGACCAGAAGCTATCATTACACTGCCTACGATATAATATTCTACTGTAATACAAATATTGTTCCCAAAACCAAACAGGAAGAGGAGCAAGTGTACATTGTGGTCAGCTGGAGAAGAGTACTAAGAGAAGCAAAGCAGCTTGGCACTATACATGAAAGCCAACAAGTAGCACACTTATTAGCTCTCTCTTGCTATTGTACAGCAGAGAAAACAGCAATTCATGAGAATAAAACAGTAAAACGAAGACACTGAAATTACCATCAATGCCTTTCCTCAACCTTCAAAGTTATTTAGGAAATGAGTTACAAATACAGATTGGCAATTAGTTTGAAGAACAGGGTTAACTCCAGAAGAAAGGTTTAATTTCCATTTTTCACAGCTTAAATGCTTGTCTTCTTCAGTGTAATTTCTGAGAAGAGGAAATGGTTCAAAATTAAAAGTTTTGGAAGCTTTCCACTCCCTTTTACAAATGAGAGAACAAGGTCAGCTTTCAGAGACAGCAGGTGGCCAAATTATTTCTTTATTTAAAGAGTTAATGCTGAAAGATAATTCTCCTTCAAATTTATGCATATTCATGAATCCCAAGGTTAGATTCTACACTGATTTTACAGTCACGCCTCAGACTCACAGAGAAAAACTAACTCCAGCTTGTACGACCATTTAGCTGTAGAAGAGATTTACAAACACAAATTTGTTTAAGTTTTCTTTGGAACACCTTTTCTTACTACATGTCTACTTAAATTACCAGGGCAGCATTTGAGCTCAATGGAGAGCTTATCTCATTACTCACAGAGTCTACAGAAAGCGGGGGGGGAAGGAGCAAAAATCTAACTTTCATCTCACAGCCACACGGCAGAGCTACCTGGTCACTTTACTGGGGGACCCACCAACCCAGAGTTGCTGGTGCTTTGACATTCGCAATTCCATTTGACTTTGCAGCCCATAACGCAGCTGGAATCATCAACAGTGTGGGAAGCAACTACAAATAGGCTCTGAAGTGCTGCGAAAGGGGACAGCCTCTGTGAGAGCCGTGCAGATCACCGCAATCGATCCAAATCCGACCTACACTGCAGGTCTAATTTTAGGATTACAAGCTTTGACAACATCTCTTTAAAAATAACACATTCCTCCTTCTATGGCTGGGTCAAGTGTCATGGACAGTACTACCTGCATTTTATGCTGCAGACCTCAGTTTATTTTTCACTACTAATACAGCAAGTACCGGGTGCGTAATAAATAACAGAATACTGCAGAATTACAAAACTGCGTAAGGTCAAGCCATTACGCACTGAACCAGAAATTCTAAATGCAAATTAATCCAACACAGCAGTGAAAATACCTACCTAAATTCTCAAAAGGAATTTGTTCTCTGGGGATTACCTACTTGAATGAAAGCACTTCCTCTTTTATTTGCACAAATAGAGTAGGGAAAATTAAAAAAAAAAAAAAAAAATCACCCAATGTGTGCCTTAAAAAGGTAACAGTTGAAATTCAGTTTACCAGGTATGTTTGAGTAGCATTTTCAACTGAATTAAAGACAGCAGGAGACACTTCTCCTTCTGTATTTTCATTTTGGAAGGGAGGAAGACATCTGATATTCTTGCCAGAGGATGTGTCTTAGAATTTATTACTAATTAGAAAAGTCCAGCCTTGTCGCTTAGGCTGCTTACTGGGTGACAGGCACCTGCCAAAGGGAAGCCATTCTATCTTCTTTCCCAACAGCTCAGAGCCCTGATAGATCAGCTTTAACACAAGAGGAACTGCAAATAATACAAGCTTGCAAGACCACAAGATGTGAGCTACGTTCTTTAGGCCACAGTGTTTTCTTATACAATTGCAATTTTTAAAATTCAAAGCTGACAAGAACTACTATAGTCATACATATCTGTGCTCACATATCAGACTTGGTATTTTGGGAAGGTACCTGCAACTTACAATTACCCAATGATTTCATTAACTAAATTCAGTTTGCACTTCATTATTATGAAGCAGACGTCACCATGTGCAGTTTCTCCTATCCACCTACACACCACAGACATGAAACCACATTAATAAATTCAGTAGGCCAAAGGCAAACGCTCAGCATGACAAAGATCACGAAGGAAAAAAAACAGTTTAACTCTCCATGTTACTACTGGTAGAAGCCAAGAGAATAATTAATACTTATACTTTATGATATGAATTTCTAATAAAAAGGATTGTTCAAGGAACAGTGCAAGATGTGCAAAGCCATATCTGTCTATACATGCAAAACACGACTATTTTCTTCAGTTTAAATGAAATCTACTGGCTGCCAGCACAAACTACAAGCTTGTAAAAAAATGGAGACTGATTTAATATCCTACCTATATTCACTGATGTCCATTCATGGCATAAAACTTGAAGTGCCATCCTTAGAGCCACCTCACACTCACCTTGAAAGTCAAAACACAGTCTTAATTCAACTATCATAACCAGTAACAATTAGTGTAAGGTTAGTTTAACCCTCAGAAATCAAGCTGCATGAAGTTGTATGCTCATGACTGATTAAATCGCTGTAAAATTGTAAAGCAGGAAACATATATCCTAAAATCCTCTATGCACCCCACTGGAGGAATGTTTTGGCCAAACCCCAGGGTTTTACACTAGGCTTTACGGCCAGCAGCTGGGCTGAGAGAGGAACTGAGGATGTGGCTTCACGTTACACTGGATTCTCAGCTGGCTGAGGGCTGCTCCCTAAGGCACGTCCCGCTCCTACCTGTTCTGCGTCACACATCACCTCCCTGCCCCTCACGGCAGATCGGGAGATAGAATCGGTTCAGTGAGCTGATCTGACAAACCAGGGGAGGTGAGGGGGAGATGGATAGCTGGGGTTTCTGACAGATCAGGTCACCAAACCAATTAATCCCAAGGTCACTCTAATTACTTTAAAGTACACCACAAATAGGGGAAGTAACACCCGTTCCAATAGCAATCTACAGTTACATTTCACAAGGCAAAATGTAAAGCTTACACCTGGAAAGCTCAAATTGGTGGTAAAGTTAAAGATGATGGCTTAGATTTGGGGTTTGGTTTTAGCATGTAACAGTGCAGGAACAGAAAACTGGGTTTTCTGGGAAATTTCCTTTTACTATGTAGCTGCTAGTAACACATACATTTTGTTTCATGTTGAAGACAGCCACAGAAAAGAAAATTTGGTTGTTTACTCTTTCAAAATTGACTAACATCTTAAAATCTTGGTCCTACCCTTTTTACACACTGATTTTCGCTGTCTGTCCTGCAACACTCGCTGTTCAGCTTCCCCTCTTACTCCTCCATATCTTTTACCTTTGCATACTGTACACACCACAGAGTTTTCAGTATCTTTTCCAAACAACCCTACCTCTTTTCTCTCTTCCTAACAGAGCTGTCTAACATTACCGCCTCGGCAGGAGAATCAATTCCATCCCAAGGAGTGCTGCGGGGCAGAAGGTATGTGTAGTCAGAGGAGAGGGCACAGCAACCCTGCCATCAGCAGCCTGGATTTAGTCTGGGTCATGCTTACCAGGAAACAGCACTCAAAAACACTGCTAGTCACTTTGCTCTACTTCTGTGCTGCCCCAGTTCCTGATTTTGAGCTATATTCTTACGTTCATCTTTGATGGAAGTGAGTCACTAAAAGACCAAGAAAAAAAAAAATCAGCATATTTGATATAAGGATTTTTCTTCGTTATGCTGCTTAATACTTTCCAATTCCTTGATTCAGGCACTAACAAGAATCATTCCTACACACAAATGCAAAGATTTGTTACTATTTTGGTTTATTATTATTTTGTCGATTTCTGTGGAACTAGGAAAAGAAAAATCTGGCTGGAAGATGCCTGTGAATCCCACATTCTCCCATGCAGATATACAGAAATTTTCAGCTGTCATCATAACAATTCCTCTCTCCTTCTGAATCTATCCTTCAGCAGTAATATTCTACCTACTCTCTTATCTATTCTGGATATTTAGACGGAAAATTATTTGAGTGGGAGTTAGCTTGCTCTTCTCAAAGAGGATGACAAAGACTTGTTACCAAAAAGCATCTGTGCCTGTTCCATTATTAAAGGTCATTTTCTTCCAGTGGGCTCTTGCACAGAACATGTTATACCCTCTTGGCTTTGATACTCTGCAACCAGCAACTCAGTGTATGTCCTTAGGATTCCACATACTCTGTAAGAAGTCCAACTGTAGAAGACAATACCTACCATGTATAATCCAAAATTCAAGCCTCTGATATTTCTGAAGCAGCTGATTATAGCTTGAGACACGTAAAAATAAAAAAAAAAAGGCAAGTAAATCCCCTGTGTAGTACTACTACTATCTGTACCTCCCATAGCTGTCTGATACCCCTGCACTGTTGATTATTCTTTAAACCACTGTTTTAAGGGAAGTCATTAAAAACATTCTCTCTTTAGATTTATAAACAGAACAAGACAGCGACTTAAAACCTCACCCACTCCATTTTCTAATCATTTTTCAAGAGCATTCCATCTAGTCCAAATGCACAGAAGAATTTCTAGCCCATTAACATCCATCAGCTAACAGAAGGGTAATGAATTCATCAATATTGCTAAAATGCGTGGGTACGGTATCATGCTGAATCATTTAGTAACTACATTTGCAGCAAGAAGAGCTCAAACAACCTGCCCTACGCTGTCAGCAACCATCTTCCTGAAGGAGGAAAAAATGAAATGTACTAAGATCACCCTCAATTTTGTTATCCCTCTTGATGAGGTTGGTATTTCCATCCCAATCAAATCCTGTCTGGTGTTGCTCCCCTCTGGACATCAGCTTCCTCAGCCAAGCCACCTGCACACTTTCAAGAAGCTTTCATTGCTCATTATTCTGCAAACAATGTAAGGACCTGGCTTCTCCCTGCTCATTAACGTCCAGGTCAAATATGGTAAGTTTTAAATTGAGTTTTCAATTTGCAAATAAAAAAAAACAACCCAGAAATCCCTACATGTTGTTCCCTCAACACCAGGCTACTGCAATTGTTACAGTGCCAGAGATTTGACTCTGATTTTTCCTTTGTTATCTGTTTACAAAGCTATGGAGGGACCATCTTCCTCCTCCAGCAAGGAGTTTTCTGAACAGTGGAAAGTTCTAAACATAAGAAAAGCTGAAAATGACAAAAATCAGTCAATCTTAAGGGAAAACACATTATGAACTAACATGAAAGCGTTGCTACCAAAAAAAGCCCACACTTGTGCCTGCAACTACAGAGAATCCTGGGGTAAAAGAGGAGGGACGAAACCATATTATGGAGTACAATGGTTTTAAGTTATCGTTCTCATAAGAGCAAAAAGGTATTTATTCTTAATTTTTTTAAAAAAAAAACAGACTTAATAACATGAAGAAACAAAATTATCCTTAAAGTGTAGATTAGAAAGTACTCTGCTTGTTTTGCCTTGTTCGGGTATGCCAAGTCTGGTCTTCTCTGCCTCACTGCTGGTTTTAAAACGATAGTAAGTACATTGCACTTTTGTTTACACTTTCAGTTATAATGGTGTCTAGTGTAATTAAGTCCAAGAATAAAAAGGTTTTTGTTAAGGTAGCCTTTATAAACCGAGTACAATTAATTCAACTCTCAATACCTTAGCTTCCTTAATATAGATAATGTCTTAGAATACATACACTTACACATGTGTCTACATATCCTTAACTCCCACGGCTTAATTCAATTAATACTATTAAATCTTTAATGCTTAGCTTCAAAGGCTTTTTTAAATTTTTAATAGCTCTCATAGGTTAGCACGAATGTTTTAAGTCTTTCTACTATATTTTAAATAAACTCCTTTTTTTTTTTTTTCCACTTTGATGTTTGCCTTCCTGACAACCCTATACTCTGATGCTGCTGGAACTTTGTTTTCTGTGAAATGATGACATTACAAACTCAAAAAGATATGTTAATCACTGAACTGTAATCAGGGATTTTTTTCCTCTCACCTGCCCTCTGGGCTGGGAGTTGGCAATAGAACCGCTTTAATCAAAACAATGTAGAAACCCATGAGGAGAGAGGATGCAACCAGAAGGGAGGGGGCTCTTATTTGCATCTGTTTAGCATGTAAGCAGCAGGCAAGGCTTAATTCTCTTCTACTCTGGTTTCCCATGAAAGGAGAAAATGCAAAAGACACCATATTTTATTAAAACAGTTAAAATAGGAGTTTTGACAAAAGACTACTCTGGTTTCAGAGAAGCACAAGCCTTACAGCATTTAAAGACACATCCGTTTCATGCAGCTTGATAGGCACTGAATGCTTTTTAATTGTAAAGGTTTGAGCTTTGCCTGTACCAATGGCATTACCATTACAGATTTGATCAGCTAAAGCTCTGGTTTATATATACACGCATCTACACAGACACACACACATAACTTACCAGTCCTGCTGCCTGGTGAAAGTTCCACCTTGTGCCAATACCAAGGCAACTTATACCAGCATGTTTCTCCCCTTCTCTTCCTCCCACTACCTCCAGACCCCAACCCACCTTCCACTGCTTGATTTCTCAACTTTGAATTTGTGAGACAAAAGAGTCAAAGTTTTGATGGCATATTTCAGGCCTTTCTATAAAGCAGAAACTGAGGAAAGGCAAAAACAAGGGGGGTAGAAAAAAAACAAGCACAGACTTTCCTCCTCCTTTAAAGTTTATTTTTCATCTTAATAAGAAAATTATATCCATTCTTAAAATAAAATTAAAAATCAGTATTTCCAGGGACAGGAAAAGGCACTGTAGTATTATATACACTATCCGAGCTGATAAAAAAAAAAAAATAAAAATCTGGCTCTGTCCCAAGGCATCCAAAATCCAGACACAATTTTGTGCCGGCATGTACATAACAAAAATATTTCTGCATTCAGGATGTTCCAGCACGTTTCTTGCATTTACACCTGAAAAGCTAACAGCACTAAGAAACGATGTGCCGTGTTGGGCATGGACTGTAAGTCAATGACCAGTCCCAGATCCACAGATCCCTCCCACGTGGGAAGTACGTGCTTACATACTTTGCTTGATCCAAACCATAAAGTGTGGAACAGAAAGCCCCTCATAAAGCATATTAACACCAGTATAATGAAGATAAACATGAAAACTATCCTGCTGTTCTTCACCTCTTCAACACTTCAGCAGCCTCCAACGTCAGCAGAGAGTTCCAAGCCCACCCCAGTATCACACATGTTCAGTTCTAGAACACGTTCTGTCTTTTAAAGTCAATGTAAATACTCTCTTAGAGGCATCATATGCACATATTGTTGTGAAATTAAGTATATGCAGACACTATTAGTTGGCAGATAGACACCAAAATGTCAGTTATACCATTCAGTGTGCTTAAACCAGCAGGATAGGCAAAAGCAGATTATTCACTAGGTAGTCAAACGTAAAAAAAGCCAGACGTTTCAGTCTGTCTCAGTGTTTCACAAAAGGGTCAGTGATTTGTAAATTTTAAATGCAACACTTAAGCAGTTTTGCAGACTAAAAAAAACCCTCACATCCTTTGATGATATACCTCAGTGCTTCTCTGCAATGAAATAGTTTAAAAGTGATTTTGCTGCCACACTAGCTTTTATCCTTCAGCTTCTCTAAAATTTAAGAATTCTGAAAGCCAAGTAAAACCAAGTATAAACATTTCTGTATTTTACTTCCTTATTAAATCTTCTAAAACAACCACTAAACATACAAACACAAATATCTTTCAAAGGAGCCACCTAGGTACCAATCTTTTAAAATCTTCAGAAAGCAGTTCCTTTGCTGAAAAAGTATAAAACACACGGGCTGCATAATTACAGTCCAGTAATAATTATAGTCTTCTCATTATCTGTTCTTCTGAGTAGCATGTAGAAATTTCTGCTTTAAAAATATACATAAGCTGTAGAGCTTCTCAAAAACTACAATTATAATATTAAATATTGATTTCTGATCTGCATTTGCATACTTCTAAGAAAAGTACTTGGTGTCACCTATGCCATTTGTCGAAAAACATTCCAACGGAGGCATTATCTTCACTTTGAGAAACACTCTCCTAAATTGGTAGACAAAGTTTAACTTGATGAACTCTGCTCAACACCAGCGGCAAAAAAATAGTAACACTTCTCATCAGTAATAAGCATTCCAAGCCCTTTAATAAATAAATAAAGGAATAAATAAATAAATAAAATCACTGCAAGAAGTAATCATAAAGCCCTGCAATAAGCCAGCATGGGCTCAGAAGGCAATTTCATTAGGTAGCAGAACAGATGAGAATCTTATGCTTTCAAATGGTCATTATAAAAAGAGGTTTTTATCAAATGATGAAATACCTGGGCAGGGGTGTTTTAAAGGTTCACCAGATCTTCCCTGGATGGGAATACTGCTGGTAATGCACGATTCAGATCTCCCTCTAGATGGACACTACTAGTCACATTCAAGCAATATCACAAAATGTTAGGGCGTTTCACTGATTAATTAGCTAACTGAATAATTAAAAACATTAAAGTTCTGTTTTTCACATAATAATTGAAGTGCTTTCCTTTACATATACCACATGACAAAGTACATTCTACTCGACCATCCATCAGAGAACACACAGGCGTGTTAAAATAGTTCAATTTAGAACCAAAGGGTAAGGATTAATTAATGATCTTATATTTTGGCTGATTTCATAGGTCGGATCAAACATCTATGCCTTACTGCTGTTGTCACAAGCCTCATCCCTGTCCAAAAAGAGCAGAAAGTTAGTAGAAAGGCAGCTGCAGCAGCAATTGGGTCAACAGATTTGGCTGAAGAAATCCTCACTATTAAAAGAAAAAAAATAAATCAAAATCAGGAGAATGACAAAACTAAAATGCTGCTTGGGGCCTGTTCACCCAGTTAGCAACACGCAACTAGCCACTGGAGAACAGATTTCCTACCTACAAGGAAACATGTTTGAGGGAGTCTTCATGCCTGTGTCTCAGGGGAAGAAGTTACCTTTAAAAATACTCAATGTTCCCTAAGGAATATTAGAACTGTATATATCAGTTATTTTAGTGGTTTTTGTCCATGAGGTCCTACAAACAAATGTCTTATTTGTGAACTGTACAACCCTTACACCAGTGAGCAATTACTCATGCGATTAGTCCCAATGAAGTCAGAACAACTGTTTGGGAAAGAAATTGCTTGCCAACCTAAGAGTTGCACAATCAGAAAAAAAAAAATAATTAAAAAAAAAACCACAGAGGGGGATAAATTGCATCTGACAAAAACTACAATCAAGAAATAGGTGGTGACAGATTGTTATTTAAGTACAAGGAAGTGATTTAAACAGGAGCAGTTGTAATAAGATTATACGATTCTCTATTAAGATTCTTAAAATGTCTTTGTTCAAGCAAAGCTATGAAAAGACCATTGCCCTTGTAAAGGTTCAGAAACTACTAAATTGATGTTAAATCTAGAAATTAATATGATTTCAAAGTGAGTAAAGAAAAAAACCGTAAAAGAACATCCCTGACATCATTAGCACCCTCTGTCACCCATGCTGACATTTTTAACTAGCATGAGTACAACTTCTATTGTATCATTTCTCGGTGGCAAAACTCAACGAAAGAGAACAGGCCCAACAAACAGAAGTAGAGATCTCCCTCTGCTTGGGTTTCTGCCTTTAAATAATGAAAACTGGTCGTTTGATTTTAGAAGGTATTACGTTATGTAAGTGACATCCTCAGAACTGCAGGCAAGTCTCTATAAGGTTATCCTGCAGGGAGATTAAATCAACGTCTGGCTGTTGAATTCCTCTGGAGGAACAGATGTGGCATCTCAACCACGACCCCCAGACTCTACCATCTATCTTTAAGTAGTCAATTCTAGAATGACATGGACCATAACTACTGCTGCACTGAAAAACAAACAAGGCAAGTGAGTCTTCTGATTTCTATCTTGAAGGATGGACATAAAACATCTCTAGGTAAGGTGCCTGGCATGTTTTTAAACTAATAAGCAGCTTTGAATTTAAAAAAAAATAATATTATTGCTTAATTTGTAAAAGTATTATTCATCGAGTGGTGCACTATAAGCATAAAAGAGCAAATGATTCACAGATTAATATTTCACTACAAGGGATAAGATCAGAAATTTCCATTGAAAAAGAACATCCACCAAGAGATTGGGTCTAAAGGTGATCAAGTCCACGCCACAGGAAACGTGTATGACCTGACCAGGACTGCTATTCAAATAAGCACTAAACCAGACATATACATGTGCAAAGTACAAGGTAATTATGAGGGCAAGAAAGAAGGAGGAGATAAAGAGAGAAGTCTAAAAGAGAAAAAACAGGTTTGCACCACATCTACAGAAGCAGATTGCATGCCAGTGTTCTCCTGCCTGGGTCACCCTCCAGAGTTATTCTACTTCTCATGCCTTGTACATTTAGTGTTTATTATACAGTTACATGACAGAAGACTCAGCAACTGTAGACAACATTAATAAAACAGCACTTGGAGGAAAGACAGGAGCAGTCAACAGTGTGGCAGAAAACTGCAGAGGCCTCATGCAAAAATTTCAACTAATTACTTTAGGCAGCTCAAGGAGCTACACTCCTAACCGTGGAAAGAGAATACTTGGAAATAAATTGTATGCATCAGGATAATGAAACATAGTGAGTTTGAGATTCTTGAGAACTTTACCCAGCCACCTCCACCATAAAGCTTAGATAAGGGAAGCCTCCAACGCAGAGATGTACCCAGTTCTGGGCTGGGACTGGTTTTACCCAGTCACGCTGCTGGAGCCGGCTGCGCTCGCGCTGCCAGAGGGGACCTGTTCATGCCTGAGCTCTCCTCTGCTGCGAACTCGTGTTTCCCCACCTGGAAAGAGCTGGCTCCTGCGAGTCGGGGCACAAGCCAAGGCACAGGCAGCGCGAACAGACCGAGTCTGACCTTGAACACAAGCTCAATGCACTAGTCAGAGGCATTTATGTTAACAGCCCTGGGTGACATGAAAACAGATATACACACCATTAACAATTAACACAGTACAGGGCATTGGTTCCGAGATCGATTTTTAAGTTCAATTTTTGTAACAATACCCAAAAAAAAGAGAGCTAAAAATTATCTATACATAAGAAAAGCATTTCACTAAGCATAGCGATTCAAAGTAATATTTCCATCTAAAAATACACATTAGAGGATTACAAATCAAATTCTGGTAAATATCTCCAGTTGTCGGTGACATTGCAACTAGGAAACAAAAAATACTTTTATACTAATTTTCTAACTAGTAGAATCATTCATACAAAGTCCACTATTGGATATTTACACATTTGACTTCTTGTGGTAACTCTGAACATATATACTACAGTTTCAAGGAACTCAATCTCGGTAATTCAAGCTACTCTCTCGTTAAAAACTGCCTACAACCTCCCGTTACCCACAAAACACACCTTAGAACTGTTTGATCCAAGTATTTTGCTTTTTATCAATGGTGTGGAGCACCGTCATAAAATCAACCAAATCCCAAATTTGATGAAAACCAGAGACAAAACTGTTATTTCCAAAATGATAAATAAGCAATACCAGCTTTTCTGTAGCTTTCTACCTTCTGCACCACCCACCAAGAGGCTCAACTGCGACAACCGCCTAGTTCTAGATTCTGAAACTTACCCTCTCTGAATTCACTTATTCAGACATACAAGCATCCTAAATTCCCCTCACCTGCCCAGAATAGGCTAGCAACCATTTAACGGCCACCTGAAGTGATTAATTCCGGGACTTTTTATGGTCTACTATTCAGCACATACCAGTATGTAACCAAACTGAAGTATACCGATGCTAGCAGACCTACAATTAGACCTAGCAGGTTTTATTCTAGAGGACAGCATACTTGTTGTTCTCCTCCATGGTGTCTCATGCCTTCTTAATGAGCAGCCAGGCTACTGAAATACACAAAAAAAACCCGCTGTTCTTTGAAGCACTTAAGACAGCAGGATACTAGTACGTTTCGATACTTTCCCTGCACAGATCAGAGCGAGGCAAAGTGGAAAAAGAACATTACAGACGTTCACACAAACCAGGCACCTTTCATTTTCTATTAGCCAGATCCCAAGGGACAATTTAGCGCTCTGCAAATATAGCACTGGAAGACTGGGAAGTTGCTTCCTGAATACCAGTCATTAAATAAAGATTTTAGAATAACTTACATTCTTCTAGACCAGGTAAAACCACTAGTCATTTCCCCATCCTACATAGGAGACCTAAGAAAAGCAAGATCATGAATATCTTAACTACTCTGTAATGTATTTCTACTAAAACAGATTATCATTTAATGATTTCTCTCTCAAAAAACACCCCAAAAAACCAAAACACCAATTTCTGTATCAAGGAAGACTATCAGCATTTTATGAAGTAACAAATTAGGCCTTTGGCATTTCACAGCAGTGATCCAAGATTTGAGGCTTCTTAAAAGCTCCAAGTTTTTAAGCAATCAAATGGCTGACAGCTGGAACAAAATTAGCATGATTAACCAGTTATGTAAATAATGATGCGGCCAGTACAAGCTGAATTCATTTATGCTCATTGCATTATACAGCACTGCTTGCACTGGACATCAGATGTTTGTCAACTATTCATTAAAAATGACTGTAAGAGCAATAGACGTGAAAAACAACATGAACATTACCATCCAAGGTAGCCGACAGCCAGGTCTCGGGTACCTCTTCTCCTATTAGGACAGGACCACCCAGTAACTCACAGATAGGACTTTTCTTGCCCAAATATTATCCAACGCAACTTAGCTACTACCTAGGGAACAGGTCAGTTATTTTTTTTTTCTAAAGCGAGAGGTCCGTCCTGTTAGTATCTCATTATATTTCATTTCTTAAAGGCAGATATCAGCTTTCATTCGTCAGCACGTGTAAAAGTCAAGCTACTGCATAGGAGAACCGTTGTCACAGCAGGATGACGTCACATAGTTACTTTATGGCATCAAGGAAGTTCCAATCAGCACCCCTAAGTCAAACTTCCTGAAGTTTAACTTGCAGTAAATTCGGTCTTATCAGAATTCGTCTTGAGGAATGCATACTCATGGTTAATTTGTACTTGATAATTTTTGATAACATAGTTAAATATTTAATATATGGGAGATTATATCTGAAACTCTAGCTAGCTAGTTTACCATTACCTCAAGTTCATAAAAGAAAATTTATCAAAAGTTTTGATTCTTCACAATAAAACATTATATATGAGTTTATTGGAAAATAATGTATCTGAGAATCAGCCAAGACAAACATATTTAGAAGTACTTCCTAAATAGGCTGTATTTTACTAAAGATATCATTGCTATATATTTGTATTTTTTAATCAAAAATCATTCTAACATCCCATATTTTACATCCTAACAATTCAATTTTCTATGACCTCGTCTCGCACACAACACAGCAACACACTGGAATTATGCAAGAGTTCCATATTACCATAAAACATGTATTCCAGTGGAGGGAATAATAAAACTTAATCTTGTGGCCTGATTTGCATTTTGAACTCCTACAGTCAGCCTCTACAGTCCGTAACATCCGCAATACACCTTAACAACCTGAACAAGTTCTTTTAGGCCTCCTGTTGAAAATGGATGTGTATGTAGATAATTCAGGATATTTTCTTACTAGATTAAGAAACGTGTCCAACTGATGTAAATTTAAAATATAACTTAGTTTTTCAGACCATTGATGATGCCATACTTAAGAAGGGGCAGGGGGGAAGCATGACATACCCCTTGGTCAAATAAAACTGAGATCAAACGCTATCGATGTGTCTTATGGCTTTAAAATAGGAAAACTTCCATTGTGGGTAACCTGTGATAATTCTTTCTTCAATAGACTTCACAACAACAATAATGCCTAATATAATGCAGCACACGGATTACCGAAGGCCAATCTGTAGCATGTACTGCAGGCAAAGATTGAAAAATGTATGTACTAAAAAAAAAAAAAAAAAAAAAAAAACCCTTAAAAAATAATTAAAAGCACTACTACACATCTTCCAAACCGACAGCGTTACTGGAAAAATAGAATAAATCCCACACCGTCACGATGAAGGTTAATAAGGCAGAGGCGAGATGACGGACACCGTGGACCAAACGCCGCCGGGGACCCCCCCCGCCAGGCCAGGCCGCCGCCATCCCCCCCTCCGCCCCGAGCGCCGGCGGCTTCCAGGGAGGCGGCCGGCCCCATCGCCCGGCACGAGAAGAAGCCAGGCCCAAACTTTCGGCCGGAGGCGAAAACCCTTCCAGCCGTTGCCGGCCCCGAGCGGGACGGACCCCGTACCCCGAGAGGCGAAGGGCCGGGGCGATGGTGTGTCCCACCCCCCGGCCCCGACCCCAACCCAGCGGGTCCCGGCGGCCCCGCTCCCTGCTCCCGCCGCCGGGCTGCCATGATGGGCAGTAACTGTTGCTGCCCACCCCACGGAGACAACAAAGGCCACCACGGCCCCCCGCCGGGGCTGCCCCGGCCCCGCGGCCCTCAGCCACCGCCCCAGCCCCGCAGCCGGCGGCCGGGTCCACTCCTTCTCCACGGGGAGCCCCGGGGGGGGGACCCTTCCCGCGCCCACCCCGCACCCCGCTGCTGAGGGGAAAGGCGGAGGGGGGGGGAAGGAGGCTCTTCCGCCGCCGTTCATCCGTTCGTCGTCCCCCGCCCCGCACCCAAGCGCCCCGCGGCTCCCGGACTAACCTGGCGCTGCGTGCGGAAGGAGCGGGGAAGGGGCCGCGGGAGGCGCGGAGAGGGTGTCCCGGTGCCCGGCCGCCGCCGCCGCCGCCTCTCGCTGGGTTTGACACCCACACGCACCATCCAACATGGCGGCGGCCGGGGGGAGGCGGCGGAGGAGGCGGAACCGGCGGCCGCGCGCGCCCCCGAGGCGCGGCCCCGGCCCGGGCGCGGCGAAGGGCGGGGGAGCGCGGGGTTGGGGGGGAGAGGAAGGGCGGCCTCCGCCCGGGCGGCCCGGCACGGCCCCGGCACCGCTGCCCGCTGAGGGGGCAGCTGAGTCGCCTCCCGCCTCACAGCCGGTCTCCTCAGCCAGGCCCGCGGCCCTCCCGGCCGAGGAGGGTTAGGGGCAGGCACCAGTGGGGAATAAGGCAGGATCAGCCGCCGGGCAGCGCCCCGGTCCCTGCTGGAGCCCGTTGCCACATCTCATGGAAGGAAAACGCTCGGGAAGCCCCCTCCTCGCTCTCGTCTCCAAGGGGAAACCGCTGTCCAGGCGGGGAAGCCCCGCTTCGCCGGGATCCCCGCAAAAAGCAGGGCCCCGGTTGGGCTGCCAGGCCACGGAGCAGCCGCCATCGCCTCACGCTGTGCGGTTACTGTGCCATTCCCCCTCCCGCCAAAGCCACCAGTACAAAAGAACAGAATATAGGGATCGGGGGACACTTCGGGACAACGGTTTCTGGCCACCACGCCTGGTGATCTTCTAGAAGGGGAGACAGAGGGGCATGAACTCATTAGGGGGAGCTGGGTGGTGTGGGTGGGTGGGTGCACCCATCCTTCCCCTCTGGGGATAATGGCGGATAATGACTAAACCTGTGTCCGGCATCACAGGTTGGAGGAGGCTCGTGGTCTCATTTGTTCCCATCGTAAAAGCCTGAGACAATTCAAGGAAATGGGACATGGCTGGTCGGGAGACAGCCAGGGTTGGTGCGAGTCGGGGGAGGATCTGGCTTGCAGGACTCCACTCGCGTTACAGCTGGCTCAGGATAGTGCTACTGGTCATTTAAAACCCCAAATTCCTGAGGAATCTTGCCTTACTAAAGCATAACAAAACAAAGGAAACTCTGAGCAAAATCCAGTTTGTAAGATGCTGCTTTTCAAGTGGAAGGAAGGTCAAGGCGAGCGCTGCAAACTTACAGCCCGGCCCCTTTCTCCCGTGGAGTCAGTAGCAAAATTCCCACTGACCTCAATAGGAGACGGATTGAGGTTGAAACACAGAAGAACGGGGACTGCAGTGAAACACTGAGTAAGCTGCATTAAAAGCAACTTGTTTAGAAATGCTGCAAGTTCAAATGCTTTGAATACCATCTGGTAGCTGGGAAGCCAAGTCTTCTGCCGCTAGCTGCGACGCTGGCTTAGCTGTTAACCTTGAGCTAGGAAGAATTAAATTCGGGGGGGGGGGGGGGGGGGGGGGAAATAAAGGATCAGAACGCATCTGACACTATCAGCAGGAGCTGAAAGAATACTTCCCTCTTTTCTTCTTTAGAGGAGAGCAGCAATGATGGAAGCCTAATGTTTCTGTGCACGTTCATTAATCCTAATGATTAGGTGCTGACAGCTCTAAAGAACAAGAAGAAAGCTCTTGTGTAAAATAAAATGGGAAGAACAAGATTGTTCCTGCTGCCTTCTCTCCTGCCTGCCTGCTTTCCAGGTCTGGACAGACAACTCTCCGAAGCAGGAGGCAGCTTCCTCTCCATTCCCAGCTCCATCCCAGGTGTCTCCATCTACAGCATAAAGTGTACGGATCAACAAACCCAGCAAAGAGCTCCTGCAGCTGGCACGCCTGTGTCAACAAAACTGTATTTTCTATCAGCCAGATCAAGCTACTTAGTGCAAGCAAAACAGGCCAGCCAAGCAAAATTATACTTTTTTTTATTACACCCATATCAGTGCCTTAAATTGCAGTGTTCTTGTGATACTGGCCCGACTGATACAGCTGCACCAGCAAGGATTTCCCCAGGCTGCAAAGGGATGATCCCATCTGGTCATCCCCTGAGGACATCCCAAGGGAGAGGGGACTTGTGGCAGTGGATCTCTGGCCCTTGTTTCATATGAGCAACAGCAGGTCACTGCTGTTTATACTGCAATTTTAAACCTAGGAGCTAACGTAGAAAACTTCCCACCCCAGCACTGCCCCATCCCTCTTTCCAGCCAGCTGTACCACACCTTGGATGTTGACCTGAGCTGCTCTATCAAATTGTTCCCAGCCCGCAACATTTCAGCTGCGTTGGCAGAGCCAGAGTTCAAGGCCATTATTTGCAGTAGGAGTTCGGCACCAGAAGCCGATAGCCCTGGCACCCCCCCGGGAGCCGCAGAGAAGGCAGATGGTGGCAGTGAATCCAACGTGTGGGAGTAGAGGGGCTGTTGCATGGCAGGGAGGAGGAGGAGGACGAGCAGCGCTGCAGTGCCATGTCTGGTATGCAAGAGACTCTCCCGGCACAGACGAGGCAGTCGCAGCCTCCCCCGGCTCTGCCCGGCCACGGCTGCCCTCCCAACTAACCTAGTGAAGAGCGGCTGCCAGGAAGCCACAGGAGGGCCTGTTCCACAGCCATAATGTGAATATCGCCCACACAGCGACTACCACCACATGGGACTGAGCACACCACTAATTAGCTAATGAGTTTGTTCCAAATGTCTGGCCACGGTGTGAGTGACAACAGGAACAGCACTTGAAAAGCACCAAACAATGACAAGTACATTTGTCTCTTCTCGCTGACCCCAGCCCCGCATTAACAAATAGGTCACAAACAACGGTGCTTTACAGTGATCTAATCCTCCAGCCATATGTCGGCTGACCAAAAAAATACAGAAGGGAAAAAAAAAAAAAAAGCTGCGCAGAGAACGCCAAAAGGGCCTGCAAAATTTCTAAGGAAAACTTGATAAATATATCCCTGCAGTTTGAAATTTGATTTCCTCACTCTATTGTTTCTCATTTCCTGAGAGCTGGCTTGGTGGATCACATTTTCTGCTTCTGTCTCCAGTGCTTGTAACCAAACAAGCCTGAATCTCATTACCCTGATGCATGGCTCTAGCTGTATGCAATCCGATCTCTAAATCACGGTCATTTTTGTTCCATTACCGGTTTTCCTTCCCACCCTTAACCTATAGGTCTTCAAAGGAATCAATTCAAAAATAGAGACTAGCATCATCTAATGAAGGTGTGTTTCATGTTCGGCACTTAAGTCCATATTAAGTAAGCCAAGTAAGAACCTACCTTGTGTCTCAGGAGGTTGGGCACCCTCTTCAGTGGGAGCTGGCATTTCTCAGCCTCCTTGCGAAGCCACATGCTTCTATATGGGGTAAATAGGGACTTAGGTCCTTTAGTGCCCAATTTTGGAAATCTGCTAATTAAATGAGAATCTGGGCAAAGGCAATCATTATTGTCCTCAGAGCCAAAGCAGCGAGACATTTCTCAACAAGCATGGGCCCGCTTCTGAATTTTCTGAGCCATCTGCATGTTGCTGACAGTGATACAGAATATATCCAGATTCATACAAAGTGATGTTCACCCCAGGTTATTCCCTCCTGGATTCATGAATATTTCATTGAAATATTCAAAGTCTGAGTTACGCTCTTCTCTGCTTTGATTAGACACACGGATCCACGGGGTCTGCAGCCCTACCACTCACCCAGGATTTGCCTACAAGCCGAGGAGAACCAAAATAAAAGTTTAGTTCCCATCATATTTAATTTGGTTTAAGTTATTTCTTCGAATGTCCTTAAACAAATGTAGTTACAAGGAACAAAATCAGAAAGATGATGAATGGGGGAAGATGATGAATGGGGGAAGATGATGAATGGGGGAAGAGTACAGCCCAGTAATCCCGTGCCTGAGTTCAGCTGGAATTGACCCAAGTTTAATCAGAATAGAGCATGCTTACAGCTGGCGTGAGGGTTTTAGTTTCATTTGTGATGCAGACAAACTTGTCGAACTGTTTCCAATGCAAATGTTCCTTTTGACAAGTTCAAAATTAACACACCTCGAATATGGGCTTTCAAAACAGACCTTTCCTGAACATGTTAGCAGATTCATGAAAAGGAGAGAGAATGCAACCCCAGCACATTCTGCCTTTCTCGAAATGAATATGCACTGACAGTGCAAGAGGCAGTGACATTTCAAATGTGCTTCATTCTAGTAATTACCAAGTGTTGTGTTTCTTTAGAAGTTAGAGCCGTTCTCATCTCCGGGCACCTTCCCTCATTCCTTTCTCCTTACTGCTCTGTAGGTGCAGTTTCTCCCCAAGAAACTGCACCACATTGAGAAGCCAAGGCTACTGTGTTGCTTACATTAAATCCCACTGAAGCCTTGGGGTGAAATTCCACCACAGTTTTAATTGACCTAAGTCGAAGTGTTGTGGTTCCTGCCCTTCCTCCGCCACCCATTCCCATTCCCTCCCTACCACTAACACCAATTTGTACCATCTGTGGTGAAGACTAATCACTTTTTTGGGGGGGAGGGTTACTTCTCAGCCAGTTTAGCTCCCTGAACCAGCTCTCCAGAAGGTCAGATGAGCACCAACATCAGCAGAAAGGAGGAGACAGGCCCACTGCAGTGTCCCACTGACCAATAAGGAACTATTTTTTTGTTTAATAAGATACAATCAGTACATTTGACCTAACAAGCCTGGCTTTGCTGCCTATTCCTGGGCTGGGAGCACTCACCTGTTGGGACCATCTGCATAGGTTTGAGTGGCAGACTTGGGCCCAGAGTATCTGTAGTGAAGATGGGCTCCTTTAGTGTTACCATCTGGTTCCCCAAAGCAAGTTGCCAAGTCAGAGTCCGTACTGGACGACAAGGGTTCTCTTGCGGTTGGTACAGTTTGTACCATCCCTCTTGACTTCCTCCTTGCCATGACGAGAGGACTTCCTGCCAGGAAGGAGGTGATGGACAACATCACCCATCACAGTTCCTCTTCATCATTCCTGCAGCCACTCAAAGAATGTCACCCAAAGAGTCAGGCCCTCCCTTTTGCCCCAGGCCCATCCTCAGACCAATCAAGGCTTCATAACAACAGCCAAACCTCAGGGTGACTTGTGTTGTTGCACAAGGATCTCACGTGGCCAGGAATTATCCTCACTCCTCCCAGCTGTTTCTCACCTGGAGGGAATCCACCCTGTGGGGCTCACGATGAGGAAAGTATCAGGAGAGCAAGAGTAGCTGTGCTCCTGGCTCTGTAGCATCATCTGGAAGTTGGGTCTCCTCTCCTCCTGGTGGGCTGGGACAGCGACTGAGGCTGGTCCTATCTGGCTGGAGAGGGAGGCAAAAGACTTTGTACACGAATTGAAGAGGGAGGGGAAAAGTGAAGTGTACCTAAAACCAAGCAGCCAACCCGTGGTCACTGCTGTCAGAGGACATGGTACAGAATCACAGAATCTTCATGGTTGGAAAGGACCTTTTTGATCAGAGTCCAACCATACACACATACAAAAAAAAAAACCACCACAACAAAAAACTTTGTACACTCAAGTACATAGAGTTTCACGTTTAAGCACAAAAATTCCGGGCCTGCGAGAAAAGCACCACCTTGCCCAAAAGAGCTAAGTGCAGTGATTCATCTACCACTTACCTGGGGTGAATCAGGGGTACCAAGACTGAAATCAGCATTGTCACACTGGTGTGGTGCTCATAAACACGGAGACTTGGGGCATCATCTGGTCAACAGGAGCTTCCTTCACACGTGCTCTGCTCCCAGGGCACAGGCCTGGAAAGCACAGGCTGTCTGGGAAGCCGCCTCTGTTTATAACCCTGGGAGCTAAGCTGTATAGCTACAATGTATGGCTACAACCATTTTTAGCTCAAAAAATTCATAGTATTGCTCTCAGTCACAGTAGCAAGATGGGAGCCCTGAAGCAGACCAAGTACTGGAAGCCACAGGCATTTTGAGGTCTGTGTCTTTTAAACCAAGGGACTGGTAGCACAGTGCTGCCATATCCCCACATTACAGCTGGATGCCCATCACTGATTATCACAGCTGAAAAGCCGGTAGTTTTTCCCTTTCACAGATGAAAACTGAGGGCTGTCTATTTGGTTTGTGTTTGCACAGCACCCAGCCAGTCGCTTAATTACTTGGCCCAATTTCTAGGTTTCTGATTCCCACTTCTGCAAGCGACTTCCTCCGTTCCCAGGCTCACAAATCCACTTGCAACTTTCATATCTGCATTCACGGTCACAACTCCGAGCTCATCGCTGCTGCCCCATCACAAAGAGCATCTCATCCTCAACAGGGCTTCCCAGGTGTTTTCATAATGCAGAAAACTTAAACAACAGTGCAGAGCTGTAAATACATGGTCCCTGTGTAATCAACAGGCAGATTAAAAAAAATTCACCAGCTGGGCTGGAACAGATTCATGACAAGCCATCAGGACTCCACGAAGCAAGCAAACTGCACAGCACTGAAGGCAAGAATTTCTCAGGAATATGTTCAATTTTAACACTATCTGACCAAGCCGCTCCACAGATCAGTCCTGCTGGACAACTGCTCTGTGAGCTCCTCAAAACCATAAGGCTTCCTTGGTTGAAGAAAAATGTCCATCTTAAACGACAGCGGGTTTCAGTAGCCATTTGAGCACCCTGGCTAGTCAAACAGGTTATAATTGGCTGTAATTAATACTCCTGCAAGCTTCCACATTCTTATGGACTGAATGAGATGGAGAAATACAGGATTGCTCCCTGACCTTGCAAACATTAGAGGAAGTCAAAGGAATCTGTTCCCTTCTGATCTTCAGAAATCAAACATCTCTGCGATCAGAGAAGGTAGAAGGCAAACACCAGTGCTGCTGGGAACTGGCTGTGCACAGCCCGGTTTCTTCTGGGGCACAAACCACAATGGCCTCAGCTTCAATCAAAAATAACTGCAAAGCAAGTTGCTACAGACAATAGGTTTCTCCCGTCCCTCAAGGAGGCTCTTTTCATGCTTGCACGTCACTCAGCGTGTTGGGGGGTGCAAACCGTGGTGCAGCCACAATAGATTTGAGCAATACTGAAAGTGGCCTCCGGTGAGTCGCGTAAACTGAATAACCCAATCAGGAAGGGCGAAAACCAAATAAGCCTAAACTGCCTGATGTATTGAAAAAACCCCCCCATCTGTCACCGGTGGGCCAGAAGAACAGTTCATGACACCTGCACAGCTAGGCTTAAAAGTGTTTTATACTCAGCAGGATCTTAACCACTTGGAAAGGAACGGCTGTGCGATACAGATGATTTCCTCTGCTGAAGCCACCAATCTGACCCTCAAAAGAAAATCAACATGTGCTTCCTCGCAAACACTCCGTGGGTCTTGCTCTATTATTCTGCCTGCAATCCTCCAGCACAGGCATGTTGCGAGGAGCAGGTCTGCATCACCTTTTCCAGCTTGCGCTTGGTTATCAAGAGAAAGAAACATGAGACTCCAGCGTTTTCCCTCCAGGCACGGCAAAAGCTCCCGTTTAACTCCGAGATCAGAGCCTGGGGGCAGTCAGGAGACTGGAGGAGCTGTCACTCACGGGCGCCTCTTTCAAGATATATCTTACAGACACAGCTCTGGTTCAGGATGTGCCTATGCCCCACACTGCTGGGTCCTGGGAGAACACAACAAGGAAATATGTGTCTGCTTACCTATTTCCAGTTCTTCTCCTCCAGCATTCACTGTGGACCACTACTGGTGTTGGGATTCTGGATTGGACGCCTTTGGTTTTAAGTAGGATGGATGCTCTTATCTTCTGACATGCTGGCTGCCAGCTCTCCACTTCAGACCTGCACGTGTATCATCTCTCTTTGAGAGCAGAGGCCAAGTGTAGCACTCACGTGCTGTTTCTCAGCTCTCCTTAAAGGGCTATCACAGACTTCTCCCGAAAGCTCCATCTCTATTTGCCCTTCCACAGACTCTCCATTAACTGGCATGTTTTACAGGCTCGAGGCTAAAGCCTTTATTAAGCCTTGTAGGCTGGTGGCAGGCTTTTTAAGCCCTCAGCACCCAGGGATGCTCAGAGCCTGTCCTACACATATAGATTTAAACATATGCTAAAATGATTTATGGAACCAGTAAGTGTCTCTGCCCTGGGGAGCCAAGAACAGCGCAGCTGCAAACCACTGGAGGCTGCATTGCTGGTCCCAGCTGAGGAAGCAGCAAGCAGATACCAGGTGGGGCTGCAGATCTCGGGTTAATCCACTGGTCTCCAAGAGGGAGAGAATGCAGGTGCCCAGGCTGGAGAGGAGCTGTAGCCGTTTCCTGAGCTGGTTTTGGGATTCTCTCAGGAGTGACTCCAGCCCTTTGTGCCCTGTGCTCTCAGTCCTGGCTGTCCCTGCAGGTCACCTGAGCTCCTCCAGCCATCTCAAAACTGCCTCTTCCTCCTCTACAGCACTGCCAGCAAGGGCAGGAACCAGCCCCACCCTCCTGTACACTGGCCCTCTGCTCTGCCTGATCTGCTTGGAGCTGGAGCTTGCCCAAGATCAAACTCTCACCCTAATTGCTCATCTAAGCCTTTAAAAGGAGTCAGATGTCTCACAGTGCCTCCAACCCCGTGCTCCCAGGCAAGTCCAGAGAGGCTGAAATCCCAGTCCCTGCAGGTGGGAGGACCAACAGAGCCATTCAGCATGATGCACTCAGGGGCCCCCTCCCAAACTCTCCTCCAGCCCAGCAGGACACCATCATGGAACATTAATATAACAAGACAACATGTGGACATAACACACCATTACATCCTGCTGCCACCTAATCATTAGCTCCACGAGCTGGCAAGGTGCTCAGACATGCAAAGCCTGTGATGACCATGACTGTCAGCCAGCCACAGCTCCCCAGCAAAACCCAAAAGCCAGCAAAAACCAAACCCAGTTCCTCTTTCAGCCTGAGAGAGGAAGAGAGGGAAGGAAGGAGGGAAAGAAGATAACAAACCTGCATTTCAGATGCTTGCTGCCTGGTGAGCTGAAAGGAGCACTTTATATAAACACAGGCATATAACAGAGTATTTTGCTACATACTTTGCTAGATGTTGCAAGTGCATCTATATGTATGCGTGTGCCTACCTACATGGGAAAGGTTTTTTACTACCTGTGCTAATGTTAGTGCCGTACATCACTCAACCCACGAGCTCTGCCGGAGCCATGCTGCAGGGTGAGCCCAGCCATGCTCTTCCTTTGCCATCAGCTTCCCAGGGAGGTGGCCCAGGTCCCCGGTTTCCTGGGGATCTCATGAACTCTTCCATCGAAACAAATGCTGTGGTTTTCAGCACTGCAGGAATGTTTCTAAAGAAAGCAGTGCCTCAACTTTCCATTTAAAAATGAAGAATTGCCTTGCAGGAGTGCTGCATTTGCTAAGAGAGGCAGAAAGCAAAAGCACGCATCTTGGAGCTATCCCCTGGGCAGTTTTTCTTTAAAACAGTCAGGCCAACTCCTGGTCTCATTTACACAGGCAGATATCTGGAGAGGCTTTAGTGAAATTACTCTGGATTTCCACAGCTGACGTGTCAGAAATCACAATCCAACACGGCCCCAGGGAAGAATCCATCAATTTTATTGTGGCCTCCCTAAAATCTTCACTCACACTTTCCTCTTGCCTTGCACAGGCAAAAGCACCACTCAGGAAAACAGCATGAGAGACTGCTGTGCCACCAAAGCAACGGCAGCAGCTTTATTTAGCTTGGTTTTCTGAAGAAGGGAAGCAGATGCAGTAGCACTGTGTGGGTAGGGATAGGCAAGGCCACACGTGTGAATTCCCTCTCATAACCTTTGAGGCTGTTTGCTCATTTCAGACCAAGATGATGACAGGCTGGGTAGATTTCTCACAGCTACTTCGTTTCTAAACATTTCCTGAAGATGAGCAGCTGGGGAGGGGAGAGAGATTACACTAAGGAGGAACAACTCAACCCTATATCAGACTTCAGAGAATCCACACAGACCTGACACCTCAAGGCTCAGCTCTATAGGAAAAAAGGCTGCACCGGACACTGTGGCAGCAGAAATAAATCAGAGTGAAAGCAGAGCTGGGGGCTCTGGGAGCCCATGGGGACTCCTGAGTGCATCTCCTCCTTCCCTGCAGGAATGGGCAGTGCGGAGCAGCCGGAGCATCCGGGGAATCTGCAGCTGCACCTGCATCCGTCACCGGCTGGACACAGAGGGCTTCAGTGCTCCATCTTCCCTCCACTTCCTCCCTCTTGTCCTCCCCATCTCTCCCCTGAATAGGCGGTTTCAGGAGGAGCACAGTGCCCGGATTCTCTCAGATTTCACAGCGCATCCGGCACTCCATGCATTATCCCAGCGGGCCCGGCTCCAGCAGCCTCCCTGCCTCCTCCCTGCTGCCCGGCGCATCGCCAGCCTGGCCGGGATGCAGCAACACACACATCCTCAGCCTGGGGAAGCGGCAGGCGAGTGAGCCTCCTCCCTCCGGCCACTGGCCCTCCACCCCAGGCTGTCCCCATGGCTGACTCACACCATCTGCCCTGGCACTGGCCAAAAACCTGCCACGCAGGGCTCCTCTTCTGCGCACCCACTCCCCTCGGCACCATGAGCTCAGCCAAAGGGAGCCAAACGCACCATGGCCGAGTCCCAAATCACTGGTGGTCCCTCACATCCCTGCCTGTGAAGTGTCTCCCCGTGGGGTATGTCCCCCAGAGCAATCTCGCGGTGACAAGGGACCTGCCCAAATCAGCCTCCCACACTCCTCCGACCAGCTACAACGGGGCCGAGCTGGCCAAAGGAACAGGGTGGGTATGGTGCCGAAGAAGGAACCACAGACGCTCTTGCCACACTTACAGAGGAAGGCATGACGTGAGCTCTGGCTTAATTGGTTATTAATAACTTCTTTGTTAACAAGCCAGCCCTAAGGAGGAACCAAAATTCAACCGCTTCTCTGGTGGAGAGCTCAGCCACCCCTCCTCGAGTGATCATTCACAATTTCTCCCTACATCCTTTTTGTTCTCAGAAATCGCAGACCTTCCCAGTGAGTCACAGTGGTGACAGCATGGTCCCCTCACCTACGCACACGTCGCAAGGCTTCTGGGTTGCTTTTTTTCTTTTTAAATCCTAGAAAAATAACAGATGCCGTTGTTGAGGGGGAGCTTCTCAGAATCTGTTCAAGCACCAGGCTGTGTCTGGGTATGACCAAACTCATGGTTGCCCTTAAACAAGCCCTTTGGGAGCTGCAGAGCTCCCCTGCCCATGGGTGGTTACTCCTGCCACCCCGTGCTGCCTGCTCAGGGTGAGGAGCCTTCCTCCATGGCAAACACTGACAGCAAATAGTCTCCACACCCAAAGCCCACACCTCCCTGCCTGATTTCTTTGGAGCTTCCAGTTAAAGGGACCCTTCCGATTTCTCTCCTGTGCAAATTAAAGCAGTGGTGTGACCCTCTCCACCTCCATGCTATGCTCACAGCATACAGCGTGGTGGGCTTCCAGCCCCAACTGTCTGGGGATGGTTCCTGAGGACCCACAAGAGATGGCAGAGAAATCCCCACACCCCCATACATGCTGCAGCACCAATCTACCCTGTTAATGTTGGTATGGGGACCTCACCTTCCCCATAACCCATGCAGGCCACTCAACACCAAGGAGGAAGGTCAGATGCCAGTTTCTCACCCCAGAAGCCTCCATCAGACACTTCGAGAGCAGCACTCAGCAGAAAACATTACTCACACAGCTCAAAGCAGAGCTCTCTTGATTGAGATCACCCAGCAGGTCTCAGAGTTACCCTAAGATATGTCAATAACCACAGGAAGGTCCTAGGGCAGAGGCCAAGGACCAGCATATCACAGCCATGGCGCACACAACAAAATCTGCTTCCAGACAGGCACTGAGTGCATGATCCAGGTATAGCTGCACAGCTCAGTCCTCTCCAGGTCACACACAGAGAAGACACAGCCAGCTGGAGAGAGAAGACCTTACAGACAGAGGGACAGTCCACCTCCTGCTCTTAGGGTGTCCCAGACTTCCAAGGGGAACCATCCCGGGGAACAGCAGGATCTCAGGAGCATCTCCAAGACACAGACAGTAGAGAACACCCCTACCCTCCTCATCAGACCAAGCCCAGCTACTGGCCTCCATTTTCTTTTATAGGGCCGAGGGAGCTGAATAGCCTTCAGCGGTTGCTGGCCCTGATGATTAACTCATTAACAGTTAACATATCTGTAAATGATCCTCACCTGAGTCTCCATCACAGCCACCTCCCCGTGGCAGCGCATTCCCCCGGCGCCAGACACCAGCACTGTTCACATCCATCAGCCCAAAACTGAGTCCCAGGGCACTGTGGGAAGCATTCAGTGTCAGTGTCCCTAAGGCTCTGCTCACTGTGTCTGGGCTCTACCTCCTCACCAAAATGGTATTTGGCCTTTTCCCGGGAGGCTGGTCCCAGCTGCATATGCCTTGAAGAGGCTCTTTGATATGACCTGCCTCCTCAGTGACCCATTCCTGCAGGTTTGAGGTTGAATTCCACACCTGAGACTTCAAGAATTCTAGTCCTTTTCCAGGCCCAGGTGCTGAAAGTGAGGTCCCACCACCAGCCTCTTGCCCTCAGGCCCTGCATGAGCTGAGGAGCACAGTCCTGCTTCCCATCCCACCTACACCACAGGCAAGTGGGACCCACTCTGATTCACTAGCCCAGAAACCCTAATATCAGCCCCAACCACCGATGGAGACCCCAAGGAGATGCAGCTCCATGGCTGGAGCCCACTGGTGCCTCAAAGGGCCTCTCGTGGCTGCATTGGATTGAGCGTGGCCAACTGGCTCTGGGTTTACTGGTTGCCCCTTCTGTAAATGTTTTCCTATGGGTCCTGTGGGACGATGAGAGGTTCAGAGAGGTCTGATCCTCCCAGCGCTGGCCATGCTCCGTACTCGGTTACACCACGGTGTAACAGAGCCACAAGTTCCTCCATGGGACCTGGGCTTTACCAAGAAGTAGAGTTACACACAAGGACAAGTCTGATGCTCAGGAGTTACCGACGTGGCCTCTGCTACAAGAGGGAAAATGCTGACTCTGAAATCCTCTTTACAGGCACTGACGTGGCGTTTTCTAACCCAGGATGTTGCTTCCTCTCCATGTGGGGCCTCAACGAGGCGCCCACTTCCTCGAGAGGCAGAAGATCCCCACCACATCCTGTGCCCAGGCATGGGTCAGTACCGGTCCCCAGCCGATGTGACACCTCTATGCGATACCTGCATCAGCAGTGCTGGCTGCTGGCCCATGTCCCTGGCTTTATCCACATGCAGCACCCCAGGAGTGAGCTTAAAGCCAGGCTTAACCACCGCAGCTACCCCTGGGCCAGCCCCACTGCCGGGGTGCATCACCCCGTCAATGCCCCGGCATTGCTGGCACCCCGGGGGAGCAGCCAGTTCCCAAAAAGCAGCCTGGGACCAGCTTTCCCGCTCTGGCCCCGCTCACTGTGCTGGTACAGGGCATTTATTCTGGTCTCCAGGGGCTTGCTGGGGGGCAGCTGGTGGCCGGCGTGATGGATCAGTGATCAGTGATCGTTCTCCTCCCTTCTTCACCTGACCTTCCCTCCCTCTTCCTCCCCACCACCTCATCTTTCCGGCTCCATCCCCAGCCAAACACAAACCCGGCAGTGCTCTTTGCTGCTGGGGACAGGCAGCACCAGAGGGGAACGGGCGGCAGGGTTTCTTCTCAGGAAAACTGCCCGTAGTGTCACACCAGTCCCCTTTCTCTGTGGCTGGCTCTGGGTGGTGTCATGCCATGGGCTTTCTCTTGCAGCGCTTTCAGGCTGTGCCACATTCCCGACCTCTGGGCACAGCGTTGTGTGAAGGGGCAGCATCCGTCCCTCTGCCCGCTCACTGAGGTGAGCAAAGCCCCCGTACCCACCGGGGTTTGCGGTATGAGCCATCTCACACTGTCCAGCCCTGCCACCATCCAGGCCCAGCCCACAGCCCCTCCGTGGAGGCAAAGCCAGGCTTGAGACACCCCCTCCTCTCCCATCCTCCCCAAACAGCACCATGGGCCACAGCACAGCATGGAGCTGCGGAAGGCACCAGCTGGAGAGGAGCAGGGGAGCCCGGGATCGCCTCCTTAACAAAGCTCCCTGGGCCCGCAGCGGAAGCGGAAGAGGCTCCCCTCCCTCCTCTTCCTCCCTCCTGCGTGGGGATTTTGCAGCCAGGTAAACACAGGATGTTGATGAAACAGGCTTGGGCTCGGCAGATTGGGCAACCTGGGAGGTGGCAGGAGCTCTCAGAAGCTCCCAGTATCTAACACGCAGCCCAGGGGCGGCCGTACAGTTGGGAAGGGTGATTCCAGAGCTCACTGCACCCTCCTCTGCCTGTCCCCAGGGTCACAAAACTCCCCTGTGTGGTGGACAAGGCAGCGTGGGCTGGTGGTCAAACCTTGGGCAGGGTGGGCTCCTTCCCACCCACTGCTGTGCATCCTCGGGTGAGCCACCACACGTCCTTAGCCCTTGGGATCTCCTTGCAAGCCGGGCTGATGCTCACAGCGTATAGCACCGAGCACCTTGCTTTGACACCCAACCGACGGCAACCACATGGCATCTCCTGGGTCCCTCAACACGGGGGACATGCAGGGCACAGGGAAGGGGCTCCAGACCCATCAGGATCCCACCCTGCCAGGCATCAGCTCAGCATCCGCCGCTCATGGCTGGCACTGCAGGGACAGGCTCTTCCCTGCTCTGGTACAGTGTGTGCTGTACAAAATATGGCTACTTGACAAGGCACAAGAGGGAAGATGGGGGGGGAAAAAAACCCAACAACCTTGTTTTGATTTTCCTTGGATGCCTCAGGCCGGCAGTTAGTCAGCCGTTGGCTCCCGGACTGAGCCTTGCAGGGCTCTGCAGTACAGCCTCATGGCTGGCAGCCGGGTATCAGGGGGGTCCCAGGCTTCTTCTGAGGGCTCTGGTGAGCGTGGGATGGGAAGGGGCAGATTTGGGGCTGCTCATGAGCAGGCAGAAGGGTTTTCCCAGGGAATAAAGCAGCTAGAGGACAGGAGGTGACAGGCACCTCCAGTTTTGCAGTACCAGGATGGCCCCTTCGAGGGGTTCCCTGGAGGCAGCGTGACGCTGCGTGGTTTCTTCCTGGGATCGGGGCACCCCATCCCACTCCGTGGCAGTGAGTTGGGATGGGACACCCAGAAACCAGCTGAATGCAGGAGCGTTTGTCTCCCAACCGAGAAATGGGGCTGCAAACTGCTCCAGCATCCAGCCCAGATCGCTCCTGGGGTGTGGGTGCTGCTGTCACCCCTGAGGTGACCACCTATATTCAGCCAGCAGCCAGGGACTGCAAGCCACCAGTGGGCCTTGAACGAGCCACTAGCGAGCAGAAGGGACCCAGCCCCTGGGCAGGGATGGTGGCCAGGGCAGCAGGAAGGAGCCAGGCAAGGGAAGGGGGGATGAGGTGTACCATGTGGTGCTGGAGGTGGCCGGACAGGGATGCCAAAGGGACTACCGGCATGTGGCACTGTCCCCAGTGTCCCCCGTGTCCCCCTGGACACTGCTGCCATCTGCTGGCAGGACCCAATCCTGCTCCGGTCCTGAGTCTGGTCACTGCACCAAGGCCTGGGGACCCTGCTGTGACCCCACTGTCCTGCACCCCACTCTCTGGCACACAGGGCAGCGTGTCACCGTGCATGGCTCCGAGCCAGACACCCCAAGGTGCTCCCCAAGCCTCCCTGCTGTGAGCCCAAGGATGCTGGGCCCCAAAACTGTTCACAGTGTCCATCTGGGTCACAGCAGGTTGTCACCCCACGCTAACCTGCTCCCTGGACTGCAGATTTCTCCCATGCTGATCCCCTCCCAGTGCTCAGACACCTCTGTGCCCAGCTCACCCCACCACTGCCGCTGCCTTGTTCTATGCCCGTTGCAAGCAGGACCCCCGCCTGGGAGCCCAGCATCGTCCAGTTTGTACTGGTGGATGCTGGGACAGGATCAGGCCCTTGGCTGGCAGCAAGCTTAGAGCTGCAGGTTTTTCCAGGGAGCGTCCAGCTCCGCTTCTCACTGAGGCTGCCGAGTGGCAGAGGAAACTCACCCCAAGATAGTCATCTTCCTGCTGCAGTCCTGTCCCCTGGGTCTCTCCGGGCTGCATAGATTTGCTGAGTCCCATCCTCCTCGTGACAGGCGTGCACATACCGAGCCTATTCCCACGGCCCCCCCCTGCCCTCCCCGGCATTCCCAGCATTTCCGCTTCCCCTGGGACCAGCAAGTCCCGGGGCTGTGCTGGGGATAACCATTGGGAACTGGGGAATCACTGGGTGCAGGGACATCCAAGGCCACCCTGCATGTCCCTCTCTGCCTTCCATGGGCATCAAGACCCTGAAAATGGCCTTGGTGGGATGTTACATGGCGTTTGCTTTTCAGATGCACTTGGGAAGCGGGGTTGAGATTTGGAGGAGGAGAACGACCAAGACGATGTCCCCACAGAGGGTCTTTGAGCACTCCAGCTCATCCCTTCCTGGGGCAGATGGCAGTGGTGTCCTGCTCCTCGCTGGAAAATGCCCAAGTCCATGGGCAGGGATTGAGCTGCAGCTGTCGCTGGTTTAATTCCTCGCAGCGAAGCAAAACCAGCATCCGGCGGATTTTCTGTGTGCTTCATGCCACGGCCCACACACACGATGAGAAGGCTGCACAGCATTGGGGACCTTCCCGTTGGGAACGAATCCCTGTGTGCAAGCCCCACAGACTTAGTGCCTGACGCCCACGAGAGCTGCAGGAAGTTGTTTAAGTCTAAAAGAGATTTTTTTTCCCTAGCCCTGCAAAAAAATAAAAAGATGGAAAAAATCAACAACCAAAGGGCTACAACCCAAAAAGCAGGTAACAGCTATGCTGAAACCTCGCTGTTGGGAGCTGGGACCTTGCATGTGGCTTTCGGTCTGATTTCCAAAGAAACCAGGTGTGTGCATCCACCCCACCTCCCTGCGCCTCCAGCCGTCCCACCCTCCGTGATTTACTTCTGTTGAAACAACCGTTCCCACCAAGCTGCCTTTCAATGGCTGTGCCAGCAGCTCAGCCATCACAAGACATCAGAGACTCCCCCATCAGCACACCTGACCTTCTCGTGCTCTCCAGACACGCTTCGCCCACATCCTCAACCTACGTGTCCGTCCCATCGCCATCCTGCTTCCTTCCAAAACCCCGTGGATACCTGATGCCGCTACCCACCGTAGAGGTGATGCCGAATCAGGTCACCAGCCAACGGGTCTCTGGCATCCAGGTGGGCTGGCACAGCTCCCCCGGCCCCCCAGCTCCCAGCACATCTGGGCAGCTGTGCCCACCAGCAGCGTCTTGCGTGGTGCTCACCGTTTCGCCCCGGCAGCGCGCTGACATCAGCGCGGCTTCCTGCCTGCCAGCACCGCCACGCCGTGCGCTCACCCCATACCCACACAGCCCCACAGCCGTGGGGCGGCGAGCCCCAGGCAGCTCTGTGCCCCTGACACAGTGAGCCCCTGGGTCCCCTGGCCACCACCACCTGGTGACAGCCAGTGCCATGGAGTCGGTGGCCCTGTACAGCTTCCAGGCGACGGAGAAGGACGAGCTGCCATTTCAGAAAGGGGACACTCTGAAGGTACGGGGGGCAGGGGTGTCACCAGCTATGGGGGTCACCAGCCATAGGGGGATTAGATGTTGCTGCTTTGGGGGACAGAGTCAACACATGGCATGGGGTGACGCTGTCTTTTTCATTGCCCCTGGCTTTGCTGCCTCTTTGGGGCTTTCTTGGGGGGAGAAGGAGCCGTCTTTGAGGTTTTTGAGGTGTGGAGTAGCGTCCCCAGTAGTGGTGGGTTCCGCTTGTCTGTGCCACCAGCCACATCTCCAGAGAGATCCCAGCTGGGATGAGGCACAGGGACGTCCGTGCCACCAGCTGTGCTCTGTGGCATCCTCCTGGGGCTGGAACACATTTTCCCTGCTCCACAGAGACATTGGGGACCGCAAGGATGTGGCAGGAGGGAGCATGTGCCCAAATCCCCACCGAGGCACTGGCATCAGGACGGGCTCTCGGATGCCACCCTGGCATCCCAAAAAGCTTCGGGGAGGGCTCAAAACTGGGGGCTGCCACCCTGCCATGGGGACGAGGGCACCCTGCCACGCTGCCTGGCTACTCGCCCTTCTCTGCGGGGCTGATGCTGAGATGCCAGCAGCTCCTCTTGGACCCCCGGCACCCAGCTGTCCTCCCCCCGCCCCGGGTAGGTGCAGCCAGCCCTGGGGAGGGCAAGGGCATGGCCCGGCTGTAACCCAGGGCCCCAAACTCGACGTGCCCATCCCTGGTGTGTTTTCCCCGCGGCCCCGGCGCTGTGCCCCGGGGTTTCGGATCCTGTTTGCACAGCTGTGCCGGCCCCCGGGCCCCTGCGTGGGAGGCTGGAAAATGGTGTCGCGCGGAAGCGGGTGTCAGCACCCCTGCTCGCACCAGGGCGCTTCCTCCCACGGAGCAACCCAGCTGCCACCTCCCCGGAGGGACGCCGGGGTCTGGCTGCCACCTCGGCTCCTCCAGGGACAGATGTTACCCTCTTCCCTAGTTGGGGGTGTGGGGCACCCCCCAGCTGCCAGCACCCACAGTGAGCCAGACCGACCATGAGCTGAGGACAGCTGGGAGGAGCAGCCAGCTCTGTTGCCCCCAAACACCCCCGAATCATGTCACCTTTGTCAGAATCCCCTTTTCCCCAGGTTTTGGGAGGGGACAGGGAGTCTGTGGGTCCCACTTGACCCCTCTCCCAGGGGGACGGCGGCCGGGCTGATGCCTCCCTGCTCTTCTCCCACCTTAGATCCTCAACATGGAAGATGACCAGAACTGGTACAAGGCTGAGCTGTTTGGCTGCGAGGGCTTCGTCCCCAAAAACTACATCAAAGTCAAGCCACACCCGTAAGTACCATCCCACCACAGGGAGAAGGGGGGCTCGAAGCCCCACTCTCTGGGTAGCACCCACTAGCACCAGGACATCCTCTCCCACCACCCAGGCAGCGATTCCAACGGTGCATCCTGGTGCCCAAAGGTCTGCCGCGAGCCAGGGTAGTTCCACACATGGGGAAACTGAGTCACAGAGCAATGGGGTCTGCCTGCTGGGCCAGTCTGCCATTGCCACCGCAGCCAGATGGCACCGGAGGCAGCAGCATGCCCACGTACCCCCGACACACAGAAATTAATCCCTCACACCGGGCTGCCCGCTAAATAAATGATAATTGGGGAACAACAAAGCGTTATGGGATTATGACTGCATTAGACACAATCCTATTACTGTGTTATTAAAGCCCAGCCTAATCCATCCCTGTTTTAACCTGTGTTTTATGTATCATTATCCCCTGGTAAATCACATTTAAATGCCATAGCAAAACCTGCTCGGGGCTGTGGCTGGGGGCCAGGAACGCGTGGGCTCAGGGCAGCCCGGGGCTGATCCCGTGGCCTCTCCAGCTTCGGTTAAGACAGGATGGGCGAGACGCAGCCTCTTCCATGCAGCACCTGGAGGGCTGGCACTGGGAGACGCTCTGTGCTAAAGTCCACGGCTGATCATTCATGGGACAATTATAACAGATAGCAGAGGGTCTCCATGGCCTGGGGATCCCGAATTCACGGACGCAGCCTTGGCAGGGAGGGGAGACTGGGACTCTGCTCCTCCACCTCGTTTCAGCAGCTGCCGGCAATGCAGGCAGGAAGGGTTTCATCCTGGCACGGAGGGTTTTCTGCTCTGCAAACACCCGCCCCCGTAGCACCTGGCAGGGCTGTTCCCATGGGGAGGCCATGGGACACGGGGGTGAGTGGTAGGGACAGGCAGCAAAGTGGAGGAGGAGGCACGTGACATGACAAGCTGGGTGACAGGATGCGGTTGTGGCTGTCAGCGATGCTGCACGAACCCCACATGGAAGAGGCAGCGCACGGGGACACCGCTGCACCCACAGCACCCTGTGGTCCCTTCCTCTGCAAAAGTGCTGTGACAGATCGGGGGCGGGGGGGGGGGAGGAAACAGAAGGGAGAAAATACTGCGGGGGGGGTCCCAGCCCTATGGGGAGCCCAATGGGGACCCTGCTCTTGCTGGCAACCGGGGCTCTTGGTGCCTCCATCCTGCAGGGTGGGATGTGGCACTGGGGTGTCCCTGGGTCTTGAGGGGTGCCCACGCAGCTGAGCCCGGTGCCCCTCGCAGGTGGTACGCGGGCAGGATCTCCCGGCACCTGGCAGAGGAGCGGCTCCTCAAGTGCAAGCACCCGGGAGCTTTCCTGATCCGCGACAGTGAGAGTTCTCCGGGGGAGTTCTCCATCTCCGTCAAGTAAGTGGCTGTGGGACACAGACGGACATGCAGTGGGATGGGCAGAGGTCCCACACAGCCCCCTGCTTTGGGGACCGAGAGCATCAGGCCACCCTCCCCACTGGGGAGAGGGTACTGGGGAAAGGGTGAGCGCCGTGCCTTGCCCAGGACACCTCAAAGGGGCTGGGGGCTGTTGAGCTGTACTCACCCTGCATCCAGGAGCAGCTTCACACAGGGCCTTCCTCCTTCCTCCCCTCTGTAGCCTCGTGCTCTGCCGTGGTCCCGGCTCCTCTCTGCTCCCTGCCTGTGCCGCTGGGCTGCATCGCTGCTTCGCCCGGGGTCCCTCACTGGGGTGCCCCTAAATACAGGCATGTGGGTAATGGCAGTGCTGGGACCAAGCGGCAAGCGTAGCCCAGGTGACATCGCCTGGAGGAAGAAGCTGCCCAGGGTATCCCCAGGGATGAAGGGCGGCAGCATCCCAATGCCGCAGGGCCAATGATTTCAGCATTGGCAGCCAGGACTGTATGAAGGCAGCGTGCCAACGGGCAGAGCCTGTCCCCAGGCCTCTCACCCCATCGCTGCCCCTTCCCTGCCCAAGGCCAGGGTAGCAGGAGACAGCCCCAGGCCAGCCAGGCACTTTCTCACGCTGCTAATCTCTAATTAAGCGTTTAAGGAGTTTCTTGCCCATAATGAAAGGGAGCCGTGTTCTGCCGTGCGTCACCAGCGTGGCCAGGTCCCTGCCCCTGCCTGGGGACCTGGCAGTGGTGGGTCCCTGCAGCAGCCCCATGCCAGCCCCGTGGTGTGGGCACCCCAACCTGCTACCCCCAAGTACACACCGAGGGGGTGACAGCATGCGGGGCTAGCTAGGAAAACCCCAGCCTGCCATGTCCTCCCATGGCTTGGGTGTCCCTGGGGGCACAGGGGATTTGGGAGCCTAAGCCCAGCCTTTGCAGTCTCCTCCTGATATGTGCTGAGCCGAGCCAGCGAGGCCAGGAGTGACCCCAGTGCCACTGTCACCCCTGGCCATGGCAGCATGGTTGTAGTGGGACCCACGGGTGCAGCCGCATCCTGCACAGCCTGACCAGCCCAACAAGCAGCCCACGATGCTGGGAGAGGGTCTGGGTGCTGCCAGCATCCCAGGGCCAGGGTAATGTTTGTCCTTTTCCCACAGCTATGGGCAGCACGTCCAGCACTTCAAGGTGCTCAGGGAGAGAAACGGCAAATATTTCCTCTGGGAGGAAAAGTTCAATTCCCTCAACGAGCTGGTGGATTTCTACAGGACGACCACCATTGCCAAAAAGCAGCAGATCTTCCTGCGGGACGAGGACCAGACCCAGGAGGTACCTTCAGGGGATGGGGACATGGGGACGTGCAGGGCTGGGGTGTAGAGTGACAGCACGGCCAGCAGTGGGGACAGGTTGGGAGCTGTGTCTGACCCCCTTTGGGATCCCCCATCACTCCTCTGGTACCAGGGCTGCCACCCCCCTGCTATGATCCACGGGGAAACTGAGGCACAGGCCATGGTCTCACTTCACTCCAGACTGTGCTCATGAGGAGGCGTCCTGGAGATCAGGGATTTCCTCCTGCCTGAACTTCTCCTGCCCCTTCCTTGCTGCCATGGGACACTGGCAATGGCCAGGAAACAGTAGAGAAGGACAAAACCGAGGAAAGCAAACAGGCCAGCTCTGAGCAGAGACAAGGTCCAGAGCACCTTGGCACAGGCTACCCCACCACCCTCAGGCAAAGCATCCTGGGGGGGCTGGTCCCCAACCCCTGTTGTCAGTCCCTTCAAGGCTCAGCTCCCCCTCCATCTGCTGCATCCCTGCAGAGGGGGACAGGGACATCCTGGGAGCCCCCTGCTTAGGCTCGACTTGAGGCAGTGTCGAGCAGGAGAGGGTACAACAAACAGCCTGAGACAGGCAGTGCTGCAAGGAAGCCATCATGGTGGAGAAAAGCTACCAGCACGTCTCTACAGGGCAGGACAGGGCACGTCAGCTCGTTCCGGGACCACACCACGATCCCTTGGGCCAGGGATGATGCCCAGGGCGGGTGGCAGATCCTGACCAGCTTGGAACAGGGCACAGCCAGCTCCGGGTGAGCTCCAGCAAAGCTGACCCCTGGGGTGGTGGTTGTGGAGGTGGCGAAAGTGGTCCCTGCAAGCTGGGCTGGGGGCAGCTCTGCCACCCAGAGGGGCCTGAGGAGAGGGGTGCCAGCTGCCTCCAAGGTGTAGGGGTCCCCTGGGCACCCATTTCAGCTCTCACAGGCAGCAGGAACAGGGAGCTCTGTGCCCTGGGGTGCTCCCCTGCACTCTGGGCTCTCCCCTGCGCCCCAGGCTCTGGCTGCACCCCAGTGTGGTCCCCTGCTTCCCAGGCTCTGCCATGCACCCGGCATGGCATCTCTCTTCCTATGGCAGGATTTCCCTAGCTCCCATCTCTCATCCTCAAAGTGGACACCCCAGGTACCCCCATACCCTCTATGCTCTGGGACCCCAGGCTTGTCCTCACCATGTGGTGGCATGGGGGCTCAGGCAGTGCAACCCAGTGGAGAGGGGCTGGCAGACGGGGATACCTCTCCCCCCACTAACCCCTTCCCCTCGACTTTCCTCCAGGTGAGAAGACCCAAATTCGTGCAAGCCCAGTTTGACTTCTCAGCCCATGATGGCTCCCAGCTGCCCTTCCTCCGTGGGGACATCATCGAGGTCCTCGACTGCCCCGACCCCAACTGGTGGCAGGGGAAGATCTATGGCCGCGTTGGCTTCTTCCCCCGCAACTATGTCCACCCCATCCGCAAGTGAGCTGCTGCCTGTGCTGCGGACAAGCGGGGAGGACTGTGGCCCCCACTGCCCCCCACTCACCGGAGCTGCTTTGTGCCTGCTTCGTCCCCACGGATGGTGCCTGTCCCCACGCTGGGCTGCCAACACATGACGTCCCGGTGCCACGTGTGCTGTGGCGAAGGTAGAGGCCAGGCTAGCGGTGATCCCCATCCAGGGGCTGCCCTGCTCCAGCACCTTGAAACATCTGCCACGACTCTCCCTGCTCCCCCAACCCAGGAGACCTCCATCGCCCCCAGCCTGGACATCGCCTCTCGCTGCGGGCTGGCAGTGGTGGTCCCCAGGGAGCACCAGGGCCATAAAAACTTCTCCAGAGCCACAACCTGGCAGGGTGGCAGCAACGGGGGGAAAGAGCACGTGTGCCCCAAACCTTCACTTCTCTCCAGACCCTGTAAGCAAAGCCTGGACTCCATGGAGGGCTGGGATGTGGCCAGGTAATGCCATGGAGGGGTGCCAGGGCTCGGGGTGCCAGGGAAGGCTGGTCCATGGGGATTCAGTCCCGTAGGTGCTGTTCATAGCTGCAAAATGTGGAGTTGTTTTTTTTTTAATTATTGTTTTATTTAGAGATAGTAAAATGTGTTTGGGTGACACCCTTCAGTGTGGACGCGCCTTTTCCACCACCGCCACAGTGGTCCCATGGCCACATTCGTGTGCCTGCTGTTTCGCTGTGGTTTTGCTTCCCTTTGTGCTGCTTTGTGGTTTTGCAGCATCGACTCACCCACCCCAATACCTCTCCCCAGACCCCCTCCCCAGGTACTCGCTGCCCCCACAAATGAGCCCCTCACCTCACAGCCCCCCAGGATGCACTCAAGGTCCACAGAGCTGAGAACGCCCATCTCGTTGCACCAGCGGACTTAAAGATCCCATGTCCCAAATATGACAAATAAAAACTATCACCCGAATCCCCATTTCTGCCTGCCCCCCCAGCCCCTATGCCCCCCGCCCGGGGGCTGGCAGGCCCCTAGGCAAAATAGGCATAGCAGAAAATATTAATGCACATCAGGATAATGGCGTTGATGCCGCAGACGCGGGCCCAGAAGGGGGGGCCCGTGGCATCCCTGAGGGCTGTGGACGGGGATCCCTCGGCCTTTGCTGGCTGCTGGGTGCCTGGGGTGGCTGAGCGGGAACCTGGCACAAAAAGATGGTGAGCACAGGGGACAGGGTGCCGTGGGGACTGGCCACCTCCTGGCGGGTGGCACAACCCCGGGGAAACTGAGGCACGGGGCATCCATGCTGTCCTGCTGCCCACTACAGGCAGGGAGCAGGGGGCGCTGAATGTGCCTCCCCTGCCAGACACCCCCAAGGACACACTCACCATCAAGGTGTCCCTGGGATGGGGGGTCCACAGAGGGCTGAGGGGGCTCCCGTGAGAGGGTCCACCAGGTGAGATCCTTTAGCTGGAAACCAGAGCGAGATTTGGTGAGAAAACACCCCTGGGCCAGATTCCCCCCATGGGGATCCCCCTGGCCGAGCTCAGGGTGCCCCTGGGTGACACCAATGTCTCTGGCCAAGGAGGTCCAGTGGGTGGCCGCAGCCGTGGGGGCTGGGGTGAGGGGTCTCGGGTGCCCTGCTCACCCGAGCTGGAGGCGGCGGGGGGGTCAGCAGGCTGCCCCCCACCACGACGGCCCCCGTGGCAGCGCAGAGCAGTATGGCAAAGTGCAGGTAGTGGATGTCAGCGAGCAGCCAGGGCCGCCGGTCGGGGACCCCGCAGCGGGGCACGGGGTACGCCATCTCCAGTCCCATTCTGGCCAGCCCCAGCGCCAGCCCCGCCATCAGGCCCCAGAAAGCTCCCTGCAAAGCAAAGGTCCGCAGGGGGTGGCCGGACAGGGACAGCTGCCCCGCTGTGGGGACAATCACCCCTGGAGAGCCACCCTCTCCGGCCAGCCCTGGGAGAGGGTCAAGCAGCCCCTGCATGTTGGGGCAGCACCTCGCACCCCAGCCAGCCAAGGCCTGGCCCAAACCTGCACCCCCTCGGCAGGGGATGTCCCCTGCCAGCCCCGTTGGCTGTGTCACACTTAGCGGCCATGTATGGCAGCACCTGCCTCCTCCTCCTCCTCACACCAGCCACCCACCATTTCCTCGGGAAAACACCAGTGAGACTCAGTTCCTCTCCCCAGCCCCTTCAACATCGCCTCCCCCTTTCCTCCTCCCGACCCCCCAAGCCCATCTGGATCCCCGGGAGCAGGACGGGCAGGGAGGTGTTGGCATCAGCCCGTGTCCCCAAGCCATCCCCAGGTATGTACCTGCTCGTTAGCTCGAGGCCAGAAGACAGCCAGGACGAAGACGGCGGTGACGGGGGGAGCCAGGTAGCTGGTGACAGCCTGGATGTAGACGTAGAGCTGGCCACCGCTGGAGCTCTGCAGGATGGGGATCCAGACCACGCTGAGGGCCACCAGCACCACCGTGACCACCCTGCAAGCGGCAGCGATGTGGTGTGGGGTGATGCTCCTGTCCTACCCACACCTCCTTGCACCAGTGGCATCAGTAGCGTGTCCCCAGGGTCAGGGGCTGGGTCACAGTGCTGGTGCAGGAGAGCTGCCCACGGGATGCTGGAGGATTGGTGGGAGGATGCTCATCGTTGGGTGACACCCCCAGGGCCACAGAGGATGCTAATTGTGCCAGTGCTGGCTCTATCCTGGGCGGGTGAGCACTCTCCAGGCTTCTGCTCGGCTCCAGGGGCTGATAAGTTGGACACCCCCACGGGGAAACACTGGGCAACGGGCACTTTTGCTATGAAAAACCCCCAGCCGTGGAGGCTGTGTGCTCTGGGTGCTCTGCAGATTTGGGTGATGTTCTCGGCACCCTTGCATCCATCCAAAGCACCCAGCTGAGAGCCAGGGGCGTGGGCTGAGCTGGCCCATGCTCAGGTGCCCCTGGCCAGGCTGTGACAGCGGGGTGCATCTGTCCCCACATCCCAAAAGTTGCCATATTTATAGCTCAGCCCAGCTTCGCAGGATTACCTACATCTCCATCTGCTCATCTCGAAAAGCAGAAGTAGGAAAAAATAAAAGGAAAAAAAAGCAATGAAAGCATCTCTAGATGGACTCTCCCCTGCCTGCCTGGCGCGCTGGAAAGAGGAAGCAGCCCCGAGCACAAAACACCGACCCTGGCCCACGGGGTAGGAGGAAAAACCCCACATTCAGTACATCTTTAAGCCACAGATGATGCTAAAAGGTCACGGGAAAAATGGAGGAAGGTCTGAGAGTGGTGGTGAGCTGGGGGGTGCTGGGCGGCTGTGGCCCCCTCCACAGATCAGGATCCATGGTGGAGGGGAGGATCCAGTGTTCTTGTCACCACCTCGGCACAGAGCACCCATCAGACACCAGCAGGGATTCCCAGCCAGGCGGCATGGCCACAGCAAGAGCTCAAACCCCCAGGTCCAGGAACTGGGAGCTTTCTCTGGTCCCACAAGGAAATCCCTTCCCACCCCGTGCTGAGCCGGACAGGGCATCCAGGGGTTGGCTGGGACCCCCCAATGTCTGCTCAGAAGCAACCCCGAGCCTTGTGTTCTGGCAGGTAGGAAAACCTCAAACTCGCAGCTTAAAGAGCTTTTTTTTTCCCCTCTCCAAAACGTTTATTATTTGCTATATCCCTGTGGGGCCATACGGCGGCGGCGATTGGCAGCGCCCTGCTCCCACTAATTGCCCGATGCGCTAACAAACTGCCCGGGATCAACTGCAGCAGCGACTCCCGCCCCGGGCGGGCAAAGCCCTTCGCAAACACTCATTAACCATCCTCGGGAAAGCTCTCGGGCGTTATTACACCCCTTGTCACCGGCACCAAAGCCAGTGTCAGGGAAGGGCGAGGCAGTCCCGAGACAAGCACCCTGGTTCCTATGGGGGAGCTGTGCGGGACTGCGGTTCCCTGGGATCATACCCATCCCCTTCCCACCTTCTGGAGATGGAGGATGCTAAGAAATAGCTGCTCCTGGAGCCACCGGACCAGCCAACCATCCCTGCAGCCCCACATCAGCCCAGCCAGAGCCCTGACCCAGATTCCCTCCTTGTTATTGTCTGCCCTGCGCCCAGGACACTCCCTCGCACCCCGGCACCGCGCCGGGGCATTCCCCAGCACTGACTCTGCCGCCCCGAGCACTGCACCGCGGGCAGGTTCTGGGGCTCCTCGCTGTCCCCCGCCACCCCCCCGGGGCAGCTGGGGCATGTGCTCCCCTTTGCTGCCTGGAGAAGGTCCCTCATGCACTTTGCTTGGGACTTCAGTGGGGAGCAGCCACCGGCTTTTCCTGGGGAACGGGCTGTGGGTGGCGAGGGAGAGGATTTGCACCGGGCACAGCCCTGCCCCTCCAAACGCCCCGAACGCTCCGTCTGCCTTTCCAGTGCTTTCATACATAAAATAATCCAAGGGCTTGTTTTCCTTTCATAAACCAGGCTGAGGGCAGGCACTTTGCTGGCTTCCAGGCACTAAAGGCAGATCACAGAGGGCCAGACCAGCCCCACCGGTCTCCCCGAAACCCACGGTCTCCCTGAAACCCATGGTCCCTACCTGCCCACCAAGAGCAGCTCTCGCTCGCCAGCCCCCGGCCTCAGCTTCCTCCAGATGTCCATGGTGAAGAGTGTGCTGCTGCTGTTGAATATGGAGGTCAGGGATGACATGAGTGCAGCCATCATCACCGCAATCATCAGACCCCGCAGCCCTGGGGAAAAAAGGAACCATCAGAGAGCAGCTGAGCCAGGGGCATGGGATGGGATGGGATGGGATGGGATGGGATGGGATGGGATGGGATGGGACAGCCCCAATGCTTCACTCAGGGGTAATGCATCCCCCTCCACAAGCACATGCTGGGGTCTCCCCTGGGGCAAGGATGGGGTTTGGGGACACCGAGCTGCACCCCAGGATGCTGGGACCCTGCGCTGCCCCAGGGTTACCCACATCCCCTGACCTCACTTCTGGAGTCACCCTCGGAGGGGCTACATGGGCCGTCCCATGCATGAACCCACCCAGACCATCCATGGGGTCCCCCGCAACATCCAAGCCATGATGCAGCCCTGGGGTACGGCAAATCCCAGTGGAGATGGAGGTGCACCCTCCCACCCACCTACCACTGGGCATCAGCTCGACCACCAGCTTGGGGTAGGCGATGTTGGAGCAGCCCACGGCAGCCCCACACACACGGGTGCACTCCTCAGGGTCCACGCAGGCCACAGCATCTGTGGGACAGAGAAAGTGATGTGCCAGGACCCCTCGCAGGGCAGGGGCCAGCCCAGCACCCCTTCCCTCCCCTGGCAACCCCTTTCACCAGGTTGGATATTGGCCCTTCGCTATGGCCACGGTGCCCAGACCTTGGCAGAGAATCAGGTGGAGAAGCAGAGAGCACAACCCCCATGGAGATCCGCCGATGCTTCCCTCCAGCCTTGTTCCCCTCCATCAGCCTCAACGCAGGCAGGATCTGGCCCAGCAGCATCACCCTCGCCTCCCGCTGCCCTGCACCCAGCCCAGCTCCGCTTGGATGTACCCCCACCAAGCCCTCCCCGCGTTAAAGGCAGCAACAGCCGCCCCAAGGGGGGGACCTCCGGAGCCGGGACAGGTCCCACCAGGACCTGAGGCTTCGGATGGAGGCAGCAGAGCCCAGCAGGCAGGAGCTGCCCGTCCCTGTGCATGGGGCCAGGCGGGTTCATGCACCGTTGTGGCAATTACCTCCTCATGGGCAGCACCCAGCAGCTCCCGGGGACGCGCGTGGCAGCTCGCCAGGACCGTCAACACCCAATTACTTCTCTGTCTCAACGAGCGCTCAAGCCTTTTTTTTTTTTTTTTTTTTTTATTGTTACGCTCATAAAATATTGAAATGGATGGAAATTAATGCCAGGCATAAATATGGATGGGCTGCCTGGCTCTCCGGTCTGCATCCTCCTGCCAAGGAGCACGGGGAAGAGCACGGGTGATCCCTGCACAGGACCGGGAGCATCGCCCTGGTCCTCCTCCACGGTGACCTCCACCGAAGCCCCCCACCGAAGCCCCCCAGCAGCAGCGGCTGGGGAAGGGACATACCAGCCGGTAACACCTCGGGGCTTTCAGTAGAGGACTGTGAGGTGCGATGTGGGTTGCAATGGGGATGTGCAACACAGGGTGCAGGCAACAAACCACAGGCAACGCTCCGCACATCCCAAGGACGCTGAAAAAGCCCAGCCTGGGCCACTTTTCCCCAAGGTTAGAGTCAGCGCCGGGGCTCCAGTGACTCTGTCCTCCAGCAGCTGTGAGTAAAGCTGCTGTCACCGCTCTGTGCCTCAGTTTCCCCCCTCTCTAAAACACCACGTTGTGAGTGGCTCCATGCAAATGGCTGGCGGGTGGAAGATGCTCCAGAGGGCAAAGCAGCGTCTGGGTGTTACAGCCCAGCCAAAACACCAGCCTGAGGGCTCAGCTCTGCTGCCAAACCCTTTGGTGGGACCCAGGAACATGTGGAAAGCAGGAGCCAAGCCCAGCGGGGCAGCCAGAGCCCCCAAGCCGGGAGCAGAGCCCAGCATCATACCCCGCTTCCTCGCTTTATCATTAGGCCCTCTGCTAGAGATGGGAAATTAATTAGGAGCTTGTAATTAATGCTTCCATCTGCAGCCGGGAGGAGCCGGTGCCTGTGCTGGGCGCTCCCTGTTCAGCTGGGTCAGCCCGGGGCAGCCAAACGGGGACACCTATAATGGTGGGGACAGACCTGCTTGGCCACAGTGACCTGTCCCTGCAAGCAGGCAGGGGATTAAAAAGAAGATGCAATTTGGGTGCTGAATTCACCATATGGGGTGAAGACACCTGGGTCCCATCTCCCCAAGGCTGGGAATGGGGGACCCAGGCATCTTTGCCCCACATGGGGGTCTGTGGATGCTCCAGGTGTGGGGCTCTGTCGTCCCAATTCCCCCCTCCAAGGTGGCTGTAGGAGCCAGCACATCGCACCACCGATGGGGTGCTGTGTTTACACCGCTGTGTAATAAATCATAAGCGCACACACACCCTGCTAAAGAGACCATAAATCTCCTTGCACAATAAAAACAGAGCCGGGGCAGCAGGCGGCGGCTGAGGTGGGTATAACCACAGCACGCTCCAGCCACGCCACGCACACCCGCGCTTGATGCACCGGCCCCAATCCAGGGCATCTCCCAACCTACCGGGGCTGGGCCACCCCAAGGGGGAAAATGGCCAGGGATGAAGTGTCGGAGCTCCCCCATGGGTGCTGGCCGGGTGCTCGGCTCTGTCATGTTTGCAGTCCCACATGCAACTCCATCAGCAAAGGGGCCACCACTGCTTGCTCAGCAGGGCTGGGATTTCACCCAAAATACCCAGTTTTGCCTCCAGCATCCTCAGCCTCTGCTGCACCCCTCACTGCCCAGGTCACGGCGGGGAGGTGATGTCCCACCACTGGGAAATCACCACAGGGTCGGTGCAGCCTTTCCGTAAAGTCATCAGCTCCATCTGAAATACCTCCTAAGCTGATATTTTGTGGGAGCTGAATGCTTCCTTCCTCCTTGTGTCCTGATCCCAACACACGGCTGTCACATCCCTGCATTCCCATGTCCCCTGTCCCCATTGCCACCTCCTGCACACGACAGACCAGACCTGAGCACAACCCAGCTTTGAGAAAGCCCTGCTGCAGTTTCTCCCCTTTCTGCGTGTTTCCAATGCATTTTTCCTCCCAAATCCTCCCTGAGCTCAGCACTTTGCCACACCGCAAGCCCCGGCTGGGGACAGGACAGCCAGGAAGTGGCATGGCCACTGTGGCTGCAGAGAGGAGCACTTTGATGGCCAAGCACCCGGGCAGACGGGCGGCTTCGCCTTGGGAGCCTGACTCAAGCGGGGCTCTCATTTACCCGGCTGCAAATCCAGATGAGCTGCTCCAACGCGAGGGAGCGAGACGCAGCCCCTGGCACTTTCCTTTTTTGCATCGGCGCAAGAATCTGACCCCGATTCTTGAAATTCACCTTTTATCCGAGTTTCCAAGTAGAAAGCTCCATGCTTCCGGCTTGGGAGCACCAACCGATGAATTCAGGGTGGAGTTTTTTGCCCATCTGCCAGTTATTAATGCAATCTGCCAGAGCAAGGTCAAGTGCTGTGACTGCTGCAACCCCCGTACAGAGAAGGATAGGGTAGGATAGGATAGGATAGGGTAGGATAGGATAGGATAGGATAGGATAGGATAGGATAGGATAGGATAGGATATTTCAGTTGGAAGGGACCTACAACGATCATCTAGTCCCACTGCCTGACCACTGCAGGGCTGACCAAAAGTTAAAGCATGTTATTAAGGGCATTGTCCAAATGCTTTTTAACCACTGACAGGCTCGGGGTATCGACCACCTCTCTAGGAAGCCTGTTCCAGTGTCTGACCACCCTCTCAGTAAATAAATGCTTCCTAATGTCCAATCGAAATCCCCTGGTGCAGCTTTGAACCATTATGGCAGCTCTGAGCCGGTGCTGCCCCCCAGGACCCACCTGGGCTCCGAGTTCCCACGCTAACACAGGGGTGCCTGCACTCGGTACAGGAGGGGTTAACCATGAGGCAGAGCTGCTTTCCTGGAAAATACTGACTTATCAGCCGGCAGACTGGGAAAGGGAGAGATTTCAGGGGAGAGCAGGTATTTTTTAAGACAAACACCCAAACTGCTCCCCAGCCGCCCACCGACCTCCCGCACCCCATGGTCCCGGGGGGACTCTGAGGCCGGGCAGAGGTGTGAGGACGGCATCAGCCGAAAGAGTTAAGTGCAGGCAGGGCCGGGAATGTGTGAAGGCAGCATGTGACTGCAGGTGGGGCAGGGCGGAGCAATGAATCACTCTTTTTGCTTTTCCTCTTTTCACTTCTTGCTGTTACCTGTCCGGTCCCGGCACTGCTCGCTGGCAGGAACCCGAAATAATCGACCTGCCAGCCAGAGCGATGCACCGGAGCCTGACGGAGACGTTCGCTGCCGCAAAACCCACCGGCTGACCCAGTTCTCCAGGAACGATAACCAGGGACGGCGTTTGGGGGCCCAGAAATCCTGCCTTTTTTCCTCTCCCTTTTTTTTTTTGAGTTGCTTTTTTCATTCATTCGTTTCCCACTTTTTCTTTTATCCGGTATTATCGTTGCCTTGGAAGTGTGGAGGATGAGAAGAGCGTGGACCCGGAGGTAGAGGACCTTCCTGCTGGTGCACGTGCGCCCGGGGCCGTGTCGCAGAGCCCCGGCCGTGGGAAGCTCCGGGTTTTCCTTGCCCGGAGCCCTCTCTCCACGTAGAGCCGGGAGCAAACAAGAAACCGAATCCTCTTCCCTGGCAGAGAAGAGCTCCGGCCTGGCAGGAGCCGGCGGAGAAGGGAGCGGCGTGTTTCCCCAGCTGCGCGTTGAGCCGGGGAGGGCGAAGCGAAGAGAATTGTGTGTTTAAAGACTGGGGAATAATTAATTCCATATTTATTGTCGACATCCGGCGCTCGCTGGGGGCACAGAGCTCCCTTCGGAGAGGGTAGCGGCGTGCCTGGTCACCATGGCTTTCTCCCAGGTGCAGTGCCTGGACGACAGCCACGTCAACTGGAGGTCCAGCGAGTCCAAGCCAGAGTTCTTCTACAGCGAGGAGCAACGCCTGGCCCTGGAGGCACTGGCCTCCCGCGGACCTGATGCCTTCTACGAGGTCCTGAAGAAGGAGAACATCAGGGATTTCCTTTCCGAGCTGGAGCTAAAGAAGATCCTGGACACATTGGAGACATATGACCCCGGTTCCGAGTACATCCCGCGCCACGGCAGCAGCACGGGGGAGAGCGAAGGCGATCGCAACAGCCAAGGGGATGAGCAGGACGTGGCCCCCTCCCTGGAGTACTGGCCCCAGAGGTCTGACCGCTCCATCCCCCAGCTGGACCTCGGCTGGCCCGAGACCATCGCCTACCGTGGGGTCACCCGCGCCACCGTCTACATGCAGCCGCCCATCGAGGGGCAAGCGCACATCAAGGAGGTGGTGCGGAAGATGATCTGCCAGGCTCAGAAGGTGAGGTGCGCTGCGGGGACGGGGCAGGATTTGCCCCGGGGCTGTTTTGCAAGGGTAGATCCTAAAGTCCTGCTCAGCCAGGTAATCCCCGTCCCACGGGGAACTCTGCCAAAGCAAAGGCTTCAGGGTCAAGTGTTGGGGTTTTTCCATGTTCATTCAGTGTAACCAGTATTTGGGGATCAGATTTTGCTGAAGATGCTATTAGCCTGGTCCAACACTCCCTGGGAGCAACACGATCCTTCCCATGATCCGTATGGCAGGGTCATTAATCCCAGGGTCCCTTCAGGGGAAAGGGAAAATTTTCTGCCTGGTGGGGAAAAACACCAGGGAGAAAAATGGGTTCAGCTTCTTCCCAGCTCACGGTCCCAGGCATCCCGCAATCATTATTCCCAGAGCCCTGTGTGACTGCATCTGGCAACACGCAGGAACCGGAGGAGCCAAACGCAGCCCTGGGGCAAAGCAGCCAAAGCCACTGGTCTGGTGCTGATGTATATGAAGGTCAAGCTTGGCCTGAGCTTGCCACGGAGCTCCTAGCCAGCCTCCTCCTGGCTTTAAGAGGAAAACGATGAGCTGATGTGCAGGACAAGGCTGGGGAGATGCCAAGGGGTAGCACAGCTAACGGCAGCCCACTCTCATTGTGGTTGGGGTTTGGGTTGAGACTTGTCCTCCCTGTGGCATGAAACCAAGGAGTTGGGGCAGATGAGCAGTGGGGTCAGGCTGGTGTTAGGAGGAGGAGGACCAGGGAAGGAGGGAGATGATGGTGTGTGGTGGTGGGCAGAGGTTGCCGGTATTTCCCAGTCACCCAATTCTAGCTGGAAAGCACAGGAGGGGTCGGTACCTGCTGGTTTCATGGTGCTGGTTGTTGAAGTCCTTCTAGCTCTGTGTGTCTACTCCCTTGAGAAATCCAGCTCTGAGGGAGGAGCATCGCAGTCCCCGGGACGCTCCAGCAGGAAAATGGAGACTCTGCCCAGGTGGCTGTGGAGCAGGGAGAGACAGGCTGGGATGCATCGTGTCCACCTGGCTCTGGAGACCCCTGTGCTGGGACCGGGGATGGTGCTGGGGTTCACAGACCCTGGCAGGAGAGAGGGAAGCCTGGTGGCACGCAGCCGTCAGAGCCTCTCCAGGACCAGGGGAATCGGGGAGCACAACGAGCCCCATCTCAGGCAGGAAAACTGATCTCCCAGTGCGTCCGAGCCAGCTGGCTCACAGGGATGGCTGATGCTGGGAATCGGGGCTGCCTGCTGCGGACAGGAGTCATCTCTGGCCACTGTCAGAAGTCAAGGTGACCTGTCCTTACCTGTGATGTTTTCCCCACCAAAGGGCTTTACAGTGAGGGCAAAGGGCTGAAATCCCACAGGATTGAGGATGGGACAACTCCCCCACTACAGATAATGTCTCATCTTCGGGTCTTTCCAGCTGTGTCTCACCCGGGCTTGCAGCTCCTGCCTGGCTTTGCCTACTCACCACTTCCTGCCTGCCTCCCCCCAAAACAGCATCTCCTGAGTCATCCTGCCACCCCCCTCCTGTTCAGCAGAGCCAGGCGGTTGAGTCAGGCAGCTGCCAGGCCCTGCTGCCTGCACCATCCCCACCTCTCCTTGGAACCTCTCCAAGCCACAGGGATGTGGCCGTGTTTGACGTTTGACGGTGCCACGCTTGTCACTCGTCCCTTGATGTCCCATGAGTAGGGCTGGGCTCCACCTCCTGGCCTAAGTGGTCCCTGCTGGTGGGATGAGATGTGGTGACACCACTGGTGACATGCAGGAGCCTGCTTGGAGCTTATGGCACACCAGGAAACGTAGAAATGGGCACGTGCTTCAAACCTGCAGCCTGCAGGGTCTGGGAATGGCAGGAGTTAGAGGATCTGACAAGTGGGGTTCCTCTAGAGGTCTCCCACCCCATGCACGAGGACCACAGTTACTGCAGCTGAACTTGCTATCATGCAGCTGAGCCCAGGTGACCACCAGTGTGGGTGCTCCTAAGCATGGGGATGCTGGGCTAGACCACCCTCCTCTGCACCTGGAGATTTCAGCCAAGGCTTAAGGTCTTCACAGAAGCTCAGAGGTGAAAGAGTTTGGCTGAGGAAGCCAAGAGTGGACAGAGGTATGGTCTGGCAGCTACTCCATCAGATGTCACGTAGGTTAGCCACATGGCTGTCCTTCCTCCAGTGTCCCTTGGGCCACCTGTCGAAATCCTGGCCAAATTGTCCCATCCTGCCACACAATGGCAGTGCTCTTCATCTGCTTGTGAAGGAGCATGGGCTTCGGAGAGCTTCGGTAGTGGATCCCGGAGGATGACCCTTGCTCCTGCTGCTGTCAGAGATACTTGGTCTGAAATGCTCTCAGATGTCAAACGCCAAACACTGCCACGTGGCTTGCTGTCTCATGGCCAGAAGAGCAAAGTTCACCCAAGAGACAGCCTGTCTGAGGAAAGTTCAGAGCCCATGTGAGCGTTGCCGACGCTGGGTGGGCTCACGGCAGCTCAGAGCTGGGGTGAGGAAGCCAAGAGCTGAGATGCAAGGCCCCTTTGACGGGGCAGATGAACGTGCTTGCTTGCGGGAACAAGGCCAAATGCTCCTGAGTTCAGAGCTTCCGCTTTGCTCTGCAGAGAGGAAAACCCAGGTGAGGTGGAACAGGGGATGCAAATGATCCCCTCCTCTTCCTGGGAATAAATGGGGGAGAAGAGGGGCAGGATCCTGCAGCCATGTTCCTGCTCTTCCAGAACATCCCCACCTTTGTGGCCAATGAACAGAGGTGATCAGGGACGTGGTGCGCCACCAGGCTTCACCACGGAGACCTCCAGGTTTGGCCATGACACAGCCAACCCTCCCTCGATGCAGATCCCCTCAGGCTGCAAAGCTCACAGAACAGGTAGGGAGGAAGACATCCCTCCCCTCTTCTTCTCTAGATTTTGGCTCTATCTGACCAGGAACCAGAGCAGGCTGAAAACATTGACCTTGGCCAAAAGCCACCGGAGACAGCAGTGAGTCTGACCTCCTCTCTGCACTTGAGGTTCCACATTGGGATTGTGGTGATATAATTACCCTAAGGAACTTCCAGCAAAGGTTGGGAGGCCCTATTAATTACTGTTTACAAAACCTTCTGCCATTCCTGGATGAAAGGGTCGACAGGGGAGAGCAATTATTAATGTTACTTGTCCCACCTCTCCCTCATCCCAACACGCTTCCTCTAATTGTGCCTTGGTGCCTGCCTAATTTATTAAATGCCCACGTGGGTGCCCCAAAAGTCATTATCTGATGATTCAGAGTGAGCTAATAAAGAGCTGTAATTTCCTCTATAAAACATGATCCTGCAGTTTACGTACTCATCAAAGCCGTTCAGAAGGATCCTAACACCATTTGCCCAGTGTCCGAGAGGACACGATGCTCACAGCTCCAAGGGGTGTCGCGATCGGGCACCTGCACATCCACAACATCCAAGAGATCTTGGCAGCTCCTGGGACTTTGGGAAGAAAGGCATCACCTGCTTGGGCACTGGGAGCATCTGGCTGCAGATTTGGGGCTGGTCTTCTCTGCACCCTCTGAACGAACGGCAAAGGGATGGCGAAGCTTCCTGGGATGTCACAGCAGCAAAGCGGCTATGGGAAGAGGTGTCCTCCCTGGCACCAAGCGCTGTCCTGGTAGAGGTGACGGGGACAGGGATGGCAAGCTCACTTCCCGGAGCAGGACGGCACGGTTTGCTCCAGACCCTCCCATTCCCCGGGCTGGGAAGTAAATAGCACACAGGATTTCACTTCTCTGGAGCAGACAGACCTCCATGCTTTGCAGATTAAACCCTGCACCTGGGTTTGGCATGGACCCAACTGGTCCCAGCTGAGGTTCGAGTGTGGGCAGCCCAGCAGCAGATTTCACCCCTGCCATCCCTGGGCAGTCACGGCATCGGGAGTGCTGCCAGCGCCATCCTCACTCTCCGGGCCCATTTCATGCCAGGGCAGCACGTTGGCATGCTGGCATGAGATCCTGGTGACAAACTGAGGCCAAGCCTGTCCTGCAGGCAAGACGCAGCGGGGAGGGAAGCAGAAGCGCCGAGTGGCAACAGGATGCACCAGCCGAGCAGGAGGAATTGGGTTGAAAATGTGGGCAAGCGGGTGAGAGCCAGGCTGCCTCCCTGCTGCCTGAGCCAGCCGCCCTGGGCGACTGTCTGCAGTGCACTGCCTGCTCACCAGCCCTGCGTGAGCGGTGCTGGGGATGGAAGACATCACTGTGCCCTGCCCGTGTCCCTGCAAAACCTCTTCCCACCTTCAGAGCCATAGCAGTGAGCCAAGGCCTTGGGAATGCTGGGAGCACAGTGGGAAAATGCTGTTTTCCTCCTAAAATGAAGGCCAATACTATTTTCATCTCCATTTCATAAGTCCTCAACCTTCCCTGGAGAAAACAACGTGCAGGCAAAGTGACGTGACCATGGCTAAATAGAGCATCGGTGTCAGAGACAGGAGCAAAGCATCTGCCACCAAACCCACCTCCTTGAGCCAGGGAGATGCCGTCCTGGCTTAGGTGTCCCTTACCCAGGACTCACAGCAGACAGCACAGCTCCTCCTCAATCACTTGCTGTAAATGGAAAAGCCAAGCTCTGAGCTTTAAGAAGCAGCTTTGAACTTGTCCCACTTTACATTGTCGGCGAGACAAGCACAGCCCTCGCCGGGCAGCCCATGCAAAGTGGACACCCAGTTTTCTGCCTCAATTTCCCCACCGGTATGACAAGGATGTGCGAAACACACGAGCAGGTGGCACAAGGGAGTGAGGATTTGTCCTTTCATGGCAAAGCCTGTTGGTGGGCTTCCAGGTGAGGATAAATGGGAATTCGGTTAAAATCAAGTGGCAGAGCCACAATGTCCCCCCTCGCTCGGCTCGCTGCTGCCTCCCGAAACACTCGTGCGTGGCCGGGGCTGGGGAGGTCGGGGCAGCATTGGAGACAGCAGGGGCTGGGGCTCCCCACGCAGCCTCGCTCCTCGCCCCATTGCCTGCAGAAAGGGAAGAGTGTCATAATGCACGATCCTGCTCTTAATTAGAGCTCTCCATCTCCTGTAGCACAAAACTAATTAAAAGGCAGCTTTGTGCTTTGAGAGCCCAAGACTGGACGTGCCTGAGTGTGCAAGCGCCCGGCACCATCCTGATGCTTCCCTCTGGAGGGAGGAGTGTCCCGGGGTCTCCCTGTGTCACCCCACGGCGTGCTGGTGTCCTCCCCAGCTCGGCCACAAGCCATGGCCAGCAGAGCCCTCCTGGAAGGACTGAGAGGCACAGGGGCTTGGAGCAAACACCCATCTCCCCCCAACCCAGGGCACCTTCCAAGAACAGCCACAGAGGTGGGGGCACCAATGCCTTTCCAAGCATGGGACACTGACATACCAGTGTCCCAGTCACAAGCCGCTTTCCTGAGTGGCTGTTGCCACCCAATATAGGATGAGAGAGGTCAGATGCAGCTGCGGGGGGGGCTATTGTAACCCCAGGGATTGCACCGAGATGCTCGGCTGGGCCTCAGGCAGCTGCCTCCAGCCCCTCTGCCTGCACGTCTCGTGCTGCGCTGTTACTGCTCACCGTTGTGTCATGGGCGATGCTATCTCCAAAACGGCAAAATCCATGGGCGTGGGGTGAACTTTGGTGCTTAGGCAGCCATCCTGGCAAAATCCCAGCGCGGCTGGACGCAGCAGAAATGCATCTTCCTGCCACATGCAGGACTCGCCCCGGCCCCGTCACAGCAGCAGACGCCCTGGGTACAAAGGCACCTCCAGCTCACAAAGAATGGTGACACTGCCATGTGCTAATCCCTACTGTCACTGCACAGGGCGCTGGCACCGTCCTCCCAGCTCTGTTCCGCTTTTGTACGGCCTGGGAGGAAGGAGGGATGCTCGGGCAGCAAGAGATAGGCATCAGCAGGACCTATGACAGAAACATCGCCTGGCTCCGATGCTCTGCTCCAGCCTCACAGTGGAGAGCTCAGGAGCTGGGAGCTGCAAACTCCTGGCTGCTTTCAAGCAACCCCACCAGCTCACAGGCAGGCCTAATTTTTAAAAGGTAGTAAAAGTCATTTCAGCTCCTGAATACGCCTCAGGGGTGTCCGGATACTTTCTACCAAGCTTAGAGCCACTTTTAGCTATTTTTTGTACTGTTTCTCTCAATACAAGCATGCATGATAACCCCAGAGACAGCAAGCACCCCATGCAACATGCCCTGGGACAGACGGACGCATCATTGTGGTGCAGGTTTCCCTCCCGGTGCTCCCTGTGCTCGGACCACAGGCAGTGCCGATAGCAAAGGGACAGCAAACTTCTCAGCCACAAACTGGGTTTTGAAATTGGTGATGTTTGTTAAAGGCAAGAAAGTTAAATTCACCCTCAGAAACCAATTTTTCACAAGTGTATTATGCTACAGGCCACCACCAGAGACCAAACCTCCCATAGTGACAGCAAAGGAATGGGACAGGCGGCTCCCACTTTCTACCCCCAGGCTGGCTGGACCAAATCCACACCAAATCCCAGCACTTTGCTTCGGCTCTCACCCGAGCACCAGCTACATCTCAGGGCTGTCACCTGGCCATGCTACCCAGACTCATCTTTCTTCTCCCCTCTCCAGGTCATTGCGGTGGTCATGGACATGTTCACCGATGTAGACATCTTCAAGGACCTCCTGGATGCAGGATTCAAGAGGAAAGTGGGAGTCTACATCATTTTAGATGAGACCAACGTGAAGCACTTCCTTCAGATGTGTGAGCGAGCCCAGATGCACGCTGGACACTTGAAGGTAAGGATGACCCAAAGGGTCCAGGGTTGGGTGACCTCCTCTAACACAAGGAGATAATCAGAGCTGTCACCTCTGCTCCCTCCTGTCTTTGGGTGATCACAACCCCCAAACTTTGGGCATTGCTGAATGAGTTTAGTCCATTTTTCCTGAAGCTGAAGGTGATGTCCAAATCCAGGAGCAGCAGAGGATGGAGGGGTACGGGTGAGACATGGGGACGTGGATTTCCCCCCAGCAAAGCTGGATGCAGAAAGCCCAGAGGAGCTGCTGGTACCCAGCCGGAGCTGGCTTTGGGGTATTCAGGGAGCTGAGGCCCCGCAGGGTTGGACATAACTGAAGCAAAACCCAGGGCAAGCCTACGTGCTCAGCTCCTCCAGGTGAATAAGCTGGTGAGAGGGAAGATGTGAGAGGCAGGACGCTCTGCCAGGGCCAGATTCGTGCCGTCACCAGCCTCCCGCCTGCTCCTGCCCCAGAGGCAGGACCAGCAGGAGCAACCACTGGCCAGTTCCCTTGCTTTCAGGCTTTCCCACAAGTCAGAGCCTGGAATTAAAAAAAAAATAATTCAATTTTCCCCTTTTCCAGGGCCTCCGCCCCAGCACGGGGCTGGGAGCGGAGCAGGGAGGCACCCACACTGCCCGGGGCCCCAGCAGCTGCCAAGGATGCCCTCACCGCTCTCGCCCAAACTGGGGGGCCGTGACACTGGCCCCAGCTGGCAACATACTGGTGGGACTGATCTGCCCACACATGCCGCCTTCACCCAGCCCTGGAGGTGCTGGGCTGGCAGTGGTGGGTGACATTGCTCCAGTGCACGAATGCTGTCTGAAATGAGGGAAGATAAAAGTGGCACAGGGGATACCTGGCAGCGCGGGGGCTTGGTCTCCAGCCCAAAGTGCCCCAAATCCCTTACACGCCCCTGTGCGTGCATGGGGAGCAGAGAAAACCACTTTGCACGGTGCTCGTGCAAAGGTGGAGGCAGATGAAGGGTCAGAGGAGAGGGCAGGGGGTTCTATCAGCCTCAGGAGCAGCAGCGGGAGCGGGGACCCTCGCTCCAGGCACGGGACAGAGTCCCAGGATCTCCGCTGGGCACAACACTTCCATCACCATCATTGGATGCAAACATGCTGGAGCAGCCCCACAATTTCACTTCAGGGCTTGCAGACACCCCTCTCCGGGCTGTACTTCACTCCCCCCAGCTGTGAGTCGCTCGGCCTCGCCTGTTGCTTGGCAGAAAAGTGATGTTTCTGCGCCTGACGTCACCCGACCGTGCGCGCTGGTTGCCAAATGGCTGGCGGGGAGGCCCGTGCCCGGGCAGGCTCGCCAAATTTGCTTACGATGACGGCAAAGCCCGGGCTGAGCAGGAACACGTAGGAGCCACGACACCCTCACACTGGGCTGGAGCAGGGCTGGGATGCAAGCGGGGGCTCAGGGACCCCTATCCCACGTAGCCAAAAGCGCCGGACGGCCAAGGCTCCTGCCTTCCCCAGCCGCCAAGCCCGCCAGCCCTGCTTAATTGCTGCTCACGACAATTAAAGCAGACTTAGCCGAGCTTTTACCCACGTCCAAACTTCCCGGAGAGTCTGGTATCCTGCAGACTGCTGCTGCTCCAAGACCAGAAAAGCCAGAGCTGACGCACACCAGTGTTTTAATGCATTAGCAGCCCGGTGGCAGGACTGGAAAAGCAAGAGAACATCTGCAGAGCTCGGCAAACGTCTAGAAGTTGGGATTTGCCACATATTGCAGCCGATCCGCTGGCATGGGATGCAGCAGGGCAGGAGACTGTGAGGAAAGTAGGGCAGTGTCTGGGAGCTGCTTCGTAAGGCAGGAGATGCTAACGAAACGTACGTCGTTATCTCGGTGCCTTCTGCGCTTCGCAATTAGCTTGGGCAAGGCGGTCGCTTCGTTGAGCAACGGCGAGTGTTTGGGGAGTGATTCACCCCGTCCCGGGCTGGGCAGCCGGCCACGGCGCTGGCTGCTCACTTACTGCGCACTCGTCTTGGGAGTGATTAAATAAACAGATCTTACTTAACAGCAGCGATACGCTGGGAGCAAGGAGGAAGGGAAAGGCAGCCGGCACCTTGCTGCTGGGGAGCTTCGTTCCCCGTGGGTGTTACCTGAGAAAAACCCACGGCTGCTTTGTGCCTTTGTGCAAAAGTTCAGCTCCGAGCAGGAGAGATTGACGCACTGGGAGAGCTGCGAGCCGGGGACAGCCGGGATGGCGACGGGCAGAGGGCTCAGCCTTGGGGGCAAGAGTTACCCAGCAGCGGGCAAGTGTGTAACCCGGGCACTCCCGCTCTCTGCAGCCCCATGTGTAGGGACAACACAGACAGGGATGGGAACTGCCACCCCCACCTGCTTGCCAGCCAGCCCCCAGCACCCCTAGTGGGGTCCTCAGCACTGGTCTCCCCCCAGCCATACAAGGCAAAAAGGCAAAGGCTAGAAAAAAGTTAAATGCACCAAAAAAATCCAAACAAAACCCCGAACTTCTCTTCTCAGTGCATAAAACTTCCCTGGAAACCCAGTCAGCGAAGCCTTCGCTTTTGCATCACGCTAAAACCAGCACTGAATCACCATCCCTCCTGCCAGACGTGCGGGAACGGGAATGAGGGGTCCCCAAGCTCGGCTTGCACTTAGGCCTAGAGCTGTACCAGGTCATGGTCTTCAGGGAGAGAGGAGACCCCAGGGAAGCAGATGAGGAAGGCTGGAAGTGGGGAAGACAAATACTTTTGGTGCTTTTTTTTTTTAAAAAAAAAAAAAAAAAGAAAAAACCCAACCTTGGAGGGCATGACCTAGTGACGACACCGTGCCTTTAGCAATGGCATTACCTATCATCCCGGCAGGAACAGGAGGAATGCAGATGCTTTCATAAGAAAATATTTTCTCCCCACCCAAAGGAGACCATTTGCAGTGAAAGATGCTATCTGCTCAGCTGCAAAAATATGCTTGGTGTCCTTCACGGAGAGGCACAGAGGCATGAGCCAGACTGAAGATAAAAACCATTTTCTCAGAGCTAGGGCTGCCCCTCTGTGCCCAGGTTCCTGGGGGGAGGACACCCCACTCCCTTGCCACCTCTGCAGGGACCTGCTGCAGGACATGCCCTTTGGCCCAGGTTCCCAGGTTTTGTTTTCTGGGGTTGAAAAGATGTTGCCCCATTGTCTTTTTTTCCCTCACTCACCCCTAAAAACAGGGCTAGACGCTCAGATGTAAGAGCACAGCAAGGGAGGAGCCCGGTGGAAGACAAGCCCACTGCCATCAGGTCCATGTGTGCTGCCCTGGGGTCAGAACCTCCCCCTAAATCTTGTACATCTCCTGCTGGGGGGGAGGTGAAGAATCACCTCTCCCATAGTGACATTTGCATAGATCGCAGGAGATGGAAAGTGTTTGGCAGCAGCGTCACACGCTGCTCACCCACGGACACAGGCAGCGCCGAGTTCAAGAGGTAGAAAACGCTGCCCAAAACATGTGCAAAGCAGGAAATTCTTGAAGGCAAGTCCATGGTTTGCTGCATTACCTCGGGCAAGTTATTTTATCTTCCCATCTCTGTGGCCTCCTCTGAGCTGGCCATGAAGAGCATTTCCCACTCCTCACAGGGGCTGTGGATTGTCCATGGGGGCATCAATAGATGGGTGAACTGAAGACCAGTCCTTTGCTCCTGCTCATGCCTCTGCCTTTGCTTTGCAGAACCTGCGAGTCCGGAGTACGGGGGGGACAGAGTTTTTCACGCGCTCGGCCACCAAGTTCAAAGGGGCTTTGGCACAGAAGTTCATGTTTGTGGACGGGGACCGGGCCGTGTGCGGATCCTACAGGTAATCAGTGGTGTCTCCTCTTGCCCACCCCATGGAGGTCCCAGGACCCCATCCCAGACTTGCTCCCCTCCTCCTAAACACGGGAGATGATTTTGCAACACCAGCCTGAGATTTGGAGTGGGACCTAAGGGGTCCCCATCACCCTAGAGCCAGGTCTAGGACACCCATCCTTCTCGGAGGTGGTGGGATACATCAAGTGCTTCTGCCAACGGATAGGATGAGCACAAGGAAAGACAAAAGCACCAAACTGCAGCTAGTCCTACCTCTCACGTTGACCTCAGCTTCTCCAGTTAAATATTTCCTACCCAAAGTATTTTCCAATTTGTCCAAGTCAAAACTTACTTCGGTAGAAATAGATCCATCTCGGTAAGTTTTTCAGCTCTAAAAGACAAGTTTCATAAACATGGAACTGAAACACTTCCTACTTTCTGGCCACAACAAAAAATACATCTATTTATGAGTTGCTTTTCTTAACTAACCCAAACTGAAAAAGGAGAAGTGGCCAAAACTAAAGGGAAAAACTCACTGACCCACAACAAATACTTTTTATTTTTACTTCAAGTTCCAGAGCGCTCAAGGCTTCAACCCTCCATTCTCATTCGGGATGAGAGCTATTTCTTCAATCTCATTATTAATGTTTACAGTGAGATCGTGTCCCTGCCAGCACCATCAATCCCCCGGGGAAAGCCAGGTTTAGGGAGAGGCATGTTATTTACCAGCAAACGCTCAGAGAGTTTCCAATGTGTTTCTGTTCCAGCTTCACTTGGTCCGCGGCAAGGACGGACCGAAACGTCATCACGGTCCTCTCGGGTCAGGTGGTGGAGGCATTCGACAAGCAGTTCCAGGAGCTCTACCTCATGTCCAAGGGGGTGAGCCTCAAATCCATCTCCATGGGTGAAGAGCCTGAACCTGAGCCCGTAACGTTGCCCTCTATCGTGCCAGTGACCCCCGCCAATGCTGTGGTGAAGAAGCTGATAAACCCTAAATATGCCCTGGTGAAGGCCAAGAGCGCTGACCAGATCAGCAAGACTTCATCTGAGAACCAGGACAAAACCCAGAAGACAGACAACAAAGGCAAAGCCCTGCCCGAGGGCCAGGCAGGCGACAGGCACGGGGACGTGGCAGACCTCTCCCTGCTCATCCATCCCGGCCTCCTGAATCTGGAGAAAGCCAACATGTTTGACTATCTGCCCACCTGGGTTGAGCCCGACCCCGAGCCTGGGAGCGAAGTCTTGGGTTACATCAACATTATTGACCCCAAGATAAAGAACGTGAAGCTCTCACAGATGAATCGCATCAAAGTCTGTGATGTCTCCCAGGCCAGTGCCCAGCACCGGCAGATGTTGAAGAACAGGGAGATGGAGATCAAGAAAAACTTAGACCAAGCCCAACCTCTGGTGTCCCCGTGCCAAAGACAGACCCCACAAACTCCCATGGAAGCTCCTGCAGCCCCCGCTACCAGCCCCATCGAAGCTGCCAGCTGGACAACAAAGCAAGCAGGAACGTTTGCCCCTTCACCACTGGGCCACCGCTTGAAGCCACCAGAGGAGACACTGGAGGACTTCAAACCCCCAGCTCCAAAGCCAAGGACCATCCCTGTTGGCGTCCTTGTGACCAAAGTCATTACGCCCTGTGACAGTGGCACTGCCCCGGAGGGTGACACACAACCACCACTGGCCGACCATGTGGGTGTGAAGCAGGAACCAGAAGAGAACCCCAATAGAGCTTCAATGGAGACCTGCCATCTCCAGCCAGACCGGCCGGTGGCAGGGCCACAGGAAGACAAAGGGCCTCCCTGTGCCCACAACGGGCTGGGAGAGGAGGAAGAAGAGGAGGAAGAAGAGTACATCACCCTCAGTGACCAGGAGAGCTACTCCAGCAGCTCTGCTGACCACAGCTACCGCCGGTCCAATGCCTCTTCCATCTCAGATGAGTATTTCGAGGTGAGGGATCGCTACGGGCCACTCCGGCGAACCAACTCAGACGTCACCCACAATGGGGAGATCCTTCCCATACAGAGGAAGCTCAGCGACCCTCACATCAGCCGGGGCACCTTCATCAGCCCCCTGGGGAGCCTCCCATCCCTGAAGCATGTCCGCGCGGACGATGTGACAAAGAGGAGGAGCAACGCCGTGGAGATTAGGTGTGTGCTGCCCCGCACCATCCTGGATGGCAACAGCTCCTACCCCAGCAGTGCTGCACAGGTAGGACTTTTTGCTAAAACCATCCCTGTGTTTCTCCACCCTACAAAGGTTGCAAACCTGGAGGTGACCCAGCCACCTCAGCCAAGGCGTGGTGTCATCCCTAGCTTTGGTGTCGCATCCTAGATTCTGAGATCAGACTTCCCATATGGGAGAATAAAGCCCTACACGCGGCAATGGTTGGAGTCACCCAAGAGGTGCTCTTGGTCAGGAAGGTGGTGGCCATGCCACAGCTCTCAGTGTCTGGGAGTGCAACGGGAACGGCTGGTAAAGGGGAGGTTTTCAGGAATTAAAGATTATTCCATGGCATCGGGCTGTCCCACAGCCACCAGCAGTGGCATCATGCCCAGCCAGGGACAGACTGTGTGTGCAGGCGTGTCCTTCTCAGGCTTGTTTTCTAGCTCCTTGCAAAGGTGATTAGCATCAAAGCAAAAGCACTCGGACACATAATTAGGCTGAGCAAGACAGCAGAGAAACAGGGACAGCAACCTCTGTGGGTGAGCGCTGCAGTCAGCAGCTTTGTGGCTGATCCACGAGTGACGCCAGACCTTGTCACCCCACGGGGTGCACGCCAGCATCCCCGCTGCTGGAGCACGGGGTGCACGCCAGCACCCCTGCCACGGCAGGAGGGAGCATCACCCCATCCAGGCAGGGCGTTTGCAGCTCAATCCCCTATTTTCCACCCAAGCTCTGCAACCTCTTGAACCCCTACCGAGCATTTTGGTTTCTCAAGGCTCCCCACCCACTGTTTTTGGGGCATTCAAACCCCCCAGGGTGAAACCAGCAGCTGAAATCACTGAAGGCACCTGAGGTTACCCCATCTGAGCATCTAATCTGTGTTTACAGGGAATTAAATTTACTAGCCCAGGGTCCACTTGCTTCTTCCTTCCCATCCAGTGACACAGAGCTCGGAGCAGGGCTTTACTCCTCTCAAATATCCCCTCGCGCCCTGCCGAGCTGTGCAGGATGAGGAGTGCTGAGCCCTTTGGTGGTCTGTGACCCAGGTCCCACCTTGCTCAGAGTGGCCAGGTACGCTGGAGTTCCTGCAGTAACTTGTTCTGGCCCTTTGATGAAAGGCAGATAATTAACAAGCCATCAGGGTTAGGAAAGCCAGCGCTCAGGTGGTGGAAATGTGCAGAGAACAGTTTCTCCCATGCATAAAAATAATGAACCAAAGCAATCCTTGATTAACTCTCTAGAAACCTCAAATCTGACAGGAATCACCATCAACCCCCACCAAACATTTTTATTCCGGGTCCACATTTTTTATGTGCTGGCCCAGCATAGCCCAAAACGCAGGCAGAGGCTCACTCGGGGCAAACATCATGTTTTCCATCACATCAAGAACACAGCACTCAAGTTATCCCTGGAGCATTGCCTTGCCTAAACGCGTACAACCCTGTTCACACCCAGCTGCACGGTGAATAGAGGACAGTAGCATTGGATGATGCACAGCAGGCACAAGGAGAGCACCAGGGACACTCAGGTCCTCTCCTGTCCCTCTGCCTCCTGCAGAGCCCCCAGGTCTGTGCAGAGCAGAGGTTTCCAGACACATCCCACTCCCTTTCATTGCTTAGTGATCGGTAACATACCCACCCTGCCAGCTCCAGGTCTGCATGGGGGACCCTTACCTGGGTACAGGACCCTGCTGATCATCCCTGGCATGATGATAACAAACAAGGGCAGCATCTTCAGGTAGCTGGCCAAGATGGAGCCAGCCTTGGCGTGACTCAGGTTCTTGGCAGAGAGCGACCGCTGGACGATGACCTGTAGGAGAGCCGGGATGGATGGCTGAGCAGCCACCAACACCTCCTAGTCCACGCCAGCCTCCTCCTCACCAAACTGCATCCCAAGTATCCCCAAACACTGGAACCATTGGGCACTGGACCCAAACACAGTGTAGATGTGTACTCAACCCACAGGCTGGGTTTCTCTCCAGACCAGCAACGGGTTGGTGTTATGCCATAGCACCACAAAAGCCCAGTGCAACCACACCACCACATTTTCCTGCCAGTATCAACCATTCCCGACCACCATCCTCTCCCCTTTTGCCCCTTCTATTCAATCCCCTCCCCAAAGAATGCCCAAAATAAAAGGGACACCGAGTCCAGCTTCCTCCTGCCACAAGTCCACCACCCACTCTGCTCGAACCATCACACCTCAAAGCTTTGGCCAAGGCACGTCCATCCATGATACGGCCCAGCCCTTGGGCTTTGAGGCAGTCTCTCTTAAATAGGCAACATCCGTCAGAAATGCTGACTTTAAAAGAGCCCAGACTCTCCCCAAGGGTTTACAGAGAAGCACTCAGCATCCAGGATTCAACCACTCCTGACAAGCACTGGCTCATGCCATGGTGGACAGGAGGGACCAGGTGCCAGTTCCTAGGGTGGGATCCTCAGGGAAGCTGTGGTTTAACTTCTACCCAAGAGCCAGAGCATGTCAGGAGCCGCAGAACCCACCACCCAGCTTGGTCACCATGTGCACCACATCAGGCACATGATGACCTCAAAGGGAGAGGAGCTAAGTCACCCTTGGTCCTCCTCACCTGAAGACTTCTCACACCTTAGCACTGATTTTAAGCAATATAGTTAAATTAATCCAGCATTACCTAAGCTAAACTGCTGTAATGCAGCTCTCCTGGTCAAAGCAGGAGGTGTCTGTCTGAGGACCAGAGAGTCCATTGAGATATTCGGACTAAATGCCTGAGCACTGAGATGATGCCAACAGCTCGGTGGAGGTGCAGTGCTGGTGGCACAGTGGGGGTCGTGGCAGAGGCAGGGCAGGTCGGTGCAGCCGGCTCTGCAGCCTCCCAGCCCCTGCTCATCCTGCCATCAGCACCTGCGCTGGCTAGATCCAATCTCACCCGGGTATGTCTGCACGGGGTGCAATCACACCTCCAGATTGCGGCGCAGACACACCCAAAGAGGAAGATAAATATCTGGTGACCACAGCCATGCGCTAAGGCCTTTCCCAGTCCAGAATTAAGATTAATGGTGCTCAGACCCGATCCAAACGTGTCTCTCAACCCAGCTAATCAGAGCCACTCCCGCAGTGGTGTTTGCAGCTCGCTGTTGCCTCCTGATCCCACCTCCTCTCCCAACCCTCCATCCTTTCATCTAATCTTGGTAGCCACCTAATCCCACAGGTTGAGTCTGAGTGACTGAATGCTTTTTGGACCTGAAAGTAGCACTTAGATGATTAAGACGGGTATTCAGGCTGCAGCTGGAGAGAGGGCATTGAGTTCCCCCAGGCATCCTTGGTCCTGGATCTCCAGGCAGCCATGAATTGGCTCAGGGCAGCCGTTGGGCTGCCAGGGCTGCTCAGGAAGTAGCTGCTGAGATGCTGCAATGTGCAGGACAGTGTGTTGCCAGAGCAAGAAACCAGAGGAGCAGCAATGGTTAAGACTTGAGGCAGTTTTGAGCTGCCGCTGGGTCTCAGAAGAATTTGGGCAAGGGACACACCGAGTGGCAAAGAAACTTGTCCGTGAGGACCAAGTCCACGGCACAAGTGGAGCGTGAAGGGGTGTCCATGAGGGGAACAGCATCCTCATAGCAGCAGTGGCTCATCTCTTTTTCTGCTCTTTAACAAACAGGGGACACACATCTACCGCTACCGACCCAGGAACCCCGCAGGCAGAGAACGAGGCAAGGAGGTCTCCCACTCCCCGACACATGAGAAACCCCCCGGGGCCACAAAATACAGAGGGGATGGAGCCGAACCCAAAAAGACCATTGCAAGCAGCCAGCCCTACTGGCAGAGCAAAGCCTTCAGCTCCAGCAAGCCCACGCAGCCTGGCCACCTCTCACCAGGCAACCCCAGAGCATCAAGCAAACGCTTAACTTCCCTGCCAGAAAGCCAAAAGACAACTGAGGAGATGAGGACACCCCTCGGCATCCCGCTCTCCAAACTGTCCCAGTCCAAGCACCTCAAGAACAGGGTTGCGGGAGCCCCAGGTGCTTCTATTGACTCAAAAAAGAAGCCCCCCGAGACCACCAGCCAGAAAGACCACTAGGCACCGATGCAGGTGGACTTCCAGGGCGAGAGTGGTAGCAGAGCGTGCCTGAACCCCAGGCAACGCCACATTACATGGGGCAGGGGAATCTTGTTTACATTTACCTGGTCGGTGCACCAGTACCACGTGGCCATGATAGACAGCCCGAAAGTCATCCCGGTCCAGGGCAGATCTCCAGAGACTGGGTCTCGGAAGAGGTGCATTGCATCCGCTCTGGGCAGGTGGCAGGTAGTGTTGGGAACAATCTTGGATGGCACAGCTTTTAAATAGGCTTCTTCCAGGTTGGGGTAACCTCCAATCTCATTAAAAGCTGGAAAGCATTGTTGGGGGAGGCTGGTTAGTCAAGCAAAAGCTGGTGGCCTCTGAGATCAGCTGGCAAAACGCTTGCCAACTCGTTAACTCAGAAGCGCTGCCCAGAGAGGGAGGGCTTGTTCTTGTTCGTGTTTGTGTTTTCTTCTAGTTATTTAAGAGACTCTTCTATTAACGTTTTGCACAGCAGGTCCCATTACAGTCCACCCTGCCTTTGGAGGGTGACACGTGTTCGGGGACAAAGGCTCCTCAAGGGACCCACCTCTTTTGACCTCGTACTGTAAAAGCAACCTGTTTGTTAAAGTTCCCCAGTCCCAGAGCAGGGGAAACTCACCTAGGACTATTAAAATGCAAGATTAGCTACCCTTTGACTTGATACACTGCAGTTCAAGGTGCCTTAGCACAAGTCTCCGGCCAAATGTTTTCTACCCCTCTGAGCGTTTCCCCAGCAACCCCCACAGCTCCATCCTCAAACCTCCAGCAACCAGTGGGAGGGAAAAAACCCAAACCAAAACAAGAAGCCAAACAAACCCCTCCCCACTGTATTTTTCCTAGGAAATGGGCTCCTTAGTCTGAGCCCTGCTGAGGAGTACGTGCCATCAACAAGCCCTAGCAAGTGAACCCCCGAGACCTTGGCAGTCACCTTGGCTCTCCTCCCCCCCGCGCCGCAGCCACCAGCCCCTGGCAGTGGCTGCCAACCAGCCCTGGGCTCTGCCCTGGCCCCCCACCGTCTCCCTGCTCCTGGGGGGCATGCACAGGCTGAACACTCCTTGCAGCTCCCCCAGTACCTCTGCCAGGAGAATTTTGGAGCCAGAGGCATCACTTTTTGGAGGAGGCAGGGATGGAAGGCACCTGCCCTGCTCCCCCCACATGCCACGGCCACCCATGCAGCAGCTGTAGAGGAGATAAGCGAGGAGGTGTGTTGGCACCTCCATGTCCACAGCAGCCGCTGATGCTCAGGAGAGGAGGCTCTGGGACCCCCATCAGGCTCATGAAGGGGAGACTCAAAAACCCATGAGCATCCCTCGGTGGATTCCATCCCCCCAAGTCTGGTCCAGATCTCACATCCCAGCATCCTTTCAGCTCCCACCCATGGGCTGCAGTCGGACCCTCAGCTCAGCCCCCTCCAAATCAGCAGCACAGGGTGGGAACGTGCTCCTGAGAAGTCACCCTCCTCCAGGACTGTGCCCACAAGCGCTGCTGTCTTGAGACCAAAAGCACATCCCTCAGGCATCAGGTGCTGGACACTGTGATCACCATCAGGAGCCAGGTTGAGCAAATCCCTGTTTCCAAGACACCCACCCTGCTCCATTGTCCCCTGCTGCCCAAAGTTGGCCCTCTCCCTTGCAGCCCTGCTATTTCCAACACCGACCCACAGCCCTGTCCCCTCCCCAGGGCATCCCCCTGACCTGAGGCTTTTGGGGAGTTTGCAAAGGGGCATCATCCACCGTGCCCCACCACCACCCCTTTGCAAATCAACCCCCCGTATTTCACGGGGAGTCAGCATTTGTGAACCCCTCCTGCTCTTGTGCAAGCAGCCCTGGCCCCCCTCCAACGCTTGGTTTATCCAGGCACTGGCTACTGCCAAGCTTTGCATGGGCGTTGAGCACCAACAAAGGCTCTCCAGAGGCAGAGGCTGAAAGCAGAGATTCGCGCCCGGGGGTGCAGGGCTGCTCCCTTCCCAAAGGTGTTCTCCGGCAAGTCGTGACACCTACTCTTGCTGGGACGGAAGAGCAGGGCAAAAAAACCTCAGAGCAGTGGGAGCTCAGCCTGCAGACGCTGGGCTGCAGCCCGTGGGCTCCGATGGGATTAATGTCTCCGCTGTGAACACTGGGTGGGGTGTAGGAAGACACCATCTATCTTATCCGTGATGCTGGAGCCAAGCAGAGCCACCGCTGGCACTGCCACCCGCTGAAACGGCCACCAAACCCTCTGTTAAAGTGGTTTGTCTACAACCCCTTGGTCTGCACCCGCTTGTTGCCCGACTCGAGGCTGCTCTGCCCAGCATCGCACCGGGGAGGATTTGCACAACCTTCCTGCTCTCCCTCGGGAGGTGCGACCTCGGAGACAAGTAATAAGCTTTGTCATCCCTTCAGCAGCAGCCAGGGAGGCAATGGTCCAGGCAGAGCGGACCCGAGTAGTCACAGCTTCACAGATGAGCGCTAGCATCACTGCTGCAGCTATCATGGTCTGAAGACATGAACAGGATAAAACATGGGAAGTGTCCTTTATTAGAGCTTGACAGGAGCTGGAGAAAACCCTTGAGGCCTCCCAACCTCCATACTGGCCTCCAGGTCCTCAGGTCTCCTGAGAACTGAGTTAAAAACTGTGTGATCAGCAGCTTGTCTTCTGGCTCCCCTGGATCAGTCCCTCTCCCAAACACCCTCACCTCACCAGGATTTGCAGGTTGGCAAAGCCAAAAAAAAGCTGGGATCTGCAGTCGCTGGAGGGGATTTTCCGGGCCTTGCCTGCTTGTCCTCCTACTCTGGCTCTGCGCCGCTGCACCCAGCCAAGTTCTCCAGGCACAAGGCTGAGAGTGCCCCGTGGCCAACTACAGCTTCAGACAACCATCAGCAGCGTCCAAGCACCTCGTCTAACGCAAAGGCTGCAGCCACCACTCAGATCTGCTTGAGACAAGCAACGTGCTTCCCTTTCCTCGTGCAGCTCCTTGCTCCCGCTGGGGTATTTGGTATTGCTGTTACTTCTCCGGGAAGTACCTGTCCTTTCCTTTGGTTTTTGTAAATACACTTTGCTGCGTACGGGGCTGGCCCAGGAGGAAGCTCTGCTTTTGCACAGGGGAGCAGCCGCGGGACCGGGCTGGCTGCAGGTCTGGAGCTGCTCCCACCTCCACAGCAGAGCTCCTCCACAGTGTGGAGTCAAAGCTTTTCCTACCCGCTCCCCCCACCTAAGCAGACTTCTCCAGGAGATGGTGGAAACCATCTCAGGAGTGCCTCCAGAAATCATCCTCTGTAGTTAAACGCCTGCCTTTGAAGCTGGGACCTGACTTTTTGCCTCCTACTCCTCAGGGCCAAGAGCCCCGGTGGCAGACAAGGCTGATGAAAGCTCCCAGCCTCTGAAGGGTGCTCTGCGGCTAAACGTACAGAGACACAACAGTGCTGAGTCTTCAGAAAGGGCTGGTGATGAACCACACTCGCTCCAGCCAGGAGGAAGGCACAGCACCATGCTCCGCATCCCCAGGCCATGCCCTGCAGTGGTGCCTCAACCCAGCACCACCCTCTGCCATGCACGTCCCCGTGCGGTGGGATCCTGTCTGGAGATCCCACTTCATCTCCACTACAAGTTTCCCGGAGCAAAACTGGGAATGCTGCTTCGCTGTCAAACGCTCGATCAGTCTCTTAGAGTGCATGGACTAGAGGCAAACATGCGGAGCAGTGACCACCACAGGAAGGCCACCAGCACTGGGGACAGCCCCACATGGAGGATCAGGGGGATGCTTCATGGCATCTTCACCCAGAGGAATGGCACATAGGGGAAGAACAGTGGCAGAGGGGACAGAGGTGGACCACAGACCTGCTGGGCATCTTGGCCACCAGATTGCTCAGATTGAGTCTTTTTATTTATTTCTAAGAACGCCTGAGCGGGGAGAGAATGGCCCCATGGACAGGGTGATCTGTGCTGTCCCAGCTCTTACCTTTCACCGCCAGCATGATGGCTCCAAGGACCATGATGAGTGTCTGCAGCGCGTCAGTGTAGATGACAGCCGCCAGCCCCCCTGCACAAGAGCAAAGCACAGCATCAGGAGTGCCACCGGCTTCGGGCTCCGTCATGAAGTCTCAATAAAGCTGCCCACACTCATGGGGACGTGCCTGTCTCCAGCCTCGTCCTGCCGACACACGGTGATGGGGGGCTCTAGCAGGAGTGTGAAGGGGGAGCAGCTCCTCAGTGGGACCCTTGCAGATGGGGGCGGGGGGAACAGCCGATAGCCATGAGAGCTGCGATCCCACCTGGGGCAGGGAAGGGGAGCCGAGGGATGGTGGGATCAGGGAGCTGTGGCCCCATGTCCCTGCACAGTCAGGAGGATGCCAGCCAGCCCCGGTTCTTTGGATGCTCCAGCAAGCAGACACATTCAGGACATCGATCTCATCATTCATCACACCCCTCCCTAGTGCCATACCAGTCCTCCCCCTTTGTACACCCCTCAGCTCTCCTCCCAACCCTATAGTTTTATTTTTCCAGCACCTGACACATAATGAGGTCCCCCTTGGCCAGCCAGCAGCATTTCTCCCTTTCTATCCCAACCTCTCCCTCCAGACCTGTTGCCAACCCAGGACCTGCTTCCCTAGCCAGAAAGCAATTACTCAGCAGATGAACAAAAGCATTAAAAAGTAGAGGAGCTAGAGAAAAATGGGTCAAAAATTGAACCAGTTTCAACCCCAGCCACTGACTCACATCCCAGGAATTCAGGGCTGCACCCTCCCTGGGATATGGAAGGATGTTCTCAGGATGAGGGTGATGCAGCGATCACACCCTCTGCCTGAGCTCACGCCAAAATGCCTTACTTCACAACAAGCCTTGTGGGCAGGAAAAAACCCGAGATGGGATTTGCTTAAAACCAAAGTCTTGCAAAATCCACTGTGTTTCGGGTAGACTTAAACTGTTGCCTGTTTTGATGGCTGGGACGAGATAGCGAGGGAGAATTTACTGCCGGGTGTCTCCACTGGCACTACCAGGGGAGGGAACATCCCAACCAAAATAATAAGCGAATGGGCTGGCAGGGATACATGGTCCCATGGTCCAAGAGTGGGGCTGCAAGCCATGAACCCCCAGTTTCCAACTCCAGCTCCAAATCCTCGTTGCCTCCATATCACGAAAGAACCACGTGGATTGAGCCTGAACAAAAATAGCCGGTCCCACGACAGGGAAGCATGGGCAAGAAATATTCCCGAAAGCTTTGCAGAGGAGGGCAGCAAGTTCCATTGTGGGCAGGGCGAGTGGTTGGGAAATGAGCTGGATAAAGGGCTCTCAGATTGTAAATGCCATAGTAATAGTTCTGTAATAGGAGAAGCCCTGATTATTGCTGTTACAAATAGGTACACACACAAGAAAGCGTTTAACAACACGACGGAGGAGGAGTTATTACAAATGAAAAGCTGTAATGACAAAGGAGAGGTCACGCGCTGAGTCATTGCCTGAGCTGACACTCAAGAAGGATGCTCAGATACTGGCTGGGTAGGGCGGGGAATATGAACCCCATTAGTATAAATCCCCAGAGATCTTCCAGGAGAGAAAAAAAAAAAAAAAAAATTAAAATAAAATAAAAGCAGGAGTATAAGTGGTGTGGTTCAACCAAAGAAGAAAGATTGAGCCAGGAGATACTGAGCAACCTACCTGCAATGGTGTAGAGCCCTGTGACCACCAGCATCAGGACGGTGGAGAGGTAAAGGTCCCAGCCCAGGCAGACTTGCACGAAGAGGGCCCCCGAGTACAGGTCCGTCTGTGCATGGAAGAAGAAACACAGGGGCTGGGACAAGTGACATCCACATGGCTAAACATCACCCAAGGGCTGTTGCAAGAGTGGCACAGCAGGGAAATGGTAAACACCACGGGTACAGCAAGGACATTGCACTGCACATGCCAGGAGGACACCTCCCAAAGCCAGAGCTGGAGCCCAGGGTCCCACCCGGGTGGCAATGTCACCACTGCAGATGGATGTCACAGACTACCTTCCGCTAGCCCCCACAAAGAGCAGAGCATGCAGCTCCAGCAGTCATTTGCAACTGGGCCCAGTTGGATGCAGACAGTGGGACATAAGGGCCAGAGATGGGATGCCTTGGGGCATTAGCACTGCCACCACCTTTGAGACAAAAGCAGGGAGCTAGAGACGCTCAGCCCTTTACAAGATCAGGCCCTGACATCACCTTCATGCCACCCCAAGTACCTCCAGTTCCCTCTGCCAATGACAATGCCCTGTTCTCCAGGTGGCACCTCACCATGCTTTCTGCAGAGCCCCGGAGATGGGACACCTGGTACCAACAGAGGGGCTGCACTCCCCCAAAACACTGGCACCCTTGGGTGCTCTTCGGAGGCAGCCCAAGCCGCCCCCCCAAGCCTAGCACACACCACCCCCTGTGGGGCCGATGCACAGGGGTGGCTGTAGCTGGTATTTCACATTCTGCTTGGCAGAATTCGCCGTCCTGGCATCTGTGCTGCCAGCAAGGAGGCTGCCAAGGACCCGCTTCCTCCTCCCCAGCTGCAGCTCAATGGTCTGGGCCATCAGACCGGTCAGGAGAGTGTCAGTGAGCCTAAAAATGCTGCTGGGGACAGGAGGGGATCTCCTCCCAGGTGCAGGGACTTTTCAAGGTGCTTGCTGGTACCTGTAATGCCTTTAGTGATGGATGGAGCTGTTCTGTGCCATGTCGCTCGAGCCCATTAGTGGTGCTCAGGTGGGTGATGGTGGGTCAGAACAAGGTGCTGTCCTGCCCCCTGGGGGCCACAGTAGCGTTTCAACCTCGACAGCCACTCCACAGTGAGGAGCACACATGGGCAGCCTCAGCACAGAGCGCAAGACCTCCAGGACTGCCATTCCTCAGCCTTGCCCCAACACCAAGCCACTTATTTGTGGAGGATCTCTGGGAAAATACCTCCTCCTGGTTTTGCAAAGGTTGGGAAACCAAGGCATGGGCAAGTGGCAGAAGTTGCATTTGGTCCCAAACAAGCAGCAGTAGCCCAGAGGTCCTGCACCCCAGCATGGACCAGCACAAGTGTGTCCTCCAACACATCCCCTGACCTTTGCAGCCCCCTTTGCAAAGCCCATGGAAGACACTCAGGGTTTCTGCTTGGCCATGGAAGGACAGACCAACTCTGCATCCAACACACTGCCTCCACCAGCCCCGGCATCTCCTGTGTCACATCCCACAGGGACACCAGGAATGTGCCTCTGCCCGCAGGATCATGCGCAGGCCTAGAGCTCACCTAACTGCCAGACTCAGTCGAGATGACTGACACCCCAAAAGTGACCACCATTTCCCACCTGTGGGAGGGCTGGACTCACAGAGGGAGGAATGGTCATGGTCTCATGGAAATGAGACAAAGCAGGGACTCAGAGGGACCTGCCACACCCTCCTCCAACAAAGCAGCAATACCGTGGGAGGAAAGGACCAAGCACAGCAGGCAGTGCCCATGCCACCACCACACCTCCACCCACAGCTGAGATCCAGCCACCCCCAGCGCTCAGCTGGGGTATCTTCACAAAAACCTTGTTTGGAGAAGGAAACGAGGCCAGAAGGGGCAGGAAGAGGCAAGACGAGCTGACTCCACGCCCTCGCCTGGAGCCATGATGGCTTCCCACAGCCAAGACATCAGCTCCGGTTTGACATCCGTCTTCACGCACCTCCCAGAAACCATCCCCCAAACAACAGCTCTGTCTTGCCTGGTCATGCGGGAGCAGTCACTCGGGATTAGTAACGTGGAGGACTGGTGTTATTTCCCATATTGTACCTCCTTCCCCCAGCTCTGCCCTTCCTCCTCCTGGCGCTGCTCCAGCAAGCTTGCTGCACAGGAGCTGCGGACCATCATCATGGATGGAGAGGGGCTACGCAGGATCACACGATGGAAAAACCAAGGCACGTGCCACCTAGCAGGGCTCCATCAGCCATGAAATCCAGTAGGTGAGCATGCATCCAGTTTCAGTACAACATGAAAACCTGTTCACTAGCAGATGAGCCCACACCGTTAGGCATAATGTTGATTAAATCACAAATCAAACCCACCAGGAGACGACTTACACCGTGATCTTGAGGATCCCAATTCAGGGACTGTTCCACGACATCTGCACCAGGCTTTATACCACAGTCATTCCTGGCATTCCCAAGGGAGGTACTACCTGTCCTCAGCTGCACTTGGGCTTGGCCATATCTCTGGGAGAGCTCCTGCCAGCATCGAGAGGCAATTCCATCCTGGAATGTCCTGCTGAAGAGGAACCAACTCACAGGCAACCATGCCAAAACCTCTACTAGTGGCTTCTCTGATGCCTTTCCACCACAAATGCAATCCAATCACAGCCTGATACCAAAGAGACCACCAAGTAGCCCTACAAGAGGATAGCTAAGCCATTCAAGCATTGCAAGCTTCAACTACAAGGCAGAAAAACCCCAACCGAAGGACCTCAACCACCTCCTCCCATTAAAACCTGAAGTGGGAACCCAAAATATTTTGAGCCTCCCCAGCACAGTGCCAGTCAAGCATCCTTGGTGTCTTCTGGAGCTCCCAGCATCCCTTGGAAGGATCCATCACTTATCACATCAGCACCTGCCAGAAAGTCATTCCCCCCTCCCCGTGACTGCCCGCTTCTCCAGCAGCCCTTCTCCAGAACCGAGCTGCAAAGGCTCAGACCTGGACAAGGTATTTCATAACTGCTTCTCCTGGCTTTCTCAATGCTTAATCATTTTTGCAGTCGTCTGCAAATGAGTCTAAGCCTTTGCTATGAGGAAGCAGAGGTATCTCCACCTCCCTTCCTGGTAATTCTGCTAGGGTAGGGAAAAATAAAAGTGCATGTGACTTGGTCATTAATAAGACATCCCAAATACAAAAACAAGCTAATTAAAACCAGGCATGACCTATTCATAAAACAAGTCCTTTCAACTGTAAAAGGAGAGGAGAAGCCTTTGAAGTCAGGCCTCATAATCCAGCAAGATCCCTGCCTCCACCGGTGACCTCACTTGGAAACTCGTTCTTACCCAACATCATTAATGCCTTCCCAATGAAAGCTGGCTTTAGAGACAGCTTGGATTTAACAACTGGTGAATCTAAAGCCTCAGTAGAACAAGTTACCCAGAGTACAGAGGAGTCTTCAGGGGCTGTTCGCCAAAGCTAGGACAGCTGTGCAACTCTCCACGAGTTCCTGGACGGGGTGAACGCCATCTCTCAGCAGGACTTTGGGCTGCCCTGCTGCACCCTGCCATGAAACATGGAGGGCTGGGGTCCACCAAAGGGTAAATTCCAGGCAAGGAAGGAGACTGCCATCCCCCCTGCCCCAAAGGAAGAGCCAAGGGAGCAGCAGTGACACCGTGTCTCAGCTCAGGAGAACACGGAGCACAGATCCACGCATAAACCCAGCGTCTGCAGGGAGAGGAGGCAGGAAAATCCCAGCTAGTCCTGGGCTTTGAGGCCGCCCCCAGTGAGGACCAAAGGAAACCCCCATCGGGCAGCAGCGCTGCCTAATTGCCCTGAGTTTCATACCCTCCTCCCACACTCCCGGCTGCGGACACCACCAAGGACGGGACATCGGGCCAGTTTGGCAATGCCCCGCATGTCCGCAGACATTCATCCCAACCCACTGCTGGAAACAACCATTGTCTGTGAGATTTACCATGAATGGAGCCAGATGCCAAGATAATCCCCTTATTAGGCTGATTCCTCTTCTATTGCATCCTGCATGACTCAGAGATCAGAGAAGACTCAGCAGACCAAAGAAACTATAGCCCTGGCTGAGAAAAGGCACAGGAAGAGGCATTTGGGAGTGACCACCAAGCTCCAAACACAAGGCTGTGCAGAGAAGGGCCAGGAGAACCGCAGAGGTTCCCATCGCAGAGGTCATCTACAGGCTCATCTGGTGTTAGGCAAGGTCTCCCAAGCTAAGAATGAACTTGTAGGACATCCATCCCTTCTAAGCAAAGACATGGAGAGACTGGAAACCAAAAGGATCAAGCACATCCCCGTGGCATGGTAGGGCACTGTTTTGAAAGAGAAGAGAGGACATCTGTGATAGTCTGGAAAGAGACCCAAAGACAACCAGCCCTCAGACTACTGGTGATTTCTTTCTTCAAATTCAGACCAGCAAGACCAAACTACCCCACCAAAAATCCTACCCCACCTTCCAACCTTCCCTTTTAAACACCAGCAGGAACTCGCACAGATCCCAAGGACCAGCACCACAGACACGGATGCTCCAGCATCTCCCTCGAGCTCCTCCCCAGGTCTTCATCAGGAGCAGGAGAGATATCTCCTGAGCAGCACACAGGAGTGTGACAACAGTTCACTGGACATTAGCACAATCAGGGGACAATCAAAGTGTCACTGACCAAACTTGCAAACTGAACTGGTGCTCCAGGAGCCACCAGGCTGATTTCAGGAGAAATGCTATAGGATTTTCAAAACCATAGATGTTAGGAGTATAAATATCAGTTTTATGGGAAGAATGCCCTCCGGAACGACAGGACATGGTTTTGCAGGGGGGAAATGCAGGTGGCAGCTGCACTGACGGAGTCACCAGCATCACCCTCTGCCACTCTGAAAGCCCTGCAACAGCAGGAACATGGGAAGATCTGTCATCTCCTGCAACCTGCCTTTGAAGCCCAAAGCATAATGCCTTGCCCAAGGTCACAGAGCACCTCACGGGAAGGAGATGGGGTCTCCTGAAGCCGGGGACATCACGTCACGCAGCACTGGGGTCTGTCTGAGGCAGGGACAGCCTCTCCCTTTGCATTAAGCACTGATGGATGTACGCAGCGAGAGCTGTTTGCAGGCTGCTCCATCCTCCACTTCCCATGGAGGGAGACCCAGAGGATCCCCCCGACAGCTCAGCCCGGAGCTGTGAAGCTGCCAGGGAGGAGGCAGAAACTCCGCACAGGGAGCGATGATGTCTCCAGCCAAGCTGGTGTTTGCCAAGCACGGAGCTGTTGTGTGCAGGGGCAGGCACTGAGCGCCTCGCCGCGGGGAAACGCTCCGGCATCGTCCCTCCTCCTGTGCAAACAGCCACTCCTTGCAGCCAGCCACAGGCAAAAGCACATTTCTTTTAGCCAGCAAAATGCAGAAGCCTCAGCAGACCCCGGGTCAGATCCACCCGCTCCATCGGAGCCGTGCAGGATTGCTCCCTCCGGTGTGTTTTCTGCTCCAGATCATTTCTGAGCCGTTTGCTCTTGATCTGTGTCTTGCTGTCTCCAGCCCCCAGGGCTGTCTGTGCCCGGCTCTCTCCTGCTTGCCTGGTGTCACAGGCTCTTTAGATGTTTTACCTCAGATAAACTCTTCCCACAGTTACAAAGCGGACAGCAGGAGCAGGGGCTGCACACAGGGAGCTCTGAGTGAGGCCAAAATGGGACTAAAACATCCCTGTGGAAAAGTCCCTGAAAAAATCAGGCACTTTCTGTACAGGCTTGGGCATCTTATAGGTACAGCAGGGCTTCTTTTCCTCAGCAAACCCATGTTCCCTACAGCAATGAATGAATTCCCAGTTCAGGTCCCAGCTCTGCCGGGTCCCTCAGGGAGTGCTGGAAAGCATCGCTGCTGGAGCATGGAGGAAAAACCCAGACGATGCAACCCAGCCTCCACGCACATTTCATCCTCAACCTCTGCTACAAGCCAAGTGCACCATGAATTTGGGATTCCCAACACCCAGCCACGCATCCGTCGGGGCCACCCAGACATGAACATCGCTGCCGGATCTACCTACAAATGCACAGGGTGTTGCAGATGGCATCTTCCCATGAATTCCCACCGCCTGTCCTACTCCCTCCTGGAGCATCCTGCAGCAGCTGCTCTCCCCTCTCTTAGCTACATGAGTTTTGAACCCCAAAATAACCTTTCACTTGCTGGAAATCAGTCATGGAGCTGTCATGGAGTCAAGCAGAAGCTACTCACAGAGATTTTGGTGAAGATGGAGAGGAGGAGTGACAGGCCGGAGAGGTACATCCGTATCCTCTCCCCTCCAAACCTTCTCTGGAGATACTCAGGCATCGTGACAATCTGTCGGAGCAAAAGAGAGTGATCACTGCCCTGTCCAGGCCCCCTCCTGTGGGAACAGTCCCAGGGAAGGCAAGAGGAGAGCTGTATTCCCAGAGCAGGGCTCGGGATTCTCAAAGGACAGCGGTGACAGCTCTCTGAGGAACAGAGGACCTGGCCAGGGCAGCTCTACGTACCCCAGATGAGATGTAGACGGGCACAAACACCCAGGCCAGCGCCAGAAGAGCGTAAGTCGCCTGTTGGGAAGGAGGAACATGCCACAGACGGAAAAAACACTGATCCTGCTGCAGCTCAACGTCTATTGCAATGCTGGACCTCATCCACCACTCCTGACCTGGCCCTGGCCCACCTTCAACTGCACATTTACATCCCCAGATGGCTTCAGATGGCACACATGGCTACATGAGGTCATGGTGGAGACCCCCCAGCACCCCCACCAGCAGGAGCCCACTCCCCTTCAGCCCCTGACCAGACATTTCCCACTAACTCCTTGAGCACATAGCAAGCCAAACACTGTATTTTTGCTGCAGAACCCAAGGACTTTGGAAGCAATGGGTGGGGGAGCAGGGAATGGGTGACCTATTCAGCTGTATGAGGAAGCTCTGCACTGAAATGCCCTTTTCCCTGAGCACATGGACCTGAGTCGTCTCCAAACTCACTGTACATGAACTAGATGTGAGCTGGAGAAGCCAATTTAGCAGGGTTGCGTTAATTACCCCCTGCACAACTCCTCCCAAGCCTTTCAAGACATGGCGTGGAGCTGCTGTGAAACAGGCCATCTGCTGCGATGCGGCTCGAGAAACTCATTTTTCTTAATAACGCGATGCTTTTCTTACGTTCCACTCGAAGCCGGTGACAGCGATTCCCCCGGCAGCGCCGGTCCCGGCCAGCCCGATGAAAAGCCCTGAGCCTTCGCTGCTGGCGAAGAGAGAGGCACCAATCTGCGGAGGAGCAGAGGAGGTGCTGAGGGTGCCCAGCCACCAGCTCCCTGCAGCTTGGCATGACAGTCACGCCAGCTGGACCAGCTTTGGTGCTTCCACAGCTCCCAAGGGATAACTCAGTGAGAGGAGGCAGCAAAAATAACATCTGAACAGGAGCAACAGAGCGCAGACCTCCCCAGCACTTATAAAAGCAAAGTGTGGCCAAAGATAGACCATGTGGGATGAGGGACAGGGACATATTTTGCAAGAAAAACCCTTAACAGACTCCAATCGTGAGCCCCAGCAACCAGAATTCCCACGCATTGAGCTCATCTGGGCATCCCCCCAGTGGGTTTTGGATGGACTTTCTTGTCTTCAGGAAGATGAGAAGGAGCCACACGTTGCTGCATTTGTCATGGTGCATACATCTCGCCCAGAGGTGGCCCTGTGTCCATGGGAAGGACCTACAACCAGTTTTTCAAGATCATACTGAAATTAAGAGGAGAGGAAAAAGAAAGATGGGACCCCCGTGTCTTGTTGGAGCCACCAGGAGCACACAGGGCTGGTGGAGATAAATGTTTGACTCCAAGAAGCCCTCTCCGAGTTCAGAGCAGCCTATGAGGAGACCCAACAAGCCGGGTGGGCTCCAGCATCCTTCATGCAATGAGAACAGAAACGGACACAAGGACACAAATCCTGACAGAAAGAGGTGTGCAGGGTCAGGGGAAAGTGTGGGCAGGTGGTGGCGAAAGCAGGGGCACAGAAGAGGGAATTCGGTGGGAGGGACAGTGGTGCTGGACATCCCTGCTGCCCAGGGTGTCACACGAGGGACAGAAGTCTCTACTTACTGGCCACCATGCCATGTCTCTGCCAGCAAGGAAATAGCCGCTGACGGTGTTCCTGTTCACCCTGCACGAAGACTGGGAGGAGAAAAGATCAGCACAGAGCACCCTTTCCCCACAAACCCAGACAAGACACCAAGAACCAAGTCTCCCAGACAAGAAGCCAAGAGACGGGAGACTCTGGATAATTAATGGGAACTCTGCAGCTCGAGCTTAATTACACGAAACGGTGGCTGCACCCCGAGTACCTGGAGCCATGAATAGCAAAGGAGGCACCCCAAGAGGGGGAAGCACGGAGGGTGCAGCCGTCCCGAGCAGACAGGTTGGCTAATAAGGCCCAGCTTTGGCTACGATTTTTCTGGAAGGCAGATGAAATGGGCTTTGTTTGAAACCACGGGTGGCCGAGGGCTTCTGCTGTTTAAGCAGGACATTTGTCTCAACACCCTTTAATAGACAAGCGACGGAGCTGCTTACACCCAGCAGAGCGGGGGCCAAGGGGAGAGGTTTGTGCCCTGGTGAATTCCCCCTCCTTCTCGGGCTGTGGGTGTCTTTCCGCGGGGTGGGAGTGAGCCAGGGGTGGGGGGGGAGAGGGTTTGTACAACAGAGCAAATGCAGCACAACACAAAAAAAAAAGAATGCGAACTACAAGAAGAAAATAATAGAGGCTTTCAAAGTATTCCACGCAGAAAAGGCAGCCCTGGAAAAAAAAAAAAAAAAAAAAAAAGAAAAAGGACTATTCAAACAGGAAAGCAGAAAGGGAACAAGAGAGAAGACTCTTACCCATATTCCCACTGCAACGTTTAAGGAAAAATAAACCACTACAACAACAAGGTCAGCGACGCTGAACTGCTGTGCAGGGGAGAAGTCTCCCACAGTGGAGTTGCCCTCCATCATTCCTCTGCCTCCTTCTTCATCCTCAGCCAAAGCCTCAAACAGACCATCCCTGAATCAGTAACTCGTTAGCGCCTTGAGGGCATTGATAATTAAACAAGCCCGCTGTAGGAGCTTGGCTTCCAAAGGCCTTTGGGTGGGAGCCTGGCTGTCCCCAGCCTCCCAGTTTCCCCACTGCCCTCCCTGCTGGCACCCGAGGGACACAGGGATCCAGGACAGCACTTTGATTTCCATGTCACAAAGGAGCAGCTGCTTAATCCCCATTTCCTCGGGGTTTCCTGCTTCTTCTGCATTGATCTGGAAGAAGCCACAGGCTCCAGTCCCAGCTGCTCCCGCAATTAATGCATTTCTGCTGCACAGACTCTCCAGGCGCAGGATCCCAGCAGCCTCTTGTGGAGGCGCCTCAAATCTAGATATTTCTGGACAAGAAACTGCCATGGCTTTCATCTTCCAGAAGCTGGAAACCAAAGCCCAGTATTTTTCTTGCAGATCCTACAAAGAATTTGCATGATCTCCTGCTTGGTTAATTACTGCAGAAATTGCTGAATAAAGCAAGGTTTTTGAAGTGTTCTTTACATTTGAAAGGATCTCAGAGAAATACCTCCAAGAATAGTTGGCATTTCTGGTGATCTGATATTTTTGCTTCTGGGAAAAGCACGTAGAGATCAGGCAGCTCCGCTGTAAAGAAAGGGGCATGAAAATTGTCTGAGTGAAGTTGCACGTTCTTTGCTCCCTTTCAACCCCTACTATGAAAAGCCAAAGCACCAGAATCCAGGTTTACGACCACGACTACTCCCACATTCTCAAGTCCTAATCAATACAGTAATTGCACCGCACAAAATTAAGCAAAGCTGGGAGTTTCTACACGCTAAAGCAATGATCAAGCACAGGAGTTATGTGAACGTCCAAGGTGGACCCTCAACACACCAGCGAGGGCCACCCAGCAGAAACGCTCACAGAAGAGATGAAGTTATTCCTCCAGAGGCCAACAGGAAACAAGCAGCAGGAAACAGCTGTTGAATTTAATGGGTTTGGGTGTTTAGTAATCACACCTTTGCTGCACTGCTTGGCCGGCTGGTTTTCGCGTGGCCGCACGCTTTCCAGCCGGCTATCGCAAAGTCTCACTAATAAAATAAATACACCGCAACTAATATGCCCATCACTGAGACAGGTCAGCGTTGTCCTCCTCTCTCTGAACTGGCCGCTGACGCAGGTAGGAGCAGGTCTGCACACCTGGGAGAAGAACCCGAGTTCTCCCTCACCACTCCGCTGGAATTTAACCTGCATTAACACATTCCAAGTACGTACAAGTGTTAATATGTCAGCTTGGTGTATCTATTAACAGCGCTGAACTGTTCAATAACCTGCTGTCATTAAAGTACAACCAGGTACAGCCTTGCCTTTTGTCATTTCATAGAGCGAGATGTATCTCTCTGGACAGGACTGCAAAAATCAAACTGAGTAGTCTTATGAAAAATAAGCTCAGAGAATGAAGGAGAGCATTGTTTGAACAGAAACGTGTAGTTGCTTAAACAAAATCACCATCTCACTTGCTGAATGTACCAACAAGATCAAGTACTGCAGGTATTTTAGCAATATTTGGGTCTTCCAGCCACAATCCAGTTGTGCCCAGTGCTGTGCCAACACAGACAAGGGAAGGAAAAAGCAATCTGGTTTTATCCTTAAAAGCAAATCATAGAATGGTTGGGTTGGAAGGGAACTTAAAGATCATCTCTTTCCAACCCCCTGCCCTGGGCAGGGACACCTCCACCAGACCAGGTTGCTCAAAACCCCATCCAGCCTGGCCTTGAACACCTCCAGGGATGGGGCATCTACAGCTTCTCTGGGCTGTCACTAGACACATTCCAGTGTCTCACCACCCTCAGAGGAAAGAATTTCTTCCTAGTATCTAATCTAAATCTCTCCTCTTTCAGTTTATAACCATTACCCCTCGTTATATTCCCAACTTCTCCCAAGTCCCTGCTGTTCCCTGACATCCAGCCACAGATTTAGCTCCCTCCCACATTCCCCGAAGCAAAGCGGCGCACTGGAAGCGTGCCCTAACTGCCGAATTACAACCCGTTTGAAAATCTTTGTGACAGCACCTGCAAGCGGATGGTGAAAGGTTTGATTTTGCATTTTTACAAGGCTGAAAAACAACAGGTATCAAAAAAGATGGGCTGAAAAACAAGTATCAGCACTGGGGAAAAGCAGCCTCTCCTCTTCAGCTGCAGGTGCTTCACTGTAACAACAAGCAAAACATATTACTCTCCTCACTGCCAAGAAGCCCGAATCTTGTTCATATTCCAAAGCAACACATTAGCATAAAAGAATCATTTCACCTCTTGATTTCTTTCAGTAACATCATACCTGCAAATCATTTTTAAAGGGACACACTTTAGAAGACAAGCGACTGGTACATGAACATTTTTAGAAAGCTCACACAAAACAAAGTCTTTATTTTTTGTCGCAGAAAATAAATACAGGTGCATATTTCATATGCTTTTCTATAAAAGCACTCCTACAAAATCACTTAACTGCATACAACAGTACAACCTTTTTGGCTTTTAAAATGCAAATATTATACAGTCAACTTCATTTTATTGTCTTTTAAAGCACTTGTAGCAAGCAGCTTTGGAAAAGGAATGCTCAATTTAGAAGCCAAATTCTTGCCTCAAGTGTTTTGTGGGGTTTTTTTTCCATCACGTATATAGTGCAACTAACCTAAAAGCAACTAGAACAGTTTTTTTGTAAAATGTTTATTCCCCACCCACCCCACCCTCCCAAAAAAAATCCCTGCAAAGAAAAAAACCAGCTCTTAAAAACTGTTCTACCTTAAACCAAGAGAAAACAAAAAGTGGCTCAATAGAAATATTAAGGTAAGCACGATGCTTCACAGCTCCTTATCTGTTTACTTCCAGTTTGGCCCGAGTGCTTCTTTAGAATAAAAAGCATTAATCATCCAGTCCTATATTTCTGAAAAGGTACGACATGGACTCCCCGTTATGGATCCTGCGAATGGCTTCCGAGAGGATCATGCTGATATCCACGGTCTTGATTTTAGGGCACTGGAGTTTCTGTATTTCGTGTGGAATTGTGTTTGTAACAACCACCTACAGAAAGAAAAAATTATCAGGAAGATGTAGCTCTATTATGTACCTCCCGTATTAGAACCGTAACAGGTAACGTCCACCCACCAGATCCTATGAAGCGACTTTTGCTGATAAAAGAACAAGATTTTACATCACTGTCAGGGTCAAAACCTTAGGAAGGGCCATGGATTGCTACAGGATTGCACGTATCCATGGATACTGATGGCACCATCCTTCCTCCCTTTCATTCTGCCACAAAGGTCAAAGGAAGGGATGAAAATATCCCCCACGCCGAATGGAAACGTCTGCTGATACCAGCAGTCCATCATCTCACTAATTCCCTAATTTCCCATAGTTTATGGACATGTAGATGCTACTAATCCAGCAGACAACTCCATGGTAAGAAAGTCTGAACCCAGAAAGCTCCCAGCTAAATTCTTAATGCTGGTATATTTTAATAATCAAGTCAGGAGAAAATTCCTTGCTTAAAAATCCTCAACTCATTTGATCGGAAATTCAGAACCCCTGCTTACTTCATCGATCGCAGATTCCTCTATCAGCCTGGGAGCATCTGACGATAACAGGCCATGTGTGGCCATCACAAAGATCTTGTAAGCCCCCCTCTCCTTGAGGGTCTCAGCTGCAGCAAGAAAGCTGTCAACGTCATCTATAATGTCATCCTGTCAAAGTAAGATCGAGTCAGTGGAGATTCACCGTGTCCTCAGACAGATCAACAAGGCACACCCAGATTGACATTGCATCTTCTTCAAGTACAACAGTTTACAGCCAACACAAAACGGATATTTTTATTAATGCTCCTCTGCCCTCTAACCTGGCCAAACAAAACTCAAATGGAAAAAGCTTTCTCAGATCTGATTTCCGGGTCCAAACCAAGCTGAAAGAGCCTGAGGTAGCAGCCTCCAACTCCTGTAACGCCTCACCTTCAGAGGGAAGGGCTTAAACAGAATTTTATCTGGCTTATTCATGGGAACAAGGTGCCAATGCTGCTTTTCAGCATGGATCACTTCATAGCTCACACAGTCAGCTTCAGTAAGTGTGCAGAACATGCCTCATGATATAAAAAGTGCAGTACCGAAAGCCTACCACCACCCAAAGGTTAGCTGCTGATACAGCAGAAAACCTACTTGATTTCTGCAACTTTAATATATTTGATGTAATTTATCAAAAGCTATGGCATCTTACTTACCACGATGATAGCTATTCTTCCTCCTACATCTCCAACAACTGTGATGGGTGGTTTTTCCTTGGGAATCAGCACTGATTAATGGCAAATTTTTGTAGAGGGGTAGAAAGGAGAAAGAAAAAGTTTATACAATTTACTTCAAATGTGGAGAAGTCTGCTTTTGCAGCCACCACTGTTATAGAGACAAGTGAAGCAACAACCATTTCAACCGTGACAGCATTACTGAGAAAACAGCAGTATTTTAATATATAAATGATTTTTTTAAGCTTAGCCAAAGTATTAACTACATTCATTTACACCCAAATTCTTAACCAATTCGATTAATTCTTTATTTTCGTACAGAGAACAGAGTGACTTGCAGACACAACCAGTTCAGTCACCCTACTGAGATCCAAGGTAGGTTTATGCAATGAAGTTTTGTTGGTGCAGCACGCTCAAACCCAGTATCAGCTCAGCTTGTTAGCTCTGTCCCCCAGAAAAATTCCAACAGAAAAAGTAAATGGCAAAAAAGTGGGGCTTCTCTGCCAGGGGCTCTTCTGACTACCTGTAATGACACAGCCCTTCCTCCACAGGGGATAGAGCTCATGTACAACATGGCACTAAAAACATGGACAAAGGGCATCAGAAAGGAATCTTTCTCTTCCTCTACTGTTCTTACAGGAACCACTCCTTTTTGATGGTCCGTCACTGCCAGCCCTCAGATCCACAAAAAAATGACAGGTTAACACTTCACACACAAACTTACTTACTGGGTATCTCCAAACTGGGATGAATAGCAGCTACGTTTTTGGCTGTAGGTGGTGAGTGTCGACCATCCACCATGTCAGACTCAGCATCTTGAGCTTCTCCATGAATCACAGCAATTCCCAACCGTAAGCGCTCAGCAAATGACTGTGCTCTGTAGGGAAAGGGTTAAAAAAACAGAAATACATTAAATTTAAAATAATTCAAATATAGATTAGCATTGTATATTTCCATTTTATTTCTAATGTTTCAGAGGAAAAATGGAGCGAACCTAAAATTTTAGGAGAACACATGGAAGAAAACAAAGAACCACTTTGTCCTTCAGCACCTTTTCACCAGGCTTGTGTCAGAATAACCTTGAAAGTACCCATTCTGGCCTCAAAGCAACAGGATAAATGCTGCAAGTCACATAATTCTGATAACTCCCTTCTGTTTTGCCCAACAGTCAAAAAAAACCCCATTTCTTAGCCTTCGGCATTTTTGAGATCTCATGCTTTAAGCAGGTCTCATCTAACAGCAAACAAGAACAGCCTAGATGTCTGGAGTGTCTACATTTAATAGGAAAAAAAATATTCACATGAATACAGAAATCAAGTGTTCATCTATTTATTTTTAGCAAGATGTGTTCTATATAAGACAATATCCCTGACCTTCTGACCTTAGATATTCTACAGAAAAGAGAATCCAGACAAGCATTTTGCCTGACAAACCACACTTCAAAGTTAAACAGCCTGGATTTTTAGAAGCTTACAAAAAGTTCCTTCACCATAGAAACGTAAAGTGAGCTGGGGGAGTGGGGAAAGCAGAGAGTCAGGATAATGGGAATTTCACAGACAGTGCTTGTATCCCAGGTACCGGAAGCAGCAAGTAAAAATTAGCAGATTGATCCTAGCTTACCTTGCGCACCCAAGAGTTCGGTATCTAGCCTAAGCCAGTCATCTAGTCTCCTGGTCAAACTGAGCCTGGCAGATCCAGAGTGGATCACTTTGTTCTAACATTAGCATCTGAGACCTGTGGCCTGAATCACCTCCTTTACACTCAAGCCTTGTTTCACTATCCAAACAACTCAAAGTCCAGAGAATACTTTTCCCATCGTGATGCTCAGTTAATTAAAAATGAAGAATCTTCTGCTCTGTGGTTATCATAGTTAGGATATTTTTTTCAAGTAGTTAACTACAGATAAATTATGATTCCAAACATTTAAGAGTTATGACTTACAAGCCATAATTCTATCAATGAAACAATAATAATTACTTTAAAATGCAATATTAAACTGAATGAAGTTCAAAGTAACAGTAAAATGATTCATTCATTTTCCAGTGAGCTCAGAAACCACAGAAACATTCTGAACTTCGTCAAGCAAAGGTTCTCTTCCACAAGTAGACATTCATCTGAGAAGTGTTCTTGATTAGGCTGAAGCATTCGATCACCCTTTGCCAAATACAGTGCACCTCCTCAAATACTGCTCTTAAATGCTCACATGTATGTGTGAAGAAGCTAAATAATATGGCTCTGGGATCCTCTCCTACACAAATTGCTTACATGGACAACTTATCTGCCTGATCAGTTCAAGGTACGTATGACTATTTGCTGGCATGTACAATTACTTGACGAGCATGAAAGTGCTCCAACAAACGTCTGCCTGCTCCCAAGAGGCAATACTGACACCACGTAAAAGAAACAGAGACAAGCAAATGTAAGGTAACTGGCCAAGACAAAAGAAATCACATAAAAAGTACTGCAGAAAACAAAGATAACAAAAGTTGTTTCCCTCACTATACTTGTACAAATGAAAGCATTTCTGATTTGCTATATAAAATAACAGAAACCTTTCTTACAAAGCACATCACGATTCCTTGGCATGAAAGTCTAGATAACTTTTCAACAAATTATTAGTTTGTCACCACAGCAAATACAGTATCTCTTAAACCATCCACCAACTCTTCCACCACCTGCTAAGAGCAGTGTAATTCCAAAGAGTTTAGGCATAGTCAACTGAAAGGATTCATAGATTAAGAACAGTCATTCAGCCAACGAGGACTTCACAATGAAAATCTCAAACATCAAATCCTGTTTCACCATGCTAGATGGTAAGCCATCTGTATTTAGGATCTGATCAACCATGTTCTAAGTTATGACCACATTAATCAATTACTTTGGATTAACAGCGCTATACTTCCAGCCATTCTTCTCCATTTACAGAAGGAAATTTATAATGTAAATGCACACAAATATAGTATGATTAAACACTTTATCCTAAGCACTGTATTGATTTACCTCATGCTTTTGTTTATTTAGTTTTTACTCTCCTTAGATTTATTATTATAGCAATGATGAAAAACTACACATCTGACATGTAGAATTGGGAGGGATTTGAAGGTTGCACCTTCTAATTATTGGATATCTGTCCTTCACTTAATCCTAAGAACAAAATCACGATAGAGATTTCCTGCTCTAACACAAGAGAGCAGATCTTACCCACCTCTTTGCAGACGCAGGTGATTTGGCCACAATTACAGCATTCCTGTAGTCTGGTATCTGTAGTAAATAACAGATAGCAATGTCTACTTCATATCTTTAGACAAATTTACTCAGTAAGAATCAGAGAACTTTAGTTTGCCAGGATTTTAAGCATTGAACATTTTACCTAACGTAAGAAAGCACCCTCAAGAATCCATGGTACATGATCAGAGTTCACAGCTTGGTAAAAACAGGTATTTAGAAAACTCAGATTTTAACTTAAAACCGTACCTTTCATAAACACCATGTTATATGACAGATTACACAGAAGTAACTGCTTTAGAAGAACATCAGGGCTACGTGGACAAGTGTTAGAAGAAATAGGAAACCATAAAAATTAAGGTTTCCTGTTCAACTTGTCTTGTGCGTGCACATGGCAGTCTTTATTCACTTGAAAACATAGCATTTCATCTATTTCCTAGTTTTAGGGTTGTTTTTCAGAGTACAAAAAAAAAAACCAACACCATCACTCCATCGCCTCATACTGACTCTTTATATGGACCATCAAAAGGGATAAAAATTCCACATTCACTGCATTGATCCCAGAGTCATAGTCTAATATTGCTGCAAACTGTCTTCTATGCAGATCAGCACGAGAGGATGCTGCTGCAAATGCCGACAGCAGCAAAGTGATGAGGCCAAGAAGTCTGGGTTTCATTTCAAAGACTGATGGGTACATCACTCAGTCTTCACAGGCTCACTCTACTCCAGAGTTTGCTGCCCCTGCGCCATTCTCATGCTGGCTTTTCACTCCAGACTCCTCCTCTTCATTTAGCCAGTCCTCATCTCTCAAAAGTTTCTATTCCTAGCCTCCATTTTCCCTGCAAACAGTGACTCCACATCAGACACATCTTTCCTTATCCATATCTTCTCAAGCGCTCCACCATTCACACTTCAGTCCTCCTTTCCAACAGCAATCTATGCTCCCTCTAAGACCTCATCATACCCCCTTCCTTGCAAACTCACTTTCCTCCACTGTGCTGCCCTGGGACAATTTGTCTGCAGCACCTGGAGAACCTGTCTGTCCTTCTATCTGTTCCCATAACAATAGTCCACAGCCACTCTCAGCTGCAACAGCAAGAGCAGATCCAATCCTCAGAATCCCAGTGTTAAGGGACCGAAGACTCTATAAAATACCTGGAAATCGATCCATTACACAAATCTGGGGAGATGACACCCTGACATGCAGTTCATCACCTTGCTGTCAGATGTTAAATATCAGTTCCAGAACATCTTTTTTTTTCTTTTTTTCAAACACACGCAAAGTAAGCTCTTCCACAATCTTATCCTCAAACATCCAAACCACGCCAGCTGAATATTTGCAAAAGCACTCTACCTGAAATAGGCATGGGAATTCAAAAATTAAGTTCTAAATTTGGGCATGGGCCTAAACAATTGAAAAAAAGAGCTTTTCTGAGGACGTGTCAGGCAACATTAATAATCCACAATGCTACTAACTCCACCTATAATACTGGGGATTCAGCATGTTCTGTCCTTTACAAACACTTAAGTTATACAACAGGCTACAAAGACTAACATGATGGAAGGTATGGACAAGGCAGGGCCTGTCACTTGACATAATAAAGGCTTTGATCTTGTTCAGACACCATTGCTTCATTCTTCCCCTGCCAAATTATCAAATTTGTTCTCAGCTTTTTAAAAATGAAGTCAGAGAGCCAGAAATGTCAGCCAAAAGATTTTAAGACATCAACAACTCCTTGTAACAGAGAGCTACGTCATTATATGATTAACATGTACACATAGGATAGAGAGAAGACACTAAGTATTGAACATTTGCTAAGCATACACAGGAAAATCACCACGTTATTTTTATACCACGTTAATTTCACTGATTGGACTGTCTTCATCCCAGAACAGCAAGTAATTCTTTTCACACCTATGCATAAATTCCCAACAGGGAACCACTACAAGCCCTCATCCTCCTAACTTTCAGTGAAATGCTTTTTAAGTGACCTCTATTCTTATCAAGCTGGACTGTATTTCATGCTACTCGATATACGCCATCACAACTCCCATTTGAAACATTTTTCATGCTTCGGCATTCACAATGCAGGATACACAGCAAGCTGCTGCCACCACAAACTTGAGATGAATACGAAATTCTTCCCGAGCAGCACTGGATGAAACTTTGAAGAAAAGATGCTATAAATGACCTGGCTGGTAAAGGTACTTGCTAATATAGATACCATGTGATCAGATACATTCAGTCAACTCTAGTTTTAGCAAGTCATCTCATGGACAAGCAGAGGAATGAAGACATCAAAAACTGAAATTATCTTTTAATATCTCTCTACACATACTTCAGCAGAACTCCACAAATGTTCATTTCTTAAGCCACACAGCAATACCAGCAACATACAAAGGCACAACTTGTCTTGTGTCTGCATATTTGGTTTTCCACATTTTTTCTTTTTTAACTTATGAAGTGCTTACAACGTGCAATACTTCTCTCCTGGCGTACAAGATGAATGACCGTGACAAAGCCAGAGTCTGGAGTTTTGTTCTATCATCCTCTTTGACTCTATTATCAAATGATATGATAACAATAGATTCAAATGGTGACTGATTCCCCAAACAGATTTTAACACTGTCGTAACAAAATCATGTTGGTTTGGCTTTGGGTATTTTTGTTGGGTTTTTTTTTTTGTTGTTTCATTTGTTTGCCTTTTTTTTTTTTTTTTTGAGGCATTCATAGCTCTATAAAAAGTATCTTGAATTCAGAAGTAAGCGTGAGCTAAACCCTTTTCTCCCACGAGGAAGAAAGCATTTGCTTTATTCCAGATTATCATTAGTCAGAGGTATAATATGCATCTTATACCTACAATTATCATTTGCACAATTTGTATATACGAATGTACCAGTAGCACTTCTCAAAGCACTTATAAAAATAAGATGGAGAAATGGACGCCCAGAACACCAGAAGTTAAGCTCCTCAAGTCAAGACATGCTGAACAAACAGCAGGTGAAGATTTCCACACAAGAAGTCATCTGTTCTTACTTTCAGAGTATAATCGATAGGCTCTGTTTACATCTTAACTTCCAAAGTGTTTTCATAATGTGATATAAATTACACCTACACAAGCAGTCCATCCTATAAACATCAAGGAAATTGCAAACAGGAACGGAAAAGGATAACAAGAGCAAGAAAATCCTTTTTTTTTTTTTTTAAAAAAAAATACTAGTTAAGGCAATATATCTATGAAGACAGAACAGCATCAGTGCCTGGATAAGAAATGCCAGTCCATGAAAGGAAAACTTAAGCCTGTGGGGAAGAAAATAACCAACTGCCCCAATATGACCTCTCCCCCTTTAAAATTATGTTTGAAGAGCTAAGTCTTTTCAGAGGAATTTGTTTCAGAAGCCTTGAGACATGACAAAACATAATTTAAGAGAGCAACTGTAATAGCAGGCCTTCCTCACCTCTTCTTGGATGTACTGTAGTAGAAATGGAGATGCTCTCAAGTTATCAACTGGAATATTGAAGAAGCCCTGTATTTCCTTCTGATGTAAATCCATGGTAATAAGATGAGTTAGTCCTTTAAAAAAAGAAAAACAAAGAGACATACGGAGAAGCACATCAAGAAAAGTAACAGAGATCAACACACACACTCTTTAATTTGCTACTAACTTTAACTGAAGTTTGTCCAGAGCAAAATCTCTGAGCTGCATTAGAACAAGAATACTATACTTAGTGAAAGTACACAGCATATTAACTATGTCCCTCTTAAATACACCAGCATTTTCATGTTTTGAGATTTCTACAGCGTCTTTTTTAAAAGAACCTCAGAACACTCTACATAATTGACTCAGTAGTGCCACACTGAGGCAGGTAAGGTCTTTCTCCATTCGACATGACAAAATGGAAGCACTAGTAAGATAAATTGTCCTATGCCACATAGCAAGACCCTGGCACAGACAACATCAGAGTTTTGAACTCCTGAAAAATGGGCCCAAATTCTAATCATCAAAACACTTCTCTCAAAATAAGAAACCAGATCCCACTGTTCATTGTAACTGCTCATTTTTCCCAGGGACAGGAGCAAAAGCAAAGGAGCAGAAAAGAAAATGTGCTGAAGGCTGTGAAAATTGATAATCTCATTCTCCCACATCATCTCAAATGTAAAGGACAGCTACAAAGTGCATTCATTCAACAGGTAAGAAACAGGCCAGAAATGACAAAGCACAACAGTTTGAAAGTGTTGGAAAGGCAAAGAACAGTACGATGAGAGATGGATACCGTGGCCCAGCAGAGTCCAGCAGACTTCATTTTGCCAGCTCAGTAGGACACAATGTAAAATGGTTGTTAAAAGTTTGGGTTTTTTTTATGAACTCATCATTTGGAATAATTTCTAATTACATTCTCCTTTCTACATGGGTTTTAAACTCACAAAAAACTCAGCAGTTATTTTTAAACAAAGTCCCAACTAGTGCACAGACCTCTCTAAACCTGAAAGCTGACAGCAGGAGCCCCCATTGCCCTGATTATTTCATAACAGCCTGCATTCTTACCAGCTTTGCACATCATTGAAGCCAGTAATTTAGAGACAATGGAGCCTCTTTTCCTCATCTTGCACTGTTTGCTGTATGGGAAGTAGGGAATCACTCCAATAATGCTTTTGGCACAGGAGGTTTTACAAGCGTACACCATGATCAGGAGTTCCATGATCGTAGTATTCACGTCCCTGGAATGAGAAGCATCTATTTCTGTATCTCGTGCATAAAAATCCTGTATTCACCACAAAATTTATACCCATTCCAGGAGCTTCACTCCAGGGTCCAGGAAGAGACTATGGTGACCGAGCGATGTTCACTAAGAATCCAGCTGTGTGCCTCAGGATGGCAAGTGACCTGGACGCAGCACTTTAATTATTCACTAGAATTACACTTCACCATTTTTTTTTCACTTGGCTATTTGGGCAATTCAGCAGGTTTTGTTATACCACATTGCTGTAACAAAGTAGTCCATAATTTATCTCCAACACCTATTTCTACTGCGTACAAAACAAAATATGTATTTTCAACACAGACCGGCTTGTTTAAAAAAACAAAGTTTCAGACTTTACAACATATTCCTCTATTGTTCAAGCCAACAGCAGGCTAAATACTTAACAATTACCACTTCTTTTCTGCCCTAAATTAAAAGATTGAGAGGGTATCTTTTTAGGTGAGAACTGGTCATCAACCAGGAGATCTACTGAAGTCTTAGCATTTGCAAAGTTCTTTTCACATTAAAAAAAAAAATAAAATATCTGTTTTCTGAATCATGGGACACATTGCCTAGGAAATGCTCCTCCTACATTTAGAACTTTGTAATGGTGCTGGAGACTGGTAGCTGAACAGGGAAGAATTTAAAGAGAACGACATAAGCAAAAGAATGCAGAGACCCAGGGGCAAGTTTCATTGACATATTCACTGAAAATGAAAATAATTAAGGTTAGCTTATACTGAAGTCTTCTTTGTGCATATATCAAAAAAACCCCACCAAACCACCCAAAAAAACCCCACAGAGAAGCCTCTGTCTAGTTAATCTAAGCTTATTATACTGTATCATACACATAAAATGCGATGAAAAATTAAAACAGAAGCCTTCCTATGGACAGTTCATGTCAAAATGGCAGCAGTGTCTTTAAACAGTTACTCACTTTGAAACTGTTTGGATGATAAATACATCCTTTCCTCTCACAGACTCCTGAATCTGCACTCTTGTTTCTGCCAAGAAGAGAAATATGTAGTATTTGCAATAGCAAAACTTAATAGAGTCTAAGAAAAGGGTAGCCAATACATGCACATCAGAGTTAGGTAAGTTTCCAGTTTGATCAATTAAATGCTCACCTCTGTTTGGCTCTTGATAAACCTGAACCTTCCCCATCTCAACTCCTAAGCGCCTGCAGGAGCAGAAAAAAAAAGAAAAATAGAAGTCAATAAGGAAAAATGAAGGGCAAAACAAATGCAAAGCCCATACAATGCAACAGTTACTGAAAAGGCTGTATTTCACAGAAGAAAACCAAGAAAAGAAAACCCAAAACCTTAAAAACAGTAATTATAGTGGAAATTTCTTAACAAAGCATCTACAATTTCTAGAAGCTGCGCTGCAGGCTAAGCTGAACTCATTTTCAAGTCAAGCTCAGAAGAAGGAGCAATGGAAAAAAACAATGCTTGATTATTAAATTATGTAACAATTTCTAATATATATTTCTATATACATTATATATGTTGCCATATATATATCTACACATGGCAACATACACAAGCACAACGCTTAAAAGACCACTTTTAAATCACTGTTCTCCATGGAAAAAATGTCAATGTAGAGTGAATAGGAAATACTAGGGAGCTCTATTCAACGAATAATGGAAGACCAATATCTACTATGTTTATTTCACTTCAGTGAGAACCCCCAGCACTAAAAAAAAAAGAAACAACCAAGTACTCCATGCACTTAATGCCCAAGTCCCTACAATTCCTTTGCACTCTCCTTTCTCCTCCTGTCTCTGTCTAATTGCAGGTACATGAATCTCAGGAAGAAACCCAGCATGTGCAATACTCCTGGTAGTGTTACCCATCCCAATACTGCTACAGCAGCATGGTGAAAATTTCCTTAAGTCATAAAAGTTCTGCTGAAGCTACTCGTGCATGTAAAGCTAAACGAACATCCCCACCTAAAATATACACTGAACAGCAGCTTTGCCTTCTAAGAAAACTCTGCTACAAGGAGAATGAGAAAACGACGAAAACTTCTGCAATGATTATTTAACACTATCCAAACATTGTTTTTCCCCACATGTTCTCTGCAACATACTGCAGTCAATCACAACCTGCCACCAAACAATTTAAACACAAGTTATTTCCCTTGTTACTGATCTGCTGAAATATGCCGCACAATACAGTACATTAGACATGCTTGCAAACTGTGGCAGTTTTCCTACGTAACTTTCCTTAAACAGAGAAAACAGTCTTTAGGAAAGTAAGTCCCATCGTAATAACACCAAGATCCAAAGCTGCCCTGCAGGATTTTTACTTACTCGGCAATCCTCTTCGATAGTTCCATGCATGACGAATTGGAATTAGCTGAAAACAGCACCAGTCCACCCTTCGTTATATTCATGATGGCCCCAATTTCAGTTGATGGCACACAAAACATCAAACCTAAGTTGTTTTTCCGCTTCTAAAAGACTGCAAGAGATCAAAGGTCTGTTAAAGCCACAATGTTAAAAACAAAAAAGAAACAAATTTTCTCTGTTTAGAAATTAAAGAGTTTCCTGTAAGTCTGTATTTTCCAGCATCCTTAGTATTAATATCTGTTATCACCACTTTAATAGTACCATGAATATATCCTTACAAAACGTTGTGACCCACAAGTCATAGTGCTTACTGAGCTGGCTCAGCATAAGTAACAAGATGACACAAAGAAAGGGACTTGAGCCTTCCTTGCCTTCCTTCTCCTGCCCCCAAGCTTTATATACCCTCCAGCAGAATGCTGCCCTGGAGACCTCCAAAGATCCCCCTAGACAACCTCCTAACTTTAACAGGTTTTTTTCTTGGGTTTTTTTCTTGTTTGAAATGTTTTCCTCAGGCTACCACCCAGCAACAGGGATTCTCTTTTCCATCAGCTTGTCCACTTCATTTTCCAGAACCGAGCAACAGTTTATTGACTTTTTGAACATCACAAAGCCAGTCAGAGGTAAAATTGAGCTAAACAGAGCTCCTGGGTCCTCGTAAATTGCCTAGAAGAGTCTATTCTCCTAGCTGCATATCTTTTTCATCACTTTGCAATAAATTATAAACTTACAAATAAGGATGAAATGTAAGGAAGAGCTCAATAAAGCTGGCAGCTGTAAATAATGACCTCTTGCACAATGTATCCACTTGGTGAAGCAGCTGTTGGCATTCTTTGATACTAATATTTCTCCTGTGAAAACAGGAGAAAAAATCAAGAGGAAATCTATACAAGTTTTTTTTTCCCAAATAAAGGCACAAATCACTAATCCGCCAAGGATTTAATGGGATTCCATCCTGACACTTTTTATTCTTCCATGTAACATCACATTTTCATGACTACTTCTAGCATAACTTTTTGTTCAGATTAAAAGAAAAAAAAAAAAAAAAAATCACATTGACCAGCATCCACTGATAAATCAAAGTAGCATTCAACTCAAAAAGTCCTGGGCTACAGCACTTCACTTCTTCTGTATAAATAGTCCAATCCATCATCATCCGCTTTAGTATTATGTAGGAGACTGAAAATACCAAATACAAGTGGCATAATTCAAAACAAAGTAAATAGAAGTTTGGATAAATCAGTAACTTCCTTTCTGGCAAACTTCTCCCTGCTGAGAAACATAATTTGCTAAGAGTCACACATAATCTGTTACAAAAAATTGATGGTAAATCAACTATTAAGTACTCCAATAGCATCTAAAAGAAAACCAACAGTTTTCATACTTACAGGAACAGCTGTGTAGCCCTATAAAGAAACTCATTCAGCCCACCTTTGAAACTAGACGTACTCTTACTCAGTTTGACCTCATCACAGAAACTGTACCTGACTCACTCTCAACTAAGAGCCAAAGTCAAGTCAGGAACTTCCTAACATCATCTTCCTGAAGCATCTATGCTATGCTCAATTGCTTTGTACAAAAACCTGCCTGCCGTTAAAACTTTCAAACTGTGCAGAAAGAGAGCACAAATAGCAACAATTTCAGCAACAGAATTTGAACACCTAGATGTTTTGACTCTGCTAGAACCTGGTGTGCCCCTCTATACCACCAAAGCAAGACCCCACCCCTTCCAGCCTTTGCCTACAGATAGGAAGATTATTTTTAAAAAAAAATCCCAGAAGGCAGCATGGTTACAGACACCCTGTCTAAAACTCAACTACATTCCTCCCAAAGTAAGTAATCAACAATTTAAGCAGAACTAAAAACCTGTTTCTTAGCTGATACTTCTTCCTTTGTTCTGCTGTGCACTTACTCCCAGCTGTTAACTAATGGCCATCATCTGTCACATACTCATAAGTGTTAAAGATACACCTTAAATTCAACAAAGTGAGCATGACTAGAAATGCTTTTAGGTCTCTAACACCACCTGAAAACACTCTGTTTGTGTGACTGGATGGGAACAATGCAGAGGCAACTTTCAGTGTTACTAAAAATATCCACATGGCGTCTTGAAGACATAGGGTTTTTTCCCCCCAATTGTGTTACCTTCTTTGCTCCATGGACTAGGAAATGAGGAGCGTTAAGAAATCAGCTGAAAGTTAAGAGTTGTTGGTTCACGACTATTGTTCATGGTGCATTTCACACCACAGTAACATACTGACATATTCACAAGCAACACTGAACACAGCTCTCCACATAACCATAGGTCAAGGACTTTCTTGCAGATGTACTTTAACAGCAACAAGTGCGCTACAGAGTGTGTGTCACGGGAGAAGCTGCATTTGTAGAGTAAGATTGATGTCTCAGCCTTGAAACAGGTGTTGGGATGACACAAGCTCACAAAACTTTATTAGATGTGTAAAGACATGACTCCACAAGGGTACATGGGACTATAACCCCCTGGCTTGAGGCGGACAAGTCTTCCAAGCCTGCACCAGATTTGGGAGAACACACGCACCACAGTAGGATGCAGCCCAAAAACCCCTATCCTTTCTTTTGGGCTGAACACAATTACACAGACACATCATGATGAACACAACAATTACTGGAATGGGTACACATGATGCCCTGCTCCCACTGGCTTTACACCTCCACGAACTGACCATGTCCACACAGAAAGCAACAGAGGCAGGAACAACTATGGGATAACCATAGTGCTAAAGAATTGATCCCCCCGGGCTGGAGGGAAGCTGAACCCTCTCAATCCATCTCCCCACAGGGAATTTCCCCTGCCCTCATGGGCCCTCCACACTAACCTGGGCGAAACGGCTGAGGGTCGACCCTTCCACCCCACGCCTCCCTAACAAGTCCTTCAGCTGCTCCAGGTAGGTTACACACGCCCTGGGAGGGGAAGCCCGCCCAGGCACTCCAGGGTACCTGAGGATCCCTCCTCTCGGGGGAGAGGCCTGGGCACGCCGCAGCGCTCAGCGTGGCAGCGGGCACGCCGCTCCCCTTCACCTGTCGGGCTGGCGGATGGAGAGGAGCCCCCGGCAGCCCAGGAAAGGGGCCGCCCAGGAGAAGCCCCCTCCGCTCTCACAGGGCCCCTGAGGAGAGGGCGACGAAGCCCCTTCCTCAGGCGGCGGCACCCTATGTGGGGAAGGGGAGAGGGCGCTGGGGAAGGAAGAGGGGGATGTCCTGCCCTCACACAGCCGGCTTGCAAGTGGGCTGAGCGGGCGGGCTTGCCCCTTTCTGAAGGCCTTACCTGCCGGCTCCGGCCCCCCGGTCCCGGGAGAAGGCAGCCCGGCCGGAGGGGAGGGGGAGAGGCAGAGGCAACGGCAGAGCTCAGCCCCTCCGGTTGTCCGCTGGCAAGATGGCGGCGCCGAGCGAGGGAGGGAGGGAGGGAGGGCGGGCGCGCGAGGGGCGGGTGCGAGGCGACGCCCTCCTCCCCCCGCCCCTTGCCTCGCGGCACGGCTGAGGGGAGTCACCGCCGGCGCCATCTTTCCCCCCGGCCCCAGTGATGCTGGGGGGGGATACTGTGAGGACCCCAGTACCAACGCTGGATTTCAGCATTCCTCCCCCACAAAAAAAAGAAAAGGAACACCATGGGTGGGTGACGGCCCCACCAGGGTTGCGAGAGCTCCGGTGTAAAGGCCACAGGGCATAAACCAGCAGGTGTCTGCGTGGTGCCAGGTTTGGGAGCTCCTGCACCTCCATCCATGTCAGAGGGACAGAGAGCTGCTGTGCTGCTCTGGGCACCAACACCACAGCGGTGGGTCCTCGCCATCCCTGCCGGTCATTCACCTTTGCCGTCGGACCAAGCAGTGTTTGTAGAGAAGGAAGCTTTTCTGGAAAGTAAATAAAAAAAACCCAAACAATTAGTGGTCTCTCAGTTCCCTTATACTGTCAAGACCGTATGCTATCTGTCCAGGGTCCCCTATTGGGGCCCTCCTTGCAACATCCACTTTAACCTATGTATGAGGATGCATTTGGCATCTGCAGGCAAGATGCTGATTTTAGCCACCCGCTTTAAAGCCCAGCTTTGCCACAGGACAGCACCTGTGGCAAAAGTTGTGTTCTTTCACTGCTCTGACAAAGTTACAGTCATCCTGCACAGACTCAGGAGGATGAAGCTCTTGCCAGGTACCCCCCCCGCCCAGTAAATAAACAAGCACCATGTTTTCCTACTAACTGGGTAGCTACAAGCTGTTTTAAATTAAGCTTTTAAGTATGCCCCAAATCAACAGCATTTTATGGATCAGAATTTTAGGGTTTAGCATAAAGGTACAAATCATTTTTCCTGCAGCTTTTGTCATTAAAAAAAAAAAAAAAAAGCAATTAAACTTAATTATTCCTGGACCACAGGGTGCATTGGAGCAAGACCTTGAGCACTCCAGCGGGTACTTGTGGCTGTGCTGTCCTTACCATGAAAGAGGAAGAAAAGCCACAGCTGCCGGGATGGCTCACCAAGCGTGCCTGCAAAAGGATGACATGTAGATTCATATTTCTGCCATTACGAGGTGTATTTTTCCATTTTAAATATCCTCAGGCGCAGTGTTTCCCTGTATTTCACAACATTTGTGTATTGCATTCCAACGCTCCATCGATTGTCTCCTTTTTCCCCCCATTCTTTTGACAGATACGGAGCTGGGGAAGGAGAGCGATTTAACCTGGAGCCGCGCAGCAGCTGCCAGATGTAGAGCACTCCACTGGCAGCCCTCCCACAAAGCAAAGACATCTGTTTGAAATATGTGACCAGAGAGGCCATAAGCCTGTTTGTACCCTCACTGAGATGCAGCAACGTCCCTCTGCCTTTCCGAGAGTCCCTTCCGAATTACACTTAAGCATAAAAGAATAAACCTCTCCTACCACCTCTGTTCAGTCTGTATTTTTCTGCTTACAGGCTGGTGCTTCCACAGTTGATTCAGGGGTCGTTTACCCTACTGGCTTCTTTCTTTTTTTTGTTTTGTTTTGGGGCTTTTAGGACAAAGGGGAAGTGGGTTTTGAGCTTTTTGTTAGCTCCTTGGCGGAGCAGCAGAGATTTCTCCATTAACACCAGCGTTCGTCGCAGGATTTCACTACAGGCTGGCGGGGCAGAGCAGTGTAAGGCAGACCAGCTAGAAACAACACATGGTGAAGCACTGACCCATATTGCAATGAGCAGCCTTCCCCAGAAGCATTTTTCAATACCCCAGGGCACCCAGAATTTGCTGACTATTTGATTTGTGCTGCCCCAAATTCCTGACATTGCTTAAGCAAACCACAGGACCAGGAACTAAAAGATTCTGTCTTCCGATCCTTTTTATAAGGCTACTGCCTTTGTTTTCTTAGAGCAAATCAATTTCTTTCCCGCCTCTGTTCTCCTGGTCAGAGGAATGTTAAGTTTAAAGCTCAGCTCACAAGGGGGAGGGATTTGTTCATTTTACAGTATGCTATCCAAATGCTAAGAGTTTAACAAATAGTTGCTGCAAAATGAGCACCCGGATCTCATTTCATTTACAGTGATTCAATTAGCAGTCGTCTAAGCAATTCTGAAAAACTGCTGGGTGTGAATATACTGGCTCTCAGAGATTTGTTGTTCTTAATCCAGATGCAGCCCTGGCAAGCAGAGATGAGCAAAAACAACCCCACACCTAGTCCAGCCAAGGTGAAGGGCGCTGCTCATCCAGTGTTTGGCGGGACGACAGCCTGCATCCATCACCTGAGAGAAGACAAATGCTGCTGTCATCCAATCTCCTGAGCTCCATCCATCACTGCTCAGCCAGGTTGGCTTTTTTTCTTTTATTTTGGGTTAGGGTTTTTTTTGGGGAAAAAAAAATGGATGTTAAAACTAACCTGCCAAACTACCTGACAGGGAGAATTATCAGAAATGGTACACCAAAGAAGACTTTTGATTTGATCCCAGCGGAGCCCTGTGAGTAGTTTTGGTCTCTCCCAGTGGTTGGTCCTTCGAGGCATCACAAAAGCATCCTCTAGCCTACATCCTACAGCCCCTCTGAGCCTGCTGGGAGGTTCTGCAGTGCACAGGCACCTCCACACCGAGCACAGCCTCAAGGCCACCACCTCCATCCCCTGCCTTCAGCTTTACTGCCTTGGGAGAGACTCTGTCTGATTTCCAGAAGATGCTGGCTTGGATATTACCCAGCTAGGAAGGGAGGATTCAAAACAGCTGTAAATGCGTTTCAGAATCAAGGGAAGGGGGAGTCATTTTATCATTTCTTAGGAGCGATCTGGAAAATAACATTCCCCATGTCTGGGAACCAAATTGCCTTAAAAAGGCCCCAGAGCAGAGAACATGTCTTATCTATGTGAAGGGCTATGTAAGTAGAGAGCACTCTGTTATTGTTTTATCAAATATTACTGCCGAGCCACGGCTTGGCTGTCTGGTGGAAATAGGCACCGACTCATTTTGTTACAGCCCTGTTCATCCTGAGTCACGAAGCTTTGACTGAAAGACTCACTGGGTTCAGTTTGTTTTCCTGTTTCTAACCACGCTCTCGGTTCCGGGTCACTCTGCAATGACTCACAGATCTGCCGCATCAGCTTTGGCGTGGCGTTATCTCCAACCAGCCCTCAAACAAAGAGATGGGCGGCTTGTTGGAATACACAACATTTAACAGGCCACTGCACAGACAAACATCTCAAGCTGGATGAGAGGGCGAGGGTTCGAGCAAACACGAAACAAGAACCAGCAGTGGCACCTTTTGCTTTGTTTCCAGATTCCCTTTGCTTTGCTGTGTTTGCGTGCAGTTCTGTCCTGCAAAGCCTGCCTAACATCCAGTTAACATCCATCACCGCCTGTTTACCGACGTGGTTTGCCCTTCAAGTGGCCTTTAGACAAAAGCAGTTGAACTAGACGGGGAAGTCCTGTCATTTCAGGGACTTTGAACACAGTTAGTGCCAAACGACCCATTCCTCTCCATCCTACCTCCTGGGTCCTAGCTTGACTTGCTATTTACTGCACTAAGGTACAGCTCCTCTACAAACAGAGAGAGAGAATATGCATCATACCCCATACAGGCACTTAGTGAACATACAGGAATGGCTTGAGTTAGTCACAGGTCACTACAGAGCAGGCTTGCAGAATTCAGTACAGGAGAAAGGATCCCATGCTTGGCATACACAGCTGCACAGGGATAGACTGTGGGGGTGTAAAGAAAGATATGGTACCAACCCTGCCCCATACAGCTAAGCAGAAGCTGGGAGAGGTGCAGGGAAGGACCAAAGTGGAACCAGCAAAGAGCACCCTGTTCCCTTCCCAGTTTGCTGCCCATCAGGACAGACCCTGGATCAGCAACAGCAGGTTAACTCCAGTGCTGGGTGGGACCCTCACCCGGCTGCTACACCAGGAAAGGCTGGGGAGACCCGGGTAAGGCCTGGCCTGCACCACTTACTAACACTATTAGCAATACCTCTGCTTCACAGAGAAACTTTTACCAATACCAGTCCTCTAACTTGTATTGTTTCCTGCCTGATTTCAGCAAGCTCTGGAAGAGGTTCTGCTGTCAGACTTCCATGCGCTGCCTTTTGCTTGACCTTGTCTAACAAGTCCATTCCCAAGAGTGGCACACAAAAATTTTACTCACCAGGGAAGTTTCACCAGAGGGAAGGCATTAGGACTGCTAGGTTTCACGGAGGCTTTTATTGTCTCATTAAGCTCTCCTTAATGAGAACTTCCTCACCTGCTGCAGTCTCCCTCCCATTTGTTTGCACCCACCATCATGCTTCTGGTACTTTCAAGCCTGTCTCAGCTCCCACTCCTTCCTCCCTCTTTCCTCTCATCTATTCTGAGCCCAGTTTCTATTTCCATGCTCTTATCCAGGTCCCAAGGAGAAAATATCTTCTGCTCTTGAGCTACTCCTGGCCACATCCTCCTTGGCTAGTTTACTCCCTGATATCCCTGCAGCTTCTCCCAGTTCCAGAGTTACCTGCTGTACTTTCTCCTCCAAAGCAAGGCAGTGACAGCTCCTGTTGAGATCCCTGACTTACGTGCTTGCTAAAACAGTGTAGAACTGCCGGGCATAGCAATAATCCACAGCTGTCGAGGACCTGCTGTGTGCTGCAGTTCACCCCAGGCTTTAACTCCTTGAAACTCTTGATACATCTTCGTCTAAGATCCTGTCTTCATTACAGAAGCAGCTATGTCACAAGACCCAGTTACACCATGGCTGTCCCTCAGCATGGTTACAACACCACAGTTATTTTCTCTTGCACTCAAGATATAAGAACATCTTACCATCCTGCTAGACCCTAGTCTGACCAAAACCATAACGCTGACCCAGTGCCACTTTAGACCTGTGACTGAATAAGGACAGGACACAACCGGGCTGCAACTGGATTCTGCCAACTCTCTTTCCAGCACACACAGGTCTGTCATCCCTCACCCAAACTGTCCCCATGGCATAGTGCTTCCCATCCACACCAGCTGGTGAAGTATCACCGTTCCTTGCTACTTTCATTGGAGGGCAGCTCTGGACCACAGCTCCAGCCAGCACAGTTTCTGCACACGGAAGGCACAGCCTGTGGCAAAACCTGTAGCCAAAAATCACCTGCCAAGTCTTCCTGAGCTCTTCACCAAGATGTTTTGGTGATTCCGTATTTACCTTGCCCAACACCAAAGTATTAATGACCTCATCAGACTGCTCACCCTGCTCTGCTAATTCATACCAAACGCTCTGACTATCCAAACTTGCTTATTCTCTCAGCTAAGGCTACCCCGTGCACAGCCTGAACCCCACACGCCCCAATGGCTCTGCCCGACCCAGCCCGTCCCAGTTTGTAGGAGCGGGGCTGTCGGATCGGCCCCTCTGCAGGACCAATGAGGGCCTCACGCCAGCGGGGCAGTGGGGTCAGCACCTTTCTCAATAACTGCAAATACTGCGGGGTTCAGGCTGTTCCTCCCATCCCATGGCATTTGAAAGAGCCTTGAGAGCAAAGCTGCGTCAGAGGGGGACACAGCTGCCAAAAGAGTCGTTCAACCTCTTTGGATTCTTTGCATGCCTTTGGATAAAAATTTTCCTTAGCTTTTTTTCATTCAAGCTTTTCTAGATAAACGCATGACAAACACAAGTGTCCAGAGAGAATGAACAGCCTGCCTCCTAGTTGGGAATGAGGGACTATAACAATTAGCGCTGTGATAATGAGATAGTCTGAACATGAGGGAACTCGATACAATGGGAGATTTATCTTGGAACTGGTCCCTTGGCAGCCTGACCCCCTGTTGATGTCAGCGTGGTTTCTCGTTGCAGAAAGAGTAGGGACCAGACTAGGGGAGTTGGACTAGATGATCTATATGGTCCCTTCCAACTCTAAAAAAAATTCAGTGAAATTCAGTGAAATTCAGACCCAGAATGACAGACCCATCTCTATCTCAAGCTCATCCTGTTGTAACACAGCAATGGCCATTACCATCGATAAAACATTCACTTCCCCCTTTTTTCGCCCAACAGTATTTTGACAAGTATTCTCAGGAATGGCTGTCTGAAAGCTTTCTCAGCCCCTTCCCCATTATGCAGGGAGACGTTCAGCTTTGTAAAAACACACTGTAAAGACTCGTAATAACACGCTGCTTAGAGTGGAAGCAACTTCTGTGTGGGATATTGCAAGAGAGAGGGAGAGAAAGAGAGAGAGAGAGACAAGCTTTGTCTTGGGTCTGGAGTTGAATGGTGTTAACTGGTGAAACAGAGCTGCTATGCAAAAGGCATGCTGGGCTTGGCTGGGATATCAGGGAGGAGGTGGTGCTCTGTGGGTTAGTTACCTACTGGTATTCCAGTGGTAGTTCCTTAGGTCACCCAGACACTCTGCTTCACTTAAATTGTGTTGTCCCATGGCAATCTTTTACCCACTTTGGATGTTCAAATGACCCAGAAAATTGCTTTCTTTCCTACCACAAACCAGGTCAAGACTTCAAATCCTGACCTTCAAGGGTGCTGGGGTGATGCGAGAGGCATGACAGGAGTCCAAGGCCTTGGTCCAACACTCTCGGAGACTCTTGTCACAAGGAATTACGTGGGCTCTGCAAACAGATAAGGAAAACCATAAAGAGCAAACGCCGGTCTGCACAACCTTGACACTGCAATCGATGCCGTAGTTTACCACCAGGAGCAAGTCAATAGCCCCGGAGCTGCGTGCTGCATAGCAAACATTGCAGCTTTGTCTGGGTGACAGACAGCAATCTGTGGCAAAGGGCAAATCTCTCTGTTCGCTCACGCTTGACATATGGATGGTGTCGTTACATTCCCTGTTCTCGGCGGGTTTATGCATGGATTTAAGGTTAAGTACATGCATGCCTGTAGGATCACGACCTTCATTTAATATTGCATGGCCCAGCAGACCCATAATTAATCCCTAACATGTTTAAGTGACAGCTCTCGCTTGGTAGTGTCATCCATGCGGAATAGTGAGGTACACGTAAATTTGTACGTTCAGGCTGGGAGTCAGAGATTTTCCAGCCATTGGAGCAGTGGGGCTCCAAGGCAGGTTTCTGGCAGGATGAACGGGATAAATGGCAGCTCAGGCCGTTTTGCAGGCTAACTGGGCAGGCCAGGAGAGGGAGGTGTGATACACTCACCTGCTCGCTCAGCTGCCTAGGATGGGCTGGGAATGACGGCACCTCAACGCTGCCTGTCCCTTTTACGTGACCAACATTTTCTACTGATGAAAATTAAAGTGACTCAGAGGCTGATCAAGCCTGGGAAGAAACCCCCCACCATCTTCATCCTGGGCAGTTTGCACATGTGAAACTTGACCAGACCCAGCTCAGCCCCACTTGCTCTTCTTTCTACTCCAAACCACTGGTTTTCAAATATACCAAAAGGTCTGAAACCCAACCAGAACTGCAGGCTGGCAGTCAGATCCACAGGGACAGAGTGCCCCAGGCGAGTCCACACACCCAGGTCAAGTCCTGTCTACTTCAGTGATGAGAGTGGCTGCTAATGCCAGTGGTTTGTTTCCAAATTCTGGGTATTTAGTCTTTTTATCTAGTTGTCCTTTTACCAAAGATGAGCATGTTTGGTCAGGTTGGATGAACAAGTGTTTTATCACACAGGCAGCACAACAGGCTGGGTGTGTTTTATGTAAGTTTATTGAGATTTAATATTCATTCAACAACAGTACAAAATTTCAGATCTCCACTACTTAAGGGCCAGAACCACGTCAAACATGACCACAGACAAGCCTTGCTCAAAGACAGTTATGCTGTACCTCAAACCTGAGTAACTGGAGCACAACCAATAATTTGTCCTGCCACATATCTGGGGAGAGAAAAGATGAGTGTCTCACCAGCTATTCCACACCCTATAAAAATACACATAGCCATTTCATTTAACCCTGTTTCTTTGAAAGATGCATGTGTAAGAGTGTCTCTGGATGGATCCCACTGCGCGTTCAAGCCGCTTTTTGTGAATTTTTTTCTCCATGAGCTTTAGGAGCCCGTGCATCAGATTGGAGTGATCCATGGGAAAGGACCTTTGTATTTTCTTTACTGTTTTAATTACAAGGGACTTATGGAGTAGCTCACCCCTCCCTCGTTTTCTCCCCTGGACAGACAAAATGCTGGCACAGCCATACACCCCTGGCACAGCCGTACACCTCCAGCACAGCCGTACACCTCCGGCACAGCCGTACTCCACTGGTGCAGCTGCACCCAATTTTGCTCCCTGGTGGAAGCCCAGAAAAGATGAGCTGCCAGGAAAGTCTGGCAAGTGCAGGGAACAAATTCTCCCCTCGGCTCGCCATGTGGAAATGCACTGCAGGCAGGTGAACCCAACAGAGACGCAAACAGGATTTGTCCCCAAATGCCTCCCCAGGGCATGTACAAGGTGACCTTGGGCTGGGCGGCAGCATGGAGAACACCTGAGAGCTCCCTCCTTGGGAGGCAGGAAGAGACGAAAGTAAAGGAAGCTCTGCCAGCGGAGTCACAAACCCAGCAAATTTTATAAAGGGTCCCCTGTTAAAAACTGGAAGCTGTAACAGATCAGAAGTGCCGAGGCAGCCAAGTCTGACGACTGGCAGCCACCACCCAAGCTGTGGTCACCCTCTCAGCCCATCCAGCCAGCGAGACGTTTTGCCAGGTATGATGGACCATAGGAGATGGAAAAGCTCCAGGGAAACAAGGCAGCCAAGGAAGGGGCACAAGGAGCAAAACATACTTTGACTTTCCCACTCTGCTGCAGCTCCAGATGGTTGTTTAATTTCCGTAGTATATTAAATCATAGTAGGTTTGAGATACCTCCAAAAGGTCAAATCACACTTCGTTAGCACAACCCTTTGCAGCCCCCCATCCTGCGATTATAGCTGTGAAACAAAGGGAAATATCAGAGAAAAGAACTTCCTCCTCCACACCAGGACCCACTCAGATCCTCGGAACCTCTGCTTCCGAAGCAGACCTGGACTTTCGCCTGCTGGTCAGGCTGCCCAGGACCGACTCCTCGCTGAAGGCCCCTTCGAAGGTCGACAGGATGGACTGGCGAAACTTCTCCTTGAAATCCGGCCCCACAAACACGTACAGGATGGGGTTGATGCAGCTGTTGAAGAAAGCGAGGCTGGAAACCAGGGGGATCCCTATGTAAAGGGCCATTTTCATCTCATGACTGGTGGAGTTTTTGGATATTTCCAGCAAGGAGAAGACGTGATAGGGGAAGTAACAGAGGAAAAAAGAGACTGTGACAGCAATGATAATTCTGTATGGTTTGGCAGAGTTGGCTAACTGCCTTCTCTTCAGCTTGACAGCAACGATGCTGTAGCAGATGAGAATGACCGTGAAAGGGATGAGGAACCCGCATAAGAATCGCGTTATGATCATCGCTTTGTGCCGCATCCTCCACAGCCTCCGCGTTGCCTCGGAGGTGTAGTCATCGGAGAGTGCAAAATTATTATAGCAGCTGGTTACGTTCCTGGAACTGACCACAGTGTCCCGAAAGACGAGGTACGGGGAGCTGAGGAGCAGAGCCAGGACCCACGTCCCCAGTGCAATCCTGGTCGCCAGCTCCGGACTCCTGCGGTTGTGAGACCAGACGGGAAAGGCCACAGAAACGCAGCGGTCCATGCTGATGACCGTCAGGAGGAAGACGCTGGCGAACATGTTGAGGAACGCGATGGTGCTGTTCAGCTTGCACAGGAGCTTCCCAAACGGCCAGTGGAAGCCCAGGGCGGTGTAGGCGATGCTGAGGGGCAGGAAAAAGGTGAAGATGAAGTCAGCAATGGCAAGGTTGAGGAACCAGATGGAATTCACCGTCTTCTTCATCTTGAAGCCTGCAATCCAGATGACCAGGCCATTCCCTGTCACCCCCAACAAACAGGCAATGCTGTACACCACCATGGAGAGGACGTGCATGCTCTTCTGGAGGCTGGAGTAGTGGTCGTGGGCAGTGCCGTTCTCAGACTGCACGGTGGGGAAACTGGTGGAGAAGGGCCACGGGGAAGAAGAGACGCTCTCCATCACCAGCAAGCTGGAGTCTTGAAATCCTAACAGCACACCCCGCGGTGACCTGCAGCTCCTGCGGCTCAGGGGAGGTGAAAATCTTTGCTAGCAGCTGTACACAAAACGTGGATGCAAAGCCAGATTATATTAATTAATATACAATTAATATAAAGTCCTTCTCCTGCAGCATCTGCATGTCACAGAAACCACCGCAACCAGAGAAACCACCCCGGGTTTTGCTGCTGGTGTGGGCGCTGTCAGAACACCACATCCCTGACCGGCCTACAACAGCGATCCGAGGTGGACCAGCAGCAGAACCACGGGAACCCAGATCCCACAGCTGTGACGGGTCCTCTTCGGATGACCAACCACACGTTAAAAGAAGCCAAAACCATCTAGACCGATAAAGATTAACTTAAAAGATGGTTCGACAAGTACCTTCCAGGGCCGAACGGTGCCCGAGGTGTGTTCCGGTGTAACCCTCAGCCCGTTACCCACCACCCACGACCCACCTCGACCCGCTCCCCGCCTCGCCCCGGTGCCGGCAGGACTCACCGCCGGCAGGACTCTCCCTCGCCGCTCTGGCCGACCCCCTGAGAGACGCTGCTCTTCTCCCGTGAGTGACTCACGCCGCCTCGTTCCATTTTCCCCTTGGCTCGGGATCACGAGGAATTTAGTGGGATCCCTTATTCCCTAATCTTGTTCCTTAATCTGCAGGGCGTTGGATTTAACCCCTGAGGCCCCAGCGGTCACCGTGCCGCCGCCTGGCACGCCTGCTCCCCTGGAGACATGGCTTCGGCCGCCCTGGGGAGTGATTGGAAGCGCTTCCAGCCGGGTGGCCGGGGGGCTCCTCTCCTCCGGAGAGAATCCCCCCCTGGATGGTGGGGGTGCTGGGAACACCCCAGGGCTGGGGGAGAGGACCCCTGGGGAGCAGGGCGGGGTGACAGCAGGGTGATGGCAGAGGAGGGGTGAGGGCAGCATGGTGACAGCGGAGGAGGGGTGACGACAAAGGAGGGGTGACGGCAGAGGGGTGACGGCAGAGGAGGGGTGACGGCAGAAGAGGGGTGACGGCAGCGGAGCCCCCGCCCAGCCTCCCCGGCCAAGGTCACCCGCGCCCCGGTCGCCACGTGCTGGCAGCGCCGCCGGCCCCGCCCCGGCGCGGGCCAATAGAGGTGCGGGGAGGGGAAAGAGCACGGCGCTGATTGGACCAGGCACTCGGAGCGTGTTCCCCGCCGCCGGCCTACCGAGGCGCTGATTGGGCGGTGCGTGGAGGGGTGTGTCTGAGCAGTCTATGCTAGGCGCGCGGGCTTCCGCGCGGTGGCGGAGCGGGACCAGGACCGGGACTCGGTGCGGCGGGTGAGTAGGGGCCGTGCGGGTCGGGGGAGGTCCGGGCAGGAGATGCTGCGGGGCGAGAGTCGGGCAAGCAGCGCTATTCCCCACCACCAGTGTCAGGGGAGGAGGAGCGCGACAGCGGGAGCCTCTCAGGGATGCGGGAGGCGATGGAGCCTGTGTGTGTGTGTGTTTGTGTGTGTGTGCGCGCGTGTGTGCGTGCAGAGCCGGGATATAGGGGTGTGAGGGGGACAGTGTGCAAAGCCAGGTGAGGATGGAGCCTCAGGACTGGGGTTCATCCCTACAGCAGGTGAACTGCCAGGTTGTCCCACCACAAGGGTGGAAATGGGAGTCTCATCTTGGGCAGGGAACAGGGTGCTCTCTCCCCCCTTAACCCTTCTGCAGGTCTGTGAAAGCGCTGGGTGCAAGCACCACTGCCACCCACACAAGGGGGACACGCCGGACCCAGCTGTCCTGCCCAAAGCCAGAGCGCTGCACCCTGCCCTTTCTCTATCCCAGTCCAGCTTTTCTGACAGTGGGGTTTCCCTCCCTGCCAGTGAAGCCCCGGGCTCAGGGAGGAGAGCAGCCGGATGTCCCTGCTCAGCAAAGGCAGCGCGCAGCAGGCCTGCGCTGAATGGACTTCAGCATCTTGGCACAAGCAAACCAAGTGCGATTGCTTAATAACCTGCTCACGGCCCTTTGCTGGCCTTGCAGGGTTAATGGGTAAAAAGATGCATTGTTTTCAGCCAAGGCAGAAGCTGGGCTGTCACGCCTGCCCAGGAGCTTGTGCTCTGCATTATAATGCAAGCAGCAGTTGCATGGATGGGGCCAGAGGGCTGCTGCCAGGCCTGGGCATCACACGTGCTGTGGAGTCGAGCTGAGGCAAAACTGCTGCCTATCGGGGCCCTGATCCACAAGCCATGCTTGCTTCAATTAAGGTTTGGGGCAGGACTCCAACCTGCTGGTACTTTGCCCTCATGGCTACACACCTCATGGCTATGCACAAGGGAAAGCAGCCGAGAGGTCTAAGCTTGCTGGTGTATGCAACTCACATTAAAATTGAGATCTTGTGGGTACGAACACTTCACTGAAATTAAACAGCAGTTTTAATGAGACACCCTTGTGTCCATGAAGGCATTTGCTAGCATTTCCTAGAAGCCTAAGACTCACGGATACATGGGAGTGAGAAGGAAAGACATTGCTCGTGTTGCTGATGCAGTTTGGTTCATGTGCAGGTTCACCACATCCAAGTATCTGCCAGGCACTGCAGAGCTGGGTTGGGGGAGCCCAGGCAGGGCAGTGATGGGAGACTGCCAGAAATGATCAAAGAACTATAATTAATGAACTGGTCTTAGTCAGTGGGGAAAACCTGAGAGCTGTTGGTATTTTCCTCACCTAGTGGGCCCCAGTCCGTGGCTGGTCCCTGTTTCCAGGGAAGACATGGGATAGGAGCAGGCAGGGTGTAGAGAGGCACCCAGCCCCGCTGCCATCCCGCAAACTCCCTTCTCTGCTGGCAGGTGACATTGGACCCAGCAGGAGGATGGCAAACTCAGTGCAGGGTGACGGGGCCCTCCCCAGTGCAGAGCTCTGGGCCTCCCACAACAAGATGGTAATGGAGCCTCTCGACAGCAACGACCCGGAGGTGAGACCCCCTTCCTGGCCCCAGCCCAGCAGCTACGGGGATGCTGACCTCCTTGAGCTAGGGATGTGGCAGGGAGATAGCCCAAGGCTGAGCTTGTGAGGTCCATCCATGCTCCATGCCCTCTCTGCCTGCAGCAAGAGGTGGAGAGGGAGGGCGTCTTCCAAGCGTGTGCCCATAACACGGTCATAACTTTGCATCTATTGTTCATACCCCTCTGCTTGAAGCTCTACTGCCCACACCAGAGAAGCTGGCCCATGAGGCCACGTGGCAGTTGCTTTTCACTCCAGCCCAAATGACAGCTGAGTTATCTGGCAGCTTTCTGCCAGGTAGAAACCCAAAACCTGTGACTAGACATGAACATATGAACAGTTTGGGGTCAGCTGCACAAAGAAGGGATCTCTCTCCCTTCTCTACCACCTTTCCAGACCCCTGTCCGTGCCCTATCCCCTCTGAGGGTGCATCCCCTACCATAGAGCATCCATGTCTCCATGCAGAACCGGCACGGGTGAAGCTGTTTCTTTTCCCTCCCAAAGGTATACAGCATCATCAAGAAGGAGAAGCAGAGGCAGAGGCTGGGGCTGGAGTTAATTGCATCGGAGAACTTTGCGAGCCGAGCAGTCCTGGAAGCCCTGGGATCCTGCATGAACAACAAATACTCTGAGGGCTACCCAGGACAGAGGTACAGGGCTGGGGCTGAGTCCTACCCAACCTTGCAGGGAGTGCGGAGGAACCACCCACACTGCCAGACCTTACCTCTGGAGAGGAAGCAATGTCCTGGTGCTGGCAGCCAAGGTCCTCCAGGGCAGGATCCGACCTTCTCAGCTTCTATCCTTGGCCACATATGGGACAATCTCAGCAGGGTCACATCTGTTGCAGCTGCTGTCCTGGTGGCTGCCGCAAACATGGCATCACCCCAGCTTCTCCCCAGCTTGGTCACAGGGACTGTTCTCGGAGTAATGAGTTTGGTTTGAACCCCTGCCCTGTCGTTTACCGGCAGGTACTATGGTGGGACGGAGTTCGTAGACGAGTTGGAAAGGCTGTGCCAGAAGCGAGCCCTGCAGGCATACCAGCTTGATCCCCAGAAGTGGGGCGTCAATGTCCAGCCCTACTCAGGTAACGGGGTGCTCAGGAGAGCCAGGCCATCTGCCTGGCCTCTGTGCATCCCAGCACCCATAACCGGCCCACTGTGGTCTTGCTGCAGGGTCACCCGCAAACTTTGCGGTGTACACAGCCCTGGTGGAGCCCCACGGCAGGATCATGGGGCTGGACCTGCCTGACGGGGGCCACCTCACCCATGGATTCATGACGGACAAGAAGAAGATCTCTGCCACCTCTGTCTTCTTTGAGTCCATGCCCTACAAGGTAGAGACCTGCTCCAGCCAGAGCCATCATGTGGTCATCATGTTGGTGCCTCTTAAAGTTAAAAGTACCGGCAATCCGGCTCCCGGCATCCTCACCTGCAGGATGGCACTGCGGCTGATCTTCACCCACGCCAAGGTGGCTGAATCCTCTTCCTCTCCCAGGTCAACCCCAAGACCGGTTACATCAACTATGACCAGCTGGAGGAGAACGCCCGCCTCTTCCACCCCAAGCTGATCATAGCAGGTAAGGATCAAACTCTTACCAACCTTCCTGGGTTGTGGTGGCTCCCTGAAGCCAGTAGCACCCTGGTAAGCCCATGGGCACTGCAGTGGCAGGAGACCTCAAACACATCCACACTGGCAAAGCTTGTGTGCTGTCCCCAGCTGGGCTGTGCCCGTCACAGGACTGGACCTGGGTCTGTCCCAAGGTCCTTGAGCATCTGCTCCTGTCCCCTCCACGTGCCATCTCCCTGCAGGTGTCAGCTGCTACTCACGCAATCTGGACTATGCCCGCATGCGGAAGATCGCCGACGCCAACGGTGCCTATCTCATGGCTGACATGGCCCACATCAGCGGGCTGGTGGCTGCCGGTGTGGTGCCCTCCCCCTTTGACCACTGCGACGTCGTCTCCACCACCACCCACAAGACCTTGCGGGGCTGCAGGGCTGGCATGATCTTCTACCGCAAAGGTGCCTGACTTAGCCAGGGAGCCAGGAGAAACACTCCCCCCAGGATGGGAGGCTGCAAGTTAAAGCTCCTTCCTGCTCTAGCTGGGAAGGAGGGAGGGCAGGAAGGTCTGAGGCCTCCTGGGAGCATCTGGAGAACTTCCCAGGGCCAACTGTGACCCAGATTTGAAAAGGAACAATTAGCATCCCTGAGAGGCCAGGGGCTGAAAGCAGCTCATGGGAGAAAGGAGGCTGAAGCTGCCTCATGAGTGACCCTACCCTTCCCTCCCACAGGCACCCGCAGCGTGGACCCCAAAACGGGCAAGGAAACACTGTACAACCTGGAGAGCCTCATCAACCAGGCGGTCTTCCCTGGGCTGCAGGGAGGCCCACACAACCACGCCATTGCAGGTACACGTCCAGGCTGGTGGCCAGCTCCAGGATGGCAAAGGGAGCCAGCAAAGGTGTTCTGGCTGAGTCTGACCCCCAGAAGCAGTGAAGGGGGCTCCATGTGCCACAAGGGTCTTGCAACCTGGAGATAACATGGCAAAGAGCAGCCAGCTTGATCCAGCACTGCTTGAGAAGCAACCAGGCTTGTCCCGTCCTGCCTTTTGCCTCATGGCACTACCACCAGCCTGGTTAGGGGAAGGGACTGTCTGTCAGTTTGCTCAGCTTCCAGGATGATTTCTGCTGGCGGTGCCACATCCCCAGCAATTCTCCTGGTGGGAGCCCCCAGAAACTCACCCTGGTCTGCCTTCCTCCCCAGGGATCGCCGTGGCGCTGCGGCAGGCCATGACGCCCGAGTTCAAGGCTTACCAGCAGCAGGTGGTCGCAAACTGCAAGGCACTCTCAACGGCGCTGATGGAGCTGGGCTACGACATCGTCACTGGTGAGGACAGGTCTTGGCTGTGGGATGGGGCTGATCCCTGGGGTCCCAGCCAGGCCATGAGGGCAGCAAGGGCAAGGCTCTGCCACCACAGTTCCTCAGGACATCCACAAAACTATTATGAGGCAGCCCTCCCTTCCCAATGGCAGGTCCCCTTCTGCCCCCAAAACTAGGAATAGGCCCTGGTGCAATCCCAAGCTTTTTTTGCTGAAGTCCTGCGCAGGAGCAGCATTTACCCCGATCCCACGTCCTTCACCAAACCCCTCTCTTCACAGGGGGCTCTGACAACCACCTGATTCTCCTGGACCTGCGCAGCAGAGGCACGGATGGTGGCAGGGCTGAGAGAGTGCTGGAGATCTGCTCCATCGCCTGCAACAAGAACACATGCCCCGGTGAGAGATCCCACAAGCTCTGCTGTGTCCTGCCCCACATGCAGGGCATCTCCCGTGGCCTGTACAGAGCTCCTGCACGGCTCCCAGCTCCTGGTTCACCCCAGGCACTGGGAACCACACCAAGTTCCCACACGTGGCAGTTTTGATACCTGGTTTGGTCATGCGTGACTTGTTCTGGTGCAGGTGATGTCAGCGCCCTGCGCCCCAGTGGCCTGCGGTTCGGGACACCGGCTCTCACCTCCCGTGGCTTCCGACAGGATGACTTCCGCATGGTGGCTCGGTACATCCACAGAGGTGAGGCTGGGGGGTGCGTGTGGGGCCCAGCCTCAGCTCCAGCAGCAGCCTGGGGCCAGGGTAGGTCCTCCAGGCGAGGAGGCACAAGCTGAGAGGCTTCCCCAGCAGCTGGCGAGGGAGCACACACACACAAGTGAGGAGGAACTGTCCCACCTGCACATCTGTATGTGGGAGAGGACATCTGGCCACAGCTGGGACCAGCCAAACCCTCCCCACTGCACTAGCAGCAGGTTAAAAGCCTGGATTAAAACCCAGCCTAGTTCCAGTTGTCCTCAGGGGTCCCACACTAGTTTCCTGGGACAGCAAGTCCCTCACAGCCCTGCTCCTACCCTCCTATGTCTCGGGGAGCAGCCCCAGCGCTGCTGTGGGATGTTGCGGGGCTAAACCCACAGCGCAGCCTCGCAGGCTCCCCGCGGCAGGGCTGGGAGAGGTGCGGGATGCGGCAGCTGCCAGCTGCGGGCACTGGCAGAGGTGCTGCAGCCACCAGGGGTGACCACCACATCTCCCATCCTGGCAGGGATCGAGCTGACGCTGCGCGTGCAGAAGGACATGAGCCCCAAGGCCACGCTGAAGGAATTCAAGGAGAAACTGGAAGAGGAGAAGTACCGGGGGGAGCTGAAGGCCCTGAAGGAAGAGGTGGAGGCCTTTGCAGCGACCTTCCCGCTCCCGGGGCTGCCTGTCCTGTAAGGGGAGGTGCTTGTGCCCGCTCCCCGAGCCATGAAGTACCCAGGATCGTGGCACACTCGCACCTCCAGCCCGAGACCAACGCCCCAGTGCCTTCTCCCAGCACCTCCCCGCTGGCCCTGGCTGTGGTGCTCACCTCTTACCTCTCCCTTCCCATTTGGGGCACAGGACCCCCTGAGCACGCCCCCTCCGTGAGGAAACCAGCCCCTTCACCACTCGGTGTCACAACTGGCACCGAAGCACCAGGGAACCCTCAGCCTCAGGGCCAGGCTGGGGTTTGATCCAGCTCTGGCTGTGGCAGCAGCAGATGAGGTTTAAGCAGCCCTGCCCATGGTCACCCCAACACCCCTTCCCACAGCATCGTGAGGGACCTGGAGGTCCCACCCCCCGTGGCCAGGCACGCTGTGAGACTTCACAGTCGCTAAAAGCCTCCCTGGATTCTGCCTCAAGAATTTCCTTTTTGTACCTTCCAGCTTCCACAGGCTTTGAAAAGGCCCAGCCTTGTCCCAAACCCACGGAGAGCAGCCCTCTCGGGATCACCATCCCGTCCTACCCAGCCTCTCCGGAATTTTCTCAGACCTCTGAGTACAAAGCTTAGGTAGAACCATTTTTTAATAAGCACGGTAAAATTAAGAATTTAACCACAATGTATGACAAGAATTATAAGCTTTAAAAAATACAACCAATTTTTTTTTTTTTTTTGTATTTCAAAAATATCTGAACCCAAATAAATAATTTTTTTTTTTTTTTTTTTTAAAAGTACAATTCTCAGACTAGTCATTTGGTGTTAACATCTGTTAAACTCTTGTGCAGTAACACTTACGGCACGACACTAAGACATGCTTCTTGGGTTTCTCCCGGTCACACTCGCCCTAACTACTGACGCAAGCATTCGGCACGCACAGGCACACACACGGAACTCAACATGCAGTAATAGGATACAGTGCTTTAAAATAAGATGAGAATCCATCGCAGCCTCCTCGCAGCCCTCAGAGGCAGCTCTGAGCCCAGCCCCGGCGGCCAGCGGGGCCGGGTACCCTGTGTTTCTGCCTTCCAGTTAAAAAGTGTCTCGGGGACGGGTGGGTTTGTCACCCCTCCAGTATCGGGGTACTGGTGCTCTGGCGTTGTGCTCCTGGGGCACCGCGTGGAGCTCCAGCTCGGGCAGCTCGCCGTACTTCCCACCCCACCTCACCACAGGAGCCTTCTCACTGCGCTGCCACAAGCCCCAGCTCCCGCCCAGCTCTCCGAGATGCTGAACTGGCAGCGTCGTCACCAAACCGGGGGGCTCAGCGCCCCCCACGCTCGGTGAAAACCAAAGAACAGGCCTGGGGGCACAGAGCCATCGGCTCCCCCTTCCCCTCAGCACCTCTCCCACCCCTGACCACCGGTGAATATTGCTAGAGTAGAGGCAGTACTTCCCTAGGCAAGGCAAGACAGCTTCGGAGCTGCTTGGAAGTGATTGCTACTGGATGAAAGTAAATCCGAGCACTATTCTCTGAGAAACGAGACCTGTGTAGGGTTAATATCACCTACTCCTATGGCTGACCCTCCTCGGGGTGGTCGGGATCGGGAAGCGCCGGGCTATTGCAGCGTAGAGCAGGGGCTGGCGGTTCGTCTCCCAGCGCAGGAGAGCGGAGGAGGAAGAAAAGGGAGACGGCCAGGGGAGACCTTCGCTCTGATGAATTCTCCGTCAGGCTTTAATGCCTCCTCTCCCCGACAGTCAGAGACAGAGAGAGAAGGGAACCGGTGCCACGGTGCGGGAGGTGGGGACGTGCTGGCAGCGCTCACGGAAGCAGGTGACGGCCACGCACAGCACCGCCGGCTCCGGTGCGGGAGGGCTGGGGCGAGTATTGCACTGTGGCTGCGAGGAACCTGCCCTGCTCCCGGTGGAAAGGGATGGCTGGACGGCGGCGCTCGGGCGGCGCGGTGCGAGGCGACGGACACACATGCCAGGGTTGGTTGCGGGAGCCGTTAGTGCGAAGATCGTAACTTGCTGTAAGTCTGCCAATATCAGAAACTAGTGAGGTAACACAGTGAAGATGAGGAAGAAAGTCTTAAAGTGCCGATATAGGGATCTTTACTGTACAGATGCAGATCAGACAGAGAAATTATTGAGCGAAGAGAAGTTTAGCTCCCGAATCGTCAGCTCCACTCAGACTCCCCTCTAAATTCTGCCGCCGTTATGGGTGCCACAAGCAGCGAGGGCAGGCTGGGCACCGGCTGCACCAAGATGTCACAGCCCGATGTCATTACCCCTTTCCTGCAGTCCGAGCTCAGAGGTGACCTTGCAATGACTTTCGGAGGACGAGTACTCCAAGGTGCGTTTCCCCACAGCTCCTGCTTAATCACCGAGTGGCAGATAGTGTAGAGCTCCCGTTGGGAAAGAGGTGAGGGTCCCAGCCAAGCCCCCAGGGCATCCTCCCAAATCAGAGCTGCTCTGTGGCAAAGATGAGGCAGGTCAGACAGGTGGTAGTGCAAGTATTGCTCAACACAGCCTGGAACATCAGATACTGCAGGTTTGATAGAGGGATCGACGAGAAGCGAGTTATTTATCCATTTATGAACGCAGCTGAAGGCCACAGGTAGAGACTGCTGTGACTAAGAGATTGGCCAACACTCATCGTGGGTCCTGCTCCACCGCTCTGCGCTGTCAGCCCGGAGGAAGACGTGAGTGAGTCAGCAGGAAAAAAGTCTGTCCCTCCCTCCTCAAACCCAAACAGCATCAGGTTGTTTTCCAGCAGGAAACAAGTTCCTGCACCGAGCATTCCTCCAGAGCCACGGGTCAGGCAGGACGCAGGGAGCTTCGCTCTGCCTGGTGTCGCCTGCATTACTCCTTCACCGAGGTGCCTCGTCCTCCGGGGAATCTCGCCTCAGCTGTAGAGTGGAAGCCATTCAGGTGCACACACATCGACAAGGGGACACCTCATCACTTCAGAAAACGGGCGTTTTCGATGGACGCCGAAGTCTTTCACCAGCAGGCCCAGTTCACATGCGACAGGAGGGCACAGTTAGGAAAGGAAAAAGCCTTTACAGGCGTGCAGCCCCGCGCACAGGCACACCACACACCTTCAGCGAAGGCGACGCCACGCTGCTTCCCAACTGCGACCTGAAAACACCATCACGAGCAACCCCTGACCTCAGAAATCCCTCTGGAGACTACCAGGAGCTCAGCAGGCCCAGCTGAGCTGGCCCCACTGCCAGCCACCAGAAGCAACACTGACATTTAAAATGGCCTTTCTGCCCTCTTGGTTTACGCCTCCCGCAATACCCCAGAGAGCCCTTTCCAGGCAGTGGTACCGAAGCGTAGATGCTGGTGCCAGACGAGAGCCTCCCCAGGGAGCCTCCTCGCCTTCGGGACACAGGTTTCGGAGCAGTGTGGTTCTCGCAGCAAGTTTCAGGGGGGTCTCAGCCACGCTGACGAACCCCAGTCCCCACACAGAACCTTCCCCAGGCACAGAAGGAACGTCGCATTCATCTCCAGCACCACCTCACACCAGCACAATAAACAGAGATTTAAAAAAAGCCCAAACCAAACAACGCTTCAGCTCATCTTGTAATAATCAGAAGAGTGATAAAAAGAAATAAAACCAAGGCTATCTTTCCCAGCAAGGTTTTTCTTGCTTAGAAGTACCACGGGGGCTGCTACTGCCACACAGCACCGGGCAGAGCAGCCGGGGCCCGGTGGCCAAGGAGCAGCATCTCCTATGAGACTCCGGAGGGAAGCGCTGTGCCCGAGCACAAAGCTTTTGGCACTAACAGGAACAATCTGGGAGTGTCACCACGCCAGCGGCACAACCTTTATGGCACAGGCAGCAGCGTAGAAACTTTGAAAGGAAAACTCTTCGGCATCCAGGCTCAGATTGTGGCAGTTCTGCCCCGTCCAGAGCTACCCAGGGGTGCCCCGGGAGAGGTAGTCGAGACACGACAAAGGCTCAGCCAGAAGCAGCATGCAGTGACGCTGACCCTGCTTTACTGCAAAGCACAAAAGTCAACTACCCAACAAAAAAAAAACAAAAAACAAACCAAAACCAAAACAACTGAATTATTATGGATACAACATGGAATCCAGTACATTCATCCCCGATCTCTCCTGAGCGCTAGTAACCCCCCAGCCCGGCAGCCTGCTCCAACGCCTTGCTGTCTCACAGCGTAACTTCAGCTGAATTGCACTGTTCGTTTCCCCATGACAAAAAGCACCCAAAAATGAGGGTCCTCTCCACTCTGTTCAGTTCCCCTCGCTCCATAAAAGGCCACCCTCGACCTCACGTGATTTGAGGATTCCCAGTCTCCCTCCCACCCTTCTCGAAGGCCGCTCATTCGGATGTGACAAATTAACAAGGCACAGTGCTCTACATTCACAGCAGGGGGTGGGCCATGGTGCTCGCCGGCGTTAAGGAGTCCTTCCACGTTCCAGATTTTAACAAAGCTGAGAGAAACCAGCAAACGCTTTTTGGAGAGAAGCACACGTGCCTCCACTGCTCTCCCACCCGCCTGGGGACAACCCATCCTGGAAAGCCCCAGGCAACACAGAAAAATGCAGGAAGGGTCACCATCCACTACCACTGCGCACAGATGGGTAACTGCAAGCTGCCACCCTGCCAGGGAGCTTCTGAGCTACACTCACACGAGACACTGGTGGGTTAAAAAACTTCATCTGGCCTTTACATCTCCCCTCTGGTCTCAGCCCTGGCTCCAGGGAAGGGACCAACAGCATTTAGGGCTCTGACAGAAGCGTGTGGAGCACTGTGTTATTGTGGGGGCTGCACACTAGTAAGTATTGATCCCCAAGACAGCCCAACTCTCTCCCCATGCCATAATCCCCCTGGGATGCTGCCATGATATGCTTTACAAATTTACAGTGCCCCTTCTAACATTTAAAAACAGAGTGCCCAGTGTTTTATGTGATGGAACATCTATGTTCTTGGCTACAGGGAACCGCACAGAAATCCGGCCCCTCAGACACTGATTTTTGTGGAGCAGAGACAAAACGCATCGGCTTCTTCGCCCCTTCCCGACGTATGAGAGCTACTGCAGACAGCATCAATGTCAAGCACGGATGAGCTTTGTCAGACTCTGAGTACGCAGGCAGACAGCCCACACGCCAGGCTAGATTTTGTACAAAAAGCTGGGGACATAGTCAAATCTGAGCAGAGGGTTCACCCCCTGGCCGGGTTCCTGAATGTACTGCAGCTTCAGCAGCTCAGCTAAATACTGCACGATTTTGACATCTTCATTGGCAAGGCCCAGCTGGAGCTTCAGAAAGTTCATCCTGCGATTCACCACGGACTCTTCCGGTTCCCTTTCACTGATGGGAAGGTGCAAATGATGGCAGAAGGTGAAGAGGAAGGCTTTTGAACACAGCTGGGTGAGGATACTTTGGACGTGCATATAGTAGGTGCTTCCTCGTTTGATCTGCGTGCGGTGGTCTGCCAGCCGGGACACCAAGCTGCCTTTGTAAAGCGGGCAGCGGAGAGTCTTACTGTCGGCGTCCAGAATGCTGACATACCGGCTGTATCGGCTCAGGGCGTGCAGCACGTTCACCCCGGCAGGCGACACCGTCCTGAAACAGCAAGGAGAGAGGTGAGGGCTGGAGGGGACCAGACAGTTAAGCAGCAGACTGTGTCCGTGCCCCTGTATCACACGTACTTTCCCTGTAGTTGACGAGCTGGTACAAGAGCCTCTGTGGGCAAACAAAGCCTGGCATGGAAGAGAATGGCTAAATAGTCTCTCCAGCCTGCCAGATCCAAAAAAATCCACAATCCCCTGGATCCCCACACGCACCGATCTGCTCCATCTGTGCACTACTTCACAAATCACTGTGCTGCAGGGCAGCTTCCTCCCTCGGTGACACACAGAGGGAGTGACAGGACATCTTTGGTGAACAGAAGCAACCCCTGCAGCAGCTGGTGGCTTCTGGATGTGACAAGAAGAACCCAGAAACTCAAACTAGACCCCCCTTGCCAAGAGCTCCACTTTCCCCCCATATCGCTGTTTTGGGAGGGAGCTGCCCTGAGGTGCTCAAAGCCCTGAGCAGAGCAAACCCTTCTGCCCCTCCTTTAAAAAGGGAACCATTCTTAAACCAGAATATTCCCTACATGAGCCTGGACATTTTTCACTCAGCTGCAAATCCACAGCACATTCACAACACACAATTAACCAACAAGCCTAAATTAATGTTATTTAAATGCAAATTACAAGCCTACGCAAACTCTACCTTCTGCTCCTCGGTTCTGCGTGGTTAAAGTCGCTCGGTTGAGATACAGCTCCCACCCTCAAACCAGGAGCCCCAGCTGCTGGTGTCAGGGCTGCCCCAGTGCCCAGGCAGCGTCTGGCCGTAGGAGACACAGCACCCTTAGTAGGATAATTAATTTATCCTCTAAACTCCTTCCCAAAGCCCTTGTACAAATGGTTTGCTGAGAGCACCCACATTAAACTCAACACTTAATTAACATTCCGCGGAGGAGAACTTACATGACTGACACGTTACAAGCAGTTCTTAAAAAAAAAAAAAAAAAAAAGACTTCTGTTTATAAAATTTGCCTCTAACCACAAACATTGAGCAAGGAGTAAACACTCGGAGCTTTTAAAAGCCTCACCGACAGACAGAGAAGTCTGGGAGCAGCTGTTGGCGGAGCCGTCATCCTGCCTCACGAGCACAGAAATAAACTCACAGCTTCGGATAATTTCATCATCCACAAACCCAGCAACACAATACCCAGCAGCCCAAAAACAACAGTTCTGTATTTTGATTTTCATGCTGCTCAGAAACACTTTCAGGAGCTCTTCCAGCTCGCCTCTAAGCAATGGGCTGCCACTCTGACTCATGTTTTCCATGTTGGTGACAGCAACAGCCATTCCCTGTCATACCTGAACCCAAAGCGCCCAACACATCCTGGTAACACACAAAGAAAATCCTTCTCATAACAGCATCAAAGGCAGGGCCAAAATCTTGAGAGCTGAGCAAGCGCTATTTGCTAATATAAACTATGAAGCCACATTTCAGGACCGTGTGTCACCAAAGGGGTGCTTGCTTTTGTGACGGTCCTCACCCTGAGCCGAAGTCTCCTTTGCATCTGAAATGTAATTCCGACACCACAGCCTGCTGAGCTCCGCAGACCCTTTTTCCTGCACTACGGCTGGTTATGAATAAGTCTCTGTCCGTCTGCACCCTCCTCTGCAGGCTCCGTGCCTCCACCCTTCCCCGCAACACCCGGCGGGCACTCCCTCCCCAACACAGCCCAAGGTGCTGGCACTCCAATTTCTGACCTATCTATCTCATCCACAGTGCATCAACTCTTCATTAGGGTCCACAACAAAAAAAAACCTTCCCCATATGAAAGCATGCATTTAAAAACCAAATTTCTAGCTACAAATGTTGGAAGAGTTTTGGCACGAAACGGGGGAAAGCACACAAGGAACTCCAGGAGCACTCTTATCAAATCACAGGTGACTTGGGTGTTTGTTCTCCACTTTTCCAGGCTGAGACCTTAACGAGTGGCCAAATAACTAGTATAAGCCAGGCAGGAAGCGCCCAGCAAATGTTTTAAATATTAACTCTCAAGTGAGGCTAGATATAAAGAGACAGACAAATCTACCAGCCTTCCACAAATACATCCCCTAAGCAGAAATTCATTAGACAGAGACCTTCCCCTTCCTCCCATTCCCCTCTGAAATTCCTGCTTAGGAGAAGAAGTTTTTATCGTACATCTCGACCCCAATAAGCAAACAGATCCTCGATTTACCTCTGGAGCCCGATCAGCTTCCACTTCTGGAAATCCACGACGTGGAGAGGGGAAGTGACCCAGTGCTTCACAGGCTTGGCGTAAAGGCCGCAGTTGGGCACGAAGATGGAAAGCGCCGTCACAAGCTTCTTGACTATCGCTTCCTCTTCACCCAGCACGATCAGGGTCCTCCCGCTGAGCAGGGAGTAGATGGCGGGGTGAGCGAAGGGGTATTGCCTGATGAACCGCAGGGCGTTTTGGCCAGCCTTTTTTTTGTGCCTTTCACTCGCCTGGCAGGCGGGGTGAGCGGGAGAAGGGGTCCTGTCGGAGCAGGTGGAGGCAGCGCTGCTGATATAGCTCGTGGAGTCCGAGCACTCATCCAGGCTGCTCTTACTGACCTCCCTGCTGCCCGTCAGGTAGCGTGAGTCAAGCTCGTAAGGAAGGAGCCCCCCTGAGATGCTGTCGTGGGAGGGGAAGCCCCCGAAGCTCCCACGCAGCCCCGGCTCGACCTGCCGGTATGGCTGCGGGGGGATCCTGACCACCCCATCTTCGTCGCAGGGCTTCTGTCCCAGGTCAGGCAGGGGCTCGAGGAAGCTGGGACTCTCCTTCCCGATACAACAGGCAGAATCAACCTGCATTAAGTTTTCCTGTTTTGAAATGTCTTCCTGCTCGTCGGCGTCGTCCGGGTTTAGTTTGGGGGTGAAACGAAGACCTCCCTCTTCATCATCCAAGTAAGGTTCCTCGTTAATGGCACTTGGGTAGCTCGCTTTAAAATCTTCTGGGATGAGTGCCTCAGAGGGACACGTGCTGAGAACCTCGATGCTGTCCTCGCTGACGGTCCGCCGGCTGCCCACCTTGCTCCTGCCTGCCTGGGGACTGGGGCTGACGGGGAGACTGGTCTGGCTCTCCGATTTCGTCAAGCCAGATGCAGACTTCTCCGTTCCAAGAACCTCGATGCTCTCACCACTGCTGATGCTGCCTTTAATATCTGCATCGAGATAGTCCAGGTTCTCCTGGTGTTCGAACGTGACGGACTCGGCCATTTTGGGTTCTTGGGAGTCCTCAATTTCCTGTTCCATCTTGATGGGCACGGACTCCACACTGGACTTGTAAGATCCCAGGTTGATAACCACTTTAGGAGCGGGGGACTCTTCTAAGCACTTTCTATTGACGGCATCTTGACTGAGCCCCTGGCAGCCTCTGTACTGTTTTTCAGGTGGTTTTTCATCCAGAAAAGACAGGTCCTCAAAGAGGAAGTTAGTTACGCTTTGTTGCTTTAAGAGCGCCCTGCTGATCTGGTCTGTCAGGAGGTAGCACACGTCACCTCTGAAAGTCCTCTCGATCTGATGCAACTGGTCAAGGGTTTGGGTGAAAAAATAAATATCGCAGAGTTCCTCCAGCGTCTTCAGCTTCTTGTCAAAGCATTTGGCGGACTTTGCTTTGATGAGCTTGGGGGTATAGGACGGCACGTGGGCGTAAAGGTGTGTTTCGCCAGGCTCAACCAGCTCGGAGGTAGTCGGGTCCTGATCGCAGCCCGTGTTGGCCTGATCCGGCGCACACTCTGGCTCATAGGGGTGGAAGTCAGACCCCTTCAGCTTCCTGTAGGGATAGGACCTGATTTGCTTCAGCAGATCTTGGTGCTCGATGATAGACTTTTCTACGCTGGCCAGCTCGTTGGCCTTCTCGATGGCTTGGGTTGTGTAATACCCTTTGTCGTTGGCTTTCTTCTGTATCTCAGTTTCGTTGTGCAGGACAGTCCTGGTGTAGTCGAGATCTTTCAATTTCTTTTCCAGTTCGTTAGCAAAAGCTTTCCTGTTCCCCGTTTTTAGGCATTCGGAGGCTTTGGAGAACTCTGCAGAAAGTTCCTGAAACTGCTGCATGATTTTGTGCTCGTCAGCAGAAATGTAGGCCATGCAGAAGGGCCTCACGAAACCCCTGGCTTCGAGGTCGTAGAGAGTCAAGTGGTGCACGTACGCAAAAGCCCCTTCCTTCGAGTCCCCCAGCACCACTTTAGAGTCCTCCACAAAGTTCAGCTTTGGGTAGGCAGAGCCGGGAGGATGCCCCACGAAGGACGCCTGGTAATCCACAGACATGATCCGAAGGGAGAAATAATTGAGATCAAAAGTGCCCGACACTTTGGCGTCATCAGGGATGGTCAGGAGGGGCTGGGGCCCCACTTGCTCGGAGAACTCGGAGATGAGGATGAAGTCCCGGGTGAACTTGGAGCTGGCGACCTTGGCCCAGGGGTTGGCGCCGTGGCTGGCGAAGGGGAAGAGCGGCACCGAGTACTCCTCGGGCAGGGGCGGCTCGCTGTACAGCTCATCCTCCAGCTCCTCCTCCCTGGTGAAGGCCACCACGTCAGGGGCGCTGATCATATTTCCCGCAGGAGGGGACCGACATGGAGCAGCGAGGCCCCCCCGCTATCCCGCGCCACCGCCACCGCCGGGCCCTGCGGGAGGCCCCGCCGCAGCCCCGGCCCCGGCCCGACCGCAGCCGGGCCCCCGCCGCAAACCCTTCTCCCACCGCCGCCGCCGCCTCACGCCTCCGCCATGGCCGGGAGCCGCCGGGCCCCGCTCAGCCGCCTCCCCTCACGGACGCCGCAGCCCCGCAGCCATCTTGGGGTCACATGACGTTGCGACCTCTCACCCCGTCACCCGGAAACGGAGCCGCCGCCTCCCCCTCGCCTTTTGCGGTTTAGTTTGTTTGTTGTTTTTTTTAACAGCCGCCGCCTCATGCTGTTATTTATCCCGGGGTGAGCCCGGCGGCAGGGAGAAGAGGCAAACCGGGTCGGGACTGTGGGCCAAAACTGCTGAAGGGCGCCGCGTGGCATCTTGGGAGTTGTAGTTCTCTCCCGCCCGGACGGCTCTTTACGACAGGACGTAATGGTGTGGGAAAGCGCGCCGCGTCCCGTCGCGCTTTGCGACAGAGCGAGCGCGGGAGTGAGGGAGGTGGGTGAGGAGAGCCCGGCCGGGGGGAAACCCTGGGGGTCGGGGAGGGGGGTGCCCAGGGTGAGGGAGAGCCCAGCCAGCAGGAGAAGGGGCTGCCCTGGGTCGGGGAGTGCCTCGGGGCTGGTGTTGGGGCCTGCCTTGGCCCGGCCGCGGCGGGCGGGGGGGCAGCCCAGCCTGAGGGAAGGCCTTGGCAGGACAGGAGGGGCCCGGGCGGCACCCGCCGGGCAGGTGCTTCTGGCCGGGTATAGGAGCCTTCTGCAGCTCTGAGGGGGCAGCCGGGCAGGGGGAGCCCTGGGCCCTCCCGGGGTCGCCGGTTAAAGGCCGAGCGCGGACATTCTCCCGTGGCGGGGGACATTCAGCGATCGCTCTCCATCCCCAGCAGGATCCGGCCACAGGGCAAGGACGCAGCAGCATGCCTTAACCCCCCGGGAGCTATTGCCATCTCTTGTAATGAACTTTCAAGCAAGGCTCTTTGCTAGCTGCGGGGTCAGGATGCTGCCGCAGCCCTGGCGTTTCTTCTCCCGGGCTGCCGAGGAAATGGCATTACAGAGGATACGGAAGGTCCTGTGTGTGGCTGAGAAGAACGATGCTGCTCGAGGGATTGCAGATCTGCTCTCCAACAGCAGAATGCGACGGGTAGGAGTACACCGCATCTCCTTACTGCCTGCAGGTCTGCCTTGGCTGGAGAGGGTCAGCTCAGCAGGGCCATTGTGCAGCACAGTGAACTCACAGCACAGTCTCAGGTGTAGGCTGTGTCTTGTGTGGTAGCCCCAGCCCGCTCTGCCTGCTTGGCACAGGGCAGTTTGCATCAGCATGTGTGACATGTTGCACTGTTTTTCTCTGTCCACTTCTAACTGTGAGGATTATAAGAACAGTTTTCTTTGGTGGACAAACACCACTTGCCCAAATGTATTTGGGAGTTTTAGACCCTTTTTTCCTTGTGACTTAAGTCTTGTTGAAATGTAGCTCCCCAGCTGTGCTTCCTCTGTCCAGACTGTCTTCTTGGGGTATTGAGCTCTGCGGTGAGGGCTCCCTGTGTTGTTCCTAGCTTTGCAGGGTACATGAAAGGCTTGAGGAACTGAAACCGTCTGCTGGCATGTATTTTCCAGTCAAAAAGCACCTCTTCAGCAGCATCAGCAAGTGTCGGGTTTACTGAAGTTCACATAATAAAGCAAAGATGGTCTGTGGTCTGGAGAAGAGGAGTTCAAAGACCTCTCCTCTCTGCTGCGTTGTTTCGTGACCTTTAACAGTTCGCTTAATTAGTTGGTATTTCCAAGCTCAGGAACTAGAAAATCCTTCTAGACCAGAATTACATTTGAATGAAAGGTGTTATTGAGAACCTGGGGCGCTGGCAGTCCCAATCAAGGAAGATACCATTCTGCTTCTGTAGAAAAAAAAAAAACAAATAGCCAATCTAGAAACTTAGACGAGTCTCAGTTAGGTGGAGGGTAGTCTTGGGGACCGGGAGCTGGCAGAATAATTGTCATTTGCAGCAGGACAGTTGTTTGTCAGGAATATAATTATAATTAGCCAGCCCCATTAAACAAATCTGTTCTTCACTGTTATCACTGTCCATGGGGAGATAACCCTGGCATCCCCTTCAGGCATGGTTTAAAATCCTCTTACGTTGGAAAGCACCGTCTCAATGTCTCCATAAATGATGCAGGCAATTTCCATTCGCCCCACCTTGCCTTTGTGTTCTGGCTACAGTACCTGGTTTTCACTAGCCCTGTGCTCTGCCGTAGCAGCGGGTATAAAGCGAGGCGGAACGCGTTTGGTGTCCCTTAGGAGCCAGAAACTCAGCAACTTTCCTTTTCCTTCTAGCGAGAAGGGTTTTCCAAGTTCAACAAGATCTATGAATACGACTACCAGATGTTTGGCCAGGTAGAGTTTTCTTTCATTCTACTGCTGAATCAGAAAAGTGCAAAATACTAATTACTGAAAGCCATGGGTCAGAAGTTACGAAACACATATCCAGTGACGGGGACGTTTTGTCCAAAGATGAGGAAAAGTCAGATGTTCTTTTCTTGGCTCAACCACTGACTTGTTTTGTTGCTTTAAGTCTTTCAACTTTTTGGTTTTATATCAGTCAAAAATATGTTGCTATTTAGAATTGGGAGCTTTCTACAAAAATTGAGGAAAAGGCCATAGATTTAGCTGTCAGTAGGAGAAGAACTTTTTATGATCCATTTGCAGGAGGGAGGTGTCACTGATTGTGTAAATTGAGTACTGCATCAAGATCTTGGGGTTCTGGATGGTTTTTAGAAAGCAATAGGCGCTAATTAACCTTGCTCTGTCTCTTGCAGAACGTTACTATGGTGATGACGTCCGTGTCAGGACACTTACTGGCTCACGATTTTAAGCTGCCGTTTCGCAAATGGTAAATGCTTAGTAACCCCTGGCAGGAAGGGGGTGTCATCTTCTGCGTCCGACCCTGAGCTGAGTGGGAGCAGGGAGGGTCTCTGGCACCGCCTCTTTGAAAGAGCCACGCAGAGCAGGGGGACGAGCAGCAAATTTTATATAGAATGGCTAAAATACTGTTCCAAATTACTGTCTTCAGAGTGCTAAAAATCCCCCAAATGATAATACTGATTAAAATACATCAAGGCAGATACAAGGAATTAAACTGATTCCAAAACTTGATTGATGTTTTTGTGTCCTTCGTTCAACTAGGATTTGTCCTGGGAAGTGAGCTGCTTTGTCTTCCCTCCTCTTTGTTCTCTGTGCTTGAAATAAGAGAAGTTGCTTGTTTAGGGCTTCCAGATTTGTTGTTTCCTCTGGTTGCTTTTAATTCTACTGCTTTTAAGCGTAACTCAGCATTTCATGTGAGCTCTGAAGTTGTCTAAGATGAGGCCCACAATAAAATTTATTATTAATTCCAGTACTTGAATAGCACTTCCTCACATGACGGCACCAGTTAGCGTCTCACAACATATGTTTCAGGTTTTGTTATGCACACCTTTTATCCTCTGTTTACCAGGCATAGCTGCAACCCTCTAGCTCTTTTTGACGCTGAAATCGAGAAATATTGCCCTGAAAATTACATGGATATCAAGGTAAGTTGTTTTTAAGAGTTTCCCTGAAACTCTGAGCTCAGAGATTAGTTGTACAAATATTGTCTCTGACAGAAGGAGGACTGTACCTTTGTCCTTAATGTCTAAGTTCTAGAGTTTAGCAAATTCCTCCTGCATTTCTCAGGACTATGCGTGTTGTGACATTGAAAGTTTCCTTTTCATGTACAATTAGTGCAGTAAAGGAACGACTGATTTTCTAAAAGTAGAAACGTTTTTCCAATAAGGTGGAATCGGTAACTGCATCTCACTTTTACAAAAAATGACATTTTCAGAAAACAGCCTGTGGTACAATTCGATTCAAGCCATGCTTTTTAACAGAGTTAGATGTAAATAAATGACTCAGTTCTTTTGAAAGCTGCCTAATCTCATGAGAGACACAATTACAAAATGTTATTGCAACAATCTGTCTCTATGGATACACGTCGCATTTCGTGTTCAGTTAGTGAGTCATTCTAAAGTTAAAGGACAAAGCAAGTGGCCTGGTATGTCTCACTCTGGCTTGTTTTCTTACCTCAGAGAACCCTTGAGCGAGAAGTCCAGCAGTGCCAAGCTCTGGTGATCTGGACCGACTGCGATCGAGAAGGAGAAAACATTGGCTTTGAGATAATTCACGTTTGCAAAGCTGGTGCGTAGAGCATCTTCTTCATCAATCTGAGTTCCATTAAAGTGCTGATTTAACAGGTAACGCTGCTCGGAGATCTCGCAACAGAGGCGTATTCTCAGTCTTTCTGTGTCCAGGTGAAATACGTTGAGTGTAGTTCTGATAAATATGTGCCTCTGATAGATCATAAATACATTCAGCTATTGGAAAGCTACAGATGTTGACAGAATACTGTGTTAAAGACAGCTGTTTATTTGTTGCTCCTTTACATTGGTGTTTGAGTCGCTCTTTGATTATTTGGGTATCTGGTTTTTTTTTGGTGTGTGACAGTAAAGCCAAACCTCCAGGTTTTCCGAGCCCGTTTCTCAGAGATTACGCTTCACGCTGTCAGAACAGCCTGCGAGAACCTCACCCAGCCGGATCAAAAAACGAGTGATGCCGTTGATGTCAGGCAGGAGCTGGACCTCAGGATAGGTACGTAAAAACCTGCTGGAGATGAGAGCAGGCTGCCAGGCCTGAGCCACTGCCTGCACCTTTACTGAAGGCAGGTGAGCAAGAGTGTGGCAGGCAGGGAACAGCTTTGTTATCAGTGTAGAGCTTATTATAAATACTTGAACTCCCTCAGACTGCTGTACTGAGAAGACAGCCGGCCATCGGGCTCTTCCTCGCTTCTCGTCTAACCGTACTGAATACACATTGTTAAAGCCCTGCAAGGGGTGCTTAGAAATCATCTGTTACTGTATCCTCAACACAAGACAGAAATGCCCTCTGTAGTGTCATAAATCTGATTTTTCGATCAGATACAACTAAATCACATCTCATGTTTTACTAGAAACATGCTTTTTGAAGCAAATGTTAGGTTTATAGCTCATGCAGCACTGACAGGCAACTGCAACTGAGTATTAAACTAAAGTAAAATTAATAATCAGAGTATTAAAAAGAGTCATCTGAAGTGTTGTGATTATTATTCAACGTTGTTATATTCAGTTCTGGTGTCCTTTTGTGTTTTCTCAGGTGCTGCCTTCACCAGATTTCAGACACTGAGGCTCCAGAAGATCTTCCCTGATATTTTAGCAGATCAGCTGATCAGCTATGGCAGCTGCCAGTTCCCAACGCTGGGGTTTGTGGTGGAACGCTTTAAAGCCATCCAGGCCTTTGTTCCCGAGGCCTTCTATAAAATAAAAGGTATGTCTGGGGAAAGCGAGTCCTGGGCTCCGTCTTAAAGGGCTTGACGAGTATAGAAAGGAAAAACGTCAGGGCAACAAACAAATAACGCTGGAGAGGTGGTTTCCTCTTCCTTTGCCATGACCACTAAGCAGAACTGAAAGATTTCCCAATAGCATGGCCCCTCTGCCTCTGGTGTATTTCCATTGTATTACTACTGTATCACTCAGATCTGTTGTTGAACACAGTGACACACGATCATGAAGACGGCAGCGTGGTCTTCAACTGGAAGAGGAACCGGCTCTTCAATCACACAGCGTGTCTGGTCCTTTACCAGATGTGTATGGAGGTAAGAAAGCTTGTAAATAGTTGTATAATCCCGTATCAGCCAAACATTTCCTGCATCTGTCTTGCTCAAGACCTTTAAAGAACAGTTTGTGTAAACTCTTAAAGGAGATTTTTGTGTTTTCCTTACTCTGTGTTTAGGATCCTGTAGCAACTGTTGTTGAGGTTGGGAGCAAGCCAAAAAGCAAATGGAGGCCCCTGCCCCTGGACACCGTGGTATGTTTGAACTACGCTGAAAGGACTTATTTCAAAGCAGCTTTGAACAGATACTTTACTCACCCCTCTGAATTATGCGCAAATACATTCTTTTTCTGGCTTCTCCCAACGCAGGAACTTGAGAAGTTGGCTTCCCGCAAACTGAAAATAAATGCAAAGGAAACCATGAGAATAGCAGAAAAACTCTATACTCAAGGGTAAGAAAGCAAGACTTGGCTTGTTAATTCTTTCAAAAGTAAATAGTGTTTAGGCCAAAATAGGAACCATCTTGGAGCACCTCTTAAAGTGCTCTTCTGTCTTCCTTTTTAAGGTTCATTAGCTACCCCCGAACTGAGACCAACGTTTTCCCCAAGGAGCTGAATCTCTCTGCCTTAGTGCAGCAGCAAACCCAGGACCCAAACTGGGGAGCGTTTGCGCAGAGGATTTTGGATCAGGGTGGGCCAACCCCTCGGAATGGAGCCAAATCAGATCAGGCTCACCCTCCCATTCACCCCACCAAATACACCGCTAACCTGCAGGTGAGCTTAGCAAAGGCAGAGGTAACTGGATGGTTAATATTGCTTGATAAATAAAGATAGAAGTCTCATTAATATGGTTGTTAGCACAGTATTGTCTAATGAGATGTCACTCTTCTTGACATCTCCTTAATGCTGGAGGAGACTCTGACCTTCTTTTTCTGTTTGATGTCAGGGCAATGAGCAGAGACTCTATGAATTCATCGTGCGCCATTTTTTGGCTTGCTGCTCTCAAGATGCCAAGGGACAGGAAACAACTGTGGAGATCGACATTGCTAACGAGAGATTCATCGCTCAAGGACTAATGATCCTGGCCCGAAATTATCTGGAAGTCTATCCATATGAGAAGTGGAGTGATAAGGTAATGCCCTTGAATAACGTAGACGGGAGAGGCTAAAATACCTGAAGTTTAAAAATCACACTTCACTGCGGACTTCAGACCCCTCTACACAACGTCCTTTGATGATTTCTGGCCCACTGGCTGTTTTGCTCAGGGCCACCTCTGCTGAAAACCTGTGCAGCTTTATTGTGCTAGCTTTGGATAGATGCTTCCCCTTCTGACCCCACAGCAGAGACCGTACAGGGCTTTGGGGTTGATTTTACTCACCCAGAGGAGCTGCAATTGGTGTTCAGCGGTGTCTCTGACAGCTCATTACTTGTTAATCCTGAGGACCCTGAGACTGGATCTCCTCTAGAACAGGGCGCTGGCTCTATTGCTGCACTGGCCTGCTGTTAGTCTGACATTTTGTCTGCAGTGAATGGACCAGAAGGCAGTTTCAAAGAGATTCTCCTTCCCTTCAGGTTATCCCACTGTATCAGAAAGGGTCTCGCTTTCAGCCCACTACAGTGGAAATGGTGGATGGGGAAACCAGCCCTCCATTGCTCCTCACAGAAGCGGATCTGATTGCTCTCATGGAGAAACATGGCATTGGTCAGTATTGGCAGCGTGGCCTTTTGCTCTGGGGAGAGCTTTGTTCATAAGCTTCTTCTCAACTTGTCTCATACCAGTTCTGTCCCACCCTTAGAATAGGGAATTCTTTAAATGTCACTTCAGATAAGAAATCACTTAAATGTACAGAACAAAAAGGATAGTAGAGACCTGCAGGCAAAGTCCAAAGATCCTAAGGAGCCTGCTGCACCCAGGGAGATGTGCAATTTAGGGTCCAGGGTGTGCCTGCCAGCACACTGTTGGCCTCAGTGCCAGTGGGACGTGAGGACAGTGCTGCTCCTGACCATAACTTGTCTCCCTGTCTCTTTAGCGCCTTGCACTCTGCAGCAGGCACAGGGGAAGTCACTTCTTGGCACCTAGTTCGACTAACGACCTGTCTGCTTGCAGGGACTGACGCCACTCACGCTGAGCACATCGAGACGATTAAGACGCGGATGTATGTGGGCCTTACAGCAGATCAGCGCTTCCTCCCAGGCCACCTGGGCATGGGGCTGGTTGAAGGTAAGGGCAGGACCTGTTAGGAAGATGGCAGGTTCCTTACCTGCTCCTTCCTTTCGCTTACCATGTGGTGCGTTCCTCAGGCTATGATTCCATGGGCTATGAGATGTCCAAGCCCGACCTTCGAGCTGAGCTGGAAGCTGATCTGAAACTCATCTGTGAAGGAAAGAAGGACAAAGCTGCAGTGTTGCAGCAGCAGGTCCAAAAGTACAAGCAAGTCTTCATTGAAGCTGTGGCCAGAGCCAACAAGTGAGTCCTGTCTTTGCCCTCTTCTGTTTCCTTTGCTGTTCTGGGAGGTGCTGGCTTTCTCATCTGGGGCTCAGCCTGGAGCGGGATCCTGTCACACTCTTTCCCTGGAGCTTCGCCCGGTGCATGTAGGCATTTGCAGGGGAAGGGATGACTCGCAGCCTGGCACACCATCATGAGTTGGTGCCAACAAACAGCTCATGTTGGTTTAAACCCTGAAGATAAAATTCAGAGCTAGCCGAAGGAGACGGCAACGTGCACTGACCTCTTTCATGTTGTACCTGCACCTCTCCTGTTCCAGAGGCACGTTGCTGAATCGACATACTGGTGAAGAAGCTCAGAGCGGGTGTGTGGAGGGCAGCAGGTGCTAATTCACTGCAGTGCTTGGTTCCTCTTTGCAGAGGAGACACACGGGATGCTCTCCTTGTTTCTTTACAGGTTGGACCAGGCCCTGGCTCAGTATTTTGGAGAAGCCACAGAAATTGCTGAGCAAGAGGAGGTCTACCCGGCAATGCCTGTTTCCGTTCGGAAGTGTCCACAGTGCAACAACGACATGGTCCTGAAGACCAAGAAGAATGGCGGGTTGGTGATCTTCCCTGTTGTAGGAAGTAGCCTTTGGTTTGTGTTGGTTTGTGTTTTTCTAGGCGTTGTTTGTTTACCTCCTCTCTGCAGCAAGCAGCTAGCTAACTCCACCAGCTATGTAAGCTGTGTGGACTCAGCTGAACCTCTCTCTCAAGTACATATTTGCCCTTAAAAATTGTTGTTTTGACAATTTCTGATGGCTGAGAAGTCAGGAGAACAGATCGCTGTCCATCTTGACTTTCCCTCCTCCTCATCTGGTGCCTTTGTCCCACGACAGGTTCTACCTCAGCTGCACGGGTTATCCAGCTTGCAAAGCTGCAGTCTGGTTTCCTGATTTCGTGCTGGATGTGGCCAGGGACGAGAGCGTCTGTGCCATGTGTAAACCGCATCCAGTTCACAGGTAGGTCATACGAGTTATCCCCTGGGGAAATGCAGCCCCTCAGACATTACGTTTCAGCCATCAGGGCCAGAGGACTTCCATGGGCTGGGCTGGGCAACCATTTTCCATTCCAGTCTTGGAAAGCTGGAGCAGGAGGACTCTCATGGTTTGGGGATGGAAAGAAGAGGGGTTGGGGAAACCGGTGTGAGTATAGCAGAATTAAAAAAAAAAACCAAACAAACCACAAAAACACACTATAGAAATTCAAGTCCAAATTTAGGTCTGTTGATGAGAAGTTGTATGAACCAGGACACTTTTATTCTTCCTTTCCTTTTAGACTGAAGTTTAAGTTCAAGAGAGGCAGTGTTCCACCCATGATGCCCCTGGAGTTTGTTGGTTGCATCGGAGGCTGTGATGAGATGCTAAAAGAGCTCTTGGACCTCAAGTATTTACACAGATCATCCCAACCCGCATTGTCAGCCGGCCAGCAAGCAAACCACTTGCAGGTCAACAACTCCTTTAACAGAGCTAGTGGTGAAAGCAGGCACGTGATGGGGACGACCACAAACCTGGCCCCAGGACATCTGCTCTCCTTGAGCTCAACGAGAACACCCAGGCCTGCTCCTTCGGCTGCTCCAGACGACGGGAACAACACAGTGGTGTGCAACTGCGGGAACGAAGCCCTGCTGTTAACTGTGCGCAAAGAAGGGCCCAATCAAGGCAGGCAGTTTTATAAATGCAGCGCCAGTACCTGCAACTTTTTTCTCTGGGCTGATCAGCAGCCGGAGGACAGAAGCAACACGGCCCCGCGGGGCTCTGCGCTGCCCCAGCCCTTTGCAGCAAGGGGCCCAGCAGGATTTCAGCGGCCAGGAGGAGGAGGGAGAGGCCCAGAGGTCTTCGGAAGCAACAGCTCCGATGCAGGAGGCAGCATGGTCTGCAAGTGCGACCAGCCAGCTGTGACGCGCACCGTCCAAAAGGACGGGCCCAACAAAGGGCGGCAGTTCCACACCTGCTCCAAACCCCGAGAGCAGCAGTGCGGCTTCTTCCAGTGGGCAGATGAAAACGTGGCACCGGGTAAGGCTGGGCTTGGGGTGAGACGCAAAGGTTGGAGGCTGTTCTTGAAGCTAAACTGAACACATTTCTCACACATGCATAGTGCTACCACAGCGTGACAGCTCTTGTAGCAACTCATACATTTGACAGGTTTGTCTTTAGAACATCTGTCAGCAGCATTATAGCACTTCAAATGTTGCTTATAACAACTGAGTCTGGCTTACCTTTCCGAGTGCTAGCAGCATATGTCCTCTTAGCACACATCTGCTGAGCTCTGGGCAGGATGCTTTGCTTCTGCCTGCAGAAAGCTCAAGGTTCTGTCTGTCCGTGAGGCGTTGGATAAAGCCCAGGACTCTTCCCAACAGTCTGCTTGGGAGTTTGTCCTCCCAAATTATGGTGCTCAGCTGTGTGAGAGCTGTTACCGACTCGGTACAGATTTGAAAGCAGTGAGACCACTTTTGGAGATCTGAAACCCCATTCTGTCATGCCAGGGAAACCGTGTTACTCCCTCTGCCCTACTTTAGGAATGCAGTAAAAGGCCAGATCTTTCTGAAGCTTTCATCAGAGCTGAGAAACTGAGTGGGGCTGCTGTGGAAGGATGCTGAAAACAAGTACCCATAAAAAAAAATAATCACAGAATAGGGCATATCAGAATAGGCAGATTTTGATCACAAAAGAAAGAGCACCGACCCAAAGGGACAGTGAGCAAACAGAGGTGGAGATGTGGTCTGAGAGAGATCTTCAACATTGGCCGCCTCCTCCTCAGACATTTGGGCCTAAAGGGGTAGAATCAAGTTTTCAGAACTACTTAAGAACCAAGTTCTCCTCTGGAATGTTTTGCTTCTGCTTCAGCTGTAGACCAGAGCGTGCAGCCAGGCAGAGCAGTTTCCCCTGTTCTGTTCCCACATTTCTCTGATGCTGCAAGACAAATGGGTAACACTTAACTGTTCAGAGAGAGCTGAAACAATTGTCATTTCAGGAACGATCTGAGTGGCTGGGAGAGTAAAATCCTTGATCTGCCATTTTGAACTTACCTTCTGTTTATCACCTACTTGTATTTTCAAAGGTACTTAACTACATTTTGTTTCTCTCTAGGGCCTTCTGGAGATGTCTCTTTGAACCACTTTGGCAGCGGTGGATACTCAAGAGGGGTGGGAAGTAAAGCCAAGAGACCAAGCAGTCTCTCCTCAGAAGCCACTGCCAAGAAACCACGGACCTGTAGCATTTGCCACCAGCCTGGCCACACCAGGAAAACCTGCCCTCAGAACCGCTGAGCCTGGATGGACACCTGGAGAGCCTGAAAGGTCCAGGGTTGGGAGCTGCTACAGGAGCAACTACTGCTAAAAGGAACTGGAGTTTAGAAAAGAGCCTCCTGAGTGCTTTCTGGAAGGGCTCCTGCCGAGGGATATCATCCTCCCACACGCAGTACCTGCCTGGGCAGCAAGGCCTCGAGCAGCTTTGAAAGGTGGCCCCGCTACTGGTGTCAGCCATCGTTTCCATCTGCTCTTCTGCTGAGCAGATGGGGATAGTCTAAACATTTCAAGGAAGCATTGGGAAACTCAATCTGCAGATAAAACAGCACCGGATCTAGTCCGCCTGCAGCTCCCACCACGGTGGTGGTTGTATGTAGCCTTTCTGCACAGAGAAGAGCACCAGGACAGACACCAGGGGTCCTTAGTGCTTCTCAGCCCCTGGCTTTCCACAGTGTGCAATTGTATTTTAAGTTCCCTTCTAAGCTGATGTTACCTGAGCAACATTCCCCTTTCTTTTTTGTCACGGTGCCCCTTACCGTGGTTGTCCCTGCCGGTGAAGGAGGGCCAGCTGTAGAGAAGCTGGATCTGGTGCTTGCCCTAAAAAGGGAAGCTCAGCTGCAGTGCTCAGGAAAAGCCTTCATTTTAGACAGTTCCTGAATTTGAAACCGAGTTCTTCTTCAAACCTTGACACGTGCCTCTGTGATGCTGCTAGCTAATGGAAGTTATTTTTGTCAAACTAATAAGTTTCTTATTAAAATATTATTTAATTTTTAAATTTGAAAGAGTGACATCTTAACTCCGCCTTATTATTTCTTCCTACTTAAAATAGTTACACTATGACTGTAAAAGCATCCACCCAAATCTCTTTTTCCACTCACTCACTAGAATAATACAGGAGCTTTCTTGGCAGAAACTCCCTGCAGTTAAATGAAATGAGCTCCTGCAGAGGGGCAGGGAAGGTGGTTTTTATCTCACCAGCTGCATCTGCTGTGGTGTTGCTGCCCAGGGACAGACAGACGGACAGCTGCCTGAACAGAAGGAAGGTTGTTTTCCTGCACTTCGTTTAGACTGAGCTCCCTGGGAAGCCAGGCTACCTCCTCCCTGTCTGCTGGGGCTTCCTCTGTACATCAAAGCAAGTAGATCCGCAAGACTCCGGTGTCCTCTCCTGCCAGAGGACAGCATTCCCTTTTTCCCCCCCAAGGCCCCCGATGCTGCTCAGGACCCTGCTCCTTTGGGACATGGGGGTCAGTACTGAGGTGACACGGAGCACACGGAGCAGGGCGGGCGGGAGGCGGAAGCACTTTCTACAGTCTAGCTCGAAGCAGAGGAGATCCCAGCAGCACAGCTTCGCTTTGAGGTCTGCACGAGAGAGAAGAGAGCCTTTAACTGCAGCCATCCATCGCTGTCGGGCCTAAATCTACAGAGTAAGGTCAGGAGAACTCAGGTTGCTTTTCCCTGTCCCACTCACTCCCACGATTAACAGCTGTGGCCTAAAAATACTGACCTGCCGGCTAAAATAACTGGATTATGAGGCTTTGTAATGCAACCACTGAGCTGGCAAAAGCACGGGAGAAGCCCGGGCAGCAGCTTCTGAACGGCAACGGCAGCAGAAAGCATCGGTGTAGCACAGAGGCTGCAGGTGAAGCGTTGCTGGTGGCATCAGCCGTTACCAGCTTTACTGGTCTAACCCTGGCCAGCGTTCAGGCAGCTGAGCCACTGGGTAAACTGGCACAAGCTCAGTGTCCGGACAGCTCACTCTGCAGGCACGGGGGTTTGGAAGAGCAGGAGAAAGGGCTTGCAGGATGGGGTCTGACCACCGCCAAGCTCTCTCCGTGCAGGGGAGGAGGCTGCTGGGCAGTTCTCGGACCAGCCACCGCAGCTGGAGGACAGCTTCAGCCCTTATCACCGGAAAGGAGGCAACACAGAGCTGACACAGGAGAACCAGTGTACACAGGGAAGGTTTATTCTCATCGCTGACACCTGGGAAGCGGGTTGGAGGAACAAACTTAAGTAATCTTCAGACTGGGAGGAAAAGCACAGGTTTGGGGTTTTTTTTTTTTCCCCCTCCCATAAACAAGATGATAGCTGTAAATAAAACTAAACCACAACAGCTGCTCACATTGAAGTCCACAGGATTTCTCCATCTCCACCAGTGTGCAAATAAACAGCTCTTCCCATGAAATATAAGAATATATTACTTTGCTCTGGGACTACGGCCAGAACCAAAGCCTACTAGCAGCCACTCAAAGAAAAAAAGAAAACAAAACAAAAACAAAACATACCTTCTTAATAAAAAGCATAAACCACTTCAGTTTCTGCAAGCGCTCTGCTCAGAACATCACTCCCGTCCTACCCTCCTGCCCTGTACCACGGGGCTCTGGGGAAACGGGACCCCAAAAGAGCAGCAATACATAGGTGAGGTCACTGGACAGACTGGAAGGGGACTCACAGCCCTGCTGCAGCCTCCACCAAGGGACCAGTACCAGGAGCCTCCCAGGAGTCAGCAGCTCTCTTCCTGCCACCGCCTTTTCCAGGACATCTTCCAGCAAAACACTGTGTGGGACAAGGGCCCCTTCCTCGGGGCAGAGCCGATACTGGCAGGACGAGGAGATGGGGCTGGGCTCCCCCCTTTTGGCGGCTGAAAGGGTTTCCGAAGAATAAACCCAAAGCCCTGTTTGCTATGGCTGTACCTTCAAGTGCCCAGACAACCCCCCGGGTCATCGCTCGGGCAATATCCAGCGGAGGGATGAGGCTCCCAGCCTGTCCCAAAAGCTGACTGAGGGCATGGCACAGTAAGACCAAGGGGACACTGCGCCCCATGGGGTCTGCAGGACACAGCAGCAGCGAGGAACTGCTCCCCTCCAGCTCCAGTTGGTGTTGGAGTGTGAGGGGAGCCCAAGAGCTGTGACAGCAGGCTGTGACAGGCAGAGGACACTGGGAACCAGAGACCAAACATGCTTGACATTGGCTCCCAATGCCCAGCGGACGGGACTCACCTGTAGGTACTGGAGGTGTGGGCTATATTTGCCCCGGGTTCGGCAGAGCCTCCCAGCCAAAGGCTCCTTACACCAACACCCACCTCTGCTCAGGCACGTTTTATTCAGACAGGAAATATTATTTTTCTCATAAAGTGCAAGAACTTCGCCTCTTACTGGCTAGTCAACTAGAAGCATCGCAACCCTCACAGCTGGGAGCAGCAGATGGGTGAGGAACACCCTATGTTCAGGAGCTCCCAACCCACTGGTCATTTCTCCTTCAGCAGGAGCTCCGGCTCAGAGATGGCCCTGTAGAGCATGAAGCCCATCTCATCGATTTCATCTTCCGACAGCTCACAGAAGAGGTTGATTTTGTGGTTGAAATAGGAAGGCAGAACTCCTTTCTCCAGGTAGCCTACCAGCTCCTCAAGCACCTGCTGGAATCTGTCACCAAGGCTTTCTTCTGCCCAGTCCGAACTGGTGGCACTGAGGTGAAGGACAACGTGGGTCAAGGGGCCGGCGCTCAGTTTGTACAGGGCGGGATGGCTCTTGCAGACACCGTTGAGGATGCGGAGACACTGCTGCCGAGCCCCAGAGTCACCAGCATCCAGCTCCTTCACTTTTGAGACCTCTGCCCTGTAAAAGCTCTCAAGCCAGAGGTTTTCCACCAGTCCTTCAGGAGGAGCAGCCAGAAGAACCTTGTCCTCCATTTCCACCACCGGGAAGAGGATGATGCTCAGCTCAACCTGATCGTGTTTGACTTCCAGCTTCAGCTCCTGAGAGGCCACGACTGGGTGGATGATGCTCCCCAGAAGGCTGCCTATGGCAGGCCAGTTGATGGAGGCCACCAGCATCTTGTGGAGGGTCTCATTGAGTGCGTTGGAGGAGAGGTACCGGCCCACAATGAACCTGTCCCAGGGGCTACACCCACGAGGGAAATACTCCAGATCGGTCCTCTTGATCATCCAGTATTGGGGGTTCCTCACCACTGTGTCCTCTCCCGGGATGAGGCTCCAGAGCATAGTGTCAAGGACCACCGGCAGCATGAGGTGGATGTGGTCGGCTGCGAGAGCCTCAAGGCCATCAAGCAGGGGACCGCTGAGGAAGAGGCTGCCAAAGGGCAGCTCCGGGCACTTGCTCCGTAGGAAGTTCTGCAGTTGGGCGCAGATGCTCCTGGCCAGCTGCGGGACAAGGGACACCTGCACCTCAGGCACAGCCAGTCGGCTGCTGTAGTGGGAGAGGAGCTTCTCCTGCAGTGTGAGGCAGCGTGGAGGGGTGGATTTGACCCGAGGGGTCTCTGGAGGGGCAGAGCAGACCCTGGGCTCTGTGAGAAAGAGATGGGACAGAGGGAAGGGAGAAGTTAAAGCTCTGAGGAGAACGTCTGCAACCTACAACAGCAGCTTCTCCTGCCGCAGTCAAGGGGGAGGCGCAAGCTGGGTGCCCAGCTCTCAGCCCACCTCTCTGGACACAAGGCTGACCTTGCCAAGAGGACCACCACCGAGTCCTCTGATGCTTCTCAGCCAAGGCAGAGCCCAAACTAACCTCAAAATCCATCAGTGCCTAGTCTCACCCCCCAGCTAGGGGTGGGTAAACCAGGCTACGCGCCAGCAGCCGGGCAAGGGACTCATGTGCCAGGGTCCCCAAGAGTCTCAGCCCCACCGAGGCTGCTCAGGCAGGTCCAGCCTGCCCCGACACCGAGTCCTGCAAATGATCCCGCTCCGGGTCCAGTATCTCAGGACCTGCCCTGCACCGAGCTGGGCTGCTTTCCCACTTGGAAAAATGCCGTATTTGTAGGCAGCCGGACAAGGCAGCCTTTGTCTGCGGCAGCTCCCGAGCGCACCTTCCTCTAGACAGGGCTGACCCAGAAAACGAGCGCAGCAGCCACCACTCCAGAGGAAACAAAGCCCCGACAGACTCCGCCACGACATGGTGGCCGAGGCACCCAGGACGTTATCGGAGGTGCCGTTACCACAGGCATTGCCTAAAAAGGGGCCATGGCTTGGAAGCATCCCAGGAGGGAGGGCACAGTCGGGTCGGCTTTCCGGACACCGAGCTAAAAATAACATGGAGCTCCCAGACCGCGGGGAGCAGCGGCACAGCCAAGCCGGAGCACACCAAGGTGATCCTGCCAACCATGGCCACCATGAGAGCCTCACCTGGCACCGGTGGCCGAGCCGGAGAGAGCAGAGGCTCGCTAAGGTCTTCCCTTCTCTGCTTCTTAGGGGCTTTTGGCGTTGCTTTGATCAAGGCCAAGTCCTGCCAGCTCTCCTCCAGGGTCTTCTGCTCGGCTTTGGGATCGCCTTCGTCGCGAGGGCTGGTGGCTCGGTCGATCAGCTGGAGGGAAGGAAAACCCACACGGACACATTCTTATCTCCGTACGGTTTCCCTGTGGTGACGCTCAGAGCTGAGGGGGGGACAGCAGCCCCGCTGGTACGCGCACGGGGAGACACAGCCCCACGCGGGACTTCTACTAGCCAAAATATCCAGTTCAGGGGGCCACAAAGGTGCACCTTTTCTTCCCGCAGGTTTTAAGTGGGGGGAAAAAAGTCAGGTGTCCAAATATGAATTAAGCCCAAGGTGCCTTTCTGGATGGGATACTGTATCCCAAACGGACAGGTGTTGCTCTGGGCAAACGGGGGGGGGGGTGGGGGGGAGAAGGGGGCTGTGTGTGTCCCCACAGGGTGGGAGCAGGCAACACCATGCCGGCACCGGCAGCGTTTTCGCCGGACTCGAAGGACCAGCTCGGGAGCAGCCAGCGAGGTCTGTGGCCCGTCTTTCTCCCCCACGGAATGGCCGGTCGCTCCCGTTCTCCGAGCCCCAGCGGCAGCCATCCCAGCCTTGCCTTACCCGCTTGACGGCCAGCGTCGCGATGGCGAGCACGGCCGCGCCGGTGACCCCCAGCACCAGCCTGGCGTTGGCCAACAGCAGGTCGAGGACGCTGCCCAGCCCGCTGTCCTCCTGCCGCTTGCCCCGCTGCCGCCCGAACTCGGCCATGGTCGCCCTGCAGAAGGAGAGGGGCAGCAGGGTGTCCCGTTGGACGGGGGTACCCGCCGCCCCGGGGGAGGCGGAGCCCGCAGGGTGGCGGTTTTTTGGGGGGGGAAACCGGAGGTTTCTGCGGCGCCCACCTCGCCGCTCCCCTCCGCCTCCGAGGCAAAAGGCTCCCGCCGCTGCCGGGACTCCTGGGTGCGGCGGAGGAGCAAGGGTCACCCCGGAGAAAGGTCACCCGCCCGGTCCTGCCGTCGCCACCGCCGCCTCGGGGGGGACCCGTCGGCGCTGGAGTTGGGGGGTACCGCGGCCTGCGCCCCCCGGGGGAGAGGGGGACCGGGACGGAGACCTCCGCGCTGCCGAGGCGGGGAGAGGCGGCCGGGCCGCGGGCACCGCCGGGGGCCGCCTCCGAGCCCCGACCTGCTCAAGGGCAGAACCGGTCCCGGTCCCGGTCCTCGCCGCCTCCCGCCCCTGCCCGCACTCACCCCCGCGCGCGGCGGCGCGCTCCGCAGCCCCCGGCGCGGCCCCAGCCAATGAGGGCGCGGCGCGGGGCGGCACCGCCCACCCGCACGCGGAAGCAGAACCGAATTCCGCAGCCCCACCCGCTCCGGCAGAGCGTCATGGCTGGGGGCGTGGCTTGAGGGGAAGGGGGCGTGGCCTGGCGGGGCGGGGCGGAGCGGGCCGCCGCCGGGTCCCCCCGCCCTTCCGCCGCCAGCGCCGCCATGGCGGCCACCGGGGTCTTGCCCTTCGTCCGCGGCGTCGATCTCAGCGGCAACGACTTCAAGGTGCGGGGAAAAGCGGGGAAAAGCGGGGGAAGGGAGGGACAGCCCGGCTTCAGGCCCCGAGTGCCGGGCGAGACCTGGTCCGGCCCACCCGGGCTCTGTCAGGCCCGGCTCGGCCCCGCAGGCTCAGCTCGCCTCCCCCCGGCCCAGTGCCCTGGGGCTGGGGGATGTCCCCAGACCGGGGGTGCTTGTACAGGGGCATCCCTGGTCCCTGACCCTATCGACACTATAGAGCCTGGCGATCCCTAAGCCCCAGCCTCCCCGGCTGAGCCACCGCCGCCCCCCAGCCCATGGGGCGGCAGAGAGCCCGGGGATGTCGGTCTCCCAGTACCGTAGCACGGAGCGATCCCAGCGCTCCAGCGCCCTGTCCCGTATCACTGGGCGAACCCAGCTCCCAGTCCCATTGGACTGGGCAATCCTGGCCTCCCAGCTCCCAGTTCCATAAGACTGGGTGATCCCAGCACCGCCCCCCCCCCCCAGGTCCCAGTCCCATAGGACTGGGCAGTCCTGGCCCCCCAGTTCCATAGAACTGGGAGATCCCAGCCCCTCCCAATCCCATAGGATTGAGTGGTGCTGCCCCCCCCAGATCCCAATCCCATAGGATTGGGCAATCCCAAGCCTTCCTTTGACCACACAGGCTGGGTCAGACTGAGGTCTCCAGATCCTCAACCCGCGGGGCAGGTGGTTTTCTCACCCTCCTCCTCCTCTTCCTCCTCGCAGGGTGGCTACTTCCCGGAGCATGTGAAGGCGATGACCAGCCTGCGCTGGCTGAAGCTGAACCGCACGGGGCTCTGCTACCTGCCCGAGGAGCTCGCCGCCCTCCAGAAGTTGGTGAGCAGCATTTTTTGGGCAGGGAAGGGATGGGGCTCGATGGCTCCCACTGGGGCTGCGGGGTCAGATGGGCCCCTGAGTGGCGGTGCCAAAAGCTTGGTGCCTGCCAGCCTCATGGCTCATCGGCTCTGGTGTCTAATAATAGGGCTGAGCTACGACGTGTGGTTGAAATTGGATGCAGGAGATGCTAGGAGTGGGGTTGAGGCAGACTTGTACTCGGTTTTACCTTGTTTTCCTAGAAAACCAGACTAAAAACCATGTTTAGATCCTCTGCCCTTTAATAGAAGGGAAGGGTGAAGGTTTAGTATGGGGAGGATTAAGATTTTGGGGCTTTTTTTCCCTTCTTCCTTTGCTAAAAGATATAAAGAGCAGTAGCTGGCAGCTGCCTGGCTTTGTTTTTTGGGCGGCTCGAGTTTTGTGCACAGCCAGGCCCTCGGTGGAGTCCGTGGCTAAGCTTTGCTTTGGCGGTGTCCTGCAGCGTGTTGTGGACATCGTTAAATCGGTGTCAGCCAAACACGACGCTTTAAACGCTGCCAAAAGTCCTCGTCACCGAGCCGGGTGCGCCCTGCTCAGGCGCAGCGAGCGGGGAAACCCTCCACGCTGCTCGGAGCCGCGCTCCTGCCAGTCCTGACAGATGCTCGGGGGCCACGGCGAGACTTAAAACCTGGCATCTCGTCCCCCCCACCCCCCGCCCCCAGTCTGCCAATTCCTCATTTCCCTCAGCAGGTAACAGCCGGGCTGTTAGAGGAAAACAAAAATTTCCCCTGGGTCCTCCTCTTACCCTGCCGGTCCCCACACATCTGCCCGTTTCCAGATCACCCAGTGAGAAGCGTTTCCGAGAACTGGGGTCTCTTTGCTCGGGGGCTGTGTGGCACTGCCGCAAACCAGCTCGGTAAAAGCCCAAGAGCACCCCAAACCCTGCAGCAGGGGCTGGGGTGTCTCAGCCAGGTCTGCCCCAAGGAACGAGGGGTGCTGAGGCAGCATGGGCACGCTGGGGCCCCAGTTTGAGACTGGGGACATCCTATCAGGCTCATGTGGGTCAGGGCTGAGCTCAGCCTATGTCTCTGCGAGACCCCGAATCTCCTGGGATTGAGGAGCCCCCACATCAGTGCAGGGGCCCAACCGCTGCCCCACGCAGCCCCAGCTCCTTGCTCTGCTCACTGTCTGGGGCTTCCCTGCAGGAACATCTCTCCGTGAGCCACAACAGCCTCACCACGCTCCACGGCGAGCTCTCTGGCCTGCCCTGCCTCAGGGTAAGTGTCCCCCTCGTGCGTCCCTCCTGCATCAGGGCTGGTGTCCCCAGACACCTCTTGGCCAGCCCCTGGCTCTGGAGGCACACAGGGACCATCTGTGGCCACTCCAGGGGGCTCAGCAGGCGTAGGGCCGGCGGGTGGCTGCAGTTGTGCCTCTTTCTCCCCTTTCAAGGCAATTGTGGCTCGTGCAAACAGCCTGAAGAACTCGGGAGTCCCTGATGACATCTTCCAGCTGGACGACCTTTCAGTGCTGGTAGGTGCAGAGTCTCCTCAGCTAATGCAAGAGCCAGCTCAGGCTCCTGGGTCCCCTTCCTGCACCTCAGTAGCCCCTCATGGTCCTTCGGGAGCATGCTGGGGCTGAGGAGCATCTGGGGGAAAGGTGCAGGGAGTCAATCGGGGCACTGCTGAGCACTGCCCAGCTCCCTTCAACTTTTGGGTGTCCAGGCCATAACTGGCTTCCCTGCAGCAAGAGCTCCTGTGCCATTTCAGTGCCAGTCCTGACGCCGTGCCCAAGTGCCGGGGAAACTGGCTGTGGGCAGGATAACCCTATGGTAATGCCTCCTTTAAAGGCTGATGCTGCAGCCCCCGTGTGCTCATCCAGCTCCTGGGCATCAGTTGGAACAGCAAGGCCCAGTGTGGCTGTAGGCAGGCTGTGCCCCCAAAAATGCCCCTCGGTCCTTGGGTTTGGGTGGTGGTTGCTGGGTGTGGGGCAGAGGGTGATGCCTGTTTTGCTCTCCTGTTCGCCCCAGGACCTGAGCTACAACCAGCTCACGGAGTGTCCCCGGGAACTGGAGAATGCCAAGAACATGCTGGTCCTCAACCTTGGCCACAACAGGTGGGTTCAGGCCATGGCTACCTCCATCCGTCACCCCCCTTCACTCTGTCCCTCTTTGAGGGAAACCCAGGGCTGGTACAGGTCCCAGGCAGCTCTGAAGATCCTGATGTCCCCACAGCATTGAGACCATCCCCACCCAGCTCTTCATCAACCTGACGGACCTGCTCTACCTCGACCTGAGCAACAACAAGCTGGAGAGCCTCCCACCACAGATGAGACGCCTGGTCCACCTCCAGACCCTCATCCTCAACAACAATCCCCTCCTGCACGCACAGCTCCGGTAAGGCCCCATTTTCCAGGCTGGATTCCACGATGCCAGGGCTGGGCCAGGTGCCTGCTCCAGCCCTGATGCCGTCTCTGCCCCATGGTTCTCCGTGATCCACAGGCAGCTCCCAGCGATGACGGCCCTGCAGACCCTCCACCTCAGGAATACCCAGCGCACACAAAGCAATCTGCCCACCAGCCTCGAGAGTCTGGTGAACCTGGCAGGTAGGGCCAGGGCACCCAGGCCCATGGTGCACAGGGACCTCCAGGAGCTCTCTCAGTGCTGGCGTGGGTCTGGCTGGTGGTGTCACCCCGTTGTCTTTCCCCAGATGTGGACCTGTCCTGCAACGACCTCAGTCGTGTCCCTGAGTGCCTCTACACCCTGGGCAGCCTGCGGCGCCTCAACCTCAGCAGCAACCAGATCACAGAGCTGTCTCTCTGCATTGACCAGTGGACCCAGCTGGAGACCCTCAACCTGTCCCGCAACGAGCTCACCTCCTTGCCTGTATGTCCCTGTCTGTAAACGGTGTCCCTGCCCATGCCTCCATGCCACTGGGTTCTCCCTTACCCTTCCATTTCCTCCTTCCCCAGTCGGCCATCTGCAAGCTGACCAAGCTGAAGAAGATGTACTTGAACTCCAACAAGCTTGACTTTGATGGGATCCCCTCGGGTATCGGCAAGCTCACCAACCTTGAGGAGTTCATGGCAGCCAACAACAACCTGGAGCTCATCCCCGAGAGCCTGTGCAGGTAGGGCATAGCCCCCAGCTGGATCTGCTCTGTACTTGGGAGAGGACATGGAGGCTGTGTGGTAATATGGGGTCTCTGAGTGTCCATGAAAGATATGTCCCTGGCTTGGTCCTTCACCAGCATATCCATGTCCCACAGGTGCTCCAAGCTGAGGAAGCTGGTGCTGAACAAGAACCGCCTGGTGACGCTGCCAGAGGCCATCCACTTCCTGACGGACGTGGAGGTGAGAGCCTAACACCCCATCTGCCTCGGGCTGGATGCAACACAGCTCCAGTGTGTCCCTGGGATCCCAGGGCTGTAGGGTGGGATGGGGCAACGTGAGGACAGGAGGTCTCAGGGCTAGTACGTGCAGCATGGCACATGATTCAGCCCAGGCAGGTGGTGAATTCGGGGCTCCCTCCACATCCTCTCACCTCACCGAAGCCCAGGGTGCTCCAGAGGTCTCCCATCCTACCCCACATCCTCAGTGTCCCTGTGAGCCTGTGCTTCAGAGCAGTGAGGTCTCCTGTCCTCTCCTTGGCAGATCCTGGATGTGCGCGAGAACCCCAACCTGGTGATGCCCCCGAAGCCGGTGGATCGGACGTCGGAGTGGTACAACATCGACTTCTCCCTGCAGAACCAGCTCCGCTTGGCCGGAGCCTCCCCGGCCACCGTTGCCGCTGCCGCAGCAGGTAAACGTGCAGGGACATGGGGGACAACCCCTGCCTTGGGCAGTGCCCTGGGAGAGGCTGGGAAACAAGCCTTGCCCCACGGCGTGTCCCATACAAGTCATGGGTGTCCTGGCTGCCTCTCACCCCATCCCCGTGTCCCCAGGGAGCGGCACCAAGGACCCGCTGGCCCGCAAGATGCGGCTCCGCCGGCGCAAGGACTCTGCCCAGGACGACCAGGCCAAGCAGGTGCTGAAGGGGATGTCAGACGTGGCCCAGGAGAAGAACAAGAAGATAGAGGTAGGGTCTGGGGTGGGAGAGGGGCCTCAAGCAGCACCATGGTGCTCCTGGCCCACCCCGGGTGCCGCCGGGGACCCAGTTGCCCCCAGCTTAGTGACCTGTCCCTGTCCCCGCAGGAGAGCGGGGAGGCGAAGGCGCCGGACCTGAAGACGCGCCGCTGGGACCAGGGCCTGGAGAAGCCACAGCTGGACTACTCGGAGTTCTTCAGCGAGGATGTGGGGCAGCTGCCCGGCCTCTGCGTCTGGCAGATTGAGAACTTTGTGCCCACGCTGGTGGACGAGGCTTTCCATGGCAAGTTCTACGAGGCCGACTGCTATATCGTGCTCAAGGTACACAGGGAGGACTGAGGGTCCCCCACAGCCCCAGCCCAGGGCTGCAGCCACTCCATCTCACACACCATCCTTCCCCAGACCTTTCTGGATGAGAACGGCTCCCTCAACTGGGAGATCTACTACTGGATCGGGCAGGAGGCCACGCTGGACAAGAAGGCCTGCTCCGCTATCCACGCCGTCAACCTCCGCAACTACCTGGGAGCTGAGTGCCGCAGCATCCGGGAGGAGATGGGGGATGAGAGCGATGAGTTCCTCCAGGTGAGGCTGACCCCTCCACCCCCCCACAGCCCCCAGCCCTGCTTCTCCCACCCTCATCCCCTTCCTGCCTCCAGGTCTTCGACAATGACATCTCCTACATCGAGGGTGGCACGGCCAGTGGCTTCTTCACCGTCGAGGACACCCAATATGTCACCAGGTACCCCTGGGGCCAGGGCCTGGGGGGATGCGTGGGGCAGGCACTGCCCCACGTCCCACTGTGGCTGTCTCTCCCCCAGGCTGTACCGTGTCTACGGAAAGAAGAACGTTAAGCTGGAGCCAGTGGCACTGAAAGGGACATCGCTGGACCCCCGGTGAGCAGGAGGAGTGACCAGGGGACACAGGGTCACTGCGGAGGGATAGAGTGCTGGCAGGGTCCACCTAAGACATCATAGCTGCAGCTCTGGGGTGAAAATTGGCTGTCCTTCTACAAGGGTGTGGGTCCAAACTGCACTGGGCAGCCCCAGGAGCTCTGGTGCCCTGCTCTGCAAGGACCCCTGGGGTGGGGAGGGCGCTTGGTGCAACCCCGCTCTCTCCTGACTGTCTTCTCACCTCTGTATCCACCAGCTTCGTCTTCCTCCTGGACCATGGCCTCAACCTCTTCGTGTGGCGCGGGAGCCAGGCCACACTGAGCAGCACCACCAAGGCCAGGTAGGACTAGTTGGGGGTCTGGGGAGGCAGGGAACCCAACTGCCATCTCACCCGCCCCCTCTGCAGGCTCTTCGCCGAGAAGATCAACAAGAACGAGCGGAAGGGCAAAGCAGAGATCACGCTGCTCACCCAGGGCCAAGAGACCCCTGACTTCTGGGAGGCGCTGGGGGGGCAGCCCGAGGAGATCCGACCCTGTGTCCCCGATGACTTCCAGCCCCACAAGCCCAAGCTGTACAAGGTGAGGAGCTGCCACCTGCAGGGCCGTCAGTGAGGCCAGGGGCCTGCAACTCTTCCTCACCTGTGTCCCCTTCTCCTCTGCAGGTCGGCCTGGGCCTGGGCTACCTGGAACTGCCCCAGATCAACTACAAGCTCTCGGTGGAGCACAAGAAGAGGCTGAAGGCTGATCTGATGCCGGAGATGCGCCTGGTAGGATGGGGCGGGGAGGTTCTCCCAGTCTGACCAGTGAGACGGGTTTCATGTCCCCTATGCTTCCAGCAGTGCCCTGGGAGAGGCAGGTTCAGGGCCCGGGTGGGGGATGCTCTTTTCTTCCTGGCTGTCTTTTGGGGAGCGTTTTCCAGCCAGGAAAGCCTGTGGGTGTGTGACCCTTTTTTCCTGCGGTGCCCTCAGCTGCAGAGCCTGCTGGACACCAAGAGCGTGTACATCCTGGACTGCTGGTCTGACGTCTTCATCTGGATCGGGAGGAAGTCATCGCGGCTGGTGCGGGCAGCGGCGCTGAAGCTGAGCCAGGAGCTGTGCGGGATGCTGCACCGGCCCAAGCACGCCATGGTCACCAGGAACCTGGAGGGCACCGAGTGCCAGGTAGGGCAGCCCACGTGCCTGGGAACGGGCACAGACCCCCTGGGCAGCAGTGCCAGGGAGGAAGATGGGGAGCACAAACCCCTCAGATGGGGTTCTGGGTGCCAGGGAGGGTACTGTGGCCCAGGGTGCATTACCTGCTCCCCGATTTAGGTCTTCAAGTCCAAGTTCAAGAACTGGGATGATGTCCTGCGTGTGGATTACACCCGGAACGCTGAGACAGTGCTGCAGGAGGGCGGCCTCGCTGGCAAGGTCCGCAAGGACGCCGAGAAGAAGGACCAGATGAAGGCTGACCTCACAGCGCTCTTCCTGCCCCGCCAGCCCCCCATGCCCCTCAGCGAGGTAGGGCTGGGGACTGTCCTGTGTGTCTCCCGTGGTGCTGGTCCGGGTGGTGATGGAGGGGCTGGGTGGCCACTGGCTGACAGAGCATGTGGGGCCACAGGCAGAGCAGCTGATGGAGGAGTGGAATGAGGACCTGGACGGCATGGAGGGCTTTGTGCTGGAGGGCAAAAAATTTGCTCGCCTGCCCGAGGAGGAGTTCGGCCACTTCCACACTCATGACTGCTACGTCTTCCTCTGCAGGTAACACCCGGCTTGACCCCTCTCTGGGGCTGCTGGACCACCTTGTCCCCCCATATCTCCCTGCCCAAAACCCCAGCCTGCCCCATCCCTCACATCACCCCCTGTTCCTGCCCTCAGGTACTGGGTGCCGGTGGAGTACGAAGAGGAGGAGGAGAAGAAGAAGAAGGGTGAAGGCAAAGGGGAGGAGGAGGGGGAGGAAGAGGAGGAGGAGAAGCAGCCTGAGGAAGACTTCCAGTGCATCGTCTACTTCTGGCAGGGCCGGGAGGCCTCCAACATGGGCTGGCTCACCTTCACCTTCAGCCTCCAGAAGAAGTTCGAGAGTCTCTTCCCTGGCAAGCTGGAGGTGACCCCATTGCATGCTCCTGGGGGGTGAGACAGGGATCCCCCAGCTTTGCCTCACTTCTCCCCCATCCCCTCTCTGCCCCCAGGCTAAGGGCAGGGGATAGCAGCAGAGATGGGAGCGGGCAGGGGGGTGCAGCTGGGGCTTGGGGTTGTGTTTGGGGGGATCCCCATGGCCCTGCTGACACCCACCCCTGGCCAGGTTGTGCGCATGACCCAGCAGCAGGAGAACCCCAAGTTCCTCTCGCACTTCAAGAGGAGGTTTGTCATCCACCGGGGCAAGCGGAAGGACAGGGCCAGCCCGCCCCAGCCCAGCCTCTACCACATCCGCACCAACGGCGGGGCCCTCTGCACCAGGTCAGCCCCCCCAGCAGATGCTCTGGGCCAGGCAGCACCCACGGGTGCTGGTCTCCTGGCAGGGTACATGCCGGTGGGCACAACTGCCTCATCTCTTGCTGACGGTGCCTCGTGGGCTTCATTTCTAGGTGCATCCAGATCAACACAGACGCTGGTCTGCTCAACTCAGAGTTCTGCTTCATCCTCAAGGTACCGCTCACAGCTGAGCATCCTCACGGATGCTTGGCCACTTGCCCCCCTCCCCTCTTGGGCAGCCCTGACTCTTTGCGCTCCCTCAGGTGCCCTTTGAGAGCACAGACAACCAGGGCATCGTTTACACCTGGGTGGGCCGGGCAGCTGACCCTGACGAGGCCAAGCTGGCCGAGGACATCATGAACCAGATGTTTGATGACTCCTACAGCAAGCAGGTGAGCGGGTGGGGGCACGGCGGGGCTCGGCACTGGCTTACCTGGGTGGCAGCGACCACCAGGGAGGGGATGGCCACACTCAGCCACATCCCTGGCCTCGCAGGTGATCAATGAGGGAGAAGAGCCCGAAAACTTCTTCTGGGTGGGCATTGGGAGCCAGAAGCCCTATGATGAAGACGCTGAGTACATGAAGCACTCCCGGCTCTTTAGGTAGGTCCTGACCCAGGTGGGGCTGCTCAAGTCTGTACTGGTCCCCTTCCTCATCCTGGGTGCCCTGGCCTTTACCAGGTGCTCAGTCCTCCCAGGATAGCCAGGGCACGATGGGCAAAGCCCTTCTCCCGACTTCTCTGTCCATCTCTGGGCATCAGCCAGCTGAAACAGAGCTGCTCCATCATGTGCCTTCCTTCTGCACAAGCTGAGTGCTAACAAACTCATTTCTGACGCAGTCCCCTTCTTGCTGTCCCCGCAGGTGCTCCAACGAGAAGGGCTATTTCTCTGTGTCAGAGAAGTGCTCCGATTTCTGCCAGGATGACCTGGCCGATGACGACATCATGCTGCTGGATAACGGGCGGGAGGTGAGATGGGGGTATGAGGCTGCCCTGCGTCCTGTGTCCAGGGGCAGCACAGCTGGGGCCGGATTTGCCAGTGGCTTCATCGGCTGAGCCTGGTTGCCTGTCCTTCCTGCAGGTCTACATGTGGGTGGGCACCCAGACCAGCCAGGTGGAGATCAAGCTGAGCCTTAAGGCTTGCCAGGTAGGACCTCCTTCCAACTGGAGGGGGAGGACTTGGGCATCTCCATCTCCCCTTGGAACCCTGATCCTGCCTCGTGCCTGGTGGTGCAGAGCTCCCAGCACCTCCCAGGCTGGGGACCACCAGCGTTGGAGGTGGGTGAGGGCTGGGGACCCCCATGGCTGTGCTCTGCCCCAGGTCTACATCCAGCACATGCGCTCCAAGGACCCCACGCATCCTCGCAAGCTCCGGTTGGTGCGGAAAGGCAACGAGCCCTGGCCCTTCACCCGCTGCTTCCATGCCTGGAGTGTCTTCCGCAAGCCGCCCGCCTAAGGGCTGGTGGCACCCAGTGCTTGGGCCATAGCCCCCACGGCATGGCCGGACCCCCAGCACCCTGCGCTGATGCACGCTCCAGCTCCCAGCCAAGCTCGACTTGGAGCCCCTTCTCCCCAAGCTGGGGCCAAGTGGGGAGCACAGGGGCTGAGCCTCTGTCCCCCCCACCTTCTCTCAGCATGGGGTGCAGCTCAGCCCCTTCCCCTCCTGGTGGGGAGGGGGTGTCTATGGGGCAGCGTGGGCCCCTGGTACACCCTGCTTGGGGACACTGCTGCCCCAAACCAGTGTCGAGCTCCCCCCGCAACAGGGGGAACAGGAGTGTTTCCCAGTTTGGGTGGGAGGATGCTTTGCTATAGAGCACTGGGGCTGGGGGGGCTAAGGGGCTCTCTACCCTGGGCCTTACACCTGACTCCGCTGTCTGGGGTGGGGGGAAACAGCCCCCCAGCAGGAGCCAGCCCCTTGGTATCATATCAATAAAGGCTGCACTTCTCACCCTGAGGCCGTGCCAGGCTCTGACTGCGCCCATCTTGCTCCAAAGCGGGGTCTCACACACACCCCCCCCCCAACCCCCGATCCTGCCCCTCTGCGGCTCAGGGTTGGGGACCCAGCATCCACCCGGCTCCTCAAACACCTGCAGCCTGGCCAGTTGATATTAAATGCTTTATTTTCAATATTAAAAACCAGTAATTTTAATAACTAAACAATGCTAAATTCATCTTACCAAAAAAAAAAAAAAAAAAAAAAAAAGAGGGGGGGGGGGGATGAGGTGTTGGGGGAGGGAGGGGGGGTTTCTACCAGGGACACTACAGCCCCGGCCCCGCCAGGCAGCGACGGAGCCCAGGGCAGCGCTGCCTTGCCCGGCCCCCCCCACCCCCCCCAGCCACACACGTACCGCAAGAGAGCCCGGAGAGGGGGTCCAAAATGGCCCCAGAGCCCTAAAAGGAGAGGGACAGGTACCAGGCTGGGCCCCGGAGCCACGCAGGGCCAGCCACTTGGGGACAGAGCCAGTGTCACCGCAGCCCCCTGTGAGGATGAGGATGAGCTGGGGAGCCGGCAGTAGGGAAGGAGGGCGGGCGGGATTTGGCACAATGAGACCCCCCCAGGATGGGGCAGCTTCATACTGCATCTGTGTCCCCCACTCCCAACCCAGCACCAGGCCCCCACGGTGTGTCCCCTGCAGTGCGATCCCATCCCAAACCCACCCGTGGCAGGAATTAGTGTCAGAAAGGAGCAGCAGGCACAGAGCCCAACCTGGAGAATAGCCCTTGGAGAAGCCGTGAAGAGAAAAAAGGCCACCTGTGACCCCCCCCCCCCCACTGCCGTGTACCCCCACTCTGGGCTGCTCAAGCCCTCCAGTGCCCACCTGGGAACCAGGGGGGTCCACGCTGGGATCCCCAGGGAAGGGGACAGTCCCCAGGCAGGGGCAGGGGACAGGGCTGTAAACTGCAGGGAGCCGGACATGTAAACACAGACCAGGGGGTGGGGGGGCCGTACCCAGGGGCTCCTGGCCCCCCCACCTCCCCAAGGGACCAAAACCAGGAGGGATGAGAGGGGTCCACAAGCCCCAGCCCTCCCCATGGAGCCAGGGAAGCAGCAGCATCCCCCCGGGAAGGGGGCTCTGGAGCAGGGGACAGTGACACTCGACTGTGTATAAAAAACAAAATTATCTTCCCCGGGAAGAGTTTGTGCACCACGACCCCGGCTCGGGGCCGGCGGGGGTGGGGGGGGGGGCCGGGCAGGGAGGCGTGGGGGGAGCGTGCCGGAGCTGGGATGCAGCGGCGGCCGGCATGGATGTTAGAGAAGAGGCGAGTCTACGTTATGCAGGGAGGGGGCGTGGGGGGGTCCAGTCGAGTCGCGCGTCCCGGGAATCCGAGCACTGAGATGGGCCGGGGAGGCCAGCGATGCCTGTGGGTGACACAGACCCTGAGAAGGGGACCTGGGGGGGAGCCCAAGGACACTGTCCCACCCCTGCTCCCCACCTCTCTACAAGCCCCAGGGACCACAGTGCCATCGTGCCCAACCACAGCCCCCGACGAATGGGGATGCTGGGGCACTGCATGGGGATTCCAGCTCCAAACCCCATGGCACCCCAGGGTTTGCAGCCAGAGCCATGTCCCCACCATGGCACAGGGGCCACACACCCCCATATCCACCCTGGGGACCACTGCACACCTCACTTGATGAGGATCCCTGTGGGCCGTGCTTCATCCTCGCTGGCGTTCCTCAGGTTCCTCTCCACTTCCTCCGAGGACCTGGGGCAGAGCGGAGTGAGAGGCAGCCGGGGCCACCCCCACATCCCCTCAGTGCTGGTGGCAGGGGCTGTGGGCACTGCTTACACCATTTCCCCCCGCTACTCACGCCAGGAAATCCTTCACTTCCTCCACGGTGATATCCCCAGTGGTGTCCAGCGGGTTCTCCATGCTGCTGTTGGGGGAATCGATGGTGCCAGGCGAGGAGGTGGCTGGGTGCTCCTCGGGGGACCCTGGGGAGCCATGGGGATGGGAGGGCTTTGGGGCAGCCACGACACAGGGCCAGCCCAGGTCAGGGCACACGGGGACACAGTGCACACGATGGGGACAGGGTGATCACTCACGGTCACTGTCGGTGGGGGAGGATCGGCCCTCAGGGCTGCATGGGACGTGGGTGCCATTCGCCTGCGGCAGCTTCGGTGTTGCTGTCAAGCTGTTGCTGGAATGAAAGATGGGGAGAAGTTGCTGCCGAAGCCAGTGCCAACGGGCAGGGGTACAGGGGTGCTGCCATAACAAAGCCCCAACATCCCTGGGGTACATCCCACCTGAGGCAGGAGGTGTCCTGGAGCCGGGCAACCTCCAGCCGGCACAGTGGCTCTGTCACGTTCCTAGCGCTCAGCGAGAAGCGCTCAAACTCGGATGGCGAAATTAGGTAGAAACCTAGAAGTAGCGGACAACAAAGAGCCTCAGGGACCCTCTGTGAGGCTCCAGCCAGAGACAATGTCCCATCTACAAGGGACTTCACCCCCAGTGCAAGGCTGCTGTCCTCACCCTGGCCATGCTTGGTGAAGACGCAGGAGGCGATGCCACTGATGTCCTCTTTGCGGATACAGCCATAGTGGACCTGGGGCCGCAGGCCCGGCACGGTGAAGATGTGGATGTCACCCAGGTTGGTGAGACAGGCCAGGCAGTTCTCCATCCGCTCCTCGGAGCCAGCGCTGGCCAGGCTCACCAGGGCCACTTTCCGCACACGGCAGCCCTCGTGCGCTGTCAGCTTGAACTTGGTCTTGGCACTCACTTTGGGCAGCGTGAAGACCTGAGGGGGGCAAGAGTAGCCAGGTGCCAGGGGGGAACAGGAACCTGTGGGGTTTCGGGGGGCACTCGAGCAGCCTCCCACCAGGGAAGCACTTCCCCCTCAGAGCCACCACCCTGGGAACAGGCATAGGAGTGCCCCGGCCAGTCATCTCCAGCCCCATCCCTGCACCCAGAGAGATAGAGATATGCAGAGAGGACACGGGACATGTTGTGGGTGGTGAGTCCCATCCTCACACTCACCTTGAACTGCTCCTCGGAGGAAATGAGCATGGAGTGGCTGCCCTGCATGTCGGGGGCCTTGGCCAGGTCCCGTGAGACCTCGTAGGGCTCAGGCAGGGGGTTCCCCCGCCCATCCAGCACCGCAATGGCCACCACCGGCGCCCGGTGCATCAGCTGGATCTCCTTCCCCAGCACCGCCTCCACCGCCCGCTCTGAAAACTTCTCCTGTGATGGCACCTCCAGGGCATAGGCGAACACCGAGCCAGAGTTGGTTCCTGCCCACATCGTGGGGCCGTGGTGGGCAGCTGTGGGGACAGAAGCAGCGTCAGAGCCCCCTCCCCACAGCGTGGCACCAGCCAGGTCCAGACTGGGGGCTTTTCCCAGGAAATGGGGGGAGGGTCTCACCGTCTCGGAGGAAGGTGTCGGCAAAGTAGAGACATCGCACCACCCCTGAGAGCGAGTCGTCAGCCGAGCGGGGCTCGATCCGCCGCTGCACAGGCGTCATCTCTACCTCGGGGGGTCCCGCCTGCTCAGCCAGCTGCGCGTTGGCCTCCTGCACCTGGGGAGGGGGACACAGGGGTCAGCCCCTGCCCAGTGGGGACGAGGAGCAGCCATGGAGTCCCTGCTCCCTGCCCACCTTGCTGGAGGGGCTGCTGGTGTTGAGCCTCTTCTTGCCCGACACCCGGCTCTTGCGGATGCGGCGGAAGGACTGCCGCAGGGACTTCTTGAGGGACTTCACGCGGGACAGGGGCCCTTCCATGGCCAGAGAGTCGTTGGGGTGTAGCGTACACCTGTGGGCACCGATGTCACTCAGTACCCGGACCCCCACCACATCATTCCGAGGAGGAGGGGTTCCCCAGCACCAAGATCTCCCCCATACCTGGCCAGCACGGGGTTGCGCCGGTAATAGTCGAAGAGTCCGAAGCCATGGCTGGTACCGAAGGCCACGAGGTTCCACTCGGAGTGGAGGGTGACAGCGGTGACGGCGGCGGGGGGCACGCACTGCACCAGCACGCTGGGCTGGAAGCCAGGGGCAAAGGGCAGGGGCCCGTTCCTGGGGGCCAGCCGGTCGTGGCCCTTCCAGGTGAAGCCCTCACGGTCCTGCAGCAGGTCCACCGTGGCCACGCTGACCGCATGCTCCGACTTCTCGTCACTCAGCTCCATCACCAGCACCTGCAGGGGACAAGCACAGACGGTGGGGGATGCGTGCCAGCCCCCCCCGGGACAGCCACCCTGCTGCAAGCTGGGGGCAAAACGCAGCAGGTAGGAGCCCTTCATGGACACAGATGGGGGTCTTCAGGGTCTGAAGCCACCCTGTGTGGTGTCTCCTTGAGGGGGGAGCAGAGAAGAGCTCAGCAGCCCCCACTCTGTCCCTTGCTGCCCTACCTGCCCCGCTGTGCCGGCCACCACCATCTTTGCGGTGTACTTGCAGAGAGCGATCTTCTGCACACCCAGGCGCGGGTCATCACTGTAGGGATCAAAGCAGCCCACCTGCGGGAGGGATGGGAGGGCTGGGTGCCTTCATAAAGCTGTGGGGCAGCGCCCCATTGCACCTCCTCGTCACCCCCACCAGCTGGCGGGTAGCAGCTGCGGTGCACAGGCTGCTCTGGGCATCACGCCCAGAAAAGGTCTGTCCCCACGTGTCCCCCAGTTCCCCCCTGATACTGGGGCAGACCCGCGAGATGGGGGCATGAGGAACAAGCGTCCCTTGTGTCCCCACGGGGCGTCACACAGCAGCTGTGCCCCGAGACGGAGGACACGTCCCCAGGGTGCAGCTGGGATGGCTCCAGCGGGTGCATCCTCCGTGCCCGCCTCTGGGCTTGTCCCCTCTGCTGCTGGGGGAGACAGGGGGGTGCTGGGGTCCATAGCAGTGTCCCCCCCACCCCGGGGACCTCACCTTGCGGAAAGGTGGCCACTCCTCCTCGCCTGCCTGGTTGAGGCTGTCGTTGTGCTCACAGTCCGTCTGGAAGATGTTGGCGGTGCCCAGCTTGTAGAGGGGCTTCAGGGAGACCCCCGAAGCATCCCAGAACCGCACGGTGCCGTCCTCGTGCCTGGGGGCAGGGGGGGACACGGGGAGGCCCTGTTAGCGCAGGGCCCTGACATCTGCCTGGCTAACAAGAGCCGCCTGTGTGCTGGGAGCCACCGTGCCAGAAGCCAGGGGACAACACAGTGGGTGACACACTCCTGTCTGGCCATCAAGCCAAAGGAGAAAAGGGGCAGCACCCCCCCAGTAAGAGTGGTGGGACGCCCACCACCACCCCATCCCACTCACCAACCGCAGGAAGGGGTTGAGGATGTGTCCCCACACCCCCTGGCACATTTCAGGTTTCCCAGGGCCCCCTCCCCACTGCCAGGCCACTCACCCAGTGAGGAGAAGCCCCCTCTGCGTGGGCTCCTGGGCCAGGTTCTTCCCCCCGTCGATGGGCCAAGCCTGGAGGGAAGGATGGAGGACGGGATCGAGGCCACCCATGGGAAGCAGGAGCCAGTGTCACCCCTCCACCAGCCCATCCTGGGGGCTCGGGGGCCTCCCTCTCGCCATCACTCACCGCAGAGGAGAGCCGGGGGCTCTGCTGCTCGCCGGCGCTGATGATTCTCTCCCAGAGCTTGAGGGGCACGTTGGAGACATGGCAGGAGCAGGTGATGGCGGAGGAGTGGAGCGGCGCCAGGTACGGGGCAGGGATGGTGGGCCAGCCTGGCGTCTGGAGGTCGATGGCCACCAGCTCTTCCTCCACCAACACCACAAGGGCACGAGGGTTCTCAAAGCCTGGGGAGGGGGGAGATGGCTGCTACTAGTGGAGACCCCCACCACAGCCCGCTCCCTGGGGCCACCTCGGTGGGACATACCTCCCTCAGCCACCTCAGCACTCTGCACGGTGAAGAAGTCGATGACACGGGAGGTGAAGTCAAGCGTGGCCAGGGTCTGGCCCTGTAGCACGCTGACGCAGTGCCGGTCACCGTAGCTGGCCCGTGGCATTCCCCCACTGAAGATGATGAAGGGGTTCCTGGGGGGGATGAAGCAGCCTCCATCAGACCCCGCAGAGCATCTTCCCCGCAGCCCAGGTCCCCCCAACCGTGCCCACCACCAGCCCAGCCCGCTACGGGGGACGTACCCTGACTCACAGGTCCGCCAGAGAATTTTGCTGATGGCTTTGCAAGGGAACGGACCTGAAACAAAAATATCAACCCTGTAGCTGCAGCATCGGCACCAGGATCACCAGCCCTCAGATTTGCCCCCCCCGTACCGTAGGGGATGGTGGACATGACAGGCTGCTGGGTCCTCTGGCTGGTGCTGCTCACCGCCCACACCATGTACCCGCCATCGCTGTGGGAGCTGACGATGCTCTTCCCACTCTGCTCCCAAGCCAGGCTCTCAAGCTGCTGCAGGGGCACACGGGGAGGGGGCTCGACATTCAGGACAGGATGGGGAGAACACACAGGAGGCTGCAGCCCCGCCAGCCCCCCACCAGTCCCGGTACCTGGTTCCCCAGGAAGAGGTGCTGGACGGTGCGGGTGCTCTGCTCCCAGAGGACCACCAGCCCCCGGCTGTACCCGATGAGGAGCCGACTGCTGTCGCGTGGGTGCTCCTGGATGGACTCCACCGGCCCCAGCGCCTTCCCGCAGCGGTAGTCATCAGGAACGCTGCAGTGGGGGACAAACAGGGGAGTCAGGGGGGGCTGGGACTGGTGAGGAGGGGGCACAGGGCCGGCAGGGCTCACCTCTGCAGGATCTCATCTGGGAAGAGGGTTTTGTCCTCCAGCAGCACCAGGGCGGGCAGGGCGAGGAAGTACATCGTGCCACCCTCGGTGCCCAGGCAGGCCACCGCACCGGTGGACGTTGGCAGGACCACCGTCACCCGCGTGATGCCGGGGGAGCAGCTGGAAGCGGGAGCAGAGGGGCTGCGTCAGCCCTGTGCTGGGTCTGGGGGAGCAGCAGAGAGAATCCAAACCTCCCCCGCCCCAAGGCTGCATCCCCATCAGCCCAGGAGGACGGGGACATCCTCAGTACTAATAGCAATTAGCACCATTAATCACCCCCAGGACCTGCCAGCACCTATAAAAAGCCCAGGGCTGCATTTCTCTCCCCCTGCAGCATCCCAGTTGGGATCAGAGGAGCATCCCAGCAGGGAAACCACTGCCACCAAGGGGACCTTGGCTGCCATCCCGCCCTAAGTGGGGATGGTTGCTCCCACGCACCGTTCCCAGCCGGCAGCGGTATCGCTTCCAGCCGCAGCCCCACATGGGGGCGGCTGGTGACCCCCCCAGGCAAGTACTTAGCACTGTCGGACCCTGGGCGTCCCGGGAGGCCGAAGCTGTGGGTCTCTTCCAGGTGAGAGCAGCCCTCCTTCTGGCAGACCTCCCAGAGGTGCAGCGTGTTGTCATCCAGCAGGGAGAGGAGCCAGCCCTGGTGGGGGGTGGGGGGGGAACACACAGCAGGGTGAGTGGGGGGTCAGAGGGGCTGCCTCCGGGCCCCCCAGGGACACCTACCTACCTGACCGGGGAGGAAGTGCAGCTGGGTGACAGTGGCCGTCTCCTTGTGCAAGCCTGTCAGCTCCACGCCCGGTGCACCATATCTGGGCGAGGGCCGTCAAAGAAGCAACGAGGGTAGAGAATGCCCGGACCCCCCCCAAAATTCCACCCCCCCCACCCAGGTCACAGTTCTGCGAGCAGGAGCCAGTTTAGCCCCACGGCCCCAGGGAGAGCCAGGGCTGAGCATCCCTGGCAGCACCCCACGCTGGAGCCAGCCTCAGTACCATGGTCTCCAGAGCCGGCTGGGATCCACCAAGCACTTCCAACCGGGACGCCCCGGGTCAGGATGCAGCCGGCACGTGGCCGGGGTGGGTGTGAGAGGGCCAGGCCGGCTCCTGCCCTCTGTCAACCCTCTTCTTCCTCGGCTGCAGGGCCGTGGCGGTGCAGAGGCACCGGCAGCAGGGTGGGGTTTGGCATGCACCGGCACAGCCTCACTCACCCGACTGGTCCCGGCTCCTCCACCGGCAACGCCGCTCGGCAGGAACCGGGGCAGGACCCGTGGGGCAGCTCCAGCACCGCACGGTGCACCCCGACCTGGCGTCTCCCCGACACCCCTGGACCCAGTGAGCCCCTTCCCCCAGCCCGGCATCGCTGGTGCAAGGCGCAGCTACGGTTGGGCACACACTGTGTTCCAGGGGTTTCTATCCACCAGCCCCTATGGTCCTTGCTCCCGGCCGCCCCCCTGGTGCCCTCGGCACGGAGAACTGGCCCGGCGGCTCTTCCCAGACCGGCAGGCAGGAGCTGTCTGGCGGCGCCGGGCACAGCCGAGCTGGCAGAGCCAGGCCAGAGCCACAGAGGGTTTGGGGAGGCCAAAGGATGGGGCGTGCGAGGAGGAGCACGCAGGGGGGCTCTGGGTGCTGCAGTGATGGGAGATGCCACTCATCCTTGCTCCTCCTGGGGGCTTTGCCCACCCAATGGTGCCACTGGCATAAAGACAGGCAGCCCTCAGTGGCTGGGGAACGCCGGTGGCACCAGCTCACCACAACTGGGTTCTGAGCCCAGGGACCCCCAGTTGCCCATGGGGATCCCCCAGCCTGTGGCACCCCTCGATGCCGGGCTGTCTGCAGCTGGATCCACCCAGCCCAGCCGGGGAGCACCCATGGGTGCCCCCACTAACCAGTAGCACCAGTCAGGCCAGCTCCGGCTGCCACCTCGCCCGGCCCCAGCTTCCCCAGCACCCTGAACCTCCAAGAAGCATCTTCTGGGTGGCAAACGGAGTGGGGCTGGGTGGCCACCAGCTGCAGTGCCGCAGACAGGACCGTGCCACCCCACTGCCAGCCCCGAGCCGGGTACCACCCCAAAAACATCCCCGGAGAGGATGCGCAGGGCACCGCAGCCCCCTGCCACGGCGGCTCCACAGCCCCTGGGTGGGGTTCGACTGAGGGGTGGCCGGAGCCAGCACCCCACAGCGGGGCGGCCGAGCGGAGCGGCCGGCGACGTCGCGGCCGGGCTGGCACTGGCAGTGAAAAAAAAGAAAAAAAACGCCATCTTTGTGCTCGGGAGGCAGCGAGCCGCCGGCCGGGGCGGGGGGAGAAGAAGGAGGAGGAGGAGGAGGAGGAGGAGCGCGGCAGCCCCTCTGCCCCCCTCCAAACCCTGACCCCAGCCCCGATCTGGGCGCAGCCACCCCCGCGTCCCCCCCCCCAGCATGTCCCCCCCACCACCAACATTCCTGCGGCGCGGGGCCCCCCGAGCGCGGGCCGCATCCAGCCCTGGCCGCCCGCCAGCAGCCCTCTGAAGTCTCCCTGCACGCCGCCGGCAACAAAGCCCGGCCGGGCCCCGCGTCGTCGTGTCGTGTTGTGTCCCCCCCCCGCCCCGTGCCCCCCACCCCGACGCTGGGCCTGCCGGAGGCCCTGCTGCCCTTCGCTGGGTTGATCCGGCAGCCACCCCCCAAAGGTGGCCAGGAGCCCCCGCCGGGATAAGGGAGGTGACACCGGGAAGCACCCCCCCACCCTTGGCGTTTCAGGCGAGGCGGGGGTTTCCTCCGGCCCCCCCTTCCCGGCCCAGCTGCAGCCCAGCTGGACAGAGGGATGGAGGGACGCCAGCACGGCCATGTCTCCCGGCATCCCCCGGGATGGGGGCAGCTGGGGGGGTTGTGTACAGGGGGGTCCTTACCTCCTGCCCTCAGCGGGGGAAAAGGATACAGCTTCACGGCTCCCGCCTTGGTGCCGATGGCCATCACGCGCAGGACGGGGTCGTAGGCCAGGGCGCTGGGCTGGCTGGGGAAGCCATGCTCCACCGTCTGCCGTGGGGACAGGCAGGTCAGAGCTGGGACCCCCCACACCTCTGGACCCCCCCAATCCCTCCTCTTGCCCCCACAGCTTCCATCCCGCACCAGCCTGAGCTTCATCCCCATGATGGAGGAGCATGAGGATGCTGCCTTGTCCCCCACTGCCACCGAGGGGGTGTTCTTGGGGTGGTGGAACACCCCTTATCACCCAGCTTCCACCTGACACCCCAAGATGGACCAAAACCAACAGCCACACCAAGGGACAGGGTAGGTCTGACCTTGCACGAGCTTCCCCAGACGGCACCTTGGGGAAAGGACCCCCCACCCTAAACCCCTGCCCAAGGTGTGGATGCCCCAGGAGGGGTGAGCGGGGTCCAGCTCAGCCCCACAGGCAGGAGGGACCCCCACCACGACATCCCTGGGGGTCCACGGTGGCAGAACCAGGCGAGCAGGACCCACCAGTGCCGGGGACATCCCCTCTGGAGCCATGTGCCGCCCGCGGGCACCTTCCCAAGGAAGTCCCGGCCGGCAACGGCATGCCCGGGCTCGCCGGCCAGGGAGGGGTTGCCCGCCTGGCAGCAGGGGGACGCGGGGGGCACCCGCCGCCCCAGTCCACAGGGAGGGGATTGTGGGGCTCGCGGGGGAGCGGCCCTGGGGGCAGCTTGGCTGAGCGGCGACGGCACGATCAGATGATACGGAGGCGCCGGAGCCAGACTGGCCGGATCCTGACCCGCTCCCTTTGTCTGGGGCGGCCGAGGCGCACCGGGGTGGCTTTTCACACCCGCCGGCACAGCCACTGTCACCCGCTCCCCTCCAAAGGGCCACCTCCAGGGGCGTGCCAACGTCCCCAGCCCAACCAAAGGGTCCCAGCCTGGCTTGTGGGGGGGTGAATTAGTTGATGCCTGTGTGTCCCAGTCCCTGTGACAGCCCCACGCAGGGTCACCCTGAATCCCCCTGGGACGCACACGCCGCACTGGAGGATGGTGGTGGGAGCTGGGACGGCAGCAGCACAGGGACATCCCAGAGATGCTTTAGGCTGGGAATCGATACAATGACCCCAAAAAAGACCCCACAACACTCCCCCAAAAGCTCCCCTGCACCCTGAGCCCCGTATGGGGGACGTGGGTCCCAGCCCTTCCTCCCGCCCGGCAGCGGGGCCGCATCCGGCAGGCTGTGCCGGCCCGGCCAAGGCGCGCTCCCGGCCAAATTACAGCAAATCCCAGGCAGATCTGGAGCTCGGGAGGAAAAACAACCGTTAATGGGAGGCAGGTGGGCAGCCAGCAGCCCCAGCGCCAGGCCAGCCGGAGCGGGGCCACTCCCCGGCCCCCCCAGGATGCCCCACTGGGTCCAGACCCCCCAGGACGCCTGCTTGGGCAGGATCCGGCCATGGGACCATCTTGCCCAAAAGCGGGGGGCTCTGGTTGGGCTGAGCCTCGCACCCCAGCAAGACCCTCACCCGCAGGGGTGAGTCTTGGGGGACGGGGCTGTGCCGGGGCGGTGGGTGCTGGCTGTGACCCCCTCCACTACGGCGCACCCCAACACCTCTCAGCCCAGCCTTGCTATGGGGTGATCTTGGGGGGTCCCTCCGGTGCACCCCACATGGCAAGCACCTAACGCCGGTGCCAGGACGCTGCCAAAGGATGGACAGACGGACGGACACAGTCTGGGCTCAGCAACGGGCCAGGGACGGTGTCCTCCTGCTCCCGGGGCCAGGGCCGGAGGAGGATGGTCCCAACACCGTGGGGCTCCTGGGACGGGGTGCACCGAGCCCCAGGGGGCACCCACTGGCACAGCCCATCCTGCCGATGCGCCGAGGGAAGGGTCTGGTACCCCAGGGCTGGCGGGGTCCCTCCCCAGTGGTTTGAGGAGCTCGGGGGGCTCCCCACGCCACATAAGGGGGGCTAAGCAGGAAAGCTCCCCGGTGGCAGTGGGAGGGAGGGCAAGCTCTGGGACTCCGATGTCGCCGGTCCCCCTGAGACACAGCTTTGGGGTGCCAGGGGACCCCAAGCCCCCAGCCCCGGGGGTCACCACCACAGCCCTTCCTGCTGACACAGAGGCTCCAGCCCCCCCACATCCCATCCCTAGGTGGGGGGGCTCCCCCACGGGACATACAGACGGGGATGCTCCAGGGCCAGACGGGATGGGGGGCTGTGGGGTGCCCCGAAACGCCGCTGCTGGTGAGCGAGGCCTGGGGGGAACTCAGTGAGTGCAGGAACCAGGGTGCTCGGGGGAGCCCCCACCCAGGGGGGACCGGGGAAGGGGGATGTCGCACCTGCGGGGGAGTCGCATCCTGCCCCAGGGAGCCCCCCGGGTCCGGGAGGGGGTGTCCTCTGAGGCGGGGGTGCCCGCTGCTCCCCCGGGGAGGAGGGCAGCCCCCTAGCCTGCCCCCCCCGGGGTGCCCCCATAGCCTGCACCCGGGGGTCCCGCCCCACCGAGGGTGCCCCGTGACTCCCCGGGCGATCCCGGTGCATTGTTCACCACCGAACCCCGGCCCCCTCCCGAGGGGTGAACCCCGGTCCCCAGGGGGGCGGTGCCCCGTGCGCTGCTCCCCTTCCCGGAGGCGGCATCCCGCCTCGGGGGGGATGCCGGAGCCTGCATCACCGGGGGACTGCCCGCACCCCGCTCCCGGGGCCCTGCCCGACACCCCCGGTGGCTCCCGGTGGTCGTCCCCCCCACCACCGCCGGGGGCTCGCCGCCGCACCCCCCGCCCCGGGCGCACCTTGCTGAAGGCAAAGAGATCGTGCCGGAGGCGGTCGCGATGTGGGTCGGCGCCCTGCCGCCGGAACCGAAACTTCATCATGGTGGGGCCGGTGGCGGCCCGGTACCGGGCGCGGCGGGCGGGGCCGGCGATCCCGGGAGCCGGTACCGGGGCGGGCAGTCCCGGTGCCGTTCCCGGTTCGGACGGTGCCGGTCCCGGCCGGTAGGGGGACGGGGGAGCGGGGGCGGTGGCGGGTCCCGGTGCCGGTGGCGGGTCTCGGTGCGCGCGCCGAGCGCCGAGCGCCGCGCGCCGAGCCCCGGGCAGGCACCGCCGCGGCGGGGCGGGGCGCGTGCCACTGACGGACAACCCTCACCGCCAATCAGCGCACGGCCGCCCGCACAGCGCGGCGCAGCCCCGCCCATCCGCGTCACGCATGCGCGCCCGCGGGGGCCGATGGGACTTGTAGTCCTTCACTTCAGGCGCCCTCTGCGGGCGCTTTATTTATTTATATTCATTCCCCGCCCCCCCCCCCCCCCCCCCTTTTTTTTTCGTTTTTTCTCTCTGGGTTGGTTGGGGCACAGCGAGGGCCGCTAACCCATGTCGCAAGGTCTCCACGGCCATGGGCTGTCCTGGAGTCGGGGCTTCATCCTGGCCTACAGGCCCCACAGCCATGGAGTGCCTCAACGACATGGCGGCACCACGGCCACTGGGCCCTATGCTGGCAGGATGCACCCTGCCCTCAGCACCCTGCTGGCTCCTGCCAGTAGTATTTGGGACCTGTCCCCAGCTGGAGACTGATTGTCACTGCCATGGCATGGCTTGGGCCCAGAGTGAAGGGGGAGAACCCTGCCCTGCGCCCAGGTTTGGGGTGAGTCACCCCAGGCAGGGCAGGACTTCCCCTCCCTGCTGACTAACCGCAGCCATGGGGAAGATGCTGCATTGAGGTGACGCAGATTTTTTTGGGTGGAAAACACTCTGGAGGCGAGTGGAGGAGCCCTTCGCTCTGATGCCCCAGTTATGGGCTCCTGGATGGAGGGAAGGGGGTCTGAGCCCATGCACAGCCCCAGGGCTCAAGGGTGGGTGATGGAGAGAACGTCGCCAGACCCCAGGCAGAAGTTCATCTCAGAAGAGAAGGAGGAGGAAGGCTGCCATGTAAGGCCTACAGACCCCATCCATCCCTTCCCCTCTTTGGCACCACAGACCCATCCACCACCGTCTCCCTCTTGCATGGAGGATGAGGACCTGTACATGAGGCCAAAGTACTGGGGTGCAGCCCCCACAGGGCGCTAGGGCCATTTGGGGACCAGGCACTGCCTGTGGCATTCCTGGGCAGTGGGGCTAGGTGGGAGCTGGAGGGGGAGAGCATCCACATTTGCTCCCCAGGGATGGAGAGGAGGAGGAGGGCAGTGAGCCCCATCCCTGCTTTCTAGGGCAGCACAGGAGGGACAGACACTGTGTTTGGCTGCCCCGTCCCCGGGGAAACCAGAGACTCCCTTTATTTAGAAGCAGTTCCCTGCTCCCCGCAACCTCATTTCTGCCAGCGGAGAAGCGAGGCACACATCCCAGCCGCCGGCACCACCAAACAGGCAGGCAGAGCGATGCTTTCTGCTTTTATTCAATTAATGCAGCAATCTATACAAGAAAAATAATAATAATAATAATGAAACCATGAAATTCCAAACCCTGACAGCGAAGAACCAAATTCTTCCTAAGAATCAACCAGAATTAAAAGATTCCCCCCGCGTCAGACTGTACATAAAATAATCTCTGCCCCATTTACAGCGTTTCACACAGTACTTCTCGTATCTCAAACTTCAGAACTGTACAACTTTGTTACAAACCACGCTTTTTCCTAGGAAAAGCTTACAGAAAAAAATATTGCCACTTTCTTTTTTGTTTCTTTTTTTTTTTTTTAATTATTTTTATTTGTAACAAAAAAAAATTAGAATCTTTAAAAAAACAAAATTAAAGTCAGCCAGAACTCCTACGTGTGGGCAGGGGCACGGGAAGGAGCAGAGACACTCTTCTCAGCCGAACATTTCTCCTCCCAACCGGGAAAGGGAACGCTTTTGGCAGATAAAAGACTATTTGCCGCTGGCGGGGGTCCAGACCCCATCCCCACTGAGCCCTCCTCAAAGCACGGCAGCCGTTCTGACCCATGGGGCTCGGACCACATAGGTGCGAGCGCCAGGTACTAACAGCGCCGAAAGCCAAAGGTCTCGGGGCCCCCTCCCTGAATTCCAGGATGAGCCAAGACTCGGGATGGGGATCACAGCTCTCGCCTGACTAACAACTGGATGAGAGTTCAGCAGGTGCAGAGCCAGATTTGGCAAGGCGGGCTCCCCTGCTGCTTGCCCAGCCGGGCAAGGACCTGCCCACAGACCGACAGCCCCTCCCTGGGCCAGCTCACCTCCCACTGATGGCAAACAGCCCTCCCTTCTCTTCCTACGGATGCACGGAGCCCACGCGAGCAATGCAAGAGCTTCCGTTCAATGGCCAAGTCTTCTCGAGATACGGGTAGCAGTGACAAACCCAAATTCCTCCCGCTGCTTGAGGAAAAGCGGGGACAAACCCCACCTTCCTACCCCTTCCTTAGGAAAGACGGTTCTCACGGTCTGGGCTGTGGGTTGGGGTGCGTGGGACTGTCACATCGGACGTAGCCTTATTCCCAGTTTTGGGCTGAGCAGGTTACACGAACGACACGCTGCGGGTGGATGGAGAGGAGGTGGGACTGCACCAGACAAACACGACAAAGCCGAGCGGGTCAGGTCTGTGCATGAGCCCGTCCCGCAGAGCGGATGGGGAGAAGTTTTGCCTCCGAATTGGAGGTCACCACCCTCTGTCCTCCGCAGCAGACCCCTGCCACCGACCTGACCCGGAGCCTGCAGGCAGCCTGACACAGCCGTCGACAGAGAACAGGCATGGGCATCACCAGCATTTTTGAGCCACAGTTTTACCAGACAGGTTACAGTAAGGGATCTAGACATCTGGATCCACATCAAAATGCATCTTCTGGTTTCAAATCAAGGTTTCGCTCCAATGTTGTTCAGTGCAAAAGAGTTAAAAAACCATGTTATCTACACATATACATCCGTTGTGTATAGAAAATGTCTGTACAAGTGGGGAAGATGGCCTGCCTATATGCTGGGGACTCCTCGCCCAAGAGATGATACGGGTCAGACTGGTTGCATCCCACTCTCTCTTTCTCCAAGGTGTCAAGCCCCAACCAGTCAGGTTGAAAACCAAGCACATACAGATGGCGGCTGGAAAGCAGCTTGGGCGAGGGGCTCCTCCTGTCCCTCCAGCCACGGCCACAAGCTCAGACCCACCGCACAGATGTGGGGTAAGGGGAAAGGAAGGAGGGGAGAGCTCCCGACCATGGTACGTGGGAATACCAAAACAAACCGGGAAAGGATGGATACCTGCAGGCGTACAGACTGCGCGAGGACAGGAATTAGGCGATGGTTGGTACCAGGCTAGAGGCAAGACCTCAGGATGCCTTGTTCAGTGGAGACAGATCCAACGGGAGGGGAGCCCTGCTCTGGGAGGGCAGGTTGCCTCCAGCTTCATTTTGAGTTGAGACACCAGGGGGTACGGTATCCATATTGCAGAGGTAGGAGTAAAACTGGGAGTTGGTGCAGGGGGGAAGAAGGAGAGAGCAGCCTGTGTAGAGCCAAGACTTCTGGCAGAGACCACTGCCACCCACAGCAGAGCCTGACACTGAAGAGGGCACAGGGCACATCCAGGATGAATCCAAAAAGACAAGGAGAACCAGCCACTGCTAGGCACCCTGCTAGCAGGTCTCTAGCTTGCTGGAGACGTTTGCACCAGCCATAAGGAAGAGAAGGGATGCTGCCCCCAGCACGCGGTTTTGCTATCAGGGAAACGCCAAACTTTCCAAAACAGTGGGTTTGTAGCCAAGAGCTGGCCTGGATTCTTTGCAGAAAGCTAGGAGGGCGAGGAACACCGCTTCAAATGCTAAGCGTGGTCTGAAAATGGCCGTTTAAAAGGTTCAGAAGTAGCAGAAGCATGAAATTTCAGATCTCTGGGCCTCAAGGCTGTGCCTGTACCTCTGCACCGAGCCGACAGGGGCTCTCACCAGAAAAGCAATCGGATAAAGAGAATCAGAGACAGGCACTGGGGATCTCACCTTTGAACCCCTCGCAGATCAGCAGTGCTGAAGGTGATAGTAATTTCCTTCGCACTAAGGTGGCTGCTAGATCCAGCCTCAGCAGTAACCCCAACAGCGGGCGAGTGGCAGAAGTCAGCAGGGAAGGAAAAGGACACCGAGACCCAGATGTCAGCAAACGTGCTCGATCGCCAAGGAATGGCGCTCTGGGGATCAACACCTGGGTTTTGTTGGTTGGTTTTTTTTGTTGACTGTGAGCCCCTCAAGACAGCAGCAAACGGGTTTCAAAATATATTACATCTTTTTATTGCCAAGCGTGCAGACCATGAAGTGTGGGGGACATAACACTAAGAACTACAATTTGAAGGAGGGCAAAGCAGTAAAAATTTAAAAATAAGACTACTCCTTACAACCGCCAACACTTGGGTTTAAAGAATCAATTGGAGGAAGTTTCCTAAAAGTATGGTTCTAAATATGGTGTTAGGCCCCAAACTTTGAAAATGCCGAGGCTTCAGTCTGGGCTAACAGACCAGGTGGAAGGAGGAGGCAGACTTTAACGCTAACTCCGCAGGGCCGAATTCCTATTCCTCTTAGCATTTTCTGTAGCAACCAGAAAACTCCCAAGCCCAGGAATTCTAGCAGGAATAAGCCAGGAGGCGGCAGGCAATTTCTGCAGTAGTAGCTGCTGAATGCACTGAACTGGGGCCAAACCAGACCCTTGCAGCGTCCTCGCTCCCAGAGCCAGCCTCGGAGGGGACAGACCGCAGCCGAGCTGCCCGGCTTCCCCCAGGCCAGGGCAGCGCCTGTTCCTGCTCTGACAGAGCGTAGCCGGTCCCTTGGGATGGGATACTGTGCCATCTCAACACTCTCCACCTAAAAGGGGCAGGGGGCTGAAAGCCAAGTCCCCCATGCAGTGGAGAAGAGCTCTTCTCAGGGGGTCCCAAGGTGAGCGTCCCCACAAGCACAGTGTCTCTCCTACTCCTCTTTGCTATCTCCAACTCTGGGAAGCAGCACATACTCAATGCAATCGCTCACTCGGCAGCCCCGGAGCTCCAATATGGACCTCAGGTCAATGCTGGGCCAGCCTCAGTGAAGCCAGCCACGTTTCCTTCCTCCTCAACCAAAACACACCCCTGGTCAGACCAGCACTGAGAAACCAGAGCTCAAGTACATTCTTCTCGGAGAGGGCAGCGCAGGGACACGAGGCTGCGAGCCCACGCTGGTTTGGGAAAAGGGACTGGAAAGGAAACCTACGGCATTTAAAACTGGTACTAAAGTGCAACAAAAATGTCCTAAACCCTTTGAAATCAATTGCAGTAAGAGGGGTCTGCAAAGCTTCAAACTTCCAGTTACTGCAGGGCACCCTTAAAACAAACCCAACAACAACTACGTAAGAGCAGACCAAGGAGCCCTTTGGTGAAGCAAAGAATACGAGGCCACCACAGAGAATTTCAGCTCCTGGGGTCAAACATCATATTTAGAACATTTGGAAAGGAAGAAAGTTAAAGCAAAAAAAAAAAAGAAAAAAAAACCACAAAAACAAAAATACAATTCTTGAATCTTGCGCAATGAAACAGTTAAACTTTTTGGTGTTTTCAGAAGAAATCCCAACAGACAGCCTGGCATAACTTTATCTGCTTCCTAAGGGAGAGATGCCCGTTTGACCCATGACTCAGGACACCATGTGCACTGGACATGTTCCATCCTTACGTATGTCTCAGCATTCCTCCATTCATAAAAAGAAATCACTAGATCCTTCCTGTTTACTCTTCAGCCTGAAAGGAAAAACCAAAACTGAAGCTAGATGGAAGATAGCCAGAGGGAGGAGAAAGTTTTCACAGACTGGAGGCCAATCTCATCAGCTCCACGAGCCTGGAAAGTGCAATCCTCAGTGTCGCCTCATTTTAACTTTCCTGGCTGGGCTGCCATCCTCCTCTTCCTCGTCACAGTCCTCTGTATACTCGTAAGACCTTCGCCAATAGTTCTCGGAGCTGAAGTTGCTCCGCCTCCTATGTTTTGGTAAGAGGACTGAGCGCCTGTTTTCCTCTTTATCCATTTCTAGAATCCGTGGCCTATGGGGAGAGAGAGAGAGAGAGAAAGAGGGAGTGAGAGCACATCCATGACAGGATTCAGACGTTCCGTGTGAGGACACTGTCTGCAGTTTTGCATACTTTGAGCGATATGACTGACTGTTTCCACATTGCACCTCCCATGAGGAGGCTGAGAACTTCGCTTTTGACAGTGCAAGTCCTTCCCCTTCTCAGGGCAAGTTTTGGTCTTTACCTCCACCAGGAACACTTCCAAACAGCCCAGTCAGATCTTTTTAAGTGCAGCTTGTGGCCTCAAGAAGGCAGAGGGGTCTGTCTCTCCTACAGCAGAACTCAAAGCACAGAGACAAGCTCTTTTTTAAGCTGCTGGGATGCTCGTGGTGCAGGATCAAACCACAGCTCCAAACTCCTCTGTCCTCTCTAGTTCTCCCAAACGTTAGCACATTAGTGCAATTGTTATTCTGCAGAGCTGCCTCTGCTCTGGCCTCCAATCGCTTCATCGTAGGACTGGGCTGGTGGGCTGCACAGACCACTTATTTTTTTTATCCCAGGTGACAACTGCCGAGTTCCTCCAAGAGATACCACTATCTGATATCCATGCTATTTACATGCGTTAATCTGGAGTCACTGAGACCAAAGGAAGAGAAAAACATGTTTTTGATACCCATCTGGTGCAGAAGTTTATGCAAGCCCTCCCACCCCCCAATCCTGATAAGGTCACATCAGGCTGAAAAACAGCTCTCACGGATCTCCAGATTTGTCCTGCGTGATCGCTTCTCTAATCACACACCGGCCCACTGCGTGCTCAGAGGTAAGCTGTCATTTGCAGGCTGCCTTCTCTTCTCGATCTACCTTCCCAGTCACTCTGAGTCCAGGTGAATGAACACTGCTCATAAACAAGCCATCCCCACCCTCCTCCCTCCAGGACAGGTTGAAACACGGGCTGGGACCACACAGTGGCCAAGCCCTGAGACCAAGCCAACTTTTGGTTTTTACACCATGTGCAGAGAACACCGTCTTGATCCTCGGGGAGCTTTGGAATTGGAGAATACCATAAATATTGCAAGACAGCTGGCAGAGTGGCTATCGCTCATGGCTATCGCAGAGCACGGTGGTGTTTAAGGGAAGCCTTGCTGCAGAGCTCAAGCTGTCTGAAACCTCAGCAAGGAGCTCCACTGAAGGTCAGGTTTACGCATTCACACAGTCTGGTTACACACACAAAAATATACACGTGCAGCTCTGGAACCAAAACAGCTCTGAGAAGCTTCCCAAGAAGGCCTTCACCTTTCCCAGATAGCAAAACCTCACGTTCTCTCCCAAGACTGCTTTCATAATATAGTTTAATGCAGCTGCACAGGTTGCTTGGCAATAGAGGTCAAAAATAATTAGCTGCAGGGAAACTATTGTTCTGAATGACTGCATTATCAAGAGCCAGCCAAATCTATTGCTTCTTCATTATGCCACTCACAGGATAAACAATGTAAGCTGCTTACAGCCAGAGCTTAGCCTCCGCAAGCCTAGGAGGAACATATAAAGAACCTCATTCTGATAAAACAGATCTGTACACCACAGGAAGCACCTGGGAGGTGCAAACTAAGATGTTTTTAAGTGTGCTGTGTAGTCTCTCTCTTATCAGAGGCCAGGAGCCTCAAACATGCACCGACCTAGAGATACCATCCAAAACATCGCTCTCAGGAGAGATCATCCTACCTGTGAGCAGCATCAGGATCTGCTTTGCGATGGGACCGCTTTGGTTTCAGGATCTGGTCCCGGTTGCTTCCTGATAGACGGTCAGGGTTATAACCTGGTGGCAACACAGAGCTACTCAGGGATTTTGTTTCCAATCGAGGTGCATCTAGTCTTGTTCTGCAAATATTTAAAGAGAAGAGAATTTGCAAGGAGTTTGTACGGAACCGCTGGTGTGCTGCAGCAGACATCTGTCCTAGATGTGCTGAAGCAGAACCCTCAATCCCAGCCACACGGCTCAGGAAGAGGGTCAGGACTATTACGCTCAACAGCAGAACAAGCTGCAGCTTTCTGGTACTTGAAGCTTCAGGTTTAACATTTGCTGCCTTGGTTAGAGGGAAGAGGAAGGGCTCAGGAACAGCGTAGTCATGAGGTGAATGTGCATGGTGCTGGGCTCACTGCAATCCCAGTTACGGGATACAGAGTAGGGGCTGAGTGCTCTCAGAATGGTGCTGGGCTCACTGCAATCCCAGTTACAGGATACAGAGTAGGGGCTGAGTGCTCTCAGAATGGTGCTGGGCTCACTGCAATCCCAGTTACGGGATACAGAGTAGGGGCAACCCCGTGAAATCCGATGAAATCACAGTGACTCGTCAATAACTCGCAGCTCCAGTTACGCCACCTGGGAGATACCCTGCAAAATTCATCATCACCTACAACAGTAATAACTGCTTCTATCTGGAAACTCCCTACTGTCTCAAGATCTCATGGGGTCAGGCGTTTCTCAGCTTGAGTAAGAGTTGAAGTACAAGTCAGGAGAAGGTCTAGCAAACAGAAGCTGCACCACATCCCTTCCAGCAGCACAGCACCACCTTGATCGTGCTGGGATAGAAACAAGCTCAAGCTGCACCAGAGAGGAGGCACAGCTCTCCCCAGAACAGAGCTGTCACTGGCCCAGGGACAACTGTAGCCATGCACACGTGGAGGGAGGCAGCAGACTGAGGAACAGGAATGAAAACTCGATGGCACAGCACAGTTACCAGTCTCAGCTTACAAGCGCTGCTAAAGTCTATTTCAAAACACAGACTGAAGCATAAGAATGGGCAAAACACTAAAAGGTAGTGCTGGTGCTCCAGAGCTGCCAATTTCAGGAGGATCCAAGCCAATTCCCAGAAGGAAAGGCATGTTGATATTGTTGCTGCAGCCTGTTTCCCTCCCCGGGATTAGGGGCGAATACAGTAGGGGTCTGGGTGAAAGAAAGGGCAGAATCATTACTTGCTCTCTAGTGTTGAACTTTAGCTCCTGAGAGAGGTTTCCACGGGAGAATCCCAACCTAAACTCCTGTTAGGAAGCATGTCCAGTTGCCAAGCTTCCTCTCCGCCATCGGGGAGAGGCTCTTCAGTTAACCAGGGCGATGCCAGGCTGGCCCACGCGAAGCTGGGCATGGCAGCCCCAGTCTGCCCAGCATTCCAGAAACAAGGAACACTTCCGCAGGGAGTTGCCAGGCTGGAGCCCGCTCTAGGCCACAAAGCCGTCATCCTGAGCTGTTCTTGGCTCCAGGACTGGACCCAGTCCAGCTAGGAACACCAAAGGCATTGTGGATCCTGCCCCAGACAAGTTAGGTGGTTTAAATACCTCTCAAATACAACAGCAACTACAGGCCTGCAATTAAAACCAACAAACAAACCACTAAATAAACTGCAAGGGCAAGGGAACACCAGCCACGTTCTCTGTCCACAGAGCAATGCACGTATGAGCTGCAGGAGCAGGTATGAGGAGAGGCTGTACTAAAATGGAGAGCAAATTACCTAACAAAGTTCGAGTTAAATAGAATGATTCCCCTTTGTAACTGCTTACAAATGGCAGCATAAGCCCTCCAAAATGACTTTTGAGACCCAATTCCATAGGTCTCATTTCTATCCCCGACCTCTTTCAGCATTTCTTGAAATTGAGAGCATCGTTCCTCTCCCCCAGCCTCTTGCTCAAAGCGCTTCCCAAGCTCGCTGTCTCCCCGCCATCCTGCTCGTCGATAGGCAGGGAACACTGTAAATATCCTCACACTACAGCACTGGAGTGTTTATGACCTACTTGGTAACCACGCTGCTCTCGAGCATCCTGCAAAACTCAGTCACTTCTCCAGCTCGCACAGCTTTGTTCTGCCGCTGCCAGCAAAAACCATCTCTAGAACCACACGCTCGGAGCAGAGGCAAGAGCAGATCCAGCCTCAAACGTCTGGGGCCCGGCAGGCTCTGGCAGCCTATTCAGAGCCAAATATCCCAGTTCCAAGCTGCAGCAAAGTTGGTGCTGCCCTATGACCCAACATATCTGGTCCCGCTGGAGAGTTCGAGGCTGATTCTTTGCACGAAGAGGAGGAAGAGGAGTTTTACCAGGCCGCTGGCTGCTCCCAAGCCTCTCGTGCTAACCGGCTACCAGTGGAAGGAGCTGTTTTCCTGCTTGCATAACACGCTATTTCAGACTGCACAAAGTCGCATGATCCGGGACGAGGGAACGACACTCGCTGCAGCAATAGATGCCGCGGGGATGCGAGCGCAAACAAAGGTCACCGCAGCCCTGCTGTGCATGCATGCACGCACACGGGACTCGGCGAGGAGACGGCCGCCGTCACAAGGGATAAGCAGCAATTAATAAGCTCTATTTGGCAGCAATCAGCGCGCACCCTTTGGCAAACAGGCAATCGCCATGTATTCACCAGGGCCGCTAAGCTCTACGGAGATTACACAAAAATAATTACCAGGGGGTTTCCACTTTGCTCAAGAGAAAAATCCTGTTGTGGTTTCCTTCAGCCTGCAAGTCAAGTCAGCCCATCGCCGTCTGCGTATGACTGGGCAGAGACGCTTCTGCTCTAACGCTAAGCAAATCAGGCCCCTAAAATCAGGGGAAGACGGAAGGACTCGCTGCTACAGAAGGATGGCTAAGCAAACACAGCCAATTCGGCTCTGCTAGGAGCTAAAAGGCTTTGTCTCTCCAGCAGCAATGCACCAGGTCAGCCAGGTACATCTCAGACAGTTAGGTGCTTGCCCAGTTGCACTTTGAGGGCAGTCAGGCTGGACTGAAATAACTCAGCACCCTCAGCTTACAGAAGCTGGAGAAAGCAAGAGGTAGAACCAATTTGAACAAATATGTTAGATATCTGCACCAATTTGGGCAGCTTTAGCTTACTTAGCCAAGTCTGTCTTTTCTAGGGAACAGCTTCACAGCCTAGGGAAGGCAGCTCCTCTATCCCAAAGCCCTGCAGGATTTGGAGATGCCTTCCACTGGTGCGCGTCAGCACTCACACTGCTTTGTTGGCTGCAGTAACCAGTAAGGCGAACGTAACGGCCTTTGAGTTCTTATCGCAACCTTCTCACCTTAAACCTCATGTGGCAATAACCAGCTATGGGATGGTTTGGTTCTAATCTGTCTTCCTTTGATCCCACCTGCCACATCCCATCCTGCCTCCCTGGGTCTGTGCTGATTTTGCTTGGCTCACGCCTCAGGGCTGCTGTTTTTCCTGCCTTCATTTCACAGATCTCTCTAACCAGATGTCCAATTCCACTCCACTGGCTTTGTGCCGTATCTTCACAAAGTTGCCAGGCTTGTTTTGAAACCAACTAAGCTGTCCAAAAGCTCAGCAAGTGTGAATCCAGACCGCTTGACTGCTAGCCTTATGCCAGCCCGGGCCACAACTGCAGCCCTGCCCTCATGCCCATGCTTTCGTCTTGAGTTTACAGTACTCCAGTCACGTGTGTTTCCACTTGCAAGAAGATTTCTTGACAGCAGAATTACTGCTAACAGCTTCTAAGGTACAATCAACACGGGTGAACATGTGGCAGTCACATTTTTTGGTCTCCTCGTAGAAGGAACTGAGAAGAGAGGACATTTCTGAGCACAAACAAAGGTTATACAGAGGGAGTTTGGGGTGAGGTTGGTTTATTTTTTCTCCATTTTCTGAAGAGCTTTAGAACAGGCATTGGCTGATGCAATGCCATCAGCTGACCAGGACAGTGTATTTTCTAAAATAGGAAGCGTGCAATACAGCTTAGAGAGCTTGGCTTCCCAACACCGACTCAAAGGACAAGCTCTGTAAATTGATCACTAAATTCACTGCACCCGTTTCCCTTCAAAGCCAGTATCTTCCTCCCTCTCCCCAGGAAATGAAAACCATGCTGCCAAGAAAACTTTATCTGGTTTATAGGAGATTCTTCATCACAAGCAGCAGCTTCAAAGAACTGTCCAGGTAACTCACACGTGTGGGTATCATACGATCAGACACCTGAATATGCAGCCCAAGACAAGAGAGTTTGAAATCCTAGCTGTTTGGAGTTAGGAAGCCGATGAAAGCCAGGTGTTTGGAAACGAACAGGGCTTGCAAACACAGACATTACAACGAAGAACTGCTGCACAGAGCCAAGAAGTGATTAACTCTGCAGTAACAAGTTCCATCTACTTCCACCAGCCAAGCGATGGGTACGGCAAGACACAAACGAGCATCAGAGTGACAGCTAATCAAGATCTAAGATCAAGCCAACAAATTAACAAGCAAGGCAGTTTTAAAGTGTTTCTTTAAAAGCACCTTAGGAAACATCCCAACACCACATACAAGTTTATCTTACTGTCCAGAGGGCTTCAACACTTACTTTCGAAGGATGATGACAGCTCTTCTCTCCTTGATGTCCTGTGGTCGAATACAGTGTGTAATTTCATCGGCTGCATATCCACTGACAACAAAAACAAAAAGCCACTGTGAGAAAGATGACGGGCAGAAGCAGAAAGTGGTTGCCAGCCTCATCAACTCGGTTTGGCCGGTCATTTCCTAATTTCCACCAGGAATTCCTCCTCCAAACACCATTCCCCAGGCATAAGGGAGCTAGACTTATAGGAAGGAAGAAACTTCAGAAAAGAATGAGGACCGTTGGGGCTCTTTTTTTTTTTTTTTGACTCGATTTTTTAGTGTACACCAGAGGAAACTGCCACCTGCCACAACATTGTGAAATAAGACACGTAGAAAATGAGTTTATGGAGTGTAAATTCAGCCAATTCATTTATCAAGAAATTAGAGAGCAACAGGGGAAAAAAATCAGCACATGGCTCCAAAGCATCTTCTCATGCATGTCCCCGAGAAAAACCATCTCTCATGTTTGACATGTGCAGCAAACCCAGACACAGACGCGCACCAGAGTCGATGACAATATTTGTTAGTCGAGGAGGGGGTGCGGTGGTGGTAAGAGTCGAGTGTCTCACCCCCACCTCAGCTGGGCACAGACACTGCCATCTCGCCGCTCTTGCCTTCTCTGCTACCCACCATGTGGCACCCTGGCAGGAGCATATCTCATCACGGGTGCTAAGGAGCAGGTCCGAGAGGTGGGCCTGCCCTCTACCTGCTGTTTGGAGAGCGTTCACAAAAGAGCCTTCTAGAGTCCAATACAAGGAAAAAAGAAGGTAAATGCCTTCAGAGCCTTCAAAAAAAAACTGGCAAGGACAAGATGACCTCTGAAGGGACTTGGGTGAAGGCTGCTCACGCCACACAAAGCTAGCACACCCCCAATAGTTTAACCTGAAGCAGAAATCACCGAGCCCACTCCCCCAAGAGTCTTGACCATAAAGTTGCTGCCACACCAGCTGTCAGCCAGCCCTCCAGGAGTATGGCCAGGGCTATCGGCTTGCAGGTTATCCAGGACACTCAGAGCAGAGAACAGATCACGCACACACAGGTCTTCTCTGAGGATGGGACCAGGCTTTCTTTATCTGGTTAGATAACCCACCCACTCACCGAGAAAAAACACACCTCAAAGATGGATTTACTGCTTTGAGAAGAGAGTTAAGAGTCTAAACCCTGATCACTTAGAACAGGGGTTGATGTCCATCCCCCCCGTCCTCCAGGGCATTGCAGAACAAGACAGCGCTATGCAAAAGGGCTTATAATGATGCTCTATTATGTTCCAGGAATCTCTGCGTCAAGCTCCAGCGAATTCATTAATATCACCCACGTTAAAATTCAACTCAGCACATCCTCAGTGACATCCTGAACATCAGGAAAAGGTCTGCTTCCAGACCTGAGCTCTCCATCATGAGATACCAGCCTGGCTGCCCATTCTTGCTCCCCAGGCAGAAACCTGCTTCCCAGCTCACTTTCAGGGCGGCACGAGGCAGAGCTCATGGTCCCAGATGCACGTGGGCAGCACCAAAGCAACAGCCTCAGTACCCCCGCCCAAGGCCCTAATGGGGACCCACCAGTCTGCCCCAGTGCCATGCTGGTGTGGGAAAACTCAGCTTGCACCATATCAGATATAGTGACGGTGTGTCCCTGCATGGTCCTCCAGCAAAGGGATGGAGACACAGGTACCAGGCTGAGAAATGGAAGAAAAAGATTATTTGGTTGTGTCACACTTGTTCTGCTTTGTGCCAGCACGAACTTCTCACCCACTGCCTGGCCTTGCTGCATCCTGCTGATGGGTGAAGGGGCAGATGCTGGAACGAAACACCCATAATGATATCAAGGGTCTACCCAGAGATTTCTTGCCCAGAAAACAAAATCAAAGCATGAGATAAGAGATAAATTGGTAAGGAAACCCCTAAATTGCTGCCTACAAGAACACCTGAGCATGACATCTCCAGCCTAGAGCATCTTCCAGAAGAACATAGGGAGGTGCAGATGCTGTCCACACACTCTCCCAATTAACACTCCAACTGTTAACTAACCTGTCAGGTCTTACATCCTCAACTCCACCCCGAGTCTCTTTTTTTCCCTCCAGAAGAGCTGCTGCTGAGCCACAACATAACTGATTCACATGGAGATGTGAGCAGATTTTTTTTGTACAAACATCACCAAACATCATCAGAAAGGAGGCCCTGAAGTTCTGCAGAGTCTCTAACAAGAAATATTACTAGGGGTTGACGACAGCCAGGCCAGCTCAGGGGCAGAGGGACCTCACACACTGGCCCATCGCAGGCTTTGAGCAACTCGAAGCTTTACTTGTGGTTCAGGAAAGCTGCTGCCACAAACCACAAATGTGACAGCGACCAGTTCAAGCAGGGCCTGAACAAATCTATTTGCCTCATCACCACCGGTACACACAGAACTTCCTCCGCACCAACGGCCTGGTCTCAGGGACCAGATTTTTCTGGAAAAGCCTCTAATCCAGGCAGTTGCAGAGAGATTCCTCCAGCTGGGGAAAGCAGGTTCACCCTCCGGAGACTCCAACCAGCTCCAATTCTGCTACCATCAGGCAATGCCTCGAGACAACAGGAGAGACAAACATCACGATGTTTCCACTGCTATTACAAACAGCAGGGAGACTACTTGGAGCACTCACCAGCTGCAGAAGGGAAAAGCCCGTACGGCATACAAGCTCTCAGAACTTCGGAAATGTTACCTTTGGTCATTTATTCCTTGGGCTAATGGCAACTGCACTATTTCCACCCACAGTGCTGAGAAGCACCACCCAGCAGCTAAACAAAAGCCGGCTCGGTGTCAAGATTTGTTCCCCACGACAGCAGCTACAGGGCACGGTGTAGGGTTCCTGCACGGTGCAGGGGTCTGGCTGCAACCACCCACCCCAGCTGGCACTGCACCCCCTGGCTTCCACCCTTTTTTCCAGGCTAAGCATTTTTTAAAGCGCGTGTTCCCCAGATGAATGGGCAAATTCCTCCACCTCCTCCCCACCGCTTCTATCATTGGATGCTTATCAAATTATTGTTAAAAAAAAAGAAAACCTACGAAAGTGGTCCAGCCAGCAGCCCCCAACAGGCAGCTGATATCCAGCTTCACTCCAAATGCCCACGAAGAACAGCACAAACCAAGGTGCTGCTACCGTTTTCACCTGGCCTGGCTTGGCAGCAGGACAGACCTGCAGGAGCAGCCACTTCCCGGGGCTGTGGGAGAAGAGGGGACTGGAGGACGTTTTCTTCTAGATGTCAAAACTTACAAGGGGAAATCTTCAGCGCAGGTGGGAAAGAGAAGAAAAAGTGCCTTGCTGGAAGAGCAAAGGGCTCGTTAGCGGGTCGTGGGGTGGCTTAACCTTTGTCCTGCTGGCAGAGGTGCCCAGGCCAGCCAGGAGAATCTCCAGTCCACCTTTTAAACACTAACCTGTCGTCTTGAGATCTGAATACTTCCCAGCGAGTTTGAGGAAGGTTCAGTGTTTGCAAACACCACAGCCTGCTTCACAGTAGGCAAATTAAGTCAAGGGAGGGATACGGGGAAAGCCCCTCTAGGGGCTCCCTGTCAGGTAGGTGCTACAAAATCAGGAGGGCAATTTGGAATAAGCTGCTGAGAGCGGGAATAGGATGCGGGTGATCTGGGGAGAGCCAGAGAACAATGTGGGGGCAAAGAGACATCTGACAGCTTTCTTTAGATCCTCATGATTTCCACACAGTAACCAAACACACGCAACTACCCTGGCTTCCCTGGACAGGCGGCACGCCAGCAGCAGCCACTGACCCAGCAATATTTGAATCACAGACATTACAAGCATGCCATTTCTATCTGCGCCGTTTCCCTATCTCCAGGGCAACTGCCTTCAGCAACTGTTTACCGGCAGGAGAAAAAGCCAAGTTTGGGAAGTTGACTCAAACACGAGCAAGGGTTGGATTTCCGAGATACACCCCAGAGAGCCTACCGACAAGTCTGCACCTCTCCCCACCCCTCCCAAATTGCTGGGGTTAGAGGGGAGACAAGGAGATCAGCAGGAGACAAGGACATCTGCCTGAGTCGAGGAACTTGTATCCAGCCAGGATCATATCATCACAGAACAATCACTTTGGCAGAATCTCTCTTAAGTGAGTGCTAAGTATCTGCTAACTGCTGTACCAAAATTGAAATAATCCCTGGTTTAAAATCTATTATTTGCTGGAAAGCAGAACATCTAACCATGGATTAAGCTAGTGAACGCCTGCGGTAGGTCGGTCAGAAAGCAACCCTTCTATTTGGAGGGAAAAAGATATCTTCGTTTGCTTTGTACAATTGCTTCAGCCACGTTAATAAACTGATTACAGCACCCAGGTGACGCTGGCCAACAACCCAAACTCACATGCCTGTGAGACACCCCGCTCCGGTTCCGGGAGCCCTGAACCAGATGCCTCTTCCTGGCAGTTTTGGGGAGAAGAGTGAGAGACCTCTCCCTTCTCCTGCCATCCTTCACTGCAAAGTCCTGATCCTCCTTCAGACGTAAGGCCACGAGAGTTTCCTAGTGGCATTGACTACAAGACTACAGCCTGACCTGGCGTTAACAGCTCTGCCAGCACACTCCTAAGCAAGGAAAAAAACTCTCGCTGTCCTTCAAAAAGACCTCTGGCTGTGAAAGGACAGACAGCTATTTACTCCAAGCTCCCTCTCGGGAAAGGCAGCACAGGGGTTCTCATCACCAGCAGGAAAATTAGGGTAGAAAGTTTCTCTCCTCCTGTCTAAGAGGAGGAGACGGGGAGCGGAACGGCTGCCTCACGCCCGGCAGTCTCCATCCCCAGGGATGGAGCTTGCTCTGCGGTAAAAAGGACATGTGGCAGGTCAGGTCCCCCCTCCGGTCCCGTTTCATGGCATCACCCTGACCTCTGCCCCTCCCTGACCCACCAGGAAAATGTCTTCAGCGCCATTCCCGCTTCCCTCTGCAGTCTCCCTCATCCCTCGCTAATCCACAGGAGTTACCTAACGCGGGGGGTACAGCGAGGATTAGTTAATGTTTGTGCAGCTTTTCCGAGATAAAAGCTACGCGAGATCTCAGCATTTATTATTGATGCACTAGTCAACGGTGTGAGGCTGTGTGTATGGGGCGGGGGGGGGGGAAATTCCTTCCCGAACCCTGCGGCGATCACTTTACAAGCCAAAGCAGAGGATTGTGTTACAGCCTGGGAGCCCTGAAAACCACCCTGGACCTTCACCACTCCAAAAAAAAAAAATAAATATCAAAACCCCAAACAGGGATACAGTTGATTGCTCGGAGCACTGCTGGCAGAGTCCAGCGATCCCTGCAGGGAGCACTCTGACCTTCAGGGACACCTCACCGAGTCAGGCAGCTCCGGTGCTGGGCTTTGGGCCACCCTTCCCAAAACCTGGAGGCCGGTGTTGTCCGTACGCACCGGCCTGCGCACACCCTGCCTGTCCCCTCACCTGCCTGCCCAGCGCATACTGGGAGGCAGCGGGGATTAGGAAGCAGGCGTTTCCCAGTGCCAATCCCAGCTTTACTACCGTCCGGCTGCGTGACCTTGGGCAGGTCATTTCACCTCCACAGCTTTTCCCCTGCTTGCAAGAACGCACGTGAAGTCCTTTCTTGCACCCACGACCCACCGCGTTTCCAAGTGACAGTCCCACGAGGGCTCTGCGCTCCCGTCTCCCCATGGGCATCGGACAGGGGAGGGTTTAGCATTCCCAGTTTACAGACTGGGAAGATGAGGCCATTCACACCACACCTCCTCTCCACGCTTAGAGTCAGGTCGGGAAGGCACCGGCCAAGCTAAGAATAGACCCAGCAGCCCCATCCCAATCAGCTGCTCCGCTCTGACCGCTCTTGGGCAGGGGATCCATTTTGCGTCTCGATGTGTTATTTTAACCGTTTACGGGAACTATGGCAAAGCTCAGCTCCGCAAGTGGCCACGCTCCCGCCAAGACGTGCCTCGAGCCCCGCGGAGAGGACACCCCACCCACCCACCCAATCCACATTCACCACGGCGGCAGGAAGCCCCCCAGCTCTTTCCTTCACCCTTTCCACCGTAGCGAGACCCTGCACGCCTACAGGCGGGCGAGATCAAGCCCGAGCCGCCGTCAGGGTGTGCATCCTCGTGCCTCGTGATTAGCGTTACACAACCCAGCCCCGGCACGTTAGCGGAGGCCTCGGCGACGCGGGCGAGTTACCTGAGCACCGTGACGCTTCCCCTCTTCACGGGCAGGAAGAGAACGGGCTCCGAGACCCTGATGGGTTTGAACTGGAATTTACACCCGAAGCAGAGGGCCGAGTCGCTGAAGAAGGAGACGGAGACGATGGGCCTCTCAAAGATATGGATGGGGTCCACGTGGGAGACAATGCAGCCCCCCGGCTGGTAGTCGTTGATGACGGCACTGTTCACAAAGCCCTCGGGAATCACCCGGTGCTCCACCAGCTTCCTGATCACCAGGTCGTGCACCCACTCGGGGATGGCGTCCACTTCCCCCCGCGGGTACAGGCGCTCCTGGCCGGGGCCTCGTCTCTGCAGCTGAGACCCGTAGGTGTAGCCCTCCCCGAAAAAATACTTGTTCCGCAGAGGGGCCCGATCCACCGTGTGCTCCTTGTAGAGCCCCTTCTCCGCCCGGGACACCACCTCCTCAATCCGCGCCTCGATCTTGGCGCACTCCTCGGCGCTGAAGAGGCGAAGCTGGCGGATGCCGCTCTTGACTTTCCGAGCTTCTTCCTCCTCCTTCTGCTCCTCGTAGTCGCTGGGCTCGGAACCGGAGTCCTCCTGGTGCCGCCGCTTGCGATCGTAGGGGGGCTCGGGGGGTTCCCGCGGGAGGCTCCCGCCGTTGCTGCCGCCTTTGTGGCCGTCCCGGTAGGGCATCATGGACTTGAGCTTCTCCCGCAGGTCCGTGTAGCCGCTGCCGGCCATAGTGCGTCCGCAGCCCCCGCCTCTATCGATCCCGGCGCTGCAGGCGGCGGCGGCGGGAAGCGGCGGCGGCGGCGGCGGGGGGGGACGCGACGCTGCTATTCATGGCACCCGCCGCCCTGCTGGGGAAGAGCACCGAAGGGACGGGGAGGTGAGGACGGGGAGGTGAGGACGGGGAGGTGAGGACGGGGACCCCCCCTCCCGCCACCGGCCGGCCCGTGCCCCCCCACCCCGGGGAGATGGGACCCCACCACCGCCCCCCACCCCCCCGCCTCCCTCCCGGTTCCCTCCCGCCGTGCCGCTCCTCCCGGTGGGAAGGGGGACGGCCCGCCGAACGCCACACTCACGGCTTGGGCCCGGAGCGGGCGCGGACAATGCTGCCGGTGCCGGCGGCGGCGCTCACGCGGCGGCCGGGCCTGGCACATGCCCGGCGGCGGCCCCGGGGCGGCGCGGCGCCCTGCCCGCTCCCGCCGCCGCCGCGGCGGCGCTGACCATGTCGGAGGGGAGGGGGGGCACGGAGAGGTACGGTGGGGCCGGGCCGGGGAGGAGGCGGCGGACCGAGGTGGGGGGGGGGGGGGGTCTAGCGCGGCCCTTCCCGCGGCGCGAGCGGCGCGCTACGTCACCAGCAGCCAGCCCGACATCCCGGATCGCCGCCGGGGCCGCCCACCGAGCCCGCCCCGCCCCGCCGCGCACGCGCCCGGGCCGCCGCCACCGACACCCGCCGCCCCCCCCTCCCCCCCCGGAGCTTCACCTCCAGACCCCGCCCCTCGCACGCACGCACCTACGTACGTACGGCGACGCCGCGGTCGCGGTCCCGCCCCCGCCCGGCCGCCGCAGCCGCCTCCGCCCTCGCCTCGCGCCCTAACGGGTACCGGGGCAGCGGCGCCCCGCCCCGCCTCAGCGCTGATTGGCCCGGGTGGGGGGGGCGGGCGCGAGCGGCCCGAGCCGGCATCTGATTGGGCGGCTGGCAGGAGGCGCGGGTGGGATGATGGGAGGGGGGGCCTAGCGGGCGCGCGCGCGGCGGCGCGGGGCGGGGGAAGGAGGAGGGGTTGGGGTGGCCGCCCAGGTGCCTGCCGGCGGGCGGGGCGCGAGCTCCCCCTGGCGGGCGGGCGGAGCGGGACAAGCGGCCCGGGGTCACCGGGGGGCGCCGCGCTGCCGGCAGCGGACGGGAGGACGAGGACGCCGCGGGGGGGGACACACCGAGGGAGAGGGCTGTGTGGGAGCTGGTGTATGGGAACAGGGGGAAACTGAGGCACGGGGGGTGGGGGAAGCACGCCCCGCAGCAACGAGGGCGGCAGGAAAGCACGGACGCCGAGTCGGGCCGGGCTCACGGGCGTGTATAAACCCCAAGAACAACAGCGACGGGGGGAACAACAGGGGGACAGCCGAGCTGGGGACACCCCGGGGTGGATGCATCCTCTGTCCCCCGCGGCGGGCTCAGAGCAGGGTGATCTCGCTGGGCGGCAGCGTCAGCCTCTTCTCCCGGGCTCCCAGCAGCCGCTCCATGTGCGCGGCCACCACACGGCACAGCTCCAGGCCCTGCCGAGGACGGGGTGGGGGGGGGACACGCTGTTGGTGGCCATGCTACCACGGCGGGAGCCCCAGCAGGGCACCCACACCCACCCACACCCCCAGGTGTCACCTACCTGCTCCAGCTGCAGCTGGGTGATGCCCTGGGCCAGGAGGTCACCCAGCGTGATCTCCACGTAGGGGTAGCTGGATCCGGCCGTCGGCCGCTGCGTCCGCGTCGACTGGATCTCCTTCAGCGAGAACTTGGCGATGGGCTCCTGGAGGGACAGGACAAGTGGCCCACGAGACCCGGGAACCTCTCCCCGTCCCCCCCCTCCCCCCCCCCCAAGGGGACCGAGGACTGGAGCGGGTGCAGACAGGGACAGGATGGAGGTGTTGGGGGGGGGACGGGCTGCATCGCTAGCACAAGGTGGGCACGGGCAGGAAGACCTGGTCAGCTGAGGCCAAACCTGGGGACACTGCCCCCTTTGGAGAGGGACATCACCCCCCACCTGCCTTCACATCTCATAGTGCCACCAGGGTCTGTCCCTGCACCAGGAGGAGGGGGGCTGGGTGGTGCCCACAGGCCTTTGTGCCCCCCACCTACGTGGGTCTCCTTGCTGAGGAAATTGAGGCCATTCTGGTTGACGGCCAGGATGCAGGGTGAGACAATGGCGTTGTTGCTGCAGCTCTGGATGTAGAAGAAGGACGAGCCAAACATGGGGTAGGCACTCAGCAGCCCTGCGGGGCAGAGGATGGGGTCTCAGCACCCGCTGCCACCCCCTCCCGCCCAGACCCTGGGGTGACTTGCACCCGCGGGAGCTCTGCCAAGAGTCCCAGCCAGCCCCATGCCTGGCAGGAGCTGGGTCAGCTCCCAGAGCTTTGCGTGGCTTCAGGCTCTGAACCAGGAGCAGCCAAGGGGTCCCGTTGCAGGCTGCTGGGAAAGTGGGTGGCCAAGCGTGGGGCCTGGGAGCAGCCTGCCCTGCCCTGCCATCGCAGTCCTGCCCGCCATGTGCAGCACCCCAGGCTCCACGCAGGGCCAAGGTCTGCCTGTCCCAGCCTCCCCAGGGAGGAGCCACCCAGCAGCATCGCATCCTGGGTAGCATCTCATCTTTGGCAGCATCGCCTCCTGGGCAGCTTTGCATCCTCAGAAGCATCATGTCCCCAGCAGCCTTGCATCCCCAGCAGCCTTGACTCCTCATTAGCATTGTGTCCTCGTTAGGAGGACGCAGTCAGCATTGCATCCCCAGCAGCATCACATCCCCGGCAGCCTTGCATCACCAGCAGCCTTGCATCCTCGTTAGGCTGTGTCCTCATTAGCATTGCATCCCTGGCAGCGTCACCTCCCCAGCAGCCTCACCTCCCCGTTAGCATCGTTTCCCCGTTGGCATCCCCTCCCCATCCCGGTCCTGTGCCCGCTCACCCAGGAACTGTGCCCTGGCCTGGTGGGCGCTGAGCGCCTGGGCTTGCTGCATGTGCTGGGTCACCATGTGGAGCCAGGACTGGGCCTTCAGCAGGCGGAAGAGCTGTGGGGGGACGTAGTCCTGCACCTCCCGCCTGCGGGGAGCCGGAGGTCAGGGCCAGCGCTGGCCAGCGAGTCCTGCACCCCATGGGATGTCCGTCCGTCCCCCCCCCCGCGACCCCTATGCCCCAGGTCGTACGCAGTGGGGACGTGGTGGTGGTCCTTGGCTCGGTGCTGGAGGGCAGCCAGCTTGGCCACGTGCGGGAAGTGCTGCTCTCCCGCCCTCACGGGCGGCAGAATGGTGAACAGCCCCTTGAGGTAGTCGGGGAGCACCTGGGGGGGGGGACAGAACACAGGGACATGGCTTGTGAACACGGAGGGGGGACAGGGAGGTGGCCCCAGGGGAGCCTGGTGGGGTGGCCCAACCTGGTTGTAGTGGACGGTGACGTAGAGCTCGTTGTCGAACTTGAGGGGCTGGCTCCAGACCACGCGGCGGCACCAGAAGGTGTAGTTGGTGTCCCGGCGCTCCGTCTCGACAGCCACGTCCAGGATGTATTCCCGGCGGGTCAGCGGCCGCACGCTCTGCCCTGCGCCGCCCCGGGAGCCTGAGCGTGGCCACCACACGTGGCACCCACCAGCGGCACAGCTGTCCCTGCCGGCCCCTCACCTCTGTCGGTCACCACGAAGAGGATGTACTCGTCAAAAGCCTCCGGGTGCTGCAGGCCCATCTCGCTGCACAGCTCCTCAATCACATCCAGAGCCACCTGGGCATGGGGACAGGCAGATGGGACACCACCACATCCCCCCTGCCACGCTCTGGGCCACCAACGCGTCCTGCATTGAGGCTCATCCCGTGCGGCTCCCCTGGGAAGGGATGTCCCTTTCCCAGAGAACAAAGTCCCCCAGCTCAGGGACAGACGAGGGGTGCAGCCCCACTGCCTCGGGGTGCCCCCAACCTGGGGGTCACCACAAGCCTGGGTTGCACCAAGTCTCTTGTCCCTAAGCCTGTTGTCCCCTCCAACTCACCGAGCACGTCTTGATCTTGAGGTGCCTCTCAATGCCACCGGGCAGGAGGAAGAGCTGGCGCTTGGCACTGCGTCCAGCCTGCATGGGGGGGGACACAGTGGGGTGCGGGGGGGACACAGTGGGGTGCGGGGGTGCCCTTCGCACAGCAAGACCACAAAAGACACCCCAAATCCCCAAGCTATTCCACGGGGACCATCATATGGGGATCATCCTGTATCTGGCCCGGGTGAGCCATCGTGCCCCCACCCCGCATGCACAGAGCTGCATCCCTGCTGGGGACCCCGAAAGCTGAGGGCACCCCCAAAGCGGTGCCCAAGGAGAGCAGCCCCCACAAAGGACTAGGCTCCCCACCCCAGCAAGAGGCCATCAGCTCAGCCCCAGGGCAGTGTCTGGGGGAGGATCCTGAAGCCATGGTGGGGATCCTGAGCCCATGGTGGGATCCCAAACCTCCAGGGTGAATCTCAAGGTGACATCAGCCCTGCTCTGCGCCCCATGGGCACCCGTTCTCACCACCATGGCCTTGAGCTCCATGCTGCTGGGGAAGAGGCTGCGGCCACCAAACTGCAGGGTCTTCCGCAGGTTTTGCTCACAGGCTTTGGCTATGCCTGGTGGGGACGGGGACCAGGGTGAAGGATGGGGCAGAGCCACCTCTCCAGAGCCCTGTGACACCCCTGGGTGTCCTTCCCCACCACGTGCTGGGTGTGCACAGCCCCTACCCTGGAAGGGCAGCTCCGGGTGCCTGCTGGCATCCTGCAGGAAGGCCAGGAGGAAGGGCCTGAGCACCTCGGAGCACTTGTAGTAGGCGGCGAGGATGTAGAGCAGCCTCCAGCCCTTCTGGCAGCTCTCCCTGCCAGGAAGAGCCAGGGCTGAGCCCCCAGGGAGGGCAAGGGTGCCCACAGCAGCTGCAATGGCACCCACCACCCTGGGGAGGAACACAGCCCTCTGTGAGGTTGGGGTGCCCGAATCTCCCCCCACGTTGGGCTTGCTCAGCCTGGCCGGGGACGCAAGTGTCCCTTGAGCCAGACTATGCTGTCCCAGCTGGGGTAGATGCCGTGGGTGCAGGGACTCACGGCTTGGAGCTGGTGTTGTTGGTGACCTGCTTGACGATCTGGCAGTACACCTCATCCCGCAGGACCTCGTGCTCTGCGCACAGCTGGGGGACAGGCACATCCCCTGTTGCCACCCTCCTCCTCAGGCCACCATCAGGATTCACCCGCCCCAAAGGGGGATTTACCTTGAGGATGGTGCAGATGGCATCCAGCTCCGTCTGTCCCCGCAGAGGGTGGTCACCCATGAACTTCATCACGGCTGGGGAACAACCAAGCCACACAGTGACACAGCTCACCCTGTCCCTTCCCTTCCCCAGGCACGTGCTCCACTGGGTGTGGGCAATATTCCAGGCACTTGGGGAAGTGGGACCAGGATCTAAACCCTTCCCAGGCCACCCCATCTGCCCACCCCAGTCCTGCCCCCATCCTCCTCCGAGGATGGGGCTGGGGATGGTTGTGGTGCAGGGGGTCAGGGTGCTTGTGTCCCCTTGCCTACCTTGGAAAGCCTCAGTGGCCAGTTTGCTGATGCCACCATCCACAAATTCAATGAGTGACTCCTGGATGGGGATCTGGAGGGGGAGAGGGTCAGCTCCCAGGAGCAGCCAGGGGGATGGGATTGGGGTGGCATTTGGGGTGCTTCCAAGCACACCAGGACTTTGGGAGGGACCCACAGGTGACAGCAGAGCAGGGGCACCCCGAGGCACCCTGCTTCCCTGTACCTTGGTGAACGTCAGCATCTCCATTACATCAGGCACATCCCTCTTTGTCCTTGTCCCGCAGGATTCCCTAGGAGAGGGACAAGGGAATGGGTGAGCATGGGTCTCCCAACGGGATGGTTGTCCCCATCCTGTCACCAGGCACTCACGTGGTCCCATGCCGTGCTGCGCGGAAATACTGCCGGGCGAAGGCCAGCATGGGGCAGGTCCCCACACCGGTCCCGAGCCGCGCGCTGCCATCTCCCCCTAGACCCTCCACAAAGGCGGTGCTGGTGGGGGACACCTGCAGAGAGGGACGGTGGGTGTTGGGCACAGCCAACACCATGCCGGCAACAGCCCTGGGCCAGCACCCACCTCGGTTTTCCGGTCCAGCTCCTGGGCCACAGCGGTGGAGGCCACGGCCACAGCCACGGCCGCGGAAGATGCCACCTTGCCCTGCTTGTCCCTGGGCTCCTCTTTCCTCTCCGCTGGCAAGTGGACGAAGTCAGGGGCTGCGACGGGCTGGACGTACTCGGTGGGGAAGAGCCCCAACCTGCCATGGATGGCCCCGAACTTCCACCCTGCACCGGGCAGATGGTGGGGATGGCCTCGGGATGGCAGCCCTGGAGGTGACCCACCAAAAAGTCTCTTTCCAGGGGGGCTGGCTGCGGGTTTTGGCTGGAAGCTGCTACGGTTTGGCATTGCTCAAGGTAATGGCACAGACCGGAGGCCACAAAGCCCATCCCTCAGGGATGTGAGGCAGCACTTGGTGACACCCAGGGTGGGAACTGCAGGGGAGCATCCCCCTGCATCAGCTCGGTGCCAAAAAGAGCCCAGACCATCCTGCTGGGGGGTGGCAGAGGCAGGATCCTGCCCCGTGCCCCAGCCTCAGGAGGGGACACAGCTCAGGGCAGTGTATGTGTACTGGGGACATGTACAGGGACGTCATGGCACCCACCAAAATCCTGGGTGCCTGTCTTCAGCTCCTCCAGGTACATCACCTTCTTGCGGACCACGCAGCCATAGTAGTGGTCTGCAGGGACATCATGGGGACACAGGGTGTCACAGGATGCGAGTCTAGGGCATGGCCACCTCCAGGGCCAGTGAAGCCATCAGTCCTGCTGCCCCCATACCCCTCATTGAGGGTGTTTTGGCATGGGGGGCTGTGAGGGGCCACTCACCTCTCTCGGGGCAGTCCAGCGGCTGCAGGTGGATGATGTCCCCTTTGTGGAAGCTGAGCTGGCGCCCGTCCTCCGGGCTGTAGTTTCTCACAGCCACCACATACTGGGAGTCCTGGGCACGGGGGGGGGTGGCACAGCCCGTGCACACAGGCACACCCATGCACACCCACGCACACCCAGCACAAGGGCTTCAACCACCCACGGCTGCAGGACCACCCCAGGGTGCTCCCCTCAGCTATGGTCCCATTTGCAGGGTGCCCTTCACTGCCCACCCCAGCCCCCCAAACACAGGCAGAGCTCAGCCCCCAGGACATGCACTCACTGCCCCCCCTTGGCCCCGGGGTACCCCCCACCTTCCTGAGCTCCGTGATGAAGTGGTCGACCATGGCTTTGACCTGGGGAGCTTTGGGGGAGAAGAGGATGAGCTTCTCGCTGCGCAGGTTGAATTCCAGCATGTTCCTGGACGGGGTGGTGACGAACAGCAGGTCGGTGTAGCTGGGGCAGGGCGACGGGAGACTGAAACACCCGGCACCCACAGCACCTATCCCACCCCGACCACCCCAGCTCCTTGACCCTACCTGTACGTCCGCAGCACCCGCAGCTGCTCCCCGGGGACGTTGGTGCCCTTCACCAGCCGCAGCAGCTTGATGCCAGTGTGGGACACGGCCAGGATCTGCACGCCTGTCCCCACGCTGCCCTGCAGGGCCAGGACGCTGCCTCAGCCAGGGGCATAGGGCTGCAGTGCCCCCCACACCGACCCACCGCACGGCCAGACCCTCACCGTGGCCGGGAAGAGGCGTGAGAAATACACCTCGCAGCCATCGCGGGCTGCAGCAATGATCTCCCTCTTGACGCTCTCGGTGGCCACGGGGCTGAAGGAGTCCAGCTTGTTTTCCGCTGCAGGGAGAAATACCCACTGGTGAGTGTCCCCCCTCCCTGGGGAGGATCCAGATGCGGGGTTCAAGGGGAGAGTGGGGATGCTCATCCCCTTCCCCAGCCTGGCAAGACTGTGATAGAGAGACAGGTGCCCCCCCCCGCCCCCACCCTGGGCAACCCCTAATGCAGCAATCCTGGCTGAGACCTGACACAACTCGTCACTTTGTGGAACACTAAATGACAGGGGACTTGTTGAATTTGGAGGCAAAACTACCCCGGCTTCAAGCAGAGCTGGTTGTGACCTGGAGATGCCCAGGAGATGAGGATGGGCAGCGGAATGGCTGGGTGTGAGAGACCCCTGGGTTTGGCCCCTCCCAGCATGTGAGCCCCCCAGCACGGGAGCAGTGGGATGCAGGGGTGTGGGCAAGGAATACCGAAGAGGGATTTCAAGCGGAGCCGCTCCTCCTGGCTGATCCGGATGCAGGTGTCGGAGAGCGTGTCGTTGAAGATCTGGGGAAAGGGGGTGAGGACCAGCAGGGCCGTGCAGGGGGAGCGGTGTGCCCCCCGCCCCTGCAACTCCTCTGCCCTGCATGGTCCCTGTGGCTTGGGGCAGCCAAGGTGAGGCGATACCCCAGTTCCCAGGGACCCCCGAGGGGAGCTTTAGGGCCAGTTCAGTTCTTCACCTGCCGGAAGATGAGGTCGAGCAGCAGTGGGTTGTTGATACTGTCCTTGGGGTAGAAAACCTGCCAGGAGGGAGACCAGTACAGCATCACTGGTATCACCCACCCTGCAGGGGCTTGGACTCAACGAAAAGCCCCCTTTATCCCCACAGCACTTTGGCACCAGCCTGCCCCCCGCCATCTCCGCACCTCCTTGCGGATGTATATTTTCCAGGGCACGTTGTGGTAGGTGTAGAAGTCCTCGCTGCAGTTCCGGTGCAGCTGGGTCTGGACCTGCTGCCCCTCAGATGGGAGCTCCCGCGAGATAGAGACTGCAAAGGGATGAAAAGCCCTGCACATCCCTGGGGGTGGGGTGGAGGGGAGGGGGCACCACTAACAACCCCTCTCCTCCTGGGGAAACTGAGGCACAGACCACAGATGTGGGGTGGGAAGGATTTAGCTGAACACAGCGGTTATCCCCCGAGGATGCTGTGGAGCTGGATCTACGTTCAGCTGTATTAGGCATCACCTGGTGCCGCCAGGGAGGATAAGGTGCCCCACTCTGCCCCAGCCCCCCCAGGGGACAAGGTGCCCTGCAATACCTGGGGGTCTGGTGGCCACCGGACGCCCCATTGGCGCTCGTGGTGGGTACCTGCCAGTGGTGACCGGCTTCACTGTGGCCACCACCTCCTTGGGGCCCTACAAGGCAGAGAGCAGATTGCAGTCAGGGCTGGTGGCTCCCCCAGCCTAGTAGACACGGGGGCAGCCGCATCCCTACCACAGCCGCTGGTACCCGGGCTGCTGAGAGCTGCTCCTTCAGGATCTGCATGGCTTCCTCGTGAGGGTCCAGCTTCTTCCCAAAGAGCTTGCTGTGGAGATAGCGCCTCAAATAGCCTGCACTCCAGCATCACCTGCACCCCAGTATCACCTGTACCTGGCGTCGCCTGCATCCCGTTATCACCTGTGCCTGGAATCACCTGCATCCCAGCATCACCTACATCCCAGCATTGCCTGCATCCCAGCATCACCTGTACCTGGCATCAGCTGCACCCCAGCATGACTTGCACCCCCAGCATCGCCTGCACCCTGACATTGCCTGCACACTAGCTGGAGAAGCCGGGGTGGGTACCTGGGGGGCTGGGAGCCGCGCGGGGCCGGCTGGCACTGCCGGATGATGTTGCGGATGTCGTGCGTGGGCCGTGGGAAGTGCTCCGAGTTGAGCCGGGAATGCCGCACCAGCTCGCCCGGCCAGCGCCGGCCCACGGGTGCTGCGGGGCCAAGCAGGTGGCTCAGGGGGGGCTGGACATCGCCCTCACACCTGGGACCACGAGTCTCCATTGCCCCCCCCCATTGCACTGGGACCCCTTACCAGCTTTCTGCAAGTAGGGCCGGGGCTGTGGGGCACGGACTGGTGGCCCCTCCACTGCTCTGCCCTGCAAGGGACACTGCCATGAGGATCCGACATCCCCCCAGCTGTCTCCGTCCCTAGGGAGCTGCCCAGGAGAGCTGCCCCACAGCAGAGGTTGGGCAGGGCTCAACCCCTCCCAGCCCCCCCAGCCCTGCCCCACTGACCAGGGGTCCAGGTGGCTGGTTGGCATCTGCCCGGCGCTGCGGGGACGGGGCTGGCTCTGGGCCTGTGACAGCAAAGGAGGAGAGCTCAACATTCTGCAGCCCCGTACTGGAGCTGTGGGGTGCTGGGTGCAGGGATGTCCCCCGCAGGAGGGACCAGGGACCAGGTGGGGAAACTGAGGCAGGGAGCTGGGTCGGGATGCAGGAGCACTTTGGGTGCTCACCCCTCAGTTGACGCGTCTCCGCGGGCGCTGGGGGGCCACTCCGCTCAGCGCCACCGCTGTCCCCCCTTCCTGTGCCACCTCCTCCTTTCATCCTCTGTGAGACAGCGGCTGGCTTCTCCAGCTCCTGGGGGGCAGGCATCAGGGGACAGAGGCCAAGCCACCTGCATCCCCAAAATGCTGGACCCTTTCTGCCTTGGGCAGGGGGATGTCCCTCTCACCCCATTGCCGTAGGAGAGCACAGGGTCGAAGAGGCTGTCCAGGTACCGGTCCAGACCCTTCTGGCTCCGGGGCTCCCCAAATTCCCCATCTGTTGGGGTATGAGGAGGCATGAGCCGCCAGTGACAGGGCTGCACTAGCACGACAGGACTTCACCAGCACGGCCCCACCAGCAGCTCTGGGGGGGCCAGGGGAGAAGATGCCCTACCATGGGTGGGGTACGCCTCCGTGGATGGCAGCGTGGGGGCTTTCACGGCTGGAGGAGGAGGGACTTCATCCAAATCCAAGCCGTGTCCCAGCACCCTGCAGGGAGGGAGGATGTGCTCATCCCACACCCACTGGGTGCCAGACCCCCACCCAGGACCCCAACCCACACCTCTGCCAGCACCCATCCAGCCCAGCATCAGCATTTCCCCACTAGCCCCATGGTGGGGGACCCATCCCTGCCCAGGTACCTACGCCCAGCTCTCCCCGCCACGGCTCTCAGCCCCCTCCCATGCGACGAGGAAGCAGGACTTCTGCTTGGGGAAGCCCCGGAGCAGCTCGAGGTCAGAGATGAGGTCCAGGACATAGTCATGGCCGGCCAGCTCAGCCCACTGGGCACCTGCCTTCATGGCCACGGACCAGCCACGCCAGCCCTCCACCAGGCCCCTGCCAACAGGAGGACATTGGGGATGGTGACAGGCTGCCAGCAGTGCCCTGGCTCCATGGGGACACCCTGCCCACAAGCTGGGCATTCCAGATCCTGAGGTCACCTGAAGCGGCCCCAGGGTGATGCTGTGCCCCAAGCTTGCCCCGCTGGCTGGGGAGGTGCCAAACTGGCAGGTACCTGTGCTTCAGGACATCCCCTGCCAGGTCCTCGCCTGTGCTCCAGGAGTGGATGGGGCAGGAGAACTGGTCGCCTGGGGAGGGATGGGTGGTGAGCAGGTCCCACCGGTCACCTCCTGCCCATGATGGTAGCAGGGTGGTCAAGCGGGGACTGACCCTCCCCACTGCCACGTCCCCAGCCCTGCGCCGCCCCGCACCGTTGAAGCAGTGGAGGTCGAGCGCCATGCTGGCTTGCTGCCGGTTTGCTGTCCACTCCAGCAGCGAGGGCGGGAAGGCGCGGGCGGCCTCGGCACCCAGCTGCGACCGCGCCATGGCGTGCATCAGCTTGCGCTGGCACACCGGCTTGTAGCCAGCAAAGGCGTAGTCAGAGACAAACCTGCAGGGAAGGGAAGATGCTGCAGGAGGGACCTGGGCAGCATCCCCAAGCATGTGTGCCAGGCTGGCCCAGGGGACCACAGAGGGACTAAGAGCATCCCTAGGCACATGTGCCAGGCTGGCCAGAGGCATCCTGGAGGGACCTCAGCATAATTCCTGGCCACGTGTGCCAGGCTGGCCCCGGGGACCATGGATGAACCTCAGAGCATCCCTAGAGGGATCTGGGCAGTGCCCCTGGACGTATGTGCCAGGCTGGTCCAAGGGATTCTGGAGGAACCTGAGCACAATCCCTGGCCATGCGTGCCAGGCTGGGCCCAAGGACCATGGAGGGACCTTAGAGCATCCCCAGCGGGACCTGGGTAGCATCCCTGGGCACATATGGCCCAAGGGATCTTGGAGGGACCTGGTAGGATCTGGGCAGCATGTGCCAAGCTGGTCTGGAGAGCCTCTGGAGAGACCCAACAGTGTCCTCAGGCATGAGTACCAGGCTATCCCCAAGGGTCCCAGCCAGCCTCAGTCCCCATCCCCGTCCCCAGCCCTGGCTCACTTGAGAAGGTACTTGTCGAAGGCGGCGGAGGGGGGAAAGGCGCTGAGGCAGGCGGCCAACAGCAGCCAGCCCCGCTCCTCGTTGTTGACATTGGTGTTACGCCAGACCTGGTTGGCAGCTTGTGCCAGGAGCTCGTCCCGCAACCCTGGTGCCGACAGCCCCTTCTGCACGATGTAGTTGCCGAAGAGGGTCTCCTGTGAGCCGCCCAGCCCTGGGTCCCCCATGAACCGCAGGATCTGCCGCAGGGACAGTGAGGTCCTCCCTCCAGCCCCAGGAAGGCAGCGGGCAGGGGACTGTGGTGCCAGACCCTGCACCTTCCCACCTACCAGCTGGAAGAGGCTGAGAGCCTCATGGCACAGATCCTCATCCAGCCGGGTGAGGGGGGCTGCCAGCGGGGCCGTCAGCATCCCAAACGCTGGCTCCTGCAGTGACACCCGCACCCATGGCTACCCAGGCCCTGGGGACAGCCCCATACCTTGGGGGGCCAGCCCCATGGCACTGAGCATGGCATTGATGCTGGATGGGGGCTGTGAAGGGGCTGGGGTGCAGGATGGGTCCAGCAGCCTCCCAGAGGTGGGACAGGGACGGGCTCAGGCTGTGCTGGCAGCACCAGAGATGCCAGCACCTTGGAGAGGCTGAGAGCGAGATCTGGCCCTGGTGCTGTTGTTTGGGATGCCGGGAACTAGGAAACATGCAGCAAAAATACGGGTCGAGGAGGAGGAAGAGGGCAAAGTGATCGGAGATGGGGCCAGGGTCCCGGGAGCAAAGCAACCTGGTCTCCCGCCCCAGCGTTTCCGAATCCGCCCTGCGCCGGGCATCCAGGAGGGCTTGGTGGGTCTCTCTCCGATAACCTCAGTGGGGTCCCCCTGGGCTCTGGAGATGACAGGAACCCAAGGGGAGGGAAGGAGGCGGCAGCCGGCTCCCCACAGCACCGCAGCCGCCCCGGATCCGGCCCCTTCTCACACCCTGTGGCATCCCCAGGGCCGAAGCCGGGGCAGAGCCCGGTGGGATGGTGCGGGGAGCCGCCGGGCAGAGCTGCCATGGGGACCCTGAACCTAACTGCTCAGCCACGACCAGGGCGCCGAGGACTCCCCGAAAGCCGGCTGTCTGCCGGGGCAGGCTCCCCGCCACCGGGCCACAGCGCCCACCTTACCTGGAAGTGGCCCCGCACGTACTTGGCCATGGGGTAGTCATTGATGTCGAGCGGGAGGGTGAGCTTGGAGTCGGGCTTCAGCGCTGGTGGTGGCACCAGGACCACACAGCCGGCGTTCACCTCCCGGGAGGCTACAGTACAGTGGGAAGCTATGGCATGGCCATGGGGATGGGGACAAGGGGCTGGGAATGGTGCCAGTGGTGCTGCAGGACCCACTCACCTGCAGCAGCTTCCAGCAGCCCCATCAGCTCAGCTGGGATCTCCAGGTGGGTGACGTCCACCACCTCCCTCCTTGTCAGTTCCTGCCAGCCCAGCACAGGGATGTACCCACTCACCACGCTGCTCCCTGCCCCAGCACCCATGGGTGCCCTGGCCAGCAGCATGGGGACGAGCAAGCACATGGCAGGGATGAAGGCACAGAAATATGGATTGCACAGACATCACACATGGACGTTCCCTCCACCAATGCATGCCCATGTACCATTACCTGCTTCATCCTCTCCCTCTCCTCCTCTGCCCGCCGGCGAGCATCCTCCTTCCTCTGCAAACAGAGCAGCTGTGCTGAGCCCCCACCAGCATGGAGGGATACCCAGAGGCAGCAGGACCCCTCCAAGGGTGCCATCGCCCCCCCCAGAATCACCAGACTTTCACCCCAAGGAGGTATTGCCCACACGCCACGGGGCATGGAGGATGTGATGGGGATGGGATGTGGGGGGCCTCAGGATCTAGGGGTGCCGCTGTTCCCTCTCCAGACCCACCACTGAGCATGCAGCAGGATGGGAGCTGGTGCCTGGGACCCCCAGGATGTGTCAGCCCCCACCTCACCTTGAGGTACCGCCGGCGGTTCACGTAGATGTGCACCAGCGACCGGAACTTGATGAGTGTGTGCCGCATGCGCCGGTACCGCTGCCTGCGGGAGGGCACCCGTCACACTCTGCCACCCACTGGCACACACCCGCCATCCCCCTGGGACCCCCACCTGGCCAGGTAGCCCCGTGCCCGGCTCTGCAGGAGGACAATCTTTCGGCGGAGGGAGCGGAAGCGCTTCTTGATGAAGAAGGTGCGAGCGTAGCGCTGGAGCGTGAGGGCGGCCAGGTGATGGGCACGGGTTCGCTTGCTCTCCAGCGCCTGGTACAGCTGCTCCTTAAGGAAGAGCTGGGAGGGGGGGTGATGTTGTGAGTCCCCCACCTCGGCCACCCTCCCCAGGGCATCACCAGAGCCGAGACCAGGATGGTACCTTGGTGACACCGACGTAGTACATGCTGGGGTTGACAGGGCAGAGATTCCTCAGCATCTCCACGCAGTTGGCCCCATTGGGAATGACATTGGACCACATGTCAACGAGGCAGCGATACCTGGGCAAGTCCGCAACACCATCACCATGCAGGACTCCACCAGGATACTTCACAGACCATCCCCGTGGTGATGAGCACCATGCCTGGGAAAGCAGCTCCTCCCAGTGCTGTGCATCACAGCAGGGAGCTCCCAGTGGGGGAGATTCCTAGGCCAAGCACTGCCCCACAAAATACCCACAAGCTTTGTGGTCTCCCCTCACTGGGATTGTGGTACCCAACCCACAGCCCCCAGGCACCTGTCGATGAAGACGAGGAAGGGGATGCGGATGGGGAAGCCCTCCTTGCGGATGCGGATGGTCTCCAGGATCCCCGAGTACCGCAGCTGGCTGCTGACCACGTCAGCCTCGAAGAGCCCCGGCTCCTGGGGGTGGGATGGGGAGAAGCCTCAGTGGCCGTGCAGGCCCACCATGCTCCACCATGCTCCTGCCACACCCCCCATGCTGGCGAGGGCAGGCAGCATCGGCATCTCACCTTCTTGTTGTTGGGTTTGAGGCAGCGCACGAAGAAGGGGTTGCACCTGCGTTGGACAGACCCCATCAGCAAGGGGGTACAGGGGACAAAGCCAGCCTGGCCACCCCCCGGCTCAGGTCTGGCTGTCACCCTGCTCCCAGAGCATGGTGTGGCTGCCTGCCCTGCCTGCTCTGTCCACCCTGACCTCTCCATCTTCTCCACCAGCTCCAGGAGTGACTGCTGGAACCGGGCGGCCACAGTGGGGGCCTTGTACCTCCGTGTCCTGGTACTGCTCCTCCTGATTAGGCTCCTCTGCCGGGCCATCACCTGGGCATGGCCGAAGAAGAGGTTGGCCACAACCTTGGGGAGATGGGAAGGGTTAGGGAGGAGGAAGGTGGCCAGGATGGTGCAGCTCTGCTGGATCCTCTTCCCAGCCCAGCCACTGCCTTTTTGCCTGGCCCCGAGCGAGTTGCATCCCCTGTTTGTGGCTGGGTTTCCCAGATGGGGATGGAGGAGCACAAGAGCAACCTGTATGCCCATCTGTGCCCATGTTTGAGGAGTCAAAGCGCAGAAGACCCAGTGGAAAGAGGGCACGGGGCAGAGCTGGAGGCATCCTCTGCTCATGGTCCCCCTGGGCTTCACCAGCCACAGGGGCATAGCCTTGGGGACATGAAAAGTGGCATGTATGGAAGGGGGCTACCCATGCCCCATGTCCCTCCAGCACTGTGGAGCCAGGGCCAGGCAGGGTCCTACCTTGGTCCTACTGCTGATGAACAGGTCCAGCACGTCCTGACGGACCTGGTCATAGTTTTTGTCCAAAAACTTGTGAACCTGACAAAGAGCAAAACGTCATGGTGAGGGGCGGGGAAGGAGAACCAGGTGGTGACCAGATGTGTGGCCCCCAGCCAGACGTCCTGGGCTGTCCCTCACCTGCTGGTGCAGGATCAACCCCATAAACCTCCTCTTTAACCCTCCTTAAAATTCTTGCTGGGCATCCCACTGCCACATACCTGGTAGGTCACCTTCCCCGCATAGTGCTTGATGGTGAACTCAGGCAACGGCATCTTCGGCTTGGTGTACAGCGGGTTCATCCCGTGGTGGTAGTGACACTTCTGGAGGAAGGTGTGGTCGGTGGCCTGGGGACAGACGCAGGGGTGAGACATGGCTTGGGCTGTTCAGCAGTCCCGGGGATGTAGGCACCAAGATGGGGATGCCTGGACAACAGCCAGACCCCACTCTCAGCTCTGCCACCAAGCAACTGCACAGACATGGGCATCTGCTGCTGTGTGCCTCAGTTTCCCCATCGGCAGAGAGGGTGCAACCACCCTTCTCTCTTTTATGGGGCAGATGGGAGGGTTTTTTCAGTAATTCCTGCAAAAGCAAGTCCTCTGGGAGAAGTTTCTCCAGTGGCACAGACCTGGAACCTCTCAAGGCTTGTCCAGCTCTCATAAACCCAGGAGGTCTCCTAGGTTGTCCAGGACAGCCCAGGAGCAGAGCAGCCCTGGGCCATGGTGTCACCCTGGGCACAGTGGCCACCTGGTGCTGCCGTTCTTGCCAACTGGGCAGCCCCTCACCTGGGGGAAGCAGCTCTGGTCATCGAGGATCCGTAGGATGCCGTAGGGCTTCTGGGAGATGAGGTCAATGCAGGGCTGGTTGTCAGTGAAGGGGATCTCCTTCCACTCGATCTGCTCCCGGATATACTCCTCCTGCAGGGCCAGCACTCCGTCAGCCTCCTGGCCCCGGCCCCATGGTGATACGTGGCATGGGCCAGAGCCCGCCACCACTCGCTGGCCCACCTGCTCCTCCTGGAAGATGATCTTGTTGAAGAAGAACTGCAGATACTCATTAGCATAGTTGATGCACAATTGCTCAAAGCTGTTGAAGTTGAGGTCCTGCAAGAAGGAAGGTCAACAGCACCTGAGACCCCACAGCCCTGGGGCTGGTGGCCTGGGGGATGGAGCCAGGGTGGATCCTGCTCACCTCGAAGCCGTAGATGTCCAGGATGGCGATGGAGAGGGCCTCCTGCCGCGGGTATACCCGCTTGTTGATGCGGTCCGTGAGCCAGCCAAAGAGCAGGGAGTAGAGAGTCTTGGCAATGGCATCCCTGGGGAGGGGGACAGATGAACAGAGCACTGGAGCTCTGGCATGACACAGCACGGCACGCATTCCCACCACCCTGGCCACCACCCATCACAGCCTCACTTTGTGCATAGGACAGCCCTGGAGGCTGCAGTTTTAATCACCGGAGAGCCTAATTGCACTGGGGGACTCGACTGTCCCCTTTCCCAGCCTGGCATCTCACCTCTTGCCCCGTCCCCAAGGGCCAGACACCCACCATGTCCCCACACAGCACAGTTCCCCCCTCCCTCTACCTGGCATCCACGGCACTTTCTACAGTCAGGGGTGTAAAAATCTTCTCCCGCTGCGTTTCCTGGTTGGGGTACACAAAACCAATATCATGACAGAGTTTTAGCAACACCAGTCATGGTCCCCAGGGACCCCCTCTCCCTGCCTATGTCCCCACTCCACACTCACCGTCACCTTGAAAGTGATGGCTTTCTGCAGGCCCTCAGGGGAGACCTGCAGCAGCTCAGCCACCGTCCGGATCTCCGTGGCGCTCACCACCGTGGCAACCTCCTGGCAGTCAGTCTGTGGGACACAGTGAAGTGGTGGGATGCGGTGACACCCCCCACACACCTTCACCGCATCCCAAATCGGGCCCAAGGAGCGTAGCTTGGCTCCCCTTGGGGTACCTCGTATTTTTCAAAGTAGACGTTGCCCAGGTGGAGGACGGAGGAGAGGATGCGGAAGATGCTGTTCTGCTCCTCCACGCTGAAGCTCAGCACCTCCATGGTGTTGAGCAGCCGACGGAAATCCTCCGCGTCATCCTTGCCGGGGATCTCACAGTTCCCACCCTGGCACGGACCCCTCGGTGCCATCAGCGGGTCCCAGAGGGCAGCACCCAGGGGTGGGGGTTGGGGGTGACACCCTGCCCTGAGCACCCTCCCCATCTGCACACCAAATCCAGGAGGACTCAGGAACCCACCGGCACCCCAAGCTTGGCCAGCCACCCAAAAAGCGGGTGGGGGGTTGGGGTTCAGGCAGGGGGCGCGCTACCTGGTTCAGGTAGTAGTAGGTCTCGGCGCCCTGCAGGCAGTACCGCTGCCGCTGCTGGGTGGGCAGCCCTGCCAGCATCTCATAGAAGATGTGGTAGTTGCGCTCGCTCTTGGCCTGGGGAGCAGAGGACCGTTCTGGGGTAGTGGTGGCGGGGAGAAGGGGCGGGGGGGGGCAGAGCCTGGGACCCCCTTGTCACCCACCTGGAAGACCACACGGGACTTCTCCAGCAGGTACTGCGAGGTTATGGCACCGCAGATCAAGCCGCTGCAGGGGCGAGAGCGGGCACACGGCTGGCAACCTCAGCACGGAGGGACTGTGCCCCCGCCGCTGGTGCCCACTCAGGCCCCAGTGCTCCCGCAGCACATGGCGGGGTCAGTACCAGTCCCCAGCTGCCCCCCACTGGGATACATGGGCAAGGAGAGTTGCCCACACCAGAGTCGTGAGTGAGGGTTGGAGCCGCTGCACCCTGGGGTGAAATTGGGCACACACACCCCCCTCGTTGGGATCACTGGGACTGAGCAGGGTGGAACCAGCCATGGGGACAGGGACAGGGACCAGGACGGGGCAGAGTGCCAGCCCAGGGCGCAGCACCCCTGCTTCTACACAAGGAACAGCAAACGCTGCCTGTCTTCAGGTGACATCGCCTTTCTCCCACCACAGTTTGTCCCCAAAAGGATCCCCATGTGCATCCCACCCCAGAGCTGAGGGGCAGGGGGGGACACAGGGTCTGGGGCAGGTTACCTGGGAGTGTTGCTCAGCATTACTTACTCCTCCAGAAAGATCTCCACAAACTTCCCAAACCTGCTGGAATTGTCGTTCCTCACGGTTTTGGCATTGCCGAAGGATTCCAGCAAGGGGGTCGCCTCCAGGATCTGCCGCGGTAATGGGGAGAGCCATGGGGTCAGCCTGAGCACCCCAACACACCACAGGCTGTCCCCATGGTTAGGGGACCCCCCTTGTCACCCTACCACCCATGCTACCCTCCCTGCCACCTCCTGCCCTGTGCAGACGCCCATGGGTGCCAAAATTCAAGGTATGCACCGTGGCTGGGCTGCACAAGGGTGCAGGAGAGCACAAGGACGCCATGCACATGCATGCACCGAGCTCCTGCTGTCCATCCCTGCCATCCCCCCCACTGCTGGGGTGACATGGCAGAGATGCCACCATGATGCTCAGTCCCTTTGAACCGTCCCAGCCCATGTGTCCCCCCCCGTTACCTCTATCTGCCATGGTCCAGGTGGAAGCGTGGGGACAAAGAGAGAGCAGCAGAGCCATGAGCAATGGGTGGAGGACAACACAGGGAAGTGAGGCAAGGGGATGGGGACAGGGATGTCCCCAGGGCAGTACCCTACCTGCGGGGTAGTGCTGCGTTTCTGGCTGACGGCTGCCAGGTAGCGCAGGATCAGCTTGGTGGCTTCGGTCTTCCCTGAGCCACTCTCCCCACTGAAACGCAGAGAAGGGGCACAGCCGGGGCCATCACTAGCTGAGCAGGGAGCCAGAGGGGTGTGCCCACCCCAAACCCACCCAGCACCCCCTCCCCAGTGGCACCCATTGGCCCCAGGGACGGGTCAGGCTGACAGCATCATCCTGCAACCATTAATTATGGCAGTGCTGATGAGGGGCCATCCCGGGGGGGCTGTGCTGGGGAACAGCTGTGTCCCACCTGATGACGATACACTGGTTGTGTTTGGCATCCATCACTTTGGAGTAGGCGACATTCGCGATGGCAAAGAGGTGCCTGGGTGGGGAGGAAAGCAGAGGTGGGGAGTGCAGTGCCACCTCATCCCAGCATGGGGACCCCCACTGCACCCCAAGCATCCCCACGCATGGACACAGCTGCTCCAGCACTCAGTAATGGAGGGTCCTCGGAGCCGTGGGACCATCCAGCCCAGGAGCTGCTGTTAGGGGGTGGGTGATGGGGGGTAGAGGTGCCCCTGTCCCCCACAGGGTGTTCAGGAACACCCGGGTACTCACGGTGGGTTCTCGCCCAGCGCTCTGCCTTCGTACTGCAGCACCTGCTCTGTCCCGTAGATGTTGTAGAGCCGGTACGGGTTCACTGACACCAGGATGCTGCCGATGTAGGTCTGTGGGAGAGTGAGGTTTGGGGCTATGAGGGCTTGGAGAGCGATGACCGCCCTGAAGAACCCACACCCAGGGTCTCTAGGGGATGCTGTGCACCCCTAAGCTTACGTAGATGAGCTGCCGTTCGAACCGTGTCCGGATGTTGCTCAGCACCGCGGCCTCCTGGAGGTCCCTGGCATGGAGCAGAGGCTGCGTTAGGGAGTGGTGGTGGGACAGGAGGTGTCTGCTGTCCCCCAGCACATCCCCACGCCCAGGAGGCTGGAGTAGACCCTGTGTTGGGGTGGGATGGGGAGCAGTGGGAGTAGTGGGGTGCATGGTGGGGGGTGTTTACAGTCCTGTTGGTCCCTGCAACACTGGGTCACAGCACGTGGAGAAGGGGATGGGGACACTCACTCCAGCTGGGTCATGTCCTCCAGCCCGTCCTCTTCCTGTGGCTCCTGGTACCGCACGATAGGCAGGCTGCACAGTGACTGCATCTGCATGGAGCAACCCAGCCCAGCTCCATCACAGCAGGGCTGTGCCAACCCCCTCTGGTGACCCACCCTGTCACTGCCACCACCCCAAAACCACCATCTGTGACCCCAAACCATAGAGCCTGCAGCCAGCGATGGCAGGGACAGGAGCAAGCATCCCACAGCCCTAAAACAGGTCCCCCAGCAAGAGTGTCGCAAGTTGAGGGAGAGCAGCAGCGCTGGAAATGGGGACATGGGGACACCAAGGCATCCCTGGGGACTGTCCCAGGAAAGGCTGCTTCCTGCAGAGCTCCGGTCCCACTTGCCATGGGCAGGCAGGAACAGGTAGAGCTGGCTGTGCCGCCCCCACCGCAACACCCCACGGTTCACCCAAACCTCCATGGGGGCTGCAAAGGGTGGATGATGGAGACCCCTGGGCAGGGTGGCACCTCCAGGGGAGATGATGGATGGGGGCTGCAGTGGTGGCTGAGCCTTGGGGCTGGGGGCTGCTCCCCATGGCCATGTGGGGAAGGTGGCGCACAGGAGGCCATGCTGGCAGCCAGCCAGCTGACAGGCAGAAAGCGGACACCCGCCGGGTCAGCGTGTCACCTACACCCATCCCAGCCGGAGATCAGGTCTCAGCATTTCCATACATAAGAGTCAAGTGTCCCCAAGGGAGCCATGCACGGGGGGGGACACACACAGCGGGTGATGACCAGCCCCCCACCTCCACCCTGGTCCCCCACAGCAGGACCCCTGCCAGCACCCAGTGTCCCCATAGCCCCCCATCCTGGGCACTGAAACCCCTCCGGCTCTGGTGGCTTCATGCCCCAGTGAGCTGGTAGCCATCTCAACATCCCATCCCGGGTCCCTCCAGCTGCCGGCTTGCCCCCCCGGCTCCGTCCCACCGCCGGCATCCACAGTGGGCTCCCCGCTGGCATTACCTTGCTGCGCCAGGGCTGCTTGGTGCCCAGGTAGCCGGCCACCCAGGGGTGCCTGTCCCTCCAGCCACCCGCCGGCGAGCGCTGGCTCAGGTATCGGGCGATGTTGGCTCCCCGCTGGCTCACCCACCGGCGGCCACGCTGGCTGGGCTGCCGGGGGAGACCCTGCTCGGCCGTCCAAGCGTCAGGCATCTCCCGCACCCGCACGACGTGCTGCGTGGACCAGTGCTGCTTGTACATGCGGGAGGCCCGGCGGAAGGAGCCCAACCTCTGCACCTGCGGCGTCACCACCGCGTAGCGTCCCGCGCCCTCCTCCCCGGCCGCCCCGTCGCCCTCGATGGCCTCCGCCGGCCCCGGGGTACGGGCACCGCGGCGGAGGGCGGCCGGTGAGCCGGGGGCTCGGCCGTGGGGTGCCGGGAAAGCGGCACGACGCTGCGGCGAGGGGCTGCGGTCACCACGTGGGGAGGAGGGGGTGACGGGGCGGCCGGTGTCAGCCCATGTCCGGTGACCCGCCGGTGGGCTCGGTGATCTGCGGGTGCTCCCGTCCCACCGGGATGGGCGCTGGGGCAAGGAGGGCAAGCGGGAGGAGGGACGGCGGGTGGGTGGCGAGGATGGAGGGGCTTCGGTGGGGGCCATGCTCTCCACGAGCAGTGACGCCAGGGATTGCCCCACAGAGCGCCCTGGGGAGGGGGTGCGGGCCCCCACTTCAGCCGGAGTTGGCCTCGCCGTGGAGGAGCGGGGGGCCATCCCGGCAAGGGGCTGCCCGATGCGCTGGATGAAGGTTTTGGGGGTGCTGGGAGCAGGGCTGGGAGGTGGGGGTACCCCGGCGAGACCCCGTGTGGGACCTTGCCAGGGGGCCAGATCCGCATCCCAGGAGGGACCAGGGGGGCTGAGGCGGCGGCTGCTGGGGCGAGAGCTCGGTGCCAGGAAAGGGGTCCTCTGCAGCGGCTTCACTGCCTTGGTGGGGGGCTCAGGAAGCCGGGGCCAGGCTTGCGGGAGCGGCAGCCCGGGGGGGCTGCTCCGCCGTGAAGGCCGTGGGGACAGGGGTCTCCCTGACCCCACCACGGGAACCCCCAAACGCCTCCCCCCCACCGGCCCTGTTGAGCGGGGGGCAGCTGGTGGTGGGGTGGGGGGCTCGGGGTCGAACCGCCGAAGGCTGGCCCCTAGGGAGGGGGATCGCTGTGGCCCCTCGCCCTGCATGCTGCCGGGGGGCTGCCGGGATGGTGGCGGTGATGGGGAGCGCCCGGGGTTGGCGAAGGGGTTACGGAGTGACAGCCGCCGCACAGCCCCCACCTCTCGGGGAGGGGGCTGTTCCCAGGGCCCCGCCGTTGGGGAAGTGTCCCTGGCTGAAAATGATCGCACTGGGGGCTCCCGGCCCCCCGAGTCGGCGCTCTCCATCCCTGCCAGCCTGCGGCTGGAGCGTCTGTAGGAGGGCTGGGGGGTGCGGGGGTCCCGAAATCCCCCTGCCCCCCGAGGCAGGTGGCTGGGGGGCTGCGAGAGAGAGCGCTGGAGGAACTGCCCCAGTGGGCTCCCGCACGCCCGTGCTGCCGAAACCCGCCATCCCGGGGGTGCCGTGGGGTTGGGGGCTGCCGGTGGTGGAGGTGGCTCGTACTCGTCGTAGTCGTCCTCGTCACGGGCGGCGGGCAGGTGGGGGGACGGTGGGAGGGGGACGTCCAGGCGGTCCCTGCCGAAGAGCTTGACCTGGGGCCGGGGAAAGAGCCTGAATTTCCTATTGAGGGAGAGCTTGGAGGAGAGCGTCTCCCTCATGCCCCGGAGCGAGGAGGCACTGAGGATGGAGAAGGGATATTCCCCGTCCTCGTCCTCCTCTTCCTCCCACTCCTCGGGCTCCTCGGCCTCAGCGATCTCCTCCAGGGCCAGGGCGTAGGGGTTGCAGGAGGACTGGGCATGCGGCGCCCACCCCCCCTCGCTGTACTGGATACGATGCTCGGGGTAATCGCCCCCCGGGTACCCCCCTGCGAGGGGCTCCCCGAAGTCCTCGTAGGGTTCCCCTCTGTAGCCAAAGGGCCCCTCCGCCTCCTCGCCATACTCTGGGTCGCTGCTGTAAGGGTCGTAGAGGGCAAGGGGGGACCTGCCTCCAAATGGTCCCTCGTCCTCGAGCTCCGCGTAGCCATAGGGGTGCCCTGGTGGGTCACCCTCCTCCCAAAACCCGCCGTAGAAGCCATAGTCCTCATCTGCCTCGTAGCCAGGGTAGTCAGCATAGGAGGTTGGCACCGTGTCCTCGAAGCCGTACCCTGCAGGGTAGGCTGGGTTTTGGATGTAGCCTTCCTCCTCCTCAGCATAGCCGTGCCGGGGGCCGTAGGCTTCATCATCCCCCTCAGAGTAGCCACGCCAGGGCCCATAGGCTCCATCCTCCTCAGCATAGCCATGCTGGGGGCTGTAGGCTCCCTCCTCCTCCTTGGCATAGCCATGCCGGGTGCCATAGGATCCATCTTCCTTCTTGGCATAGCCACGGCGGGAGCTGTAGGCTCCATCCTCTTCCTTGGCATAGCCACGCCGGCGGCTGTAGGCTCCATCCTCCTCCTCGGCCCACCCATAGCGTGGCACCGGCATCTCCGCAGGCGTGCGCTGGGAGCGCCGCCGGGACGGGCGCCGTACCATGCTGCCCTGCCTCTCCTGGCCGTGCCGTGCGGCGCTGGGGGCCGACAGCCCGCCGCCGCCAGGGATCCGCTTCATGTTGGCCCGATGCCTGAGGATCTCGTCTTCTGCGGGGAACGGCAGCTTCCTGGCACCGATACGGGTGAGCCAGGCTGCGTCGGCTGCCCGGCCGCCCCCCACCAGCCGCCCACGCCGGGAGAGAACCTTCCTGGCCAGCCAGCTCGTGGCGGCAGCCGCCTTGCTCAACACCTGTGCCCGTGGCTTGAATTTCCTTTCCGGGCGCCGGCGGAAGAGGGATGCGCTGTCCTCGGCCACCTGCCCGCCCCGCCGCAGCAGCAGGAAGGACGGCTTTGCCGGCGGGGAGCTGCTGGCTGCCTCCTTCCTCTTCTTGCCCACGCGCTTGAACCGGACCATCAGGTTGGAGGTGGACTTGAGCACCGCCTTGTTCTTCTTCTTCTTCTTCTTCTTGGTGCTGTGCTTCTGCAGCCCCCAGAAGAAGCGGGATGTGTTCTTGAACTGCCCCTTCTTGGGCCGCCGTAGCCCCAGCTTCTTGAAGCCCAGGAAGAGCTTGGAGGTGCTGCGGAAGCTCCGCTTCACCCGGGCCTTCGGCGCTGCTGCCGCCTCCTCCTCCTCGGCCAGACCAGGCTCTGCGGATGCTTTGGGCTGGCCCTTGGCCTCCGCACCCTTGGCCCCCGCACCCTTGGCCCCTTTCTTCTTCTTGGCATTGTCAGTCGCCAGCCCCATCACCAACTTGGAGGTGCCCTTCAGGTTCTTCTTGGTCTGCGCAGCATCGCTCTCACCCTCCTCCTCTTCTGTCTCCACCTGCACCTTCTTCCCCCGGCCTGGCTTCTTCATCCCCACCCCTTTGAGCATCCCCTTCTTCTCCTTCCCCTTCCCCTTCTTGGGCTCCTCCACAGCTGCCTCTTCCTCATCCTTATCCTTCTCCTTCTCCTTCTCATCCTTCTCCTTCTCCTCCTTCTCCTTCTCATCCTTCTCCTTCTCCTCCTCCACCACCTCCGTCTCCTCGCTCTCTTCTGCCTTCAGCAGCTCCGTGTCTGAGGTCTCCTCCGTCTCGCTGGGTGCATCCTTCTTGCCCTTCTTGCCATCCTTCCCTTTCCCTTTGCCCCCCTTCCCTTTGGCCTCCGCATCCTTTTTGGGCTCTCCCTTCTTGCCGACCATCCCGGTGGTGGCGGGCACTCATGCTCTGGCCCCAGTGGGGCCCTGGGAGATGATGCCCCGCTCCAGCACGAGGTGGCTCCCGGTACACTGTCCGGCTCCCAACCCTGCAGCCTGCCCCGGGGGGGTATTTACCTGCACCCAGTTTCGGCGAAGCACGTGCCCGTGCGTGGCTCCCTTGGCCGCTGGTGGCCCCCAGCTTGGCATGTCGCTGGGGTGGCGGGACGGCAGCCCCGGTGCAGCCCGGTGGGAGCTGCCGCCTGCCTCCTGCAGCACCCGGCGAATCGGGCAGCACGGTGCTGCCAGCTGGGCTCCGGCTGTAACCCAACCGCCGGGGCTCGCAGCGGCATGAATAATGTAAGGGATGCGCCACTCCGGCCCCAAGACTTTTCCGAAGGAGCAGGAAAGGGCCCCCACAGTGGGTGCAGGGAGTGCCTGGACCCCCGTGGGAGAATCCCCCAGTGGGACACTGCAGGGGACAGCACAGAGCACCGTCACCACCCCAAAAGTGGCCCCTGCCACCTCCCCGCACCTTGGAGCTCCCTGGGGAGTCAGCCTCTTCCTCCGACCAACACGGAGGAGAATGAAGCACAGGGATGCAAAGCCAAACTGTGGCACCAAGAGAGAGAAGACAACTTTGCAGAGCCCAAGGCACACAATGCCCCAGCACCAGGAGCACGACCAAGGGGAGCACCGCAGAGGAGGAACCCCAACATCAGACCAACTCCCGCAGCCCCGCTGGGAAGCAGAGAGGAGCCAGGAGCCCATGGGAGCACCTCCCATGCTGTGCCAGGCACATTGCAGGTGCACGCAGGGCGCCACGTGTGCCCACATGCAGCTGGCAATGGTGTTTGCATGTGCCACACGTGTTCCCCACGGGGGTGCCAGCAATGCGTTTGCACACGCACACGTGCCCAGACGCAGGGTGACCACATCAAATGTTAATGCCAGGGCTGGATTCCTGCGGCTGCAGGTTCATAAAAGTTTAAGCAGCGGCGGTGGGAAACTTGCTGCCCTGCACAGATCACCTGCGGGCAGCAGCAGGACCCCCGCAGGCAGGGGCAGCACCTGCTTCATCCCTCCACAGGGTGCATTTGGGGAGACCCAGAGGAGGAGCAGCATCAGCATCCAGCTGTGCAGCAGCTGGGGAGACCCAAGAACCAGCAGCAGTCACTGGACCAAACCTATTGGCCTCCCCCAGGACCAGAAAAGCCCCATGGCTGGCACCCCATGGTGCAGTTTACTCCCCAGCCTGGTCCCTCCCTGCAGCAGAGGGGGTATCAACTGTGACCTGATGGCTTTGGCCCCTTCCCTGCATTAATTTCTATGCCAGAGACACCCCGGTGGGGTCTGCACAGAGGGAAGGTCACCCCGGAGCTGCAGGGAGAGCAGAGGGCCAGAGCAGGAGGGGAGGTACCCGGCAGGTATCAAGAGAGGGTCTATGGGGTGACACAAACACGGGATCAGGGGGAAAGAGCATCAGCAGAGCCCAAGCCACATGGGGAGCACTGCCTTGCAGGACCCCCACCATGGCGCTGGTGTGGTCCACGTGCAGGTCTGCCACTGTCACTGTGCTGTATGGGGTCGATGCAGCCTGCCCTGCCCACAGGACAGGAACCTGACCTGCACCACCACGCCATCCCTCCTCCTGGCACAGGTGCATGGAGTGACGCCTGGGCACCACGACGTGGTGGGGAACCACCACGGGCATGGCCCCTCCCTTGTCTGCTTGCAGCAAGCAAGGGGATACCCAGCTGGCAAGAAGCTGCTGCAGGTCCCCACCTCCGTCCTGCCACCCTCTGCTGTCCCCACCTCTATCCCACCACTCGTACAATCCCCACCTCCATCCCACTGCCCTCGGTGGTCCCTACCCCTGCCCCCACCACCCTTGGCCGAGCTGAGCAGGGCAGAGGAGGGACCGGTGGTGCTGGCAGGGCTCCCCATGCGGTTGCCATGGCTGTGCCTGTGGTGCCAGCCCGCAATAAAGGGCTCTCCAAGAGGAGGCACAGAGGAAGGGAGAGCAAGAGAGAGCAGGCAGCCTGGCCGGAGCCCAGAGGGCTTCACCCCACACATGGGCTGCCTTCCACGGTCCCAGCCCCCATACTGGACCCACACACACTTCCCCAGCTTCTTCATCCATGGGCACAGCATTCACCATCTGCCTTCAGCACGGCAGAGCTGGGGAAGGGGCATTTGTGCCCAGGCACAGCGGGATGCCGGGGGTCAGAGGGGACCCCACTGCCATGAAGCCCAAACCCACACTTGGCAGCTGCTTCCAGGGTGTCTGGGCACGGCCACATCCAGCAGCAGGACAGGGGAGGGACCCTGGGTGCAAAACCTGGCAGTGAGGGGTTCCCTGGGGTGGCCATGGGGACCAGGACTCTGGGAGAAGATGCCCAGAGTGTCCTCTGACCCCATCATCCCTGAGTGGTTCCAGCCACATGGCTGAGGCAGGGAAAGCCACCTCACCCTAGGGACACAGCCCTTGTCCCACCACCGCAGCCGGGGGCTGTGCCAGGGCTGGGTGCAGAAAGGGGAGGGAGGCTTTGGCCACCGGGGTCCTGCTTCGCCCGCCCCAGCCCGGCACAACGCGCGGCTGCCCAGGACTGTACCTTCGGAGCACCGGCATCGGTGGGGCAGAGCTCCGGGGGCAGCAGCTCCGCTGTCTCCAGGCAGGTCTGCGGTCACCGGCTGGCCCCGGGTCCCCTTACAGCCTGTTTCCAGTTACAGCCGGAGCAGGTCCCTGTGCCACTGCACCGTGCCACGCCGGCCTCACCACACTTTGCCACACCAGCCCCCCACCATTGCTGCACCTCAGCCCCACGGAGCCAGCCCAGCTGGCCAGGCACCTCCCGGCTGTGGCATCCCTCATCGCATCTCCTTCCCCATCATCAGTTCTATGAAGTGCATCCACTTTTAAACACCCGTGTCTGTGGGGAGCAGCCCTGCCACAGTTCCCGCTGCTGCAGACACGAGCCCCAGGGATGCCGGGAGCATCAGAACAGGTTGGACCCTTCCAGCAACGGGCAATGTGAGAGTAGCATGGTCCCCCAAGCCCCCGAGGGACCGGGGGGGGGGGGCTCTCCTTGCCATCCCAGGCACCCATCCCACCCCTGAACCGGCTGCTAATTTCCACCCCTCCAGTTCCCTCCCCCAAACCAAGGATGGGGACCCAGCATCTCCTGGGGGATGCGCACCGTGTCCCTGCCTGCTGGCTGCTGCCTGACACTGAGCCGCCCCTGAGGGAGGTGTTATCGGGAGGAGAGAGGCTAGAGCAGATGCTGGAAGCAGAGATCAGCTGGGCATGAGGTGTCCTGGGCTTACTCCTGGCATGCACCCAGGAACGCCGGCTGGTGGCCTTGGAGCCAGGTCACAGCCCAGTGCCATCACATCGGTGCCGCAGCTGAGCCCAGGGTCCCCGCAGAGCTCGGCGGCGGGGCCAGGCAGCTCTCCCGGGGTAAAACAGCCCCAAGGTACAAGGAATTTGGGGAAGAGGTGGTAGGAGACGTGGAGCAGAGGCTCCTGGGGAAGGAGGGAGTGCTCAGGGGAGGACGCTCAGGTCTGGAGGGCAGCAGGAACGTTGGGACTGTGGGGAAGGTGGAGGCAGAAGGTGAGATAAGGGGGGCCAAAGGCAGTGAGCAGACAAGCAGGGACAACCAGAGATCAGAGGACACCATATGCCCCGACCCAGAGGAGCCAAGCTCCACGCCACAGCATCTCCATAAGGACCAACATGGCACACAAGGGTCCCTCCCTGGTCCTTCCCATCATGGCCTCCACAACCCCATGGAACATGCCACCCAGCTGGGGGTCTCACAGCCACTCACCTGGGGTAGCCTAGATTGCCCGCATGGCACTGGGCTCTGCCTGAAGCCCCCGGCTCTGCCGGCGTCGTGCTTTTGGCCTTGCTCTACAGCAGGGACCGTCACTCCCCCGGCAGCCGCAGGACCATATTTGCTGCGCGGCAGCTGCAGGCTGCTGCTACCCAATGCATATTTGATGACTGCTATTATTCTCATCTCTACTCATGAGCGGAGGGACGGGAGCTGATCTTCCCTCCGCAGAGCTGGGGAGCGGCAGGGGAGGAGCGGCTGGAGGGGTGAGGAGCAGCCAGCTCTGTCCCCGTCCCTTCCTGCCCTGGTGACATGACTGGACAGCCCCACAGCCCTCCCGGGACACAGATCAGCACCACCTCTCAGTGTCATGAACCCCAGATGCGAACAGCTGGTAAATGGCCCTGACTCACTCCTGTCCCCAAGCCAAGGCAAGTTTAGGAGGAGAAATCACATGGACATGGAGGTGCACACACACACCCCCACCCTCACACCCCTCTCCACATCAGAGCTGGGACCGACCAGCTCCCCAGGCCAGGCACAGAGAAAGGATCCAGACACCCATCACCCCAACACCACCAGACTGCCCTCTCCTCCTGGGGAAGAGCAGGGCACTTCCATCTGCATCACAAAGCATCCGAGATCAGCAAAGAGCCCCAAAGCTTCACCCTCCCCTCCTCCAGCCCTGGGTTCCTGCATCACACCAAACTGGGGACCCTTTTCCCGCAGGGATGGAGCCCCCGGGCTCTCCCAAACCCCAGGGCAACGAGAGCATCCTGCTGCCGGCACCGCAGCCGAGAAAACCTCTGCTCCCTTCTCCTCCCTGCAGACACGTCCCTGCCGTAATGCGGTGGGTATTTATTATGCTGATTCCTCAGAAAGCGAGGGCTTAACTGCAAATTACAATCAATAGCCCCAATCCCCAAGGGGCAGGTTCATCATTTAAGCAGGCGCAACCAGAGGAATTCAAAACTATTTGCCAGCCATAAATCCTCCTCGCCGCAGCCTCCCCAGCCAGCCCCGCACAATGTGCGATGCCTGGCTGGGGTGACCCTTGTCAGCATTTGAAACAATTAAGCTGTCACTGCGGATCGTGACTCTTATATACAGCCCTGAGGAACGCTTTAAGATGTCAGCGTGATGGGCTGAGGGAAGCTGGCTGAGGCGAGCCCGCCGCAGTAACTGTCTCTCATTGAATTAAATGAATGTATTTGGAGTCAGAGTCTCTTTTTATTACTTTGCAAACGATTCCTGACTAAATTAAATTATAAAAGGAGTGTTCAGCCAATCAAACCTGCTTGATTGCCTGGAACAGGCATTTTAAACAGAGCACGCCTGGGGCCAGCGCTGTTTCCAGGAGTAGATGGAGGGTGGCTGATGGACTGTATCGAAGCCGATCCACCCCGTTTCACACCTGGAGCACGGCTCGGCAGCGATGCACAGCCACGCTCTGAAGGCCCAGGGACTGGGCAGGATGGGTCCAGTCCTCCCGGAGTGGGATTCGGTGCTAATGGAAGCGGAGCCAGCTGGAAGAGCAGAGGAACAGCAGGGGGCTGCAGCGCAGAAGAGCAGACCATGAGCCACACTCACTGAGGGCGGCTTTTTCCGAGGCTTTTTCCCCTCATACAGGGGAGAAAATGCAGCATGCTACTCTCTGTGGAGGGCAAACCCACAGCTCCTGCCCTGCAAGCCCCCCCCATCCTCCCTCTCTGAGCATATCTCCCTTAAATCACTCCCCCATGGAGCCAACAAGGGGTCTGGCCAATTCCACAAACCTCCTGAAGGTTGTGGAATCCGGTTGTTGGTATCCGGTAGGATACTAACGCTGCAGTAGATTTCCCCCCGACCTTAGGACCTTGCTTTCTCAGGATTCGGAGAGATCTCCAGGCAAACCCGCTCCTGCACCGAACTGCAACGTCTGCAGCTTTTACCGTTAGTGCAGAACAATCAGGGAAGCCGTGTGGAAGAATGAGCGCTGCAATTAAACGCATGCAGTTTCAAATCCAGCTATAAACTTGCTTAAAAAAAAAAAAAAAAAAAAGCTACTCCCACTTAAAAAAAAAAAGAAGTTAGCTGCTTCTGGCTTAACTATTTTTACTTTATCCCCATTCCCAATTTAATCATGTATCAGTTCATTTTGAACAGGATAACATGCCCAATTTCCTACATGAAGAGAGTCAAACTAATTAGATGGAGGGTTTTTTAACGATGGCACGCTAGACTAGTTAATTCCAAACCCGCAGACACGAAGGGGTAGGCACTAACCAACCAACGACGTGTTTTAGCAGGCAATACCGTGCATTTCAGCCTCACGCAAGTGTCAGCCGTTTCCCCAACTCCGCAGCACACTCCCTGGCCTAAGGACGAAGCCCCGTCAGCAGTTCTGGCCGCCCGCTCCCGTGCCGGGGCTTGGCAGGCTCCTGGGTTTGGACTGAAAAAGTCAGAAGCTGAGGGACAGAATGAAACCAAAAGAAGTCTTTGTGCGGGCAGCTCTGCCTGCGCAACCTTCCCAGGAAATTTAAAGGGCAAGTTAATGTGCTGGAACAGCATCCCACCCAATTCACACAGAGAAGTGCCTGCTTTCTCCAGCCAGCTCAGGCATAATGCGGCTAATTTGGAGCTCGTTCCCTGCTAGCTGTCACCGCGGTCGGGATTTGCTCTGCACTCCAGCTGTGAACAAAGCCAGGGACAGGGAAGGGAACTTACAGAGTTCAAAGTCACCTTCTTAGCCTGGGTATTGTGTATAATATCTATTTATCTCCCATCACACCTCATCAAGTCCCCTCCAGCCTCAGAGCCCTCTCGCAGCTGCTTCACGATCAATTCCCCTCTACAACCTCCTGCAACAGCGTCCAGGATTCCTCAGGTGGCCGAAGGTAAAAATAAGAGTCAGAAAACAAACCAAACCGTCTACCCACTGCAGGCAGACACCTACAGTTCACATGAAATAGCAACTTTTATTTTCTCAAATAAAATAATCCTTCCATTTCTGCTCGATCAGTTTGTGAGGGGTGGGGAGGAGCACAAAGGAGAGGGAAGGAGCCCTGCTCAGACAAGTTTGCGACCAGACTCATCCCCACAGTTAAGAATCCACATCAGACCGAACCCTTTTTCAATGAAAGAAAATAAAAGCTATTGGCAACTCTCAATCCCAGAAGGGAAGAGCTGTTCTCTATCAGGCACTCTGAATTGTTTAGCGTCAGTATTCAATGAAAAAAAAGCATGATTAGAAAAATCCCAGATTTCTGATGAAAAATAGCCAGACAAGCGGCAATGTTTAACAGGGCTGGGGGGTAAAACCCACGGCATGGGATGGTACTTTAAGCTCAAAGAGCTGATACTGGAATTTAGGGGCATGACTGAGAAAGATGCAGATCCCCAGCAATACTCTCGGGGACCAACGGGCAGGACAAGAGCAAAGGAGGAAGCTCCCAAGACAGCTCCTCGGATGAGTGGTAGGCCAGAAGTGGATCCTCACTGCAGACCACGGCTCTCTCATCGTACCCTGCTGCAGTTTGGCCAATCACTCATTAACAAGATTCCATTTCTCATCTCTCTCAGTACCAGTTGGACCGGGATGTCCTACAAACCCTACTGCAGAGCTAAGGAGAGGCACAGAGTGCCACGTTTTAGTGTTAATTGAGGTGGGGCCATTATAAATTCACCAGGGGTTGTCTCTGACGCAGAGACTGAAGTCTCCAACGGTGAAAGCTGCAGAGACAAAGTGTCCCGATAAGCAGGGGGAGGGAGAACTTTGTTTCTGTTTCAGATCAACGCTGAAATTAAGTGAATGGATAAGCTGCAAAGCATCAGCAACGTTCTCTCAGCCCCGGCTTCCCTGTCCCAAAGCACAGGGCCAGATTTGTTGACACAAACCTATAAACTTCCCACTGGGTAAGCAAGCCACTGGCAGGTTAAAGCACAGATCCACGTGCAAACCCTACTAGGGGCAGGACATTGCTGTCTGTGCGAACTGTGTCCTAGAAGAACTTGCTCCTTTTTTATTTTTAAGAAACATTACTCCGCCTGAAACACTGCAAGATGGAAACCCATCTTCCCCGTCCCCACCTGCAAGTACAGTAGCCTCATTTTCTGCCTTTCTCCAAGAGAAGGAGCTTCACAGAAGCTTTCTTGGCTGTAGAACACGTCTTCCTTTTTTTTTTTTTTTTCTTTTTCTTTTTTTTCTTGTTTTGTTTTGCTTTTATGTGGTCAGTTCCAATTCTAGTGATTAAAGACAAGGCCAGGCACCAGCAAAGACGGTTACTTCTTCACGATCTGAATGACATCTTCATGCTCCATCATGTGGGTTAAGCCCACCCTTTGAGGGCTGTATTTTGTGCTTGTCCCCTTTAAAGCAAAAGGGGGAGAAGGGTTAGGAGACCAGTCAGAGACACCCGAGGACAGGGATTTCATTTGCTGTTAAACACTTACCCACACCAAGGCATATTTGAACTGGCTGGCTAATGATCTGTGAATTCGATGGCACTGCAAGACAGACAGCACGTGAGGCAGTTCAATGACACCGCTTTTGCAAACAACTTGCTCAGTATCTAGGAACTAGAAGAGTAATTTCTGTCGTAGGTCAGAGTCAAGATTGACTTTTAGAAGCCAGTGCCAATGTTAATGGCACTTGGAAGAATGGAGAACAGGCACACAGGAATCACCAGGCCACATAAAGCCCCATTCCCACTGCTTCCATGTGCTTTACCACCGGGCTGCATTAAGCAATTTATTTTTAACCTTTCATAGCAGCTAAGAAAGAAACCTGAGGCAGACAGAATCAGTAAAGGTAAAAAAAGGAGAAGCCCGACTAAACACTGACATACCCCGAGCTTTACGAAGCACAAATCATAGCAGGCTCCAGAGGAATCTGCCTTCTACAGACAAGAAAATGTAAAAGATGCAGAGAAATTACCACATGCTCCACAGAGGCCCCTTTCCGTAGAATAATGGCATCTGTAAAGTCTGGTCTCTCTGTGGAGAAGCAGGAGAGGGAGGAAAAATGTATTGGATTTCCATCAAGTGTTTTCTAACATGCTGACATCATCTCACATTGCCTTGTGCTTGCGACTCCCAAATTCCTCCTCCTGTTACACTTGCCAGCTCCCAGACAGGACAGGTATCTGGGTACTTGGAAGCATCAAATCAGTTCATACTTGACTTAGGACAAACAAAACCACCCAACTCAAAACACACCTGCTCAAGTAAAACCAAACCTCACTGCAGTTTTCTGTAAAATCCCCAAGGTTTCGTATCTTTACAAGCTCATAGAAAGTTCCTTAATCTCCTCACATCCACCCAAGTTCAGAGTCATGGGTGTTCACAACCAAACAGGAACGAGTTACAGACATGCCTTCATCACCAGGAGAAGCTGCAAGTGAATTGTAAAGCAAAAGGAGGATCAAAGGCACCCCCGAGCCTCAGGGAATCACCAAACCTCTCACAGCGGGAACAGGAGACCTCTTCTGGGTAGTGATGGGCTGAACAGTTCATCACAGGGTGTGAGTAAGGAAGCAAGCTGCGAACTCGCAAACGTTATTTCCTTATATCATCATGCAAAGTCTTAGGAAAATTCAGCTCTTGTAGTGCAAAGAGAACGGGAGGGCTGTGATGGGATATACACATGGCTGGATCAGATGGAACAGAAAACATGTCCCAGGAGCTGAAAGCTGATTAGGGAAAGTGTAATTGCAGCATTTCCAAGACACAAGAGATCACTGACAGCCAGGCATCTAAGCCCCACTGGTAGCCTGTCTGCCTGTCATGAGCAACAGCCCTTTCTGCCTTTCAAAACAACTTCTGCTCAGCTAATGGTCACTTACGCCCTCGTTTCTTGGTGTAGATGCAGGTAAGTGCCAGGTATTCCCAAAGCTTCTCCAGCAAGTAGTCCAGGTTGAGTTTCATGCCACAGCTGCAAAACACCAGGAACATCTCTGTGATTACTACTGTTGTGATTTAGAGATCCAGAAGGACAAGGTGAAACGTCTTAATAAAGTGCTAGGAAACAAGGGGGAAAGTCTTTAATGAGCAAAGGAAAAACACAAGGTGAAATAAATATGGCTTTCAAAAGGGCAAGGAGCTTTGAAGCAGCAAAGCCCCAATCGGACGTATCAACACTTCTAAGGAAACAAGCCAGACTAGCTCGCTCTGGCTTGCAGACAGCGTGGAGAAGCCAAACCACCTGCCTCTCCAGGGGACGGGAGCCTGAAAAAAGCTGCACAGTGGCTCTGCTTCTCACCCCAGCAGCTGCAGGCAGCCCTGAGAGAAGCCCCTTCTTAGGAGAAGCTGGAGAAAGGTGTATGAACCACAACACCATTCGGACCAGTACATCAGGCAGCATAATCCTACCTGATTACAACACTGTGGGGTCTCCGAGCGAGACGATCCACTTCTTCCATAGATATCTGGTCAATCTTGTTATAAACCTAAGTCAAAGGAAAAACAACACACCCTTTAGGAATTGAATTCAGCAACGCTGCAAGGAAGTAAGACACGTACATGCAGGTACAACAAGGTGGTAGTTCCAGCATCTGAAACGGGAACTCAGATCCTGTCAGCCAGAGGACAGGCCAAGCTGCTTAGTAAAATAAACCATCAAAATTCAGAAGCCTAAATGTAAGTTTGGGCCTTTTAAAGTTCTGCCTTTGGGATGACTTACAACGTGTTCTCCAGCATCTTGGATTTCACTATAGACCCAGTCGCTCTATCAAACAGAACCAGTAAGTGACCTCTGGCACAAGGGACCAGTAGTGAAAACCCAAGCATGGAGCTTGCAGTGCAGGAACTGAAGGCTCCACACCGTGGGAGCACACCCCGTGCCACCAGGACACGCAGCTCCTGGTGCTCCACAGCAGCCAGCCACCAGAGGGCACAGGGAACACACACAGAGCACGCAGCACAAGTAAAGCTTATAAAAAGCTCCCTGTTGAGCTGCACTTTCCACCTCTTTCCAAATCATTACCGCCTTAGGAACCAGTGTTTCCTTCAGCAATGAATGGAGATGCTCGGTGCAGCAGAAGGCAGGCTGTTTCTGAGATACTCACATAGAGGCACGGCATGTAGACTCTGTTGCCTACAATCACGTCAATGAACTCGTCAGGGGAACAATCCTCTCTGAAGAGGACCTCAGCATTGAAGATTTCTGAGGTGAACATCGTCAAGGCCCAAATCCCAACACATCTACACGTCGCTGTGAGCCAACAGGCTGAGCTTGCTTGTGAAAGCCTGTTCTCAACCCAGAAAGCACCAAAGACACAGCAAGGCTGTCGCACAGCAGGTACCGCTTGATTCATGAGCTGATGATGACTTAAGGGTCTCCCATTTTAGGAAAGGATACTGTATTCATGGAGGATGAGCTGCACCAACTTCTCGGAGCACTGAGTCAATGTGACAGTTGAGTTGAAGGAGATACCTCCACCCTTCTTCGGCTGCAGGGAGGCAGTAAGGCAACTTAAGAAGAGTCTGCAAAATCCACAGCCCCCCCCCTTCAGTCTGTCCAAGACGAGGGGCAGCACACAGTAAGCTTGGCTGTACTTGCAGCAGCCCAGGAAACCTCACCTTGAAGTAGATATTTGGTTTGCTTTTGTTCAGCCGGATTCCTACAGATTCCAGTTCTTTCTCCAGCAGGGCCCTGCAGGGACACTTGTACATTAGTATCTGTGAGACTGGGCCACTCAGGTGACACCAACACCTTTCCTTTTTGACTATCGCAGATACAGCACTGCCATAAGCTTTCATGACATCCTAAAAACCACATCTTGTGCAGGACAGAGTCTGTGGATGAAATCTAAGTTGACATCCCCGTCTCTGAAAAGTCATCCGGTGGGAATGATCCTTCAGCTGAGAAGCCCAAGTGGAGATCTGTAGAGAGCTCTGTAAATGCTGCTCCCAGTTAGCTAGCGTGCTTCTAGTGGGGCACGACCTCAGTCTCCCGCTCAACAGCTTAAACACTGGTTCCCCAACATGCACAGGACACAGAGGGAGCTGAACCTGGCCCACCACCCCACAGCTCCATGTGCCCCAGAAGCACACACTTACCTCTGTACTTCACCCTTCGTGGCATCCAGCATCATAATAACGACGTCTGCTGTCCTGGCCACAGCTATCACCTGCCGACCTCTGCCCTTTCCTGAGAAGAGAGGAGATGGCCATACATCAGAGAGAGAAACCATCTACGAGCTCTGTGACAGCCCCTGCCCTGCACAGCTGCTTGGAAGCAAGGAAAAAGACCCTGCAGTGCTGTACTGGCTGTAGTCAGTTGCTGGAGGAGCCCCGAGTGAGCGTATCTGGTCCATCCACACAATGTCTTATGTCCAGCATGAGCCCTAACAAATACTCTTTGCTGCTGCTCCTCCACCACAAGTTACATGAATTAGTGTGTGTAAAGCTGTCTGAGTACGGCTGCAGGGGTGGAAATGACACGTCTACCAGCAGGACAGACATCCCCAGACATGCGCGACGGCAGCAGAGACAGGTTACCCAGAACAGTGATGTCACCCTATGGCCCCTGTGCAAAGACATTACATACACTTTCTGGTCAAAAGGAAAAAGACCTTATTAATCAGGCCATGATCTTCCCCCCCAAAAAAAGACAATTAGGAGATTTTCCAAAGTTTCCTAAGGCATCTTCTGACACAACCAGCCCATCTGGACAATGACAAAGCAGAGGGACAAAGCCAACACCTTTTCCCAGAATCGGGAGTTATGCGAGGACTGGTAGGAACTCAGGAAATTAGTCAAAAGAGGTTACTGTTTAGCTGCAATTTCCCCCTCCGCCTCTCTAGCACCTTTCTTTAGATTTCCTCTCTACCAGAAAACAGATGAGCAAGATAACACTCACGCAAGAAGGTGAGAAGTGACTGGCTTGCTTTGGCTCCCACCTCCAGAAAAGCATCTTTCTGCTACATATAGAACCTTCCGTGGGCTCAGGCATAAAAATCGTGCCTCACATAAGATCAAGGACTCTAAAATTTGGAAAGTCAACGTCGGAACTACCAGCCCAGGAAACCTGCTAATGTTTTGAGACACCCAGGTATGCTATTGAGGGCAAATCCCTACTTCACATGAACAAAGAGATCAGCCAACCTTGTGCTGCTCCTTCGATGATTCCAGGCAGATCCAGCAGCTGAATATTGGCTCCTTTGTACTGAAAAGGAAGCAGAAGAAGGGAAAGCTGAGAGCCTTGTGCAGGGCACCTGACCTGCCCCGAAAGCCCCAAGCGTGTGCTGGGGTCCAAAGCTGTCAGAGAATGGAACTGAATGAACCCGACCAAGCAGGACAACTTCACACGAAGCTGAGATGGCTCAGTTTTGTTGAGGTAACCTCCGGAGTGTTTCCTCTGAAGCTGCATTCAACATCACATAACTGCAGTACATTAGGTCCCGACCTCCTAAAGCATCGCATGATAGCAGTTTGACAAAGCACCAGGAGAACAGCACAAGAGTAGCGTTATCCTGAGTTGGTGAAATGGAAAGGAAAAAGAAAAAAAAAAAACGCAGAAACTTACATTCTTGGCCTAATGAGAAAGCACTGTAACGAGTGGGTGCCACCAGCTCTTACTGAGATGGACCAGAACTATTAAGATGTGTTGCAGGTCTTACAATATGAGGAAATAAGGGGAGACTTTCATTCATCGGATCTGCAGGGGCATTAGCTTTCACGCTATTGTTGCAGCAGAGTCCTCAGCAACGGCGTTAACGAGTGACTGCAGCTCACGGCTGCGTCTGGATGCATTTCAATATTTGTGTTCGTTTTAACACCAATACGGTTACTTTCATTATTTAACTCCGCTTTCAATTCTGACCCAAATTTTCTCATTACTCTTGGACACTTTTCAGTTTGATGCCCTTTATCATTTGCTTTACTGATGGATGCGCTTAGGCCACCACTAATAAAACTCCTCAAGGACAGGAGTAGTTGTATTTTCTTTCCAAATTGATCACAGTACAGATTGCCTCTTTCAAAGCTTCATTAAAAACAAATCTGTCAAGGTTTCCAGCCATCTGGTCAATGGCGCCAATAGCGGTTATAAAAAATTCAGTTGAGGATTGTCGTATTGCTCTGGTCAGTCAAACAGCAGCACGTGAAACCCCCACTCAGGCAGTCAATCCTGAAGAGTTATGTAGCCGAGGGAAGTGCTAAATCAGCACTGCAGGTTGCAGAAGACCTGATACCGCAAGCACTCAAGACCTCCTTCAAGCTTAAAGCAGAAGTCAGCAGGGACCTCGGGATATCGCCGCTTCTTAGTGGTAGCACAAGTGTAACTGGTGTAAACAGACACGTTTACACGTCTGTGTTTTCTTACCACTACTATGCCAAAGGGAGGAAAATCCTTACTTACTTCTATGACTCCTGGGATACACGTCAGGGTTGTGAACTCGTAAGACGCAGCTTCGCTGGCAGTTGAGGTCATTAAACTCAAAAACGTGGACTGAAATGCAAGAGATCAGAATCACCATAGTTACACAAACGGAAGCATCGGTAAATCTTCAGCAAAAGAAGCAACACCAAAGCGTTCCTCAGCTTTTAGAAGTCGTGTTGCGGCTGCTCCAGGCACAGGGACTGAAGCGGCGATGGGACAGCCAGCGCTTTCGCTGAACGAAGGGAGATCCTGTACTCTCACCTAGTTTCTCAGCGGGTCCTACCCAGCCACAGCACAAGTCTCAGGCTGTTACCACAGGGCACCGCACACCGGATGAAGGAGCGTTTCCCCTCACTCTAACTTTCAGCTCTCTGCATGTAATAACTTTCTGTTCACTCATGGCAAGAAGGTGACAGACGAAGAGAAGATGGGTATCTGCTTTACAGCCGCCGCTCACCACAAACCAGGAAAACACACGCCACGCGGTGAACGTAGACACTCACTGACCTTACCCACAGAAGGAAAACCGATCAGTGCCACCCGGGCATCTCCAGATTTCATCACATCAAAGCCTTCCCCTTTAGCGGCCGAGGATTTGGAGGGTTCTAGCAACTGAGCTCTGTATTTTGCAAGCTTTGCCTTCAGCAGGCCGAGGTGGTACTCAGTGGCTGGAATAACACAAACGCAACAACGGCTTGACAGAAAGTTGCTGATAATTCACTCCTAGAAAGAAGAACTTTCCTAAAAAGAAACGCTATGGATCTTGGTCAACATCTTAACCACTGCCACACACACGAGCTATCACCAGGCGTTCTGTAACCTTTTGAAATATTGGGAATGGAGGGCAAAGCTTCCGGTATCCCGCACAGAAAGTCAGACTTGAAGGAAACAAACAGCTGAGAAATTACCGAGTAAAAGGAGCAAGGCAGAGGGTGACCAAGACCTAAGAGCGGGTGCAGGAATTAATGGGTGAAGGAGCCTGTAAAGGAGGGAAAACAGGGGGAACAGCCACCCCTGGGGCAAAGGCCCCCCCTTACCCCCAGTCACATCCAGCAAGGCAAAAATGCAAGGGTTTTGTTTTTTTTTTTACCCCTGCTCTTGTCAATTTCTAAAGACAGGTTTAACTTGGAGCTTATGTGTGTGAAAGTACGTTATTGACTTATTCTCAGCAAAATAAAGGCTGAGAGAGCTGGGACTCTTTAGCCCGGAGAAGAGAAGGCTGAAGGGAGACCTTATTAATGCTTATAAGTATCTAAAAGGCGGTTTGAGGGAGGATGGAGCCGGACTCTTTTCAGTGGTTCCCAGTGACAGGACGAGGGGGAACGGGCACAAGCTGGAACGTGGGAAGTTCCACTCAAACATGAGAAAGAATTTCTTTAGGGTGAGGGTGCCAGAGCCCTGGAACAGGCTGCCCAGGGAGGGTGTGGAGTCCCCTTCTCTGGAGATTTTCAAGCCCCGCCTGGATGCCGTCCTGAGTGATGTGCTCTGGGCAACCCTGCTTTGGCAGGGGAGTTGGACTAGATGATCTTTAGAAGGTCCCTTCCAACTCCAACAACTCCGTGAAAACATTGGAATTTGTCCTGATACAGAAAAAACCCAGAAGGTGGTTGTTCCCTTTTTATCAGTGAAGGGCAAGAAAACCAGGAGTTTATGGGATTTACTATTTTTCCTTTCCATTACGTACCCCAGCCTAAAGCCTCCCGAAGCAGCAAGGTGCTGGGCACCCAGGTCCCCTCTTTAAGTTAATTCATTCAAACACCGACTGGGGGACCCCCACAGCGGACAATCCCGGCCCCCCTGCGCCGGCAGCACCGGGGGCCCAGCTCCCAGGAGAGCCGGAGCGCTGCCGGGGCTCCGGACCTCGCCTCCTCCCGGCCTGCGGCCCCCGCTTTCCCACCCGCACCGACCCCCGCAGCCCCCTACACCCCACCCCAGCCTCCGGGCTCCCCCTCACACACCCCCATCCAGCCCCCCGTACCCCCAACACCCGCCTCCCACACGGCCCAGACCGTCACCTCACCCTCCCAGCCCCGCCATAGCCCCTCACACCCCCGCTCCCCTCCCGCCAAGGGCTCTGCCCCGCCCGGTATCCCCAGGTACCTCAGCCCCCGCCCGCCCCCTCAGCCCCCCGCCGGCCCCGGACCTTTGTTCTTCTGCGTGCGGGCTATCTCTTTCTCGATCTCGGAGATCTTCTCCAGGATACCCATGGCGGGGGCCGGCCGGGCCCGCTCCCCAGGCCCCGCACGCCTCACGCCGGAAGCGCCGCCGGGCCCGTCCGTCCGTCCCCCTCACCGCTCCGGTGCCGCGCACCCGCCGCGCCGCTCCGGCCGCCTCCCGCCACCCGCCACCCGCGTTCCGTCCGCCGCCAGCCCTCGGGCAGGTGGGTGTCTAAGGGTGGGTGTCCCGGGCTGCCCGGGGAGCCCGCGGGTGGGTGTTCCCGGGTGGGTGTCACAGGCTGCCCGGGAAATGCGGCCAAGGAGAGGGGTAATGGGAACTGCTTATAGGGAAAGGGCTGAAGAACCTGGTGGGTTTCACAGGGAGCCTCCCCACCCCCCGGGCTTTGTCCCCTCCTGCTCCTCTAATGAAGGCCAGATCCCGCATTTAAGGCAATCAGCAGTTTATTGGGTTCCTGGAGAAAGCCTCGAGGCGGGGGATGAAGCACAGCTCTCCCCCCAAAACCAAGAAGCGCTTTGGTCGATAAACACACACAGACACAGGTGCCTTAAATACATTTCATGTTTAATTTGGACGTTAATCGCTCCACAAAACACCTCCTTATCCCCTGCTCCGTCCTTCACCCGCAAGTACACCCCCTTCTGCAGCCAGCGCGGTTGAAAAGAGACATTGCAACCCTTTCCAAGACCAAAAAACCCCATTTCTTACCTCCTCACCCCAGATCCTCCCCCGGTCAGTTCTCTCCACCACACCACGACATACGTAACATCTCTCCTTCGCTCATCAAACCAGTCAAAGAAAGAAAGAAAACCCAAACGAAGCTTTTAGAGGAGGGAAGCTCTCAACACCGACAAACCTCTCGGCTCCACGACCTGCTCTGCACCCACCACCCGCGTCCCACAGGCTGCCATCACCCCGGCCGTTCTGGGTTTGAGCCGAAAATTGGCTCAAATCCAGGTGGGAAGGAGAACAGGCAGAGAGCGGGATGCTCCTTCCCCACCCTTCTCACAACATATCAAGTCTCAAATAAAAACTTCAGAGGTTTGGGGGTAGTTGTACATATTAAACAACCCCAGGACCCTTCCTATCCCAGCTTCTGCCAACGACCGCAGCGTTAATTCACAGCTAAACCACGTCGGAAACCAAAGTGTCTGCCCCGGGGAGCGCAGGGAGACCGGCGTCGCCACCGATATTGCACAGACAGCTCTGGAGGGCTGCGAATTGTCACTGGAGCTGGGTCCCTGCGCCCACACAGCACCTGGGAGGAGGCTTCGCTCCCACGCTTGGTCACAGCCCAGCAGCACCGCTGGCTTTCGCCTCTAAAACCAGGACGCCCCCCAGCACCGCCTGCGAGGAAACCCCTTCTCCCCATCACCGAAGGGGACGAGCATCTCCGAGAGGAGCAGAAAAAACAAAAAAAAAAAAACCAAACAAAAACAGGGAATGTGCTTCCCAACCGCTCCCCTCGCAGCCGCTCTCCCTCCATGCCTCCAGTCGCTCTCCCGCTTGCCTACCTCCGCTCTACAAATCTACCCGCAACGGCCAAGACATCGGCACACGCTGCCTCCATCGCTGGGGGGGGGTGGGGTGTCCCACCAGGTCCCCCCCAGCTTTCTCTCATAAGCAGGTCTCTCTCCATTTGTGCTGGGGAAAAAGGATTTATCCGCGGCAAACAGCACACAGGAGCCCGGTGCTTTCCGCATCATCTCCCGAGACCAGCCCTTCTCCCATCACGCCAGATCCCGACTCAGAATTCTAAGAAGTGGGCTCACCGAGACCTGAATACTTTCTCTTTAAGGCTTAAACTAGCAATTCAGGTGCTGCAATAAAGCAGGCAGACGTGCTGCCCAAAGGAAGAAAGTTAGTTAAAAAAAAAAAAAAGAAGAAAACCCGAAGCAGCTTGGCGCGAGGCACACAGCGGGGGGGCGGGGGGGGGCTTCGCTTTCCTCTCCAACCCGTTCCCAACACCCAGCCCTGGTCAGCGCGTGACATGAGCCTGCTTGAAGGGGGACAGCTTTTGAAACAGCCAGAAAAAACAACAACAACAACAAAAAAAAACAACCAACGCAAACTAAACTCTCACAAAAGCCCCACGGGTGGGACCATCACGTTAAATATACAACTGAGGCCAACTTTTAAAATGTCTTTGAAAAAAAAAAACAAACCACGCTCTTACACACACACACACACACGCACGCTTTGGCACACAAGCCTTAAGTTATGTCACTTGAAACATTTCAAAGTCAGAGGAGAGCTACTGGGGTCTTTTTGTTGGGTTTTTTTTTTTTTTTTCCTTTTTTTTGGTTTTGTTTTTTTTTTTTTTTGCCTTGTAAAAAGGTATCAAGCAGCGGTGTTGGTGAAGCATGAAGAGGCAAGTACAAATGCTGAACAGTCCCAGAGCTGTTCCTGTGACGCTGCCCAACACTCGCACCCCCATGACTTTCCCAAAGCGGTTGCTGATTACATACACGGATATAAAAACTAACGCAGACATTCCCGGTTTTCAATGTGAAAACGGTAAAATGTAATCGAGTACTTGTGCATTTGCCATAGGGTCCTTGGAAAAAGGAACCATAAAAATATCTTTCTTTTTTTTTTTTTTTTAAATAAAAGTCTTTTTTTTTTTTTCCTTTTTTTTTCTTTTTCTTTTTTTTTACCCTTAACTTAAGTAAAGAGCAAATATACACCTATAAGCAGAGTTCAGATCCACTTTACTGAGAGCCTGGAAGTCCGTACATTAAATTAATTTCCAGTGGCGTATCCAGGCACTGGAAGAGCTCCCAGCTCCAAAGGCTTGGCGTTCCTGAAAGATCTGCAGCTCCGGCTAACCTCGTTAGCCAGCGCGAAGCAAAGACTCCTTCGAGCCTCATCTGTCTCAGCCAACACTCCCCCAACAGACTCTGCAGCCCAGCAGCTCTCTGCCAAGCAGAGCCTCGCACGCAGGACCCGGCTCTGGGAGCATCAGAGCTGGCAACCTGGGCAACAAACCTGAGTCCTGGCGATCTCAACCCATATCAAGCTGTAACAAGGAAAATATAAGCGCTGAGCTTATATTTTCTTATTACTCAAGAGGACAGACCACTGATTCCAGCTACTGAGAAACAGCTTCCAGAGGAGAGCTGGGAGGAACTTCAGTGACAGAGAAACTAGCTGTGCAATAAGAAAGTGCATTTAAAGGTAGCTTAAAACCAGATTAAAGATCAAATCGCCACTCGACAGGAGGGAGAATCAAGCTCCAGCAGCCACGCTCCTTGGGCTGGGTGGGTTTAACATTCAGGCTCTCTCTTGCGAGTCCGAGGGGCAGGAGAGAAGCGTGCATTCCCGTGCTCCGACAGGGACACAGTTCTCCTGGCAGGCCATGCTCTCCTGCCCGGTTTGCTTCCGTGCAGTATTAGTTCTGGACAGTTGTCATCGGAATTCGTAGATAGGAGCGCTGTGCTCAGGAACGTGAGTTAAATTCAATGACTGATACCTGGGAGAGAGGGAAAAGACAGATGAGAGGGTTGTATAGAGCAACAGAGCTCCTTCTTACAGCCTCAGAGGTGTTCAGGCATCCCCAACACCCAATCGCCAGCTGTGCCAAAACCCCATGAGGACTTGGCATCGTTCCTCATTTCCATTCCCCGGCCTTTGAGCTACCTGCAGCCAAGGCTGCGTTCGAGGTGGGCTGGCTGTGGTTTTTGGACACCTTTTGAAGTTCAACAGCTTTCATGTTCACAACGGTGTTTGCTACAACTGCAAATTACACTCAGGTCTTTCAAAGCTTAGCTTGAGGGGATTCGTCTGAAAGCCTCCTGGGTACCTTCCCTCCCTGAGAGCTTCCAGCCACCCTACAGATTCACTCGCTGCGTGTGACAAACATCCAAGGCTCTCAGAGAGAAAAGAGTTCTCCACAGCTACTTATCACACGGCTTTAACAAGAAACCAACCAATTAACGTTGCTCCCCATGTCTTACAGCAACACCCCAAGGACCACGGACTACAAAGCACTGGCCTAACAAGATTTCTGCGTGAAGGGAGCAACAGCCAGGCTGTTATATGTGAGAAAACACCGAGCTCCTTCTCAAAGGCCCTTCCAACATCCTCTGAAGGGCCAAGGCATGGAGAAGCTCAAATCTTGAATCACTGTTCAGAGCACAAACTGAGGGAGCACAACCCTGCACAAGAGGCCAGGCTGCATTACACTTGCCTGTCCCCACGGGAGGGCAGGAGCAGGACAAGCCCTGTGAGCATCTGCACTGGAGACCAGGCTTCTGGAGGGACACTTTTAGTGAACCACAGCTGGCGTCTGCCTCCCAGCATACCAGACAATTGCTTCACTGGGCCACAGCGTGTCTCCACACCTTGTATCTCCTCCCGTGCCACATTGCCAGCCCAATTATCCCCAGCCATGCAAAAAGGGCAGCACTTTTACCACACAAATGGGCTGTGCTAGCCTGGCTCTGTGCTAGCACACACGCCCTCCCTTCTGCCCCAAGGTCCAGCCGCCGCACTGAACCTCCTTCCCAGCCCAGAGAAGCACCATCTGGACACTCCCAAGGCTGCAGACAAGCAGAAGAGGAGTCACCGCTTGGTTTGAGGAGCCACCCTTCAGTCCACAGGAGGAAGGAAGCTTCCTTACCATTCTGAACTCCTATGGTAGTAATAGCCCTCTATAGATGCTGCTGACTTCTGGAAGCAGATGTAATAGAAACCAGCAAAGGAAGCACCGCTGATGTCTTTGATAGTGTGATCTGGAACTAGGAACTGTTCCTGCACAGAAAACACAGACCGTATTTTAAAATGCCGGTCAAATACTGCTCCCCTGCTCCAATCTGCCCTCCCAATTTGAATATTGGCACCCATTAACACGAAGGGATTCCTGGCTGAGCATTCACTGCACTCGCAGCAGCCCAGGCCACAGAGACCCGTGTGTTCTTTCACCACCTGCCACTGTAGGCATCTTACAGGGAAGCAGGCAACTGAGAACAGAACCAGTTTTATAGAGTGCACAAGGTCAGTTCCAGTTCAACACCTGCCCACTGCAGATCAGAAGCCCAACTGCAAAATCAGGAATCAGAGCTGCCAGGTGATGAAGAGAAGGCTCCAAGGAGACCTTATTGCAGCCTTTCAGTGCTTACAGGGTCTTATAAGGAAGATGGAGAGAGACTTTACCACGGCCTGTAGCAATAGGACAAGGAGTAACGGTTTTTAAACTAAAAGAAGGTAGCTTTAAATTAAATATAAGGAAGAAGTTCATTACTGTGAGGGTGGTGAGATACTGGAACAGGTTCCCAGTGAAGTTGTGGATGCCCCATCCCTGGAAGTGTTCAAGGTCAGGTTGGCTGGGGCTTTAAGCAACCGGAAGACGTCCGTGCTTGTAGCAGGGGAGGGGGCATGTCCTAGATGATCTTTAAAGGTACCTTCCAACCCAAACTTTTCTGTGATTCTATGACTTCCTCCCATCACAGCTGCACAAAGCTTGTGTAAAGAGGGAGGAATCAATCCAGATGAAGAGCAGAGGGGTGCAGACTGGCCAGTCTGCATCAAACACACAGGCCCCACAGAGGGATCAGAGACACCAATTCTCTCATCCTCTGGAGCATCACCAAGCAAGATTTTCCTGTTGTGTTTTTAGCTGCAACTGCAGCCCTTAAGGACGTAATTAGTTGGCTAGACAGGAGTCACATAGGAATTTGAAAGTACAGTGGGTTACAGGGTTGGTAGGGTCAGATCTTTCATTAAACCAGCATAGCTGAAAAAGCTTTCAGGCACCACAAGCCTCTGTCAGTCGCTTGTAAGCAGCTCATCAGAGAAGGAGACATGCAGAGTTTACCTTCCATCTCATGAAGACGTAGTCCCCGTTTTTCAGATCCTCATAATCAAAGTCATCAGAGTTAAATGTTTTTGCATACTGGTAAAAAGCCTGGAACTTCCCCTGAAACAAAAAAAAAAACAAAAAACCCAGGATGCTTATTCCAGGAGTAGAGCTCACTAGCGCCAGCTGCTATATAAGAGGGAAAAACCGCTACAGAACAGGACCTCCTCACCAAAGGGGCTGCTCTTCCCCTGGAGCAGTTGCTTAACGCACACCCCAGGACTAGCACCGGGGATTGCCAGACAACCACAGCCTGGCTGGAGAAGCTCCTACACTTCCAGAGGAAGATATTTGACAGACAACACAATAAACGTCAAAGTTTGGCAAACAGCAGCAAAGGTCAAGGCGGCGAGGCAATCAGCTGGCTGCTATGGCCCTGATCCAGAGCACAGGGCAGACACACCCTACCCTGAGCAGAGGGCTGAGGTGGCTGGTAGCGTGACTGAGACACAGGTACCAACTGCCCTGCCTGTGCCAGAGGGGCATCTCTCCCCTTCTCCACTCTGTTTTGTGATAAACCTTCAAATCAAGGAGTGTCTTCTCCTAGGGGTGCAAGAGACAGGGATTGCCCCTGCTCCCTTCCAACCCCAGGGCCAGCAAGTGGAAAGCAAGACACCCCTTCCCTTCTCCTGGATCACAGCCAACGGCCTGAAGGGACCTCTAGTTCCAAAGTTCCCAGTGGAGAGGAGGAGGAAGACACCCAAAAAGGAGAGCTTTCGAGGCCCTTCTGACAGCTCTTGCACAGACACCCTCTGCATCTCATCTCCAAACCAGCTGCTCAGCCAGGACTGCCTCTGTCCCTCTGATTTATTTACCCAGTGTTTACGATCCACATCTTCATCAGCATCCCACTTGCGCGTTAAGAAAGGGTGCTTTTTACTGATTATTTCCCCTTCAAAGAAAGTAGTGAGGGTTGGGTACTCCTAGGAGAGAAGAGAGACAAACGAGAGGTCAGAGACAGAAACTCAAACGCAGATAGAGGTGTATGCGCTCAGCAAAAAGCACCATCTTGCTGCAAAAGCTCCAGACAATCTGAGGTCACTGCTCCCGAACCTCCAAGGAGCACATGGACTTGTCCTGCCCCACAGCTCTTAAAGTCTGACTCGTACACACAACTTTCCTCCCTCTTATTCCAGCCTCTTCCAGCCTCTCTCTGTTCAGTTGAAGAAATCAGAAGGAGCTGTGTCAGAGTTGGACTGTGGGGAATCTCCCAGCTGGACAATCACAAGTGACTGGTTACAGCCAGCACCACTCCCCAGCTGGTACCCAGGGCTACAAAGCCCAAGGGCTGGATAAAGCCACCCCACCAGGGAGAAGGTGCTCCCCTTCAGCTTTGCATTGGCACCTAATTAGGAGAACCCAGGCAGGGAATAAGGGCAAGGAAGCTTCTCCAAGCCTTCCCATGTAATGACAGACACATGGTGCACCACAGCTGAAAGAAGCACCAACCCTGGCAGACAGTTCTCACCAACTGTCCAACACCGTGAGCGATCTTAGAGGATGGACAGGGAAGGAAGTATGTAAAGATCTGGCTGTTTGGGTTTATTTGGTTTCAGCAACACGGCACCACTGGTAGAGGGCCTAAAGCTGACTGCAGAGTCAGATTTGTTTCTGCTCAGACCTTATGGGATGCCAGATAAGCTTCCCTTGTTCGGGACTCTCATCAAGGCGTGTCATATTTGCTTGACATGCCAAGAACAACAGACTGAAGCAATTAAACTATTTCATGGTCAAACTTAGTGTATGTTCAGTCCTTCCACTTGCTATTTCTTGGTGGCAGCTTCTCCCACTCCACCAGGAAAAAGAAAACCCTTTACACAGCACCTTTTCTTGTTGTTTTGCAGTTAACACTCACCTCTGTAAGGCCTTTAATCTTCAAGTATCCACAGAGATAGGAGTTTTCCATATCCACATGCTAGAAAAGAGTGCAAAGTCCAACCATAAGCATATGCACAAAGGCATCCAATTGACACAAAGCAACTTCTAACCCCTCCAAGGATAATTTCAGCTTCAGCTGGTACAGACTTCCCACCTTACTGCCCAATGCTCACACTGGCAGCCCTTCCCCACAGCTGGGAACCATTTGGAAAGATCATTTACAGGTGCCCAGCTCACCTCTGACAGCTCCCACATCCCAGGCCTGACAACACCCTGGGTGGTTTCAGCTCCATCACACTGAGGCAGCAGCCTCTGCCCAGAGGTCTCCGATGGGAAACAAACCCCCCCTCTCCTCCCAGAAGGAAGCAGAATCACAGTTTTCTCCAAGTGAGAGTACCACTGGCAGAATCACCCACACCCCCAGCCCCCACATTTCCCAGTCGACCGCTACCAGCGAGCTGGCGCTCAGGTGAGAGAAGAGTAAAAACCATCTATTTACTGGAGATAATTCAGGCTAGAGGAAGAAAGCACGGCCCTGAGCTTTGCTGTCTGGTTATTTGACAGGCTTGACCCAGACCTCTCTAACACACTACCCACACTCTCTGCCTAGTACCCAGCCTGGCACATGCCAAAGCCTGCTCAGAAGCCAAATCATGTCTTGTGTCTTTTGAAGGAGGCCTTTCTCCCAGCTGTAACGCTTTTGAGCCACCCTTCTTTTGAGTTACGGGGCTGCATCTTGGTGCTTCTGCTAGGCAGGGGGGCTGTGCCTCTTCCAAGCACCTTTTAAAGCCAGAGGATTTTCCAAGCTTTTCCCCGACATCTCCAGCTCTGTTTTCAAAGCAAAGAGCGAGTTATTTGGGGAAGTGCAAACATCAACTGTGAGAAGATGGATCTTCCCCAGCTGCGATCAAAGAAAAGCAACGCTTCTCTGCGCTCAAGCACAGGGAGAGCAGGCAGCCACCTCTTCTCAGCTGACACGCGCAAAACAGCAGCATTTTTAGCACAAAGCCACAGCCAGCCCCTGCGAGAAGGCAGCGTGCAGCGAAGCTGATCAGCCATAGGATGTCCCCACCACAGCAAACCATACCAGGTACGCTTGTGCAGTTGACAAGGGGAGGACTGTATGTGAAAACAGACAGTCGGTTCAAACGCTACCCCATCTGCTGACCCTGGGGCTCTGACACTACTCCACAACGCCAGCACACGTCAAGCTTCATCACTGCGCTTGCTACACGCTCAACTGCAGTCCCCCAGATCCCGTGCCACCAAACTAGGAACAAAGCTGTGACTCGCAGGGTGCTCTACAGGAAAGCGTGTATCAGATGTCTGGCTTGTCCGCGTACTAATGACTCCACACCTCGCCAGCTCTGCCCAAAGCAATCGTGCCAATCCCTAGGACTAAAAATAAAGCACGCAGGGTGACAATGACTACAGGGAGGAATAGTGTCCTGATTCCCCAGCACAGCTGGGTACTACAGCTGTCTGGCTGCATTCTTGCCACAGACAAACAACTGCACTTCGCCCCAGGCTCCCTGATCAGCCTGGGGGAGCCTCTGACACCCCAGGGACAGGGAACCCTGGGTTCAGCCAGGCCATGCTCTGCCAGCCAGGGACTGGGACCTGGATCCCTGCTAATTTCCAGCCAGGCCTGAAATACAGGCTGTCCCACTGGTAGGGACTTCACAGGACAACACCCACTCTAAGCCAGGCTCTTACCCTTCCACCCTGTGGCACAGAAGGTACACGGCCACCTCAGAGGGTGAAGGGAGTGGAGAAGGGATCCCGGGTTATGAACTTTACCAGGCCTGAAAGGAATGGGGCAAAGAGGTGGGAAGGAAAGGCTTGAGTGCAGTGGGCCCTCCTCAGGGTTTGAGGCAAATGGAATAAGGAGGCGGTGGCCCTGGGCCTGAGGGAAAGGGGTCTCTCCTGGCACCTGTGAGGAACAGAACAGGGTCTTTTTCCTGAAAGCGCACAGGGACAGAGATCTCTCCAGAGCCTGAGGACTCACAGCCATTACCAGGCTTGATGGAACCAGGGGAATCACAGGGAGGCACCACCAGCTCAGAGGGAAGCAGCGGTAGGGAAGATCGGGCCTGAGGGGAAGGATCCCTCTGAGGCCTCTACCATTCTGGTCTCACCTCACTGGGGCTGAGGGAAACAAGGATGCTGAGACTAAGAGAAAAGGGTCTCCCTCACCACAGCCACAGGCCTTACTAGGGCTCAGGAAACAGGACATGAAACAAGTTTTGGGTTCTGAGGGAACCGGGGGAGGGCTGACACCGACCCGAGCCGGAGGGGCCCGGTAACCGGGGCCTGAGGGGAATGGTGGCAGGGAGGATGGCAGCAGCCGGCAACCGGGAGAGGAGAAAATGCGACTGGGCCTGAGGGGGTGAAAGACTGGACGACCGCGGCCTTAGGGGGACCGGAAGGGGACAAGAGGGAGGCGATCGAGGCCTGAGGGGATCGGTGGGGCGGGAACAGCGACCGCGGCCTGAGGAGAGCGGGGGCCCGGAGAAGGGGAGGCGGCCGCCGGCGAGCCCCTCACCTGCATGACGACCTCCACCTCGTAGGCATTGCCCTTGCTGCGCTGCTGCCCGCGGAACTTGGCGCCGCTGTAGAGCAGCGAGGTGGCCACGCCGGGCTGCGCCGTGTTGATGGGGGGCGGCGGCACCAGGCTACTGGCGGCCGCCCCGGAGGCCGGCGAAGAGGCCGAGCCCGCCGCTCCGCCCGCGCGGCACCGCTCGCTCCGCACCGGCATCTCGGGAGGGTCCCCGGGCGCCAGCGTGGACCGGGGCCGAGCGCGGCCGGGGGCGCCGCCCGCTCCGCTCCGTTCCCTCACGCCGAGGCCGCCGCCGCCGCCGCCGCCTGGCTCAGGGGCCTCCCGGCAGCGCCTCCGCGCGCTCCCATTGGCCCTCGCGGGCGCTGCGGGAGGGGTGGTGCCGGGCACCGATTGGCCGCGGGTGCGAGGGACGCGCTTCCTCCCGGCAGGCGCGGCCGCGATAGTTGCTGGGAAATGTAGTTTTCCCCCCTCCACCAGCGGAGGGACGGGGCGGGCGAAGGGGCAAAACGCGTTCGCGGCGCGGATTGGCTGCCGCCCCGGCAACATGGCGGCGCCCGCGGAGCCGCGCTGAGGCGGGAGGGCGGCGGTGGTGCTTCCTCTTCGTCTTTCGTCGCGATGTGGCGCGGCTGTCGCCAGCTCTTGTGGAGTCGCTCCCCGCTCGCCCGTCTCCCCCGTTCGCCTCCCGCCGCTGCCGGGAGCGGCCCGGTGGGGTCGGGCGGGGGCCGGGCCTACGCCCCGCCGGCAGGTGAGGGAGCGCCGGGCCGCCCGGGGGGGGTCTCTCCAGCCCCCTTCGGGGAGGGGGGCCCTTCCCTGGCCCGGCGAGGCCGGTCCCGCTGGGGGAATTCCCCCCCTTCGGTGACACCCCTCAAGGTCACCCTGGGGCAGGGGAGGGCTGGGTTCGGGGCGGGTGGAAACACGGGAAAGGGTCAAACCGCCCCCCCGCGGCGGGGCCGGGAGCGGTGCCAGCACAGCCCCGCCGGGCCTGGCCACCCCAAGGGCTTGTAGTATCTCCGGCGACATGGCCCAGTTGCTGGGCCTTCCCCAGCGCCTTTCCCCTGGTGTTAGTGGGGGCTCGACGGGGGGATTCTCTGGCAGCACGGCCAAATCCCCAGCACACCATTTTGCGTTTGTGTTTTGGTGTTTGTTCGGGATTGGGGGGGGGATAGGACCCAGCTGGTGTGGTTCAGGCACGTTCCGGGCCATGTATCCCTTCCATAGATTTTGCTGGAAACATGTGGGTTTGAGGACAGTAAAATTAGTCTCCTTCTGTCTGAGGTGAGGCTGCAGAGTCGTGGTGACTCGTTGTGGGGTGTTGGAGCCCACTGACGTGATTCAGGGCTCCTCAGGGGTACACACATGTTAATCCTTTTAGAACTGTGCCTCGACAGTGTGGGTTTTTTATTGAGGCCCCGAAAGTTGCAGGTCACTGAACCTGAGTAAATCCTGTTCCATTTCCCCAGTGGAAATGTGCTTTTTTTTTTTTTTTTTTTAGCTTAGAATAACAGACCTGCAGGCTGACCTGCTTGCTTCACACCTCACAAGGTAGATTTATGGGTTTGGGGTTTATGATCTGGTTGCTGTCATCAGGGGGAACAGCTTGTGTGAGAGATACAAGCTTTTGCAACGTGTGTAATCTGGCTCTCGGTTGCTGGGATTGCGTGGTACAGTGCTGGTTTCACAGGAGGCTGCTCTTAAAACAGAGACCTGCAGTTCCCTCAGGCTCCCCTTGCTGGTGGAGTCAACTACTCCCCAGCCGGAGCGGGGTGTGTGGGCTGGAGGCAGCTGTGGGAGGTGATTCCTCCGCTGGTGACTCAGTGTCATGCTGCTGTGTGTCCCCGACACCATCCAGCTGTTACCGCGTGTGCCTGCAATAAACCTGCCCCCATGGGTGGTCGCGGTGGAGGGAACAGTGTCCTTCCCTTCATCTTCCGAGCCTCCCGGCAGCTGTGGCTCTTCCAGAGGGTGCATCGGCTGCAGGTCAAAGGAAACAATGAGCGAGATGCACTGAGGGAGAGCGTGTGGGTTGGCATCGAGTGGGTTTGTCATCATCGGGCATGGAAAGAGAAGTTGCTGTGGCCTGTCCTGTCTCTAACCCAGCTCTGCTGGGTTTCTGGTTGCTCCGAGACGGAACATGCAGGAAGAGAGAGTTAGCCAGGGCGGTTCAGGGATAAATTTGTCAAATGTGGTTGCATTGGGAGAATCTTGAAAGATTGAGCCCAGAGTGAAACTCCAGGAGGAGTGCTGGGACAGGTCTGCTTTGGAAACCGCCCCTGCCAGACTCTAGAGGCTCAGTGCCAGCCTGTTCGAAGGGAGCCGAGAGCCCAGCCTGGCAGAAGTGAAGCCGGTCCCATTCGCTGGCTGGTTGTGCGCAGCAACACTGTGATTTTCACCAGTTTTGTGGCACTTCCCCAGTTGAGTGGAGCTCACTGAAATGGTGTAGTGTTTGGAAGCTGTGGATGAATGGGCTGGATTTTTTGTGGCCAGGCCACCTTGATAGCACCAAGGGCTCCATCTGTTCCAGGCTGGGATGGGGAGTAGGGGAAGGGATCGAAAATCCTCTGACTGTCCTCTGAATGGCTCTGTTTTTTTCCCTCAGAGAGGAAGCGGTTTTACCAGAATGTGAGCATCTCTCAAGGAGAAGGTGAGTATGGTTGCAGGGACAGCACAGAGGGGCTGGTCCCTGGGAGGGGGGGTTATCAGCCCATGCAGGTACAGCGAGAGCACAGCACACCCGTAGCCCAGGCTGTGCGAGTCGGGTATTTGTCACCAGCCTGCTGTGCCCTTTCCTCATTTATAGCAAAGCTGTGTGGTGGGAAACAGCTTCCAAGACTGGGGGAAAAATATGTCAAAGTGGTAGTGGGAAACTTGAGTATCCCTGGTCCCGTGCTCCCATCAGCTGTGGCTCTGAATCTGCTCCCGCTGTGGGGTTGTCTGTTGTTCCTTAGTGCCTGCTCCTCTTTGATTCCCCAGGATTTATACTCTGATTCCCCAGGAGGCTTTGAAATAAACCTGGACCACCGAAAGCTGAAAACACCCCAGGCCAAGCTCTTCACTGTCCCCAGTGAGGCCTTGGCCATTGCAGTGGCAACAGAGTGGGACTCCCAGAAAGACACCATCAAGTTCTACACTATGCACCTGGTGAGCATGGCAGGTTGGGATGCTGAGACCTCGGCAGGGCAGAATGCAGCGTGCTGGGAGCAGTCAGGTCAAGGAAATCGGGATTAAAGATAGGGAATCAAAATGCTGGGGGCTAAAGATGGGTTTTCCAAGCTTTGAATAATAGCGGTTTAAACTGTCTTTATCCCACAGACCACGCTGTGCAACACGGCACTGGACAATCCCACACAGCGAAACAAAACGCAGCTGATCCGTGCGGCTGTGAAGTTCCTGGAGACTGACACTATCTGGTATGAGATGGGGGCCCTGCTGGCACAGAGGCGAGGTTGTCTTGTCACCATGTGGTTTTTGGAAAGGTGGTTGGGGGGAGTGAGGGAAAATGTGTACTGTAACCCAGTCATGGCAGGGCTCTGATCTCTCCTGGTTTTGACCTAAGGGTTTGAATTCATTTAGGCCGGTCTTACCTCTGCAAACTTCCTAGCACAACAAAAAGCTCTGAATTTGGAGAAGAGTGGGGGGATTGTTCCCAGTCACTGCTGCCACTGCCTGGGTAGACAGTAGGCCCTTGCTTCCTTTGCTGTGGTCTCGGGGGGAAAGGTTGCTTCCCAGAGGTGTGCCCCAGCCTGGCAGGGAGCAGTCTGGCAGCCCAGGAGTGCAAATCCAGTGTAGTTTTGTTCTGCAACGTCCCAGCTATCGTGTGGAGGAGCCGCCCGCCTTGGCAGAGCTGCAGAAGAATGAATGGGATCCTGTTGTTGCCTGGGCTGAGAAAAGGTAAGAGGTTAAAGATGTTTCTGTCTGCTTTTGCCCTGCCCTGATGAGACCAGGAGCTCTAGTGCTTGTGACTGCCGGAGCTGCAAGGTCCACAAGCCCTGTGCTTGTCTAAGGAGCCGGGTGATTGTTTCAGGTACAACGTGGCAATTGGCTCCTCGACCAGCATCCTGGGACCAAATATCCCAGCCAGCACCAAGGAGACCTTCGTCAGCCACCTGGCGTCCTACAACATGTGGGCCCTGCAAGGTGAGAGAGGCTGTACCAGCGGAGGAGGCGGTTCCTCTCCACAGGGGAGAAAAGTGACTGTCATGTTTTTCCTCTCGCACTGATATGCTGAGATAATCAGAGCGTTGAGGTTTTATGTTTTAAAACTTCAAGCCAGTCCCTTGGCTGTATTTGTTAGGGACAGGGACTCTCGCCTTAGTGCCACTGATGTTCAGGATCTGGCTTTGCTGGCCTGCGAGTTGTCTGCTCTACCCGGGCACAAATAACTTCTTTAATAACCTCAAACTTTCTAGTGGTGTAGTCCCCGGCTTTGTTACCAGGAAGAGAAATGAGGTTTATTACTCCAAGTGCCATGGCTCTGTGCACTGTCCACACACTTTCACCCTTATAGCCCACTTGATCTTACCTGATAGTGCTGAATGACACTTAAAGGTAAAGAAATTAAGTAATATTTGCTTTGCTCAAATCCTCAAATGCAAAATTTGAATGAGCAGCAGTGAAACCCAGAGATGACACTAGCTGAGCAGCTAAGGAAGAGTATCAGGGACAGGATTCCTGGGACAGGATTCCTGAGACAGGACTTGCAAAGCCTTCCTGTTACCCCTGTAAACATATTATTTGATTAATAATTTATTCATAGTTTGTAATGTGGGTAGGCAGGGTGGAAGGGAAAGGCATGTGCCTCCCCTGGGGAAGGGGAGGCTCTGGCCAGTTAGTTAACTTTAGATCTGAAACTCAGGGTTTGGCGTAGCACAGGACAAGCCTGACTTCAGTTCCTTCCTTAGATGCTGTCCCTACGCAGTCACCTCCTTTTCCTATCAGCTTGAGCTGGTCTGTGGGTGCTCAGCAGCTCAGAGCTTTGAGCCCTTCTTTCCTCCTCCTCCTGGCTGTGCATGTCTGTGGGATTTGCTCCAGTCCCTCAGCCATCAGGGACTCGCTCTCCTCCTCTGCAGAGGGGTGTCTCTCGAGCCAGTAGCTGGTGGTGTGGCAGGAAAGAGCTCTGCTGTTTTAGCAGCCAAGCCCAGCAGCTGTGTCCTTTGCCGACACAGTTCTCACGGGGCACAGCATACCACGCACGTTTGCACAGTGTTTTTCTAGGTGTGATTATAGATGTGGGCAGCTCTTTTATCACCCAACAGTATACAAGTCCCTCTCACCCTGGACTTTCAGCTGAGCTCCAGAATATTCGGGCACGGGTGGATATCCCTTCCCTTCGCACAGGGCAGGTTTGTGGCAGAATAATAGGAGGCAGTTTCAAAGGCACTTTGTCACTGCGATGACAGTGGCCAGAACAGCGCTTTGTCTCTGCTGTTAACTGCAGATCTGATGCTTAACTGCCCAGGTGCAAGCGGGAGGTATCGCTGTCCCTGAGGAGGTACCACACCCCGACTGTCTCTTCAGAGCAAGTGAAGACGCTGCTGCAACGCTGCAGAAAACAACCATGAATCTTGTTTGTTTTGGGTTATTCTCTTCCAGGTATAGAATATGTAATCACCCAGCTGAAATCTCTGATTCTGTCCATGGGTCTGATTGACAGGCACATTACAGTAGAGAAAGCTGTGCTTCTCTCTCGCCTGGAGGAAGAATACCAGGTAAATGATGTTGCAGAACAGCCCTATAATTCAAATAGCAATAATCTCAGTGTGACAAATGCATCTCCCACCACAAATAACTGGCAAGGGAAGTGCCTGCTATTGCAGGAGAGGTTCCACTCTGCCAGTCTCCCCGTTTGAGAGTTTGGAGGGCGCTGCTGTAGAGCAACATCATGGGCACAACAGCCCAGAGTGCTCCCGGGGCTGCCAGTTTTCTTTTTGCAGAGCCCAGATGACTGACTTTCTCCCTCTCTAATCTGAAGTGTAAAGTCGTGGCTGGCTTCTCTTGCTGGGGGTTATCCAGCCTGGAGGCCTTGGTAGACACCAAGATAATAGCTTGCTTGCTGGAAACTGGCCTGGCGTGAAGCTCTCCCTGACCCAAAAGTGGCTGAACTTGATGGGAATCTTTTCATCCTCCCTTTAAGGGGCTTTGCCTCAGATGCCAGTACAGATGAAGCGAATCCTCCATACTCATCTGGAGATCTCCCTACACCCCTAGGCAGTGATTGGCACAGCTCCTGGGGGGTTACCCGTGTTTCACAAACATGAAAAGGGAGGCTGAGAGTTGCTGAGCAGCTCTGTGTATAATCCAGTTCTGAACTGACTCACGTTCCTCCTCTCCTTCAGATTCAGCGGTGGGGCAATGTGGAGTGGGCCCATGACTATGACCTGTGCGAGCTGCGTGCTCGCGCGGCAGCTGGGACTCTCTTTGTTCACCTCTGTTCAGAGAGCTCAACCGTAAAACACAAGCTGTTGCAGGACTGAGGCTGCTGGGCTGGGCGCAGGAGGAAAATGTCCAGCTGTGAATCGCTGGCGTGACCCAGTGGACAGTAACCACCCTCCTGTCACCACGGCATGACCCAGTGGACGGTAACCACCCTCCTGTCACCACGCCTTCCCTGGGATCAGCCTGGTGCTGAGGAGTTGTGGCTTTGTGGGCATCTCCTTGCTTGGATTGCCTGCCGCAGTGCAGCGCCAGCAGTTTTGAGCCCACAAGGAGTAAAGGTCAAGGTGAGCTTCCTCTGCATCCCTGAGACAGCAGCTCTGTCCATTCCCGGTGTCTGGAACTCATCAGAGGAGCTCCCACGAAAGAAACAGCTTCCTGGGCAGGGCGCGGTACAGACATACCCAGCATATGCCACATGTCTTCATAGCTGCCAGCTCCTGACACACACTTGTTATGGAAATCTGAAAACAGACTCCATTGCATCTGTTCTTCATCCCTCAGTGTGCCTGTATGTAACACCAGGGTCTCTCTGTTTGATTAAAGGCATGCCCCTGCGAGATACTGAAAGCCAACGCTGCTGAGTATTTCTTTGCTTTAATCACCAAACCGTGGTGTAGGTCCTGAGCTGCCAGGCTCCGGGCAAGTGCTGGGATGGCTGTAGGCAGGAAAAAACAGGGAGCAGAGTTGAGTAGACACTAACTACCAAACAGATCTGCTCCCCACGCATCTCTGTGTGAGCCTCTCCATGCTTGGTGCCCTGTCCTTGCAGCCAAGGAGTAGCAGGGAGCCGACTGTGCAGTCCTGGAGCAAGAAGTGGGGCGGGGGGGGGGGGGGGGGGGGAAGGAAACTGGGCTTCTGCCATCTTCAAAAGCACAGGGTACTACAAGCTAAATCTGTGTGTGACAGGCAGCACCTGCCACAGGGCTTTCGGAGAGACCCGGCCTCTCCCCAGCGTGCGTATGCAGCCACCCTCTCATTTAACCTTCCCACCTTTCTCCTTGCTGCTTGCCTGAAGCAGCACCGCCCCAACCGGCATCGTTCCTCAGAAGCTGCCCACAAGTGAGCGTAGCAGCTGCTGTCACCGAGCAAGGAGGGGAATTAATGACTCCTCGCTTGGCTGTTGCGAGCGGCGGTGTGTGAGCTCCTCTGGAACCATTGATTTCCCTTCCTGCTAGCTGGGGGCTGCTCTGTTCACGCTGCAGAAAGCTGCTTTTGCGAGAGGTGGTGAGAAGACGAGGCTCCCAGGCACGCAGAGCCCCCGCCAGCCTTGTGGTTGCTGAGCTGGAAACCCGCTGTTATCTTGGGGGTGGTTTGATGGAGAGCAGCCCTCTCCCAGGCTGCTGCCGCGTGGCTCACAGGTTCCTACCACCGTGCTTGCAGGTACTAAAGCTTTCAGGGATGATATGGTACGATGGTTTGGTTCAATCAGCTCACAGTTGATCCATAACCCCTTGTGGCCAGGTCTGAGCTCTGTGCCAACGTGATGGAAGAGACAGAGCTTCATATGCTTTTTCCAGAGTCAGTAAGTATCTTTTTATTTGCAGTCTATAGTGAGGTGGAAGTATGCCTTTGGCCTGAAATGCCCCAGGCAGCTCAGGCATAGAGAGGCAACCATCTCTGCTGGGTGTGCTGCTGCTTGGGGCTGTTCTGTGTGCCCCCCCAGCTCACAGCAGACCTACACCATGGGCTCCGTGATCTCTAGGTTATCCAGCTCCTCCTGGAGATTGTCGATGTACTGAACGATCTCTCTGATACGCTCGCGGTTTCTGTCGATCTCGTTTTGGACAGCCTGAACAGATTGAAACCGAGCAGTGAATCCGCAGGCTTGTCAGGGTCCCCTGCTGTGTCACAGAGGGCTCCAGCAAAAGGTTAGGGAACATCTTTCGTAGCGGTGTCCCCACCACTCAGGCCAGACCTGTCTGTGCCCTGTCCCCTTGAGCAGGAGGGTTTCTTACCTTCTCTGTCACGGAGGTCTGCCAGCGGTAGATGTTGCTGAGGATGTCGCTCTCTCGCTTATCAATCTTCAGCAGGCGGATGCCATGGGATGCGTTGACTGCATTGACAATGGTGTTTTTGTCCACGAAAAGCTAGGAGGTAACGTGACCGGATGAGGGGAAGGGGGCAAGCGCGAAGCAAAAGCAGCAGAGCTCGGAACTATCAGCACAGTAACTGCAGCGCTTGGGGGGGGAAGAAAACCAGCCCTCTTGTTTCAGCCTGACAAAGCCCTAGTTACCAGAATACCCTTCGCAAGGATGCGCCTGGGCCTCACTGTGGTGTAACGGAGTGTTATTCCCAGTGCGGGTGGGGAAACTGAGGCAGCAGCCGTGGCCTCACCTGCTGGAGCAGGGAGCAAACGGCTGCTGCTGGGTGCTGTGCTGCAGGCAGGCTGCCTCGCAGCGCACGGCAGACCCTGTGGGCAGCTGGTGTTGGAGCAAGACGACATATGCTCCATCATGCCTGGCCCAGCAGGTGCGGGAAGTGGAAAATCGCTCTTGGAAGGGTCTCTTGTGCTGGTGGCATTGGCTGTAAATCTTCATTTTTTTGGAGAGTCCCAGCTTCTAATCGAAGCAGTGACTTCCCCCGTGGCTGTAAATAGAGGGTGGCTTCGCTAAACCGTAATGACTCTCCTCCTGCAGCCAAGTGCAGCTGTTGAACAAATGAAGATTGCTTCTCTGTGGAAATGGATGGCAGCGAGGCAAAATGGGTGCACAGCAACGGTGCGGAACTGCTGCCATCTGCACAGGCCGTAAAGCAGGGAGCTCCCCCGGGGAGGCTGAGGGCTCTGGTTTGTGTCTGTCAGCTCTTGATTACCTGGAGTAACGCAGGGGCTGGGATAATCTGGACAGAGCAAAACCACAGCGAATGCAAAACTCGAGTCATTTAGTCACTAAATGAAGGAATAACGGAGGCAAAGAGGTCAGCGTTGCTGACTGGAGCACTGCAATGATCTTTGTGCCTTCTGAAAGGCTCCTGGGATCTTTGATATCACAGCGAGACTGAGGGCTCAGTGGAAGGCTGTTTGGAATGTCATGTCCTGCCTCCAGATCAGCTCATGGGGAGCTCTAGGAAGGGCTTTTGAAATCACCGAGGCAAACAGAGCCCCAGTACAAGGAAGTCAGTGCGGTGTTCAGGTTCTCCTGGGGGAGTGGGGAGAATCTGAATAAAATCAGCTGCGAATGCAGCAAAGATGCTGCTTAAGTGCCTGCTGGGTTGGGGCTGCCTGGAAATCAGCCAGAAAAGTGAGTTGTGCTGGAGGCAGGAAAGAGACTTGCTCAGCACCTCTCCTGGGCTGCTGCCACCAGCTCTGGCAAACCTGCAGTGCAATTATACCCTCCGTCCTCATCAGCGGAGATGTCCGGCAGCACTGCAGTTCAGCCAAGTGGCTGGGACCTCTGAGGAGTAGGTAATGCTCTGGTTTCGCCCTGGTTTTAGCAATATTGAGCTTTCTGGAAACCCTGTCCCTTCTGAGGAGAGGTTGTGGCCTCCTCTTCTTGCCAACTTCCTAGCAGAGATTAATTTTTTGGTGCCCTCACCATTTGAACATCAGCTGGCAAATCCTCGTCAAGCTTGTTCTTGAGTGATTTCTCCAGTGTAGTGATGGAGATCTCTAGCAGCTCTTCATGGTGACGGTTTTCCAGGTCCCGGCACTGGGTCATCGTAGAGAAGATGGTTAAGGAAAAGGCTGACCACAGCACTCTACTTTTAGAGATTAGATAACCTCCTGTAACCAGAGACTGAGCATTCACACAGTGGGCCTCCATGAGAAAGAGCCTGGCTGCTGCCAGAAGCTACTGTGATGTCAGGATATACACTTTCTGCTCTTCATTGAACCTCACACACATCGAGTCTCATCCTCACTACCATATATTATGCAGAACTGAGAGTGGGCCTAGGTTTGCAAAGGAAATTGCGGGAGGCCTCTCTGAATACAGTGCAATTATTTGCACTAGGACAACAGATTTCTATATTTAGAGTAGTGTAACCTGTCACTGAAGTGCTTTGGTATTCTCATCTCAGTACCAGAAGATATCAACAACACAAAAATGAACACAGCAATTTAAAGAAACTTCAACAAGAATTGTAGGTATTTCGTTGCCTGCTATGGCAAGAATGTACATAGAAAAGTCTAACCAGTTCTTCCCAGAGTTTTGTCATGGCTGTGTAGAGAGGAAAGGAATATTCCCAAGGAAGAGAAAGATGCATAAGTCCTACAGACTTCCAGCACAGGAGAACTTAGATCCTTTTGTGCTCTCCAGAGTCTCAACAAAAAGAAGCTGGGCACCTTAACCATTCCTGCAAAGCCGGGAAAAGACCTTTTCTGTTGATTAAAAAAAAATAAATAATCAAATTCTATACTGATGGCTCATTTCTGGATTTAGAAGTGAGATATACATATGTCACTGGGAGGTCCAGGCCAACATACTATCGAAAGGATATATCCCTTTAACATTTTCAATGAACGTTGATGCTATGACAGCAATGTTACTTTTAAAATCCTTTATTAGTTCCTTAACAGAGGGAAAAAGAGGAAATATTACAATGAAAACTTGCATAAACATAAAAGGGAGTCAGGGAGTCTAGGAAGAATCAACAACTGATTATAATTTGGACTCACTGCTGTTATTAGCACAGTCAGAAACTGCACTGCCTCAAGCATTTAAAGTGTTTTGAAAGTGCTGCAAGATTTTCTTTCCTTGTTCAGGGACAGAAAATGATAATTAGTTTATTGGAGGGAAGCTGACTGACTGATACCTTTACCTGTTGTCTGGAGCACGCCAGCTGATCCTTTTTTACCCTCACCTAAGGAATGCATGGAGAGTGCTGCGTTCCCTCACACTGCCACACTGCAGTCTCCTTGTGTGTATGAAGAACCTCTTGTCAGAAGCGTAACCAATGCCTGGGCTTACTGCAGCTTTTGTTTTAGTCCTCAGAAACTAAAATTGCTACTGCCCTCTCTCAAAAACGGTTGATGGCGAATGTGTGAAGAGTTGTACTTAAATGTCTTCATACAACAGTTCAAATACAGCCACCCAAATCCTGCAAATCCAGAAGGGCATGCAGGGAGGGATGTTTCTGCTCACTCCATCAGCGACTGCAGATACATGAGGACTAATTCAGAAAACACTAAAAGGCACAATCCTGATGGAGTGAGGAATCCATTTTGAGCTGCTGCTTTCTGTCATGCACATTCACAAAAGTAAACTGCTGCATCTGCTTGCACACAGGCCCCAGCTCCTATTTGCTAATTTTTAAATAGCTTTTTTTTTTTTTTTTTAATGAAGATGCACATTAGCAGCCCTGCCCTAGTTTTTGAGGAAAAGTCTGGGGAGAAAAAAAGGCAGCTATTATGCAAGCAAATGCAGTAAGCTGAGCAGGAATGTGTGTAATCTTATTCATAGCAAAGATCAGCTTCAAAGAATTACATCTCTAGAATCCCCAAATGCATACCCCATGCAGGTCTGTACGCACACCTATAAAACGACTGAATGACCTCAAGTCCCTTTCTCTAAAGTCTAGGAAATCAGCTTGGATAGATGCGAAGGACGTACTGGGCCTGACCTCGCTCAGATCAACTTTGAGCAGAAAAGACTAAGATGGAGACAAAACATTAGCCTGACTGGAAGACCTATGCCCCCTTCTTTGGGCAACGGGCTACTAAACAGAGGAGTAAAGCAACAAAAAATTGCACAGACACACACACACCCATTCTGGATGTGAGTTCTCCCAGGTATGTGCTTGACCCTTACCTCCAGCTGGTCAGCTATCAGCATTTCCAAGGCCATGAGTGCGTCTGACAGCTGAAGTATGTCCTCCCTGTACTCATCTCGTTTCGAGTCAGCGATATCATAACTGCTGGCATTATGAATCTCATCCAGCCTCTAAACACAGAGATACGTAAATTACTTATAGTTTGTGTTCAGCACTCCATTGCAATTTAATTAACTTGTTACATGCGTGAGAAAAGTTCCCGCTGCTGATTAGCTGAAATGAAATGTGATGATTCAGGAAGTCTCCAGATTTAAATACAGGGTAGTCAACAGTGCTGAGGTATGCTGCTGCGCTAACGAGCCGGGGACAATGCAGGGAAATCGGTGAAAATGCTCCCTCATCCTCCAGTCAGCAGAAGACTTTGCCCCCTTCTACGCTTCCAACTTTGGTTCCCCTTCTGACACATTTCAAGTTAAAAAAATGAATAATGGATTCTTGACATTGCTGGCCACGAAGAAGAGATTAACAATTACTTCGTAGAAAGAAATGCAGGCCTAAATCCTGATCCCCTTCGTGTCAAGGAGAGTCTTGATTGACTTCCGTAGGGTCAGGATTTAGTATTCTGAATATGGAACACCTATCATTGCCTGCCTTCCTCTTACAACAAGGATTTATTGCCCTTCAGAATTAAATATTGACGTCAGTTTTGTATCAGACAAGATTTATGATTTCTTGGATCAAAAAAAAAAATCCTCTTGTGCTGAGCAATGTATTATTTTCATGGCTGTTCCAAATAAGTTAACAATCAGACAATAATAAGAGGGGAAAACATGATACGTGTTTTAAGATGTGTAATCCACTTCTCCTGAGAGGGAATGGAACAAGCTAAAATAGAGAATTCTGACAAAAATCATTGCCAAGGCTCGTGGCTGAAAATGGACTAGATTACCCAAACTAAAAGGGGGAAAGGGGAGAGAAAGGTATTTTCTTTTCTAATGGAAACAAGTCAGGAGGCTCAAAAAGCTCCCCAGCCATTCAAGCCGCACCTCTGGGAGCGATGACTTCAAAGTTCAAGGCCTTTAATGCTTCTTTCCTCCTTAAGCAACTTCAGAGAGCGGAGTTATTTTACGGGTTACCCAAGCTTACATGAAAGGATTGCAGCGAGACAAACAGCCCCAAAGAACGGCTCACAGATTTCAGGCTGCTGGGACCTCTGCACCTTTTGAACTCCCCTGGCAATTTTAAATGAATGGGGAAATGCTGTTAAAATATGGTGTTCGGTTTTGACATCAACTCCCCCCAGTATTTATAAGAAAGCTGTCACACTGTGTGTCCTGTTCTTGCAGCTCAGTGTGTAGCTGAGCCTGCAGGTTATAAGACAAAGATGAAGGGCCAAAATCTGGCTTCACCCGTGTTTCTTTGGGTTTGATTTGGGGTTTTTTTTGGTTGTTTTTTGGGTTGGTTTTTTGGTTTTCTGGCTTTTTTTTTTCCCTTTTAAATGGAAAAATATATTAGGAATTCAGGTGCAAGATAACTGAATATACATATCAATCTTTATGTGTTGCCTTCTCCTGTCCTGACCAGAGCTGATGGGGTCAGTTTTCCACCATGAGTCAGCAAAGTTGAAGGACCTGGGCGCAGAGTGACTCAGCAGCCTGACGTGACAAGGCACCTAAATAAAAGTGACCTTGTTTTCAAAGGGAGCCAGCGCTCGTGACTCTGCCTGGTGGCAGTTGTCAGGGACTCGATCCGCTCAGCTGACGGTGTAACCAGGCTTTAGCTCCCCCCCCTTATTTTTTTCTGTGGGAACAAAATAATGATCCGTCTATTATACATGGTTAGAAAGGGATCCAGCGAGAAGCTACGCCCTCAGCAGCCACAATGGGTGGCTGTAGTTGAGCAGAATGAAAAAAAGATAGTTTCTGCTTTAAAAAGCCTAGAAATACATTACAATAACTTTATCTGATTTTTTTGTTAAAGTTCTTTGAGCTGTTGTTGACAAAATGAACTGAAGCAGAAAATTACTTGAAAACAAACGGAATACACTGCAATCTCCTTCCTTTTCTTCCACATTTTTCAATGAAGGAAGAGCTACTGGAGGCCTCAAAGAGAAGGGGAGTAGCATTAAATCTGACAAGGCTATATATATATATTTTACATCAACTTGATCAAAAATATTTAAACTAAAAGAAAGGCTGAACATCTCCATTTTCTGAAGGACTGATACCTTTTCTGGATGGCAAAAAAAGTAAAAAAAACCCACCATGTTTAGCCACTTTTTTTCTGTAAAGCCTTGAAGGACCTTTACCTTTTGGACCATAAGATAACACTATGACATGTTAATTTTGTCCTAGGCAGAATTTCCAGTATAGATAAAGGCTGTCAGTGTTAGCTGGTTGTGGTTTGCCCAAAGGGTTTAAATTTCAATCCCCAAATTCTTTTCCTACATAAAGTACTAGAAAACTTTTAACATTATGTTAGTTAATTATACTATATTAGCTAAAACAACAATTTTTCTTGGTATAGATTTATACTGTAAGAAACATGTAAAGAAAGATTAGTGACTGAACACGGGAAGGGGTTGCCCAGAGAGGCTGTGGAGTCTCCATCCTTGGAGATATTCAAAGGCCATGTGGACGTGGTCCCAGGCAGCCTGCTGTGGGTGGCCCTACTCGAGCAGGGAGGGTGGACCAGATGATTTCCAGAGGTCCTTTCCAACCTCAACCACTCTGTGATTCTGCCATTAGGGATCAAGTACTGATTCCTATTACAGCAGTGTAAATCCAGAAGAATTTTCTTAATTTTAATGGAGTCGCCCTTGTTGTCAGTGAAATTAAAAGCTGGCATATGATGTAGAGAAACCACATATCAAACAAAGCATAACAACATTACCCTTTTGTTCCGATTTTCAAAGTCTAGGATTAATTTCCTGCCTTCTTGCTGGTTGGCGGTTAATGCTTCATGAAGGCTTTCATAGAAATCAGAGACTTCAGCTTCTCGTTTTTCATACTCTTGCAGACCATAGTTAAATAGGTTCTCACAAACTAAGACAAACTCCTTCCTGTACGTGACACCAGAGTCAAGGTATTTTGCTTGTTCAGTGGAGCAACATGCTATGTTCCTCCTACCTCTGCAAATTTGAGTAACAGGAGTTACAAGCTACCATGATGTAAACTCTGTGGTTCTGGCTGGGAGCAGGCTGCCAAGTATTCTCTCTGTAGCAGGACTGGGTCAGCCATTCACATTTTATGTATAAGATTTTGCTACCTTAAGGGTATGGAGAAAACTGTGGTAACTTGAGGGGGGAAAAGGCCTTGAGGGAAAAAAGGAAATACATATACTTCTCTGACTCTTTTCTGACACAGCAGTGGAACGAAGCATACAACCCTATCTGTCTTCACAAGCGTGAATACGGTGTCTGTGTAGTTAATAAATACGGCTCTGGAGCCTACAGCCAGGGCACAGAATAAACTACTGACTTGGTAGCATCACAAAAACAACGTCAATTTTTCTTCTGCTATTATCTTGGCAATGGAATGGTTTCTAGAGTCTATTGTAGTTAAGCCATGATGCATTTTTCCCCAACAGTGTAATGCAATTTTAAGGAAGGTCAAGTTACTGGCCTTGACAATGCTCTATTAATCTGAATGAGAAAAGAAAAAAGAAAAAAAAAGTGTTCGCTTTCTGATCCCCCGTGTAGGAGCAAGGATCAGAAAGAAGTGCCGGCCTGAAAACTTCATGTTGCCAGCTCTGGCAGGTTGTGAGATATGCGACTCATATCATTCTGATTAGTCTGTCCCTATCTCCTACCACTTCAATTTCGACATGATTTTAGCGACTGCGCTCTTACAATCTAACTGACAGAGATTTATCTTATAGCTCATTTCAAACTTTAAGTGGATTCCAGGCTTAAAGAAAGTACAAAGCCTTGATTCTTGAAGGGTCAGAGAAGGCGGCTACCAAAATTGTGTTTGATTCAAGTGAAGGAAAAGGAATATGGTAATTACATTGGTGAGAATTTAAAACGTTGGAGTCTCATGACCTTTTGGTGATAGAAACGAGCGCTTTTACAAATAGGATGTTTCAAGCTGGGCTGGCCAGCTTGCCAGTAATATAAACCATTTGTTTGTAGCCCTCATATTTCACGAGATATCAAGCCTTAAAGCTGTCAGTGGTCTCACAGTCTTACAGTGGTTTTTTTGGTACCATTCCAAAATTAAACACAGACTGTCTCAGATCTTAGATCAATGTAGCTTTCAGCCCTGGACAAAAGCAACGGATGAAGAGTCCCTGTGGATGTACCTCCTTCTTAACTTAAGGCATTACATTTTAGCTGTAGGTATTCTAAACCCAGGAAGGATATGCCTCCTGCAGGTCACCCACTCCAGGGAGGGAAGCCAGTTTGGCAGTTTCTGTATCCTCTGCATACATACTGTCAAACAGGAACGATCCATTCAGGTACTCAACGAAGGCTGCCTTTGAAGAGAATCAGAGCAATATAAGTAAAACAAAGAGTGCCAACCTGCTGCCAGTCCTCAGGATGTGTCTCTCCTGTAAGCACTTTACCAGCAGAGGAAGACTGGAGCAGACACAGTGATACCGACAGAATAGATACACCAACCAAGGCATGTAAGCATTCTGCAAACTGAAGTCAAAAACATCTGGGTTCACATGTGGCTTTGCTGCTAGAACCCTCTAGCCTAAGGATAGAAAACACTGTTTAATCTTATACAAAACATTATTACATACAGCCACATACTGCACGGCTATTAAGCCTTTCAGATAAGGAGTCAGTGGACTTTGGGGAGGGATGGAGGGAAGAGCTTCAGGTGTCCTCCCTGTCACTTAACCACCTCCTGCTCTTCAGCTGGTCTGATCTTCCAGAGGTCTGGAATACAGAGCCAGGCCATAACTAAAAGCACCATTTTGCCTGGTCTTGTTTTCAGTCTGTTCACAGGACTACAGTGATCTCTGAAAGCCCTGAAGACTTTAACCGTAAAACTAATGAAAAGCATTAACTTAGTGTGAAGGAGAAAAAAAAGTCACTGCACCCTGAAAATGCTAACAGTTCCCTCAGACCCTGTAATTTTCTTAATCTCACGTCAGGCTGATAATATCCTCGGGTATGATTTACTATTTCGCTTCACAGGATCTGTATCTGTAGTTTCATTGTTCAGCCAGAAGAATTATGTTCCCCCCACGTCATGTGTATTCCACAGCAGTTCCTGTTTTCATTCAAAGGATGAGATTCAGAGATCCCAGAGATTAATTCCGGCCTCAGTTTTAGCACAGTCGATTCGGGCAGGTAAAAGAGAAGTCAATATCTGTTGTCCTTCTTTCCCTGAGACAATATACAACCAGCCAAAGAAAACATACCTTGTGGTACTCCAGCTCTTTCTGCTTTGCCTGTTCTTCCTCCAGCTGAGCTAAGGCCTGAGCCTCTTCATGTTCTAACAGCTCAGTAAAATCTTGATACTTTAAAACTGCAGCTTCTCGCTGAGAAATACGGAGAAATAAAATATTTTTATTAGATTATCCACCATTGCTCAACAGATCTGGGCGTAAGCACTCAATCTTTCCAGAACATGCATCTGCACCTAAGTGACATCTGCATCTCTATTTCTTTGTGGACTTTTTATTAAATTACCTATCAAGTTTCGAATCCATTCCTCATCCCATTTTTTGTCGGCATATTACTTTGCCTTTGCATTCAATCCATCTGAGCTGATTCAGTCACGGGAAACTTTTCTCTCCCATTTCCTCATCTTTAGGTGGTTTGGATTTTGGTTCGGTTTTGGGTTTTTGGATTGTCGGTTGTTGGTTTTTTTTTTCCCTTTTTTATCAGGAGGCATTGTTTTGAATTCTAGAATTTGAGCTCTGATTTGATCAGCTAGTGAGTTTAATGCATTTACTAGAAGGAAAAGGCTCTCCAGAGGAGCGGATATCAAGGTAGTAGCAGGGGCAAGAACCTAATTAGCTTGAAACTGAAGCTTGACAAATTAAGTATGGGATTCTATGACATACTGTCTGTATGAGCAGGGACTGGACTCAATGACCTGGAAAGCCCTTCCAGTCCTATGATAAGAGTTATGTATATTTCAAGTACAGCTCCTGCTCTGTGCCAAGCAAATTTACAATTAATCATGTTCTTTGATTACAAAGAAAACCCCCACAAACAAACAAGCAAGCCAAAACCACCACAAAAAATTCCCCCAAACCATTAAAAAAAAAACAAACCCAACCCTTCTTTGTTCCTTTGAGTTCCGAGATAAAAAAGCAGTCCCACAGATTACCGGTGTGGATGCCCTGTCCTGTTTCCAGACATTTAGAAGGGGAAGTACATTCGATGGCACTTACTTGCCCAGACAGTCTGTCAGTCCACTACCGAAACAAACTGCTCAGTGAGCAGCAGGACCACCAACCCTCCCTTCCCCTGGATCCATGTCTCATGACTGATTTCCTCTGAGATTTTCTGATCTCTATGAAGGCTTGCACTCACTCTGCAGCCTCTCTGTGGCAACATTAACCAGACCTCTCTCCCACACACAGCTGCTGATTTTCACAAAGCCTGTGAAGACGTCATGCCTCTGACACCTCTACCTCTCTGTCAGATTTGATAGAATTTGGCCTACAGGTTCACAGCTGTGTGGTGGAGGCAGAATAAACACTGTGTGTGTTTCCGTAAGCCTAATTTCTGCAGGGAACCTGCTCTGAATGCTAGAATATTGCTGGCATACCAATATAGCAAATGCTCTGTGAGATGCTGTTGCCTTATTTCACAAGCAGAAACACTTACCGTGGTGTCACTCACAAGCCTGAAGTCCAAGTATACCAGGTCTGGAAGATAAGCAACAACAAATGGTGTATAACGCTCATCATCACAGAGAGGGTTCCCCATGAGGTTCAGTGTGCGTAATTTTTTAAACCTCCTGAGATAGATCACCTATGCCGAGAGGAAAGAAATGCTGTACTTCCCAGTGCTGGGAGAAACACAGAGCCTTGAAATTCATTGCTCTTACTACAGTTATGTTGCACTATGTATCCTGCTCTGCAGCCAAACACAAGGGACATTAAATTATGAGTTTTTAATGGTTTCAGGAAAGGCAATGCTTAAATTCACATTGTGAATGTATAAACAATGGGTGTAGAGAGACGGCCTTTAGCTGGGGTGGATAAATCAGGGACCACCTTAGATTGGCAAAGTACCCTCAGAAGCACCCGAAATAAATCCTAGTCTCCACTCCCTCCTTTTCTCATATGGAGCTACTTAATCCTTTCCCAGCTTTCATGGGAACCAATAGGAATTTTGCCATGGCTGGTAGGAATAACAGAGCCAGGCCCTCATATGTCCATAATTGAAAAGAGAAATAGCTGTAGTAAGTACTTAACACTGGGACAGCTTACCAAAACCATAATTGAGGATTTCACTTCCTCTGTAGCCTAAGGAGAATTTTCTACTCTAAGGAGGGGCTTGTTCAAAGTGGCAAATATCATTTTTAGAATACTTGATCTTTTTATAGGAAACATTTGCAAAGACAGGGAGCACTCACATCTTCCAGAGTGGTCAGGTTATTCTTTCCTATGGAAAAAATCTGCAGCTCTTGCAACGCGTCCATGTGCTCAATTTTAGATATTCTGTTATTGGAGAGACTTAGGTCCTGCAGTTTGACAAGGGTATCCAGGCCCTCAATTACTTCAATATTGTTGAAGGACAGGTCTGGAGAGGAGTTTAGAAACCAAAAGTTTTACAACTAAAAGTTAAATTATCTCTAGCAGAACACCCTGATTCAGATATTGCATTTAGCTTGGTTCTTGATTTAGGAGCTTATATACAATATTTTCCTTGGGGGTGTTCAGTGTCCCACAGGAAAGGCTTGGCATTAAATCCTCATTCTCCAGGCCAGGAAACCTGAGACAACATCTCCTCTTTGCAATGAGAAGAACAGTTGAAGGCATTCCATACGGGGTCCACATACACAACCCGAAAGCGATTTCTACCTTATGGGGAAACCCAAAATACAAGAAAAGTGGTGGGAAAATACCCCCCCACCCCTTTTGGGGTATTTCTGTGACAAATTTGACTCTCTGCCTTGTTTCTTGCAGACTCTTTCCTGCCATACCAATGCCTAATGTCATGGTCATTTCCATAAGACCAACATACATCAGTCCCATGCTCAAAATCACCCTGTTGTCAGTGGAGGAATGCAAAGGGATTTACTCACTTCAGCTATTTCACTTGTTATTTCCTCTTACCCTGCCAGAACATCTATCCTAACATCTACATTCATGGTGACTAAGGGCAGTATTTGCCCTCAGGCCAGTACTGAGCGATTCAGGAGTCCAAAGATGGTTGATGAGGTTACCTGCTGGATGGCTGGTTACCCCAACCCCCGGATGGCTAAGAGACACACGCAGCAGCTGTTGAACCACTGCGGCCTTTGGGCAAACGAAACACATGAGTGTGCTTCAAAACACTCTGCTTACATTGTGGTGATCAGCTCTTGATTCACAAGTGCGTTAGTCATCCGTGCAGCAGAACAGTGCAGACAACTGGGCGGAAGAACCCATTAGACATTTCAAGATGTGCTTATGAGCTGAAGCCCCTCATGCTATTTTCAAAGACGGCTGAGGATATATTTATGCTGCCAGCCAGCAATGTGCCTGCACTTCCCAGAGAATGCTCTAAGCTATGCATCTGTAGCAGCAAGATCGCTGCTCTGCCCAGCGTCAAAACCTGCACCACTGTGTGATGCTGCTATCAGCATCCTGAGTTTTTAGTTGAAAGTAGTCACATAAGACTACAAGCATGGGCACTTCTTGCGACAGCAACGACGACAAGCCCTTAAGCATATATATATAAGAATGTGGGTTCTAGGCTCTGAAATGCCTGCGTTAGCTTTGAAAACAGAATACGAGCTTCTAAATCACAGAGGTGTTTCCCTAAATGTTTCTGAAAGTCACCTCCAAATACAAGTACAAACCCTGGAAACAACCTTGAAATCTCAGCTTCCTGTTGCTGCCACACCAAATGTATTGAAACCAGTGTTTAAGCATTTGAAGGATTGTTTTGCAGCTCTGATACTCAGGCATTTTGACATTTGACAGTCAAATGAGGAAACACACAGACAGCTGACAGCCTTCCCTAGGAAATCTCCTATCAGTTGTGTTTGAGAAGGAATGCAACATCCTGGCTTTATTGCAGATTGTTTTGCACCTGTGAAAGCATCCAACCTCATATGCCTGTATCTTACCAAGCCATACGAGGTGAACCAGACTCTCCAGAGCTTCTATTTTCTCAATGATGTTGTTGTCCAGCTGCAATTTAGTCAGATTCTCAAACTGCCACAGATTATCAATCTGCAGAATATCTAAAGCCACAGGAAAAAAAATAAAATAGCTTTTCATGTGAGACAGTTTTCAGTTTAGCAGACATGCTATCTTGCACAAGGAAAACACATCCAGTCTTACCTCCAAAATGATTTTCAGCAGATTATGATAGCGTTTGATGACTGCCCTAGAGAGCTCAGAGGTCCACTGGCTGGATGAGATTTCAATGAAACAGCCCAGTTAACCTCAGTGTCCTGCACCAGCACACACTGCTCATCAGCGATGCCAATGAGTCGCTGAGGGGATGCTGACTACGGCCCTGCAGTCAAGAGTGGCTTTATGAATCCGCTACTAGGAGGCCTTGACCTTCATTTTCCTTTTCAGCTCCAAAAGGGAGGTTTGGGATGAGAGTCCACTTTTCTCCGCATTTGCAGGCTAGCGGTAGTCAGCTTCTGCTTTTGTAAATTACTCTCCTGCTCCTGGGATTCTCATCACAGGAGAGCAAGTTGGGGGTCTACTCTTTCTGTGAAGGCTGCAGTTTAGAACTAATCAATATCCCTGCATTTAGCTTTCTCCAAAAACAGAATCACAAGGGCAGGCCATTTGGCATTACAGCAAAACATTAGGACCAAGGTGACAGAAAATACAGAACAGTCACATTCTCAATTCTCTTTTGCCTCCTGATGACTTCCCGGAAGATTTCATTAGCTGCTATGCTGCTGTTATTGTTTAGCGAGCACAGTGCAAAGCAAGGAATTGAAGGCACACAATATTCACAGAGGTCTGTATTTTGTATTTGCAAACAAATACATGCAGGATCAGGTAACAGGGAGTCTGTTCTAAGGAACTCAACCAATACATGCATTATTTTACTGGACCACGCTATGAATAATCAAAAGCAGATTTTTGCCCATGAAATTATATACCCCCAAAATACTCAAATATTGAACCAAATATCCTTCCTTTTCAGTTTTTGAATGCAAGTTTATGACTGGTTTGACAGTAAGAGGCAAGCTGTGATAATGCTACAGATGACCGGAGGAAGCCACCGAATTGGACTGTAATCACCATAATCTACCAAATAGCTCTCACATAATCGCCAGCGATGGCGGAGCCTGCCCAGGGTTTGATTTGTCCACATACAAAAGGGCCCAATAGGCCTGTGGCCTGTAGGTGTCACCACAATATAAACGTTAAATAAGAATAGCAGTGACAATAATAGCATAAAGTTAAGCAGCTTTAAAGTTACCCATCAGGAAAAGCAGCCAGCTCTCTCTAATGAAACTACTTCATATAGGTACAACTAAAAACAACTAAATCCAGACATTACTTTCCCCATAACAAATCTAAACTAATCATGATTGTTTGCCGCTTCATGCTTAATTCTATTATCCTCTAACAAAAGAAGAGGAAGAAAAAGTATATATATTCTGATACTCACTTCTAAAACTAAGCTGTAGCTCCGTCACGTCTTTAAAGTTAATCCCTTCCCTTTTGGCAAGCTTTCTGATGTCCTCTGGACACTGCTCTTCAATGGCTTTCTGAACCATTTCATCATCAATAACATTTGGCTCAATATCGTTGTATAAGTCACTCATTTTTAGACAGTATCAACCTTAAAGGACAGAAAAGAAAAAGCAATTAAATCACTGCCTGGCTACTATTTCCAGGCATGACAATTCCAAGGAATTAAGAGCAGAGCTGAGCACTAAGAAGATCTAGTGCCTCACAGCTGGTATCAAAGACAAAATTGACTTTTATTGCAGGCACTGATGCAACTCTAAGCACAGCCTTACAGCCTGAGCATTGTAAAATGGCCATGCACAATCACACCATGTTTGAGCATTTTTCATGAAGAATATCAGATTTTGGCTGGACAAATAGACAAGGAAAAGAGACTCTGTGCGGCACCTGTGAACTGCAATGATCCGTTGCATGGCTGCCACCTGTTGCTGAAGCCCCTCTTCACATATTCAAGGCTCTGTGCACCATTTAATCTAGTTTTAAAAGGTAAGTTTCTCATTATAGACAAGTTTGCCCAGAGAAGCTCCCATCCCTGGAGGTGTTCAAGGCCACGTCAGATGGGGCTTTGAGCAACCTGGTCTAGTGAAAGGTGTCCCTGCCCAGGGCAGGGAGTTGGAACTAGGTGATATTTAAGGTCCCTTCCAACCCAAAACATTCTATGATTCTATGAATCACACAGCGAGGCCAGCACCTCACTGTACCCAGTGAGAACAACACGGGTGTCAGGGTGAGCAGTGGGTCTGACACCCAGAGGAGAAGCTGCTGCCCACAGCCAGCCGGAGCCCAGGCCCCATCCCTGACTCCCCTAGGCCCAGCAGGGCCCGGGACGGGGACCCTAACTCTGCCTGTCAGGGTACCTCTGATCCAGGTGGGTTGCCGCCTTTCCCCCCGAGACCCACCCAGACCCAAACCCCAGCATCCCGACCCCTCAGGCCTCGCGTCCCCTCGGCTCCGGGCCCACTCCGCGCCCCCGGTACCGTGCCCGGCCCCCACCTGCGCCTCGGCACCGGTCCGCGGCCCGGCTGCTAAGGAAGCCCAGGCGCGTTGCTAAGAGAGGCCACGTGACACCCTCAGCCGCCAATGGTCAGGGAGGAGGTGGGAAGGCTGCCTGCTAATGAGAGCGCGAGAAATCCGTGTCAGCCAATCAGCGCCTGCACCGTGCCCTCGGGGCGGGAGGAGGCTCGTATGATTGATGTTCCTCTTGCCCAATAGTGTTAGAAAATGGTTTGGCCGTTGCCCAATGGAGAATGCCGGTAGCGGTGTCCCTGCTGTCCATCAACCGGAGGGCGTGGAAAGGGCGGGACTACCGCGGGGGCGGGCCCCTCGCTTGACAGTGATGGGCACACTTTTTGACCTATGACTGCACGGGGCGTCCAGCCGCTGCCCAATCGAATACCAGGAGGCGGGCCATCCTTGACAGAGCGAGCTGCGGTTGGTGAGTGCGGGTGCCAGTCAGGGCGGGGTGGGGGAGGGGGGGGCCGCCGGGCCGCTGTTTGTTGTCATCCCAAGATGGAGTTTCTGCTGGGGAACCCGTTCAGCACCCCGGTGGGGCAGAGCCTCGGTAAGGCGGCCCGGGGACTCCGGGGGAGCCCCGGGAGCCAGCGGGGCCTCTGGAGGGGGTGGGGGGCTCCAGGCAGCGGGAGGGTCTGGGGGTCGGTGAGGTGCTGTGGAGGCTGTGGGGGTTCTGTGAGGGCCCGCGGGGTTTAGTGGAGGTCTTTAGGGGTTGTGGGGGGTCTCTGGAGGTTCATGGAGGGCTCTGGAGGTGGTGAGGCGTCTGTGGAGGCCAGTGGGGAGCTCTGGAGGTATGGGAGGTGGAAGGGGTAGCAGGGATCTTGGGTTGGTGGGAGCTCTGGAGGTGGTGGTGGTGTTTCAGGGTTTGTGGGTGCTGTAGGCCTTAGTGGGGGGTCTCTGGGGGTTAGTGTGGGTTGTGGAGGGCTCTGTGGGCAGCAGAGGCCTGTGGGGTAGTGGTGGCTTTGGGAAGGCTGTTTGCTTTGAGGAAGGAAAGACTCCAAGATGGTTGATGGATGAAGGAAAGTTGTTGGATCCCCCAGCTCCTTTTCTGGCATGTGCGCACCTTGGTACAGAGCACCCCTGTCGTTCAGCCACCTTTTTCCCAAAGCGTTGAAACCTCCCTGGACTGTGCATATGCAGGGACAGTGATGTGGTCTAGAGATACAAGTACGTGCTCCATTTTCAGCCTGGAGCTTGAATTGTGGTTTTGCTAATGCTTTGGTGACATTAGACAGGTTATTTTGAGAGTGCTTTCACTGCGTGGCTAGCCAAGGTCTGTGTGGGTTGCTGTGTCTGCTCTCTCCCTCCCACAGATGTGTTCGCTCTCAACTGTGGCAAGTCTGGTTTTGGTGTGGGTGGCCAGGGCCACAGGAGAAAGCCTGGGCACCACTTCTGCAGAGTTTGATAACTTACCCACAGTTGGGTGGGCTGTCATTGCCTTCCACGTTCTTCTGTTGGGCCCTGAAGAAATACAAGATCTCTCGCATTGCGGTGGGAAAGAAAAACAGACTGGCTGAGGTTCCTGCAGTGTGGGGACCATGGCGTATGGTCCCAGAAGCCAAGGCGATACTCAGTTGAATATACTTGTGCTAGCGTCCCTCTCCAGTGAAACCACACTCTTAGTTTCCTTGATTTTTTTCATAAGCAGCAGTAATTCTGATGCCTTATTTAAGGGTTATATATAGTATAACGTATAGCTACGTATAGTCTAGTCTATAGCTATTTTACATTAATTTATGGGATGATGGAAGATTTGTGCCTTTAGAAATTAAAATGAAAAATATTTGCAGAGTACTCGGTCATGGCCTCAAACCCCAGAAGTTCTTTTATAGTAGTCTCCTCACCCACATGTGCAGAGACACCCCCTTGTAGAGGTAAAAGGCCCTTAAATGGGTAAGTCTCGCACTGTGCTTTGAAAATGGCCGAACTCTTGCTTTGTCAGACTATATGGAGCATATGTATAGCTTGCTGTTTTTCTTTAGCCATCTGGGGTGTTTATTTCTTCTGCTTAGGGAGAGAAGTGCCGAGAGTTGGAGGATAATAATAATAACAGTGAAAGTTAAACGTGATTTTAAAGTGAATTTGCTTTGTTGTGTTTGGCCATCTGACCACATCTGCCAGGACAGCTGCCTGCTTTGCTGCTTGGACAAGCCTTTGACAATGAGCGTTGTTAAGGGAAGGCAATAATTTCTCATCTATTTGTTGTCAGTTTCTTTTAGCATCAGGAAGTGGTTTAAAGGGGTTTCCTTAAGACTTAAGAATTGTTGGGGGGGGGGGGGTAAAGCAGTAAAATCTGCTTTTCTAGCCTTCTGCTGTTCTGACTCTGGAGTGCAAAGATTTTCATAGCTCTTACGTCCCCTTGTTCCCTTTGAATGAGCAATCGCTGCCAATTTAGAGGCTTCAAACACAATGCTCTGAAGGAGCTGCTTTCATCAGATAAGGTTAGGTGTGTGTGAGGGGCTTATAATGCAACTTCCTGTAATACAAAATTCAGCTGCACTTTTAAGAGTGTTTTTTCATCCCCAAGGAGAGGAGATAGCTGCAGATTTTATTTTGGAAGAAAAATTTTTCTGCTTCTCCTATCACTGCCAGTTATCCCTTTCCGAGACAACAGTAAAACAAAAGCATGCCTTGTTCTCAGACGGTGCTATTTGCCCAGTGTTTCCACAGTTTTTTTTCAATGAGCTTGTGGAATGTAATTTTCACTTATGTTTCTTTTCATTCTTTAAAAGAAACTGAATAATTTTGTATTTCTGTTTAAACATATTGTGTTGAACACAGTTGTGATGTTTTCAAGCAAGGCCTAACACTCACCATAAGGAAGAAGTGCAGAAAATTATGTAGGTCCATCAGCACACCAAGAATGCATGTTCTCTGCCAGGAAGTAGCAGTGGTTCACATGAAGATTTAATTAGGGCTAGACAATGTCTTCAGATAAATGCCAGGTCTGAAAGAACAAAGATGTCAGAGAAGGTTTGGGGAGAGCTGAGAGAGAGGTAATACAAGGGATTTTCTCTTTTCTCCTTCTCTTTAGCTGGGTAATGTCTGAAGCTAGACAGGCTTTTTATGTTAACTCTTTTGCTTAATGTGGGAAAGTAATGCTAGGATGAGCTCAGAGGATTTGTAATGGAGATGGATAGAGTCTCCTGCATCTAAAGTGCCAGTTTAAATGGCAGCCAGGTTCCTTATCGCTGAAAGCTACCTGATTTTTTGACTGGCTTATATGGTAGCCTCTATTTAGTTGCCAGTGGTGGCATAACAGGAACTGTATAAGCCATCACCATGGCTACTAATTACAAACCTCACTTAATTTTTCTTTAATACTTCAATTGACCCGTGGGCACTGAACTGTCCATATGTCTCTAGCAAGGTCCTCTCCCGAGCAGAGGGGTTGAGGGTGTGGTTTTTGACAGGGCTGTTGTGTGGAAGGCAGTCAGCTGCTGTGGAGATTCCTGCAATTAAAATCTGTTTTGCCTGATACATATTGCTTTTCACCTGGAAGTTGCAGTGAAGGGAGGTAGGTAATAGCATCATTTTACATGTAAGCTAAAAATCTCATCCAGGATTGTGTGGCAGAATCCGTTGCTTCCCAAAGGCTTTGTGAGCAAACGATGCTTTTCAGCATCCCACAGGACTTAGAAGAAGTGCCACCAGCCCTAGAGAAAGTCTTTGTGAAAGCTGGAGGGGTGGAAAGCAAAGGAGTCTAGAGGGTGGAATTGAGTGCTCTGGGTTTCGCAGGCTGCCATGTATGTTGGGACAGACCAGATCCTCTGTGGCATTGGGTGTTGGCCCAGTTCTTACAACTGAACTGTTTATTTTTTCCAGTTAATACTGTAAATGCAATAGACTGGATCCTTAGAGGAGGACTATTTTGAAGAATACTCCTGACCAGTGAGGAGTAGTACAGGAAGATGTGTAGTAAAACGGTGAAGACAGACTGCTTGCTATCAGGAGAGGGGCTGACATGGGGAAAAAGCTGCAATTTGCAGTAGCAGGAATTTGCCTTGAGATTCAACATCCTGCCATAAAATGCGTTTTTATCTTTCTTTGTTCAAGGGAGCCATCTTTAAAGTGTCACCACTCTATTCAAGGTTATTAGAACAAATACCCTTACCGTAGGTTAGCGAAAACATCTTGGATGATTCAAGCTGATTGAATTACAAGAATGCGGAGTACTGGTGACTTTTTTTTTTTGCTCATTCTGCTTATTTGATATAGGCCATATGGCTTACACGTGAGAACACAGTAAAACCAGTTAACATTTTGTAGTATTTTTGGTTTTCACTCTGGAGACTTTGCAAAGGCTTCAGGAGAGTGTTTATTTGTTTGAATCCAAACCAAGTCTTTTTGCTGCCCCTCCACCCCACCCCACCCCTGGCTCCCTCAGGTGCAAAGGGCTGAGTTGGGGCAGCGATGTGTGAAATGGGCTCCTCATGGGGTGATGGATGGGAGCGTCAGGGTCTGTTTTGGTAAGGGCTCTGGTCAGGGCTTTGTGTACTGCTGAAGTCAGCCATTCTTGCCACAGCCTGAAATCTGCTTGATTCTGAGCCAAAGACTTCCAGAGAGAGAGGTCCAACACCTGAGTTAAACGCACAGAGCCCTGAAAGTTAATTTTTAACAATACAGTAGAAATTAAGGTATCCTGTATAACTGGGGGTGTTGATGAGGCGATGCTGGTTTACATCCCTGGTCCCCATTGATGAAGAGGAGTTTGAATGAGGGGTGCTGGTCTGGGTGCTTGCCTTGGAGTCTGTTTTCAGAGGAGGCACAGTGCGGTGATTTAATGCAGAGTATTGTTTAAGGAGGCTGCAAAAACAGGGTTTCAGCAAAAGATACAGAGGCACTTTATTGAAGCAACAGTGAGGCAGACAGCTTTTCAATTGATTTTTATCAAAGCACTTGCAGTTCCCATTCAAGGCTGTTAAAATGATAATAAATATGGTGGACAGGGTCTGTTTCCAGAGCTGCTGTTTTGTTCCCCCCTCTTTTTTTCCTCTCCATAAAGAAGCACTTAAGACCTTTCTTCAGATTTCTCATATCTTAAGATTTTTATGAGTCTTAGGAAAAAAAAAAAAGGTTCCTAAATAAATGAGTTGATGGCTACGTGCAAGAATAGAGAGATGTATTACAGTGAGCAGCCCGTGGTAATCCTGCAGGAGGAATTAACCCAGGCTTTCTTGTCCACATACACAATTTGCCTAAGTTCCCTTTGGAGTAACCTTACTACTTTGCTGTGCTGTAAGGAAAACATTTTTTTACAGAAATGCCTTTTCTCAATGCCAGAAGTCAGCGTTTAAAGTGCACACCGTAACCTTAGGATCTGGTACCAATAAAATGACGTGTTTGCAGCATGCTATTGGGGTTTGAATCATCTCTCGTTTCATTCATTGCATTGTAATAAAATAAAAAGGCCTTTGCATTTACCCATAACCGCTGAAGTCTTGTGCCCTGTTCTAAGGGAAGCTTTTCTCAGTACAAGATAGCAGTAACTTTTCTTGCTATCGGATGCCCACAGCATATTCTGTATCAAAAAGATGAATTTTGTCTTTGCCTGCAATGAAGAGGGCACAAGAACTCCTCTCCTCAGAGTTTAAGTACTTTTATAAGTACTCGTGTAGCTGGTCAGCTGTTAAAAATCCAGCCCCCCACTGTTCATGTAGAATTGTGCTAGTCAAGCAAAAGAGAGTCTGATAAAGTGCTTTTAGTTTTATAAGATTATTTGGATCTGCTTTCACTTCATCACAATGGATTATGTTGTAAGGAAAATCTCCATGAAATATGAAAATGGATATCTTTGCTTTTAAGGGAGCAAATAAATACTGAGTCATGAATCTGGCAACTTCGAGAAACTTACATACATGTGTGAAGCTGGATAATTAGTATAATACCATTTAATACTAGGTTTCTAAGACTGGATTTATTTTATAGGCACAAAAGCAGATTGTAGTTCATGAAGGTATTATAGCATGTATTTTTGAGTAATGCAGTTTTATCTCTTCCAGCACAGGATGCTTAAATGTATATTCCATATGCTTCTAATATAATCTATAAGTGAGAGGTTGCAGTGTGAGGACAGCTCGTTCCCAGTTTGATACTGCTCTGTTCGTGTACCCGGCAGATTTTCTAAACTGCATATTTAAAATACGCTTGACTAAAAACATAGAAGATCCCCACAGACCCTTCCAGCTGATTTCGTATTTCACCCAAAACAATTTTCATCAAAAAATGAGGTATTGTGTGTTTTCCTTAGTTGATTTAAAACCAGTTTTAAACTGGTCAGACTTTCCTTTGATTTTGTAAACCACATTGGATTTTTAATTAAGCACTCTTCGAAGGTGATCAAGGCATCTGGTAGTATCCTCAGTGATAACGGTCAATGGAAGAACCACAGCAGTTGCAGAAATTTTGGTGACATGATCCTTCGTGGGGAAGGAAACTGCGTGGTACCTGCAGGGCTGGTGCTCTTCAAGCTTGGCCTGGCAGTCTCTTTCCTTGTCTCATATTTCATATTTTACTATGGGTAGATAATTTCACGCTTTGTGTTTTGGTTTAAAAATCTGTGAATGTATCGGTGATAAAAAAGCATAAATGTTTGGAGAACACAGGGGAGAAAGAAGAGTTGTATGAGCCCTGAGAAGTTAGAAAGTGGCCCAAAAGGCCAGCCTGCATAACAGTTTTTCCCCGTATGATGAGTCTGCACAGATCATCCAGAACTAGTTTTCAGCTTTGTCATTTGCATCTACCTGGGGAATTACTGGGTTTCTACATAAAAGAAACTTGTTGCTGAATATAAAAATCCTATCTAGTATAGATAGGCCTTATCTTCTGTGTTTGCTTAGTCAGTCTGCTGACAGTTCAGCATTGTTTCACTCATTTGTTTCAGTTATCGTCAGTGCGAAAGGTATCTTTTAAAACTGATGATTCTTGAGCACAAAAGATGCTGATCTAAAGGCTTTGCTACAGCCTGGTCCCTCTTCCCTTAGGAGCAGGTCCTTTGCTACAAGTAAACAGGTCTTCCAATCTGTGGGTACTTTCCCCGTTGCTCAAGAAGGGGAGGTGCAAATAAATTCAGCCAGTCTGTTGTTGGCATCAGTGTCTTTAAATTTAAATGTATGCTCTCTGATTGTTCTGTACCTGCCAGAATTATAAGGCAGGCCCCATGATGTAGTAATCAAGGATTAGGGAAGAAAAAAGAAGTCTGTGTGTGTATACACTCTGTTAGCACAATTCCTGGCATGGCTATATATAGACTATTTACCCGTGCTTCTGTATATCTCGGTTCACAGAAACCCTTTGGCAGCTCAATGTTTGCAACGTAGTCTCAGAGAGCATCAGGAGACTCAAAAATGAGAAGATATTCAGAAGAAACCTGTTGAACAGTTTGCTTAGTTCGTAAGCCTGCTTATTCTTTGAGAGTAAGCCAGTCTGTTCCCCAGCTGGTCCTCAGAAGCCTTCTGGGTTAGATTACTTCGGGAAGAAATTCTTTGTTCAAATTCAGATGAAAGAAAATGTACACAAAGTAAAGGCCCAGATTGGTGTTATAAACTGTGTTTGAACCCCAAGAAGTTTGCAGAGCATTGGTTTCTTGGTCTTAAGGCAAGAAAGACTTTTATTACATCTCAGATGTGGTCAGGAATGTTGAAGATATTGTTAACTTGAACATGTCACATCCTCTGTATTTTTATGGGATACATCTACTGCAAGAACTGTGACCAGCTTTGTATTTGACCCAAATAACAAAAAATTCACATTTCTTCCATAGCTGAGTAAATGCAGAAAAAAAATCCATTTTTAAAATCTGGTATTTCCTGAGGGTTTTTTTTTAACTTTAGTTTTGTCTCAGTTATAGCTTTCTGCATTTATTTTGCTTTTGGAAGGAAAAGGGCATCCTCCTTTGCCTATACACACAAAAAGCTACCTTGAACAGATTAAATAAATAGCAAGCTTGAGCATCTTTGCCAGCAAATTTTGGAAGATCTTTATGCTGTACTAGCCCCACAGGCTAGTGGCATTTCATAGCTCCACATCACTTTGTCTTCTCAGACTAACAAATACATTTGTATGCTTAATAAAGGCATTTTACTAAGCTGTGATAACCAAATACTTACTAAAGACAGGTTATTTTTTTTCCAGACCTCTGCAAGGTTTTAATTAGTAATTTTGCCCAAAAGGTCAAGCCTGAAATAAGTTTTTGACTGAGGTGATCCGGAGGTGAGATACTATATTGTAGCTCTTCCTCCAAAACATCTTTCATTGCAGTTGATGCAATGGACATCTGTTGGGCTCACTACAAACATTTTTCCCTTGTTTATATGAAGCTGTCGAGAATCTGAACTCCTGTGTTCACCAAAAAGCGCTCCTTAACAGGGTATTAAGGAATGTAACCAGTTAATTGGGTTCCTAATTTAAGCTTAGGAGAGAAAAATATGCAAACTTTATTGGAATATTTAATCTGGAGTGAATCTTGAAATCAGTGTTCACGTTGTGACCAGTAATTGTGACCTGAACGCTGTCTAGTATTTTTCTGAGCAGTTGTTATGGGATATAGGTATGATAATAAGATGATTGATAGCGAAAGGTGGGGGTTAAGCAGGATCCAGCATATATTTGGGTTTGGGGTACCCTTATCTCATGTCTGAGCTGTTGTAGTAAATAGCTTGTTTTTTCATTATCTTTGAGCTGCCCTTTCTGTGCTGATTTTTCGGTTCTTCTAATTAGAAGGGTATTTTAGTGAAAAGAGCGATCTCAGACCTTTGTGAAATTTTCTGCTAGTACAAATAATGGTAAATCTGAAATCACTTATTAGACAAGAAGTTGTTATGGCAACTATAAGATGGTTGGCTAATCAGAGAGTGAGATCAGTTTTTATTTACAAGCATAATGAGCAATTAAGTTTGAGCAGCTGTCAGACTTGGAAAGTGATTAAAGTTCAGCAAACAACCCAAATGGGTCAGTGTTCAGTTCTGGTGGTTTTCTGACACTGCAGCTTGATCATGTGTGGGTTTTACCTACTATAATTAAAACTGCCTTTAAAATCCCCATCTATGCCACAGACTTGGCATAACCAGTGAATAATGAAAAATCCCTCTTCCAACCAGGTTCCTTAAAGACTATTGGCCCTGAGTCTTGCTGCGGCTAATGAGGTATTCCACATGTAGCATCCCTTAAAGCAAACCTCAGTTTTCATGCTGGCTTGCAGAAGCACCTCCAGGCCCTTGATGTTCACCAGGAGGGAGATGAAATGGTGCAGCCTCGCTTAGGCGAGTTTTGCACCCCTAAAGGGCACTCTTTCATAAAAGGCATCATTATACTGCTGTTGGTTGCTTAGGAAGCTGCTGCTTGGCTGAGAGGAAGGACGTGCACAGTGTGCGTGAACGTAAAACCCAAAAGAAGTTGAGAAAGTCTTGATTCACCCAGGAACATAAGGGAATTCCCAGGACGGGCTAACCTCAGCCGGAGCTGGTGACGCTCACTCAACTGGCCACCAGTGAGCAGGGCCAGGCTAGTGCCTTCACTGGTGCTCATTGCCCAAGCAGGAGCAGTGACACTATTGGTGTCACACTGCCAAAAAGGCTTAAGTAGGTTTTCTAGTTGTTATTTGGTATCCTGTGACATCTCCTGTGCGATTGTTTAACAACCTGTAAGCAGCAAAGACCAGAGAGGTGGTTCTCTGTAGGTTCCAGAAGATCGTATGTGTCCGCACTGGGAAGGTTCCCTTCCCCTCCATCCTCTGCAGTTTCCAGAATGCCCTAGATCAGCCTCTTTCATTTGCCAGGATTTGCTTCCCTGCTCCATATGGTAAATAAGCCAAACTGTTTGTAAGCCATGCTCGAGATCTGTGTTCTAGTTAGAATTTTAACTGTCCAAGGACCAATATAGTTATTTTCCAAAAGGATGCTGCAGTCCCCTGATACATTTACATTGTTTTTAATTTTGCTACACTAATAGTATCGTGTCCTATAGGCGATTGCAGTGGAATGTGAAATGCTTTGGGACAGTTCCTGACCTGAAGATTTTACAAAGTCTTTCGACTTGATAACACAAGCTGGTGAATGGGGACTTACGGGAAAATTAAAATGACAGTCTCAGAAATAGGCATTTGCATACTTGATCTAAACTTACGGTATTTACATTTTCTATTTACCAGTCTTTTTCAGACTTATCTACGCCAGTGACACATGAGAAACAGGGCTGTAGAAATGGAGCAGAATTTTTAATAGGGTTATTAGAGGCCAAGAAATCTGCATTTCTCAGCCCGCACAGGATGGAATTGCACGCATGTATCTCGTTATTAGCATTGCCTGATTTGCACTCGGCTTTCCTGAGAGGATCGTTTGGAAGTGTTTAGCCGCTAAGCTTTTGCCGGCATAGCGAGCTTGGCTGGTTGGAAGGGGCAGCTGGCAATAGAGCCCTTCAATGACAGCAGCGTTGGCAAAAGCGATTCCTGTTACCTACTGGAACAGGCGCCAGCTCTCCCCTCTCCCCGTGGCGAAAACACTTAGTGTGTTCCAGACGCTGATCTTCGAGCCGCGGAGACCTTGGAGAATTGGAATGGGATCGGAGCTTGCGGCCTCTTGCGCAGGCCTCCTGTCATCTTGTAGAGCAGTGCGAGGGAAGGCTGGAAAATTGCAAAGCAAACCGAAGCATTTCACACTAGAAAAACGTGAGCTGTCAGCCCTCAAAAGCTGCAGGCTCCTCCCTGTCTCGTTTGCTTCTACGTGTGGGATAATTCTGGTTTTCCAGAGGACACAGTTCTCACCTTCGTAGTTGTAGATATATAAGAGAGCTGGGCGTGGGAATATGCACATGGAATTGTCTACTGCAAGAGTTGTTTCATTCATAATAAATTTTAATTATCGTGTATGAACATTTACTTAAAAATCTGCTGTAGCTAAGGAGTAAAGTCGTTTGTAACTGCTTTTTTTGTAGGAATGAAAGATTTTGACTTTTTTCCCTCACTAAATGTAATTAGTGTTTTCAGTTTATTTTAAGCGTGTGAGAATGTGGGCAATTGACTTTAGAAGTAACTTGTAAAAAATTAAATAATATAAATAATACTAATGTAGGAGCCTGACGGATTATCTTTGCCTTATAGTTTGTTTGCAGCAAACATGTTATGTGAGTGGGTGGGAGGGGGAGTTTTAAATATATGGGGATGGATTTTTAGAGTTTGCAGCTGACGTGGATTAAAAATTCTTAGAACATTTCATCCATGAAAGGCAATTAGTTTTGTTTTATGAATATGAAAAGCACGTAGCTTGTAAGTACTGGAGTGAAGTCCCAAGTGAGTTATTAGAACTTGCTTTACTCATGTAGTACAAAATTAGCCATCAAGAGCTGATAGATTTCAAATATAGCTCACTGACACACTGATCATCCATAACTTTTCATAAAGACATTTTTTCAGTCTCACCTGTAATTACCGGATGCTGTCGAAGTCCTGAACAGGGCAGCTGGTCACAGACCAGGCCACCTTCTTGCTCATGATGCTGCTTGCAGCATTTTGTGCAGCTGAGATACCGAATTGTAATTCCGCTCTGCCTGTGGTTCTGGGTGGTAAAACTGCATCTGGATGCATAGAATATTCCTCTCTCTCTCACCTCCTGGTAATATCTTACTGGTCAAAATACATTCTTCTGTTTTGTATTGTGGTGGTATATTTCTGCATTTTGTGGGGAATGTTTTAAAAAGCAATTTGCAACAGTTTATATAAGGAACTGTCATACTAATGTTCTGTGTGGCTCTTATAAATAAAACCCCACTGTAATGGAGCCTTTAGGCGTACTTGTTAACAAAGAAGTTGAGAAATAAATCACTGCTTTCAGCTGCCCATTCTCTCAGATTTGTAAGTTAAGGCTAATAAAATTAATGGTGTCTGCTCTTTTTTTTTTTTAGCGGTTGTTTTTTGGCATTAGGACAAATTCATGTATATGTATTAGATAGTTGTTTAACAGCTTTTTTTGGAATACTGGGGTTGTCTATTGTCAGTTGTCTTTCTGGTGAGAAAAGCTTCACACCTACTAAGGTGTGTTTGGAAAAAGACTATTTTTCTGGCTTCTTTGGCTAGTTTCTTTGTCTGGGTTGTTTTTGGGGTAAGGGAGAGCCAAAGACTCAGCTATTAAGAAATTTTGTATTTCTAGTGTTGGTAAACAGATGCTATTAATCCAGTACGTCAGTGTCTTAATACCTGAGATTCTCAGTTAAGGAATTGGTAGCCCTAATTAAGGAACAGGTTAGTCGTGCGTCCGTCTGTCTGTTTCTGTTCCCCCCCCAAATAATCCAAATTCCTTGGAGAAATTAAAACAATATAAAAACTCTTTGGCAGGTAGTAGGGTACATTCCAGGTTCTGCCTATGGAAATGACTAAATGGTGGTGTGATTTGGTATCCAGCACCGGCTGCCTTACCGTGAGCAAAGGAAGAGGAGATTTGGGTGACCATCCCAAGTCAGTGACCCGTTTAAACAACACTGTGCTGATAAATTCTCCCATACGGAGTCATACGGACAAGTCACAGCAGTCACAGTCTAATTCAGAAAGGCAAATCCGAGGGAGAACGTTTTGTCACCCGGAAGGTTTTAATTTATGCTTTCGTGCCTCTCATCTAGAGAAGAAAGATGGACACTCAGAGTGTGATAATATTAGAGTAGTGGAAGTGTTGCCTAATAGATCACAGATGTTTGTGAAGTGGCGAGCCATCATCTCCACCGATACAACAGTACGGGGGGACAGTCTGTCATGAGATGTGACATGTCATAAAGGAACATTGATTTGTTGCTCCCCTACAGTAAATCACACAGTAAACATCTCCATTCGAATCCATTAAAATCCATTAATACAGGACATATATTTTAAAACTGCTTTGACATTTCTGATTGAAGGCTTTAGCGTATTGATTTCCGACGTGAGCAGGTCTGGGTTTGTCGATTGCAAAGTAGCACCATACGTTGAATATCGTGGGTTTATAGTGAGGTGGGAATCTGGCCAAGGTCACTGCTGGAAGAGGTGAAGAAATGTGCAGCGCAGGCTCGGTTTTAGGGAAAAGTGCCTCTGAATCATGCAAATGACTTGATGAGCTGGGACCTGCTGCCATATGACCTAGCTCTGAAGGACAGCTATTTACGGTACATGGGTCAACTCGTTAGCTTTAATGAGTGTGCAGTACGTGGGAGGAAGGCGGTTTTCTGTGTTTTGTTTTTAAAGCTGTGTAGAATGAAGAAGTCAGAGGGATTTCGCTTTGTTTTAAAGAAGCAGTAGTCTCTTTCTGCCATCTGTTTTGAAAGAGAGCAACTTATAGACACATGTCATTCAGTGGAGCGTGCTGCCAGCAGCGACAATTTCTGCTGATGGGGGAACTTCGGGGAGAAGATTCATAACAAAAGTCTTTATTGTAAAGAAACATGCTGTTCTGCTTGGGATCCAGATTCCAATGCTTTTAAAGACTACGACTAAACCATCATTTGTGCCCGAGATAAATGACATCTGAGTACAGAGACTGCTTGGACTATGTTACCCTGTCAGGACGTTTCTGTACGATACAATAGTGCAATACTGGAAGGTCAGTCTGGTTTTACAGCCTGCAAGTGCTTCGAGACCTGCGAGATGTGATAAACTAAGCGAATCAGGCTGATATGCTCTCTTGCCTACTCGGCTATTATTATTATTAGGATTTCTATGTTGTTTTTCTTCCTTTTCAGGTGAAGCTGTGATCCGAGTATGAAAGAAAAAATTTTCTTTGTTATACAGCTGTTAATATTTGTTTAATATATACTAATCCATTCACCTTGCTCTGCTTCTGAAGCTGCTGTGCAGCTTTGCTCCGATAATCAGCTGTAGTTTCTTGCTCCTGAGAGGCTGAATTTGTGGGTGATGGTGGGTGATGTCTTTTCTGTAGTGTATCTAAAGCACAGGAATGGTGTAGCATAACTGTGAATACCATGTGGTCCTTAAAAAGGCACAGTAATTGCATGTTACATATTCATGATTGCAGGTAAGTGTGATCTGGAAAGCAGGTTTGAAGAAGTTTGGCATTTGGGTTGCAGCTTCAAAAAGAAGAAAACCTGAAAGTTAATTGGAGAAAATGACAGTTCCCAGTTTGCCGCTGTGCCTTCAAACAGCATTCCAGCTAAATACTCATTTTTGATTGCACATGGGCATGTCCACAGCTTCTCTTGTTACTTTATTTTAACGTAGACTCCACAGTCATTATGAATGATGATTATTCATTTTTTCAGCCACAAAAACTTTGGCAAAACAATGAGTGGAGGATAGATGACTTCATCCCAAAGAGTTTTGATGCGAGTGTGGCTAAAATCAGCTGAAAAATCACAACGGTCAAAGTGGATGACCAGTGCTGCAGCAGAACAACCCAAATCACGTTTTTCTGTAATGTCTTGCAGTTCAGATTGAGCCCGTTTGTTCTAGCTGACTGGCTTTTTCTTTGGAAGTGTGAAGCTCAGCATTTTCAGAGCAGTGTGAAATAAGGAATGTAGAAAAAGGACTCAGAGCAGTGAGGTGGCTAATTGAAAAATGCTATTGGAGCCGTGCTTTCTAACAAAGAAACTGGCAGGTTTTTATGAGTAAGTCACTTCAGAGTTGAGTTTTGATCTTGAACTTTGAATGAGTCACATTTATTTTTTAATAGCAGCGTTTTGATAAAAAGGAAAAAACCTCCTGTTGGTTACCATAATGTCTAAGTGTCCGTGACTGTCTTTCTAAAAGCAAATACAGAGAAAGGGAGAATAGACTGACTGGTCCAGCAGTATCCAAGGGTGTTATTCCAGTGGATCTCTGTCTTCCAAGTGAGATGTCTCAAACTCAGCAGCCATGTGAATGCTGAGGATCTTTAGTCTTATCTTCATTTTGCTTGGATGGCTGAAATATGTTTCCATGGCCTCTGTATGGTCTCTCCCCAGGTCTTATTGATGGTGCCAATGCAGGTCGTTGATGATTTGTTGAATCCAAGAGAGACAACCGCAGCCACAAAACGTAATGATGCTTTAAAGCAAAACAATTCTATAACTGCAGCTTAGAGGAGAGATGTTATCGTCTCCTTCAATAGCTTATCTTCCCTTGTGAGCTATCTTGTGTGGTTTGTATTGCCTTGCAAAACTCTTCTTTTTTTTTTTTTTCCTGAAAGACCTTTGTCCATTCTATAAAAGCATTTTACATTTGACCTCAGCTGATAGCCCTTGCTTCTGAGAGAACTCCACTGAGCTGAAGGGAGGGAGACCAGCAGGATGGAAGTAAAAGCCTGCTTCTTCTGTTCTCTGTCACATATTATGCAGAGTGAAATATAACACATCTGACTGTTTGATTTGCTAATTTCAGTCTTGGAGCACAGCTGGTAGGCAGGTGGACTGTTAAGAGGCAAGACAAAGATCTAAGATCTTCTGAACTTCCAAGAAAAGAAAAAAAAAAGATGGTTTATGCTGCTTGAGCACCAAAGGCTGTTGGAGGGAAGGGGAGACATTTGGAATTCAACTTTCTTGCTTTTGGATCTCTCTAATATAGTGCATTGATGTGCATGCTTCTTGCATAAACAGAAGATGATTTTTGTGTGTGTAATTCTTCCCAAACATATGAATCAAAAGTCTCTGAAGCAACATCTGGAGAAGTCCCAAGACAGAAAACTGTGATTTCTCTGAGCGCAAAGATGTGCTCATTCACGAGATTCTGGTATTCAGATACAAAAAAGCGCAGTTCTCCCGTTTTCATTTAATGTGATTTGTAGCTAGTCCAGTATTTAGCTTTCACTTTTGCCTTTTCTGCCAAGAACATTACGCAGCACCACAGTCATTTATTGGTGATTACAGATAGACCTTTTGGGGAGATTTTTATCCTGGTCGTGTCTGCTGTCATCGTTCAGCCAGAGTAGATGTTCTCAGTGCTTCCAGCAGTCGGTTTTTCAGTCTTGGCTGCACAAACATATGTATGGCACGTGAGTTAAAGAACATACAGACTTCAACTGGTGCAGTTGCAATCCTGATGAAGATCTTCAGGCCCTCTGCATCGGCAGGTTCAACATAACGGTCAGAGGCAAGGATTGAAAGGGGGAAGCAGGGAAGAGCGAGGAGTTCTACTTTATCTCCTCGGCATGTGAACAGAGTCAAATTTTAAGAATGTGATCAACACTGAACTGTAACTTGGAAGCAAAAGTAGTGTGAACTGGAAAGGGCTGTGAGAGCAGCTTCTCGAGGACCACCAGTGTTCACATTTCCTTGTTAGGTGACTTTTGCGCTGGGTTCAAGATAAAGGTAAAGGTAAAAGTTCTTTTGGTTTTTGCCCTGCATTTAAAAGAGAATTCCTGTCCTGCCCTGCACAGCCTGTTTATTACATGGGGGTTACATGGGCATTTCTGACTCGATTTCCTTGGGTGACCTCTTTCCGGTCAGAGCAGGTTGCTTGGGAAGAGGCTTGGCTGGGAGTGTGTCTGCACTGAGATACTTCACACTGAAAACTTTATCCTACTGAACAGTGCCTTCTGAACATCATAAAACGTACACGATTTCAGTGTGAGTGGGGAAATACTGATATTGCCATTTGGCAGAGTGTGGAAATGCGGCCACCAGAGTTAGATCTCAGAGGGAAGGTGTGAATGAAAAAATAGCATGATTTTTTCTCCTTTTCTTTGCAGACTAGAGATAAGCTAATGCTTGCGTGTGCATATGCAGTGCCCAAGGTCTGCAGCCTGTCAGGCGTGGAGTGCCAGATTGTCTTTCTTTCTACCAGAACATTTATGCTTTAATTTGGGAAACGTGGTAGGAACCGATAGCATCTTGTTTCTGAGAGAGACTTTGTGATGATCTTACTGCTGGTATCACGTCTCCTTGTGAGGCAATAACTCCTGGCCCCTGCTGCGGTGACAAACTGGGCAGCAACACAGCGCTGGGAGTTGCTCCCGGGGCAGGAGCTGTGCAAGTCATCCCTGGCACCCGAGCTGGGAGTCGCCAGCCCTTTCGTTAGACAATTAAACTACACCATAAACTCTTGGGTTCAGTGAGGGGAGGGGCAGGAGCAGGAGGGTCTCCTGCTCATTGCTTTTTTCCTTGTTTGATTTAACATTTCTTATGTCACCCTGGAACTCTTTGGTCATGTTCCAGAGTCCTTGTGTGAACTAGTGCCATTTAGATGCCTTTTAATGAGCTTGAAAGAGATTGAGGAACGGGTGGCTTTAATTTTAAAGGGTATTTGCATGATTTGCATGCCATTCCCTCACAGCTCTGTGATAGTTTCCGAAATCTGTTTAATCTTGTCAGTCATATCTATTTGCTGTTTGAGGAGTAGCATCAGAGGTATGTATGGCTTTCAAAATGTCCAATAACTACCGGGCAGGTTATTGAGTATTTTTAATTTAATGCATTTTGAATATATTGGCCAGGGAATCTCTTAAGGAGGAGTGCAGGCAGAGCCATTTCGTCAGAAATCCGGAACTGATGACCTGCTGCGTTTTGGTTCTGGAAGAGCTCTACAGGCTTTCAATTCATTGCAGCGTAATACTGTTCTTCAAACAAATCACACACCAACTCGTGTGCCTGCTCTGCAGTCAGTTAACTCCTTTCTAGCAGTTGAGAGAGCGCTGCAGCAGCAAATCTGGGTCACACACCTTACAAAGGACAAACGACTACAGATGACAAGTGCTTGTGTGCTCTCTCTTGTTGAAGAAGAGACTAAAATTAGCTTCCAACTCTTATTCGAATTAAAAATTACCCCAGGGGAAAAGAACTAATTCTCAAAAAGACAACTGTTGCGTCTTAAACCCACACAGTCTCAGCCACTTATTACTCCAACTAAAGAACAGAAAGGCAACAATAAAAAGGCAGTAACCAAACTTTCTGGGAGAAAGGGGATTTCGTTTTCCCTAGTATATCACAGAAGGGAAATACTAATGAGGTTATTGGGGACCCCAGGGGAGTGTTCATGTGCTACCCTCCATACAGGGCTGCAGCTTTGCTCTGCTGTCTCCAAAATACCAGTTTTCAGCTGTGGAGTACTGCCATATACACGTTTTGTCAAAATAAACCTTAACTAAATGGGTTTTACAAGAGCAGTGAATGAAGTGGCAGCTAGCACAACTTTGTGCAGCATCAGCGTTTTCCACAATCATTTATAAAAAGTGATTATAGCGGACCAGAGAGTACGAACATTGCTAAGTTGCTGCCTGACGCCAAATGCTGTCAAGAGCACACAAATTTGTTAATGTAGTTTTTAGATTAAGGAAATAAATCATATGGCCAGCTTAAGGAATACCCTCTGTTTAAGACGTAATCTCTCATTTTGCGGCACTGTGCTTATAAATCCTTTGCAGCTTTGGAGATCACCTTCTCCAGCAGAGCAGATGCAGTGATTTTTTTATATCTCTGACTGTTAAGGCTTTCTTTCTAATATTAAATAAAATGTTTCCTAAGAAACAAGTACTATATGGAGGTGAAGGCGGATCCCATTCTATAGCAATAAAGCCTTATGTATAGTAGAAGAACAAAATGCAACTAAAAAAACTATTGTTACAAGTAACTGTGCACAAAGATGAATTGCTCTATCCGAGAAAGCATTAAACAGCTCTGCCTGCACACTTCCTTAAGAGAATCCTTGCCCAACATATCCAAAATGATGTAAATTAAAAATGCTCAATATCCTGTCCGGTATTTATTGGACATTTTGGAAGCCATGCATCTCTCTGAGGCTCCTCCTCAAACAGAAAGAGTGTTCGTTGCCAGAGTGAACTCTACCATGAGGTGGTGAAAAAGACCCAGAGGAGAAGATGGCACAGCTGGAAGTTTTGCCACCTCCATTTCCTCCCCGGTGGGTGAGACTCAGTGATCTGCGTGCCTCGCATAACTGCCTCTCTGAATGGTAACCGAGACCTGCAAAGAGTGATCTCCAGTTCCAGAATCTCCTTTTCCACAGGGTCCTCTCCATTCTGGAGACAGATGGCTCCTTTTCAGCACTCTCTGCTTGGATTTTGCATGTGCTGTCTGGTTTGTCTCAGACTTCTGTAATTACTGTCCTTGGTGGAGCTGCTTTAGCCACTCTTCTGGTGTAGACAGGTCACTGAAACTTGAATTACCCAGTCATATAGTCTTTCTCCAAATAATATCCCATAATTATGGCCTGTGGGCATCTATATCCTCACAGTGATAGAAATGTTAATGGGAAAAACGTGGTTGGTAAACAGAAAAAGAGATGTGTGAATTCCTTGGAGCCTGGTGTTCTCAGACAAAATCTGCATTGTTCTGGGGGACAGATTGAGGTCTGATGTAAAGGACAGAAGGATGCTACCTGTGTTTTTGTTTGTGCTTTAAAAAAAGCAGAAGTTGATGGGGTTTTTTTGGCTTATTTTAAATTTTAAAAATGCTTTTGTTTACCCTGTTTACCTTCCAACATTGAATGCCAGGGATCTGTAGAAAAACCTAGACTAATTTAGAGGCAAAGCTCATGTTCAGCGTGAAGGTCCCCTTTTTAGGTGTCTCTGGCAAAAGGCTTTACGTTCAACTTGACAGCATTTCTGAATGTGGGTAGTGTAACACAGATAGGGTTTGAACACTGCAAGTGAAGAGTGTGAAAAATTCAGAGGATGTTCTAGGCACCACTAGACAGAACTATATTGATTTAGGAGGAAATCCCAAGGAGGAAATAGTTCTTGTCAACTGATTACTTGAAGTTATGGTTATGCTACTCTTGCAGATGTCTATAAATTAAACTGCCAACAGTTGGCATCTGCCACTGTCACAGTGCTGTAGGTCATCCTCCCCATAGAATTTAGTCTGATGGCAGAGTGACTTACCTGCCACACAAATAGTGAGGGAGCATTTGGGAGTCAGGAGGAAGGCAGGCTGTACTTGGGAGATGTGTACATAGCCCCAGCGTGGAGAGGAGATCGGGGACATAGCATGGGACAGAGGGAAGCAGCGCCCAGCCCCCTGGCAAGCAGATACGAGGGACTGCGGTACGGGAGTAAAAGAGTCCCAGGCAAAAAGGGGTGCCCATGAATGATACTGTGACCTCAATTAACACGTGCTAAATGTTTTCCCATGCTGGTGGTTCTTTCCACACTGAAATTCTGGGCTTCCTTGAATTCTGTCTACAAGTCACTATCTTTCCTCCCTCGATTCATGTGGCGGTGTTATCTACTAAAACGGGGAGGAGGTCGTGTTGATTTTAGGGAGATTTTCCTACCTCATAACTTGCCAGCAGTGCAGCATCTGAGAAGTTTAAAATGGAATTAGCTGACATTTTCCTACTCTCCCAGGAATTCAGGAGTCTTTGAAGAATAGCCCATCTATGTGGGCTGAAGGTAGTGAGATTGCGGGGTAGTTGATTCTGTCTGGAAATCTCTATGCTGATCCCTAAAACCAGGAGGGAAAGTTTGACATTGCTTACAGTCGGTGAGGATAAGGTTTTTTTCCTGTCTTTCTTTTACTGTATAATTTCAGCTCAGAGTAACTGAAGATGGATTGAAGTATAGTACCTAATTAGGAAGATATGAAAAGATTTATTTTTCTTTACTTTACAGAAAAGGCCACAGATGGCTCTCTGCAGAGTGAAGACTGGACACTTAACATGGAGATCTGTGACATTATCAACGAGACAGAAGAAGGGTATGTGCTATTTCAGCAAACTTCAAAAGATTCACGAGCACAATCTTCATCCAGTCGTACTCAGCATGTGAGGAGGTGCAGGGAGTCTGGGGGCAGATGCTCATAATTTGAATGTAATTTGCATATGAGTTGCTTTGTTTTCCTGCTCCTTAGACATTTCAGAAAACCACTGTATGATGCAGCAGTTTCCATGGTTGGTCTGTGCTTGGGAGGGCTGGCATGAAAAATGCGTTGTTGGAGAGGGTGCCGAGCTGTACTTCTGGGTTTCTTGTTTTCAGCAGGCGTATCTCTTTGCAGTGCTGTAAAGCTATTAATTTCAGCTATTTGAATAGAGAGCTTCTCTGATACATCTCCTTCAGCATCAGAAAAGCTGTGCTGCTTGCAGTTTGCAGGAAAACTGATCTTACGCCCTGGGCCTTTTTCTGAGTGGCTGTCAATCTTTCCTGCTTGATCAATGTCCTGTCTTTTTGGAGGCCCCGGGCATTCCTCTGGTCTTGACTTCTGTGATATCTTGTCTCCTCACATAATTCTACATGACCCTAGTTTGCTTGTCATCAAGTAATCTGAAGTTAACACGTTTGTGTCCAGCTGGAAATGGTAAAGGATTCCTTTTCCCACAGTATATGTATGGCACGTGAAAAGTGTCTGAGCTGTCTTTTAAAAATGGTGTATTTCTCCTTCAGCCCAAAGGATGCCATTCGAGCGCTGAAGAAGAGGTTGAATGGAAACAAAAATTACAGAGAGGTCATGCTGGCGCTGACGGTGAGTGGGGGCAGGCTGGAATGCCTCGAAAGGGCAGAACCCTTTGGTCATTTTCCTTTTCCTGGCACTCTCTTGAATGAACACACTATTTGCTTTAACAGCCACAGCTCTGCCCTTTTCTTCTTTCCAGTTGCTTCCTCACTTCCTTGGGGAGAGCTGCTGGAAGCTTTGCATAGCGTTTTTCTGACTCAATTGATTTCTGCTTTTTTTCTGGGCTCTTATTCATCCCAAGTACTGACGGAGGAAAGTAAAGTAGCCCAAATGGGTCTGTGTACACTTTGGGGCTTTCCCTTTTACTCATCTCCCTGTGTCCTGCTGTTTCTCCACTCCAAGACAACAGCTGTGGGCATATCTGCAAGTGAGGATGATGAACTTGCCATATTTTCAGCTTCATAAGTAGCTGATGCACAATTTCCCATGTGAATGAATCTCCATAGGAAACTCGAATTAATTTATGCTGATCTAATTTCACTCAATAAAGTGTAAATTATAGTCTGTGCACTTAGGCAGCACTGCTAAGGTGTGAAATAATTTGCCAGTGACCTTTCCTGCTGATGACTTCAGCTGGGGGTTTCCTGGGTAATGCAGCACCCCTGAACGCGTGATGCTGGGCAGGCTCAGCGCCGTGGCCATCTGAGGAATGAGCAGCAGTGACTAGATCGAGTTGTAGAGCTATGGGTAGGTGATCTGTACGATCCTTTCACACAGCTCTTGTTGCATCTCTGCGGCGAGGCATGACTGTACTTTCTGTCTTCTTGCCATTTCCTATCCTGGATTGTCACTTTGACAGATTACTAAAGACCAAACCATGAGATTATCCATTGTGCAGGGAAGAGCAAAATTCATCAGGAGTGAGTCTGTGTCATCAGGGCTGATGAAGGTAGCTGAAGAAGGAGAGTAATTACCGACTCCTCAGATAGAAAGTCGCAGTGGTTATTAGGCATGGCTGTAAGGAGAAGTGACGCATTGGATTTATCTCCATGCTAATCATGTTCTTCAGAGAAAAATCAACAGCTGTTCTTCCATGGCAGTTGAATGGCAAGTGGAAGGTGCCTCCAGCTAGGTTGCAGGGGAAAAATGTGTCAAAGTATAACCTGTCAGAGCATTCACAAGGGAGTGTTTTGAATGAGTGAAGATCATTCACCTGAATTCCCAACTCTAAAACATGGCTTATAGCTCAGAGCAAGTGGGTCCAGCTGTGTTCCAGGTACATAGGAAATGGTGGAGTGCCACAGCACGATAATATCTCACTGTGACAGGGTGTCCTCTGTCTTACCTGCTCTTGATGTGATGCTGTGTACTTAGCTCTTCAGCTGCACAGGTTGGAAAGTTCTGCTTTGAAGACAAAGAAAGTTTATATTTTTTACCTTGAAAACAGGCACAGATGAAAAAAGCACCCACTGTGTTAATTGTGGGTGAGGTACATCTAAATGTGTGTGTAGAAAAGTAAGCTTTTTTTAAAATTGGGGAAGAAAAGACGAATTAAAAGTGTAATTTCTCCTCTGTCTGCTCTCCTTCCCATCAAAAGTTTTAAAATTAAAACAAAACAAAATCTGAAACCAACCAGAGGTGCTGTGTGTGTGATCAAGCTTTGCTCCAACAACGAATGTTTTTTTGTGTGTGTGTAGGTGTTGGAGACCTGTGTGAAGAACTGTGGCCATCGCTTTCATGTCTTAGTGGCAAACCGTGACTTCATAGATGGTGTTCTGGTGAAAATCATCTCGCCCAAGAATAACCCCCCCACTATTGTACAGGATAAAGTACTAGCGCTGATTCAGGTACACAGCTTGTCTCTGCTTCCATATGTTGCTGCCTGAAATAAGGACTGTCTGCTTCAGTGCTACGCATCGCTAAACATGCTGTCATCATTAAAAATGTGGCAAGTTTTTTATATGTAAAAACAAACAATATATCCAGATTGGCAGGGAAGAGCAGGCGTGCACATGCATAGATATTTTATCCAGGGAGAAATGCCTGGATTCTAGTTAGAGAGGCACCGCTCTGCTCTAAAACAAGTGGATGGCTCGGCAATTTAACAGTCAAATCTAGAAGCTGGAGACCTGCTTCTGCGATGGGCTTGTCATCTGAGGCCAGGAAATTTTAGAGGATCACACTTTCACTGTCAGTTACAGAAAGAACACATACCTTTCTGTGTCTGTTTCCCTGATCGCAAAATGGAGCTGTTTCCCTCTATTAGAAAGCATTCTGAATTCCTTTTAAAGATGGTTATAGAAACTAAATGACCATATAGGAGTTGAAATGGGTTTGGTGTCTTTTCTCTGGTTATTGTGCAGTAAAAGTGCACTGTCAAATCCTCGCCTGCAGTGGGGAAGTTCAGATGTAGGCTTGTCTGCCACTTCTCCTTCTGTGCAGCATAACAATAAACAGCCATGTTAATTCCACAAACCATTAGCAACACATGAGGAAGCACTGGTGCCTGCCTGGAGGAAATCTGACAATTATAGGAAGCTTTATCACTAAGCTCCTACAGGCTATTGCATACACCAGAGACTAAAAGACACTGTGTATTTAAAATGATATAAACCTGCTGCAGTGTTTCTTGTGGGAAGGTACTTAGAAATGCACAGCATAGTTTTCCAGAGATAATTCTGGATTTTGTGGCAATGCACGCAGTTGAATTTCTGCTGGTTTATTTGTTATGTGGGTACACAGATAGGAGGGCATCGTTAGAGCATAACAATGTAAATAAGTGATTTCTGAACAGAAAATACGCTGGGTGGGGGAATTAGGTGGGCACTGCATTGGCGTCTGTGGGGTCCCTTTTATTTCTGGTCTCTGATTTCAAGGCTTAAAAAAAAAAAAGGCACAAAATTAATGAAATTATTATAAAGCAATTATTGTGCATCTGAGTGAGCCCTTCGGTGGCTGCCTGCTTTGGTGGGAGAGAAGATGCATGCTGTGACCAGCCGATGAGGTTAAATACTGTCCCATAAGGAGAAACTGTATGTTTCCATACTGTTTGCTCTGCTACAGTGTTTTACGCTGGGTCCTGGGTTTAAGTGGATTCCCAGTCATCAGTGCGACTAAGATGGAAGTAGTTGTAACATAACCAAAAAGCCGCAGTCATTGCCTCAGTGTATTAAACAGAGCTTTATCTGAGCAGACTTGGTGCAGAAGAGCTAAAAGCCTCACTCTCGGTACTAAATGCCTTTTGGTATAAAAAGCCTGAGAATTCTGAAAGTTGCCTGTGGGTGGGTTCTGTTAGTGTCTCTTTAGCTGGAGGTGGTAGGGGACTTTGTTTTCCAGATTGCATGACAAGTTTGGAAAAGTGATTGCAGTCACTCATTTTGGCTGCCCTGTGGACACACACACCCAAAATATCCCCTACGTCATGGCCACTTTGCTCAGCTTCAACTTTCCTCTTCAGAGCTTCCCGCAGTTGGAGCTAACTCTGTTCTAGGGTGCTGATCTCTTCTCAGCTCTGTTCCACTAACGTTACATTTATCCCCTTCTGTAGGCTTTTTACAATTTGATAGCAGGGAATTAATAAGAACAGAAATGAGAGGATTAATAGCACTTGCAAGCATGGAAAAAAGCTGTGCAAAGAGCATACATCTCCAACCATACAGCTCTTCTACTCCTGGACCTTTTCACAGCAAGGGTAGATGAAGCTGTGATGTCCAATTTCTTACTTAGAGCCTTGACTGTTTTGAGATATTGGCCATCTTGTGTCTCACTCTCTCAACCTATTTCCCAGTGTCCATGAATTAGCATGTATTGCATATCACTTATCCTTCCTTCTTCACCTTGCTAGAAGGCCTTGGAAGTGTTCCTTATTGCTGTCCCTCTGGTAATAGCAGACACATCACCTCGGAGTTCATGACCAGTAGCTGAGCACTGTCACCAAAGATGAAGCATGTGGAAACTTCTAGTGGCACAGCAAATTCTTTGGAGGGTAGATGTGTTAAAAAGTGTCCAACTCTGGAAAAATTGTCTTGTGATGGTCACTGTTTTAGGGGCCAGATTTGTAATGGTATTTAATAAACCTGTTTGGGCACACTGAGGTGCCAACTGGGATTTATACAGCAGCATCCTTAAGTATCTACCTTTGTCAGTCTGGTCCACAGTCTTAGAAGATCTGAATTCAATCTCACCTCTGTCATACACTTGGTTGGACAATGGGCAAGTCTCCTAAGCTCTGGATGTAGCTCCTTATCCGTAAAGCAGAGCTAATATCACTTTTGCCTGGTTGAACTGTAAGCTGTCTAGGACAGGGATTGTCTTACGATGTGTGTAGACAGCACTTAGGACAATAGCGCCCAGTCCTGCTTGTGACCTCTGAGACACACACTAATGTAGATAATGCTGCCAGCTCGGGCAGAAGAATACAAATGAAGGTGTCTCCTTTCTGCAGGGAAGAGAGTCGCAGAAGAAACAATATATTAAAAAGGGTAGAGTGCACATGAAGTGAATTCGCTGTCATTAGTGCCTACAACAAAATTTATAGGAAGCCAGTGAAAGAAAGGATGCGTTAGTAGCTCTTCCTGGGCAAACAGCCTCATTAAAAGTTGGGGGCAGCAACGCAACATACTTTCACCTCTAAGTTTCGAGTAATTATTAAAGAGAGCATCCCTTGCCTAACATTTTTCACTCTCAAATAGGGTTGAAGTGGGGAACACCATTATGTAGAAGCATCATTCAGATGACTTTTTATGTAAATTGAAAATGCAGAGAAAGTGGAAGGGTAGAATTACTTGTACACTCAATATCTCCATTAGAATTAGGGATGGTTTGGAAGGTCAGTTCCAAGGAAACAAAACAGCTCTTTGCAGTCAGAGCTGTTTTCTCTGGCTCAGACAGGGCTGTTTGGACTTGCACTTCATCAGAACAGTTGATGCAGTTAATTTACTCTTAACAAAGCTAAGAAGCAAACGCAGAATTTTTAGCCTGCAGCTGATAATGGATTGTCTCCTGGGCACGTAGGGTAGGAAATGCTCTTTCTTGGAATTGAGCAGGAGTGTAAGTTAAATATTAATATTATTTCTTATCTTGTTTTGCTATCCTTGATTTCTCTCCTCTCAGATATAAGAAGTGGGTAAAATCAGCTTTTAAAGTAAAAATAGTCAAAGAACTAGTGTAAAAGTGATGACTAAATGAATTAAGTTCAGAGCCCACACACACGTCTCGCAGTAGTTCTGGATCCAGCTCACTGATACTTCGCCTCACACATGTGGGGGTTTGGGGAACGCTTCATTTTTAATTGAGTCATAATATTTCAATTTTTCCTTCCCCTAAATTTTTAATACTTGGATAATTTCCAGCAAAAGTGAAAGGGCTAGAGGCTTTCAAGGTATTATGCTCCTGGCAGCGTCATGAGTAGAGGAGGCTGGCTAGCGAAGAGAAACACTTAGTGCTCCCAATGAAGGAGAAGCTCAAATGTGAACTGAAGTCTTTTTAGACCCAAGAGAATTCATGCGGGAGAGATATTATGAGTGTTCTGGCTGTGGGAAATTCTCCCTTTAAACTTGTTCTTTCTGACACACCGGGGTGTCTAAGTGTTGGAAACGCTCTGTAAGAAGAACCCAGGCTTCATTAGTTCTGCTGCTCATGGGACTGCATCAGAAACTACCTTTTTTTATTTAAGTTTGGCCCAAATAAAATCCTGAAGAAGACTTGACAGCTGTGTTTTTTCTTTGGCAAGAAATGAGGATGTTTCACAAAGTAAATTGAGATTAGCTAAGATTATTGGGTGACTTCAGAATTTTGCTTAGATCTTAATCTTGCACACAGACTATTTTTGGTGGGTCGTTGGCCATAGGATATGCAAGAAAAGATCAGCATGCAATTAGTGCTAAGTAGAGGAGATTGGAAGAGGCTTTCATTTGCATTTACAGATGGTGATGATGTCAGGGGTTAGACATAGCTACTATGCACTGGGTTCCTGTTTATTTTATATTCGAATAAAACACGTACGTGACTGTCTTAATAATATTTGCAGGATCTTTTAGACCAGGTCTAATGATTACAGCTTCCCTTTGAAGCTGAACTACATGAAAGCTTTTATAGTCAGTATTTGAGGTCAGGGTGGAGCAGGAACTTGGTTTGGAAGATTTATGGATAATCCCTCATGTTTTCCAGGCTTGGGCTGATGCCTTTCGAAGTAGCCCTGATTTAACTGGAGTAGTGCATATTTATGAAGAACTCAAGAGGAAAGGCATAGAGTTTCCCATGGCAGATCTTGATGCTCTGTCTCCAATACACACACCACAGAGGGTAAGCTGCAGCATTGCAATTGTGGGGGTGTTTTCCCAAGACGTCCAAATAGTTGGTAACTACTCTTCTTTCCCCTCCTGTTTCTCTGAATTTGGCTCGTTTTCTCACTTCTGGAAGGACTTTTTTCATAATGAAAAAGGGCATGTAGGAGAAGCGTAATGCAGCTGCATTTGACATGCCGATAAGCTAATGGAGTCTCCTCCCTCGAGTCAAACATCAGTCTGAGAAAAGAGTTTGGAGGAGGTTTGCACACTTGTCTCGTAGCACAAAACCACCAGACAAATGCAGCTAATTTGTTCAGAGAGAGTCCAGCAGGATATATGCTGGCGATTTACTTCTTTTTCTCAAAAGTGTGGTTGTTTCTGTTGGTGATAACCCTGGACCAAGGCCTGCTTGTCTTTTAAAGGTGCACAGGGTCTGAATCTCTCACTGGTGCCGTGGTAATGTTGCAGTCTTTACACCTTTGAAAAGTTAGGTCTGTAAAGTTGACAGAACTGCTGCTAGGAAGTAACTTAATGATCACAGGTGTTCTGATTATTCTCTCTGAAAGCTTAAGTTAATGAATCTTTGAAGTGGTACATGCAGGTGATCAAGGACTGAAAAACTACAATTCTTGTATCAAGATTAATTAAATCCAGTATCTATGTATCACATCATTTTTTGTAAGCCTGCAACTTAATTCCAAGTTTTAAATAATTTATAATTATTTATCTTTGGCTCGTTTTTATTTTGCTTCTCATTTTTCTTGTAAAGGTAAGTTGACTTCAGTGCACGTGGGTTGGGTCAAAAGCTACAGGCATGCATTTTTTGTTGCAGCTGGCTGTTTATGGGCTGGCCTGCCAGTCTGTTCTCGGAACTACACTGACCTTTTCCACAAGGTGCAATTATGTTCTATGTTTGAACGTATTTGGCCTGAAGTTGCTGACAAAGCAAGTGCTGTCACAATTCAGCTTTTGAACTCTTCTCTTTCTGATGTGGCAGAGTGTTCCTGAAGTTGATCCTGCAGCAAATATGCACAATTCACAGTCTCAGCAAAGGATGAGCACCAGTTCTTATTCTTCATCTTCTCCAACGGCGTATTCCACTCCTCAGGCCCCAGCTCTGAATGTGACTGGTCCCATCACTGCTAATTCCGAACAGGTATTGGAATGATGATTCTTTTGAGTGAGACTCTTTCAGCAGATCAAAATAGAAATGAATTTGCAAAGGAACTTTAATTTTAACTCTTTTGACTTTAATTGCCTCCTAGATCTGGTTCTACTTAGTAGTCTTTCCTCCCATTATACAGTAAAATTTGGGCTTTAGATTTGTATGTATGGCCTCCTAATGGCAGTAGTTACGAAACTTCACAATCTGATATACCGGTCCACTCAGTGGTGGTGCGGTTTTTTTCAACTGCAGGATAGCAGTTATTCTCATTAGCTCCCTTCTTTAAAGGCGTAGAATGTCTTGCAGATGCAGGAAGCCTTTCTGACAAGGAATTAAGCCTGCATCCCTAAACCCCTTCCAAATGCCTAATATAGGACCTTACTTTCCCTCTGCAAAAATAATTGATTTGGAGCCAAAGACCCTGCTCAAAAGTTGTACATCCTTCCCCACATTTGAGTGAGGCACGCGAGGTGTACTGCAGCTGAGGTCTGTTTTTAGCTGCTGTTTTCAATTGCTTCCCTTCCATACAAGCGTAGCACATCTGGGTTTGTGATGATAGCGAGTGGTTCTACAAAATTCTTTTCTTTTTCTGTTGCTTTTCTAAAATTCTCTCCTGGGTAAACTTTTTATCTTTACTTTTTTTTTTTCCCTGCTAGAATGTCTGGAGCCTCAGATATCAAGTCAGACAGAAGCAGAGGTATCACAAAGTCAGTTCTTGAAAACAATCTGCTTAAATCAAAAGATTATGCAGTATTTTGCTATATTTTACCCCAATTTAGATTGCCCGGCTGCGCAGTGAACTGGATATTGTTCGTGGGAATACAAAAGTGATGTCTGAAATGCTGACAGAAATGGTACCTGGACAAGAGGATTCCTCAGACCTTGAGTTACTCCAGGTAACAATTTCCTAGCACATATGATTCTGATCCTTGCTGTGCTTGAGTTTCTCTGGGGGATGGTTTTTGTTGTAGTTCACTTCACAGCCTCAGTTTTCGCTTGTTTTACAAAATCAGTGTGGACTGTGCTTGACCCCGGTTAGTCTCATCACTTGATGTTCTTCATTTGTTAAAGCTTCCAGTGACAAGGATTTCCTAACTTCCCTTGAAACTTGTTCCAGTGCTTTCTTGTCCGTGTAGCTAGAAATTTTTCCCAATGTTGAATGTAAGATCTACTTTACCGCAGAGCAACTTAAAATTGCAATAGGCTCTGTAAGCCCTGAGCATTTCTGCTTCTTTTATATCCTCCATCATCACTCGTACAGTGGCAAAACATTCCCGGTCACTATACAAGAAAAAAACACTCCATGTTTCCAGCTGAACTAAATATTGCCAAGGGGCTGTGGATTCTCTGCTACTTGAAATCTTATATATGAACTTACTGTCTTTCCAGAAGATGTGCTGTAGCTTCTCCTGAAGGTTAAGGCAGGCACTCGGGTGAAGTTTCATGCTGTCCTGAGGTGTAGACTGGGTAATCAGAAGGGGTTTCTTTGCTGGAAAGTCTCAAACCGGTGCAGGATTTATTATCTCAAAAGGGAAAACAGTTTTAGTTGAGCTGATGTCTCAGGCTTTGTACCCGTTTCCTCAGGCCAGTGGTAGCGATGTGCCCTTTTGCCCGAGGAAAGTAAAACAGCGCCACATGCAATACAGATGAGGAACACTGTGATCCAGCATTCCAGCTGCTGCCCTTAACATGGTATTTGCCTTTCCAGAGCTTCAGAATAGGCTTCTGTTTTGATCCTCCAGCAGGGAGGATGGGCTCTCACAACAGTACATTTGGAGGAAGGCAGGGAATTGCTCTCTGTGATACATCAGAGTTTGAAATCCATCCAAAAACTGGTTTCTCCCATGCAGCGGTATTGTGTGTTTGTCTCGGAGCCATCATGGCAGCTGATGAGAGGCTTTGCAATAAAGAGCCTTTCAGTTACTGCCCGTTTGGGTCGGACTGCTCAAAACAAAAGAAGATTCCAGGAAAGCACAGCAGACCAAAACAGCGTAAAACAGTTTGCTTACATTCAGAAACAACGACTAACATCTTGACAGTGTAACCTTACAGCGTATCTTTAAGGTGAAAGAACTTGATCATAAAATGGAGTGACAGCAACGATTCTTTATTCCAACGGGTTCCTTTCTTTGACCAGTGCATCCTAAATCTGAGTCACAGAACTGGGGAGAACCCGGTTTTGATCACAAAGGATGGTTGGTCTTTTGAAAGCTGTGAGCCGGGTGCTGCATGCAAGGACTCCTTGCTTTGAGGTTTATATAGCCCTCCTCCTTAAATAATTCCTGACATTTTCTCCAACAATCGAATGTAAACAGCTTGCTGGAGAGCCAGCTCTGAGCAGAATAGATAGGTACTGTCAGCCCTCTCGGAAAGGCAGCAAACAAACCTCTGAAATGTCACAATCTGCTTCTAAAGTGATGGGATCAAAACTGACATTGGAGAACACATTCCTCAAGCTGTTAAGGCAGCTGGATTGCACTAGGTGAAATTTATCCAGAGCTTAGGATGTCAGACCATGCAAGGAAAACAAACACATCTCTGCTTTCATCCCGAAGGTTGTGTACCAACAAGTCATCCTTGTTTAGTGCTGAATTTTTGCTGTGAAATGGAGCTGGGGGGGGTGGAAGATGACAGAGGGACATGCTTTAGTTGAAATGTCAGTGCTTATTGAAGTAAAACCGTGGGCCTAATCAGTGGCACCATGCAATATGTCACGTTTCTTCTTGTAGTTCCTCCTCAACGTACCAGTTTTGACCTTTGGTCTTGAGGCCTTTCAGGAGTAAGGAATTCTGCTAAGTAATTGGTGATGGAAGAGATGTCCTGGAAGCTTGAGAACTCCTGATTAGGCAAACTGAAACCCAGATTTCTTGGCATGAGACACTTCTAAAATAAAAAATACTCAATATTCTTTAAAATTTTCTTCTGGAACTCCCCACTGCCTTTTTGCAGTCTCTTGTCTCTAGACTTGCTCAGGTGAAGGGAATGTTTCTCTGTATAGTTCAGTACTGAAGTGTGCGTGGAGTGCTCGTCTTTTCATGCTCCTGCGCCTTGTTTTGTGTTCACCCTCCTGTTCCCGGTAGTTGGTAAGTTCTGTGTCCTGAACAGTTATCCTTAGCTGCTTGTGTTAGCCCTGATGAACTTTCCTCCTACTTGCTCTACCACGTGCATCCTTTAGATTTTAAGGATGATACTGCCAAAAAGACCAGATTGAATTTTCCTTGAAAGCTCTCTTCTGGAAAGTTGTTGTATTAACATGTTTTATTCTTAAAACAGATCACTAAAATAGAGATATTTATTTTCTGAAGTGCTCAGAGTTAAAGAAGAATCAGGATGTTGAATTGTAAATAGGCTCTCGAGTTTTTATGCCATCGTCTCTTGAAGGGCATGTTTGATTAGATGTGCTTTTGGGTGACATTTAATCATGCAAAGATAGACTTGTCTTAGTGTTTCTCAGTTGGGGGAGATGTTTGGCTGTGAACAGAGCTCAGCTAAATCTACTTATTGCTACCTGCTTATCAGACTGTGTGTGCACAATGCATTCCTCCTAGGAACTGAACCGAACCTGTAGAGCTATGCAGCAGAGAATTGTGGAGCTTATCTCACGAGTGTCCAATGAAGAAGTCACAGAGGAGCTGCTGCATGTGAATGATGATTTAAATAATGTCTTCCTCCGATACGAAAGGTGGGACACATTTTCCATCAACTATTTACATTCACTCTGGGTTTTCATTTAAGTGTAGGATAGGTCAGTGGACAAAAGTTGGCCATCTAGGCCAATGGTCCAACATAACGAAATACAGAGAAACAAACCACAGAAAGCATTTACAGAGTCTTTTTATGGGCTTTTATGGTAACATTCTGGGTTCAGTAGTTTCCTTTAATACTATAATTATTTTTTTTTGTCCTAGCCATTGAATTTTTGTGGGGCATAGCTGTAAAATGCAGGGCAACCTTGTGCAAAACTCTCTGAACTAGCGGAGACTTGAGTCTGCAAAGTCCCTGTGATGCGATGCTGTACAGATGTAGGGACTTGGGACTGAATATAGCACAGCCACAGTGGCTGGTTGTCCTTGCTCACTCAGGCTGTGCACAAATGCTTGTGCTGGTTCCTGGCTTAGGGAGGCTCCTGTGAGCTCTCTCTGTCTTCTGATCTCTGAGCTTTCTAGTTCCAGTACTGGTGCGAGGGGAGCTGCCTGAGCTGGGCGTCACCTTCATGCATTTAAGGCTTTTGTTTTTAAGTAACAATTAAAATCTTGGAAAAAAAAAAAAAAAAGCCTGTTTTGTGCAGAGCTGAGGTTTTGAAGAGATGGTCTGCGAGAGTCATCCCCAGGGGCGGGACTTGGGTCATAGGACTTTGGACACGTTAGACAAAGGCGCTGTCAGCCACATCTGCTGCAGTAGGCGACACGTGATACAGCAGTCTTGGGAAAGTTTAATCTTCCCCTTAATGACAGGCCTGGGGAGTGAGGCACTAAAGAGTACCCTTTGTTCCTTGCTCTTAGCACAGGACTTTGTTTCTCAAGCCTTTAAAAATAAATTGGGCTCTAGGTACGTGATTCTGTGCTGTCACAGAAAAAGCTGGGAAGAAGACTCAGTGGCCTCGATTTTGTCTTTGATTTAGTCATTCACAGGAGATTGGGGCAAACTTTGAAACAAATGCTGGCTTTTTATGTGAAATGGTATATGTGTTTCATGCCACGAGCATGATTCTGCAAGTGGCAGAGTGTAACTGTCACTAAGGCTTAGTCTGGTCACCCTTAATATTTTTTCTATTTTCCCCCATCTGTGACTTTGCTGACTGGGGCTAATCTATTTATTTAATGACTACCATTATACACTGAAAGGTGAACTGAGTGATGTTAGCAGGCTGTTTGTGGTAGAATAGCTGCACTGGTCTGAGGATTTCAATAAATTCCAGTTCCTCCTCTGCTGTTCTGAAAGCTCCACGTTCATCACGCTGATTTCTCGTTTGGGTACCGAGCTCTGTCAGTGACTCAAGCAGGAGCCTTCACTGTGAAGCTTTGGATGTAAACGAACGTGTGGTTCATAAGCCTTTTGGTGAGAAATATGAGGTGGGAGGTGTCTCAGGTTTCCAGCTAAGGGAGCTGGATTTCCAGTAATAGTAGACACCCACAGATTCCTAAAATTGAAATTTGGGCCTTAATTTGTTTTTACTGCCCTTTAAGTCTGCATTTTCCTCTGTTACATTTAGAAAACATCTTAGTTTGCCTGAGATTCCCTGTTGTATTTTGTCCATCTGGGAGCAAACCCACAGGATTATATGAATATAACAGGGTTTTTATTGAAAAGCGAGGTTACATGTGAAACTACTTTTAAATGTGGAAAAACTCTAACCTCAGAGAAATTGTGGTGCTTTTCCTGGTAAGGAAGGGGATCAGACTGGCCTTGGAGAGGCCTTGAGAGGAGGTAGTTCCCTCTGCTTTTTTGAGTTCATGAAAGCTGGGTTTAGGTTTGCGGCCCCAGATGCACAGCTGCTTGGGGAAGGAGTAGAAAAGAGACCAGACCTCGACTAACCAGACTTTGTCCCCTAAGAAGTATGAGGATTTTTATCCAACATCTTTACTTTTCATTCTTGGAAAGTCCCAATCTATTTGAACATAGGTCCTGATGATCTTTGAGCTGACCCAGAATGTTTTAAGAAATGAATTTGCTAATCATTGTTTCTCTTGCCATGTGCTGCCTGGGTAGGGCTGTGCTCACGTGTGTGGCTTCTAATTTACATGTATTGCAGCAAGAGGGAGCTGTTAAATGGGAGTAAGACTTGCTGTGGTGCTCAGCTTATTTACCTGGGAGCACCAATCTTGCTGCAGTTCCTCCTGCCCCTTGGCTAACAGAATAGTCTATCATGAAGCACGTAATGAAAAAAAGCCAAAACCACCAATCAAAGACAAATCCTACAGTGTTTTTCAGGCCTGTGTGTTGCAAGATCCGATTAGTTAACTTAATATCCACATTTGCCAAAAAATGCAACTTCTGCAACTATCCTCCCTTTGTCCTGGCTTGGAGTTAAAGCTTTCAGGGTTCCGTCTTGAACAAACAAAAAAACTAAGTTCAGTGGCAAGCATGTCATGGCTTTGTTATAAACTTGTATTTGTCATTGTTTATTGGTATTGGTTTTATGATAGTCCATGTTGGTTTTTTTGATTCCTTTCTAAACAGATTTGAACGATACAGATCGGGACGTTCAACACAAAATGCCAGCAATGGAGTAAGTACTTAATTGCTTTTATTGTATCAGCAGCTACACCATTCTAGCTGTACTGATATCACTGGTACCAGAGCTATCACCTGTCCAGCCCTGTAGTGGCTCATAGTGGGTACCAGGAAAAGAGCCTAAGAATGTGGCAAACCGCAAGTGACAACTTCTGGCTCAGGAAAACACTGCTACTAAAACATCACCGTGTTTATGATCCTTGATGGATTTTCTTCTCTTTGTTAACTTTTTTTGATTGCTTTTGAGTCTGTGTGGACTCTAGGCATTGTAACTTTAGTCACAACAAAGAAGTTTTGTTTCCGAAAACAGTTTATACCTAAAGTGGAAGATGGTAGCAAATTCAGTTTGACTTAGATCTGATGTTGGTCTGATTCTAGAAGAGATGGAGAACACAAACACATCAGCTAAATCTGAAGAGATGTAGATGACCTCCAGGAGAGTTTCCTGCTGTGCTGAGCACTCAAACTGAGGTTTTTTGGTGGCTGACCCTTTTTGTACTGCACTCATCACCATTGTATCCAAGAGACTGGTCCGTTTCGCAGTATGCAAGAGACATCTTTTTAGGAAGCACCCATTATTTTTTGCTGTTTAATATTGTACTGCAAGAGGAAATCTCTGGCATGTGTAACTTGCTGTGTTTCTTTTGTCCCAACAGGTACTGAACGAGGTGACAGAAGATAATTTAATAGATTTGGGTCCTGGCTCTCCAGCTGTAGTGAGCCCAATGGTTGGAAACTCAGCGCCCCCGTCTTCGCTTTCTTCACAGCTGGCAGGGCTCGGTGAGTACCTGATCTAATTAGTGCCAATGAACACGAGGCTGCAATGCATGGGCTTTTTCAAGCCTAACCAGTCTGTGCATCTTGAACAGGATGCAGAGGCTGTGATCACACAGGTATGTGATTGTGGGAACAAGTTTGAGCAGTTGCTGAGGTCCCTGTGACCGACCCGAACACCCGGTAGAAGCCCTTATTGCAGTGAGCTGTTGGGATTTATGAGGAGCCATTTTTCACTTGTGCGTCAGGGAGTTTCTGCCCCCTTTGGCGCTCCGCTGCCTCACTAATATTGCCATGTAGCCTTCAGAGGGTTTGGGTATGTGGCTTACAGGATTAGGAAGGCTTTCCCAATCCCTTGCACTGTAGCAATCTGTAATTTGGAACTAGCGTGGCACAAAGGGAGGGATTTATTAACCAAAGGGGAGACTGAAGGAAAGGGTGCAGGTTCATCTTCATGGTAAAACTTGTACTACTACTTTTATTTCTGCTTAGGTATAGTTCTCCATCAAATCAGTCTGGTGAATGTTCTTGATTCTCCTTATACAAATAATATTTGAATTTTCATAAAACCAGTGAAGGATTTTATGAAACTGTTAAGTGTTTTACATAAAATCAAACCAGACTGCTTGATAGGATCACTTGATTTGACTGAAAGTTCTCCACCTCTTTGAGCACTGCCCCAGTATCATATGACTTGACTTGAAGCTGTTGGTTTCACAGTCAATAGCTGAGAGACAGCATTGTGGCGCAGACCAGTATCTAGGCCCAAAATTTTGGACCATGTTAGTGAATAGTAAATACCTCAGGATGAGTTTGGCCGCAGGAACACACCGATTCCCAAATGCTGGCTTCTCTATGAGGATTACTTACAGCGTGGTGCTTCCAGGAGGAATAAGACAAATCTCTACGTTTGTCTTTTAAGAAATGCGTGATTTGCAGCCTCCAGCCTCTTTTGGACAGAACTGTGCTCAGTGCCATGACTGTTAACAAGATGATACCTATAGCTGTCTTCTGTTGTTCACGACTTCCTCCGTAGCCGACATAGCTGTGGCAGTGGTGCTTGCATATGGTTTGCTATTTCATTGGTTTGCTTTTTTTTGTCTCTGGTTGCAGACTTGGGTACAAACAGCGTCAGTGGCACACTCAGCTCCCTACAACACAGTAATCCTAATCCTCGTGATGACTTCGACATGTTTGCACAGACAAGAGGCAGTTCCTTGGCTGAGCAGCGAAAGAAGTATGTTGGAGTTTGTGTTTAGTGCTGTTTGAGTCATGGCATTGCTGTTTTCTAAGGGCATAAATCTGAAAATTCTTGACTTCATTCCAGACTGAAAAAGTAGTTTTGGTGTATGTTTTTGTACTTCTAATCCAATCCCTATCCTGTCAGTCATTATTAGTATGAGCAAGTGGAGAAGTTCCTGCTGCTGGGCAGAGCAGACTGGCTGAGTAATGTTATTTGACTGTCTTAGTTAATGAGCTCACTGGAAACTTGGAAATGAACTTGCCTTTGCATCTGCAGATGCTTCTTCTCATAAAGGCTTGTCATCCCGTCCACCCAGCCAGTGCTTGAGATACAGGAGCATAAGGGTCCTTCACCTGAAGGTTATGGATGTACTTTGGTGACTGAATTACTGTCATCAAGGGCTTGGAAACAGAATCACCATCCAGTTAAACTCTCCCATTGGCCCAGCAGTCAGATTCTCACAGGCTCTCAAGGCAGTGTAGCTTGTCCGGCTGCCATGCTATCCCTAATTTGTTTATATGCATAGGGCTTGCATCTCTAGAGCTGCAGATCTGGCACTTTCAAGGGCATTTAACAGGTCCAATTATTTTAATGTAAAATAAATCTATGCACTTATTAAGAAGTCCTTTGATCCCTGTCAAGTGAGATTCAGGAAAAGACACACTCAGGTATTTTTCTTTCATATATTATTTCTTGCCTCCTTCCGGCTTCATATTCTAGAGGATGTAGTGGCTACCAGCAGTCAGAACATCGTCAATATCTTGTCTCAAACTAAGAAAAGTTGCTAAATAGTTTAACTCAGACCTTAGCAGATTATCAAAAACTTTGCAGCTCTGGAAAACTTGAGCCAGCAAATTTATTAGGATCTTTTATTTGCAGTCATCAGTATAGCTATTGGTACTGCCTCAGCTGTAGGATCAGTGTTCAGAAGACATGCTCTGCTGTAGAGGCGTACATTACCACTGGAGATTTCAGGCTGAGAGCCCTAATGTATAGTCAGAAAGGAGATGCATTGCAGAGAGATCTAATGGAGGTCCCTCTGTCTCTTCTGCTAAATGAAGCATGAAACTAGTCTTCCCACACTGCACCTCTATCTCCTTCTGCGAGCTAATGGAACAAGGCGCATGTATCAGCCCATGATTTCATGAGGGAGGATTGCTCTGTCTCCCTTGGATTGCACACCGTATAAATGGAGCAGCAACGAGACAGTGGAGATGCGCGGTGTGTGGGTGAGAGCCCCTGGGCGTTGTGTTCAGAGGCTGGGAGAAGCCACCAGGCTGGAGGAGAACATGCTCCTCCTGCTCCGACACGCGGCTCCTCCCAGGGGCTGATTTGTGGGCATGTGCTGGCGTCTGCTGCAGCTCATGGTTCACCACTCTGCTCTGAGAAATGATGCTATTGCCTCTGTCACCTGACTGCTACGTGTCCCTTTTGAATAGCCATTTAAGAAGCTTTTTAAAAATCCAACCTCTGTAAAGTGCATTTCTTTGTATGCTTCACTGTAGTTGCTTAGTTATGTTTCATCTGTCTTGGAGCCTCCCTCTGCTTTCCCCTATGCACGGATCAAGGTCAGGCTTCCAAATGTCATCTTCAAAGCTTTGCAAAACGTAATCTGTAATCAGGCCTCTTTTCGTAGTCCCCTGCTACCTCTTGGACCCGCTTATGGTGCCTCATAATAACCTATTTCCTTGCCTTTCATAATGCCAGTCTTACTCTTTTGCTTCAACATGTGTACTGAAACTGATGAGTGGAGCACACTCCTCTTCTTGGAATACACTTAGTACACTTGAAGTCTTGTTAAGAAAAAGAATGTGCTTTCTGATTTCCAGGGGAGTAAATCAGAGTAGCAAGCGGGTTCTGCATGGGTGACTGCTGGGCCTCCATATAGTTCTGTGGTTTGTTCCTTTCTTTCAGCGTGACGTATGAGGATCCACAGGCTGTCAAAGGACTAGCGTCTGCCCTGGATGTTCGAAAACAGAACACAGGAGGGGTAGGTCATTGCTCTGTGTTTTGTTATCTGGAGCTGTGCGTGGAATCCAAGCTTGTAGGCAGCTGCTTTGACTGAGACTTCTCATTCTGTATTCCAGCAACACGCTAGTACTGGCTATTTTGAAATTGATATCTAGGAGCACGTACTTGCTCAGTAATGATTTCTTAAGAGCTGCTACTTAGCATACCAGCCTAAAAGACCTCAAAATCATAGTGGGTAAATTCTCCTGTGTTCTGGCAACTTGCCTGGGGGGGGTCCAGCTGAAAAGAATAAGTGGGGAGCGTCTTGCGAACACTGGTGTGCATTTGTTTGGTTTGGTTTTGCTTACGAAAGTTGATGCGGTCTTGATCTACTAGACTTTGCTCTAAGTGCGTGGATACACAAGCAAGTTACAGGGAGAGAAATTATGTAGATTTTTAACGCTTTACATGCTTTGCCATAACTGCCCTTGCATCCAGCCTGTTCTGTTTGTCCCAGGGCAGGCTCCTCCTGTCTTCTGTGGGCAGAAGAGGCCCATGTACTGTCACCTCACAGCAGCTGATGCTGGAAACGTGTTTAAGAGAGCAAGCTTGGCCAGCTTTGTCTGCATACCTTGATGAAGGCAGAAGTGAAAGAAAGACCTTTCAGATCATCCCTCGACCTGCCAGCCTGCTTTTTAAAACTGTCCTGTTCTTTTGTACTCCAGCTGTGAGCAAGTTTTTAGATGACGGAGCAAGTTCAGAGCCTTTTCCTGGGCTAATTTTGGTCTGTGCTGACCACTAGGGAGCACGGCAGAGCCAGTGTAGCATGGGAGAGCTGGAGCAGCATGCGCACACCTCCCTCCGTGGAGAATTGCCTCCCCATGCCTTGGCTGATCCCGCCCTGGTTCTTTCATAAGCTGAACTGGGAGCGCTGGGGGCAGCTGGCATGCCTGGCAGCTTCTGCTCTGAGCCAGGGGGAATTTGCTTTCAGAGCCAGCTGGGGTCAGATCACAGCTGCCTGCCTGCCTGGGCCACAGTTCAGTGGTATCAGGGCTTCAACAACAATTTCTTATGGAGCATCTCCCCACCCCAAAAATCTGTCTGCTTGTTCCTATCCCTCTCCTCCTGCAAAAAGGGTAATTTATAATGCAGGTCATCCCTGTGTCCAGTTTCAAGCTCAGCCCAGAAAAACTCGTCCCAGCAGTACTGAGAGAACAGGGGGAAGCACGGGGAGGTAGGGGCAGAGATATATTAAAGGGGGATGAGAGAGGAATTCCTGAAGCCAGTGTGACAGTCCAAGCCCCCCGGTATCACAGAACTGTGTTATTGGCAGGACCTGGGAAAGGATTTGCGATTCTGCTCTTTGTTCCTGGCTAACCAAATGCTAAGGGCCTTGCATTTAGCTACTGGTCAAGGGGGCTGTGTTCCCCTGGTGGCCACAGGGTCGTGTCCTTATTTATTAACACTTTTGTTCTCAGCCAATTCTGCTTGAGGCACCGATGCGACGTGTCAATCACACCAGCGTAGCTGCCGCTCTGCCTGAAGTGTTGTCAGTTCAAAGGGCTGTGTCTAAGCTAATCTGACGGTCAAAGTTTTTTGGAGCAAACGCTTTATGGGTTGTGGAACTTTGGGCTCTGAGATGTTGTAGAGACTTTCAGCCTCTTTTCAAAGGTCCTGATGACCGTATCATGTAATCAAAATAGCTTATTTTGAAATGCAGTCTTTCGGTAATTGGTAAACACTACTTTTTTGTTAAGTGTTGTGAGGCTCGTGGGTGTCTCTTCTTAAAGGAAATAAAAATTAAGCTTTCCTAAAGTCACCAGCCCCAGCATGTGTAGCAAAAATACTGGCAGTACTCAGGAAACGAAAGACACAAATTCATTTGGGTAGAGAGCTAATTTAAGAACAGCTCTAGGGAGGAGCCAAAAGCTTTGCAACACATTCTTCACACACATCTTGTTCCAGCACAGTTGTCCAGTGGTAAAATTCAGCACATCCGACGTTTCTAATGTAGTCGTTCTCAGAATGGTCTGGAGAGAGATGGCTGATCACGTGGCATTAGCTGTCTTTTAATATGATTTAGCAGCTGGAAACAAGATGAGCTAAAAATACACTGCTTTCTTAATATTGCTTTTCCATGTTGGGAATTGCTTTTGTTGCCACAGAGTTGTTGCGTGATCACAACTGGGAGGAGAGGTGTCCAAGAAACAATTCTCTAGTGTTCCACAGATAGTAGATGAAATTGGAGTGATTTCCCCCTTTTTTTTTTCTCAGCACAAGGACTGAAATGAAACATAAAAGATTACAGCTGATTCTCCATTATCTGTGTAATGGGGACAGGAGAGGTATCCCACGTATACAGGCATCTGGATGGAGGTACATAAATACACCAGTGGCTCTCTGCTGAGCTAGCCCAGTTCTGGCAGGACCAGTGGGCTGGAACCGCTGTGCTCTGCCGGTCCCGAGCAAACCCCCCCAGAGCTAGAGATGACTCTGCATCCAGTCCTTGGTTCAGGGATGAGATGCTGAAGGACAAGGAGCCATCTTGAGAGCCTTTGTGTTGCTGTGCCATGCAGTCTGCAGCCTGCTCCCAGGAACTGGATGCATCAGCGGTTCCTTTTAACCTCTGCCGCTCGTGGAGAGGGGCAGTTTGAAAGGCTGCCAGAACACTGCAGCAAACTGCCATTGCTTACCCTCCTGCTCAACGCCGTCATTAGAGCTGTCGCGCTGTTGGAGTTTGGGGCAGAGTCTGTCTGCTGAGATCAAGGAGGTAAATAGGGTGTGCTGCACCTCCCAGCTTCATAAATAAGGGAGACTCTACGGTGTGCAATACTAGTGTTTTCAGTAAAGTCTGACTGATTTTAGTGGGTTGTCTAACCTACACTTTTTTCTTCTTCTAAGAAGGTGACAGACATCAGCCTCACTACTAGTCAGTGATTTTTTTTTTTTTTTTTTTTTTTTTTTTTAATATCAGCATGGAGGAAGTGCTAAAATTCTGTGAACTGTCTGTAGGAAGTGCAGAGGTCGGGGTGAGGTCTGCCCCTCCACGGACAGAGCTGACAGGCAGCAGAGGGAAATGCAGCTGCTGCCAGAAGCTGCTGTAGGCAACTCGGGGTGTGTGTATGTGTATGTGAAGTTTGTAACTTGCTGCTGTTTTTGCTTTTATCATGGGTTGTTGCTGTGGTTTCTCTCTTTATGGACCTTTCTGTTCTCAACACAGAGGAGAGGTAAAGGTGGGAACTCAGACATGGAGCCCATAGACAAGTGGCTAATTACACAAGGAATGGTGAGGACTTCACCAGTGAAGCAATTCCTACTGCCCACCCCAGTCCCTTTTCCTAGAATAACCATCCTCCATTCACCTCTCGTCCTGCCCTACTGAACCACTTGAAATCAGACAGTACAAGGAGTTTATTTCCCACCTACATCATTACCTGGGGCAAAGGGAGAGATTTGCACCAATTTCTGGTTTATACAGCACAAAGGCCTGTAACCAACTGAATTGTTTGTAGGATCCCACATCACCTTCAGAAGAGGCCTGGGATCCAATTGGTTCCTTATACTGTCTTGATTTATTTATGCAGTATCCACTTTTCAAGGGATAAACACAAGTCTCATGGATCTTGTTCATAAAGAGGACATTTTCTGTGTGTCTTTAAAGCAGTCTTTCCTGGTAGTGCTTAACTTCATGGTCTGGAATAAACACATGGAAGTTGTAGGATCATACCTAATTGAATTGAGTAACGTAGGGATAGTTCTTTATGAAGGGAAGGGAGTAGGACAACTGCTACCCAGATTGACACCTTCCACCCCACTGCCATTAGGATTCAGACTCCAGAAGGTACAATAGTGTTTCTGGCTTTAAGGATTTAATTCCCATGTCTAGTGATGCCAGTGCTCTGATAAAATCATGCTTCTGAAGATCACTGAGACTGCACGTTTTGACCTTGTTTGAAGTTGTCCTTCATCAACATGCTTGCAGAGAGAAGTTCAAAAGCCTGCTTTAAGTGCAGAAACAGCCTCAGCCGTGCCTTAGAGCCAAGTTCGAAGACCAATTTTGTATTTTTGGATGACACAATCCATCACTTTATTGGTACTAATCTCAAACACTTAATGGGACCTAATTGTACAAAGGCCTTGTGAGACAGTCCTGACTGCAGCTGAGTGCAGGAAGATGCAGTGCAGAATTCCCCTTGGGATGGGGTGCGTTTGCAGCACAGCCTGTGGGGCTAGGTGTCAGGACACCCGTGGAGCAGGAACTCTTCACTCCAGGGAGAGCCTCGAATGTCCCAGACTCAGCTGTCCAGTACTTAAAGAGATAAACATCCCAGAGAGATTAAGGTTGAGAAAATCCAGAGCATGTAATATTGAAATGCACCAACTCTGTGAAACACTCTGCATTTATTCTTCTAGATTTAGGGCTAATCCAGATTATTTCTGAGGGCCAGTTTGTGAATTTTTCAGAAGTTTGCATGGCTGGTGGGTGCCCAGTGACTGGACACACACACCTATATATATATGGTCATATCTGCCTGCCCGTGCAAGCACCCAAAGGCAGTTCTGTGGCTGCTGGCACACGGGGCAAGCCCAGCTGTAGGTACCTGTCCTTGGGAGGCAGAGTTTCCTTTCAGGGCTTGTCGGAGACCCACAGCTCATTACAAGAGAGTGACAAGCCATAAAGTGAGCAGCGCTTGCTTTGCCTCTGATGCTGTTGACTGTGGTTCGCAGAGGCTCTTGCTGTTCGGAGATGTACTATGCCACTGTTAGATGTTCATCCATAATGAATAATCCAGTGATTGAGTTAGTTCCTCTTCTTTGCCTTTCCACTGTTTACAAGAGCAGGGAAGCATGAAATCGGCACCCCTGCTGTTCACACCACTCGCACCACTGCTTTATTAAAAAAACAAACACAATATTCCTTCATTGGCTTGTGGTTATTCAGTCTGGAAAAAAGGATACTGCAGCATTCATGGAGGCATACGGATTTGGGGAGGGAAGGGGGTCTGGCTGTCCAGCCAGTCGCTGCTCTTACAAGCCTGTCACCTTGTTTGTATGCTAAATAGGAGAGAGAAATACCTAAAATTAAACTAAACTAATCATTAACTCTGTTTCTCTCTTAACCGGCTGTAGTTCTTAACCGTATTTATTAATACGACTTTGTAGCCTTTGCAATACCAGTGGAATAACTGGCATCCCAGGTATGAACTTGATGTGCCCGTTCTTTGGGAACTTTTTGTACTTTTGAGATGAGGGTGCAAAGAGGGGCGAGGTGACATTGCCATTACCCATGCCTGTACAACACTGAGACCACAGGAAGGATATTCTCCACCTGGTGGAGAGGTTGCTTTGGTGGGTTGCTCTGGGAGGGATGGTGCTCATATTCCTCCTGACCTGACGTTGTTCTTTCCAAACTGCCATAAGTTTAGGATTGAGTTCTTCCCATGCTATTTCTGTGCATCCCAGTTCACCAGCACACATCTGCAGAGGGAGGCTCACTCAGCGCTCCGTGTGCGTTCTCCCTGTGAATCTGGCAGTGTTGTTTCTATTTCAGCTTAATCTACAGCTTGGTTCTGCTGGCAAGGGGATGCCAGGACCACGGAGACACAAACCACACCTTTATCCATTCCAGCTATGCCTTCAAAACTATTGTAGACAAAATTAGACGTGAAAAAAATGTTCCTAGTTCAAACGTGACTGGTATTAGCTGAGCTGTTCCAGCACCAGGTCTGTTTGCAGCGTAAAGTCTGGGTTTTTGCAAGTTGTGTCATACAGAGGTCTGTATCGGCAGCTCTTGGGCACAGACTTTAGCATAAGGCCACCACATTTTAGTGCAGGTAATTCCGGTTCCCTTCTCATGAGTTTGGGCAGTTATTGAGATTTGCATGAATTTATTCATTTGTTAGAATAATCTTCTACCCCACTCACGTGCCAAATGGATATTTGTTATGAAAGCGAGAAGCAGGTGTTGCTTAAGCCACCACGTCAGGACAGACATTATTTGGGACAGTGGCAGGGGAGGAATGGAACTGAACCAGAATTCACCCAAAGCGATACGAACAGCTTTCTGCATTTCATCTTGACCACCAGAAGCATAGCTGGCTAGAGAGGAGATTCCTCTCTGTAGTAAAGATATGTGAGTAAAGATTAAATGAAACCTTTCCTGAGATGTTGTTAATTAAAATGAGATGCTGCTATGTATGCCTTCAATAGAGAGATAGGATCTAAGATTTGGAAATGCCTTGAGTAACATGAGACTGTTGAAATATGTCATCTTCTTGGAGACTAACGTGCTTGAATTGTGGACAAACTGAAAATAAATTTGTGAAGATCTGATTTCCTCTGTGTGGTAGGACCCTTCTCTCTTTTGAAGGCAAGCAGGTGTGTTCCCTTGTTCTGAAGACCACGTGGGCTTCATTACCTGTCCAGCCATGGCATTTTATGGAGCAGTTTACAAGGACAATCTGATAGCCCACGTGAATGAAGGCTTTCACTGCCTGGACGTGCCTGTCACATCCAGACTGGCCGGTTGTTGCGTTGTGTTGGGGAACACCTGAGCTCTTGCCTTCCCCTGTGCTGTGTGTAAACACAGCTATGAGTAGTCAAGCAGCTAATTCAGTCCTTACATGTAAAGTCAAATGTGCTCTTAATATCGAGACCAGGCAGCTATTTCAAGATCCCAACAGCTTTAAATAGATGGCAAGACTGGAGTAGGGAGCTGGAGCAGACTGGTAGTGTGCAGCTGAGAGCTCGTATTCTGCTGCCGTAGGAATAATAGTCCTTTCTTTACTATTACTAACGGGGGGGAGTGTAGAGCAGCTACCCAAGTATTGGTGTCAGCTTTGTTAAACACCTAGAAAGAAGTGGAATTAACTAAGCTACTACAAGACAGGAGTCTAGCAACAATTAGCATGAACCTTGTTAAACATTTTAAGAACATTAATGAGCTCACCTAGAGACCTGAATTGTCATTTCATACCTGCTTCTTTTCCAGTGGGATCATTTTTAATAGAAATAAAATGTGATAATAATAACCTTAAACTGTCTTTTTAAGGGTAGAATATTGGATTTTATGACTTCTGAGGAAATATATTGGCAATACTCCTTGGCTTTTGATTGCTAGTGAGAACACCAACACAATCTAACTTAGATAAGTATGAACTTGAATTCCAGGTTCCTGTGGGTTTTGTGGGATTGAACGCTCACTTTTGTTCTCCCAACCCTCCTTGTCCATTTCCCTTTCAGGACTGTTGAGATGATCCCATTTGTAGGATTTTCCAAAGACTGGAAAAAAAAGGGAATTTGAACAATGAGCCCAACTTTTATTTAAAGCCAGTTACTTAAAGTACCCCAAAATATTTTTTGGCTTAATTTCCATTTAATTTGAGTGTAGACTTTTAAAAAAGAAATCACAATATCGTTATAAAAACAGCTCTTGCAGCCAGCAGTGACTATCTAGGGAGCTGTCTTGCCAAGACTGAGAGCTTCACTAGACCGTGTGTGTTTGCATAATCAAAGTATTAACAAGACGGTATCCCATTCTGGAGCCGTTTCCATGTAGTCTGCGACTGCCACTGCTGTTTGTTCCCAGAAACTGTTGTCTTTTTTTTAATGTGTAAACTAGCTAATTTGTTTTTACATCGCTTCTGTTGTGTTTTAGGGGATTAGTTTTAACAAAACTCCCCTCCACGTTTTTTTTTCAGGCTTCTGGAAGGGGGGCACATGCCAAATACACAACTGACTGGCCAAAAAACAAATTTCTGTGTGTGGTCAGTTTCAAATGAAATATAAATGGTACAATGTTATAGTCAAAATATTTTAAAACTTCCAGTTACTCTGGAGAGTTTTCCCCCCTCTTTATTCTTGAACAAATTGAACCTGATGCATTTAACCCGTGTTTTATGGGGAAAATGGGGCTCAGAGTCTGAGGAAAGTAAATTGGAAGTTTGAGCATGGAAGGAGCAATAGATACAAACGCTTGGTTCTTCTATAAGTGTGCCGGGAGATGGGGGAAGCTTTTTAAAAGGTCAGTGCTGAATAGCAAAAGGCTGACATGCTTCAATGTTTATCTTACAGCTCTCTCTGCTTCTTGTATATGACCTGCGAGAAGTGTTCTTGCACTTCTGAGGTTTTTGTTTGTTTGTTATATAAAGTAGGTCTGTCTGAAAGTAGAATTCCTTTTTTTTTTCCTTTTTCTTAAATTAAATCTTACAAAACACAGTAGCACAGACTCCTATCCTGCTGAGCTGTTCTTCAAGGACTCCTGTAAACTCAGGAATCCTGCGATTCTCAGGAATCCATTACTTGCTCAGTCATCTGTTGTGTTTTCAGCATGACCAAGATTTGAACTGCTGTTCCTCCTAGAGCAGGGACCGCAGTACCACCACGCTTTTTAGAACAGCTGCTCTTATTTTACAGAAAAGCAAAAAAAACCCCTGCTATTTTGCTCCTCCTCTCCATACAGATTTTCTTATCCTTAAAGAAACGTAAGTACTTTTTGAGCTGCAAACAAGCCAACAGCTCTGAAGGCTACACTTTTCAGAGCATTGCTTATTGTCCACAGTGTTAAGCAATGCAAGAGAGAGACAGCAGTGAAACTTCTGCAGTAGGTTTTACGTTGCTGTAGGCTGAATAAATTCGTTGCTTTGTGTCTCTGAAGCCAGTGTTTTCCAAAGCTGGTAAAACTAACAAGGCAGTTCTACAAGATGCAACTTGTCCTTGGTAAGGAACCTGTTGGAAGATGTCTACAGAGCCCTCCTCTCGTTAATGGCCAGCTCGCAGCGGCTTCAGCACACTGCGCTAGTGTTGTACATGCGTGCTTCAGCTCTCCGTTGCCAATTAAAAAGGAGCCAATTATCCTAAAATCTGGCCCATTCCAAGGAAACTGCAGGAACTTATTTTCTGTTTGGGATCTTCATGTATTAGCTGAAAGCAAGATGACAGCTTGTACCTCTGACCCTTCTTGGATTTGTCACGCCTACTTTGTTCAGCAACCTGCAGAGTCGGAGCCAAGCCATCTTCCCGATCCCTCTCTTGGTGGTAGACGCTTTGGGTTGAGCCCTGGGTTTCCAGTCCTTCACACAACTAACCCACCTTAGCAGACCTCACCTCAGGCAAGGGCTTAACTGACCCCCTCAGTGCAAAGGGCCGCTTGGTTAGAAGAAAGAGTTCTTGAGGAGCTCTGCTAAACAGCATCAGCTTGTGCTGCTGCCTCTAATTCAGTCCCTGTCTGTCTTCCTCTGCTGGAAGTCCCTGAGAAAACTACATCTCCCAGCGAATTCAGCTGCAGAGCCTCTTTCAGCTCTTCTTCCCGTGAGAGGTCTCAGGCAAAGCTGTGAACAGCCCCCGACACCTTTTCTCTTTAGGAGAAGCCTCTCCAGCGCTGTGAGGTCTCTTCCCTGCCAGCCCCGCTGCTCCGCTGCCGTTCTCTCGCCCGCAACCTGCCTGGCTGACATTGCTTTCCAAATGTTTTTCAGGTTGTCCTTACGCGCTCTATTGTGCTGTTTTCCTGTTTACTTCTGCAGCCCTCTGTTGTATTCAAGCAGTGGAGTTAAGTCAGGAAATTCTACACCTAATACGCAGTAATTTCCCTTCGCTGACCCAGTTGCCTGTGGCACTTTGTGAAAAAGCTGCAGTTCAGCACTCGGCGCATCCGCGCTGCCTGTTGCAATCGCACAGCAGAACGTGGGGGATTTTATCGCAGGGGAAGAGGCAAACCTTCCATGCTTTTTGTTAAACCATCCATGGAGGCCTGACGGGCAGGCTCCCGTGAGCCTTGCGGCAGCGCTGCAGCGTGCTGGAGCAGGAGCTGAGATGAGCGCACACTGTGCTCTCCTCCTCTGCCCGCCCCAGGACCTGCTGCCCCATCCTCCTCCTCACCTTCACCTTTGAGACTCCACATTTTGCTCTGGCACACGTTGGGTTCTGCTGCCTCCGCTGCCAGAGGGCCACCTTTGGCAGAGGAGTGGGGACAGGGAGCCGGGACCTTTTGGCTTTAAACCGGTGTGCCTGGGCTTGCCAAGGCTCGGTGGTGTGGTGGGAAGGAGGATCTGGAAGGAGACATGACTGTGTACCCAGGGCTCTGACTGCCTCCACCTGCGGAGAAAAGCAAATTGTTTTTGTAGGAGTGTTGCCTGAAGACTTTGAGCCCCTCTTTTTGCTAACCCTTTACTGTGGCTAATACCCATTTTAAAAAAATAAAAGGTGTAAATTTAACATTTCAAAACCTAACTGATATCCAGTATTCTACCCTTAAAAGCTTTTCACGATCAAGATTAGAATCATCAGTCCATCTTGATGGTTTTAATATGTGGTCGAGAAGTTACCCGTCTTACACTGGCATCCAGTCACGTCATTCCCCATAATCTTTCTCTTGGTTTTTTTTAGCCTTGTTGTTCATAATTTCCTTTCCAAGTGTTTCTTTATTTGAAATGCCATTTATATTTTGTTGCCTTTTTTTTTTTTTCCAGCACATCTTACATCTTTGTTTTTGTTTTGTTTTTAATCTTATTTCTGGCGTTTTCCATCGCTCTGTGGCCATGATTGTGGATGTGTTTTGGTTTTTGCCTGCCTTGCTGTTCTCTCGCTGCACTCCCTAGATCCCTGTTGCACAGTCCTCTGTCATGGATGACATTGAGGAGTGGCTCAGTACCGACTTGGTGAGACTCTTTATATTTTCATTTTTCACATGGGCACTAGCACTTTTACAGATAACTTTCAATGCATTGCTGAGTTAGTGGTACTTCTCATAATGGGAGGCAGTGAGACTTCCGAATCATTTGGCTTATTTCCCTTTGAGGAGACTCCCTCAGCAGGAGGAGATAAGGTCGTGGTCAGCAATTCAATCAAAGCATTTTTTCCTGAGTTGTTTTATTTTCACTTCTCCATGTTTACATCACAGAATAGCATGCGTTACAGAAATCCTGTGTTTCTGGTCCCTGTACGGGAAAGCATTTAAACATGTGCTGAAGTTTTCCTGTGTTCTCCACCGGACCTAAAGCACATGTTTAAGGCTGCGTTAGCTCTGAGAGGATCAAAGTGCATGCTTACGCTGAGGCATGCTTTTAAGAGATGCTGGATCAGGGCTTAGATTCCTTGCAAATCAAGATGTCTTTGTAAAATTGGCAAGCAATCTTGACACGTTTCATAAGAGTAATAATAAAAATTTATAACAGTCTCTCTTCAATGTTTATAGCTTTCAATTTCTCCTAGATGATTATTCTCTGGTAATTATTAAACAAACAAACAAACGACAGAACTAAAAGTAGCTTTTCCTTCACTCTGGAGTTTGTTTTGCTGTACCAGTACACGTTTGGTTTAAGCTGTGGTACAGCTAGGACACATTTATTCCAGTCTCTTTTTTTAATGTAAGCATCTGACTCAAATTAACCAAGTGCATTTTGGGGACGGGTGGTGGGTTGTATTTCAGACTGTTCTTTTAAACATGGTTTCGGTGAACTGAGTTGTTTCTTTGTGGTCACCCTATCCCTAAGGATCATCTCCTTCCATTACTTCTTATGACTTCAGATATTGTCCCTAGATAACTCCCTGCTCCTTAAGGTCTCCCCCAGCCCCTGGCTATTGCCTGCTGGGCTCCTGGCTGGGAGCTGGAGGGTTTGGGCTCCGCTCCCCGGCTCTGGCAGCAGTGCTGCAGGCACGCTCCGGCACGTCAGCCCTCTGGTCCGGCACTGCAGGAGCTGACTGTACTCAAAGGAAGAAAACGCTTCTGCTCTCCAAAGCCTAAGAAGCGCTTAAACAGGTTCTGGGTTTCGATGTTCGAGTCTGGCAGATCCACTGCCTGTCTTTGAAATGTCACTGGTTTTCAGCTGCAGGTAGTTTTTTTCAGGCCTTGGTATAGGCAGTTATTTTCAAATTTAATTACAAACTGGCCTCATTTTGTTAAAGAAATACAGTAGATGTAGCATGTCCACTCTGCTTAAACAATAAACTTTTGTCTTTGCCATTTAAATTAATTTAGCAGGAGAGAAGATCTTATGGAGAGATAGCGAGGTAGCTCTGTACATCTTTCATCCCCTGGATAGTCTTGCTCAAAGAGAGCAAAGCAGAGAAGGGCTGTGTAAATGCCTGAACAAGCCTGGGGATCGCACTCGCTGCAGCTGGGACTGTACTGGGTACCTGGGTCCCCATCCTGACGATTTGTGGGTGTGCCATAGAGATGCCCTCTGAGAAAGTTTGGACTGGATTTTTATTTTTCACTCTGGGTTGTCCCCTTCCTTTTTTTGTTAATGCTGCATTTCAGTTCTCTGCTTCCCAGCTGAGGAAGTTACAGATTAGGTTAGCTAATCGTTATTAATTTCCTTACCCTTTTTGGGGTATGTTGGAACAAACAGTACCTCTGCATGGGAAGCAGTGGCTGCTGGGTGTACCTTTGGGAGCCTCTGTGCAGTAGAAAGCTGGTAGATGCTTAGTGGCATTAATTCTTCGGCATTAAAAACCTTTGTGAGGCCAATCAGTATGTTCCCGCTCTCCTGGTAGAGAAGGCAGGGTACAAACACTTTTCTTTTTCAAAGGAGGTTCAGCATGTGTTTTCAAGTACTATTTTCATCCATTTTTAACATCCTGATAGGTTGACAAGAGATGCCACATCCGTGGACTTTTAATTTCCTTATTAAAACACTGTTGGAAATTCTTATGTTGACATTCACACAGCTGGTGGAAATGCACTGACCCTCTGGCATCCCAGCCTCTGTATCTCATGGATGGACTGTAACTGCCCATCAGCATCCTTCATCCAACCCACCCTGCCTTGGCTTTGTACAGCATAGACACCAGGAAAGCTGCTATATTTTTGTATGAAGTCAGAAATGAACTCCCACAGGAGGAACACTGGGCCCAAACTATTTTGCGGCATATGTCCTTTGTCAGCTAGAAGTGCATTTTATTTGAAGACACAATGCAAACCGCAGTCCTGACATTTAAAGGACTTTGTGACAAAAGATGGCATCTCAGACGGTGTTTGTGTGACTCACACAGCTCAGTTTTTGACTAGGCCTACTGTCTGAAGTGGAAACAGCGCTGGGCTGCCATTCAGGTCCAACGGGGAAAGTTTAGGTATCCACCAGCAATCTTCAGAAGTATTTCTAGCACTCGTCCTCTTGCTCGCAGCGCAGTGAAGTGTCAGTCACCATTGGCCTCCCGACGCGGGAGCCGTGCCATTTCCCCAGGTTGCCCTGCTCAAATAGTTAACATGTGGAAAAAAGTGGTGGAAACTGTCCGGTTGCATTAAACATGTGTAGAGGATAATAGTGAAGGTGAAGCACTGCCTGTGTGTTCACATGCCTTTTTGTTCCAATTGCAGAAAGGAGATGAACTGGAAGAAGGAGTGACCAGTGAAGGTAAGCAGAGATGCCTGTGGCTATGAGACGTTCTCAGGTTAGTGCACAGACGGAATTATCTGCTTTGATCCCTGCTGAGGTGCTGACTTCTCCCAGACTAATGTTCCCCAGCAAATGCTTCTGCAATCGGAAAGGTGGGAAGAGAGCATTTTAGAGCAAAAAGTTAGTATTTATGGTATGAGGAGCTCTCCTGGCTGTAAGTGCTCTCCTGCCATCTTCTTGGCTGTGCACTGTGTTTGTGCTAGCAGGAATGTGTCCATGTCCCCGAGCTGCTCAGCCCTTTGGAATGATGTTTCCCTGCTTCTGTCACAGCCGATGGCGTAGCGTGGGTTTGATTCCCTCTGCTGCCTGAGCTAGGGTGTCTCAAAGGACATCTGTGCCCTTTCCTGAGGAAGTCGGGCTGTACAGGTGTGTGTGCCTGCAAACACAGCCCGACGGGACGCCACGCGCTGGAATTTCAGACCCTGCTAATCTCCGTCTCCAGGGCTGAATGTACAGCCCCAGTTCTTACCCGTCTTCCTTATTTTTTTATTTTTTTTTTGCATTGCAGAGTTTGACAAATTTTTAGAAGAGCGAGCCAAAGCGGCGGAGATGGTTCCCAATCTGCCTTCCCCTCCCCTGGAAGCCCCCACCCCTCCGACAAATCCTTCCAGCCGGAAAAAGCAGGAGCGCTCGGAGGATGCCCTCTTTGCACTGTGAAGATTGCTCTTAGCCTCCCTCCCGCCCCCCTGCTCCACAGGCGAATGTCCCTGTACGGCCACTTCGTCCTCTCACAGTACTTGCCTAACAACGACCCCCTTCCCCCGCTATTTCATAGATTGCTTCTTCTTCCCCCTCTCCCCAAACAATCCACCCCCACAAGCTGACTCTTTCTATTTAAGTCCAACACTATTCCTGCCAGACCACAATTCTCCAGCACTCGCTTAATCCCCTCCTTCCTATCCCAGCTGCACAAAACCAGCTCTTGATGCTGAAAACCCCTTCAGAATGCATGAGTACGTCACACTGTGTTGAAACAAAAGCCCGGAGGGGAGAGAGCAGCCTTGCCCTTCAATTTATGTAGGGATCATCCTCTTCTGTAGGCAGGTCCTGCCAAGTAGACTGCTCTGTCGATCAGCATGTAATTGACTGAGCTGGAATGTTCAGGAGGAGTGTGTCTTTATTTTTAGATAAAATGTTAATGTATTGGCTTTCGTGTTGGATTCGACAGCAAGGAACAACTGTTCCCCTTTCAACATGTGCTTCACAAGTTAAAATCCTTTACTCTCCCACTCACACATCTCCCGGTACCATATGGTGGTCCCTTTTCCCCACTTCGTGCGGCATTTCGTATTCTAAATCTCACAGGGTATTTTTTCCTTGTGTTTTATCTGGGCTTGCTCTAATTTGAAAGCAGTCTGTTGGCCATGTCCAGTAGCTCTGGCAGTTGACAAGAATGAAAAACGCTGAGCTAAATGGATGCTGTAACGTTAGCGCATGAAGCATTTTGCTCTTCGGGAGAGCATTCTCACATGAGGATTTTTTCTAGTGGGTTTGCCTTTTAAAATAGCTAGGTTATTTTTTCCTTACCTTAGATTCCTTCTTCAGTGACTGTAGAGCTCTGCGTTTGTCTCAGCGGATGTAAATAACATCCATGCAGATGGATGGGACTTGCTCACGGACTGGGTGTGAACTGAGGTTCCTGGATTCCCTGCCATGCCTGGTAGGATAGACGTGCTGGTTCTTGGTGGTAGGAATGAGAAAAAGAGGCAAACCTCACAGAGGCTTGTACGAGAATGCTGAGGGAGACGGTTACCGTGGAGGGATTAGCCATGTCTGCCTGTGCTGGAGGTAAAACTCCTCATTTCCTTCTAGGTTTGGGCCTGAGAAAGCATTGGATGATTGTGGCCGTGCTAGTTGTAATTTTTAGAGTGTCCTTTGGTAACTTCTGCCCCTTTATTAACTCCCAGCTCCTATGGGGCTGCAGTCTCCCTCCTGTCTGTGCAAAGAAGCATATTCCCTTGCTTGCCCAGAGGCATGGCCAAGAGTGCTGCTCTTCCCGGAGCCGCCAGAAGGGATTCCAGCATGTGTGCCTGCCTTGCTGGGCTGACAAGCGGAGCTGGAGCAGGCAGCTCCAGCCATCCCTGCATCCCCCAGCATGTTCTTTGGTAGGAAGCCAGTGGCGCAGGATGGCAGGATCAAAGAGAGAGCTGGGCGCTGCATGGCAGGGAGAATCTCCTGTCCTGACAGAAGGGAACTTTATCAGATGAACGCCCATGCAGGCAGCAGCGCTCCAGCCCCTCTTCCTTGGGGTGTTTGTTGTCTTGGGCAACCAGCCACTTTGTTCCGACTCGGCATGTCTGAGCTTCCCAGGATGCTGATGTGTGTTGAGCTCTCTCAGAAGTTGTTCTAGACCAAGAAGCCATGCTATAAACAGCTGATGTGAAAGCGAGATAGAAGCTTTTATCTGAGCACAGTTATTTCGGCTCATGACATACTCTCTAGGGTACGCCACGCTTCGGTAGGTTGTGACACAAAAAACCTTTTACCAAATGGCCCAATTGCAGCACTGATGGTCCTTGGGAGCGGTCACATTAATCTTTGGAGGGAAGCCTTGTTTGGTGCAGGATTTCCAGGCCATCCCAGGTCAGATGTCACTCTGTGCTGTCCCTGTTTAGCCTCGCCTCTGTCCTGCCCTGTCTGCATCCTCTTCAGGATTCATCATATGTAGTTGGGACCAGGCAAGGCTGCCCTGCTGTCCCCTGGCACCTCGTCCCTGACACCTTTGTGCTGTGCAGAAAGCAGCAGGGCTTGCAAGTGGACAGGGAAAAATCAGTGTAAGGATGGAGAGAGCCTGGGGATCAAGCTGCCTCTTCTCCCCACTTGCTGGCCCTTTTCCTAGTTGTAGCCCTTCTCTCTGGGTCTGCAGAGGGTTTCTCTCCATTTCATCTTCTCTGTGGCTAATGGGAAGTGCCAGGACAGGCTGCACGTATCCACTGTCGCTCTCGACCACTGTCCTCGCTGTTCAACACAAGGTGAGCCCAATGCTCAGATACTGGCTGCCAGACACCCTGCTGCCAGCTCCTGCCAGACCCTGCCTTGCTGCAACACGTCAGATGTGGCCACCAGCTCCCAGAAACCCGAGGAAACTTCTGTTGTGACGCTGATTTGATTTCAGACAGTGTCTGGTGATTGCCTGAGCAGTCTTGCCAGCACAGAATGAATTGCTGGTATTCCTGTCAATGCAAAAAGCTCTGTGGGTGTTTTAAGTGTGTATGTTCTCTTCTAAATCCTTGAAACACATTGACCCTGTAAATGGCCACATCAGGTGATTCTAAGCATGTTAATCCAGCTTCCCTGCCAAGCCGGAGGAGATAATCGCATTGCTCAAGCATGGGGACATTGTCAAATGATGCTGAGTGGCAAGGATATCACCAGTGCTGTCACCGAGCCCCCCCGCGGAGTCCCACTGCTGTGGATTTGCTGGCCCTTTTCCCCCCATCCCTGAGCAAAAGGGGAGGGGGCGTGGAGGGTGTGTGTGCTGTTAACGTAGCTTCTTTCTGTCATGCTAAATCTGTCCTGGGACTTCCAAGTCATGGCTTTAGAGAGAATCTGGTCCCTTTCAGGAAGGTCTCGCAGAGCTGTCTGTGACTGCTCCTCTGACCGGGGAGGAAAAGAGATGAGACAAGAAGGCTGGGGCTGAGGGGAGATAAGAAGCGTGTGTGGCAAGGGACTGAAGGGACTGTCCTCTGTGCTTGTGACCTCGGGCACTCCATGGTCCCCCCTGACACCCTGTGTTATCCTCTGAAAAGCAAGGGCACAGTTTGCAGGGGGTGGCAGGTGCCGTCGGCACAAGCAGTGGCTTTGCTGGAAGTAGGGCAGCGCTCGGGAGATGCTGTTCTCAGGAGGCATGTGCTCAGCCTGGTCATGGCTAAACGTCCTTTTGGTGGCACCCTTATGGGTCTGATAAAAGCACAGCCCTGCTGTGAGTTAAACTTGGAGCCCAAATCCACCAGACATGCCTCTCGCAGGCTGAGCACATAGGGCCTGGAAGCACCGAAGGGGACAGAGTGTGTGGTTTAGCCCAAATCTTTAGCAAATGTAAGAGCTGCGCTAGAGCTTCCCTAATGTCCTGTATCAGGATCTCTCATCTTCCCCATCCTCTTGTGGTCTGCAGAAAACCTGAGCGGTGGAAACTGTTTGGGGGAAAGGGAAGGGGTTTTTCACTGCAGAAAACTGCCATCTCGATTTATTCTTCCTTCGCTTTCACTCTTAAGTGCTTCCTCTGTGCCAGTGGGCAGAGGACTCGTGTGGCTCCAACGCTTGGGAGAGGAGGGAATGGAGCTGCAGCCTGATCCGCTTTCCATAAGAAATAACATCCCAGCGCTTTCTAGGCATATTAGGAATCACAGCTTGAGATGCAATGACACTAAATTATTATTGGGGGACCTTTGTAAGTTCTAATCGTACCCTATTTTAGGTTAAAATATTTATTTTGTCAATATATTTTCTTTCCGGTGTGTTTTTTAACCTCTTCCGTTAACCCTTCATGTGCTGAGATGTAAGAAATGAATGGTTTCTATTTAAATATATTCTTTCGGGTTTTTTAATTGTTATGTGTAGATTTCAGCTGCATCTTTTGCAGGTGTAATAGATAACAATGTGCTGTACAGACATTTAGGGTGTTTAGTATGTAGGTAAGGCTCATAGGAGAACTGCTCATAAAAACGTAGCACGGTGTCTCTTAAAAAGAACAGCAGAAATGCAGAGACTGGTCCTCACCGGGACCCTCTCGTAGCCTCCAACATACCCTTCCCCTTCCAATTATCACAGCCTCCCTCTCTGAAATGTGCCGGTCGAACCAGCCCTGCCATTTCCAGGGCTGTTTTTACACCTCCAAGCAGAAGGATTTTAGTGGAGGTTTCCATTCGTTTGACTTCATTGGGCTTTTTTTTTTTTTTTTTTTTGGTGGGATATGTTGGCTGTTTCCACTTTTAAATGGAGGACTCAGCAGAGCTGGCTGTGGTGGCGAGATGTTTCCCTCCAGTGGTGGAAGAACAGATCCGGGCGGTGGTTTCAGACCTGGGGCAGGGGTGATGGTCCCCCCTCCTTAAGCTGCCGCAGGAGCTGGGGCCATGCTCCCCCCGGCCAACACAGCCTGTTCCTGTCCCTCTCTATTCAATGCTCTCCGGCTGTCACCCATGAGGACAGGACATGCAGACCAGGAGAGCAAACACAACAGCATTTTCAACAGTCTTTTTTCATCCGATGAGTTGTCAAGTCTCTTGTGGCTGCTGGGAGCCCTGTGGAGTGGGAACTGCTCGTGCTATCTCCATCCCCAGGCTGGCCTCATCCAGCTCAGTCATTGTTTACCTCCTCAATGCTAACCACAAGGCTTGCCGAGCCTGGAAAAAAACAGCTCAGGACAGTTATTTTTATGGAAATGATGAAGCAGGCAATCAGTGAGTGGATTTATAGGCTTCTTGGAGGTAACCCTTCAGCTGCTGGGAGCACCCACCAGCAGAGGAGAGGAGGCAGGAGTCCCCTTGCCAGGTGCCCAAAGGCATTGCTGGTCCTCACCCAGCACCTTCCACCCATCCCTCCCCAAAGGCAGCCTCCGGAGCGGGCTGTCCCTGCCTGCTCTGTTCCCCTGGCCTCCCGCACCCTGCCCAGGTCACTCCTCCATCCCAGAGAGACCCAAGGTTGCGTTTCACTGAGAGCCAGGTGGCTTTTGAGCCATGCCGAGCTCTGGTTCTCTTCAGCCCATGGCAAACCTACACCAAATTTCTCACCCTGCTCTGTGTTTTTATGAGTACGAGCTCCTCATTCTGTACATGTTATTATGAGCTGTTGTTAACCCTACAAATGTAACCTGTGTAATAGCTTCTCTGTATATTACAGCTGTAGGCTTTCCAGATAAAAGTGGATAATATTTATTTACTGAAGATATTGGATATTTTTTTGTTTGGGAATGGGGGTAGGGGGAGAAGAGGGACATAACTGTTTAAAGAGATTGACTATGTAAAGAGAAACAAAATACACAACAAGCAAAGAAACCCAACACTAAAATGTTGCTGTATTCACATAGAAAGTGTTTACGTTAAGGACGATACAACCTGTATTAATCTGCCATTGTTTAACTTGCTCCAGAAATCATCTCTACTTTGGTTCCTGCATGTGAGATACTCCAATAAATACACTACTAGTGTGACCTGGAGGATGGCATCCGTCTGTCTCTGAGGTGGTGTCTCACTGCGTCACCGAGGCCCAGGTATTCCCACCGGGAGAAGGGTTGTCCCTCGGGGAAGATGCTCTTTGTGTCTTTACGTGGCTCTTGGCTGTGCGTGGTGATGTGCTGCCACTGCTGGGAAACTCGTTGCCCGCTAAGTCTTTGGCACAGCTTTTGTGGGTGACATCAGACAGGCACGCGGGTGACAGCCGTGGTGCTTGGTGGGACACCTGCCCGCCTTGCAGGGCTTGCCAGATGGTCCTCAGAGGGCAGCTTTGGATCACCTGCCTTGGTGACCTAGAAAGTGTCGGGTCAGGAGCTGCTGTGCACTGCAATGCCGGTGATGATCCCAGCCTGTGCAAGGGGCGACTTTTCCTGACTCATCGGCCAGGAATTTACTCCAACATCCTCGTTTATGACGGTGGTTGTGATGGGCAAAGGAGAAGGAAGAGCAGCCATCTAGGAACCCTGGAGAAGTGACATGGCATTATTTCGGCCATTATTTTGTCAGAATGGTGCCCTCCGTCTTGCACGTGGAGATCGAAACGAATGGCCTGTTCTTTAAAAGCTGCTTTGGGAAAGGGGTGTGTGTGGAACAGCCTGAAAGATGGGTTTCCCCTCCTGGAGCTGCAGATTAGCATGAATTAAATCCAGCTTTGCCCCAGCTTGTTTACCGTCGCGCTGATCCTGTGCCTGGCTCTGCGTTGGATGGATTTGGGTGGGTTCATGGCCTGTCTCTGGTGAGAAAGGTGTAGAGCTACCGCTGCCCTGACCGAGCAGGAATCCCACAAAAAGCACTGGGTTATAAATTTCCAGCACCATGCAGGAGGAAGGCTGCCAGAGTGGGGGCTGCTGCCCCCCCCACCCCCACCCCGGGGGGCTGCACCACTCTGTCTTCTGCAGCCCCACGGTTAAACACGTGATGCAAAGATCCCTCTAACCCCAAATTCTGTCTCCAACAGGGGCCGAAGGGGAGGGTGTAAGAGCAGGGCAAGCATTTGGGGTCATTTCAGCGGGGTGCCCCCCCAGCCTCCAGCAGGTCACAGCTAAAGGGGGCTTATAGGAGAGATGGGGAGGGACTCTTTATGAGGGAGTGGAGCGATAGGACAAGGGGGAACAGTTTTCAACTGAAAGAGGGGAGATTTAGATTAAATATTAGGAAGAAATTCTTTCCTGTGAGTGTGGTGAGACACTCGCCCAGGTTGCCAGAGAAGCTGTGGCTGCCCCATCCCTGGAGGGGTTCAAGACCAGGTTGGACGGGGCTTTGAGCAACCTGGTCTGGTGGGAGGTGTCCCTGCCCAGGGCAGGGATGATCATCTTTAAGGTCCTTTCAAACCCAAACCATTCTATGATTCTATGATACGACTCCCCAAACCCAGCATGGCTCCCCTGCGTTTGTGACTCCTGATGGGCTTCTCGTCTCCAAACCTGCCTGGGCTCCTGCAGAGACTGTGCCAGCTCCCGGCATGGGCTGGGGCTTCTGCGGATGACTGTCTTCCACTGCGGGCCACTGAGCCCCAGCGCAGGGCACGCTGCAGAGCCCAGCACAGGCTGTGTGTCCCTGCTTTTCAGCATTGGACACCAAGTTTGGATCCGGGTGCGAATGGGAAGTGACCACAGGTGCATTTGCCTTTCCCATTTCCCCTCGGGGTAAATAAACCCCGCGCAGGGGCTGCGCGGGACACTGGAGCGACACCGGGCCAGGCTGCGTGTTTACCCAACCTGTAGCCGAGGAAGGGACAGTTGACATAGCAGAGTCACAGGTAGTGAAGGAGAGAAGAGGCTTTGAATCTGTTTGCCACACGAATTAATGATTAACGCCGTGCTCTGCCATGGCAAAACAAACCCCCGGAGCACAAGGGATGCTGAGGGCCGGGAGTGGAGCATGTTAGCAGAGCCCTGGGCTGCTTTCAGCGCAGGGTTCAGGTGTCCTGGCGAGCGGCAAACATCCAGGGGCTAGTGTGTGGCTGGGCACAGCGTTTTGGGGGAGCCCACCCGGCTGAGCGAGGGGGCAGCAGGACCGGGGATGCTCCTTGCAGGCTGCCTGAGGCTCCCGCATTTGGGCTCTGCAGCTGAAGCACGGCACATCCCGGAGCCTGTCGCTGCCTCCCCTGCGGCTCGGGGCGATGCTCCACGCCGCCGGCAAACCCCCTACGCAGCCGCCCGAGCCCGCTGCAGCCGAGCGAGCCTGCCTGGCCAGCTCGGTAGCCAGAGCCCAACCGTCTTGGGGCCGGTTTGTTTTCTGTCTCATCCCTGCGGTTTCCTCCCAGCCTGCGCTCAGGAAAACGTCTCAGCGACTCCGGAGCAACCACGTGGCCCCGCTGCCATCCCCGCAGGACTGACATGATGTAATCGCAGGCCCTGAGCCGTGATGCAGAATCACTCCACTCCGGGCCGCCGCGCTTATTGGCTGCGTGGCCCTGGTCCTACAGGCGGGGTTTTTCCCTACCCCGCAACCAAGCTTACCCCGGGGAGCCCCACCCCGCGTGGCATCCATCGGCTTCCAAACCCACCTCCGTCCCACGGAGCTCCCGGAGTACACGATCCTTCCCCCTTTGCACGGAGGATGCTGCTTGTTTGCTTTTGGTCCCCCGGAGCAGGGGAAAAGCATCGTGTGTGGGTCCCCCGGGTGCAGGGAACCTCCGTCTTGGGGGGCGTTTGGGGACAGGGAAGGGGTCCTGCAAAATCTGGCTTTGCCTGCACCTTGTGTGAAAATAAAGCCGTGTTTATGCGTGTGATTTCCCCCCCTCCATGTCTAACGGGGAAGGCTGTGTCCCGGGTCTCGTGTGTGACCCTCCCTGTCGCTCAAGGCTACCCTAAACCCTCATGGGGCCATGGCACATCCTTCTCCCTAGCCCTGGAATCCTGCCCTCTCCTCCTGCAGCACATGGGCTGCTGCAAGAGCTTTCTTGGAAGCAAAGGGAAACCTCCCACCGCCACGGAGCCCGGCTTCTCCCCGGTGACCAGAATAAAAAAATGGGGGGCAATGCAGGGCCCCCCCTCAGCCGCCCCATGGCAGGTTATGGATCTCTCGAGGGTTTTTCTTCAGTAGCACTTGCTGTGGGTGAGAGATGGCCGAGTGGCTGCCAGTGGCCTGCGTGTGGGTGACGCTGCCCCGGGCGCAGAGCTGAGCCAAGACTCCCTGGGCTCGTCCCCAGCTCGGGCACAGGTTAATGTCCCCAGCTTGAGGAGGCTCGAGGTGGCGTGAGGGTGCAGAGGGACCGGCAGGGCTGTGCACCCGCAGTTCTGCTCCACCATGTGCACACACAGGGTGCTCTGCGTGGTCCCCGGAGAGTCCCGTGTCGCGGCAGGGTGCCCTGTGCCATGCAGAGGATCCCCATATTGCGCAGGGGTGCCCACTGTGCCACCACGTGAGTCTGGGGGAGGTTTTTATGGCACAGCCAGTTTTAATTAATTCACAGGTAGGCTCAGATTGTGCTTGGTGGCGCGGAAGAGGAGAGGGTGAACTTTCAGGGGGCTGATGTTGCAGCACGTTTTCTTTTGCTGTTTTATTGCCAGCGGTGAGACAAACCACGCAGCGCTGCAGGGCGTGGGGGCATGGGCTCACTCCGGCATGAGACCCCCCAGGCTGAGACCCATCACCCGTGGGCAGCCATGGGGCTGACCCTGATGGCATCAGCGATTTTCCTGGTTCCCACAGGAGGGTGCGTGGGCTCAGCTGGGGCTCACAGGGCAGCATTGGCCCTTCAGCATCCCCTGACTGGGGACCATGGGAGCTTCTCCTGCCCTGGGCCATGCCGTGGTTGGGCAACGGTGCTGGATCGTGCTCCAAACCCTGGAGCTGGGAGGGGGAAGGCAGATATCCGCTGGCTGCCTCTGTGCCAGGAACTGCAGGAGTGTCCAGAGGTGACATGGTGGCCCAAGCTCACCCCAGCACGTGGCCTCCATGAGGTGCTGGGGGCTTCTGCAGCCATGGCCACCACCTTCTCTCCATGCCAGCCCTCCTGCCTGCTCCCATGGATGCTCGTGGAGCTAAGTGGTATTTAATGTCCAGCCCAGGTATTCGGAGCCCAACCCAGGTTTTTGGTGTCTGTCCCCAGGGCTCGGTGACTTCCCCAGGGGTCGATGACTTCCCCCAGGGGTCGATGACTTCCCCCAGGGCTCGGTGACTTCCCCAGGGGACTGGTGCCCTGCTCAGGGGCTGCAGCCTGCTTTGCTCTCTGCCCCGGTCCCGGTGCACCGGGTTCTTGCCCGGTGCAGCCGGGGGTCCCCTCCCGGACCCGCCGGGGGTCTCGGCGCGGTGCAGCTGGGCGGCAGGTCCCGGCGGCGGCGGTGCGGGGCGGGGAGGCGGCGGCGGCGGGGCGGGACGCGGCGGCGGGTCCGCCTCCATCCCCTCCCTCCCTCCCCTGCCCGGTAGCAGGTCTGGGCACGGTTCGCGGGAGCAACTTGGCGGCTCGTCCCCTTCCTCCCCTCTCCCCGGGCCAGCGCGGCCATGGCGGGCGCGGGCGGGCGGCCCCGCCGCTCTTAGAGCCGCTGCAGCCCGGGAGCCGCCGCCGCCGCCGCCGCCGGGATGAGCTCCCTCGCCTTCGACGACGCGGCCCTGGAGGGGCTGGCGCCGTCCCTCGGCCTCTCCGGGGCCAGCGACATCGACACGGCCCTGCTCAGCGACATCGACGGTGCGTCCCGACCCGGGCAGCGGCGAGCGGGGCAGAACCGGGGCTCGGTGCACGGCCGGGACCGGGCTGGGGGTATAACCGGGGCTCGGTGCGTGGCCGGGGGAGCTGGGCTCGGTGCGATACCGGGACTCGCTGCGTGGCCAGGACCGGGCTCGGTGCGTGGCTGGGGTGAGGAGATCGGGCTCGGTGCACGGGCAGGGAACCGTGGATCGGGACGCGGCCGGGGCAGCGGGCTCAGTGCACAACCGGGGCTCGGTATACGGCCGGCGGGAGCGAGTTCGGCGTGTAACCGGGACTCGGTGCACAACCGGGCTCGGTGCGCGGCCGGGCTGGAGGGTGCGGGCTCGGTGCGCGGCCGGTGCACCGGGGCACAGCCGGAGAGACACCGGGCTCGGTGCCGGGCCCGGCGTGGGGGGGGCCACGGAGCTGCTCTGGAGCGCGGAGTCGGTGCAGGGCCGGGCGGTGCGGGCTGGCTCCGTTACCGGAGGTCGGTTCAGGGCGGGGGGCTCGGGGAGGATCAGAGTCCCGGGAGGGAGTAGGGGGGCAGGACACCGGGACCCCCAGGCTGGAGGTGCCGGTACCGGGACAGCCCCGACGGGGCCCCCGCCGGCGGCAGCATCGTGTCGTCTGTAGCCCCACCCCCCTCAGTGACGTCACCGGCGGGGTTACTCCCGGTCATTCCCTCCAGGACGCCTGGGTTCCCCGAGCCGCCCAACCGGGATGGGGGCGGGGACGGAGGCTCTGCACCGGCCCCGGGGCTGAGCGGAGCCACCCTGGGGGTGGGACCCGTCAGCACCCACCTCCCCGCCGAGCTGGGTGGGGGTCCGTGGGATGGGGATGCCACCGAGGGGATGCGCTGCCCAAGGGAACCCACTCCCCACCGCCGTGGCACTGAGGTCTTACCGGTGCTGGGTGCAGCACCACGATGGCTTTAGCCAAAAATTGGGTTTCCTGGTCCTTGGCCGGGGGTGAGGGTGTCCCGCCGTGGGGTTTTGCCACACTCCTTCGCATCATGGCCATCCGGGCCACCTTGTGCCCCACGGTTCCCCCACGTAGCCCGACACTCCACAGGCTGTGGATTTGCCACTGGTCCCTGGCTGGCTTCGGGTCGTCCCCATGTCCCCGTGCCCACCTGGGGGGTGACTGTGGGATGTACATCCAGGGTTGTGGGTGCCAAGACCTGCCGGGACCCACAGCCATACGGCTCTGCCCCACAGGATCCCATGGCCCAGAGCAGCAGAATGGGGGCAGCCGTGGCACCGCCGGGTGCCCGTGTCGTGGTGATGGTATGGGTGGCAGCAGGTGCCATGGGACAGAAATATCTGGTGGGTGGAGGTGTCTGGAAGAGCCGTGCCCACCCCCAGGGCTTGGCAGCAGGAAGGGGGGGACCAGGAAGGACCACCCCCTCTCTGCACCCCCAGACTTTGCTCTCTTGCACCTGGACCACAGGGGAGCTTTGGGGGGGTCTCCTGAGCAAGGGGGGAGCTGAGATTTGGAGCCCCCCTGGGAGGAAACGCACCAGCGCAGAGAGGGGCTGGGTGTCTCTGGGGGGGGAAATGGGGCTGGGTGCTTGCGGGGTGTCTCCTGTGGGTGCTGGGCATCGAGCGAGGAGCATCACGTCGGGCTGGACGGATGTGGGGCTGGACGCGGGGGACGAGGGGATGCCGGGTGAAGGGGTTAATGGTGGCTGACCCCGAGTAACCGCTGGCGGGTTACGGCAGGGTGCCCGGCAGTAACCGGCTGCCGGGCTCACCTTGGCTGGGCCGCGGGGCTGTCTGGGGGCGGCGGGCGGCGATTGGCGGAGTCGCATCACCCCATCGCCGGCCTCGCTCCAGGCCTGGCACGGGCAGCGGCGGGGAGGGCGGCGGGGGGGAGGCGAGAACATGGCTTTAAAATATCCCCCTGCCTCCTCCCTGCCCGGCACTGGGACATCCCTGGGCACACAGGTCCCTCCCCCAGGGGGGGTGTCGTGGGCAGGCACGCCTGGCAGGGGGGGTTGGGACATCTCAGCTGTGCCACCTCTCTGTCGCAGCCTGAGCACCCCCTCCCCTTGATACAGGGGGTTGTCGGGGTTTCCAGTACAGGATAAATGAAGGAGGTGGCACAAGCCCATCTCTGTCCCCCTGCACCTCAGAAACAGACTGAGATCCGCCCTGTCACCCCCCAGACTGGGCTGGAAACCTCGGAATGCTGGTGGCCAGGCACCGGCATCCCCCATTGTGAGCATCGTGCCTCAGTTTCCCCACTGGCAGGGTGGCTGGGAGGCTGCCAGGAGCAGGGCACAGCAGATTCCTGGGGTCTTGGAACATTTTGCCCCTGGGTTATGAGAATCCGTCCCCAAAGTGCTGAGCTGTGGGGTGGGCAGTGTGGGGCCAGCCCGGGGGCCCCTTGGGAGGTGTGGGGCCAGAGCAGTCGCTGATGGCATGGGCGGGGGGCTGTTTTGCAGACATGCTCCAGCTGATCAACACGCCGGACAATGACTTCTCGGGGCTGTTTGACTCACCGTTCGGTGCCCCTGACAACACCGTGCCCCCGGGGCTCCCCCCGGCACCGGGCACCCTCGGCACCTACCTGGGACCCAGCAAGACCCCCGCCACCGCCCCCACTGGCAGCAACTACCCAGGACCTCCCGGGATGGCGGCCTTCACCCCGCAGCCCCCAGCCCCACTTCTGCCAGCGCCGGCCCCGGGTGTCAAGGAGGAGCTGGCGGCGGTGCCCAGCAGCCAGTCCCAGCCCACTGTGATGCTGGCCCCCAGCTTTGTCCCTGCGTCCCCCAGCCCCCAGTTCAGCCCCCAGCCCTTGGTGGGCTACCAGAACCAGCACAGCTTCTCCGGTGAGGATTTGGGAGAGCCCAGGGGTGGTCGGGACTCCCTGGGTGGGGGCTTGTTGCAGCGGGCTCTTGCTGGAATGGGGGATGCATCCCTGTGGGATGGGGCTGTCTGGGGTGGGATGGTGCTGGGGGGGTCCGGTAACGCTGTCCTCTGCTCCATGTCCAGCTGTGCAGCCCGGGGGTGCGGGGCAGGCTGTGCCCAGCCCCCTGCCCACCCCGCAGCCAGGCCAGCCTGTGGCACTGCCCGGCCCTGTGCAGAGCGTGGCACCCCAGCAGCTCCTGGCCCCCGCTGCCCCCGCCAGCCAGCCCGTCTCACCCCAGATCCAGCAGGTGCCGGTAAGCGCAGGGCCAGGGGAGGGGTGTCCCGGTGGCCCCCCCGCAGCCCTCTGACCCCACTCCCTGCCCTCCAGGTCCTGCTGCAGCCCCATTTCATCAAGGCTGACTCCCTGCTGCTGACGGCCGTCAAGACGGATACTGGCAGTGCCAAGACCTCCAGCATCACCTCCCTGGCCACCAGCGCCGGCGGCTCTGCCACCCCGCTGCAGGTGCCGGTAGGTCCCACCACCAGGGAGCTCCGGGGTGGGGGGATGCTCGGGGACTCCCACCGATGCCATCCCACGTCCCTGCAGGCACTGGTGAGCGGAGGGACCATCCTGGCCACGGTGCCGCTGGTGGTGGATGCCGAGAAGCTGCCCATCAACCGGCTGGCACCCAGCGGGAAGCCAGTGCTGGTGCAGAACAGGGGGGAGAAGCGCACGGCACACAACGCCATCGAGAAACGCTACCGCTCCTCCATCAACGACAAGATCGTGGAGCTCAAGGACCTGGTGGTGGGCACCGAGGCCAAGGTGGGAGCCTGGGGGTGGTGGGGATGGGGTGGGCAAGGAGGGGGCTTCACCCGGCATTTGGTCTGAGCTGTCCCTGCCCACCGGCAGCTCAACAAGTCAGCGATCCTGAGGAAGGCCATCGAGTACATCCGCTTCCTGCAGCAGAGCAACCAGAAGCTGAAGCAGGAGAACCTCACCCTGAAGATGGCCATGCAGAAGAACCGTGAGTGGAAGGGCAGGTCTCAGGGGGGGCTCAGCTCCGGGGCTGCCATACCCCACAGCGCCCCTCAGCCCGCTCTGCTCCCCACAGAGTCCCTGAAGGACCTGGTGGCCTCCTGCAGTGGGGGGGCCAAGACAGAGACCCCCATGGAGGTGGTGAAGGCGGAGGTGATGGAGATGCTGACGCCACCGCCCTCAGACGTGGGCTCACCATCCCACAGCAGCCCGCTCTCGCTCAGCGGGGGCAGCAGCAACAGCAGCAGCGACTCGGAGCCCGACAGCCCCCTCTGCGACCACGGCAAGGTGTGGGGGGGCTGTGGGGAGGATCCCCCCCACCCTGAGTGGGGCAGGGGATCCGTTGCATCATTCTGGGGGTGCCAAGAGCGAAGTGCGCCAGATGCTGGCATGGGGATAGGAGCCAGGAGCCCTGGTCTTGCTCTCTGAGGCTGCTCCTCACCCAGTTTGGGGCTGGAGAGAGAGATGCGGGGGCACATTCTGGGGTGCAGTGGGCTGCTGCACCTGTGCCCCATGTTCTGCACCCCAAAATGTGCTCTGTGCCTCATGCCTATACCCTGCACTCCATGCCCATGCCCTGTTTCCCATACCTGTGCCCCATTGTGCCCCATCACCGTGCCCCGTGCCCTGTATCCCCTGCCCTATATCCCATGGCTGTACCCCATTACCGTGCCCCATGGCCATGCCCTGGGGCTCACAGCAGCTCTGCCCATGCAGGTGAAGCAGGAGCACCCCCTGCCCTCGCCCAGCAGTCAGGGCATGCTGGACCGCTCCCGCATGGCCCTCTGCACCTTCGTCTTCCTCTGTCTCTCCTTCAACCCCCTGGCCTCCCTCCTGCGGGGCTCCGGTGCCCCGGCCCCTCTGGGGAGCCCAGGCACCGCTGGTCCCCACAGGAGCATCATGGCAGAGTCTGGCACTGCGGGTAAGTTCTGGCATGGAGTGGGGGCTCTTGGGATGGAGGACATTGGGATGGAGGCTGTCACGGTGGTGGTTGTTGGGGTTGGGCACAGGGTGGAGACCGCTGGGATGGAGACTGTTGGGATAGGTATGGGATGGAGGCCGTCGGGGCAGGCATGAGGCAAAGGCTATTGGGATGGAGGCTGTCGAGGTGGACATGGGCTAGAGGCTGTTGAGGTGAAGACCCTCGGGCTGCAGGATGTTGGGGTGGGTCTGTGGTAGGAGCCATGTGGGTGGAGGCTGTTGGGGTGGAGCCCATCAGGGTGGGCATGGGGTGAAGGCCGTTGGGATGGAGGCTGTTGGAGGGGAGACCATCAGAGTGGAGGTGCTCATGACGGGCATGGGGTGAAGGCCATCAGGAGGGGGGTCTCAGGTTGGGTCTGAGATGGGAGACGACTGGGGTGGAGGATGCTGGGGTGGACACAGGGCAGAGGCCATTGGGTGGAAGCTTTTGGGGTGGTCACCACTGGAGTGGAGGCTCTTGGGGCAGGCACGGGGTGAATGTCACCGAACTTGGAGACCCTGGGGTGGGCGTGGGGCGGAGGCGGTGCTGACCACCCCCCTCCCCATGCAGAGGAGGCGTGGGGGTGGTCGCAGTGGCTGTGGCCCACGCTGGCCTTCTGGGCGCTGAACGTGGCGCTGGTGCTGGGGGCGGTGGTGCGGCTCTTCGTCTGCGGGGAGCCCGTCACCCGCCCCCACTCCGAGCCCTCCGTCCTCTTCTGGCGGCACCGACGACAGGCTGACCTCGACCTCGACCGGGTAAGCCCCCAACCCCGCCATTGCCACACCCTGTGTGATGTCACCTGCCCCACCCTCCCTGGCCACGCCCCCCTCTGGGCTGGCCCCGCCCCCCACGCTGACCCTTTCTCCCTGGGGGGACACAGGGGGACTTTGCCCAGGGTGCCCAGCACCTGCGGACGGCGCTGGGGGCGCTGGGGCGGCCGCTGCCCGCCTCCCACGGGGACCTGGCCTGCAGCCTGCTCTGGACCCTGCTGCGCCACCTGCTCCAGCGCCTCTGGGTGGGACGCTGGCTGGCTGCCCGCGCCGGGGGGCTGCGTCCCGACCCCCCGCCGCCCGCCCACGTCCGTCAGAGCGCCCGCGACGCCGCCATGGCTTACCACCGCCTGCACCAGCTCCACCTCGCCGGTATGGCCCCACGCCATGGGAGGGCCCGGGGGGCGGCACTCCTATGCCTCTCACTGAGCCCCCCCATCCTTGTCCCCTGCAGGGAAGCAGGCGGGGGGGCACCTCCTGGCCATCAACCTGGCGCTGAGTGCCGTCAACCTGGCCGAGTGCGCCGGCGATGCCGTCTCCGTGGCCGCCCTGGCTGAGATCTACGTGGCGGCGGCTCTACGGGTCAAGGCCAGCCTGCACCGCTGCTTCCACTTCTTGGCTGTAAGTGTGGGGCACCCCCCTCCACCATGGGGCTTGGGGGGGGGCGTGTGTGTGTCATGTGTGTCCCCTGATACCCAGTCTTGGGTTCCCCTCCCTGACCTCCCGCTCTCCCTGCAGCGCCCCTTCCTCTGCAGCGCCCGGCGGGTGGCCCTGTCCCACGGCGGGGCCGTGCCCCCCGCCATGCAGTGGCTCTGCCACCCCTTGGGCCACCGATTCTTCGTCGATGGGGACTGGGCTGTCAAGGGGGTCCCGAGGGAGACCATCTACAGCTCTGCTGGCAACCCAGGTAACCTCCCTATGCCTGGCACCCCCCGTCCACTGTTTCGGGGGGGGGGGGGTGGGGGGGTGTCACCGCCCCTCTGTCACCGTCTCACTGTCCCTCTGTGCCTCAGTGGACCCGCTGGCGCAGGTGACCCAGCTCTTCCGCGAGCACCTCCTGGAGAAGGCGCTGTGCTGCGTGGCCATGCCTGAGCCCAGCCGCCCCGCTGCCCAGGGAGAGGGGTAAGTGCTGGGGTGGGCACCCCGCTCCCTCCACCTGGCGTGGGTCCAGCCCCACTCACGGCCCCTCTCCCCGCAGGCGCTTTTCCAATGCTCTCGAGTACCTCCAGCTCCTCAATGGCTGCTCCGATGCCAGCGGCGTGCCTGGCCCCGCGCCCTCCATCAGCTCCGGCTTGGCAGCTGTCACAGGTGAGGCCGGTGTCCCTCCCTACCAGGGACACTTCGTGTTAGGGGGCCACGGGGCTGGTGGACGCCCCGCTCCCGTGTCCCTCCCGCCCCACAGGCACCGACCCCGTGTCCAAGTGGTGGGCGTCCATCATTGGCACAGTTATTCACTGGCTGCAGGGAGACGAGGAGGGGGCCGAGCGCCTCTACCCGCTGGTGGAGACCATGCCCCGGGCGCTGCAGAGCTCTGAGTGAGTGCTGGGGACATCGGGGACGGGGGACACACATAGGGCAGCGGGGGGATGTGACAGCTCATCGTACACCTCCCCTTCTCTTTGGGTTGGCACAGCTCCTGCAAACACACTCTGAGCACTGTGCTGCCCCGTGTCTGCGGAAGGCTGGGGGGGGGGGGGCACGGCCGTGCCCAGCGAGGAGCCTGCAGTGACTGTGTCCCCCCCCACCCTTGCAGGAAGCCCCTGCCCCGTGCCGCCCTGCATTCCTTCAGGGCCGTCCGCGCCATGCTGAGCAAGCAGGACGGGAGCCAGGCCAGCCTGAGCCACTGCGAGAAGGCCAGCAGCTGCCTGCGGGAGAGCCTGGAGCTCGGCAGCCCCCCCAAGGGCACCATCGACAAGGTAAGCCGGGCTCGGGGGCGGGGAGGGACGGGACAGACACACAAGGTGGGCACCCATCCTGGGGGGAGCCCCCGGCCCTGGCAGGAGGTGCCCCCGGCCCTCGCGGGGGTGCATTGTAGTTGCATTGCATGTGTCAGACTGGGAGTGCAATGCCCCTGCCATGCAGCCCGGCGGGGGTCCCGCGCAGCGACGCCTGCCCCCAGGGACCTCCTCGGCACTCTCCCCCCCAGCCCCAGCCATCCGTCTGTCCCTCCAGCTCACCCAGCTCCCCTCGCCAACTCCCCCCACACAGGCGGTCCAGCTCCTGCTGTGCGACCTGCTCCTCGTCACCCGCACCAACCTGTGGCAGCAGCAGATGAGTGCCAGCCAGCAGCGCAGCTGCCTCTACCAGGCCTCCGCCATCGAGCTCCGTGGCTTCCAGCAGGACCTCAGCAGCCTGCGGCGCCTGGCCCAGACCCTCCGCCCCGCCATGCGCCGGGTGAGCCCCCCCACCCCTCATCCCAGTGGGTCCCCTCGTCCCCCGTGCCCGGCTGTGCTCACTGTCCCCTGCCTCTCCATCTCCAGGTGTTCCTGCACGAAGCCACCGCCAGGCTCATGGCCCGGGCCAGCCCCACGCGCACCCACCAGCTGCTGGACCGCAGCCTGCGGAGGAGAGGGGTGCAGGGCAGCAAAACAGGTGGGATACGGCATGGGAGACACCCCCCCCCCCCATCCCCACCCAGCAGCGTTGGGTGGTGGGGTGGTGGGGCTTCCTGACCACGCTTTGGTGGTGGTACCTGCTGTGAGTGGGGTGGGCGAGTGGCCCCATCACCATGCTGGATGGTGATGCCATGCCATGCCATACACTCAAGGGAGGATCTGTGGCTTCTCGGGGCACCCTTGGGACTGACCCCCACTCTCTCCCCCTTGCAGCCGGCGAGCCCGAGAGCCACCCCACGCCACGGGAGCACGCCGAGGCGCTGCTGCTGGCCTGCTGCTACCTCCCACCCAGCTTCCTCTCGGGTCCGGGCCAGCGCGTGGGCATGCTGGCCGAGGCCGCCCGCACCCTGGAGAAGCTGGGCGATAAACGGACGCTGCACGACTGCCAGCAGATGATCATCAAGCTGGGCAGCGGCACCACCGTCACATCGGGCTAGCCAAGCAGGAGGACCGGGGGTAGGGGGGGTGACATGCTGCCAACCCCCCCCCCCGCCCCACCCCGGGTCCCGGGACGTGGGGAAAGAGGGTGGCTGGGGATGGTGGGGAGGTGCGTGCCTCAGTTTCCCCCTCCTGCGGGATGGTGTTAGGGAGCAGGTTTGAAGGTGAGGGGGTGGGTGGGGAGGGGCAGGGTGATGCCCGGTGTCACTGGTGGCCGGTGTGGGGGTTCCTGGCGTGGGGCAGCCACGCGTGGGACATCCCCGGTGGCTTCGGCCACCCCATGGCTCAGTCCTTCTCCCCAGCCCGCTCGGGTGATGGGACGTGGGGACCTCTAGTGACACTGTCACAGTATTGCATGGCACTGCGATGCTCGGCCAGCCTGGCCCCGGTGCCACCTGTACCCCGCCACCCCGTACCCTGCCACAGGGTGAGGGCTTGTCCTCTCACCCCTCTCCTGGTGTCCCTGCCCTCCCCCTCCCCTCTGTGGGTCCTACTGCCGCGGGGGGGGGGGGGCGTTGGGGTGCCTCGGCTTTGCCCCCACTTTGCGGGGGAGGAGGTCTGACCCCATGGTGGTGGCTAAGGGGCCTCTCCCCAGCCATGCCCCCATGGTAGGCAAGAGGAGACCCCCAGACTATCCCTCCACACCACCACCACCCCCCCCAGCACTGACCAGTCTCCCCCAGTTAGGAGCTGCCACCACTCCTGGACACGCCTGGGCCTGAGCGCTTTCGGAGAAGGGATGGCAGGGTGCCACTGTGCTCCTGGGGGGCTGGTGGGTGCCCCGTCCCCTTGCTTCACCCCCATCTTGTACATAGCCCCTTCTCCCCCTCCCCTCGCTCCCTCCCCCCGCCTTGCCTTTTTAAACGGTATTTTCATAGTTGGAGAGTTTTGTACAGACAATTAAAGCTGATTATTTATACCAGTGTGTGCTGGACTGGGGGGGTGGGGACAGACACTGAATTTGGGGGGGCACACAGAGCCTGGCTGGGGCAAGGGACACCCTCCCCCCCTCCCCCCCCCCCCATCCCCTTTGGCTGGGCATCCCCTTCTGCTGGGTATCCCTGGCTGCGGATCCTGCCTTACCCCCCACAAGCTGCACAGGATGGGGGGGACAAGGGTGGCAGGGATGGGGACACTGTGCCAAGGGACGCCAAACACACACCCTCCTTACCCCACGATCTGCCGGGGGTTCTGTCACCTGCCCCCCCCCAATACCCCAGGCCCACCGCAGTGCCCCCTCCCAGCCCAGCCCTATAAGCAAAACCCTTGGTGCAGGTGACACCTGGGGACAAAGGGCTAGCCAGGAGCTGGCACGGAGTGTGGGGACCCCCCAGCAGCTCCCCCCCCAGGAGAAAGAGAGGCCACGAGCAGGGCGCCACGTACTTCCAAAACAATCGTTGTATCTTTATTGACGCTCTGAATGCAATGACCTGTTTTTTACTCTTAAGGAAAATAAACATCTTTTAGAAACAGCTTGTTACACACAATCTTCAGTGTGAAGCAATATACTAATAAGAACACTAGTCTTAACATTTACAGTCTTCATATATATTATATATATGTATATGTATACATATATATACACTATATAATGAGGCAATATATAATACACACGGTTTACCATTTTACAGTCATATGTACAAGATGTCACTAAAAATAGCCAGATTTCAGGCAACACTGCCAGGGACACTGGGAGTTTTATTTTTTTTTTTTCATTAAATTAATTATTTTTATTATTCTTTCTCTCTCCTTTTTTTTTTTCTTTTTTCTTATTTTTTCCTCCTTTTTTGTGTTTTTCGCTCCCGTGTCCGAGGCAAGCTGCTGAAACGACAGACATTTTGTGGCCAGCAAACCTTGAGGGTGAGGGCTGGGTGGGACGGAGGGGACACGACAGCCGGCGGGGACACAGGGGGCTGGCTCTGCGGGGGTCAGGGTTGGCGGGGGGGGGGGGGGGTGGTGGTGGCAGAACAGGACGGATGGGGCCAGCATTGTGCCCACCCTTTGCAGGATGCTCTGCAGGTTGCGGGGTGGGGGGGCGGACAGCTGGCAGCTCTGTTTTTAGGATGGGATTTTGGGGTTGATTCACCCTGGGCTGGGTATTTGCTACCTGCGCCAGGGTGCGGGTGGTATAAGGGTGGGGAGAGTGGGGAGTCATGCAGGGCACCCTGCTGGGACATGGGTGGGGGACTATCCCAGTCCTGGGCAACCCCCCCCCCAGCTCCAGCCAGGTGGCCAGCAAGGGAACCGAAAGCCGAGGGAGCCAAGCGAACCCAGCACCCAGGGCAGCGAGGGGAGAGCAGGGCCATGCAGAAGGAGGAAGCAAGTGCCTCCTCCTCTTCCTCCAGCAAGCACCCTGCTGCCACCTGGAAGCCATTTCTTGGCTGCTGTCACCCTTTTGCTCCAGGATAAAACCCTGGGGTTCAGCACCCAGAGCCCTGGGGTTTGCACCCAGGGATCGGGGTTCAGCACCCAGAGATCGGGGTTCAGCACCCAGGGCCATGGGGTTTGCACAAGCACAGGGAGCAAAGCCTGATCCCAGCAAGAGGAGGTGCTGGTGACGCCAAGCAGAGGAAGGAGGTTTTGGGGTCCCAAACAGCAGGACCAGGTGTCCCCAGCCCAGCAGCGCCAGCGCCCCGTGGAACAGGAGGGTGGTGGGTGCAATGGGCTGGGGGCTGGAGGTAGGGAGCGGGGCTGGGACAGCCTGGTGGGCACCCACCAGCCCAGCCAAGCGCCCTCCGCCCCGATGGGTGCCCGGCACAGGGGCTGGCACCCCGGGCCAGGCAGGGCGGGTGTGGATGGGGGCAAACAGGAGATGGAAGAACGAAACGGAAAAAGCAGAGTGGTGTTTCAAACAGCAGGCCGTTGTTTGTCTTTTTTTTTTTTTTCTCCCTTTTTTTTTTTTTTTAGCTTTTTTTTGTCTTTTTTGTCTTTTTTTTTTTTTTTCTCCTTTTCTCCGCCGCACGTATATACAGACAGACACCGTGAGGTTTGCTGAAGGCAACATCTCAGATCAGATCAGTGTGAGATATGGAGAGCCGGGACCCGCGGGGGGCTCCGGCGGCCCCACAGTAAGACAACATCGCCGGGACC